>NC_065444.1:325302-5125302 GCF_917563875.1 Diabrotica virgifera virgifera | reverse complement strand
AGGAGTGCTACCATTTAAATGGGTACGTTTTTGAGAAATGGGTGATTTAGTCCCTAGGCACAGGGTGAATTAGGGTGAGTCCTATGCACTTTTGGTACAAAGACGTCTACAGGACGTCTTTTGTTCCAGGTTAAATTTACTATCGAAATATTGCATTTTAAAGTCAAAAATATTTTTATTTACAAAAATATATTCAAAAGAAAAGTAAAAAAACAACACGAAAGAAAGCAATTTTGTTTTTTGCCCCATAACTTTTTTCCACGCGGATATAGGTACAGACATTGCCTCAGCAAAAAATAACTTCCACTCTTTCTCTCTAAAATAACGTTTAGTAGAAGTCTCTAGGATTTACATTTACCGAAATAGGATTTTTCAAATTTCACCGCTCACAGCATTTATGGGCCATTTTCCCCATTATTTCGCAAACATTGTTCTGTAACTTTTTTTACGCATTTCTAGGAATATCCAATGGTACATTTATTAGAAATAGGAGTCAATTACCTTTAAAATTATCTATTGTATAAGGTTGTTTGACTATTTTGAAGCAAGTTCTGCTTTTTCAAGGTATTATACTTTTAATGATTTTTTATATTTTTTGTGATTATTTTTTAAATTTCTCATTATGACTTTTTTCTTGTACATTTAGGGATATACATCATATAATAGAAAACAGCACATTTTCTTTACTTTAAAATGGTGTATTCCAAAATATCTAGGACTATTTTTAAACAAGATACCCGTAGGATATCCAAAAGTATCCGTAATTTAAAAAAATTTTAAAATTTTTTATTTTTTTTTTCAATTAGAAGAATATAACTGCATGTTATAATGTAATTTTTAATTCCAAATAATTTTTATTAATAACACTTTTGGATATTGTGAAATAAAAAAAGTACTTTACTCCTGAGCAAATTCATATTTTTTAACATACCTCGTACACTATTAATAAAATTTTATATCTGATGATTGAATTTTAGGTTTCACACTAGGCAGAGCATTTTATAAAAAAAATTTTTTTTTCATAAAATTAATACTAAAAAAGTTTTCCATATGGTTCCAACTATTGAATGTGTATATGTCACAATTTGAAAAAGCATATCTTGTTTAAAAATAGTCCTAGAATTTTTTACAGTATACTATTTTAAAGTTACTAAAATGAGCTTTCTTTTTTATTACACAATGTATACAGTGATGAGCGCACTAATAACCGGCAAAATAACGCAAAAGATGAAAAACATATTAAGTTGTGAGATAAAAAGAGATGAACTTAGTGGAGGTGTTAAATTTAGCGATAGTAACTTATAGATTGACATTATATTGATTGTTTCCCACCTTTAGACGTATCGGACGAATTTGAGAAATTCCACTGTCACAGTGACAGTTTTAGTTGACATACCCTTTTGATACGTCTAAAGGTGGGAAAAAATCAATATACTGTCAACTTATAGGTTACTATCGCTAAATTTAACAACTCTACTAGTTTTATTTCTTTTTATCTCACAATTTAATATGTTTTCCATCTTTTGTGCTATTTTGCCGGTTATTAGCACGCTCATCACTGTATATCCAAATATACAATAAAAAAGTTATATTTAGAAATTTAAAAATAATCGTAAAATATATCGAAAATCATAAAAAGTATAAAATTTTGAAAAACCATATCTTCCTTAAATATAGCCATATGGACTTCTACGATAGAGAATTTTAAAGGTAATTGAATTTTCTTTCTACTAAATGTACCATTGTGTATACCTATAAATACGTAGAAAAAAGTTACAGAACAATGTTTGCGAAGTAACAAGTAAAATATCCCAAAATCTCTGTGAGTGGCGAAATTTGAAAAATCATATTTTGGAAATTGTAAATAATAAAGACTTCTACCAAACGCTACTTTAAAGAGGTAGGATGGATGTTCTTTTTTTGTGAAGCAATAGCTTTACCTATATCCCCGTGGAAAAAAGTTATGGGGCAAACAATAAAATTGCTATCTTTCATGTTTTTTCTTGCTTTTCTTTTGAATATATTTTTGTAAAAAAACATGTTTTTGACTTTAAAATGTGATATTTCGATAGAAAATTTAACCTGAAACAAATTTCCTATAGACGTTTTTGCACTAAATGTGCATAGAACTCACCCTAATTCGCCCTGTGCCTAAGGACTAATTCACCTCTTTCTCAAAAACCCACCCATTTAAATGGTAGTACTCCGCGGTTTTTTCAAATATAGAGGTCCATTGACTATAAGAAACAATAAAACCCTGTTAACGTTGTAGTTCCTTTCTAAAATACATAATCAATAGCCTACAAAAAAAGACAAACTTTTAACAGTTTAAAAATAAAAACGAATGGATAAAAGCAGTTTATATTTTGATAAATATATTTAATTATTATACAGGGCAATGCAACAAAACTAAAAGTAAAAAAACTCTGAAATTTCATGTTTCATCTCAATGTAGTTGATAAGCAAGTGCTATTATGTAGCAAGTCGTATCATCTTTTTAGGTAGAATTATATTTGTCGATATATTATTCCAATGATTCTATGGTAAGTGTAACTGTTCACTGATCTATCACTGAAGTAGAAACTATAGGTTTCAAGCTATTCCTCACGACCGATTTTCCTCAAAGTCTCCCGATCTTAAGTGCACTAAACATGCTTACGATCAACTTAGAGAACATTAGATGCACACAAATCACTTCCTAAAACTCCTTAGTAGGATACTTACTACCTAAACTTTGGATAGAAATCAGCCAAGATATATTTAACAATTTATATGTTTAAAGTTAGGTGGATACTTACCTATTAATCGTACGAGAAACACAGTAAACTGTAGTGTTGGATATTTAAAGCAAGTCTTTTGGTCATGGTTTGACCACAAATTTTGTAAATTTTAATTTTACACATTTTATACGAAACATGTTAAAAGAAATGATTAAAATGCTAAAATTAGGAAAGCTTGTGGTCAAGATGATACACAAGCTGAGATGCTGTAGCTCGTAGATGAAGATAACATAAAAGGAGTAATAAAACTTTTTAATGCAATATACACTAAGCATCAAAATTAACGCACCACCTTAAAAATGGGACATGATTGATGTCTCGTATTTCCTAAACCTCTTTATTAAAAGTAATTTTTTTAGTATATTATAGCTTAATTTTTCAAGAATATCGTTGTAATAATATTGTTGCTAAACAGTTAAGTGTCATTGTATACCGGGTGTAACAATGATAATGTGTTTTTCCTCAAAGTTCGAAACACCCTGTGGAATATTCTAGCATATATAAAATATTGAAATTAAAAAACTTAACTGTAGGCTTAGGCTTTCTTAACATTTTGCTTTTTGATTCATTCGCTTATGTTGGATAATAAAAAGTTAGGTACTTTAACAACTAGCAAAGTTCTTTATCAATACAGGGTGTTTCTTAATAAGTGCAACAAACTTTAAGTGGTAATTCTACATGAAAAATATTGACCGTTTGATTTATAAACATATGTCCGCAAATACTTCCGAGATACGGGATGTTGAATTTTTTTTACAAACTGACGATTTATTTACTGCTCTAAAACCGGTTGAGATATGCAAATGAAATTTAGTAGGTTTTTAGAGGTAGTTATTAATACGCATTTTTTGGAATACAATTAGGAATTTTATATTCTAGTCCGTTCTTTAACGGTAAAATATTGCAAAACCTCTAAATTTTAAAGAACCGCTTGGATTGACATGAAATTTGGCATACACATAGCTAACAAGTCAAAGAAAAAAAGTGATATTGTGCCGATATGTGCTTTTGCCCTGGGGGTGATTTTCACCCCCGAGAGGAGGTGAAAAAATATTCGTCCAAAGTAAGCCAGGAAATGGATAAACTGGCTAATTTTAAGTAACTTTTGTTCTATAGAGTTTTTTCAGTCAATACTTTTCGAGTTATTTGGCAGTGAATATGTTCATTTTTTCAACAAAATAACCACGCTTTTAGACGGTTTCTCGCAAATAACTCAAATAGTAAGTATTTTGTCGAAAAAACATTTGTAGCAAAAATAGAGCCTGTAAAAAATTTAAAAAAATGGTGTATATATCACGTCTCTATACCTAGTAGAAGCAGAGTTATAGCTAATGAAAAATAGGTTCATATTCGTCAAATTCCAAATGGAATACTTTAACGTGAAATAACCAAAAATGAAGCAAATTTAGGGAAAAACTCATTATAACTTATTTAAAGTGTTTAAAAAAAGATTCATTTTTGTTTTATAAAAAAAATTTCTAGCATCAAAAGTAAACAAGTTACGCTCAAAATAAAGTTAGTCCCTTTTTGTTTTGGTAAAAAAATTGAGAAAATCACCCCCTAATTAGTATCTTAAATGAACTTAATCGTTACGACTTCACAAGTTTCGTGACTCGTGTATGTATTGTTTATATGATCTGTAAGTTTCATCGGTTCAAAGTCCTTATTATTGAAAGGGCTGTAGTTAAAACGGGTTGAACGAGTCACTGATCACGAATGTATGCAAATTTAGAAACACCAAATCTTAATCAATTTTTGTCTAACAGAAAACCAAAAAAATACATGATATTCAGAAAAGCAATGCTGACTTTTTTTGTTTTTCGAGATTTTTGGTATCTTTAACAATTTTTAAGTTATTTTGAAAAAAAAAAGCATATTTTTCAAAATTAAAATTTTTAAAAATTTTACCTTGAAACCAAATTTTTTCAAAAATAAGCACTTTGAATCGATGAAACTTACAGATCATATAAACACAATATAAATAAAATTAATTTTTGGAGCGATAACGTTTAATTTTATTTAAGTTGCTAATTAGGTGTTAGTATTCCCGATTTTTTTCTTGTCAAAACAAAAGGGACCAACTATATTTTGAGCGTAACTTGCTTAAATTTAATGCTAGAAACTTTTTGTAAAAACAGAAATAAAGCTTTTTTTAAACACTTTAAAAAAGTTATCATGAGTTTTTCCCAAAAAGTGCGTAATTTTTTGGATATTTCACGTCGAAATATTCTATTTGAAATTTGGTGAATATGAATCTGTTTTTCATTCCCTATAACTCTGGTTCTACGAGATCAGGAGACCTAACGTTTACACCAATTTTTTTACTTTTTTATAGGCTATATTTTTGCTAAGAACGTTTTTTTCGACAAAATACTTACTTTTTGATTTATTTGCGAAAAACCGTCTAAAAATGTGGGTATTTTGTTGAAAAATTAACATATTCACTCGCAAATAACTCGAAAAGTGTTGACTTGGCGAAAAAGCTCTATAGAACAAAAGTTACTTAAAATTAGTTAGTTTACTCATTTCCGGACTTATTTTGGACATATATTTTTTTACCCCCAAGAGGGGGTGAAAGTAACCCCCAGGGCAAAAGCACGCATCGGCACAATATCACTTTTTTTCTTTGACATGTAGGCTACACGTATGTCAAATTTCATGTCAATCCAAGCGGTTCGTTAAAATTTAGAGCAAAAACCTTGAAAGAATGTACTATTCACCATTGGCGTTAATACGGGTCATATTACCCGTATGCATGCATTCTTTGCGCTAAACATCCCATTACAAAAATGACGTGACCAAAGAAAAGATATATTTGCATGCTTCGTCTTTCGATAAGGTACAACATTTAAAGTTACTGCAGATGCTACAAAATATAGGAATACAAGAAAAAGATATTCGTGTTATAAAAAATTTGTACTGGAATCAAACTACTATCGTAAAAATTGGTGATAACTACACCGATCAAATCTCCATACAACGACGAGTCAGACAAAGTTGCATTTTGTCGCTAACATTGTTGAATGTTTGCTCGTAGCAGTTATTTAAAAAGTATATCAGCTTATGAAATAAAGAGATATGGAATAATTATCGTATAATGTGGCCTACAGTACATTTTCCATATTTTCCAAAAAGGAGATGATGGGGAGGGGCAAATATCAAAAGAAGAAATGATTTTTCAGTGTCCATATTTAAAATTCATGCAATATAAGGTCTATATGTTATAAATATACGGGTGTAACAAAAATACAGGTCATAAATTAAACCACATATTCTGGGACCAAAAATAGTTCGAATGAACCTAACTTACCTTAGTACAAATATGCACACAAAAAAAGTTACAGCCCTTTGAAGTTACAAAATGAAAATCGATTTTTTCGAATATGTCGAAAACTATTAGAGATTTTTTGTTGAAAATGGAGATGTGGCATTCTTATGGCAAGAATATCTTAAAGAAAAATTATAGTGAAATTTGTGCACCCCATAAAAATTTTATGGGGGTTTTGATCCCTTAAACCCCCCCCCCCCAAAACTTTTGTGTCCGTTTCAAATAAATAATTATTCTGGTGCCATTAGTTAAATTAAATGTTTTTAAAACTTTTTTTCCTCTTAGTATTTTTTCGATAAGGCAGTTTTTATCGAGTTGCGGCTTCTTTTTTAATATGTTTACATAAAAATTTTATGAGGGTTTTGTTCCTTTAAACCCACCAAATATTTGTATACATTCCAATTATACTATTACTGTGGTACCATTAGTTAAACACAGTGTTTTTAAAACTTTTTGCCTCTTTGTATTTTTTTGATAAAGCATCTTTTACCGAGATGTGGCTTCATTTTTAATATGGTTCAAAATATACCTAAAAATGTAAATCATAAATAAATTTTCATATTATTACCAAGTCTCCATAATCGTACTTTACCATATACAAATATGTGGTGGATTTGAGAAATATTCAAATATCTCGATAAAAACTGACTTTTGGAAAAAGTACTAAGAGACAAAAAAGTTTTTAAAAACTTGTGTTTAACTAATGGCGCTACAGTAATAATTAAATTGAAACGTAGACAAAAGTTTGGGGGGGTTTAAAGGAAACAAACCCCCATAAAATTTTTATGGGGTGTCCAAATTTCATTGTAACTTTTTCTTAAAATAATACTGCCATAACAATACCACATGTCCATTTTTAATAAAAAATCTCTAATAGTTTTCGATATATTGGAAAAATTCGATTTTAATTTTGTAACTTCAAAGGGCTGTAACTTTTTTTCCGTTGCATATTTGTACTAAGGTAAGTTAGGTTCAATCGAACTATTTTTGGTCCCAGAATACGCGATTAAATTTATGACCTGTATTTTTGTTACACCCTGTATAAGGTTTATATGTTATAAATATATACGGTTTATACGTCATGCAATATAAAATCAATGAATGGTATATGTAAGCTACATAACCAAAATTACAACGAGTAATTACCTTATTTGTCTTATCCAATGGAAGATTGTGAACTGAAAGGAATATGATAAAAAACCCTCTATAAGCAATAAAGTTTTTACGACACTTCATTTAGATTCCTTCCGGAATACAACATTTTGTGTGCTGGGTGTTATTTAATATCACGAATTGACTATAAATTCAAAAACGTATAAGTTTTCGGCATTCTTCCGAAATTGCAACTTTATTGTCATGTTTTATAGGGCGTTTATATGAGACGAGAAATATATAAAACCAAAGAAAATTTTTCAGAATTCATAAAGGCATATTCGACACAGGTGTGTCAGCTATAAGGATATTAGGAGGAGTTGTGAATCTATAGAAGCTCTGGATGGTATCAGAATAGTAACTATTATTTGTTAAATCGGGATAATTCCCGAGTTAAATGTATACCATATACACTGCGCGTCATAGAAAGCGAGCACCCTAAAAAATTGGTCATTTTTGATGTCGCGTATCTCCTAAACCTGCTTTCCGATGTAAGTGATTTTTTGAAGTTATTCTTCTTTTGGCGCGATATGGGGGTGAATTTTAATATGATTAAAACCTTCAATCTGGGCGCAGTCGCATTATAACTTTGTTTTGATTGGATGTTCAAATAATATGTCAAAAATTATTCAATATGGCGGCTGTGGCACAGCTGTGGTTTGATTATTTATGGTTGTTGAGTTTTGAAATTTGTGGAAAAAGAAACAACAAACAAAAGTTAGTTAATAGTTATACTGCCTTTTTAAATAGTTTTCATGTATATTTTTGGACTATTTTGGACAAGAAAAACTCATTCTAATTTGGTAAGTAGTTTTCATTATAATCATATTGCAATTATACATTTGGATTAGGTTGGAATAAATTTATTTTCTCAAGAATGGGGATTTTAGAGAGAAATCCTAAATTAGGTCCTATTTTTAAATTATGATTTTTTGGCGTAGATTTATTTATCTAGTAGGTATGTAATGCTTTGATTTACATACTTAATTTGATTACCAAAAAAAGTTCTACCAATCTTCATCTAATATATTGTTTTCTTACTGTTTTGTTATATTTTAATATTTTCTTTCACAAAAATCAAACTACATAAGTTGATTAAATTCAAAACAACTGTCAAACAGTAAAACGTTCAGTTGCCCTATTTTTCCACATTACAAATAATGTGTAATTGGATGAGTGAGTTTAGGCATCGATTACGAATCAAAGCGCCCCCAAATTCGCGGGTTCGAATCCCGATGCAAGTTTTTATTTTTTATTTTTTTATGCATTTTATGATTGTAAGTATATTTATTATATATTTTTTTTTTCAGAAAATGCGTATTTAAAGTTTTTGCCAACAATTATTATCGTTCAGAAATCATTTTTTCTTTGTGGCATTTTTCAATGTGTTTGTGTGCGTTTATTCTTTTATTTTTTTTTTTAATTTTTGGTATTGTCTTAATAAAATTTTTTGGAAAGTAGTAAGTATTAAAATTGGTTTAATATTTAAATAAAATATAAATAAACTGTTTAAAGTACATTATATCAATTTCGTTAAAATGACATAATATGTAATAGAAGTATAACTTCTTACGTGCGTACGAAGTACACACACATTCTTTTTTGAATATGTTATAAATTTATTTGTTGTCAATATCCCCGTAATAACATTTTTGCTAAGTAGGTAAATTTTCATTGTATACCGGGTGTACGAATCAAACTGTGTTTTTTCCCAAAGTTCGCACAATATATTCTTTTCACACCTTTTCTTGCACTGATATATTTATACATAACTTGAAAGATTCAGCAACTAAACGCCATACTGTCTGTGTGCGCATGCGCGCAGTATTGTGAAATTTTACTCTCAATCGCGCCTAAAGAAGTATAACTACAAAATCAAAAAATTGATTAGAAGCAAAACCGAAGTAACAGATCCAGGAAAACATGCTGCCAAATTAAAATGGAGCTTCGCAGGACACAATATCCGACTGAAGGATACAAGATGAAACCACGAAATACAACAATGGAGACCATGGTTAGGAAGGAGAAGCAGAGGAGGGCCACAAATGAGATGGGCAGATGACATTAAAAAGATTGTAGGACACAATTGGAAGCAAGTAGCGCAAAGTAGAAAACACTGAATTGAATTGGGGGAGGCCTATGTCCAAATTTGGATTACTTAAGGTTGAAGAAGAAGAAGAAGAAGAAGAAGAAGAAGAAGAAGTTTAGTCCTTATCCAAGTACAGACATTTTCTGCGACACTGTAAACGGAAGATTCTCACTCTCCACTGTTGACCGTCAGAGGCAAGATTCCTACTCTTGACTATTAATAATAATAATAATATCGTATGGCATTTTTGCCGGGGAGTTCCTTTCGGATAGTTCCAGCGCCAATTACATCTTTAACCCTGTTTCAAGTAACTAGTGTCGATGTACACAAGCCCAGGGGGACCGACGGCTTAACGTACTCTCCGAGGCACGGTGAGACGGCTCGTGTCATTATTGGAAATGAAAATGGTTTGTCTTTGGCAAGGATCGAACCTACGTCTACTGGCGTATGAGGCCAGCGTTTATGCCGTTACCCACGGCCGCTCACACTCTTGACTATTAATTGACGGCCATAGACAACATCATCAATTATTATTATGAAAATATAATATGTATAAAACGATTTACTGTTACAACAATAATTTTTATTTTACAAACAACATAAAAGCTATTTACGGTCCAAACTTATTCTCCGAATGAAAATAAGTAGTATATTCCGTCAGTTTAAAAATTCACCCTGAATGTGTATCCAAATTACATGAAGCAAGAACTCAATATAATAAAACTGGAGAATAAATCAGTCGCAAGTTTATATGCATAAGCATACCTACAGCAAATTGTTATTTGGATAGCAGATATGTGGGATCGTTGAAATTTTTATAGGTCTTGTTGGTATTTGCCGATATATTGGCTGAGTTTCTCTTTGAAGTATTTACTTTTTCTTTTGTATATTACATGCAGATTTTGACATAACAAAGTTGTCGAAAAAAAAAAACACGGAGAAATAAATCTTTTGAAAAAACCTTTTTTAAAATAAGTTTTTTTTGTGTATCCTGAATGTTTGATTTGGAAGGGTAATAAACAGATTATTCAGCAATTGAAAAAGTTAACCAATTTTATTAAAAATTAATTTTACGATAAAACATAATAGAATCACAAAGAACTGGTATTATCAATTTTTTTACAAATTCTTTATAATTGCATAAGAAGAGGATGAACTATACTTGACCTTTACTGACCTAAAGTCAGCTTTTGATTTGATTGACAGAAAAATGGAACATATGGGAATGTCTGGAACAGCAAGAAGTACCTAAAACAATAATCAGAATCATAGAAAGTACGTACGAGAAAGTCATAGAAAAAGT
The DNA here is from genome assembly GCF_917563875.1 of Diabrotica virgifera virgifera. Classification (NCBI taxonomy): domain Eukaryota; kingdom Metazoa; phylum Arthropoda; class Insecta; order Coleoptera; family Chrysomelidae; genus Diabrotica; species Diabrotica virgifera. Next base: position 5,114,650 of record NC_065444.1, on the reverse strand, counting down.
ACAAATGGGGGGAAAGATCCAATGAATTCAAAATAAAAGAAAGAATAAAGCAGGAAGATAGTTTCGTCCTATTGTTTTTTCGTTATAATACCACAGAAAAGTACAAAGTAAGACAAATTGGAAAAATATTTTTTTAATTTATTTGTCATTATTTTTAAATCTATTTTTTCATGAAAACAATTTTGACTTTAACAGAGCTAATTTCTGTATGAAAATTAATTAAAGTTTTGAATTATAGACAAAAAACCGGGAAGTGAAAAAATTTACCCTGATCTCAAAAACGCAAGGTTCAATTTTGGTAACACTTCAGTACACAATAATTGATGACAAAAAACAAAACAACTAAGATGGTACGGCCATGTACAGAGAATACCTAAACAGATTTTGTCGTGGACACCACAAGCGAGAAGGAAAAGGGGAAGGCCGAGAAGAAGCTGGAGGGTATGACTTGAAAACGAACTAGAGTAAATATAAATCCCTCCAGGTCTATGGTTAAACAGGGAAGAATGGCGGTTAGGAGTCGGAAGGCGTCGGAGAACGCTGTAAACCGATATTAGAAGTAGTATATCCATGGTTTTTTCATAGTCAATAGCCTATTTTTCACAGTTAGACCAGGGCGCATCTGTAAAAATATTAGTACATTTGGATGTTGAGAGGTGACTCATATTTTTTTGCAGAAATTGCTTGAAAACAACTCAAATAATAATATTTGAGTTATCCTCCCACTTAAAAAGTCCCGGAACATTGTTTAAATAATCAAAATATCAAAAAACTAAGGAAAAATTCGATTTTTTTCTTCGATTTTTGATTATAACTTTAAAAGTATTCATTTTCGAGAAAAGTTACATTAAAATAAAAGTTGCGTAATCATATTTTCTACAAAACAGGATAGTTAAAATTTTTAAAAATTGGCACCCTTGTTGCAAAATAGCAATAAATGCAAAAAAAACCATAAAATAACAAGTATTTGAATTTTACGTTTTTCAACCATTTACGCTACACTTAGGACCTTAATATTTTACACAGATAAACTTTATGATATAATAAAACATTATTGTAAATTTAATTAAGATTGGTTAACCCTTAACTACAGAAATCCGGTATTTTTTACCGGTGGGCATTCCCAAAATGCGGATTTCGTTGTAACCTCAGCCCTTACAAGTTCATGTGTCCTCTGTACCTCTCGGGCAGTTTGTATAATAGTGCTAGTCAAAGCGTGTAGCGTGTATTATCAATATTTTCTTTTGTAGCACACATCACAAATCTTAACCGGTAAAAATTACCGCATGTCTGTTTTAAGTAAGTATTTTTATGTGCGTACTTTATTTGTAAATGTGAAATGTTTATATTATATTTTTGTGTTTTTAGGGAAAATATAAAGAAATGGACTATGGTAGTCATCCTGGACCTTCAATGAAGGTTAAATTTGAAGATAAAAATTTTGAGGCAACTTTGCAAAAATGGAATTGCCATTTAAGCCTGTGACAACTTTACCCCTTGCAGATTTTTTTCTCATGGATCTAAAAATTTTCGTAAATGCTATTTTATGTTTCCTTTGTGAGTCTATGTTACGTCTATTTGTTAAAAAAAAGTCCAAACTTTTGTTCACAGCATTTATGGCCGTTTGTTTCAATAGACCAAAAATGTTACCAAAATTTCTGGTTTAATAGATTATTCTTTAAAAATTTTGTATTATATTATTAAAATCACTCATTTTACCATTTTTCTCATATCTAGAGACTCCAAAAAAACACATAATGCATAATTTTTTTGTTTTTTATTATTAACTTTATATTTTGACTCTATTTTAGAATGACCGGTAAAAAATACCGGGGATCTGTTGTTACGTGGTAATAATGGGATGTCTGTAGTTAAGGGTTAAATATATTCGGCAAAATAAATTTTGTAATCCAGCTTTCGCAAAAAAAAAAAATTCATTTTTTCAAAATGTTACAGGACTGAAAATAAAGCATACGGCAACTTGAATTTTTTTTACATAATATACAAGAATACTGTACCTTTCATTTGCAATTTGCAAAACTAATATGGATTAACTACCACGGCAATATTAAAATGGGTTAACTACCACGATGTCAGGAATTTTTTTAAATAAACATTAATTTTTGATGCTACGCGCAGGACACCGGATACGTTTGCTCTGATTGGGCATTCCAATGACCTTTGATAAATTTTAATTTTTAGTGCATTTCGATATAAATAAATAAATTTGTTTATTGCAAAGTAAGAATATATAACTCTGTCCTTTGAAATAACACTTTTTTTAGCAAAAACTTTCTTTGTTCTTATATTTTATCTTAGAGAATAAAAGTTTTTTTTATTTTTAAACATATGTAATTGTTTAAACAATAGTTCAGAAACAATAATCCAATTTTTTTTTATTTTTGTGGAATTAAAATATTAAAATACAACAAAATATAGAGTAAGAAAATAATATATTACATAAATATTGGAAGGAATTTTGGTGAAAATCAACTTGTGTGAATCAAACACCGCTGTCCTGCGCGTAGCACCAAAAATTAATGATTTTTTAGAAAATTCCTGACGCCGTGGTAGTTAACCGATTTTAATTTTCCAAATTTCAAATGAAAGGTATCGTATTTTTATCTATTTATACAAAATTTTTAACTTGCTATCTACTTTATTTTCAGTCCTGCAACATTTTAAAAAAATTAATTTTTTTGCGAAATCTGGATTGTAAAATTTATTGTGCAAAATCTGTTGAACCGAATTCAATGAAATTTACAGTATTATTTTATGATATCATAAAGTTTTTCTGGGTATAATATGAAGGTCCCAAGTGTAGCAAAAATGGTTGAAAGACGTAAAATGCGAATACTTGTTTTTTTTATGGTTCTTTCGCAATTATTGCTATTTTGCAACAAAGGTGACAATTTTTAAAGTTTTTAACTAATCCTTTATTGTGGGAAATTTAATTACGCAACTTTTATGTTGGAGCAACTTTTCTCGGAAGTAAATTCTTTTAAAGTTACAATCGAAAAACCAAAAACAATCGAATTTTTCCTCCATTTTTTGACATTTTGAATATTTAAACAATATTACGGACCTTTTTGAGTAGGAGGATAACTCAATTATTACTATATGAGTTATTTCTAAGCCATTTTTTAAAAAAAGGTGAGTCACCTCTCAACGTCCATCTTAAAACAAATGCGCCCTGGACAAAGTATGTTTTAGTATTTTAAATAAACTGTCCAACTCATCGATTTTATTTTTTACGGCTTTCAATTAACTAAAAGATAAATTTCCCCAGTTCTTGTTAATCCGTTTTATTTGACTGAAATTTTTTTAAATTAATTAAATGTACCTTATTCAATGTTTTTTTAAACCGTCCATAAGATTACCTACTAGCAAATAACTCATAAAATTATTGATAGATTTAATACAAAAAAAGCAAAAAATCCACAAAGTTGATTAACGTCTGAGAGTCAATATTCAGCGTAATCCAATAACAAACAAGCGTATTCAGTCTCAGAATTACCAATCTATCCAATTCAAGATAGAACATTTGTTATGCAAATACAAAGTCCATTAATCTGATAGACCGCATAGACTACGTACACACTAAGTCACTAAGGTAATAAAATATAAATTATATTATGAGAATATACAGAGTGAACCAAAAAACTGGATACGCCTAATTATCTCTTAACTGGATGGTCCGAATTGTACAAAACGGGAACAAAACTATTTTGCAACATAAAATATCGACATGTGAATGTTGATGTATAGGCCTGCTTTGTTGACTATGAGAAGACATTCGACACTGTTCAACACGATAATTTAATTAGTATACTAAAAGAGATAGGCCTGGATGGATGATACATTCGGATAATAGACAATTTGTACTGGAATCAAACAGCTGAACTCAGAATTAACATCTAGGCATTTGAAGGAATTTCTATTCTGAAAGGAGTCAGACAAGGTTGCGTGCTCTCCCCGCTTCTTTTTAATTTGTATACAGAAAAGATCTTCACAGAATCATTAGAAGACAGAACAGAGGATATAATTGCCAATGGAATAGTCATCAACAATATGAGATACGCTGATGACAAAGTTTTGCTAGCAACGGGCAGGGATTCTTTGCAGGCACTCTTACATTTAGTGGCAGACCATGGCCAACAAATGGGTCTGAAAATAAACATAAGGAAAACCCAACGCATAGTCACAGCAAAATCAAAAATATACCTAAGAACTTGTCAGATATTAGAATAAATGGAGACATGGTGCAGAGAGTAAAAGTATACAAGTGTTTAAGCTGCTGGGTAAATGAAAAATGGGAATTATAACAGGAAATCATTTAGAAACATGTAAAAGGTACTAACCATCAGAGAGATACAAATTACCATAGCTTATGACGTTGCTATGTATTAAGCATGCTGTTCTATGGAATGGAAGCATAAACCCTCACCGAAACTATGCAAGAGGATTGAGGCTTTTGAAATGGGGGCTTACTGCAGAATATTGAGGATATCTTGGATGAACAGAGTAACAAATCAAGCGGTAATGCAGCGTAATGCAGCGGCTAAACAAAGAAAGAGAAGTACTAAATATCATAAAAAAAAAAGAAGAATTTTGCCCACGTGATGAGAAATCCGAAATATGAAATGCAACATGTAATTATCCAAGGAAAGATAGAGAAAAAGCGCGGCTCCGGACGCAGAAAAACATACTGCTTATGCAGTGTTATTAAAAATCATGCGACTTACCGCTTATGTTCGGGGAGAACAAAGCATTTAGAGAAAAAGAAGAAGAAAAATAACACACAGGGCACTGTTTGCAAAGAAGCTTAGCTACTGTATTAGCTGATGGTCGTGGTAGTATAACCCATTTGAAGATACATGGAGGCTGGAAATCTACCAGTGTAGCAGAGAGATATTTTCTACATCATATCCATATAAGTAATTGTTATAGTATTCAATAGGGTTTCTGCAGATTTCGTAGGATTCCCTTCAACTTGTTACTCATGCTGTACAATTTCACTTTTGCAACTTGTTACCTAAATTACTATTTTAAGACGCTCTACTTAACAAACAAACATTTAACATCATTAAATACTATCGCTTTGTTAAGTAAAAACAAAATCAACTTGTTTTCCTTTTTTCTGTTTCGTTGACTTTTAAGATCAAGGGCCCGTTCTCTCAAAGGGAATTTGATTCCCCCCATAACATTGTTAATTTACTAAAAACATTCTGGATAACTCCCATCATTTATTCTCTTTACCTTTTTTATCTCTCCTTTCCGAATTCTGGTCGCGCTAATGTCTTGATAAGAAAAGAATTTTTATCCTTTTTGAGAGTTAAAGCCGACTACAAAAATCAACCCTTCGGATTTTAGCGTGGACGGAAGAATAGAAGACGCTTCATTTTAAAGGATAAAGAATCAATCTCTAGGGGACGGCAGAAAAAAATATAAAGGAAACCAGACCGTATTTTGGTAATGTAAAAATATGTACTATTATTAGTTAACGAATGAAAAATTTAAAGAATCGAATGAAAATTTTACTTTTAATATTACCAATATCAAAAAAAAATTTTATTAGAACTAATCTGTTCTATTCTAATTCTCAGAGAACAAAGATTAATTCCCAATACTCAGATTAGGAGTAGAACTAATAAAAATAATAAATAATCATCAATAATCATTTCGTTGTGGACCAAAACAAGAGCCGTCTTAATCTTAGTTAGTTTAGAGACCGCCAAAAGCACCTTAACTAGTTTCAACCCTTCTTAAGGTTTCTTCAGAGAGTGCATATTTGATTATTTTTAAACCACTAAAATTCGGGTCTCTGGTATCGGTTACGAGAAAATCAAATATTACTCTTATCTGGGCTAATTAGCAAAATTCATGGAAAAGTTATTTACCAGCAATTTTATTGCTGGAATCGAATTATAAGATCCTATATATTAATAATATAGGTATGTAAAGTCCGCAGATAGTGTGCTACTTTTTTTTATAAACAAAATGGCGCCGACAAATCGTATTTTTTTCAATTATTGCTCTATAGCTCCGAAGATTTTAACTTTACAACAAAAACACCCAAATAAAAATTCACCGCAATTAAATTCTGCATAGAGACATGTTTTTCACAATTTGCTCCGACGAAAATTTTCCTCGGAAAATGCGGGTTTTCCTAACAAAAACTATAATTTTCAAATAAAGTTTTAAGTAAGTAATTATTAATCAATAATTAAATAACTTAGTGACATCAAAGATTTCTTGGTATAGATTGTAATTCCAGAAGCCGGTGAAAATTAAACGAATATTTTAGCAACAATTCAATTGTTAATTAACAATTTACGATCGCAATAATAACCAAAATAATGATGATACATTGATCAAACTTATAAAGATTATAAAGATGAGATGCTTGTTTAATATTTTATCGACAAAATATAAATTTTTCTTTTTTTTTGCATAATCTTTAAATTTTGAAAAAAAAAATAGTTATAATATGTACGTTGGTCTAATTAGTAAAGTACAAAGAAAGGTTATTTACCAGCAATTTTATTGCTTTAATCGAATTATAAGATCCTATGTATTATTAATATAGGTATTCAAAGTCCACAGATAGTGTGCTACTTTTTTTATAAACAAAATGGCGCCGACAAATCGTATTTTTTTCAATTATTGCTCTATAACTCCGAAGATTTTAACTTTACACCAAAAATACTCAAATAAAAATTCACCCCAATTTAATTCTACATAGAGGCAGGTTTTTCCCGATTTGCTCCGACGAAAATTTTCCTCGGAAAATGTGGGTTTTCCCAACAAAATCTCGAATTTTCAAATAAATTTTTTGGGCCAGTAATTATTTATCAATAATTATATAGCATGGTGAAATAAAAGCTTTCTTGGTATAGATTATAAATTCGGAAGCCGGTTAAAATGAAATGAATATTTTAGCAACAATTCAATTGTTAATTAACAATTTACAGTCGCAATAACAACCAAAATAATCATGACACATTGATCAAACTTAGAAAGATTATAAAGGTGTGATGCCTATTTAATATTTTGTCGACAAAATATAAATTTTTCATTTTTTTGCATAATCTTTAAATGTTTAAAAAAAATTGTTATAAACAAATTAACATTTCTTAAAAATTGTTTATTATATTCTAGTTTTAAAAAATACTTCAAATGCGTATTTCATAGTTCTTGAAAATGAATGCTTTAAAAAATTTTTCCAACCATTTGCAAAAAGTTAGGAAACAGCAAAATAAATATACGATATCTCCATTGTTTATAATTTGTTTTAATTGTTTCAAAGCTTAAAAGTGAGTATATGGTACAATCTAATTACTCACAAAGAATGTCAAAAATTAGTGCAATGGTTATATTTTAATCAAAGATTATAAATACTTTTTTTTGTAATTTTTAGCGCGAAAGTAGGCTTGATACAGAGCCGGAGATAAAATGTTCACTCGAAGCGACTGACACGCTTAAACTCGCGCGAGTTGTGTATGTGGGCGGGTAGCTGCGGTACTGTATTATTCTAACTATTTAGAATGGGAAATAAGCCACAATATTATTAAAAAATGATTTTTATTAACGTTTCGACGCCCAAATCGGGTGCCGTTGTCAAAATACAAAATACTATTATTATTATATAGTATTATTCTACTTTCGCGCGTATAAATTACAAAAAAATATATTTATAATCTTTAATTAAAATATAACCATTAAGCTGATAATCGATATTGTTTTAAAAATAATTAGCTTGTACTTTAAACTCACTTCTACGCTTTGAAAGAATTAAAAAAAATTATTAACACCGTAGTGATCGTATGTTTACTATACTTGATTATAAAAATGCCACAAGAAAATAGCTTCAGAACAGCAATAAAGTTGGGGGCGCCAGCATTTTTCTAACTAGACAGTCCGAAATAACCAAGTACTTTTTATTATTAATACGTATCTACCTATCATAACACATGTAAAAATTCGTTGGCCTATATGGAGTATATGGGTTTAAAGAATAATTTAATATGGTAAATTGTCTTTAAAAGTCTCCATTTAAGAAACCTTTTTAGGTTTGCTACAAAACAGTCTGCACTTAAAGTGTCTTTTAACATGGTTTTAAAAGCACCTTCACAGCAGCTTTAAAACCAGTTGCTTAAGAAAACAAAGTTTTAAGAAGGTTTTTATTTTTGGTTTTATTGACCTCTTCAGAGTGGGCCCTTTTATGCTTAAAGCGGTTTTATTGCAATCTTAAGGTTTACTTAAAAACCAAATGGTTTTAATTTTTGTTTTATTCTACAGTTTTAAAGCATCCTCAAAAGACTTAATAAACCCGTTCGGTGCTACTTGGGTTATCACAAATTATTTACAAAGGAGCATCTATTAATTGAAAGATGATTTGGACAACTAAAACAACGATTTACAACGATTTAAAAATTAAATAGAGAGTGTCTACTCTTATGTATTGTGAGTAGAATCTCATCACATCAAAATATTTTTATTCGTATGAAATGAAACTTATACTTTATGCTCATACTCATGAAAACATACTCGGAGTTTATACTCTATTTTTATTTATACCACCCATTGTTATGATTTTGTCTCGCTAAATACATGCCTGTTAAAATAAATTACGTTTATCAAAACATTTATAGGTAAAAGTTAGTAAAAAGTATTACACTAGGGATGGCGGTTGTTGACAAAACACCGGTTTTCGGTTATACCTGTTTTTACTTTATCGTACTACAATACGCAGTATGAGTATAATAGATAAAGTTATAGGATCGTGCAAAAAAAATTTTTTTCAGATTTCACTTTTTTTCGACGTTTTGAGTCCCCCTGAGTCTAAAAAGCAAATAAAAAAACATGTCGGAAGTATGTACGTATGTACGTACGTACTTATGTACGTACGTATGTCGCCACCGCCCAGCAAAAACTACTTGACCGATTTCGATGAAATTCAGTATGAGTAAGTTTAAGAGAATTTTGTCGAGAAACTAAGCTTTTGAAAAAAACCTCTCAAAGGGGGGCCGAAATAGGGGGGTTATTTGAGACCCATTCTTGCAAATTTTGACCGAAACGAATGAAATTTAACTTAAAGTTAGCTCATCGATAGGTAAATAGAAATAAGGAATTTGACATTTTCAAATCCAAAATGGCGGCCAGCATGGCCGACCGCCCACCCGATACATTTCCCTACCAATCTAAAAACTTGTTTGAGATAAATTTAATTTGAAAAAACATTTATATAGCCTAAAGCTGGGGCTATAACAAGAATATTATCGTTTTTCAGAAAAGTTATGGGTTGCCTATATTTAAGGGGTCAAAATTTGACATAAATTTGAACTAAATTTTCTCAAAAATGACTCCAAGGAATTTGTTTATTTTTTGATATATTTTTGATATCTTATCGGTAAATTGAATAACATTGGTCAGATTTCTTAACTCCTCATAGGAGGGGAGTTATGAATTTTTTATAAAAAAATATTCGAGTGCCCGTAACTACCTCTGTAATAGAAACTAAAATTTGAAATTTGGCAGACATATATAGTACTTTGTTATCTATTAGCACAATAAATTTTAACCACAATATGACTTCCGGTTTAACCGGAAATGAAAAAAAAATCTTAATTTTTTACAATATTTTGAAAGAATGACATAAAACTCGTTGCTGTGGCTCAAAAACTCGAAAAGTCACAGAAAATTGAAATTTTGCTAGAATCTTGTGTGTATCCCCTCTCACGCGATCATAGCAGAGCATTATTATAGGGCAGTCAATGAGGGTATTTGGCTCCGAATTCCATCCTACTACATCGATGTACTTGATATTTTCACAGTAATTAGGGAATAGCTCAAGAAACAAAATCTACCCTATATACTATGGCGCTTTTATCTTGGGGGCAATTCCCACCCCTTCAAGGGGGTGGAAAATTTATTGGTCAAAATAAGCATGGAAGTGGCTAGAGAACCTATTTTTAAGCAAAAACTGATCTATACTTTTTTTTTGAGAACTCAATACTTTTTGAGTTATGCGTAGTTGAAAATTGGCCATTTTCATTTAAAAATGACACGTTTTCGGACGGTTTTTTGTGCATTGACTTAAAAACTGTGCATCAAACTAAAAACACTGTATAAAAATTTTTTTTAATTATAAAAAACAAAGAGATTCGTTCCTTCGTAAATTTTCTATTTATAATACAAAAAGAGATATGGTAGGTAAAAAGAGTTTGTTTTTTGGTGCATGCTCAAAGTGCTCATGCTTTTGTAGTGTTTGACCAGGCCTTTAAAACGAGCACCGTTAAATGTCGGTTACATCCAAACTAAGCAAGATATGGTGCAAAAAAATATATGACTAATGTACTTTAAGGAAAAATGAGAAGTTTTTTTGAAAAATATATGACTAATGTACTTTGAGGAAAAATTAAAAGACATTTAACCCCTCATTCACCAGAATTTAAATGCATTGTTTTTCTTTTGCAATACCTCTTAATATAGTGTTATTTCTACTTTCAAAAAGTTGGATGGGTGAAAAAAATAAGATCAAATTATAGAGCGCATTTTTAAATTTTCTTAAAATTCTTCCTTTTGTTCCATGAAATTCGAAAATAAAAATGTTCTATCCCCGAGAAGTGGTGAGAATCGTGAGAACCGCCCCCATGATAAAAGCGCCATAGTATATAGGATAGACTTTGAATTAGGAGATTGGGCTTTGGGCTACTCCCAAAATTTCATTACAATCCATGCAGTAAAATGCAAATATTGTAAACTATTAATTTCTCAGAAAAATGGAATAATTTGAAATGAAAATATGACTAATATTCTATTGATTTATGCAATAACCTATAGTGTGTCCCCGAACATTTTCTCAAATGCGGGAATTAATGATGCGTAGAACCATAAAATATTTTCAAGTATACAAGGTGTTTCTAAAATATCAAAATAACGAGTAACTTTGTTATTTTTATAGAATGCCTGTATCTAGTACGATAACGATAATAGATCGGTACGATAAAGTTCTCTGGCGGCCCTTCCGTCCAGCGTTTTTGAAGATATTCTTCTTTAGCGACGAATCGATCGAGGGTAAAATTTGATTTACCACGCGCATGCGCACACCGACAGTATGGTATTAGTGGTTATACGGGCTCTGATTGCGTGTTGAAATTTTGAAATGATCTGTCAATAATTGTTCAATATGGAGATTATCGGTAAACAAAAATATTGTATAATATTAGTTTTTATTGATGTGTGGACAGAAATAAAATCAAATTTAAAATTATAGTGACTTTAATAGTTTTTAAAAGCCGCATGTACGTAATTCTAAATGTTTGAGTTGGAAATACCTAATAGTTTCAATACCTATCTATTAGGAAAATGTAAACAAAATAATGTAGTTACCTATTAGTAGGCAATGCTTTAATTTACATAATCTGATTACGAACAAACTTTCTACAAATCTTCATCTAATATATCGTTTTCTTACTCTATATTTTGTTGTATTTTAATTCGACAAAAATCAAACTAATAATTTGATTAAATTCATATAAATAAACAAAATGTCAAAAAGTTTATGGTGTAACGTTCAGTTTGTGTATATTCCCACATGACGTACACGCGATTGTGGTCTAGTTTGAAATGCCGTCAGCTTTCGTACAGCGCGGTAGACGTGAAGTGAGTTCGAGCCCCAAGCAAGTTATTATTTTTTTATTTTTTTTATAGATTTTATGATTGTAAGTATATTATCATATCATTTTTGAAGATATTCTTCTTTTTTGAAAGTGGTAGATAAGAAAGTTAGTTTGATTTTTAAATAAAATAAGTACAAATAACCTTTTAAGTATATTTACTTTGTTTAAATTACCTATAATAGAAGAATATCTTCTTTTGTGCGTACAAAGTACACACGCATTCTTTTTATCTACAGTTTAACCTGGCGGTTATAACCGGTCAAAAAACCGGTTATTCTAAAAACCGATGTTCGGTTTTTTAGTAATAGCCAATATCCAATAGGTTACATTTACATTGCGCTTTAGTTTGCGATACTTCATTCGAATCCATATCAGTATAGAAATCAGTCATCGGTGTTGTCAAATCGGTTTCAGTCAGCTTAAAATTTCTCATTGAGGCGCGGGGACGAAAATTTTTTCCATTTTTTCTCTGAATTCAGTATATTTTCCGCTTATCCGGTTTTTCACCGGTTATTATTTTAAAAAGAAAAAACCGGTTATAACCGGGACAAAAAAAAACAACCGGAAAAACCTCTTATTGCAGATGAAAAAACCGGTTTTATGTTATAACCGGTAGGTTATTCCCATCCCTATATTACACTAATTCAGCAAAGCACTACAGACTAACAACAATACAATATACAGTGATGAACGCGCTAATAACAGGCAAAATAACACAAAAGACGGAATAGACAAGGCGAAAACGGCGGGTTCGAAGGGAAAAATATTCCCATGAGATTTTTTTGCATAATCACATGCGTGAGACATCCCAGAATAAGGTTCAAGAAGTCGCCCACGTGAAAAGTGGGCGAATTTTTTTTTTAACAATTTTTATTTAATCAAATTTTAAGAATCAATATTTTTGGCCCGAACAATATTTTCTTTAATTTTTTGGACCATTCTGGACAAAAAAGATCTCTTATAATTTTTCTATAAAGTCGATCGTTTTCGACTTATAAGCAATTTAAAATTGAAAAAAACGAAAAATGGCGATTTTCAAGGCTTAATAACTCTGTTAAAAGTTATTATTATGAAAGTCAGTATATGACTGAATCAAAGCTTAAAGCCCCCCCTACAAGATCTTGAAGAAATTTTTGTCATTATTTTATTACTAAGCTGTTATTTTTAAGTAATAATAATAAGCGCCATGCACGTGTGCGGCGTCTGTAAATGCTGAGTGCGAGAGAGAAGCCATTCATTCCAGCAGTCCAATTATTGTACATCTTACTCGCACTCACATTTACAACCGCGTCAATACGATCTAACCGCTCATTGATATTAATTTAAAAAATTACACTTTTATAAAAAAGAACTTTTTATATTAAAACCTTTTTATTATTTATAGGAAACAATATAAAATAATTTAACGATAAACGATTTAACGATAAAAGGCTTAAAATTCCAAAAATTACACTCTAATAAAAATAGTTATTTATGAAACAGTTCGTGAAGTATGCTTTTTGCGAACGCACGCGATATTTAGAGCACGAGCGACAACGGAGCGAGTGCTCTAAATGACATAGTGCTAATATGACATAGAGTAGAAAAAGTACTTTCTATAATATCACGGTTTTGTTATTGTACATGTACAGCTGGTTCCTAAAAAAAACTGATACGACTATTAAAGCGTATTTTGTATAAAATTGAGCAGTGTATTTTGAAGGATAAATACTTATTATTTACACACAGTCACTGTCACTGCCAAATCTTAAAATTTGTCCATATCAATATCAGTTGTCGGTTGTTTGTTTGTTTATTTTATTATTTGTCTGTCATGATAAATATAATATAATGTCAGACCAATCAAATACACTGCCCACAATGATCAAATCTTATCAAGAGTCGTATCAGTTTTTTTAGGAACCAGCTGTACATATTATGTAGGACACAACATATTTGGAAAGAATAATTAACTTATAAAATATGAATTTTTAGTAGGTGTATTAACTGTTATTTATAATTATGATTCCAAAAATTACACTAGTTTAAAATAGTATTTTTTTAAAATACCAGCGTTGTTAAAAATGGTATATATAATTTAAGTATATAAAGTTTTAATTATTTATTAAAACAATTAAAAAAAGATACGCAACAGCCGGGTTCCAACTGGGGACCTCTCGATCTGCAGTCTAATGCCAATGAGGCATCATCAATTTGTAGATATCGATTTATTAACGTACTTTAAAATATCATTGTATTAGTCACATTTTTAAAATAGTTTGAAATTAAAGAAAAATCGATTTATCCATACAGTGTGATTGGTCAGTAAAGCTTTGTATATCCGTTATAAGATAAGTAATAGATAGTAATAAAAGTTAATAACAAAAATTGTAGCCAACTTTGACTACAGATTGATAATCAGTAATCGTAAATTGTAAGTTTTAGACAATTATTCAGTCATGGCTTACTTAAAATTTGGAAAGATTTAGACCCGTTGCTCTGAAAAATGAAAATATCTCGAAAACTAATGAATTTACACATAGGGAATATTATACAAAAATTATAGTATGGTAATGGTACTTTTCGATAAAGATATAAAAAATACAGGGTGTTCTATTTAAAATTACTGAGAAAATAATGTACTTGCGTTTTGACTCACCCTGTATTCAATATAAAGAAAATTAGCAAAGCAAACGTCAACGAAAATTTTGACAATAAATAAAAAAATATGACATCAATAAACCATTGACCTTGTGCTTGCTTTAATTTATACAGGTAGTTAAACTTGTTACGATTTTCATATAAAATTGGTTATAACTTTGTAAATACCCCGTATAACATACCATACCTTTATATTTTTGTAATCGAAAAGTTACGAAGATATCGAATATATAATAAAATATAGGGTGTTCCATTAAAAAAAACATAAGTTTGGTCGGCCACTATGTTATCGAACACCATGTAACATTCTAACTAATTTTGTAATGTTTTTTTCCGATTATAGCGCCATCTATCCATAATTCGAAAAATGTCTCGAATAAAAGTTGCTTATTTTTACTTAAAGAATCCAAATCTGCAATAAAAATTTGGGGTCCCATTTAAGATTTTAAAGTAACCCCCCTACCTCAAAGTTCGTTACAATTTTTGTTATTAAGTTTTATCGCTATACATTACTATAACGGATCTACGGACTTCACCCCACTAATAATTAATCACCCTGTATGACAGCAGTTAAATATTGCATTGTTAGCTAGAATAGAATAGAATAGAAATATGCTTTATTGTCATGAAAAATTTAACAATTTTATAGACAAAGCTTACAAGAATCATAAATAAAAACAATAACAAATACAATTTACTAGAATTATACAAATCGTCAATATAAATAAAACATAATAAAGTCAAATAAAAATCAGTAACAATCTATTGGAAAATTTAAAAAAAATTGCAAATTGCGTAATCTACCTTAAGAAATTTAATAAATGATTTAATAAGTTATGCTGCTGCATATGACACTCAAATATAGATTAAGATTCTACTTATACATAAGAATACTGTAATTTCTTAGTTATTGGTTAAGAAATTCTGCTATTGAATAATATGGTCTTTCAGATAAATAGGCTTTTGTCATTTTACGGAACTTGGGGAAAGATGTTGCAGATTTAAGTTGTAGAGGGAGATAGTTGTATAGTTTTTTTGCAGAATATAATATAGATTTCTTTACTCACTGGACGGGATCGGTAAATAGATGTCAAAAGTAAAATTTCTGGTGGAATAGTCATGTCTAGGTCTTTCTGGAAAGACATGTAGATGTTTACGAATTAAGCAAACAGTTTCTAAAATATATAAAGAAGGTAATGTTAGAATTCTGTGATCTTTAAAGTAGCTTCTGCAATGTGTTGTTCTTCTGAGGCCAAACAGATATCTGATTGCTCTTTTTTGCAATTTAAAAATAACATCGGATTGGGCAGCTGTACCAAAACCCCAAAAAGGCAGACCATATCGAAGATAGGACTCGAACAATGAAAAGTATGTTATTTTGGAAGAGGCTCAATCCATTTCCTTCGAGACAGATCTTATTGCAAAGCAATCTGAGGATAGTTTCTTGATTAACACATCGATATGAAGGGACCATTTAAGGTTGCTATCTAAAAAAATACCAAGAAACTTTACAGAATCAACGATACTGATCTGGCTGTTATGAAGAGGTAAGGGTTGAAGAGTTCCTTTATAGGGTAATGCGACTGTTCTAAGCTATCTTGAAAATTGCAGGTGTCTAGATAGCCTAGAACTATTTTTAAAATGGATTGCAAAATTTGCGGAGTCCGTGACACCAACCAAGCCAAGTATATAAAAAGGTTTTAAATAACAGCTTAGTAGTAAATTAATGACACAGATTTCTTGAGGATCATGTAGCGGAGACTTTAAACTTTGATTTAGTCACTTTCTGACTTTCATAATAATAATTTTAACCGAATTATTAAGTCTTAAAAATGACCATTTTGGCGTTTTTCAAATTTAACATTGCTTATGACTCGAAAAAGATCAACTTTAGAGAAAAATTATAATAGACCTTTTTTGCCCAGAATAGTCAAAAAAACCTAAAAAAAATTAGTCCGGCCCAAAAATATTGATTTTTGCAATTAGAATAATACAAAAAATTGTTAAAAAAAAATCGGCCCCTTTTTTATACGTGGGCGACTTCTTGAACCTTATTCTGGGATGTCTCACGAATGTGATTATGCCAAAATAGCTCATGGGAACATTTTTCCCAACGAACCCGCCGTTTCCGCCTTGTCTAGAAACCATATTAAGGTAAAGGCGATAAAAACTTTTAAGAAACTGTCATTGTTACAATGTTAGTTGTAAAACTCGTCCGATACGTCTAAAAATGGGAAACAATCAATATAATGTAAATGTATACGTTTTTATCGCTAAATTTGCCACCTATACTAGTTTCATCTCTTTTTATCTCACAACTTATAATATTATGGTTTCTGTCTTTTACGATATTTTTCCGGTTATAAGCGCACTCATCGCTGTATAATTTGAACCTTATATATAATGCACAATAAAGAAATAAACTATAAAAGACTTGACAAATAGCTAGACAGCAGCGCTTCATATTTTATTCGCAATTGAAATATATATGTCAAAGATGCAAAACACAAAGCAACTCGGCAACACCATGTCTACAAATGACTTCCGCCTTTCAATTAAATAAACGCAAATGAAAATGTCGCTCTTCCCTGTTAAGGTACCTTTACGAGTCCCGAAGGAAGAAAGTTTGTCAGTAAATGAGTTTGCCGGGGGACCTTTAACATCCCAGCCGCTTTCAAAAAGAACAAAAAGTTTGAAAACGTTAGAACAAAAATAACAAAAAAGTTCAAAGATAAATTATTCAATAGTACTGTTCGAGGTAATAAACGATTATGGGATGACAGATAACGACGGTTCTGGAAAAAAATTCGAACAAATTATTTATGAAAATAAGATATAGCGTGTTAAATTTAGCAAGAAGTTTCATTTTTCTTGTACATGATTTTGTTGTTTTTTTTAAGGAAATGATCTCAGGTTAGTGTATCTTTTGTTACAGCAGGACAGGCAGGCCCAAATTTTGCCGCGCTGAGCTATATTAAATGTGTATTGAAAGATATTCTTTTTTGCATCTTCTGAATAATTAATTAATTAAAGGATTCAACGTGTAGGTACTGTGTCTAGTGATCTAGGTTATGAAGAATTAATCTGAGAAGACCAGTACACATTAGGCTCAAATGTTCCTTTGTTCAGTATCGGTAGATTATGGGCAGGGTCATTCGTAGAGTTAAGAAACGCAACAAAGAATAATATATATAAAACAACAAAAAAGAAACAAGGAAGAGAACAGGCTCTTTAAGAGAAAAAGGGCGACATTTTTGTGCCGCCACTTAAATCCCCTGACGAATCCATATAAAGAAAAGGTACTCACAATCTTTGAACTGGAAAGTAGATTAACTGGACGTTAGCCTCCAGTGTAGTCAACTCCAGAACATACGGGGGCTTCATATTCAGAGGCGGGGAAGCCTACTTCCCAATCGGGGCAAAACGTGAGACATACTGGGGGTCACTCTGGATTTACATTTGAATTATACTTGAATTAACCGTGAAATTAACCTTGAATCATAGTTGGACTGATTTAGGATTACGTTGGATTAAAGGTGGGCCAACATTATATTATGTTGACCCTATTTGCCATTGGCAAATGGCAAATAGACGAAATAACAGAAAATAAAAATACAAAGGATACGAATGGTATCAAAAAAGAGCTCACCTTTGGGGGTGATTGAATACACAATTCGAACTTTCACTACATACTGCTCAATGGAGATTAAATTTCAAAAGATAGACCCTATTTAAGGCTCTTCCCTATTAAGGTACCTTTACGGGTCCCGAAGGAAGAAAGTTTGTCAATAAATGAGTTTGCCGGGGGACCTTTAACATCCCAGCCGCTTTCAAAAAGAACAAAAAGTTTTGGAAACGTTAGAACAAAAATAACAAAAAAGTTCAAAGATAAATTATTCAATAGTATTTTTCGAGATAATAAACGATTATGGGATGACAGATAACGACGGTTCTGGAAAAAAATTCGAACAAATTATTTATGAAAATGAGATATAGCGTGTTAAATTTAGTAAGAAGTTTCGTTCTTCTTGTACACGATTTTGTTGTTTTTTGTTTGGAAATTGTTCTCAGGCTAGTATATCTTTTGTTAAAGCAGGACAGACTCAAACTGCTGAATTTTGTGCCGTGTAGCTCCCCATAGTACATAAAAATAAACGGGGGTGCCGAAAGATACTCGTATTCTTTTTGGTAGCTCAGGGGTCAATTGTTTTTTTATTCTTCTAAAACAAGTGTATTTTGAAATTGGTCTGCCAGCAGCTTGGACTCATTTTACAACCAATTCTCTAGAAGAGGCTAGGTGAATTGTATAATAAGTGTGTGGTATTATAGGTAATACCTATAAGAGCAAATTTTAACCATTTCCTGCGTAGGATCTGGCGGCCATTTTTATTTATAAACAACTGTCAAAAAATGGCATTTTTCACGTTTTTTTCAAATCAATGGAAAACAGGGAAACTTAGGGTTTTTTTAGTACAAATATCTTCGAGATTATGGAAAAAGCTTTAAAATTTACGTATTACAAAGTTTGATATACTCATTTATTGTTAATATAATTGCGAAAAATTTCGGAATTGCAAAAAAAATTATTTTCGCAATAACTGTTGTAAAAATTAGTGGGCAGCTTTGAAATTTTTATCAAATAAGGGTTCTTTGGTGCTTAATATATGATACAAATTTCAAAGCGATTCATTCAATTGTTTAAATTTTATTCAAATTGTTTATTCCAGAGAGCATTTTTTTGCAATAACATAAGTCAGAAGAAAATGACGTTAGAAACATTCTACAAGTGTCAAATGAAAGAGCAGGAGCTATATTTTCAACTTGGTTTAAAAAAAGTGAATAAAAAATGCATTTATTAGTAATAAATAATTATGCAAAAGTATCGTAAATCTTTCCTTATAAACCGTTTATTTTGTTATATAAGAAATTATACATATTTATTACAATTTTTTATCAATAATGATATAGATAACATTACTTGGTAGTTGTGCACTTAAAACAGGGTAAAAAAGTTGTTTTTTTTGGAAAAAGTTATTTAAAAAGTTTATAAAGAAAAATTTACGATACTTTTGCATAATTATTTATTACTAATAAATGCATTTTTTTTTCACTTTTTTAAACCACGTTGAAAATGTAGCTCATGCTCTTTCATTTGACTCCTGTGCAATGGTTCTAAGGTCATTTTTTCTGACTTATGTTATTGCAAAAAAAATGCTCTCTGGGATAAACAATTTAAATAAAATTTAAAGAATTAAATGAATCGCTTTGAAATTTTTATCACACATTAAGCACCAAAGAACCTTCATTTGACAAAAATTTCAAAGCTAATTTTTACAACAGTTATTGAGAAAATATATTTTTTTTGCAATTCCGACCTTTTTTCGCAATTATATTAACAATAAATGAGTACAGTGGAACCCGATAAGTCGGACCCCGATAACCCGGAAGTCCGGCTAACCCGGACCGATTTTTATCAGACAAATATTTCAACAATAAAAATGTATGTATTATAATAGTTCAGAGGTAATGGGTATTTGTGTAATTTGAACTACATATATGATAGTAAAAATGACTCATGGCACACGAAGTTCATTGTCGTGTTATCGGAAACAACAGGCACCTGTAGTATCCTTTATTTATTTTAAACTGTATTAGCATTGTTTAAAAAAGGCTAAAAGACTATTAAAAATGTTTTTTAAACAATGGTCTTAGTCTTCACTGTTATTATTAAATAACATAACATCGTTACGATTGAGTCCGTATTGTGTGTAGTACATTAGTATTGTTCGCTTCCATTCTGTAATGGTTCGTAAATCTATTCAGATTTTGTGTTTGCGTGGTTTTTTGTCTACGTAATGGCAACAAAACGTAAAAATGTTGTAGTGACAATGGAAAAGAAACTAGAAACTAGAATTGATAAAGGCGTAATTGATACGTAATTTAGATGTGTACTGTGCATATAATTTCATGTTATTTCAATTATAACGGAGTTTATCTGTAAGTATACCGTATTTTATTAATTTTTACAATATTCTCCGGCTAACCCGGACTTTCGATAACCCGGATCGGCCGCGGTCCCGATTAATCCGAGTTAACAAGGTTCCACTGTATATCAAATTTTGTAATATGTCATTTTAAAGCTTTTTCCATAATCTCGAAGATATTTGTACTAAAAAAATCATAAGCTTCACTGTTTTCCGTTGTTTTGAAAAAAAGGGGAAATGCCATTTTTTGACAGTTAATTGTTTATAAATAAAAATGGCCGCCAGATCCTACGCAGGAAATAGTTATAACTTGTTCCTATAGTAGTGGAGTCAATGAAGGTTTTCACCTCCGATTTCGTTGAACCTTCATCGATTTTTATGAAAATTGGTGAGTAGTTATAGGATACCTCAGGGAACAAAGGTGACATGATGCCAACTTGCGCTTTTACCCTGAGGGTAGATGCCACCCCTTCTCGGGGGTGAAAATTATTTCATTAAAAATAATACCATAAATCGATAAAGGGGCAAATTCTAAGCAAAATTTGTTATATAAATTTATTAACATAAATCAATACTTTTTGAGTTATTAAAGATCAAAGATTTTATTTTTTTGTAAAAAATGCATGTTTTAAAGCTGTTTTTCACGTGTAACTCAAAAATTATAAGCTTTTACAAAAAAGTTATAATTACCAAAACTAAAGATAATAAAAAGTTGAATACACTTCTCATTTAAAGAACTACACTAATGTTAATTCAAAGTAAGTTATGGGTAATTGAAGGTATATTTTTTTCGACGAGTACGCAAATCTAACTATTCAACCTTAAATAACGGGAAAACAATGCATTTTATAAAATATACCTACTTAACACTTATCAAAGTACTTTGGAATACCTATCAAATGAGCTCCATAAGACGTTAATAGCAGCAAAATTAAGCAAGTTATGATGAAAATAAGAGAACCGTTTGGATTTTTTTTGGAAAAAGTTAAAAATTAAGCATCGTCACTTCCACAAAAATTTAAATTTATAGAAATCCTTACAACAGTTTCTTTATAATAGCATAAGTAGCGATGTGAAATTACGTGTAATTTCAGAAATTGTAAGTTACACGTGTAAAATTACCCAAAAATTACAAACCAGATGTAATTTATGTAACTTATGTAATTTATGTTCATTGTATTAAAAAATCAATTGTTTGCATTCATATTGAATATAATAAACACAAAGTAACTACATACTTATGAAATAAAGAAAAGTGGATAAGAAATACATACAAATAATAAAGAAATGAAAACATAGGTTCTTTAGTTTTGTTTTAAGCGGCTTTTATAAATCACAACTTCCTTTTTCGCAGACAACTGGAGACCTTCTTGTTATAAAACGTCGAAGTTTCAATTGTTTGCTCTTCCAATGAGCCTTGTGTAATTTTTTTTATCTCCGGCAAATCCAGAACTGCATCCTGAAATTAAATAGGAAAGTGTAAACATAGAGAGTAAAAATAATGGGTTTATAATATAATATATACAGATCTAACTACCTTGTTTTCGGCATCTGAAGTATCCTTCTCGACTTCCGTTTTTTTTTGGGGTTGTTCTGTGCCTTTACCCTGAAATTGATAATTTTGGAATATAAACAATAAATATGTATGTGTTTACACTAATTTACCGATTTCATTAAGACGTTTTCTAAAATGTTCACTTTGCTTTGTCTCAAAATGCGTGCTGGTCTCTGTTCCCTAGTTTCCATTCTTTGATCAATTTCATCATCGGTCATTGCAAAGTCAGCAAAATTAAAATCATCGTCGGAATTTCCATTTCCTGTTGTATTTGAATGCCATGATGATATTGTCTGAAAACATAAGATTTATAATTTTTTATTCGAAAACGGTGGAATGCATTGGAAAATCGGAAAAGAAGCAAACTGCATATATCACATGCACATATCACATATCTAAAAAATGCCTAAATTTAAAATTACCTCGTCTAATTCTTCCTCTTCGGAAATATGGTTTTCAATTACTTCTATCTCCTTCTGTAAGTTTCTACCTTCTATCGAAACGTTGTTCTGTACAGTCTCTTCTATAGGATATTGACTTTGTATGTGATGTTGTCGTGAACGTTTCAGCAATTTTGAATTATATTGTATATAATTTAAATTTGCTGCCCTTTGAGTTGTTAGGCGATTTCTTCTCTTCGTATGAATGCTGCTCTGGGAGCTAAAGCTTCTCTCTGTTGCCGCAGAAGTGCACGGCATTGTCAATATCCTGACTGCAACTTTGGAGAGGCATGAATGTCCACAAAATCCTTTCCACCATGTAACCAAAGAGACATTATCGAGTATGTTCCATAAAAATGTTTCGCCAAAAAAGTCTGTTTTAGCTAAATAGTTTCCTAAATCCTCAGTAATCTTTGACACTCCTTCATCACCAATCTCTATCGTGGTCGTGGTTGACATAGTAGTAATGTATTTCATCGCTTCAATCCTTTCGGCTGATGATAAATTTGCACCAACAGACCGAGGGTTTAGTAAGTCTGCGGCAAAATGGATCGGTTGAAGGGCGTATTCCTTCCTTGATATAAATTTATCCATCGCTTCTGTTTTTTCGCAATCCGTTAGTTTCACGCATTCTAAATGAGTAGATATGTTACTACCGATTTTCGCGAAAGTTTCACAAACCAAATGAATTGACGAAGAATCTCCTTCAAGACGTGTTATTGCTTCAGTAATTGGCTTAAGCAATTCAACAAGAGCGCTAGAATTTATCCAGAATCCTTCATCAAGTAAATTTGCTTTTGCGCTGCGTATTCTATCTTGAATTGTTTTATCTGGAGATATTGCTAGACGTTGTAGGACGGACTTGCATTTAGTCAGATCTTGAAGACATTTTACATGTGAACCCCATCTTGTTTTTACAGGTAGGCTAAGAGACACTCCACACTTCATCTCATTTCTTATTTCTGTGAATTGAGCTCTCAGTACTTGACACTGGTTAATAGTTTTAACGATATGTATAATATGTGACAAATGTGTCTCTATTGAAGATAATTTCAAAATATCGCTGCACAATAAATGTAATGTGTGCGCTAAACAGCCGTATGATACAAGATGGGGATACATCTCTTCACATTGTCTCACAGCCTTCCTCATATTCTTTGCGTTATCAGTCACAATAGCGAAAAATTTTTTAGGTCCATACTCCTCCAGAACTTCAACCATTAATTTTGTTATATATTCTGCGGTATGCTTCTCTGCTTTTGTTAGTACTGATTTGACAAATAACGGTTCGGGTGTTGTAACAATGAAATTAATTACACTTTCATTTCGCAAGTTGGACCAACCATCGCATTGCAATGATAAATTGTCAGCTTGCTTAATTTTATCATTAACTTGAACTTCAACTCGCTCGTACTCTTCGGTCAGGAGACGATTTGATAACATATATCTCGATGGTAAGGTGTATGAAGGTCTAATTTTTTTAAAAAACAATTTCCAATCTTCATTCTCGGTAATTGAATGTGGTGCTGAACTGGTGTAAATAGCTCTAGCAAGCAAAATATTCAATTCGTTATTTTGTTCGTGTGTCATTCGATCACAAAATGATTGTATTCTGTTGATTTTTGTGCAAACAGGTGTTTCCACATGAATGTTATCAGAAGCAGATGTTGATGCTGTGGAAACCGTTGATGATGTACAAGCAGCATCAGTGTTATCGTTATCCAATTTTGCCGATGTGATCTTTTTCATGGATGTTTCAAATGGAAATTTAGAGTGATTCCCCTTTGACTTTGGAGTTAAAATATTGAATTTAAGTTTTATCATATGCGGCACATAAGTGCATTGTTGAAGATGAGATTTCATTCTTGTAGCATTTTTTGCATGTACACTCTTGCAAAATTTACACCTCACATTTATGGTCTTTTGATTAGAAGAACCCGCAGGTAACACTTCAAAATAAAGCCAGATATCTGTCTTACGTTTCACCATGTTTTATGACCTAAAAAAAATATTCAGGTAGACTTAAACATTAAGAAGGGAAAAAACATTATTTTTCAAAGTATTTGATGGGCACGAGGGCATAAAAAATTGTTAGGCATCCTTAAATAGAAGAAAGATTAAAATTGAATCTGTGTAACAATTTAATGAAATTCGAATAAGCAGAATACTGGATCGGACAACTACATTATTTTGCCCTCAACGTTATCAAAATTTTTTATTTAGTAAGTTATGTCAGTGTAATTCAATTACACATGCTACATGCACAAGTACCCCGTTGCTCCTATCATTCTTATAGTTATTGTACAGTAAACTAATCTAAAAAATCGAATAAAACTTGGTAAACCGAATTCAGAATTAAGTACTGTAGCCACATATAAAATGACGCGCGTTAGATTTAACGTACAGTCGATATGCGATAGGCCCGCCCCTGTGTTTCCCAATCTAAGGTTGCTATGGACATCACCGGCACGTGTTTTGCTGTTTGTAGAAATAATATATTTCTTACCTTATAGTTTCTGTGCTTCCTTATAAATAAATGTAAAGTAACCAACGCTGCGTGAATGAATAGAGAAAGAACAGTCGAAAACTAACTTATACATACACATTACACATACAATAACAGAAATGTAAACATAACCTGCCTGACTCAGACTAAGGAACGACTAACGAGCGACGAGCGTAATAGCACCCACTGGTTCGCGCGCGCCGGCACCGGCGCACCGCACTTACGACAATTGCGCGCGCATAAGTTGCCATAATATATGTAATTTTACCAGTAATTACATAAATTACGGTAATTTATGTAAATTTATCATAAGTTACGTTAAATTTCATAAATTACGTAAATTCCAAAAATTACATAAATTACATTAAGTTACGGGTATCATGTAATATTACCGTAAGTTACGTGTAATTTATGTAACGTAAGTTATGTAATTTTACAACTCACATCACTAAGCATAAGTAATGATTTCAACAATTTTGACCGGTTTAGAATGCATATTTTTGAAAAAAAGATGTAATTTAAAAAAAATCTGAATTTTTCAGATTATCGTAATTTTCATTTTCTTTTAATAATAACTCCAAAAATACTCAATATGCGAAAAAAATGATACATATTTAAATTTTAGGTTTTTCTGTATCAAATATTTTATCTGTCTTACTATTTCTGTAGGGTACAAAATAACCGAGATAGAAACGTTTTAAGCTTAAATTTTGCCTGCGAGAACATGTAACCGGGCAATTTAACCTTTTATTTTTAAAAAAGTAAGGGGTTTAGAAAATTAAATTTAACGTGGTTTAAAAGCCCTTAGTTTCAGCTTTCAAATGGTTTTTAGGCGAATCTCATGTCTCAAAATTAACGGAGTTATTAAAAAAAAAACAGTAACATTTTTTGGAAAAATTTTTAAAAGATAAATTTTGAAAAATTTTTATAGCGTAAATTTTAATTATATCAACTTGTTCGTGGGCTCATCTGATAGATATTTTTAAATACTTTGACAAATGTTTAATAAGTTTGTGTTATAAAATGCATAATTTTCCCGTTATTTAAGCTTAAATACTTAGATTTGGGTAGTCGCCGAAAGGAATATACATTCAATTACCTATAACTCACTTTTAGTTAACACTAAAAGGTTTTTCTAGTAAGGAATTTATTTCATTTTATTATCTTCAATTTTTGGGTAATAATAACTTTTTTGTAAAAACTTATAGGTTTTGAATTATTTATAAAAAATCGGTTAAAAACGTGCATTTTTCTCAGGAAAAATTAAAATCTCTAATCTTTAATAACTCAAAAAGTTATGATTAATTTCAATAACTTTATGTAACAAATTTTGCTTAGAGTTAGTCCCTCTATCGAATTATGGGGTTATTTTTAATAAAATAATTTTCACCCCCGAGAAGGGGTGGGATCCACCCCCAAGGTAAAAGCGCAAGTTGGCATCATGTCACCTTTGTTTCTTGAGATATCCTCTAACCACTCCCCAATTTTCATTCAAATCGATGGAGGTTCAACGAAATCGGAGGTAATAGCTCATATCCACCTTCAGTGACTCCACTATAGGTATTACCTGTCGAAAAAACACTTCAGTACCCTGGCTGCTGAAGTGTCACGAACAGGGTATATTTTTGTCTTATTATCCTGGCCTATTATATCAGTATTACAGCATAGTAGATCATAATTTTAATATAGACCAATTCAATATAATTTCTTGGTAGACGAATTATTAAAAGTATTGTTTTTACTGTTTGTCAACATTAAAATAATGTGTTACCTTGCAACGATTGTAACCTTGTACAGCAAAATATTCAAAGTGTCACGACCTGACATTAAATTAAAAATTGTTAAGCAGGTCCTGAGAAAATAGAAATAATAATATTGTCGTATGGATTCGAAGATCAAGGCTGACGTATGCCCGTTTGTATTATCCCAACAATGTACGTTATCTTCTGTATAAGTAGTGACCCAAGTAATTTAGTGATTAATAAATAATGTAATGATAATAACCAGACCCAGTTAGAAGATTAAATTAATACAAAGTTATCCGATAAGTGTATGAAGACCACGCTCAGCCCTTTCGGTAATGTTTGAAGTACGACCAGTTTTAACTTTTGTTTTAACATTTCCCGTTTTTTTAAATTGGTCAATTATATTTCACTCAGTTCCTTGAGGAACATTCAGATTTTGAGTAATTTTATGTTCAGAGTGAACTTTGTTATGAACCGCAACAATGGAATTTCGTTAATGGTTGGATAAACACTCAACTCAAGTCATAAATTATTTTTTCAATGCACACTTGATAATAAATTTTTTTAATACAAATGATACAAATATATTTAATACAAATCACACAAATATAAAAATAATTTATTTGATATATAAATATTGATTTGAGTGCAATTAATTTGAGCCAGATATTACTTTTCCTTTTTGTGTATTTTATAATTATTGCATCCGTTTAATTTATAATGGTTAAATTAATTCTTATTCAGAAAAATAAAGTAATGTTGCATATTGGTTTTGTTTCAATTCATATGCATCTGGGCTCGTACATTTTGCATACTAATATTCTTATGTTTATTTATAGTTATACACAAACATGTTTATCATAATTAGCATGAAATATTATCATACATTTTATAAGCCAGTAAATAATAAGTCTTAAAATTGATTCAAATACTGATTTAAAATAATTCAAATTGTCTACATTTACATAACAAGCATAAATAGGACGTATTTATGTTGCAGAGTAAACTAAAATATACATAAAATCAACATACTAACTTAATTTAAATCAGCATAAATATGAAAAAGAGAACTCAGCAGAGCACAAATGAATGCACTATACAGGATGAGGCAGATAACTGGCCTATTAGAAATATCTCGAGAACTAAAGGCAACAGAATCATGAAAGTTGGTATAAAGGGGTTTTGAAGGATGATCTATTAAATGAAAATATTTTCATCTCTTTTCAACTTCCGGTTATACCGGAAGTTGCTTATAACTTCGTTTTTTTAAAGGGGACACCCTGTATATTTTTACATTTCTGGATTCTCTTCGATGTCTTCTTTCTAAAAATATGAGGTTTTGTAATGTTATACAGGGTACTTTAAGAGATAATTACGTTTTTTTATTCATTTCGTAGCAATATTCATACCCTGTAGAATTGTAGTAGTTTGACATCTAAAACTCTACTTACGTTCAAATGATTTTTAATATAGTCTCCTATTGTTAAGAATCATTAGTATACCCAAATTTTTAATTTTAGTATACAGGGTTGGTCGAAACTCGGAATGAGTATTTTCTGAGTTTTCTTAAATGGAACACCCTCTATTTTAGTATTGTAATGAAATGATATTTTATGGTACTTTTTTATTTCTTAAGCATCCCTATACCTAACTGCTTTAATTTGTGCTTAATTGTTAATCGCACTAATAATCTTAACTACGTAGGTATTTTGATAGCTAAACCATTATTGGTAATTTTAAGGATCAGTTTGGATTAATATGTATTTATTTCTGAAAAATTATTTGTGATTGAATATTTTTACGGCCAACCTAATAAAATTTTACGTATTTTTTGTTGAAATTAATGTTTAGCTTGAATCACCAATAACTCACAAATTAAAGCAGTTAGGTATAGGGAATACTTATAAAATAAAAAAGTACCATGAAATATCATTTTATTACAATACTAAAATACAGGGTGTTCCATTTAAGAAAACTCAGAAAATATTCATTCCGAGTTTCGACCAACCCTGTATACTAAAATTTCAAAATTAGCTATACTAATGATTCTTAACAATATTAGACTATATTAATAATCACTTGAACGTAAGCAGAGTTTTTAATGTCAAATTATTACAATTCTACAGGGTGTGAATTTTGCTACGAAATTAATAAAAAAACGTAAATATCTCTTAAAATACCCTGTATAATATTACAAAATCTCATATTCTAAGAAAAAAAGATATTGAGGAGAATTCAAAAATGTAAAAATATACAGGGTATCCCGTTTAAAAAAACGAAGTTATAAGCAACTTCCGGTATAACCGGAAGTTGCAAAGAGATGAAAATATTTTCATTTAATAGATCATCCTTCAAAACCCCTTTATACCAACTTTCATGATTCTGTTGCCTTTAGTTCTCGAGATATTTCTAATAGGCCACTTATCTGCCTCACCCTATATAGTATGTAATACAAAAGGTACAAGTATAATATTGTTCTGAAGCTATAGCTTTGTGGCATTTTTGTAATTAACTATTATAAATGGGAGATAAGCCACAATTTAACTAAAAAAATTATTTTAATAACGTTTCGACGTCCACATCGGACGTAGTTGTCAAAATACAAAATATTAATAAATTAAACAAAAATGTTGTGGCTTAGTAAAAAAATCTTCTAAAAAAATAATTTAATTTAATCTGACTCATTTATATCGCCAATTCAAACATATATTATACATTTTAAAGTAGAAGACTTTAAAATGATATTGCCAATATTTATCAGTTGCGTTCCTGGGACGACTTTATTGAAAGATAGTTCGTTCAATTACATGAAATCAACTTTAACTCAAGAATATCCGTCACAAAAAAATCATAGCATATGATATGTCTTTAAAAAGACAACCATATGCAACGGTGACAGTAAAATTCTCGTGTTAGAGATTCCATAGTATGGTCTTACATTTAGTTTACTCTCAAAACTATAAAGTCAGAATTTTTTTGAGAGTAAACTAAATGTAAAATCAAATATTTACGATGTCGGGATAGTATCACGAGGTTTTTTCCTGGTTTTTCCTCGTGATTTACTATGGAATCTTTAACACGAGAATTTTACTGTCACCGTTGTATGTGGTTGTCTTTTTAAACATTCTTGATATTCTTGAGCTAAAGTTGATTTCATGTAATCGAATGAACTATCTTTATATAAAGTTGTCCCAGGAATGCAACTCATAAATATTGGCAATATCGTTTTAAATTCTTCTATTTAAAATGTATAATATAGGTATGTCTGAATTGCCGATATAAAAGAGTCAGATTAAATTAAATTATTAGAAGAATTTTTTACTAATCAACAACATTTTTGTTTAATTTAATAATATTTTGTATTTTTATAACGACATCCGAGTTGGAAGTCCGAGTTAAATTGTGGCTTATTTCCCATTTATAATAGTTAAATACAAGTTTAATTTTAGTATTATTACACAAAATAGTTCGCACACTGATCACAGATTTTTGAAGTGAAAACTTCTTTAGGGACGTTGTGCACTTTTTGGATGGGAAAAAGTATTAAATTGGCTACCGCCATTACGACCGTCATCGCTTCGAAGAAATAAATTTTTGAAGTGGAAACTTCTTGAGGGTCGTTGTGCACTTTTTGGATGGGGAACAATTATTAAATTAGCGACCGTCATCGTTTCGAAGAAATAAATTTTTGAAGTGAAAATTTCTTTAGGGACGTTGTGCAATTTTTAGATAGGGAAAAAGTATTGAATTAGCGAACGTCATCGCGACCGTCATTGCTTCGGCAAAATAAATTTTTAAAGTGAAAACTTCTTTTGGAGACGTTGTGCACTTTTTAGATGGGGAAGAAGTATTGAATTAGCGACCGTCATTGCTTCGGCGAAATAAATTTTTGAAGTGAAAACTTCTTTAGGGACGTTGTGCACTTTTTGGATGGGGAGAAATGATTAAATTTGGATGGGGAGAGAGTAATAAATAAGCAACCGTCATCGCTTCGACGAAATAAACATTTGAAATAAAAACTTCTTTAGGGACGTTGTGCTCTTTTTGGATGGAAAAAAGTATTAAATTATCGACCGTCATCCCGACCGTTATCGCTTCGATGAAATAAATTCGTGAAGTGAAAACTTCTTGAGGGACGTTGTGCACATTTTGGATGGGGGGAAAGTATTGAATTATGGACCGTCATCGCTTCGACGAAATAAATATTTGAAGTAAAACTTATTTAGGGACGTTGTGCACTTTTTCGATGTAAAAAAGTATTAAATTAGCGACCGTCATCGCTTCGATGAAATCAATTTTTGAAGTGGAAACTTCTTAAGGGTCGTTGTGCACTTTTTGGATGGGGAAATATTATATTAGCAAACCTTCATCGCTTCGACGAAATAAATTTTTGAAGTTAAAACTTCTTGAGGGCCGTTGTGCACTTTTTGGATAAGGAAAAAATTATTAAATTAGCGACCCTCATCGCTTCGACGAAATAATTTTTTTAAGTGAAAACTTTTATAGGGACGTTGTGCAATTTTTGTATGGAAGAAAAGTATTGAATTAGGGCCGTAATCGCTTCGACGAAATAAGTATTTGAAGTGAAACTTATTTAGGGACGATGTGCACTTTTTCAATGTAAAAAAGTATTAAATTAGCGACCATCATCGCTTCGACGAAATAAATATTTGAAGTGAAAACTTCTTGAGGGACGTTGTGCACTTCTTGGATGGAGAAAAAGTATTGAATTTGCGACCGTCATCACTTCGCTGAAATACATTTTGTACATATATAAATTATGTGTATGTACACATAAATAGCATAGGGCATACGCATCGTGTATATCGTATATGATATAGGTATAGCACTTCTTTTAGGATGGGGTAAAAGCACTGAGCTCGTAATTTATATACTATAAGAAGTTTTCACTTATGTCGGCACTCCCACGAGTGCCTTTAATTTTTTTTTGTTTTTCCACTATTATCTACATCAACGTAAATAATACTAAGCGATTTCGCTAACTATATTCTGGAAGTTTGTCTTCAATGTCTATGAGTTTTCGTAGTAAAGCTCGTTGATTGGTAAAGATTTTCTCGGAAGCCGTTATAACCGGTCGTATGTACTTCAGTCAAATGACATATTGGGCCTATAAAACTTAAATAACTGGAAATAACTATGCAATTTAACATATAAATGATAGAAATTCCATTACAGCATTACAAACATTTTCTAATCAAAGAAAAAATTATCAAGTTTTGTTTAATCACAAGTTTTGTCTATCGTAAGTCCTCCCTCATATTACGTCTTCTCGGATAACTCAAAACCTGCCAAATAATGGCTAGATTATTCACTTTTACACATCTATAACTTATTTACAACACTTTTACAAATGTGGTGATTTTCCATTGCATTATCCTGTGCAATTTCACAGCTAGTTAAGCAATTTCAGAGTAGTTGACCTGTTGTCTCTGGCCGAATATAATATTATTTTAGTCGGTAAAAATATACTCACAAAAAATAACGATTGGCGCCTTTTTACATTTTGGTATGTAGCACTTACCAGATAGTGTAAAAATAAATGAAAATAAATTGTGTTTTTGATTTGATTAGGATGTTTTAGTCTTAATCGTATACAAAAAAAAACAAACAAAATATTTCGTTTTGTTTATGTTTACAATTTGTTAATTTTTTGGTTAAACAACAACCTCGAAATAAATCGATGCATTGAATGACCACAAAGGCTTTTTAGTAAGATTAAAGCAATAATATGCAATAATAACTACGAATAACTAAGTATTGAGATGTAAGAGATGCTGACGCCTGAAAAATTAAGTACGCACCTAAAAAATGATTTGCTAGCGTTAAGATGTGGTCTTCGTGATGTGGTAACAAACACGGAAACCGAATCGCTCTCCTTACACACTCTAAGAATTTGAACGTGCGATCGCTAGAACGCACGATGACATTCCAATGGTGGCTCAAGCAATCCCACGGTAACTTTCACATTACACCAAGCGTTCCAACCGCCATGTAATGAAAAAGGTACCATAGGATTGCTCGAGCCACTATTGGAATGTCTTCGTGAGATCTAACCCTCGCACGTTTCAAATTTTTAGTGTGTGAAACAAGCGTAAGAAAGATGAAACATGGATAAAGTAATACTGAACACTGTGGACGAAAGAAGAAGCAGCTTATTTATTTACATAATATAGAATAAAAAATATGAGTAGATGCGATTGGGTACACAAGTGAAAGTGGAAGGAAAAAGAGGACCAAGTAGACAACACACAACAGTATAGTGGGTAGTGGGAAAACAACAATACAACTTTTCAGAATTGCTGCAGCCAGAGCAAAATATTCTGTAATGATCGCCAGTGTCCCGAAAAGATGGGGCACACTAAAAAGAAGATGACCCAAGACGGAAACTTATGGTTAAATTTAATTAGGGAATCCGACCTCGCATTGGAATCAAGGCAAAGAGATTGATGATGATTAAATTGAAAAGCATTATACAAATCTAATTTGAACACGGTTCTCAATTTGGTTTTAACCAACTTGAGGAATTTGCAGATGACATATGACTTTTAACAGAAAAAAGACAACACATGCAACGCAAAACTGAAAAAGTAGCAGAGGCAGGGAAGAAGGTCGGACTTAAGATAAATGTCAGAAAAACTAAGATAATTAAAATAAATACACCAAGTGGTAAATACACGGAATTAGAAACGATAGAGAAATTTAACTACTTGGGCAGTATTTTGAACAATAAAGGAGGGACGGAGGAGGACGTAAAACGGAGAATAGGAAAAGCTCAAAACGCATTCAATATGCTAAGGAAGATGTGGTCTTCACGTCAGATGACGTAAAACCAAGATGCGATTATTCAACAGCAACGTGAAGACTATGCTACTGTATGGGGCAGAAACTTGGAAAGTGTCAATAAAATGTATCGGACAGAGGCAGATGTTCATAAGTAAGTGCCTAAGGAAAATTCTTAACATTTACTGGCCAAACCGAATATCAAACCAAGAGTTATGGATAAGAATGAACCAGGAACCTATATCTAAGACAATATGCAAAAGGGAATTGAGTTTGATGGGGCACACACTAAGGATACCTGACGCAGGCATAGCGAGGCAAGCCCTAGAATATACACCACATGGAATGCGAAGACCATGTAGACTTGTAGAAACCTCGAAAAGAATTGTCGAGAAAGAAATTAATGCTATTGGGAAAACCTGAGCAGAAATAAAGATTAGTGCAAAGGACAGGAAAAAATAGAGGCAGACGGTTGACGCACTATGCTCCGCATGGAATGAGGAGGAATAAGTAAGTAATTGGAACACGAATATTACACTGACCTAAAAATTGAACACAATTTGTTTAAGAGTAATGAATTCAATTGTAGTGAGGGCAAAATAAAATGAATATAGATAAGCTTGAAGTTAAGTTTTCGTCAAACAAAACGAACATTTAAGACATTAGCCAGTCTCATTTGTCTGTCGTATTAAAAAACTGTTCTTTAGATAGTTAGAAATGCTTTAAATGCTTTGCAAATTTACGTTAATGAATGGTTGACAATAAACTCTTGCTACTTTTTTGGACGAATTTAATCACAATGAAACACAGCCGTGAAATACGTTATAACGAATTTTAATTAATTTAGCTCCTCCGCCAATATTCGTAGGTAAGCCTATCGGGCAAATATAATTACTATAATATAGTATTATATTATACTAATTAATCTATTATCCATATAATAATATTTGTAAAACGTGAATGTATGGAAAGTGCACTGAAACCATATTGATCCAAAATGTCTCGGTTCACCTACATATTATAGTCGTCTAATGTACCTACCTAACCTTATTGCGTTTGAATAGGGTGCTACCACGTTGGTAATTAGATGGGTTATATTATATCAGAGGTATAATAGTAATTATTATATTATTGTTAATAATTACCATAAATAAAATTTGCAATATAGACCAGGCCGGATCTGTAAAAATATTAGTACATTTGGACGTTGAGAGGTGACTCAAATTTTCTTGCAGAAATTGCTTGAAAATAACTTAAATAATAATATTTGAGTTACCCTCCCTCTCAAAAAGGTCCGGAACATTGTTTAAATAATCAAAATGACAAAAAATGAAGGAAAAATTCGATTTTTTTCTTCGTTTTTGATTATAACTTTAAAAGTATTCATTTCCGAGAAAAGTTGTACCAACATAAAAGTTGCATAATTAAATTTCCTACAATATAGAATTGGATAAAGATTTAAAAAATAGTCATCCTTGTTGCAAAATAGCAATAATTGCGAAAAAACTATACAAAAACAAGTGTTCGCATTTTACGTTTTTTCAACCATTTATGCTAACACTTAGGACCTTCATATTTCACCCAGAAAAACTATATGATACAGTAAAACAATACTGTAAATTTCATTAAGATCGGTTTAATAGATTTTGCAAAATAAATTTTGCAATCTAGCTTTCGCAAAAAAAATTCGTTTTTTTAAATTGTTACAGGACTGAAAATAAAGCAGATAGCAAGTTGAAATTTTTTTTTGCTTAAAGAAGTGTACTGTACCTTTTATTTGCAATTTGCAAAATTAAAATCGATTAACTGCCACGGCGTCAGGAATTTTTTTAAATAAACATTAATTATTGGTGCTACGAGCAGGACAGCGGATAGTTTGCTCTGATTGGGCATTTCAATGACCTTTGATAGTGATTGATACATTTTAATTTTTGTTACATTTCGATATAAATAAATAAATTTGTTTATTGCAAAATAAAAACACATACTCTATCCTTTGAAATAACACTTTTTTAGCAAAAAGTTTCTTTGTTCATATATTTTAACTTAGAGAATAAAAGTTTATTATTTTTAAACATATGCAAATGTTTAAACAATATTTCACAAACAATAATAAAATTAGTTTGATTTTTGTGGAACTAAAATATTAAAATACAACAAAATATAGAGTAAGAAAATAATATATTAAATAAAGATTAGAAGAAATTTTGATGGAAATCAACTTGTGTGAATCGAACACCGCTGTCCTGCACGCAGCACCAAAAATTAAAGTTTATTTAAAAAATTTCCTGACGCCGCGTGGTAATTATTCGATTTTAATTTTGCAAATTGCAAATGAAAGGTACAGTACACTGTTATAAGCAAAAAAAAATGCAACTTACTATCTGCTTTATTTTCAGTCCTGCAACATTTTTAAAAAATGAATTTTTTTGCGAAAGCTGGATTGCAAAATTTAATTTGCAAAATCTATTAAACCGATCTTAATGAAATTTACAGTGTTGTTTAACTATATCAAAAAGTTTTTCTGGGTAAAATATGAAGGTCCTAAGTTTAGCAAAAATGGTTGAAAAACGTAAAATGCGAATACTTGTTTGTGTATGGTTTTTTTCGCAAGTATTGCTATTTTGCAACAAGGGTGACTATTTTTTAAATTTATAACCAATTCTATATTATAGTAAATTTAATTACGCAACTTTTATGTCAGTACAACTTTTCTCAGAAATTAACAGTTTTAAGTTATATTCAAAAAACCAATAAAAAAATCGAATTTTTCCTTCGTATTTTGACATTTTGATTATTTAAACAATATTCCGGACCATTTTGAGTGGGAGGATAACTGAAATATGATTATTTGAGTTATTTTTAAGCAATTTCTGCAAAAATATTTGAGTCACCTCTCAACGTCCATGTCAAAACCGATGAGCCCTGGACTAATACAATTGCAAATTTTAACAGTTTCCACAAGTCTAGCGAAGTGTATATATTAAGATTACAAGCTACAATCAATTAAGGTTGTAACGGGATTTAATTTAGTATTCAGAGACTTCTAAAATCCTCTTAAGTAGATTAATTATTGTTTAAGAGTAAACACCAGCGCGTCATCAATATTTTTGTTTTTCGAAAGTTCTGCGAACTGTCAACAGTGAGGCAACAGTTCGTCGGCAATACGACAGTGACAGTGACATCATACTATCAAAAACAATAATTATTATAGTCATAGGTGAGCTAAATGTTAGCAAGTCAGTCACGTTCGATTTCTTCTTATAGAAAATCGATTTTTAGTAGTTCCAAAAAGTTTATTTGAAGAATAGAAATAAATTCTTTATGGCGGTATAGGCTCCTTTTTTTAATATTTTATTTAGTTATAGAGTAATTTCCACATACCAACATATTTCTCAAAATGGGCTCTGTACCGCCATTTTTATTATATTAAGAATATGTGTACCAAATATCAATCTCGACAAAATATTCAAAATTACAGCCGCAATCTTGGACCGCGTTTTCCGCTCGCTACTGATGCCTCTTAATACGATTGCTTAGCTTACATAATACTAAATATATCGATGATTACATTGTAAGTAGGCTGCACGAATTCGGCAACTTTGACCTAGAGAATTCCGCCGATTAAACATAAAGCATATTATGATATTATATTTACAAACTAAACTGAAGAGAAAACATATAAACCAAAACACGCATCTATAAAAACAGATATACCAAATAACGCCAAAATATTATTAATTCGAATAGAGTCAGTCAGATATCGTCATCAGCTGAATAAAGTTTATTTAGTCAAGGGCGGATCTCTTTTGAGATAGACGTTGAGAGGTGACTCAAATATTTTTGCAGAAATTGCTTGAAAATAGCTTAAATAATAATATTTAATTTATCCTCCGACTCAAAATGGTCCGGAACATTGTTTAAATAATCAAAATGTCAAAATATTAAAGGAAAAATTCGATTTTTTTATTGGTTTTTTGATTATAACTTTAAAACTATTCGAATAAAAAATGGTATACATTTTTATTTTTTATTTTTTAAAACTATTCATTTCTGAGAAAAGTTGTACTGACATAAAAGTTGCGTAATTAAATTTCCTACAATATATAGGTCTGGATCCCGCGTATGAGAAAAAAGTTGATTAATAGCAAGCTGAAAATTTGTTAATAGCTTAAGGGTGTCTAGTCGGACAAACTTTGATATATGGGAACACTGGAACAGGGGCAGTTTTAATTGTGGAACAGGTTAAAAATTTGGAACGGTCAGACCACGAAAACGGCACATGTATTTTGTCCGACAGAACAGACTTAAATTCTCCGAACAGAGATTAAACTCTCATGCAAAAATCAGACTGCTATTTATCACCAAATGGGCGTTTTAATGAGTGGAACATGTAGAATATGTCAAATGACAGGAATTATGACAGGTGATAAATAGCAGTTTGATTTTTGCATGAGAGTTTAATCTCTGTTCGGAGAGTTTAAGTCTATTCTGTCGGACAAAATAAATGTGCCGTTTTCGTGGTCTGGCCGTTCCAAATTTTTAACCTGTTCCACAATTAAAACTGCCCCTGTTACAGTGTTCCCATATATCAAAGTTTATCCAACTAGACACCCTTAAGCTATTAACAAATTTTCAGCTTGCTATTAATCAACTTTTTTTTCATACGCGGGATCCAGACCTAATAGAATTGGTTGAAAATTTAAAAAATAGTCACCCTTGTTGCAAAATAGTAATAATTGCGAAAAAAAAACATACAAAGCCATTATTCGCATTTTACGTTTTTCAACCATTTATGCTACACTTAGGACCTTTATATTTTACCCAGAAAAACTTTATGATATAGTAAAACAGCACTGTAAATTTCATTAAGATCGGTTTAATAGATTTTGCAAAATAAATTATGCAATCCAGCTTTCGCAAAAAAAATTCATTTTTTTTTAAATGTTGCAGGACTGAAAATAAAGCAGATAGCAAGTTGATTTTTTTTTTGCTTATAGAAGTGTACTGTACCTTTCCTTTGCAATTTGCAAAATTAAAGTCGATTAATTACCACGGCGTCAGGAAATTTTTTAAATAAACATTAATTTTTGGTGCTACGCGCAGGACAGCGGTGTAGAATTCACACAAGTTGATTTCCACCAAAATTTCTTCCAATCTTTATCTAATATATTATTTTCTTACTCTATATTTTGTTGTATTTTAATATTTTAATTCCACAAAAATCAAACAAATTTTATTATTGTTTGTGAAATATTGTTTAAACAATTGCATATGTTTAAAAATAATAAACTTTTATTCTCTAAGTTAAAATATATCAACAAAGAAAGTTTTTGCTAAAAAAATGTTATTTCAAAGGATAGAGTATGTGTTTTTATTTTGCAATAAACAAATTTATTTATTTATATCGAAATATAATAAAAATTAAAATGTATCAATCATTATCAAAGGTCATTGGAATGCCCAATCAGAGCAAACTATCTGCTGTCCTGCGCGTAGCATCAATAATTAATGTTTATTTAAAAAAATTCCTGACGCCGTGGTAGTTAATCGATTTTAGTTTTGCAAATTGCAAATGAAAGGTACAGTACACTTCTATAAGAAAAAAAAATTCAACTTGTTATCTGCTTTATTTTCAGTCCTGTAACATTTTGAAAAAATGAATTTTTTTTTTGCGAAAGCTGTATTGCAAAATTTATTTTGCAAAATCAATTTAACCAATCTTAATTAAATTTACAGTATTATTTTACGGTATCATAAAGTTTCTGTGAATAAAATATGAAGGTCCTAAGTGTAATATAAATGGTTGAAAAACGTAAAATGCAAATACTTGTTTTTGTATGATTCTTTCGCAATAATTGCTATTTTGCAAGAAGGGTGACTATTTTCTAAATTTTTAACCTATTCTATATTGTTGGAAATTTAATTACGCAACTTTTATGTCAGTACAAGTTTTCTTGGAAATGAATACTTTTAAAGTTATAATCAAAAAACGAAGAAAAAAATCGAAATTTTCATTCATTTTTTGATATTTTGATTATTTAAACAATGTTCCGGACCTTTTTGAGAGGGAGGATAGCACAAATATTATTATTTGAGTAATTTTCAAGCAATGTCTGCAAAAAAATTTGAGTCACCTCTCAACGTCCAAATGTACTAATATTTTTACAGATGCGCCGTGGTCTAATTGTATTTAATCGACTTATAAAGTAGTGACGAGTACATAATGTGTATCCAGTTGTAACTAAACCTATCCTAAGGGTAACATCCCTTCGATTAATACCATAAGCTCAAAATTACTTGCACCTAAACGAAACTGTATTTTAGCAAAAGAAAAAGTTAAATAACTGTAAATAAACTTTTTGGCTTTTATTTATATTCAGCGATGCTATTTTATCATATTTGATTAACTACCTAATTTTTTTCTGCTTAAATTTAAATATTTTATACTCTCCAGATTTTACTTTTTTAACGGAAGTTAAACAAAAGAATAAAAACTACACAAAAGCCTTATTTACTTTTTGCTTTTATAAATTCACTTGACTTTGTCAGATCCGTAATAAACTTCACAGAAATTAGGACTAGCGAAACAAGGCCCGAGGAAAGTTTTTCCCTGCGAAAACGTGTCCCTCAGAAACCTCAAGAAATGAGTGGTGAGGTCTGGACGAGGAGAAAGAAAAAGATTGATGACTTAAATTACATGAAACGCGAATCTCCTGGATCTAGATAAAAGAAAAGAAAAAAAGGCAATCACTTCGGGGAGTCGACAAGAGAGGGCAAGCGAGTTATTAACCAGAGGTTTATTTTATTGCTAGTTAAATTGTACTGTGTAGCAAAAGCGAAAAAAGGGGTTGACATTATTTAGCAGGATATTTACTGCATAAGAATAATAGAAAAAATAGTTTTTTGATTAAATAAAACAAATATGGTATACATTGAAAACATACTTGATTTTTTTTATTGGCGAAAACTAGCTTTAACCTAATAAGTTTATTAGCGGAATTAGTCCAGAAAGCCACTGCGCATCCGATAGGAAAAATATTCCGATTCGGATTTTTTGCACAATCTTACTCAAAAAGTACCCCTTTTAACAAATTTGCATGTTGCTAGGACCAAAAGTGGGTCAAAAATTTTTTTTTTGTTTTTTTCCTAAAATTATTTTTTTTGCATGGAACAAAGTTTTTTTAGGTTTTTTGGATCATTTTAAACAGAAAAGGTCTTTACTGACATTTCTCTAAATAAAGTTGATAGTTTTTGACATATAAGCGATTAAAAATTGAAAAATTGCGAAATTTGCCATTTTTAATCCCCAAAAACTATGCGAAAAACTAAAAATTTGAATGTTGCCAAGGTAGATAGATTTTCTTTAAAAATTGATTGATGAAATCCCGAAGAGCTTTTTGCAATACAGTATTCAAAACTCCTTCGTTTTTTAATTGCTAATCAAGTGTGCGCGACACTATTTTCCACCGACAGTATGGTGCAAATGAAAGGAA
This sequence comes from Diabrotica virgifera virgifera, assembly GCF_917563875.1. Lineage (NCBI taxonomy): Eukaryota > Metazoa > Arthropoda > Insecta > Coleoptera > Chrysomelidae > Diabrotica > Diabrotica virgifera. The sequence continues at coordinate 5,073,799 of NC_065444.1, read as the reverse complement.
TAAATTCGTTATTTCGTAAACCGGCGACTTTAAGGAAAAATCCCGAAACAGGTCGATTTTTATTTTTAAGTTATGATATTAGTGACGTCATCCATCTGGGCCTGATGACGTAATCTATGATTTTTTTAAATAAGAATAGGGGTCGCGTGCTAGCTCATTTGAAAGGTTCTTCAATTCTCTATTCAGTAATATTAATATTTATATAAATATTTATACAGGGTGTCCTTCTACTTCTTTTTTGGCAAAAAATTTAATTTAATAAAAAAATTTTGGACACCCTGTATAATAATTATGTAGATGTTTACATTACTGAATAGAGAATTAAAGAACCTTTCAAATGAGCTACCACACGACCCCTACTCTTATTTAAAAAAATCATCGATTACGTCATCACGCCCAGGCGGATGACTTCACTAGTATACCATATATGCCACAATATCATAACTTAAAAATAGAAATCGACCTGTTTCGGGATTTTTCCTTAAAGTCGTCGGTTTACGAAATAACGAATTTATTCCTTTCATTTGCACCATACTGTCTGTGGAAAATAGTGTCGCGCACGCTTGATTAGCAATTAAAAAACAAAGGAGTTTTGAATATTGTATTGCAAAAAGCTCTTCGGGATTTCATCAACCGACGTTTAAAGAATATCTACCTACCTTGGCAATATTCAAATTTTCAGTTTTTCACATAGTTTATTGAGGGTGAAAAATGGCCAATTTCGCAATTTTTCAATTTTTAATCGCTTATATGTCAAAAACTATCAACTTAGAGAAATGTCACTTAACACCTTTTCTGTTTGGAATAATCCAAAAAACCTAAAAAACTTTTTTCCATGCAAAAAAAAAAGAATGTGTGTGTACTTTGTACGCACGTAAGAAGTTATACTTCTATTATATAATTTCAACGAAATAAATATACTTAACTGTTTATATTTGCATTTTATTTAAATATTAAACTAACTTTCTCACCTACCATTGTCAAAAATTTTTTATTAAAACTACCAAAAATTAAAAAAAAAAGTGAATCGTCCGGGATTTGAACCCGCGACCTCTCGATCTCTAGTCCAATGCTCTACCTCTCATCTGTTTTCTCCCAAGAGTTCGAAGCCATTTTTTAATTCTGAACATTTCATTGCAACTAGGTACATACTGTCTGTGTGCGCATGCGCGCACTATTATGAAATTTTACTCTCAATCGCGCCCAAAGAAGTATAACTTCAAAAATAATTTTAGGAAAAAAACAAAAAAAAAACGTTTAAAAAATTTTTGACCCACTTTTGGTCCTGGCAACATGCAAATTTGTTAAAAGGGGTTCTTTTTGAGTAAAATTGGGCAAAAAATCCGAATCGGAATATTTTTCCTAGCGGATGCGCAGTGGCTTTCTGGACTAAATGGTAACACTTAATTACAGTATACTTAGTAAATTATTAAAGTATTTTAAAAACAACAGTAGGTTATCAATAGTGTTATTTGAATTTAAAATATCTTTTGTTGGGTCATGTTGGGTCAATATTGTTGGGTCAATACATAGTATTTAATTGAATAACTATTGAACTTTTCGCACTTTTCTACTAACACATGTTTTACTGTAAAGGATGAGCCGCACTTTCACAAATTGGACGTTCTTCCTTTTTAAACAAAAAATGTTCATGAGAAAACTGGGTATGTCCAAGTCGGAAACGGGAAATAAGTACATAATATGGATTTACTTTCGTCTGAATACCTCGGGTGGTTACCATGGTCCACCTTAACTTTTTTTCTCCTGAAGCTTTGTTGGTGCAGATTTCCATTTATTGTTCCAGTTTTTGAACAGATTCTTTATGAAGTAGCTTTTTAGGTCCACACTTACAGGTTGGGTTGACATGGAGTTCATTTACGGCTTCTTTAACAGCTGATGAAACCCAGAGAAACTTGATACTTATACCTATCTTTAGTATGTAATTTACTAATTGCTGAATATGACTTTTCCAATTTAACTGTTGATAAACTATCATTCCTAGGAATTTTATTTCGTTTGTATAGGAAAGATTTCGATTCTCAAGCGTAAGGTTTGGTTTATCCTCGATATGTTTTTTTGAAAATATACATTTTGTTTTATTAGAACAAAAATGAAAACCAGTACTTAGGGACCAATTTACTGTTTTATTTAAAAAATCCACAAGTAAAATGATTTCCTGTAGCTGGGTCTGTACAAAATATCACAAAAAAATCTATTTATTAAAATCATTTATAAAAGGTATATAAGTAAAAATTCCTTAAAGGACTACCTCAAAACGTTTTCTATCTGTATAGATCATTATCAGTGCTGAACAAGGTCTTGTCCCCACATAACGGCCTGTAGGTACCGACTGAGTTATGGGAGGACAGAAACTATAAGAAGACAAATTATTGTATAAGTGTACCAATTGTATGCTAAACCTCCAATAACAAAAATAGTGATAAAACGTAGACTAGAATGGATCGGACTTCCAGAAAGAATGCAAGGTAATAGACAATTCAAGAATACTGGTTGGAAAGTATGTGAGGGCAAAAAAAAGAGAATAAGGCCAAGAAAGGAATAGAGAGACATAGTGATGGAAGATGTCATACAGATTGGAATCAGAGATTGAAAACTGATGGCTAAAAACACAAAACGATGGCAATTATTCATCCAGCAGTGGGACTAAAAGACCTGTTAATGCTATACATATTGTTCTGCTCTGTATTTTCTCTCTGTTATGAGATTGATCAGCATATTCTTATTTTGATTAATTAATTAATTATTTTAATTACGACTTATGGAAAACAAAACCAAATTTAAATAAATCGTTCCAGACAGAATCAGGAATCTCTTCGGACACAAGGAGATTTAATTTCTCCACTCGATCAACGATTTCGTTTCAACACGATTCTGCTTACACGGCCGCCAACTTCACCAATTTACACCGACTTCTTACTTTTCAAAAAAACTGAACTGCTCTCTCCAGATGTTCATTACACAGTAAAACTTTTTTTCTCCTCAAAACCAGACTCAAACACTCTATTCTCCCTCCAACCGTCTCTCTCGCCAATCACAAAACATCCTCTCTACACATTACATCCGTACTTTCATTTCTTAAGAACAAATTAATTTTGTATACAACTTTTCCGTTTCGTCAAATTCCAGGAGATACCAAAATTACTTTTGTGTTTCTACATGCTATAAAAAACCGATATTCTAAAACTCAACAATCGTGTTTACCGTTTTTCCTTCTAAGAAGCATTTATAAACGTCCTATTGTTCACTTCAAAGCGAATACATGTACTTTCTAATCCGACCGTATTAATTGTATAAGTCCGTTCATAGAATCATTAATACTGAACGATTTTCACTTTCAACGAAACACTGCTTATGACTAACTAATACACAATAAATAATACAATATTTACAATTTTTGGGCCATATACAGGGCGATGAAAATCAATGATCTCGTGGTCTTTGACATAAATTAATTTTCTTCAGTGGTAAGAGCGCCTAACCTTTGGATCGAAAGTTCCGAATGGTAGTGAGTTCTAATCTCACCAGGGTCAGGAATTTTTTCATTTATTATAAATTAATAAATGAAAATAGTTTCTGTCCTTGTGGTATCTGTACTCACCGGAGGGACCGCAGACATTCGGATACAATTAGCGTCTCTTTGCAAAGACAATGACGTCGACTTTGAAAAGTAACAAGACACTTACTCAACACACACACTACATATTACACCTGAGTTAGTGATAAGGTATACAATTACGTGGCTAAAGGTTCTAATTCTAAACCAAGGCCAGAATCAGAGAAAAAAAAATTAATTTTCTAAACTTTTCCCATAAAACTATATAAAAATATACATCTATGGCGTGTAGTATTCTTTTCTCGTATGCATGTGGCTGAATCGGAAATGCTTAGATGGATGAGTTGAGTTACAAAAAACGATAAAATTAAAAATTAGTATATTAGGGAAGACTAGGGGAAACACCAATTGATGCAAACATGAGAGCATAGGTTAAGATGATTTGGTCATGTTCAACTTCGAGCCGTTAATTACCCAACACGAAGAATTATTAGGAGACCGTAGACACTTTTTGACTTCATCAGATGTGCAATACAATTTATAAAAACAAAGAGATAAGGAACATAAGAATAAAATTATACTTATAAGTAGTTACAGATGTGGAATTTTTCACAAAGATAATTAGTCCTGTCGCCAGGGGGGTACAACGGCCTCCTGTATTCAGATGGACTTACCCAAGATTTTTTTATGTATTTTGACCTGTAGAACACGAATTTTTTGGGTAACAGTTGATCCGGATGTCGATAAGATTGTTATAAACCAAGAAGTTGAGGAATCACATAACAGCGATTTCTCGCAAAACAAAACATTTTTTTGTATTTTTGGGCCATTCTAACCAAAAAGTGTTCCTACTAATTTTTTCGTAGGATGCATAGTTTTCGAGATAAACGCGGTTGAACTTTCAAAAAATCGAAAAATTGCAATTTTTGAACCCGAATAACTTTTGATTAAAAAATAAAATAGCAATTCTGCTTACCGCATTTGAAAGTTCAAGTCAAATCTTATCGGTTTTAATTATTTGTATTGCTAAATATTTATTATTTTATTGTTAAACAAAGCTATAAATAGCTAGTGCTTGAGTGATGTTTTCAATGATTTCTCATTTAAAATCGAACGAGTAGGTAGAGTAGGTAAAAGTGCAAGCGAGGCTATTTCTACGTAGCATGCATGTAAACGCATGTATTAGGCACGGGAAACACTATGTGTTTATAGCTTTTTTTAACAATCAAAAAATAAATTTTTGTCAATGCAAATATTCAAAACAGATATAATTTGACTCAAACTTTTAAAGGCGGTAAGCAGAATTGCTATTTTATTTTTTATTCAAAGGTTATTCGGGTTCAAAAATTGCAATTTTTCGATTTTTTGAAAGTTCAACGGCGTTTATCTCGAAAACTATGCATCGTACGAAAAAACTTGAAGGAACATTTTTTAGTTAGAATGACCCAAAAAATACAAAAAATGTTTTGTTTTTCGAGAAATCGCTGTTATGTAATTCCTCAAGTTCTTTGTTTATAACAATCTTATCGACATCCGGATCAACTGTTACCCAAAAAATTCGTATTCTACGGGCCAAAATACATAAAAAAAACTTGGGTAAGTCCATCTGAATTTGGAAGGCCGGTACAACGGCCCCTGGCGACAGGACTAAATAGAAACATTGATATTACGCTTTTCCAATCAGACTAACAATTTTTAAAATGAATTGAAATACACATAAACCAAAAAAAGTACATTAAAATAAAGGAGATTCTTTGTATATATAAAATGGTAGATTGGTATTGATAGATCAATTTTGATTTCAATAAATTGTAGAATATACAATAAATGTTATTCAATTGATTGGTATCTGCTTTATAAAGCAAGGTTCTGAAACAGTTTCCTTGTGGCATGTTTAATTTAGTATTATGTTTATATGGAATTGAGCCACAATTATTGGTGTAATGAAAAATACAGTAGTTAATTTAATTTTAATTACACCCAATTCTCAATCTCATCTGAACATAATACTGCTTTATAAAGTTAAAATTTATTTAGCTTTGCCATTTAATCAACGATATCTAATGCTTTTATCAACTACAATAATTATTAATAAACAAAAAAGGGAAAGTAGTTTAGGTTAGATTCAATTTGAATGGGCGCATAACTACCCTTCCATTCGACCCCCAAGATGTCAATTGTGGCTCATCCCTAGGTTAAAGTTGTTCATTCAGTCCACCCTTTTTAGTAAAGTCTATTATGGCTTTAGGTGACACGTCCATGAAGTCGTAGGGATCTAGTTTATAATGCTCAAATAAATTCAGCCTTATCCTATCCAGCCCTGAGCAGTTGCACACAACGTGTTTCGTCGTCTCGTCATAAGCCTGACAGAATCTGCAATTCGCACTTTATGCCAGTCCGATTTTGTTCATGTGCCCCTCGAGGCGATAGTGTCCTGTTAGTAGTAGGGGAGTGCATTTAGATTTTCATTTCGGAAAAAATCAAACAAGATAAAACTTTTTGTAATTTCATTAAGAAATGTTTAATAAACAACATATCAAAAAGTTCTACTCGAAAAGTGGGTGCTTCATTTTTTATTAAACAAATGAACAGCGAAGTTAGATGTTTTTTTAAATAACTCCGAAAATGTAATTTTTAGAAAAAAAATGACTTGACCATTGAAAAATTCAGAAAATTTTACAAAAAAAACCTTATATAAAGATTTTTCTAAAATTAAATCTCTAGCTCCTGTAATTTTTTATTTATAACGCTAAAGTCACCCTTCTCACACACATTGGCGCACTGTAAACTAGCGTTGGAAGAAGTGCACGGCTGAATTTTTTTATGTAATTCTTTAACTAATGGATCAAAAGAAATTTTACAAATTGGACATGAAAGAAGATGAAATAAGCTCTCTTATGGTTGTTACAAAAAGAAATAAAATGTATGGACATAAGTACGGTGTGAGCGGAAATTGAGCCTTACATGAATTTTGTTTAAAAATGATTTAAAAATGTGTAACTAATACAATTTTACTTATAAAACTCTCAAATTTGCACAACTTAACTCTCAATCATCTTACTAAACGATGTTTTATTCAAAAAAAATCTCAAAAATTTAATTCAAATAATACGATGTCTCAAAAAATGTAATTTTTGAAAACTTAGTAGTTTTACAGAATTCCCACCATTTTAAGACGGTATTACTCAAGTTTGAATAAATCTAATACAATTTTTTTGCTATTTTTTTAAAGCTTGGGATGTAATCTTTAAAAAAATACTAAATTATTTTAGTTTAAAAATGAAATAAACAATTTATTTTTGAGAAAACTAAGAAAGATAACAAAAATGTAATACAAAAACCGAAAGTTACCAGCTGAAAAAATGTATATACAGAGTGATCAAAACTTTTTTTTGTAAAACTTACCTAAAATACATTTAATAATAAGCTTCAACAATAACAAATGTTCAACAAAAAAATTTTTTTAACTCTTATACAGTATGTCTGCGTAACTTGGAACCTATTGCTAACTTTTTTAATATCAGTTTTACGAAAAAAAGTTATTCTTTATAAAATACTCTGCATCGTATATAACATAAGATGCAACCATCAAATATCAAATTTTGTTAATTTTGTACGAGGTATTTAAAAAAATATGAATTTTACTCAAGAGTAAAGTACCTTTATATTTCACAGTATCGATAATTTTTATAAAGAAAAGTTGTTTGGAATTAAAAACTATGTTCCAATATGTAATTATATCGTTCTAATCCAAAATTTGTTTTTTTTTAAATATTCTTTCTAATACATTTTAATTTTTAATATTATTGTGAAAATTATTTGTTTATCTTTTTTTAAAGATGAAATTCCATATTTGTTTGATTGGATTCTACTTGTTTTTCATTTAAATATACGCCATTTTGGATCCGCCATTTTTAAATTTAAATTTTTAATCTTTAATTAAGATTCAACAACCTGTTAAAAATTAAGACAATAAATGTTTTAGAAAACTGTTCTTTTTTATGTTCTTTTATGAAAATCCGCATTTTGGATCCGCCATTTTATAGTTTATAATGTTAACATTTAAGTTAGGTTTATCAAAGCACTTAAAAATAAATATATGTAGAAATAAATACATTTTGTAAAGAAATTATGATTTTACAAATATTTTTTTAAGTTATCCGCCATTTTGGATCTGCCATTTTATAATTTAAATTATCAAAATTTGATTCAGGTTCAGGAATCTCTCAAAAATATCCACATATATGCAAACAAACACGTTTTATAAAAAAAATTCGGATTTTACAACTACTTTTTAAGGATTTTTAGGAAAAAATCCTCCATTTTGAATCCGCCATTTTGAATTTGCAAATTGTAATGTCAGATTCGGGTTCAGCATAATCAAAACTAAAAAAAAAAAAAATTTATCAAAATATAATGTTGAATTCGCCCATATTTTTAACATTATTTATACAAAATAATTGTTATTGTTTAAACAATTAATAAACAATTAGCGGCGAAATTTGTGAGTAGAACTTTTTACTTTAACATATTTGTAAACTAACAAAAGAAAAATATAACCTTGTTTGATTTTTTCCGAAACATTGTATCTTTTCGTTCTAATTGCACTCCCCTATAGACCTACGATAATAAGGGAAATGTAAGGTAAATAATAAGGTAAAAGGAAAGGTAATGTGAAAGGAAAATTAATGCGACCACCACCAAATCAGTGATGAATAAAGCTCGGTTTATAGGCAAAATGCCTTTTTTTGCCTATTTTGCCTATTATAATTGTTTTTTGCACTTTTGGCCTTTTTTCGTAAATTCCGTCTATTTGTGCCTTTTTTAAAATTTCATGGTACTACCCATGATATTATTCTATTACTAAACCATTCTATAATAAAATTTTGGGTCAATAATAAAATATCAATGGTTTGTTTATATAACAGATTTCTAGGAAAATGTACCTGATCGAGACTTGAGGGTTAACTATTTGGAAATCCCTAAGCTTTATTAGTTTATTATCAGTTGTACAGTCGGTTAATGTATCAGAGTTTAGTCACAAATTGCTATATCCTAGTTTAGTTTTGTTGCGTATACCGAAAAGCAAAGAACACGTTTTAAAACGTTTTAGACATTTGTGTGAAAAGATGACATCTAAATTAAGGCTATCGATCGCACCTTATTCGGAACTTTTTCTAGAAGGAGATGGAGCATTTTGTAAACCATGCGGCAAATCGGTAAGTTTTATTTTTTCTCGTCCCAAAACATAACTAAATTCTAAAGCGGTTTTAGAATTCTAATTATTTTTTTTTAATTCTCAGATTTCAAGTAGAAAAAAGTACTTTATTGACCAGCATTGTGGAACCCCACTTCATAAACGTAATTTGGAAAAATTAAATTCCTCTAAGTTAGCCCAAATATCTCTGCGGGATAGTTTAAGCAGTTCAATAAAAAAAGGAGGAAGACGCATTTAAATTTGATTTATGCCAGATGATGATTGCATCCAACATTCCTCTATATAAAGTTAATAACCCTAGTTTTAAATGCTTTTTCGAAAACTATCTTAATAAATCCTCACCGGACGAGAGTACATTGAGAAAACATACTGTGGAAAAATGTTATGTGGAATGTATTTCAAAAATTAAGCGGGAGTTAGAGAGCAATTTTTTGTATATTATCGTGGATGAAACGACAGATGTATGCGGCAGGTATATAGCTAATTTAATGATTGGAATTTTGAACGAAAACTTTGCGAGAAAACCTTATTTAGTTGCCGTTAAAGAATTGGAAAAAACAAACAATTTAACAATAAGTCGATTTATACAAGATAGTTTAACAAACCTCTTTTTACCCAACCCTATACCAGTGAATAAAATAGTTTTAATGCTTTCAGATGCTGCGACATATATGTTAAAAGCTGCTGTTAATTTAAATATTTTTTATCCTAATTTAATTCATTGCACTTGTGTAGCCCACGGGGTAAATAGAATTGCTGAAGAAATAAGAAATCTGTTTCTGTTGGTAAATAATTTTATAAATTTTATGAAAAAAATTTTTGTAATGGCAAGCAGTTTTTTTAACTTTGAACACTACAATGAAATAGAATTAGTTATGTCAGAATTTGATGATGATATTTCCGAAGCCATTCGAGAAGCAAAAAAATATTAAAAAATCCCAAATTGAAACAGGAACTCGCTTATATCAATGACAATTATAAATTAATAGTTACCACAATTACCTTATTAGAAAAACAAGAGATAAATTTATGAGAGTCAGTAAAATTAATAGATAATTTAAAGACGAAAATTAAATCGGCACCTGGAAGTAACGGTCCATTAATTTTTAAAAAAATGAAATATGTTTTCGACAAGAATGAAGGTTTTTCGTTTTTATCTAATGTTGCTAAAGTTTTGAATGGGATATTTTCCGAGGAATTACAAATTATGACAGATTTATTATCCGCTCTGAAATATGCTCCAATTACATCTGTCGATATCGAACGTTCGTTTTCAATGTACAAATTAATTTTAAGTGATCGAAGACATAGTTTTAAGACCGAAAATATTGAAAAACATTTAGTTGTTTCTATTAATGATAGAATTTTAAGTGGTTACAATGTTTAATTATTAATTAACAGTTATTTAGTTACTAGTTTATTTATACTAATGTTATCATTATGATGTGTAAATATACCTGTCTTAAGTTAATATTACGTTAATTCACTTTGTACAATAAATAATAAGTTATATTTCTTTATTGCCTATATTTTGCCTAAATGTCAATATTCCTGCCTTTTTTTATAAAAATCTTTGCCTATATAAGCGCCTTTTTCTTCAATTTTTGTTGCCTATATATCCGAGCTTTAGTGATAAATATTTACGTATCCAATAAAACATAATTTTTTTTGGAAATTATATTATCATTATATTATCAGGTGTGCACTGAAAAAATTATTTATGACGTCAGATGAGTTATTTAATCTAGTTATTTGTTAAAATGGATCGCGGAAAATGTTTATCTAACGATTTAAGAAATTCTATTGTTGCGACCCATAACAAAGGACTTTCTGGACAAATTTTTCAAAATTTAAGTGTTTTTCAAAGAATTGTGAGAAACCTATAATTTTATAAACTATAAACTAAAAAAGCAAAATATTGAAACAGAAGTTAAAGTTGGTCGTACTTTGGTCGCTAAAAAGATACAAAATGAAATGAGCATGCCCTTCGGACACTTCTTAAATAAGATCAGTTAATGTGATGTAAGTAATGCATACTAGCAATAAAGAACATGGTGATTTTTAAAGTACGCCGTAATCAGTGACCGTGATTTGTGAATAACGATGATTTTAAACAGTGACCGTGATCAACGGTGTTTAATGTATAATAACAGGTGGTCACAACAATTGTATCTCACAATAAAACACTGAAAAACGTTTGTTTTTCTATACTTCCACAAAATTTATTACAACTATGTTATTACTACAGCTGTTTCGGCAAAGTGCCTTTCTCAAGTGATATATTTTAAAATGTGTTTGCCTTTTTAAGTCTTTAACTGAAGAGGTTGAGGAGTGGGGAGCTGTTTGTCTCGAGTTGGTCATTCAGAATTATATCTGTATTTTTCAATTTATTAATTTCCATTGATTCTAAAAGTGATAGCTTAAGGCCTTTATTTTGAATATGTAGAATTTGAAACTCTTCATTGAAAGAATGATTATGATCTAGAAGGTGAAGTGCGTATGTAGAAGTGTCTGTTTTTCTATTGTTGAAAGCCCTTTTGTGTTCTGCTATCCGTTTGTCAAAAGTTCTGCCAGTTTGACTGATGTAAGTTTTCGGACAGTCACCACAAGTTAGTTTGTACACACCACTCTGTAGTTGCTTTCTCTTTCGGCTTTTATTGTTTTTAATATGTTTGCTGTTTGCTATGTTTAATAAAAGCCGAAAGAGAAAGCAACTACAGAGTGGTGTGTACAAACTAACTTGTGGTGACTGTCCGAAAACTTACATCGGTCAAACTGGCAGAACTTTTGACAAACGGATAGCAGAACACAAAAGGGCTTTCAACAATAGAAAAACAGACACTTCTACATACGCACTTCACCTTCTAGATCATAATCATTCTTTCAATAAAGAGTTTCAAATTCTACATATTCAAAATAAAGGCCTTAAGCTATCACTTTTAGAATCAATGGAAATTAATAAATTGAAAAATACAGATATAATTCTGAATGACCAACTCGAGACAAACAGCTCTCCACTCCTCAACCTCTTCAGTTAAAGACTTAAAAAGGCAAACACATTGTAAAATATATCACTTGAGAAAGGCACTTTGCCGAAACAGCTGTAGTAATAACATAGTTGTAATAAATTTTGTGAAAGTATAGAAAAACAAACGTTTTTCAGTGTTTTATTGTGAGATAAAATGAACTTCCATCAAGTAACGGTCGAATCCATCAATTACAACAATTGTACCCTAAACAACATGATCGTGACTACTCTGTATTAGCTAGTACTATAAAAACGTATTGCTGACATTGAATATGTTTACCTGGAGCAACTAAATGACTTCACACTGTCCGGTTTAACAGGTTCTGGATCTTCCAGTTTCCAGTCTCCATTTTCCTTTCCAAGTCTACCGGTCGAGTCTAATGGTCGTTGATCTCTCTCTGACATTACGTTTTGGACTCCATCAAGCAATGTTGTTTCCGATCTTCCAAGTTTTTTGTGCACATGTGGCTGTTAATCCAATATTAACTTCGGTAGGCAATGGTTTGTCATTCGCTGTACCTGTCAGTACCAAATAAGCTGTTTTCTGTATTTTTTCATGATGATGATTTTTCTGTCCATGATATGTTTTATTTTAAAACGTTTTAAAAAATACTGTTATATAGCTGTACGTTTTTCTGTTTAGAGATAGTGTTTGACCAGAGTAGTCCAGTAGTTCAGTGTGTCTATTATTTGTTTCCCTTTTATAATTCCCTTTCTGATTTCTTTTTCAATGCGTCCATTTCTTTCCATTTTTTATAAGTTGGTCATCCGCAAAATGAAGCGTGTATGAGGTTGTTTCCTCATTTAATGATATACCTATTCCGAAGCATGACCTACTTCATTTCTTCAGTATCTCATTGGTTGTTTAGGTAAGTTTTTAGCGTATTTACCCTAAAATTCGTTGATATCGTAGTAGAATCGTTGTATTACTTTCAGAAGAGTATGTTTGTCAAGTCTACATAGAGGCATTGTAGCAGAGGCTTTTGTCATATCCAAAAATAATAGATAAGTTGGTCTAGCCAGTCTTTTTTTATTGAGTTTGGTTAAGTTGTAGATGTGATTGACGCATGATCGTGTAACTCAATATTCTGCTTACTTTTCCGTATACTTAATCTAGTGAGAGTAGATTGCAATTCCGTTTAACTATTATCGGACTAAAATAAATCAACAAATGGTTTTTGTAAATTATTAAAAATTTCTCAAGAAATAGGCCTGAATCACGCGTACCAAAAAAAGTTGATTAATAGCAAGCTGAAAATTTGTTAATAGCTTAACGGTGTCTAGTCGGACAAACGTTAATGTACGGGAACACTGAAACAGGGAAAGTTTTACCTGTGGAACAATTGAAAAATTTGGAACGTCAGATTACGAAAACGTCCCATATATTTTGTCGGACAGAGCATCCAATTGATTTGTTACCCTTTTATTAAACTCTCATGCAAAAATCAGACTGCTATTACTAACCAACACGATTCCTGTCATTTGACATGTTCTTCGTGTTCCACTCATTAAAATGCCCAGTTTGTGATAAATAGTCTGATTTTTGCATGAGAGTTTAATGAAATGGTAACAAATCAATTGGAAGGTCTGTCAGACAATATACATGGAACGTTTTCGTAGTCTCGAAGTTCCAAATTTTTAACCTGTTCCACAATTAAAACTTCCCCTGTTCCAGTGTTCCCATACATCAAAGTTTGTCCGACTAGACACCGTTAAGCTATTAACAAATTTTCAGCTTGCTATAAATAAATTTTTTTTTGGTACGCGGGATCCAGGTCTAAAATACCTGTCCGTGCTATCGTAATAATAATTACGACATACATTTAGAATATAGTCTTCGAAATATAGATCATTTGAATATGTCAAACCAAAACAAATATCATAAATATTTTATTCGAGCGTTCTTTGTTTTTGGCAAATCGTTTTCATCCCCGCCTCTATGGAGAAAAAACACAAATTTTAAATCGCCCCAATTTTGCTTTTTCTCTTTATTATTAAACCCAGGTCTCTTCAAATTGACTGATCATATTCTTTAAATCGACTGAAGATATTCTTCAAATAAACATTAATTACCTACATATTACATATATTTAATAAGGTTCTGAAACTGTTTTTTCTTGTGGCATTTTTAAGTTAAATATTGTGTTTTTATGGGGATGATGGGGGTGATGGGATGCGTTTATATGGGATGATGGCTGCTGCTCATCCTACTAAATGAAGAAAAATGGGTAGCAAACCATCGGCATAATGTAGTAGGCTTTGGTTGTAATACTTAAAAATAAGTGAACAACAAGAGTATACCAACAATAGGGAATGAGAAAATGTGATAGGCACGTTTTCAATCATACACAACATACATATACTGTACAACACAATATTGTTGTGCATTAATAATTCATAAACACACACAATCATCAAAACTTGACTAACAAAACCATAGAGCATAAAATATCGATCCTCAGTAATATTCAGCGAAAGAATTGCTGTTGCCTACAACATCATGGCCAAGTATATCAACCTTAATTTTAATATCACATAACCTCCTCAACATCTTGAAAGTTACACACTCTTTTCACACTTTTTCTTATTAATCTTGTTGAAAACGATTTCCAGATTGGAAGTCTAATTATAAAATCTCTTTTAGGTAAAAAGTGTAATTGTCACTGCAAACAATTGTCTCTAATCCGATATAAACACAATATTTACATTTATTTTATTTATTAATTTCGTATTATTTATTTCATGTTCCTAACAGTAATATCTTCAAATCCTAGCTTAGTTCTTCTTAAAGTTATTCATCCCACAAAAACGTTATAACAAACCGACCTTAAACAAAATTATTTCCATATTTTTGGATAACTATTATTATTGAATGTATCTTATATTGTTTCGATTTAATTTAAAATAAAAAGCACATTTAATAAATATAATTTAAAACCAAAAGCCAATAAAAGATTTATTCTAAAATACCAAGCAGAAACAATTCAAAAAATTGGTATAGAAAAAGAAACAAATATTTTATAAAACTTTTAATCCACACCGAGTACCCACTCAAAAATGTATATCCTCATAACAATATCGTTAAATCCTACCTTATTCCTCCTGTAACTCCTCGACTCCGCCGAAAAGTTTCAACAAGCAAATGAGCCTCTAACGAAAACACGAAACGTTTTCACCAGTAAAAACGTGTTAGAGCACGTCCCGAGTCCCGTCGAGATCCAGATGAACGCACAGAATCGTGTCCGTAGCAGAACTGGCTGGGATGAGGAGCATCATCCGAACGCTCTTCCAGAGAAATTCGGACGCATGCTCCAGATAACAGAAGGTGGCAGGTAGGTGGATTTCCACTGGAGAGGTTTATACTTTCGAAGGGAGTGAAATTTATACTGCTACCTGTTCTTTCCAACTTACGCCAGGGAAAATATACATTATTTAACAATAAATAGGAGTCTAAATAAAAGTGGAATTTTCCGGGAGTGAGAAATGTATTGCTGCTTAAGAATACATTCGAAATGTAGGGATATATTTTAAAAAGCAACAAAAACCTGTATAATACCTGTACATTGTGCAATTATTTAAATGGCATCATTCGCGTATGCTGCTTTAGAAGCTTGTTTGCATTGAAATATTTTATATAAGATAAGATATAAGATAATAAGATTTTGTATAAGATATATATCTCAAACGTATGCACAAAGAAAGTATGTAAGTTTGGCAGACAATAATTATGTCAATATGTTGTCAGCTTGACAGAAAAGATATATGTAGATTATTGTATGTAAGCTAGTATCTAGACTAAAATCGTTATTGATATTAAAGTTTTGTCAGTCTCAAGAAGGAATGAATAGATCTCTGTTAGTTGTTTAATGTCCGTTCTATTATTAATTGTCTGCTCATTCTGGTAAATAAATGTTATTTCAAGAATAGATCTATAGTGATAATTCTCTTCATTTGCTAAAACCTTTACAGGCTCAAAGTCCATAGTATGGCTTTCATTCACAACATGTGTAGCTAAATAGCATATGTCTGGATATAGTCTACAATCACTTTTATGAGAGGTAATACGGGTAATACGATCTATAACTAGTCTAGTTGTTTGGCCAATGTATTGTTTGCCACAATCAATATATGGTATACTTTAAACTACATCTGACAAAAGTTCTTTTGGTGATCTACCTTTCATCGTTGAAAATAGTTTATTACTAGTAAACACTTATTGTAGACTATATAAATATATATTCATAAAGTGATTTTAGACTATATCCAGACAGATGCTCTTTAGCTACACATATTATGAATGAAAGCCATACTATGGACTTTGAATCTGTATTAACAATAATATACAAAGACTCCTAGAGGATTGTAAAAGAAAATGAAACGAAATAGATAACAGTCAAATAGTTATAAATCGGTGTCAAAGGAAAAGAGAAGCTTTAAACCTAACTGCGTGTCTTTACTCATGAAAGATAATGATGAATAATTCATTTTTTTCTGCAAAATATCTGGAATCTCTCTGGAAGATCTCTGGAATAAATATTATTTCAGAGATCTTCCAGAAAATAATCATTATTATTCTAGAGATCTTCCAGAGAAATTTGACCGCATGCTTCAGATAACAGAAGGTGGCAGGTAGGTGGATTTCCACTGGAGAGGTTTATACTTTCGAAGGGAGTGAAATTTATACTGCTACCTGTTCTTTCCAACTTTCGCCAGGGACGAAATACATTATTTAACAATAAATAGAAGTCTAAATAAAGGTGGAATTTTCCGGGAGTGAGAAATGTACCGTTCCTTAAGAATACATTGGAAAAGTTGGAATATATTTTAAAAACGGAAAGGTGTACCTGTACCTTCTGCAATTATTTAAATGGCATCATTCGCGTGTGCTACTTTCAACTTCTTGCATTTGAATATTTTATACACACACACACTTTATTTATTCTTATAGTTATTAAGGTACCAATGTTATTATCTATAATACCCGTGATGCCTTCAACGTTTAATGTCAGACTAAATTATTCTTTATATGCAAAAAATTTGAATGAGTTTTGAATTTTAGTTAGTGTTCAAATAAGTACATTTACCAGCAAATAGTCGTAACATAATTGTGGTAACCATAGTTTTACTTAGGTTGTTATTTATCAGCGAGACAGTATATAACTAGTTATTTAAATTGAATACCATTACAGTAGAAAAAATGAAAGAATACCCATGAACGAACATATAAAACACGCTGTATTTTCCTGTCACCGTGTCACACAAAAAATTGGCCAGCACAGGTACATGTACTAATTATTATTACATGTACTTGCGCTGAGCAATTTTCTTTGCGACATGTTGACAGGAAAATACAGCGTGTTTTATATGTTCGTTCATGGGTATTCTTTGATTTTTCCGACTGTATATCATACTTAAATGACTTCGAAATCATGTCATTATTTGTCAAATAATATACCAGTCGGACATTAAATAATATAATATTAACTGTAAATACTTACAGTGGTATACGTTTTACGTTATTGGGACCGTGCAAGTTCGAAAGAGCGACACCTGGTTTCATAGCGTAGCAACATTTTTAGCACTTTTAATTATATTGGCCAATTATATTAGTCCTGGTTACTGGATAATTGTCAAGGCCATAGCCCAAAAAAAGAATAAGAAGAAAAAGTTATAAGAAGTAGTAAGAAAAGGGTTATGTTAGTAAAAGGTAAACATTGCAGGTATGTAGTAAATAAAAATTTTTAATCGCTTATATATCAAAAACTATCAACTTTAGAGAAAAGTCATTAAAGACCTTTTTTGTTTGGAATGATCCAAAAATCGAAAAAAACTTTGTTGGGTGCAAAAAAAAACATAATTTTAGGAAAAAAACAAAATAAAAGTTTAAAAATTTTTTGACCCATTTTTGGATCTGGCAACATGCAAATTTGTTAAAAGGGGTCCTTTTTGAGTTAGATTGTAGAACAAATCCGAATCAGAATATTTTTCCTAGCGGATGCGCAGTGGCTTTCTGGACTAATACGCGAGGCGACTGTAACCAAGGCTTATTCGCGTGATGATCACCTGAAAAAAACGATTGGTGGAATTTTATCAGACCATGGTTGAAATGTTTGTTTTATCCCAAGTAATTTTGGATGTTGTTTGTACCATCTGCTATTACATATATGTCAACTATTTTGCTGTGGAAGTATAATTTGAGATCTGTCGCTGGAATTTTTGGATATATCTCAATAGTTGCGTCCTCTAAAATGTATCGTGCATATTTATCTGCCATATCGTTTCCTGTGATTCCAATAGCATATGGGTACCTACAGGAAAGCAATGGGGCAAGGAAATATAAAGAAGATCAAGGAGGAAACCAGAAAAAATATTGTGAGATAGTGGCAGAGAAAGTGGTATGACGAGAGAACTAAAGCAAATTAGAGGAGGAAGCTCATCCCCAACATATTACCCTGCGTCTGTAATACTACTAGTGCTACTATGTAGTTTCGATCGAATAAATAAAGACCAGTCTGGGCTAAGTGCGTTCCTGCATGGTAAAAATCATTCATTTCTGCTAACGAAGTCCCGTAACGCCCTAGCCCCCTTCTCCCGAAGTTGCATTTTAATATATCCACTAAATAAATATTGATAAAGTGCTCGGAGTCTTGCGGGCTGAATTCAAATACGAAAGTTTGAACTTTTCATGAATTCATAAGCATAAGAAGGCCCGTTGCGAGTGCTAGAGCTATAAAATATAAGCTAACAAGACCGGCAACTACTCGTCTTATACATATGATACATAATGCGCTAAATGTATACAATACAGAAGGTAATGGTACAATGTATCAGTATGCAACATTGTTAAAACTCATACAGATAGTTCCTGTTGAATCGCAAAGAATTCTGTAATACAAATTATGGGTCGACATTGTCAAACAAGTTTTCTTATATTTACAGTACACTTAACAATGCCATTTGTTATTTTTTAATTGCTTTGAATCGCTAGGTCCACTCAGCTACATGAAATAATACTACATTGTATTTCTTGGTAAGGGATTGTTGAGGGTAGAGGAGGAATGTTAAAAATGCATTGTAAACAGTATATATTAGAGCTCTCTTCAGATAGTATAATCTTCGTCAGAGGCGTAGCTACCGCCGTATCAGCCGTATCAATTATACGGGGCCCACGACATTCAGGGGCCCCCGCGCGGCATGTTGAAACAAAATTCTATTTAAAAAAATTGAACAATTATTTCACTATTAAAACGCTTTGAAACAGTGTATATTGTTTGGATAACGACATTTTCGTGTAATGGATTCTTTATCTATATTTATATAAATTATATTTCTCTATTCTCTGTCGCTCGCAGTTATTCCATAACAACAGGGCTTTTTTGTTTTCAAGCTATCTTTCATTGTGCAGTCACCGTTGGCTGTGTGTGACATACTGTATATGTATAATGCTAAATTTAAGTTTCTGTAATCGCTTATCCTTTGAATTTTTGAAACAGTTTTGATTGAGTATATTTTCGTGTAATCTGTTCTTTATCTATAAATTGTATTTATGTACCTATATCTATTTTCCGGCCTCTCGCCTTATACCATAAGAATAAAGCTTGTTTGTTTAAGCTCATTTTCATTGTCTATTCATCCTTGGCTTGAAAAAAATGAATCTGTTTTCAAATAATATGTCTCAACTATTTAAATCTACTTTTCGATATTAGTTTATTAGAGTTTATTAGGTTTATTAGGTTTATTATTATTATTATCTATATTTGGGTGTTATACGCAGAACTTATTAGTTCCTAAGGTTGTATTATGTTTGCAATTTATTTAAATTTTGCAATAAATTGTTATCTTTTATTTTGTAATAATATAAGTACATATACATATACAATAGTTATTGCGTGAATACACAATTGTTCATATTACAATAGTAGAAAATTGAAAAGTACAATATAGTTGAAAAGTTTGTTCATTCTTCATTTTCAATTTTCTTTATGTACCGAGATCTTCTTTGGCTTGACATGTGATTTTTCTCCATTCGTTCCTGTTAATCATATTTTTTCTGGTCTTCTAGTCCCATTCTTTCCATATATTTTTCGACCTCTTGCTTCCATCTATTTTTCGGCCTTCCTTTTCTCTTTTTTGAGGCTATAGTGTAGTTTAGTACCCTTTTTAGAGTCCTCGTGTTCGGCATCCTTTCTAGGTGACCTCACCATCTAAGTCTCTGTGCCTTTATCACTCCTATTATATTAGGTTGATTGTAGAATTTCTTGAACTGATCATTTGATCTTCTTATCCATAAACTGTCCCTTATTATGCCTCCATATATCTTCCTCAGGATTTCCTTTCCCAGATCTCCAGTAAATTTTGTTAATTTTTTGTCATTATTCATGTCTCACTGCAGTAGGTTACCTACTATTCGTTGTATAGTTGTATTATATAACTGTATTTTTGCCTTTCTAGATAAAAACTTGTTTTCCAACATTCCATTAAGCGTATGTACACTTCTATTGCCTGCCATTATTCTAGCTTATATTTCTTCTTTAATGTTTGGATAACTTGCTATTATTGCTCCTAGTAAATCTTTCTACCATTTTGAATTCGTATGATGTTCCTTCTTCTACATCTACGTTAAAATTGTTCTGAAGCTATTTCCTTGTGGCATTTTTTAATTAACTATTCTAAATAGGAAATAAGCCACAATTTAACTAAAAAATGATTTTATTAACGTTTCGGCGTCCAAATCGGACGTCAATAAAATTATTTTTTAGTTAAATTGTGGCTTATTCCCCATTTAGAATAGTTAATTCTACTTTAAACTTTTGTCCATTCCCGAAATGACCATCTGTCCACTTCATACATTTTGTTTTAGTTTCATTTCTGTACAGTCCCATTTTTTTCGCTGCTTTTACTATTCTCTGTACTATCTATCTCCTGTAGCTCTTTTTTTCCTCTTGCCAGCAACACTACATCATCCGCAAATGTCAAAATTTGGTGTCTTTTTTAATATAGGAGTCCTTCTCTATTGATTTTCGCTTCTCACAGTATTTTTTCTTGACATAAGTTGAAGAGTAATGATGACAAACGATCGCCCTGCCTTGATCTTTATGACAATTTATGTAATTTCAGTAAACTGTATTTATTATTGTTCTTTTCAGTCTTTGTAAGCTTTGTCCATAAAATTGTAAAATTTTCAGTGACAGTAAAGCATATTTCTATTCTATTCTATACAAGCGTTTTTGCTTCTTTTGTTGAACATTTTTTTTTAGCACTATCTCATATCAGCCGTGGAAGAGGGCCCCGCGAAAAACTTTGATATGGGGCCCATGTGGGACTAGCTACGCCACTGATCTTCGTTTAGGGATTTAATCAACCAAAATCTATTTCATGAATTTGAGACTATTTTGGAGTATTGCTAGACATTCGACAGCTAATAAAAAATTGCTCTAGTAATGATAATATGAAACA
Source organism: Diabrotica virgifera virgifera (assembly GCF_917563875.1). Classification (NCBI taxonomy): domain Eukaryota; kingdom Metazoa; phylum Arthropoda; class Insecta; order Coleoptera; family Chrysomelidae; genus Diabrotica; species Diabrotica virgifera. The sequence goes on along the minus strand of NC_065444.1, from coordinate 5,052,523 downwards.
AGTGATTTCTAAATTGAATTAAAAAAAAAGAATGTGTGTGTACTTTGTACGCGCACGTTAGAAGTTATACTTCTATTATAATATGATTTCAACGAAATAAAATACTTTAAACAGTTTATTTTTATTTTATTAAACTAAATTTTTTAATACTTACCACTTTCTAAAAATCCAAAAATTAAAAAAAAACAGCAATTGTCCGCATTTGAACCCGGGATCTCTCGATCTCTAGTCGAATGCTGTACCAATGACGCTACGAAGGCATTAGACCAGGGCTCATTTTTAAAGATATTAGCACATTTGGACGTTGAGACGTGACTCAAATTTTTTTGCAGAAATTGCTTGAAAATAAATCGAATAATAATATTTGAGTTATCCTCCCTCTCAAAAAGGTCCGGAACATTGTTTAAATAATCAAAATATCAAAAAATGAAGGAAAAATTCGATTTTTTTCTTCGTTTTTTGATTATAACTTATAAAGTATTCATTTCCGAGAAAAGTTGTACTAACATAAAAGTTGCGTAATTAAATTTCCTACAATATAGAATTAGTTAAGAATTTAAAAACTAGTCACCCTTGTTGCAAAATAGCAATAATTGCGAAAAAAACATACAAAAACAAGTATTCGCATTTTACGTTTTTCAACCATTTATGCTACACTTAGGACCTTCATGTTTCACCCAGAAAAACTTTATGATACAGTAAAATAATACTGTAAATTTCATTGAGATCGGTTTAATAGATTTTGCAAAATAAATTTTGCAATCCAGCTTTCGCAAAAAAAATTCATTTTTTCAAAATGTTACAGCACTGAAAATAAAGCAGATAACAAGTTAAATTTTTTTTTGCCTGTAGAAGTTTACTGTACCTTTCATTTGCAATTTTGGAAAATTAAAATCGATTAACTACCACGGCGTCAGGAATTTTTTTAAATAAACATTCATTATTGGTGCTACGCGCAGAACAGCGGATAGTTTGCTCTTATTGGGCATTCCAATGACCTTTGATAATGATTGCTACATTTTAGTTTTTATTAAATTTCGGTATAAATAAATAAATTTGTTTATTGCAAAATAAAAACACATACTTTATCCTTTGAAATAACACTTTTATTAGCAAAAACTTTAATGTTTATATATTTTAACTTAGAGAATATAAGTTTATTATTTTTAAACATATGCAATTGTTTAAACAATATTTCACAAACAATAAAAAATTTAGTTTGATTTTTGTGGAATTAAAATATTAAAATACAACAAAATATAGAGTAAGAAAATAATATATTAGATAAAGATTAGAAGAAATTTTGGTGGAAATCAACTTGTGTGAATCGAACACCGCTGTGCTGCGCGTAGCACCAAAAATTAATGTTTATTTAAAAAATTTCCTGACGCCGTGGTAATTAATCGATTTTAATTTTGCAAATTGCAAATGAAAGGTACAGTACACTTCTATAAGCAAAAAAAATTTCAACTTGCTATCTGCTTTATTTTCAGTCCTGTAACATTTTGAAAAAATGAATTTTTTTTTGGAAAGCTGGATTGCAAAATTTATTTTGCAAAATCTATTGAACCTATCTTAATTAAATTTACAGTATTGTTTTATTGTATCATAAAGTTTTTCTGGGTGAAGTATGAAGGTCCTAAGTATAGCATAAATGGTTGAAAAACGTAAAATGCCAATACTGGTTTTTGTATTGTTTTTTCGCAATTATTGCTATTTTGCAACAAGGGTGACTATTTTTAAAAATTTTTACCAATTCTATATTGTAGGAAATTTAATTACGCAACTTTTATGTCAGTAAAACTTTTCTCGGAAATGAATACTTTTACAGTTATAATCAAAAAACGAAAATAAAAATCGAATTTTTCCTTAATTTTTTGACATTTTGATTATTTAAACAATGTTCCGGACCTTTTTGAGAGGGAGGATAACTCAAATATTATTATTTGATTTATTTTCAAGCAATTTCTGCAAAAAAATTTGAGTCACCTCTCAACGTCCATCTCAAAACAGATGCGCCCTGGACTACATTGTTTTTACGGTTTCTCGAACATTATGACAAATCACGGTAACAAATAGACGAAGTGAAGTATGAAATATAAAAATGTTTTAATAATACGTATTATCTTACCCCCGAGGAAGACAAATCCAAAGAGACAAAAATTATAATAAATATATTAAGTGGTTTTACTTCATGTTAGAGTTTTTTTAACTATATGGTATAAACCAGTGTTGCCAATCGGCGGATTATTATCCGATTTGCGTACCTTTTTGAGAGTTGTCGTATCTTCTTCGTATCTTTAAATAAATCGGATATTTGCGGATATTTTTCAGTGTATCTACCATCGACTAAAACTTTCTCATCCATATATTCCCAACACCAACAACACATTAATTTTGTTTGGTTCCACCCAAATTTTTATAAATACTGGATACTGGATGAATGTTAGTGACATCCGATACTTTTCATCTTTTGACAAAAGGGACATGTGCCGATTCTTTTGTTTAGGATTTAAATGCATAAGTGCATCCACTTAAGGCATACCAATCCAATTAAAATTTCAAAAACCGTCTGCTGTCCGGTGTTATTTATGAGTTTTTAGTCTTTAAACTAATGAAAGCTAATTCACGCACGATTTAGGTTAAGGTTAATTAATTAATCAATTATGTTAATGATTGTTAAGTTAATTGATAATTAATAATTAATTAATCAATAAATTATGTTAAATATCATAATGATAATTGATTACAATCAACGGATTTTGTTATTTGATGGTTGTTAAGGGGACTAAAATAATAACATTGGCAACATTGATTTTAATAACAGAATAATTTTTGACCTAGCGTACCTTTTCGTGACAAATCGGATATTTTTCGAGCGATCATCGGATAATCTAGAGAAATGCGATTGGCAACACTGGTATAAACCCAACCCAGGGAACAGGGAAAAACCCCTTTTTAGAATTTGTAATGTTCTTATATTTGGTACTTATAATTGTAGGTATATTTCTCTAAATGAGTGTAAAATACATTACCAGTTATTTTAAATGGGAAATAAGCCACAATTTTACCAAAAAAAAAATGAATTTATTAACGTTTCGACGCTCAAGTCCGGTGTCGTTGTCAAAATAGAAAATAATACTAAATAAACAAAAATGTTGTTGCTTAGTAAAAAATTCTTCTAATAATTTATTTAATTTGACTCATTTATATCGGCAATTCAGTAGAAGACTTTAAAATGATATTGCCAATATTGATGAGTTGCGTTTCCTGGGACGACTTTACTAGTTTACTAGAAGATAGTTCATTCGATTACATGAAATCAACCTCAACTCAAGAATATCCGCCACAAAAAATCATAGCATGTGATCTGTCTTTGAAAAGACAACAAATGCAACGATGGCAGTAAAATTCTCGCGCTAGAGATTTCATAGTAAATCACGAGGGAAAACCAGGAAAAAACCTCGTGATACTATCCCGACATCGTAAGTATTTGGGCTTACATTTAGTTTACTCTCAAAACTAATACCAAATTCTTGAGAGTAAACTAAATGTAAGCCCAAATACTTACGATGTCGGGATAGTACCACGAGGTTTTTTCCTGGTTTTCTCTCGTGATTTATAGCGCGAGAATTTTACTGCCATCGTTGCATTTGTTGCCTTTTTAAAGACAGATCACATGCTATGATTTTTTGTGGCGGATATTCTTGAGTTGGGGTTGCTTTAATGTAATCGAATGAACTATCTTTTAGTAAAGTCGTCCCAGGAAACGCAACTCATCAATATTGGCAATATCATTTTAAAGTCTTCTACTTTAAAATGTATAATACATGCCTGAATTGCCGATATAAATGAGTCAGATTAAATAAATTATTAGAAGAATTTTTTACTAAGCAACAACATTTTTGTTTATTTAGTATTATTTTGTATTTTGACAACGACACCCGACTTGGGCGTCGAAACGTTAATAAATTCATTTCTTTTGGTAAAATTGTGGCTTATTTCCCATTTAAAATAGTTCATTATAAAAATGCCACAAGAAAATAGCTTCAGAACAACATTACCAGTTAACCCCGTATTTTTCATGTCTTCGGCAATACTTTAAATATCGGGAGAATTTACCATTAACTTTCTCAGCATAGCGGACGTTAAAGTCAAAATTTTTCATCCCTAATCCAGAATAGTCGCGAATTCCTGAAAAATACTAGGTATATACACTAGATTTACGAATAATGAATTAGACATATTCATTCTTCAGAATAAGATGTTCTTCATAACGACTTACCTAAAATACGTATTAAAACGTACATAATACGTATTAAAACCGTATATTAACAACAGGAAATAAATGAATAATATTTTTATTCTGAATTATTCGTTGTAAATATTAATGTTTCCCTTAGTTCTTTATAGAAATCCCCAAAGACATACGTTTAATTTAGAAGAAGGGGTATTTATTCTTTAGCAAACTGATTTCTCACCCTTTTAAAATTGCCTACTCAACAAAAAAATCTGATATCATGCTTTAATGTTACCACAAATCCCAAAGTGACCCTTTGTCCAAGTGAGACTGACAAAAGTATTTTTTTCCGCAACTTTGGGTGATTTTTCAAGATTTATAAAAAAGACTATTTTGGAATAACTGATTATGCCAATTTTTTAAAACAGATAACGCTGACTTTGAATCGATCATAACTCCAACTCTTAAAGTTGGAAGGTGGTCAAAAGATACTTTGTTAATAGCCCAATCTACTGAATTACTGTACTAATTTTTTCTGAGAAATGTCAGCGTTTTACCCATATACGGGGTAAAACTAATTATCATCAACTAATTATCATTTTCATCTAATTTTTGTGGAATTTATTAGAAGCAAGGGTTATATTTTATTAAATATGTCGTGAATATTTTAGTAAACAAATCATCTCTATCTGTATTATCCAAAAAAATACGTTCAAAGAATAACATGTTTAATTGTAGTCCTCATTATTGGAAAAAAATCAGGTAGTTGACTATGCTAATAAAAGATTGATGGCATCGAAAGTATTAGACAAAAGAACGAAAATGACTATGTACATTAGGGTGGAACGAAAGGATATGAAATTTTTTTTAAAGAACTTTATAATAGCACTCGAAAGTTGTCTTTTCATGTCTACAATAAAACTGCATAATATTTTTGTTTTAGGTTTACATCTTAAGGTGCCGCAAGAGCTTTGAAAATATTGATTTTTAACCAAAAAATACAGCAAATTTCAAATATTTTATATATTTAACCTGGTGCATTAGTCATAATGCACCAGGCCATAATTAGGCATAATGTTTCTAAAAACAGTTCGCATTGCTATCATTGCTCTATGTACACATTGCTATAAGATTTCTTTAGTTACAATATTCCTCTTGATACTTAAATAAATTGTTTTTTTGTCTCAGACTTTAGCATAATCTTTTAAAAAGCAATATTTGCTCTAACAAAGCCATTTCTTGCTTCAATACCATAGACACTAAGAGATGACTTAGCCATGAGCTTTGAGTCTTTCCACTGCCTGTGTATGACAGGGAAAACACGGAACATCCACAAACTACTCCCGACAGCTAAGGCCTCTTGCATCACTTATATATATTTTTTTAAGTCCTCGTCAGTTATATGTTCTCTCATAGGAGGCTCAATAAAATCTTCTTCCGTCCAGTTAATTATATCAATGTAGTCATTGGCATCAAAGTTAAGCTTCGGGAAAACAAACTTCCTTACACCATTTATGAGTTCCGATATTGCCTTCAAAAGTCGCCGCAGACCTAACTCTCTTATGTGTTTTCTCTTGTCGCATAACATGAAGAGAAGCACATTTTCTGGGTGAGAGAAATATAACCATTCCTTTGAATTACTGGATCAATTATTTGGAGATGTTCCTCACAAAGATAACGTGAAAATTTGATGAGTATCCGTAGATGTTTTGATCCATTTACACAAGATGGTTTCAGTTTGATATGAAACCAGACTGGGGCATACACCTTCATCACGTACGTAGTTAAAGTTTTTAGATTATCTGAAGGATTCTCTCTTGTAAAATATAACCGAAGAATGCGATTGGCCAACGTAAGTCATCATTAATGAGCTAATTTTCCAGGGGGTTTTAAAGAAAGATCAGAAGGACATGCACCACAGGAGATTGCTTTGCACATTTCAAGTAAATACTTTTGATCTGTGCTTAGATCATCCTCAATCTCTAGAATAGGGAGGTTGTTTTGCATGGGAGCGAAATTAACCACAAGAAGCTGGTTACAGATTTCAAGTTCTTTGCCTAAAACCCCTCCAAATTGATTAGCGCCATTAGTTTTTCCATCCAATGTGCAAAACAAATGACGCAAATGCAATTAATTGGTATGGAACAAACAAATCAGCCACTGCAGCAGCTTATTTAGGTTTTTTTTTCTATTAAAGCTTCTTCTTCTTCTTCTTCTTCTTTTTGTATAGACATGACTCTGTCTGTTTTTTCAATGTGCCTCTAGTAAGTTGTCGTTCCATCGCTTTCGCGGTCTTCCCACTGATCGTCTTCCTATTGGGGAACCGTCTCTCGCTGTCCTGACTACGCTATTTGTTGTCATTCGGCTTATGTGGTCATTCCATTGTATTCTTCTGTTTCTTACCCAGTTGTTAATGTTATCCACCTTGCATCTCCGTTGTATATCTGTACTTCTAGCTCTGTCCCATAGAGTCTACCATCGATTTTTCGAAGGGTTTTCATCTCCGCTGTTTCGAGCAATCTTTTTGTCCTCTCTGTGTCGGGTCATGTTTTTGCCGCGTATGTCATTATTGGTCTGATGACTGTTTTGTAAATTCTGCCTTTCATTTCTTTTCCGATATTTTTATTTCTCCATATTGTGTCATTCAAGCAACCTGTGACTCTGTTGGCTCTATTCACTTTATCTTCCACTTCTGTTTCGAGTCTTCCGTATCTAGATAGTGTGATGCCTAGGTATTTAAACTCCATTACTTGTTCTATTATCTGACCTTCGAGCTCCAATTTACATCTTATTGGATCTGCTGTTATAACCATGCATTTTGTCTTTTTTGAGGAAATTAACATGTTAAATTTTCTGGCGATTATGTTGAATTGGTGCAACATACGTTGTAAATCATCTTCACTTTGAGAGATTAGTATTGCATCGTCCGCATAACAGATTATTTTAAGTTGTTTTTCTCCCATTTGGTATCCTTTTTTAGTTCTTACTTTTTTTATTATTTCGTCCATGATCAGGTTGAATCATAAAGGACTCAAGGAATCCCCCTGTTTTATCCCATTGCCGGCTTCAATTGGGTCAGTTAGTTCATCTTCCACTTTTATTTTTATTGTGATTTTCTGGTAGATGTTTTCTATCGTTTTAATTATTCCCAGAGGTACCCCTCTCGAGTATAACAAGTGGAAAACGTCCTTTAATGTGACCCTGTCAAATGCTTTCTTAAGGTCCACGAACCATAAATATGCAGCTTTGTTGTATTCCAACGATTTCTCTTGAACTTGCCTCATTATAAATATAGGGTCAGTGCATGACCTTCCCGACCTAAAACCTTGTTGTTCTTCTGCTAATGTTATAATTTCATTCAATTTGTTTGTTATCACTTTTGTTGTTAATTTTAATTACTCTGGGCTAATTAGCAAAATTCATGGAAAAGTTATTTACCAGCAATTTTATTACTGGAATCGAATTATAAGATCCTATATATTAATAATATAGGTATGCAAAGTCCGCAGATAGTGTGCTACTTTTTTTATAAACAAAATGGCGCCGACAAATCGTATTTTTTCAGTTATTGCTCTATAACTCCGAAGATTTTAACTTTACAATAAAAACACCCAAATAAAAATTCACCGCAATTAAATTCTGCATAGAGATATGTTTTTCACGATTTGCTCCGACGAAAATTTTCCTCGGAAAATGCGGGTTTTCCTAACAAAAACTATAATTTTCAAATAAAGTTTTAGGTAAGTAATTATTAATCAATAATTAAATAACTTAGTGACATCAAAGATTTCTTGGTATAGATTGTAATTCCAGAAGTCGCTGAAAATTAAACGAATATTTTAGCAACAATTCAATTGTTAATTAACAATTTACGATCGCAATAATACCCAAAATAATCATGATACATAGATCAAACTTATAAAGATTATAAAGATGAGATGCTTGTTTAATATTTTATCGACAAAATATAAATTTTTCTTTTTTTTGCATAATCTTTAAATTTTGAAAAAAAAATAGTTATAATACGCTGGTCTAATTAGTAAAGTACAAAGAAAGGTTATTTACCAGCAATTTTATTGCTTTAATCGAATTATAAGATCTTATATATTATTAATATAGGTATGCAAAGTCCACAGTTAGTGTGCTACTTTTTTTATAAACAAAATGGCGACGACAAATCGTATTTTTTTCAATTATTGCTCTATAACTCCGAAGATTTTAACTTTACACCAAAAATGCTCAAATAAAAATTCACCCCAATTTAATTCTACATAGAGGCATGTTTTTCCCGATGTGCTGTGGCGAAAATTTTCCTAAGAAAATGTGGGTTTTCCCAACAAAATCTCGAATTTCCAAATAAATTTTTGGGCCTGTAATTATTTATCAATAATTATATAGCTTGGTGAAATAAAAACTTTCTTGGTATAGATTATAAATTCAGAAGCCGGTTAAAATGAAACGAATATTTTAGCAACAATTCAATTGTTAATTAACAATTTACAGTCGCAATAACAACCAAAATAATCATGAGACATTGATCAAACTTAGAAAGATTATAAAGGTGTGATGCCTATTTAATATTTTGTTAACAAAATAAAAAATTTTCATTTTTTTGCATAGTCTTTCAATGTTTAAAAAAAATTGTTATAAACAAATTAACATTTCTTAGAAATTGTTTATTATATTCTAATTTTAAAAAATACTTAAAATGCGTATTTCATAGGTCTTGAAAATGAATGCTTTAAAAAAATTTTTCAACCATTTGCAAAAAAGTTAGGAAACAGCAAAATAAATATACGATATCTCCATTGTTTATAATTTGTTTTAATTGTTTCAAAGCTTAAAAGTGAGTCTATGATACAATCTAATTACTCACAAAGAATCTCAAAAATTAGTGCAATGGTTATATTTTAATCAAAGATTAAAAATACTTTTTTTTGTAATTTTTAGCGCGAAAGTAGGCTTGATACAGAGCCGGAGATAAAATGTTCACTCGAAGCGACTGACACGCTTAAACTCGCGCGAGTTGTGTATGTGGGCGGGTAGCTACGGTACTGTATTATTCTACTTTCGCGCATGTAAATTACAAAAAAATATATTTTTAATCTTTAATTAAAATATAACCATTAAGCTGATAATCGATATTGTTTTATAAATAATTAGCTTGTACTTTAAACTCACTTCTACCCTTTGAAAGAATTAAAAAAAATTATTAACACCGTAGTAATAGTATGTTTATTTTGCTGTTTCATAACTTTTTTGCAAATGGTTGAAAAACAGTTTTAAAGCATTCATTTTCAAGATATTTGAAATGCGCATTTTAGCTATTTTTTAAAATTATAATATAATAAAAACTTTCTGAGAAACGTTAATTTGTTTATAACTATTTTTTTAAACATTTAAAGATTATGCAAAAAAATAAAAAATTTATATTTTGTCGACAAAATGTTAAATAGGCATCTCATCTTTATAATATTTCAAAGTTTGATCAGTGCATCATAATTATTTTGGTTATTATTGCGACCGTAAATTATTAATTAACAATTGAATTGTTGATAAAATATTCATTTAATTTTCACCAGCTTCTGGAACTATAATCTAAACCAAGAAGGCTTTTAAGTCACTAATTTATTTAATTATTAGTAAATAATTACTTATCTAAAACTTTATTTGAAAATTAAAGATTGTGTTGGGAAAACCCGCATTTTCCGAGGAACATTTTTGTCGGAGCAGATCGGGAAAAACACATCTCTATGCAGAATTTAATCACGGTGAATTTTTATTTGAGTGTTTTTGTTGTAAAGTTAAAATCTTCGGAGTTCTAGAGCAATAATTGAAAAAAATACGATTTTCGGGCGCCATTTTGTTTATAAAAAAAAGTAGCACACTATCTGAGGACTTTGCATACCTATATTATTAATATATAGGATCTTATAATTCGATTCCAGCAATAAAATTGCTGGTAAATAACTTTTCCCAAAAATGGCTTATTCTCCGATAATCAGCCCAGACTAAATGTGATGTTATGTTATATAATATGTCTATTAAAGCAATTACACAATTGTTAACACCGGTGTTAGTGGCAGTTTCATCGTATCCGACAGCTGTTATATTGGAAAGGTTCAAAGGATTGTCACCTTGAAAATGCTCCATTAGACTATCTCTTATAGCTTCACCTGTTCCGGAAGCAGGAGTTATATGCCCTAGGAAGGTTGATCCAGGTTCCTCTACTATCTAAATGTGCTCTTCTTCTATAGTTAGAATGTTAAATTATATTAAGGAATGAAGTAAATATTTACTATTAAATATTTCTTTAAATGTGGAGTTCTAGTTCAAACTTTGCTAGTTTTAGTAAAAATAAATATTGGATTGTTATACAGTGAAAACATAAAAATTGGAATAAATTCATTTTCTCGAAACTGGACGATTTTGGAAAAAAAATCCCGAAACAGGTCAATTTATCTTTTTAAATTACGACTTTTTGGCATATACATATATCATACTAGTGACGTCACCCATTTGGGCGTGATGACGTCATCGATGTTTTTGTTAAATGAGAATAAGGGTCGTGTGCTGGCTCATTTGAAAGGTAATTCAATTCTCTATTCAGTAGTATAAACATTAACATCATTATTTATACAGGATGTCAAAAAAAATAATTTTGATTTAAATTTATTGAGATAAAAAGGAGAATATGTGTAATTTATTTAATTCAAAATACATTGTACTGCTCTCAGAAAACAAAAAAAAAATAATAAATTAATTGCTCAAATTGTCAAGAGGCAGGTGGGTGGCTGCTTTAATATTAAATTTGCAAAAGACAATATTTATTTGTCAAATAAACATTTTTTCCTGTTTTCTGATAGCAGTAAAATGCATTTTGAATTAAATAAATTACACAGGTTCTTCTTTTTATGTCAATAAATTTAATTCAAAAAAAAATTTTTGGACACCCTGTATAAATAATTATGTTAATGTTTATATTGCTGAATAGAGAATTGAATTACCTTTCAAATGAGCTATGACACGACCCCTATTCAACATCACGCTCAAATGGGTGACGTCACTAGTATGATATACGTATATGCAAAAAATTCGTAATTTAAAAATAAAAATCGACCTGTTTCGGGATTTTTTTCCAAAATTTTCCATTCTCGAGAAAATGAATTTATTCCAACCTTTACGTGCTCACTGTATATTAAAACTAAAATTATATTTAAAGAGTAATTTTAGAGTGTGTATTGATCATTCAAAATAGGAATTAAGACATTAAAATACCTATTTTTTACCAAATCCAAATCATCAAAATTCGCAAAATTTAACTAAAAATTCTAATTTTCAACCCTTTGCGACACCTCTAAAAATATTTTGCTTGAAAAAAAATTTTATTTGTGGCTTAACAATGGCTATAGGCAACTTTCTATCACTATTACACAATGAAATTATAAAAACATTTTTTTCGTTCCACCCTAATGTACACCTGGTTCCAAAAAAAACTGATACGACTCTTGACGCGTATTTTGTAGAAAATTGAGCAGTGTATTTTGAAGGATAAATACTTAATATTTACATACTGTCAATGTCACTGCCAAATCTTAAAATTTGTCAGATAGCTTATTCTGTTCCACGGTTATTAGACTTTATTATTAATCTTTATTATTAATACTTTCTCCGCAACTGAGGGTATCTTATCAACTGTATTGTTTTTAAACAATAGATGATAAAATAAAAATATTGACAGTTCAAAAATGTGAACATTATCGCATTGTGTGTGGCCTAAGTTTGGGCTGAAAACTGAAATGTATTACATTTTTACAAAATTTTGGAATATGTCTAATTACGTAGAACAATTTTAACAGTTGTTTTCAATACAGATTTCAATCATCTACAAATAGTTTCTAATGTCTTTTGATGTCAAATAATTAGGGAAGCTGGAATTCAACAGTTTAAAACTTTACATTGAGTTAATGCAAAATTGTGACGCATGTCAAAATTCTCAATGTATTTTAATTGTATTCATTTTTTTTTCGAATCCTGAGAAAACTAATAAATATTTTTGAAAAATTTAAACTCAGAATGAAAGACTACATTATTACCGAGGGCTGAAAGTACCTGAAAACTTCTATAATATTTATTTTAATAAGTTACAGGGCTGAAAATAAAAAAGTGTGATATTTAATTTCAAATATTTCATTCAATGTCTAGTGGAGTTCTGTGTAGAACAACATCTTACAATTACAAACACATTATATCAACATCATCCACGGAGATTATACACATGGCGCAGCCCAGATGGACGAACAAGGAATCAAATAGACTACATCCTAATAAGATCAAGATGGAAATCGTCGTCCATCAACTGTAAAACATATCCTGGCGCAGACTGTGGAAGCGATCATCAACTCTTGGTATTGAACGTTCGACTTCGTTTTAAAGTCCCCAAAAGAAGACCCCAGAGAAAAGTCATGTTTCTAAGTCCATCAAAAATCAATGACTTCCGACAAAACCTAGAAGATGCTCTTTCTTTAGACCAAGTAGATAATGACCCTGAGAGCACTTGGATCTATCTCAAAGATAAGGTAATCGAGGCTGCAAAAGACTGTGAGGCAGCGGTTTCCACTGGCCGTAAGCCATGGATATCCGATAATACGTGGACTGTGATTCAACGCAGAAAAGCACATAAAACTAGATACGGAACAAACGATGAATACAGAGCGTTATCGAGAGAAATCAGAAAACAGTGCCGCAAAGATAAAGCTGATTACATCTCTCAAATATGCAGAGAGATAGAGGAACATGGCTGTCGAAATGAACCGAGTGACTTATTCCAGAAGATCAAACTCCTTACCAGAGAGTTTAAACCTCAAACGTGGTCTGTAATAGATAAGGAAGGTAATTTAAAGACCGATACTGATGAAATATTGGAAACATGGCGAAACTACTGTGGCGAGCTATATAAAAATAACGAGGTATCAGCAGAAAATCAGTGGCCTTCTGACTACCCTAGAGAACCTACTGTCTTACTCGCTGAAGTCAAAGATGCAATTAAATCACTAAAGGGAAATAAATCCCCAGGCATTGATTCAATACCATGTGAAATACTACAGTTACTAGGTGACAAAGGATTACATATCATCCATTCTATCTGTGTCGCTGTTTGGAATTCAGGAAAATGGCCATCTGATTGGTGTACCTCAATTTATATCCCACTACACAAAAAAGGAACTACTACCAGATGTGAAAACTACCGCACACTGTCACTAATAACACATGCTAGTAAAATCTTGTTGCATATCATCAAAAACAGATTAAAAACCTATCTACATTACCAAATACCTCAGGAACAAGCGGGGTTTGTAAAGGGTAAAGGTACAAGGGAACAAATCCTGAACCTGAGACAACTCATTGAAAAGTCTAGAGAATTTCAAGTACCTATGATTATATGCTTCGTTGACTACCAAAAGGCATTTGATTGTGTAAGCTGGATAAATCTGTGGTCAATTTTAATAGAAATGGGCGCACCAATGCACCTGGTGACACTTATTAAAAATCTATACCAGTCTAATATAGCGACAGTACGACTAGATCAGAAGTTCTCAAACCAATTCAAGACCGAGAGAGGTGTTAGACAAGGATGCGTGTTGTCACCTGACTTATTTAACATTTATGGTGAACATGTCATGAGGATGGTTTTAGAAGGATGGGCCGGTGGAGTAACAGTAGCTGGTAAGAAAATCTCCAATTTAAGATTTGCTGATGACACTACACTTATAGCAGCAAATGAGCAAGAAATGTTTGATCTTCTGCGAAGAGTTGAGTACGAAAGCAATAGAGTTGGTCTGAAAATCAATAAAGCTAAGACAAAAATAATGGTGGTCGACAGATTTGACACTATTCAACTGACTAATATATTACAGGAATACCAGATAGTAAACACCTTTGTCTATCTCGGGTCTAGTATAACTAACGATGGTAACTGTGAAGCAGAAGTTCGGAGACGTATTGGTATGGCAAAAAATGCGATGAGTCGCCTAACTAAAGTTTGGAAAGACAGATCTATCTCTCAAAATATCAAGATGAGACTGGTGAATGCCCTTGTATTCTCAATATTTCTATACGGAGCAGAGACTTGGACTCTTCGCGCATGCGAGCGCCAAAAAATTGATGCCTTTGAGATGTGGTGCTGGAGAAGAATGCTGCGCATACCTTGGACAGCTCATAGGACAAACGTTTCCATTCTAAACCAACTCAATATTAAAAAAAGGCTGTCCACAATATGTCTGCAACGAATTCTGCAATTCTTTGGTCACGTAGTTCGCAGAGGTGACGACAGTTTGGAGAGATTAATTGTTTCTGGAAACGTTCCGGGGAGAAGATCAAGAGGACGATCACCAACTAGATGGTCTGACCAAATAAAGCATTCAGCTGGAAACTCATTCTGCGCAGCTCTTAGAGCAGCTGAAGATAGAGACCAATGGAGAAACATTGTTAGGAATATTGGAAGAAATCACGATCCTCAGTAATGGGGAAACGACAGGAGAGAGATTTCATTCAATAGAAACTGCTTGTTTATTCTAAGGGGCTTTCCGCCCTCGGTAATAATGTAATCTTTCATCCTGCGTTTAAATTTTTCTAAAATACTTATTAGTTTTTTCATGAATCAGTTGTTTGTTGTTTGTTTATTTTATTATTTGTCTGTCATAATCAATATAATGTCAGATCAATCAAATACACTGCTCAACATGATCAAATCTTACTAAGAGTCGTATCAGTTTTTTTAGGAACCGGCTGTACATACCATTGACTAGACCCGTAGTAATCTATGGTTGTGAAACCTGGGTAATGACAACAAAATGATGCCCCACTCACGACAATCGAGAGAAAAATACTGAGAAAAGTATACTATGGCTAGGTGCAAAAGGAAGAGAGAAATGACGAAGTTGATGAATTAAGTAGACGGTATGATATTGTAAGATTTTTTGTGAAAAGTCAAAGACTGTCAGGTCAATTTTTATCTTATCTGCAGCAGCTCGAAAAAGCTGCAAAGATGTGTTGAACCAGGTTCTGAGGTTCTTTAACCAGAATTTTCCTGTTCTTCCTGGACTTCCTTTTTTTTAAATATTTTTCCTTGTAAGATGGCTGGTTGGAGACAGGGGTGAGGCACACTATACCTGAGGAATTTTATTATGATGATTAGCTTTTCTTTAATGACCGGAAGGTCGATTTTGTGACGTCATAACGCTAGGACGAAGCTAGGACAAATAATCCCGGACAAAAATCCCCACAAGTTATCCCTGGACAAAAAATCCCCAGACAAATAATCCCCGGACAAAAAATCCCCGGACAAATAATCTCCGGACAAAAAATCCCCACAAAAATATCCCGGGCAAATAATCTCCACTAATTATTTAGAAAAAATATCCCTACAAAAAATTTCGGACAGAAAATCCTTAAGAAATATGTGCTGACGATTAGTTCTCTAAAAGTTTTCCCGTGGATGCGATCGAATCTTATGCTTTCAGCCTCAGTGTATAGAGTTATTTTGAATTCCAATTCCATATCAAAAACTTCAAATTTTATTACGAGGAATCGAATATAAACAAAACCTGCCTTGAACCCTTTTTTATCTTTTTCAAATTTTACGTAACAAAAGAGAGTTTTTTCAAAAATCGTGGAAGATATGGGGAATGAGGTAATGCTGTGAGAATCATGTTCCAATATTATTTGCTTAAATCTTTTGCACACTCTGATTTGAATAACTATGTTCAAAACATCGCCATTGTCCAAAAAAATTTGTGGAGATTATTTGCCGGGATTTTTTGTGGGGATTTTTTTCCGGGGATTATTTGTCCGGGGATTTTTGTGGGGATTTTTTGTCCGGGATTATTTGTCCGGGGATTATTTGCCGAACCCTCGCTAGGGCGTCTACAGTACGGCGCCGTATTTATTTTATTTAATGCTTGAAAACGATATTAAAATATTAAATAACAATTTTATTCGCAAAAGAATAGCAACGAAAGCTCTAAGCCTCCAACAGGTTCACACTCATAGGAGCTATTTTTTAGCTAAAAATAATTACTATAATACCACATATCAAACCAATATGAATCAGATGTTTCGCCTTTCCTTGGTCAAATTATTGTACGCAAACAGTATACCTATAAACACGTCATAATTTCATTTTAGAACCAATCTTATATTGTAAATGTATTGAATATAGGGAAATACAAACAAGCAAGTAAGCAAATTACTGTTACGTTATAAGATTGATTTTTATGTTAAGTAAACTGATGGTTAAACTTCCTTGTTTTGGTATTTTATTTTATGTTTTTTCATAAAAAACGTGCTTATAAGAAAATAAATCATTATAAAAGAAAGCATGATTTCTAAATTTTTTATTTATTTATTTAACTGGCATTGATAAATGCCACACAGCCAATACCTATGACATTGATAAAATCTTCTAAACATAATCTAAACTTCTAAACTAATATAAAACTATATCTAAAACTACTTTACAAAACTGCAATACAAGCGTCCATAGCAAATAAGGGAAGCAAGGTCAAGTACCTAACTTCATAACTAAAAAACACATGTTTGAAGCATACCTTAAGGATGGAGATGTGTGAGAAGCATACCTTAAGGTTATAACATAATGTTATAACCTTAATGTGTCCGAAGATTCTGACTTTCGAGATTTGTGTGTTCTTCTTCGTTCTTCTGAGGACATCTTGTTTTATGACCCGGCCAGTCTACGGGATTTTAAGCATACTCCTATATAGCCACATCTCAATGCAATGCTTCCAATTTTCTGCATACATCTTCGTACAAGGTCCACGATTCAACACCATAAAAAGTACAGAGAAGAATTTACAATATTTAAATTAGTAAGAATACTATACAAGTAAGTAATAAGTATTACTTATATGATTATATTGATATCAAGAGGTAGAGGACATCAATGAAGACATAAAATTGATGGAACACTAGTGAGTAATCTCAGATATGCAGACGATACAATACTCCTTTCGAACAGTCAGATTGTAAGAACAATACTGAAGATGAAACAATCTACGTTAAAAGAAAAACTTTAGAGAAAGTACCCAGATACAATTATTTGGGATGTGAGCTAAATTAACAATTGGATTGCAGCCTTGAACAACGACATATAGAGATGGCCAGAAGCACTCTCAATAGCATGAAAACAGTATTATGCAAGGGAAAATTGACTAGAATATTGAGATGCTACATATTATCTGACCTTTTATATGAAGTTGAACAATTGACGCAACTAAACAATTAAGGACAATTTAAGGACGCAACTGAAAAAGATTTGCCAGGTTTGAGATGTAGAACGTAGCCACCAAAAAACTAAGTAGACGAATCTGAAATTTATTTATTACCTACTTGTTGTTCATGACAAGATAAGTCGATAAGTAAAAATTTAATGAATGCTCATTAACCTACATATACCTATAGGTGTTTAACTTTTTTTTGTCACTCAGTGTACTTACCAATTTTCGGCTATTCGAAAACTTGTAGTAAATACAAAAAACATAAAAAAGACAAGCAAACACGAAACTATAATAGCATTTATATTTTTCTGCTATCACCTCGAATATTTAGATAACATGGCACTCGCAACAGCGCAAAAAACAGTCGGTCCACTGAGTTTAACGTGATCAAAAAATTGTTTGTGCATTAGAGGACACTGTACAGCAAATATTTAGTATATACAAAGGTATTCGAGGAATTTGCAAAATAACGGAAAAATACATGATTGAATTTTAGGTAGAGAGTAGAAATGTAACAGTTTGGAATTTCAAACAATACAGGCACATCAAAAATGATGTTACTGCGTGAAAAGAAAAACTAGAAATATTATTGTTTTTGAAAGTTGATTTAAAAAAGTTTAATTTATTTTTTAACCTATTTTATACAAAATTGAATACAAGTAATTTCAATTTCACCTATCCATCTTGTAACGTGAAATTAAATACGTACATTCGTTATTTGTTCCTCCGTAAGTGACCTTATGAAGTAACGCCTATTTTGTCGCTTTACACTGCCACCAGTAATTGCGTGCACGTATTTGATACGTCAGAATAAATTTAAAATTAAAACTATCATTAGGTACCTTGGTTTTCGACCACCTAAAGGATTGCTTCAAATTTAGGTTTAGTCGCTTGAAAAATGGCTTTAGCAGTGCCAATTAGCCAGACTTGTTTGTGATTGACTGCAGATTCATAGTCATAAATTTCTTATTTCATAACGTAGGTATTACAATATTATTTTTTTGATAGAACATATTATTATATTATATTTTTTTTATTATATATTTTAATTTGTGCTAATCACTTTTTTTACTTCTATTTTTTTATTTTTTTAATTGTTTTTTTTTATTTTGCTTTTCTTTTTTTTTGTTTCTATTTTTTTTATTTATTTATTTTTTTTGTTATTATTATATGTTCTTTTTTATATATTATTTTTTTCTTTTTAAATTTTTCAAACCGAATTAACAAATTATTCCTTGTTTACATCTTGTATTTACATAATTTAACATGTTTATAAATGAGATGAAGAATTTCCATATCATTTGTAAATATTAAAGTATTAAGGTATATTGGAAAACAACATTTAAAATTTTTTAATTCCTTATAAAGGTCGTTTATGTTATTTATCTGTAAATGACATTCTAATGACATGTGTTAGATCTCCGATTTTGCCACAAATACACTTGCCACAAGTATTACATTCTCTGTAGTGCAATTGACATTAATTTGTAATAAATTTTGTGAAAATATTAAACAAAGCTTTTCGTGTTTTATTGTTAGATATAGTGAACAACCATCATAGTAACGTCGAATCCATCACTAAATATACAGGGTGTCCCAAAAATAGAAGAACGGTCGAATATTTCGCGAAATAAATATCGGATCGAAAAACGGAATTCAATGTTTTTCAAAAATCTGTCGAATGACAGTAAATACCATCCCCCACTCCATTCCCTGGAGATAGGGTGGGAGGTAACTTTAAAATCTTAAATGGAAACCCCCATTTTTATTGCAGATTTGGATCTCTTACGTAAAAATAAGCAACTTTTATTCGAGACAGTTTTACGTATTGTGGATAGATGACGCTATAATCGGTAAAAACAATTTATCGTCGTACCATAGATAGGTAAATTATAAAGACGGTCTAATATTCCGTGAAATTTACTTCAAAATGAAAAACCAAAAAACACGTACCTATTTAATTTTTTTCAAAACCCTATCGAATGACACCAAACACCACTCCCCACTCCATACTTTGTAGGTGGGGTGGGGGTAAATTTAAAATCTTAAGAGACTACAGCAGCGCGTCATCAAAACGGAAAACGCGATCCAAGATTGCAACTTTTATTTTGAATATTTTGTCGAGATATTTGGCACACATATTCGTAATATAGTAAAGGCCTATAGTATATATTCAAACCTATACGATCAACTTGATACCAGGGAAGGCGAAGCAAAGATATATAAAATAGCCAAACAGAGAGCAAAGAATGCAAGAAATTTTAATCAGATTAGATGTATCCGAGTTGAAAATAATAAAATACTAATCACGAAAAGGATGTCAAAAAGAGATGGAGAAAGTATTTTGACAGTTTATTAAATGAAGAATTTGACAGACAGCCTGTGGAGTTAACGGAGACAGTAACAGCAATGGTTACCAGAATAACAAACGAGGAAGTGGCTCAAGCGCTTCAAAAATAAAGAAAGGAAAAGCAGTCGGACCAGATGATATTCCTGGGGAAGTATGGAGAGCATTGGGAGAGACAGGAATAAGTTGGCTAGCAGGTCTATTTAATAGAATTATGGAAGTTGGACAAATGCCAGGCGAAGAGAGAAGCAGTATATTAGTACCTGTCTACAAAAACAAGGGAGACATACAACAATGCACAAACTACATGGATATAAAACTACTTAGCCACACCCTGAAAATATGCGAGAGAGTAATTGATAGACGGATACGTGAAGAAACTGAAATATCCGATAATCAATTTGGCTTTATGCAGGGCAGATCAACAACAGATGCAATTTTCATTGTAAGGCAACTGATGGAAAAAGTACAGGAATAAAGAGACCAACGCTCATATGGTATTAATTGATCTTGAGAAAGCATATGATAGAGTTCCCCGAGAGATTCTGTGGTGGGCACTCAATAAGAAAGGAGTCCCTGGCGAATATGTAAAGATTGTGAGAGATATGTATGAGGGAGTAACGACTAGTGTTAGAACAGGTGTGGGAGAGATTGATAAATTTCAGGTGAAAATTGGATTGCACCAAGGCTCGGTGCTTAGTCCTTATTTATTCTCTTTAGTTTTGGACCAGATAACAGCGAAATTACAGGGTAGTATTCCATGGTGCCTAATGTATGCTGATAATGTAGTGTCAATAGGAAATAGTGAAAGAGACTTAGAACAAAAATTGGAACAGTGGAGACAAGCTCTGGAGGAAAAAGGTTTAAAACTTAGTAGGACAAAAACATAGTATTTGGAATGTTCATTTAAAGATGGAGTTACTACAAATAAAATGGTATCTTTGGATGGTGAAATGATTGTTAAAAGCAATAGTTTTAAGTACCTAGGATCGGTATTACAGAGTAATGGAGAAATAGATGGAGATGCATGCAGTAGAATTAGGGCTGGATGGATGAAGTGGAAAGAAGCGAGTGGTGTGTTGTGTGACAGAAAAATTCCAATGAAGCTGAAGGGAAAATTCTATAAAACAGCCATAAGACCGGCTATGATGCACGGAACTGAATGTTGGGCAGTGAAAAAGAAAGAGGAACAACGAATGCATGTGGCGGAAATGAGAATGCTTAGATGGATGAGTGGAGTGACAAAAAAGGATAAAATTAGAAATGAGTATATTAGGGGAAGTCTAGGTGTTTCACCAATTGATGCCAAAATGAGAGAGAGGTTAAGATGGTTTGGTCATGTTCAACGTCGAGACGTTAATCACCCAATACGAAGAATAGCTGAAGTGCAGATTCCTGGAAGGAGTAGGAGAGGAAGACCAAAGAAGACCTGGGGGGAGACGATATGGCAGGACATGTTGGTAAAGGGGATTAACATTGATATGACCCAAGATATAATTGTGTGGAGAAATGCAATTAGGGAGGCCGACCCCGCATAGGGATAAGGCAAAGAGAATGATGATGATGATTCGTAATATAGTAAAGAATGGCGGTACAAAGCCCAATTTGAGAAATATGCTAGTATGTAGAAATTAGTCTATAACTAAACACAATATTAAAAAACTAGCCTGTATAGCCATTAAGACGAACAAAAAAATACACTTTCTTCAAATAAACTTTTTATCTCATGTCTAGATTTTGTGTCATATTGGAACTACTCATTTTTTATCTCTAACGAGGAATCGGACATATTATAACTAAATAAATGATTAGTCAAAATATAGAAAGTGTCACTGTCATTTTGATAAACCAGATTTCTGTTTTGTTATCTTATATCTGTTCAGTGCAGTAGTGTATTGTTTTAAGAATTCGTTAGTGTTTGATTCATAGGGAAGTAGTGTTTATTTTATAATTAATTTATTATAGGTTTGTTCTAGCAAACAGTCAAACTAGTCAGAAACCGTCAGCAAACAGTTGGTCAGCGAGAGAACATGATACAGTCACCAGTGCTATCCCATCTACTCCCGCTGGTCCACTTTTCGCTGATGATTTCAAACCGTTTGAGACTGATGCTAGAACAAACCTTATATTTTTGTATAATAGAACTTAGTTGTTGCACTATTTAATAAAATAGATTATTGTTAATAATTAACTTTTACTTATAGGTAAATTGTAACTTTTACTTATAGGTAAGTATATTTACGTAAAAATATTTCGAATTCTAATGCGAGTATAAAGTTTTAGGAGGATTTTTATTCTAAACATAGCATCAATAGTTTTAAAAAATGGGAAAAGTTCTTTTAAAATTCTATCTTAAAAAAGGGTTGAAACTAGTTAGAGTGCTTTTGGCGCTCTATGATCTAAATTAAATAAGACGGCTCTTGTTTAACTTCACAACGAAGTGATTATTTATTATTGTTTTATTATTATTTCGTGCAAATACATAATATGTTAACATAAAATTTTCACCAATTTTGGTTTATTTTTATAAATATTTATTTATTTTCTGCTACTTCCTCTTACGCGCGCCTATGAATATTATATCAAAATATTGATCTTAGATAATGTCAAATATTACCACTGTTGCCAAAGTTTCGCAGAACTTTCGAAAAAGGGTATGATACTATCTCCCGGCGCTATATTGATGACGCACTACTGTAGGCTCTTAAATATGAACGATTTATTATGGAAAGAGAAGAATTATCCTCACCTCACCCCCAGGGTGTGGAGTGGTGGTCGTTTTTGCTGTCATTCGAGATAGGTTTTTGAAAAATATTAAAAACCTGTTTTTTGGTTTCTCATTTGGACGTGTATGTCTCGAGATATTAGATCGTTTCTATAATTTACCTAGGGCATCACAATAAATCGTTTCTTCCGATTATAGCGCCATCTATCCACAATTCGAAAAAATGTTTTGATTTAAGTTTCCTTATTTTTACCAAGGGAATCCAAATCTGCAATAAAAAATGTGGAGTCCTATTTAAGATTTTAAAGGTATCCCCTAACCCAGTGGTTCCCAACCGGTGGTCCGCGGACCACTTGTGGTCCGCGCCGAATTTACGTGTGGTCCGCGGGCTGTTTCAGAGTACGTCTTATAATTCACGGTTTTCTTCATCAATACGAGTATAACAATGTTTTTACTGGCTATATAATGAGACATTCATCCTCGGAGATACGTTTGTTATGAAAGTATGCCATATGAGTAATGCTGTTTTTATTTCTGATGTTAGGCGTGGAGTGACAGTGGCACAGCGCGAGCGCGGAGAGGGTAGGCTATTAATAGTCACTGCGGGGCGGGCGGACACATGCTTCCACCACTCTCAAGGTCGGTCATTCCCCTCCGCCGCTGTGTAGCCGCACCCCCGCCCAGCATTGTCTACCTTCTCCTGAGTTCCATGGCCATTTGTCTGTCGTAGTGTCTAGTGTCACGTACCGTATGTACAGAGTGAGAGACTGCAATGAGTAAGCAAGTGAATTTGTTTAAGTTTTTAAAAAGAGCACATGATGAAAGTGAACCCGGACCTAGTGCTAGTACGAGTGTTAGTGACAGGTTTGTTTCAAGTGAACCTAAAAGTAGAAAACCAGCCAATCGTAAGTACAGCTCAGAATACTTAAAATATGGATTTACTTTTAAAGAAGATGGAGATGTTCATTTGCCTCAGTGTGTTGTATGTTCAGAGGTTTTATGCAATGAAGCTATGAAACCGGCCAAACTCATGCGTCATTTTGAGACAAAACACAAAGAACTTGTTCAAAAACCATTGGATTTTTTCAAGCGCAAGGAAACTCAGCTTAAAAATGCAAAACAAGTAATGAAACAGTATTCTTCTCAGGATAAGGCTGCTTTAAAAGCATCTTTTTTAATTTCATTGAAAATAGCAAAAGCAAAAAAAGCATTTACAATAGGAGAAGATTTAATTTTACCCTGTATTTTTGAAGCCACTAAAGAAGTACTTGGTGAAGAGTCAGCTAAAAAAATGAAAAACGTAGCTCTATCAAATAATACAGTTACTAGAAGAGTTGAATCGATGGCAGCAGATGTTTAAAACCAACTCATAATAAAGCTTCACCAATCTAAGTGGTTTTCTTTGCAATTAGATGAGTCTACCGATGTTACAAATAAAGCAATTTTACTGGTGTATGTAAAATACATTGATCATGAAGAAAAGAAATTAAATGAAGAATACATGACATCTATTGAACTGCCAGGTCATACAAAAGGTCGGGACATTTTTAATGCTGTTGATGGGTATTTAAAGTTGCATAAACTATCTTGGAAAGACTGTGTTGGATTGTGTACTGACGGCGCGGCTGCTATGACAGGCTCCAAATAAGGCCTTAAAAGTTTTGTACTGAAAGAAGCGGGAACCGAAGTACAAATAACACACTGCATTATTCACAGAGAAATGCTAGCAACCAAACAGTTGAGTCCTGAACTCAATGAAGTCCTCCTTACAGTTGTAAAGGCTGTGAATTTAATCCGGAGCAAAGCTCTTAATTCAAGATTGTTTGCTACGCTTTGTGATGATATGGGCTCGCTTCATTCCAAACTTCTCCTCCACACTGAAGTACGATGGTTATCCCGAGGGCGTGTATTGGCCAGATTTTATGAACTTAGAGAGGAGGTTTGTATGTTCCTTGACAAAAACAATCCAGAACTAGCGGCTGTGTTTCGGGATGGACAATGGGTGGCTAAACTTGCTTTTTTGACTGATATATTTGAAATTATAAATGTGCTGAATCTTGGTCTTCAAGGGCCCTCACACACAGTATTCGATCTGTGGAAAAAAATTGCTGCGTTCAAACAAAAGTTAAAGTTATGGCAAACTGAAGTAGAGAAAGGATCTTTTGCTATGTTTAATCTGTTTTCTGAATTTATAATAGAAACGGAAGGTATGAATATAAATAAAGAACAGCTGTCATCTTTGGTAAAGGCTTACATAGCATCGCTTCAAGGGTATTTTGACAACTATTTCCCTGCCAGTTCTGACGTCAGTTCTAAAAACTTGTGGGTGGCAAATCCTTTTTTACCACTCAAGGATATTGATCTTACACTTAATGAACAGGAAGAACTTATTGAGATATCTTCTGATCCTCAGCTTGAAGTTGTCAAAATACAATGTGACAATATTGCAAGCTTTTGGATCAAGTTACTTGATGAGTACCAAACCCTCAGCCAAAAAGCCTTGAAAATTCTACTTCCTTTCAATTCTACATATCTTTGTTAAACAGCATTTTCAACACTAAATGTTATTAAGAATAAGCATCGTAACAGTTTGTTGAAATTGGATGCTCCATTCAGGTTGAGTTTGACCTCTTTGAAGCCAAATATCGAAGATCTTGCCAGTAAAATGCAAAACCAAGGAAGTCACTGAGAGACTTAGTGTCATATTTTGTAAGCGTTTTACAATAGATTTATAATGTTTCTATAACTATATTAAGACTATAACTATGTTTTTTTTTTCTAATTACTTACTCTTAATACAATGTATATTAAAGGATTTAAAATATATTTCTCTAGTTCTCAATTTAATTTACCTAGTTATAAAATCATGTGGTCCGCAGACGTTTTCTTATGGATCTTGTGGTCCTCGAGGGAAAAAGGTTGGGAACCACTGCCCTAACCCACCTCCACGGGTGGTCGAGCTCGCCCTTGGTTTGAATGGGAGGCATCTGATAGATTTTTGAAAAATATCGAACACCAGTTTTTCGATCCGATATTCATTTCGCGCAATATTAGACCGTTCAGCTGCTTTTGGGACACCCTATACCAGGGGTGGGCAAAGAGCGGCCCTCGGGCCGCATGCGGCCCTTTATGCATCTTTTTGCGGCCCTCGGAGAAAAGTGAATTATTTTAATTTATTTTTTTTTTAATTGGTGCTAATATTAATAAATAAATATATATAATGCAGCTATTAATTAACAATTTCGCAGCGGGTGATTTTTCCGCAAATTTTCAACATAACGCGGGCAATTATTTGGGTTTCCGGAAGAGTTTTGTCGGCTCCCTGAATGAAATCCACGAAATTTCAACAAATGGAAACGATATTTTTGAAGTGGTCTGGAACTGTTTGGAGAACTTTAAATTAACGGTGTAACCTAGTAAGTGTAACAACTGACGGAGCACCAAATTTAAAGGAACAAATATTGTAATGTTGAGAAAACTTAAAGATTACGTCCATGAACAATTTTCAGAACATTAGTTATTATTTTTAACTACTTAATCCATGAGCAGGTATTGTGCAAAAATGTTTTGCCAGTAGTCAACGCCAACGTCATTTCAATTATAACTAATACTGTTAATTATTCGTTCAATAGGATTAAATCATCGTGCATATTTTGATATTATTTAATTCTTTTAAAAAACAAAAATAATGAAGGGAATCTAAGGTTTTTCTATAACTTTGTTTAATTTGATTTAAATGATGCGTCTTGCATATTACGTATGAAGCGTGTTTGCATCTATTTAACCTTTAACTACACGCGCTGGCGTATTTTGTACGCCAGATATAAGAATTCTACTTCAAATATATTTAAAAATTTAATTTTTGACCTTGTTTATCTCTCTAACCTATCACTGGAATGTGCTTTACAATTTGGTTTTAGTTTCGTTATAATCGGCGTTCGGGGAAGATCGTAATTTACAGTTTATTATTTGTTGTTTCCGGTGGTGGACAATATACGCCACGATTATATTAATATAAGTAGTAATATAAGTACATATTTCAATTGTTTTTTAGTCATTATGGCACAAAATATATTTTTCTTTATAAACATTATTTTTCTTCTGTAAAAAATCACATTTCAAAAAATTTTTTATTAGTAATTTTATTTATCATGGAATCCAGTTATTCCATGATTCCAGTTATAAATCCCAATTGGCTTACTGAGAAGGAACTCCAAGTATTCACTGATACAGAATAAGGTTTATAACAAACAACTAAGTGTATTTTTTCAAAAAAAATAAACATATCCGCTGTTTTTAAGTGTATTTTCTTGTGGCTTATAAAGTACGCCACGCGTTTAGTTATGTTATAACTTGATGCGCGGGTAGTTAAAGGTTAAGCACGGAATTTCCCTTCAAATATTTAAGTAACTAATAGCAATGTGAAAATAGAATTCACTATTTTATTTGGGAATAAGCCACAATTTAAGTTTGAAACTAAATTTATTTGACGTTTCGATTTCCACTTCGGAAATCGTTATCAAAATACAAAACATTAATAAATTAATTGGAAAAGACTGTAAGACTTGTACACACTTCTAAGCAGGTTAAACCGGCAAACGAGTGTATGTTCCCAAAAAAATTCATAGTGTGTAAAAAATGTTTTATTATCAGCTAAGTACTTTCAACGCATAACGTGCCATCATCAGAGCTTCCTAAAGGGACATTTAAGATAAGATTTTTTATAAAAATGAAATATTGAAAAACTTACGTCTTCTATAAAACCTTCATAGAAGAGCAATTGCTAAACGACACAATAATAAACATAGGTCCTGGGCAAAAGCCACAGATATCGGGTATAACAACCCCTTAAATTGACTAAATTACATCTAAATTCTTTTTTATTTTATAAGGACAACATGGCTGAGTCAAGCCATTTTGAGCCCACGTGAATGGTTTGACTCAGCCATGTTGTCTTTTTAAAATAAAAAAGACTTTAGATGTAATTTATTCAATTTAAGGGGTTGTTATACCCGATATCTGTGGCTTTTGCCCAGGATCTATGTTTATTATTGTGTCTTTTAGCAATTGCTCTTCTATGAAGGTTTTATAAGAGGACGTAAGTTTTTCAATCTTTCATTTTTTTAAAAAATCTTATCTTAATTGTCCTTTTAGGAAGCTTTGATGATGGCACGTTATGTGTTGAAAGTACTTAGCTGATAATAAAACATTTTTTACACACTATCAATTTTTTTTGAGAACATACACTCGTTTGCCAGTTTGACCTATTTAGAAATGTGTACAAGTCTTACAGTCTTTTCCAATTAATTTATTAATGTTTTGTATTTTGATAACTATTTCCGAAGTGGAAATCGAAACGTCAAATAAATTTAATTTCAAACTTAAATTGTGGCTTATTCCCAAATAAAATAATAAATTGCATAAGATGTCACAAGGAAATAGCTTCAGAACAATATCAAGGAAAAAAGAAATAGGTTCAGAGATAAAATAAAAGTAAATAAATTTTACACATATATTTGAGGCAAATACCATGCTTAATTAAGTGCGAATGCTGTTTAGGTGGGAGGGGTACGGTTTGAAAAATTTTTTTCTTTGAAATATTTGATTTTTTTATTATTTTAAATGAAAGTACATATATAAATAAATAAACTTCAAGAATACTCTCTAACATTTTCAGCTTAACCGGAGTAAAATTACCGGAAGTAAAGCACGTTTAATATCCCTACCTTCGACTCGCTTTGCAGTAGCTTGAGCGTAGTGAGAAACGTTCAACAGCTGTTCCCGTCTCTTTTGTAAATTACTCTACGATTCAAAAACATATTCCGGCGTGCATCACTTTACGATTTGTTAGACAAAAAACAAAGTGAATAAAAGTTGTCAAACCAAACGCATTTTTTCTCAAAACTGCTTTTTTCAAAGGCGGTGGACATTGTAACTCAAAAACTACCTACTTGACAGATCCACCTGAAATTTTTCATAAATTTTCTTTGGACATTTCGTGAAGTAACTCTGTCGAGATATGTTTTAGTTAACAATAATAAATATGTTGATTTTCAACCTTTTTACAAAAATTTCCTTATTTTGACTGGTATTTTGAGTGATATCACAAACTCAAAAATCGTTAAAACTAAAAAACTCAACAGCGTTACCTCGAAAAACTCATAAGCTAATAAAATATTTTTGAATTTTTTGTTTCATATGATCCATTGACGAGTTCTACTGCAAAATCCATGTTTTCTTGAAGCTGCCTGTAAAAATTTGCCACCGTTGGCTTATTTTTCAATATTTGGTCTTGATTTTTTTTTGAATAATCTTTGAATTGTACTGAATATGTTTATTTAATTTAACCATGCCCCTCCCCCACCCGTAAACAAAATTAGTAAAAAGTTAAAAATTCGAACATGTTAAGGTAACAAATATTGCGGCCCTCGGTAATAGACCAAAAATATTTTGTGGCCCTTACTAAAAAAAGTTTGCCCACCCCTGCCCTATACTATGCTAATAGGAATCTATACTAATAGGAATATGCACCTCGGAAAGATATGTTATTTATTTATTTGTGTCAAATTCTGAATAATATATTTCATATAAATCATTAATAATAGCTCAAGTTCCGGTCTAATCATGTTAATTTACTTCTTTTAATATGCGTAACTTCAACAATATGATACAATGAAGGAAAACGCAGTTTAGTTGTATTTTACTGTCCTTTTCTGCAATATGCATTATGCATTGTAATGCAAATATATGAACAAAACCTTTTCAAAGCTCCATACTCTGTGTGCTAATTAGGTTGGCAAAACTTAAGCAGTGTATACAGATATTATTGTTATTATGTTACTAAAATGTATCATAATTATACTGTGAAGTTTTGCATGCAGTATGTTATTTCAAGATGTATGTAGTTTAATATTCCCGGGAAATAAATTTACTGAAAAAGCTCTCAATTAATGCTTGTTGGAATAAAGGTCGTACTGACGCAATATAATTAATATACGTTGGAATGTACCGCAATATAATATACGTTGGAATGCATAAAAACTTGCTACTTCTGCTCATATTTATTATTTAAAATAATAATATTACAATAATTATTCGCTCTGGGACACAGTAAAAATTTTAAAATTTGGCATACCTACATTTGATCAAAATAAAATATATAAAACCATATAAAAAAATCGTAAGAAAATTCTGTACTAATAAATAAAGACTTAAGACTTTTGACTTAAGACTAAACGTCTTAAGTCAAAAATGTTCATTGTTCCTAAGTTTCTTAGTACGTTAAAAAAATCGATAAAAAGCGATGAAAACCGATTGAGTTTCAACGCTTACTTGAAATTAATAGGTTATTTCAAAATAGAGATGAAAATCAGACGATTTAGATTACTTTTTATCGATTATTTTTTAACGTTCTAAAAAACTTAGTCAAAATTGACTTCGTATTTTTGACGATTTTTTACTTATTAGTACAGAATATTGAAATCCAACACAGCAATTTTGAAGAAAAATCATGTTCTGAAAGAAGGAACATTAACCCTACGTTAGGTGCGCGGTTATTGCTGACGAACTTAGTCGCGCAGTCTACGATTGTAGACCAATAGTTTTTTGTCGTATAATACCGGATTTTGACAAAATTAACAAATTAATGCTTAATAACATGTTTATTTAGGTCCGTACTTTGATATTAGATGTGTTTTGTTCCTTGGCTTTTCTCATTTTAATAGTGGTAAAATTAAAAACGAGGTCGTGATTTTTTGGGTCTTTATTCGCAAGTAAATGAAAATGGTCCCAAAAATAAGCTCAACTTAGTAAGAAACACAACAACTATTTTTTATCTTTGAACTTATAGACTGACCAATAGGGATAAATAATAAAAAATAGAACTAAAAATTAAAAAAAGAACAAAACTATTAAATGGTAAAAGTGGCACAATTTTAGTCCGTTAAATATTCAGTGCAAATATCCCTGAGATGATCCTTGCATGCAAATTTGTCACATATTTGGCATGCCCTTATTGTTGACATATTTCAAATTTGTGCACAAATACAACATCGTCCCACGTAATTTGTTGGAATATTAGGGGGAGGGGGTACGACTTCTTGAACTCCGAGCAATACGCGAGCTCGTCGTCTAAGTTCTCTTAGTAGGGAAGGTACAGTTGACCCATTTTCAATTTGCGGTTTGATTATTTCCCATGCTTTTAATGAAGTCGCTTCTTGAAACTTTTTTATTTATATTATTAGGTTTATAGGTCTGGATCCCGCGTATGAAAAAAAAGTTGATTAATAGCAAGCTGAAAATTTGTTAATAGCTTAAGGGTGTCTAATCGGATAAACTTTGATATATGGGAACACTGGAACAGGGGCAGTTTTAATTGTGGAACAGGTTAAAAATTTGGAACGGTCAGACCACGAAAACGGCACATTTATTTTGTCCGACAGAACAAACTTAAACTCTTCGAATAGAGATTAACCTCTCATGCAAAAATCAGACTGCTATTTATCACCTGTCATAATGCCTGCCATTTAACATATTCTACATGTTCCACTCATTAAAACGCCCATTTGGTGATAAATAGCAGTCTGATTTTTGCAGGAGAGTTTAATCTCTGTTCGGAGAGTTTAAGTCTGTTCTGTCGGACAAAATAAATGTGCCGTTTTCGAGGTCTAACCGTTCCAAATTTTTAACCTGTTCCACAATAATTAAAACTGCTCCTGTTCCAGTGTTCCCATATATCAAAGTTTTTCCGACTAGACACCCTTAAGCTATTAACAAATTTTCAGCTTGCTATTAATCAACTTTTTTTTTTCAAACGAGGGATCCAGACCTATTATATACACAGCAGGCTACATATTAGCTTTATATATACAACTATAAACTGGAACGCGCTTAGTCGCGCGGTCTACCTTTGTAGACCAGTGCTCTTTGAATAATGGTAAAAGAATATTGCAAACAGATCGGCGGCGGTTAGCAAACTGAAAAGTAAGTTAGAAGTATTAGTGACAGCTACTAAGCGGGATGGGGGCGTATGTGCAGTTTTCTACAATTAGCAACCACTTAAAGGAGAGTGGTCTACAATTGTAGACCGCGCGACTAACGGAAGGTTAAAATTGTATAAAACATTTAATTCTCATCTGTGCGCTAACTTAAGAAGCTATCTTCAAAGCTACGCTACACTTACGTAAGTAATTAAATATAACAATGTTTTAACAAAGTCAAATTTTATAAAGAAGCACTACGAAAGATAAGAGAAATTTTTCATCGTAATTAAAAAAAGAATGTGTGTGTACTTTGTACGCACGTAAGAAGTTATAGTTCTATTATATATGATATCAACGAAATAAATATACTTTCAACAGGTTATTTGTATTTTATTTAAAGATTAAACTAATTTTTACTTACTACTTTCCAAAAAATTTTATTAAAACAATATCTACCAAAAATAAAAAAAAAAGTTAGATAACACACGGATTTGAACCCGGGACCTCTCGATCTCCGGACGAATGCTCTACCACTGAGCTATACTCCCTTTGCTTTGACAGGTTACAAGATTTCTCGTACATACTGACAAATTTATTAGACCCAGTAAAGTATAAAAATACTTTAAAATTTAAAGTAAATATAGTTACTATTATTATAAAATATTTTATTCCCGAGGAAGACCAATCCAAAGACACAAAAATTATAATAAATAATACATTTACTAAAAACACTAATATATTCTTTTAATGACTTATTTGCGCTGATACATACATAATTTGAAAGAATAGCAACGAACTACATACTGTCTGTCTGCGCATGCGCCAGGGAATTATAAAATTTCACTTTCGATCGTAAAGAAGTATAACTTCAAAAATATGATTTAGAAAGTCATTCTTCTTCTTCAGGTGCCGTCCTCGTTCCGAAGTTTGGCTATCATCAAGGCTATGCGTATTTTTGATACCGTAGATCTAAATAATTGGCAGTTGCTGCATTTGTACCAATCTCTTAAATTCTTCAACCATGAATGTTTTCTTCTGCCAATGGATCTTTTACCTATTATTTTTCCCTAAATAATTAATTGTAGTAGCTGGTACTTTTGTCCCCTCATTATATGTCCCAAGTATTGCAGTTTGCGCTTTTTAATAGTAAGCGCAAGTTCTTTTTCTTTCTGTATCCTTCGCAACACTTCCATGTTTGTCACTCTCTCTGTCCACGATATTCTCAGTATCCTGCGGTACATCCACATCTCGAATGCTTCTATTTTCCTTGTATCGATCTTTTTCAGTGTCCAAGCTTCCATTCCATAGAAAAGAACTGACAGCACGTAACATCTCATCAGGCGAATTTTAAGATTTAAACTTAGCTCTCTTCCGCATAAAACTGTTTTCATTTTGGTAAAAGTAGCTCTAGCTTTTTCTATTCTGATCTTGATTTCTTCAGAGTTGTCGTTGTTTTCATTAATCACAGTTCCCAGGTAATTATATTTTCTAACACGAAAGTCATTAAAAAACAGCAAAACAACACAATTAAAGTTAGTAAATGGATAGCTAATAAAAATGGAAGCCTACTAATAGACTTCGCTACTAGCAAGGTAATGATCGCAAGGTAAGCTCATTTTTTCCTAAACGAGATATCCATAATGCCACGTGGCTCTGACCGAATGATCAAACAACCAACCAGATAGATTATCTGTTAATAGGAAGAAGAGCGGCAACAAGCGTATAAACAGGCATAAATAATAAAGAGATTGAGAGAAGAATTGAATAGAGAACTCCTAGAATAGAGGGAGGAAACAATACAAGAAGAATGGAATAAGATTAAGAGGATAACATGAAAATGTCTAAAAAACTGATAAGAATTAAAAACATGAAATAAAAGAGCTTTGGTTTAATGAAGAATATACACAAACAATAGACAAAAGAAATGAACTATACGTGCAATATACGAAAGGCGCGAAAAATATTAATAAAATCGAAGAAAGACGGATAAAATATGCAGAAGAAAGAAGAAGCGAAATGAAAATGATTAATTGTTAAAATGGAGGAAGATGTCAATCAGGATGATACTAGAGGAGTATATAAATTCCTGAAACCACTCAGAGAGCGATAGGTTAAAAAAAAATTTTGAAACTGCTAATAGGGAAAGTACAAATAAATACAGTCCATGCAATAGCGTTTTTGGAGATAAAAGAAGGTAAGAACGAGAGAAATGAATTTACGTAACCATTCACAAGACAGGAAACTGTCTGGATGGAAAAATGAGTACCATTAAAGCATTGTAGAATAATAAAGCTGAAATTTTCAAAATTGGAGAACACACACTGAGAGATAGATTTCATCTTCTTCTCCCTGCTTCCTTAATAGGCTAGCGCCGGTTACATCTTCGGACGCCTCTCTTCATCAGACATCCAGGTTGACACTCCATCTCTTCCTTGGCCTTCATATACTCCTCGGCCGTTTTTTGCACAATTATTGGGATCAAAGCTAGCCGTGCAAAAAATTACGTATGTCTTGTTTTAATCTGAATTTATATCATTAGTTTAGCAATTAATTTTGATTTACATTATAGAACATAAAAATTTTTAACACAGAACTTTAATCAAAAATAAGAAGAATTAACAAAATTATAAGTAACAATAATAAATAAAATCAAAAAAGATGCTGTATAATGTGTCCACCACCAACATCTCTACATAACCTAACTTTTCTTGTTAAGTTGGCGTACACTGCAAAGTTGACGTAAACTAAAAAGTATATCTGAATTAAGAATAGACATGCACTGTATAGATATCTCTGTCGTTCAGAGCCACCTATGGTGACAATAATTTTGGATCACACGTTATTATGGTTTAAAAGATTAATTATAACTAATACTGTTAATTATTCGTTCAATAGGATTAAATCATCGTGCATATTTTGATATTATTTAATTCTTTTAAAAAACAAAAATAATGAAGGGAATCTAAGGTTTTTCTATAACTTTGTTTAATTTGATTTAAATGATGCGTCTTGCATATTACGTATGAAGCGTGTTTGCATCTATTTAACCTTTAACTACACGCGCTGGCGTATTTTGTACGCCAGATATAAGAATTCTACTTCAAATATATTTAAAAATTTAATTTTTGACCTTGTTTATCTCTCTAACCTATCACTGGA
The DNA here is from genome assembly GCF_917563875.1 of Diabrotica virgifera virgifera. NCBI lineage: Eukaryota > Metazoa > Arthropoda > Insecta > Coleoptera > Chrysomelidae > Diabrotica > Diabrotica virgifera. The sequence goes on along the minus strand of NC_065444.1, from coordinate 5,017,776 downwards.
ATGTGCTTTACAATTTGGTTTTAGTTTCGTTATAATCGGCGTTCGGGGAAGATCGTAATTTACAGTTTATTATTTGTTGTTTCCGGTGGTGGACAATATACGCCACGATTATATTAATATAAGTAGTAATATAAGTACATATTTCAATTGTTTTTTAGTCATTATGGCACAAAATATATTTTTCTTTATAAACATTATTTTTCTTCTGTAAAAAATCACATTTCAAAAAATTTTTTATTAGTAATTTTATTTATCATGGAATCCAGTTATTCCATGATTCCAGTTATAAATCCCAATTGGCTTACTGAGAAGGAACTCCAAGTATTCACTGATACAGAATAAGGTTTATAACAAACAACTAAGTGTATTTTTTCAAAAAAAATAAACATATCCGCTGTTTTTAAGTGTATTTTCTTGTGGCTTATAAAGTACGCCACGCGTTTAGTTATGTTATAACTTGATGCGCGGGTAGTTAAAGGTTAAGCACGGAATTTCCCTTCAAATATTTAAGTAACTAATAGCAATGTGAAAATAGAATTCACTATTTTATTTGGGAATAAGCCACAATTTAAGTTTGAAACTAAATTTATTTGACGTTTCGATTTCCACTTCGGAAATCGTTATCAAAATACAAAACATTAATAAATTAATTGGAAAAGACTGTAAGACTTGTACACACTTCTAAGCAGGTTAAACCGGCAAACGAGTGTATGTTCCCAAAAAAATTCATAGTGTGTAAAAAATGTTTTATTATCAGCTAAGTACTTTCAACGCATAACGTGCCATCATCAGAGCTTCCTAAAGGGACATTTAAGATAAGATTTTTTATAAAAATGAAATATTGAAAAACTTACGTCTTCTATAAAACCTTCATAGAAGAGCAATTGCTAAACGACACAATAATAAACATAGGTCCTGGGCAAAAGCCACAGATATCGGGTATAACAACCCCTTAAATTGACTAAATTACATCTAAATTCTTTTTTATTTTATAAGGACAACATGGCTGAGTCAAGCCATTTTGAGCCCACGTGAATGGTTTGACTCAGCCATGTTGTCTTTTTAAAATAAAAAAGACTTTAGATGTAATTTATTCAATTTAAGGGGTTGTTATACCCGATATCTGTGGCTTTTGCCCAGGATCTATGTTTATTATTGTGTCTTTTAGCAATTGCTCTTCTATGAAGGTTTTATAAGAGGACGTAAGTTTTTCAATCTTTCATTTTTTTAAAAAATCTTATCTTAATTGTCCTTTTAGGAAGCTTTGATGATGGCACGTTATGTGTTGAAAGTACTTAGCTGATAATAAAACATTTTTTACACACTATCAATTTTTTTTGAGAACATACACTCGTTTGCCAGTTTGACCTATTTAGAAATGTGTACAAGTCTTACAGTCTTTTCCAATTAATTTATTAATGTTTTGTATTTTGATAACTATTTCCGAAGTGGAAATCGAAACGTCAAATAAATTTAATTTCAAACTTAAATTGTGGCTTATTCCCAAATAAAATAATAAATTGCATAAGATGTCACAAGGAAATAGCTTCAGAACAATATCAAGGAAAAAAGAAATAGGTTCAGAGATAAAATAAAAGTAAATAAATTTTACACATATATTTGAGGCAAATACCATGCTTAATTAAGTGCGAATGCTGTTTAGGTGGGAGGGGTACGGTTTGAAAAATTTTTTTCTTTGAAATATTTGATTTTTTTATTATTTTAAATGAAAGTACATATATAAATAAATAAACTTCAAGAATACTCTCTAACATTTTCAGCTTAACCGGAGTAAAATTACCGGAAGTAAAGCACGTTTAATATCCCTACCTTCGACTCGCTTTGCAGTAGCTTGAGCGTAGTGAGAAACGTTCAACAGCTGTTCCCGTCTCTTTTGTAAATTACTCTACGATTCAAAAACATATTCCGGCGTGCATCACTTTACGATTTGTTAGACAAAAAACAAAGTGAATAAAAGTTGTCAAACCAAACGCATTTTTTCTCAAAACTGCTTTTTTCAAAGGCGGTGGACATTGTAACTCAAAAACTACCTACTTGACAGATCCACCTGAAATTTTTCATAAATTTTCTTTGGACATTTCGTGAAGTAACTCTGTCGAGATATGTTTTAGTTAACAATAATAAATATGTTGATTTTCAACCTTTTTACAAAAATTTCCTTATTTTGACTGGTATTTTGAGTGATATCACAAACTCAAAAATCGTTAAAACTAAAAAACTCAACAGCGTTACCTCGAAAAACTCATAAGCTAATAAAATATTTTTGAATTTTTTGTTTCATATGATCCATTGACGAGTTCTACTGCAAAATCCATGTTTTCTTGAAGCTGCCTGTAAAAATTTGCCACCGTTGGCTTATTTTTCAATATTTGGTCTTGATTTTTTTTTGAATAATCTTTGAATTGTACTGAATATGTTTATTTAATTTAACCATGCCCCTCCCCCACCCGTAAACAAAATTAGTAAAAAGTTAAAAATTCGAACATGTTAAGGTAACAAATATTGCGGCCCTCGGTAATAGACCAAAAATATTTTGTGGCCCTTACTAAAAAAAGTTTGCCCACCCCTGCCCTATACTATGCTAATAGGAATCTATACTAATAGGAATATGCACCTCGGAAAGATATGTTATTTATTTATTTGTGTCAAATTCTGAATAATATATTTCATATAAATCATTAATAATAGCTCAAGTTCCGGTCTAATCATGTTAATTTACTTCTTTTAATATGCGTAACTTCAACAATATGATACAATGAAGGAAAACGCAGTTTAGTTGTATTTTACTGTCCTTTTCTGCAATATGCATTATGCATTGTAATGCAAATATATGAACAAAACCTTTTCAAAGCTCCATACTCTGTGTGCTAATTAGGTTGGCAAAACTTAAGCAGTGTATACAGATATTATTGTTATTATGTTACTAAAATGTATCATAATTATACTGTGAAGTTTTGCATGCAGTATGTTATTTCAAGATGTATGTAGTTTAATATTCCCGGGAAATAAATTTACTGAAAAAGCTCTCAATTAATGCTTGTTGGAATAAAGGTCGTACTGACGCAATATAATTAATATACGTTGGAATGTACCGCAATATAATATACGTTGGAATGCATAAAAACTTGCTACTTCTGCTCATATTTATTATTTAAAATAATAATATTACAATAATTATTCGCTCTGGGACACAGTAAAAATTTTAAAATTTGGCATACCTACATTTGATCAAAATAAAATATATAAAACCATATAAAAAAATCGTAAGAAAATTCTGTACTAATAAATAAAGACTTAAGACTTTTGACTTAAGACTAAACGTCTTAAGTCAAAAATGTTCATTGTTCCTAAGTTTCTTAGTACGTTAAAAAAATCGATAAAAAGCGATGAAAACCGATTGAGTTTCAACGCTTACTTGAAATTAATAGGTTATTTCAAAATAGAGATGAAAATCAGACGATTTAGATTACTTTTTATCGATTATTTTTTAACGTTCTAAAAAACTTAGTCAAAATTGACTTCGTATTTTTGACGATTTTTTACTTATTAGTACAGAATATTGAAATCCAACACAGCAATTTTGAAGAAAAATCATGTTCTGAAAGAAGGAACATTAACCCTACGTTAGGTGCGCGGTTATTGCTGACGAACTTAGTCGCGCAGTCTACGATTGTAGACCAATAGTTTTTTGTCGTATAATACCGGATTTTGACAAAATTAACAAATTAATGCTTAATAACATGTTTATTTAGGTCCGTACTTTGATATTAGATGTGTTTTGTTCCTTGGCTTTTCTCATTTTAATAGTGGTAAAATTAAAAACGAGGTCGTGATTTTTTGGGTCTTTATTCGCAAGTAAATGAAAATGGTCCCAAAAATAAGCTCAACTTAGTAAGAAACACAACAACTATTTTTTATCTTTGAACTTATAGACTGACCAATAGGGATAAATAATAAAAAATAGAACTAAAAATTAAAAAAAGAACAAAACTATTAAATGGTAAAAGTGGCACAATTTTAGTCCGTTAAATATTCAGTGCAAATATCCCTGAGATGATCCTTGCATGCAAATTTGTCACATATTTGGCATGCCCTTATTGTTGACATATTTCAAATTTGTGCACAAATACAACATCGTCCCACGTAATTTGTTGGAATATTAGGGGGAGGGGGTACGACTTCTTGAACTCCGAGCAATACGCGAGCTCGTCGTCTAAGTTCTCTTAGTAGGGAAGGTACAGTTGACCCATTTTCAATTTGCGGTTTGATTATTTCCCATGCTTTTAATGAAGTCGCTTCTTGAAACTTTTTTATTTATATTATTAGGTTTATAGGTCTGGATCCCGCGTATGAAAAAAAAGTTGATTAATAGCAAGCTGAAAATTTGTTAATAGCTTAAGGGTGTCTAATCGGATAAACTTTGATATATGGGAACACTGGAACAGGGGCAGTTTTAATTGTGGAACAGGTTAAAAATTTGGAACGGTCAGACCACGAAAACGGCACATTTATTTTGTCCGACAGAACAAACTTAAACTCTTCGAATAGAGATTAACCTCTCATGCAAAAATCAGACTGCTATTTATCACCTGTCATAATGCCTGCCATTTAACATATTCTACATGTTCCACTCATTAAAACGCCCATTTGGTGATAAATAGCAGTCTGATTTTTGCAGGAGAGTTTAATCTCTGTTCGGAGAGTTTAAGTCTGTTCTGTCGGACAAAATAAATGTGCCGTTTTCGAGGTCTAACCGTTCCAAATTTTTAACCTGTTCCACAATAATTAAAACTGCTCCTGTTCCAGTGTTCCCATATATCAAAGTTTTTCCGACTAGACACCCTTAAGCTATTAACAAATTTTCAGCTTGCTATTAATCAACTTTTTTTTTTCAAACGAGGGATCCAGACCTATTATATACACAGCAGGCTACATATTAGCTTTATATATACAACTATAAACTGGAACGCGCTTAGTCGCGCGGTCTACCTTTGTAGACCAGTGCTCTTTGAATAATGGTAAAAGAATATTGCAAACAGATCGGCGGCGGTTAGCAAACTGAAAAGTAAGTTAGAAGTATTAGTGACAGCTACTAAGCGGGATGGGGGCGTATGTGCAGTTTTCTACAATTAGCAACCACTTAAAGGAGAGTGGTCTACAATTGTAGACCGCGCGACTAACGGAAGGTTAAAATTGTATAAAACATTTAATTCTCATCTGTGCGCTAACTTAAGAAGCTATCTTCAAAGCTACGCTACACTTACGTAAGTAATTAAATATAACAATGTTTTAACAAAGTCAAATTTTATAAAGAAGCACTACGAAAGATAAGAGAAATTTTTCATCGTAATTAAAAAAAGAATGTGTGTGTACTTTGTACGCACGTAAGAAGTTATAGTTCTATTATATATGATATCAACGAAATAAATATACTTTCAACAGGTTATTTGTATTTTATTTAAAGATTAAACTAATTTTTACTTACTACTTTCCAAAAAATTTTATTAAAACAATATCTACCAAAAATAAAAAAAAAAGTTAGATAACACACGGATTTGAACCCGGGACCTCTCGATCTCCGGACGAATGCTCTACCACTGAGCTATACTCCCTTTGCTTTGACAGGTTACAAGATTTCTCGTACATACTGACAAATTTATTAGACCCAGTAAAGTATAAAAATACTTTAAAATTTAAAGTAAATATAGTTACTATTATTATAAAATATTTTATTCCCGAGGAAGACCAATCCAAAGACACAAAAATTATAATAAATAATACATTTACTAAAAACACTAATATATTCTTTTAATGACTTATTTGCGCTGATACATACATAATTTGAAAGAATAGCAACGAACTACATACTGTCTGTCTGCGCATGCGCCAGGGAATTATAAAATTTCACTTTCGATCGTAAAGAAGTATAACTTCAAAAATATGATTTAGAAAGTCATTCTTCTTCTTCAGGTGCCGTCCTCGTTCCGAAGTTTGGCTATCATCAAGGCTATGCGTATTTTTGATACCGTAGATCTAAATAATTGGCAGTTGCTGCATTTGTACCAATCTCTTAAATTCTTCAACCATGAATGTTTTCTTCTGCCAATGGATCTTTTACCTATTATTTTTCCCTAAATAATTAATTGTAGTAGCTGGTACTTTTGTCCCCTCATTATATGTCCCAAGTATTGCAGTTTGCGCTTTTTAATAGTAAGCGCAAGTTCTTTTTCTTTCTGTATCCTTCGCAACACTTCCATGTTTGTCACTCTCTCTGTCCACGATATTCTCAGTATCCTGCGGTACATCCACATCTCGAATGCTTCTATTTTCCTTGTATCGATCTTTTTCAGTGTCCAAGCTTCCATTCCATAGAAAAGAGCTGACAGCACGTAACATCTCATCAGGCGAATTTTAAGATTTAAACTTAGCTCTCTTCCGCATAAAACTGTTTTCATTTTGGTAAAAGTAGCTCTAGCTTTTTCTATTCTGATCTTGATTTCTTCAGAGTTGTCGTTGTTTTCATTAATCACAGTTCCCAGGTAATTATATTTTCTAACACGAAAGTCATTAAAAAACAGCAAAACAACACAATTAAAGTTAGTAAATGGATAGCTAATAAAAATGGAAGCCTACTAATAGACTTCGCTACTAGCAAGGTAATGATCGCAAGGTAAGCTCATTTTTTCCTAAACGAGATATCCATAATGCCACGTGGCTCTGACCGAATGATCAAACAACCAACCAGATAGATTATCTGTTAATAGGAAGAAGAGCGGCAACAAGCGTATAAACAGGCATAAATAATAAAGAGATTGAGAGAAGAATTGAATAGAGAACTCCTAGAATAGAGGGAGGAAACAATACAAGAAGAATGGAATAAGATTAAGAGGATAACATGAAAATGTCTAAAAAACTGATAAGAATTAAAAACATGAAATAAAAGAGCTTTGGTTTAATGAAGAATATACACAAACAATAGACAAAAGAAATGAACTATACGTGCAATATACGAAAGGCGCGAAAAATATTAATAAAATCGAAGAAAGACGGATAAAATATGCAGAAGAAAGAAGAAGCGAAATGAAAATGATTAATTGTTAAAATGGAGGAAGATGTCAATCAGGATGATACTAGAGGAGTATATAAATTCCTGAAACCACTCAGAGAGCGATAGGTTAAAAAAAAATTTTGAAACTGCTAATAGGGAAAGTACAAATAAATACAGTCCATGCAATAGCGTTTTTGGAGATAAAAGAAGGTAAGAACGAGAGAAATGAATTTACGTAACCATTCACAAGACAGGAAACTGTCTGGATGGAAAAATGAGTACCATTAAAGCATTGTAGAATAATAAAGCTGAAATTTTCAAAATTGGAGAACACACACTGAGAGATAGATTTCATCTTCTTCTCCCTGCTTCCTTAATAGGCTAGCGCCGGTTACATCTTCGGACGCCTCTCTTCATCAGACATCCAGGTTGACACTCCATCTCTTCCTTGGCCTTCATATACTCCTCGGCCGTTTTTTGCACAATTATTGGGATCAAAGCTAGCCGTGCAAAAAATTACGTATGTCTTGTTTTAATCTGAATTTATATCATTAGTTTAGCAATTAATTTTGATTTACATTATAGAACATAAAAATTTTTAACACAGAACTTTAATCAAAAATAAGAAGAATTAACAAAATTATAAGTAACAATAATAAATAAAATCAAAAAAGATGCTGTATAATGTGTCCACCACCAACATCTCTACATAACCTAACTTTTCTTGTTAAGTTGGCGTACACTGCAAAGTTGACGTAAACTAAAAAGTATATCTGAATTAAGAATAGACATGCACTGTATAGATATCTCTGTCGTTCAGAGCCACCTATGGTGACAATAATTTTGGATCACACGTTATTATGGTTTAAAAGATTAATTATTATTATAATATAAGTGTTATTTATTTTGTAAATATCATCATCAACTAGCCTATATTTGTCCACTGCTGAACGTAGGCCTCCCGTAAAAATTTCCACCTATTTCTATCTTGAGCTTCTTGCATCCAATTTGTGGTGATGCGCTTGATATTATCCGTCCATCTAATCGGTGGTCGTCCTCTGCTTCGATATGCCTCCTGCCTTGGTCGCCATTCCAGAATCTTTTTGGTCCATCTGTCATCCGTCAGTCTGGCAACATGTCCTGCCCAAGCCCATTTAGCCATGGCTATTCTTTCAACTGCCTCCGTGACTCCTGTTCTTCTTCTTATTTCTAGGTTCGGTACTTTATCTCTGATGGTAATACCTAACATTGATCTTTCCATAGCGCGTTGTGTAACTCTTATTTTATTTATTGTTCTTTTTGTCAGAGTTAGTGTTTCTGCACCATATGTAAGAACCGGCAAAACACACTGGTCAAAAACCTTTCTTTTTAAACAAACTGGAATATTAGACTTGAAAATGTTATTTAATCTACCGAAGGCAGCCCATGTGAGACCTATCCTTCTTTGTATTTCAGTTGTCTGGTTATCTCGGCCTAAGCGAATCTCATGCCCTAGATATTTGTAAGCTATTACTTGGTCGATGCTATGACTCTCAATCTGAATTTTATCGCTGACTACAAGGTTGGTCATAAATTTTGTCTTTGAGGTGTTAATTTTAAGACCAATTGTTTTTGACACTTTATAGAGCGTGTGCAGCATTTTTGTAGCTTTATCAACTCTATCAGATATTAAAACGATGTCATCTGCAAATCTTAAGTGGTTCAGATCCTCCCCGTTTATATTGATTCCCATATTATCCTCTCCTTACATTTGCTTGAACATATATTCAAGAAGAGCTGTAAACAATTTCGGGGAGATAGTATCACCCTGTCTAATTCCACGTTCTATTCTAAATTTCTTGGTATCTTCATGAAGTTATAACACAAGCTGTACCAGTTTCGTAGATACTTTTAATCAAGGCGATATATCGGTAGTCAATGCGGCAGTCCGCCAATGCTCGAAGCATTTTATGATGATCATAGTATCGAACGCCTTTTCATAATCCACGAATATAAGAAAGATAGGCTTGTTATACTCTGTGCACTTTTCTATTAGCGTTTTTATAACTTGTAGATGATCGTTTGTTCCGTATCTGGAGCGGAACCCAGCCTGTTCACAAGGTTGGTAACTATCCAGTTTGTTCACAAGCCGTTTTGTTATTATCTTCATGAATAGTTTGTATAATATATGGGAGAGCAAACTAATAGGTCTGTAGTTCTTCAGATATGAAATGTCACCTTTTTGCATTATGGTTATTATTGCATTATGCCACTGAGAGGGGGTTACGCCTCTTGTCAAACAAACATTGAACATCTTTTTCAACACATTTATTAACGTTTCTCCTCCTTCTTTGATGTGTTCAATGACTATCCCATCTTCTCCAGGTGATTTATTGTTTTTCATCTCCGAGAGAGCTGATTTTATTTCCTCTGTTGTGATATCTGGGATGTCTTCTGAGCCTACATTTTGAACTTTTGGTATTTGACTTTGATCAGGATCTGGAAGTTCTTCTCGCTTATACAATTCTGAGTAAAAATCTTGAGCAATTTTTAAAATATCTTCCTTGTTTGTTGTTATTTCTCCTTTTTTATTTACAAGTTTACAAATATTTTTCGATCCTTCAGTCATTTGTCGGCGCAGTACCTTTAAACTCTTATTTTTATCAATGGCTTGAGTTATGTGTTCAGTGTTGTAATTGTTGTAAATATACGTATAAATAAATTTGGGACAAGCTTTATAATATACATAATTTACAAATCTACGACCTCATTTAAATATAGCTAGTCAGAGATAAATTATAGGTAAACTCACAACTCCGTAAATATTTTCTTCTTGTAAGTTGTGATCGACTACTACCTCTGATTACACTATGCTCCAATAACTTAGACAGTAGAAATGGTTCTGTTTGATTAATCGTTCCAATAAATGAATATTTGATTAGGATGTGTCTGAAAATGGTAAACAAGTAAAGTTTGGGGAAATGCCTGAATTGGAAGTCGTTTTTGTTTATTTTTGGAATTGATGATAAACTGAGTTATGATCGCCCAACTATTTACTTTGTTCGATTCGGTTGTTTATATTTCTAATATTGGCACCATTGCAATATGTTTTAGTTGCGATTATACAGTGTTAGTAACACTGGATAGTGAGATTATTGTGCCAGGGCCGTAAAATTATATAGGCTATTCGTCAGAGATTTAACCTCTACAAATTATAGGAACAACCTGAATTTTGCTGAGAATGTCAATTTTCAGACCCTAAATAAGATCTACCCCCAAGCTTCTCCATATGACCCCCTCGTAAGCGGGGAAAATTGGAAAACATCGACTAACCAAGAATATATACGATGTAGAAAAAAATAAAAAAGGAGACAAATTCCAGTGCAAAAACTACCGTGGAAACTCTCTACTATGTACAGCATATAAAGTCCTCACGTATATTATAAACCAGCGGCTGGAACCACTAGCAGAAAATATTATTGGAGAGTATCAGACGGGCTTCCGACGGGGAAGATCGACACTGGATCAAATATTTACAGTCAAACAGATCTTGAGCAAATCATGGGAACACGATATTGATGTTCACAACGTGTTTGTAGATTTCAAACAGGCATACGACTCAGTCAAAAGGAACAAACTATACTATATATTGGCTGAATTGGCAATACCACACAAGCTAATAAGACTCATTAAAGCCACAATGGATGAAACTCAGGCATGTGTACGAATACAAAACCACTGGACAGACTTTTTCAAAATTTCGCAGGGAGTAAAGCAGGGAGATGGGCTGGCCCCAACATTGTTTAACCTGGCACTGGAGTATGCGGTTAGGCAAATGCAAACTGGACGAGGAAACCTACTGACCAACCGAACCGTTCAACTGGCCGCTTATGCCGATGATATTAATATTATGAGCAGAACATCAACAGGAGCACAGGAAACATACGCAGAGTCAAAAACACAAAAAAAAATGCTAGGTCTGGAAATTAACACAGAAAAAACAAAAATAATGACTAATAATATCCATGAAAATGACAATGAGACGGTTGGAAAGTTTACATACCTGGGAGTAGAAATATATGCCGACGGATCAGAAGGTGGAGAAATATGGAAGAGAATAACGCGGGCAAACAGAGCTTATTTTGGCCTCTCCCATATATTTCGGTCTAAAAGTGTCCACCGAAATACAAAGATGAGAATCTATAAAACTTTAATTCGACCAATAACATGCTATGGCAGTGAAGCCTGGGTCCTAAAAGAAACATCCAAAAACAAACTGGACACATTCGAAAGGAAAGTACTGAGGAAAACCTGTGAGGGAAAACGGAATCTTCAGAAGTCGATACAACAACGAACTTTATCAACTATATAAGGAAGCATCCCTGTCTGACTTCATTCTTCTTCTTCTACGGCACTACAGCCCAAATTGAGCCTTGGCCTCCTTTATTTTTTGCCTCCACCCTTGACTGTCTGTGGCTGCTCTTCTCCATACACGGACTCCTAAAAGGGCTTGTGCGTCGCTGTTTGTGTCAGACTTCATTAGAATACAAAAATTGCAATGGGCCGGACATGTGATAAGAATAGGAGAGGATAGGCTACCAAAAAGGCAACTGAATGCTAGAATGCAGGGAAAGAGACCGGTTGGAAAGCCAAGAAAGCGCTGGGAAGACACAGCAAACAGCGACGTATAAGCCCTTTTAGGAGTCCGTGTAAGGAGAAGAGCAGCCACAGACAAGCAAGGGTGGAGGCAAAAAATAAAGGAGGCCAAGGCTCAATTTGGGCTGTAGTGCCGTAGAAGAAGAAGAAGAATAAGAAAAAAAAATGTTTGAAACAAGAAATATAGGTGCCGAAAAAATCCAATATTGGAGAAAGAAATCAAAACATTTTAATCGCATTCTAACTATCCGAGATTTTTTAAGGAAGAGTTAAACTAAAATGAGTTTATTAAATGAATAATTTTACAGAAAGCCCGTTTAGTGAAAAAAGAAACGATGACCAATGGTCATCGTTAGTCATCAAAATAACAAACGATGAAGTGGTTCAAGCACTTTAACAAATAGACAAGGGTTTTAGCAGTAAAAACACCGTAATAAATCGATTTTTAAATACAGCACCTAGAGACTTGCAATAATTTACAGGATACCGTCAGAAAAAAAAGTGGAAAAATTAGTGGAAATGCATAATTGCACTTTAACTTGCATAAAATGCATCCATAAGTGCATAAATCGTATCCAAAATGCATAAAGTGCATCCAAAATAAGTATATAATGGGTCAGATTTTGATATTCAGGGTGTTTTTAGGGGTCCCTGAAGACTAATACGCAATCAGAATCGACCCCCGAAGCACCTGGTGCTCAGAGTTTCGAGGACTTTGGGCACTTATTTAAATTAATGCAAACAGATTATTCGTGTGTTTTGGGGTCACTGAACATGATTACGTCATCAGAACGGCCACGGGTGCACCTGGTGCCCAGGGCCACTGCTGAGAGACGTCATCTTCTGGAATTTCGGGGGTTTTCGGCACTAAATTGATACAGGTTAATCGCTGAGGATTTGGGGTTTCTGAACACCAATATGAATCAGAACTCTCCCTCGGAGCATCTAGTGCCCAGGGTAACTGATATGCAAGTCATCTTCTGGAATTTCGACAGTTTTCTATTTTCTGAGCTCGGTTCTGATGACGTATCCGTGTTCAGAAACCCCAAAAACCCCACGAATGATATATTTGCATCAATTTAGTGTCAGAAAATTTCGAAATTACAAAATATGACGTGCATATCAGTCACCTTGAGTACTAGGTGCTCCTAGGGTCGGTTCTGATATCATATTCGTGGTAATCAATCCCAAAGACCCCCCAAGTAATCTGTGTGTATCAATTTAGTGCCGAAAACCCTAGAAACTCCAGAAAATGACGTACCTCAGCAGTGACCCTGGGCACCAGGTGCTTCCGGGGCCGGTTTTGATGAAGTATTCGTGTTTAGCGATTCCAAAAACCTGAAAGTAATCTATGAAAGAAGTGAAAGAAGTATATTAAAGTGTGTAAATGTATTTTAATTTCCTTAGCTAAGCGCTTTCGACATAAAAGTCATCTTCAGAGCTAATGGTCAATATATAAAAAGTACCGGCTACTTAGGAATGTATTTTCTTGCATCTCATTAAGAAATTTGTAATTCAGGTCCACCGTACAACTCCGGCTGATGAAAGCTAGTTTTAATTTTTAGTTTTTCTATGGTAAAACAATAAAAACAACCACTGGGACGATACATACATATAAAATTTTTTTCATGGTAAAGGTTTTACCCAACCATTTTGAAGTGATATGAGCTGGCGACTGACTCATATCACTTCATCTCATAACAGCAAAAAAAATTTATATGTATGTATCGTCGCAGTGGTTGTTTTTATTGTTTTACCATAGAAAACCTAAAAATTAAAACTAGCTTTCATCAGCCGGAGTTGTACGGTGGACCTGAATTACAAATTTCTTAATGATATGTAAGAAAATACATTCCTAAGTAGCCGGTACTTTTTATATATTGACCATTAGCTCTGAAGATGACTTTTAAGTCGAAAGCGCTTAGCTAAGGAAATTAAAATACATTTACACACTTTAATATACTTCTTTCACTTCTTTCATTCATTTCAAGTGTGTACAAAACCTATCAGTCTTTCAACTTTTTGAAAGTAATCTGTTTACATCAATTATTGAGTACTGAAAACCCTCGAAACTCCAGATGACGTGCCTTAACAGTAACTCTGAGCACCAGGTGCTTCGTGAGTTCTTTCTGATTACGTATTCGTGTCGAGTAACCCCAAAAACCCCCTGAGTAACAAAATCTGGCCCTTTATATACTCATTTTGACATGTTTATGAACTTTTGGATGTATTTTATTCACTTTATAGTGCAATTATGCATTTCCAGTCCTTTTTGTACAAGGTTATTTACTATATTTTGACCTCCCTGTAAACTGCTTTATTTACAGAATTATAAAAAACGTAAAATACAAAAGTTATTTAATTTTTAAATTATGATTTTTTGACATATATATCGTACTAGTGATGTCATCCATTTGGGCGTGATGACGTAATCGACTATTTTTTTAAATGGGAATAGGGGTCGAGTGCTAGCTCATTTGAAAGGTTATTTAATTCCCTATTCAGTGATATAAACATTAACCTGATTAATTATACAGGGTGTCCAAAAAAAATTTGTTTCATTAAATTAATTGACATAAAAAGAAGAATGTATGTAATTTACTTAATTCAAAATACATTCTGCAGCTGTAAGAAAACAAAAATAAATGTTTATTGAACAAATAAACATTACTTTTCACTTAAATTCAATGTTTAAGCTACCACCCATCTGCTTCTTGGCAGTTTGAACATTGAATTTAAGCAAAAATCAATGTTTATTTGCGCAATAAACTTTTATTTATGTTTTGTAACAGCAGTAAAATGTATTTTAAATTAAATAAATTACATACATTCTTCTTTTTGTGTCAATTAATTTAATTAAAAAAAATGTTTTGAACACCCTGTATAATTAATCATGTTAATGTTTATATTACCGAATAGGGAATTGAATAACCTTTCAAATGAGCTAGCGCTCGACCCCTATTCCCATTTAAAAAAATAGTCGATTACGTCATCACGCCCAAATGGATTGACGTCACTAGTACCATATACAGGGTGTAACAAAAATACAGGTCATAAATTTAGTCACATATTCTGGGACCAAAAATAGTTCGATTGAATCTTACCTTAGTACAAATGTGCACATAAAAAAAGTTACAGCCCTTTGAAGTTACAAAATGAAAATCGATTTTTTCCAATATATCGAAAAATATTCAAGATCTTTTATTGAAAATAGACATGTGGCATTCTTATGGTAGTAGTATCTTAAGAAAAAATTATAGTGAAATTTGGACACCTCATAAAAATTTTATGGGGGTTTTGTTCCTTTAACCCCGCCAAACTTTTGTGTACGTTCCAATTTAATTATTATTGTAGTACCATTAGTTAAACACGATATTTTAAAAACTTTTTTGCCTCTTAGTACTTTATCGATAAGTCAGTATTTATCGAGATATTTTGAATATTTGTCAAATCCACCACATAAATGTATATGGCAAAGTACGATTATGGAGACTTTGTAATAATATGAAAATTTATTTATGATTTACATTTTTAGGTATATTTTGAACCATATTAAAAAAGAAATAATATCTCGATAAAAAGTGCCTTCTCGAAAAAATACAAAGAGGCAAAAAAGTTTTAAAAACACTGTGTTTAACTAATGGTACAACAGTAAATGTTCAATTGGAACATACACAAATATTTGGGGGGTTTAAAGGAACAAAACCCCCATAAAATTTTTATGTAAACATATTAAAAAAGAAGCCGCAACTCGATAAAAACTGCCTTATCGAAAAAATACTAAGAGGCAAAAAAGTTTTAGAAATATTGAACTTAACTAATGGTACCACAATAATAATTTAATTGGAACGTACACAAAAGTTTGGGGGGGTTTAAGGGAACAAAACCCTCATAAAATTTTTATGGGGTGCACAAATTTCACTATAATTCTTTTTTAAGATGTTCCTGGCATAAGAATTATACGTGTCCATTTTAAATAAAAAATCTCTAATAGTTTTCGATATATTCGAAAAAATCGATTTTCATTTTATAACTTCAAAGGGCTGTAACTTTCTTTATGTGCATATTTGTACTAAGGTAAATTAGGTTCATTCGAATTATTTTTGGTCTCAGAATATGCGATTAAATTTATGACCTGTATTTTCGTTACACCCTGTATATTATGTCAAAAAATCATAATTTAAAAATTGAATAACTTTTGCATTTTATATTTTTTTCTAATTCTGTAAATAAAGAAGTTTACAGGGGGGTCAAAATATAGTGAATAACCCTGTACAGCAGACTTTTTCCCTGACGTCATGTTGCAAGAATCCAGCTTTATATGCCTAGAAAATATTTTTTCTACAACCACTATTCAAAGTGCCCTTTTCTGCACGGTTTTATGTTAGGAAACTTGATATTTTCTCACAGTATAAGATATTTGACATTAGTGTGCAGAAAAGTGACGTTTCTGTGCCGCAAAGTGACGTTTCTGTGCCGCAAAGTTCTTTTCTGCACAGTTGACTACCTCATTCTGAGTAACGTTATATTCTGTTTACATCCGTGGACTACCGCATTCTGAGTAACGTTATATTCTGTTTACATCCGTGGTTAAACTTTAGACAAATATATAACCTATAAGACAATTATTATATTTAACTATAACTATAGCATAGAAACTAAATTATGGATGTTACAACTGTTTTATTTTACAATTTGATTCTTATTAAATATTTTATAATTATCAAATAACCAATAAGGATTTAGCAACCTGTGCAAGAGACGTCGAATGAAGTAGGTTTTGTGTAAATCCGTGACTGCATAAATATAATGTCAATAATGTGTAATAATTGTTTAAATTTAAACAAATTAAGGCAGTGCATTAATTTTTTAACTGATTTGTGTGCAATTTATTTAGGTATAAGGAATTTAAATTGATTAGTAGGTATTAATTAAATACAGTTTAAAATTTATCACATAGGTACCTATTATAATTAATCGTCGTTTGGAAATTGTGATTTTTATTTTTAGGAAAAACTGTGCTTGTAGAAAAAGTATAGTGTGAAACACGTGCAGAAAGGTAATTTCTCACTCGTTTGAATTGCGGCACTCGCTTGCGCTCGTACCGCAACTTTTCAAACTCGTGAGAAATTAGTACCTTTCTGCACTTGTTGCACAATATACTAATGTGCCGTTGTATTCTGATATAATTATTTTCCTAACTAGTGCGGAAAGTACTTTCACGTACGAGACTGCCGTTGACCCGAACGACGCGATAGCGGAGTCGAGTGCGGGGAAGACACTTTCCGCATGAGTTAGGAACAATATTTTTTCTGGGGCCGTACGTTTGGAAAAAAGCCACAAAAAATAGAGTTATATCAATTTTTATTTAGAAGTGAAAATACACAAATTAATTCTTTAACAAGGTTATCAAAACCAAACTTTCAATATAATGGGTTACCACAACGACGATATTGGTTTGCATGACGACGATTCAAAACCATTGTAATTGTTTACTGATCTGAGTTTTAAATATTATGTCAAAATAATTTTATTTCATCGAATTATCAGTAGTAATTGCACAAGAGCTCTGAAATTATTAAATTTTTCCCGAGTGACACTTTGACAGTTTTAATTTCACGAGCCGAAGGCGAGTGAAATTATGTCAAAGTGTCACGAGAGCAAAAATTCTATATTAATTTCAGAGGTCGAGTGCAATTTGCTGCGATTGTTTCATGAATAAAACTGTTCAAAACCAAAATTTTATTGTAATTTATTTATGTAAGTACCATTAAACACACAGTTTTTACAAATATTTGACGATTGAAAGTCATCACTTTTATAATTTTTAAAACATTAATTGTCATTAATGTCACTGAATGTATTTTTTCGTAGCAACGAAGGGCATCTGACATAATATAGGTACTTAACGACGGGAGATTATCAAAAATTATCGATTTAATTCAGATTTCTGTAGCTTTCTATTGGTCAGAATCTCCTATGAATGAAATAATCAGTAGCAATTGCACAAGAGCTCTGAAAATATTGAATTTTTCCCGAGTGACACTTTGACAGTTTTAATTTCACGAGCCGAAGGCGAGTGAAATTATGTCAAAGTGTCACGAGAGCAAAAATTCTATATTAATTTCAGAGGTCGAGTGCAATTTGTTGCGATTATTTCATGAATAAAACTGTTTAAAACCAAAATTTTATTGTAATTTATTTATGTAAGTACCATTAAATACACAGTTTTTATAAATATTTGACGATTGAAAGTCATCACTTTTATAATTTTTAAAACATTAATTGTCATTAATGTCACTGAATGTATTTTTTCGTAGCAACGAAGGGCATCTGACGTAATATACTTAACGACGGGAGATTATCAAAAATTATCGATTTAATTCAGATTTCTGTAGCTTTCTATTGGTCAGAATCTCCTATGAATGAAATAATCGCGCTAATTTCATTAAAACATGAATACAATAAGATAAATTTGAAATAAATTAGTAAATAATATCTAAATATTAGTTTATTGCATGTATTATAATATATTATAATGCCATATTACAAGGTATTTTACTTTTCCGCACGCCGTGCCGGAAAATTTATTTTCACGCACGCCGTGCGGGGAAGTGCAACTTTCGGAAACGAAATGCGTGCGTGAAAGTGGCTCTTTTAGCACGGCCGTAGAAAAAATAATTGACATGACGAAAACCAATGTTCGAAATTGTCACAAAATTAATCACGAAATTATTATTATTATTGAAAGAATAGTTTTACCAGTAATATTTTGTATTTTGATAATGACGTCCGAGGTGGAAGTCGAAACGTCATTTTAAGTTAAAGTATGGCTTATTTCCCAGTTACAATAATAAATTACATAAATGCTACACAAAGAAATAGCTTCAGAACAATAGTTTTACCGGTATACTTTCACCCGGAAAGAAAACTCAACCAGCTGATTCAGAGAAGGACGTTGACCATTCCTTTCCTATTCAGATTATTATTTTATTATTAACAGTATGATACAATTGATCCAAACGATGGCATAACCCAGACAGTCAAAGTGAAAGTTGTCCTCCAACACCAAAATTGTTCTATATGGTCCACATAATGTACAGAAAAAGGTCACACAATTTTGAGCTTCCGGTTTGGGGGGGAGAGGGGGGAGAATTCGTAGTTTTTTACGTTTTTCGTCAATATTTCTAAAACTTTGTGGTTTAGCATGAACAACTTTCTATACAAAAATGTTCTACATTAAATTTTAAATAAAAAATTCTTCTAAAATGAACGGTTGCAAAGTTACGGAGGTAGTATAGTATAATTGGTCCAAAAAAAGGCTTAACCCAGACATCCAAAGTAAAAGTTTTCCTCCAACACCAAATTGTTCTATATGGTCCACATACTGTTCAGTAAAAAGTTAAACCATTTTGAGCGTCCGGCTTGGGGGGGGGGAGATGGGGGAGGAGTCGGTAAATTAGTAGTTTTTTTACGTTTTTTGTCAATATTTCTAAAACTATGCTTTATCGTAAACAATGTTCTATACAAAAATATTCTACATAAAATTTAAAACAAAAAAGGTTGTATACATAATTGTTATAAAATCAACGGTTCTAGAGTTACGGAGGGTGAAAAGTGGAGGCTTTCGATACTTTTTATATTTCTTGGGCAATTGATGATGATTTTGGGTGGTGAGGTTGACGTTTCTTCAAGGGCTTATCACTAACATACCATCAGAAACTGAAATAGCAAATTTTCTTTACAAAACACAATCTTGTTAAAGAAAATTTCTTTCATCAGTAATAGTATTATAAATTGCCAAAAAATATAAAAAGTATTGAAAACCTTAACTTTTTACACTTCGTACCTGTGCAACCATTGATTTTATAACAATTATATTAGATCGGACCTTTTTTGTTTTAAATTTTATGTAGAACATTTCCGCAACATTGTTTACGCTAAAGAATAGTTTTAGAAATATTGACGAATAACGTAAGAAAACTACTAATTTACCGACTTCTCCCCATTCCCCCCCCCCCCCCAAACCGGACGCTCAAAATTTGGTGTTGGAGGAAAACGTTTACTTTGGATGTTTGGGTTAGGCCTTTTTTTGGACCAATTATACCTCCGTAACTTTGGAACCGTTCATTTTATAAAGATTATGCTTAGGACCTTTTTTATTTAAAATTTAATGTAGAACATTTTTGTATGAAAGGTTGTTCATGCTAAACCGCATAGTTTTAGAAATATTGACGAAAAACATAAAAAACTACGAATTTACCGATTTCTCCCTCCCCTCCCCTAACATAAAAGCATGCCAATACGCCGAAAATAAAAATCTCAAACAAATAAACATATTATTTGACTCATTATCAGTTTTAAAAAGTTTCTCTAGATAACTAGACGAAAAATCTGTTAGCGTTAATCCCTAAATCAAAGAATTAAAAATACTATTATCTAATCTAACAACTATGGAGTGTAATATAGTATTCAGTGGATAAAAGCTAATATGGGTCTTGAAAATAATAAGAAAGTAGATCAGTTGGCAAAAGACAGCATTTTAAGTGGCGAGGAAACATGGAATGGTATTGGATTTCAAGAATGTATAACCATAAGTAAAACCATACTACATGATAACTGTAAACTTCCCCCATATAACTTGATAACTTACTACCTTTGAACAAACAAAGCTTTAGGATTCTTCTAGAATATGTTAAGTCGTGTAAATTGAAACTTTAGATTAGGTCTAGCTTTGCTACTTTTGCCTTATCTCCCTGGTAATAATACCCCGTATCTCTAGTTAGTCTGTGGTGTGTCACCCTGAACGACCTGGTTGCGAAAAGTTTTTTCCCTTCCCTACCCTTGATTGTTCCATTGGATTCTTAATGACCTTGGTGTATGGTAGGTTTGGTTAGGCGTTTATTTGAAGAAGTGTTGCTGGCTAAATGTGCGCAGTTCCCAAAGGCCATAAAAGAAGAAAAAAACCGCTGGTACCTAAAGTATACAGGTAATTACCTTTCTCAGCGAAACAGAATCTGTGCAATCAGAGATTATACAGGGTGTAACAAAAATACAGGTCATAAATTGAATCACGTATTCTGGGACCAAAAATAGTTCGATTGAACCTAACTTATCTTCGTACAAATGTGCACATAAAAAAAGTTACAGCCCTTTGAAGTTACAAAATGAAAATCGATTTTTTCCAATATATCGAAAACTATTAGAGATCTTTTATTGAAAATAGACATGTGGCATCCTTATGGTAGTAGTATCCTAAGAAAAAATTATAGTGAAATTTGGACACCCCATAAAAATTTTATGGGGGTTTTGTTCCTTTAAACCCCCCCAAACTTTTGTGTACGTTACAATTTAATTATTATTGTAGTACCATTAGTTAAACACAATATTTTAAAAACTTTTTGGCCTCTTATTACTTTTTCGAAAAGTCGGTTTTTATCGAGATATTTTGAATATTTGTCAAATCCACCACATATTTGTATATGGCTAAGTACGATTATGGAGACTTGGTAATAATATGAAAATTTATTTATGATTTACATTTTTAGGTATATTTTGAATCATATTAAAAAAGAAGTAATAGGTTTGTTCCAGCAGACATTTTCAGAACCAATTCTGAACTAATACGGAACTTTTGAGTGCGCATGTCAATTCGTAGTTAATTCAGAATCGATTCAGTTTTTGGCAGTGGCTGGAACACATGCATTTTATTAAATTAAAATTGGCATTTAATAGATGACATATGATATTGTCATGTCAAATCCAAACCGTTATTTTCATTTTCAGGCTTTACTTTCATTCAGGTGTTTGAATGTTTGATTGTTAACTTGCCATTGCCACCACTTGCCTCAGCATTAAAATATTGGTTTTGCATACATTTTTCTTCCAACTGATGATATGCATTTCTTGATACTCGAAGATGTTCCACAAATATTTCATCACTATATTGAGGAACAATTACTTCAATATAATTTTTGTTTCTAACGCCTGTTTCTTGATGATTTTCTAATAATAATAATAATTCTTCATCACTACTTAAACTATCCATGTCTGAATAGAAATCTTCCATTTTCAATAAAGCTCTCAAATTAGATAAACACTAGTACGTAAATGTAAGTATTTCCACAATACCGAAAAAGCTGACACACTTTACTGACACATATAGAATAACAAAAATAAACAATGAAGTTCGACATTCGATTAATCAAGATTTACGCATGTGCGAACTAAAAATCCAGTTTAAAATCGAGGATCGAATTTACGATTCTAGATTGGTTCGGAATTAAAAGTTCTTTGGGCTAGAACACAGAACCAATAATCCCCGCGAATTTATAATCCTGAACTTCTCGTTGCTGGAACGATTTTATGTAAAGCGCACGCTCAGTACGATCCTGAATCAGTTCAAGATTCTGCTGGAACAAACCTAATATCTCGATAAAAATGCCTTCTCGAAAAAATACAAAGAGGCAAAAAAGTTTTACAAACACTTTGTTTAACTAATACTACCGCAGTAAAAGTTTAATTGGAACATACACAAACATTTGGGGGGTTTAAAGGAACAAAACCCCCATAAAATGTTTATGTAAACATATTAAAAAAGTAGCCGCAACTCGATAAAAACTGCCTTATCGAAAAAATACTAAGAGGCAAAAAAGTTTTATAAACATTGATATTAACTAATGGTACCACAATAATAATTTAATTGGAACGTACACAAAAGTTTGGGGGTTTAAGGGAACAAAACCCCCATAAAATTTTTATGGGGTGCACAAATTTCACTATAATTCTTTTTTAAGATGTTCCTGCCATAAGAATGCCACATGTCTATTTTCAATAAAAAATCTCCAATAGTTTTCGATATATTCGAAAAAATCCATTTTCATTTTGTAACTTCAAAGGGCTATAACTTTTTTTGTATGCATATTTGTGCTAAGGTAAATTAGGTTCATTCGAACTATTTTTGGTCTTAGAATATGTGATTTAGTTTATGACCTGTATTTTCGTTACACCCTGTATAATAATTTCATACATGCAAGATCTATTTATCAGCCTCCCAACTACTTATTCTCAATCACTAGCAAGCAAGTATATGGTAGTGATATTTGAAGGAAAAGTGCAGTATTTTCATCCATGACTGTAGGTACATACAATAGTGGAAATCACTGATTTAAAACTGTGTTAAAAATTTATCGCACGACAAGCGTAAAAAAAGCGAATGAAATGCCTTTATTTTTATTTTAAAACTGGTTTAGAAAAGCCTTGTATTTTATTTATTTTTCTGTAACGTGTTTCATTTATCATGCAGTCACACAATATTTAATTCATGGTAGATAAAGCTAAAACCTAGATATATTATACAAAACAATGCCTATTTATATTGTATTTCGGTTTATGATTTAAGGTCTGTATTTTATTTATTTATTTTTAAATGTATACGCAAAAGTATTATAACTATTTATAATGGGAAATAAGCTACAATATTATTAGAAATGATTTTTTTTTAATTTAATAATATTGTGGCTTATTTCCCATTATAAATAGTTAAAATTGTAAAAATGCCACAAGAAAATAGCTTCAGAACAGCAAAAGTATTCGTTAGCATACAAAGGATAGAAAAACTATACAGTAACATGCGCAATAAATGACGACTGTCTATTACAAATGAACGACAATTTTTCAAAAAAACTATACTAGACTAAATTAATCGATTTTTAAATACAGCACATATAGACTTTTTGGAACTTTTGCAAATTTTTGCATTGTGTTCACGATGATGCCAGGAAAAAAGTCTGCTATATAAAAATGGGTAGTCGGCACTAAATTGATGCAAGCAGATTTCTCAGGGGTTTTTGGAGACGCGAAACAAGAATACGCCATCACAACCGACCCCAGATGCACCTGGTGCCTAAAAACCCTCCAAACTCCAGAAGATAACATGCCTTAAGTTACCATGGGCAGAGATGGTTCGGGGTCGGTTGTGATAGCGTAATATTATTCAGCGACCTCAAATACGGCCTAGTAATTGATTTTCGTACATTTAAGGCGGAGAGCCTTCCAAACTTCTCAAAATAACGTGCCTTAGCAGTGACCGTTGGCACCAGGTGCTCCAGGGATCAGTTCTGATGGCGTATTCCTTCAGCAGAACCCCCGAATAATCTATTTGCATCAATTTAATTCCAAAAAACCCTCGAAACTCCAGAAGATGACGTGACCCTAGACACCAGGTGCTCTGGGTTTCGGTTTCACTCAACGAAAAAGGTACGTAATATTAATAAAAATGTTAATTAAGACAACAAAAGCAATACTTAAAATTTGTCCAATTCTTGGTTTTATTGGAACAACAAAGCGATGTTCATCAATTGATTATTTTCGTTAGTTGATCCAATGTATTACGTTTATTGATTGGATGAACATCCATTTATTAATATTACCAACACTATTCATTTAAACAACAACGTCGTTAATTGACCGACGAAGACTGTTCGTTGTGTCAATAACAGTGTTATTTCTCCTAACGTATTTCGTTTATTTCTACAATTATTTCCGTTTATTCTTACAATTAATTTTGTTCATTCCCACAATAAATACGGTTATTCTTACAAGCCATTCTATTCATCCCTACAATCAGTTTCTTTCATTCCTACTATGAACGTATTTTATATTGATAATAATTACTGGATGCATCAGCTCAATGTATGATATTGAGCTAATGCTTTTTGTCCTAAACCTAATGGACTTTACACTGTGTGATTTCTCATATGATTTCACTTATACAGTGCACTGGAAAAAGTGTTGTCCCCTTATTAACTTATTTATTTTTAGCACATAACCAAACCGCTCGCACAGGTCGATTTTTAAAATAATCAAAGTATATTATAACATCAATGTTTCGAACTTTACGCGATCCCTCTTCAGGTGACAGCCACAACTTTGGTTTTTTTTAATGGGAAAGTACATCATGTACAGCTCATTTAAAAGCGTTTGAAATAGTGATTCCAAAAATGTATAACATTTTAATCCTTTTGGAGAGCGCAGGTGCAAAATTTCGATCAAATTATTTTTAAACGCATTAATCTTTTTTTGAATCCTGAGTAAACTAATAAGCATTTTTGAAAAATTTAAACGCAGAATAAAAGAATACATTATTCCCGAGGGCTAAAAGTCCCTTAGAATAAACAATAAGTTTCTTTTGAATGGTATATTTGAAATTAAATAGCATACCAAATTTTCTCTTTTTCACCCCTGTGACTTAATAAAATAGTCATTAAAGAAGTTCTTAGGGATTTCAAACAATCGATAATACTGTAATATGTTATTCTTCGTTTAAATTTTTCAAAAATACTAATTAGTTTTCTCAGGATTCGAAAAAAATGAATACGATAATAGACACACGAAAACTTCCTTCCAGTACGGACTACACTTTGAAACGAAATAGAATAATTCGGCACTTCGGCAGAGGCCACAGCATTGTTTAACAAAGAACGATAAGGAAACTACGTTACATTTCAAATGGTCAAGTAAAACATTTATTGTTTCAACAAGTTCGTTTATTGTTAACATGAACGCATTGATTGTGGTTATTAAACGCAGTAGTAGATTGATTAATGCATTCCTTGTCACAACAATCAGTTTACATCTATGAAATAATCAAATATTACTCTATATTAACAACATTTGTACATTGTTTTAATGAAATCTGTACATTGTCACGATAAACCAAGGTCTACGAAATCAAGAAAGCGCTTTGCTGCCAGAATTACCATAATTTACTAAATATACGAAACTAACTTATTATCTGAATAAATTGAGTGTTATTGATGAATATACTCCAGCTATTTTCACAATTAATATTCAATCATTGTGACAATAACCAAGTATATTGATCAATGTCTAAAAGTTCGTTGAAACAAAACATTAAATTGTTGTTACAACGAAATACTATTCAATAATCACTGTTAATCAATATTACGAACTAAAATTTTTTGAGTGTTTGTTGGCGTATTCGGTTTTAGCCACCCGAAAAACCCCCGAGTAATCTATTTGCATCAATTTAATTCCAGAAAACCCTCGAAACTCCAGAAGATGGCGTACCTTAGCTGTGACAGTAGACACCAGATGCTCCAGAGGTCAGTTCTGATGACACATTCGTGTTCAGAGACCCCAAAAACCTCTGAGTAATAAAAAATGTCCCCTAATATGCTTATTTTGACATAATTATGCACTTTTGGATGCATTTTATGCACTTTAAAATGCGATTATGCATTTTCACCCATTTTTCTATAGTAGTATTTTTTCCCGACATCATCCTAAACACAAAAAGTTGCAAGCCTCTAGGTGCTGTATTTAAAATCGATTTATTACGGTATTTTTAGTGCTAACTGCTCCGGTATATACGGGAAACTAAGGGTTTGCTCAATACGGAGAGCAATTTTGGATTGTATCCTCGCTCCGACCCTTGCTCCCTGGTATTTATATTCGCTATATTCGTGAATTCTCGCATTTAAAATAAAAACATTATTTTATATAAATATATAAATATTTAAATGCGAGAATTCACGAATATAGCGAATATAAATAGCAGGAGCAAGGGTCGGAGCGAGGATACAATCCATTGCTCTCCGTAGTGAACACAACTTAAGATTGTCGAACCTGAGCTCTCCTGTACTTCACATAGCAAAGGCTAAGAAGGAAGTTTCTTATTCTTAATACAGCCCATCTCAATTGCTAACACGAAACTCCTTGTGAATATAAAGAATACCTAAAATATATCCCTTTTATGGTAAATAATGTCGACGAACCAAATATTTTCTGTGTACGCCCACTATCGCACAAATCTTATGGAAAACATAATGCCACTCAAATAAAATAAAATTTACATAAATAGATTTGTCTCGAAATTATAATAATTTCATATCATTGCGCCAACTCTGAATTTTGCTTAATTAGGGCTTAAATTGATATAAATAAATCTAAAATCAAATAGGAGTGTACCTGAGTCAAAGAGAGAAAAAAGGATGTAAAGCGCCAGTTCGTAATTTTTTTTTCAATAGACTTAACCCTGCTGTCCCGTTCGAGTCAACTATACAAATGTACTGTTCGGGTCAATATGACCCAACTATGGTTTAAGCTCCTTATTCGAAATAAAATAAGCTAATGATGATAAATAAAACTTTATTAACAAGAAATTATGGTTAATTAAACAAAAATTATGTTGTTAATGTAAATTAAACCTTATTAACAAAAATAAAAGGCATTTTTTCTTTCAAAAAAGCCTAGTAACAAATATCTACAAAAATTTAATTTAGTTTACAACTGGGACGGTAATAAAACGAATGGATTTTACAAACATGTTTGTGATATATACAACATAATAATTATTCTTGTTATCGTTTTTAGGGCAAGTTTACAGCATGCTCGTTTAGCAGGCGGAGTTAGATTGTCCATAGACGGTTCACTAACATTTCCATCTGGTCTACTTGTTCCTGCTCGTGTCCTTTTTACCAGTTCGTGAGAGCCTTTAGTTATTGGTATATTTTTTCTGGAAATGATGACTGGTTTCACTAATTTTTTACCAATTCCTCAAGAAAAATTCGCCGTTTTCCCAATTTATTGGTATTCCATTGGATATTTATTGGTTTATGCCCATAACACGAACGCGTTGTAGGCAGAAATGTCCAGCAGATTAGAAAAAACAATTATTGGCAAGCGATTTATCTCTTCTCACATGTATACGTGCTAACAAGCTAATCTAGAGTATCCACTGCTCCCTTATTGGAATTCAAATCTAAAATAATTTGGGGCTTTTTCATTTGATGAAAATGATGCATGATGCATCGATTCATGATGCAAAGTACTCATAAGAACAACATTTTTATTATTTTTAGGAATATTGTCAACAACAGTGGTATCTTGCATGAAGCAAAAAATATAAGCTATGAACTTCTTTATTCGCGATTTTTGCTGAAAGCTCCGGTTTATTTTACTTATAATCCCCGGCATTGTATCTACTTTGCTTTAGAAGAAATTGTCCTAAATTTTACGATGTAAAAAAGTTATTACATGTAATATTGTGGCCTTCCAAATCTCTACTCAAATCACACATCACACGCATTCCTGTACAGATCTACAATTTTAGAGCATAAGAAGTTTTACTGTTCATAATTACATAAAACCCAAACTTTTGTGCCATATTTCGCTGGCTAGCTTGGAATGTACCATTTGAAGGGAGAGGGGCCTCTAAATGCAACTAGTTGCTTATCGACGGTAACATTTTCATCAGGGTTAAAAAATTGTGGTACATTTTCTACCTAGGTTTCATAAATTTCACGTATTGTAGCAAGTTTATCAAAACATCTCCTATCCTGTCTTGTAGTTTTGTTATCAAAACGTATTACTTGCAAACTTTTTGTAACTACATATATCAAGCGACATTGTTGATTGAAATATACTACGACTCGTTTCTTCATTCCATAAACTTTTAGTTGATTCACTATGGGACATATAAACTCGAGCTAAAGATAAAAGACCAATGTATGCTTCGAAACCAACTTTATTCATGTCTTTCCAGTTGGTTCCAAAGACTTGTTCGTCCATGTTGATCATATTTATAATTTGGTTTGCAACATCGTCCAGCTATAACTACAGTTTATTTTAAGTTTTAGCTTGCAGGAACCTGTTTTTATTTACAGACGTATCCGGCTGACAAACACACAGGTACTGCCAATATAAAATACTGCCAGCTAAACACACATACGCAGGTAATTTTTAACGGTTTAAATACGCGGGTCGCATTGACCCGAACGTAACCTAGGTAACAATTTCATTTTTATCAAAAAAATCAGGAAGTTGATTGTTTAGCTCATATGCTATTGAAAGACCTCATATTAGGTAATAAAGTCACGAAACACCAAATCGTTACGCCGCGTAATAATTTGTAAAATAAGAAATAAATTATTTTTTGGGTCAAATAGACCCGAACAGGACAGCAGGGTTAATCTTATTATATCGGTACTAAAGTTGATATAATTTGTTCAGTCGAACAAAAATATATTGTTCGTCTAATCGGCTTATCAGATAATGGGAAACTATTTTTAATAGGCATTAGATTAATAGTATTTATGAATAAGTTTTATGAACTTCAAAAATGTGATCTCGATAAACTTTAATTACAATTTACGCCCTTGTTAATTGAAATTCAAAGTTGGCGCAATGATACAAAATCGTGTAATTTTGAGACGAATCTATTCGTTTATAATTTTCTTGTATTTGAGTGCCATTATTTTTCCATACGATGTGTACGGTGTCCTTTGCATTAAAACTTTGAGGGCCTATTAATTGCCTATCTATTAGTCTTAACTAAACATTTACTGAAAATCTATACTGCGACCGGGATTCCCAAATCGCATGAGGATTTTCAGCCCAAATGTGGGAATTAACCGAATTAATTATTGCATCCCCCATAAATTATTTTGTCAGTGAATGGGGTTATATGCAATAAGCAATTTACCTGGCGAAATATTATTTATAATTTACCTAGCGAATTGTGTGTATTATTATCAATAAACATCAAGAAAACTAAATTTATGAGGTAATCAAAAACCCAAAATAATGATGAAATCCTGACAATTAACAGTAAAACTTTAGAACAAGTTGAAAACTTCAACAATCATGGCACAATAACTATTAATCACACAAACGATTACTCCAAAGAAATCAAAGTTCGAATAGAGAAAGCACGAACAAATTTCAATAAAATGACAAAGGTGCTTTGTGCAAGAGAACTGAAATTGGACATGAGAGTTAGGCTGGCAAGGTGTTGTATTTTCTCGACTCTGCTTTACGGGATAGAAGCATGGACACGTAACATGTCAACTGCAAAAAGTTGGAATCATTTGAACTGTGGGTGTATAGAAGAATCCTGAAGATATCATGGACGAGTATGTAACAAACAACGAAGTCATGAGAAAAGTCAACAAAAGAATGGAAATTTTGGAAACCATCAAGAAACGAAAGCTGCAATACCTGGAGCATGTTATACGTAATGAGAGATACAACATTCAATTAATTATACAAGGGAAAATCCGGGCCAAGAGAATTGTAGTAAGGATAAGAATCCCATGGCTGCGTAACTTGAGGAAATGGTACGAATACACATAACTATTCAGAGCAGCAGCATCTAAGATCAGAAGAGCATGATGATTGCTAATCTCCGTCGCGGATATGGCACGTAAAGAAGAAAGAAGCGAATTGTAACCGTAGAATTGTAATTTTTGAAGTTACTTATTGTATTGATTGTGGTGAGGAATCTAGAAGTGATAGGACTGATGTTCTAGTGCGATTAGGATTTTTATTTATTGAATGTTCCTCTTCTTCTTATGGATACTCATGAATGGAATACCAAGTTGTAACGTTACAAACGTCACATCTTTGATATTTTATTTTTGAATAATTATTTTACCTTATTTCCTTAAATGTTTCATTAATAATTATCTTTTTCTATTTGGTTTACCCATTTTCCCCTTTAAAAATCGGTTGGCGCCCTCTTTTATTATCCTTGTAACGTTACAAACGTCACATCTTTGATATTTCATTTTTAAATAATTATTTTACCTTATTTCCTTAAATATTTCATTAATAATTATCTTCTTCTATTTGGTTTACCCATTTTCCCCTTTAAAAATCGGTTGGCGCCCTCTTTTATTATCCTCTTTGATTATTCTCTTTGATTATCCTCTTTTATTATCATTTTATTATCCTTTTTTATTATCTTCTATTTAATATATCTCTTTCATTTAAATCATCGATTGAACATACTGAACATACCTCGTATATTCATACTCTCTAAATATCTGTATTTTCAATACGGAACATGCCACTACTTCATAGTACTTGGTTGTCATTTTAAATGTCGTTTTCA
Organism: Diabrotica virgifera virgifera; assembly: GCF_917563875.1. Taxonomy (NCBI): domain Eukaryota; kingdom Metazoa; phylum Arthropoda; class Insecta; order Coleoptera; family Chrysomelidae; genus Diabrotica; species Diabrotica virgifera. The sequence goes on along the minus strand of NC_065444.1, from coordinate 4,987,156 downwards.
ATGACAGTGTCACTTCATCGTCTTGACCCCTACTCCCTGGCATAAACTGGAAGGAAAAAATTAATCCTTAAAAAGGCATGTAATTCCAAAATTAAATCATTTTGATCCATCAAATCATTCCTCTTGGGTTTTTGGGAATAAAGATCACAGTCCTCCCTCCGGGAGCTTCAAGCCATCCACACAGGTGATGGAACTAGGGCTATACCACAACAGTTGACCATGAAATCTAGGCTGCACCACATAGCCCAATAAAATAAAATAAAAACCAAAATGTAATTCCGTACAGGTTGGAATACATTTTTTATTAAAGTTTAGGTCAAAACAAAAGATATTTTCAAGAAAGTATATGATTCATATTAGGGGATCATTGTTTAAATAATTGAAAATTGGTAATTTTTGCAAAAAATTTACTTTTTTAACTGCTGCGGCAATTATTGTTTTTATTAAGGATTTTACAATTTTTTTCTGCAAAGATAATAGGTCTGGATCCCGCGTATGAAAAAAAAGTTTATTAATAGCAAGCTGAAAATTTGTTAATAGCTTAAGGGTGTCTAGTCGGATAAACTTGGATATATGGGAGTACTGAAACAGGGGCAGTTTTAGTTGTGGAACAGGTTAAAAATTTGGAACGGTCACACCACGAAAACGGCACATTTATTTTGTCCGACAGAATAGACTTAAACTCTCCTAACAGAGATTAAACTCTCATGCAAAAATCAGACTGCTATTTATCACCTGTCATAATTCCTGTCATTTGATATATTCTACATGTTCCACTCATTAAAACGCCCATTTGGTGATAAATAGCAGTCTGATTTTTGCATGAGAGTTTAATCTCTGTTCGGAGAGTTTAAGTCTGTTCTGTCGGACAAAATAAATGTGCCGTTTTCGTGGTCTGACCGTTCCAAATTTTTAACCTGTTCCACAATTAAAACTGCCCCTGTTCCAGTGTTCCCATATATAAAAGTTTATCTGACTAGACACCCTTAAGCTATTAACAAATTTCAGCTTGCTATTAATCAACTTTTTTTTCATACGCGGGATCCAGACCTATAAAGAAACAGTCTTTTATATGAGACTTACTAAATTAAATTTGACCCTTAATTTATTTAAATAATTGTAAATCAAAATTGAAAAACAAATTTCCAAGAAAATAGTATTTGCAATATAAATTAGCACTATAAAATATTTTGTTTTGCAGAAAAAGTTGCGCCATGATATCACTATAAATTGACAAAAAAAATTGATTGATAAATATTGAGTAGTTTATGAGACATTTAATTTGTTTTTAAAAAATTACCATTTTTTCAATTGCAAACACGCGGTTGTTGCCCATAGATTATACAAGTTTTTAAGGCCTCATTTTGTTTGCTTTTATGTGTATTTTCGATAAATGTATTGACAAATTAAAATTTTAATTAAACACCCCTTCAAAATGGCGTTTGAAAATTGGTGTAATTTGTTTAAAATTTGTTTTTTTAATAACATCGCTAAGATTAAAAATTTTGAAATTATTTTTCGATATTCGTGTTTCTGTTAATTTTTGACACACTTACAAAAGAAAAAAAAATTCTAGATCCATTTTTTGCCGAGACAGCTTTTCCAAGTTTAAAAACTCATAATTTGTTTATTTATCAATAATAACATTTTAAAGTGCTTGAGTACATCTATCAACCCTAGTACTTGACAATGTCATTTACACATAGAGTTAAACTTTTAGAATATTTAAAAAAATAATGATTTTCGTAGCGACCTTAACTGAAAACTTTTTGCATGAAGAGTGATGCAGTAGTACTTTGCAATATCTTCGTTAATAATGGACCAATTTTAATGTTTCTTTTTAGTTTATGGTAGTTTATAAAGATAGTACATCTAAATGACACTTTTAACAATACATATTCGTCAATTTGTAACAATTTTTTCAATTTTTTTTCTCTAGATGTTATAAATAAAAATTGACACAAAGGTTTTTTATAAAAAAAATAATACTGAATTAGCATTAAAATTTGTTAAAGACTTTTTTCTTTGTACAATATTAAAATATATATGTATTTTACAATTAATTTTATATTCTTTTTAACAGGTAATACACTAAAAATTGTGTATATATTTGTTAATTCTTATTCACTTCTATTTATATACACATCTATTTATATAGAGGTTGTCCTCCATTTTTTTATAAATATATTTAATTTTGTAGGTATTCACATTATTTTTGCGAGATGTTGCCAATGATTTGTACAAAGAACAAAGTTTTTGTGATTCTTTAACAAAATTTTACTATTTTGTTAAAATTTTTAAAATAAAAATTTGTTTTAATGCTCTTTTGTAATTATCTTTGGTGCTAACTTTTATTTATCACAATATTAGACAAAAAAAATTTTTTGAAAAAAAATTGTTTATAACTAGGTAATGATAATTTATGACAAAAAGGCTCATGCAGATGCCATTATTTTTATATGCTACCCCAAATTAATAGAAAATATTGAAATTGGCCCATTATTAACGGAGATATTGGAAACCACTCCTCCGCCAATTTTCAGACAAAAAGTTTTCATTTAAGGTGCTACGAATATCATCATTTTTCAAAATATTCTACAATTTTTATATGTGTATTGTTAAGTATTAAGGTTACACATTGTAAGGCACATTGTTAAGTATTAAGGTTAATAGATGTACCCACGTACTTTTAAATGTCAACATTGCTAAATAAACAAATTATGAATTTTTAAACTGGAAAAGCTATCTCGGACAAAAATTCTTCTAGAAATTTTTTATTCTTTTGTAGATATGTCAAAAATTACCAAGAATACGAATATCGAAAAATAATTTTAAAATTTTAATCCCGGCAATGTTATTAAAAAAATAAATTAAAAACAAATTACACAAATTTTCATTTATCGAAAATATACATAAAAGATAAAGAAATGAGACTTTAAAAACTTGTGTACTCTATCGGCAACAATACAATTGAAAAAATGGTAATTTTTTATAAACAAATTAAATATCTCATAAACTACTCAATATTTATTAACAATTTTTTTTGTTAATTTATAGTGATATTATAGCGCAAATTTTTCTGAAAAACAAAATATTTTATAGTGCTTATTTATATTGCAAATAATATTTTTTTGGAAATTTGTTTTTCAATTTTGATTTACAATTACTTAAATAAATTAAGGGTCAAATTTAATTTAGTAAGTCTCATATAAAAGAGTGTTTCTTCATCTTTGCAGAAAAAAATTGTAAAATCCTTAATAGAAACACGAATTACCGCAGCAGTTAAAAAAGTAAATTTTTTGCAAAAATTACCAATTTTTGATTATTTAAACAATGATCCCCTCACACGAATCATATACTTTCTTGAAAATATCATTTGGTTGGGCCTAAATTTTGATAAAAAATTTATTCCAACCTGTACGGAATTACATTTTGATTTACATGTATTGTAATTTTATTTGATCGGTCTAACACTACAACATCTTTCGCTGCAGGGGCCTATGGCCGAAGATCCGCCCAGGCCTACGAGAAGTCCACAACAGCAGTACCATTCGACATCAAGAAATTACCATCGAGCCGAATACCAAAAGTCATAAGTATAATCCAGAATTGTTAGTTTTTGGCAAGAATTTAAATACATTTTTTAATGCAATTTACTAAGTCATATTTTTATTATATCTTTATGAACAATAAACATGATTGGTTAAAACTATGTTTTGTGCTTCCATTCCAATTTTCATAGTTCATATCTAAGGTTAGGACAAGACGAACACACACCTGAGTGACTGAGATAAGCTAAGGGTGTGGCGATGGCTATCTTTGTTAGTTGGGGTAATATTTTCGAATATTATTTCAATTAGCTGGGGTAGTCCATCGCTTACTCGTTTCACAAGTTATTCGCAGAGTAGATGAAGTTACTTCTGTTGTATATGAAATTTTAAGAGAAGAAGGCATGTTATGTAAAGCTTGTTGTATTTACCGATAACTGTCCTGGTTCAAAAAAGAACTGGCCAATAATGGCTTTTCAGTTTCTGGTAGTCAAAAAAAATTTGAGCAAATAATACATCAAATAAAATGTATACCATTTTTATTCAGTTGCAGTGCGAAGGCAAAACAATCTTATTTTTCACTTAGAATATGTAGCGCAGTCCAGCAGTCTGAATCGACGATTTTTGACTGTTATTGGAGTCATCATCGGAGAGGCCTAGGCCTGCTGCTCTCTGCTCGAAGTGAGCCAACCATGAAAGTTTATCCCCACATTGCAACTGACGTGTATGGAGTAGGTGACTAGCGTCATCAGGCAACTGAAAGGTAAAGTTTTCAATCCTAATAGTAACATTAATAATATTGAAAAATATTAAAATCATTATTAAAACGTTTTTAAATTGAAAACTTATTGGTCCATCTCCTTGGTAACACCTCCATGGCTTCTAAAATTTGCAAGCCAGATGTAGTCCGTTCTTTAACGGTAAAATATTGCAAAACCTCTAACTTTTAAAGAACCGCTTGGATTGACATGAATTTTGGCATACACATAGCTAACAAGTCAAAGAAAAAAAGTGATATTGTGCTGATATGTGCTTTTGCCCTGGGGGTGGTTTTCACCCCCTCTTGGGGTTGAAAAAATATTCGTCCAAAAAAAGTCAGGAAATGGATAAACTGGCTAATTTTAAGTAACTTTTCTTCTATAGAGTTTTCTCACTAAGTCAATACTTTTCGAGTTATTTGACAGTGAATATGTTCATTTTTTCAACAAAATAACCACGCTTTTAGACGGTTTTTCGTAAATAACTCAAATAGTAAGCATTTTGTCGAAAAAACATTCGTAGCAAAAATATAACCTGTAAAAATTTTAAAAAACGGTGTATATATCACGTCTCTACACCTAGTAAAAGCAGAGTTATAGCTAATGAAAAATAGGTTCATATTCGTCAAATTCCAAAGGAATACTTTAACGTGAAATAACCAAAAATTAAGCACATTTCGGAAAAAATTCATTAAAACTTGTTCAAAGTGTTTAAAAAAAGTTTCATTTTTGTTTTATAAAAAAAAATTATAACATGAAAATTAAACAAGTTACGTTCAAAATAAAGTTAGGCCCTTTTGGTTTTGGTAAAAAAATCGAGAAAATCACCCCTAATTAATATCTTAAATGAACTTAATCGTTACGACTTCACAAGTTTCTTGACTCGTGTATATATTGTTTATATGATCTGTAAGTTTCATCGGTTCAAAGTCCTTATTATTGAAAGGGCTGCAGTTAAAAGGGGTTGAACGAGTCACTGATCACGAATGTATGCAAATTTAGAAACACCAAATCTTAATCAATTTTTGTCTAACAGAAAAACAAAAAAATACATGATATTCAGAAAAGCAAATCAAACTTTTTTTGTTTTTCGATATTTTTGGTATCTCTAACAATTTTTAAGTTATTTTGAAAAATGCATATTTTTCAAAATTTAAATTTTTAAAAATTTTACTTTGAAACCAAATCTTTTCAAAAATAAACACTTTGACTCGATCAAACTTACAGATCATATAAATACAACATAAGTAAAATAATTTGTGGAGCGGTAACGATTAATTTCATTTAAGTTTCTAATTACGGGGTGGTCTTCCCGATTTTTTTTTGCAAGAACAAAAGGAACCAACTTTATTTTGAGCGTAACTTGCTTAAATTTAATGCTAGAAACTTTTTGTAAAAACAAAAATAAAGCTTTTTTAAACAGTTTCAAAAAGTTTTAATGGATTTTCCCCAAAAAGTGCTTAATTTACGTCGAAATATTCTATTTGAAATTTGGTGAATATGAATCTATTTTTCATTGGCTATAACTCTGGTTCTACGACATCCAGAGACCTAAAGCGTACACCATTTTTTTTACTTTTTTATGTGCTATATTTTTGCTAAGAACGTTTTTTCGACAAAATACTTACTTTTTGAGTTATTTGCGAAAAACCGTCCAAAAATATGGTCAGTTTGTTGAAAAATGAACATATTCACTCGCAAATAACTCGAAAAGTGTTGACTTGGCGAAAAAGCTCTATAGAACAAAAGTTACTTAAAATTAGTCAGTTTACCCATTCCCTGGCTTATTTTGGACATATATTTTTTCACCCCTAAGAGGGGGTGAAAGTCACCCCCAGGGCAAAAGCACATATCGGCACAATATCACTTTTTTCTTTGACATGTAAGCTATGCATATGCCAAATTTCATGTCAAACCAAGCGCTTCTTTAAAATTTAGAGCAAAAACCGTGAAAGAATGGACTAATGAATGCTGCAGTAAAGACAAGAGGGAATTCTAAAAAGTTGCAATTCACAACCCCCGTCTGCAGCTTGGTAAAGGTCCAACGGAAAATGGACCTAGTTACTCTATGTACTCTAGAAGTGAAAAATAAGATTGTTTTGCCTTCGCATTGCAACTGAATAAAAGTAATATACATTTTATTTTTTTTTTATTTTATATTAGTATTACTGCTTTAGAGTAGCTAGGTCCATTTTCCGTTGGAATTTTACCAAGCTGCAGACGGGTGTTGTGAATTGCAACTTTTTAGAATCCCCTTTTGTCTTCACTGCAGCATCCATCTGGCTTGCAAATTTTAGAAGCCTTGGAAGTGTTACCAGGGAAATGGACCAATAAGTTTTCAATTTAAAAACCTTTCAGTAATATTTTTAATATTTTTTTAATATTATTAATGTTGCTATTAGGATTGAAAACTTTACTTTTTAAATAATACATCACTTTCTAGTTAGTGGTTATTCTGATGCCACCAAACCGAGATTCTGCTTAAATTAAGAAACGCCAGGATAACCGTGCACCAATTATTTATTCGCCAGAAAGGTGGGTAGAGGTTATTGAGGAAGCAAATAAAAATAATCCTTTGGTTGTTACGCAGATGACAAACTAATTTTTACAGTTTTGAACCTCTTCTCAATAACTTATTAATAGAAATGCACGTCTTCCTGACAAATAGAGCTTAGATATTGCAGGAACGTGTGTGCTATATATTATATAGGGTGTCCCAAAAGTAGTGGAACGGTCGAATATTCCGCGAACTAAACATCGGATCGAAAAACTGAAAAATACGTGTTCAATCATTTTCAAAAATCTATCCAATGACACTAAACACCAACCCCAACTACACCCCCTGGAGGTGGGGTTGGGGGTAACTTTAAAATCTCAAATGGAAACCCCTAGTTTTTCTTGCAGATTTGGATTCGTTACGTAAAAGTAGGCAACTTTTATCCAAGACATTTTTTCGAACTGTGGATAGATGGCGCTACAATTGGAAAAAACGATTTATCCTGATACCATAGGTAAATTATAAAAACGGTCTAATATCTCGAGAAATACACTTCCAAATGAGAAACCAAAAAACAGGTTTTTAATATGTTTCGAAAACCTATCGATAAACACCAAACATGACCTTCTAACCCACCCCCTGGAGATGGGGTGGGGGGTAAATTTAAAATCTTAAATAGCAACCCCCACTTTTTATTGCAGATTCGAATTCGTCATGAAAAATTAAACAACATTTATTCGAAACATTTTTTAAAATTGCTGATAGTTGGCGCTAATAAATCGTATTTTTCCAATTAAAGCGCCATCTATCAACAATTCTAAAAAATGTTTCGGATAAATGTTGCTTAATTTTTATGACGAATCCGAATCTGTAATAAAAAGTGGGGGTTGGTATTTAAGATTTTAAAGTTACCCCCCACCCCACCTCTAGGGGGTGGGTTGGAGGGTCATGTTTAGTGTTATTCGATAGGTTTTCGAAAAGTATTAAAAACCTTTTTTTTGGTTTCTCATTTGGAAGTGTATTTCTCGAGATATTAGACCGTTTCTATAATTTACCTATGATATCAGGATAAATCGTTTTTCCCAATTGTAGCGCCATCTATCCACAGTTCGAAAAAATGTCGTGAATAAAAGTTACTTCCTTTTACGTAACGGATCCAAATCTGCAAGAAAAACTAGGGGTTTCCATTTGAGATTTTAAAGTTACCCCCCACCCCACCTCCAGGGGGTGTAGTGGGGGTTGGTGTTTGGTGTCATTGGATAGATTTTTGAAAATGATTGAACACGTATTTTTCTGTTTTTCGATCCGATGTTTAGTTCGCGAAATATGCGACCGTTCCACTACTTTTGGGACACTCTGTATAAGGTAGACTTCATTGAGAAAGAGGCAAGTACCTAATTAGTCCAAGTAATGAAGCTTAAAATAGGACAAAACCTCGCAATTTTTACAGAATGGATCGATTTGCTTGAAAATTTTAGAATAAGTAGTGGATAGTCCAAGGTTCAAAATCTATATCATGCCGAAAGGCGCTTTTAGCATGGGGGTGGTTGCCACCCCATCTCGGGGGTGGAAATTTGTTCTTGTATTTTAATCGCAAAAGTTTGTAAAAACGTTAATTCCAAGTAAAAAACGTTCCATAATTTTTTTTGATAAAATTGATAGTTTTCGATTTATTCGCTATCGAAAGTGTTAGTTTTATATCGAAAAAATCAATGTTTTTAATAAGTTTTCTGCTAATAACTCCAAAAGATTTCGTTTCATCAAAACAACTTGACTTAACAAAAATGTACCTTTTGAAAAATTAAAAAAAGTCTTTGTTTTTAAATCTCGTAAGACCAATAGTAATCGAGCTATACTTTATTATATGATGGCTCTTCTTCGTCAAATGATAAATATTGTAGTTTCAAAGTGAAAAGACGGGAAAACTATGCATTTTTCGAGAACAACTTGTTCAAACTAATTTAAAGTACTTAAAAATATCTATTTCCATAAATAAAAAAAGTCTCTAGCTTAAAAATTAAGTGACTTATAATGAAAAGAATGTCAGTCCCTGCTTTTTTCAGCGAAAAAGTGATCGCAAGCAACCCCCTAATCACCACCCTAATTCAAATTAGTCATTGACCTTATTTGGTCTTTTTCATTTATGTATTAATAATAGGTTCTAGAAGTTTGACGGCCTTAGAATGATTAGTTTTTAAAAAACTGGAGTTAAAAGTGAATGACGAATTTTTTTAGTTTGGAAAAAATGGATTTTCTTTCAAAATAGCAAGATTAGCATCAGAGATACGAAAAAATGTTTAAATATGAAATTGTAGCTTGTTTAATTCCCATGAACATAGTTTGCAAAAATTTTTTCTACATTAAAAATTGAGTGAGCTATTAACAATTAAAACTTATAATGACATGCAAAAACCACCTTTACCAACCCTTTCAAAGTCACCTCTTTTTGCGACTGAGGATTTTAAAAAGATTTAATTTCAATAGTCTCATAGATCTTGTAAAAACCTATTAAATTATTTTTACCAAACTTACTAAGATAAAAAATAAAAAAGTTACGGTTAAAAAATCAATATATTTTTTTTGAAAAAAAAAGGAGAAATCCAATTGGAAGCATAATAATGTAAGTTAGCGGTGTTTTTATTCATTGGCCTTATTCGTTCTTATTTATTTATGTATTATTAATAGATTCTAGAAGCCTGACTGGCTTAGAATGATTAGTTTTTAAAAAACTGGAGTTAAAAGCGAATAACGAATTTTTGTAGCTTGGTAAAAAATGCTATTTTCTTTAGAATAGAAAGATTAGCATCAGAGATAGGAAAAAATATTTCAATATAAAATTGTAGGTTACTTAATTCCCAAGAACTTGGTCTAAAAAATTTTTTTCTGCGGCAAAAACTGAGTGAATCATAAATGAATAAGTATATCGAAAAACATTGATTTTTTCTATACAAAACTAACACTTTCGATAGCGAAAAAATCGAAAACTATTAATTTTATCAAAAAAATATATAGAACATTTTTTGCTTAGAATGAATGATTTTATCAACTTTTGCGGTCAAAATAGAATAAAAAATTTCCGCCCCCGAGATGGGGTGGCAACCACCCCCATGGTAAAAGCGCCTTTCGGCATCATATAGATTTTGATCATTAGACTATCCACTACTTATTCTCAAATTTTCAAGCAAATCGATCTATTCTGTAAAAATTGCGAAGTGAAAAGCTTTGGTGGAAAAAATGTGGTACAGTACAAACTTAATTACAAATTTAAAAATAGTATCCTCTTCTTCTTCTTCTTTTTGTATAGACATGACAGTAAGTTGTCATTCCATCGTTTTCGTGGTATTCCCACTGATCGTTTTCCTATTGGGAACCGTCTCTCGCCGTCCTTACTACTCTATTTGTTGTCATTCTGCTTATGTGGTCATTCATTCCATTCTACTCATCTGTTTCTAACCCAGTTATTAATCTTCTCCACCTTGCATCTCCGTCATATATCTGTACTTCTAACTCTGTCCCATAGTGTCTATCTAACCATCGATTTTTCATCTCCGTTATTTCGAGCAATCTTTTTGTCCTCTCTGTGCCAGGTCGTGTTGCTGCCGCGTATGTCATTATTGGTCTGATTATATTTTGTAAATTCTGTCTTTAATTTCTTTTCCGATATTTTTATTTCTTCATATTGTGTCATTCAGGCAACCTGCGGCTCTGTTTGCCCTATTCACTCGATCCCCACTTCGGTTTCGAGCTTTCCGTAGCTAGATAGTCTGATACATAGATATTTAAACTCCATCACTTGTTCTATTATCTGATTTTCTACTTTTATTGTGTTGTTCTGGTAGATCTTTTCGAACGTTTTAATTATTCCTAGAGGTGCTTCTCTTGAGTACAAGAAATGGATAACGTCGTTTAATTTTACCCTGTCAAATGCAGTCTTAAGGTCCATGAAACATAAATATGACAGTTTGTTGTATTCTAACGATTTCTCTTGAACTTGCCTCATTATAAATATAGCGTATCTTCCTAGCGTGCTATTAGGTGCATGATCTTCCCGACATAAAACCTTGTTGTTCTTCTCTAATGTTATAATGCCATTCAGATGTTTATTATCACTTTGCTTGTTAATTTTAATGTTGTGTTTAATAAGTTAATTCCTCTGTAATTCTTCTTGTCTAGAGTAGCGCTTACTGTACCACTGTTTTCTTCTTATCGTATAACAAACACTCTATGGAATTTTTAAGAAATAACATTTCCGTAAAAAAACATCATCAGAAGAGGGAAAAAGTAAGCAATTCCTCAACAAATTATCCAAGGAAATATTGTATCAAATGAAAAATCGAAATTACTGTTCAAAAGTTATTACTAAAAGAAAGATCAGTAAGAATACGTGCAGTTCCTCATAACTAACCTCGTATATAATTTAAAGAAATAAGACATCTTTCACGTCGTAATTTTTTGTGAATTATGTTTTAAAATCCGAGTAATCATTTCTCTTACAAAAAAAGATAAAATTAAAATCTCTTGATATCTTAAATATATTTTTTATCCTCTTTCCCTCCGGAGCAAGTCATTTAGGAAAATAATAAGAATCTTGTTTTATTATTTAGATTAGAAATATTAAAAAGGTTTTTTCTCATATCCGAGCATATAAAAGAATTCAAGGGGCTCACGAATAATTCTCCAAAGCTTTGAAGTTATTGCTGTAAATTCCGAAAGCAAATAAGAAAAGAAATTTTAGGAAATATGTAAATGTTCGGAAGTATATAAAAAAAGAGCAGCAGCAGTTTAAAGAGCGAAATATTTAAGCTGATTTGAAGTAATTAATTACGGGAAAACAACATAAGAGTTTCTTTTCGTTTAATTTTGGCTAGTGATAAACAATGCTTACATGGTTACATGAACATACTAAAACAATGGTTGCTCTGTACCTTTTGTGCTATCCCTAAAAATACAAACGCTAAAGATTTCAGTGAATACGGAACAATATCACTAATATGTCATGTTCTCAAATTATTGTTGAAAATAATACATGGTGGTATAAATAAAAAAGTAGCAGAAGGAATAGACGATAGCGTTGATTGAAATATTGCATCAATCAACGATGATAGCCAGTTTGGGTTCAGATTCAGAAACGGACTAGGAGGAGAGAGACGTTATTTGCTTTTAATGTGATAGCTCAAAGATGCATGGATATGAATGTGAATGTGCATGTTTGTTACATTGATTTTGAAAGAGCTTTTGACAAAGTAAGCCATGAAAAATTAGTCCAAATTCTAAAGATAAAAAACATAGAAAAAGGGACTTACGAATAATAACAAACCTTTAACGAAATCAGAGAGTACAAATAATTGTAATAGATAACGAACCCAATCCAAAAAGTTGAAAAAAAAATTGAAATCAGAAGAGTCTTCATCATCATCCCTGCCTAGTGTTAGGTAGGGATGTATTATATCTCCATTACTATTTAATGTATATAGTGAAGCCATTTTTGAAGAAGCATTACTATCTCAAACTGAAGGAATAATAATTAACGAAAGATCTATTAACAACATAAGACATGCAGATGACACTGTGATTGTGGACAGCTCTGAAAGTTACTACTAAATAAAACAAACAGTTTTTGTGACGAATATGGACTGAAAATAAATATAAAAAAGACCAAATACATGATAATAACTAAGAAAAAAACATAAAAACAAGCATGCATTTGGGAAATGTACCGATGAAAAGATATGATAAATACAAATACCTATTAACCTCTATTTCAGACAATAATGATCAAACAACAGAAATAACGCGTTTGTAAAAATGAAATCAACTCTTTGCAACAAAGACCTTAGATTAGAACTGAGAGTAAGATCTTAGATGCCACATGCTCTCGATAATATGGACTTGAAAGCTGGACCTTATAGCAAGAACAAATAAATAAGCTACAGTACAGCCATTTGAAATGTTACAAAAGGATGCTTATAATAGTATGGACACAGAAGAGAACGAACACGAAAGTATTGCGAGAAATGGGCAAAGACTATGAAATAATAAACAAAATAAAAATAAAAAAGTGCAATATCTGGGACACGTAATGACGGGTCAGCGATATTAAATGCTAAGACTGATAATACAGGAAAAGATAAGAGGCGGAAGGAATGTGAGAAGAAGGAGAATGACTTTATTGAAAAATGTAAGGGACTGGTTTAAATGTAGTTATAGGATAGATAGAAATATGCTTTATTTTATTGTCACTGAAAATTATACAAATTTTATGGACAAAACTTAATATAAAGTCAGAAAAAATAAATAAATAATAACAATTAGGGGAGTGCATTTAGATTTTCACTTCGGAAAAAATCAAACAAGATAAAACTTTTTGTAATTTCATTAAGAAATGTTTAATAAACAACATATCAAAAAGTTCTACTCGAGAAGTGGGTGCTTCATTTTTTATTAAACAAATGAACAGCGAAGTTAGATGTTTTTTTAAATAACTCCGAAAATATAATTTTTAGAAAAAAAAATGACTTGACCATTGAAAAATTCAGAAAATTTTACAAAAAAAACCTTATATAAAGATTTTTCTAAAATTAAATCTCTAGCTTCTGTAATTTTTTATTTATAACGCTAAAGTCACCCTTCTCACACACATTGGCGCACTGTAAACTAGCGTTGGAAGAAGTGCACGGTTGAGTTTTTTAAATCTAATTCTTTAACTAATAGATCAAAAGAAATTTTACAAATTGGACATGAAAGAAGATGAAATAAGCTATCTTATGGTTGTAAAAGAAACCATAAATAAAAAGAAACAAAATGTATGAACATAAGTACGGTGTGGGCGGAAAGTGAGCCTTACATGAATTTTGTTTAAAAATGATTTAAAAATGTGTAACTAATACAATTTTACTTATAAAACTCTCAAATTTGCACAACTTACCTCACAATCATCTTACTAAACGATGTTTCATTCAAAAAAAATCTCAAAAATTTAATTCAAATAATGCGATGTCTCAAAAAATGTAATTTTTGAAAACTTCGTAGTTTTACAGAATTCCCACCAATTTAAGACGGCATTACTCAAGTTTGAATAAATATAATACAATTTTTTTGCTATTTTTTTAAAGCTTGGTGTGTAATCTTCAAAAAACACTGAATTATTTTTGTTTAAAAATGAAATAAACCATTCCTTTTTGAGAAAACTAAGAAAGATAACAAAAATGTAATACAAAAACCGAAAATTACCAGCTGAAAAAATGTATATACAGAGTGATCAAAACTTTTTTCTGTAAAACTTACCTAAAATACATTTAGTAATAAGCTTCAACAATAAATGTTCAACAAAAAACTTTTTTTTTTACCTCTTATACAGTATGTCTGCGTAACATGGAACCAATTGATAACTTTTTTAATATCAGTTTTACGAAAAAAAGTTATTCTTTATAAAATACCCTGCATCGTATATAACATAAGATGCAACCATCAAATATCTAATTTTTTTAATTTTGTACGAGGTATGTCAAAAAATATGAATTTCACTCAAGAGTAAAGTACCTTTATATTTCACAATATCGAAAATTTTTATGAAGAAAAGTTGTTTGGAATTAAAAACTATGTTCCAATATGTAATTATATCCTTCTAATCGAAAATTTGTTTTTTTTTTAATATTCTTTCTAATACATTTTAATTTTTAATATTATTGTGAAAATTATTTCTTTATCTTTTTTTTAAGAATTAAATTCTATATTTGTTTGATTGGATTCTACTTGTTTTTCATTTAAATATCCGCCATTTTGGATCCGCCATTTTGAAATTTAAATTTTTAATCTTTAATTCAGATTCAACAACCTCTTAAAAATAAAGACAATAAATGTTATAGAAAAATGTTCTTTTTAGAAAATCCGCGTTTTGGATCCGCCATTTTATAGTTTATAATGTTGACATTTAAGTTAGGTTTATCAAAGCTCTCAAAAATAAATATATGTAGAAATAAATACATTTTGTAAAGACATTATGATTTTACAACTATTTCTTAAGTTATCCGCCATTTTAGATCTGCCATTTTATAACTTAAATTATCAAAATTTGATTCAGGTTCAGCAACCTCTCAAAAATATCCACATATATGTAAACAAACACGTTTTATAAAAAAAATTCGGATTTTACAACTACTTTTTAAGGATTTTTAGGAAAAAATCCGCCATTTTGAATCCGCCATTTTGAATTTGCAAATTGTAATGTCAGATTCGGGTTCAGCATAATCAAAACTAAAATAAAAACATTTTTTATCAAAATAAAATGTTGAATTCACCCATATTCTTAACAATATTTATACAAAACAATTGTTATTGTTTAAACAATTAATAAACAATTAGCGGCGAAATTTGTGAGTAGAACTTTTTACTTTAACATATTTATAAACTAACAAAAAATTTTTAGAAAAATATAACCTTGTTTGATTTTTTCCGAAACATTGTAACTTTTCGTTCTAATTGCACTCCCCTAAATAACAAATACAATTTTCTGAAAATTGATAAATCGTCAATATAAAAAAAATACAAAAATACAAAATATAAGTTAATAAAGTAAAGAAAAAAAACAAAATCGATATATTGCAACAATTAATAGAAATTGCAAAGTGAACATATAACAAAGTAAACTATAGACATAGGATCTAATAAGTTTAAGCTGCTGCATGTGACACCCAAATATAGATAAGTTTGGTTACTTGTACATTACTGTAATTTCTTAGTTAGTCATTAAGAAACTCTTCTACTGAATAATATGGTCTTTTAGATAGATGAGCTTTTGTCATTTTACGGAACTTGGGGAAAGATGTTGCAGATTTGAGTTGTAAAGGAAGATGGTTGTATAGTTTTTTTGCGGAATATAACATAGATTTCTGTACTAACTTAGAGGACGGGATCGGTAAATAGACATTAAAAGTTGAATTTCTAGTGGAGTAGGCATGATGAGGCTTTGCTGGAAAGACATGCATGTGTTTACGAATTAAGCAAACAGTTTCTAAAATATATAAAGATGGAACGGTTAAAATTCCGTGATCTTTGAAGTAACTTCTGCAATGTGTTGTTCTTCTGAGGCTAAACACATACCTTATTGCTCTTTTTTGTAATTTAAAAATAACATCTAATTGGGCAGCTGTACTAGAACCCCAAAAAGGAAGACCATGAAGTCGAAGATGAGACTCGAACAAGGAAAAATATGTTAGTTTAGAAGATGCTATTATTGAGTTCTTTCGAAACAGATCTTATAGCATAGCACGCTGAGGCGAGTTTCTTACTTAACAAATCGATATGAAGGGACCATTTGAGGACTGTCTAAAAAAATACCAAGAAATTTTACAGAATCAACGGTAGAGATCTGGCTGTTATTAACAAGGAGGGGTTAAAGAGCACTTTTATAGGATAATGCTACTGTCTTATCCACGTTAAAAGAGAGTAAATTAGAGTCAGGCCAGGTTTTTATCGTAAGCAAATCAGAAGTTATAGTTGCATGAAGAGATGCAATAGTTGAGTTGCTCCAAGTGATACTGGTATCATCAGCAAAAAGAAAAGTTTTTCCATCGATTTTTAAATTAGTGATGTCATTTATCAAGATAAGGAACAGTAGAGGACCCAATACTGAACCTTGTGGTACTCCACATACAATGTTTTCGAGACTAGAGTCAGTATCACTTGCTCTAACTAGTTGTTTCCCATTAATCAAGTAAGATTGGAACCAATTCGAAGAAATACCTCGAATTCCATAGAAATTTAGTTTTTTAATCAAAATGTCGTTCCATAGAACTCTTCAGAGCAGCTGTAGATATAGTAAAGATAGTGATGATGATATCCAACCTCCGCTTGGGAAACTGCACTTAAAGAAAATAAATGAATTGATGATTGTATTTTCATTGGAATACATTGCATCGGTGAAATATGTACATATAAGAATATTCAAGATGTTGTCATTAATAAATTAAGGTCTTATAGGTAAATGAAAAACTGCCATTTTCAATATTCTATGCATCGCATTCGCTAAAATTATTTAAAATTCTGCATAAAAATATTCAATATCAAAGTTTTCCTGGGGCGAAAAGTTTTCCCCTTTAATAATTTGTTTTGCACCTTTCATTTCAACAACTCTCTAGAAATCGAAAGTGTGCTCTTTTTTATCTAGATTGGTTGGAAAGTTTCCTGTTTAGATGAAACATACAAAATTATATCGGTAATTGTAAATAATATTAAGAATGAATATAGGAACTTAAAATAGACTACGTACACTCAAACGAGTTTAAACTTTGAACGACCTTGTTTATGAATTTTCTTATATTACTGAGAAATAACTCTTTGATATATATGTATTATATGTTACAAAAGTAACCAAGAGGGATCAAATAAATTTTAGATTATTATATTGTCATAAAAATGTGTTTAAAATAATAGGCCTGGATCCCGCGTACCAAAAAAAGTTGATTAATAGCAAGCTGAAACGTTGTTAATAGCTTAAAGGTGTCTAGTCGAACAAATTTTGATGTAAGGGAACACTGGAACAGTGGAAGTTTTAATTGTGGAACGTGTCATTATGACAAGTTTACGATTGTGAAAACTAGCAGGTTGTTTTTAAGTTTATTTAATGGCAAACTTTATATGATATACAGGGTGTAACAAAAATACAGGTCATAAATTAAACCACATATTCTGAGACCACAAATAGTTCAAATGAACCTAACTTACCTTAGTACAAATATGCACACAAAAGAAGTTACAGCCCTTTGAAGTTACAAAATGAAAATCGATTTTTTTGAATATATCGAAAACCATTAGAGATTTTTTGTTGAAAATGGACATGTGGCATTCTTATGGAAAGAACATGTTAAAGAAAAATTATAGTGAAATTTGTGCACCCCATAAAAATTTTATTGGGGTTTTGTTCCCTTAAACCTCCCCAAACTTTTGTGTCCGTTCCAAATAAATTATTATTGTGGTGCCATTAGTTAAATTCAATATTTTTAAAACTTTTTTGCCTCTTAGTATTTTTTCGATAAGGCAGTTTTTATCGAGTTGCAGCTTCTTTTTTAATATGTTTACATAAAAATTTTATGAGGGTTTTGTTCCTTTAAACCCCCCAAATGTTTGTGTACGTTCCAATTAAACTATTACTGCAGTACCATTAGTTAAATACAGTGTTTTTAAAACTTTTTTGCCTCTTTGTATTTTTTTGATAAAGCATCTTTTATCGATATGTGGCTTCTTTTTTAATATGGTTCAAAATATACTGGTACAAAAATGTAAATCGTAAATAAATTTTTATATTATTACCAAGTCTCCATAATCGTACAATACCATATACAAATATGTGGTGGATTTGACAAATATTCAAATATCTCGATAAAAACTGACTTTTGGAAAAAGTACTAAGATACAAAAAAGTTTTTGAAAACTTGTGTTTAACTAATGGCGCTACAATAATAATTAAATTGGAACGAACACAAAAGTTTGGGGGCTTTAAAGGAACCAAACCCCCACAAAATTTTTATGGGGTGTCCAAATTTCATTATCATTTTTTCTTAAAATACTACTGTCATAAGAATACCACATGTCCATTTTCAATACAAAATCTCTAATAGTTTTCGATATATTGGAAAAAATCGATTTTTATTTTGTAACTTCAAAGGGCTGTAACTTTTTTTCCGTGCACATTTATACTAAGGTAAGTTAGGTTCAATCGAACTATTTTTGGCCCCAGAATATGCGATTAAATTTATGACCTGTATTTTTGTTACACCCTGTATAAAAAAATGTTTATCCAAAAAATATATTGAGCATTTTAATAAGCCCGACAAGTAGAACATGTCTAATTATAGGAATTATATTGGTGGTAAATAGCAGTCTGATTTTTGCATAAGATTTAAATGAAAGGGTAACAAATCAATTGGAAGTTCTGTCCGACAAAATACATGGGAAGTTTTTGTAGTCTGCCGTTCCAAATTTTTAACCTGTTCCACAATTAAAACTTCCCCTATTCTAGTGTTCCCCTACATCAAAGTTTGTCCGATTAGACAAATATTCAGCTTACTATTAATAAACTTTTTTGGTGCGCGGGATCCAGGCCTATAAATCAGAAAATTATTAACGAACAGTTAGGCTGTGAATTCCTTGTATAAGAGTGACTAAACACAAAAAAAAATAATGTTTACCCCAATTACGATTTTTTTTGTAAATATTGTTGACAATAATTTGTGCTTCGATTATCATATTTAGTACCTAATAGTATAATCTTCAATTTATATATGTGTTACTATTCAAATTCAATCTCTTTATAAATAATTTCTTCTGTTGTGCGTAGGCGACTATAATCTTACAAAGTCAAGCCACGTCAAGCCTTACAAGATATTTTTAGTTCTAGGTTTCTATGCACACATGCTTTTAATAATTCGCTTACATTAAAAGAGGCATTAGCATGGCCGTTTTATCCATTAGGCAATATAGGCAGTTGTCTAGGGCGGCAAATTATGAGAGGGCGGCAAAATACTGTACAAAAAAGGCAAAGGCCATTGAACACTTCAATGTAAATGTATTTTACACATTAGGCAGAAACTAAAGATTTGATTTGATTTATACTGAAACTTGGAAGTACCATTGTAGATATGAGTTTATTTTTGATGCCAAAGAGTCAGTAATATTCAATTTTTATTTGAAGGTCACGAATCTGCTGCTTTTGAATCGACAGTTAAGGGGACCGATGATGAACTACACTTTTCAGCTAGTGAAAATCCAAATAGCAAAATAATGAAGCTAGAGATGAAAATCCACATATTCTATATTATAATCGACACTCTGATAAGAGACCTGAATAGACGTCTGGAATCTCATCGAAGTTTATCAACGTTTTCGTATTTCAACAGATTTGCCATAATTAAACAATGAAGAAATTATTAAAGAAGCTGAAAATATGATACAAATTTATAAAGAGGACCTAGATAGATCATTCATACATGAATGCATTCACTTAAAGAGTCATTTGTATACCACAATAAAATCACCAATTGACATATCTAAATATTTAAAGAAGAGTGGCTTGAAAGATATTTTCCCTAATTTTGACATTGCTTTGCGCATTTATTTGTGCATCCCAGTTGCCAACGTGTCCGCTGAAATGTCATTTTCGAAAATGTTAAGAATAGGGCTTTTCATCAACTCTCATTTGTTTCGAACTTCTGTCAGTTGTATAATCTGCATATATGAATATTATACACAGATTATACAACATATGACAGAAGTTCGAAACAAACGAGAGTCGATGAAAAGCCCTATTAAAAATAATTTCCGATCAAGTATGACGCAAGGACGTCATAACAATTTGTCGATTTTGTCCATAGAAAGTTACGTAACAAAGGCGATCAATTATGACGGTATTATAGATGATTTTGACAAAGAAAAATCAAGAAAGAAATCTCTGATGTGATCGGAATGACTGACACTGGAATGACAATTTTTCTGTTATATGTATATAAACATCGTAGTTTAAATCCATTTTTAGTGTATTCTTATTTAAATAAAAAATTCTACTTGCAATTTTTTTTCGCAAAAATGGTACATGTTTGAAGAACGGCTACTAGAGAATTGCCTAGGGCGTCAATTGACCTAAATGCGGCCCTGGGCATCAGATAGGGATGCATTATAACCTCGCGGTCAGCTTGAGTATAATTTGCAAATAGGCCTTACAGGGTAAAGATTTTGGTGTGAAAACCAATGGTGATCAGTAATCTTAGATACGCTGACGACACTGTTATTTTATGCGGCAGATATTCTCCAGAGCATCAAGAGTTATTGGCTTGTGTAAATACGGCAGGAAGAGAAATTGGTCGAAAATTGCTTACTTTTAAGACAAAATTTATGATATTTAATCGCCAATATCATGATATTTTATGCTTCCCTATAGATAGGTCAACAAAACACTGAGAGAGTTACACACTGGAAATATCTAGGACGCTACATGACAGATGCATTAGACTCAAAAATAACAATTTTTAACAAATTACTGCTTTTTTGTGTCTTCCGTCGTTTTCGTTTTTTTTTACAAAATTTATTAAAGCATGTGGTTCTAATTGTTCCTTATGAAAAAAATCAACTTATTATAATAGGGAACTTGCACATTTTTTTATTACATAATAATGTTCAGTTTTGTTTCAAAATGAGATTTCCAAAATTTCACGCTTCAAAAACTCGTAATAACTTAAAAATACATATTTAAAGTCTTCTGCGGTATAAAATAGTTCAAACGACCCGTGACGTCACATAGTTTTACATTAGTTATTATTATGGTTATATTTCGCTGTGTCTAGGTACACGCTAACGTGAACGCAAATAAAAAAGTTAAGTACACGCGAATTAAACTTCATCAAGCCAGTGACGTCATTATTTAGCGTGCGCAGTGACTGTATATTTTGGTACAAGCTATTTTGATATGTTTAGTGTTTATTTGATAGAAAAATATTTGTTAAGGGAAGGGAAGCAGAACTATTCAGCTGTTTCAAACTTAATTGTAATAAATCAATGTATATATAAAAATATATATTTAGGTTAGCAAAATAAATATATGTATTTAGTTGTCATGACACGTGCAAAATATTGTTAAAATAATTTTTATACGTAAGTTAATTATTATAATCAACTATTCTAAATGGGAAATAAGCCACAATTTAACTAAAAAAATTATTTTAACGTTTCGACGTCCAAATCGGATGTCATTGTCAAAATACAAAAATTAGTCAGATTAAATAAATTATAAGAAAAAATTTTTTACTAAGCAATAACATTTTTGTTTAATTTAATAATATTTTTTATTTTGACAACGACGTCGGATTTAGACGTCGAAACGTTAATAAAATCATTTTTTAGTTAAATTGTGGCTTAGTTCCCATTTAGAATAGTTGATTACAAAAATACCAAAAGGAAATAAATTAAGAACAAGTTAATTATTATTGTGAAAGCTTTAGGTCTTCCTTTTATTTTAATTTTGGACGGTAATACTATTTCGCTTATAACTAAAAAAAATCTATTAACTGTCTCCTAAGTCTATTAAAGTCTCCTAACTTTTTCATACTGCTTTAAAATGTTGTTAAACTCATTAAAACAGCTAAATAATTGTACACACTGCATAGTTAATTTAAAAACAAACACTAAACAAATAAAAAATAAGAAATCTCTTTAGTAATCAATATTAAAATTAAAGTGTAAACACAACGCGATTTAACAAGTTCCAACACTCTGACACTCTAATTTTTTAATTTCCGTACACGTTAGCGTGTACCTAGACACAGCGTTATATTTAGGTATATTCTTCTACTCCTTCTTTAGTTTATTGGCCTCCACCTACTTGGGTATTTGGCCAGCTCGTCGTCGGAGAATAAAGGAAAAATATTTATATTCTAATGACATTTATCGTATGTCATTGTAATAATATATACCAGTTTGTAGAGATTGGAGTTTGATACAGTTTTTGAAGAAAAGGAAAGAAGGTTTACTATTGAAAATAAAACCATTTTGTAAAAGTACAAATTTTCTATGAATAGTTCAAACGATCAAAAACACTTTTAACGTCAAATAACTGTATTTTTACTGACGTTTATAATGTCTAATTTAAAATTATGTATACAATTGGTGTAGAATGTAAACATACAACCCTGTGACGTCACGACGCGTCTTGGGGTGGCTGGTTGAATTTTTAGTCGTCCTTAGGGGCCAAACGAAAGACAAACAAAACTTTCTTATCTTTGATACAGGTTCTAAATTATGTTCTGTGGTGATTTATAATATTTTTTTCGAATTTAAAATTATATGCAAGTTCCCTATTGCGCATTTGAGTTATTTAATACAGTTGCAAGTATCAAGTAGCTCAGCTACGGTTTCTTGAAGTCTATTATGGGCCATTCCACGAACATATACCTGTTTTGGATTACTTCGACAACGAATATTTTACTGTACAACATAAGAAGTACGAAAGTAAATGGCGCTAATAATTATTCCAGTAAACAACAATGTAATTTACAATTTACTTTCGTTCTTCTTATTTTGCACAGTAAAATATTCGTTGTCGAAGTAATCCAAAACAGGCGTATGTTCGTGGAATAGGGTATATTTTCTTGTATATATAAAATATATTTTTCGGTCGAGAACTTACAATTTGAAACGCAGTATTTAATTACCCCATTTTTCCTGCTTTCTTGTAAACGACAAAATAAACCACATAACAAATGAACATGGATTTCTATGGTCCTGTGAAAAGCCTTTCATCAATTTAAAAATTATCTAACCTTACGACATTTTCTTCGCGAATGTATTTTTGCCCCAATGAACTCTCATTAATCAAGACAGCCATTCGTTTTCATTGCTTTATCTTAGAGAAAACGTAAGTTTTCTCTATCTCTGGGTTTAAAATTTCGGAGTTTCGAATGTGTAGGAATGTGAGGTTGAATTTAAAAGTTTACATATTCTACAACATCATATATACCATATAGTTTTCATCGTTTTAAAAGTTTTCTAATTTTTATTATATTTTCTGATTACAAATGTGTAATTGTAGCTGCTACTACGCTCGAAATAAATCGTTTTCTTCATTTTGGCCATTATCAATTGACTTATATTAAACCTTTCGGGGCGCCTTAAGGGGATGGGTACGTATTTTCGGCTGCAATGATATTCAAATGGGGATTCATTTTTTTCGAATCCTGAGAAAACTCATAAGTATTTTTGAAAAATTTAAACGCAGAATGAAAGATTACGTTATTAGCGAGGGTCGAAAGTCCCTGAAAACTTCTATAATGTTTATTTTAATAAGTTACAGGGGTGAAAAGCTAAGAGAAAATTTACTGTGATTTTTAATTTCAAATATCTCATTCAAAATAAACTTTTTATTTATTCTAAGGGACTTTCGGCCCTCGGTAATAATTTAGTCTTTCATTCTGCGTTTAAATTTTTCAAAAATATTTATTGGTTTTTCAGGATCCGAAAAAATGGACATCATGTCCGTGGTAATATTTTCCAAATCTATCTTGGTCTTACAACGCACTCAGTCGAATAGAATATTGTCAGCATACTGTCAGTCAGACAGTGACAATCAGTGACAATTTTAAATATTTGACATGTCATCGGGAATATTTTGAGTTGTTGATTAAATATTGTTGATATATAGTGTATTTGATAAATAATTGATTTAAGATTTGAACTTAATAAAAAGTTATTTATTGTGTATTATTTGTGGAAGATCCAAGCAGAGAATACATCAGGATAATATATTCTGTGCTCCAAGTATTTTGTTGTTAAAGATGTTTAAAATTATAAGCGTTCCATAGTAACAATATATTATTAAAAAATCACTTTAACACTTTTCCTCTTTTCTCGATTGAGTATTAGTTTTTGTTGTACATATAAATTATTACAATCACTGAATACATAGTTAGTGCAAAAATTATCACATTTATTAACTGAATTAATAATTTGCAATTATACAAATAACAGTTATCCAAGAACATTCATGAGCCATCTCTTTAAAGTTAATCATGACATTGTCAAGTAGAATGACGTTCTAGTAATGTTTACATATCCATACTAGTGTGAATTTTACTACACGTAATTTGCCGTGTAAAGACAGAAAAAGTAGGGATAGCCGTAAAATATTTGCGAATTATGTAGCGATGGCCTTAGGCGCATACGATCTATCTGTCTGCGTGTTATTTTGAGCATAATTTATAAAATGTTGGCTGCTTAAATAATTCGTTTGTAATTTTTAGACAACTTTTTTAACAAAAACCTGTATGAGTATATTCATAAAAAAGGTATTAGAAAAATTGCAAAAGAATATGCAATATGTCATAAAACACCTAAAAATAGGTTGATAATGTAAATATTATTTTTCAGCATATGCATGGGCCTATTTAGAAAGCTCTAGCTCAGCTTCTTTAATACCACACTTCAAAAACTGTCGGTTTTAAATTTGACGCTAGTCATCATAAATTGACCATTCTTGACAATCACACAATATTGTTTAATTATGTTTCCGCTACTGCCATCTGGTCATTGCTGACTGGTAACCCTCTCCTTCTTCTCCCTTCGGTAGAGCTTACCCTCTTACCTTTTGAAGACTGCACTAAACTAATTCAAATCCTTCTTCTTTTGGTACATATTCATTTCAAATATTAGCGATCAATCTGGCTATAATTTTATTAATTGATGCTTAAATGGGTTAGTTGTTGTTGTGGAGAACCTCCTCAGGTTTTTTAATCGTCATATTTTTCTCGTCTCAACTTCCTCCAATTTAATTAGTTTACTGTTTATTGATATTTATTAATTTTTTGTCTTGTTAAATGCCCCCGGAAAGTGTCGGGCTTGACAGGTCTACCCCTGTATATTAGATCGCATGTATTCTTATTAATTTCTCTCTTTCTCGTATTATCCTTAAGACAAAAACCCAAGAGACTTCTACTCCACGCTTCGCAGTGTGCCATTTATCTTTGTTCCTGTCAGTTATTTTTCTGCGGTTCCAGTAATTACTCATTGTGCGTGTACGAGATTTCTCACCCAGCAGCAAACATTTTCAATATAGCGCACATTTGCCATTCGTAGGGCCATCCGTTTTCATATAAAAAAAATCGGAGACACGTCTGTTTAACAACCGCCCTAAGTCTTTTCTTGAGGAGCAAAATGAAAGATGTATGTTTGTAGCTTTGAGGATAATGTACATTGTACATGTACTTGCCATTTGTGTTATATGTTTAAATGCAGAAAAATACTGTGACAATTAGAATTAAAGCAATAGAATTAGACATTTAATATAAACGGAAAGAATAAGCTATGGCAATAAAATTAACAAATTAACAGATTCGATTTCACTATTCAAAAATGTAGATAAAAACAACCAAAAAGCTGCGGAGGTATTAGGCGAAGCAATAAAGCACTAAAATCGGCCTTACCTCCGAAAAAAAAAACGACAAGTCGGATCTTAATAGTTATTTTTACATTCGATTCGTGAATGCGCCAGGAAACTTTGTGACCCCGAGCCATGATATAATATTGAAAAACTGCATACAAAAAATGCATTCTTATAGTGCATCTCAAACAGACAATAAAAAAAGAATGTGTGTGTACTTTGTAAGCACGTAAGAAGTTATACTTCTACTACATATTATGTAATTTTTAAGACAATACCAAAAATTTAAAAAAATAAAAGAATAAAACGCACACAAACACATTGAAAAATGCCACAAAGAAAAAATGATTTCTGAACGATAATAATTGTTGGCGAGAATTTTAAATACGCATTTTCTGAAAAAAAATTATATAACAAATATACTTACAATCATAAAATGCATAAAAAAATAAAAAAATGAAAGCTTGCATCGGGAATCGAACCCGCGAATTTCGGGGCGCTTTGATTCGTAATCGAAGCCTAGACTCACTCGTCCAATTCCACATTATCTGTCATGTGGAAAAATAGGGTAACTGAACGTTTTACTGTTTGACAGTTGTTTTGAATATAATTAAATTATGTAGTTTAAATTTTGTGGAAGAAAATATTAAAATATAACAAAACAGTAAGAAAGCAATATATTAGATGAAGATTGGTAGAACTTTTGTTGGTAATCAAATTAAGTATGTAAATCAAAGCATTACATACCTACTAGATAAATAAATCTACGCCAAAAAATCATAATTTAAAAATAAAAATCGGACCTAATTTGGGATTTCTCTCTAAAATCCCCAATCTTGAGAAAATAAATGTACAGTAGAGCGTCGATTATCCGAACGTCGATCAACCGAACGACCGCTTATTCAAACTATCGACTCCCGCGTCCCGCACTCGAATACCGAGCAAGCGTTAGTAATTGACGCTTAAAATATCTTCAATTTTCTTCAAAATTGTATCCCAAAATAATTATGTTGTTGCAAAGACTGTACTTTTTTGTTTAGTTGCTAGTTGTCATTATCAAGATATAAATAAATATGTAGGTATATAAATATGGCTTTTATTAACTTGTGGATAAATATGTATGACTATAAATATGTATCAATATGTTGTAGTTCGATTATCCGAACAAATCGGTTTTCCGAACACCTATGTCCCCCAATTAGTTCGGATAATCGACGCTCTACTGTATTCTAACCTAATCCAAATGTATAATTACAATATGATTATAATAAAAACTACTTACCAAATTAGAATGAGTTTTCCTTGTCCAAAATAGTCCAAAAGTCCAAAAATATAGGTATATGAAAACTATTTAAAAAGGCAGTATAACTATTAACTAACTTTTGTTTGTTGTTTCTTTTCCCACAAATTTCAAAACCCTTCTTCTTAAGGTGCCTATCCGTTCCGGATGTTGGCGACCAGCATGGCTATCCTAACTTTGCTTGCTGCTATTCTGAATAGTCCGGTTGTCGATGTATTAAACCACTTTCTCAGGTTTTGAAGCCAAGATATTCTTCTTCTCCCTGGTCCCCTCTTTCCAAATACCTTGCCTTGAAGAATGAGTTGCAACAAGCCATATCTCTGTTCATTCCTCATAACATGGCCAAGATATTCTAGTTTGCGCTCTTTGATTATGTTAATAATCTCGCATTCCTTGCCTATTCTACGTAGAACCTCAATATTAGTCACACGATCCACCCACGAAATTCTCAAAATGCGCCTGTAACACCACATCTCAAATGCCTCGAGTTTTCTCAAAGAAGAAAGAACATAAATGGGTTTTTCAAAACCCAACAACCATAAATAATCAAACTACAGCTGTGTCACAGCCGCCATATTGAATAATGTTTGACATGTCATTTTAACATCCAATCAGAACAAAGTTATAATGCGCATGCGCCGGGATCATAGGTTTTAACATATAAAAATTCACCCTCATATCGCGCGTAAAGAAGTATAACTTCAAAAATTTCAGAACTCGTCAATTATCGGCGGAAATGAGTTCAATTTTGTTACTGGGGGATTTTTGTGGTCGCTGAAAAAGAATATGATGTCGATAGTATGAAATCTATGAAAAATTTATGTTTAACTTCTGACTGGCATTTTCCTTCTACGGACGTGGACTATAATTTCAGTGATTTCTTCGAGAAGCTTGTCTGTATCTTCAATATAGTATAGTATAGTTGATCCAAAAGATGGCATAACCCAGACATCCAAAGTGAAAGTTATCCTTCAACACCAAATTGTTCTATATGGTCCACACAATGTCCAGAAAAAAGTCACACCATTTTGAGCGTCGGGTTTGGGGGGAGAGGGGGGAGAAATCGGTAAATTCGTAGTTTTTTAAGTTTTTCGCCAATATTTCTAAAACTATGCGGTTTAGCATGAACAACCTTCTATACAAAATTGTTTTACATTAAATTTGAAATAAAAAAGGTCCTATGCATAATCTTTCTAAAATGAATGGTTCCAAAGTTACGGAGGTAGTATAGTATAACTGGTCCAAAAAAAGGCCTAACCCAAACATCCAAAGTAAAAGTTTTCCTCCAACACGAAATTGTTCTATATGGTCCACATATTGTTCAGTAAAAAGTTACACCATTTTGAGCATCCGGTTTGGGAGGGAGATGGGAAAGAAGCCGGTAAATTAGTAGTTTTTTTAAGTTTTTCGTCAATATTTCTAAAATTATGCTTTAGCGTAAACAATTTTATATATAAAAATGTTCTACATGAATTTTAAAATAAAAAATATTCTATACATAATTGTTATAAAATCAATGGTTCCAGAGTTACGGAGGGTGAAAAGTCGAGGTTTTCAATACTTTTTATATTTTTTGGGCAATATTTATGATATAACTATACCAAAAACTCAGACATCCAAAGTGAAAGTTATCCTCCAACACCAAATTGTTCTATATGGTCCACACAATGTTCAGAAAAAAGTCACACCATTTTGAGCGTCGGGTTTGGGGGGGAGAGGGGGAGAAATCGGTAAATATAAAAAGTATCGAAAACCTCCACTTTTCACCCTCCGTAACTCTGGAACTGTTGATTTTATAACAATTATGTATACAATCTTTTTTGTTTTAAATTTTATGTAGAACATTTTTCTATAGAACATTCCTTACGCTAAAGCATAGTTTTAGAAATATTGACGAAAAACTTAAAAAAAACTACTAATTTACCGACTTCTCCCCCATCTCCCCCCCCCCCAAAACCGGACGCTCAAAATGGTGTAACTTTTTACTGAACAATATGTGGACCATATAGAACAATTTGGTGTTGAAGGTAAACTTTTACTTTGGATGTCTGGGTTAGGCTTTTTTGGACCAATTATACTATACTACCTCCGTAACTTTGAAACCGTTCATTTTAGAAGGATTATGCATAGGGCCTTTTTTATTTCAAATTTAATGTAGAACAATTTTGTGTAGAAGGTTGTTCATGATAAACCTCTTAGTTTTAGAAATATTGACGAAAAACGCAAAAAACTACGAATTTACCGATTTCTCACCTCTCTCCCCCCAAACCCGACGCTCAAAATGGTGTGACTTTTTTGTGAACATTATGTGGACCATATAGAACAATTTGGTGTTGGAGGATAACTTTCACTTTGGATGTCTGGGTTTGGGTCTAACTATACCATACTAATAAGGCATTTCCTTTAATTACAATTAAGCCAAAACATTGCAAACCCTGGGCTACCAAAGGTATCCGCATATCAGCCAAAAATATGCGTTCACTACTATATATCAAGAAATTTACTACCAACGTCTCTGTCACTCAATATATCACCAATTACAGAGTCACCTACCTAAAACTCATCAAATCAGCTAAAAAAGCCTACTATGAAAATCGTCTGGGAAGCTCCAAAAGAAACTTAGTCCATAATAAACGATCTTCGAAATAAAACCCACGCAGCTCAAATATTTGCCCTTCCAAACCCTGAAAATCTAAACGAATACTTCATTAACGTGAGTAAAAATATAACATCAACTATTCGGTCTCAACAAGATCCCATTTCCTATCTCCCTACTTCAGGAATTATCCCAAATTCATTCTTTATAAGACCAATCTATAAATCTGAATTGATCCAAATGATCAATAGTATCAAAAGCAAATCATCTTGTAGTACTGATGGACTATTCATAAAAATCTTCTCAAATCTCACAGATAATGTCTTAGAGCTCCTCGTATCACTAATTGATGATTCCTTTGAAAATGGTAAATTTCCAGAGTGCCTAAAGACAGCCATTATTATTCCTCTTTATAAAGGTGGCGAAAAATCTAATGTCTGCAACTATAGACCTATTGTCTTACTACCGGTATACTCTCCAAAATTATTGAAAGGCTCATAAAAACCCGACTTATGTCCTTTCTCTTTGATAACAATATTTTATCACAAAATCAGTTCGGCTTTTTAACTAATAAATGTACTACTGATGCCATGTTTTCTGTACTTCACAAGGTTTACCAAGCACTAAACAATAATCTTTATACTGCCAATGTTTTCTTTGACTATGCCAAAGCTTTTGATTGTGTAAATCACGACATTTTGATTAAAAAACCAAATTTCTATGGAATTCGAGGTATTTCTTTGAATTGGTTCAAATCTTACTTAGATAATAGGAAACAACTGGTTAGAGCAAATGATACTGACTCTAGTCTCAAAAACATTGTATGTGGAGTACCACGAGGTTTAGTATTAAGTCCTCTACTTTTTCTTATCTTTATAAATGACATCACGAATTTAAAAATCGATGGAAAAATGTTTCTTTTTGCTGATGATACCAGTATCACTTGGAGCAACTCAACTATTGCAACTCTTCATGCAACTATAAGTTCTGATCTTCCGACGATAAAAACCTGGTCTGACTCTAATTTACTCTCCTTTAACGTGGATAAAACGGTAGCATTATCATATAAAGGTTCTGTTCAACCCCTGCCTGTGAATAACAGCCAGATCTCTACCGTTGATTCTGTAAAATTTCTTGGTATTCTTTTAGACAGCAACCTTAAATGGTTCCTTCATATCGATTTGTTAAGTAAGAAACTCGCCTCAGCCTGCTATGCCGTAAGATCTGTTTCGAAGGAACTCAATTTAGCATCTTCTAAAATAACATATTTTTCTTTGTTCGAGTCTCATCTTCGATATGGTCTTCCTTTTTGGGGGTCTAGTACAGCTGCCAAATTTGAGATGTTTTTTTTTCAAATTCCAAAAAAGAGCAATAAGCTATCTGTTTGGCCTCAGAAGAACAACCCATTGCAGAAGTTACTTTAAAGATCACGAAACTTTAACCCTTCCATCTTTGTATATTTTAGAAACTGTTTGCTTAATTCGTAAATACCTGTATGTCTTTCCAGCAAGGCCTCATCATGACTACTCCACCAGAAATTCAACTTTTGATGTTTATTTACCGATCCCGTCTTCTGAGTTAGTAAAAAATCTATACTATATTCCGCAAAAAAAACTATACAACCATCTCCCTTTACAACTTAAATCTGCAACATCTTTTCTCAAGTTCCGTAAAATGACAATAGCTCATTTGTCTAAAAGACCATATTATTCAGTAGAAGAGTTTCTTAATGAATAACTAAGAAATTACAGCAATGTACAAGTAAGTAAAGTATATTTATCTACATTTGGGTGTCACATACAGCAGCTTAAACTTATTAGTTCCTTTGTTTGTGTTTTATTGTATGTTGTATGTTCAATTTTGCAATGTATAGTAATTTTGCAATACATATATTGGTTTTGTTTATTGCTTCACTTTTTTAACTGACTTGTTTATATTTTTTTTTATTGACGATTTATCTAATTTCAGAAAATTGTATTTGTTATTGTTATATATTTATTTTTTTTTGTGACTCTATGTTAAGCTTTGTCCATAAAATTGTATAATTTTCTGTGACAATAAAGCATATTTCTATTCTATTCTAAAGTGACCTCCGGAGTACCTGGTGCCCAGGATACCTACTGTTTACCTCGTCTTGTGGAGTTTTCGGCAAACTCATTAAAAATTAGTCAAAAATCATTACTCGGGGGTTTTTGGGGCCGCTAACGACGATTATGACGTCGGAAGTGATTTCAGGAGTAGGTACCTGGTGCCCAGGGTGCCTACTGTTTACCTCGTCGTATGGAGTTTTTGGCAAAAAATTTATTAAAAAATTAGTTAAAAATAATTCCTTGGGGGTATATGGGGTCGCAAACGACGAATATAACATCGGAAGTGATCTCCGGAGTACCTGGTGCCCAGGATACCTACTGCCCAGGATACCTACTGTTTATCTCGTGACTAATGATTTTTGACTAATTTTTAATTAAATTGCCGAAAACTCCAGAAGACGAGGTAAACAGTAGGTACTCTGGGCACCAGGTACTCCGGAAATTAGTTCCAATGTCATATTCGTCGTTAGAGGCCCCAAAATTCCCCCGAGTAACAAAATTGAACTCATTTCCGCCGATAATTGACGAGTTTTGAATTTTTTTTATTGTCTGTTTGAGATGTACTTAAAGAATGTATTTTTTGTATGCAGTTTTTCAATATTATATCATGGATCTGGGTCACAAAGTTTCCTGGCGTATTCACGAATCGAATGCAAAAATAATTATTTAGATCCGTCTTGTCTTTTTTTTTCGGAGGTTCAGTACTTTATTGCTTCGACTATATGAGCTTGTTAAATACTACAGCTAAAACTTACAACTAAAATTTTACAAGAACTAATGAATCAGAGGATAAGTTTAGAAGATGAACAACAGAGTTTTCGTACTTTTTTTATCTTTAAAGAGGGGAAGTCTGGAATCTTCAAAAAACGTCTTAGTCCAAAACGCCACCTGACTGACCTTAGCGCAGAATTTATTCTTCGTGGTCCCAGTGATAGTTCCCGAGGTACTTTATAAAACGCCCTATCGTCGCCGAGGCTATGCCGAATATCTACCTGCTAAACCAGAACCTTCTCTGTCATCCAGCCAGCGCTTCAGCGCTCCGAAAGCAAAAAGGCCGCTGAAAGGTCGACATCGCTTCCGAAGCACTTTACCTTAATTCATCCACAGACTGTCAAGGACGCCCTTCCCATTTCCCCGTTTTTGGGATTTTTTGGGTTCCCCCAAAATTTGGGTTTTTAAGTTCCTTTGGAAGATCGTATACCGATGCAATACTCGTCATAAAGCAAATTACTACGAAATCACAGAATATACGGACAACTTACAGAACCTATAGACATAGACAGCGGGATAAGACAAGGGGACTTATTGAAACCTAGGCTCTTCAATTTAATCACGGATGCAATTATCGAAAGTGTCAACAAAGGAAGAGGATACATAATGGGAAACAAAGAAGTAAAAATATCTGGTAGGTACACACATGACGCAATATTGATAGCCCAAAAAGATAGTCTGCAAAGATTAGTCCACATATTTAACATAAGAGCAAAATAATTCAATATGATAATTTCGTCTCAGAAAACTAAAACAATAGTTATCAATAAAGAACCAATCAGATGTAAAATAGAAATTGATGCCATCATTATTAAACAAGTAATGGAAATAAATTACCTTGGAATTACATTGTTCAGCTACGAAGACCTGGAGAAAGAAATGAGAAATCAAGTACAAAAAGCAACTAGACTGACAGAATACCTTAATAACAGTGTTATGGCGAAATCGACATGTTCGTTGGTTTGGAAAAAGAATGTCACAATTCAAAAATTGCTATTTTTGAGGTTTACCCTCTAACCAACTCTAAATATTAAACTTTATTATGGGAAAAATTGTCAGAAGTTGCACTCATATAATTTCCGCTAGATGGCGACTTATGACAGTTTGACTTTGTCAAACCCATGCATTATATTTTATGGAAGAGCGGCACAATATAGTTGCGTTTCAGTTGTTGTGGAAGTTACCACGTGTTTTTTGGAGAACAGTGTTACAAGTTAAAAAAGGAATGTATTTTTTTGGGGATTTTGTGTTTAATATTTAATGCAAGACAGTTAAATTTCGTCTTAGGTAAGTATTCATTATAGGATATGTGCGTTTATATATAATTATTATGAGCAATACAGTAACATTTCGAACAAATTTTGGGAAAACTGTTCAAATGCTAATTACAGGTAGAAAGGTGAGAACAAGAAAGATCCTATTTATGCAATAATAATGTACCTCGAGTATTTTGACAAAAAACAGTATACCCTATTTCACGAACATACGCCTGTTTTGGATTACTTCGACAACGAATATTTTACTGTGCAAAATAAGAAGAACGAAAGTAAATTGCAAATTACATTGTTGTTTATTGGAATAATTATTAGCGCCATTTACTTTCGTACTTCTTATGTTGCACAGTAAAATATTCGTTGTCGAAGTAATCCAAAACATTCGTATGTTCGTGGAATGGCCCATATGATATTTTCTGCACTGAAAACCAAAGCCCCACATAACAATTTCATGTTCTTAGTAGATTCATAGAACATACTTTTCAGAAAAAGTATATACTTAGAATATGCGTAATTACCATTGAGAATGTGCAGAGCACATACTGAGTATATACTACATTACAGTAGTTAAACGTTCTATGTATATACTTAGAATGTACTACCGCACTTCTTTTCAGTATATACCAAGAACATACTTTTTAGAAGATTCTAAGGAGGTGCTATAAACCTTCTATTTATATACTTAGAATGTACTATCGCACATATTTTTAGTATATGGGAAGAATATTCCAAGGAAGTGCTATATACCTTCTAGTTATATACTTAGAATGTACTATGGCACATATTTTTAGTATATGGGAAGAATATTCCAAGGAAGTGCTATATACCTTCTATGTATATACTTAGAATGTACTATCGCACATATTTTTAGTATATGGGAAGAATATTCCAAGGATGTGCTGTATTTCTCAGAAGTATGTTTTCAACATCACCCAATTTCATCCTATAGGTTCTACCAAAGAATACTAACACACCCACTGGGTGTGTTAGTATTCTTTGGTTCTACTAATATATTATATTTACATATTCTAATTGCATATGAGAATGTAGTTATTACATTCTACAATATTACGTAAAAAGTAAGTATAAAATATATAAACTTTAGTTAGTTATATAGGTACCTATGTATAATAAATATTATATGGGTAAGTAGCCTACATATAAAATATAAGTAATATAAAATATTTAGTTATTATGTGCACATCAAAATAAAAATTCTGCTTATATAATTATATAATAGCCAAATATATATAATATGTATGTAAATTACTAAAATTTATAGGTATCTATATACATTATACATACTTTTACTTACTAGGTATTTAGGAAATATTGAAGTACCAATATGAATTTATTATTTTCAAACTGCTTTTTATGTTCTTAAGAATGTTTTAGTCCTTGTAGCTAGAAATACTTGGTCCTACCTAACAGCGTAGACATAAATGCATAACTAACTGTACTGGAAACTATTTTCATATTTTGCTCTTTTGTTACCTATACCCCCTTCCCTTGTGTAGGTATAAAATGCAATGCAAGGGTCAGAATGACAATGAATGGCCGTTTCCGGATTCCCGAAAATTATAGGTAAAAATACTTATGGTATAAACTCAAATCAAAATGGTATATTCATTTCAACTGAAAACGAAACGAGAATTTCTCATTTTTCTTCAATAGAATTAAGTTTTAAACTTTTTACCATACAATTAAAACGGTTTAAAAAAAACGATTTAGATAGTTCAGTACCTACCAAAATACATAAATTTTATTAATTATTCTTAACGCGAAGTTGATAATCTATTGGCTAACATTATTCTTCTTCCTATAGGTACATACAGTATATTCTTTTTAAAATATTTTAAAAGTATATACAAGTATGTGTTAAGCATATACTTTTGCATATACTTACGCATATACTAAGAATATTCTATTAAGGTATATTCTAAGAATAAACTTTTACGAACATTCCGAGATACTACGTACCCGAATGTGCTCAGTATATTCGGTGCAAGAATATTCTTTGAGGCACATGCAAAGAACATGAAATTTAGAATGTTTTTAATGGTACATGCTATGCTTGTACTACGCATATACTAAAAAGGATATACTTCGACGAATGTTGGTAGGATATGCTTAGAACATGATGCGAACATCATTGTTATGTGGGGCGTTCCTTATACTATTACCGTTTTCACATCCCACCTTTGCGAAACAGGATTTTCCGCCATGGCTGCTTTGAAGACCAAATATAGATCACAGATTAATATAGAAAAAGAACTGAGAGCGTCAATTTCTTATATTTCACCCTGTTTCGATAAACTTTGCTCTGCAAAACAGGCCCAAGAAAGGCTATAATTTACATTAAACTTGTTAATAATTAATTTAATATTCCTGCTCTTTATAAATATAGCTCCATATCAGTGTTCATGTGTATTTTATTTTTCATTTTGTCAGAATTTTGTTTTTACTTTAGTAAATTGTTGGTCAATATTGTTGGTGTTTTTTCTTTGATATGCTCACGGCCCCCCTTACTAAAAGCCCGCCCCACAGGTTGAGAATCACTGATTTAAATGATAATAATGGGCTCTTTAATATTGTAAAAGATTTTACCTCTTATTTTTTAATAATAGTCTCCCGTTTTATACCGCTCACGTGGCTTTGGGAGTATAGCAGGGTAGTCTGCTATATCTAGGGCCTACGGTATACAAGGAAGGTAACAGGGCCAGTGCCTATTTAAATTATTACCCCTGGTTTTACCCAAGGTACTCATTTTATTCAGGCTGAGTCGACCTGGGGCCTATAAACATTTTAAAAATGTCTAGTTGTTCTTGCCGGCGGTAGGATTTGAACTCCGGACCACCGGCACGCGAGCCAAGCACACTACCGCTTAGCTACGCCGGCCCTACCTCCTCGTATTTTTTACCTTACCAAAATTATAATGAAAATTAGCACATTAAAATTTTAAAACGTCGCTCCTGAAAATTAGAACTTTTCGACTTGTGACAGTGTTCTTCCAAACCAACTATTAACACTGAGATGAAGTCAAAAGTCAGTGTAAGATCAATAATGACATATGCATTAGAGACAAGACCCGATACAGCCACAACACAAAGACTACTGGAAACAACAGAGATGAGAACACTGAGAAGAATTACAGGAAATGCGCTGAGAGCACGAAAGAAGACTAAAGACACTAGAAATAAATGTAACGTGCGGTGTATAAACGAATGGACACTAAATAGAAAAAAAAAGAATGGAATAACCACATAAGCAGAATGGGGAAGACACGTGTTGTCAAAATAGCAAGAGATAAGTCACCAATCAGCAGAAGAAATATCGGTCTACCGCGCAAAAGATGGAGTGACATCATTCCAAAGAATGGTATCAATCCGCCAATGAACAAGCATGATTGGTAAAGAGGAAGAAAAATAAGAATAAAAATAAAGTGTTTTATTTACAGTAAACCGATAAACTCAGTAATTAAAAAAGTTCTCGTATTGGGAGTTCTTAAAATTAAATTTTGTTTGTAAACTAAAACTGTAACAAACACAGACAAACCTTTCTCTTAAAAGCGAAAATCTCAGGAACCCTAGTCATACACTTTCCTTTTCATGTAATATTTCCCTTTCATACAAAAGAAATGACGATCCAATTCCTTTTTTACGTTTGCTTTTGTGTCTTTGATATTACGACGAAGCTTGTTAAAACCGATTCAAAAAATATTTACATTTCGAGATTCTTTTTCTCGTATCAGAGTCGTATAAAACGCATCATTACAGAAAATCAACCTTAGGAAATATTCAATAAAAAACCTTTTATCGGAAATGTATTGTGTTTAAAAATATTCAGCAACATCTTTGGTTACGGTTTTTTGTATTAATGCAAACAAGCGGAATATGAAATATAGATCATCTGTAATGTTTATTTAAAATTACATACAGTATGATGCAAGAATATGGAATAAATTCAGTATTTCAGAAACAGACAACTTTAAAAATTACGTTAATTTTAATTTTCAAATGACCATCAATTGCTCTATTTTTCTTCGTGACCCGTCAAAATAGCCCGGTCAAACAAAATAGCCCCGACAAAATAGCCCGAACACAAAATAGCCTCGACAAAATAGCCCGCTAACAAAATAGCCCCGACAAAATAGCCCGAACACAAAAGAGCCTCGACAAAATAGCCCGCAAACAAAATAGCCCCGACAAAATAGATCGAACACAAAATAGCCATGGTCAAAACAGCCCGGGCTAAAATAGCCCCGGCTAAAACAGCCTCTTATAAACAATTACATAGTTATTTATACAAGGTGTCCAAAAACTTTTTTTTAATTTAAATTATTTGACAAAAAGGAAGAATGTATTTAATTTAAAATGCATTTTACTGTTGCCCGAAAACAGAAAAAAATGTTTATATCATAAATAAACATTGATTTTCGCTTAACTTAAATGTTCAAACTTCCAAGAGACAGGGAAGACAGGACTCGAGTTCTCTGAAAAGACCATTTTTATTTAATGTGGTTAAGATAAACATCTGAATAGAGGATAATTCATCATCATCATCATTGGCTCGACAGCCCTTTCTGGGTCTTGGCCTGTTCCAGGATTCTTCTCCACTCTGATCTGTTTCGTGCTTTTTTTCTCCAGTTTTTTATTTTTAAGGTTTTTGTATCATTTTCTATTTGTTCTAAATATCTCAGCTTCGGTCTTCCTCTTGTTCTTTTTCCTACTGGCATCTGTTTGAATATTTTGTTTGGTATTTCGCCTTCTTCCATTCTTTCTACATGTCCCATCCAACGCAGCCGTCCTATTTTAATGAATGTTATGATATCCGGATCCTGGTATATTTCATATAGTTCAAAGTTGTACCTTCTTCGCCAAATTCCATTTTCTTTTGTGCCCTTATATATGTGTCGCAAGATTTTTCTTTTAAAGGTGGCTAGCAATGTTTCCTCTCTTTTAGTGAGTGTCCAGGTTTCTGAGCCGTATGTGAGTACCGGTCTTATTAGGGTTTTGTATATTTGGCATTTTGTTTTCCTTGCGACGTTGTCTGATCTTAGTAGCCGAATTAAGCCATGGTAACTTTTATTGGCAATAAATATTCGCCTCTTCACTTCCTCTGCTACGTTATTATCAGATGTGACTAGGGACCCCAAGTATGTAAAGTTTTTTACCCCCTCAATGTTGTATTCTCCTATTGTTATATTTTGTGGCTGCCTTATTTCTGTGTTTTTACTTACCTGCATATATTTTGTTTTGTTCTGGTTGATTTTCAGGCCACTATTTTGTGCAGCTCGTTCTATTTGATTGAATGCCTCTATCATTTCTCTTCTTGATCTTGCGATTATGTCAACATCATCTGCAAATGCTAGTATTTGCACGCTTTTATTAATTATTGTTCCTCGAGTATTGACTGTTGTGTCCCTCATTATTTTCTCGAGTACAATGTTGAACAAGATGCATGATAGAGCGTCTCCCTGCTTTTATGTCGCTGCTTATGATAGAGCTTTTTTGTCGGGGCTATTTTGTCGGGGCTATTTTGTCGGCGGGCTATTATTCCGCGGCTATTTTGTCTGCACGCTATTTTGTCGGAGCTATTTTGTGTGAGGGATATTATGTCGGGGCTATTTTGTCGGAGCTTTTTTGACGGGGCTATTTTGACGCGGTACCATTTTTCTTATATCTCTAGAAATCCACGAGGAAAATAAAATTCCTGTAGCTGGCTGTATACCATAAATCACAAAAAATACAAGATCTTTTGTAAAAGGTATATTTAAAATACCCTAATAAGGGTTGCATCACAAAACAAAACGTTTTCGGATTAATAGGTAATCCATTATCAGTGTTAAGCCCTAAAATAGTAAGTATAACGTAATTAATAATAGACAATGTTATAAAAGTTGACTAAGGTTAAGAATTGACAGAGGCCATACTTATAATAGCATGCATGCGTGAGCCACCAAAAAGTTAAAGGGGAAAACCCTTTAAAAGTTTCAAGATCTTAAATGATACAGATGGATATATATTATTATTATTACAGATGCAACAGAGGACTCTAACCCACGTGGATGTGATATGCAAGGAATGAACCTCACATATTGAAAATTTAATGTCAACTGAACTGAAAGGTGAAAGGTGAAAGAACTTTAGAAGTATGTCAGTGACTATAGAATAGAATAGAATAGAAATATGCTTTATTGTCACTGAAAATTTTTACAATTTTATGGACAAAGCTTACATACAGTCAAAAGAAAACATAATATCAATAACAAATAACAACAAGTACAATTTACTAAAATAAGATAAATCGTCAATATATGTACAGTATAATATAAGATATAAAAGCCAAGACAAAAACAATTTATTGCAAAATTTATATAAATTGCAAATTGAACATACTTACAACAAATATAATAAAATATATAAGGAACTGACAAGTTTATGCTACTGCGTATGAAATCCAATTTTCTTAGTTATTCATTAAGAAATTCTTCTATTGAATAGTATGGTCTTTTAGATAGATAGGCTTTTGTCATTTTACGGAACTTTGGGAAAGATGTTACAGATTTAAGTTGTAACGGGAGATGGTTGTACAGTTTCTTTGCGGAAAATAATATAGATTTCTTTACTAACTCTGTGGATGGAATCGGTAAATAAATGTCAAATATTGAATTTCTGGTGGAGTAAAGATGATTGGGCCTTGCTGGAAAGACATGAAGGTGTTTACGACAGATTGTCATTGCGACGTTATGAACTATTTTGTTACTTTAGCCAATGAATTTAAAGTTTAGGTTGATGTTAAATATAAAACATTATCAAATATCCATATATATTGGTCTTAGAAATATTCGAACATAAAAATGTAAAATTGTGAAATATAATGTGGTGATTAAATATATGAACATGACCAATGATAAATAGGTACTAGGAGTTATGCAGTCAGCAACACATTAATTAGGATCTTACAGAAGTGGTAATAGACTTATAATGATTAAAAGGCCTTTTACGAAATAGATATCCTAGACGCATTTCTATTACCACTTCTGTAAGATCCTAGTTAATGTGTTGCTGACTGCAAAACTCCTAGTACCTATTTATCATTGGTCATGTTCATATATTTAATGATCACATTATATTTTACAATTTTACATTTATGTTCGAATATTTCTAACACCAATATATGGATATCTGATAATGTTTTATTTTTAACATCAACATAAACTTTAAATTCATTGGTTGAAGTAACAAAATAGTTCATAACGTCGCATTGACAATCTGTCACTGACATACTTCTAAAGTTCTTTCACCTTTTAGTTCAGTTGACACTCAATTTTCAATATTTGAGGTTCATTCCTTGCTTATCACATCCACGTGTTGCCCTGGGTTATATCCAGGAATATTTGCAACATCCATCTGTAATAATAATATGTAGTATCATTTAAGATCTTGAAACTTTTAAAGGGTTTTCACCCATAACTTTTTGGTGGCTCACGCATGCATGCTATTGTAAGTATGGCCTCTGTCAATTTTTAACCTTAGTCAACTTTTATAACATTGTCTCTTATTAATTAGGTTATACTTATTATTTTAGGGCTTAACACTGATGATGGATTACCTATTAATCCGAAAACGTTTTGTTTTCTGATGTTACCCTTATTGGGATCTTTTAGATAAACCTTTTACAAAGGATCTTGTATTTTTTATATATCTAGCTTCATCATTATAACAGTACCTCGCCTTCTCTCATTAAAAACCATCTTTATTGTAGAGCTTCTAAAAATACATAAAACGACTGGAAGCTTTAGGTATTAACACAATTTATGTTACAAAACTTTTCAATAAACGTCAAGCTATGTTAGTTTTATGAATTAATGTCAAAATCACAGCATTCTATATTTACTAAATTATTTGAAGAAAACTATTTGGCACTGAAAAATTTTATTTATTTAAGACCTTCGAGACTACATAAAATACCAAGTGTTACATATATGGTTAAACAATACTTGGAGGCCGAATTATGTACTGAATAGTCACACAAACACTACTGGGGCTATTCTTGAGGAATCCATCTTTATGATGAACTCAGATATAATGACACCAGAGCTAATCTTCACTGAGAAGATTAACACAATTATACCATCTAGAGAATAAAAAGTTCCAAATATAAACGAAAACTTAATATGGTTCACTGATGGATCTAAAACTGCCCATGGTACTGTATCAGGAGTCTTTGGGCAAACATGTAGCTATAATAAATCTTACAGCCTTAGTGAACATACAACTGTGTTCCAGGCTGAAGTTTTTGCTTTGATGGCCTGCATTGATGAAGACCGGAAGACCCTAAAGCTAAAGAAATCCACATTTACACAAATAGCCAAGGGGCTATTCTGGTAGTAGGGAACCTATTCATGGAATCAAAACTGGTGGGAAACTGCAAATACCTCATCAAAAACCTGGCAAAAAACGATAAGGTGTCTTTAATATAGGTACTGGGGTCATGACCGGGTGCTGGGGAATGGACAAGCAGATATGTTGGCAAAACAAGGCTCAAGAGAAACTTTTGAAGGCTCAAAACCTTTCTGTGGCATCACTAAAGATGCTGCCCAGAAATATATAATAGGAATCATCAAAAGAAATGGAGGGCCAGTCAAGGGCAAATCCAGACTAAAAAATAATCAAGAATATTGATAAAAATCTCTCGAACCGTTTGATGATCCCCAATAAACGAGAGATCAAAACGGTCACTGGAATGATGACTGGACATTGTCGTTAAAGAATCCATCTATACAAACTGGGTAAGGTGAATTAACCATGGTACAGAAAGTGTGAAATTGAATAAAGTCCACTTTACATCAACAATAAATTGAACAATAAATTGACAAAGTTATTCAAGGCCAAATTTGACGTGTTAAAGCACACTTTGACATCTAAGTTTGTTCGTTATAAACTTCACGTGAAGAAAAAGAAAATTGTTCTATTTTTTCATTTATTTGGCGTGAATTCAGTGTCACCAACCTGTGTCCATTTGGCGGGAAGTGGAAGTAGAGCTTTTTGTTTATTATTATTTGTTGAGGTTGAGTCTTTCATGTTCATGACAACCTAAAAATTTTGATTGGAAAATGCATATAAGATAAGGGGGTGGGAAAATGGAAATTAGTGGCTTTTTTTGCAGTTCTGTCTGTTAGTTTTGCGTTTTGCTCTGGCTGGGTCTCTTTTGTTTAAACAATTATGTAAGTATTATAAAAACGTTTTCAATTTTCTGTATTCTTTAGGAAACGAATTATTTATGCATATTATTACCTGTAAATAGTAGTACCTATTTCATTTGATTTTTAATTGTAAAGAATAGAAAATTACCATTCATTTTAATTTTTTAGAATCAGCTGAAAGTGGTCTACAAAAAAACCAGGAAGGAAACGTATTATAGCCTTGTTGTGGCTATGAAAGGCAAAAGAAAGATACCTATAAAAAGTGTATTGACTAGTTGGAAGAAACTCCACATTGTCAATGCATAATAAGATATTACTTTATAAACAAATCTCAAGACCTAGGAATGGAACCTGGATAATATAGTCATCAAGAAGATAGCAGGAAGTCATGAGCAACAACAACTTCATAAGTATGAGAATATTGAGGAAATCCACACTCCTCGATATCTACTACTGGACAAACTAGAAGATTGAAGAGGACAAAGCCTTTTGAACTAGTTTGAGTGATAGGTGATAGTGAAAAGCAGAGCGTAGTGCTTGTGTGCTTGTGTATGTTAGAATAGTGCACGATCTTGTTAGATTAGATAAGAGACGCTATGGGGTAAGCTCTTCATTTTAAGGAACAGTAGTAATTTAGGTTAAATTAAATTTGCTCATTGGTCAGTTATGACCAGATTGTAATTCTCTGATGTTTGGCAAAAAGGGCTTAAGTCAGAATTGCACATCAATAATGTTTTGATGATTTCTGGACCATACAAAAAGTGTTGCAGACTTACACTGTATGTACCAATAAAAAGAGCCGATTTTTCTGGTCCAGAAATCATCAAAACATTATCGATGTGCAATTCTGACTTAAGCCCTTTTTCCCAAACATCAGAGAATTGCAATGTACAATTCAATACAAATGAATCATCATCCTAGTGATGATTATGGAAAAAAATATATGACAAGATTTTGTGCAATAAAAATGTTTATATTTATCAAGGATGTATTATTTGGTATGGCCACATATACTTCTGGTATATCGTCGGTGATGTGACGATACCTCCTATCTGCTTTTTCATGAATTTTGTAGGAGACGAAAAACCATTTTTAGGGTCATCTCTGTTTTCACATGTAAATTTTGACATGTTTTGTGGTAAATAGATGATTGAATTTACTACAAAACATGTCAAAAAATATCATATGAAAACAGGAGGTGACTGTAAAA
The DNA here is from genome assembly GCF_917563875.1 of Diabrotica virgifera virgifera. Lineage (NCBI taxonomy): Eukaryota > Metazoa > Arthropoda > Insecta > Coleoptera > Chrysomelidae > Diabrotica > Diabrotica virgifera. The sequence goes on along the minus strand of NC_065444.1, from coordinate 4,942,988 downwards.
AAAGTTTTTAGTCTCTCTTACAAAACGGTGAACAGAGGTGACAGTTAATAGAGAGACAGATAATCGAGGTTCTACTGTATAGTGAAATTTGGACACCCGACACCCCATACAAATTTTATGGGGGTTTTGTTCGTTTAAACCCCCCCAAACTTTTGTGTAAGTTACAATTGAATTATTATTGTGGTACTATTAAACACAATGTTTTTAAAACTTTTTTGCCTCTTAGTACTTTTTTGAAGTCAGTTTTTATCGTGATATTTTGAATATTTGTCCAATCCACCACATATTTGTATATGGTTAAGTACGATTGTAGAGACTAATAATATGAAAATTTATTTATGATTTACATTTTTAGGTATATTTTGAACCATTTTAAAAAGAAGCCATATCTTGATAAAAAGAGCTTTATCGAAAAAATAGAAAGATGTAAAAAAGTTTTAAAAACACAGTGTTTAACTAATGGTACCGCAGAAATAATTTAATTGGAACGTACCCAAAAGTTTGGGGGGGTTAAAGGGAACAAAACCCCCATAAAATTTTTATCATCATCATCATCATTGGCTCGACAGCCCTTTCTGGGTTTTGGCCTGTTCCAGGATTCTTCTCCACTCTGATCTGTTTCGTGCTTTTTTTCTCCAGTTTTTTATTTTTAAGGTTTTTATATCATTTTCTATTTGTTCTAAATATCTCAGCTTCGGTCTTCCTCTTGTTCTTTTTCCTACTGGCATCTGTTTGAATATTTTGTTTGGTATTTCGCCTTCTTCCATTCTTTCTACATGTCCCATCCAACGCAGCCGTCCTATTTTAATGAATGTTATGATATCCGGATCCTGGTATATTTCATATAGTTCAAAGTTGTACCTTCTTCGCCAAATTCCATTTTCTTTTGTGCCCTTATATATGTGTCGCAAGATTTTTCTTTTAAAGGTGGCTAGCAATGTTTCCTCTCTTTTAGTGAGTGTCCAGGTTTCTGAGCCGTATGTGAGTACCGGTCTTATTAGGGTTTTGTATATTTGGCATTTTGTTTTCCTTGCGACGTTGTCTGATCTTAGTAGCCGAATTAAGCCATGGTAACTTTTATTGGCAATAAATATTCGCCTCTTCACTTCCTCTGCTACGTTATTATCAGATGTGACTAGGGACCCCAAGTATGTAAAGTTTTTTACCCCCTCAATGTTGTATTCTCCTATTGTTATATTTTGTGGCTGCCTTATTTCTGTGTTTTTACTTACCTGCATATATTTTGTTTTGTTCTGGTTGATTTTAAGGCCACTATTTTGTGCAGCTCGTTCTATTTGATTGAATGCCTCTATCATTTTTACATTAGTTTTTTCAAAGGTAATAGGAAGATCAATACTTCATATAAAATAAATAATGAAGATCTGAAATATGTTTCAAAAGTTAAAGATTTAGGAGTGATTTTTGACGAGAGTTTGAGTTTTGTTGAACACATTAATTACATAACAGTTCAGTCTTCAAAAATGTTAGGATTTATTTTGAGACACTGTAGTAATTTTTCAGTTGACACTGTAAGAGGAGTTTATTGTTCTTTGGTGCGATCTAAACTTGAATATGGCTCTATAGTATGGTCTCCATAACATGCAGTTCATAATATGACTGTTGAAAAAATTCAACACAAATTTTTGAGGTTCTGTGCATTTAAATTAGGTCAAACTATTGTAGATCACGATTATTCATTAATAGAAAACAGTTTAAAACTTAATACACTGAAAAATAGAGGTAATCAAGTAGGATTAGTATTTTTGTATAATTTAATAAATGGAAATTTAGATTGCTGTGATCTATTACAGTGTATTAATGTTGATATACAAACTAGAAATTGAAGAGGTGATTTTATAACATTTTATATTCCTTTCCATCGCACAAGTTATGGCCAAAATTCACCTATAGATCGTTACTGTAAGCTTATAAATGACAAACACATTGAAATTTTTGATATATCTCTGAATATGTTTAAAAATAATTTAAATAGAGTATTTATTTAATTTTTTTGTTAGTTCTAAGGTTATAGGTTACTTCCTTATGCTTGTCATGCACGGGGAGCTATACTGTAATATATATTATATCACATCGCTCTCTATAGTAATGAGTGAGCCTGCACATACGGAACCATTAGTTCCCTGTCTGCAGGCTCACTCATTACTATAGAGAGTGATATGATATAATATACATATACTACAGTATAGCTCCCAGTGCATGACAAGCTTAAGGATGTAACCTATAGCCTAGGCTATATTATAAAAAAATCACTCAGATGGGACAACAGGTTTAGAAAATTCGAGACATCAAAAATGCCCTATTTTTAAGGTGGTGCGTTAATTTCTTGGAGAAGTGTATTGTAATTTAATGTAAATAATGTAATATTAAATAATTGTAATTTAATATAAGATGTAATATAAGTTCCTTAAAAATATATTTTTTATTTCCCACCATACATTCTCCACAGGTCTAAATATCGATGCTAGACGTCCACCGGAGGTCCTCTCAGGACGTTAGATGGACGTTCGGCAGCAAGACATTGGACCAAACTGGGACGTCCTATGAAGGTCCAATTGACGTTCACTGAACGTCCCCTCGGACGTTAGGTGGACGTCCATTGGACGTTTGGCAACGTGGCATTTGGACCAAAATAGGACGTCCTGTTAAGGTCCAATTTACGTCCCCTAGGACGTCCGATTAAGGTCCAATGTACGTCCCTTCGGACCTTAAGTGGACGTCCAACGGACATTCGGTAGCGCGACATTTGGACCAAAATAGGATGTTCCTTGGACGAAAACTAACCTCCCTAAAGTCCGTGAAGGACATCCTTGTGCTATTAGGGATGTATCTATGTAGGTATAGAGTCTCTTTATTCTATTATATTCTACTCTATTTCAAACCTATTCTATATAAGTATCTACACATTACACCTATTATCATCATCATCATTCTCTTTGCCTTATCCCTATGCAGTGTCGGCTTCCCTAATTGCATTTCTCCACACAATTCTATCTTGGGTCATATCAATGTTAATCCCCTTTACCAACATGTCCTGCCTTATCGTCTTCTTTGGTCTTCCTCTCCTACTCCTTCCAGGAATCTGCACTTCAGCTATTCTTCGTATTGGGTGATTAACGTCTCGACGTTGAACATGACCAAACCATCTTAACCTATGCTCTCTCATTTTGGCATCAATTGGTGCCACACCTAGACTTCCCCTAATATACTCATTTCTAATTTTATCCTTCTTTGTCACTCCACTCATCCATCTAAGCATTCTCATTTCCGCCACATGCATTCGTTGTTCCGCTTTCTTTTTCACTGCCCAACATTCAGTTCCGTGCATCATAGCCGGTCTTATGGCTGTTTTATAGAATTTTCCCTTCAGCTTCATTGGAATTTTTCTGTCACACAACACACCACTCGCTTCTTTCCACTTCATCCATCCAGCCCTAATTCTACTGCATGCGTCTCCATCTATTTCTCCATTACTCTGTAATACCGATCCTAGGTACTTAAAACTATTGCTTTTCACAATCATTTCACCTATTATATTATATTTTACTTTATTCTATACTATATATCTATTCTAATCTATCTATATATTTCATTTAATCTGTTACATTCTACTTTATTCTGTTTTAAATCAAATACTTTATTAGTAAGTATTATATCTACATATATATTACATCTATTCTATTATATTCTACTCTATTCTATTTCAAGTTTATACTATACTATATATCTATTCTAATCTATCTCCCTATTTTATTTATTTTATTAATCTGTTCTATTCTATTCTGTTTCAAATCAAACACTTTACTCAAACAAAGAAACAAACGACATTCAAAAGCTTCTAATAAAAAAATCATTGCATTGGTACTACTGAAAATATTGACATTTTTACAACATTTATTCCAAGTTCCTTCAATTTTTTTGAGGACAAGAAAATTTTGCTTTCAAGAAATTCACGAATTTATTGACGTCAAGTTAATAACGAACAAATATGGATGTCAAATTGTGCTTTGAGAACACGTCAAATTTGGCCTTGAATAACTTGGTCAATTTATTGTTCAATTTATTGTTGATGTAAAGTCCACTTTAGAGACTTCCATACACATAATGTGCCATTGCAGTGTGCTAAGTGATGTAAGGGAGGAATTCACTAGTCAACTGAAATTTGAATCAGAAAAGATCCTAAAACTACCAATAAGAAAACTGTTGGCCTTCCTTGAGGCCACAGAATACAGAGTTTAATAAAAAAAACAAGGTATGCTACAAAGACCTTACGACCAAGTGCAAGAGACTAACAAGTCTGGCCTGATATAAGAAGTATAAGAGATAGTTGAACTCGTATTATGAGGATTCCAATAATACTAATACAACATACAAAGTATTGTATTTAAAAAACCAAAGTGATTTTGATTGTATTAGAGAAAGAGGTCTACCCCAAAATCCCGACAGCCACAATCCCGACGGCCAAAATCCCGACACGCCAGAATCACGACAGGTTTGATAAGTTTCTTTTTAACATATAATTACATTTATTTCTTGTTTTTTGTTTACGGCCATTTGTTTTTTATTTTTTGCTACTAAACAAAAGTATTTTGTATTAAAGTATTAAACAAAAGTCGGAATTTTTACTTATGCGAGGATTGTTGCATGTCGGGTTTTTGGCCTGTCGGGATTTTGGCCTGTCGGGATTCTGGCGTGTCGGGATTCTGGCGTGTCGGTGTTTTGGCCGTCGGGATTTTGGCTGTCAGGATTTTGGGCGGCACCGTAGAGAAAGATATACAGACTACAGACATATCCCGGTTTCTGTACCATTTAGACCACCCTTTTAAGAGATAATTACACGTAAAATTTAATAAAAAAATTCATCAGTGTTACAAGAACATAGTGAGCCACCTAAAAATACTAAGGTCAAAACCTTTTAAAAATAGACTAAAAGTCTTATATAATTGTAAACATCGTAAAATCCAAAGGATGGATATAATTCCTATGGATGTGGCATGTGGCTTTAGGGCCACATATGACTGAATATACAGTGATGAGCGCGCTAATAACCAAAATAGCACAAAAGATGGAAAACGTTTTAAGTTGTGAGATAAAAAGAAATGAAACTAGTCGAGCTGGAAAATTTAGCGATATTAACCTAAACATTTACATTATATTGATTGTTCCCACCTTTAGACGTATCAGAGGAGTATTGTCAACTAAAACTGTCACTGTGACAGTGGCAGTTGCCAAACTCGTCCGATACGTCAAAAGGTGGGAAACAATCACGGTTATTAGACTTTATTACGGTTGTCTTGTCCGACGGTGGTGGGGAGACTTATATTTTTGACCTTACGTCACAAGAGTTTACATTCCCATATTTTTAAATTATTTTCGATCATTGAATGTGTGTTATTGTGTATATATGTGTATTATTTGTGTTATTATGAAATAATAAGACAAATAGTACACATTTTATCTTATACCGGGTGGTGAATCGTAAAAAGGGCCATAGGAAACTCAATGTAAAATTCTGAATTGTTGAATTCCTGCTTCCCTAATTATTCTACATCAAAAGTCATGAGATAATACTTGTAGAGAATTAAAATCTGTATTCAAATCAAAAGTTAAAATTGTTCTACGATTTAAATGCATTCCAAAATTTTGAAAAATATGATACATTTGCCACAATAGGTATGCGTGTAAAAGTAAGGCCACACGTTACTATTTAACTGACAGTGGGAATATCTAAGAACCGTGGGAAACAATCACGGTTCTTAGACATTACTACGGTTGCCTAAATCGACTAACCAATGAACATTGAGGGTGAAATTACGTCACGAGAGTTTACTGTCATTTGAATCGTAATATGATTTTTTTCGAATCCTGAGAAAACCAAGTATTTTAGAAAAATTTAAACGCAGGATGCAAGACTACATTATTACCGAAGGCGGAAAGCCCCTTAGAATAAACAAGCAGATTCTATTGAATGAAATATTTGAAATTAAATATCACACTTCTCTTTTATTTTCAGCCCTGTAACTTATTAAAATAAACATTATATAAGTTTTCATGGACTTTTAGCCCTCGGTAATAATGTAGTCTTTCATTCTGAGTTTAAATTTTTCAGAAATATTTATTAGTTTTCTCAGGATTCGAAAAAAATGAATACAATTAAAACACATTGAGAATTTTGACATGCGTCAAAATTTTGCATTAACTCAATGTAAAATTCTGAACTGTTGAATTCCAGCTTCCCTAATAATTACTGTACATCAAAAGACATTAGAAACTATTTGTAGAGGATTGAAATCTGTATTGGAAATAACTGTTAAAATTGGTCTACGTAATTAAACATATTCCTAAATTTTGTAAAAATGTAATACGTTTTAGTTTTCAGCCCAAACTTAGGCCACACACAATGCAATAATGTTCACATTTTTGAACTGTCAATATTTTTATTTTATCATCTATTGTTTAAAAACAATACAGTTGATAAGATACCCTCAGTTGTGGAGAAAGGATTAATAATAAAGATTTTTTTATTCAGTCAATGGTGTGAGCACTGTCAGTTAAATAGTAACGTGTGGCCTTACTTTTACACGCATACCTATTGTGGCAAATGTATCATATTTTTCAAAATTTTGGAATGCATTTAAATCGTAGAACAATTTTAACTTTTGATTTTAATACAGATTTTAATTCTCTACAAGTATTCTCTCATGACTTTTGATGTAAAATAATTAGGGAAGCGGGAATTCAACAATTCAGAATTTTACATTGAGTTTCCTATGGCCCTTTTTACGATTCACCACCCGGTATAAGATAAAATGTATACTATTTGTCTAATTATTTCATAATAACACAAATAATACACATATATACACAATAACACACATTCAATGATCGAAAATCATTTAAAAATATGGGAATGTAAACTCTTGTGACGTAAAGTCAAAAATATAAGTCTCCCCACCACCGTCGGACAACACAACCGTAATAAAGTCTAATAACCGTGGGAAACAATCAATATAATGTAAATTTTTAGGTTAATATCGCTAAATCTCCCAGTTCGACTAGTTTCATTTCTTTTTATCTCACAACTTAATACGTTTTCCATCTTTTGTGCTATGTTGGTTATTAGCGCGCTCATCACTGTATATTCAGTCATATGTTGCCCTAAAGCCACATCCATAGGAATTATATCCATCCTTTGGATTTTACGATGTTTACAATTATATAAGACTTTTAGTCTATATTTTAAAAGGTTTTGACCTTAGTATTTTTGGGTGGCTCACCATGTCCTTGTAACACTGATGATGCTCCTGTTACAGAGCGAAAACATTTTGTTTCTATGTTTGTAGCCCTATAAGAGCTTTTTAAACTAATATACCTTTTACCAGGACAAAAATTTTTTTATTAAATTTTACTTGTAATTAATGGTAATTACAGCTACAGGAAATTCTTCCTTGTGGATTTTTAGATAATTAGACGTTTCCAGATGGTCCTGGTCCACTCTGTATACATACATAAAATATTTCCTGCCTACTTTTCCAAATATATTCCAACCATAAACGGTAGAAACTGAATAATACAGTCCACTAAAAAAACGTTTAAGAACGGCAACACGGTAAAACGGCTACCTTGCATAAACAACATGCTATGTAAATGTTTTCTTGAAAGAAAACCGCTTGAATGCCTGGAGCTGCTCTATTTTTCATATGAATCGAGATTTTTACTATTTTGGTTTGCAAATTTAATCCGTAAAAGAGAAAATAGCCCCCATGTCCAGTATGTCGGGCCAGATGGAAGGATGAATTATTCAATTGATGAAGCTGATGGGATGTAGGACAGCGAGAAATGTCAGACTGAATATTAATACAACCCTAAATAGTCTAATAAACATACATTTAGTTGCAGCTTTGGGGTGCTGTGAGCCAGGAGGCATCTAACTTTAGTAATTTGGCCAACAAACAATAACATGTTAGAGGAAAAAGTTAAAGTTTTACAGTTTCTCGGGAATTTGCCGCATCGGTAAACTTTTTATTGAGTTATTTAGGAAGTTTTATTCGGAGATTTTTTGATGTCTCCGAAAGTTATTTTACAAATCATGGAAGTTACAGATTGTCAAGAATATTACAAATATTTTACTTAAACATTTTATTAAAACCAGACATCCCTACCCAAATAAAAGTTGAATCAATTAAAAATAAGCAGATACATATAGCTTATTTGAAAGCTTTGTCTTCTTCTTCTTCTTTTTCCCTTTAATTAGTCCAATTTTGAACATAAACTTCCCCCAGTTTCCTTCATTCGCTTCTGTTTAGTGCTTTCTGTTTCCAGTGCGTTCCTCCTATCTTTTTAATGTCGTCTTCCCATCTCATCTGGGGTCGTCCTCTTGCTCTTTATCCTGTCCATGGTTTCCATTGTTGTATCGTGGTATTCCAGCTATTGTTCGTTTGTCTAGCGTTATGACCTGCGAAGCTCCATTTTAGTCTGGCTATATGTTGTCCTGCGTCTTTGACCTTTGTTTTATTTCTTACTCAGTTGTTTTGCTTTTTGTCTGTTAATTTTACTCGTAACATTGCTCTCTCCATGTCTCTTTGTGTCTTCATTATTTTATCCATGTTTGCTTTGGTCAAAGTCCATGTTTGGCATGCGTATGTGAGAATTGGGAGTATGCACTAGTCAAGCACTGTTGCTTTTAAGTATTGTTGTATTTTTTTATTCTTTAGGGCCCATTTTAATTTCCCAAATCATGCCCAAGCTAATCTGTCCCTTCTTTTTGCCTCCGCTGTTTGGTTTTCCTTATTTATTTTTATTATCTGTCCCAAATATACAGGGTGTAACAAAAATACAGGTCATAAATTAAATCACATATTCTGGGGCCAAAAATAGTTCGAATGAACCTAACTTACCTTAGTACAAATATGCACATAAAAAAAGTTATAGCCCTTTGAAATTACAAAATGAAAATCGATTTTTTCGAATATATCGAAAACTATTAGAGATTTGTTATTGAAAATGGACATGTGGCATTCTTACGGCAGGAGCATCTTAAATAAAAATTATAGTGAAATTTGTGCTCCCCATAAAAATTTTATGGGGGTTTTGTTCCCTTAAACCCCCAAACTTTTGTGTACGTTCCAATTAAATTATTATTGTGGTACCGTTAGTTAAATTCAATATTTTTAAAACTTTTTTGGCTCTTAGTATTTTTTCGATGAGGCAGTTTTTATCGAGTTGCGGCTTCTTTTTTAATACGTTTACATAAAAATTTTATGGGGGTTTTGTTCCTTTAAACCCCCCAAATGTTTGTGTACGCTCCAATTAAACTATTACTGCGATACCATTAGTTAAAAAAATGTTTTTGAAACTTTTTTGCCTCTGTATTTTTTCGAGAAGGCAACTTTTATCGAGATATGGCTTCTTTTTTAATACGGTTCAAAATATACCTAAAAATGTAAATCATAAATAAATTTTCATATTTTTACTAAGTCTCCAAAATCGTACTTAACCATATACAAATATGTGGTGGATTTGACAAATATTCAAAATATCTCGATAAAAACTGAATTTTCGAAAAAGTGCTAAGAGCCAAAAAAGTTTTAAAAATATTGTGTTTAGTTAGTGGTACTACAATAACAATTTAATTGGAACGTACACAAAAGTTTCGGCGGGATTAAAGGAACTAAACCCCCATAAAATTTTTATGGGGTGTCCAAATTTCACTATAATTTTTTCTTAAGATACTACTGTCATAAAAATGCCATATGTCCATTTTCAATAAAAAATCTTTAATAGTTTTCGATATATTGGAAAAAATCGATTTTCATTTTGTAACTTCAAAGGGTTGTAACTTTTTTCATATGCACATTTGTACTAAGGTAAGTTAGGTTCAATCAAACTATTTTTGGTCCCAGAATATGTGATTAAATTTATGACCTGTATTTTCGTTACACTAACTGCTTCTATAGTGGTGTCGTTTAGTATTGCGTTTCTATTATCTTGTGTGTTTGTCATCGTTTTTGTTTTGGAAAATTCATTTTTAGACCTATTTGTTCGGATTCATTTGCTAGTTCGGTTAGCATGGTTTGTAGTTCTTCAAAACTTGACGCTATTACTACTACATCGTCTGCATATCTTAGGTGGTTTAGTTTCTTTCCATTCGAAATTTCCATTTCTTTCCAAACCTTCGTATTACGGTTTAAATGGATAATTTCAGTGACCTCCTCCTCTCCTCTATCTCTTCTCTTTCGTAAGGATTTAGTGGCGGTATTTAATTTGTTTGACTATTTCTGTCTAATTATCTCTCCCCTGTGCGTTTAGTCATGTCAGGACGGAGTCTAACCACTTGTATGACCACTTCGTAACCTGCCATAATTCTGACATTGTGTTACTGGCAGAGAATATTGACAATTTGCAAAAATAGTCCAAAAATTTATACGACAAGTTTACGTTATTACTTAAATATTAACTTTGATAAAACCAAGTATCTAGTCTTTACCAAGAAACCAAATAATAATGCCCAACTTATTATTGATGGCCAAAATATCGGACATTTTTTATAAATATAAATAACTTTGGAATAATAATAAACGAGAATAACGATTTTGCAAAGGAACTAGCAACCAAAATTGAAATTACACGTAACTCGTTTATAAAAATGAAACAATTTTTTTGCACCAGAACTTTGAGTGTCGGCATAAAACTGCGCATGTTTATATGTTACCTCCTATACGTCGCTGTTATCAAGTTTAAATGAAATAATAGTTATTTATGATATAAGTGTTAAAAGTACACGTTTAAGGCACGCATGTGAAAGTTTGCAGAATGAACGAAGCGAGTTCTGCAATTCACATGAGTGCCTTAAAAATGGAGTTTTTAACACGCATATCATACAATATTTTTTCTGCAAACGTAATTACAGGACAATCTACAAAAACTTTTACTTGAACTTGACTGACATTCCATTTTTATATTTTTTTGAAATTACATCAAAATTGCCTATACGGTCAATACGAACTGCAGTGCCATAAAATTTTTAAAGCACTAGTGCCTTAAAGTAGCATTTTTAACCCTCGTATGGAGTGCTAAAAATTGCATTTTTAACACGGTTATAGAAAAAATAAATTTTGTTATTGTAGAAATCCGTTTTTTCTGTCTATACTATCGTCAGCAAAATTTTTGAGCACACAGTTAGGATTCAGTTGTTTTTAATAATGGAGTATTTTTATTAGTCAGTTATAAACTGTGCCTCGAAGACGTTTAGATATTGTCCGAATACAACAGATTGTGATGTGAGGTGGGTCAACGAAAAGTGAAGTGGCTCAACGTTTGGGTTTTTACAAAGTGTTGTAAATAGAGCTTGGAATCTTTATATCACAAATGGTGTAGAGTGTAGGCTCATAACGTTCATGGTGGAGGGCGACAACGGAATACGAGGCCAGTTGATGACCGATATATGCGAATTATTGCTAGATCGAACCCAACATATTATATTGCTCGCATCAACAGAACATTGCGTAACGCCACTGAAAGAATAATTTTAAACCAAACCGTTAGAAGAAGGTTGCATATGAGTGGCTTAATAGCAAGAATATGTTCATATCATCCAGTAATAATCAGGGAACATCGCGGATTGAGAAGACTATGGGCTGAAGAACACAGCAACTGGACCATCAACGAATGGAGAATCTGTATATTTAGATATGATTCTAGATTTCGTATAAACAATTCCGATGTTCGTAATTGGTTTGGAGGAAACGAGGAGAGAGGTATAATGAAAATTATAGGGTGCCTACTACTACTTTTGGGGGAGGCTCTATTTGGGTTTGGGGTGGTATTTGTTTTGTTAGCCGCACCGACTTAGTGGATCTGACAAATTCTACGATGATAGCTCAAAAATATAGAGATATGGCTGTAGAACCAACTATTGTACCATTTGCGGGTGTAATCGGAGAAAGTTTTGTCCTTATTGACCAGTATCCCGTGTCCAGTATCACGGTATTGACAAAATGAAGTGGCCAGTCGTGTCACTAGATATGAACTGTATAGATAATATATAATAATGAATGTAATATAATAATGAACTAGGCTGCTATAATACAACTAAATGTGTTAGATAATAATACGCTTATAATACGTTAGATGTGAATACGCTTCAAGAGTTAAGTGTAACTGTGAAGCACATATGGATAACTTGGAATCAAAATTTTTTGAATGCATTAATTGAGAGTACGTAAAAGAGCAAGGAGTATACTCCACTCACGAGGAAGTCCACTAAAATATTAGAATTTTTTATTTAAGTTTTGTAGGTCAATTATCTCGTTATTTTTGATTTTGTAGAATAAAATTTTAAGTTCCCTTATTTTAATAAATTGATTTTCTTGTTAACATATATTATTTTATCTTTTGATTATTTATATTTCAAAATATATGTATATTGTCTAACTATAACCAACGACAAAATACTGCAACGTCAACAAACTTTTAAAATATTTTAAATAATAATTATTATGATCCTTATCTATTGTTGAGCAGTGTATTTGTGTTTATTGTTTATATTTGGTGTATGTATTTACCTATTTTATCCTACATTAGTTGAAAAAAAAAGACCCATTAATAAATTTTGGAAAACACTAATAAGTACATATTCATTGTTATTATACCTACCTACATACAGTAATGGAGGCTTTTACCACAGAAGATGATAATCAAGTGATTCATGTTGTTAACAATTATCCTGAATTTTACGATCCAAAAAATGAATCATATAAGTTGACGGCAAAGAAAGATATTTAATTTCGATAAATTTAATTAAATAGAGAAGTATTCGCAGCTACCAGCGACTCGGTAGCGGCTACCAATTCGCGGCTACCAGCGACCGGTGAATTTGTAGGAAAACGCCACTTAAGCAAAACTGGAAGTTGTCGTTATAGTACGGGTGCCGAATAGGAGGTCAAAATGTACCCATCTGCTTGCCGGATGAAACATTTTTTTCATTAAATTTCATACATAGACAAACACGACCAGCAGATGGGTTGCCTATCAAAATCGTGTCATAGCTATCCTTAAGGGGAGCCGTAGAGGTTGAAATCAACATTTTAAGCACATTTTTGTGAATTTTTTTTAAACTATGAGAGAATAATTTTATTTTCAAATTAAATAAGCATACTAAGTATAATTCAAGGAATATTAAAAAAAAATTAAGAAAAAATATTGAAAAATAAGCCAACGGTGGCAAATTTTTAAAGACACCTCATAGCCCAATAAATGATCGTTTTGGAGTGTAATTTCCAGGGGCAACTCCGAATTGCATGAAAATTTGGATTTAGGTTCTACTTACCCTCCACTTCAAAGTTAAATTTGTGCCGTTGGATACTTTTACTTGGGGGGTGACATTTACCCCTTCTCGGGGGTGAAAAACGCGTGTTTAAAATAAGGCCGGAAATAGATAAATTGACTTATTTTAAGTACCTTTTGTTCTATAAAGTTTTTTAAGTAAGTCAATACTTTTCGAGTTATTCGCGATTTAAAATGTTGATTTTTCGACAAAAAAACTACGTTTTCAGACCGTTTTCCCCAAATAACTCAAAAAGTAAATATTTTATCGAAAAAAATATTTTTAGCAAAAGTGTAGCCTATAAAAAAAAACGAAAAAAATGGTGTACCAGTAAAGTCTACAAATTGAGTAGAAGCAAAGTTGTAGCTCATGAAAAATACGTTCTTATTCGTCTAATTCCAAATCGAATAATTCAACACGAAATCACCGAAGAAAGAAGCGTTTTTCGGGAAAACCTTATTAACATTTTTAAAGTATCGAAAAAAAAGCTTATTATTTGTTTTCTACAAACGTTTACAGCCTCAAAAATAAACGAGTTACACTGAAAAAAAAAGTTGGCCCCTTTTTTTGGTAAAAAAAATCATAAAAAACCTCCCTCTATTTAGCACCCTAAATGTATGTGTATTGTTTATATCATCTTTAAGTTTAATTAGTTTGAAGTGCTTATTTTTTAAAACATTTGGTTTTATAGTAAAAAAAAATTTTCTAAAAATTTTTGAAAAATTTCATTTTTTCAAAATAACTTAAAAAGTATTAGTGATAAGAAAAATCTTAAACAATAAAAAATGTAGGTTTTGCTATTATAAATATGCTAGTTTTATTTTGTTTCTCCGTAAGACAAAAATTGGTTAAGATATGGCTGTTTAAAATTTGCATACGCTCGTGATTAGTGACCCATTCAAGCTTTCTCAATTATAACCCTTTCAAAAATAAACACTTTAAACCGGTGAGACTGACAGATCATATAAGAAATGGATAGGTAAGTAAATTGTTTGTAAAACGGTAGCGATTAATTTCATTTGGGGAGCTAAACACGGCGAGATTTTTATGATTTTTTACAAAAAAAAAGAGGGTCAACATTATTTTGAGCGTAACTCGCTTATTTTGAATGCTAAAACTTTTGTTAACAATTAAAAGAAAGCTTTTTATAAACACTTTAAAAAAGTTTAAATGGGTTTTTCCCGAAAAGTGCTTAATTTTTCGGTTATTTCACCTTGAAATATTCGATTTGGAATTGGATGAATAATAACGTATATTTCATGAGCTACAACTTTGTTTTTATTTGATTGATAGGCTTTACTGATACACCAGTTTTTTGGGTTTTTTATAAGCTACACTTTTGGTAAGGATATTTTTTCGATAAAATATTTACTTTTGAGTTATTTGCGAAAAACCATCTGAAAACGTAGTTTTTTTCTCGAAAAATCAACATTTTCAATGGCAAATAACTCGAAAAGTATTGACTTAAGTAAAAAACTCTATAGAACAAAAGTTGATTAAAATCAGTCAATTTATCCATTTCCGGTCTTACCTTAAACGTATGTGTTTTCACCCCCGAGAAGGGGTGACTGTCACCCCCCAAGTAAAAGCAACCAACGGAACAATTTCAACTTTGAAGTGGAGGGTAAGTAGAACCTAAATCCAAATTTTCATGCAATTCGCAGTTGCCCCTGAAAATTACATGGTATCGCCGAATTTCCCGTTCATTTACTGGGCTATCAAAAAAACAATGAATTTTGCGGTGGACATCAGAATATCATTGGATCATGGTAGACAAAAAATTCAAAAAGATTTTATTAGCTTATGAGTTTATCGAGGTAACGCCTTTAAGTTTCTTTTAGATTTAATGATCTTTGACTTTTTAGTATCACTCAGAAGACAAAACAACGAATTTTTTTACAGAAAAAAGGGTGAAAATCAACATATATTTATTATTGTTAAACAAAATATAATCATAAAAGAAAAAATATCTCGACAGTGTTACCTCAAGGAATGTCTAAAGAAAATATGTACAAAATTCCAGGTGAGTTGGTCAAGTTGTTTTTAAGTTACAATGTCTACAGGCTGTGAAAAAGGCAGTTTTGAGAAAAACGCTTTTAAAGTATTGTCAACTTTTATTTTCAATTTTTTTTTGTCTGTCAAGTCGTAAAGTGATGCACACCGGAATATGTTTTTGAATAGCGGGGTAATTTACAAAAGAAAATGAGAACAGCTTTTGACCGTTTCTCAGTACGAGCAAGCGCGCTGGCTCGAAGATGCTGAAAAGCGAGTCGAAGGTAGGGAGATAGTGTTGAATATCCCTATCTTCGACACGCTTTGCAGCAGGTTTGCGTCAGCACGCTTGAACGTAATGAACAACGGTCAACAGCTGTTCTTATTTGCTTTTGTAAATTACTCCGCGATTCAAAAAATATTCCGGTGTGCATCATTTTACAATTTGACAGACAAAAAAGAAATTGAAAATAAAAGTTGACAATATTTTAAACGCTTTTTCCTCAAAACTGCTTCTTTCAAAGGCTGTAGACATTGTAACTCAAAAACTACTTGACCGACGCCCCTGGGATTTTGTATATATTTTCTTCTTTCTATATATTTTCTTTAGACATTTCTTGGGGTAACGCTGTCGAAATATTTTTTGTTTTATGCTTATTTTTTATTTATCAATAATAAGTATGTTGATTTTCGCCCTTTTTGTGCAAAAAATTTCGTTGTTTTGATTTCTGACTGATACCAAAAAGTCAAAAATCGTTATACAAAGCCTCGATTATTTTTTTTTAATATTCTTTGAATTATACTTAGTATTCTTATTTAATATGAAAATAAAATTATTCCCTTATAGTTTAAAAAAAATTCACAAAAATTTGCTTAAAATGTTGATTTCAACCTCTACGCCCCCCAACCCCCTTCCCCCACCTCTTTTACATTTCGACCTCCTATTCGGATCTTAGACTATTATGTGTCTTTACAGAAGAATCCTGAGACTATTTTACATGGACAGAGTCATCAATGAAGAAGTCAAGAAGTCTTGAAAAGACTTTCAAAAGAAATAAAACTGCTCAAGATTCGAAAACTACAATACCTTGGCCACCTGATGAGGGGAAAAAATACCAATCTCAAACCTTCGAAAGAAGGTACGGCACCTTAAGAAGAAGAAGCCAAAAACAAGTTTGAGAATTAAATCACTTCATTATTTTCAAAGACACAACAGACTAGGCCAGATCAGATCTGATGCATAAATCTCCAATAATTGTAAAGAAAACTTTGACATAATTATAAAAAAGTGCGAACGGAAAAGCAGGCATCAGGATTGCAATAATCTGATTTAACACTATATAGGCGAATTTTACTCCTGCAATAATATTATTATATAAATGAATTAATATTTCGCATATATTTAACGCATTTAAAATTTATTTTAAAAGCGTTCATCATGTTTTACTCATGTTTACATTTTCCATATTCATTACTAAATCCATTTGCATTCACTGAAATAATTTAGTATTAGAAGAGAAATATTATTATTTGATATTAACATTTTACGTAACAATAATAGTTAGGATCCCAACAATAAATCTAAAATAGTACATTATATACCGCGGGACTGAAGTAGTACATTTAATCCTGAAGGTAAAGTTTATGGCCCGACCGCAGGGAGGGCCATAATTTACCTGAAGGATTAAATGTACTTCAGTCGCAAGGTATATACGATACTTTTCGTACTTCCGGTATGATTTTATTAATTATTTCAATAATTTCAATCAGTTTTTTCTCTCTTCAACTCATTTAATAAACTGTCTTTAAAATAAGTTACCATAGTAACATTGCGTTGTGACAGTTATAATTTAGAAACATTGTCATTACTAGTGTCATTGTAAAGAAACATTGTTATTGATAATTATTGGTATCATGAGTGAAGAAGGTGTATCTGATATTGATAAAAGAGCAGCCGAAGTAGGTGAAGAATTGTTACCACCGAAATCTAGAAAACTATACGAGCAGCAGTACGATGCTTTTAAAAAGTGGTGCCGCTTAAAAAATGTGAGACAACCTACTGAAAATGCGCTGTTAGTCTACTTCGATGATAAATCAAAAGCGGTTTGTGCCTCAACTCTCTGGGCACATTACTCAATGCTGAAATCGGTTATTAACATTAGAGAAGATATTGATATAAGTAAATTTCCAAAATTATTAGCTTTTTTGAAGAGAAGAAATGAGGGATTTAAGCCAAAGAAGTCAAGAATTCTCACGTCTGAGCAGGTAGATCAGTTCTTACGGGAGGCTCCGGATGATAAATATTTAATGCTTAAGGTAAATTTGGAAATTTGTTTATATTCAGAAATTTTAAGAAATCAATTTTTTTGTAGGTTGCACTTATTTTGGGCGTTGCGGGAGCTTGTCGTGGAAAAGAGTTGGTTGATTTAGAAATCGACGATGTGAGAGATTTGGGCGATTCCTTCCTAATTGCGATTAGAAACACCAAAAATAAAATTGACCGAAATTTTGTGATCAAAAATTCAGAAAACAGTGCCATCAGTTTTGTGGCGATATTTCGGAAATATGTGGCATTGCGAAAGACAGGGACAACTCATTCAAAATTTTTTGTTCAATACATCAACAAAGAATGTACTACGCGAGTAGTAGGAAAAAACATGTTTGGTACAATTCCACGGCAAATAGCAGCTTTCTTGAAATTAGAAAATGCGACGTCTTATACGGGACATTGTTTTAGACGCACATCTGCGTCTTTGTTAGCTGATTCGGGAGCAACAATAGACGTGCTGAAGAGACATGGAGGATGGAAATCCTCCAACGTGGCCGAGGGATATATTGAATCGTCTATTAAAAATAAACAAAAAATTTCAGATAAAATATTTGGTCAAGTCGCCGATTCGTCCACTATAGTTATGCCACAGTCCTCATTCTCGCTTCCTGTTTCCGCAGGATCTTCGAAACAAACACCAGTTCAATATGAAAAGGACCTATCTGTTACTCGTCAGTTACCTGCTGCATTAACCCAGGAAAGACTGGTCAATATGACGAACTGTCACAATATTAATTTGAATATTAACGTTAATTACCATTCTAATTAATTATATTTTTCAATAAAATATCCCTTAAATTCGTTTGTTTGTGATTTAATCGTTCCGGGAGTTTCGTCAATATTTAATCCCGGAGGGATTAAATGTGACACTTTAGTACCTGTCACAAGGGAGTGAAGTTGTCACTTTAGGCCCGGAAGTACGAAAAGAAATATTATACCGTATTCCTAACAATTAGTGTAATGTATTTAATGTATTATTGCATAAATAGAAACGGTCTTATTGTTATATTTTGTTGTATTTAAATATTTTTGTTGTATTGTTATATTTAAAACTCCAATACACAATATGTATCAGGTAGTGCCCAAACTGAACATTTGGATGGAGAAAAGTAAAATCCTTAGGCAAGTTTCTCACTTAACAGGGTATAACACAGTTTTTGCACTACCTAAAGAGTTCTCAATAAAAACCAAACATGATACTTGTGTAGTGAAAATAGTGAAAATGCAGGCATTGGTGCTTTCTGATACATTATATGCCACCCTCTAGAGAAAGAATTAGAGAATTGTTTCCTAGAAGACGGATATATTTTCAAATATATATATATATATATATATATATATATATATATATATATATCGAGATTTTTCCACGTATTAGTTTAAATTTTCAAATTCAATAATTATTTGTTTTAAGTCCTGCAATTGTGTTGATCGTCTAGTGTAATCACGTGATTTAAAATAACCCCAAAGAAAAAATCTGACGGATTAAGGTCAGGAAAACGAGCAGGCACCTCTATGAATCATCTATGAATCAATTTGGAAAATTCGCACTCAAAAGACTTCTAACGCGTAGGTAGTAGTGGGGAAGCGCCGCACGTTCTTGACACCAAACATTTTTGTGGTAACGTTTGTAGTTACGAATCGTAAAAACAAATATGTACTGCTCAAAGAATCAATGTGAACCCTCGGAACCGGAATCTCTTTAAACATGGGCCACATATGGAGCTCTATCAGGTATGTTCAAGAGCAACATGCGAAATTATTTGAAAAAGAAGACGTTCGACCAATGTGTGCTTCCAGCCATGACTTACTTCGTCGAAACACTTTCCTTAACCCAGGCCACAACAACCAAACTTAGAGTGCATGGAACCGTCTTTACTTGGGCTCTCAGAGACAAAAAATTCCTTCCAATAACCCGATCAGACATTCGTATAAACAGCCATCAATTACCTGTTTTCAGGTAGTGAAGGGACTGCTAGTTCCATATAAGGGTCGATTCCCACTATACCTCCCGTTTACTTTCCATAACCATTCCATACACCTCCCATTAAAATTCTATTCTCACTATACGTTCCGTTTACTTCCCATACACGTTCCATATACCTTCCATTAATTTAACCGCCATTCTCACTAGACGTCGCGTTTACTTTCCCCATGTAATATTCCACACATTTTGTACCGGTTTGGTAACATTTTACCCTAAATTTTTGATTCGAATACACGTGTTTTTTCCGGCTTGATGAAATATATGTGGTCTGAAGAAAATTTAATAATAGAAATGTAAAATATACATGCGGACCAATGTAAAAAAAGGTTATTTCACATTTGTTTTCTTACCGGCGCGCCGCGGCGTGAGAAATACAAAATAAGATTTACTATTTTATTTGGGCATAAGCCACAATTCGAGTTTGAAATCAAGTTTACTTGCCGTTTCGACTTTCACTTCGGAAATCGTTATCAATATAAAAAACATTCATAAATTAAAAATTTAACTTTGTTTCTGGTGAAGCAACGCAGTTGGAACGAGCAGATAATATATAATTGTGTCACCGGAAAGCGAAAAAGGTAACGCACAACTTGGAAGAACCTATAGATTTCTATCTTCGTTTCTGGTGAAGCAACGCAGTTGTAACAAGCATATATTATAATTGAGTCACCAGAAAGCGAAAAAGTAACGCACAACTTGGAGGAGCCTATAGTTTTCTAACTTCGCTTGTGGTGAAGCAACGCAGTTGGAACAAGCAGATATATTATAATTGGGTCACCAGAAAGCGAAAAAGTAACGCACAACTTGGAGGAGCCTATAGTTTTCTAACTTCGCTTGTGGTGAAGCAACGGAGTTGGAACAAGCAGATATATTATAATTGGGTCACAAGAAAGCGAAAAAGGTAACGCACAACTTGGAGGAGCCCATAGTTTTCTAACTTCGCTTGTGGTGAAGCAAGGGAGTTGGAACAAGCAGATATATTATAATTGGGTCACCAGAAAGCGAAAAAGGTAATGCACAACTTGGAGGAGCCTATAGTTTTCTAACTTCGCTTGTGGTGAAGCAACTGAGTTGGAACAAGCAGATATATTATAATTGGGCCATCAAAAAGCGAAAAAGGTAACGCACAACTTGGAAGAGCTTATAGTTTTCTAACTTCGCTTGTGGTGAAGCAACGGAGTTTGAACAAGCAGATATATTATAATTGTGTCACCGGAAAGCAAGAAAGGTAACGCACAACTTGGAAGAGCCTATAGTTTTCTAACTTCGCTTCTGGTGAAGCAACGGAGTTGCCACAAGCAGATATATTATAATTATTGTGTCACCAGAAAGCGAAAAAAGTAACGCACAACTTGGAAGAACCTATGAACAAGCAGACATATTATAATTGTGTCACCGGAAAGCGAAGAAGGTAGTCCCTGAAATGTTCAGGACTATATATCCCAGGATGTATAAACGAATGGACACTAAATAGAAGAAAAAATAATGGAACAACCACATAGCAGAATAGAGAGACACGTGTGGTCAAAATAGCAAGAAATAAATCACCAATCGATAGAAGTATCGGCCGAACAAGCAAAAAATGGAGTGACAATTTTCCGTAGAGGTTATCAATCCGCCGATGAACCAGCAGAATTGCTTAAGAAGATATTGGATGAAGAAAATATTTTAATTCCTTGGCAACAGCCGCCCAAAATATTGCCGTCTTTAAATGTATTATCACTGTATTTTTTATTTTCAAAATTAAAAAGTCATTTCAAACAAGTTCTATAAATTTTTTATTGTCCAAATTTTTCTCACTATGTATTCCCCCTATCCATAACCGCTATGTATTCCCCCAATCCATACTCTACCTGACAAGTCACACCTTGTCGTAGAAAAAAATACGTGGCTGAACCGCGAGGTAATAGCAATATTCACACTATCCATAGGGTATCCGAGACGTCGCCGAAAAATACGTGGCCGGTATTGAACGCAAAGATTCGGGAATGGTAGGTAAACGTAACGGAAAGTGGGCATATACTATATGATTTGTATTTAATAATATTTTATGGAAACGGAATGCCATGCGTATTGAAAGTAAACGGGAGGTATAGTGAGAATCGACCTTTATCCGGCGTTTGCGTCGAATAGGATCAAATAGACTGGAAGCCTTACCAGACTAACTTTCTCGAAAATACTACCTGTGCACTGGCGAAGCGTCCGTGTAACCACTGTTACCATTGGTAACAGTTAAAAATCTTGCAATTAAATATTTTATGACTGTTATGAAATAATTCCATTTATATTTTTTACCAACAGAAATATTTGTTAATAGTACCTAATTCAGTAAATAGCCAACTAGACGCACGAAAATATTGGCGAGATAAATGAATCCATTGCACTTTATTACATGCTGTTACCAATAATGGCAGTGGTAACGCAGGAGAAACCTCGCTATCGCTCGGGACTAGCTCGTTTCTGAAAATTTTGAAGGAGCGACGGCTCTGTTCGAGCGACGAGAGACGGCGCGCGGGCACGCTCTGTGTATTTCAGTATTGTCACCATTTTGAGGATTGGTAACATTAGTTTAGTACCTATTACAGATTACAGTGTGCGTGTATTTAAACATGGAAGAGTGTTGCTACAAGGTTGCTACGTATTGAGCAATTGATCAACTACTTGAAAAGTTATTCTCCTTGTATATTTTTTTTATATATAATTTTGAAGAAAAAAAAATTATATTATTGAAAATGGAAGAATTAAAATATGAACAATAGTTTTCAAAATCTATTCTTTTTCCTACTTGTTCATTTTTTTATGTTAATTTTATGGTAGAATAATACAGCGTGTGTCAGCCAAATGGAATAAATTAAATAGTTCAAATACTAATTGTTTTTTTGAAAAATGCTCAGATCTGTCGATTAGTATTTTAAATCTTAATTTTTTACATACAATAATAATGTATACAGGGTGTCCCAATTTAGAAATATGACGTCATCGTTAATTTTCTTAAATGGCAACACTGATCTTTTAATGGCTATTTAGATAGAGCGTGTAAAGCTATACATAACTGCAAAATATAAAATTTTTATTTTTTAACATTTCCAAGATAATCAAAAATAAAGTTATGTCTGTAATGTGGAATAAACTTAATAGTTCAAATAATAATTGTTTTTTTTTAATAATGCTTAGACCTGTCGATTAGTATTTGAAATCGAAATTTTTTACATACAATAATAATGTATACAGGGTGTCCCAATTTAGAGTTATAATGTTATTTGTTATTATCTTGTAAATGGTAAGGAATAAAAATTTCATATTTTGTAGTTATGTATAACTTTACACACCCTATCAAAATAGCTATCAAAATGACAGTATTGCCATTTAAGAAAATCAATGATGACGCCATATCTCTAAATTGGGACACCCTGTATACATTATTATTGTATGAAAAAAACTTCCATTTGAAATACTAATCGACAGATTTAGTCATTTTTCAAAAAAAAACAATTAGTATTTGAACTATTGAATTTATTCCAAATTACAGACACGACTTTGTTATTTTTTATTATCTTGTAAATGGTAAGGAATAAAAATTTTATATTTTGCAGTTATGTATAACTTTACACACCCTATCCAAATAGCTATCAAAATGACAGTATTGCCATATAAGAAAATCAATGATGACGCCATATATCTAAATTGGGACACCCTGTATACATTATTATTGTATAAAAAAAAATTCCATTTGAAATACTAATCGACAGATTTAGTCATTTTTCAAAAAACAATTAGTATTTGAACTATTGAATTTATTCCATTTGGCTGACACACAGTGTATGTTTAGTTTGTTTATTATTTATTGTTATATCTGTTACATATACATAATTACATACATATAATTTGGGAATAGTGATTTGTTTAATTTTATCCCACAGGATTGAAAACAAAAACTTATACTTGGGAGGTTCAAAATAATTTTTTTTAAATAAGATTTTTTTTACATCTGGTTTGATAACACTTTAGAAAAAGTCACGCGTCGCCACTGTACCTGTGTGAAGAAAAAGCTCGAATAATTTTAAATGTTTCCCCGTATTTGTCTACCACTATTCTATTTAATTTAGGCCGAGCCTAGATCATTCGCAGTGTGGAAGTACTTGGAGGGGATACGAGAAACGATCGTGCACGAATAGCGAAGAAATATTGCTTAAAGAAACTTTCTTAAATAATTCCTATTGTCAATTGAAATTGCCAAATTGACGTATAATTCATACCTACTGTCATTGAAGAAGAAAAATTATATGTTGCTCCACAATATTGAGATGATATGCAATTATTATATAAATGTAAATTTAATTAATTGTATTTTGCTTGCAGTACTGCGTTTTAATAATTAATTTTTTTTACTACTTACAATTGTTTACTTTTGTTTAAATTAAATTAAAAATTAGATCTAGGATAGAGCAGGCTAGAGCCGCTTTTAGAAGGATGTCCAAGGTGTTATGTAACAGAGACCTAAACTTGGCATTGAGGATCCGCCTACTTCGCTACTACGTGTTCTCGGTCTTACTTTATGGTGTCGAGTCCTGGACTGTTAATAAAATCGATCTAAATCTCCTTGAGGTTTTCGAAATGTGGTACTATAGAAGAATTTTAAAAGTTTCCTGGGTGGAGAAGATTCGAAACTCCACAATACTAGAACGTCTCTGCAAGACTACTAAGATCATAAAAAGCGTTAAGCAGAGAAAACTGGAGTATTTCGGACATGTAATGAGAGGTCCCAAATATAGGTTGCTACAAAATATCATACAAGGAAAAATAGCAGGCAAACGCAGTCCAGGACGAAGAAGAACCTCATGGTTGAAGAACTTGCGAGATTGGTATGGTGTTGATACAAGCATTCTATTTAGGGTGGCAGTGAATAAAATTAAGGTAGCTATGATAATAACCAACGTTCTGAAAGGACATGGTACATGAAGAAGAAGAATAATTGTTTACCTTTTAATAACATAACCTCAGTCTTATTTCTCTTCTTATATTTTTTTTGGGCTGTGGCCTTGACAATTATCCAGCAACCACGATTAATATAATTAAAAAACTCTAACAAGAAGTAAAACCACTTCTATGTAAATTGGTATATTTATTAAAACTTAAAAAATCCCAATGGATTGAATAAAATATGTCCAATTCAGAACGTTTTCAGACCTATCGGTCCATCATCAGTGAATGTGCATACTTGCTAAATAGCCCTAGAACCAAACAATTTTAGCAAGTATGCACATTCACTGATGATGGACCAATAGGTCTGAAAACGTTCTGAATTACACATATTTTATTCAATCCATTGGGATTTTTTAAGTTTTAATAAATATACCAATTTACATAGAAATGGTTTTACTTCTTGTTAGAGTTTTTTAACTATATGGTATACAGCCAACCTAAAGAACTTCCCTTTTACATTAATATAATTGGTCAATATAGTTAAAAGTGCGAAAAATGTTGCTGAGCTATGAAACCAGGTGTCGCTTTTCCGAGCTTGCACGGTCCCAATAGTAGAACATAGGGTCGTTGTATATTTAAGTTAAATTGTTCAAACTTTCAGTCATAATCTCGATGTCAAGTACGCGTTAAAAATATAAAATAAATTGTACAAAATAGTTTGATACAAATAATATGTTTCTAGTATATATATTACTGCGTGTAAATAAGTTAAAAATAAAAATCCACTAGGAAGAATTTCCTGTAGCTGGCTGTATACCATTAATTACAAGTAAAATTTAATAAAAAATTTTGGTCTTGGTAAAAGGTATATTATTTTAAAAAGCCCTATAGGGCTACAAACATCGAACAGAACGTTTTCGCTCTAAAAAGAGCATCATCAGTGTTGCAAGAACATGGTGAGCCAACCAAAAAATACGAAGGTCAAAGCCTTTCAAAAATGGACTAAAAGTCACATCAAAATGCTAACATAGCAAATTCCAAAGGATGGATATAATCCCTAAGGATATGGCCCTAGGATAACATATGACTCCCACACGTTGTAAGTGTTAGCTGTTATCGATGTTAGCTGTTATCATTGCTTGTACTATAAACAACTATAAATTTAGTAGCTGTGTAACCAATTTTTCATGATACTTCAAGTTCCATTGACAATTGTTGTCTTGACATCAGACAGATTCGCTTTTGATATCTCACATCTTAGTTGCCTGTCAGCTCTTGTAACATAATGACCTAATTTGTTACCTTTGACCCACTTACAACGTGTGGGAGTCATATGTTATCCTAGGGCCATATCCTTAGGGATTATATCCATCCTTTGGAATTTGCTATGTTAGCATTTTGATGTGACTTTTAGTCCATTTTTGAAAGGCTTTGACCTTCGTATTTTTTGGTTGGCTCACCATGTTCTTGTAAGTATAACCAAACTTTGATTCTACCTTGGTCATCACTTTAAGTTCAACATTTTGATAATTAATATGGTTATACTTATTTTAGGCAACACTGATGATGCTCTTTTTAGAGCGAAAACGTTCTGTTCGATGTTTGTAGCCCTATAGGGCTTTTTAAAATAATATACCTTTTACCAAGACCAAAATTTTTTATTAAAAATAAAGATTTATAAATTAAGAGTTTTCAATTAAAATAAGTGTTAAAAATTAAATAAAGTAAAGAACTTAGTACAAAAAATAAAAAATTAAAAAAATACCCACTCCATATTACTAAGATCCCATATTTTTATCAAACCATTTAATTAAATTCTTCTATTCTGATTTAAATATTCCATATTTATACCAAAACGCATTTGCATTCACTAGAGAAATTTAGTTTTGAGAAAATATTATTTCGAGTTAAAATATATATACATACTTAGTAATGCTCAAAGTTAATTAAACTAGCCTGAAGAAAAGTAAATTTATTTGCAGTTTTACCCACAATGCATGCTGTTAGCAAGCAGAAACTGCTATGTTATTAATATTTCAAAAGGCTTCCACAATTTATTTTCAAATTAAACATCTACAGAAATAATCAAAACTATATTCTAAGTAATAACTTTCATTATATTCGAGAGAACCTGCTGAAATACACTGAAATAATAATGAAGTTGTTAAAATGTAATTTCTCTTTAATATTGTTTTATAAATATGGATTCTGATATCGTTCATGGAAAATATATAAAAAAAGAGTAAAAAGAAAGAATAATCATAATATTAAAACGATTCGTAAAATTTGAATTTTAAGGGAATAAACTAGAATGAATTGGAATAAAATAAACTGAAATATTTATATCTCGTGGACCTTAAGGAGGCATTTGACAGGATGCAATTAAAGGACATAATCCATTTACTGTTAGCAAGAGAGATACTTTTAGGAATAATTAATACGATCTAAAATATCTATCAGAACAACACAATAAAAGTAAAACAACTAACTGACCCAATTGAAACTGGCAATATGACAAGACAAGGGATTACCTGAGTTCTCTATTGCCTAAGCTGATTGTGTATACAGGGTTGTGTAACACTATGGAACAGAGCTATAAGCACAAAAATATACAACGGACATACACGGTGGAGAAGATTAAGAACTGGGTAAGAAACAGAAGAATAGAATGTAACGACCACATAAGCTGAATAACAACAAATAGAGTAGTAAGGACAACGAGAGACGGTTCCCCAATAGGAATACGATCAGTGGGAAGACCACGGAAACGATGAAACGACAACTTAATGAGACAGAGTAGAACAACAGACAAAGCCATGTCTACACAAACAGAAGAGGAAGAAGAAGAAAACCCTAGCTAAAATGTTTAACACCGTCTCAAATGATGGTTGTACCTATACCCCAAAATTGTACCGGGTGTCCCAATAAGAATCGCTCTCGGCCATATCTCAGGAACCGTTTATAATACAACTTTGAGAAACGAATATTTATAACAAAAGTTGCCTCGGAAAAAGCCTAGAAATTATTTTCATAATTGTAGGTTCACTGCTAGAGGGCGTAATTGAATATCAAAAATTAAAAAACCAAAATTTTACAAAATTTGCCTAAAGAAAGGGCACTGGAAATCCAATCATCGTATTTTTCGTAAAATTCTGCGCATATTTGATTTCACAAGTTTAAGTCTACCTTTGCAAATAAGAGGTGGGGGTGAGTGGAAACCTTGTTTTGAAAAAATGGCTGTAAGTCCGGTTCTGCTAAATCGAATTTTGCAAACTTGGTCTTGTTGAAAACAGCTCTTGTTCATCAATGTAATAGTTATAATTTCTATACAGCCTATTAAGTAATATGCCAGCTAGGAGGCGTTATTTAATTATTTTCAGAAATCTAGTTTTCTTTGGAAAATATAAAGAAAAATTTTAAAAATACAAGTACGCATTTTTAATCTTGTATTACAAAATTAGATCAAATTAGCAACAGAATAGCGAAAACCGCATGTCGATACCTATTTTCTATCTCGAGATATCTTAACAAACGTGTAAATTTTAAACGTAACTGTTACTGTCACCAGTAAACGAAGTTGAGGAAAGGTGGTGTGCTGTGAAAAAAACAAAGAAACTTTTTAGATTTCAACGTGTATTAATTAAAACAACAATAGGACAAACAACACTATAAAATATGACAAAGAAATAAAAACAACTACTTAGTGACGACTTAAATGTTCAAATTATAGTCCATAATTTTCGAGCAAGTATTTACTCTTTAAAATTAAGTTGAACAGCAGTCTCAATTTCTGCTCTCGCAATGCTTTGCACGGCGTTTCCTACTCTCTGGATCATGTTTTCTCGAGTAGTGCGCCTAGCGGCAAAAGCAAGGTCTTTAATCCGTCCCCATAAATAAAAGTCTAATACAGTTAAATCTGGTGATCTGGCTAGCCAAAAAATAGGCTTCCACGTCCTATCCATCTACCAGCGAATGACTCATCTAAAAAATCTCTTACTACTCTGGAAAAATGCGCGGACAAGGGACAACCATCGTGATGAAACAACAGGGACCTACGAACTGCTAGCGGTACATCTTCCAGAAGAAGAGGCAATTCATTCCTTAAAAAATTAGATAGCGTTCACCAATAATAGCATTATCAAAAGGAAAGGGTCCAATTATCTGACTATTACCACATTTAACTCTTTGGTGTGGGGACAGTTTGGTATTTCACTTTTATTTGGGTATGGGGACGGATTAAAGACCTTGTTTTTTCAGCTAGCCCTACTCGAGAAAAAATGATCCAGAGAATACGAAACCCCATTCGAAGCATTTCGAGAGCAAAAATTAAGACTGCTTTTCAATCTACTCTTGAAAGAGTAAAGGCTTGAATCAAAAATGATGAGCAATAATTTGAACATTTGAGTCGTCACTAAGTAGTTGTTTTTATTTCTTTGTTATATTTTATAGTGTTGTTTGTCTTATTGTTGTTTTAATTAATTATATACGTTGAGATCTGGAAAATGTTTCTTTGTTTTTTTCACAGCACACTACCTTTCGTTAACTTCGTTTACCAGTGAGAGTAACGGTTAGGGTTAAAATTTACACGTTTCTTAAGATATCTCGAGACAGAAAAAAGGTATCGACATGCAGTTTTCGCTATTCTGTTGCTAATTTGATCTAATTTTGTAATACAGGATTAAAAATCCATACTTGTATTTAATATTCTCCAAAGAAAACTAGATTTCCAAAAATAATTAAATAACGCCTACTAGCTGGCATATTAGTTATTAGGCTATTTCGAAAATAAGACTCTTACATTGACGAAGAAGAGCTGTTTTCAACAAGACCAAGTATGCAAAATTCGATTTAGCAGAACCGGACTTATAGCCACTTTTTCATAAGAAGGTTCCCACTCACCCCCACCTCTTATTTGCACAGGTAGACTTAAACTTGTGAAATCAAATATGCACAGAATTTTATGAAGAATACGATGATTGGATTTCCAGTGCCCTTTCATTAGGTAAATTTTGTAAAATCCTGATTTTTTAATTTTTGATATTTAATTACGCCCTCTAGCGGTGGACCTAAAATTATGAAAATAATTTCCAGGCTTTTCCCGAGGCAACTTTTGTTATAAATATTGTTTTCTCAAAGCTGTACTCTAAACGGTTCCTGAGATATGGCCGAGCGCCATTCTTATTGGGACACCCGGTACATTTGATGTAGCGATTTTCCACGTTTATGGTAGATTAGATTGTGCATAGCTCCTTTTTTTAGTGACCTGACTGTGATTTTTTGAGGCTTTTGGACATCCTTTGTAGTTTTCTGGTTGCTCACCTTGGCAGTTAGCATATACAGGGTGAGTTATGAGGAACTGTACATACTCCTATCTCGTATAGAGGTCCCTATGGGGAATAACAAATGACCATTAAAAAGTGTCTGCTCCCATTGTTTAATACTATACAGGGCGAGTTTCGCATTTTGACAGAAATTTGTATTCGTCATAATTTTTGAACGGTCAGATCGATATGTCTCTTATTTTGGTCAATCGTTACACTATTACCACCTAATCAACTGATTTATTCAAACTAGAAAAAAATCAGGTCCGGCTTTTAAAAATTAGTTCGTTTGGGCCTTAGAAAAAATTTCACCCTGTATACGCTTTTTGAAAACTCTCATATGAATTTTACAAATTAGACAAATAGGCAATTA
This sequence comes from Diabrotica virgifera virgifera, assembly GCF_917563875.1. Lineage (NCBI taxonomy): Eukaryota > Metazoa > Arthropoda > Insecta > Coleoptera > Chrysomelidae > Diabrotica > Diabrotica virgifera. The sequence continues at coordinate 4,912,721 of NC_065444.1, read as the reverse complement.
AAATGGCATATTTACTTTTTTCCCACACGATTACTTAATTTTTTATAAAAAAATCAAATTTGACTATGAATAATTAAAAGTTTGGTAAAGTGAACTATATTTACTAGAAAACAGATTTAAAAACATTAACTTTTATTACAAAAATTAATTTTTTTTGAACAAATATTTAATTTATATTACCACCCAATCAACTGATTTATTCATACTAGAAAAAATCAGGCCCGGATTTAAAAAATTAGTTCGTTTTGATCTTGGAAAAAATTTCACCCTGTATACGCTATTTGGAAACTCTAGTATGAATTTTACAAATTAGACATATAGGCAAATAAAATGGCGTATTTATTTTTCCCCACACTATTACTTAATTTATTTATTAAAAAATCAAATTTGTCAATATCGAAATTTTACCAGATAAATAAAAAAAATTAAACAACGTTTTTCTAAATTAAAAGCTTCACCATTTTTTTTTCTATACCACGTCTAGATCTAAAACCCATAACACTTCTCTTTGGACTCTATAGTTCAACATAGACGTGATCAAATAGATAAATTTTAAATTTTTTCACTTAATTTTTGAGATTTAACTTTGCAATTCACGAATCTGCACCTTTTATTTTTAAAAATTCATAACTTTTATGAGAAAAAGACTGAAGGTCTACAACAATTTTCATAGTCTTCACAATGGTAAGAGATATGTGCTGTAAAAATTTCAGAAACAAAAATATTAAAATGGAACAGAGTTGTAGCGAGTTAAACCGTGATTTCATTTTTTTTTTTTTCATTTTTAGGTTAAAATTCGGATTTTGACAAATTTGATTTTTTAATAAAAAATTAAGTAATCGTGTGGAGAAAAAAATATGCCATTTTAATTGCCTATTTGTCTAATTTGTAAAATTCATATTAGAGTTTTCAGAAAGCGTATACAGGGTGAAATTTTTTCTAAGACCAAAACGAACTAATTTTTTAAATCCGGACCTGATTTTTTTCTATTTTGAATAAATCAGTTGATTTGGTGGTAACATAAAAAAATTAATTTTTGTAATAAAAGTTAGTTTTTTTAATCTATGGTTCACTTTACCAATCTTTTAATTATTCATAGTCAAATTTGATTTTTTTATAAAAAATTAAGTAAAGGTGTGGGGAAAAAATAAATATGCCGTTTTAATTGCCTATTTGTCTAATTTGTAAAATTCATATTAGAGTTTTCAAAAAGCGTATACAAGGTGAAATTTTTCCTAAGACCAAAATGAACTAATTTTTTAAATCCGGGCCTGATTTTTTTCTAGTTTGTATAAATCAGTTGATTGGGTGGTAACATAAATTAAATATTTGTTCAAAAAAAATTTATTTTTGTAATAAAAGTTATTTTTTTAAAATCTATGGTTCACTTTACCAAACTTGTAATTCACAGTCAAATTTGATTTTTTTATAAAAAATTAAGTAATCGTGTGGGGAAAAAATAAATATGCCGTTTTAATTGCCTATTTGTATAATTTGTAAAATTCATATTATAGTTTTCAAAAAGCGTATACAGGGTGAAATTCTTTCTAAGACCCAAACGAACTAATTTTTTTGAAGCCGGACCTGATTTTTTTTTAGTTTGAATAAATCAGTTGATTAGGTGGTAATACCGTAACGATTGACTATAATAAGAGGCACATCGATCTGACCGTTCAAAAATTATGACGAATAGAAATTTCTGTCAAAATGCGAAACTTGCCCTGTATATTATTAAACAATCTGAGCAGACACTTTTTAATGGTCATTTGTTATTCCCCATAGGCGCCTCGATACGAGGTAGGAGTATGTACAGTTCCTCATGACTCACCCTGTATGTTGGTTTCTTATTGCCTTATTCCGTATAACTTCGTCGCTTTTGTGACTTTTACTGCATTTCACACCTCTAGTTTGCACATGACATGCCCTTTTGGTGGCTTCTTCTTGGTGGTAGAAAACTTGGCAATGTAAACACTGGTAAACACAATGTAAACACTCTTGTTCTCTTATATCCTCATCTTCTAACGTATTATTATGTAGCATAGGTGCATAGAAGCAGTCTTCTTAAGACTGTCACATATCTTTCATGAACAGTTATTTTTTTCCATCTAAAATTTCTCTATATCTTTAGGTATGGCAGTCATGTTTTTTGTTTAAGTCTGTTCAATATGTTTAATTTTAATTTCTCCTTTTTCTCGACAACAGAATTTTTTACGCTGTACTTCCACATTTTTGAAGTTATACTTCTTTAGGCGCGTTAGGTGTAAATTTATATGTGCGCGAATTCATCAAAAGTCTTGGTCCTGAGCGCAGCTCAAACGTTATACGGGCTCTGATTGGGTAATTACAATAACCTGTCAACAATTGTTCAATATGTCGGTTATGGGTAAACAAATGTTGTGTATATTAGTTTTTATTGTTGTGAGGACACAGAAAAAAGCAAGTTTATAATTGTAGTGACTTTTTAAATAGTTTTTAAAAGCAACAGGTAAGTAATTATTGTAAATGTTTCAGTATTGTAATAAAAAATTAAATAGGTACTTACCTATTTGAAAAATGTATGTACCTATCTAGTAGGTAATGCTTTGATTTACATAAATTAAATACCAACAAAATTTCTACCAATCTTCATCTAATATATTGTTTTCTTATTCTTTGTTTTGTTGTATTTTAATATTTTATTTCCACAAAAATCAAACTAATTTGATTAAATTTAGAATTGTCAAACAGTAAAACGTTCAGTTCGCCTATCTTCGCAAATAACAGGTACGTGTAAGTGGCTAAATGAGTGGAAGCTTCGAATTCAAATCCCAAGCACCCGAATAAACACGGGTTTGAATCCCAATGCAAGTTTTTATTTTTTTAATTTTTTTATACATTTTATGATTGTAAGTATATTTTTTATATAATTTTTTTTTCAGAAAATGCGTATTTAATCAAAATTTTTGCCAACAATTATTGTTCAGAAATCATTTCTTTGTGGTATTTTTCAATGTGTTTGTGTGTTTTTATTCCTTTATTTTTTTAATTTTTGGTATTGTTTTAATAAGTTTTTGGCAAGTAGTAAGTATTAAAATTAGTTTAATATTTAAATAAAATATAAATAATCTGTTTAAAGTACATATTAATTTCGTTGGAATCATATAATAGAAGTATAACTTCTTACGTGCGTACAAAGTACACATATTTTTTTTTTTTTTTTTGTTCTTTTGTGTTTTCGAAAGTGTCCATTTCATCCTCCGTCTGTATAATTATTCTTATAATTTACGACAAATGGTTTTCCTTCTTCCCCTAATATTTCGTTATCTTCTCTTAATAAATCTATCGTGTTTTGTAATCTTTCCATTTGTTCTCTCATTTTTGTTACATTATTCCCGCATATCTTTGTACATTTTATTTTCATTTTGCTCTTCCTGTCTCTGTTTTTATCTTCTTTTAGTCGCTAATAATTTATTTCGCCTTTTTTGTTGTAATTACTGTTATGTAGATATGTGTCGGATTTGCATTTCTTACGGTCGAAATTTAGGTTATGTACATACAATCTTAAATTTTCTCTTCACTGTACTCTTTAGTAAAAGTTTCGTAGAGAAATGTAGTACAGGAGTTAGTTATACTAAAACCTTATATCTAAAGTTTGAGAATGCATAAGCCAAAATGTTTATATTCGTCTCAAAATATCAGTCAGGTTCGAATTTTACGTCTTTCAAGTTTAATCCGGTAGTAAAATAGAAGTTCAACTAGGTCTAGGTATATATTTACTTTAAAAGTAAGTTTCCAAACAATTTTGCTGACATGTATCCCATTCCAGTGCCGTAGAAACGTGTAACGAGCTAGGAGCTATTTGACAAACTTAAGAAGTTGTTGCAATAAACTAAGGATTGTTCAAAAACTAAAAAGAGGATTTTGAATATTTGTTTTCTGTCTGTTTCGTTGTGATTAATTCAAACACGATCGGTGTTACACAACAGAAATATACTTATATTCATTCATATTCGAGGTGACAACATCTTCGAGAATTTCAATCAAAGCATTGCTGATGTCTATAAGATCGAGGCCAAGTAAGCCAAATAATATCAAATTGGTATCACCATCCATCACCAATAGGGCTTTTCATCGATTGTCATTTGTTTCGAGCTTCTGTCATGTGTCACATAATATTAATATACCTACGGCATACGTCTTTGGTTTGTATCATTGGTATATGCCAATAACGTATGACGTAGATATATTAATATTATGTGACACATGACAGAAGCTCGAAACAAATGACTGTGAATGAAAAGCCCTATGGACCGTGAGAGTGTGACGTCAAAACGTCAAAAAGGTTTCCAAACAAAGCACCTGTCAATTGATTATACACGTGATTTGTGTAATCATTTTTAACTTTATTTTGTTTTAACAATCATCTGCACATTTTTTCTAAAGACACAATCCTTGTTAGTCGTATCAATCATATCGCTTTTAATTTGATAAATGTCCTTACACAAAATCAAGGATTTACACACTACATAGTACTTACTGCGTTTCTTCGGGTTTTTAACCAGTCCTATTTGGAAATATGGTGGGAAATATACTACGAGCATTGATTACAATCACGGGTACCAACACATTACCATTTTGTAAAAATTTCTACAAGCAATATATTCCAAATATAAAAACGAAAACAAACACCATGTGTGAATTTTTGCTTTATTTGGAAAACTTTTCAGAGTAGCCGACATTGATTTGACGTCACGACTATCACGGTCCATGATAAACACTTACAGATTATGATCAGTCAGAATTTTTATTTCAGAATTCTTTGAAAACTACACTCGGGTGCAAAATTAACCGGACACCTTAAAAATTGGTAATTTTTGATGTCTCGCAATTCCTAAACCTGTTGTCCGATTTAAGTGATTTTTTATTTTGTTATAGCCTTGTTCTTTAACAATACTGTTTTAATAATATTGTTGCTTAACAGGTAAATTTTAATTGTATACGAGGTGTACCAATGAAACTGTGTTTTTTTTCTTAAATTTCGCATCACCCTGTAGAATATTCTAGCATTTACAAAATACTGAAATTGAAATCTAACGATAGCCTCATGTTTTCTAAACATTCTGTTTTTTGATTCATTCGCGTACATTGGACCATAAAAAAGTTAAGTAATTTAACAACTAGCCATGTTTTTCATCAATACGGGGTCTTTTCAAATAAGTATGGCAACCTTTAAAAGGTAATTCTGCATGAAAAAATAATGACAGTTTGCTTTATAAACGGTATGTCCGCAATTGCTTCGTTTCTGAGATAGGGGGTATTAAAATTTTTCTTACAAACTGATGATTTATTTATTGCTTTAAAACCGGTTGAGATATGCAAATGAAATTTGGTGAGTTTTAAGACGTAGTTATTGCACATTTTTTGACATACAACTAAGAATTTAATATTCACCATTGGCGCGCATACGAGTAATATGACAGCTCATATTACCCGTATGCGCGCCAATGGTGAATATTAAATTCTAACTTGTATGTCAAAAGTTGTATAATAACTACGTCTTAAAACCCACCAAATTTCATTTGCATATCTCAACCGGTTTTAAAGCAATAAATAAATCGTCAGTTTATAAGAAAAATTTCAACACCCTCTATCTTAGAAATTAAGCATTTGCGGACATAGGTTTATAAAGTAAACCGTCATTATTTTTTCATGAAGAATAACTCCATAAAGTTTGCCATGCTTATTTAAAAAACATACTGTTTTGATAAAAAACATGGCTAACTGTTAAAGTAACTAACTTTTTAACGGTCCAACATAAGCGAATGACTCAAAAAAGAGAATGTTGAGAAAACATGAGGCTATAGTTCGGTTTAAATTTTAGTATTTTGTAAATGTTAGAATACTCCACAGGGCGATGCGAAATTTGAGAAAAAAACACAGTTTCATTGGTACACCCGGTATACAATGAAAATTTACCTGTTTAGCAACAATATTATTAAAACGGTATTGTTAAAGAATAAGGCTATAAGATATTAAAAAATCACTTAAATCGGACAACAGGTTTAGGAATTGCGAGACATCAAAAATTACCCATTTTTAAGGTGTCCGGTTAATTTTGCACCCGAGTGTATTTTCGGATTGTAAATCGATAGGTCAGAACATATTGGTAAAATTTAATTCTCATTACAATCAATTATTGTTGTTTAAACCCTTCTACTTCTTGATGTGCGTGTCTGTAATGAATTTTGGCGGTCATCGTGGCAATCTTTCCTGGAACCAGGTTCTGAGGTTAATTAACCAGGATGTTCTTCTTCTTCCTGGACCTCACTTTCCAAATATTTTTGCTTACAATGTGGCTTGTAGGAGGGCATATCTGAATTCATTTCGCACAATGTGTCCGAAAACTTTCAAGATTTGATAGTGGTCAGTTTAATCACACATAAAACAATATTTTTAACTTAAACACATGTCACAAGAAAACAGTTCTCGAACTTTTTTGTGCAACTTTGCAGAGTAAACAATTTACCGCAAACAACAGTTTATTCTATTCGAAAAGGCTTTTGACAGTGTCGAACATTGGGCAGTGAAAAGTTCTTTGATTAACAGCAGAATTGACCACAGATATACAGACCTAATAGCCTATATATATAAAGAAGCCACAAAAACAATTAAAGTATACGAAGTAACACAATCATTTCAAATAAATATAGGCGTAAGACAGGGTGACACAATATCACCGAAACTTTTCAAGCAGGCTCTGGAAGATATCTTTAAAATATTAGAATGGGAAGAAAAAGGTATAAACATTTGTGGACAACGCTTGAACCACCTAAGGTGCGCCGATGACATCGTATTGATAACGGATAAAAAAGAAGAGATCTTTGAAATGATGAAAGAACTGGATATAGAAGCCGGAAAGATAGGCCTTTAAATATGAATTACAGCAAGACCAAAATCATAACAAATACAGATGAGGACATCACAATGAGGATCAGACCTGGAATCTAATCATATTGACTCCAAGTTAATTTGGAACTGTCTTTGGAAACAGTAACAAATTTGCTCTAAGTACCTGGATATACTGGTATTGAAGGGAACCCAAAACCGGACCTACTTGTCACGGGAGGAGCAACAGAAACATTCATATACCTATAGACTGTCATTGGTATAGCAAGAAGAACATCTTCTTCTTCTTCTTCTTCTTATAATAGGCATCTTGGCCTGTTCCTTACCGATTTTGAGCTTGTATTTGTAGCTGTGATGTTGACTGCCAGGTATCTAGCCACCTTTTAAAGGGCCTTCCTATTGGTCTCTTGCCTGTTGGCTTCGAATCCCTGGCTATACGGGCTATTCTCTCGCTGCCCATTCTCGTCACATGCTGATTCCACTCTCGTCGTCTCTGTCTTCCCCACCGTACTATATCTTGTATGTTACAGAGATCTCTTATTCTGTTGTTCGGTATTCTGTCTCTCAGTGTTTTCCCAGTTTTTGGCCTCAACGTTCTCATTTCTGATGTTCTCAGTGAAGAACAGCGAATAGACCAATATCCGACTGGGTGAAACAGATAAGACGTAACCACTGGTACGAACAAATGGGTCTCAAGCATTCGAAGAGTTTCACACATAAACCTTCGAAGCAGCAGAGATCCAAAGATCTACTAGATATGAATGGAAATGATAATTATTTTAGGCGAAATTTTTATAAAAAAAATAATAATAAATGCGTTTCTAGACTAGTTCTTCTTTAATAAATAAAAAGCACAAGCATGGGTTACGTTTTCCCAGTGTTTTACCTTTTTAAGAAATTTTACTTGTCTATCTAAATATATATTTTTGTAAACGTTTAAACGTTCTTTAACTATAAATATTGTAGAAGAACTACTCTTCTCACTGATTCAATTAATGTGGTTAAAGATTATTTACCGGCTGGTACTGAGGAAAATTGCGAAAATTGCGATAGTAAAAGCTACGTGTCCTCTTACAGGAAACGACGTAAACGTTTTCAAATAGTAATGTACTCCCCACTACATCCATTAGATGGAAAGCTAGTATGTATTAGATATTAACATTTACTGGCCCTTGCGACTTAACCGGAATATAAAGCACATTTTTGTAACAACAGCAGGATTGGTTGTTATAAAATATCTTGCAGTAAAATCGGTAACAATATAATTTATAAAAATATTAACTAAGTAGTGAATATCATATTATGAATATTATTAATATGTGTCATCCATTCTTCATCGTCATTTATATTATACGCTTTCAGAGAACTAGCATGTTTTACTTCTACATAAAATTATGTTACTTTTCTGTTGTTCTGTTTTACATTTCGCTGGAATAAGTGTCACCCCCCTTATTAACTTATTTATTTTTAGCACATAAGCAAAACACTCGGACAGGTCGATTTTTAAAATAATCATAGTATATTTTTTAAATGGGAAAGTAAATTATGTGATACCTCATTTAAAAGCTTTTGCAATACTGATTGCAAAAATGTATAATACTTTAATCCTATTTGAGAGCGTAGGCGCAAAATTTAGGTCGAATTATTTTTAAATGCATTCATTTTTTTTCCTAATCATGAGAAAACTAATAAGTATTTTTGAAAAATTTAAATGCAGAACGAAATATTACAGTATTATTGAGGGTATCGAGTCCCTAAGAACTTCTATAATGTTCATTTTAATAAGTCACAGGGGTGAAAAAAAGAGAAAATTTAGTCTGATTTTTAATTTCAAATATATCATTCAAAAGAAATTTTTTGTTAAGTCTAAGGGACTTTCGTCCCTCCATAATAATGTGATCTTTCATTCTGAGTTTAAATTTTTCAAAATTACTTATTAGTTTTCTCAGAATTCGAAAAAAATGAATGCGTTGAAAAATAATTCGACCGAAATTTTGCGCCTACACTCTCAAATAGTAGTAAAGTATTATACATTTTTGTAATCAACATTTCAAATGCTTTTAAATGAGGTGTCACATAATGTACTTTCCCATTTAAAAAAGTCAAAGTTATGCCTGTCACCTGAAGAGGGATCGCTTGAAGTTTGAAACATTGATGCTATAATATACTATGATTATTTTAAAAATAGACCTGGCCGAGCGTTTTGCTTACGTGCTAAAAATAAATAAGTTAGTAAGGGGGGTAACACTTATTCCAGCGCACTGTATATTACAACTGTTATGATTCTCATTATATGTTTCTTTAAAAGTTGTTCACAGTTCCAGTTCTTTCATTGATATTACAAAGACGAAGGTAAATGGTTTTTTTTTAATTAAATTTAGGTTGCATTTCATCTGGTACCATTTCCAGCTCAAGGTGATTTTTAATTATCTCTTCAGATTTGATCCTGGTATCATTTTGTCCTGCTTCCTGTTATCTTATCCGCCTTCTGTAAGCTCATACCGTACCCTCCTTCTCCGCCCATATATGTAATGGAGGCAGGTTAAACATGAGGCAGGTTCATGTCCCAGCAATCGTCCAAAGTCCAAGAAATTAGATGAAATGTTCTTATTAAGGGGCTATCCTAGTGTAAAAGTGCTAAATTCATAATATATACTTTTTTGGGATTTCTAAAATAAATAGTACTACCTATAGTAATCGTTATGAAAATTTGTACAATCATTTATTATAAAAAGAAGTATATGTAAAACAATTTTCATAAAAAAATATTTAAAATTAAATGATTTATGCGCGATCTACTGGCAATGTGAAAATAAAAACAGATCCACTGCTGCAGTGATTGGGACTATAGCCCAGTAAATGAACGGGAAATTCGACGATACCGTGTAATTTTCAGAGTCAACTCCGAATTGCATGAAAATTTGGATTTAGGTTCTACTTGCCCTCCACTTCAAAGTTGAAATTGTGCCGTTAGTTGCTTTTACTTGGGGGGTGACAGCCACCCCTTCTCGGGGGTGAAAAAACATACGTTCAAGATAAGACCGGAAATGGATAATTTGACTGACTTTAAGCAACTTTTGTTCTATAGAGTTTTTTACGCAAGTCAATACTTTTCGAGTTATTTGCCATTGAAAATGTTGATTTTTCGACAAAAAAAACTACGTTTTCAGACGGTTTTTCGCAAATAACTCAAAAAGTAAATATTTTATCAAAAAAAATATCACTTCAAACCAATCAAACTTACAGATCATTATAAACAATACACATACAGTTAAAACAGATGGTAAATTCAAACGATTAATTTCATTTAGGGTGCTAAATAGAGGGAGGTTTTCACGATTTTTTTTTTGCCAAAAAAAAAGGGGCCAACTTTTTTTTTCAGTGTAACTCGTTTATTTTTGATGCTATAAACTTTTGTAAAAAACAAATAATAAGCTTTTCTTCGATACTTTAAAAATATTAATAAGGTTTTCCCGAAAAACGCTTCTTTCTTCGGTGATTTCGCGTTGAATTATTCGATTTGGAATTAGACGAATAAGAACGTATTTTTCATGAGCTACAACTTTGCTTCTACTCAATTTATAGACTTTACCGGTACACCATTTTTTTCGTTTTTTTATAGGCTACACTTTTGCTAAAAATATTTTTTTCGATAAAATATTTACTTTTTGAGTTATTTGAAAAATATTGACTTACGTAAAAAACTTTATAGAACAAAAGGTGCTTAAAATAAGTCAATTTATCCATTTCCGGTCTTATTTTAAACACGCGTTTTTCACCCTCCGAGAAGGGGTAAATGTCACCCATCAACTAAAAGCAACCAATGGCACAAATTCAACTTTGAAGTGGAGGGTAAGTAGAATCTAAATCCAAATTTTCATGCAATTCAGAGTTGCCCCTGGAAATTACACTCCAAAACGGTCATTTATTGGGCTACTAATAGAGATCCTGAAACATAAAATTTCAAAGTGATTATTAAAATACAAGTTATTTCCTATACCATTAACTAGGAACTATTTTTGAAAAATATTAAAATTTGGAAAAATGACGAAGTGTTGAAAAATTGTTTTAAAATTAGCTAAAATATTTTCAGTTTTAAAAACCGCCAAATTGACATTTTTTATCCGATCAAAAAACCCCTCGTTGATGGTATAGGAAATAACTTATATTTCACTGCATCAGTATAATGTTTTTATTTTCACGGTGCCAGTAGATGGCGCATGTTTGATTTTCAATATTTTTTTTATAAAAAGTGTGTTGCATGTACTACTTTTTACAGTAAATGCTCGTAATGCGTCAAATTTTCAAAACAATTCGTACAGTACTATTTATTTTAGAAATCCAAAAAAGTATATATTATGAATTTCGTACTTTTACACTAGGATAGCCCCTTAATCTGCTTCTTCGCGTCTCTTATCAGAATTATCTGACGTTGGCGATCACCATTGTGAAGACTTCTAGATCTTCTGCAACGTAGAATAATTGTACTGCATTTGACCTCTTAGTTCATTCACGAGTGTTTTAACCAAAAAACTTGTTTTCTTCCTACACGTATACAGCCCTCTCACAGGGCCGTAGATGTGTAGGTGCAGAGTAAGGATTTTCCCTCACAATATGTCCTAGATAAGACATTTTCCGGTGTTTGACAGGCTTTAGAACAAATAAAACAAACACTTAAATACATGAAGAACAACAAAGCATCCGGACCGAAGAACATACCAGCAGAACTTCTAAAACACGGAACACCAAAACTAATAAGGTAGCTTAAAGTGCTATTCACAAGATACTTGAATAGAGAAGAAATCCCGAATAGTTGGAAAGAAGCATAGCATGGAACAGTAATTGCTAATGTAATGGGCGTTAAGATCAGAACATGACGGGGTACTAACATCGGAAGGACTGGTAACAGAATTGCACCCTGGGAAAAAAGACTGCTCGGAAAGATTGAATTACTGTGCAGGGATATTGGTTAAGTCACAGAATATATACGAGTTGTACGAATTAGAAAATTCATCAGGAGAGCTGAAGAAATAATACTGAGTGCTGCAAGACACTCAAGATATGATCCAGAAAACAACATAGCCCAACAGTGCCTGGATACATTAAAACAAATACTCTCCGTTTATTCAGGACGACTAAGAAGGTACAAAGTGAGTAACAACCGAAAATTCGACAATGCCCTTTTTGAGACTGCTGAGAAGGCCTTCTATCGAAAACTCAATTCCACCGTAGAAAATCTTGATAAGTCTTACCCAAGCCACGAAGAAATTCATGAGTTTTGGGGAAATCAACTTTCCACACCAGCTGATCTTAACAACAAGGCTGGATGGATAGAAGATACGACACAGTACTGCCAACACTACACTACTACTCTCTACGAACCCTTCACCACTGAAGAAGTATCAAATATCATCAAAGAGCTTCATAACTGGAAATCTCCTGGACCAGACGGAGTTCAAAACTTCTGGCTTAAGAAGTTTTGGAGTGTTCATGATTGCTTATCAACACAAATTAATAATGTTATTTCTAATCTGCAGGAAAGACCATTATTTCTAACTCAGGGAACCACTTATTTAATACCGAAGGATCAAAATAACACCCAAGATCCAGCCAAATACCGCCCAATTACTTGTCTTCGAACTTTGTATAAATTGGTCACATCCTGTGTAGCCCGGCGTATCTACCAACAGTGTGCACTGAACAATATCATAGAGCCTCAACAGAAAGGATGCGCTAAGGGTTCCATGGGTTGCAAAGAACAACTTGTCATCGACTCAGTCATTTCTAATCAAGCATATTCCAAAAAGAGGAACCTATTTACTGCCTTCATTGATTACAAGAAGGCCTTTGATTCAGTACCGCATGAATGGCTTATCGATATATTGAGACTATATAAAGTCGATGATAATATAGTGACCTTTTTACAGCATATAATGACAGAGTGGAAGACTAGAATTCACCTTCAAATACCTGGTGAAAATAACATCGAAACTGAAAATATCGCAATCAGCTGGGGCCTTTTCCAAGGAGATTCGTTAAGTCTACTGTGGTTCTGTCTAGCTATGAACCCACTATCTCAGCTATTGTACTCCACTGACGCAGGTTTTAGCATCAAAAATAACAAGAATGTGGTGGCGAAGCTTAATCATCTGTTGTATATGGATGATTTGAAATTAATGGCTTCCACTCTAAACCAAATAGATGAGATGCTAAGAACTGTAGAATCCTTTTCAAATGACATTAGTATGCACTTCGGACTAGACAAGTGCCGTGTTTTAAATATAGTCAGAGGAAAAGTACAGCCCGGTGGATTCGATATGCAAAATGGTCAGAACATCGAGGCCATGGGTGAAAACCATATGTATAAATATCTTGGAGTAAAGCAATCGCGGAAAATTGACCATAAGCAAAAAAAAACTGAGATAACTACGGAGTTAATACGAAGAGTAAAACAGCTGCCTCGTTCACACCTTAACAGTAGAAATTTGTTTAAGGCACTAAACACCTACGCATGTTCCGCTCTTAGCTATTCGTTTGGCATTGTTAAGTGGACAAAAACGGACATACAGAATCTTCAGCGAAAAGTAAGAACACACCTCACAAAGGCACAAAAACACCATCCTAAAAGTGCAGTAGAAAGAACAACATTACCACGGAATCTAGGAGGAAGAGGACTTATGGATATAGGTGAGCAATTAGATAAACAAATTGCTAATTTAAGAAATTATTTTCAGTTGCAAGCTGAGAGATCTACTCGACATCGCGCTATTTGCGCAGTAGATGACACAACACCGATCAAACTGAGGGAACCAGAAATGCGCATAAACCACCTCACTAAAGACGAAAAAATGCGCACCTGGATGGGTAAACCTCTGCACGGGCGACATCTCAATGAGGTCAGCCAAGACTATGTCGACAATATAGCGTCGAACTATTGGTTGACATCAGGAAAGATATTCCCTGAAACGGAGGGTTCATTACTGGCCATTCAGGATTAGGTTATACCAACCAGAAATTACCTGAAATATATCATCAAAGACCCTCAGGTTCAAAACGACAGATGCCGATATGGATGTCAAGCCCAAGAAACCATCCAACATATTACAGGGGGCTGCCAGGCATTTGCTGCAACTGAATACAAGGAACGGCATGACGCAGTGGGAAAAATCCTTCATCAGGAGATAGCTATCAAGCTGGGACTTCTCCAAACGGACCATCTCCCGTATTATCAATACGTCCCTGAGAGTATGCTTGAGGATGGCAACTACAAGCTATACTGGGACCGCACTGTGCTCACAGACCAAACAGTGGCACATAATAGACCAGATCTCGCACTAGTTAATAAATTAACAAGACAAACAACACTAATTGATGTGGCGATACCTAACAACAATAATCTACGTAGTAAATTTACTGAAAAGATCGTTAAGTACAGAGATCTGGAAATTCAAATACGAAGGCAATGGAGAATGCAAAGTACCCAGACGATACCGATTATTATGTCTACTACTGGAGTCATTCCGAAGACCCTCCTCGAAAGCATAAAAAAGCTGAGTCTGAATGAACATCTTTATAAGACCATGCAGAAAGCTGTACTACTCGCGACGGCCAGAACTGTACGAAAATTTTTAGAGATACACCTGCACTTCAAGTCACCTAGGGCTCGATAACACGGAAAGAGTCCCACCAGAGCTCAATCCTTTTGATACCGTAGGTACCTGGAATGAGTCAATTTTTCCCTTAGAGGGAGTGTGAGCCGTATGGCTAAATCTGGATAATAAAAATAACAGTCTTTAGCAGTTTTCTATCTTTGTGGACCCTCCTTAGTACTTCCTCATTAGTTTTTCTTGCTGTCCAAGATATCTTCAGCATCCGTCTATGAATCCACATTTCCGGTGGTTCAATTCTGCCATGGTAGATACTTTTAGTGTCTACACTTCTGCATCATACAAAAGAGCGAGCAAATCAAAAATAGCACTTAACCATTCTTTACCTTAGTTCTAAACTGAGATGATTATTGCAAAGAAATGTCTTCATTTTCATAAAAGTAGTTTTAGTCATTGCTATTCTGCGTTTTATTTTTTTATCTGGATCTAGTTGGTCCGTTGTGACAGTTCCCAAATGTCATTTTTGTGAATTTTTCCAACTTGGACTTAATTTAATTGGAGCACTGCATCTGGATCTTATTGATAAAAATCTAATATAAAATTAACAGATAGGAGAAATTTATCGCCGCTCTTTTTATAAAAAGTTCATAAAACATCAATGTGTATGTTTCGTTAAAAAACATTCGTTCATTTTATATAAAATTATACTATTAAAAAATTAAATTATACAAGAACCCTTAATTAAAAAGATTCTCCTGTTTCTCTGCTTTTTTACATTGAAACCTGAAACCCAATACTAATGCTTTAGCATAAACTTTTCTAAAGGTTTGTGGTAGTTTCCTGTCAAAGAAAGAAAGTTTGGTTAGAGTGATTTTTATTTATTTGAATATATTTAGGGATATTACCATTCTTCGTAGAAAAATACTATTGATCCATGATAATAATATTCTTGTGATTTAAACTACCAACTTCAAGTTTTTTAGATTATGTTTCGAGTAAACTGATTAAAAAAACTAAAAATCATTAATACTCTTGAAAAAACGTTTATGTAATGTAGAGGCAGATACTTGATTTGTTTATTGTCAACGACATTGAAAATATCTGCGTATCATTTACTTTTAAAAAGGTAAAGCAACTAGATCCATCGAGAAAAAAACAGTAATAAAGATTGGCTTGGATGACATGCACTATCCTAAAAGTATTTAAAAGTGCGTATTTAAGGGGATGGGTACGTATTTTCGGCTGCAATGTTATTTAAATGGTGATTCATTTTTTTCGAATCCTGAGAAAACAAATAAGTATTTTGGAAAAATTTAAACGCAGAATGAAAGATTACGTTCTTACCGAGGGCTGAAAGTCCCTAAAAATATCTATAATGTTTATTTTAATAAGTTACAGGGGTGAAAAACTAAGAGAAAATGAGTGTGATTTTTAATTTCAAATATCTCATCCAAAGAAACTTTTTATTTATTCTAAGGGGCTTTCGGCCCTCGATAATAATTTAGTCTTTAATTCTGCGTCTAAATTTTTTAAAAATATTTATTAGTTTTTTTAGGATTCGAAAAAAATTGACACCATGTCCGTGGTGATATTTTCGAAATCGGACATTCGCTATCTTTGTCATACAACGCACTGAGTCAAATAATAGAATATGATGACAAGGCAGTGACACTTTTAAATATTTGACATGGCATCGGGAATATTTTGAGTTGTTGATTAAATAATATTGATAGTGTATTTGATAAATAACTAATTTAAGACGTGAACTTAATAAAAAGTTATTTATTGTTCATTATTTATGGAAGATCCAAGCAGAGAATACATCAGTATTCTGTGATACAAGTATTTTGTTGTTAAAGATGTTCAAAATTGTAAGCGTTCCATAGTAACAGTATATTATTAAAAATCACTTTAAAACTTTTTCTCTTTTCTCGATTGAATATTAGTTTTTGTTGTACATATAAATTATTACAATCACTAAATACATAGTTAGTGAAAAAGTCATCACATTTATTAACTGAAGTAATAATTTGCAATTATACTAATAACAGTTATCCAAGAACATTCAAAAGCCATCTCTTTAAAGTTAATGATGACATTGTCAGGTAGAATGACATTCTAGTAATGTTTACATATCCATACCAGTGTGAATTTTACTACACCTAATTTGCCGTGTAAAGACAGAAAAAGTAGGGATAGCCGTAAAATATTTGCGAATTATGTACCGATGGCCTAAGTCGAAGGTGTCCAATACACGCTCTACGCAGCCTACGGCGTCTATTGGAGACAACCGGCTAAGTCGGTGGTCACTTGAATTCACCTCGTAATTTGAATTTGTTATAGAATTACTCTTTTTAACTATTTTCGGTTGTAAGATAGTGGTTGTCCTTCAAAGTTTATTAAAAGTAACGAAAATGGACAATTTTCCTACGGCGAAACGATGTACGCAGCCTACAGCATCTATTGGAGACGTATTTGTTTTCCACGACCAATTTTACGCTATTAATAGACATAAGTTACATTTTTGTTCTTTTAATGGCCAGGAATTAAAATAATTTATTAAATCGCCTATTTATCCATTGCTGAGCTAGATAAATAGGTGATTAAACATATAAATAGGTGCTGGATAAATAGTAAATAAGCATTATAGTACATTCTTTAAAGGTAAACTATTGCAAAACCTCTAAATTTTAAAGTACTGCTTGGACTGACATGAAATTTGGCATACACATAGCTAACAAGTCAAATAAAAAAAGTGATATTGTGCCGATGTGTGCTTTTGCCCTAGGGGTGAGTTTCACCCCCTTTTGGGGGAAAAAATATATGTTCAAAATAAGTCCGGAAATGGAAAAAATTACTAATTCTAAGCAACTTTTGTTCTATAAAGTTTTTTCACCAAGTTAATACTTTTCGAGTTATTTGCGAGTGAATATGTCAATTTTTGTACAAAATAACCACGTTTTCAGACGGTTTTTCGCAAATAACTAAAAAAGTAAGTATTTGGTGGAAAAAAATTCTTATCAAAACTATAGCACGTAAAAAAGTGAAAAACTTGGTGTATATAATAAGTCACTATACCTAGTAGAAGCAGAGTTAGATAGATAATAAAAAATAGGTTCATATTCGTCAAATTCGAAATCGTATATTTTAACGTGCCATAACCAAAAAACGAAGCACTTTTTTGGGGAAAACTCTACTTAACTTTTTTAAAGTCTTTAAAAAATGAAAAAATTTTTAGCATCAAAAGTAAACAACTTAAGCTCAAAATAAAGTTGGTCCCTTTTTTTTTGGTAAAAATCGGGAAAATCCCCCCCTAACTAGCATTTCAAATGAACTTAATTGTTATCACTTCACAAGTTTTTTACTCTCGTATGTATTGATCATACGATCTGTAAGTTTCATCGGTTCAAAGTCCTTATTTTTGAAAGAGCTGTAGTTAAATGGGCTTGAACGAGTCACGAGAACTCGCTGATTTCATACAGATGAGAAGGATTGTATTGGTGTACTTTGTCTGTAAGAAATTGCTGAAAAGGTAAATCGAGGGATCTTGGAGATGGATGCAAATTTTTATATTATAGTAGTGCGAGCAGTCATATTATTTTGAATGAGCGGAAGGAACATATTTTAAGGGTAACCAGAAGAAAGGATAGAATAATGGGTGCCCAACTGAATAAAGGCAATACCAACCATACGTGCCTACGCCCCACAGGTAGGGTACGAAGAACAGGAAAAGGCTGAATTTTGGAGTATCATTGATGCTCGAAATGCTTGAGATATCTGTAGATAAAAACTGTTTTATTGGAGGTGATTTGAATGGACATATTGATAGAGAAGGAGCAGTAATAGAATGGGTTCTAATCCTAAAAGAAAATAATGTGATTGACTGAAGACCAATACGTTATCTATATCAGCGGGTAAAGAGAAACTCGGATAGATTGTGCTATGTAGAAGAAGCCAACTAAAGGAGGTTACCAAATGTACAGGAATAAAGAATGAGTGTAGTTAATTTAGATGAGTAGGTGAGTAGCTTTTTAACACTGACGTGTTAGTGGATATGGAAATAAAGCTGAGACCGAAAGGAGAGCGAGTAGGACATCAGAAAGTAAAAGTTGTTGTGGAATGTAAAGGATAAGGATTTGGCAAAAGTCTTTAAGAGTAGGGTACAGGAAGAATTTGAGGAAAAATATACGGTAAATTACCGGTGGGCAGCCTAAAGTAGAGTTTTGGGTCAGGTGAGTGTGAGAGAGAACACCAGAGAAGAGACAGAGAATTCTGGACCCCAAATAAGAATGAAACACCGAGGATAATCTGAGATGAATTTCGAGGCATTAAATAGGATGAAGTATGGCATGGCAGTAGGCCCTGATGGAATAATTGTGTATTGTATTAAGTGTATCTCTGGATTGTATTAAGCATACAGACGTGACGTATGGCGTAACGCTGTAGGCGGCGTACGGAGTTTATTGGGGACCACCGACTAAGTGCTGAACCGTCCTCACTTTTTTCTATCTATTACAGTTTTTCAATCTAAGACTCAGCAAGGATAGCTGCGGGAATAGATCATTATACTCCATATCATCATTATTAAGATATAGGCTGCTAAAACGATTATCTAAATAATTAAGACTGTGCATGTCAAATATTCGCCCAGTTGTTACATATGGAAGTGAAACATACACAAAGGAAGGTTCCAGTGGCGGTTATCCCTTTAGGTCAATTGGTCAATGACCTCCCTGTAATAATTGTACAATCAAACGATTATAATGTAATTATTTCCTTAACAAAAAGAAAATTTTCTGTATTAAAAATGTTCGGAATACAATAGTATCGTTCAAAGTTAAATTTTGCTTTTATTGTATTGACTTTTCAGTCATTTTGTTGTTGTAAAATATAGCGACAAAGATGCCGCCAAAAGATTACCGATAAATAAACATGAAATACGAGCTGTTTGACAGTACCGAAAAGCCAAATTTATCTTTGACTGAAACTACCGCAATATTACTCTTAAACAGCTAAATACGAACATTCACGATGGTCAAGAAATTTATTTGACCTCACTGTGAGAATACAGCACTGGGATTCCGAACGTTCACGAAAATACGCTCTTATATGCAAGTTGGTACCATCGTGGTCATTGACCGTAGACCGTAGATCTACGGTTGAGACGTGACTATCTACGCAGGGAGTAAGATTAGTTCGGAATTTACAAAGTTAAGTGCGTTCGTGAGATTAATATTATTTTATTATAGATTTTTATAAAATGTCGGTAGTGGTTAGTATAAATGAACTCCAACGCCAAATGAAATTAAATTGAAGAAGAATCGATTTACTTTTTAAATCCGCATAAAAATGTAAGTTTTTATTTATTTTAGGTTTTGAGTTTAAGTAGTTTGTTGATATTCTGGCTGTTATAATTACATATTATATTATACTATTTATCTGATTTATTTGACAATTAGTAATGAAGACTTGTTCCTTTTACTTATTTCATAATTACTTGTCAAATAAAGATTCTCTTAAATTTAAACAACATATTGCAAAATAAGTTATAAGAAACCAATACAGATGATGGAATAAGAAATTATTTAAAATGGGATTTGTAGGTCTTGTTTTTCCAAAAAAATCTTGAACCACCGGATATGACCTCCCCCTTCACTTACAGACCAGCCGCCACTGGAAGGTTCTCAGAATGACATTAGGCCCTCAAAAAGATGAATTGACAGAAGAGTAGAGAAGGCGCCATAATGCTGAATTGGTAACTCTGTAGGTACTGAAAACATCGTCAGACATATAAAAGCTAACCCCATAAGACGGTCAGCACATGTGGTAACATCAGAAGAAGACAGAGTGTTAAAGACAGTATTTTTTTGAGAAACCAGACGGCAGAAGATCAGTAGGCTGTCAAAGGAAAAGGTGGAAGGATGGTGTTGAAGCCGTTTTATCTAGGATTGGGGAACAGTACTGAGAAATGAAAGAGCAAGATTGTAGAAGTAGAAGATGAAAGGCTATAGTGGATGCGGCGAAAACTCTTGTAAGGCCAGTCAAGAAGGAGAAGAATCTAAGACTGGACAGACGGGCAGAGGGAAATTTTAATTTCATATTTTATTATTTTGATCAAATTATTCATAACCTTGTGGGACAGGATAAGGTAAACCGTCAATTTTAATTATACATTCAATACATTGATAATTTGCTCCATTATGGATATATAGCAATTTTTTACGAGCTGCTGGCAGTACCCTGTTTAGCAATTACGATTCATACAAATAACCGTTGTCCATTATTCAAGCCGGATAGTATTAATATCAACTAGGAATACAAAATAAAATTTATGGTACACTTATTCATTATTATTAATTTAAATGATAAATTGTCCACTATAATACAAATGCGGTAAATGATATGCCATCGCAATTAACAATTTATTAACAGTTAATGGCAAAAAATTGGATAGATATTGTTACGGTACAAGGCTATTAATTTTCATTTAGTGGTGTACATTTATTATACTGTATTTTATGCCAAAATGTTATAAAACATATTTGAACAGCTGAAATAC
Source organism: Diabrotica virgifera virgifera (assembly GCF_917563875.1). Classification (NCBI taxonomy): domain Eukaryota; kingdom Metazoa; phylum Arthropoda; class Insecta; order Coleoptera; family Chrysomelidae; genus Diabrotica; species Diabrotica virgifera. The sequence continues at coordinate 4,891,670 of NC_065444.1, read as the reverse complement.
ATACGCCTGTACATATTTATATCAAAGTATTATAAAAAGAGATTTAAAATATTAAACCAATTAATTAGCGTTATGTTCTATTGATCGAATTAAGAAAAATAATAGTTAGAATGTCAAAAAAGAAGAAAACCTTGAGTTTAATTACTGCGAAATCAATAATACATAGGAGACTAAATAACCAAAGAAATAGAAAATCTTTGAAATACATATAGAATATAATACTATGTGGAACACAGAGAATAAGGAATAAAACAAACATTTAACAATAATGGATAGTGTGAGACTAGTAGGGAATGGAAAAAACCTGCTGGTTGTGAAACCGATTTTTTATTATTCCACTATAATCGGTTTGCCCTATAACCGTTTTTTAAGTAATAATCGGTGAAAACCCAGATAAGTCAGCTCCCGAAAGAGCTAAACTGAAATTGGTTTGACAACACTGATGACTGATTTCTCTTTTCCATCCCAATTGGCTAGTTACAACTTCCAGTTCCCCCTTCCCCATTCTACTACGAAGTACGCAATACACGCCGACCCCTTTATATATCGAATGATTATCTTGGCATCACTATATTATTTCGATAGTATCGATATCGGTAATATTGATATCGTTTTGAATGGAATATCACAAACTAAAGTGCAATGTAAATGTAACATGGTAACCTATTGGATAAAGTATTTTTCAGCTAACAAGACCGCTTTGCCATTAAATGCTGATAAGTTTATTACTAGCGGAGCAGATAAGCGGCGATATACTTTACACTACCTTTACTTTATGAATAACATTTTACTGGTCTGTTGTTTCAATCAGCACTCCTCAACAAGTTATCGTTTATTGGTTTTAATATTTTATTGCAATAGTACGAGTACGGAATATTTATTTAAACAGTGAATTTATTATCGTATACTGTAAGTTTACCCAATAATCAAAGTTATGCCTTTACAAGAACATATTATTTGAAAAATAAGGAGTATATACCATGTGTCATAATAAATGTAATCTTCTTTATTCACACTTTAAAAATTTGTTTAGTATGTATGTATTTCTTAAAGGCACACAATCATTGAAAAATGATTCATGCTATTTAAAAATATCTTTCTGTTAACGACACTGTTATCGACAAAGTAGATCAAATTCAAACTTGTCATCAAACTACACTTCTGTGTATCGTTAAAAATTAATCGATGGTCGTGGGTTGTATTGGTGTTATTTAATAATTTAGCAAAATACATAATCAGCAAAAATCTTATTTAAAACATGTGAACGGTTTTTGCAATCACAATCAATGCCGTGTTTATGCCTGTTATTTTAGCATTGGCTGTTAAATAATTTGTGTTCGATTGTTTCGTCTATTGTACAACCCTCGTCCTTTTTAGGGTGTAGTAGTTGTATATAAGTACATATCTATTTTTTATAGTAGTGTAGTGAAGCGTTACTTCAAAGTAAAATAAATAATTTGGAGAAACGTAGAGTGTTGTCTCCAGAAGAACGGCGTTTAGTTCTGAAAGTCGAAAGTTATTTCAATTTGGAAAAAAATAATATGGGTCCATTGACATCTGTTATGGCAGTTCAGAAACGCACATGCGATGCTTGCGGTATCTCAGAGAGGACATTTCGAAGAATTAATAACATGAGTGAGGATGAAATAAATAAAGAAAGCAAGAGAAATCGTCGACATCCAAAAACTTGAGATTTGCACCAGTCAAATAAACTTGAAATTAAAAATATTATATACAATATGTATAAAGCCAAAGAACATGTAACAATTAGTGCTGTGTTACAAAAAATTAAAGACAAGGAACTGTGTGATATTAGTTTAACAAGTTTGTGGAGAGTGCCGAAACATTTAGGTTTTTGATATAAAAAAAAATAATAGACAAGTATTGTGCGAACTGTCCAATGTTGTTTCAAAACGGTAGCATTTTTTAAGAAAATACATGAACAATAAAACGTCTGATAGTCCGAGACAAGTTGTATTTTTAGATAAAACTTGGATTTTCGCTAAAGGAAATATGTCAAAATCATCCTGGCAAGATGGCACCACGAAATGTTATTCTTCTAATCGTTCCGGTAATGGTAAACAGTACATTATACTTCATGCTGGAAATGATGAGGGTTTTATTCCGGAAGCTAGTTTAGTTTTTTCGTCCACAAAGAATACAGGTGATTACCATGGAAATATGGATGCAAATATTTTTGAAGAATGGTTTGAAGAAAACTTGTTGAAAAAATTGGAGCGACCATCCATAATAGTGTTGGATAATGCATCCTACCACTCCAGAGTAGAAGAGAGATTTCCTTCAAGCAACTGGACAAAAGAAGAAATACAGTTGTGGTTGACAGAAAAGAAAGTTTATCACAGTGACATATTTTTAAAAGTTGATTTACTTCAAAGGTGTAGAGAGCACAAAATTCAAAATAAATTTGTTACTGACCAAATGGCTCTTAAATATGGCCATGAAGTTCTTCGACTTCCGCCCTATCATTGCCACTATAATGCAATTGAGTTAGTTTGGGGTATAGCCAAAAATTTTTATGATAAACATGCATCCAAAACAACAGATCACGCTAGCGTTCTTAGTTTATGGAAAGAATCCCTAGAACAAATAAAAGCAGTACAATGGCAAAATTGTATTAGACATACTGAAGACATAATCGTTCAGTCTTTTCAAACCGAGCGAGTTATAGACGAGGTCCGGCCTCTAATTATTCGGATAGACAATTCAGATAGTGACGACTTTGATAGTGAAATATCAGACAGTGAATAGGAGAAATCGTTTGCTAAAAAGAAGTGTTTCAGAAATTCAATTCGGACTTTGCGGTGTGTTTTAGTTAAACGATAAAGTACCTTCGGTCTAATTACTGGACTGCATACTCTCAATATCTTTGGTATTATGTAATTACTGGACTACACGTGTTTAAACCTTTTGTTTTGTTGAAAACTCGGAAGTGATTTAGTGCCAATTTGTTTCAAGGTTATATTTAATACAGTGTCTGTAGAAACTAAAGTCTTGGATGTATTTTATTCAAATTTGGACATACCAGCAACTTGGCAAGTATTTTCCAATTTTACTGCATGCAAAACCATTCGTATAATTTTCACTCTATGCAAAATAGAGACATATAGAGACCTTCATGAACATTTGATGTCGACAAATAATTTCGAGTAATCGAAATATTTCGCCCCACTTTTTTAACACGCCCTGTATATACACATTATAATCATTTTATTTGCCTTTGATACAGTAAAATCCAATATTATTACAGAACATAAAATACAGGAAATTAAATATTTTTACTTTTCAAGCGATCGGAATTAAATATTAACGCCCCACTGTTTGAGGCCCACTGATCATATCTTAATTACATATCGGCCGTCATAGGGTAAAATGACTTTATTACTTACTCGTACTAACAGAACAAGTGGCTCGCGGTGGAGGTGGAGGTGTCGGTCGAGGTCGATGTCGACATCCATGTAAAACAAACACATTGTACTGAATGAAAGAGAACAGAGCAAGTAAGTCGCGGTGGAGATTTATCGCGATGCCATTCAGGCAGGGCCGGCGATAACGGGCCTGCAAGGGATGCACTGCAGGCGGGCGCTCCTGTTTGGGGGGCGCCAAACTGAGCTTTTTTCTGCTGGTGCGATACAAAATATTAATTTAAAAGAGACTAAAGGGCGCCTATGCTAGTTTTGCAGGCGGGCGCCTTATACCCTAGCGCCGGTACTGCATTCAGGAGTTTTACATCGATGCTTTTGAAAATCAAATGACTTTGTTTTACATGGATGTCTACTGCGCGGCCTACAAGGATGCTTCCTTGTGATTTAAGCCAAGTTGTTATTACCTGCGCTATCTGAGTTGATTCTTTTATATAATCCCTTTTCTGTATTTAGTTTATTTTTGAATTTCTAAAGTAATTAAATTAAGGACATTTTTGAAATATGAAGGAGGAGCTTATTATTTACAGACAGCTGACATTTCATCACTATCATCACTTGACTGACACAACATCGCAAAAGCACAGTCTTTTGTCATTCAAATTTCATTAAACTACTTCACTTGATAGTGGTTCTAGCTCGACTGACAGCGCAGGTGACCTCCTTGCTATGTGCTGTCGACATCGACCGCGACTTAACTAGTAGCATCCACCGCGACCTACACCTCCACCTCGACCCACTTGTTCTCTTCTTACCCTAAATGTTCTTTTGTCAAAATGTCTGCTAAGGTGTCCTGGTGATCGGAGTCTTGTGGACTTTATTTCTTTTATTATATTGGCTTCTGGGTATAGTATCTCGAGCTCTTTGTTAGTTCTTATTCTATATTGTCCTGCTGCTTTATTAAGCACAGGCCCAAAGATCTTCCTCGGGATTTTTCTTTCCCAAACACATATTGGGTATTTCTATTGATTCAAAAAACCGAAAACCGGTTTTTGGAATAACGTGTTTTTGTGACCGGTTATTATCGCCAAGTTATACCGTAAGTAAACCGAAAACCGGTGTTTTATCAACAACCGCCATCCGTAGAGACTAACTCGAATAACAAGAGATTTTTTAAGTTCGCTAAAAACACGTAGTAGGCTTATTAAATTGATTGCTCTGTCATTTAGTATTTTATTTTGACTGACTGTGAAAAGGCTAATGTATTGTATAATGGCAGAAGCACAAAAATCAATAAAGAAAAATACAAAGAAGAGAATATCTTAATCCCGCGTATACCGATGATTCCAACCAGCTTACCTTTTTATTTTAAGCGTCTACAATTTCCCGTGCGTTTGGCTTTTGCAATTAGTCGAGAAAATGAAGCATTTTGGCTCGCAATTTTTTCGTCCAGCATGGATTTACTTCAAATTTCCACAGAAGGTAGGAAATAGCCCAAGGATCATTTTCTATATCGTGCCGCTGTACGCTAAAACCTTGGGGGTGTGTGCCACCCCATCTCGAGAGTGGGAATTTTTTATTACATTTTAACCATGTAAATCGATGTAAAAAGTAATTCTAAGAAAAAAATGTACATATTTGACATTTTCTTCGTAAAACTAATATTTTTCGAGTTATTCGCGCTTGAAAGTAACAGTTTTTCGTCGAAAAAATCGACTTTTTAGAGGTTTTTTGAGAATACCTCGAAAAATATGCATTTAATCAAAAAAAACTGTAGATAACAAAATTGTATCTTTTAGTAACAAACTAAATTATTTTTCTATTATATTTTTAAGACCAATACAAACCGAGATACAGCATGTTAAAGGTTAGATTTTCTCGTCAAATGCATCATTTGAAATATTCAAAGCCACATAACGGGAAAACTTTGCATTTCTCGAGGAAAACTTAAATTACTTTTTTCAAGCATATAAATTAAACCTTTCAAATAATATTAATACAAAATTTCTAACTGGAAAATAGAGCGACTTATGATCAAAAAAAGGTCGGTACCTGCTTTTCTCTACGAAAAAATCAGTGAAAATAACTCCCTAACTACCCTCCTAATTAAAAATTGGTCTTCACCTTTTTGTAATTCCTTGTATATTTATATTGTAAATACACCCAAGAAGCTTGACCTATTTAAAAAGCCTAATTTTAGAGAAATTGGCGTTTAAAGGAAAACCAATTTTTTGCAATTTCGTATTTTTCACATTTTACTTCCAAATATCTCAGAAAATACTGGATATACGAAAAAACTGACAGATTGCTAAATTGTAGATTTTTTAATAACTAAAATTATATTGTGCATAGATTTTTATTAGAGTGAACAGTTAGCGAGATATAGCTGTTTAAAACCTCTATTTACGAGCAAACACCCCCTTATTCGAGCCCTTTAAACCCACCCCAATTAAAAAGTAAGGGATCTAACGGAATTACTTTACACAATTTTATAGTTCTTCAAAAATCCTACAAAATCGTTTTTGAAAAAACTTTTTATTGCCAAAAATGAAGAAGATATGTTTATAAAACCAATTTTTTTTTTCGAAATATTCGAATAGTCCGCTTATAACACGAACCACAGAACTGGTTCGTATACTGAAGGATGACTTAAAAAATAGTTGTATTTGTACTCCTACATATTTGTAAATTCGTATTTTTGTGTAAATAAATATTTTTGTAATTCTTTAATTCTACTTCTTTTTCTGTATAGATCTATTAAATTATTTACTTATAAAAATTGTAATGTTCTTAAGTGTGGGTTTTAAGGGTTAAAATATTATATTATATCCTAAAGCATAAAAAACCATTATTTTTAGCCAATCAAAACCAAATTTTACCCATATTAAAGTTTACAATGTTTTTATATAATTTTTGAAAATAAGGGGTAGTTAGACCCCTAAAAATAATCGACGCCCTTGAGCATGTTATAGAATATGAAGTACAGAGTGAGATGATCCTAATCCCAAATTTTTATGTAAATCGATGCAAGCCGAAATTATTCTTTTAGGATAAGTAATTTTTTATATATAGCTCCAACAAAGGTGGTTTTAAGGGTTGAAATATTATGATAGTATATCTTAAAGCATAAAACAATTATTTTGTAACTAATAAGAACCAAGTGTTGACAATATTAAAGTTTAAAATGTAGTTTTATAATTTTTTACAAGTAGTTTTTTTAGGGGTAGTTTTCACCCTTAAAAACCAAAAACGTAAAACGGCTCAATATAGAAAATGAACTAGAGAGTGAAATGAGCCTAATCCCAAATTTTTGTACAAATCGATGCTGGACGAAAAAATTGCGAGGTTTTGCCATTTTTTCAGTTTCATTTCCTCGACTAAATGACGATAAATAAATCGCAAGGCCAACCGTTCAAAGTTTATGAAATTAAAAAAATTATTTGCGCATCGGAGAACCGTCATCGTTGTATATTTACGCAGCGCAAAAAAACAAAAATATTGTATATCAGACAGTATTAAATTGACTATTACATCTAGGTATATAGAAATAATGTGCGAAAATGTTTGCTCTTTGCTATATTTATAATAATTTTTATATAGTTTTCTCAATATAATTGATATAAATATAATTTAGAACCAAAGGAGGCTAAATTCCTTTAAATTATTTTTAAATGGTAGGTACGATAAATTTTACCGCCAATTATCAGTATATCCAAGCAGGCTGAGAAACATTTTATCTGTCCAAATAGATCACCATCAATGAATGAGGCGGTGTAAATAATGCGGTCCGCGTCGGTCGATATAGAAAAACAGGATTACAATTTGAATTCCTACATGCTGAAACAGAATACAATCAATTAACAATTAACAGATACAGTCGGCAAATCTCCTAAAGCGATACTGCAATAATCCATTCGGTGTTACACAATTAGTAATACCGACAAAAAAAAATGGTAACTGAAATACGGTGTTTAACGTGTTTGGCAGTAGTTTATAGATCTGCAAATTTAAAATATATACAAATATGTGCTAAAATTGGAAAAACAATACTTCCCAACTTAGTGAAAACATCGTATCTTCCAATCTATATGGCTTTATTAAATCATACTATTTTACTCCCGGACTTTTTTTACCATATTTCTTAGTCAGAAAGTCCATGATACGATCTTAAATTGGACCATAGTGTAGTTTATTTTGTCCTTGCTACAAAAAACAGTTATGCTATTAATAAACGTCTATATAGACATTATTTGATTAGAGCATCATGTGTAAATAAAATTATGGGGATAGTACTCCTTTAAGTTATTATATTGTGATCATCATCATTAACCTGTACGCGTCCACTGCTGGACATAGGTCTCCCCCAGCTGTTTTCATGTGTCGCTGTCTTGTACTGTCGGTCCATCAGGTTGGTGGACGTTCTCTACTACGTAGTGCTTCTTGTTGTGGTCTCCACTCGACAATACGTTCTGTCCATCGGTTGTCTGATAACCTGGAGACGTGCCCTGCTCACTTCCACAATAGTGACGCGATTCTTTCGATAGCATCCGTTACTTTTGTACTAAACGTTACCCTCGGAGTTCTCGAATGCTAATGCTGTTCACTGCCATTTTTGTGAGTGTTAATGTTTCCGCTCCATAAGTAAGTACAAGTATAGTCTGTTCGGTAAACTCAGACACAACTGGCTAGTGATTTTAGTGGGTAATTTTTTTGTTTTTGGTCAATTTTGCCAAAATTGGCAAAATTATTAATTATTTAGTAATTATTAACTATTTAGTAATTTTTTTATGCCAATTTTACTAAATTGGCAAAATTACTTACTAAAATCACTAGCCAGTTGTGTCTGAGTTTAGCGAAACGACTATAACACACACTGGTAAAAGATTTTACTTTTAAGACATATGGGTAAGTCCGATTGAAATACATAGTTCAATTTAATAAACGTCAGGCTAATCCTGTGCGACGTAGGAGCTCACATGTCTGGTTATCTCTGCTCAACCGAATTTCGTGTCCCAAGTACTTATAAGATTACAATATTATGATTTAGGGCCAGATTAGTAATTTATGTTGTGGTAAAATCGAGCAATTAGTAAAAATAATGTTGATAGAGATGGAATTATTAGAACAAAAATCACAGAAGAATGAAGGACATCCTTCATATCTACTTATCGTTATTCTCTTTGCCTTTCTCTCTAGACGAAATCGGCTTCTCTAATTATATTTCTTCATGTAAGTTTCTATCTTGGGTTATATCAATATCAATTCCCTTTAGGGGTGTAGGGGTTGTGTTATAGAGGTAGCACCTTTTATCGAAACAACCACATCAAGCGTCATAGACGGGAGATAGTTCTTGATAACTGGTCCTCATAAGACAACTAACTCTCACTTATGGCTCCACGTGCCACACCCCGGGCAACTGCATTGGTCTGCAGGCTAAACTAAGTGAGGGTAGCCAGATATGGCGATAATTTCACCGAATGATTGCCGGTATAAGCAATCTCCCACTTACCGACCAACGGCTTCGGGCGAATGAGTTAATAAGTGGTAGGGCACTCTTTTGTCCTGGGGTTGAGAAATCGACCTCGAAGGCGGATGAACAAAAAAAAACGGTCAACGGCATAAGGATGTAGAAGGCAAGGGGAAACCACTACATTAAAAATCATATACGGATATCCCTAGTACAATTGTCATGGCTGTACAAAAAAGTAACTCTGTTACTGATCATGGATATCGGAGACCAAGATCCGGCAGGGGAGGCAAATCACAGATAGACCACAGGGCCTCTCAGGTCGATATCAAACGAAATCCCTGTGAAATACCCATCAGTAACACATCGTCCAAAAAGAAGACTAAAATCGACAAAAAGTGCATGAAGATAGGCACGTGGAATGTTAAGTCAATATACCAAGCAGGTAAAGTCCATAATATCATTCAGGAAATGGAAAGACTTAACATAAAAATATTAGGACTAAGTGAGACCAGATGGCCCAATTCAGGTGACATATTAGTAGGCCAAACAAAGATATACTACTCTGGTAATGACAATGACCCAAATCACTGGAACGGAGTAGCGATATTAGTTGATAAAACCATCCAGAAATTTGTAACTGGCTTCTTACCAATCTCGGATAGAGTTATGATGGTAACACTCAAAACAGCCCAGTCTAGAGTCAATTTAATTCAAGTATATGCTCCCACAGCAGATAAATCGGATGAAGAACTCAAACAGTTTTATAACGAATTACAACAAGCTTTAGAAGTAACCAAGTCTAGAGACGTTACAATAGTAATGGGAGATCTAAATACAAAAATCGGTAGAGGAAGTCAAGGTGATTTTATTGGAAACTTTGGACTGGGCACTTGTAACGAGAGAGGAGAAAGATTGGCTCAATTCTGCCAAGAGACCGATTTTATTGTCACGAATACTTATTATGACCTGCCGACCAGGAGACTTTATAAATGGAAATCACCAGCAGACAACCAACATAACGTCATCAGAAACCAAATTGACTACCTTCTCATCTGCAAACGATACCGAAATTCCATAAAATCAGTAAAATCATACCCTGGAGCTGATGTGAGATCAGATCACAACCCAGTTGTAGGAAGGTTTAGAATTAATCTAAAGAAGCCTGTGGTTAATTATTCCTACTGAAGATGCAAACAGGAAATGGCACATGTTAAAAGATGCTCTTATCCGCACATGTGAGACAACACTAACACCTAAACTAATTAAGAATAAAAATGAATGGATGACCGAGGAGATTCTAGATCTCATGGAAGCAAGGCGATCTTATAAAACCAAAGACAAAAACATGTATAATATTATACACACAGAAATAAGGAGAAAGATCAGAGAGGCAAAGGAAAGATGGTATAGTGACAGATGCGCAGAGATTGAACAGTTGGTAGAGAAACATGATAACTTAAACCTTCATAAGAAAATTAGGGAAATAACAGGCACAAATATTAAGAAAAAATCAAACATACTGCTGGATAAAAACGGCAAAATAATTATAGACGTCGGTGAAAGGCTTAAAAGATGGCAGGAATATATTCAAGAGCTATTTAAAGACGAACGGACTGAGATAGTACTAGAGCAGGAAAAGTTCGACAACGGCCCAGACATAACAGAAGATAAGGTATTAGAGGCGATAAAGCGAACAAAGAACAACAAGGCAACAGGTCCTGACGAAATACCTGTAGACATAATACGGTTAATAGAAGAACAGCAAATTGGAATATTGCTCGACTTATTTAATACAATATACAGTACAGGAATCATTCCCAGAGATTGGCTGCTGTCAACGTTCATAACACTGCCAAAAAAACCAAACGCAAAAGAATGCCAAGACCACCCACCGGATAATAAGTTTAATGAGTCATACACTCAAAATATTTTTAAAAATTATACACCGGAGAATACATAACAAACTTGAGCAGGACATAAGCGACACGCAATTTGGATTTAGAAATGCAATGGGAACGAGGGAAGCCCTGTTCGCTGTAAATGTACTTGTGCAAAGGTGCATGGATGTTAATCAGCCAGTATATATGAGTTTCTTGGATTACAACAAAGCCTTCGATAAGGTCAGACATAACCGCCTTATCGAATTACTTGAAAAGAAAAACTTAGATATGAGGGACATCAGGATCATTAGTGCTATCTATTATAATCAGATCGCTGTGGTAAAAGAGAACAACGCCTTTTCAAATGAAATACAGATTGAGAGGGGCGTCAGACAGGGCTGTGTCCTGTCTCCTACTTTGTTCAATTTGTATTCAGAGGAAATAATCCAGGAAGCACTAGAAGACCTAACCACGGGAATAAAAGTAAATGGCCGACCAATCAATAATATACGGTTTGCCGACGACACTATTTTATTAGCCGAATGTCTTGAAGATTTACAACAAATGGTTGACAGAGTGGTAGAAGTCAGCCAAGAAAACGGATTGTCCCTAAACACAAAAAGACACAATTTATGGTAATCACAAAAGCTCAGCAGCGCCAAGAAAGCATAACAATACATGGAGAACAAATTAAAAAGGTTGAAACATATAAATATTTGGGTACAATAATTAATGAAACTAATGAGTACACAGAACAGATTAAAGCAAGAATAGGATAGGCAAGAAATGCTTTCAACAAACTGAAAAAAGTACTCTGTAGCAGGGACATTACAATTTCTTTAAAGATAAGACTTCTGTGATGCTACGTGTTCTCCGTATTATTCTATGGGTTGGAGGCTTGGACATTAAAGAAGGATGTTTCGGACAGATTAGAAGCTTTCGAGTTATGGGCCTACAGAAGAATATTAAGAATAAGTTGGGTGGATAGAGTCACGAACATCGAGGTGTTGAGAAGAATGGGAAAAGATAAAGAGGTTTTAAATACAGTTAAAGTCAGAAAACTACAATATCTGGGATATTTTATGAGGGGCGAGCGTTATAACTTGTTACAATTAATAATGCAAGGAAGAATACAGGGTAGAAGGAGTCGCGGAAGAAGACGCATCTCCTGGTTAAACAATTTGAGAGCTTGGTTTAATTGCACTTCTGCTGATCTCTTTAGAGCAGCGGTATCGAAAGTGCGAATTGCCGTGATGGTTGCCAACCTTCTTAGAGGAGATGGTACATGAAGAAGAAGAATTCCCTTTACCGACATGTCCTTCTTTGGTCTTCCTCTCCTACTCCTCCCAGGAAGCCGCAGACAATCAGCAATTATTTGTATTGGAGGATTAACGTCTCGACGTTGAACATCACAAGTCATCTTATATGCTTTGTCATTTTGGCATAAACAGGTGCCACCTCTAGAATTTCTCTAATATACAGGGTGTCCACAAACTCTACCGACAAACGAGTACAGGAGATTCCTCAGGTAATTTTAAGACAATTTAAGTAAATTCCATTCCAAATTAGTTTTTCTTAAATACCTCCAGAACGCTTCTAGTTAGAAAAAGAAAAATTGGTACGCATATTTATCTTCCAGAGATAAATCGATTCTATCCATTGCGAATTTATAGTACCGGTCATAGGCGTTCGTTATGAGTAGGTAACGGTTATATTATCGCATAACTTTTTTGTCTTTAAATTTTAAGCATTTTTCACTTTGGATTATTAAATTATAAGATATGCTAGTACTAAAAGGTACTCTTGATTTAAGTCGGTAGGATACACCGTTCTCTATAAAAATCAATTTGAAAATTTTTCGTCCGTTGAATTTAAAAAAAAAATAAAAAAAATTTTCAAAAAAAACGGTGTATTTTACCAATTTACAGCAAGAGTAACTTTTACTACTAGAATACCTCATAATTTAATAATCTAGTGTCTAGTGTTAAAAATTAAAGACAAAAAAGTTATTCAATAAAATAACCGTTGACCTACCCAAAACCGACGCATATGACCGATACTAGAAATTTGCAATTAATGAAATCAATTCATCTCTGGAATATAATTAAACGTACAAGTTCTCGTTTTTCTTAAAAGTTTTTTTAAATTTTTTTTTAAATTAAAATAACGAAAAATCCTCAAATTGATTTTTCTATAAAACGGTGTATCCTATCGACTTAAAACAAGAGTACCTTTTAGTACAAGAATACCTCACAATTTAATAGTCCAGAGTCAAAAATGCTTAAAGGTTAAAGACAAAAATGTTATGCTATAAAGTAACCGTTGTCCTACACAAAACGCACGCCTATGACCGGTACTAAAAAATTGAAATGGATGGAATCGATTTATCTCTGATTTATCTCTCGGAAATTCATATCGCCCTATAAGCCTACTCACAATAATGTCGAAAGTATTAAAACGGCTGCTATTACATAAAATCGAGCAAGTTGTCCCCATAAACGAAATTATACCACAACACCAATTCGGATTTAGACGTGAACACTCAACCATACAACAATGCCACAGAATAGTAAATATAATTAAAACAACTCTTGAAGAGAAAAAGTTTTGCGCTGGAGTGTTTCTCGATATAAAACAGGCAATTGACAGGGTATGGCATCAAGGCCTCCTCTATAAACTAAAATTACACCTAACAGACCAACTATATTTTATTCTAAAATCGTATCTTACTGACCGATACTTTCAAGTCAAAATTGAAGATAACTTCTCAAATTACCACATCATCCAATCTGGCGTACCACAGGGTAGCGTTCTCGGCCCATTTCTGTATCTGATATTTACAGCCGACGTTCCAACCAGAAGTGATACCTTCTTAGCTAATTTTGCCGATGATACGGGAATTTTAGCAGTGGATGTCGACCCTAATGTATCATCACAAGAAGTACAAAACCATTTAGACCAATTACAAAACTGGCTCAAGCGATGGAAAATAAATGTTAATGCCAGAAAATCAGTACAAATTACTTTTACAACCAGAAGATCTGCATGTCCTCAATTTTCTATAAATAATACTCCGTTTCCCATCAAACCAGTTGTCAAATACTTGGGATTGCATCTGGATGAAAAACTCATATGGAAAACGCACATTAAAACTAAACGTAAACAATTAGGTCTTAAACTAAAAAATATGAACTGGCTATTTGACAAGAAGTCTCAGTTATCTCTTGAAAATAAGTTACTTCTTTACAAATCTATACTTATACCAGTTTGGTCATACAGAATAGAACTTTGCAGTAAACCTTCAAATACGAAGATACTCCAAACATTCCAGTCCAAAATACTCCGTATGATAAGTAAAGCTCCATGGTACGTATCCAACCAGACACTTCACAATGATCTGGACATCCCACTAATCAAGGACTTAATAAAGAATCATTCAATAAAATATAAAAATCGCACCACTGACCATACCAACGAATTGATAAATAATTTATTCACCCAACCACTTGCTGAAAGAAGACTGAAGAGAACATGGCCAGACGATCTACCACAATAATGCTTAGAGAACCATCACTGGACGGTACCTAACTAAAGTTAATTGACTTACATACTATTTACTTATACTATTTACTTATACTATTTACTTATACCATTTACTTATTACTTTGTATATATGTATACCCTATTCCACGAATATACGTCTGTTTTGGATTATTTCGACAACGAATATTTTATTGTGCAAAATATGAAGAACGAACATAAATTGCAAATTACATTGCTGTGTATTGGAATAATTATTACAGCCATTTACTTGCGTACTTCTTATGTTGCACACTGAAATATTCGTTGTCGCGATAATCCAAAACAGACGTATGTATGTTGGTGGAATGAACCATAGAGTAGATTGTAAAAATGCAGTGTATAAAAAAAATTTGTAGTAACGCCATCTTTGAATAAATATTCAAAATACTATTTTTGTCCTAGTTTCAAATCTTTTTCTCAACATATTTATAATTCACAACTGAAAGGGGATAAGTCAATAGTTTGCAGTACGACAAAATGAATTATTGACTAAATGGCTGAAATTTTTTTTACATTTTATTTAACGTTTATGGCAAAGGACATTTATCGAACCCTGTTGTAAACACAAAGCTATTGTATCTTTGTATACAGTTTCCTATTAGACCCAAGTTTCCGTCAAGCGTGACCCATTTTGTTTCCGTTGAGCACTTCTAAAAAATAATTTGATTTCTATGTCATCAAATTTGCTCTCATTTCGGTGGCAGCTCTGATCTGCGAACTGTAAAAAATATGCCAAGTAGTCTTTTTTATTTCATGGGCCACAAAATAAATTTGATTTAGAAAACGCCGATACGATCAGAAAAACAAAATTACAATTGTGAATGGTTTGACTCAGACTCCGAGGTCCGGCAGGGAGAAAATGTGTCGATTGAATAAGTAAAAATGGAGTAAAACGGAGAACAGAAGGAATAGGACCAATTTGAACTCCCACGGAAAAAAAGTTTAGTCTTTTGCTTGTGCTCGGCGACAAGGAAAGAACTTGGTCAGTGTAATCTAATTAGGGCTGGAGTAGACAAAAAAATCCGTTTGTCAGTTTTTCTTTTATTATATAGGGTGTGTTATTTACGCATATTATTAAACGAAGTATAGTAGTTCAAAACACTTAAAAGTTGATAAATTAATCAAGAAAAAATTGTTATTATGTGATGAGATCCTGAAACTAATGAACGAAAGAAAAAAATAAAACCTTACCTTGTAAAAGGTAAATTTAAAATCCCTAAAAAGGGCTGTATCACAACAAAACGTTTTCGGAATCAATATTCCAACATCAGTGTTATCACAGGTTTACATGCTTTAAGCCACCAAAATGTACGGGTAAAAACCCTTAAATTGATTTTAAACAGTTGGGGTTATTGGAAAACCAAGGCGAAGGATAGGAAGAAATGGAAGCTGATTCTGGAACAGGCCAAGACCCACGATAGGTAGATAGCCAATGAACATGATGAAATATATCAATCAGAGGGAAAGTCAGACCAGCGAAAGAACGAGAATCAATGGAAATATGCTGCGAAAAAATTGAGACTATACATTCAACGTACTAGAGTTACAATTATAAATATCTTGGTTGCCATATTACTGAACAACTAGGTCCAGATAAAGAGATAAAATGTAGAATTGAGATAGCCCTCACAACATTTTTAAAAATGAGGTCATCCTTTTGTAATGATAACTACTTGCAACTTCAACTTCGAAAGCGTATGATTAAATGTTACATTTGGTCAATCCGCCATTAATCCTTTGAAGGCCTTTAAAATGTGGCTGTACAGACGTACACTAAAAATTCCATGGGCGGCTTTGCTGACAATTGTGGCAGTCCTTAAGAGAGCAAATGCTACTCGAGAGCTGCTTGATAATTTCAAATGTAGAAAGATGGCCTATTTTGGACACGTAATAAGGGGAGACCGATATAATATTATCAACTTATGATGGTTGAAATCGAAGGACGTAGAGGAATTGGTAGAGAATAGGCCTCTTGCTTGAAGAATATAAAAGAGTGGACAAGGATAAAGAAAGCAGAGCAACTATTTAGAATAGCTCAAGACAGAGACAGTTTCGCCACGTTAATCGCCAACGTCAAAGGGACTTGACAGTGCACGTTAAGAAGAAGAGTAACAATGTAGGCACACAGGGAATCTAACTGGTTCTAATGAAAACATTATCTTAGATAAAAAGAGTAAAATCATAACGTAGAAAGAATACCTAGAGAAACTATTTGAAGACCAAAAAGATAACACCTTTGAGCTAGAAGAGGTAAATGATAAACAAAGTACGAAGTTGATAAGATCAGAAAAACAATTGTGAATGGTTTGACTTAGACTGGAAGGTCCGGTAGGGAAAATGTGTCGATTGAATAAGTCAAAATGGGGTGGAACAAAGAACAGAAGAAATAGGAGCAATTTGAACTTCCACACAAAAAAAGTTTAGTCGTGTGCTCAGAGATAAGGCAAGAACTTGGTCAGTGTAATCTAATTACGGCTGGAATGGGCTAGAGTAGACAAAAATTTTTATTTATATTCTTTTTGTTTTATTTTACAAGGAATGTCATTTTCATATTCAGAATGGGTTTTATATGTATTGTTGTAAAATTTTATGGGAAAATTTTAGAAAATAAATTTATATCAGAGACCACGAGATCATAGATTTTCATCGCCCTGTAGATGACCAAAAATTGTAAATATTATAAGTTAGCTAGTAACCAGTGTTTTCGCAGAAGGTGAAATCGTTAAGTGATTTGTTAATGGTTTTTTGAATGGATATACAATTATGCGGTAAAAATTAAATAGTAGATTTATTTCGCGTTTTAATCGACAATATGACATTTGTAAATGTTTCGTAGAAGGAGAGACAATAAACAAATTTATTGAGTTTGGAATATAAGGTTTTTTGTTTAGTATATTGAAACAACGGAAAGTAATTTGATATCTCCTAGAATTTAACAAAATGGAAAAGTTATATACAAAATAAATGGGTTCTTAAGAAAGGAAAATATGGATGTAGTGGGTAGAGAGGATTTTTGTGATTGGCGAAGAAAGTTGGATGGAAGGGATGAGAGTGTTGAGTCTGATTTTGAAGAGAGAACAAATGAGCACTGTGTAGTTTTTAAAAAGTAAGAAGTTGGTGTAAAGTGGTGAAATTGGCCTTTGCGAGCAGATCGTGGTGAAACAAAATCGTTGACCGAGTTGAGAAGTTAATTTTGCTTGTGTCCGAGGAGATTCATGTGTTCTGTCTAAAACGAGTAGCCGGTGGGTATCAATTTACACAAGATATCGAGCAGAGAGAAAACTGAATAGAGATTTCGAGCGACTCCCGTTGTTTGTTTGTTGGTGAAGCTGTTTGGACGAGAAGGACCTTTCGCTACATCCTAGGAGCAAGTGTGAGAGAATCGAAGGCTGCGCAATCCAGGAAGAAGAAGTAAAGAAGAAACAAAAAGGTTAGTCAGAATTTTGGTGAAACGGAGAGAGTTTGTTTTATATCCACATCATATTTGTTTATTTTTTGTATTGAGCATTTCTATACAAAATTTAGTCATTCCAAAATTTCAAGAAGAGATGAGTAATCAATTCAAAAGAAGAAAAGTAAATTTTAGTATTTTTGTAAGAATAGTCTAACGAATTATTTAAATAACATTTTTGTTAAAACAAAGAAGATATCAGAATTAAAGCTTAATTTATTAGATGAGAAAATTTGCAACATAATTAAATTTTAGTATAATTTTGAAATCTTATATTTATGGTATATTGGATAAATAAAAAATATTTATAACATTTATATGACATCGAGTGTGTTTAATTTCCCTGTTTTGTCCCTGGATGAAATAAGCAACTAGAGATACTAGAAGCCACAAACCTAAGGTAATGCATTAAAATTAAAATAGCCCTGAGAATAAAATTTATTATAGAATTCAATTTAACAAGCAAAACCCTCATTTATTATAATTCAATTTAATTTTGGTTTTGTTTTACATAAGTAATAATTAAAATAATTAAGTAATAAATCAAAATAAGAATTATTTCCTGATCAATCTTATAAAAAGAGAGAAATACAGAGCATAACAGTATATGGAATACCTAAATTATCTCGGAAACGGCTTGCACGATTTTACAGATTTTGGTAAATAATTTTTGATTTTTGATTTTGTAATGCGGCCGATGTTATGGTGGTATTTACATTGTTGTCGGATCTTCCGTTTTTTTTTGGAAATCTAATGAATTTGCTTATTTCAAATGGAATACCCTATATATTTTTTTGCGTTTAGAAGTCCTTAGTCCTTAATAATAATTACTGATCATTCTTTTTATGTAATATTTCCTCTACCTAAATGCCATATTTTCGAAATTTTTGCAACATTTATTTTAACGAAGGAAGTACAAAACTCAAAGAAGTACCACACAATGTATATATTAATAAAATGGTCACATAAGGACGAGTTTCGGCTCTTCAAGAGGGATCATCAGCTTAAAAATGCAGGAGTAAAGACAAAACTGACCTACAATGTAAAATGAAATTTTAAGCATGTGGTGATAACGCCCACCTCAATTAAGGAACTTACCAGACCAGGAAGGAGGAAGAATCTACTGGTTTACATTTTTATGGTTCTATATACTTCATTATTAAAGTTTTTTATTTTTTAAATGTTGTATTAGCATTTCGTTAATTCGAATGTAAAAAATTTAAAAAAATTATTTAAGACTTCCACGTTGGGAGGAACCATCTTGCGAACAGATCAGGTGTAAGGAACTTTCCGGTGAAATGTCAAATTACTGTCAGTGATGACCGATGACATAATTTGTACAAATGAAACGACATATTGTTCACAGCAATATCATATAATTTAGACAACAATAACTCTCTTATCATATTACGATATCCAGTACCAGTAACAATAGCTGCTCATCGAGTCTCATCTTCAAAGAAATATAGTCCAATGATGCCTCTAGTCCAAAACCCGCACCAAACAGTGACTCGTTGTGGATTCATTTTGTTTTTCTACACAGTCACATGTGGGTTGGGTTCTAGGAACACCAAATACGCCAATTCTGATGAATAACAAAATCATAAAGGTGAAAATGTGCGTCATCGTTTAGTAGAAATTGTGCGTCAATGTTCAATACTATATTCAACGAATTCTCTTCGTTTTGCATGGTCATTAGACTTCAGTTCTTATGTCAATTAAACGTTCAATGCATTGAGATGCAGATCTTCAGTGGGCATACGCTGTAGAGGGCTTCTTGAAATTGTTTCTGGACTTTCACCACGACTTTTACACACTACTTCGATATTGACAGTGGTGTGTCCATGCTTTTTCTCATGGACATTTTTCAGTGCGTCACAAATGACAAATGATAGAAAAAAGGGTAAGTCCGTGATAATTGATAATACACATTTATAACATTTAGGGCCGGTTGTTCGAACGCTAATCAACAATGATCATTATCAAATATTTAATTACTGTCGCCAACTGTCAATGTCAACATTGCTTGGGTTACTGAAAACATAATATGAAATTACTTAATCAATTATGTTAATAATTGTTATGTTAATTGATTAACTAATCTCATAATTTTAATCAATTATGTTTTCAGCAACCCAATAAAAGTTGACATTGACAGTTTTGGTGACAGTAATTAAATATTTGATAGTGATCATTGTTGATTAGCGTTCGAACAACCGGCCCTTATTCTAACATGACATGAGTTCAATCTGAGAGTTGTCACATTTTATTTGCAATTTGGCATAAAAACAAATCAATTGTGTTTATTGCATTTATTAAATGGTGTTTTCTTTGATTTGTATAGTCTTATAAATTGTACAACTAAAATAAATGTTATAAATGTCTGTAATCACAGACGTGCCTTTTTTCTGTCACATACAATTTAATGCGTTAGAAAGAAATCGAAAAAAAACTGTGACTCACTGAAAGACGCTCATAAGAAAAAGAATAGCATCACTAATTGATGCAGACTCACTGAACTTTGTAATTACTCTCTTTACAGTTGCCAAAGTTAAATCAATATTTCAAACATATATTTTCTACCAAATTTTTGAACTGTAATCGCCAAACTTTCATTATTTTTAAATTGTTTCTCGTTTAACAATCAAAACTCGTTGTTCTCTCATTGAACCATCCATATTTACTAAGCCTAAACTTGCAGGTGTCAAACTGTTGTTGTTTTGTTGTTGGTAACACTTTTCTACACAAATAGCGGCAAACTCAAATATATCGCGAATTTTACATACCGAAGAACACCATTATTTTTTATGCAGCCATTTTTACCAATCATAAATGCCAATAACCCAAGTAGCACAATAAAAACATTTTAGTTTTATTTTAGGTTTATAAAGGTTTTATTGTGGTAAATAAGAAGATAATGGTTTTAAAGTTACCTTGTAGATATACTGCCAGAACTTTAAAACTGTTAAGCATTTGTCACTATTTTTAAAGTATCTGATGAGTAGATATCAAATAAGACTAATTAATCTTAATAGATAATTTGTCTTATTGTAGTTTTAAAATGGTTTATTCTCAGTTCACTTTAAAACTAATCAGTTTTATAAAGAACTTCCGGACTGTTTGGTTTTATTAG
Source organism: Diabrotica virgifera virgifera (assembly GCF_917563875.1). Taxonomy (NCBI): domain Eukaryota; kingdom Metazoa; phylum Arthropoda; class Insecta; order Coleoptera; family Chrysomelidae; genus Diabrotica; species Diabrotica virgifera. The sequence goes on along the minus strand of NC_065444.1, from coordinate 4,870,774 downwards.
AAACTAATCAGTTTTATAAAGAACTTCCGGACTGTTTGGTTTTATTAGATTCTTGTTTGTTACCTTTTAGTTTTAAAGCAGTTTTAAAGAATCTCCTAATATGACTAATAAAACCTATTATTAAAACTACTTGATCTCAAGACTATTATGTCAGTAAAACAATGCCTTAAAACTATTTTTGTAGTTGTCTTTAAAGTTGCTTTCTTAAAAGCAATTAGTAGGCTATATTAAAACCAAACGCTCTTAACTCAATCAATTTGGTTATCGTATAGACTAAACTATGCTTCTTATTAGAAACACTAAAACTAAACCCATCCCCTCTTCTTTCATGTCTAAAATGGTCGGCTATTTGTTTTAGAGCGAAACAGTGGTGTAGTGTGTTGTAAAAAGTGGAATTACAGTTAGTATGGAAGAAATATGTCGCAAGTACTTAAAATATCAACGAACTGGTCATTTTAAAAGAAAAATACAACACACACATCACTGCGACGCCTCGATTTTAGGTTAGATTCACATGAAAACCGAGTGGCATTATTGACAGCAGCATTAAAACTAAACGGTTTTAATATCAAGGCAACCTTGCTATTATGTAGGATATATGCTATTGGCAAGGTATAAAATAAAACCATTTGATCTTATCAATTCTCTGTCGATAGACCAAATAGTTTTACAGTAGAGCGTCGATTATCCGAACTAATTGGAGGACATGGGCGTTCGGAAAATTGATTTGTTCGGATAATCGAACTATATTGAGATTGTCATACATATTTATCCACAAGTGAATGAAAACCATATTTATATAACTATATTTGTTTATACCTTGATAATGACAAATAGCAATTAAACAAAAAAGTGCAGTCTTTGCAACAACATATTTTTGGATACGAAATTGAAGATATTTTAAGCGTTAATTACTAACGCTTGCTCAGTACTCGAGTGCGGGGCGCAGGAGTCGGGAGTTCGGATAACCGGTCGTTCGGTTGATCGACGTTCGGATAATCGACGCTCTACTGTATTTGGATTTCGGCCATATTGCGTTCTGGAGATGCTGAAAGCCATGATAGATATAAGGCTTACATAAAAATTATAAATAAGCGACTTGACATAAATTCGATTTATTTTAACATTTAAACATTAAAATTGTAGATAAAATTAATTTTCTTTCAAATTAATATTTTTCGGATTTAAATTTTTTTATTATTTTTATTCTTTAATCGCCAAAAGTCAGAAATTTTAGGGCGCGTGAGTTATTTAGACCTCTTTTTGTTAACATTATCGATAAAGTTGGGTGTGCAAGTGTTTTTCTACCTTGACGTAGTAGTTTAGCTTTAGAAGTGTACACACGTTAAATTAATGCTCCCGTGCTTTTTAATTGATTTTTGCTGGAAATAAGGTATTTACTTATTAAGTTTTATTTGAATTATTGCCATCAAAGACTATTAATCGACAATTTAGTGAAACAATTAAATGCATTTTTTTGCGTTGATCGTGTAATTAAAACATAATCACCAAAAAAGAACTACTGTTTATATACAGAATCAACTTGGATTTTTTCGCTGGTTCCAGTGGCGTGCTAGTGTATTACTCTTTTTTCATTTATTGTTTTATTCTTATTACACCATGCCTTCAAAAATTTGTATGTGTTGTAATAAATCGTTTAAAACCAACTTAATGATTCAATGTTCGGTCTGCAATAGACATTATCGACATGCTTGTGTTAACATAACATCTGAGGAACTCCGAGTCCTGAGTGATCCTGATAAAGGATATAATTGGTCTTGTTCAAGTTGTAGAGTAATTGGCAATCAAATAAGCGATTTGAAAAAATTAATTATATCAGTTCAAAATGATATTCAAGAGTTGAAAGCTGAAAATGTGAAAATACAACCTAGTACACAGCAGGTGGATTTAGAAGAAGTCATCGAGGAACTTAACGACAGAAATAGACGCAAGAAAAATTTGGTCATCTTTGGAGTTCCAGATCACAGTCAACAGGGTGAAGTCGCTAATGATAAGCTGGAGGTTAATAAAATTATTAATCTCTTAGATCCGCAATTTGATATTTCAAATATGAGGCTATTTAGGGTTGGTCGATTTTCTGATGGAAGAACTCGACCGATCAAAGTAGTTTTACGCGATGAAAATCAAGTATTAAAATTAATTCGCAATTCAAAAGTTCTTAGGAATGGAAATTATAAAAATGTTTCTGTTGCGAGTGATCGCACTCCGCGTCAAATTACACATTATAAAAAATTAAAAGAGGAACTTATTGTAAAAAATTCGGACGGCCAACAAAACTTCCGAATAAAGTATATTAATGGTGTGCCAAGAATAGTCCAAAATTTAAACTGAACAATCCCAACAGCTTTTCAACTTGTAAAGAAGATTTATTATGCTACTATCAAAATGTGCGTGGATTGAACAGTAAATTGAAGACTTTTTTGGCTGCTGTTAGTGTTTCTGAATTTGATATAATTGCTATAAGTGAAACTTGGTTAAATGAGGAAGTATCCAGTAATGAATTATTTACTGATGATTACGATGTACATCAAAAAGATCGTAAATTTGATAGTGGATAAAACAAAAGGCGGTGGCATTTTGCTTGCAATAAAAAATTTTATAAAGTCCGAGGTAATGGATACTTCACCATTTGATTTTCAGTTTCCATTAATTGATATGTTAGTTATTAAATGCAGCATAAGGTATATCGTTTTTTATGTAATGGTATTATATATTCCTGATAAGTTAAGTTTATTAGATTTTGAATTTTTCTTTGAATCTTTAGAGCAACTTGATTATTTGAATGATAATTTTGTGATTATTTTGGGAGATTTTAATGCGCCTAAATTTATTGAGAATGACATATCGGATAGAAAAACTGCAGCAATTTTAAATTTATTTAATACTAATAACTTGGATCAATATAATAATATAAAAAATACACTTGAACGAATACTTGATTTGATAGCATCCAATATAAAATGTACTGTGTCTCAGGATGATTTGCCTCTTGTAGCTGAGGATGATCATCATCCGGCTCTACTAATAAATTTTAACAACATATTTTCTAAAGAAGTAACGTTTATTCCAAATTCACTTGATAAAGCTTATAATTTTAGGAATGCAGATTTTGTTAACTTATATTCAAGTATCCTACAGAGTGATTGGAGTTTTATCGAATGCTGCGACGAAGTAGATATTGCTGTACAAACTTTTTATAATAAAATTTATGACATTTTTGATAAGCATATTCCGGTTTACAAAAATCATGCTCATAAATATCCACCTTGGTTTGATTCCGAGATTATAAAAAACATAAAACTAAAAGTTAAATTCCGACGCAAATATAAAAAATCTAAGATTCATTCCGATTTTATTGAGTTTAAAAGATTACGACGACTAATAAAATATCAGGACAAGGTGGCATATGACAATTACTTGGAGGATATTCAAACAAATATTTCTCAAGACAAAACTAAGTTCTGGTCTTACATTCACTCTAGAAATAAATCATCACGAATTCCTGGAAACATGAGTTTTGAGGGAAGTGATTACAAAGATCCGCAAGCCATAGTGAATGCTTTTGCGGAATTTTTCAGTAGTGTTTATTTAGTTTCTGATGATGAGGGTGGTTGCAATTATCCAATAAACCCATATATGACATCAATTAATTTTCAATCGGTTACAGAGGATGAAGTAAATGCTGCTATCAGAAAGTTAAAAGATAAGATGACATCAGGCCCTGACAAGATTCCCTCGTTTCTTATTAAAGATTGCGCTGGTGCATTTGTCATACCTTTAACCAAGATTATAAACTTATCTATACAACAAATGAAGTATCCAGAACTATGGAAGGAAGCAAGGGTGTGTCCGATATTTAAGGCTGGGGTGAAGTCAGAAATAGAAAACTATAGAGCTGTCTCTATTTTATCTAATTTTTCAAAGGTTTTCGAAATCGTATTATATAATAGGATCTTATCTTCTGTTCAACTTTATATTTCATCTCAGCAGCATGGTTTTGTTAATAAAAGATCAACTGTAACCAACTTGGTTTATTTTACCCAATATATTTCTGAAGTTATTGACGAAAATGGCCAAGTTGATGTTATATATACCGATTTTTCGAAGGCTTTTGACAGAATTGATCATGAAGTATTACTTAGCAAGCTTTCAACATTTGGTTTTACTGACAGTGCTCTTTTATTGTTAAAATCGTATCTTCAGGGAAGGATGCAGTTTGTAGCATATAATGGTTATGTCTCAGAAAAATATCTTCCTGTGTCTAGTGTGCCTCAAGGTTCCAATCTCGGTCCATTGCTCTTTCTACTATTTATTAATGACCTTCTTGAAAATATTTCATGCGAAAGATTGGGCTTTGCTGACGATTTGAAAATATTTTCTACTATTAGGGAGCTGGATGATTGTAACCAACTTCAGCAGAATATAGAAATATTGGAAAATTGGTGCAACAGCAACAAATTACAACTTAACACGAAAAAATGTAAAGTAGTCACTTTTTCTAGGAAATCAAGTTTATTTGTATTTAACTATAGTTGTCACGATAAAATATTAGAAAGGCAGAACACGGTTAAGGATTTGGGTGTAATTTTTGACACAAAACTTACTTTTATGGAACATATGTGTGTTAAAGTTTCTGAAGCGTTGAAGGCTTATGGGTTTTTAATTCGCAATTGTAAGTCATTTAATAATATAAAGTCATTAACATTGCTATATTATACTTATGTCCGCTCTAAACTTGAATATGCCAGTATTGTATGGAGTCCTTTCTATGATTGTCATAACATTGCAATTGAAAGCGTTCAGAGAAAATTTCTAAAATTTTTAATGTTTAAAGTAAATGGTCTTTATCCGGCTAGAGGTATAGATAATAATTACTTGTGTGATCGTTTTAGTATGTGTAGTTTAGAATTAAGAAGAAAAGTTGCATCTTTAATTTTTTTGTACAAACTTGTTAATAATGCAATTGATTGTATTTCAATATTACAAAACATTAATTTTAATATTCCAAGGTCAAAATTTAAGAACAAATGTATTATTTAGGTGTACAAGAGCTCGTACAAATATTCTATGTAAGGCTCCTATTAATGTAATGTGTAGAAATTTTAATGGTAAGCATTGTGACATTTTTTCATGTTCTCAAAGGAACCTTATAAAAGTAGCTATTGAGTGTCTGAAATAAGCACTAATTTTTTATTTTATTTTATTTTATTTTTTTTATTAATTTATTTTCTTTTTCGGTTTGAATTTATATTAATTTTAGTCTAACTTGTATTATTAATGTTATTTTTTTGGTACTACTGCTTAAATCTTACCTATAGGTGTTATAAATTATGTAATATTTTTATCATTGTCCTGTAAATGGGAAACTGTTGGGCAATAAAGCTATTATTATTATTATTAAAGCTATTATTACTGACAGTCCGAAATAACCAAGTACTTTTTATTATTTTATGATTACAAATGCGTATGTACCTATCATAACACATGTAAAAATTTGTTGGCCTATATGGAGTATAAGGGTTTAAAGAATCATTTAATATGGTAAATCTTCTTTAAAAGTCTCCATTTACGAAACCTTTTTAAGTTTGCTATAAAAATGTCTGCACTTAAAGTGTCTTTTCACATGGTTTTAAAAGCACCTTCACAGCAGCTTTAAAACCAGTTGCTTAAGAAAACAAAGTTTTAAGAAGGTTTTTTTTGGTTTTATTTACCTCTTTCAGAGTGGGCACTTTTATGCTGAAAGCGGTTTTATTGCAACCTTAAGGTTTACTTAAAAACCAAATGGTTTTAATTTTAGTTTTATTCTGCAGTTTTAAAGCATCCTTAAAAGACTTAATAAACCCGTTCGGTGCTACTTGGGAAATATCTCGAAATACTAAAAATACGTAAAATTGACGTTGGCAACAACGCAACGTAAGGAGACAAAGTAGTTGATTTATTAAAGATCTTAAATCCTTTACCGGTAGGTAACGTACGTATCCAGATGGACCAGATCCCGGAGCGTTCCTCATTATTTATACAAAGATAACATAGAATAGTAAAGTCCATTCTGGATACCACTTTGCTAAAACATGAAAATTAGAGTGTGATATGGTACATGTAACGTGTACAAAGCTCGATTTAATCCCAGAACAGTTAATTTGACGTGCATTATTCAGGCGGAACATGCGGTGTCACAAATTAACTATTTTTGTGTCGAAATATAACGCCTGTCGGTGTATTAGTCCAGTCGGGTTAGACGAATAACAGGCCTAACCTTGCATTAGGAGCTGCCCCAAATTTTATTTTTCTAATCTTTAGGGAGGGTCAATATTAGTATAAATTTAAAATCTCGACTGAATTCCACCGTTGCGTTAGCCGCCATTTTGATTTGAAACGAGAACCGTTTTTGCTCAATATCTCCGCCATTTTCAATTTTTTGACAAAAAGTGTACAAACTGAAATTGTTGAAAATTCGATTTTCTATAATTTCATTTATTATAATTTTTTTTGTGCGGTCGATATTTTCCGAGTTATGAGGGGAAAATAGTGAGAGTTGGAGCATAATTATTGAATTATTGAATTATCTCGTTTATTATTAGTTTTACAACAAATATGTACCTATATAAAACTGAAGAGAATTAAATTCTACATAATTTTGGTCTCTTTCATTTTTTTGCTAAAATTAATATTTAAGGTAGTACGTATGCGGTAATGGCGCGAGCGTAAGACCGGATTGATTTTATAGCAATTAATTTTGTTCAATATCTACGCCATTTTCAACTAAAAATGTTCAAAATATAATTTCCTACAATTTCTTTTTAACAATTTTTTTCATGCGGTTGATATTTTCCGAGTTACATGAAAAAATAGTAAAAAGTGGTGGGGGGAGCATAATTATTGAATTGAATTTTGTTTCCGAGCTGCCCCAAATTTTATAATTATATCCTTTAGGAGAGATCAATAGTAGTGTAAATTTAAAATCTCGACTGAACTCCGCGGTTGCATTAGCCGCCATATTGATTTTAAATGAGAACTGTTGTTGCTTAATATCTCCGCCATTTTCAACTTTCCGACATAAATGGTGGGAGAGAAAATTGTTGGAAAAGCAATTTCCAACAATTTTTTTGGCACAATTTTTTTATACGATCAATATTCTCCGAGTTAAGGGGGAAAATAATGGAAGCGGAGGGGAAGCATAATTATTGAATTGTCTCATTTATTATTAATTTTACGACATAATTGTACATAAACAAAAATAAACAGAATTATATTTTATACAATTTTTGAAACTTCCAATGAAACATCAACCAAACTAAATATACGAGTATAAAAGACATAAAAAGTCATATGCATTAAGTTCACTTAATTTTATTAACTAGCGGGTTTTATTGGATGAATTTGTCTGTCGATATTTTAAGTTTTATGTCAGCTAATATATCGTGATGTTTCATCAATTTTTTTTTAATTTTGGACCCTGTTGGGGGGAATTTTCCCATTCCCCCCCTTGTAGACCCGCCACTGGTTCTCTCGAAAAATTGTAGTAAATCGTAATTGCAACAATTTCAGTTCTTACACTTTTTGTCGAAAAGTTGAAAATGGCGGAGATATTGAACAGAAACAATTGCTACAAAATCAATCAGGTCTTACGCTCGCACCTTTACTACATACGTACTACCTTCAATATTGATTTTATCAAAAAAAAAGTGCAGCATCAAAATTGTACAAAATTTAATTCTCTTTATTTTTGTATAGGTATATATTTGTTGTAAAACTAATAATAAACGAGATAATTCAATAATTCAATAATTATGCTACAACTGTCACTATTTTCCCCTCATAACTCGGAAAATATCAACCGCACGAAAAAAATTATAATATATGAAATTATAGAAAATCGCATTTTCAACAATTTCAGTTTCTACACTTTTTGTCAAAAAATTGAAAATGGCGGAGATATTGAGCAAAAACGGTTCTTGTTTAAAATCAAGATTGCGGCTAACGCAACGGCGGAATTCAGTCGAGATTTTAAATTTATACTAATATTGACCCTCCCTAAAGATTAGAAAAATAAAATTTGGGGCAGCTCCTAATGCAAGGTCAAATGCTATCCCGACTGGGCTATATAGAGCGGCAGATGCAGCTCGGATCGGTATGACGGCTCCTGAGAGTCATGATTCACTTTGACTATTAATAATTGGAAAACGCTTGTGTAACTTCAAAAATAATTACACTTTTATAAAAAAGAACTTTTTTATAATAAAACCTTTTTATTATTTATAGGAAAGAATATAAAATAATTTAACGATAAACGATTTAACGATAAAATGCTTAAAATTCCAAAAATTACACTCTAATAAAAATAGTTATTTATGAAACAGTTCGTGAAGTATGCTTTTTGCGAACGCACGCAATTTTTAGAGCACGAGCGACAACGGAGCTAGTGCTATAAATCGCGTAAATTCGCAAAAAGTCCTTCACGCACAGTTCCATACAATATTTTATCTACGATAAACAAATATAAAAACTGTAACCCTTCGTCACTGGAATTCATTTCTATTCTACAATTTTTAGAACTTTGACATTTACTACAAACTACTTTCAAACCACAAACTGCCAAAAATTTTGTTGTAAGTCATTGCTCATATTGTCATCCCCACGACAACGCGAAAGTTGAGGATATTTGATTATATGAAAGTGTGCCAAAAAACCCATTGAAAGTGTGCGAAAAAGTTAATCCCATTTAAAATACATTGTTACTTCACGCACACTTTAAACTCTTTACGCACTGCTATCTATAAGGACAGTTTTCACGAACTAAAAACTTATACATAATATGACAGAGTAGATAATAGTTATTTATGAAACAGTTCGTGAAGTATTCTTTTTGCGAACGCACGCGAATTTTAGAGCACGAGCGACAACGGAGCGAATGCTATAAATCGCGTAAGTTCGCAAAAAGTACTTCACGCACAATCTCATACAATATTTTATCTACGATAAATAAATAAAAAAGCTGTAACTCTTCGTCACTGGAATTCATTTAACTTTGACATTTAAAAATTCTAACTACTTTCAAACCACAAAACTGTCAAAACTTTTGTTGTAATTCATTGCTCATATTGTCATCACCATGGCATCGCGAAAGTTAAGGATTGTCACCATGACAACGCGAAAGTTAAAAACAGTGCGAAAAAGTAAATCCCATTTAAAATACATTGTTACTTCACGCACACTTTAAATCCTTCACGCACTGCTGTCTATAATGACAGTTTTCACAAACTAAAAATTTATACATAATATGACAGAGTAGAAAAAGTACTTTTGATAATGTCAGGGTTTTGTTATTGTACATGTACATATGTAGGACACAACATATTTGGAAAGAATAATTAACTTATTAAATATGAATTTTTGGTATGTGTATTAACTGTTATTTATAATTATGATTCCAAAAGTTACACTAGTATAAAATAGTATTTTTTAAAATCCCACTGTTGTTTAAAATGGTATATATAATTTTAAGTATATAAAGTTTTAATTATTTATTAAAACAATTAAAAAAAGATACGCAACAGCCGGGTTCCAACTGGGGAACTCTCGGTCTGCTGTCTAATGCCACTGAGGCACCATCAATTTGTAGATATCGATTTATTAACGTAATTTAAAATATCATTGCATTAGTTACATTTTTAAAATAGTTTGAAATAAAAAAAAACATACAGTGTGATTGGTCAGTAAAGCTTTGTAGATCCGTTATAAGTAATAGATAGTAATAAAAGTTAATAACAAAAATTGTTCCAACTCTGATTACAGATTGATAAATCAGTAATCGTAATTTGTAAGTTTAAGGGCCGGTTGTTCGAACGCTAATCAAAAATGATCATTATCAAATATTTAATTACTGTCACAAATGTCAATGTCAACTTTGATTGGGTTGCTTAAAACATAATTATTGATTACAATTATGAAATTAGTTAATCAATTATGTTAATTGATTAACTGATCTCATAATTATAATCAATTATGTTTTCAGCAACCCAACCAAAGTTGACATTGACAGTTGTGACAGTAATTAAATATTTGATAGTGATCATTGTTGATTAGCGTTCGAACAACCGGCTCTTAGACAATTATTCAGTAATGGCTTACTTAAAATTTGGATAGATTTAGACCCGTAATTATTAATAATTTTGCTCTGAAAAATGAAAATATCTCGAAAACTAATAAATTTACACATAGGGAATGTTATACAAAAATTATAGTATGGTAATGGTACTTTTCGATAATGATATAAAATAAAGGATGTTCTATTTAAAATTACTGAGAAAATAATGTACTTGCGTTTTGCGTATTCAATATAAAGAAAATTAGCAAAACAAACATTTACGAAAATTTTGACAATAATTAAAAAAATATAACGTCAATAAACCATTGACCTTTTGCTTGCTTTTATTTATACAGGTAGTTAAACTTGTTACGATTTTCATATAAAATTGGTTATAACTTTGTAAATACCCCGAATAATATACCAAAACTTAATCTTTTTGTAATAGAAAAGTTACGAAGATTTCGAATATAAAATAAAATACAGGGTGTTCTATTTAAAAAAACATAAGTTTGGTCTGCCACTATGTTATCGAACACCCTGTAACATTCTAACTAATTTTGTAATATAAAGCTCAAAGTTCGCTACAATTTTTGTTATTAAGTTTTATCGCTATACATTACTATAACGGATCTATGGAGCTTCACCCCACTAATAATTAATCGCCCTGTATAATAGCAGTTAAATATTGCATTGTTAGCTAGTTCTAAGCTATCCTGAAAATTTCAGGTGTCTAGGCAGCCTAGAACTAATTTTAAAATGGATTACAAAATTTGCGGAGTCTGTGACACCAACCAAGCCAAGTATATAAAAAGATTTTAATTTTAAAAAATATATTCAAATTAAAAAAGCAACAACATAATGACTTTTAGTCCAAGTAATGAAGCTTAAAATAGGACAAAACCACGCAACTTTTACAGAATGGACCGATTTGCACGAAAATTTGAAAATACGTAGTAGATAGTCGAAGGATCAAAATCAATATGATGCCGAAAGGCGCTTTTACCATGGGGGTGGTTGCCACCCCATCTCGGGGGTGGAAATTTTTAATTATATTTTGACCGCAAAAGTTGATAAAAACATTCATTCTAAGCAAAAAATGTTCCATACATTTTTTTGATAAAATTAATAGTTTTTCGATTTATTCGCTATCGAAAGTGTTAGTTTTATATCGAAAGAATCAATGTTTTTAATCAGTTTTCTGCTAATAACTCAAAAAGTTTTCGGTTTATCAAAACAACTTTGCTTAACAAAAATGTACCTTTTGAAAAATTAAACAAAACCGTTTTTTTAAGTTTTCTTTAAGAGCAATGGTAATCCAGCTATACTTTATTATAAGTTAGCTCTTCTTCATCAAATGATAAATATTGTAGTTTCAAAGTCAAAAGACGAGAAAACTATGCACTTTTCGAGGATAACTTGTTTAAATTAATTTAAAGTATTTAAAAATATGTATCTCCAGAAATAAAAAAAGTCTATAGCTCAAAAATTAAGCGACTTATAATGAAACGAATGTCAGTCCCTATTTTTTTCAGCGAAAATGTGATTGGAAAGAACCCCCTAATCACCACCCTAATTAAAATTAGTCATTGACCTTATTTTTTCTTCTTTATTTATGTATTATTAATAGGTTCTAGAAGTTTGACGGGCTTAGAATGATTAGTTTTTAAAAAAAAATGGAGTTAAAAGCGAATAACAAATTTTTATAGTTTGGCAAAAAATGCCTTTTCTTCCGAATAGAAAGATTAACATTACAGATTAGAAAAAATATTTAAATACCAAATTGTAGTTTATTAAATTCCCAAGAAATTGGTTTGCAAAAATTTTTTCTATGGCAAATATTGAGTGGGATATTGACAATTAAAACTTGTAATACCATGCAAAAACCACCTTTACCAACCCGTTCAAAGTCACCTCTCTTTGCGACTGAGGATTTTAAAAGGATTTATTATTAATATCCTTATAGATCGTGTAAAAATCCTACAAAATTCTTTTTTGCCAAACTTTCTCGGATAAAAAATAAAAAAGTTACGGTCAAAAACTCAATATATTTTTTTGAAAAAAAAAGGAGAAATCCAATTGGAAGCATAATAATGGTAGTTAGCGGTGTTTTTTCATTGGTATTATTTATTCTTCTTTATTTATGTATTACTAATAGATTCTAGAAGTTTGACTGGCTTAGAATGATTAACTTAAAAAAAACTGGAGTTAAAAGCGAATAAAGAATTTTTGTAGTTTGGTAACAATTGCCATTTTCTTCAGAATAGAAAGATTAGCATCAGAGATACGAAAAAATGTTTAAATATGAAATTGTAGCTTATTTAATTCCCAAGAATTTGGTTTGAAAAAAATTTTTACTACGGCAAAAATTGAGTGAATCGTAAATAAGTATATCGAAAAACATATTTTTTCGATATAATTAAAACTAACACTTTCGAAAGCGAATAAATCGAAAACTATTAATTTTATTAAAAAAATGTTTAGAACATTTTTTGCTTATAATGAATGTTTTTATCAACTTTTGCGGTCGAAATATATTAAAAAATTTCCACCCCCAAGATGGGGTGGCAACCACCCCCATGGTAAAAGCGCCTTTCGGCATCATATAGATTTTGATCCTTGGCCTATCCACTACTTATTCTTAGATTTTCAAGCAAATCGATCCATTCTGTAAAAATTGCGAGGTGAAAACCTTCGGTTCCTGGACTATTTATACAATGCATTCGTAAAGTGTAGAAACGGTCTATTATCTCATGACATAATTATTTTCAGACCTAAAGCTCTGACATGTCGATTTTTATTTTTAAATTATGATTTTTTGACGTATATCCCATAATAGTGACGTCATCAATTTTGACGTGATGACGTCATGGAGGATTTTTTTTAACTGGAAATAGTGGTCGTGTGGTATCTCATTTGAAAGGTGATTCAATTCTCTATTTAGTAATATAAACATTAACATCATTATTTATACCGGGTGGCGAAAAAAATAATATTTGGATTAAATTAATTGCCGCAAAAAAAAAGAATATAATGTGTAATTTATTTAACTCAAAATACATTTTACTGCTGTCAGAAAAGAGAAAAAAATGTATACTTCACAACTAAACATTGCTTTTCGCTTAAGGCTATGGGTACATAATTCGCAAATATTTTACGCGTATCCCTACTTTTTCTGTCTTTACACGGCAAATTACGTGTAGTAAAATTCACACTGGTGTGGATATGTAAACATTACTAGAATGTCATTCTACTTGAAAATGTCATAATTAATTTAAAGAGATGGCTTTTGAATGTTCTTGGATAACTGTTATTTTTATAATTGCAAATTATTAATTCAGTTAATAAATGTGATAATTTTTTCACTAACTATGTTTTCAGTGATTGTAATAATTTATTTGTACAACAAAAACTAATAATCAATCGAGAAAAGAGGAAAAGTGTTAAAGTGATTTTTTAATAATATGTTGTTATTTTGGAACGCTTACAATTTTGAACATCTCTAACAACAAAATACTTGGATCACAGGATATATCTGATGTATTCTCTGCTTGGATCTTTCACAAATAATACACAATAAATAACTTTTTATTAAGTTCACGTCTTAAATCAATTATTTATCAAATAGACTATATATCAATAATATTTAATCAATTTCTCAAAATATTCCCGATGCAATGTCAAATATTTAAAATTGTCACTGATTGTCAGTGTCTGACTGACAATATATGCTGACAATATTATATTCGGTTGAGTGCGTTGTAAGACAAAGACAGATTTGGAAAATATTACCACGGCATTGTGTTCATTTTTTTCAAATCCTGAAAAAACCAATAAATATTTTTGAAAAATTTAAACGCAGAATGAAAGACTAAATTATTACCGAGGGCCGAAAGTCCCTTAGAATAAATAAAAAGTTTATTTTGAATGAGATATTTGAATTTAAAAATCACACTAAATTTTCCCTTAGTTTTTTCACCCCTGTAACTTATTAAAATAAACATTGTAGAAGTTCTCAGGGACTTTCGGCCCTCGCTAATAACGTAATCTTTCATTCTGCGTTTAAATTTTTCCAAAATACTTATTAGTTTTCTCAGGATTTGAAAAAAATGAATCCCCATTTGAATAGCATTGCAGCCGAAAATACGTTCCGATCCTCTTAATAGGCTATTGATTATGTACTATAGAAAGGAACTACAACGTTAACGGGGTTTTATTATTTCATATGGTCAATGAATCTCTATATATGAAAAAACCGCGGAGTGCTACCATTTAAAGGGGTGCGTTTTTGAGAAATGGGTGAATTAGTCCCTGGGCACAGGTTACATTAGGGTGAGTTCTATGCACTTTTGGTACAAACAAGTCTACATAAAAATTGTTCCTGGTTAAATTTCCTATCTAAATATAACTTTTTAAAGTCAAAGATACTTTTTTTTACAAAAATATATTCAAAAGAAAAAGTACAAAGAAACCCAAAAGAAAAAAATTTTGTTTTTTGTCCCATAACTTTTGTCCACGAGGATATAGCTATAGACATTGCTTCACAGAAATAAAACTTACATATTTTGTTTTTAAAATGATGTTTGGTAGAGGTCTTTAGAGGTAGAGGAAAATGTTTTCGGATTAACAAGTAATCCATCATCAGTGTTAAGCCCTAAAATGATAAGTATAACCTAATTAATAAATAAAAGACAATGTTGTAAAAGTTGACTAAGGGTAATATCCAGGAATATTTGCAACATCCACCGATTTTATTCATAATATGTAGTATCATTTAAGATCTTGCAACTTTTAAAGGGTTTTTACCCATAGCTTCTTGGTGGCTCACGCATGCATGCTATTGTAAGTATGGCCTCTGTCAATTCTTAACCTTAGTCAACTTTTACAACATTGTCTTTATTAATTAAGATATACTTATCAGTTTAGAGCTTAACACTGATGATGGATTACTTGTTAATCAGAAAACGTTTTGTTTTGTGATGTAACCCTTATTGGGGTCTTTTAAATATACCTTTTACAAAATATCCTGTATTTATTTATTTTTTTTTTTTAGTTATTTTTATTCAAAAATTATTTTTTGGCCACCCTGTATAAATAATGATGTTAATGTTTATATTACTTAATAGAGAATTGAATCACCTTACAAATGAGCTACAACACGACCCCTATTCCCATTTAAAAAATCATCGATGTCGTCATCACGCCCAAATCGATGAGGTCACTATTATGTACTATACGTCAAAAAATCATAATTTAAAAATAAAAATCGACCTGTCAGAGCTTTAACTCTGAAAATAATTAAGTCATGAGATAATAGACCGTTTGCACACTTTATGAATGCACTGTATAATAAAAACAAAAAGAACGCACCTTTTCAATAAACGAATCTTCAATATTAAAGATTAAACAAATTAGTTGATAAATTATGGCATAATTACTCTTACCATAGACGATCTCAAAGAAGTTCTCATAGCGACTTACGGTCAAAGTTTCTTAATTTTTACGGAACGTTTTATAGGTTATTATTTCCGAAGAGCTATCGGAGAGAAGTTAGTAGCCTTGGGGATTGGCTATATTGCCTCTAGATTGGAATTTCGAAGTTAATAGGGCCAGAACTATTTGATAAAAGTGGCGCAATAACTCGCCGGTCATTTCGAGGAGTATATTGCTGCTGCTTCTATTAGTTATTATGAGGCATATTTCACTTTGATTTTCTTTTTAAATACTTTATTGATTTACAGACAGTAAAAAAAGGACAAAAGAAGTCAATTATTTTGGTATATGAATAAAAACTCGACATATACATATACATATAAAAAAGTTTTTAACTGTTTTCAGAAGTAGATCATTTTATAAAACTATTTACGTTTGTTATGCAAGTAAGATAATAGACCAGGGCGCATCTGTAAAAATATTAGTACATTTGGACGTTGAGAGGTACTTAAATTTTTTTGCAGAAATTGCTTGAAAATAACTTAAATAATAATATTTGAGTTATCCTCCCTCTCAAAAAGGTCCGGAACATTGTTTAAATAATCAAAATGTCAAAAAATTAAGGAAAAATTCGATTTTTTTCTTCGTTTTTTGATTATAACTTTAAGAGCATTCATTTCCGAGAAAAGTTGTATTGACATAAAAGTTGTGTAATTAAATTTCCTACAATATAGAGTTGGTTGAAAATTTAAAAAATAGTCACCCTTGTTGCAAAATAGCAATAATTGGGAAAAAACTATACAAAAACAAGTATTCGCATTTTACGTTTTTCAACCATTTATACTAAACTTTGGACCTTCAAGTTTCACCCAGAAAAACTATATAATACAGTTAAACAATACTGTAAATTTTATTAAGATCGGCTTAATAGATTTTGCAAAATAAATCTTGCAATCCAGCTTTGGCAAAAAAAATTCATTTTTTCAAACTGTTACAGGACTGAAAATAAAGCAGATAGCAAGTTGATTTTTTTTTGCTTATAGAAGTGTACCTTACCTTTCATTTGCAATATGCAAAACTAAAATCGATTAACCACCACGGTGTCAGGAATTTTTTTAAAATAAACATTAATTATTGGTGTTGCGCGCAGGACACCGGATAGTTTGCTCTGATTGGGCATTCCAATGACCTTTGATAATGATTGATACATTTTAATTTTTATTACATTTCGATATAAATAAATAAATTTGTTTATTGCAAAATAAAAACCCATACTCTATCCTTTGAAATAACAATTTTTTTAGCAAAAACTTTCTTTGTTCATTTATTTTAACTTGAGAATAAAAGTTTAATATTTTTAAACATATACAATTGTTTAAACAATATTTCACAAACAATAATAAAATTAGTTTGATTTTTGTGGAATTAAAATATTAAAATACAACAAAATATAGAGTAAGAAAATAATATATTAGATGAAGATTGGAATAAATTTTGGTGGAAATCAACTTCATGTGAATCGAACACCGCTGTCCTGCGCGTAGCACCAATAATTAATGTTTATTTAAAAAAATTCCTGACGCCGTGATAGTTAATCGATTTTAATTTTGCAAATTGCAAATGAAAGGTACAGTTCACTTCTATAAGCAAAAAAAATTTCAACTTGCTATCTTCTTTATTTTTAGTCCTGTAACATTTTGAAAAAATGAATTGTTTTTGCGAAAGCTGGATTGCAAAATTTATTTTGCAAAATCTGTTACACCGATCTTAATAAAATTTACAGTATTGTTTTACTGTATCATAAAGTTTTTCTGGGTGAAATATGAAGGTCATAAGTGTAGCATAAATGGTTGAAAAACGTAAAATGCGAATACTTGTTTTTGTATGGTACTTTTCGCAATTATTGCTATTTTTCAACAAGGATGACTATTTTTTTAACTTTTAACTAATTTTATATTGTAGGAAATTTAATTACGCAACTTTTATGTCAGTACATCTTTTCTGGGAAATGAATACTTTTAAAGTTATAATCAAAAAACGAAGAAAAAAATCGAATTTTTCCTTCATTTTTTGACATTTTAATTATTTAAACAATGTTCCGGACCTTTTTGAGAGGGAGGATAACTCAAATATTATTATTTGAGTTATTTTCAAGCCATTTCTGCAAAAAAATTTGAGTCACCTCTCAACGTCCATCTCAAAACAGATGGGCCCTGGACTATAAGCTTAAAATTCTTTTTATTTTGGTGCCCACTCGTTTGGAGTATTGGCGATCATTCTGACTATAATAAAACTATTTTATTAATTGATGCTGTGGAGAACCATTTCCTCAGGTTCTTTAACCATCACATTCTTCTTCTCTTAACTTACCCTATCTTAATCTGACGATTTGGAGTTTCTCTAAGGATAAATCTTTTTCGGACCCTCTTAACGAACTCCCCTGTATTAAGAGTCCATATATGGTAGGGGTACATTTACAGGGTTCAAGGTTTCTCCCTATGTAATTTTCTGACAAGCTCGAGTAACTGCAATTCCCGCTTGGGCTCCTCTGCCACTGTATATAGAAAAGAAAAAGGAAGAAACCAAACAGATATGAAATAACTTGTGACTTTTTATTGTATGTATTTAATTTTTCTTATAATAGCGTTATAATTCTGTCCATATTTTCACTCAAGTTAAAACAAACCTTTTATAAAAGTAACCAACTGCGTTCAACTAACAATATCAATAAATCGTCTGCCACTGCGTCCATAACTTTATTTCGTCGAATCGGATAAACCGATGTATTTGTTGCAGATTAACCCGAACATAGAAAAAAACATACGAAATCAAAAACTTGACGATATATCACGGTTTAATACTCACTATACACACTAGTGATGTAACGAATATTCGTATTCGCATTCGCATTCTCGAATATTCGCATATTTTTGCATATTCGCATTCGTATTCGCATTCGTAAAATTTGTGCGAATGTTTTGCGAATATGAATATCAGAAAAAAAAATAATTTGAAGATAATATTACATTAATAAAATCAAAATCTATTCGCGTCTCATCTTTTTTTATTAAGAAAAGGTAACTTAACCTCGTATAATCACATTATCAGCCTTCACTTTATTTTATTATTTGGTATTATGAAATAATGCTTAAGATTCCGATTGATTTTCACTACATATCAACTAATTTCTCATTATAAATTTATAAAACATGACAAAAATAGAAACTAATTTAAAAAACGGAATATTCGTATTCGCATCCGCATTCGCGAATGCCGTTAGCAGATATTCGCATTCGCATTCGTATTCGCGAATGTTCAAAAAATGACATTCGTTACATCACTATACACACACGATATGACCTCAAAAAAAAATAAAAACTGAACCCGCGTTACCACATAAATCAGCTGGAAATGACAAGGCATCGATTGCAGTCATTCTTCTAATCTGTTCGGGTGCATTATTTGGCATGCTGTGTCGGAACTAAAACGGTGATTTGGGATTTTTTAATGGAAACTGTCAGTGTGAAGTAGGTGAAGAAGTGTCAGGAGATAATTAAAAAATTTAAATACATATTTTATATCCTATTGGTTTATTAGGGTATATGTGTAAGGCGTACACTTAAACATAAAGAAAGAAAGAATATTATAAACTCTTTCTCGTATTTCGATTTATATTTAAGTTTACGTTTTCTTCGTAATTTTGGATTTTTATTTATTATGAAATAAAATATGCAACCGTAATAAGAGCTCATAACCGTAATAAAAGGTACTCTTTGTTTAAGTCGATAGGATACACCGTTTTCTAGAAAAATCGAGTTGAAAATTTTTCGTTCCTTGAATTAAAAAAAAAGATTCAAAAAAACACTATTTAGAAAGATGAAAACTGGTACACTTATTTATATTCCAGAGATTAATCGATTTCATTAATGGCGAATTTCTAGTACCGGTCATAGGCGTCCGTTTTGGGTAGGTCAACAGTTATTTTATAGCATACCTTTATTGTCTTTAATTTTTAAGTATTTTTGACACTAGATTATTCAATTATGAGATATTCGAGTACTAAAAGTTACTCTTGCTTTAAGTTGGTAAAATACATCGGTTTTTTTTAAATTTTATTTAACTATTTTTTTCAAATTCCCAAAACTATAAACTTTCAAATCGATTTTTCTAGAAAACGGTGTATCCTATCGACTTAAAGTAAGAGTACCTTTTAGTACTAGAATACCTCACAATTTAATAATCCAGTATCAAAAATGCTTAAGAGTTGAAGACAAAAAAGTTATGCAATAAAATAACCGTTGCCCTACCCAAAACGTACGCCTATGACCGGTACCAGAAATTCGCAATGGATGAAATCGATTAATTTCAGGAAAGTAAATATGTATACCAATTTTCGTTTTTCTAAATAGAAGCGTTCTGGAGGTATTTAAGAAAAACTAATTACATGGCACCATCTTCAAAGAGCTCTAGCTCCCTTAGGAAGCATTTTCGGACTAGGTGAATTAGGTTAAATTGTCATAAAATTGTCTGAGGAATCTCCTGTCTTCGTTTGTCGGTAGAGTTTCTGGACACCCTGTATAATTGAATATAACACTGGTAAACACACAGTTTGCTGCCGGAAATTTTTTTACTGTTTCTAGGTAATTTGGGTCTGCTGAATCCAAAAATGTCACCAGATTTGCTCCATCAGATCATTTTCAGAAAATACTACTACAGATCACATTTCTAACATATAGGGTAATTTAACGCAGCACTACCTACAAATGTAGTGCTGCTACCCATGAAATAAACCAAATACGAATAAAAAGTAAGATATTTATTGTACCGGGTGTCCCAATAAGAATGGCTCTCGGCCATATCTCAGGAACCGTTTATAGTAGAGCTTTGAAATAAAAAATTTTATAACAAAAGTTGCCTCAGGAAAAGCCTGGAAATTATTTTCATAATTGTGGGACCACCGCTAGAGGGCGTAATTGAATATCAAAAATTAAAAAATCTAAATTTTACAAAATTTTCCTAATGAAGGGGCACTGGAAATCCGATCGTCGTATTCTTTATAAAATTCTACGCATATTTGATTTGACAAGTTTAGGTCTACCTTTGGAAATAAGAGGTGGGGGTGAGTGGGAACCTTGTTATGAAAAACTGGCTGTTAGTCGGTTCTGCTTAATCAAATTTTGTAAACTTGATCTTGTTGAAGACAGATCTTTTTCGTCAATGTAAAAGTTATGATTTCGAACCAACTTACTAAGTAATATGCCAGCTAGAAGGCGTTATTTAATCTTTTTCATAAATCTAGTGTTTCTTGGAAAATATTAAATACAAACATGCATTTTTAATACCATATTACAAAATTAGACAAAATTAGCAACAGAATAGCGAAAACTGCATGTTAATACCTTTTTTCTATCTCGAGATATCTTACAAAACGTGTAAATTTAAAAACATAACTGTTACTGTCACCGGTAAACGAAATTCATTAAAAGTAGTGTGCTATGGAAACAACAAAGAAACATTTTCCAGCTGTCAACGTATATTAGGTCTTTTCAACGCTTCTCATTTGTTTCGAGCCTCGTTCATATCTCGTATATTAATGTTGTTCTGAAGCTATTTTCTTGTGGCATTTTTACAATTGTAACTATTTAGAATGGGAAATAAAAATCATTTTTTAATAATATTGTGGCTTATTTCCCATTCTAAATAGTTACACTCGTATATTAATATTATACACGGATTATACGGTATATGACAGAGGCTCGAAACAAATGAGAAGCGTTGAAAAGCCCTATTACAAAGAAATAAAAACAACTATTTAGTGATGACATAAACGTTCAAATTTTTGCCCATCATTTTCGTTGCAAACATTTACTCTTTCAAGAGTAGATTGAACAGCAGTCTCAATTTCTGCTCTCGATATGCTTTTAATGGCGTTTAGTATTCTCTGGATAATGTATTCTAGAGTAGTGTATGATGGGCAACAATTTGAATATTTAGGTCGTCACTAAGTAGTTCTTTTTGTTCTGTGTTATATTTAATTTTAATAGTATTGTTTCTTTTTATATTGTTGTTTTAATTATATTTTTATACGTTGACATCTGGAAAATGTTATTTTGTTTTTTTTTTTTCCACAGCACACTACTTTTCATTAACTTAGTTTACCGGTTATGTATAAAATTTACACGTTTCTCGAGATATCTTGAGATAGAAAAAAGGTATAGACATGCGGTTTTCGCTATTCTATTGCTAATTTAATCTAATTTTATAAAGTATGATTAAAAATGCATACTTGTATTTAATATTTTCCAAAGAAAACTAGATTTCTGAAAAAAATTAAATAACGCCTCCCAGCTGGCTTATTGCTTATTAGGATGGTTCAAAATTATCACGCTTACATTGAAGAAAAAGATCTGTCTTCAACAAGACCCAGTTTTCAAAATTTGATTTAGCAGAACCGGACTTACAGCCATTTTTTCATAACAAGGTTCCCACTCACCCCCACCTCTTATTTGCAAAGGTAGAGTTAAACTTGTTAAATCAAATATGCGCAGAATTTGATGAAGAATACAATAATCGGATTTCCAGTGCCCCTTCATTAGGAAAATTTTGTAAAATTTAGATTTTTTTATTTTTGATATTCAATTACGCCCTGTAGCGGTGGACCCACAATTATGAAAATAATTTCCAGGCTTTTCCTGAGGTAACTTTTGTTATAAAATTTTTTATTTCAAAGCTCTACTATAAACGGTTCCTGAGATATTGCCGAGAGCCATTCTTATTGGGACACCCGGTACAATAATGTACTTACAAAAATCATCACACATATCTGCCAAAAAAACTTAACTTTTCATCTAACGTAACCGGCAGCGTCGCAACAAAAATGTGTTATTCGGCGTCACCTAAAAACTTCCTTTTATATGATTTTCTTGCAAAGGCTTTAAAAGGACGGTCCCTTTGAAGACTCCAGCAGTAATCCGCCATCATGTGATAGCCCCATCTCCCTGATATACCTCTTCCATCGTTTTGATATATTGGTGAAGATTTTCTGGGAAACGGTCTAAGTGGCCGTGGAGGTAATGAATTTTAATACTCATATGACAACCGTGTTTGCTAAAATTGTTGAGCATTTCTTCCACTCTAATGCCCAATTGGTATACTTCCATATTTGTTGCCATTATGCAGAAGGACACACTTTAAACTTTGTTTGGAACTGTCGATAAAAAGACGCCAGTGATCTGGTGTATACTCCGATATACCCAATTTTTCTAACAATCCTTAATATTGTTATAAAAAGCCATATCATCTTGCTGAGAGAAAAAAAGGAAAAGATATTTTATCTCTATTACGGTAGTATGTAATTTTAGTGTCTGGGTGAAGAACATTATTTTCTTTTAGTCTGGAGGTAAACAACTCGGAAGAATCCTTTGGAAAGTTCTGATAAGATCGCTTAGCTCTTCCTGAGTAAAGCGCTCAGGACGTGATGAATCACCTTCAAAATCACTGTCGTCTTCCTCAAATCTATTAGTCTGCAGGTCGTCAGATAACGTTTCGGCATTATCCTCTGGTAACATAGTTAGACTGCTAAATATTGGAATGGGTATCTGTTCAAGCTGATATGGAATTGGTCTTATTGCTGAATCCAGGTTAGGATATGTTCACGTATGTCGATTGTTACGATTAATGCCCTTTATATTCACAAGACAGAAATAGCAATCGTCAAAATGATTTTTTGGTTCACTCCATACCATTGGAAAACCAAGTTTAAACATTTTCGTTGTCCTTTCGTCCACTGTCGCGAGTTTTCAAGACAAGTTTTACACACTACATGTGGAGCTCAGGATTTATCTTGGTCTCCTAAATAAACACCAAAATAGGCCCTTTTGTTCATTTGCCCATTTGTCTTAGTGTTTGTTAAGTTTTTTTTATAAACATATTGCAATTATAGTGGTGGAATATACAAAAATGTAAGAATATTTAACTATTTGATAAATATGTTATATCTCGAAAACTAGAGCTGATACAAAGAAAAGGTTTGTATTTTTGGAATCAGCACAGCTGAATTAACTAAAATCAGTTGATTTTTTTTCGGCAGCAAGACAAAATTTTTTTTTGTTGGGCTGTGTAATCTGCTTGGCAACCCTGGTAGAATAATTCTAAATTACACCATTTCTTCAGAAATCTGACACTTGATTGAATTGTCTTGTTAAACTTAGAATGGATGTTTTGTGTTCCTAAAGTAGTAAATTGTCTTTAGTGAACGTCTTAATACATTATGGCAAATAATTCAATAAAATAAGTTATAACACACAACTGCCGTTTTGTAGGTTACGTTTGCCAAATGTCAATTAACGTTAACCTGTGTGCGTATTTTCTGAAGGGTTTCAAAAACTATTTTAAGCAAACACGTTATCCCTTATTTATCACTCAGTGCGCATGACAAGTATAACGTTTTACGTTTAACGTACGTCAAAAAGTAGAGGGTCTAAAATCTCTCTAATATCTTACGTTTTGCAGACGATACAGTAATAATGACGGATAATAACAATGATTTACAGAACGTAATGCAACGCCTTGATGAATGCTGTCATGAATACGAACTGAAGATGAATTTGAAGAAAACTATTCTGTGGCGAAATGAAGCGAGACAGAAAATGTGATAAATAGTGACGTATTGGCAATATTTTGGGCACCCCACGTTGGGTGCCAATGTGTAACAATATAACATCTAATGTATAATAATGAAGTTAGTCACTATATCATTGGGTGCTAATTGTTCAACAATAAAATGATAACTTAGTCGTGTAACTATAAAACGACACTTGAGATGACAATTTTATTATTGGGGCTTCGGCTAGCTTTGTGTTTAGGTACGTTTTATTTTAAAAGTAAACCAAACCAATGAACTTGTCTTGTCATTACATGAACGTGGTGGTTACATCAGGATATATTAAATCATAAATAAAGTTAAGAATACCCCATAAGTAATAATTTCTGTGAGTATTATACAAAAAGAGAGGCTTAAAATAACTTTCTAGGTTCACTAGATCAGCGGTTCTCAATCTGTGGTACATGTACCACTGGTGGTACATATCATTATTTGAGGTGGAACACAAAACGCAAACACAGCAAAAAATTACATTTATCTTAAAACTTATATTGAGCATGTTAAACATTCTTACATATTTTATATACATATATGCACATATTATGTAGTCGGAAATGTATCCATCTCGTTACTAATATCAGAAACAAGAGTTACTTTGTATAACTAAAAGCTATTAAGCACGTCTTGCACGGTCAAGTATTTCCGTCCAATTTGTTGACAAAGATTAAACAAAACTTTATGCCAAGTAATTCATACAAATACTACTCTCTCCGGAAACTCTTCAAAACTTTGAAATATCCACAAGTTGTTAACAAAAGTTATTCCTGTCTGTTAAATTTATGGGAGATAAATTGCGAACAAATGGGAGTGACGATTTTACTTTGTATGTTTTATTTGGTAATACAAATTTATGTTGTTGTCGAAACATATGTAAATCTGAGTTTTGCATTTCAAACAAGCAATTGTAGACCTGGATAACACGTACCAAAAAAAAGTTAATTAACAGCAAGCTGAAAATTTGTTAATAGCTTAACGGTGTCTAATCGAACAAACTTTGATGTATGGCAACACTGGAACAGGGGAAGTTTTAATTGTGGAACAGGTTAAAAATTTGGAACGTCAGGCTACGAAAACTTTCCATGTATTTTGTCGGA
The DNA here is from genome assembly GCF_917563875.1 of Diabrotica virgifera virgifera. Taxonomy (NCBI): domain Eukaryota; kingdom Metazoa; phylum Arthropoda; class Insecta; order Coleoptera; family Chrysomelidae; genus Diabrotica; species Diabrotica virgifera. The sequence continues at coordinate 4,845,477 of NC_065444.1, read as the reverse complement.
CAGAACTTCCAATTGATTTGTTACCATTTCATTAAACTCTCATGCAAAAATCAGACTGGCGTTTATCACCAACTGGGCATTTTAATGAGTGGAACACGAAGAACATGTCAAATGACAGGAATCATGTTGGTTAGTAATAACATATTATTTTTGCATGAGAGTTTAATGAAAGGGTAACAAATCAATTGGATATTCTGTCCGACAAAATACATGGGACGTTTTCGTAATCTGACGTTCCAAATTTTTAAACTGTTCCATAATTAAAACTTCCCCTGTTCCAGTGTTTCCGTACATGAAACTTTGTACGACTAGACACCGTTAAGCTTGCTATTAATCAATTTTTTTGGTACGCGGGATCCAGGTCTATTAATTTCCTTGAGGATTTTGATAAAAATTTGTCGAAGATATATAATTTGCTTATGAACGTTTTTCTTTAATTAACAAACCAACTTCAATGACTTATATTTATAATGACATAGCTCGTCGTCAATTAGCGAATTTTAAATTAGACGGTGCGACTCTCTGTTGGCATGTAAGTTCGGGTTAATCCCGTGTAATTATTAAGGACGTGAGGGATATTCTGCGCGCGCGGAGGTAAAACACTATGGAAGTAAATTAATGAATGGCGGCGAAGATTAGTTCTATACGTCGTTAGAATCTGGGACAAAGACGTACACAGAAACTTTACGACTGATGTAAAGGTGTGATTGCTTTAACCAGCTTTAGAATTACGGGCCGAAGTTTCGGTTAATCATTATGGATTTATTCCCCTAAATAAGTACAACTAATAGAACATTAAATAGTGTGTGCTTGAACCTAAAAATAGGTTTATATAATAGTATAGAGAAAACCAGGCAAAGTTCATAGCGGGAAAAGCATACTTAGATCACAGTTACACGGTCGAACCACTCACAGAAAAGAAGAGAAAGAAGAAGGAAAATATTATGGGAAGCATTGGAAAATATCGAAGTTCCACGAATACTAATAAAAACAGTAAAAGTGCCCTACAAAAATAACAAAGTAGCTATCAAAACGGGCAATAGAATATGCAGTCCATTTAAGTCGCCAAAGGGACTACTACAGGGCTACTCCTCATCCTCTACCTTGTTCAAAATCATCATCATCAATGTGCTACAGCCCTATGGAAGAGCCTCGAACTTCCCAAGTCTATTACGCCAGTCAGTCCTATCCATTGCCAACAGTTGCCAGTTTGCTGCGCCTATTTTCTCTCATCCCCATCCACACCATCTTTCCATCTCAGTTTTGGCCTACCCCTATTTCTGCTTCGCACAGGTTGTGACATAGGGATTCTTCTAGGAGGGTTGTTATGCTGTGATCTTGCTAGATGTCCTGCCCATCTTAGTCTTCCTACTCCTTAAGAGATACTACGTCTTCACCACCAAATATATGTTTATATCTGCGGTATACCTCGTAGTTGTACCTCCTCCTCCATTTTCACAGGTGCCACCGAATATTCCTCTCAGGATCCTTTATTCAAATATAAGCAGGAGGTTTTCATCTACCTTGGATATGGTCCATATCTCCGATCCAAATGTTAACACTGGTTGAATACAAGGGTTTTATATATGGTTATTTCTGTTTTTTGACTTAAGCTTCTGCTTCTCATATGTCTACTCAGTCCAAAATAGCATTTGTTTGCTAGGATTATCCTTCGCTTCATTTCTTCCGTCATAAAGTTCTCCTTGGTGATCACGGAGCCTAAGGGCCGGTATTTCCAACCTCACTTAAGCCAAAGCTTACTTTAAGCCTTTGCTTAAGTTAGATGCCTGTATTTCCACTTCAATTTGAGGCTTAAGCCTAGGCTTAAACCAAATAATTTTAAGCTCGCTTGGAAGTTGGTTTAAGCCTTTGCTTAAAATTTGTTCTCTGTTTTTTGAGGTTATTTCTATAGATTACTAATTAGTTATTTTGAAAACCAACTTTTGAGTAATAACGTTATTATTAGATTATTAAATAATAATCTATTAATCTATTAATTTATTAATCGTAATAACGATTATTAAAATTCTTACTACTTTTGGAAGGTGTAGGCACATGAAAATTATTTATTTCTACAATGCTTGGTAGGTATATTTACAATAAACTAACAACACATGTACCATGTACACAAAATTAATTGAAGTAAATGACATTGATAGAGATGACAAGATAAAATTAAATGTCAACAGTAGTGGTTTTTACCTCAGAACAATTAGTTCTGGCATTTTGACGTATTCAGAGGTACCAAACCACAGAATAAGTAACCATACAGAAGCGAAACTCCTGCCGAAAACGGTAACATAATTTTCATGCTCATGTGTCAACGTAACTGGTGCAACCTCACTTTTGCGACTGACGTGACAGTTGTTTATAGTTAAATTTTATATTTATATACGAGTATTATGTTTTATTTTATATTTTATTTATATTTTATAACTAAATTTTATATTTCGTTTAATTAATAACAACTTGTCAAAAATATTACCTAATTTGGAATGGTCTATTCCTTAGAACAGCGTTTCCCAACCGGTGGGTCGCGACCCACCAGTGGGTCGCGGGCGGATTTCAGGTGGGTCGTGGCGTAGATCTTACAGTAGCTGAATAACGTACATATATATAATCATGGATGAGGGATGGGTCGCGAATATGAAAAAACATCAGAAGGTGGGTCGCCAGACATAAAAGGTTGGGAACCACTGCCTTAGAACATCAAGTTCTATTCTGTAACTGGTGCACAAGGTCAAATATTTCGGTCCCAACAAAATCAATGGAAACGACAGTCAGATTCGCTTCTGTGTGGTTATATATTCTGTGACCAAACCAATTAACTTTACAGTTGAGCATCAGTTTAGTTATGGAAATGATGGAAATACGACACCCAGCTTAAGCTTCTCCTTAACTTTTGACACAGGCTTAGGGCCGGTATTTCCAACCTCACTTAAGCCAAAGCTTACTTTATGCCTTTGCTTAAGTTTAGATGCCTGTATTTCCACTTCAATTTGAGGCTTAAGCCTAGGCTTAAACCAAATAATTTTAAGCTCGCGCGGGAGTTGGTTTAAGCCTTTGCTTAAAATTTGTTTTCTGTTTTTTGAGGTTATTTCTATAGATTATTAATTATAGAGTTGTTTTGAAAACCAACTTTTAAGTAATAACGTTATTATTGGATTATTAAATAATAGTCTATTAATTTATTAATTGTAATAACGATTATTAAAATTCTTACTACTTTTAGAAGGTGTAGGCACATGAAAGTTGTTTATTTCTACAATGCTTGGTAGGTATAATTCCAATTTGACATTTTAAGGAATATACCCAATAAACAAAATTACAAAGACGGATATATTGCTTATGCAAAATAACAATAAAAATATATCCAGAGAAATATAGACAATAAACTAAAAACACATGTACCATGTACACAAAATTAAGTGAAGTAAAAATAACATTGATACAAATGACAAGATAAAATTAAATGTCAACAGTAGTGGTTTTTACCTCAGAACAACTAGCTCTAGCACTTTGACGTATTCAGAGGTACCAAACCAATTAACTTTACAGCTGAGCATCAGTTTATTTAAGAGAATGATGGAAATACGGCACCCAGCTTAAGCTTCTTCTTAACTTTTGACACAGGCTTAGCTAAGCAAAAGCTTAAGTAGCTATTGCTTAGCTAAGCCTGTGTCAAAAGTTAAGGAGAAGCTTAAGCTAGATGCCGTATTTCCATCATTTTATTAACTAAACTGGTCCTCATTTGTAACGTTAATTGGTTTGGTACCTCTGAATACGTCAAAATGCCAGAATTAACTGTTCCGAGGTAAAAACCACGACTGTTGACATTTAATTTAAACTTGTCATCTAGATCTGTGTCATTTACTTTGCGATTTTTGAATTTTTACATAATTGTATTATTAGTGAAAAGTAGTGTACTTATTTTCTTTAGTTATATGTTTCTGTTAAGATCCGTATTTGTACTTTACCCTTTACAACAATCCCTTTTAACAACATGTCCTGCCTTATCATCTCCCCCCCCCCCCCCAGGTTTTCTTTGGTCTTCCTCTCCTACTCCTTCCAGGAATCTGCACTTCAGCAATTCTTCGTATTGGGTGATTAGCGTCTCGACGTTGAACGTTAATCACCCAATACGAAGAATAGCTGCAGGAATAGCAGGAATCTGCACTTCAGCTATTCTTCATATTGGGTGATTAACGTCTCGACGTTGAACGTTAATCACCCAATACGAAGAATAGCTGCAGGAATAGCAGGAATCTGCACTTCAGCTATTCTTCATATTGGGTGATTAACGTCTCGACGTTGAACGTTAATCACCCAATACGAAGAATAGCTGCAGGAATAGCAGGAATCTGCACTTCACCTATTCTTCATATTGGGTGATTAACGTCTCGACGTTGAACGTTAATCACCCAATACGAAGAATAGCTGCAGGAATAGCAGGAATCTGCACTTCAGCTATTCTTCATATTGGGTGATTAACGTCTCGACGTTGAACGTTAATCACCCAATACGAAGAATAGCTGCAGGAATAGCAGGAATCTGCACTTCAGCTATTCTTCATATTGGGTGATTAACGTCTCGACGTTGAACGTTAATCACCCAATATGAAGAATAGCTGAAGTTCAGATTCCTGGAAGAAATAGGAGAGGAAAACCAAAGAAGACCTGGGACAGGTAGGTTCTTCAGTATGATGTATGATTATAAACAGACATATTTCTAATCAATGAAAAAATTAATTTACCTGTCACTGGGCTCCTGGATTTAAAATCTAATCATGTTGAATACAACATTGCTTGCTCTTTTGGACAGGCGAAATCGTTGGTAGAATTCGTTATCATCCCACACAATAAAATGATCTAGGCGATTGCGATATACACGTTCTTTTCGAGGACATCGAAAAGGACCTATCCAGAGAACAAAATTTACGTCCTCGATTTCTTCATCCGAAGAATCCATAATAACGATATATTTATTATATTTTACCCAAAAGTTGGTTTTCAAAATAACTCTAATTGTCAATCTAATGTCAAAAAATAGAAAACAAATTTTAAGCAAAGGCTTAAACCAACTCCCGCGCGAGCTTAAATTTATTTGGGTTAAGCCCATGCTTAAGCCTCTAATTGAAGTGGAAATACAGGCATGCAAGCTTAAGCTTAGGCTTAAAGTAAGCTTTGGCTTAAGTGAGGTTGGAAATACTGGCCCTTAGCTAAGCAAAAGCTTAAGTAGCTATTGAAATACCGGCCCTAAGTATGTGAATTTGTCCACCACTTCAAAGGTAGCGTTATCAACCGTGAATTGTTCAAAATATTCCTGGAAAAAAACCTGAAACCTGAATAATATAACCTAAGTTTTGCTGACGACCAAATAGAGATCACACAAGACGAAGATGACTTCCGCTTTATGATGAGGAAACTGGAACAGGAATATACAAAGAATGAGATGGGAATAAATCTAAAGGTAACTGAATACCTAACATACAGAAGAATACCGAACTAAAACAGCTGGAAATAGACGAAGGTAAACAAATCAGAGGAACAAGTATTTAGGTTTCATAACATCAAACAAAGAAACAACTGAAGAAGATATAAAAAATAAACTAGGACAAACATGAGACTGCATATGAAAATTGAATCCGGTACTGTATGATAAGAACATCACTATAAGAACGAATAGAAGAATCTACCGGGTGGTGAATTGGAAAACGGGGAATTCAAACTGTTGAATTCCTGCTTCCCTAATTATATTACATCAAAAGACATTAGAAACTATTAGTAGAGGATTGAAATCTGTATTGAAAACAACTGTTAAAATTGTTCTACGAGTTAAACATATTCCAAAATTTTGTAAAAATATAATACATTTTTGAGTTTTTCAGCCCAAAATTAGGCCACACACAGTGCAATAATGTGTCACAATGAAGTTATTATTTTCACATTTTTGAACTGTCAATAATTTTATTTTATCATTTATTGTTTAAAAACAATACAGTTGATAAGATACCCTCAGTTGCGGAGAAAGTATTAATAATAAAGATTTTTCCTTCAGTCAATGGTGTGAGCACTGTCAGTTAAATAGTAACGTGTGACCTAACTTTTACACACATACCTACTGTGGCAAAGGTATTAAATTTTTCAAAATTTTGGAATGCGTTTAACTTTTGATTTTAATACAAATTTCAATTCTCTACAAATATTCTCTAATGACTTTTGATGTAAAATAAATAGGGAAGCAGGAATTCAACAGTTTAGAATTTGACATTGAGTTTCCTATGGCCCGTTTTACGATTCACCACCCGGTATAACACCATGCCAAGAAATATTCTGACTTATGTTTGTGAAACTTGAATAATAAATAAGAAAACAAAAAACAAAAAAAGAGTAACAGATGACATTCCTAAGGAAAAGCTGCAGAGTAACAAGCGGAGATAGAATAAATAACATAGATATTAAGAAAAGAGTGAGAATGAACTCAAATATAATAGACTACATATTATGTAGAACAGAAAAGATTAACTTGGTACGAACATGTCAGAAGAGGAGTAAAAAACGTTAGATAAACAGAATATCAGAGTTGAGCCCGATAGGAAGAAAAAAGGGAGGATGACCCCGAAGATTTTTCAGAAACGAAGTGGGCAAAGCAATGGAAAGAAGAAAACTAGAGGAAGGGGCCTGGCAAAACATAAAAAACTGCTTGCTGCCATTTTGTTCTGTTGTATTTTTCTGTGTATCTTGGCGTATATTGTTTTGTCCAAAATTTTAATGATCCTTCTGTTCTCCACTAACTTAAGTATTTCGTCGATCATCCAGTTTTTTCTGGCACTTTTTATTGAGTTCATTTGTAATATAGTGTCATTTAAGTTCTTCAATAGGATGTTTGCATCCTGACCTTTTTCTGTTATCAAATATTTTCTGTAATGAGTTTTGTACGCTTTAATGCTTTAATGTTTGTTTTATTTGCAAAAATATTTATAAGCTTTAATTGTATCTGTCGTCAATTTACATGTCTATTAGCATTCATCTTTTTCGAATTCTGAGAAACCTAATAAGTATTTTTGAAAAATTTAAACGCATAATAAAAGATTACATTATTGCGGAGGGCCGAAAGTCCCTAAAAACTTATATAATCTTTATTTTAATTAGTACGTTCTTTAACGGTAAAATATTGCAAAACCTCTAAATTTTAAAGAACCGCTTGGATTGACATGAAATTTGGCATACACATAGCTAACAAGTCAAAGAAAAAAGTGATATTGTGCCGATGTGTGCTTTTGCCCTGGAGGTGAGTTATACCCCTCTTATGGGGTGAAAAAATATATTTCCAAAATAAGTCCGGAAATGGAAAAACTTACTAATTCTAAGCAACTTTTGTTCTATAGAGTTTTTTCACCAAGTCAATAGTTTTGGAGTTATTTGCGAGTGAATATGTTCATTTTTCAACAAAATAACCACGTTTTAGTCGGTTTTCCGTAAATAACTCAAAAATTAGGTATTTTGTCGAAAAAACATTCTTGACAAAATATAGCCTGTAAAAAATTGAAAAAAGTGGTGTATATGTTAGATTTCTGTATTTAGTAAAAGCAGAGTTATAGCTAATGAAAAATAGGTTCATATTCTTCAAATTCCAAATCGAATATTTTAACCTAAAATAACCAAAAAACGAAGCACTTTTTGGGGAAAACTCATAACAACTTTTTTAAAGCGTTTAAAAAAATCTTAATTTTCGTTTCATAAAAAAAAATCTAACATCAAAACGAAACAAGTTACGCTTAAAATAAAGTTGGTCCCTTTACTTCAGTAAAAAAATCGGGAATATCACCTCCTTATTAGCATCACAAATGAACTTAATCGTTACCATTTCACAAATTTCTTTAATCATGTCTGTATTATATGATCTGTAAGTTTCGTCGATGCAAAGTCCTTATTTTTGAAAGGACCGTAGTTAAAAAACCTTGAACGGGTCACTAATCACAAGTGTATGCAAATTTAGAAACACCAAATCTTAATCAATTCTTGTCTTATAGAAAAACAAAAAAGCAGACTTCTGAAAATTCAAAAAAGCAAAGCAAAGACATTTTTATTGTTTAAGATTTTGTTATTTCTAACAATGTTTAAGTTAGTTTGAAGAAAAGTATTTTTTTCAAAATTACAAATTTTTTAAATTTTAGTTTATAACCAATTTTTTCAAAAATAAGCACTTTGAATCGATGAAACTTACAGATCATATAAACGCACTATAAGTTAAGTAGCTTGTGAAGCCGTATCGATTAATTTCATTCCAGATGCTAATTAGGGGATGATATTCCCGATTTTATTTTGTCAAAACAAAAGGGGCCAACTTTATTTGGAGCGCAACTTGCTTACGTTTAATGTTAGAATTTTTTTTTTAAAAACAGAAATAAAGCTTTTTCTAAACACTTAAAAAAATTTATAATAAATTTTCCCCAAAAAGTGCTTCATTTTCTGGATATTTCACGTTGAAATATTCTGTTTGGAATTTGGCGAATATAAGCCCATATTTGATTAGCTATAACTCGGGTTCTACTAGGTCTAGAGACCTTATGCGTACACCTTTTTTTTAGTTTTTAACAAACTATATTTTTTCTAAGAACGTTTTTTCGATAACATACTTACTTTTTGAATTATTTGCGAAAAACCGTCTAAAAACGTGGTTATTTTGTTGAAAAATGAACAAATTTAGTCGCAAATAACTCTAAAAGTATTGACTTAGCGAAAAATCTCTATAGAACAAAAGTAGCTTAAAATTAGTCAGTTTATCCATTTCCGGACTTATTTTCGACATACGTTTTTTCACCCTCGAGAGGGGATGAAAATCACCCCCAGGTCAAAAGCACACATCGGCACGATATCACTTTTTTTATGGCATATTATCTATGCATATGCCAAATTTCATGTCAATCCAAGCGGTTCTTTAAAATTTACAGCAAAAACCGTTAAATAATGTACTAAATCAGTTTCAGGATTGAAAAAAAAAATTTAGTGTGATTTTAAATTTCAAATATCTCATTTAGACAAGGCGAAAACGGCGGGTTCGTTGGAAAAAATATTCCCATGAGATTTTTTTGCACAAGCACATTTGTAATACACCCCAAAATAAGGTTCAAGAAGTCGCCCACGAGAAAAGTGGTCCAAATTTTTTTTTAATCAAAAATTATTATTTTTGATCTGGACAAATTTTTTTAGATTTTTTAGACCATTCTGGACAAAAAAGATCTCTTGTAATTTTTCTCTAAAGTTGATGGTTTTCGAGTTATCAGCAATTTAAAATTTGAAAAACGCAAAAATGGCCATTTTTAAGACTTAAAAACTCGGTTAAAAATTATTATTATGAAAGTCAGAAAGCGACTAAATCAAAGTTTAAAGCCCCTCCTACATGATCCTGAAGAAATTTGTGTCATTAATTTATTACTAAGCTGTTATTTTTAATTATTAACAATAAGCCGTAAGAGCGTATTGACGCGGCTGTAAATGTGAATGCGAGTAGGATGCCCCATTGGACTGCCGGAATGGCATCTCTCTCGCACTCACCATAGACGGCCGCCTAATAAGTGTTGGCGCTCATTATTAATATTTAAAAATAACAGCTTAGTAATAAAATTATGACAAAAGTTTCTTCAGGATCTTGTAGGGGATGCTTTAAACTTTGATTTAGTCATTTTCTGACTTTCAAAATAATAGCTAATAACCAATTTATTAAGCCTTGAAAATCCCCATTTCTAGTTTTTTTTTCAATTTTAAATTGTTTATAACTCGAAAACCATCAACTTTAGAGAAAAATTACAAGAGACCTTTTTTGTCCAGGATGGTCCAAAAAAACTAACAAAAATTTGTACGGGCCAAAAATATTGACTTTTGCAATTTGATTAAAAAAAATTGTTAAAAAAAGTTGGACCACTTTTCACGTGGGCGACTTTTTGAACCTTATTCTGGGATGTCTCATGAATGCGATTATGTAAAAAAATCTCATGGGAATATTTTTTCTAACGAACCCGCCGTTTTCGCCTTGTCTACTTCAAAAGAAGCTTTTTGTTTACTCTAAGGGACTTTCGGTCCTCGGTAATAATGTAATCGTTCAGTTTCTCAGGAGTATATACGTTTCTCAGGATTCGAAAAAAATGAATGCATTTAAAAAGCATTGGCTGGAAATTTTGCGGCTACGCTCTTAAGAATCTAGTAGTTTTTTATGATACAAAAAATATGAATTTAAGTTGAAAAATTTCATTTTTATATGATACTGATAAACCTTTGTTTAAAATTTCGTTTGAAATAACTTTTTATAGTAAGTTATTTTTAATTTTCTAAGAAGGTATCTTTAAAGCCTAATGAAATTGAATTTTCTTTTTGGTTCAAAGAAAAAGAAAGACAAAAGACGCGACCATCACTTGAACTGTTGTATCGCATCATCCTTTTACAGAACGAAATCCTTTAAACTGAAATAGTTCTGAGAAAATTAAGAAGCTCAGTGTTTTGCTTTTATTTGATAAATCCTGATATAACGAACGTCATTTTAATTAATCGGACTAATAGAATATCGAAGACAAAAAATGGGCACAGAAGATTTTCCGTTCATTTTAGACTTATTTCATTTATTTTACATTTACAGGGGAGTGCAATTAGAACGAAAACATGCATTGTTTCGGAAAAATTCAAACAAGCTTATATTTTTCTAAAACTTTTTTTGTTAGTTTATATACATGTTAAAGTAAAAAGTTCTACTCGCGGATTTGACCGCTAATTGTTTATTAATTGTTTAAACAATAACAATTGTTTTGTATTAATAATTTTAAAAATATCGTTAAATTCATCATTTTACTTTGATCAAATATGTTTCTGTTTTGTTTTTGATTATGCTGAATCCGAATATGGCATTGCAATTTGAAAATTCTTATACAGAAGCTCTTATACAGTGTGTCTGCGTAGCTAAGAACCACATGGAAAACTTATTATTAACACTTTATTATCAATTTTACGAAAAAAAGTTATTTTTAATAAAATGCTCTGGATAGTGAAAAGTCTAAAACTCAGAATATCAAAAAATGCTATTATGAACAGTTGTTTGAAATTAGAAACTATGTCTAAATATACAATTACATCATTCTAATCGAAAAAAAAATTCAATTTTTTCTCAAATTACGGATACTCATCATAATTTTATTACAATTCTGATTACTATTTTATTATCACTTTTCCGAAAAAAAGTTATTCTTCGTAAAATTCGTATTCTTCCCTGGTCTAAAATTTAAGATACAACCATCAGATATCAAACTTTTTTAATTTTATACGAGGTATGTAAAAAATATGAATTTTTCTTAAGAGTTAAGTGCCTTTATTATTCACAATATTTTAATTAGAAGGATGTAATTGAAAACTAAAATATTTTTTGTATTCCAAACAACTTTTCTTAATAACAATTTTCGATATTGTGAAATGTAAAGGTACTTTACTCTTGAGTGAAATTCATATTTTTTGACATACCTCGTATAGCATTAATTAAATTTGATATTTGATGATTGCATCTGATGCATTGCATTTGATGCAGAGTATTTTATAAAGAATAACTTTTTTTCGTAAAACTGATAATAAAAAAGTTATCAATAGGTTCCAAGTTACGAAGACATACTGTATAAGAGCTAAAAAAAAATTGTTTTGCTGAACATTTATTATTGTTGAAGCTTATTATTAAATGTATTTTAGGTAAGTTTTACAAAAAAGAGTTTTTATAAACATTTTTTTACCTGGTAATTTTCGGTTTTTGTATTACATTTTTGTTATCTTTCTTGATTTTCTTAAAAATAAATAGTTTATTTCATTAAAGTAAAATAATTTAGTGCATTTTAAAGATTACATCCTAAGCTTTAAAAGAGCGCTAATAAAACTGTAATAGATATGTTCAAACTTGAGTAATACCGTCTTAAAGTGGTGGAAATTCTATAAAACTACGAAGATTTCAAAAATTACATTTTTTGAGACGTCATATCATTTGAATTAAATTTTTTATCATTTGAATTACATTAAAATAACTCAACCGTGCACTTCGCCGTACGTTAGTTTACAGTGAGCCAATGTTTCTGAGAAGGGTGACTTTAGCGTTATAAATGAAAAATTATAGGAGATACAGATTTAATTTTAGAAAATTCTTTATATAAGGTTTTTTTGTAAAATTTTCTGAATTTTTCAATGCAAGTCAGTTTTTTTCTAAAATTTATATTTTCGGAGTTATTTAAAAAACATCTAATTTCGTAGTTCATTGTTTAATAAAAAATGAAGCATCCACTTCTCGAGTAGAACTTTTTGATATGTTGTTTATTGAACATTTCTTGATGAAATTACAAAAAGTTCTATCTTGTTTGATTTTTTCCGAAGTGAAAATCTATATGCACTCCCCTATTAGTAGATAGGACAAAATTGTTTTATAAGGGTCTAGCCCAAACATAATTCACGCTTTCACATAATATTATTACAAAGAAGACTTAAGTCTTTAAAAAAGACAACATAGAATATTTAAACAGGGGAAATCAAGGACCATGAAGCGCTGTTTCTATTTTTTAATTTTTGTCATTTAATAAAGAATAAAAATTTAAAAAATATATTACGTCATTAATGAAATATTACATCTGAGAGTGCAAATAGAGCATTTTAGAATACGACAAACCCTGTGATAGATCAAGGAAAAAATAATGATATTGAAGATCCTGAAGAAGAGATAAAATGTAGGATCGAGATAGCCCGCACGACATTTTTAAAAATGAGGTCATTCTTCTGTAATGATAACTTGCAACTTCAACTTCGAAAGCGCATGAGTAAATGTTACATTTGGTCAGTTCTCTTGTATGGTGTTGAAGCATGGACATTAAAAATATCCACTATTAATCGTTTGGAGGCCTTTGAAATGTGGCTGCACAGACGTATACTGAAAATACCATGGACGGCTATGCTGACAAATGTGGCAGTCCTTAAGAGAGCAAATGCTGCCCGCGAGCTGCTTGATAACATCAAATATAGAAAGATGGCCTATTTTGGACACGTAGTAAGGGGAGACCGGTATAATATTCTTCAATTTATAGTAAGTTCTTTAACGGTAAAATATTGCAAAACCTCTAAATTTTAAAGAAACGCTTGGATTGACATGAAATTTGGCATACACATAGCTAACAAGTCAACGAAAAAAAGTGATATTGTACCGATATGTGCTTTTGCCCCGGGGGTGGTTTTCACCCCCTCTTGGGGGTGAAAAAATATTCGTCCAAAGTAAGTCCGGAAATGGATAAACGGACTAATTTTAAGTAACTTTTGTTCTTTAGAGTTTTTTCACTAAGTCAATACCTTTCGAGTTATTTGCCAGTGAATATATTCATTTTTTCAACAAAATAACCACGCTTTTAGACGGTTTTTCGCAAGTAAATCAAATAGTAAGTATTTTGTCGAAAAGCATTTGTAGCAAAAATAGAACCTGTAAAAAATTTAAAAAAAATTATGTTTATATCACATCTCTATACCTAGTAGAAGCAGAGTTATAGCTAATTAAAAATAGGTTCATATTCGTCAAATTCCAAATGGAATACTTTAACGTGAAATAACCAAAAATGAGGCACATTTCGGGGAAAACTCATTACAACTTATTTGAAGTGTTTAAAAAAAGCTTTATTTTTGTTTTATAAAAAAAATTTCTAGCATCAAACTAGTTACGCTCAAAATAAAAAGTTAGTTCCTTTTTTTTGGTAAAAAAATCGGGAAAATCACCCCCTAATTAGTATCTCAAATAAACTTAATCGTTACTTCACAAGTTTCTTGACTCGTGTATATATTGTTTATATGATCTGTAAGTTTTATCGGTTCAAAGTCCTTTTTTTTTTAAAGGGCTGTAGTTAAAAGATTTGAACGAGTCACTGAGCACGAATGTATGCAAATTTAGAAACACCAAATCTTAATCAATTTTTGGTCTAAGAGAAAAACAAAAAAATACATGATATTCAGAAAAGCAATGCTGAATTTTTTGTTTTTCGAGATTTTTGGTATCTCTAACAATTTTTAAGTTATTTTGAAAAAAAGCATATTTTTCAAAATTAAAATTTTTAAAAATTTTACTTTAAAACCAATTTTTTTCAAAAATAAGCACTTTGAATCGATGAAACTTACAGATCATAATAACACAACATCAGTAAAATAATTTGTGGAGCGGTAACGATTAATTTCATTTAAGTTGCTGATTAGGGGATGGTCTGGCCAATTTTTTTTTGTCAAAACAAAAGGGACCAACTTTATTTTGAGCGTAACTTGCTTAAATTTAATGTTAGAAACTTTTTATAAAAACAGAAATAAAGCTTTTTTTTAAATTTAAAAAAGTTAGAATGGGTTTTCCCCAAAAAGTGCTTAATTTTTTGGATATTTCACTTCGAAATATTCTATTTGAAATTTGGTGAATATGAATCTATTTTTCATTGGCTATAACTCTGGTTCTACGAGGTCCAGAGACTTAACGCGTACACCATTTTTTACTTATTTACAGGCTATATTTTTGCTAAAAACGTTTTTTTCGAAAAAATACTTACTTTTTGAGTTATTTGCGAAAAACCGTCTAAAAATGTAGTTATTTTTTTGAAAAATGAACCTATTCACTCGCAAATAACTCGAAAAGTGTTGACTTGGCGAAAAAGTTCTATGAAACAAAAGTTACTTAAAATTAGTTATTTTATCCATTTCCTAACTTATTTTGGACATATATTTTTTCACCCCCAAGAGTCACCCCAGTGCAAAAGCACACATCGGCACAATATCACTTTTTTTCTTTGACGTGTAAGCTATGCGTATGCCAAATTTCATGTCAATCCAAGAGGTTTTTCAAAATTTAGAGCAAAAACCGTGAAAGATTGTACTATTATTATGATGGGTAAAATCGAAGGACGCAGAGGAATTGGTAGAAAGCAGCCCTCTTGGTTGAAGAATATCCGGGAGTGGACAGGTATAAAGAAAACAGAACACCTATTTAGAATAGCTCGAGACAGAGACAGTTTCGCCATGTTAATCGCCAACGTCAAGGGGACTTATAGGGCACGTTAAGAAGAAGATAGAAGATCCTAGTTTTGAGATAGCCACCAGTATTTAGGAGGAAGATAAATATATGGACTTCAGATATATATTGTGAAAACCTCTGCATGGGTGACATTCCAATGAATTCAGCTAGAATTATGTCGACAATATAGCGTCGAGCTTTTGGTTCCCAAAGAAAGATGTCTACCGAAAGAGGGATTTCCTACTTTTCATTTAGAATCAGGTAATCCCAACCAAAAGCTACCTGAAATATATCATTAAAGACACTCCGATACAACACGATAAAAGCCCATATCGATACCAAACCCAATACATCATCTAACGTCTTACTGGAATATTTCCATTGCTCTGGAATTATGTCTTTCTGACTTATTAAAATATACATTTAACAAAGATTTATAAGATAAGGGCCGCACAGTCGGTATTACTTAATTTCCTCTAAGCTATTCATGTTTAACGGATTTCATTTTACAAATGGATTTTATTCAAGACTTTATGTGATGGTTTCCGACTCTACTTCTTTTTCTTTCGGTTTAAGGAAGAGTCAATTCCATTACATTTGAAAGTATCCCCCTTTAATTTTGTAAATAAATAGATGGTTATGCTCGTTAAGTAATTAATTTTATCGCTAACCGTCACTAAAGTCATTCATTATTGTACTCATTTGACGCCATTTGCTGCAGTAAAGAAACACTTTATTAAAAAAAACAATAAATGCTGTATAAAAGGTATATTTAAAAAAAAAACCCTCAAAAGGGCCACATCAATTCACATAACTAGTTTTCGACTGGTTTACCAGTCATCATCAGTGCTTACCTAAAATGAATATAACCTGATAAAAAGGGCAAAGATGTTGAAATTTTGACTAGGGTTAAAAAAAATATTAGGTTATACTCACGTGCAATGTACATGTTAGCCACCAAAATGCTATTTTACAAAAATATGTGGGTCAAAGCCCATTTCAAGTAGTCCGTTAAGGAAACATAAGTATAAAAAGCTACCTTAAGCCTTGATGTTTAAAATATAATTTAATTTGCCCTAGGTAACATCTGAAACTTGGATGTGACTTGTTCACATGTTGGAAGTTTGACGGCAAGTGAAATTGAAATGGTTAGGAACCTCGGAACGATGACAAGACAAACGACAGTTCCACAGGTAGTTTTTAACATAACCTGTCATATTTAAGAATAAGGTATAAATATTATTGAAATTAGAAATGATGTAACAACACACCCAATGTGGAAATTATCATGTAAAATTCATTAAACTAGTTGTTGTAGTAAAATGGATTCTCGTGAATACAACGAGAATCCATTTTACTACAACAACTAGTTTAATGAATTTTACATGATAATTTCCACATTGGGTGTGTTGTTACATCATTTCTAATTTCAATAATATTTATACCTTATTCTTAAATATGACAGGTTATGTTAAAAACTACCTGTGGAACTGTCGTTTGTCTTGTCATCGTTCCGAGGTTCCTAACCATTTCAATTTCACTTGCCGTCAAACTTCCAACATGTGAACAAGTCACATCCAAGTTTCAGATGTTACCTAGGGCAAATTAAATTATATTTTAAACATCAAGGCTTAAGGTAGCTTTTTATACTTATGTTTCCTTAACGGACTACTTGAAATGGGCTTTGACCCACATATTTTTGTAAAATAGCATTTTGGTGGCTAACATGTACATTGCACGTGAGTATAACCTAATATTTTTTTAACCCTAGTCAAAATTTCAACATCTTTGCCCTTTTTATCAGGTTATATTCATTTTAGGTAAGCACTGATGATGACTGGTAAACCAGTCGAAAACTAGTTATGTGAATTGATGTGGCCCTTTTGAGGGTTTTTTTTTTTTAAATATACCTTTTATACAGCATTTATTGTTTTTGTATCACATGGTATACAGCCAACTACAGGAAAACTTTTTTCCTTGTGGATTTAAACACTTTATTGTACTGAAAGAAGAATTTTACTTTACCTGCCGCGATTAATCAAATTAACCAAGAATGAATGTAAGTGATCGATGGCAGCAATCGAATGACGAGTGTTGAAGTGAACTTAAAATTTATTTACTTTTATTATTAAAAATATTGTACACAATTTGTGATATTATCAATTAAATTTATGTCAAAAAGTGGAATTTTGTAGTATTTTGTAATTATATTCCTATAAAATGAATTAAAACTTTACCGATTTAGTAATTATTCAATATTGATAACTATCGATTAAAAATCGAAAGCGACCATCTTGCAAAAGTTATCTGTCATCACTGTCATGAAATTGTTATGACGTCTAAGAATTAGAAAGTCCTTAAATTTAAATTGCAGGTAAGTGTTAAAACCAATATCAAATTATTGTAGAAAGTGAAATTGTAGATAAAATATATTTTGGCATTGTCCAAGCTGCCAAGCTTTCAGTACTTCATTCTTCAGTTTTTCATTAAAGATGATTAATTTCATGAAATAATGAAGATAATCAAATTAAAAAAATTGTGTAGTGTTATAATGAGATTTTAAAAAAGTTAAATAAACGACAGATTTTTATTCAATTTATTTTTTATAAATTTTATATTATTTTTAAATAATTACAGAGCCTAAACTCTTAGGTAGTCAACATTAATGTGCGAATCATCGGAATTCAAATTCCAAGTTGATTTCCAATAAAATTATATTGGCGATAAAATTTTGTATGCACCAACGTCAGTAAAGATCTTTATCGAACTAGTATGTTACTCGCCTCGCTCGCTACACTCGCTCTTCTCGTAATATCAGACACGTTCGATAAAGAGTCACTTTACTGACTTGGTACATAAATACCTATTGTCGGTGTTTTGGAGTAAAATCTGTAAATATACAGCATTATTAACATAAAAATATTTTTGTCTACAATAGTAATAATATGGCTGTATAATTTCAAGTGGGCAGCTAAAAAAACAACAATCTAAATTAAGACGGTACATTTCAACCATTATCCAACTTGATGCATATGGAAGTGAAACATAGACTCTACATCAGCGGGAAATAAATAAACTGTTGGTAATTGAAAGACGAAAGAATAATGTTGAAGACAATTTATCTATACTTTATTTCACGTTTAGAATAGAACATTGGGCTTATGGAGAGCAGTGTTGCCAAAACTCTCACGCACGTGTTGCTACTTCTTCTTCTTCTTAACGTGCCCTCTCAAGTCCCCTTGACGTTGGCGATTAACATGGCGAAACTGTCTCTGTCTCGAGATATTCTAAATAGGTGTTCTGCTTTCTTTATTCCTGTCCACTCCCGGATATTCTTCAACCAAGAGGCTTGCTTTCTACCAATTCCTCTGCGTCCTTCGATTTTACACATCATAATAAGTTGAAGAATATTATACCGGTCTCCCCTTACTACGTGTCCAAAACAGGCCATCTTTCTATATTTGATGTTATCAAGCAGCTCGCGGGTAGCATTCGCTCTCTTAAGGACTGGCACATTTGTCAGCATAGCCGTCCATGGTATTTTCAGTATACGTCTGTGCAGCCACATTTTAAAGGCCTCCAAACGGTTAATGGTGGATATTTTTAATGTCCATGCTTCGACACCATAAAAGAGGACTGACCAAATGTAGCATTTAATCATGCCCTTTCGAAGTTGAAGTTGCAAGGTATCATTACAGAAGAATGACCTTATTTTTAAAAATGTCGTGCGGGCTATCTCGATTCTACATTTTATCTCTTTATCTGGATCTAGTTGTTCAGTAATATGGAAACCAAGATATTTAAAACTGGGTACTCAATGAATTATATGACCATCAGCATATAACCGTGAATCTTGATGGGCCAAACGGCTAAATACCATGTATTTTGTTTTTGAACAGTTTATATTTAGGCCAAACTCTCTTCCCACTGTGTCAATGGCATTTAAAAGGTGTTGTAATCCATTAATATCATCACTTAAAATAACTGTTTCGTCTGCATATCTGATTGTATTTATCAGAATTCCATTAACTTTCACACCCCATTCCAAATTATGCAGCGCTTCCTTAAATATTATATCTGAATATAAATTGAATAACAGTGGGGACAGTATACAACCCTGTCTGACAACTCTTTGTATTTTGCATATTTCTGTTGATTTTCCATTTATGCAAGCTGTCGCTATTTGACGCCAGTATAATTTTTCTATGATTCGTACATCTTGACTATCAACTCCTTCAACCTATCATTTAATATTTTAATTAATTTGTGATGTTGTACTCGATCAAAGTCCTTCTCATAGTCAATAAATACAGCAAAGACTGTTGCTACTAGACTGTCGATATATAATTAATTCAAGTAACAGCCGTATTCAGCACTGTGTAGATGTAGTTAACCTTATTTCACTAATAAACAGATACGTATAGTTGAATACAAAATAATGCATTATAAATACTTGTTTATTTAATAGACAGATGTAGATATGTAATTATTATTGTTTGATAAAAATGTTAAATTTTACGTTTTTTTAACATTACAGGTGTATGAAAGCTTTAGATAATATGTAACTAAAAGACTTAATTTTATTTTCATGTAAATAATAATAACAACAATTACTTCCATAAAAATGTTTCCATGTATACAGGCTGAGTCACCACTAAAGGGACAGAAAATTACAGCGAAAGAGTAAAAAATTTGATTTTTTTTAATTATTAGTTTGTAAGTTGATAAAAGCTACATTTTAAAATTATTTTGAAATAAATAGGGTATCCCAATAAATTTCTACGTATCAAAGTTATATTTTTTCTTCTTAGTATTCTTCTTCTTTCACTTTATAAGCAATCCAGGCTTGTTCATTGGCGGATTGATACCTCTATGGAAGGTTGTCACTTTATTATTTGTGCGATCGGCAGATAATTCTACCGATTTGTGATTTTTATTTACTGATTATCATACCCCGCGCACTCTAGTAAAAAACATGCAATCGAATTTAGTTTACTTCCAGTCGTATTTACGTGCGAAGCGCTATAGGGAAGCCTTATAAAATACAACCCTGAATCTTGCTTGTCTGGGTCGTGGCATCACCGCGCTTCTATCGTTCATTAGAAATACATGGCCCTATCTCCACAATCTTCTATTCTTAACTTGAAATGCTCTATAGATTTAGGGTATAACAATGGAAAATGAAAGCACGAGATCGTGGAAGATGGGGTGCGGCTAAGATCCCCGAGTTGTAAAGCCAGTGCCAGTCAACAAGAGGTGTTTTGTAGACTTAAGTTAACAGTAACTTGACCGTTTCTAGCAACCCTTATGCCATCTTTTTTCTCCCTGCCGAAGCCTTCATCCAAATGTCTCCTTCTCATCGCATATTTTATAACTCCTTTCCATCTTTTTGCTGGACGGCTTCTGCTTCTTGTTTTTTGTATTTGCTTCGATAACAATCAATGAACGGCTACAAACTTTCTATTTTCAGAGATAGCGGAAGAAAAATACAGATTCGTACCAGGAAGAGGAAATTGTGCGCAGATATTGGATACCAGACAGATAATAGAAAAGCGAGGGAACCTATATTCCATAGCTGCTCTGTTTCGTAAATTATACAAAACCTTTGGATTCTACAGAAGAATTCTACGCGTGTCCTGGACAAAACACAGAACCAACCTGTCAATTATGGAAGAGCGTCATGTGGAAGACAGGCTATTAAAAAAAAGCAAACCGAGCATACCAGGAACTATTGATAGTAGAATGGAAGGTAGAAGGCCAAAAACCAAGAGAAAGATATTCAACATGGTGGACAGACGAAATGAAGGCTCTGGTGGGAAAATCTCTAAATGAGACCGTCCATCTTGCACAGGATCGCAGCCAATAGAAACAATAAGCTAAAAATATTAAGGGCCGGTTATTCGAGCGCTAATCAAGAACTTGATTATAATCAAGTCCCCTTAACAACCATCAAATAACAAAATCCGTTGTTTGTACGCCAATCATTTGATTGTAATGATAATTAACACAATTGATTGATTAATTAATTATTAATTATTAATTAACATAACAATTATTAACATTATTGATTAACTAATCAATTTATCTCATAATTATTGTAATCAATTATGTTTTCAGCAACACAATTAAAGTTGACATTGACAGTTGGTGACAGTAATTAAATACATATTTGATAATGATCAATTGATTCCATTTTTGATTAGCGTTCGAACAACCGGCTCTTTGTTTTATATCAACTTGAATCAATATGAGCTTAAAACTAAGTCCGCTTAATGTTTGTCAAGGAACTAATATATTTTTTATGTAGCTAATGCCTCGACAACTAATGGCCATTGGCATGGTAGGTATGGTGAATTTTTGCCGTTATGTACCTAGTGTCATGTGTAGTGTGTGTGTTGTGCAAGTGTCTTGTTACTGTGCAAAGTCGACGTTATTGTCCTTGCAAAGTGACGCTAATTGTATTTGAACGTCTGCGGTCCCTCCGGTGAGTACCGATCTCACAAAGACAGAAACTATTTTCATTTATTAATTTATAATAAACGAAAAATCTCTGACCCTGGCGAGATCCGAACTTACGACCATTCGGATCTTTCGATCCAAAGGTAGGCGCTCTTACCACTGAGCCACAGAGGGGGTCTAATATATTTTCTAATTTATATTGAACCTTGCAAAACTTATAAAAAATTTATATAAAAGACAATTAACTAAATACCTACTGAAAACTCTTGAAACAAAAAATTTAAAAATTGTCATGCAATATCGCTAATTTAAAAAATCCAGAGATGAAAAAAGGTAGTATTTTTCCTAATTAAAAGCAGAATTTTTAATGTAATTCATTTCAGAGACATGATTGATCCCCTAACAAATTAGTTTTTTAGTAATTTCGATTTGAAGGGGTCTTTATTAATTGAGAGCATGACGAAGCTTCTGTTAAAAAGGAGATCAGAGAATAAAAGTTTCAAAAACATATTTATTTATTTTTAATATACAGGGTGTCCCAAAAGTAGCGGAACGGTCAAATATTTCGCGAAATGAACAGTGGATCGAAAAACTGAAAAATACGTGTTCAATAATTTTCAAAAATCTATGTCACCAAATGACATTAAACACGACCCCCCACTCCAACTCCTGGAGGTGGGGTGGGGGTAACTGTGAGATCTTAAACAGAAACCCCCAGTTTTTATTGCAGATTTGGATTGCTTAAGTAAAAATAAAGAACTTTTATTCCAAACAATTTTTCTAATTGTGGATAGATGGCGCTAGAATCGGAAAAACAATTTATCGTGATATCATAAGTAAATTATAGAAATGGTCTAATATCTCAAGAAATACACTTCCAAATGAAAAACCAAAAAATACATGTTTAATATTGAAGACTAAAGATGACTTTCCACCCCACCCCCTGGAAGAAGGGTGGGGGTAATTTTAAAATCTTAAATAGGAACCCTCATCTTTTATCGCAGACTTGAATTCCTCATGAAAAAATAGTAAACATTTATTCAAAATATTTTTTAAAAATCTGGATAGATGACGCTGTAATATGAAAAGTACGATTTATTAGCGCCATCTATCAACAATTCTAAAAAATATTTCGAATGCATGTTACTTATTTTTTCATGAGGAATCTAAATCTGCAATAAAAATGGGGATTCCTATTTAAGATGTTAAAGTGACCCCCAACCTATTTCCAGGGGGTGGAGTGGAAAGTCATGCTTGGCGTTATTCGATAGGTTTTTGAAAAATATAAAAAACGTATTTTTTGGTTTTTCATTTGGAAGTGTATTTCTCTAGATATTAGACCGTTTCTATAATTTACCTGTAGTAAGTATCACGATAAATCGTTTTTTCCAATTATAGCGCCATCTATCCACAATTCAAAAATGTCCAAAATAAAAGCTGCTCACTTTTACGTAGGGAATCCAAATCTGCAATAAAAACTGGGGGTTTCCATTTACAATTTTAAAGTTACCCCCCACCCCATCTCCAGGGGGTGGAGTGGGGGTGGTTATTGGTGTAATTCGATAGATTTTTGAAAATGATTGAACATGTACTTTTCAGTTTTTCGATCCGATGTTCATTTCGCGAAATATTCGACCGTTCCGCTACGTTTGGGATACGCTGTGTAATATAACAGTATTCAGTATTTATTTGATTACATGTCAATTGCTCCAATATAGTAATATCAATATTACAATATTACAGTATTATCAGTATTACAAATGAAATTGATTATATTCTGATAAACTTGAGATTTAAAATGATATTAAAAAGGATGTTCGTTCTGCAGCAGGTAACAGAAAAACGGAAGGCAAGGAATAGATTTAGAGAAGGCATACGATACGGTACCTTTGAAAAAACTGTTTCAAACATTGAAGAAAGTAGGTCTCTGTAGAGAATATGTGGATGCTATTGCAAATATATACAAAAATGCAAGTGTCGTTAAAGAAGAAAACTTTATATCTGAATCATTTCCATTAACAAAGGGGCTTAAACAAGGATATTGTCCTTGTTTAGGCCCTTATATTTAAGACCTTATTTAAAATACAGTAAAATCCGTCAATAAAGTAACGCATAAATTAATATTTCGTAAACCGGCGACTTTAAGGAAAAATTCCGAAACAGGTCTGAAAGTTCTTTGTGCTTGTAATAGATGTTTTTAACTTTTCCGACCATAAAACAATAACTGGGTTGAGCATTTTTCAACAATCAGACAAGGTTTTTTTCCAATTTTTTCCATCAATTAAAAACTGCATAAAAAATAGAAGTATTTTTATATCATACATGGGATCCATCTCTCTTCATAGTGGTATTTTGAACCTTTTGACCATAGCTCTGAAGATGGCTTTATAAGCCGAAAGCGCTCAGCTAGGAAGTATTTAATTTACACACTTCAAAAGTACACTTCTCCCTATTTACCTGTATTCATAAGTGTGTACAAAACTATTTCAGTCTGTACATTTTTATGTTTTCTGGCACCAATAAAATATATTTAGAATTAAACAAATTACATACATTCATCTTTTTGTACCAATTAATTTAATTTAAAAAAACATTTTTTAGACACCCTGTATAAATAATTATATTAATGTTTATATTATTGAATAGAGAATTACATACCCTTTCAAATGAGCTATTACATGATCCCTATTCTCATTTAAAAAAAACATCGATTACGTCATCACGCCCAGATGGATGACGTCACTAGTATGATATGTATGCCAAAAAATCATAATTTAAAAATAAAAATCGACCTGTTTCGATATTTTTCCTTAAAGTCTCCGGTTTACGAAATAATTAATTTATCCCTTACTTTATGGACGCACTGTATATATTCAATCATCGCTAGACCAGTGGTGGAAACAAGTATCCGGAATGGGAATAGACATAGACGGTGGTAAATGTCTAAATGTATTTTTCGCAGATGATCAAGTAATCGTAGCGAATGATGAGGAAGACATGGACTACATGTTAAAAATTTAAAGAAAGAATATGAAAAATGGGGCCTGAATAGTAATAGGTCAATGACAGAGTATCTTAAAATAGGGGATGATGAAGAAAATTCAGAGTTAGAAATGAGAACAACAAAACATGTAAAGAGTATAAATATCTCGGATCTATAATATCTAAAAAAGGTACTACCAAAACAGACATCGACAACAAACATCGACAAACAGACATCGACAACGCAGCTGGGCAAAAAAGCGGTAAACATTCTAAGCTCTCTACTATGGTCTAAAGATATAAGACAAAAAACAAAATTGACAACCTACCGAACCTTGATAAAGCCTATTATTACTTATGGGGCACAAATTTGGCAGATCACGAAAAAAGATAGAAAAAATAGAGGTAGTAGAAGAAATGGATTATCTAAGGAGAGCGTGTGGTATGAATGAAGATATTAGAAGGAGGACAAAAATACTGTATATTCCAGTGTAGATAGAATTGAAACAAGACAACTAGTGTGGTATGGTCACGTAAAACGAATGATAAATTACATACCACAACAAATAAGAAGAAGGGGAAGGCCTTCAGTTACCTGGGAAGAAAATGTACGACACATAATGAGAGATAGAGCCATCAAAGAAGACGAATGAATAGACAGAAAACGACGGCGGTTGAAATGCGAGAAGCAGTACAGGCTATAGGAACCTTGCTTATAGATAGATAGGTAAAAAAAGAATTGAAAACAAGGGCAGGTCACAACATTGTTGTAGAAACTTTTATAATGTAGAATAGTCATAAGCTATTTAATTATATATTTAAACTCTTGAAATTATAGCTTCCATATAAAAATCAATTTCAAATACGAAAAAAGACATTTAAACCTCACCTTTAACAAGATGGGGGTAGGCCTCAATCTCCTTTTCAGCTACTCAGGCAGTCGCATCCATATATCTACCATTTCTCCTAAACACATTGTTCTCTGCATCCTTTTCGACCCGCGATTGAGCGGATCACTCCGGACATCTTCTGAACCCGGCGGCGACCAACTCATTCTGACATATAAACACGCCATCACAAAACAGCTCCTGTAGTACAACCGTCAGATTGTCTAAAGAAAGAATTTGGACGATTCCTTGAAATAAACTTGCTTGCACTGTAGTGCTGCTCCTCTTCTGATCTCCATTAGAGATCACTTGTCTCCATTTTGTTCATCTCCACTTTTTTCTTCATATCAAAATTCCTTGTTTAGACAACGTTTAGGAAGTACCCGGATCAGCCTTGAACAACTTACCTGAGTCTCGAAAGACTCACAGATTAGTCGCGCTTATTGACCGCCCAGAAACTGTATGTGATGCCATATGTAACAATCACATATATCACACACACTCTTACTCTGTGGAGTCCCTAACTACAATAGAATAAATATTTAAATATTTCAACTTAAACTATTAAATAAGTAATTATGTATTTCAATTTATATTATAATTTTACCTATCACATTTTAAATTAAAAATAGATCTTAAATCTCCACCAGAAATAACTATACTCCTACCTTTCCCGATTATATCGACCCCGTTGTAACGACACGACACTGGATGCTGAAATAAAAAGAAGGGTAGTCGATAAAAATAGTTTCAGAGGTAAAATTTGCAAAATTTTAAGGAGGTAGGTGCAAAATCTTTGTTCAATGCTATTTAAATGCATTCATTTTTTTTCGAATCCTGAGAAAACTAATACGTGTTTCTGTAAAATTTAAACGCAGAATGAAATTCGTACATTATTACCGAGGGCCGAAAGTCTCTGAAAACTTCTGTAATGTTTATTTTAATAAGTTACCGGGGTGAAAAAAAGAGAAAATGTCATTCAAAATAAACTTTTTGTTTATTCTAAGAGACTTTTGGCCCTCGGTTATCTATCATTCTGCGTTTCAATTTTTCAACAATGTTTATTACTATTCTCAGGATTCGAGAAAACTGAATGTGCATTTAAATACCATTGGACCAAGATTTTGCGCCTACTCACATGTGCATCAATATTATAGCGTGAGTTGGATTCTACAGGGTGAATACGGAAAATAAACACTAACAAAATTTTTGGTAAATTTGTAAAAATCTTTTTGTCCTAATTTCAGTTAAAAGTTCTCCCTTCTAGAAGCTTAATGTTAAAAACTATGTTTAAATAAGAGGTGTGTAAAAAGTTCCTTCTTACATCAAATGAATTATATCGATCAAGTTTTTAGAATCTTGGACTTTCCTTAAAAAAAAGGAATAAAAAATATTAGAATAAGAAAATGAACACGACTTGAATACAAGAAGAAGAATATGAAAAATAACCTTACATCAATATATATTCAGCTTCAAGACACAAACATTATTTCTTAATAAAAAGAAAATGTGTAAGAATATGAAAATGAAGGGGATGAAAAACAGCCGATTTAAAATCCAGTAGGATCCTTTCAGATACAAATAGGATACCATCATAGTCAGCCCCCTAGCTTCTCGGGTCCTTTAAACTGTATATTGTCATCTAAATTATACAAAATGTAATGTTCAATATCTTCAGGTCTGCCCTCCCCTAAAAATATGTATATGGGCGCCCATGGATACCATGTTCAAAACTTCAAGACCTCAAGTCTTCCTTTTTAAACAAAAAGAATAGCATGACAACATGAAAAAGAAGACCTGTGGATCCTAAATTCAATAAAGTTCTTTTTTACATCAAGAGGAAGATATATCTACCTAATTTCAAGAATATAATATCACTATTCCTTCAAGAAAAAAAAGGTATAAGGATTTAAAAGCAGAAGATGAAAATCTCATAATAAAAGAAATAAAGTCCAGAAGAATCCAGAATTGTCTAGATTAAAAAAAGGTGCTACTATACTATGCGGTCTACCTCGAGAGTGCGATCTACCTGAAGTTAGTAGTACCTAGTCCAATATAGGCATATAGCTCTCTAGGATCGCAATATTTCCAGTTCTCTATGCCCAGGACTTTTCGGATTCTTTATTTGTACACTTCACTATTTTGTTCACAATTTTTTCGACCACAAAAAAGCAAAAGGAATCAACAGGATCATCTACACTTTGACAGGGGCTAAAATTACTTTGTGCCTTTTGCTTTTTATTATGTCGCAGCATCGCATACGTCCTGTCAGTTGTGGTTGACTCTTCCAGTTAATTCCATCCTTAGTTTCAAAAATTACACACTCTGAAATCTGGAAACTTATAGCTACACATTTTTCTTCATTATCACTCAATACTACTTGCTGATCATCCTCTTAACTTGCTTCCGAAAGATGATCTTCAATTTCACAGTCACTTTCAATGCCACCTACTTCAGGAGATTCTTCGTCATCAGAATCCCATAAATTATTAGCAATATCTTGCAGTTCTGCAGCTGATAATGGTTTTCGGGACATTTTATTCGCACTATCTACTTTCACTGTAATTCAATATAATTTTAGGGGCTTAGTTGTCGACACTAACATCGATATCAAACGACTGATAACAGATGCGTTATTTATTTCAAAATATGTATAGTATATTCAAAACAATATTATTGCTTTACAACAATGATTATCAGTTCTTAAAATTCATTTAGAGTAAATATAACAGATATTGTAAGCATCTATTTGATGTTCACATCAAAGAGATGTTTATATTGTTTGTACACGTTTTGACTTTATTATTAGATTTCCGGAATCATAAAAGTCGTTTAGATAATTCACAAAAGCACTACCTGACTGCCAGATTAACTTCTGTAACAAATATTTAGACTTTAGGTATAAATACAAATAGGGTCCGACGGGCCAGTGTTGCCCCTTTACGTGACAAAATTCTTTCGACTCAATAATTTCAAAAATGAAAATGAATATTTTGAATAGCTCATGACTATTCGGATCTTAGACTATAGGCAATTATGTAATCAAATAAACATTGTACGAATAAACATTGCACGAAAAATAACAAAACTACGAATGAAAAGATAGAAACAAAAAGATAAAGGAATTACATGGAAAATGAAGTGAAAATAGCCAATAGTAGATATTATAAAATATAAGACTGCGCATAAATGAGTGGCCGTTTGCCAAAAGCTGATATGTCCACTTTCGATATTTTTCAGAAGAGCAAATTCGAATGTCCACGATGTCCATAAAATCACAGTTTTAGAAATATAATATTTGGTTTTGAGTTTAATGTTTATACAGCTATTTATGTGAGTTCGCATATAAGAAAAAACTGTAATTTTAAGGCCGTCGTGGAAATTTGAATTTGCTCTCCTGAAAAGTACCAAAAATGGACATATCTGATTTTGGCAAACGACCACTGAAATAAAAAACTAATATGTACTATCTTCCAAAACTAATACTAGGTCATGCACCGACGCTATATTCAATAAAAATCATTAGAATAGAACAAACAGGCATATTTGTTTCGTGGACCATAAAAAGGAATTTGACAGGGTTAAAGGACGCTACCCATTTATTGTAAGCAGAAAGGTAGAAAGGATTGTAAAGGTAGAAGATGAACTAACTAACCCAATTGAAACTGGTAATGGGAAAAGACAGGGGGAGTCCCTGCGTCCTCTATTGTTTAACCTGATCATGGATGAAATAACAAAAAAGTAAGAACTAAAAAAAGGGGGTAAACAACTTAAAACAATCTGCTATGCTGATGATGCCATAATAATCGCTTAAATTGGAGATGATTTAGAAGGTATACTGCACCAATTTAATATAACCGACAGAAAATTTAACATGTTAATTTTTCCCAAAAAAGGCAAAATGCATGGTTATAACAGCAAAGCCAATAAGATGTAAATTAGAACTGGGGGACCAGATTATAGGCATCACATTATCTAGCTACGGAGAGCTTGAAACAGAAACGTAAGATCAAGGGAATAGAGCAAACAGAGCCGCAAGTTGCCTGAATGAAACAATGTGGAGAAATAGAAATATCGGAAAAGAAATGAAAGGCAGCATTTACAAAAAAGTCATCAGACCAATAATTAGGTACATACGCGGCAGACACAAGGCCTGACACAAAGAGGACAAAAATAACGCTAGAAACGTCAGAGGGGTCCAAGTGGTCCAAAGGTGGTTGCTTGACTATTTTCAATATTTTTTATTTTTCTACCTTTTAAACTTCAGTCTATAGAGAGTACAAAATTGCATTCATTTTATTTTTAAAAAATTTAGTTTGCCCATGACGGCCAATTTTGTTAAAGCGTGTCGATCATTTTCACGGAAAACATGGCTTCGCTCTCTAGCCAATATTTTTACTGAGGTTTGTCCTAGAACAATAAATCAAAAACCAAACTTTTTACAAAAGAATGCTCTAAAAAAATTGCCTGAAGCATTATTTAATTTCAAACTACCCTTAAGGCCTTAAATGAACCTCAAAATTTGAAAAGGTAAATTGATAAAATTCCATTCTCAGCATTTTTTTAACAGCATAAGGCAAGCCGATAATGGTTTGCATTTTTTTTCTGGAAAAGACATACGTACATACTTTAAATAAAAAAAGTTTGAGCTTTGAGACTTGAGTAAATTTTTTCAAATAAATCTCAAAAATGTAATTTTTTGAAAAATCTCAAAATATGACCCCTTATATCCCTGATGGGCACGGATGAAAAAATTTGAAATTTGTCTGAATGTTAGCCCCCAGCAAGTAGAATAAGAAGTAAAAATTTGGAGTTCCAGACTTACGTCATATAGGAGTAACAGGCCTGAAAAAATGGTCAAAAATCAAAATGGTCAAAATTTGAGCGTTTGCGGGCAGGGTAATTAAAATTTAAATAAACTGTCTAATGAAATAAAAATAATGTATTTTCACCAGAATTCGCAATGAATGCAAATTTATACCGGGTGGGCCAAAGAAAAGAGTCCACCTCGATATTTGGCAATAGTTACCTATTAGATTTTAAGGAAATGCCGAAATAGGTCCATTTTTATTTTTATTATATTGCAACGTTTTGGATTACATTTCATATTACGTGACGTCATCCATCAGAGCGTGATGACGTAATCGATGATTTTTTAAATGGGAATAGAGGTCTTGTGACAACTAAAAATACATTGTACTGCTGTCAGAATGTAGAAAAAATGTTTATTTCACAAGTAAATATTTCTTTTCGCTTAAATTAAATCACAAACATCCTCCCACCTACCTCTTGACAGTTTGTAAACAGTTAGTAATTTTATGACAGTAGTAAAACGTATTTTGAGTTAAATAAATTACATACATTCGTCTTTTTATGTCAATTAATTTAATTAAAAAATTATTTTTTGGTCACCCTATATAAGTAATTATATTATTGTTTATACTACTAAACAGAGAATTGAACACTCTTTCAAATGAGATAACATACGACCCCTATTCCCATTAAATAAATTATCGATTATGTCATCACGCCCAGATGGATGACGTCACTGACGATGACACGTCATGGAGACGTATGAAATATATATAAAAAAATTGTAATTTAAAAATAAAAATAGGGCTTTTCTTTAGCCCACCCTGTATAAATTTGTATTCATTGTGAAATCTGGTGAAAATAGATTAATTTTTATTTCATTAGACAGTTTATTTGAATTTTAATTACCCTGTCCGCAAACGCTCAAATTTTGACCATTTTGATTTTTGACCATTTTTTCAGGTCTATAACTCCTATATGAGGTAAGTCTGCAACTCAAAATTTTAACACCTTATTCTACTTGCTAGGGGCTAACATTCAGTCAAATTTCAAATTTTTTCATCTGTGCCCATCAGAGATATAAGGGGTCAAACTTTGAGATTTTTCAAAAAATTACATTTTTGAGATTTTTTTTGAAAAAATTTACTTAAGTCTCAAAGCTCAAACTTTTTTATTTAAAGTATGTACGTATGTCTTTTGCAGAAAAAAATTACAAACCATTATCGGCTTGACTTATGCTGTTAAAAAAATGCTGAAAATGGAATTTTATCAGTTTACCTTTTCAAATTTTGAGGTTCATTTAAGGCCTTAAGGGTAGTCTGAAATTAAATAATGCTATAAGCTGATTTGTTAGAGCATACTTTTCTAAAAAGTTTGGTTTCTGATTTATTGTTCTAGGACAAACCTCAGTGAAAATATTGGCTAAAGAGCGAAGCTATGTTTCCGTGAAAATGATCGACACGCTTTAACAAAAATGGCCGTCATCGGCAAACTAAATTTTTTAAAAATAAAATAAATGGAATTCTGTGTCTCTCTAGACTGAAGTTTAAAAGGTAGAAAAATAAAAAATATTAAGACTAGTCAAGCAATCAATTTAATTTATATTGGACCACTTGGCATGGATTGACCCAGAGATGATAACCCTTCAGAAAATCGATAGTAAGACACTGTGGAATAGAACAAGAAGTGCACATACACGACGGAGATGCAAGGTGGACAACATTAGTAACTGGTTGAAAAACAGAAGAGTAGAATGGAATGACCACATAAGCCGGACTACAACAAATAGAGTAGTAAGGACGGCGAGAGACGGTTCCCCAATAGGAAGATGATCAGTGGGAATTCCACGAAAACGATGGAAAAACAACTTACTGGAGACACATTGGAAAAAACAGACAGTTCTGTCTACACAAAAATAAAAAGTAAAATAGGAAGGATATCTTCCAAATTAGCCAACAACTACTATGCATTGTACCTATATATTCTAATATTTTGAGACAAGGAGCTCTATGAAACGGGAATAATCTCCAGTCAAGCAGTAATCTCTGGCGTTATTACATATGTACATATTATATGAAAAATAAAAGAACTATAAAACTTACCATTGAACCTTCTTTTCTGGAGCAAAACACTAGTTAACAATATCCATAATATCCACTCGAATTTTTCTATACTACACTACACTTATCCATATTCACTTTTGTCTTGCATCAAATGACAGAATGAATGACATGACAAATCCTATAAAGAACAGAAACCTGTTAGTATAATTAAAATCAAACAGAATAACGAAATAAACAAAATGAGGCAATGAAAAAACAATAAAGAGTGTGCATACATGTCTTATAAATTAAAAACGCATCAAAATAAGTACACACCTCTAATAAAAAAAACCTTCCATAAACATTCAACAATGCTCAAACACAAAATTCCAACAGTATAAAAATGATTTTTACATTAATTTCTGACAAACTAAGAGAAGAATCTTTAACTTTAATAATGTGAAATGATTTATTATGTACCAAATACTTATCTACATTATACCTAATTAATTATTAAATACTAATTATTCTATAATTGTCTTAATAATTTAGTTTAACTCACCACTGATCTCTCTAATTGCATAATAGGGACGCTATTAGAATTGACAGGTTAAGTGATTTATGCATAGACAACATTCACCTTTGCCAACCGGTCTGAAATAAAGTAGTAATCACAGGTCACAGAAGGCGTTTTTACGCAAAAACAACTTTTTACAGCATAGGGCGTAGAGCACCAAAACCGATAAAAAAACTAGTATTATATTAAGCGGCCCTTACACGATCAATAGAATAGAATAAAATGTATTTGGTCAATATACAAAATTTGTTTTGTTTTTGACAAGTCAAAAGAATAGTTATAAATATAATTACACTTTTTTAAAACAGAACTTTTTATAATAAAACGTTTTCATTATTTATAGGACCCAATATAAAATAAAAGCTGTTTTGTTGTTTCAATTTCTGTCATAAAAGAATTTCGTAATCGACTATCTTAGAGGCATATTTTCTCTATCGGATATCGGATTTAAACTGATATAAACCAAAGAAAATATTTAAAATGGTATATACAGTATGCCCTTGTAAGTTGTATCCCTATGGAAAACTTTTTTATTATTAATTTTACGAAAAAAAAGTTATTCTTCATAAAAAATTCTGCATGGTCCAAAACCTAAGATTTAACTAGGTATAATAATATGTATAATATTGATATATAATAATTAACTTATAAAATATGAACATTAAGTATATTAACTTTTAATTATTTATTTAAAAAATTAAAAAAAAAGATACGCAACAGCCGGGTTTCGAACTAGGGACCTCTCGATCTGCAATCTAATGCTCTACCACTGAGCCACCATCAATTTGTAATTATCGATGTGTTGACGTACTTTAAAATGAAATCTAAATGTCATTGCATTATTCATGTTTTTAAAATAGTTTGAAATTAAAAAAATCGATTTATCCATAATGAAAAACTGGAAGGAACATGTAAACCGAATGGAACCAGATAGATTAGCGAACATCTGTAAAAACAACAAGCCGTATAGCAGAAGACCCGTTGGAAGGCCGCCGAAAAGGTGGAAAGACAATGTACAGTCAACAACAACTGAAACAGAATAAGAGGCAGACAAACAGGAGTAATCCTAATCGCATGAAGAAGAAGAAAAAGAAGAAGAAGAAGAAGAAGAAGAAGAAGAAGAAGAAGAAGATTTATCCATATAATAGCAGTTAAATATTGTATTGTTAGCAAGTTTTGAGCTATTCTGAAAATTTCAGGTGCCTAGGTAGCCTAGAACTCGGTTTAAAATGGATTACAAAATTTGCTGAGATAGTGACAAAGACGAAGCCAAAAACGTTTTAGTTACATACATATTAGGTACATTATAAAGTTTTAGTAAAATTTTAATTTATAGTTATTAAGATACCAAGGGTATTATAAGGATTATTTCATTCATAGGAGATTCTGACCAATAGAAAGCTACAAAAATAAAAATTAAAGTGATAATTTTTGATAATATCCCGTCGTCAAGTATATTACGTCAGATACCCAAGATTACGTTGCTACGAAAAAATACATTCAGTGACATTAATGACAATTAATGTTTTAAAAATTACAAAAGTGATGACTTTCAACCCATCAAATATTTATAACAACTGTGTGTTTAATTGTATCTACTAATTTGTACTTACATAAATAAATTACAACAAAATTTTGGTTTTGAACAGTTTTATTCATGAAATAATCGCAGCAAATTGCACTCAGTCTCTAAAATTATTATGGAATGTTTGCCCTCGTGGCACTTTGACATAATTTCACTCCCCTTCGGGTCGTGAAATTAAAACTGTGAAAGTGTCACTCGGGAAAAATTCGACAATTTTAAAGCTCCTGTGCAATTACTACTGATAATAACGCTTGAAGTCAATGGTGTATATACCGAGGGCCTTTGGCCCAAAGGATATACGTTGACCGAAAGCGTTTTTATCTATAATACCCGTGGTGCCTTCAACGTTTAATGTCCGACTAAATTATTTTTTATACCTATGCAAAAAATTTGAATGAATTTTGAATTAATTAGTTTTCAAATAAGTATATTAGCAATAGTCGTAACGTAATTGTGGTAACCATAGTTTAACTTAGGTTGTTATTTGTCAACTTGACAGTATTTAACTAGTTATTTAAATTAAGGCCCTAGGGCGTTATTTTTCAAAGCGCCCTAGGGCATTATAACTGACTTCGAAATCATGTCATTATTTGGTAAATAATATACCAGTCGGACATTAAATATTATAACAAACTGATATTTAATACTAACAATATAAGAAATGACAAACACACTAAGTAAAAACGTAAAAACTTGAAAAATTTAAAAACATGAAATATTGTCATAATAGGCAAAAACTCTGGCCAAACTAGCACTATTGTGTAAAACCTGTACTTAGCTCCTCTGTCTTTAAATAAAAACAATGTTTTAAAAAGTGTGATTTTATTTTAACCTTAAAAGATTCTAAGTGAAGACTTTTTACTTCATCTGGCAAAAAGTTGTAGGTACAAACCAACATCAGTCGAATTTTTTATACTTTTTGTCAACCATAAACGTTATGCTCTAATAGCATCTCTAGATCTTGTACCGCGATCATGAAAGTTGTGAGTCTTTTAAATTTACTTCTGTTGGAATGAATTTCAATCAGCGTCTCATATAGTGAAGGCAGTGACATAATACCTAACTCCTGAAGTAAAGGTTTACAGTGTTCCGTTTTACTCTAAGGCAGCTGCTTGCAAAAGGATGGGAATTCAATAGAACTATCCATAATCTCTATATAGATTTCCGACAAGCGTAAGATAGCATTAAAAGGGATCAGACGTGGAATGCAATGACAGAACTTTCAGTTCCAAAAAAACTTATCCAGCTTGTTAAGATATGCTTAAATGGCTGTAGATCCAGAGCACGGATAGGTAACAAACTCTCAGAATCGTTCGAAATAAGCAGTGGCCTGAAATAAGGAGATGCGCTGTCATTTATCCTTTTTAATATAATCCTGGAGAAAGTAGTAAGAACAGCACAAATTAGAACAGAATTACTGACAATATATGGACCATAATTATCACTAACAAATACGCGGATGACATTGACATTGTGAGAAACACAGTCACCAATGTGAAGACTTTCAATAAATTGGAGGTAGAGGCAAACTGCTTTAAGGGTAAATGAAGAGAAAACCAAATACATGTGCATTAACATACAAAAGGGACGAGATAGAATAGGGCAAAATGTTACGATAGACCCATATAATTTTGATAAAGTGGGGAGTTTTAAATACCTCGGAGAAACAATCACTGCAGATAACGATATCACGGAAGTGATTAAAGGGAGAATTTACGCAGCAAGTAGATGTATGTATAGCCTCCACGATACTATTAATAGTCCAGGGCCCATCTGTTTTGAGATGGACGTTGAGAGGTGACTCAAATTTTATTGCAGAAATTGCTTGAAAATAACTCAAATAATATTATTTGAGTTATCCTCCCTCTCAAAAAGGTCCGGAACATTGTTTAAATAATTAAAATGACAAAAAATGAAGGAAAAATTCGATTTTTTTCTTCGTTTTTTGATTATAACTTTAAAGTTCCGAGAAAAGATGTACTGACATAAAAGTTGCGTAATTAAATTTCCTACAATGTAGAATTGGTTAAAAGTTGAAAAAATAGTCACCCTTGTTGCAAAATAGCAATAATTGCGAAAAAAAACATACAAAAACAAGTATTCGCATTTTACGTTTTTCAACCATTTATGCTACACTTATGACCTTCGTATTTCACCCAGAAAAACTTTATGATACAGTAAAACAATACTGTAAATTTCATTAAGATCGGTTTAATAGATTTTGCAAAATAAATTTTGCAATCCAGCTTTCGCAAAAACAATTCATTTCTTCAAAATGTTACAGGACTGAAAATAAAGCAGATAGCAAGTTGAATTTTTTTTTGCGTATAGAAGTGTACTGTACGTTTCATTTGCAATTTGCAAAATTAAAATCGATTTACTACCACGGCGTCAGGAATTTTTTTAAATAAACATTAATTATTGGTGCTCCGCGCAGGACAGCGGTGTTCGATTCACATAAAGTTGATTTCCACCAAAATTTCTTCTAATCTTCATCCAATATATTATTTTCTTACTCTATATTTTGTTGTATTTTAATATTTTAATTCCACGAAAATCAAACTAATTTTATTATTGTTTGTGAAATATTGTTTAAACAATTGCATATGTATAAAAATAATAAAGTTTTATTCTTAAGTTAAAATATATGAACAAAGAAAGTTTTTGCTAAAAAAAGTGTTATTTTAAAGAAAAACAAATTTATTTATTTATATCGAAATGTAATAAAAATTAAAATGTATCAATAATTATCAAAGGTCATTGGAATGCCCAATCAGAGCAAACTATCCGGTGTCCTGCGCACAACACCAATAATTAATGTTTATTTAAAAAAATTCCTGACGCCGTGGTGGTTAATCGATTTTAGTTTTGCAAATTGGAACTGAAAGGTACAGTACACTTCTATAAGCAAAAAAGATTTCAACTTGCTATCTGCTTTATTTTCAGTCCTGTAACAGTTTGAAAAAATGAATTTTTTTTGCGAAAGCTGGATTGCAAAATTTATTTTGCAAAATCTATTGAACCGATCTTAATGAAATTTACAGTATTGTTTAGCTATATCATATAGTTTTTCCAGGTGAAATTTGAAGGTCCTAAGTTTAGCATAAATGGTTGAAAAACGTAAAATGCGAATACTTGTTTTTGTATAGTTTTTTCCCAATTATTGCTATTTTGCAACAAGGGTGACTATTTTTTAAATTTTCAACCAACTTTATATTGTAGGAAATTTAATTACACAACTTTTATGTCAATACAACTTTTCTCGGAAATGAATACTCTTAAAGTTATAATCAAGAAACGAAGAAAAAAATCGAATTTTTCCTTCATTTTTTGACATTTTGATTATTTAAACAATGTTCCGGACCTTTTTGAGAGGGAGGATAACTCAAATATTATTATTTGAGTTATTTTCAAGAAATTTCTGCAAAAAAATTTGAGTCACCTCTCAACGTCCAAATGTACTAATATTTTTACAGATGCGCCCTGGTCTATAAATCTAAGAGCCTAACACGAGCATCAAATACCAGAATATATAAAACAATGATTAGACCGGTGCTCATGTATGGGTGTGAGACGTGGACTCTGACCAAAGCAATTGAAAGAAAACTTAGATGTTTTGAAAAAAAAATCCACAGAAGAATCATTGGACCCTAATAGCAACCAATACCGAATGAGAACAAATGCTGGGGTCAAGTAGATGTATATAGCGAGCGACGTAATCCAATAAATTAAATCTCAGCGTCCAAAATGGGCTGGACTTGTCCATAGACTCCCTAATAACCGTCTTGCCAAGCTGATCTGGGAGGAAGCTCCCACAGGAAGAAGGCCCTTAGGACGCCCACGAATTCGATGGAGAGACAATATATGGTCAGATTTAAAAACAATGGGGCTACCGACTGACCCAACTATCATGGACGACCGTTCGAGATGGAAGCGAGTTGTGTAGTTAGCCTAGACCCACCCTGGGTTATAATGCTACCAGAAGAAGAAGAAGAAGAAGATGTGTTCCCTATATGCTGCTACTGCAAGTATCCTCACTACTTTTTTTTGTAGTTTAAAAAATCTGTCTGCGTGACAAGAGCCACCCCAAACAGTCATTCCGTACTGAAAATGGCTATGGAATAGTGCAAAGTAGATCACTCTAAGGGTACTTTTAGGAATCATAAAAACTAAGTTACGTTTTAAAAATATAGTTGTAGCAAGTTTTGAACTTAAGTAGTCTGTATGACCACTCCAGTCCAAATTAACATCTAGAAAAATTCCTAAGAGTTTAACACTATTTCCTAAGACATACTTCCCACCGGAACTAAACATCAAATTCTGATTTTTGTCTTCATTTAGCTTCAGACCATTATCTCTTTCTTTCTCTCTTTCTTCTTCTACGTCATATCAGTTTCTTGATACATTTATTCGAAATACGTCTGCCATTTTTATTCTTCTATAGCTACATTAGCTGTCCATTTTGATTACCTAGTTTTAAGTATTGGTACAATGGTTTTGCATTGTGTCTTTTATTTTCTGTTTCTATTTAAACAATTTATTTTGCTTTTCCTTTGATCTTTGTATTTTTCTGGTTCCTCTTATTTTCCTGTGATTAGCCATTTCAATATTGTTTTATTCTTTTCATCCATGCTAGTTTGCACTATTAGTTAAACCAATTATTTCTTCTTTATTTTTGCATTTTTCCAACCACTTTCTCTGTTGCATTGATAATATTAAAGAATCTAATTAGGCTATCAGGCCTGTGCCATTAAGCTTCGTATCTATATTAAGATTAAGTACTTAATAACACACTTCTCAAAATAGATGGATAATCCTTTCGAACTTGGGACTATAAAATTCAAATCACATTATCTGCTCAAGTGCTTTATTTACTTCAAAATACATATAATATTTTGATGCAACTGGCACGTACTACAGTTTTTGTTGTTGAAAGAGAATTAAGAGAGTGCTTAATTTAGGGACAATCTCAAGGTTCTTTCAATTTTGGAGTGTTATTGATTTGTTGAAGAGGTGTTTTTAACAAGTTAGGTCAAGAATGTTTTGATCGAATTTTAACACTGTTCCATTATGTGAAGATCAAACATTAGATAATAATTAGTTGGAGGACATGGAAGCCGACCTGAAACCCATGAACATAAGACAAGGGAGAAGAAGGGCACAACAGAGATCTGAATGGAAGGACATAGTCAGACAGGCAAAGATCCATCCAGGGTTATGATGCTAAAACAAGAAGAAGAAATTAGCTCTCAGTACTCCACCTACGACAGACTGTATAAGGAATTTCGAATTGCCTACACAGAGTCTCTCTAGCTAATACTCCAATACAATTTCGTTCCTTCTACAATTTGGTTACAATAAAATGAACATGAGACAACAGAAAGATGGCCTTGGGGAGGATTCAGAAATTAATTACTTCTGAGGAGGCTCTTCTTCAATCAGGATCTTGCAGGCCAACGTTCTCTACTGTAGGGCAGCTTCCTTTAAATTAGTAAAAAGAACTGACAATAGATGTAGTATCCAAGACGATGTCGACACTTAGATGATACTTTGACATAAAGAAACAAACAGGTACAACATGGCACAGAGAAGCGAATATTAGACAATCAATGTCAGAAATAAAAAGACTATTTTCTTCTTCTTCATGTACCGTGCTCGATTATCGAGCGTTGGCTATCAAATTGGCTATAGTAATTTTGTTGGCGGCAGCTCGGAAAAGGGATGCAGAGGATCTATTAAACCATTCTCCCAGGTTTTTAAGCCATGACGTTTTTCTTCGACCTGGCCCTCATCTTCCGTCTACCTTGCCTTGTATTATTAAATGGAGTATATTATATCTCTCTGGGTGTCGCATAACATGGCCAAAATATTTAAATTTTCGATTTTAAACTGTTCTGACGACTTCCGTGACTTTTCCCATCCGGTGCAAAACGACTTCTTTACGAACTCTATCCACCAAATTTATTCGTAGGATTCTCCGGTATACCCAGATTTTAAAGGCTTCCAATTTCTTTAGAAGAGTATGTATTAAAGTCCAACCTTCGACATCGTACAAAAGAGTAGAGAACACATAACATTTTACTAATCTAATTTTAAGATTCAAAGTAATGTTGTTTCCACATAAAAGTTTCTTTATCTTAAAGAATGCAGGTCTGGCCTCCTCTATACATATTCTAA
This sequence comes from Diabrotica virgifera virgifera, assembly GCF_917563875.1. Lineage (NCBI taxonomy): Eukaryota > Metazoa > Arthropoda > Insecta > Coleoptera > Chrysomelidae > Diabrotica > Diabrotica virgifera. The sequence goes on along the minus strand of NC_065444.1, from coordinate 4,804,917 downwards.
TTTCTTTGCTCATGTCCCAGTTCCCATCTAGATTACAACCAAGGTAGGTGATACTGTTAATTATCTCTAATTGTTCACCATAAGCTGTTACTTCTTCCGGTTGTATTGGCGTCTTACTGACAACTATCACCTTGGTCTTTGCGGTGTTTAGCTTGAGTCCATATTCATCACACGTTGTGGTAATCCTATTAATCAGATGTTAAAGTTCTTCATAATTGCTCGCAATTAACACCGTGTCATCCGCGTATCTCAAATTATTAATATTGACGCCATTCATTTTGATACCACATTGAGCATTATCCACTCCTTTATTGAAAACAAACTCAGAATAGATGTTAAATATTAGTGGGGACAAAATGCAACCCTGCCTTACTCCTCTTCGTATTTGAAGTTCTTCAGACGTGTCCCGGTCATTCTTGATGTTTGCACGTTGATGCCAGTAAAGATTTTTGATAATGCGTAGGTCTTTTTCATCAATACTCACTTTCTGAAAAATAGCAATCATTTCGGTATGTTTTACTCGATCAAAGGCCTTCTCAAAGTCCGATTTCCGACATATCTGCATCTCTGTACCATAACCTGAATACTAAACAGTGCTTCTCTGGTCCCAAGGTTATTGCGGAACCCAAAGTGTGTATCACCAAGCTGTTCTTCTATTTTTTGGTACATCCTAGAGTGCAAATCTCGTAGAAATATATTTAAAACATGACTCATCAAGCTATTGGTTCGGTAGTCACTACATCTCTTCGCGTTTGCTTTTTTAGGTATCGTCACAAAAGTCGAGAGCAGCCAATCCGTTGGTATAAGGCCAGTTTGATAAACTTTATTAAAAAGATGAAGGAGACATCTTTTACCTGAACTTTCGAAGAGCTTTATTATTTCACTCGGTATTTTGTCTGGTCCTGTCGCTTTTCTGGTCTTTGCTAATCTTATTGCTTGTTCAATTTCGTCCATAGTTATGTCAGGTCCTGTAACTAGTTCGTTAATTTCAAGATCGAGCCTTTCATCATTAAACAGTTCCTCAATGTTGTCTTTCCATCTGTCTATTTTATCCAAATCAGTGATAATCAGTTTTCCGTCTCTATCAACGATGTTATTTGCATGTTTTTTGTAAATCATGCTTTTTCTGCAACTCTTAAATTTCTAAACATTTGTTTTCAAAGTATGTTTCTTTTGCCGCTCGTATTTTAGTCTTTATGTCTTTTAAAAAAGATTATATAAATGCAGAGATAAAACGAATATTACAATTTCAAAGAGAGACTGCACCATAATCGTTAGAATATGCTGAGATGATGATTATGATAACCGAAAACAACAGAATTAAAATTAACAAAAATACGCTAGTCATTAGAGTCTTATCATAAGTAGCCAGGTATTAATAACTAAAGAAACTGACAATAAATCAATCGATGTTTTTAACATACTGCAATATGGATTATACATCGAGTACCGCAGGTGATAAGAGATTACAGGTGTATCTGTGCAGTAATATTTACATTACATAGGTGAAAGATATCCCGCGATATTTTTTAAGAGATTTGTCGGAAAATATGCAAAAATACATACAGTGGAACCCCGTTAACTCGGATTAATCGGGACCGCGGCCGATCCGGGTTATCGAATATCCGGATTAGCTGGAGAAAATGGTAAAAATTGATATAATATGGTATGCTTAGAGATAAACTTCGTTATAATTGTCACACAGACACTGGTAAACCACTTCGCGTTACGCACAAAACCACACATACAAAGCGTCGTCGAGAGTCATTTTTAGCTTTATTAGCTTTGCACCGATTGTCCAAACTGTCTTTTGTTATCATTTTGAAACAAAATTCTTCGATTTTAGTTCTATTTTTCTTCCAATCCGATACTGTAGATGTACCGACACCATATGATGCTGCAATATTCGCCTCTATCAATTCTACGTAATGCTTCTAGTTTCTTTCCCATTGTCACTATAACATTTTTACGTTTTGTTGCCCTTACGTAGACAAAAAACACGCAAACACAAAATTTGAATAGATTTACGAACGGAAGCGAACAATACGACTTTACTACACACAATACCATCTCTGATGTTATGTTATTTAATAACAGTGATGACTAAGACCATTGTTAAAAAAAGAATTTTAATAGTCTTTTAGTTTCTTCTAAACAATGCTAAGGCAGTTTCAAATAAATAAAGGATACTACAGGTGCCTGTTGTTTTTGATAACACGACAATGAATGTGGTGTGCCATGAGTCATTATTTCTACTATGGTATATGTAGTTCAAATTACACAAATACCCATTATCTCTCAAATATTATATTACATACATTTTTATTGTTGAAATGTTTGTCTGATAAAAATCGGTCCGGGTTAGCCGGAGTTCCGGGTTATCGGGGGCCGACTTATCGGGGTTCCACTGTAGTAGGATACATGCCGAAAAACTTAAAATAAAAAAAGAAATAAAAAGTTACACAAGGGAATTTGTCACCTTCTACAAAAGTAATTTTTCTTCTTCTTCCTCATTTTTACGTCTGATGTCTTTGCCATTGCAAATGATGTCAACCATTGCAGTCTTTGTTCTTGACCTTTTTTGAGGCTGTACTCAGCCCGGATTTTTCAATATTCATGTCGTTCCTGATTCAGCTCCTTTCTAGTTTTAACCATAACCAACATCTCTTTTTCCTGAACCCTCTTTACAGGTTATACTTCACTGCCGTACACCATACACCAACACAGGACTCATCAAGTTCTTGTATGTATATCTTTCTTTTCAGCCCCTCCCCGATTTTTTGATCATATAGTACCCCGCTTATTATTTATTATTATTCCAGATTTAGCCATACGGCTCACACTCCCTTTAAGGGGAAAATTCACTCATCCCAGATACCTAGGGTATCAAAAGGATTGAGCTCTGGTGGGACTCTTTCTGTGTTATCGAGCCCTAAGTGACTTGGTATGCAGGTGTATCTCCCAAAAATTTTCGTACACTTCTGGCCGTCGGCGTCGAAAGTAGTACAGCTTTCTGCATGGTTTTATAAAGATGTTCTTTGAGACCCAGCTTTTTTATGCTTTCGAGGAGGGTCTTCGGAATGACTCCAGTAGTAGACATAATAATCGGTATTGTCTGGGTACTTTGCATTCTCCATTGTCTCCGTATTTGAATTTCCAGATCTCTGTACTTGGCGATTTTTCAGTAAATTTACTACGTAGATTATTGTTGTTAGGAATCGCCACATCAATGAGTGTTGTTTGTGTCGTTAATTTATTGACTAATACGAGATCTGGTCTATTATGTGCCACTGTTTGGTCTGTGAGCACAGTGCGGTCCCAGTATAGCTTATAGTTGTCATTTTCAAGCATACTCTCAGGAACGTATTGATAATATAGTCCTGTCGCCAGGGGGGGTACAACGGCCTCGTTAATTCAGATGGACTTACCCAAGTTTTTTTTATGTATTTTGACCCGTAGAACACGAATTTTTTGGGTAACAGTTGATCCGGATGTCGATAAGATTGTTATAGACACCTAGATATTTATAGACCACTACCTGATCTATGGATCTTGTTTCCACCCTTATATCTTCCCTGACTACAAGATTTGTCATCATCTGGGTTTTGGATATATTTATTTTCAATCCCTCTTCCTCTAGCGAGGAAAGGTAGAGCTGATTTAAAAGTTTTTCGGCCTCATCTATCCTATCAGCTATTAGTACAATAGCATCCGCAAAGCTCAGATGGCTAAACTTTTCTTCATTTATGTTTATACCTGTTTATGCCCTTGTCGGTCAGTTTTGCCCTTGTATGACGTATGCTACAATCTTATAATGTTACAAAAAACGGAAAAGGGAAATTACAAAATCCCTAATAGATTTTATATTATTTATTTATCATGATCTAGTCATTGTCTGACATAGGTCTCCTATAAATTTCTCCATGTGTCCTTGTCTTGATGAGCTACCATCATCCAGTTCCCGGCAGTTCTCTTTACATCGTTACTCCAACGCGTTGGTGGTCGACTTCTGCTTCGTTTGTCCACCCTCGGTTGCCATTCCAATAACATTTTCTTTTTTTTTCATCTCCATTTCTCTTTAGCCACATATTATACCATGTCTTTGTCTTTGATTTTTGTTCTTTGCCTGATGGTATTCTTTGGTACTCTGTCTCTCCTTGTAATTCCTAGCTTGGCTCTCTCCATGGCCCTCTGACTTACTCTTAGATTTCCTATCTCATTTTCTTTAGATTTATTATACATCCCTATATATTAATAGAAGAGGAAAACTACCAACGCGACGGACGGACGATATAAAAATAATGGTTACTAATTGGATTCTAAGCGCCCAAGACAGTGGAGGGAATAAGGGAGGCCTATATCCAGCAGTGGATGATGCAAAGGGCTGATTGATTGATTGATTGATTGATTGATGATAATGATGATGATGATGATATGTTAATAATAATATCTGACTTGTATAACTACTTTTAGTACGGTTTTGAGTGGAGCACAACACCAACATATGAAATCTTGTATATTATACAATCATTTGGTTACCAAGTTGTAATGCTATGTGGTGTCTGTGGGACTGATACTCTGTTTATCAGCATTGGTGCTAGTGCCGTTACTCAGTATAGAATTCTGCACCAATGTCTTGCTTCACTGAACAAAGAAGACATGGTTAATATTAATAATAAGTTGGATAAATTCGTAGACAGAGATCTAACTAAGTCGCATGACAGAGTCAAAGAGTTTTTTGTTAGATGTTTAAAACACCATCAGCTTCTTTTAGAGTATGTAAATTTTTTTTCTTTCAGAATATGATTTGATATTGAAAAAAATACGTAAGACTTACATAAATTGATAATTATTGATAATCGTAATATAAATTGATTTTACAGATTTACTGGTAAAATTAATAACGCTTTTGGTTTAGTTGTATTGATACAATTAAGCTGTAGCGTTGCTGGAATTTGTGTTGCTGCTCTTTTGGTATCAAGGGTAAGTAGTTTGATATTTTTCTCAATAAGATACGATACGGCTGAATGCTCTAACTCTAATACATGAATTTTACAAATGTGTGTGTTTGTGTTTTATTAGCACTGGTTTTCACAACCAACTGACCACTCAATTTTATAATGATTTTTTAGACTATTAGTACGTTCTTTAAAGGTAAAATATTGCAAAACCTCAAAATTTTAAAGAACCGCTAGGATTGACATGGGCATACACATAGCTAACAAGACAAAGAAAAAAAGTGATATTGTGCCGATGTGTGCTTTAGCCCTAGGGGTGAGTTTCACCCCTTTTTGGGGGTGAAAAATATATGTTCGAAATAAGTCCGGAAATGACTAATTCCAAGCAACTTTTTTTCTATAAAGTTGTTTCGCCTAGTTAATACTTTTCGAGTTATTTGCGAGTGAATATTAATTTTTCTACAAAATAACCACGTTTTCAGACGGTTTTTCGCAAATAATTCAAAAAGTAAGTATTTGGTCGAAAAAAAAATTCCTATCAAAATATAGCACGTAAAAAAGTAAAAAACATGGTGTATATATTAGGTCACTATACCTAGTAGGTCACACCGACGGTACTCAACGCCTAACCAAAATATTTAACGACATATATTTAAGCGGAGTAATACCAAAAGCATGGTTGAAGTCGACGTTTGTTGCTTTACCAAAGAAAACAAAGTCCGTATCCAGCAGTGATTTCCGAACCATCAGCTTAATAAGCCATATTTTAAAGCTATTTCTAAAAATTATACATCAAAGGATATATAGACTGTGCGAAGAAAAAATCAGCCGAACACAGTTTGGTTTTCGAAATGCAGTGGGTACAAGAGAGGCTCTATTTAGTATACAAGTGCTATTTCAACGATGTAGAGACGTGAATTGCGATATTTATGCATGTTTCATTGATTACCATAAAGCGTTCGATACAGTAAAGCACGACAAGCTGATGGAGATATTAACCAATATTGGAATAAACACCTGTGATTTAAGGATTATCAGCAATCTGTACTGGAATCAAACATCAAACGTGGGGTCCGTCAGGGATGTATACTATCTCCACTGCTGTTTAACATCTACTCTGAGGAAATCTTTCAAGAAGCATTGGATGATGTTGAAGCCGGAATTAGAATTAATGGAGAATGTATCAATAACATAAGATACGCAGACGACACTGTGGTATTCGCTGAGAGTTCTGAAGCCCTACAGGAGTTAATGAGCAGAATCGCAGAAGTCAGTCAGAGATACGGACTTTCACTAAACACTAAGAAAACCAAATGTATGATGATCTCTAAGAATGAACAGCAATTTGGACGAATCAGTGTGAATGGTCAACAAATAGAAAGAGTAAAAACATACACCTACCTTGGTACGAACGTCAATGAAAATTGGGACCATTCTATAGAAATCAAATGTAGGATAGAGAAAGCAAGATCTGCATTTCAAAAAACGGCAAAGTTGTTCAAATGTCATGATTTGTCGATACCCATAAAAGTCAGATTACTACGATGTTATATATTTCCTATACTGTTGTACGGAGTTGAGTCGTGGACTCTCACAGACGCCACCTGCAAGAAAATTGAGGCTTTTGAGATGTGGCTTTATCGTCGAATCCTGAAGATATCTTATACCGACCACATTACTAATGAGGGTGTTTTGCTGAGAATGAAAAAAGAAAAAGAGCTGTTAATCAAAATAAAAACAGCCAAAATCGAATACCTCGGTCACATCATGAGGAACAGTGAGAGATATGGACTGCTGCAACTGGTCTTGAAGGGAAAAGTAGAGGGAAAGCGAGGACCAGGAAGGCGAAGGATTTCCTGGCTGAAAAATCTACGAACGTGGTTCAACACAACCACTACAAACCTTTTCAGAGCAGCAGTGTGCAAAGTGCAGATTTCCATGATGGTCGCCAACATCCGAAACGGATAGGCACTACAAGAAGATACCTAGTAGAAGCATAGTTATAACTAATGAAAAATACGTTCATATTCGTCAAATTCCAAATCGAATATTTTAACGTGCCATAACTAAAATTACGAAGCAGTTTTTTGGGAAAAACTCATTTTAACTTTTTTAAAGTGTTTAAAAAATGCTTATTTTTGTTTTTAAAAAAAAATTTTAGCATCAAAATAAACAAGTTACGCTTAAAATAAAGTTGGTCCCTTTTTTTGGTAAGAAATCGGGAAAATCACCCCCAAATTAGCATTTCAAATGAACTTAATGGTTACCACTTCACAAGTTTTTTACTCGCGTATGTATTGGTCATATTATGATCTGTAAGTTTCATCGTTTTAAAGTCCTTATTTTTGAAAGAGCTGTAGCTAAAAGGGCTTGAACGAGTCACTTATCACGAGTGTACGCAAATTTAGAAATACCGAATCTTAACCAATTTTTGTCTTACAGAAAAACAAAAAAATACGAAATATTCAGAAAAGTAAAGCCGACTTTTTTTATTGTTTAATATTTTTGGTTCCTCTTATAATTTTTAAGTTATTTTGAAAAAAAGTATTTTTTTCAAAATTAAAATTTTTAAAAATTTTACTTTAAAACCAAATTTTTTCAAAAATAAGCAATTCGAATCGATGTAACTTATAGATCATATAAACACAACATAAGTTAAGTAACTTGTGAAGCGGTAACGATTCATTTCATTTAAGTCAGTCACCACCAGCCATACCAACAAAAAAAGAGGTATTGAAAAAAAATACATGATAATTCTTATGCCACCTCAAGTACCCAAACTGAAGAGCCTCAACATTTCGAAGCAAGTCCAGAGCAAAAGTCAAAAATTACAGAAGATAAGTGTCACTTTGTAGTTATTAGTAACTTGAGCCCAATATACACCCCTATACAAGTGGTTCACTATATTAAAGAGAAGCTAGGTATCAAGGAATATATAAGATGTTATGCCCTCCTTAAAGATGCCCACACAACAACTGGTTCTACATCCAAAATAGGTATAAAATCTAGAATCAGAAATTCCCATGTAAAAAAATAACTTCGAGATAGAACTGAACATCATTAAACAAATAGCAGTAAACAATGGCTATAACGAACAAACAATTAATAAAATTTTAAACCAAAACTCCATAGGACAGCACTGAAATTATTCTATCCACCACCACAGAAAGAACCCAGTACCTTCAGCTCTATCACATATACTGGCAAGATAACAACAAAAATAGCCAGATACGTAAAAAAGAAAAGAATAACACCAGCTTTCAGAACTAACAACAACTTAAGCAAATATATTAAGAACAATAAGAGTCGAAAGAGAAAACAACTACAGAGTGGTGTTTACAAACTAACTTGTGGTGACTGTCCGAAAACTTACATCGGTCAAACTGGCAGAACCTTTGACAAACGGATAGCAGAACACAAACGGACTTTCCATAATAGAGAAACATATTCTACGTACGCACTTCATCTTCTAGATCATAATCATTCTTTTAATGAAGAGTTTCAAATTCTACATATTCAAAATAAAGGCCTTAAGCTATCTTTATTAGAATCTATGGAAATTAATAAATTAAAAAATACAGATATAATTCTGAATGACCAACTCGAGACAAACAGCTCCCCACTCCTCAACCTCTTCAGTTAAAGACTTTAAAAAGTCAAACACATAGTAAACTAAATTACTTGAGAAAGGCACTCTGCCGAAACAGCTGTAGTCACATAGTTATAATAAATATTGTGGAAGTATAGAAAACAAACGGTTTCAGTGTTTTATTGTTAGATAAAATGAACTTCCATCAAGTAACGGTCGAATCCATCAATCATTCATTATTGTACCCATTTGCTCTCATTTGCGGCAGTAAGTAACATTTTATTGTACTGAAAGAAGAATTTTACTTTACCTGCCGCGATTAATCGAGACTTAATGTAAGTGATCGATGGCAGTAATCGATTATTTATGTGAGTTAACTTACAATTTATTTACTTTAATTATTAAAAATATTGTACAAAATTTACGACATTGTTAATTAAATTTATGTCAAAAAGTGAAATTCTGTAGTACCTATTTTGTAATTATATTCATATAAAATAAATCAAAACTTTGCCGATTTAGTAATTATTCAACATTGATAATTATCGATTTTAAAATCGAAAGCGGCCCTTATGCAGAAATCACCTGTCATCACTGTCACGAAATTTTTATTATGTCCAAAATTTTAAAAAATTATTAAATAGTAAATTGTAAGTAAGTGTTAAAACTAATATCAAATTGTTGGCGATAAAATTTTGTATGCACCACGTCAGTAAAGACTCTTTATCGAACTCGTCTGTTATTCGCCTCGCTCGCTAGGCTCGCTCTGCTAATATTATTAGACTCGTTCGATAAAGAGTAACTTTACTGACTTAGTACATAAATAACTATTATTAAATATTTTAATTTTTAGCCAGACTTTTCTGCAGATTTGATATTTTTTACGTGTATCTTGGTTGTTGCTTATTTAAACCAACTATTAATTTACTGCATAATTGGAAATCAGCTTTATTACGAGGTAACTATATTTATTATACTCGTGTTTTTATAGTGATTGTTCAAAAAGAAACATATCAAATAGAAAACATCAGAAATAAGAATAGATTGCAAAATTTAAACTAACATGAGATATAGGGGCTATATTATAAAAAAAATTATGTGCGAATTTTCATTTTGCAAGTAAAAATCTCTATGGAAATTATTTTTTCCACCTACCTCTACCGAAAGTATACTTTTCCGGACCTGATTGTAGGGAGCAAAGTTGTACTTTTCCTCCCTAGGGAAGAAAATATTTTCCTCCCTAGGGAGGAAAAGTAAAAGTGACGTCATGGTATTTCATTCATGAAATATAACTTATTGACGCCCTGTACAATATCTATTTTCTATTACGTAAGTATCTATACATTTTAACGTTTATTTAAAAACACTCTGTATTTTGCAGAATGGTAAAAAACAGTAAATTGTTATTCTGCTTTAAGGTGGTATGACACAATGTTAAAATTTATATAGTTTTTAGGTACAGTTACCGTCACTATTTCAAAACCAATCTTCAACTTAGGGGTATGTACGTGAACTGTAGACTTTCTATTTTAATAGTATCTAGTTAAAATTTCCAAAGAAAGCAGTATATTTTTTATAACTGTACATAAAGGAGTCCATGTCATAACTTACTTAGTAACTTGCTATAAAAATTCGTTTTGCATAATAATTTTTGAACTTGGGTGGAAAATAACTACCAGAAACGATTAACTATGCAAAAAGCTTTATTTTAAACAAAATTTCATTGTCCATACTGCCATAATTTTTAAATTAACTGTACCTAAAAGTAAAAATTTTAGTTAAAAGCTGCAATCTGGGGATTTTGTTGAAATTACAGCAATAAGTTGGCATTTTTCTAGTGATAAATTAGTTCCGCTGTCACTTAATAGATGAGAAGATGAGTTCACGTGTCATTTAGTAGATGGCAGCAGTGATGTATTAAATGGAGACAGATGCGCGTTTGCCGGATTTTAAGAAAATCTACAAACAATTGAAAACGAGTTTTGTAACCACGGAAATACGATGAATCACGCGGTTTTGTTTAGAAAAGTGGCCCCACCCCCTCCCAGTACGCATTTTGGACCTTGTTTGACTTTCACTTTCAATCATGATTGTATAACGTCACAGTGTCTTAACAATACAAATATACATTTTTTATGCTTGAAACCGTGACATACGAATGGTTGAAAGTTAAACGAGGTTCAAAATGACTCAAAGTGTTTACTGGGGGATTATACTAGTTTTGACATAATACATAAATAACATAAGTAAGCTCTAGCATGTTATGTGGGGCGGATCTAAAAACAATTTAAGTTTTATTCACTTTCTGGCAAATTTAATTTTTATAGGGCCGCAAATAATGCATTGTTCGGATACAATTAGCGTCTCTTTGTAAAGACGATGACGTCGACATTTTTACACACATTACACATGCCAATGGCCATTAGTATTTGTTGAGGCATTATCCTAATAAAAAAATTGTAGACAAAACAATATTGTATAATAATTGATTAATTTATGTCAAATATTTCCGTAAGTGAAAAAAAATATTGAAATTTACTGGAGTAATAATTAGATAAACCGATATGCAGACGATACAGTTGTGGTTGCTAGCAGTATCGACAGGCCTGTCATACCCGGGTACCTACAAAGAGCGAGTGAAAAAAGAGATTTTAACCATCAACATAAATAAAACAAAAATGGACACTGGTGAGCAAAACTCAAAAACCTGCCAGACAATTGAAAATAAAAAACCAATTCAACACGTAGAAGTATATGTATACCTTGGAACAGTCGTCAACTAGAAATGGGATCAAACAACCGAAATACGATGTAGAATTGAAAAGGCCAGAGCTACATTTAACATGAGAAATATATTCAATCATTGCGACATATCTGTCCCACTAAAAATACGGCTGCTAAAATGCTATGTATTTCCAGTCTTGTTGTATGGAGCAGAGACCTGGACAATAACGGAAACATTATCGAAAAGGCTAGAGGTATTCGAAATGTGGGTGTACCGACTTATCCTCAAAATGTCCTGGACGACTCACACTACCAACGTAGAGGTATTGGAAACGGAAACCTGAATACCTCGATCATATTATGAGACATGATAAATATCGTATACTGCCACTGACAATACAGAGTAAAATAGAGAGCAAACGTGGACCCAGAAGAAGAAGACACTCATGGCTTCAAAACTTACGCCAATGGTTTGGACTAACGTGCCAATGTCCGCAACGGACGAGGCACATGAAGAAGAAGAAGAAGAATTTAAAATGAGATATTCTTCTTCTCACTGCAAATGCGACTGTAATACCACATCTTGAATGCCTTGAGTTTTCTTAAAGAAGTTTCGGAAAGAGTCCAGGCTTCTACTCAGTATAATAATCTAGAAAATACATAGGATCTGATAATAGAAATTTTGTTAACAAGTGGTAAATGTGACTTCTGAAACGAGACTTCATCATTATGAACGCTGATCTCGCTTTTCCTATGCGTTGTTTTATTTCACTAGAGTGGTCTCATCCCTAATAGCACACGACGTCCAATGGACGTCCAAAATAGGTCCATTTTTGGTCCTAACGTCCATGGACTATAAATGGACGTCCTTTGGACGTCCCATGTTGGACGTCCTTCGGAAGGAATAAATATGGACGTCCTTTGGACGTCCGACGTTGGACGTCCTTCGGACGGAATAAAAATGGACGTCCTTTGGACGTCCGACGTTGGACGTCCTTCGGAAGGAATAAATATGGACGTCCGACGTTGGACGTCCTTCGGACGGAATAAAAATGGACGTCCTTTGGACGTCCGACGTTGGACGTCCTTCGGAAGGAATAAATATGGACGTCCGACGTTGGACGTCCTTCGGAAGGAATAAATATGGACGTCCTTTGGACGTCCGACGTTGGACATTCTTCGGACGGAATAAAAATGGACGTCCGACGTTGGACGTCCTTCGGATGGAACAAATATGGACGTATATATACTGGACGAAATACGGACAATTCCCTAATAGCACACGACGTCATTTGGACGTCCAAAATAGGTCCATTTTTGGTCCTAACGTCCATGGACTATAAACGGACGTCCCATGTTGGACGTCCTTCGGAAGGAATAAATATGGACGTCCTTCGGACGGAATAAATATGGACGTCCTTTGGACGTCCATACTGGACGAAATACGGACGTTTTATGAACGCTTATATTGGACACATTATACCAATTACGAGATCAAATAGCAAAATAATTCAATAAAATATTAACTTGCGTTAACTTTACGTTAATGAAATACAGTCAAACCTGTCACTAACGGCCACTAAAATGAAAGAACTATTGGCCGATATAGAAAAGTGGTCGTTATTGCCAGTTTTTGTAGCCTAGATATACAGTACAACCTGTGTTACTGGCCACCTGTACTAACGGCCAGTTTAAAAATTCCCCAAACCAATTATATCTAGACTACAAAAACTGGCAATACCGGTCACCTTTCTATATCGGCCAATAGCTTTTTCATTTTTAGCGGCCGTTAGTACAGGTGGCCGGTGTTGGCAGGGGGCCGGTAACACAAGTTTTACTGTAGTTTAAATCGATTAGATCGAAAGATTAAATCTTAATTCAAAATTGTATATTAAATTATTACAATTATAAAACTATATAGTTTAATATCCAAAACATGTTTTGATTTCATGTAATGTAATGAAAATCTTATTTGTAAATTATTGGTTACAATGTTTAACAACAGGAAATATTCAAGAATAAATAAAATAAAAGTTTCCCCTAACAACAAAACATTCCAGGAATTCTACTATCAAAGTTCTATTCCGTGAACATCTGATTAAATTATGGCTGGAAAGTTACCACAAGATATTCTATGAAAAGAGTACAATGTCCTCCTGGAGGGGTAAAATTTTCCATACTCTAAAGAGAGGCCATTTACTATTCAATTTGCGTTCATTTTCAAATTTGCCGCGCGAGTATCTATGTAGCGTCGCGTGGTCATTGGTCATCAAGTCATCAATTATTTCATTTTCATCATAAGATAACCTAAAAATTTAGTAAAAATTTTGATTGGAAAAAAATGCATCGATAAGGGGGTGAAAAATGGAAATTAGTGGCTTTTTTTGCTGTACTCAACTGTACTGTTTAGTATGCTAGTTTTGGCTATGGCTGGATCTCTTAAACAATTATGTAAGTATTATAAAATCCGTTTTCAATTTTCTTTATGAAACGAATCATTTATGCATGTATTACCTGTAAATATTTTGATTTTTAATTGTAAAGAATAGAAAAATTACCGTTCATTTTAATTTTTTTTAGAATCAGCTGAAAGTGGTCTACAAAAAACCAGATATAACCAAAATAAAGATATAAAAAGTGTATTGGCTAATTGGAAGAAACAACATTGTCCATGCATAATAAGTTATTACTTTATAAACAAATATTAATACCTAGGAATGGAACCTGGATATAATCATCAAGAAGATAGCAGGAATCCCGACAAACAACTTAAATAAGTACAAGAATATTGAGGAAATCCTCCTCGATACTACTGGGCAAACTAGAAGATTGAAGAGGACAAAGCCTTTTGAACTAGTTTGAGTGATAGGTGATAGTGAAAAGCAGAGCATAGTGCGTGATGTGGCTGTGTATGTTAGAATAGTGCACGATCTTGTTAGATTAGATAAGAGACGCTATCGGGTAAGCTCTTCATTTTAAGAAACATTAGTAATTTAGGTTAAATTAAAATTGCTCATTGGTCAGTTATGACCAGATTGCACATTGCTAATGTTTTGATGATTTCTGGACCAGCAAAAAACTGTTGTAGACGTAAACTGTATGTACCAATAAAAAGAGCCGATTTTTCTGGTCCAGAAATCATCAAAACATTATCGATGTGCATTTCTGACTTAAGCCCTTTTTCCCAAACATCAGAGAATTGTAATGTACAAATTCTCCTATCTGATTTTTCATGAATTTTGTAGGAGACGAAAAACCATTTTTAGGATCATCTCCTGCTTTCACATGTAAATTTTGACATGTCTTGTAGTAAATAGATAGTTGAATTTACTACAAAACATGTCAAAAAAAATATGAAAACAGGAGGTAACCATAAAAAAGTTTTTAGTCTCTCTTACAAAACTCATGAAAAAACAAATCGGAGGTATGTCACATCAGTGACTATATCCAGGGAATGTCTAAAAAATATACTTTGATGTCCCAAGAACCAAATATAACCTTTATATATATATACAGGGTGTAACAAAAATACAGGTCATAAATTTAATCACATATCCTGGGACCAAAAATAGTTTGATTGGACCTAACTTACCTTAGTACAAATGTGCACAAAAGAAAAGTTACAGCCCTTTGAAGTTATATATTAATAGCACCAAGGGCCTTAGAGGCCCATGGCTTGAAAAGTTTGTTTTTTCTTCATTTTCACGTTTCTTTATGTACTGAGATCTTCTCTGGCTTGATATGTGATTTTTCTCCATTCCTTCCTCTTATTCATTTTTCTTTTCTGACCCTGTAACACCATTCTTTCCAAATCTTTTTCGACCTCTTGCTTCCATCTATTTTTCGGTCTTCCTCTTCTCTTTCTTGAAGCTATAGTGTAGTTTAGTACCCTTTTCGGAGTCCTCGTTTTTGGCATCCTTTCAATGTGACCTCGTGATCTAAGTCTCTGTGCCTTTATCACTCATTTGAAGTTACAAAATGAAAAGTGATTTTTTCCAATGTATCGAAAACAATGTGCTTTTGTGCACGTTTCAATTTAATTATTATTGTAGTACCTACCATTTAAACAACGTTTTAAAAACTTTTTTGCCTCTTATTGCTTTTTCGAAAAGTCAATTTTTATCGAAATATTGTGAATATTTGTCAAATCCACCACATATTTGTATATGGTTAAGTACGATTATGGAGACTTGGTAATAATATGCAAACTTATTTATGCTTTACATTTTTAGGTATATTTTGAACCATATTAAAAAAGAAGCCAGACTCGATAAAACGTGCCTTATCGAAAAAATACAAAGAGGCAAAAAAGTTTTGAAAACACTCTGTTTAACTAATGGTACCTCAGTAATAGTTTAATTGGAACATACAACATTTGGGGGGTTTAAAGGAACAAAACCCCCATAAAATTTTTACGTGGACATATTAAAAAAGAAGTCGCAACTCGATAAAAACTGCCTTATCTGAAAAATACTAAGAAACAAAAATATTGAATTTAACTAATGGTACCACAATAATAAAATTGAATTGGAACATACACAAAAGTTTGGGAGGATTTAAGGGATCAAAACCCCCATAAAATTTTTATGGGGTGCACAAATTTCACCATAATTTTTCTTTAAGATATTCCTGCCATAATAATGCCACATGTCACATGTCCATTTTCAATAAAAAATCGCTAATAGTTTTCGATATAATCGAAAAAATCCATTTTCATTTTGTAATTTCAAAGGGCTGTAACTTTTTATGTGCATATTTGTACAAGGTAAGTTAGGTTCATTTGAACTATTTTTGGTCCCAGAATAATGTGATTTAATTTATGACCTGTATTTTTGTTACACCCTGTATATACAGCCCATTACGCACCACCTTAAAAATTGGGCATTTTTGATGTCTCGAATTTCCTAAACCTGTTGTTGCATCTAAGTGATTTTTTTTATAATATTCTAGCCTAGGCCCTAGAATATGTTACCTCCTTATGCTTGTCATGCACAGGGAGCTATACTGTAATATATATTATATCACATTACTATAGAGAGCGATATGATATAATATACATATATTACAGCATGACAAGCTTAAGGAGGTAACCTATAGCCTAGGCTATAATATTATAAAAACATCACTTAGATGGGACAACAGGTTTAGGAAATACGAGACATCAAATATACCCCATATTTAAGGTGGTGCGTTAATTTCTTGGAGAAGTGTATTGTAATTTAATGTAAATACTGTAATATCCAATAATTGTAATTTGATATAAGATGAAATATAAGTTCCTTAAAAAATATATTTTTTATTTCCCACAATACATTCTCCACAGGTCTAAATATCGTCGCTAGACGTCCACCGAATGACCTTCCAGGACGTTAGATGGATGTTCAGCAGCAAGACATTGGACCAAACTGGGACATCCTATGAATGCCCAAATGACGTCCACCGAACGTCCCCTCCGACGTTAGGTGGACCTCCATTGGACGTTTAACAACTTGGCCTTTGGACCAAAATTGGACGTCCTGTTAAGGTCCAATTCACGTCCCCTAGGACGTCCGATTAAGGTCCAATTCACGTCCCCTAGGACGTCCGATTAAGGTCCAATTTACGTCTGATTAAGGTACAATTTACGTCCGCTTAAGGTCCCATTTACGTCCGATTAAAGTCCAATTTACGTCCGATTAAGGTCCAATTTACGTCCGATTAAGGTCCAATTTACGTCCGATTAAGGTCCAATTTACGTCCGATTAAGGTCAAATTTACGTCCTATTAAGGTCCAATTTATGTCCGATTAAGGTCCAATTTACGTCCGATTAAGGTCCAATTTACGTCCGATTAAGGTCCAATTTACGTCCCCTAGGACGTCCGATTAAGGTCCAATTTATGTCCGATTAAGGTCCAATTTACGTCCCCTAGGACGTCCGATTAAGGTCCAATTTGCGTCCGATTAAGTTCCAATATACGTCCCCTCGGACCTTAGATGGACGTCCAATGGACGTTCGGTAGCGCGACATTTGGACCAAAATAGGACGTATAAAGGACGTTCCTCGGACGAAAACGGACGTCCAAAGGACGTCCCTAAAGTCCGTGAAGGACGTCCAATGGACGTCCATTGGACGTCCTTGTGCTATTAGGGATTGACTGTTTATGTAGGTACCAAGGTATGTGTAGCTGTCCACTCTGTCAATTGGTTGTTGGTTAACCAAAAGCCGTGTATGTAATATATTTCGCTCTTAATGACTACCATTACTTTCTTTTTTTTTCGTATTGAAATTCCATGTTCACTACTTATGTCTTATATGCGCGACATTATTCTTTGCAAATCATCTAGGCTATCTGCAAAAACTACTGCGTCGTCGGCATATCTAATGTTGTTTAGATCTATCATCTAATCCAGTTTCCTCCAAGATAATTTATGAGTATGTGCAGCTTATCATGTTGTACTCTATCAAATTCCTTTTTGTAGTCGACAAACCAAATATATAGCACTTAGACAGTCAATAGAGCCTCTCGGGTGCCTAAGGGCAAGGCATTGCGGAATCAAATCTTTGTCCATGATACTTGTTCTTCGCATTTTTTATATAGGTATTCTGCAGTATATTACTTTTAAAAATGTTTTAAGTAAGTGGTTCATTAGGCTAATTATTATTCTGCCTCGCATGTTGAAATGAGAAATGAAATGAAAATGTGAAATTTTCCGAGGAAAAAACTTTCCCTGTTGAAAAAACATTCAATATGAAAAAAGTTATTGTAGTGACTCTGTTTTTCAATTGACTTACGTATTTTACATTTATTAAAAATACTAATTTTATACTCGATCTTCATTCTGAGAATTAGCATAATTCTTTTTTGGTCATTTAGATAGGCACTTACTTGTATTTCAAATAATTGCAAATTTCTTTAGTTTGAAATAAATCCTTTTGAGCAGGTAAAGAATTACGAATTGCCGTATAATACAATATTAAATAATAAACTATATCCAAATGAATGAACGTTTAGTATCTATTAATGAGAATTTACCCTAGACAGGTAAAGAAAGGATTAACAACTGTCGTCTGTAAATACAAAGTACGATTAAGATCGAGATGTGCCGAGCCTAAGTTGCAATACATGGCATCAATGCGGTGTCGTTCAGAGCACTAAATTTAATAATAAAATATATGTACGTGCTGCCATCTATTCAAAGAACTGTTAAACGTTAGTTTAAAAATTGGCCACCTATTTTGACCATAGCGTACTAATACCCCCTTAGCAATGTTTACATTAATAATTTGACTTATATTTGACAGTTGACAGTTATATTGTACCTACTTGTTAGTTTTAGTTCTAATAAATGTTGTTGGTTAGTTACATAAATAAATTAAGTAAAAATGAAAAAATGACTTGTTATTTGAGGAAGGTGGAAAAACCATATGTATAACATGGGAGTAAATTGCCTTATCCTCCCATGGATGATTACTGCCCTCCCGGGAGGAAAATTAGGACTTTCCTCCCTTGTTATACAAATAGCTATTATTCAATATGGAATATGGAATCTTTCTAAATAACGGGAATTTTTAAGGCTATTCTGTACCTTGCGGAAGACGGACGGGCTCGGGCGGGTGAGTCTTCAACCCCGGTACGGCGCGTCCGACTGGCTGATAGTAGTCGAGGAAATGAAGCTGAAAAAATGACAAAACCTCGCAATTTTTTCGTCCAGCATCGATTTGTACAAAAATTTGGGATTAGGCTCATTTCACCTTCTAGTTCATTTTCTATATTGAGCCGTTGTACGCTTTTGGTTTTTTAGGGGTGAACACTACCCCTAAAAAAACTACTTGTAAAAAATTATAAAATAACATTTTAAACTTTAATATTGTCAACATTTGGTTCTTATTAGTTACATAATGATTGTTCTATGCTTTTTTCTAAGATTTTGCTAATCATTTTGACGTTCTATTGATAAAATATGAGTTTCTTACTTCGGATACTTTCACAACTATCGTGTAGATGGCGCAAATTAATTTATAATTACATATAACGGAACATTAAAAAAACTTAAATTCAGCATTTAAAACGTAAGTATATTTAAGGTAAAAATATATACCACAGCTTTGACCAACTAATATTTTTTATAATTAATGTTTTTAATTTTAATTTTAAATTAATCACTTTGACATGTATGTCAAATTTCCGGTAAATGTTTACAGACTTGCCACTACTGGCGCTCGCGAATTTGTAAATATCCCCTCTACGTACGAGCTCACAGCGTATAATAAAGTATAGCTCGATTACTATTGGCCTTAAAGAAAATAAAAAAAAACTGTTTTGTTTATTTTTTCAAAAGGTACATTTTTGTTAAGCAAAGTTGTTTTGATAAGACGAAAAAGTTTTGAGTTATTAGCAGAAAACTGATTAAAAACATTGATTTTTTCGATATAAAACTAACACTTTCGATAGCGAATAAATCGAAAACTATTAATTTTATCAAATAATGTTTAGAACGTTTTTTGTTTAGAATTAATGTTTTTACCAACTTTTGAGGTCAAAATAAAATAAAAAAATTCCACCTCCGACATGGGGAGGCAACCACCCCCATGGTAAAAGCGCCTTTCGAACTCATATAGATTTTGATCCTTGGACTATCTACTACTTATTCTCAAATTTTCAAGCAAATCGATCCATTCTGTAAAAATTGCGAGGTTTTGTCCTATTTTAAGCTTCATTACTTGGACTATACAGGGTGTTTCATTAATAATTGTCCATATAGTAACTGGAGAAACTGGAGCACAAAATACGAAGATTTAACCTAAAACACTTAAATAAAATGTGGTTCCTTACTGAGTTACAGGGTGTTTTATCTAAAAATTTAAATCCTATTTTTGCTTAGCATTTTAAAACTATTCGACGAATCCTTTTCATACTTGGCATAAAGTGTGAATACTATACACCCTACTAAATTATGATAAACAAACGTTTCTAGCTACTACCAGAGGCGTACGACAGGGGATAGTGCATGGTTGACCCCTCTTAAATTCTACGCCACTGGAGAAATTACTATTTTAGTGCCATTTTTAGATTCTTCAATACTTTCTACGTAAATAATATACTCCTCATTGGTAACGATAAAATCATTAGTTTTCGAGATATTTGAAGTTAAATATGACCCGGCACAGTTATTTTGATTAATTTATGATATGATTCATATGATTAAAATTTAAAAATTATTTGTGCCCAGTACTTTAAAACTATTTGACGTATCCTTATCATACTTGGCAGAAAGTGTAGGCACTGTACACCCTACTAAATTAAGGTAAATAAACGTTTGTAGCTACTACCAGAGGCGTACGACAGGGGATAGTGTCTGGTTGACCCTTCCCAAATTCTACGCCACTGACGAAATACCTATTTTAGTGTAATTTTTTTATTTTTCAATACTTTTTATGTAAATAATATACTCTTCATTGGTAACGATAAAATGATTAGTTTTCGAGATATTTGAAATTAAATATGTAGCGACACAATACATTAATCAAAATAACCGTGTCGTTTCATTTTTAACTTCAAAGATCTCGAAAACTAATGACTTTATCGTTACGAATGAAGAGTATATTATTTTCATATAAAGTATTGGAGAATCCAAAAATTGAACTAAAATAGCAATTCCGCCAGTGGCGTAGAATTTTAAAAGGGTCAATCATTCACTTTCCCCCGTCGTACGCCTCTGGTAATAGACCGAAACGTTTGTTTAACATAATTTAGTAGTCTGTATAGTACGTATACTTCCTGCCAAGTATGAAAAGGATACGTCGAACAGTTTTAAAATGCGGAGCAAAAATAGTTTTTAAATTTTTAGATAAAACACCCTGTAACTCAGTAAGGAGTCACATTTTATTTAAGTGTTTTATGTTAAATCTTCGTATTTTGTGCTAAGGTTTCTCCAGTTAGTATATGGACAATTATTAATGAAACACCCTGTATAGTGAAAATCTGCCCTTGGACTTGTATACTCATTTTAGAAATATTTTAGGCAAGTTTATTACCTGAATCCATATACGCATCTAACTGGATAGAACTAAAAGACAAGACAATGAAAAAAGATGTGATGTTTCTAATTCATCATTCCCAACAAATACCAAAATTAAGTGCTTATAGTCTGTATAATGTTGACATGAATTCTTATCTTAAGGTAAAAATTTAATCAAATGTTATTTCTTTTTTGTATTTTTCATGTTTTTGACTGATAGTCTTTTAATTTTTAGGTTGTTAAATTGGCGTTTTCAGTTTACACTCTTCTGTTAAAATTACAGGACAAACAAGCAAACAAAATTGAATAGATTGTTTAAATTTGATTTTGAAAATATACTTACCTAATCTATAAATATTATAAACAATAAAGGTATTTGCACTGCGCATGTATATCTTTATTATTTCGTAAGATCCTAGTCAAATGTAGCCTTAATTTAATAAGAAAGTTGTACAATTGCATAAGAAGTCTTAATTAAGACTTGTCCTCACGATTCAACATACGTCCATACTGGTCTCAGTATTTGTTTTCTTTCACCCGGTATAAGTACAAAAAAGAAATGTGAGTAAACTTTTGCCCAACTGTGTAAATACCAAAGAAAAATCCAAAAAAAAATTAGCGAAATCCGTTAATCTGCTAATGAAAAAATTAACTATAAAAATGAGCATAATTTTAGGTGATCCATTACTTTTGAAATTATGTTTATATTGTTCTATATTATTATAATACGATAAACCAATTAATAATTAATAGAAGCTCTAGTCAGATCATTATATTAAAAAGATAAGAGTTGTGCATCCTTTCTTTAGAAACTAGTCAGTATAAAAAGCGATATCATTCCTTATTGTATGTAATTTCAGCACAACCCGGGTACACTTGAATCTACTTTTTC
Organism: Diabrotica virgifera virgifera; assembly: GCF_917563875.1. Lineage (NCBI taxonomy): Eukaryota > Metazoa > Arthropoda > Insecta > Coleoptera > Chrysomelidae > Diabrotica > Diabrotica virgifera. Next base: position 4,782,754 of record NC_065444.1, on the reverse strand, counting down.
TTGACTGACGGAAATCTGAAACCCCATAATTATAATTACGGCCTGTATTGTCGTAACAAATCCGGCAACCTGCATAACTTCAAAACTAGTTGCAAGAGGTTCTCTTGTACAAGTCCACTTAACTCGAGTGGTCTGCTGGGATTCGACGCTTCAAAATCCCCTCACTTTCCTAAAGGGGGTGACATTGCTGAGAAACACCTCATCAGGGATGGCTTGACTCTCGCAGGTTTTAATTTAGGTTTGATTGTGTGGTAATTTTAGAGTCATTTGAGATTTAATCTCAATTTGGGAAAAATTGCAGTGCATGAAAAAAGTTTCATCATTTACTTCTCTTTTTGTATTCTATAATTGTATATATATATATATATATATATATATATATATATATATATATATATATATATATATATATAATACTCTGGGCTAATTAGCAAAATACAAGGAAAAGTTATTTACCAGCAATTTTATTGCTGGAATCGAATCTTATTATTAAATGTATTAATAATATAGGTATGCAAAGTCCGCAGATAGTGTGCTACTTTTTTTATAAACAAAATGACGCCCGAAAATCGTGTTTTTTCAATTTTTGCTCTATAACTCCAAAGATTTTAACTTTACACCAAAAAACCTCAAATAAAAATTCATCGCAATTAAATTCTACATAGAAACGTGTTTTTCCCGATTCACTTCGATGAAAACTTTCCCCGGAAAAAGCGGGTTTTTCCAACAAAATCTTTAATTTTCAACTAAAATTTTAGATAAGTAATTGTTAATCAATAATTAAATAACTTGGTAATGTAAAAGCACTTTACGTATAGATTATAAGTTCAGAAGTTGATGGAAATTAAATGAACAGTTTAGCAACAATTGAATTGTTAATTAAAAATTTACGCTGTAATAACGACAATAATTACGATGCATAAGAATAACTATGATTTTTTCATAAAAAGACACTATACCTATCTAATGTATTTTACAGAATTTAAATTGGACTATTTAAGCGGCGTCAGGAATATTTTAAAATTATAAACAATTATTTGGCTTATAAACAAATAAAATATCTCAGGAAATATTAAATTAAATTAAATTGTGAAAACGGTATTCGAAAAGCAGTGGCAGGACGCTTCTTTAAAATAAAAAACGTTTAATTATGACGAGTTATTCCTGAGATACAACCGGTGAAAGTTGACCGGAACTATAGCACATTTCAAGTTTTCTTCTTCTTGTGCCTCTCCTATCGGAGATTGGAAATCATCAACATTCCCTACAATGATCCCTACATTTCAAGTAGGGATCTCCTATGGTAATTTTGTTGTTTGGAAAGTATTTTGGCGTTTGTGGAGTCGATTAGGTGTTTAGTTGAAATGGCATGTTGTGTAATGGCACAAGAGGGTTTGGAAATCCTAACGTAGCTTTTGTGAGACATTAGACGACCTTGTAGAGAGCGGCTGTTATAGCCAATGTAGCAGGAGTTGTACTTTGCACAGGGTATACGTTCTCTATCAGTGCAGATCCTTCGGCGTGTCAATGCCCAACTCAATTTTGAGCGGCCATAAAGTTGAAGAGCAGTGCTAGTTCGTTTTAAAAGAAATATTCGTTTTATGGTTCAATATTCATAGTTCAAGTAGTCAACAAAATAAATAAACGTACGTGCATAAAAATCGGCCCACTTAAAAATTTGGTCATATTTGATGTCTCATATTTCCTAAATCTGTTGGCCGATTTAAGTGATTTTTTAAACATGTTATAGCGTAAGTCTTTAGCAATATTACTTCAATAATATTGTTGCTAAATAGGTAAATTTTTATTGTATACCGAGTGTACCAATCAAACTGTGTTTTTTTCTCAAAGTTCGCATCACCGTGTGGACTATTCTAGCATTTATAAAATACTGAAATTAAAACCCAACTATAGCCTCAGGTTTTCTTAACATTCTGTTTTTTGATTCATTTATTTATGTTGGATAATAAAAAAGTTAAGTACTTTAACATCTAGACATGTTCTTCATCAATAGACGGTGTTTTTAATTAAGTTCGACAAACTTTAAGGGGTAATTTTGTATGAAAAATAATGATAGTTGGCTTTATAAACGTATGTCCGCAAACGTTTCGTTTTCGAGATACAAAATGTTGAATTTTTTCTTACAAACTGACGATTTATTTATTGTTTTAAAATCAGTTGAGATATGCAAATGAAATTTGGTATGTTTTAAGAGATAGTTATTGCAGATTGTTTGACATAAAATTGAGAATTTTATATTCACCATTAGCGTGCATACGGGTAATATGATCGGTCATATTACACGTATGAGCGCTAATTGTGAATATTACATTCTTAATTTTATGTCAAAAAATGTGCAATAACTACGTTTTAAAACCCACCAAATTTAATTGGCATATATCAACCGGTTTTAAAGCAATAAAATAAATCATCAGTTTTTTAAGAACAAATTCAACATGCCGTATCTCGGAAACGAAACATTTGCGGACATACGTTAATAAAGCCAACTGTCATTATTTTTTCATGCAGAATTAACCCTAAAATTTGTCGCATTTATTTAGAAACACCGTGTATTGATGAAGAACATGTCTAGTTGTTAAAGTACCTAACTTTTTTATTATCCAACATAAACGAATGAATCAAAAAACAAAATGGTAAGAAAATCTGAGGCTATAGTAGGGTTTTAATTTCAGTATTTTATAAATACTAGAATATTCCACAAGGTGATGCGAATTTTGAGAAAAAAACACAGTTGTATTGGTACACCCTGACCCTGTATACAATGAAAATTTACCTGTTTAGCAACAATATTATTACAGTCATGTTGTTAAAGACTCAGGCTATAACATGTTCAAAAAATCACTTAAATCGGCCAAATGGTTTAGGAAATATGAGACATTAAATATGACCAAATTTTTAAGTGGGCCGATTTCTATGCACATAAGTTTAGTTGCTATTATTAATTATGTAGTTATATTAAAGTAAGTACACTGCGTGATACAACTCGTTTAAATCTATGTGCTTCGTATACATATTTCTCATCATTAAATTTAATCAGTTTTTCAGGAAACTAATTATACCCATATGACAAAAGAAGTTCATTTGGTTGTTGTTTTAAAGCAAATCTCTCTCAAACTTAGAGGCCGAATTTCATATAAATCTGGTGCGCCCCTGTACACAATGGTTTGTAGTCAAGGATCAAGTGCACTTTTGTACTTCCTACATAAATTTAATATTCGCTCTGGGCTCTATGCACCAAAGCACCAAAGCACCAAAGGAAAATTTAAACGTGAACTATGACGGTAATTAAATGAATATGAATAAAGAGTAGTTCCACGCCACGCCAAGAGACGACGCGACGTTTCTTAACTTTCAAATAAATGTTTACGAAATTTATTTCTTTTTTACTTCACGTCCGCCGACGATGTATAGCTTTCTTAGTTTAATTTTGTGTTGTTTCGAGCTAATTCTGTGTTAATAATAATTAAAGCGAGTTCATAATGAATATGTTTGTTAAGAGTTGGCTAGAAACACAAAAGAACTGGAAATGTATAAAGGAACTATAAAGAGAATACAAAGTAGTAAGGATTATTCTATAGGACCATGATTATTAAGGATGAATCTTGTTTTTACTTAATTTTATCGTATTTTATGTCGAAGTTAAGATCCTAAAATGTGTGATGCATTAGTAAGACAAAACTCAAGTCAGTATTGAAAGACAGAAGAAGTGAAGTAGAGGTCGCACAATATAAACCTAGACCGTACACTATAAAATTCGTGAAATAAAAGAACATGTTTCTGTAGAGACGGTGTTAAAAAATTGAAAGAGAGAAATACATTCGAAATTTCCTGTTTTTTAAGTTATACTTCTTTAGGTGCGATTGAGAGTAAATTTTTATTATCCCATGCGCCTGCGCACACAGATAGTATGGAGTTAGTTGCTAAATCTTTCAATTTATGTATGTATCAGCGCAAATAAGGTGCAGAAAGAATATATTAGTGTTTTTAGTAAATATATTTATTATAATTTTGTGTCTTTGGATGTGTCTTGCTCGGGAATAAGATAATACCTCAGTATTATGAAAACATTTTTAATTTTATACTTCACTTGATCTATTTGTCACCGTGATTGTAATTATGTTCGAGACGTGATGTAAACAGAGCAGTGGTAGGTCATTGGTAGAGCATTCTTTTACAGATCGAGAGGTCCTGCGTTCAAATCCGGACAATTCATATTTCTTCTTTTTTTTTTAATTTTTGGTATTGTTTTAATAAAAAAATTTTGAAAGTGGTAAGTATTAAAATTAGTTTAATATTTAAATAAAATACAAATAAACTGTTTAAAGTATATTTATTTCCTTGAAATCATATAATAGAAGTATAACTTCTTACGTGCGTACAAACTACACACACATTTTTTTTAGAGAGTTTTCAAACATATTGGGTTTAGGTTCAAAATAAAAGACAATAGAAAAGCCTTGTGTGAAAGAACTAGTGTCGATCACAAAAGAATTGAGTGTTTAGGAAACTATAACGATTTTAAACAATAACACGTTTCATTTGTTTAATTACACGAAACGTATATTTTTGCTAATGTTGCAATAAAAGGGATTTGGCAAAATGAGAGTATAAAATCCATAAAACAAACCAATACCGAGGGAGAGAGACATATTATTACATATGGGTGGAAAACATGGTTTTATTGATGGATCTGATCATGTCTCTTCGTCAAAATGAAAATCGGCCGATTATCACGATAACATGAATAAGGAGATGTTTGTGTAATGATTGAAAGAAAAACTGCTTCCAATTTACATGAACCATCTGTTACAGTTTTGGAAACAATTCGGAAATTTGAAATATTCCACCGATATATTCCTTCACAGTACATAACATAAAAGAATAGTTAAAGAATGAAAATATTTTATTTCTTCAGGATTTTTTTAAGCCTTCTTCTTTAAATGCTGCGTCTGTATTCAGACGTTGGCCGTCATCATGTTTATAAGTTCCTGAAACCTTTCTGTATTGGATGCTGCGCGAAATAATTCTTCTATTGTGGAACCACACCATTGTCTAATTTTACCGATCCATGAAAGTTTCTTTCGACCAATACATCTCTTTCCCTTTATTTTTCCTTTTATTATAAGGCGAAGTATTAAATACTCTCTATTTGTCCTCTTTATGATATTTATGAGCAGACTAAACGTTCGTAGAACGTCTTCATTGGAAGTGTGCGAGATCCACGACCTCTTTAGGATTCGCAATTACTACCATTAGCCAAAAGGAATAAGAAAACAGAAGTACTTATGGTAGACGATAGTTTTGGACTTAATATGCTAAGACTGTCCCTTATCGTCGTGAATTCAATCCCATTGAACTTTGAACATTAATTGGGTAATACGCAAAACTTACTACGATAACTATAGTGCTACAACAAAACAGCAGTTTTGGAAACATGGTAAGAAGCATTGAATACTGCCACTTTTGCAATTTGGAAAAAAGAGAGCAAAAATGTGGAAAAGTTAATGGAAGGATGTTGGATTTGTTAAAAATTGCATAGAAGCAATTAACCCAGTTATCACTTACAATCCAACGGAAGATACCGACTACAGTTATTGTGACCATGGATCTAATTCTTGATTACACTATAACATAATTTGTTATTAACTGCATCAACACAGGAGACCACTTCAGTCAAAACGTTCATCCCTAATCCAAAATTCAGTCAAACCCGCTTATTGGAATAGTCTTCGTGCCAAGCAAAAGTATTCCTATACCCGGGATATTCTAATAACCGATCATCGGTGGCTAGTCGAAACGTTTCGAGACCTCAAATTTCTATTCCTTAATGCGGGATATTCTTATAACAGGGATTCTAATAAGCGGGTTTGTCTGCAGTTGCAAATTCGTGAAATATATTATATTTACATTTATCGATTTGGCTTGTTGCTCAATATTCGCGTCTGACATTCTATCGGTATTATTAATAAATCCTTCCTTTAATATACACCGAGCTATTTGTTTCAATTTAGTATCCGTAACTATTTCATCGTTCATAAATCATTGTGCTGGCATTCCGCAGGTATTCCCGTATATACACTAATTTACATAAAACTAGAGAGCCAATATCCCACTTAAATACCTGATCGGGAACGGGATATTAAACGGTCGGCAAAATGCACGATGTCTCGCCACCGTCTCTACAATAGTTCAGGGAAATCAGCAAAAAAAGTTCCCCGTTTGTGACAGTGACCCTTCCAGGCAAACGACAGTTGTTTTGAGGAGTATGGACCTCTATAACAAGAACTGAATTGACCAAGGAAAAGTTCGTCGTGAAATATACTTGCAAAAAAAAGAATGTGTGTACTTTGTTCGCACGTAAGAAGTTACACTTCTTGTATATTATTTTAACAAAATAAATATACTTTAAACAGTTTATTTTAATTTTATTTAAATACTAAACTAATTTTAATGCTTACCACTTTCCAAAAATAAAAAAAAGAACAGGAATGGTCCGGATTTGAACTCAAGACCTCTCGATCTCTAGCCGAATGCTATACCAATCATGCTACGAGGTCTCTGTTTGTATCGTCTCGAAAATAATGACAATTTCACGGTAACAAACAGACGAAGTGAAGTATAATACATAAATATAAATGTTAATAATACTTATATTACTCCTGAGGAAGACAAATCCAACGACACAAAAACTATAATAAATATATTTACTAAAAACACTAATATATTCTTTTCACAACTTTTTTTTTGCACTGATATATTTATACATAATTTGAAAGATTTAGCAACTAAACGCCATACTGTCTGTGTGCGCATGCGCGCAGAATAATGAAACGCCATACTGTCTGCGTGCGCATGCGCGCAGAATAATGAAAATTCACTCCCAATCGCGCCTAAAGAAGAACTTCAAAAATATTATTACTTAATCAATTGAAAATAATATACGATGAGATTTTGATAGAACAGTTTATTAAATAAGGACGATGTGTCCAGAATTGAGGTTGGCTTATTACTGATATAAGATATCTAAATTACAAAATGACTAACAAAAATCACTAGTAGAGTGTATCACTGTCACCTTGGAAAAACACCCAAGCCTGAACAAAACAATTCATTGTTTTCTCCGAAATCAGATAAACTTGCAAACAATAAAGTGGTTATTTCACCCATAAAGGTAAAATTTATAATGATTTCTAAGCATAAGCTTACGATGGCCATATGGCCAATTTGACCAGAAATATTTAAAACTGATAAGTATCTATTTGAGATTTTCTAGAAACTACAATTTATCCAATGACATTAAAAATTACAAATATAAAATCTAGATATTAAAATTAAAATTAAATAATAAAATTAATTAAATTAATAAAGACGGAACAAGGACCTATATCTACACTATACAATATAATACCTGTCGTTTGCCTGGAGGGGTTAGTTTTACGAGAAAAACCCTCTTTTCCTGAACTATCTCTACAACACCGAGGCGCAAGGGAACAAATTCGATCGATTAGGTACTATCAGTCAATAATTCCAGTGATGCTGAATAGTGGAAATCTGGATTGAAACGAAATGAAAATGTCAATAACGTTACCGAGAGGGTTGACGTGGGGTTAGGGTCTCTTTGCAACGAGAAAAGTTCATCGTGACATTGTCATTGTCGGGAGCACTTAGGTTGCATAAATTGTTTAGAAGGAAAGTGGCCAAAAAAAGTACCCTGCATTTTGTACTAGACATTACTTTTAATGAACAAAATATACAGATAATGGAAGTCGTCTATTTTAATTATTTAATCCTCTAGTCAAGAAACATTATACTCACATCAAAATAATGTAGGGGACAAAAAGAAAATGCGAGATTACAGAAGGATTTCAAATAATTTATTTAAAATATTTCTAAAAAAAGTTATAAACAAATGCCCCAAATATAAAATGAAACTCTTTTTCTTAGAATAATCGCAATAGCTCTTAAGAAATTTAAAAGAGAGCTCCGTAAGTCAAAAAATGGTAACCACAAAAAAAATAAAAAAAAAACTAATTTGTTGCCCCTCACCTCTCAACAGAGTAGTCTTTAGGTTAACTTAGTATATTATTTGAACTCTACAGTTGTTGATTACTATCTGTTGTTGTTGTCCTATATCTGTTAGGTAAACTCATGATCAGATGGTAAATGTCTTGCTGCGGTATTCGTTCCACCCCATTGAAAGACCCTCAAACAGTTGCTGTCTTGTATTGAAAGCAATATTTTGTTATAAAATGCGACTGCTCAATATATCACACACATACCCAATTGGGTTTAAATCTGGTGATTGTGCAGGCCATAGTAAAACCTCAATTTCATTATCGTCGAGGAGTATTTGCACAACCCTGGCAGTATGCGGACGCGCATTGTCGTGCATTAATTGAAATTGGAGACCAGCTTCTTGTGCAAAGGAATAGGTTCGAGACTAATATCGCAGCAGTATGTTACATTTAGAAACCGTTCCAGACAAGCGAGATTGGTTCTTCCACGAAGAGTGATTGTACCATTGACATATTAAGCCTAGACTCGGCATACTCACCAAAAAAGCGTAACGCGGAAACAGCATGTAAACAGTGCATCGGTGGTCTATCTTTCTCTTTTAACCAAGCGACCCCGTGCATGTGACCGACAAAGATGGCTAACCCACTCAATCCTATGTCGGCGTTACACCTCGATGCATTGAGTGGCATATACCTAGCCAAGTCTATCCTCTTTACATGTCTCTGGATTGTACCCCATACCATGATACTACCGCCTTGCTGTCTATGGACCTCCTGTACAGTGGCCAATCGTTCAGCATTGCCAGATCGTCTCCAAATCTTGTCCGCCTTGTATCTGGTGCAAATCCAAATCGGGACTCATCTGTGAAAAAAGTTGAGGCCCACTCACGTCTAACCTAATTTCCGTGTTTTTGTACCCACTGAAGTCGATGAGCGTAATTTCCTCTGGATGACACGAGAACTCTCACATGTCTTAGAGCATTTAACCCTACTTCGTGCAGTCTACTTCTAATGGTTTGGCCACTTTCCAAACACCTTATGGGTCTCTTGCAGCCTCATTGGTCAATTGTAATAGTGATGCAGTTATATTGCGACCTCGCAAAGCCTGCAACCTAATAAAATGGTCTTTAATCTGGTTGGTTATCTTTGTACTAGGGGTCGACAAGACAAGAATTCTTGTCTTGATAACAACTTCTTGTCTTGTCTTGAGAAAAAATCAAGAAATTTAAAAAATCTTGTCTTGACGTTTTCTTGATATGTTATAACTTGGCTTGACTCAAGAAATTTCAAGATCTTGAAATTTCTTGATTACCTGGTCCGGTGATTCCCCGGCAACCTTTTTATTGCGATGCGTGCTGACACGGCCTAATCAATCCCAGAATGACCTATAGTACGTTCTTTAACGGTACAATATTGCAAAATCTTCAACTAAATTTTAAAGAACCGCTTGGATTGACATGAAATTTGGCATACACATAGCTAATAAGTCAAAGAAAAAAAGTGATATTGTGCCGATGTGTGCTTTTGCCCTAGGGGTGAGTTTTACCCCCTCTGGGGGGTGAAAAAATATATGTCCAAAATAATTCCGGAAATGGATAAACTGACTAATTCTAAGCAACTTTTGTTCTATATAGCTTTTTCATTAAGTCAATACTTTTCGAGTTATTTGCGAGTGAACATGTTCATTTTTGAACAAAATAACCACGGTTTTAGACGGTTTTTCGCAAATAACTCAAAAAGTAAGTATTTTGTCGAAAAAAACATTCCTAGCAAAAATTTATCCTGTGAAAAAGTGAAAAAGATGGTGTATATATTAGGTCTCTATACGTAGCTGAAGCAGAGTTACTAGCTAATGAAAATATGTTCATATTCGTCAAATTCCAAATCGAATATTTTAACGTGATCCGAAGAAACACCAAATCTTAACCAATTTTTGTCTTACAGAAAAACAAAAAAAAAATACAAAAGATTTAAAAAGCTAAGCCGACTTTTTTATTGTTTGAGATTTTTGTTATCTCCAACAATTTTTAGGTTATTTTCAAAAAAAGCATTTTTTCAAAATTAAAATTTTTAAAAAGTTTACTTTAAAACCAATTGTTTTCAAAAATAAGCAATCTGAATTAATAAAACTTACAGATCATATAAACACAACATAAGTAAAGGAACTTGTGAAGCGATAACGATTAATTTCATTTAAGTTGCTAATTAGGGGGTGATCATTACGATTTTTTTTGCCAAAACAAAAGGGACCAACTTTATTTTGAGCGTAACTTGCTTACATTTGATGCTAGAAACTTTTTTTATAAAAATAAAAATAAAGCTTCTTTAAACACTTTAAAAAAGTTGTAATGGATTTTCCCCAAAAAGTACTTCACTTTTTTGTATATTTCACGTTAAAATACTCTATTTGGAATTTGGTGAACATGAACCTATTTTTCATTAGCTATAACTCTGGTTTGGCTAGGTGTAGAGACTTCCTGCATACACCAATTTTTTAATTTTTTAACGGCAATATTTTTACTCAAAACATTTTTTCGATAAAATACTTACTTTTTGAATTATTTGCGAAAAACCGTCTAAAAACTTGGTTATTTTGTTGAAAAATGAACATGTTCACTCGCAAATAACTCGAAAAGTATTGATTTTGTGAAAAAAGTTTATAGAACAAAACTTCCTTACAATTAGTCAGTTTATTCATTTCCGGACTTATTTTGGACATATATTTTTTCACCCCCGACAGGGCAAAAGCACACATCAACACAATATCACTCTCTTTCTTTGACCTGTTAGCTATTACCCCAGGCTGTGGGTGAAAAATAGGTCGATTTCAGGATATAATTCAGGAATTTTTGAAACCTATAAGGTGTTGTAAAGGACGATGCCAGGAATAACTTCTACTAAAATGTAACCAAAAATATTGTGCGCTTTTTTTTAATTGCGATTTTCATTTGTTAAATTTGCAATTTTTATGGATTTTTAATTTTCTAGCTTAGGATATTGATTTTAGAGAAAAACTTTTTAATAGAAAGTTGTAGAAAATTAAAAAACCTACAATTTGAGCTATGGTAAGATTAATTTCGTTAATTGGTTATTGCAAAACAGCCTGCGAAAGGTCCAAAATGGCCGTTTTTTACAATTGCATTATTTATTGTACAAATATTTTTTATTATTTTTTAAATTGTTTATCACAAGAGGTCAAATGTCGAAGGCTATAACTTTTTGAAAAAAAATCGTAGAAAGTTGGTAAAACATCCAATCTCCTTTGAAAGAGTAATATTTTCATATTCTGATGTAAATAAATGCGTAAAACATTTTTAAACCTCTAATTTTTGGATTTGAAAATAAGGGGGCAAATTTCGTTAAAAACATTTAGAGCTGAAGCGGCCCTGTACATCCTATGAGTTTTTAACTTACAGATTATTATTGCTAAAGATGAAACAAAGATTTATTAAAAAAATAAAAAATTTCTACGACCAACTGAAACCGAGATAATTTTTGGGTTTCCAAATAAGGCGGCAAATTTCGTTATAAACATTTAGAGCTGAAGCGGCCCTGTACATCCTATGAGTTTCTAACTTACAGATTATTGTTGCTGAAGACAAAACGAAGATTTATAAAAAAATAAAAATTTTCTACAACCACCTGAAGCCGAGATAATTGTTTTTTTTTTTCATAAGTCGTAGTGCCTTTATTTATAGCAATTAAGGAATTATTTTACAGTCATTGACTAAAGAAAGACTTATATATATATAGTTTAGCTCTCCAGGCCTAGAAGGCCCATGGCTTGGTTTACTATTCCTTTCCAATCTCTCCTATTTGCTGCTTTATTTTTCCAATTTGTGATTTTCAGTTCTTCTATGTCTTTTTCAACATCTTTCTTCCATCTGGTTTTCGGTCTACCTTTCTTCTTCTTTCCTCCTATTCCTCCCGTTAGTATTTTTTTGGGAAGTCTCGTGTTTGGCATCCTTTGGATATGTCCCAACCATCTCAGTCTTTGTGATTTTACGATCCCTACTATGTTTGGTTCACCATACATCCTCTCCAATTCCACATTTGGTCTTCTTATCCACATTCCATTCCATATCTTTCCGCCAAATATTTTTCTTAGGACTTTTCTTTCCCATACTTTAAGCATGACTTGCTCGGATTTGTTCATCGTCCATGTTTCACTGGCATACAAGACTATAGGTCTTATCACTGTCTTGTATATTCTTATCTTAGCCCCTCTAGATATGTTCTTATTTCTCAATAAGTTGTTTAGAGCAAAGATACAACGATTGCCAGCCATAATTCTCGCTTGGATTTCTTCTTTTATATTTGGTCTCCTAGTGAATGTCGCTCCTAGATATTGGAATCTCTCTACTTCCTCGAATTTATATATTTTTGCCTCTGTGTTTATTGTCAGGTATTGTCCTTGTGTGTATTCTCGTTCTGTCCATTCCATATATTTAGTCTTTTCTTCGTTTATGTATATCCCTTTCTTTCTTCCTATCGCCTCTAGTCTTTTTAGTATTTCTTTTAATTCTTGTTTGCTTCTGGCTATCATTACTATGTCATCAGCGAATGCCAAGCATTGGTGTTTTCGTTGGTATACAAGTCCTGTCCTGTTAATTTCGGCTTCTCTGATGACTATTTCAAGAAGGATACTAAACAACAGTGATGACAGTGGGTCTCCTTGTCGTACCCCTTCACCGACCCTAAACTTATCTGTTTCCTTTCCATTTATTTTAACCCTGTTCTCTGTTTCTCTGAGTGTAACTTTTACCATCTTTATTAATTTTTTACTAATTCCAATTTCACATAGTGCTTTGTATATTTCTTTTCGTTTAACTCTGTCAAAAGCTTGTTTAAAGTCAATGAATAGGGCCATTGTAGATTTTCCGTATTCGTAGCTTTCCGCTTGTATCTCACGCAGCAGGAAAATTTGATCCACCGTGCTGCGTCCTCTTCTGAATCCACATTGATATTCTCCTATGTCATTATCTATCTTTTGTATTATCTTGTCTTTTATATGTACTGCAAGTATTTTATATGCAACGTTTAGTAGGGCTACTCCCCTGTAATTATGGCATAAACTTTTGTCGCCTTTTTTGTGAATTGGACACAGTGTGGCTTCAGTCCATTCTTTTGGTATGTGTTCTTGTTCCCAAATTTCTTTTATCAGCTTTTCCAAATGCTTAATTAGTACTGGTCCTCCATATTTAAACATTTCAGCTGTTATTTCATCCTTACCTGGGCTCTTGTTTTTCTTTAGTTTTTCTATTATTTCTTTTATTTCTTTTTCATTAGGCGGTCTTTCCTGTATTTCTTCTTGATCAATATTTTCATTCGGTCCTTCTTCTTCTTCTTCTGCATATTCTGTTGTGGGAATTTCATTTAGAAGCTCTTCGAAGTATTCTCTCCATCTGCTCAGTATTTCTTCGTCGCTTACTAAATTCCTTCCATTTTTGCTTTTGTAGTGTACAGGTTTTCTTTGGAACCCCTTTTTCTCATTTTTTACTCCTTGATATAAGTTCCTGACTTCTCCATTTTTATAGTTTTCTTCTATGCATTTCAATTTATCTTCGTTGTACTTTCTTTTCTTTGCTCTTATGATTCTTTTAGTTCGTTTTCTTTGTTCGTTGTATTGTATCTCCATCTCTGGTGTTTTCACTTGCATCATTTTGAGTCTTAACTTATTTCTTTCATCCAGTTCTATTTTACATTCTTCATCAAACCATTCTTTGAATCCATCTTTTATATTTCTATTACTGACTTGCGCTGCTTTGGTCATACATACTTTTATTTGCGTCCATTTTTGTTCGATGTTTTCATTTTTTGCAATATTTTCCAGTTCTCTAGTGACTAGTCTTTCATATTTACTTTGTTCTTCTTCTGACAGTAGTCTAATAGGTTTAGTTACTTTGTACCTTTTTTTCTGTTGATTTCTAAGAACTGGTATAACCTGTTTAAGTTGTATTCCGACTATAAAGTGATCTGTGTCTGCATCCGGTCCTCTATATGTTCTTATGTTCTTTATACATTTTTCCATGTCTTTTTCGATGAGCACATGATCTATTTGATTTATGGTTTTTCCATCTGGTGATCTCCATGTTCCTTGATATATTCTTTTGTGTTGAAAGTACGTGCTCATAACGATCATGTTTTTTTCTTTTGCAAAATCTATTAAGAGGTGACCATTTTCATTCGTTGTTTCATGCAGACTATATTTTCCTATGGTGGGTGTGTATATTTCTTCTTTTCCTATTTTGGCATTAGCATCACCTAGTACTATTTTTATATCGTATTTGGGAATATTTTCGAATACTGTATCTATTTGACTGTAGAAGTCTTCCTTTATCTCTATGTTTTTCTCTTCAGTCGGTGCATGTATGTTTATAAATGTTATTTTTTGGTATTTTCCTCTTATTCTTAGTATGCATATTCTCTCTGAAATTGGTTTAAAGTCAACGATTAGATCTTTCAGCTTTTTGTTTACTACAAATCCTGTGCCTAACATTCTATTTTCGCCTCCGCTATTGAAAAATAAATAGTCATTTATTTCCATTGAGTTTTGGCCTAGTTGTTTCGTTTCTTGTAGTGCTACTATTTCGAATTTATATTTTTTACATTCATCTACTAGGTGTTTCAGTTTTCCTTCTTCGTATGTTCCTCTTACATTCCATGTTCCTACTAATATATGTTCTTTTATGGGCTGCTTTTCATTAATAATCTGTACATTTTGTCTATTTCGTGTACCTGTACTTTGCCATGTCGTCTCCGTTATTTCAGTCTGCTTTCGTTGTATTGCTAGTTTTTTGGTTGTATATTTTTCTCTTTTATGAGTTGTTGTTGGCTGTTATTCCATGTCCATATTTCACCATTAATGATTAGCTTCTGGTATCCTATTTTTACATTTTTTCCATTATGCCTCTCTACCATAGCCTTGCTTCTAATTTCTTTCTGAATAATTCTTTCTTCTTTTGACATATCATCATTAATGTAGATTCTTTCGTCCTTTTTGGTTTTTAATTTACTTTTATTT
Source organism: Diabrotica virgifera virgifera (assembly GCF_917563875.1). Classification (NCBI taxonomy): domain Eukaryota; kingdom Metazoa; phylum Arthropoda; class Insecta; order Coleoptera; family Chrysomelidae; genus Diabrotica; species Diabrotica virgifera. The sequence goes on along the minus strand of NC_065444.1, from coordinate 4,767,694 downwards.
TTCATTACTTCTATTTTGTTTTTCACGCTGTTGAGTTCCACTATGACAGTATTTTCTCCTATTTTCCTTGCTCCATTTACATCTACTGAAACTTGTAGCTCTTTTTCCATAAAATTCTCCATAGCCCCTCGTAAAACTTTCTGATCATTTGTATCAATTTTTATTCCTTGTATTATTACATTTTTTCTCTTTCTTTCTCTTTCCAATTTCTCTATTTTTTCATTTGCTATACTAATTTCTTTTTCTAATTGACCTATTTGATTTATAGCTTTTTCGTTTGTTTCTCGCAGCTTTTTTATTTCATCTTTGTAGCCGCTTTGTTGATCTTTCAGTTCTTTAATTTCATTCTTTAGTTGTGTGATTTCGTCTCCAGATCTATATTGTTCTTTTTTTATGTCTTTTATATCCATTGCTAATTCCCTCATCATTTTCATCATTTGTTCCATTCCACTTATGTTATCTTCATCTGTTTTTTGTGATGTTCTAGCTGTTATTTTTGATTTTTTGCTGGGATGTTCCTCCTCTTCCCTTCTCCTTTTCATTTCATCATCTAATTCGCTATCTGAACTCATTGTTCTTAATTCCTAGTTATTTTTCGTGCTAGAGTTATTAGTCAATGCGTCACGGGTGAAGTTTCGTGGAGAACTCTACTCACAGTTCAAATTCCCACCCGCACCCGCGCTAGCCGTTACTAATTTTCCAGCACTTTTATTCCTAGGTAAAATCAAAATCAAAATCCGGCCCTGGTTATCTGTTTATAATAAAATTAATTATATTATAATAAAGTTTTCTACTTACAGCTGATTCTGTTTATTAATATGCTTTATTTTCCTGTAGAAATACACCATTCACAATATTGTTTTGTTTCCACCTACTGCAAAACCTGCTTTGTTTATATTCGATATCACACAAGTTTTTATCACTTTACACAAGAATTTAATTCCTTATCGTTGGAATTACTTTTTTCCGATTTTTTCACTGTATAATTAGTTAACTAATTAGGTTGTTTATTTATGTACCTACATATATTGGTTTATAGTTACACTGCACTTTTGTATAACACAATTGTTTTATTGCTATATCTGCCCGAGAATCGAGTTAAGATACGAGCTAAACACGTGTGTTCTATTCGCTGGTCAGCGACCGAATCCTATAAAAAAAGACTTATATTATCTTAAAATAAAAATTATTATAAAATATAATTACATTTAATTATCAAAAATTATTTTTAAAATCGGTGCTTTTGCGAGCGGCCGAATTTTGCAAATCGCCCTGCTCGCTTCAAATCCGCGCGGTCGGAAAATTTTTACGTAACTTGTATTAAATTTTGACAGAAAACAATATACATGAAGAGAAGTATCCATTCTCAAATGTGGTCTCGAGGTAAGAAAGTAGAAAACTCAAAGAGGTACCACAAAAATGTATATTATAAAAATGTCATACAAGGACGCGTTTCGGCTCTTACCGAGCCATCATCAGCTTGAAATACAGGAGCAAAGTCTAAAACTGTCCAGACCAGGAAGGAGGAAGAATCTAATAGCTTACATTGTATTGGGTTCTTATAACTTAACACTACTTATAACTTAGAATGAAACCTAAAGAACCCAATACAATGTAAGCTATTAGATTCTTCCTCCTTCCTGGTCTGGACAGTTTTAGACTTTGCTCCTGTATTTCAAGCTGATGATGGCTCGGTAAGAGCCGAAACGCGTCCTTGTATGACATTTTTATAATATACATTTTTGTGGTACCTCTTTGAGTTTTCTACTTTCTTGAAAACAATATATTAATATTACCGTTATAATATACAATATATTTACCACTGTATTTGTTTTTCTTGATAACATTTTATATGTGAAATTTCATTTCTGAAGAAATAATATTACAAAAATGATACATATATATGAGATCTATAACTATATTTTTAATTTTTTCATTGTTATATAAATATAATAATAATAATGTTACTTCTTACTATAATATACAATATAAAACTTTTTCTTCTTGTAGTGACTATTCTTTTTGGATTTCACATATAAAAGTTTATCAAGAAAAACAAATTCAGTGGTAAATAGACTGTATATTATAATGGTAATATTATTAAATTGTTTTCTGTCATTTAATACAAGTTACGTAAAAATTTTCCGAGGGCGCGGATTTGAAGCGAGCCGGGCGATTTGCAAAATTCGGCCGCTTGCAAAAGCACCGATTTAAAAAATAATTTTTTATAATTAAATGTAATTATATTTTATAATAATTTTTATTTTAAGATAATATAAGTCTTTCTTTAGTCAATGACTGTAAAATAATTTCTTAATTATTATAAATAAAGGCACTATGATTAAAAAAAAACAATTATCTCGGCTTCAGTTGGTTGTAGAAAATTTTAATTTTTTTATAAATCTTCGATTCGTCTTTAGCAACAATAATCTGTAAGTTAGAAACTCATAGGATATACAGGGCCGCTTCAGCTCTAAATGTTTATAACGAAATTTTCCCCCTTATTTTCAAACCCAAAAATTATCTCGGCTTCAGTTGGTCGTAGAAATTTTTTATTTTTTTATAAATCTTCGTTTCGTCTTGAACAACAATAATATGTAAGTTAAAAACTCATAGGATGTACAGGGCCGCTTCAGCTCTAAATGTTTATAACGAAATTTGCCCCCTTATTTTCAAATCCAAAAATTAGAGGTTTAAAAATGTTTTACGCATTTATTTACATCAGAATATGAAAATATTACTCTTTCGAAGGAGATTGGATGTTTTACCAACTTTCTACGATTTTTTTTTCAAAAAGTTATAGCCTTCGACATTTGACCTCTTGTAATAAACAATTTATAATATCTAAGCAACAAATTCGTTAATCTGGCTTTACAATTTTTTTTATGTTTGGAATTGGAACATCTTCATTTTAAAGCTTTAAAAAATAAAAAAAAATTATTTGTACAATAAATAATGCAATTGTAAAAAACGGCCATTTTGGACTTTTCGCAGGCTGTTTTGCAATAACCAATTTACGATTAAACTTACCATAGCTCAAATTGTAGGTTTTTTAATTTACTACAACTTTCTATTAAAAAGTTTTTCTCTAAAATCAATATCCTAAGCTACACAATTAAAAATCAATAAAAATTGCAAATTTAACAAATGAAAATCGCAATTAAAAAAAAGCGCACAATATTTTTGGTTACATTTTAGTAGAAGTTATTCCTGGCATCGTTCTTTACAACACCTGATAGGTTTCAAAAATTCCTGAATTATATCACATTTTTTCACCCACAGCCTGGGGTATATGCGTTTGCCAGATTTCATGTCAATCCAAGCGGTTCTTTAAAATTTACAGCAAAAACCGTGAAAGAATGTACTTACTACAGAATCTAATACCAGAGTCAAAAAATACTTAAGTGAGCCTAGGTCAGAATATGCTAAGAATCTACTTGATTAGTAGAGAAGACACGAGAATGTCTACCCGTTATTATCGAAAATGGCCAAAGATTTTCTCAGAACGCCAGCAACATCTGTACCCTCGGAAAGGCTATTTTCAATAGCAGCTTTAACAATAACAAAGTTAAGAAATCGGCTAGGCTAGACGTTGACTCCATAATGCTGGGGCCACAGTAACGTCTAATGCCGTTACTGTGGCCCCAGCATAAGAAGTATTATCTTCCTTAATTCATGGCTTATCAATTCCGATTTAAAAATGTATGTTACATTTACATGATTTCATTTTGTAAATCGTTTTAGCAAAAAAAGTGTTTAATACATTAAAATACGCTATTTTATGTTAAAATATTATGTTACCTTTTTCAAAAATTAATACCTAGTCAAGATACATATTTCAAGATTTCTTGATTTCTTGACAAGATATCTTGGTATTGACACAAAATTTCTTGTCTTGTCTTGAAATCTAAAATTACCTCTTGTCTTGATCTTGTCTTGAAATCAAGACAAGATCAAGACAAGATCTTGAAACTTTCAAGAACTTGGCGACCCCTACTTTGTACGGCCTGTATGACGTTCAGCAACATCAACAACTTCTTGATACCTTAATCACAAACGATTAGTGATACTTCTGTTTGTGTGGAGGGTCTCAGAAAGGTCTCTGTGACTTGATTTGATCTGATTTGATCAAGGATCCTCTGATCCGTGATTTTATATTGCTGAGATTTCTACCTCTGTAAAAACGTCTATTTTACTTACTTTAGTTATCATACAATTGGCAACGCTGGAGGTTATTTGAAACAGTGACAGATTTGATCGGAAATATACGGGTTTCAATTGGTAAATAGGAGCATATGATGTTTATTTCTTATCTTTTTCTAATAAGTATGAGTAGGATACTAGTATATCTGTTAGTATTTCTCGTTAATTTGTAATACTCCCTATAAAATTTTTCCTTTTCTGTATATACACACTTTTGTGATCTTATGAATAGGAGTTTTATCGCTAATAAGAAAATAAAACTAAAATGGAAGTATAGCATTGAATAAGTTTTATAAAAATGTTGAATATATACATTTTTATAAAACTCCTTTGTTGCTGGATGCTAGTTGGGATGTTTACCCACGAGATAAAATCTAGCGAATGTGTTCTGCACAAAACCTTCAGAATAATAAATCGTCGCAACATATGCATCTCTAAATACAATATTTCCAATTTCACAATTTCCAACCACAAACCAGGAATTTTCTTTCACGGCGCCACAATTGGCTAAACCCACATATAAACCTCACGTTGAGCATTCCTTTTATTTCGTTAAAAGATCCTATATCGAATTTTCGCAAACAAACAAGCAAATAAATCATTCGCTTTTGCTTACACACCGCGAACTGAAAGAGAGGAGAGAAATCACTTGAATCTCGGGACAGCAATCTAGGGTCCTTATCGCAAGCGTTTATAGCCGATGACAGCTTATGACCGTTGTAGCGCTTTTAATGTACGCTAAGAGTGGTTCAGAGTAAAAAACGGAGAGTAGAGCGGCGACATTTTACCGAGCAAAGAGCAAAGAAGTGCTAAGCCAGAGTGGGAGCTGCGAATCACGCGAGAGTCTTTCAGTTCTTTCCCATTCGGCAGTCATTTATAGTTTTTTTTTTTTTTCGAAAACTCCTCATTGAAACAGTGGTACTTCCTGACTCGTGAGAGAGGGAATTCATCCTATTTATCAATCCTGCGGTGGCTAAGGTGAATTTCATCATTTATTCAAAGAGCTACAGGAAGATTTCATCAAATTCAGTGCACACTTCAGGATGAATGTGGAGACTTTCGACTACCTACTCGAAAAAATCCAAAACAAATTGACCAAGACATGGACGAATTTCAACCAGAACCACATCTTTCCTGCTGAACGTCTTTACTGTAAGTTTAAGGTTGGCATACCTTATATTTAATGAGGTCATTGTCAGTAGAAGATATTTTGTTTATCATAAGTTTTTATTATAGTTAGGTAATATTATAAATTTACAAAATTATCGTGATTATCTGAATAGCCACTAAAAAAGAACCAAATATACAATGGATTTGATAAGTTTTGGCTTGAATTAGAAGTTGATGGATTCTGGCTATTTGTATATTGTCCAAATACCACACAGTAAACAAGTTGCTGTATACTCAAGCGAAGTAAAAGCTTGTCTGTTTATGAAAGGGGTCTGATGTCTGCTAGTAAGCTGTTGAAGAAAATTCATCATCATCAACTTGTCGAGACTGCATTGCTCCATTTCTCATCATGTCAAGTTTTTCTCTTCAAGGCGAATCAGAGCGTTTTCTATTTCATCAGAAGATCGATTACGTTTTCGGGTGGTGGTAACTGATCCTGCACTGTTGCCTAAAATCCAGTTGCTGATCCAGTTCTTGTCTAAAATGTATCTATTGCGATGTTAACAATCTTTCTGATCCCACAACGGTTTCCTTTGAAACACTTCCGCTATCAAGACATCGAGATTCATTTTTCGAAATAGTACCAGCTCGTGCGAATGGAGAAGGATTAGGCGTATCGAAGACAACTGTAACTGTGACAGGAGAATTTTATAAAATTCTCTTGTAACAGTTTGACTCCGATACGTCTAAAGGTAGAAACTATCAATAGAATGTAAATTTACAGCTTTCTATTGATAATTTTCGTATTATGTTTTCCGTCTTTTCGGTTATTTTGTCGGTTATTAGCGCACGCGTCACTGTATACGCGGTATAAATGGATTATTATTAATTTATGGATATACTTCAAACAATATAATTTCACCTGAAATACATCAAAATTTTAATAATTTTATAATAAAAAAATGATATGTTATATAATGTGATATAATATAAAATTATTTTTTTAAAATATAAATACAAATAAAAATAAATTCGGTTTAGAAAACGAAATAATTCTACAATGGAGACACTGCTAAACACTCATGAAGGATGGGGTATGATTTGAAATCAACATTTCAAGCTCATTTTTGTGAAATTTTTTAACTATGGTAGAATTATATTATTTTTAAATTAAATAAACATATTCAGCACAATTCAAAAGTTCGAAAAATAATTCAAAGCAAAATATTGAAAAATTAGCCAATGGTGGCAAATGTTTACGGACACCTCAAAAAAATTGATTTTGCGGTAGACATCAGAACTCGTTATTGTACAATGTGAAACTAAAAATTCAAAACGATTTGATTAGCTTATGAGTTTCTTGAGGTTACGCTGTTGGTTTTTTTTTTAAGTTTTATCGATTTTTTACGTTTTGGTATCACTCAGTGATACCAAATAAGTTAATATAACGAAATTTTTTGTAAAAAACTGTGAAAATCAACATTTTTATTATTGTTACCTCACGAAACGTGTAAAAAAAATCTGTGCAAAATTTCAGGTGGATCGATCAGTCGTTTTTTGAGTTACAATGAGTTTTATCATTTAAAGTTTTGACAACATTTATTTTCAACCATTTTTTTGTCTGTCAAACCGTAAAGTGATGCACACCGGAATATGTTTTTGAATCTCGGAGTAGTACAAAATAGAAGAGGAACACCTGTTGAACGTTTCTCACTACGCTCAAGCGCGTTGACGAGAAGCTGCTGCAAAGCGAGTCGAAGGTAGTTATATTTTCTGTTATTTTGCTCCAACGAATCTGAAATAATTGATATTAAATGTTACGTGTACTCAGTGCTTCTATACGGAGTAGAAACCTGGACATTAAAGGCGGAGACTATCGAAACTTCAGGCCTTTGAGCTATGGTTGAACAAAAGTATACCGAAGATACCATGGACAGACAAAGTCACCAATGAAGAACTACTACGGAGGATGAACACAACTGCAGATTTGGTTAACATCGTGAAGGGCCGCAAGCTGCAGTACTTGGGATATATATTGCGAATTCAACACAGATACGAACTACTCCAATGAATTTTGCACGGTAAAATTAAAGAAAAAAGGGCCCCAGGACGAAGAAGATTATCCTGATTTGCTAACCTAAGAGCATGGTACAGAAAGACGTGAACACAACTATTCCGTATAGCAACCAACAAAATCATCATAGCCAGAATGATCGCCAACGTTCGGAACGGACAGGCACCCTAAGAAGAAGAAAAAAATCTGAAATTTTTAGAGAGTATTCTTGAAGTTAAGTAACAAATTATACGTAACCATGTACTTAAACTTTCATATTAGTCCATTCTTTCACGGTTTTTGCTCTAAATTTAAAAAAACCGCTTGGATTGACATGAAATTTGGCATACGTATAGCTTACATGTCAAACAAAAAAAGTGATATTGTGCCGATGTGTGCTTTTGCCCTGGGGGTGACTTTCACCCCCTCTTGGGGGTGAAAAAATATATGTCCAAAATAAGTCCGGAAATGGGTAAACTGACTAATTTTAAGTAACTTTTGTTCTATAGAGCTTTTTCGTCAAGTCAACACTTTTCGAGTTATTTGCAAGTGAATATGTTCATTTTTCAACAAAATAACCACATTTTTAGACGGTTTTTCGCAAATATCTCAAAAGTAAGTATTTTGTCGAAAAAAATGTTCTTAGCAAAAATATAGCCTATAAAAAAGTAAAAAAAAAATGGTGTACACGTTAGGTCTCTGGATCTCGTAGAACCAGAGTTATAGCCAATGAAAAATAGATTCATATTCACCAAATTTCAAATAGAATATTTCGACGTGAAATATCCAAAAAATTAAGCACTTTTTGGGGAAAATCTATTATAACTTTTTTAAAGTGTTTAAAAAAGCTTTATTTCTGTTTTTACAAAAAGTTTCTAGCATTAAATTTAAGCAAGTTACGCTCAAAATAAAGTTGGTCCCTTTTGTTTTTGCAAAAAAAAATCGGGAAGACCACCCCTAATTAGCAACTTAAATTAAATTAATCGTTACCGCTCCACAAATTATTTTACTTATGTTGTGTTTATATGATCTGTAAGTTTCATCGATTCAAAGTGTTTATTTTTGGAAAAATTGGGTTTCAAAATAAAATTTTTAAAAATTTCTATTTGAAAAATATGTTTTTTTTTCAAAATAACTTAAAAGTTGTTAGAGATACCAAAAATCTCGAAAAATAAAAAAGTCAGATTTGCTTTTCTAAATATCATGTATTTTTTTGTTTTTCTGTTAGACAAAAATTGATTAAGATTTGGTGTTTCTAAATTTGCATACATTCGTGATCAGTGACTCGTTCAACTCATTTTAACTACAGCCCTTTCAATAATAAGGACTTTGAACCGAAACTTACAGATCATATAAACAATATATACATGAGTCAAGAAACTTGTGAAGTCGTAACGATTAAGTTCATTTAAGATACTAATTAGGGGGTGATTTTCTCGATTTTTTTACCAAAACCAAAAGGGACTAACTTTATTTGAGCGTAACTTGTTTAATTTTGATGCTAGAAATTTTTTTTATAAAACAAAAATGAAGCTGTTTTTAAACACTTTAAATAAGTTTTAATGAGTTTTCCCCGAAATGTGCTTCATTTTTGGTTATTTCACGTTAAATTATTCCATTTGGAATTTGACCAATATGAACCTATTTTCATTAGCTATAACTCTGCTTTTACTAGGTGTAGAGACGTGATATATACACCATAGTGAAAAAACTCTATAGAACAAAAGTTACTTAAAATTAGCCAGTTTATCCATTTCCTGACTTTCTTTGGACGAATATTTTTCACTCCCAAGAGGGGGTGAAAACCACCCCCAGGGCAAAAGCACATATCGGCACAATATCACTTTTTTTTTCTTTGACTTGTTAGCTATGTGTATGCCAAATTTCATGTCAATCCAAGAGGTTCTTTAAAATTTAGAGGTTTTGCAATATTTTACCGTTAAAGAACGGACTATATTTCAAACTTGTGCGTATGAGACTTCAGCTGGCATCGGCTATAAAAGCTTGTAGTCAGGACCCCGAATTGCTGTCCCGAGATGCCTGTAGAGAAATCGGGAAGGAGTCAGTCGAAGGGATCAGTGACCCAGATAAGTATCCAAACAGGAGTGCAAGCCAGATTCCGAATGTCCCCAAAGTTATCGAACTATCTTTATTGCTTCTCGTAAATGAGCGAATTGGGGTATTTCAAGAAAGGGGATTAGTAGCTTTTATAAGATCGGAAATATATTTGTAGCGGGTTAGGAGTTAGGGGTTGGATATAATGGATGAATTTGGTGTCTGCATTATTAAGTGAAATACGGAGAGGTAGGTGGTGGCTTTAAGAAACTTTAGACCTTAAATTCACTAATTATAATAGATAACGGATATGAGTAAAATATTGTCTTTATTTTTTATTATTTATAAGTATTTTGCCATCTATTGAGGATCAACAATCAACAAAAGTACCTAATGATATTGACTAAAAACGAGAAGGACCTTAACCACTGGTAAAATTAAAATACAATAACATACTAACAATTGGTTTACAAGTTTACTCTAAATGGTAAGTCCAGCGGTTTGAATCGCTGTAACCTACCGTATTCCTGGGAATTGTTTAGGGCCTAGGAGTTTAAATGCAAAATGATTTTTATGATTTTCCAGCTTGGTGTTTCAGTGCTATGTTTTTTGATGACTTTATTTTTAGGTCGCAATGAATAATTCTATTGTTGATGTACCACGGCGCATTGGTGATAGATCGAAGGATTTTTGATTGAATGGATTGAATTGTCTCGATGTTAAAGTGACAGGCTCTACCCCATGGTTCCAACCCATATCTCCAGATGACCTTAGGTACATATTGCCTTATAGAGCAGCAGTTTGTTATCCAGTGATAACCTTGATGAACTACACATTAACCAATAGATATTTCTGAATTGGAGACCTAGTTGCTTCCTCTTGGTCAAAATATGGTTCCTCTATATGAGACTTGTGTCCAAATAAATATCAAGACATTTTACCTCGTTGGCTGAAGGTTACGGTTACGTTACGGCCTTCTCCAACTAATTCTCCAAGGGAAAGTAAATGGTAAAAGAGAGCCGGGAAGAAGACGCATTTCCTGGCTTCAAAATTTACGAAAGTGGTATAACACGACTACCACTGAACTGTTCCGCGCTGCGGTCACAACAAAGTCAAGATAGCCATGATTATCGCCAACATCTAGAACGGATATGCACTTTAAGAAGAGGCTGAAGGTATTTGATGATTTTTCAAAGTTACAAGGAGGCAGATTCCTCTTCGTGTCATAAATGTAACATGAATAGATTGTCCTTCGTTGACTTCAATTTTCGATTCCAAAAATCAATCTTGTATTCTGTTTAGATATGCTTGAAAGGTAAATAGGGTCAGCATGTGAGGCTAGGATTACAGTATCGTCGGAAAATGTTCCTAGCACCATTCCTTCTGTACGTGGTGTCTCCTCTAGTGATTCCTGAAGAGTTGAAGGTATATCTGCGGTAAACACGTAATACAAACTAATTAGGTCACAATACACTACCCTGTGGTACGCCAGGTTTGATAGAGTTTGGAAGCTGCAACTTGATATTTAATAAAGTAACGTCCACCTGACAAATATGATTCAAGAAGAATGTAAAAAATTGGCGGTAATGTCTTTTTAGCTTGTATAGGAGGCCTTAATGCCACACCTTGTTAAATATCTGCCTAACGTCAAAAAATGCCGATGAACAGCGCCTCTTGGTCTCAAAATCGACATTATGTCTTGTGGTCTGGAATTAGATTTCTGATGCAGGGTTCGAGTCTCTTGACTAATAGTTTTTCGAACACTTTAGAAGATATTGACAAGAGGCTGATTGGTCTATGAGGTGTAGTTTCTTCTTGAGGTTTGAATTGTTATTATCGGTTTTTGAATTGGTATTATCTGAGATAATTTCCATTGTTCTAGAAAATAACCTAAGTTAAGCATAGAATTGAATATAAACCTTTAAGTTTTATGCATTTGGGAGGAAATCTTTTAACATTTTTCCACTGATCAAGTCATACCCTGAAGATTTTCTATCATTTAAGTTAATAATAGCTACCATAATTTAGATTATTTGAGAATAATCAATTGCACATTGCACAATAAAACTAGGTTAAAAAATCTCGCAGAAATTTTCAGATATTTCCTTTTTCTTTTTTGAGAACGACTTCCAACTCGAATTGTCAAACAGCAGTTAATTAGGAAATGTAATTTTTATCACACCAATAATTGAGACTCATAAACATAATACTATATTATTGTGTTTTCAATTTTATCAATTAAAGGCAAAATAAAAATTAAATTAAATTTTTTTTTTAAATAACGCGGGCACATAAATTTGATACAGCCTGTATATTGAGCTGTAAATATTTATTAGAATTTAGTTTGGATGTAAGTGGATTTTTCTTTTTTAATGAGCTTTCCGATGAACCATTAAAGACTTTTGTGAATAATTAAAGTGAAAAGGACGATGTATTTAGATTTAAAATGAAAATAGATTGTTTATTACGAGAACTATAGAATCCACAGGTAGATGTAATTATCACTTTCTGGGAAAGTGGTTTAAAAAGAAAGTTTGGAATTTTGATATCTTTGTTCAGCACGAGTAAATGTTGTAGAGTTTCCCCGAAAGTAATTAGGATGGTTGGAATAATTTTGAAAATGAATATTGTTTGTCGAATGGAAAAGATTGTTTCTGATTCTTGGCAAGTTGGAAGGGGAAAAGTGGTTTGAATGATTGAGAGAGTTTGAAAAAGAAATTAGTATGTTATTTGGCAGCGCTGAGGAGCGGCCGACGTTTTGGTGGATAAGTAGTTAGCAAATACCAGTGGTTGTTTGATAGTGGAGAATAGTGTTGAAAAGTGGAATAAGAGACAGATCAAATTGAGACGAAATACCTCTTTGATTCTGTATTATTGTGAGAAGGAGAGCAGAGAAACTTTAAAGTTTTGTTTGAATCGAGTACGTGTCAAAAGAGGCCCGGCTTGTTGGAGAAATTGGTGCTGGTATGCTGATAGTTTTGAAGCTGGAGACCGGAGAGGGCTTTGATGAGTAGCCTTTAACATAGTCAACGAGGGAAAGCTGTTTTGGGTCACGAGAAGACATCAGAGTGAGTGAAGCAAAAGGTCAGTCAACTTATGTGAAAGATATTTTTATGTTCGGAAACTAAAATTTTGAGTAAAAGGCATATGAATTAAAATTCCAATATTTCTAAAAGTAAATAGGAAGTATAGCTAATCTTGCGAATACATAAATTTGTTTTGTTTAGTTTGTTTTACCACAGTCATCGGGAACAAACCGATAAATTGTTTTTTTTTAACTATAATAAATTTAAGTGGTAAAGATTTCATTCGGACATCTGTGTCCACAGGTTTTAGATTTGATAGATTTTAGAGTATTGATTTTGACAAATAAAAGGCAATTCTGTATGTTTATTTTAATATCTTGCTTTATTTCTTTTCCCTATTTTATCCCGATTAGGATCAACTAAGAGATACTGAACCCACGAGAGAAGATAAGTATAACGTGAGATCATTTAGATTTGTTTTAATAGTATAAAAAGGCACCCTGAGATTTTTTATTCATTTTTATGTATGACTTGCGACAATTAAATAATTAATCAGATAAATAATAATTAATATAAAATTAATAAAAAGCAGATCATAACAATATATCTTGTCTCCAATTGAACCATGTTTCTTATATCCATGTTCCATATTACTCTGGCAATAAAAGTTACTCAAATGGGTATGAAATCCCGAGTTGGACCTCCCTTGCTTTTATATAAATATATTTTATAGGGATTTGTATAAACCTCCAGAATAATTTAGGAAGCAACATAGATATTAAATTTTTCTTAAAAACGTTGACCAAACGAAAATTTCCGTTAAATTACTTTTTACGAAAAAAGATCCAAAAATATCTTAAATCAAAAGATATTTCAACTTTATACCAAAAATAAGTATCTAACTTTTGAGAAAAATCTGAAAAGAATATAATACGATTACTAGAAAATCGCTTTCATCTCCTTCCGCTTCGTTTCTCCAAAAAACAAAACCAGTGGCTTAGACAGGGGGAAACTGGCTTATATTTAAACGTAGCAATCAATAAATGATATAAGTGTCCAGAGAAATAAGATTTTTCTCGTGACACATTCCCCTCAGGTCGAAACCAAATTTTTTGAGTAGTATGGACATCTATATTAATAACCTATATGTTTCCTGCAGCTGATTTTGATGATATACATAGTTATAAACAAATGAAGATCAAAAAACGGTAAATTTTCGATTTTTTCGTCTATTACTAAAAAGTGAAGCATTTTAAACAAATTTGAGAATAAGAAACTCATAAATCGTATAAAAAACTTTAATATAGCGTTCGCTGTTAGCTGAATATTCTATCCTTATTAGGCTATTGATTATGTACTATAGAAAGGAACTACAACGTTAACGGGGTTTTATTATTTCATATGGTCAATGAATCTCTATATATGAAAAAACCGCGGAGTGCTACCATTTAAAGGGGTGCGTTTTTGAGAAATGGGTGAATTAGTCCCTGGGCACAGGTTACATTAGGGTGAGTTCTATGTACTTTTGGTACAAACACGTCTACATAAAAATTGTTCCTGGTTAAATTTACTATCTAAATATCACTTTTTAAAGTCAGTAATACTTTTTTTTACAAAAATATATTCAAAAGAAAAAGCACAAAGAAACCCAAAAGAAAGAAATTTTGTTTTTTGTCCCATAACTCTTGTCCACGGGGATATAGGTATAGACATTGCTTCACAGAAAAAAAACTTACATATTTTCTCTTTAAAATGTTGTTTGGTAGAGGTCATTAGGATTTACAGTTTTCGAAATATGATTTTTCAAAATTCGCCACTCACAGCCATTTTGGGCAATTTTCCTTGTTATTTCACAAATATTGTTCTGTAACTTTTTTCTACGTAACTTTAGGCATATGCAATGGTACATGTAAGAGGAATAGAAATCAATTACCTTTAAAATGTTCTACTCTATAATGTTGTACGACTTCTTTTAAAGAGGTTATCTTTTTCAAGATTTTATACTTTTAACAAGTTTTTATATTTTTTATGATTATTTTTTAAATTTCCCATTATAACTTTTTTTTCTACATTTAGGTATATTGTATACCAAAAAGAAAACTTATTCTGTTTACTTTAAAATGGTGTATTATAAAAAATTCTAGGATTATTTTTGAATAAGATATACTTTTTCAAAATGTAATAAGTACCTACTTGCAACGATTTCTGATTTTAGGATTTTTTTTAAATTCCTCATTATACCTTTTTTATGTGATTGTGTGTTATGATTAAATCTTATTTTTTATAGGCAATACTTTGTATCCACTTGACTCGGCCGGGCAAACTTCAAAATATGGATTAATTCCAATATTTACTGTCAAAGCTCCTGCACCACCAGCTTTGCTTGAACAAATAGCATGTAAATGTACCAAATGATGTACAAAAAAATGCGGTTGTAGGAAGATAGGAATTAGTTGTTCTATATTCTGCAAAAGGTGGATGTGCATGGGTACTAATTGTGGGAACTCTAAGATAACTGAGGTGTCAGAGGAAGATATTGAAGCTAATGCTAACGAAGAGATGATCTTTGATTTTGAAAATTTTTTAAATGTCAACGTTTAAATAATTTTAACTAAAGTGATGTTTTCTAAGACTAATGTTTATGTAATTTTTGTAAAAGAAATAATTTTAAATAATACTGGTAAAAAAATATCAAAGAATCACTCGGTTTCCATTACATATTTAAATATAGATGATACGCCATTTTAAAGAACAAAAAGTAAGCCCTCTTTATTGGGAATATATAGTATATTCATGTACAAGAAAGAAAAGTTATAATGAGAAATTTCAAAAATAATCGTAAAAAATATAAAAAAAAAATTTATATTAGGTATTATATAATATATAATATAATATTATATTATATATACTATATATACTATAATATTATATAATATATAATATAATTATATAATATATTATATAATAATATTATTTTATTTTTATGTTATATCATAAAAAATCGTTAAAAGTATAAAACCTTGAAAAACCACAATCTCTTTAAAAAAAGTCGTACAACGTTATACAGTAGACCATTTTAAAGGTAATTGATTTCTATTCCTATTACGTGTACCATTGCATATACCTAAAGTTACGTAGAAAAAAGTTACAGAACAATATTTGCGAAATAACAAGGAAAATTGCCCAAAATTGCTGTGAGTGGCGAACTTTGAAAAATTATATTTCGAAAACTATAAGTCCTAATTACCTCTACTAAACAACATTTTAAAGAAAAAATATGTAGGTTTTTTTTCTGTAAAGCAGTGTCTATACCTATATCCTCGTGAACAAAAGTTATGGGATGAAAAACAAAATTTCTTTCTTTTGGGTTTCTTTGTGCTTTTTCTTTTGAATATATTTTTGTAAAAAAAAGTATCATTAACTTTAAAAAGCAATATTTAGATAGTAAATGTAACCAGGAACGATTTTTATGTAGATATGTTTGTACCAAAAGTGCATAGAACTCACCCTAATGTAACCTGTGCCCAGGGACTAATTCACCCATTTCTCAAAAACACACCCCTTTAAATGGTAGCACTTCGCGGTTTTTTCATATATAGATGTCCTTTGACCATCTGAAATAATAAAACCCCATTAACGTTGTAGTTCCTTTTAGCTATCTTATTTTGAATATAGCCTATATTTGTTGCTTAGAAAATTGCAAAATAAGTCATAAATTTTGAGATTTTATAAATGTTCGTAACTTATGTAAAAATTAAGTTAGAACCTTCTTACTACACGTAATGCTGAGACTTCATGTGCTTAAAATATTTTAAATTTCAAAGCAATTGGTCAAATAGTTTAAAAGTTATTTAATTTGTTTGTCCCAAATTAATTTTTTTGCAACACTATAAGTCAGAAAATTATGAGGTTACAGTGATACTTCGGACAGTTTATGAAAGAAGAACATTTATTCTATTACCTAAATTAAAAAAAATGACAAAAAGTAATTTTAAACAGTGTAAAATTATTTTGCAAAATCATTTCGATTTTTTGCTTACTTATAAACATTTAGAATAACTTTTTAACCGTTACCCGTAGAAAAACTATTTTCTTTTTTTTTTTCATATTTAGAGAGACTGAATTTTTAACATTTAGAAATAAAAACAATTGTCCTAGGACAATTAGGGACGAAGTTAGCCCCCCCTTTTTTTAATTCACATGTTCTTGCAAAATAATTTTGCAATATTTAGAATAACTTTTTGTCATTTTTTTAATTAACTTAATAGTGTACATCTTCTTCTTCCATAAACTATCGAAAGTATTACTGTAACTTCATCATCTTCTGACTTATAGTGTTGCAAAAAAAATAATTTGGGATAAACAAATTAAATAATTTTAATTACAAATTAAATAACAAATTAATCGGAATTCTCAGCATTTTGTCTAATAAGAAGGTTCTAAGTTAATTTTTAGATAAGTTATGAATACTTATAAAAACTCAAAATTTATATTTTTTGCAACTTTCTAAGCAACCAATAAGGATAGACATACTCAGCGAACGCCATATTGAAGTTTTTTATACGATTTATGAGTTTCTTACTCTCAAATTTGTTTAAAATGCTTAACTTTTTGGTAATAGACGAAAAAAGCGAAAATTTACCATTTTTTGATCTTCATTTGTTTTAACTATGTATATCATCAAAATCGGCTGCAGGAAACATATAGGTTATTAATATAGATGTTCATACTACTCAAAAAGAAAGAAGAGAAGCTTTTCATAACTTTTCATAAGCTTTAAACTTTTCATAAAGAAAAGAGAAGAGAAGCTAAGCGATTATGTAGGCAAAAGAAGAGAAAATCACTGAAAAAGCAACTAGAAATAATAGAAGAAAACTATGTCCAAAGAGAAGTTAAAAATTTTTATTAAGGAGTAAAAAAAACACGAGGGACTCAAAATAAATGCACAATGTTTTGCAGAAATAAAGATGGTATGTTTCTGGGAGACAAGACAGAAAAATTGAATAGATGGGCAGAATACTTCGGAGAATTATTAAACGATAAAGCCCAAACAGAAACAGAAATGCAACAGCGAGGGCAAGAAATCGAACAACAACAAATACAAGAAGCGGAACCACAACAAACACATGCACCGACAGAAAGGGAGATAATAACGGTAATAAAGGACCTAAAAAATAATAAAAGTGCCGGAGAAAGCGGAGTTCCAGCAGAGATATTAAAGGTAGGAGGAAATATACTGCAGCATAAAATAGCTGGACTTATATGGGACAACGAAAAAATGCCGGAGCAATGGAACACAGCACACATCTGCCCAATTCACAAGAAAGGTGATAAGACCATATGTGAAAATTACAGAGGAATCGCACTGTTAGAAGTAGTGTATAAGGTATTAGCAAAAATTATAAGAACTAGATTGAAAGCTTATGAATTAGAGATAATAGGAGAATACCAGGCTGGTTTCAGACAGGGAAGAGGAACAACCGATCAAATTTTTTTGCTAAAGTTATTACAAAACAATAGTTATGAACAAAATCTAGGCTTACATATTATGCTCTTTATCGATTTTAAACAGGCTTACGACTCTATTTCACGAAACGGGCTATACGAAGCAATGAGAGCACTAGGAATATCAGAGAAACTGATACGATTAGTTAAAATGACGTTAACCGACACAGTCAATAAAGTCATGATAGAAGGCAGTTTTTCAAATCAGTTTAACGTCAACAGATGATTAAAACAACGGGACCCCCTGTCAACAGACTTATTCAATCTAGTGCTGGAAAAGATAATTAGAGGAGCCAATATCCAGACAAGCGGCACGATTCTTAACAGAAGAAAACAGTGTATAGGTTTTGCAGACGACTTGGTGTTTCTGACGCGTTCAAGAATAAAACTTCAAAAAATGTTCAAGCAATTTGAAGAAGAAGAAAAAAATATGGCCTGACTATAAACCAAGGAAAAACCAAGTATATGGAAATGAGAGGAGAAAATGCTGAATAAAATAAGTGGATTACTCTAAGAACAAATGACAAAGATTATAAATTTGAGAAAGTAACTGAATTTGAGTAAAGTGGAGTCACAGTTACAAATAGAGGAGGCGAAGAGAGAGAGAGAGAGAGAGAGAGAGAGAGAGAGAGATAAACGGTTGTTAAAAGGTAGCAAAGCAGTAGGTTCATTAAGCGCACTGTTGAAGGCAAAAAACGTGTCCAGGGCAGCCAAGATCCGAGCGTATGAAACAATAGTGAGACCAACGGTGCTGTATGCATGTGAAACTTGGACAATGAACCAGAAAGTAGAAAAGAAGCTAGAGATTTGGGAGAGAAAAATATTGAGAAAAATTTTTGGGGGTATAAAGGAGACTAACGGGGAATGGCGCAGAAGAACAAACCTGGAGATAGTGGAGATGTATAAGAAACCTAAAATAACTCAGAAAATCAAGGCACAGAGAGTTAGATGGTTGGGCCATGTTTTACGAATGCCACAAGAAAGAAACGTCCTAAGAGTTTTATCAGCAGGAGAACAAGGGAATAAAAGAAGAGGGAGACCACGAAGGAAGTGGTTTGATGCCGTCCGGACTGACCTAGAAGAAACGGGTACAAGAGACTGTAGAGGACAAGTACAGGACCGCAAAAAGTGGAAGAAATTAGTCAAGAATATCGAAGCCAAGGGCCTCTAAGGCCTGTAGGGCTGTTATATATACAGGGTGTTTCATTAATTATTGTCCATATAGTAACTGGAGAAACCTTAGCACAAAATACAAAGATTTAACCTAAAACACTTAAATAAAATGTGGTTTCTTACTGAGTTACAGGGTGTTTTATCTAAAAATTAAAAAACTATTTTTGCTCAGCATTTTAAAACTATTCGACGTATCCTTTTCGTACTTGGCAGGAAGTATAGGTACTATAAAACTACTAAATTAAGTTAAACAAACGTTTCTGGCTATTACCAGAGGCGTACGACGGGGGAAAGTGAATGGTTGGCCCTTTCCAAATTCTACGCCACTGGCGGAATTGCTATTTTAGTTCAATTTTTGGATTCTCCAATACTTTCTATGAAAATAATGTACTCTTCAGTCGTAACGATAAAGTCATTAGTGTTCGAGATCTTTGAAGTTAAAAATAAAACGACGCGGTTATTTTGATTAATGTATTGTGTCGCTTCATTTTTCATTTCAAATATCTCGAAACCTAATCATTTTATCGTTACGAATGAAGAATACATTATTTACATAAAAGGTATTGGAAAATCAAAAAATACACTAAAATAGCAATTTCGTCAGTGGCGTAGAATTTGGGAAGGGTCTACCCGACACTATCCCCTGTCGTACGCCTCTGGTAGTAGCTGGAAACGTTTATTTATCTTAATTTAGTAGGATGTACAGTAGTTACACTTTCTGCCAAGTATGATAAGGATACGCCAAATAGTTTTAAAGTACTGGGTACAAATATCTTTTAAATTTTAATAATATGAATCATACCATAAATATTAATCAAAATAACTGTGCCGTTTCGTAGTTAACTTCAAATATCTCGAAAACTAATGACTTTATAAAAAATTCATCTCGTCATTTCACATCCGATGAGGTCACAACTTAAACCATGTAATATATCTGCATTAAATTTAATGAATCTATAAGTTATTCTGGAATAGAGAGTTGCTAATTTAAACTTTACAGTAGATTTTATTATTCAAATAATTTAAATTATCTTTGCAGACAAACCTTTGCATTTTATTAAAAAATCCAAAATCAAATGAAACTTTAACCAAAAATTGGCTTTATCTTGTCATGTCATGTCACCCTTGTCAAATTGTATATCCACTTCCTAATTTCTCAGTTGGTCTGTGCCCATTGAATTGGCAAGTACCTAGCATCTTCGAGCAGGGAACCATTGCACCCTTTTAGCATGTGTTCCACTTTATCTATTAACATCGACTTGTAGTCATAACATTTTAATATATTACATTATGTAAACCATATACGATTATGTTAACACTATTTACAGTGTGCTAGTTTCAAAATACTCGGCAGGATGTAAGTATTCCCACATTTTTCATTTTAACAGTCACATTTTTAACCTTTTGCTTTAAACTAACGTGGAAATACTTCATTCTAGGCACTGAAGATGTTCTGTTTAGAACGAAAACGTTCTGCAATCCATGACATTTTATAGTTTTAAATAAACGATTTTATACCAGAATACATCTCGAAGTTTTTACTTCTGTATTGGTTGTTTAATGACTTTATCGTTACCAATGCAGAGTATATCATTTACGTAGAAAGTATTGGAAAGTCCAAAAATGGCACTAAAATAGTAATTCCTCCAGTGGCGTAGAATTTGTGAAGGGTTAACCATTCACTATCCCCTGTCGCACGCCTCTGGTAGTAGCTAGAAACGTTTGTTTATCATAAGTTAGTAGGGTGTATAGTAGTCGCACTTTCTGCCAAGTATGAAAAGGATACGTCAAACAGTTTTAAAATTCTGAGCAAAAATAGTTTTTAAATTTTTAGATAAAACACCCTGTAACTCAGTAAGGGACCACATTTTATTTAAGTGTTTTAGGTTAAATCTTCGTATTTTGTGCTAAGGTTTCTCCAGTTACTATATGGACAATTATTAATGAAACACCCTGTATACTACTCAATAAATTTGGTTTCGGCCTGGAGGGGGTTGTGTCACCAACAGGATATTTTTTCTTTATTTCTCTGAACTATAAGGTATAAGATAAGAAAAAATATAAAAATAAGTTTTTTATAAAAAATAATTTTAAATACTGTCTGGAATGACAAAATTTTTAATAATCACTAAGCACTTTTTTGAACTTCTCTACCGAACAGTAACAAAGAATACTAAGCTCAGGTTGGACAATGCCCAGGCTATTAAAAAAGTAAACCGACTATATGTAAATTACTTCGGTCACATAGCCAGAGGAACGTTGGCCATGTAACTATTGGTAGTAGAAAAAAATGTAGAAGGTCGAAGACCAAGAAGTCCAGCAAACAGACTTGAGCCCAGTTACGTGATGATTACGTTAAATTTACGGCAAATTTCAACGAATACGTAACTCGGTGATTTATGACGGGAAAAAAACGTATTTCAGTGCCAAATCATTCACCAATGTATTAGTGCTTCCTTTACACATGTTTATCATTAGAATAAAATAAAATCATAATGACGAATATAATAAATGTTTTTTATAATAGTTGTAAATATCGGTTACGTCGCAAATGTACGTTTATTTCACGTAATAATCACGAAACAGAAATAACTTCCTTTGTTTAAATTTTGAGAAATATTTTGGAAAACAAAATTTTACAACGGTGTTGGTTAAATATCGCTTGAATTTTACTTACTGTATTTTATGGACGTCGAAAAATTAGATGTATTTGTCGTAAAAATAATGTAAATAATACCAATATTTAAACAAAAAGTTTATGATCTCGCTTTTAAGATCATTTAGCATAACTATTTCAATCCAACCTTTATTTGAAGCTATTTTTGCTATTTTTTTCTTTAAAAATATCACAGGAGCTAAAATGATGTTGAGTCTAATTTTCAAATCGCGCGCGGTGATGACGTACTACCAAGCCTTTCTCCACCTTTAAATACCATCACGTGACTAACATAGTTTGTTTGAAAACTAAATTAATCGATTTATCGAATAACACGTTTCGATAGGATTACTCTTTTTATATTATTCTGGTACGGGAATGGATTTTTTGTAAGACCAATTATTAGTTAATAGTAGAAGAAATTTAAAAACAAAAAGAAAATATGTAATACTAATTTAAAGTAAGTAGAATAGTTTAACTTTAATTTAAAAATAATCGATTTTTATAATCGATGATCATAACCTCTAAAATCAGTTATCAGCTTCTCACATCTTACAGTTCTCACAACAAAAAGTGAAACGTGAAGTGCTTTCTTTCCCTCGTTTTATTTTTGGCGGGTTTATTTATAATAATGTCTTTCGTATTAATGTTTACCTCACTGCTCGAGGGTTGAAATGCCGATGGTGCAATTAGAAAAAACAAGAAGTGTCCTCCTCGAAATAAAAATTGACCTGTGTTGTGTTTGCATAATATTTTATAATGTGTCTTTAGGTAGGTACCATTTTTGGTGCATTATCTTGTATAATAATTATACAAGATAAATGTTTATTTCTACAACCGTATTAAAAATGCAATTTTTAGCAGTCCATACGAGCGTTAAAAATGCTACTTTAAGGCACTAGTGCTTTAAAATATTTTTAAGGCACTGCAGTTCGTATTGACCGTATAGGCAATTTTGATGTAATGTCAGAAAAATATAAAAATGGAATGTCAGTCAAGTTCAAGTAAAAGTTTTTGTAGATATTGTCCTGTAATTACGTTTGTAGAAAAAATATTGTATGATATGCGTGTTAAAAAGTACATTTTTAAGGCACTCATGTGAATTTTAGAACTCGCTATCGCTTATTCTGCAAACTTTCACGTGCGTGCCTTAAACGTGTACTTTTAACACTTATATCATAAATAACTATTAAAGTCTCTAAATTCTACTAAAAAAATACATTGTTAATATTTTATATTATGCTTGTTTTATTTATATCATATTATATGAGGATAATAATTATGTGAATCATAAGTTAATTAGGGTCGAATTATTTACGTGAACCGAGAACGTATCTTTCACGTGAAAACTAATATATACGTTCCCTAAAAGATACGTTAATCAACACGTGTTTTCAACGTGAATTTTCCGAAACATTTTATTGCTATTTAAGGTAAAAAACACGTCTATTGAAGACGAGTTATTCACGTAATTTAAAGACGTATTTTCAATGTGACATTCCAACCAAATTTTCACGTGAAATTCACGTAAGCATTTTAGGTATATTGGTGACAAATGTACCCAAAATTCACGTCTTTAACACGTCGGTCTGTTTGCTGGGAGAGGATCTCCAATATGACGAGCAGACCAAATGAAGACTCTGGTGGGAAAATCTCGACATGAAGCCATCTATCTGGCACAGGATCGCATCCAGGGGAACAGCAAGCTAACAATATTGAGAATATTACCATGCTTTGACAAGAGCTCAATGAATAAGGAGGAGATTTATATCAAATCGACATAAAAGGAGTTACAGATTTTGTAGTTTTATTTTATGCAGAGGATTTTACTTTTTCGGTTAAAAGACAACTACATATACAAGTATAACTGTCAATTTATTTACTATCAATGCTAATGCTACAGATATGAAAACACCCATTCTCATTAAAACAACGTTGCTGGATTGTAGAGTCCTTTTCATGAGCATTTTTCAGTGCGTCGCAAATGATAGAAAAAAAAGGTAAGTCCGTGATAATATACATTTATAACATTTATTCTAACATGACATTTTAGTTAAATCTGACAATTGTCACATTTTATTTGCAATTTGGCATAAAATAAATCAATTGTGTTTATTGAATTTATAAAATGGAATTTTCTTTGATTTGTATAGTCTTATAAATTGTACTGATTATATTCGTAGATATATTATATAATTCGTAAATAATTTATTTTTCGATTATAGCGCCATCTATTGACAACTAGAATAACTAGAATAAATGTTATAAATGTCTGTAATCACAGACGTGCCTTTTTTCTGTTACATATAATTTAATGCGTTAGAAAGAAATCGAAAAACTGTGACGCAGTGAAAAATGCTCATGAAAAGGACTCTACTAATTTTTTTGCAGATGCGAAAGGAAAATGTGCTCACACTTACCTCTGTTCTATTTTCTGCTTATGGCTTTATCGTAAGATGCACTTACCTGAAAGAAACAAAAAAATTTATTAAATAATCTAGATTATGAATCATCAGAATCATAAGATTAGCTTTTGAAATTTACGATTATTGAAATAATTGTAACATAATAAAGCCATTTGGTCCCCACATATCTTTTACAGTGACTTCTGTAGATTTGATTTAAAATTTTAACATTAGATGTGAATATCTATCTACTATAGAGGAGTAACACCTTGACAAAAACCAGGGTTAATAGAAAACTAACAGTGTCCTGGTTAATAGAAAACTGTAAGGGATCCTAGTCTATGATTACAGATAAGATAAAAACGGACGAGAAAACCATTCGAAACTGCAAAAGTGGCAACGGATGGGGACAAAAGTAACTAAGAATCCGCCAGTCAGCCAATAATCTCCAAAAAGTGATAAGCATCGGTACATAGAACATTCGAAACATGTAGGTACCAAGAAGGCAAGGCAGGTATAAATATTATTCCAAGTGCGATGGAGAAATTCTGGAATAACAAATATAGATGAACACTATATCAATGATCCGGGGATGACACAACAAGAAAGAGAAATTGTGTAGCGGTAATAGTAAAAAGTAGAATTGCTAAAGCATTGATGGAATGTATGCCCATATCGGATAAAGTTGCGTTATTCAAGATTAACTTAAGTCCCTCTAATATAAACATAACATGGTGTTCTATTCTAGAAGACTATAAAATTGATAAAAAAACGTGAACTAACTAGTATCACGGGCGATTTTAACGCCCAAATAGAAACAATAACCTATAGGTATTACATTACAGGACCTGATGAAGTGCATGGTAAAATTTTAAAGTTATTATATGCACACCATATCACAGCTCTTGCAAATGCTGTTTTTCGAATTATTTCCATATTTATACATGTGTGAATCATTTTATTCCACTTTAAAATTGATAAAATTCAAACACCGAACAGTATACTAACCAAATCTGAAAGAAATGCTAAAGATAAGTGGAGTCCACCAATTATTCACCAAATTTTCAAGAATTATCAAAAAAAGTAAAATAGATGCGTTTAATTTTCAATATTATTTACTAATGTTGTTCTGAACAATTAATTATTCATGAATTATTTCCATTATTAAATAATTATTACTATTTCCCATCAAAACTAGTTAATTATTTATTGATTTTTAATATTTAAGTTTAATTAATATTTTGTACTTTCAAAAGTTTTTTAAAGAAATATAATGTCTGTAAAAAAAAATTAAATACCTTTTTGCATACTTCTTTGAGACGTGTTTGATTGCGTCTGGCGAAATATTTCCAATTTTGGAACATGGCTCAGACTACCAAGGAGCTTGATCTCTCTTTAATATATTAATAACGACAACAACATAAGGAACAGACAAGATTATCTCAGATAATATGAAGTGATGATTTTAAGAAACATGCTGGAATAGTGTATATGACAGCATCACTGAATAAAAAAGGAGACAAGGCCCTCTAAAAGAGTTTAAATACAGTACGAGAAGTAGATCTATACATAATATTATAGGGATATATGTAATTTCAAGACAGATACTCGCTGGATATATATTATTCTAGAGTATTTTTATATTTTTTATTATAATAATTTTATATAGGACTCTATAATTTTGTGGTTGATATAATGCAGGAGACTAATCTAAATATCCTCTTCTATTTATGTTTAATAATTTGTATATTAATTATATACTACGTGATGTAACCCTATGATTTTACACAATATATACATCAATAAATATTTATAGGTGATTATTTAAATCCTATATAGTGCCAAATATAGAACCGGAATAATTCCTCGTTGGAAACAGTGGATAGACACCCAAAGCCAAATCCATTTTGCATGCCGGACATGAAACTCGTCATTAACATCGAATTGTGAGTGGTCGTCCTGAGTTGCTTATGTATGCCATAAATTTTGTACATTCTGTTGACTACGGATTAATCCTTACGATGCTTCGGCTGTTGTGGCTGTAGCTGCATCACACGAATGTGCGGTTTGTACATCTTAACATTGTTTACAAATTAACGTTGCTTCAGCGCTGCCATTTCACGTTGCAATTCGAACAACAGATTATACATTTTGTTCCTGGAAAGTTTTTCAAGATTTAATAGGGCAGGGGCGGCCCGTCGGGGTAGGCAAGGTAGGCGCCGCCTACCCTCTTCAAATGTAGTACAATAATATAAATGATTAATATAAATTACTTATTTCAAAATTGTAATTTATAAATTTTGACACAATACCTACAATAAAATAGCAAAAATTATCCAAATTATTTTTAAAAATATCCAACAAATTTTCTCCGTAGTTATAATTATTGTACGCTCCTTATAGTATCAGTAGTACTGTATAAGATTCTATATTCTTCCTTGGTCAGGCACTTGAAAACGTAGCCTGAAATAGAACGACGCCAACACCGAATTGACGTGCGATCTCTCTCTGTTTACGCGAACTAAAGGCCTGCTTAGCGACCGTATTCTACGATTTTGAAAGGGCGGATAGGCAGAGTCTTATAGCCGGCCCTACAAAATTTTATCAGTTGCTTCTCTTGTGTCTTGTGAAACTGTTTTAAATAATTGTTTTTTGATTTTGGTTGTTATTAGTAGGTTAAGTATTCAATAAAACTAGGTAGGACAATTTAAATTTGTTTATGAAAACTGAATAATAAAGGTAAATTTGAGATCGGTCTATTGAAGGGCATTTTAATTTTATATTAATTTAGTAATAATTCACTAACGACAAATAAATCTGTGAATAGGTATTTGTCAGTCGTCCATTGTATTTTTATTGTGTTTCAATACAATTTGGATAATTTAAAGTTAAACTGACAAATTGTGTTATTAGATTATACAGATAATTAAAAATTTAAAGCGA
Organism: Diabrotica virgifera virgifera; assembly: GCF_917563875.1. Taxonomy (NCBI): domain Eukaryota; kingdom Metazoa; phylum Arthropoda; class Insecta; order Coleoptera; family Chrysomelidae; genus Diabrotica; species Diabrotica virgifera. The sequence goes on along the minus strand of NC_065444.1, from coordinate 4,740,565 downwards.
GGTTAATTGTTAACTTATCAATTTATTCGAAGAGTAAATTATTATTTGATACATATATAAAATAAGTAATATTTGACGTTGTTGAAACGTAGGTGTATTAGTTTTATTGGTGGAAAAATTTTAGTCATCGAATATGAATATTTTAAACGATGTAATATGCAGTTTGATCGAGACACCTTTTTCAAGGCGCCAAAATCAAGAAAGATCAGACATTATTTCAATGGGCCGGCCTTTACCAAATTTAACAATTTTATCCACAGATTAGACAAAAGACAATCGACCATTTTCGAGATCGTTTAAAACAATATGGTATGAAAATCATAAATGGCTAAGCGGAAGTTATTTTAAAAATTTACTTTTCTGTTGGCCTTGTCTGTTGCTCTCAAATTTTAAGCAAAATGTTTGGGTGAGTCAGGGATATTCAGATTTGAAAAATTTATCAGCTAGTGTAAAAAAAACATGAATCTTCGAAAGAACATTTAAACAATTGCTTAGGTTTAAAACGGTTAGAAAAAAATTAACAAACTATTGACAGTGCTTTAGCTGAACATATTTCTCTATCTAATAAGATATATAATGAAGAAGTTGAAAAAGATTGAAGAAGTTGAAGAAATTGATGTTACAATTCTGTTAGCAAAACAAGAACTTGCATTTCGCGGTCGTGATGAGAGCCATAATTCTTCAAATATGGGTAATTTTAAAGAAATTTTTAATTTAGTATTTAAACGCGATCAGGAAATCCAGGATCATGTTAAAAAATAGAAGGGGTGTTCACGGGTTTGTCAAAAACAATATAAAATGATTTAATAGATTGTCTTGCCGATTACGTAAAAAATGAAATTTCATCAGAAATTAATGAAAGTCAATTTTTTTCTATACTAGCGGACGATACTACTGATATAACCGAAAAATCACAGTGTACTTTAACAATCCGTTTTTTTTAACAAAGTTGGTCAGGTAACAGAAAGATTTTTAGGGTTTTTTGATGTTAGCGAGAATAGATCTGCAGACGCTCTATATAGTTTAATTTCAAACGTGCTTGAGCCATATGATTACAAAACTAAATTAATTGCTCAATTTTACGATGGTGCAAGTGTAATGGCTGGCTCTTTAAACGGATTACAATCAAAAATTAAAGTAGATGCTCCAAAAGCAATTTTTAAACATTGCTGCGCTCATAGATTACATTTAGTATTGCAAGACGGCTCAAAATGTATTACAAATTGTCAGATATTTTTTGTCGCCTACCCGAAGTATATGTGTAGCCTACCCGCATACTGAGGTCACGAGCCGCCACTGTAATAGGGTACAAAAATGTTTATGTAATATTTATTTTCAAAATTCTAAGTAAATGTACATTATGTGAATAAAAGTATAATTTAACTGAAAATGAGTCTTCTTTTTCTTCTTGTTCTTCTTCTTCTTCTTCAGGTGCTGTGTCCGTATTCATAAGTTGGCTGTTATCATGTTTGCAATTTCCTGAAACCTCTCTCTATCGGCGGCTGTTGTTACTCTTCGCCGATGTTACCAGTTTTTATACCTACTCTATATTTCTTTTTATGCGAAGGTAAATAAAACTTAAAGAAAAAGATATAATAAGAAAGCAAAATCGAAGAAAACAAACTATTTATTCTTATTTACAAAACTATAAAATCAATATATAATATAATATAATATAATATAATATAATATAATATAATATAATATAATATAATATAATATAATATAATATAATATAATATAATATAATATAATATAATATAATATAATATAATATAATATAATATAATATAATATAATATATAATTATTATTTAATCTTAAGTAGTTAAAAATATAAAAACAACAGAAAGAGATAAAAAGCCCAAAAATAATGTTTATGCTTGCCTCGAAGAATATTTTTTTTAGCGTACGCTAACATTGTAATTATTAAAACTATGTAATATGTTAGATACTATTTACAAAAACAAACAAAAAATAAGTTATCTGACTACTGTATCTGTATGTGGTGGTGGCGGCTTAGACTGATAAAACAACGTTTTCTTTTAAGATAAAAATTGGTCTGATCCTACCTTATATTTTTGTCGATGCTTCATTTGTCTTACGGGAGAAGAAAACACACAACTCTCTAGTTTCCTTTATTGGTTTCCACGGGCACTTAATAGTTTCTTCAAGTATTTGTCGGCCCTGGGAAAGGTGTGTCAAAAAATCCCACAATATACAATAAATAGGTGAGAAAGAAAAATGGCCTTAAAGATAGCGTGTGGCCAAAGAGAGAAAAGGTCGTGAAGACCTAAATATCCGATAATTATAAATCCTTGACAAGCAAGATACACTAAAACTTCGGAAAGTCGAATATTTCTTCATTAATTCTCAGGATGATTTCTGATTTAAAATCCTTAGACAGATTCATAAGACAACACTGCTTGTCCTCATGAAGTGAAAATCAAAAGTGAACAAAATATGACACTAGACTGTAGCATTACAAATTTCTGCTACAATGTTTTGTAAATTGTATCCATTAATTTTATATCCTATCCCAAGAAAAATATTTATTTTTCTAATTAATTTTGTTTGAGTTTATATATCATTAAAATTTCCTAAACCGCTCCTGTTGGAAATATTTCAATATTTCGCAACATTGAAAAACGTTAGGAAATTTCCTGTTTATTTGTGTGAGTAAACATTCATTATTCTAGAATGAATCCTTGAAAAGTTTTGGTATTTTTCCCTTTCTTTGACCGCGAAGCATCTTTTGTTATTATTGGTCTGAATTTTGAAAGACCGTTGAGTTGTTGTTGGCGATTGGTCAATATCTTGGTCGAAAAATGCTTCGGCTCGACGCACGAGGAGAATTTTCGGAAGGTAAGGTACGCCGCCGAAACGAATAGTTAGTTCTAAAAGTATGTTTGAAGGTTGAACATATTTTTTTAGGTAGAACTCAACAGACTCGCAGTAAGTCGCACTTGCCGGTATAAATTGGCTTTTTTCGTTATGGTAAACGAAGAAAAGGACTTGAATTTTGTCCAGTAAATATTAAGGAATATTGTTGCAAAGTTTCACAGAATTACGTTGGATATATTCATGTGAAACAGTATTATTGTAATGCAGTTTGGTATGCCGGTAAAAAAGTGCGCGGTTCCTGTCTTTTGTGTAGCTGTTGCTATTTTTAAGATGTTATGATAACATTCCTGTATTCAATTCCTGATTCCATGATGAGATTTTTGATTTGGTATCAACTTATCCTGTTTCCTGTTTGGTTAGGATTGAATGTCTTCCCTCCCCGCCCTTCTTGAATGGAAAATTTTGGTTATGTGTGAAGTGACGATTGGATTTTGTTTTAAAAATAAAGGTATGAAATAATGTTCATTTTAATTAAATTCCAAGTGGATATAAATTTGGTAAAGGTTTTAAATAATTAAATAGTTTGTTTTCAACATGGTAACTAATGGAAAGTTTTATGTAAAGTAAATAAAATGGCAGTGACTTTTGACAGCCATAAGTCAAATTTTTGTTTACAGATACACTGCTAAAGATAAGATTAAGAATTGTAAAATCATATATTTGTTTTATTTATTAATTTCTTGTTTGAGAATATGTTTATTCTCAAAGTAAAAATAATAAGGTCTAAAGGTTTCAATAAACATTATAAAATGTATCTATCTTTATTTCTGTAACCTTTTTCTTGGAAAATTATTAACCAGGTGTCTAATACAAATGAAATAAGTTTTAGAATAAAGAAAAGAAATGGCATAGAAGCCATAGGAAGGTAAATGATAGCCCAGTTTGACCCGACGAGGAATCTAAGATGAATGTCCCTAAATTGGTTCCCATAAGTACGGAATATGTCCAGTAAGTACTCGATATGTGAATTTGAGTATTTTTCAAACGGCGTCCAAATTTCTTTAAATAGTAGGAAAGTCCTCAAGTCTGTGTAAGTATCCTTTGCTTATTTGGATATGGTAGTTAGTCTTCTTTAAACCCTCTTACCCCCCCTAACGATTCCACGACCTACCACCGCACAAAAAATGAGCTGTCGTAGGCAAGAAGCTTTATATGCCTGTTCCTTCTTCTTTAGCCTCATTTCGACCCAAGTATCTATATAGTTAATCTTATCCTTGATCCCATCAGAACAGACATGTAAAACGCTTCAAGACAGATAAAGACAAACAAATGACACTTACTAGACAGGTAGCAATTTATACCTAAAGCTTACTTCATGCCTGATTTCCTTTATGATTTAGGACTTAAAAATGTCTTGATATCAGCTATGGAAGCTTATGTGAAAAGTTTGAGTACATTGGAGAATCTTATGCTAAAAAAATAATACCACCGATATCGTATTTCCCTAAATATAACAACTTGATGCATTCTATGTATTTAAGACCAGTCTCTGAAAGCGAAATTGAGGGAATTATAAAACACTTAAAAAGAACAAATCATCCAGTATTGACAACATTAGAACAGAAACAATAAGAACTATAGATAAACAAATCACCAAGTCGTTGATGGATCTAATAAATTTAATATTTAAAACTGGTGAATGCCCAGACAAATTTAAAGAAACTGTAGTAATTGCTATACACAAGAAAGGAGATAAACTAAGTTTGTCGAACTACAGACCAATTTCATTAATTATTACTTTAACAAAAATCTCTGAAAAATGTCTTAAAATTAGATTAACATCTTTTCTTGATAAACACAAAATATTATCGTCTTCTCAGTTTAGATTCCGTGAAGGTTTTTCGACAAACGACGCAATTATAGAACTCACCAATGAAATATATTATAATCGAATTAACAATAGCCAACCCACTGCGTTTTTGTTTCTAGATCTCGCAAAAGCTTTCGATACTGTAAGACAATGCTCTAAGCCAAAGCAGAAGAAGCTTTTTTGGCAGGTATTATACAAAATACTAACGTAAAAAGAGCCGAAGGGCGCTTATACTAGTTTTGCAGGCGGGCACCTTATACCCTAGCACCGGTACTGGATATAACAATTAAAAACACGAAAAGAAATATAATTATAAAAACCAAGTAACAATATAAAATATCTTGGAGTAAAAATCGACTTTGATTTAAGATGGGATGCACACATAGATCAAATAACAAAGTGTTTGAGAGCCTTGGTTCCAAAGTTCAAATATCTCAAATCCTTAATAGATTTAAAATATTTAAAAATACTATATTATGCACTAGTTGAATCTAGAATTTGATGTGGAGTACTTGGGTGGGGCGGTGTACAAAAAACTTATTTAAAGAAAGTCGACATCTTACAAAAAAAAATAACATACTCGTCTCATTTATTATTCTGTGATACTAACGTAATGGATATGAGGCAACTTTTTATGTATTCGCTGGTATTATACACATACAACCATAAACATATCCTGCATACATTACCTCATCACTATGAGACTCGTACTAAAACCAACCAACACGTGCAATTGGGAAATATTAAAAAATCAATAGGACAGAGATCTGCCATGTATCTTGCTCCAAAAGTATTTAATCACTTGCCCAACATATACAAGACATATATATTAATACTCTTAATTCACTAAGTATGGTAAAATCTATATTCAAAAAGCATGTATTGAACCTTGATCGGAATATTGTACATAAATTATTTGATCTGACTTAACAAGTAAAGTAAAGTGAACAAAAAAAAAATAATAAATAAAAAAAGAATGTTTGCAATAGAGTGGTTGTTAAATTTACCCAGTTCCTTTATGTATAATATAAAAAAAAGAAAATAAATAAATACATGTAAGATAATAGAATGTTTGTAGCTAGGCATTTAATATACACATAATATATTTAAAAACTAAACAATGTCACACTCTATCCCGGCGTTCGACCAATAGGTTTTAACGGGTAGTGAGCAAATGTTTCTTTATTTTCCAGCATAAACATGTAAAATTAAAAAGTAGAATGTAATAATGTAAAACGTAGAATATAAAATTAAAATGTATGTATTTAATTCTTGTACTGTGAAATTAATAAACATCCAGATTTAGTCATACGGCTCACACTCCCTCTAAGGGGAAAATTGACTCATCCCAGATACCTACGGTATCAAAAGGATTGAGCTCTGGTGGGACTCTTTCCGTGTTATCGAGCCCTAGGTGACTTGGAATGCAGGTGTATCTCCCAAAAACTTTCGTACACTTCTGGCCGTCGCAAATAGTACAGCTTTCTGCATGGTCTTATAAAGATGTTCATTGAGACCCAGCTTTTTTATGCTTTCGAGGAGGGTCTTCGGAATGACTCCAGTAGTAGACATAACAATAGGTATCGTCTGGGTACTTTGCATTCTCCATTGTCTCCGTATTTGAATTTCCAGATCTTTATACTTAGCGATCTTTTCAGTAAATTTACTACGTAGATTATTGTTGTTAGGTATCGCCACATCAATTAGTGTTTTTTGTCTTGTTAATTTATTAACTAGTACGAGATCTGGTCTATTATGTGCCACTGTTTGGCAAATTATTATTATTATAAATAATAATATACTTCTATACTATTATTTTATACTAAAATTTTATGGAAATTTTACTTGCATAATAGATTTATCAAAACGCACATACAGTAGGAAAAATGAAAAAATAACCATGAACGAACATATAAAACACGCTGTATTTTCCTGTCACCGTGTCACACAAAAAATTGGCCAGCGCAAGTACATGTAATTATTATTACATGTAATTATTATTATTACATGTATTTGCGCTGGGCAATTTTCTTTGTGACACGGTGACAGGAAAATACAGCCTGTTTTATATGTTCGTTTATGGGTATTCTTTCATTTTTCCGACTGTATTTCGATTTATTGGCATAACTATGTAGTTTTTTTAGTATAACATAATTCCTTGTTTCTCTTGGGGCAATAATATTTTATCTGTCCCAAATCACAAAGTTTAAAGCAAAACAATCTGAATAAAACTTCCGAAACATAGGTAAAACGTTGTAAAGTAGTTAAATACATAATATGTTAAAACGAGTTATATTAAAATGCCTCTCAACAATATTACAACCCTTTTTAGAGCATACTCGTATATACGGATTCCACGTGTATGATGCACTTAAATGTAAATTAACAGGATTTGTCGAGAACTTGCCAATCCCGAATATTACCTTTGTGCAGAAAAAAAAATTGTAACAACGAATAAATTCCGTTAAGTTCCGCTTATGACTACAGCCTGATTAATTAGTAGTTTACCAAGCTCTCCTATTAGTAAGCACTCGTGAAGAGTTTCAAGAGTACATTTCCATAACCAACCAACTTTAGTACAATAATATTGTACATTTTTTGAGTTGCGCTAAAACTTTCTGAACTGGATTTATAACAAAGACAGGAGGATTTATAACATGGCATCTACTCCTAGCGGAGTGATTGCCTCTCTCTTTGGGCATTTCTGAATTATTTGTCGCGGGAATTCAGTCCTCTTTAACAGTTTGATTTTACAGTTGTTATGTGGCTTGGCATCTTCTACAATTTTTCTCCATTCGTTCCTATTTTTGCTTATGGTTACCCATTCTCTAACTCCCATCTTCTTAAGGTTCTCAATTATCTGGTTCTCCTATCTCGTTTTCGATCTTCCTCGTGGTCTGCCTGATACTGGTCTTCATTTGGTGAAGATCTTGATAACTTGATTTTGACTTGATAACTGGATTACTCCTGCGATTTTTGGAGTTGCTGAAAACGAATACGCCATCAGAACCGACACCCGGAACACCTAGGTATATAGGGTCACGCCATCTGGAGTTTCGAGCGATTTTGCCACAAAATTGATGCAAGCAGATTACACGAGGGATTTTAGTGGTTACTGAACACGGGTACACCATCAAAACTTACCCCTAGAGCACCTGGTGTCCAAGGTTACTGCTAAAGCAAGAAACCCATTATGAACGCCCGGCACGGCACAGCCCGGCACGGCACAGCACAGGCCGACACGTCCAAAAACCCATTTGTAACGGCCGGCACGGCACGGCACCGGAAAAATGATCATATATTTTAAAAACTATCGTAAAATAACAGTTTTTAAAAGACATAAACTACACAATTTTAAAGAATATGCATCATGTTAAAAAAACGAATTCATGGTTAAAGATAATGTACGTACCTGTCCATTGATCAAAATTTTCGGATATTTGTACCCATGTATTGTCCTTTTTCTTACTATCATGATAACTTGAGTCCGATGCATCATACAAAAATGGGTATTCTCTGACACTCTCAATGAAAAGTTCGTCCATATTATTTTATTTCAAAAGAAACAACGCGCTTTCAATTAAAAAATCAACAATATATCTGCTTATTACCAACAATTATGACGCACTGGGGCCGACTGGCCGTTCAGGCTGTTTGACTTCAACGGATTTTATTCTCCTTGGAGAATTTTGGCCGTTCCGTTTGCGTGCTGGCCTGTGCCGGGTCGAGCCGGCCGCTCATAATGGGTTACGTTGCATTTAAAACTATACAAATGAATTTGGACTGTCCTGTGCCGGGCCGGGTTGTGCCGTGCCGGGCGTTCATAATGGGTTTCTTGCTTAAGGCACATCACCTTCACGAGTTTTGAAAGTTTTCAGCCTTGAATGCATGCAAATGGATTACTAGGCGGATTTTGGAGCCGCTGAATACGAATACCCCATCAGAACCAAACACCGGACCACCTGTTGCCCAAGGTCACTGCTAAGGCATGTTACCTTCTGGAGTTTGGAGGGTTTTTGGGCACCAGGTGCACGGGAGGTCGTTTCGATGGCGTATTTTGGGAACGATCCCAAAACCAACCGAGTGATCTATTTGCATAAATTTAAGTGCCGAAAATTCTCCAAATTTCAGATGACGTGCCTTAGCAATGAGCCTGGGCACCAGCTGTTCCAGTGGTCGGTTCTGATGGTGTGTTCGTCATCAGCGACACCAAAAACACCGAGTAACAAAATCTGGCCCTAAATACACTTATTTTGACATGTCGTTTATGCACATTTTGATGCATTTTATGGACTTAAAAATGCAACCATGCATTTTCATCTATTCTTCTATAGTAGACTTTTTTCTTGGCATCATCCTGGACACAATATAAAAAGTTGTAAATCTCTAAGTGCTGTATTAAAAATCGATTTATTTTGTGCTAAATTCCCTGGTCTACTAGCCTTAAAAAACTCTTCGTAATATTTCTCGCATATTTTTGTCATCAATCTTAACTGTTTGATTTTACTAGTTTTTTCTTGTTTTGTGATTTCATACAGTGCGCTGGAATAAGTGTTCCGGCTCTCTATTAACTTATTTTTTTAGCGCATTAGAAAAACGCTCGAACAGGTGGATTTTTAAAATATTCATAGTATATTATGGCATCAATGTTTCGAACTTTACGCGATCCCTCTTCCGGTGACAGGCATAACTTTGATTTTTTTAAATAAAAAAGTACATCATGTGACACCTCATTTTAAAGCTTTTAAAATACTGACTACAAAAATATATAATACTTTAATCCTTTTTGAGGACGTAGGCACAAAATTTCTGTCGAACTCTTTTTAAATCTATTCATTTTTTTCTAATCCTGAGAAAACTGATAAGTATTTTTGAAAAATTTTAACACAGAATGAAAGACTACATTATTAACGAGGGTAACAGAAAGTTTCTTTTAAATGATATATTTTAAATTAAAAGTCCCACTAAATTTTCTCTTTTTTCAACCCTATAATTTATTAAAATAAACATTATTGAAGTTCTCAGGGACTTTAAACCCTCGCTAATATTTTAGTCTTTCATTCTGCGTACAAATTTTTAAAAAATACGTATTAGTTTTCTTAGGATTCGAAAAAAAATGAATGCATTTACAAAGAATTTTACCGAAATTTTGATCCTACGTTCTCAAAAAGGATTAAGTATTATGCATTTTTGTAATCAATATTTCAAAATCTTTTAACATGGGGTGTCACATGATGTAGGTACTTTCCCATTTAAAAAAATTAAAGTTAAGCCTGTCACCTGAAGAGGGATCGCATAAAGTTCAAAACATTGATGCCATAATATACTATGATTACACAGCCCAACAAAAAAATTTTTAGTCTTGCTGCCGAAAAAAATCAACTGATTGGTTAATTTATCTGTGCTGATTCCAAAAATACAAACCTTTTCTTTGTGTCAGCTCTAGTTTTCGAGATATAGCATACTCATCAGATACTTAAATATTCTTACAGTTCTGTATATTCCACCACTATAGCTGCACTATATCTTTTGCATTTTTTTCCTCAGCAAGATGATATGGTATTTTTTAACAATATTAAAGGACTATTATAGAAAAAATGGGTGTATCGGAGTATACACCAGATCACTGGCGTCTTTTTATCGACAGTTACAAACGAAGTTTAAAGTGTGTCCTTCTGCATAATGGCAACAAATATAATTGGGCATTCTACAAAAATGAAAGAAGAATATAAAGCAATATCGCTGGTGCTAAAAAACATTAATTATGATCAACATCAATGGGCGATCTGTGTTGATTTTAAGATGGTGAACTTTTTCCTGGGACAACAAGGTGGCTATACAAAAAGAATGTGTGTGTACTTTGTACGTACGTAAGAAGATATTCTTCTATTATATAATAGGTAATTTAAACGAAGTAAATATACTGAAAAGGTTATTTGTACTTATTTTATTTAAAAATCAAACTAACTTTCTTATCTACCACTTTCAAAAAAGAAGAATATCTTCAAAAATTATATAATAATATACTTATAATCATAAAATTTATAAAAAAATTAAAAAAATAATAACTTGCTTGGGGCTTGAACCCATTTCACGTCCACCGCGCCGTACGAAAGTTGACGGTATTTCAAACTGCACCACATTCGCGTATACGTCATGTGGGAATATACACAAACTAAACGTTTACACCATAAATTTATATGAATTTAATAAAATTAGTAGTTTGATTTTTGTCGAAATAAAATACAACAAAATATAGAGTAAGAAAACGATATATGAGATGAAGATTTGTAGAAAGTTTGTTCGTAATCAGATTATGTAAATTAAAGCATTGCCTACTAATAGGTAACTACATTATTTTGTTTACATTTTCCAAATAGATAGGTATTGAAACTATTAGGTATTTCCAACTGAAACATTTAGAATTACGTACCTGCGGCTTTTCAAAACTATTTAAAAGGTCATAGTCCTGTCGCCAGAGGGGGTACAACGGCCTCCTTAATTCAGATGGACTTACCCAAGTTTTTTTTATATATTTTGACCCGTAGAATACGAATTTTTTGGGTAACAGTTGATCCGGATGTCGATAAGATTGTTATAGACAAAGAACTTGAGGAATTACATAACAGGGATTTCTCGCAAAACAAAACATCTTTTTGTATTTTTTGGGTCATTTTAAGCAAAAAACATTCCTACAAGTTTTTTCGTAGAATGCATAGTTTTCGAGATAACCGCGGTTGAACTTTCAAAAAATCGAAAAATTGCAATTTTTGAACCCGAATAACTTTTGATTAAAAAATAAAGTAGCAATTCTGCTTACCGCATTTGAAACTTTAAGTCAAATTATATCGGTTTTGATTATTTGAATTGCTAAAAATTAATTTTTTTATTGTTAAACAAATCTATAAACACCTAGTGTTTCCCGTACCTAATACATGCGTTTTAACGCATGCTACGTACAAATTGCCTCGCTTGCACTTGTAGCTACTCTACCTACTCGTTCGATTTTAAATGAGAAATCATTGAAAACATCACTCACATACTAGGTGTTTATAACTTTGTTTAACAATAAAATAATGAATTTCTAGCAATGCAAATAATCAAAACCGATATAATTTGACTTAAACTTTCAAATGCGGTAAGCAGAATTGCTACTTTATTTTTTAATCAAAAGTTATTCGGGTTCAAAAATTACAATTTTTCGATTTTTTGAAAGTTCAACCGCGGTTATCTCGAAAACTATGCATTCTACGAAAAAACTTGTAGGAATATTTTTTGCTTAAAATGACCCAAAAAATACAAAAAGATATTTCGTTTTGCGAGAAATCGCTGTTATGTAATTCCTCAAGTTCTTTGTCTATAACAATCTTATCGACATCCGGATCAACTGTTACCCAAAAAATTCGTATTCTGCGAGTCAAAATATATAAAAAAAACTTGGGTAAGTCCATCTGAATTAAGGAGGCAGTTGTACCCCCCCTGGCGACAGGACTATCACTATAATTATAAATTTGATTTTATTTCTGTCCACACATCAATAAAAACTAATATTCTTGTTCTCATGATCATTTTTCAGTGCGTCATTAATTATGACGTCATATACTGTATTGGGTGTGTCGAGACTTATTTCATGTAATTATTGACGAATCTGACAGATGCTCGAATCGTACTTAGCCATAGGTGAAAAGCTTGTGGAATTAAACTAATTAGTAATTTAGTAGATTTGATTTTTACACAATATGTTAACATGTAGGTATTTTTTATAAAGGGGAATAAAATTAAAAAGTAAACAATATTGTTAATTAAATTTATAAAGAAGGAAACATTAAAAAATGACACAAAACTATCCATAAATTGTGTTTTTATCTTCTTCTCTAGGTGCTGTATCCGCTTCAAAAGTTGGTAATCATCAGAGCGATTTTTATTTCTGAAACCGCGGCTCTAAATAATTCATTGTTATTACATCCAAACCAGTTCCTAAGGTTTTTCAGCCATGAGTTACGTCTCCTTACTATGAATATTTTTCTTGCATAATGACCTGGAGTATAAACTAACTTCTAACGAATTAAATTCTAAACCAAAATACAAAACTAACTTTTAACGAACTAAATTCTAAAGCAAAACACAAAATAATGCACAAAAACGTTGTGAAACACAAGGGAAGTCGAATTCGAAATTTCAAAATGACAGGTACACAAAATACTGACCTGAATAATAACCGTCACTGACTCTTTGACACTTCTAAAAAATGGCCAAAATGGACGAAGTTTTCGTCAAATGTTCGTAATACGTGTATTTGATTGGCTAGAAATAACGCGCATTCTAAATATCAACGAATCAAACGTAGGTTAGGAATAGACATCTTATGTATATAACCATTGTAATGCTGCATTATTTTTGTGTTTAATCACGGAGCTACCGCTTTTTCCGTCTCATCAAACTTAATGCATTAGAGAGAAATCGAAAAACTGTGACGCACTGAAAAATGATCATGAGAACAAGAATATTATACAATATTTTTGTTTACCGATAACCTCCATATTGAACAATTATTGACAGATCATTTCAAAATTTCAACACCCAATCAGAGCCCGTATAACAACTAATACCATACTGTCGGTGTGCGCATGCGCGCGGATCAATCAAATTTTACCCTCAATCGATTCGCCGCCAAAGAAGAATATCTTCAAAAATCCCTGTTTCCTGTGTCTTTGTGATAGCAGGGCTAAGGACCAACAATGAAGTAGAAGAAAATAGAGTTCTAGAGATGCTTTAGTTTAAGGAAAAGCTACCGTAGGTAACGAAGCATTGGTCGACCGAGAGAAAATAATATTACCTCCGTTACATATTAAACTAGGGCTGATGAGACAATTTGTAAAGGCACTAGACCGGAATCGTCCTTGTTTTGAATACTTGTCCAGCAAATTCCCTGTACTTATGCCCAGTATTATAAAACATTAACTTATCAAGTAAAATTTAGTTTGAAAGTAAAACAATTTATTCTACAGATTTGCGTATTATAAACGCAAAGTAAATTAACTCTGGTAGTAAATCTGCGAAATAAACTATTCTTTAGTTTTCTACCAAGTAAATTTTATTTAACAAGTAAATTTGACACTAATGACAGTTTCAATGTATTTTCGGCTGCTGTGAAAATATAAGTAATACCTAAGGTTAAGTTTTAGACTATAACCATTTTCTGTTTGCAACTACGTAGTTGAATATTTAGAAATGTACTTCTTCAGTAATAAACTAAAAACTATTAAATTTTTTATTTTAATAACTAATTTACAATAAAATAAAATAAAATTAGGCAAACGGGTATTACATTTTTAAATTCTCGAACTCATCCCCATATTGATGTTTTAGTTGTAGAATCTTTTCTTTAACTGCCAACTCTAGTTTCTGTTTTTCTAATTTTAAAATGTCTCTACTTAACTCTTTCTTTTCTCTTCGAACTTTAAGAATTTTTAAAATCTCCTTTCTTCTTCACACTTACTATTTTTGTGATGTGGGACCCTCGATACATAATTAGGTCTTTTACACTTTTTCGGTAGTTTAACATGTTCATTTCCAGTGCATTGTTCAAGACTACCGTTGATCCTGTACTTCTTCAGCAACTTGTGCAACCCCACCTAAACACTGACGATTTATGTAATTTTAGTAAATTGAATTGTTATTGTTTTGTTTTCTTTACTTTTTGTAAGCTTTGTCGATAAAATTGTACAATTTTTCATGGCAATAAAGCATATTTCTATTTCTATACCTTCATTACGAAGAAGTTCATCAAATGGAGCGGTGCTATCATAAATATTTACTATATCATAAATATTTACTATTGGCTGCGTTCCACTAGTACTCGCCATGGATAAATATTTCACCCCAATGGAATCTGTCGCTTGAAATATATTTGAACCACCACCGGTTTTGTAAATTTCCACTTTTTTATTGGCCTTATCTTTTTTGGCTTTTTTTAATGTTACCATAAAGAAGTCTTAACTGGCCTGCATTTCTTATTCCACTTTGTGCCGTTGCAATAAACTCCTCGGTAATAACCTCCCATACTTCGTTCTTCAATTTTACACTTGTGCCATCCGTTTGTTTATTGTCAATTACAATAAAGTATTGTTTTACGATTTCTAAAATGTTTTCTTTCTCCTGTTCTGTGTACTTTTTTCCTTGCTCTCGTTTCTTTTCAGCCTTGTCCATTTTTTGAAAATAATTTATATAGGTATTTCTAATTTAAAAAACATATATGGTGACACTTCAGAAAGGCACAAAAATAAAATTAACCTAATTTATATAATCTTTTTCTTGTTTCTTAGACATATTTTGTACACCGCCATCTGTAATTATACTAAGAAGCTACAAAAAGTTTTCAATAAATATTTTATTCATTAGTTAGTTATTTACTTGGTAGTTTTGCTTTATAATACCGAATTTAATTAACTTGTTGATTTAGTAGCAAAGTAAATTTAACCCACAGATACTTATTTGATGATTTATTTGTTGTTTATAATACTGGTCATTAGTAACGAAAAATTGAAAGCCGGAATATTTGATGGGCCTCAGATACGGCAACTTATAAAATATTCGCATTTTACAGATTCGATGACTGAAATTGAATGTAATGCATGATGTTTTTTTGTGAAAGTTGTGAAAAATTTTCTTGGAAACCATAAATCGGAAAATTACCGGGACATAGTGGAAGAAATGCTCAAAAATTTTAACAAACACGGTTGTCATATGAGTATTAAAATTCATTACCTCCACAGCCACTTAGACCGTTTCCCAGAAAATCTTGGTGACCTTAGTGAGGAACAAGAGGAACGCTTCCACCAAGATATCAAAATGATGGAAGATAAGTATCAGGGGAGATGGGACACTCACATAATTTTATTTATTTTATTTATTTATTGTTTATACATATGACCTGGCCTCTAGTGACTAATCCAAGTCGTTTTTTCCTGTTGGGATTACAGATATTCTTTTATATTTTTACATTTTTTACTAAACTACTTAATCTATTTTTACAATTTATTAATTTATTTGCCATAATCTATTAATTACATTTAACAAATGTAAATAAACAATATACATTTGTTAAAATATTTTTGGTACTATCAACTCCCTTCTAAGTTATAAAGACAGTCCCTCTATTTTCAGAAGAGAGTTGGTAGTTTTTTTTTTAATTTAATGAATTATTTATTGAATTATTATTTTTTTTCTACTACCGTTTAATAACATGCTCATTATTCGCTATTTTTTCATAGATAATAGCACCCATTACTGTACCTGTGAGTAATAATTCATTACTCACGGGCTGAAGTTACTCACGGGTCATTACTCACGGGCTGAAGTTAGATTCAAGTGGCGCATGCCACTTTTAATATTAATCGTATATAAACTGCAAATAAAATTACCTAAACTTGTTTATTTAATACAATAATTATTGTAATTTATACCAATAATTAACTTCGAAAAATTTTTAAAGGAATTTTAACTGTAACAATGTCAGTATATTTTGTACGTTTATATCTTGTTTACTAAAAATTTTGACGTTTATCATTCAATTTAGTGACAGTGATGTTAGCGCATTTTGTTTATGTTAATTGGAGTTTATAACTAATATTGTGTTTGTTTTTCAAGTTATATTGCGTTAAATATGTTATAACATATTTTGTATAGTTATATTATTATATTATATATAGTTAAATGTAAATATACATTATAACTATATATATGAAATACGTCCACCGACAAGAGCCATTTCCTATATATTAGATTCACTGACAGTAGGTACAAATTTAAGCTTATAATTTTTCGGAAACGAATAGAACTTATATTGACTATTTCTAGTTCTATTTTTACAATAAATAAGAATTTGGTAATAGTAGGCAACCAATTATTCAGCCACGTACTAGGGGTAAATAGCATTTAGGTATTTTTGTAAATTATTATATTTTAAATCTCGAGTAGTTGATAATTAAACTTTTTACTAATTAAAATAAAAAAAGGTCGTAGAAAAAGTATAGTATTCTACTCGCATGTAATGGCTATTACTCACTCTGATGAATTACGACACTCGCCTACGGCTCGTGTCACAAACTTCATCATCGTGAGTAATAGCCATCATTACATGCTCGTTGAATAATATACTATTATTTATTTATTTTATATTGAATTATTATTATTATAATTGTAAATATCTATTTTTGAATTTATATTTTATTTTATTTATTTTAACTTTATCTTACTCAACTTAATCAGGGTTGGATTATTTGTTGTCTTCTTCTATTATTATAGATTTCTTGTTGTTTTTTAGATATTATTTCTGTTAGATTGTTTAATATTCCAAAATATTCTTCATTTTGTAATATATCTTTTTCCACCTACCTCTACCGAAAGTATACCTTTCCGGACCTGATTATAGGGAGCAAAGTTGTACTTTTCCTCCCTAGGGAGGAAAATATTTTTCCTCCCTAGGGAGGAAAAGTAAAAGTGACATCATAGTATTTCATTCATGAAATATAACTTATTGACGCCCTGTACAATATCTATTTTGTATTACGTAAATATCTATACATTTTAACGTTTATTTAAAAACACTCTGTGTTTTTCAGAATGGTAAAAAACAGTAAATTGTTATTCTGATTTAACAATGTTTACATTAATAATTTGACTTATATTTGACAATTGACAGTTATATTGTACCTACTTGTTAGTTTTAGTTCTAATAAATTTTGTTGGTTAGTTACATAAATAAATTAAGTAAAAATGAAAAAATGACTTGTTATTTGAGGAAGGTGGAAAAACCATATGTATAACATGGGAGTAAAGTGCCTTTTCCTCCCTTGAATGATTACTGCCCTCCGCTACGCGTCGGGCAGTAAACTTCATTCTCGGGAGGAAAATTAGCACTTTCCTCCCTTGTTATACAAATAGCTATTATTTCAATTCTTTCTAATCTTCTTCTCATTTCTCTATGTTCTTCATTTTCTATAGTATTTTCACAATGTAACACTATATGTTCTGGTGTACCTAGTTCTCCACAATATGCATCATCTTTTAAGTTAAATCTTTCCAAATATGTTGGGTACGGTCCATGTCCTGTTAAAAAGTGTACTAATCCTTGTTTTGGATTAAAATAATTTGGAATGTTTTCTAATATTGGTATAAAATTGTATAAACGTCTAGATTTTGTTGAATTTTCCCATTCATTTTGTCTTTTTCTATTTATTATTTCTTTTAATTCTCTTTTATTTCTTATATCTAATCCTATTATTTGTATTATTTTTCAATGTTTTTCTTTTTTTTTAGCCAATAAATACATGCTCTTTTTTGTGTTTCTAAATGCATTGGCATTACTTCAGTTAAAACTGTGAGTGCCTGTGTTGCAGTTGTTCCAAATGCTCCCGTCATTCTTACAAGAAATCCTCTCTGAGCTCTATTTAATTTTTCTGCATTTTTTTTTATTTATTAATCTATGTGCCCATACACTTGAACCGTACCCTACAATTGATGCAAGTATTGTATTACTTAGGTATATTCTGTGTATATATACTAACGAAATTCTATATTCCTTCTGTGCTAGACTAGCAATGCTATGCATGATCTTTGTTGCCTTTTCACAGACACAACTCATGTGTTTTGCAAATAATTTTTGTTCGTCTATTATAATACCTAAATATCTTGTTTCTATTTTTCTTTTTATTGTTTTCCCTCTAATTTTTATAATTGGATCTCTTTCTAAATTTTCTTTTATTAAACTATATGTTGTTTTTGAAATTGATATTGTTAATTTTACTTTATTCATCCAATCATTTACTCTTATTAATACTTCATTGGATTTATTTTCTAATTCTCTTCTTGAGTTTGCATCTATGATCAACAACAAATCATCTGCATATGCTATGCTTCCAAGCACTTCAGGATCTATAGTCAATTGTTCCAACAGTTCCTCTAGCATTACATCCCAGAACATAGGTCCACATACTGATCCTTGTGGACATCCTTTTGTGATATGTTTTGTCTTTTTTCCTGTTGGACAGCTTAGGCTTGCATATCGGTCTTGACAGTAGTTTCTGAGACAGAAACATTTTTACAGAAACATGATTACAGATTCTTTGGACATCTCATTCTTCGAAGTCTTTCAAAGAATGACGGCCACCAAAGATTGTCAAAAGCCACAGACACGTCTATAAAGATCATTAAAACATACTTTTTTATGCTTTCATTTACTATTTCAAATACTTTATTTATTGCATCTTCTGTTGATCCACCTTTCCTAAAACCATACTGACCAGGATGTAATCCAATTTCTGTTCTTATTTGATTTAATTTTTTACATAGTAATTTTTCTTGTAATTTTCCCATTGTATTCAATAAACATACCGGTCCATATGATTTCGGTAAGGCAGGAACTTTATCTTCCCCTTTATATATTATTATAACTTCTGCTTGTTTAAAATTATTGGAAAACCTTCTTTGTCTAAGACATTCATTATATAATGATGTTAGTACTGGAATTATTTGTTCCGACGATGCTTGAAGTATTTCAACATGAATATTATCCGGTCCAGGTGCCTTCTTTCTTTTCATTTCTCTCATACTTTCATATACTTCTTCTTCTGTGAATTCCTCTATTTCTCTTTCTTCTTCTATTTGGTATTCTTTTATCATTTCTTCTCTTATATTTCTTTGTTCTAACGTTTCTCCTTCTAATTTATCTGGAGGTAATAATACATTAAGTAATGTTTCGGCCGATTCTTTCCAATTTTCTGTAAATGTTTCATCTTCTTTTTTTAAAGATTTCATGATGGAGGATTACTGCTGGAGTCTTCAAAGGAACCGTTCTTTTAAAGCCATTGCAAGAAAATCATAGAAAAGGAAGTTTTTAGGTGACGCCGAATAACAGATTTGTGCTGCGACGCCGGTTAGGTTAGATGAAAAGTTAAGTTTTTTTAGCAGATATATGTAATGGTTGTTGTAAGTATATTGTTATACAATAAATATTTTACTTTTTATTCGTGTTTTGTTTATTTGATGGGTAGCAGCACTACATATAGGTAGGTGGTGCTGCGTTAAATTACCCTATAAGTTAGATATGTGATCTGTTTTCGAATTTTCTGAAAACGATCTTATGGAGCAAATTTGGTGGCATTTTTGGATTCAGCAGACCCAAATTACCTAGAAACAGTAAAAAAATTTCCGGCAGCAAATTGTGTGTTTACCGGTGTTATTTTAAATATCGACCTATCCGAGCGTTTTGCTTATGTGCAAATAAATAAATTATGTGCAAATAAATAAGTTAATAGAGAGGACTTATTCCAGTGCACTGTATACTTACATACTTTTACGTAATTGTTATCATTTAACCACGTTCACGTATCAACGAATAAATTCTGCTAAGCCCCGCTTATGGATACAGTCTGATTAATTAGTAGTTTACCAAGCTCTCCTATTAGTAAGCACTCGTGAAGAGTTTCAAGAGTACATTTCCATAACCAAACAACTTTGTTAGTTTTACACAGCTTTAGTACAATATCTATTGTACATTTTGAATCGCGCTAAAACTTTCTGAACTGGATTTATAACAAATATAGGAGGAGTGCCAGGCTGAATGTGTTCTCGGTTTTATTATTAGGTACATCTAAAAGTTTATTATACAAACTTTTATAGAGGAAACTAACAAAACAACTTTGTTGGTTATTCCAAAGTTTGATAGTTTGACGGCATGATTTTCTTTCATTTACAGCAGTTTGTGTATTTTATAGAGATCCTGAAATAATATTACAGTTCTAAAACGTTCCTTTTGATTTACGGTTTTTTCTACAAAGTATAGTTAGAAAAAGATCATTTTAGTTAATAGAACTTGGCGTCATCGATATAACTGAAACAATCATCAACATCAACAGTTAGTCCATCCATTGTCAGATGTAAGGCTTTCTTAGGTGTGTCCATTCATTTCTGTTTGATGTTTTTTGCATTCACTCGTGGCAAGCCATTCACTTGATGGCATCAGTCTATTTGGTTTGAGATCTGCCTCTGCGGATCAGACATTGTGACATTTGGAGCCAGGTATCGAGTGTTGTCCTGTGCTTTCTATGCTATTGGACAACATGGTCCCTCAATTTAAGTTCTCATCGACCTTCTTGGTTCAGGGTTCAATTTCCCGACCAAGATGGGTGGTTGGTACGAGAACCCACACTAATCTGTCAAAGCGGACTTACCGTTTTCACAGATAGGTCTAGAATAGACGAACGAGCAGGTACTGGAGTGTATGGTGGTGGAGTGGGATTTGAGTCAAGCTCTTGGCTACCATGCACCAGTCTTTCAGGCTGAAATCTTTGCGATCCTGGTATGTGCTTAAGATATGATAGATAGAGCTTGCTCAGGCCAGACCATCTCTATTTGCTCTGACAGCCAGGCAGCTCTAAGGCCTTTGGAAGTGCCCAAAGCTGGTGCTTAAGTGCAAGAGAGCACTGGATGATATTGCGCTGACCAACAGAGTTAACTTAGTGTGGGTACCGGGACAAACAGGTATGGAGGGGAACAAACGGAGTGACTCCCAGGTAAGGCGGCGCTTATCCACTCTGTCTGTGGAACGTGAACCTTCAGTACTGCTCAGGGTAATCTCAAGGAGTTCCTTCTGTTGAGGTTCCATGACGCCTAGGTCAGTTGTGTAGGTATGAGACAGGCTAAACATAGCGGGGCCACTTAGAAGTCTCACAGCCCAACTTCTTCTTTTAAACGGTAGAAGATGCTCCCTGGTGGTCAGTATGCTCAGCGGCCACTGTCGACTCTGGTGCTGCCTTCCTACTCCTCTCTTTCTCTCGATTTTTCCGTTGATCATTAGTTAAGTACCTATATCGGTACTTATTATTTCTCAGTATGTGGCCTAGGTATGATGTTGTGCTATCCTTCTCCGGTAGATCCCAAAGGCCACCAATTTATTTACGGTTGATGTCTTAAGAGTCCACCACCTTTCAACTTCATAGAGAAGAGTCGAGCAGAGGTAGCATTTTCATAAACGTAGTCGAATTTCGAGTTTAATTCGAGAATTACATAGCAATCTTCTAATTTTTTCGAACAATTTTCTGGCCTGTTCTATTCTCGATCTTATTTCGAAATCGATCCAACACCCCATGTACTTAAATTTGTTGACCTGTTCTAAAATTATCATCGTTCTCTTTGCCTTATCCCCATGCGGGGTCGGCTTCCCTAATTGCATTTCTCCACACAATTCTATCTTGGGTCATATCAATGTCAATCCCCTTTACCAACATGTCCTGCCTTATCGTCTCCCCCCAGGTCTTCTTTGGTCTTCCTCTCCTACTCCTTTCAGGAATCTGCACTTCATCTAATCTTCGTATTGGATGATTAACGTCTCAACGTTGAACATGATCAAACTATCTTAACCAATGTCTCTCATTTTGGCATCAATTGGTGCCACACCTAGACTTCCCCTAATATACTCATTTCTAATTGTATCCTTCTTTGTCACTCCACCCATCCACCTAAGCATTCTCATTTCCGCCACATGCATTCGTTGTTCCTCTTTCTTCTTCACTGCCCAACATTTAGTTCCGTATATCATAGTCGGTCTTATGGCTGTTTTATAGAATTTTCCCTTCAGCTTCATTGGAATTTTTCTGTCACACAACACACCACTCACTTCTTTCCACTTCATCCATTCAGTCCTAATTCTACCGCATGCATCTCCATCTATTTCTCCATTACTCTGTAATACCGATCCCAGGTACTTAAAACTATTGCTTTTTACAATCAGTTCACCATCCAAAGATACCATTTTATTTGTAGTAACTCCATCTTTAAATGAACATTCCAAATACTCTGTTTTTGTCTTACTAAATTTTAAACTTTTTTCCTCCAGAGCTTGCCTCCACTGTTCCAGTTTTTGTTCTAAGTCTCTTTCACTATTTCCTACTAACACGACATCATCAGCATACATTAAGCACCATGGAATGTTACCCTGTAGTTTCGCTGTTATCTGGTCCAAAACTAATGAGAATAAATACGGACAGCACAGAGCCTTGGTGCAATCCTACTTTCACAAGAAATTTATCAGTATCTCCCACACCTGTGTTACTCCCTTATACACATCCCTCACAATCTTTACATGTTCACCAGGGACTCCTTTCTTTTTGAGTGCCCACCACAGAATCTATCGAGGAACTCTATCATAATATGCTTTCTCAAGATCAATGAATACCAGATAATCATTTGTTTTTTTACTCCTCTATTTTTCCATCAACTGCCTTATAATGAAAATTGCATCTGATGTTGATCTGCCCTGCATAAAGCCAAATTGATTCTCGGATATTTCGGTCTCTTCACGTATCCGTCTATCAATTACTCTTTCCCATATTTTCATGGTGTGGCTAAGCAGTTTTATAGCCCTGTGGTTTGTACATTGTTGTATATTTCCCTTGTTTTTGTAAACAGGTACCAGTATACTGCTTCTCCATTTGTCTGGCATTTGTCCAACTTCCATAATTCTATTAAATAGACCTGCTAGCCACCTTGTTCCTGTCTCTCCCAATGTTCTCCATACTTCTCCAGGAATATCATCTGGTCCTACCGCTTTTCCTTTCTTTATTTTTTGAAGCGATTGAGCCATTTCCTCGTTTGTTATTTTGGTGACTATTGCTGCTACTGTCTCCGTTGACTCTACAGGGTGTCTGTCAAATTCTTCATTTAATAAGCTGTCGAAGTACTTTCTCCATCTCTTTTTGACATCTCTTTCGTGAACTAGACGTTATTATTTTCATCTCGGATACATCTAATCTGATTAAAGCTTTTGCTTTCTTTGCTCTATATTTGGCTATTTTATATACTCGTATCTTCGTTTCACCTTCCCTGGTATCAAGTTAAATATGGATCGTATAGGTTTGAATACGCTTCTGCTTTGGCTTTTGCTACTAGTGCTACTTTCGCTTCCTTTTTCGCCACCATATAGTTTTGAAGATCTGTGTCGGATCTGGTTTCTTGCCACTTTTTATATAATTTTCTCTTCTCTTTTATTTTTCCTTGTACTTCGTTTGACCACCAACAGGTCTCTTTATCCTCAAACTTTTTTCCCGACGTTTTCCCAAGTATTTCATTGACCTGTTCTAAAATGTACTCGTTTATTGTGCAAGGTTGATGTACAGGTATTTTCGGATTGACATCACTTTGATTCTCTTAATGTTAATTTTCATATCAAATTATTCACAGATTGAGTTTGTCCTGTCGAAGAGTCGTTGTAGACCCAATTCGGAATCCGCAATCAAAGGCGTGTCACGCGTACGCGTGTCATCGGCGTATCTGATGAGGTTGATATTTTCGCCATTCAGCTTGACTCCGTCCTTGAAATCCTCCAGTGTCTCTTTAAATAGAAACTCGGATTAAATATTCAAAATAGCAGGGGTGACAAAACACATCCTTGTCTAACTCCCCTCCTAAACTCTACTTCTGAGGACGTGGAACCTTCGATCCTAATTCTGGCGTTTTGGTTCCAGTATAAGTTTTTTAGTATTTTGATGAGGAATCTAAATAAGACAAAATATGCAGGGTGTCCTATTTCAAAAATTGTATGTTTGCTTTACCACGTAGTTCTTAATCACCCTGTACAATTCGGTACATTTTCCACCCTGCAGAATATCATTGCCTATACTTTTTATAAATATTTTTTTGGATATTCTGTATAAATACATTGTTATGAATTTATTTCTTGGCAATATTATTTTTAAGAAAATCCCAATTTGCTTTATTATATCACAAATCCATGCTAACCTTGTACAAAGCAAACTTTCTTTGTTCTTTGTTATCAGGGAGAGAAGAGCTCAATTCTCTCCGACTTCCTTTCTTGGAAATATCCATTAAGCAGATTGATCTCGTCTTCCAGATTGACGTTTTCATCCTTCCAGATTATGTAAAGCGTAAAATCTTGTTATATCGTCAACATATTTTTTATAATCTAATTTGCAGGTATATCAGAGTAGAAGCTTCTTCTCGATTATAAATGGTATGTTAATCTTGCGCAAATACGCCTATAATTGTTAACGCTCATGAATATCTTTTGTATTTGGCTAGAGGCAATCATTAAAGTGGTCCGAATTACTGAGTCTGTCGTTTGAGGAGCCAGTGAAGTAGATGGGATGGATGTTGATTAAAGGGACTTTCAATCTTTTTCCAAATTTTTTTCTGTTGCTCAGTGCGGGCTCAAAATAAAAAAGTTCACGATTTATTTTAGGTAGATGTACCTAGCACATATTTATCAGTTGAATTACATATAGGGTGTCCCAAAAGTAGCGGAACGGTCGAATATTACTAAATCTCACTAAACACGATCTCTACTCTACCTCCTGCATATGGGGTGGTAGGGGATGGGGTAACTTTAAAATTTTAAATGGAAACGTCCATTTTTTCACTAAATATTTGGATTCCTTCCTCAAAGATAAGCAACTTTTATTCGAGAAATTTTTTCAAATTGTTGATAGATGGCGCTTTGATCGGTAAAAACGATTTATCGTGATACCATAGGTAAATTATAGAAACGGTCTAATATCTCGAGCAATACACTTCCAAAATAAAAACCAAAAAATACGTGTTTAATATTTTTCAAAAACCTATCGAATGACACCAAACCCAACCACCCCAAACCCTGGAGGAGGGGTGGGGGTAACTCTAAAACCTTAAATAGGAACCCCGTTTTTGTTTTTTATTATAGTTTTGGATTTCTCATGAAAGATTAAGTATCAGTTATTCGAAACGTTTTTAGAACTGTTGACAGATGCCGCTAATAAATTGCAATTTTTCGATTATTGGGCCACCTATCAACAATTGTAAAAAATGTTTCGGATAAATGTTACCTATTTTTTTTGCGAAATCCGAATCCGATATTTTAATGCGGCTTCTTCAAAGCTCGAGAAAATATCCTTAACTTCTAATGTTGATTGTACTACTGCATCTACATCTACATCATCAGCAAAAGCAAGAACGATGACATTCAGAAGTTCTTGAGAAATTCAATCTGTTGCAGATATTATTAATCCCTTCTTCTTTTGTTTGTTTCTTTTATGCTTGTTTGTTTCTTTTCGCATTCTTCGTCAAACCATTTTTTTTTTCTTATTGTTTCTTTTTGCTTCTGTTACATTGCTCTGCTGCTTCTGTAGTAGCTCACTTTATGAAATGCCATTGTCGATCTACTCATTACTTTCAGTAGTACATTCTTTCACGGTTTTTGCTCTAAATTTTTAAGAACCGCTTGGATTCACATGAAATTTGGCATACTCATAGTTTACATGTCGAAAAAAAAAAGTGATATTGTGCCGATGTGTGCTTTTGCCCTGGGGGTGACTTTCACCCCCTCTTGTGGGTGAAAAAATATATGTCCAAAATAAGTCCGGAAATGGGTAAACTGACTAATTTTAAGTAACTTTTGTTCTATAGAGCTTTTTCGCAAAGTTGACACTTTTCGAGTTATTTGCGAGTGAATATGTTCATTTTTCAACAAAATAACCACATTTTTAGACGGCTTTTCGCAAATAACTCAAAAAGTAAGTATTTTGTCGAAAAAAACGTTCTTAGCAAAAATATAGCCTGTAAAAAGTAAAAAAAAAATGGTGTACGTGTTAGGTCTCTGTACCTCGTAGAACCAGAGTTATAGCCAATGAAAAATAGATTCATATTCACCAAATTTCAAGTAGAATATTTCGACGTGAAATATCCAAAAAATTAAGCACTTTTTGGGGAAAACCTATTAGAACTGTTTTAAAGTGATTAAAAAAAGCTTTATTTCTGTTTTTATAAAAAGTTTCTAACATTAAATTTAAGCAAGTTACGCTCAAAATAAAGTTGGTCCCTTCTGTTTTGGCAAAAAAAATCGGGAAGACCACCCCCTAATTAGCAACTTAAAATGAAATTAATCGTTACCGCTTCAATGAAATTATTTTACTTATGTTGTGTTTATATGATCTGTAGGTTTCATCGATTCAAAGTGCTTATTTTTTAAAAAATTTGGTTTTAAAGTAAAATTTTTAATTTTGAAAAATATGCTTTTTTTCGAAATAACTTAAAAATTGTTAGAGATACCAAAAATCTCAAAAAACAAAAAAGACAGCATTGCTTTTCTGAATATCATGTATTTTTTTGTTTTTCTGTTAGACAAAAATTGATTAAGACTTCGTGTTTCTAAATTTGCATACATTCGTGATCAGTGACTCGTTCACCCCTTTTAACTACAGCCCTTTCAAAAATAAGGACTTTGAACCGATGAAACTTACAGATCAATTAAACAATAGATACACGAGTCAAGAAACTTGTGAAGTCGTAACGATTAAGTTCATTTGAGATACTAATTAGAGGGGTGATTTTCCCCATTTTTTTACCAAAGAAAAGGGACTAACTTTATTTTGAGCGTAGCTTGTTTACTTTTGATGCTAGAATTTTTTTTTTAAACAAAAATGAAGCTTTTTTTAAACACTTTAAATAACTTGTAATGAGTTTTCCCCGAAATGTGCTTTATTTTTGGTTATTTCACGTTAAAGTATTCGATTTGGAACTTGACGAATATGAACCTATTTTTCATTAGCTATAACTCTTCTTCTACTAGGTATAGAAACGTGATATATACACCATTTTTTTAAATTTTTTACAAGATATTATTTTGCTGAGAAAGTTTTTTCGA
Organism: Diabrotica virgifera virgifera; assembly: GCF_917563875.1. Taxonomy (NCBI): domain Eukaryota; kingdom Metazoa; phylum Arthropoda; class Insecta; order Coleoptera; family Chrysomelidae; genus Diabrotica; species Diabrotica virgifera. The sequence goes on along the minus strand of NC_065444.1, from coordinate 4,713,159 downwards.
CGAAATACTTACTATTTGAGTTATTTGCGAAAAACCGTCTAAAAGCGTGGTTATTTTGTTGAAAAAGTGAACATATTCACTGCCAAATAACTCGAAAAGTATTGACTTAGTGAAAAAACTCTATAGAACAAAAGTTACTTAAAATTAGTCAGTTTATCCATTTCGATACTTACTTTGGACGAATATTTTTTCACCCCCGAGAGGGGGTGAAAACCAACCCCTGGGCAAAAGCACATATCGGCACAATATCACTTTTTTTCTTTGACTTGTGTATGCCAAATTTCATGTCAATCCAATCGGTTCTTTAAAATTTTGGTTTTGCAATATTTTACCGTTAAATAACGTACTACAGTTCTGAAACCTGAAACCGATTTCTTATTTCTAGTTGATATTTGTCAATCATGTAAGATTTGTTTAGGATGTATGGTATCAATCAATATATTCGGAAAAATGAAAGATTGCCCATGAACGATCACATCAATCACTTACTTTGTATTTGCTGTCTTTTTCTATAACAACCATTTGTTATTTATAGAAAAAGACAGCAAATACAAAATGAGTGATTGATGTGATCGTTCGACTTAATGATATTATAAAATAAATACTGCAAAACAAGTAATCAGAAATAACTTTTGGAACCCCTTGTATAATGTTAGGAGGTGTTCATTAGAGATTATAGATATCGCTAACCTAAAAAATATTATCCATTACAAGTTTGATCAATTTTAAAGTGAACCAATTTGCTTTTTTATCTGTAGTTGTAAAAACCATTACGAATATTTGACTTCCGACCCATTTTCCCTCCCTCTTTTTAAAAACGATCCCTAAAAACTTGCCGAGGAAGTATATCCGAAAATTGTATTGACTTAATCCGCTACGAATGTATTTTCTGAAAATGAGGAAGAGACGTAAGTAGAAAAATATGGTCATTTCCGCCGGATGTCACGGAGAGACGTAATGCGAAGCTCGGGAGAAAAATCTTTTCCAAAAAAGGCAATTTCCAACGAAAAAAAAGTAAATAAAATCAGAAGTTCGTTATACTTTCGGAGAGGATTATTTGTAACGACTCCTCAACTCTATCGGTATCTCTGAATAGGGAATGGTATATGCCCCATAACAGAGCTACCCCTCGAGTTGTGTTGGTTTAAGCTGATGAAATAGTGGATTATTACCATTTTTATATTCCTTTTTTTACCCTATTATGATAAATTTTATTTTATACACTCAATATTTGATATTTGAAATTTTCTATAGAAATATGTGAAATCTGAAAGAAAATATATAAGATAAAGATAAACGAAATGAAATAAGAATATATTAAATATGGTCACTTGAGATTGTGGGGCATTATCGTCGGATTTCAATAGAAATTAAAACACGATATCAAAAAAGAGCTTTCCGTTTTGTTTTAATTCAATCAATTATCCAAAAGAAGAACATTTGTTTAGCCCAGTATACATAGTGTGACCAACTAGCCCGAAAAATCCGGGACATGGCCCGAATTACGAAGTCGTGTCCCGGCGTCCCGGACAAGGCTTCCGGGCCATCCGAATTTTCAACGTTTTGGTAAACTTTTTTTTTTCAAATTTTGACTACGTTATTCTTCTAAGAATTCACATCAAATTGAATTGGTGGGACGAAAAAACTCGATAATTTCTAGAGTGTAATACTAATACCACATCCAAAACATATGCATTTTATATCGTGGTATTATAGTTCTACGGAAACTAAAACTCTGGACTTTTGCCCGTTTCTGTATTTTAATAAATAATTCTTGCCTTCTGAAAAGACGATTCGAAAACACGAATAAGTATGTATTTTTATAATTATAAATATTTTTATATTAATTTAAGGTTCTATTTACATGGAAGTCCAACATCAGTTAATTTTATAATTTTTCTTTTTTTGAAAACGGTTTCGGGATTGGAAGTCGAAACGTCAAAAACTAACAAAAATGTGATTATCATTACAACCCATACCACCCAAAAAATTTTTGTCAACATGAAAATGTTAAATAATCAATAAAATGTTGATATTAATGTTCTATACAGTGTGGGCCAATGAAAACAGTCCACCTCGATATTTGGCAGTATTTATTAGATTTTAAGGAAATTGCGAAACAGGTCGATTTTTGATCTAAGGGGGACACATTTTTACGGTACATACATCTGTCATTTGTCAACCTCCTCCCTTCCACTTCCCCTACCCCTTATTTTTAAATAGGGAATAGGAATTTTTAAATATAAATATTAACATAATTATTTATACAGGTTGTTCAAAAATAAAAAATTTTAAATAAATTAATTAACACAAAAAGAAGAATGTATGCAATTTATTTAATTCAAAATCAAAATACATTCTACTGCTTTCACAAAACAGAAAAAAAATGTTTTTTAATAAATAAACATTGCTTCTCGCTTGATTTCAGTGTTCAAACTGCCACCCATCTATCTCTTGGTAGGTTGAATATTGAATTTAAGCAACAAACAATGTTTATTAATGAAATAAACATTTTTTTCTGTTTTCGGTCAGCAGTAGAATGTATTTTAAGTTAAATAAATTACATACATTCTTCTTTTTGTGTCAATTAATTTAATTTAAAATAATTTTCTTGGACACCCTGTATAAATAGTTATGTCAATGTTAATATTACTGAATAGAGAATTAAATAAACTTTCAAATGAGCTAGAATATGACCCCTACTTCCTATTTAAAAATAACGGGTGGGAGAATTGGAAGGGAGAAGAGTTGACAAATGACAGATGTATGTACTGTAAAAATGTGTCCCCTTTACATAAAAATCAACCTGTTTTGGCATTTCCTTAAATAACTACGAAACTAATATCTAATATCTACTGCCAAATATCGCGGTGGACTGTTTTCTTTGGCCCACACTGTATTTAAAAAAATGGCCCGATTTTCATTAAAAAGTCACGGATTTCAGGCATTTTTTTCAGCCTTGTCCCGAATTCGTCTGAATTGGAGTTGGTCGCACTAAGTATACATCATCTTCCTATGTCTGCAAAAGATTTGCGGTTTAACTTTATAATACCGTGCATAAATTTGTTTTTCTAAAAATATCGACATTGTTTATTTTAAAGAACCTTGTTCTTATTGCTGCTAGCAAATGTCGAAAAGCGACATCAGCATTTACATAGAGCATGATGTGTTGTTTCGTTATTGGAGGAAAATCTTTCGACACAATGAAGTGTCTTATGTGTTCTCATTCGATTGGTTGGAAGAGATCATGCGATCACCAACGGTTGTATTTCGCTGTATAATTGCGATTCTGTAGATAGATTAGATTTTTTTTTGGCGGCACCAATAAGTCTTCCGATAAGTTTTTATGTTTCAGTAATTAGAGGTGTTGTATATTCATTACATTTTATCGGCAGGTACTTTAGAATTAAGTCAGTGTATTTAAGCAGTCATTAATTAGTAAAGTCAGTGTAACTCTAATTTGAAGAAAATGAAAAGTTTAGTTTTTGTGAAGAAGCAGTCAATCTTAAATTATTCTACTGAATGTAATAGCTCCAGAAAGCATAGTAAATATTGCAATTTTGTTTAAAAAATCTTCAGTAAGATTCTTTTTTTTTTTTTGTTTATGGAGAATAGTATATTGTAAAACAAGAGAGAAAAAGACATATTTCTCACGAGCGCAGAAGTTTGTTGGCACGAGCCGAGGCACGAGACGAGTGCCGCAAATCAAGCGAGAGAGAAATATGTCATTTTCTCTCGGGTTGTACACTGTACTTTTTCTATGGATGCGTTTTTGTCAAGAGTTCAAACTTCCAAATTAAATAATTTAGGTGCTTTTAGGTATATTATATGCCTAAATTGAAATAAAATACATATATACACATAGGTATTTAATATTCTTAATATTAAAGGAAGTCAGTTGAAGCAGAACCATAAACACGTATAGATATGCAGTAAGCCCGCAGAATATTTCAAAGTCACAAAAGGTCCTTTTATCCAGTAGAACTACCTATAAGGGTGATTTATTAGTTCCCAGAATGGATATGTGAAAATAGTTATAGTTGTGACAGTTCGTTGGTGTCCTTTTTGTCAAATTTAGTTGGAAATTTCGTATTATAAGCAGTAAGACGTGGTCCCTTTGTGATGGGTTCCTGAAGTCCTCGTATGTGCACTGGTAGTACTAATGAGCAGCAATAAGAAATAATAAGTGTGTTCCCGTCTTTGGTTCCCAGTTATTTCCCAGTTTCAAGTCTATTTTATGGAAAATTGGCCCTTGATGTATGATTGGAATTTTAAAGTGGTGGAGTTGGAGTTTTAAGTTTGTGTAGTTCTTCTTCTCAAGGTAAACTTAACATTCTCTTTATTACAAATAAAAGAAAAGAAAATTTGACAATTTTTTTCTCACGAATATAATTCAAGTCTGGGAGTTTTAGAGTATCATAAATATTGCATTCATAATTTTTATATATTTTTGATTGCAATTCTTCCTCAAACAGTAAAATCAGCTTAATGTTTACTTTAAATTATTATTTTAATTAAATTTTCCATTGTGATTGGAAAGTGACAAGTGACAGCCGCCATTTTGATAATGTGTCAAGTCAAACTTTATAAATAAACATCTGATCGTTTTGAAATATTAAAAATTGAGGAAGGAGTGCATCAAACATCACATATCATCTCAAATCACTATAGTATTAAAGGGTATTAAAGACCCTTGTAACTGTTTTAAATAGGGTACCTAATGAATCTATAGATATAAATAAACTCACTAAACAATTTTAGAGTTTTATTCAAACTTTAGATAGGAATCCCAGTGAAAATATAGCTAACCACTATCAAAGTTTTATTTTAATGCAAAAGCAAGAAGAACCCCAAATAAGTTTTCCAAGAAGTTCTTTCTTGAAAAAGGCGTTCTTTATAAATATTATCAGGAACTTTGTAAGTATTTTTGTTATTATCAGTATTTAGCACTTCCCATTCTCAAACCTCTTAAACGAACCTGCGAAATCCATGCTCTCCAATCAAAACACGAGAAGTCGTTCGCAAACATAGCATTGGGGTACATTGTTCTCTCACTACAGACCCTCTTTCCCTTTACTAGTTCCCATAGATCTCAAACCCATCAGAGGAAGTACTCCATTAGCTACAAGTAGCGCCAAACGTGTGGGGCTCGATTCATTTTTTTCCTCTTTTGGCTCCAGTTGTATGCTACAAGGTACGCATGGATTATCTAGTAAAATACAAATTTTTAATCTTTATTGTATCGCAAATTTGAAACGTGACTTTTCATGAGATAAAGTTTATACCCAGTGTAATGTATTTACATTTTAAAATATCGTTTTTGTTATTTTTTGAATTGAGAAAACTATTTCCGTTGTTTATGGTTCCACCGGTACACAAACAAATGCGCCTGCAGATTATTTTTCAGAGAAGGATGTTTTATTAGATTTTATGGCTTCTTTCAATTCTTTGGAAGCGGTTGTCGTGTAATTTAGTGTTGTACTGATGGCTTTAAAGTTTAGAGTTAACAGAAAAAAATACTTATAGACTAAATACAATAGGGGGGTACAATAGGGACCCGTTGACCCCCTTTCCTGTATCCGCGCCTGGCCGCCGAGATTATATAGGTTTTTGGCATGAATGCAAAGTGTAGTAATCCAAATCTTCGCTGCTATAATTTGTTTAAGAATTTGGCTGTATATTTTTCGGTAACCTACTTGGTCCTGCCTGATCTACTTGGTCCTGTTTGATCCTACACTGCCTGCGTTGTTTCATCATATCTATTATTTCTTATGTCATCCACACTTTCTTAGCAATAGTGTTATTTTGGAGAAGAGAAGTGTTGTTCACATAATAAAATGATTCATTTATGGTGTTCCTTGACTTTTAACATCATCTATAGTTGCTATATTAGGAAACCTAGTATTTTTACGAGGAGTTACTACGCTGGATAGGTAAGGAGAGAGAAGTAGTTTAATTAGCGTATGACTCAATACATGGAATAAATACAATAATAATTATAAAAAAAAACGTAAGTACATAATCCAAAAATACAAACATAAGCTTATATAAAAACGAACATAGACAAAATACAGATAAAATATAAGATAATACAAACAGATAAGGTTATATCTTTAAGTCAAGTTGAGCTATCCATTCAAGGCCTGCAGGCGTAGTTTTGAAAAAGTCTTTTGGGTCTCCTCGGTATGCCCTCAATTCACATGTCTCCACTATGTGTTGGATGGTTTGATCTGGAACACCACAGTCGCAGCTGGAGGTAGGCTGTTTTCTTCATTTCTGTAGGTTGTGCGCGCATACTGCATGTCCCGTTCTAATTCGGTTTAGGCTCTTCCATATCTTTCGTGGCTGGTCGAAGCCATCGGGCTTTTGGACTGGGTCAATAAGGTTGGATACTTCAGGTGAGGCTTCCTCAGTCCACAACGTGCGCCATCTGGAGGTAACATTGAAATCATCTGCTGTTAGCTGTTGGGCTGTTCTTATGGGTGGTTTTATGGATGGGAGTCGGTTTGCTGCTAAACTCGGGATGTCTTCATGGATTGGTAGTTGCAAGTTGCTATTTACTTTCGAATACTCCGTTATCAAGGCCTTTTGTCTTCGTAGAATAGGCGGAGGTATATGGCTAAGGATGGGAAGCCAATATAGTGGAGTAGTCTTGATGCAGCCACTAATCATTCTCATTGCTATATTAAGCTGCGTATCAACTATCTTCACATGACGACTATTTAGCCAGACCAGTGCACAGTACTCTGCCACAGAGTAGACTAAACTTAGCACAGATGTTCGTAGTGTGTCCGCAGATGCGCCCCAGTTGGTACCACAAAGATTCTGGATAAGGTGATTTCTACTACTTATTTTTTGTGCACTTATTTGTAGATATTTTTTAAACGAGAGAGTCCTGTCCAAGCTAACCCCCAGATATTTTGGGTAAGGTTGGTAGGGTAGTGCTACATTTCTCATTTTGACCTCTAATTTTTGGTTTGCCTGTCTGTTATTGAGGTGAAAACAGCTTACCTCAGTTTTATTTAAGTTGGGTATCAGGCGCCATTTTGTGAAATATTCATATAGTTTGTTGAGGTCGTTTGTCAGCACGTTTTGAGTAATTTCAAACTGTTTGTGTTTTACTGCTATTGCTAGGTCGTCAGCGTAGCCAAACTTTCTTCCATCAGTGTCAGGTAGGTCCGATATAATATATAAGTTGAAAAGCATCGGAGCAAGGACTGTTTCTTGGGGTAGTCCATTATTTAATTTCCTCTGTTTGCTTATGTCATTACCGTGGATTACCTGGAAGTATCGATCAGAGAGCATGTTGTTTATTAGTTGCAATATTTTTTGGCATGAGATTAGTTTGGTTAGTTTATAGAGGAGTCCCTCCTTCCATACTCTGTCGTAGGCAGCTGCCAAATCCACAAAGACTACAGCCGTCTTTTGTTGCTTTTGGAAGCCTGCTTCTAAATGCGTAGTTAGACTTAGAACCTGATCTGCACAGCTTCGATTAGGTATGAAACCTGCGTGTTCGAGTGGGATATTTTCAAGAATTTGTGGGCCTATTCGGTTTAGGATAAGTCGTTCCAGCAGTTTATAGCAGCAACTGAGAAGTGCTATAAGACGATAGCTTTCAACTTTATCGTGGGGTTTATTGGGTTTTAATACAGCAATTATTTTGCTCTTTTTAAAAGCTTTTGGTATGTTTCCAGTTCTAAGGATCAGCGAATAGAACGCAGCGAACCATTTTCTTGTCCTTTGACCGCATTGTAGTAGGAACTCAGAATACATCCCATCAAAACCAGGCGCCTTGCCAGTTTTCATGTCTCGGAAGGCTGATGTTATTTCTTCGTTGGTGAATTCGTGGGAGAACCTTGGGTTATGTCCGGCTGTTTGACGTAAGTTGTTGAGTTCCTTTTTTATATATTTTGTCTGTTCTTTGTCACGTGGAGCCTTAGATAGGGTCACTATTCTGCTAGCTATTTGGTCGGGGGACAAAAATTGGGGTTTCCGAACGAGCGGGGCACTTCCCCCTGGCTTTCTAAGTAGGCTCCAAGATTGTCTGCTCGATCTTTTAAAGTCCATTTTTTCCGTTGTTTTTATCCATTTATCTCTCTGGGCTTAATTTAATGTTTGCAATAGGTCATTAGCTACATCTGGGTCACCATTCCCTATATAGTCATTGTAGAGTTCTTCACATTCATTATTCCAGCCTGGGATATACTCTTTGCGGTAACCTCTTGGTATACACTTTTTTGCAGTTGATATCACTGCCCCTACAAATCTATCGTAGCTTTCCAGTGTGGCTTGAAACCATCCTATAGTTGAGAAGTAGTAGAGTAGTAGTAATAACTATAAAGAAAAGAAAGTTGAAATACTTGGGTGACGTTATGAGGTACAGTAAATAGAAAGTACTTCAGCTAATTATCCAAATGAAAATAGACAGCAGAAGGGGTCCACGGAGAAGAAAACACACTTGGCTCCAAAACTTGCGGCAATGGTTCGGATTGTCATCTGCCGAACCATTCAGAATTGCCGTTAACAAAGTCAGAATATCCATGTTAATTGCCAACGTTCGGAACGGACAAGGCCCGTGAAGAAAAAGAGGTGGTGTTTCCTTATACCTTCTATTTGTTTTGGCTATAGTGAGCATAAGTTTTACTATTTGCAAATAAGTGATTGTGGTCGGATCCTATGTCTGCTCAAGGTAATAAAGAGACCTTAGTAATAGCATTCCTGTATATAACGCGGTCGTTGCGTTGTTGCTCCAGGTAACTAAATCAGTCGAAGAAAAGAGTTCGCATTTTAAGACATTTTTATTTGGAATCAAAACATACAAAAGATAAGATGATTAGCCTTAATTTTTCGTTAATTTCGTTAATAAAGTATATTTATAATCTACGCATCGAGCTTTCTGTTCGGACCGATGTATACATAAATGAATGATTTTGACGATCGCGTGAAATAGGAATTGCTTTTATTAATACGACATGAATGTATAAGGAAAGCGAAGAACGGGAATCTCGCTCAGCTCGCCAGATGAAAAGACATATTAGGGATATACGATCACCGCTCGTATAAGGATAGGTAATAGGAAAACTGTCGGATTTGCTCAGCTCGCCAAAACGACAGCGGAAAATGGTCGGGAAATACTACCTACATAAACTCACCTCTTATACCTCGCTGTTGTTTATTATTCTTCGATCAACGCTCCAAGAATAATAATCAACTAGGCTTTTCGATCCAACTTTTATATCGTCCAAGACGGTACTAGAACACGTTTTACTTAATTCATTGGCGTACTTTGGACGATAAAATTATATTACCGTCACATGTACCTTCCATTATTTGTTACGTTATCTATTTTATTCCTTATAATGCCATGATCTCCGCCTAAAGGCAACCTCCATGTGTAAAGCCTCCCGATAATTTATTCCAAGTATTCGCTATGACTAGACTTTTGACTTAGCAGTACTGTATGAAGCTATTTTCCAGCGATGTGATCTACAGCTCCTTCATCAATGTTCGCATTAAAATCTCCTAATACGATGTTAATTTTGTGATTCTTCGTCACCTTCGCTTAAGGATTCGTCTAGTTGTTGATAAAATCACTTTAGTTCTCAAAGTTAACAAAGCTAACATAACTTAAAGATTATGGTTATCAAAAAGATTAAATATTTCTTCTATTTTTTACTGCACTTTTTTACGTCAAAAATTCGATCGAAAATATGCAATAATATTTCAATAATAATAGCTTTTATGAGCTGGAGAGAGGACTCAATATATAAATTTAAATAAAACACATCAAGAGATAAAGTGCTGGATTTATTTCATTTTAATATCAGCAATTACCGATATTACAATAAAAATATTTATTATTCGAAGTCAATCACAAATACGATTTATTGGAATTTTAGAGTAACTAATAAAATTATACTTGTATATAAATATTTCATATGTGATGGAGAAGATATTGATTACCAGAACTTTTAATAAATAAATCTTTATAAACTATGTGATTTTTAACAAATATATTTTGAAAAAATACTAAATAAATTATACACTGCTAGTCAAAAATCCTCTCCGCCCCTCATATTATCTTTTGAACGGTTATACCTTCTTATAATAATGAAATTTCGGGTAGAAAATAAACAGATGTAGGCTTAGGATCAGATCACAACCGAGTAGTGACCAAAATTAGGCTCAAAATGAAAATAATAAAACGCAGAACAACAGATGTAAAAATCGATACAAGTAAACTAAGAAACCCTCTCATAAAACAATGCCTGACAGATGAAATTAATAACCGTTTAATGTATGTTAATGAGCAAATTCAGCAAAATACTGAAACGGAGACAAAATGGTTATTAATAAAAAAGAGAAATAGATAAATGTCAAAAAGAAATTCTTACACCAACCAGATACAAAAAGAAACAATGGATGACGGAGGAAATCTTAAATATAATGGAAGAAAGACGTCATCATAAAAACAAACATAATCAGATGTACAAAAATGTGGATAAACAAACAAAATCCAAAATTAAGCAGGCAAAAGAACAATGGTTAAAAGAGCAATTCACAGAAATAGAAGAACACCAGAAAAGACATGATAGTTTGTTTTAACACACATAAAAAAATTAAGAAATTAACTCAGAACAACAGAAAAAGGAAACCTAGAATACTAAAAGATACAGATGGGAAACTTGTGTTGAGTACTAACGAAAAATTAAAGAGATGGACAGAATGCATAAATGAATTGTTCAAAGACAATAAAACGGAGCAGATGGAAGTCGAAGTAGAAGATGATATGGTTTTAAAGATATTAAAAGAAGAAATTAAATCTGCATTAAAAAACAGCAAAAATGGTAAAGCAGTAGGTCCAGATTAAATCCTAGTAGAAAGCTTAAAATGCATAAATGATATGAAAACTTAGACATTATCGTAGACTTGTTTAACACAGTGTACAAAACAGGAAACATACCAAAACAATGTTCTCTCAACCTTTTGTGCTATCCCTAAAAATTCAAACGCTAAAGATTGCAGTGAATATAGAACAATATCATTAATCAGTCACATTCTCAAATTATTCTTGAAAATAATACATGGTCGTATAAATAAAAAACTAGAAGATGGAATAGATGATAGTAAGTTTGGTTTCAGAAACGCCGCAGGGCCCCCGCTACCATATGTGCAAAGTGTGCAATGCACACGGGCGCCATCCTTTAGGAGCGGCAAAACCAAGGGTATGAAAATGAAAAAAAAATTGTAAAAAAAACAAAAATTCATTTTAAAAAAAAAGTTGAGAAATTAACTAGGATTAGGTATATGTACACAAGAAACATATTTAAATTAAGTCAATTAAGTGACACTTTTAAAACGTTGTTTTGTTCTTGAAGAACGACTGACAGATCAGGATAGTAATATAATGATATAATAATACCCCAATGATTTGTTTAAAAAGCGTTAAAGATATTTTTATTACCTGATGATACTGACCCCTTAAGTATTTTAGAATATATATTTGAAAACAATTTAATCTCCACCCTTCCAAAACGTAAGCATTTCACTAAGAATTCTTTTGATATTGCCTATATCGGCAGCTTTTGACGAGCAATCTTTTACAAAGTTAAAAATCATTTAAGGACAAAGCTTCAAGAAAGATTGCCTGGGCAATATTAGCAATTGACGGAGAAATTTTTGATGGTATAAATTTTAGCGATGTAATTAATGAATTTGCAACAGCAAAGTCTCGGAAAATATCGCTCTTATAATAGCTATTTTTTATTTATCTCTTGTAACTACAGCCCAGTAAATGAACGTGAAATACGGCGATACCGTGTAATTTTCAGAAATTTTCACCACCGAATTTCATGAAAATTTGGATTTGCGTTCTACTTACCCTCCACTTTAAAGCTGGACTTGTAACGTTTGTTGCTTTGCTTGGGGGTTGAAGAAATTTAGGTTTAAAATAAGTCCTGGGCCCTGATTCTAAATCAAATTTCGACCAAAAACAAGTCGCTTTCAATATGGCGACTGTCGAAATTATTTGACACGGAGATGAATGAATGGCCAAAAGCGAGGTTAGGTTTAGTTTAGATGTGTTTTGTTTATTTCTTGCAAGGAAAACTAAATCAAAAGGTATTATAATATAGCTGGGTTTAATTGAAATTTGCTTGTTTTGAGGAATTAGATAGAATAGTATTAAATTAGAAATATAATAATTGAGAATGTCCACAACATGAATCATCAACTCAATGAAAGATGTGAGGTAATAATCTGGGAAAATTAGTAAAAAACAAGGAAAATTAATTACCAGCTATTTTATTGCTGGACATGCTGAAATCAAATCTTAAGATTTCCTATATTAGTAATATAGCTGTGCAAAGTCCACAGAAAGTGTGCTATTTTGTTTATAAACAAATTAGCACTCCGAAATCTTTTTTTTTTATAATTGCTCTATAACTCCGAAAATTTTAACTTTAAACCAAAACACTCACATAAAAATTGACAGTAATTTAATTCTGCACATTGATAATTTATTCCAATTTCCTTCGACGGAAATTTTCTTCGGAAAATTCGGGTTTTCCAAACAAAATCTTTAATTTTCAACTAAAATTTGAGGGAAGTAATTATTTATCAATAATTAAATAATTTGGTGACAGTGACATAAATCTTTTTTGTTATGAGTGTCTTGAAGATATGAAAATGTGTATGTACAAAGAGGACCGGAATTAAAAGGTATCTAATGGTTCAAAGATTAAAATCCTGTTGTTTATAACTCTGTCGCAAATGCCGGTCAAATTTGACCGCTTATACCTGGAATCACTCCTCGCAATTCAATTTGTTTTTCTTCGAAAAGGACACAGAAGCCGTGCTCTTTTCAACAGCGTTAACTTAATTTAATTTAATCTAATATTTTCTGAGGGGTTCTATTTGTTTATAAGCCAAAAAATTGTTTCTTTATAACATTCCTGAGACCGCTCAAATGGTCCAATTTCAATCCTGTAAGGTACGTTGAATAGGTATAGTGCTTTTTTATATGAAAATCATAGTTATTCTGGTGTATCATAATCTTTCTGGTTATTATTTCGACCGAAATTTTTTAATTAACATTTTAATTATTGCTAAACTATTGGTTAGATTGTCGCCGGTCTCCTGATATACAGAGAGGGGCTAAATTATGGAATAAATTCATTTTCTCTAAAATGGACGATTTTAGAGAAAAATCCCGAAACAGGTCGATTTTTATTTTTAAATTAAATTTCTTGGCATATATTTCAAACTAGTGACGTCATCCATCGGAGCGTGATGACGTAATTATTTTTTTAAATAGGAATATGGGTTCGTGTTGTAGCTCATTTACAAAGGCGTTCAATGCTCTATTCAGTATTATAAACATTAATATCATTATTTATACAGGGAGGCCAAAAAAAATTTTGAATTAAATTAATTGACGCAAGAAGAAGAATGCATGTAATTTATTTAACTCAAAATACATTCTATTGCTGTCAGAAAATAGAAAAAAAATGTTTATTTTGCAAATAAACATTGCTTTTAGCTTAAATTAAAAGTTCAAACTGCCAATAGGTAGGAGGGAGGCTGTTTGTGATTTAATTTAAGCGAAAAGAAATGTTTATTTGTGAAATAAACCTTTTTTTCTATTTTCTGACAGCAGTACAATGTATTTTGAGTTAAATAAATTACATACATTCTTCTTTTTGCGCCAATTAATTTAATTCAAAATTTTTTTTGGCAACCCTGTATAAATACCTAATGATATTAATGTTTATATTACTGAATAGAGAATTAAACGCCCTTTCAAATGACCTACCACACGACCCCTATTCCCATTAACAAAATTATCGATTACGTCATCACGTTCAGATGGATGACGTCACTAGTATGAAAAATATGCCAAAAAATTGTAATTTAAAAATAAAAATCGACCTCTTTCGGGATTTTGCTCCAAAATCGTCCGTTTTAAAGAAATGAATTTATTCCATAATTTAGCCCCTCTGTATAATCTACTATAATAAATCTTTCATGTCTTCAATTATTTAATTATTGATAAATAATTAGGTACTTCCCTAAAATTTTAATTGAAAATGGCAGATTTTTTGGGAAAACTCGGATTTTCTGAGTAAAATTTTTGTTGAAGGAAATCGGAAAAAAAATTACTAATATATGCAATCTTAAGATTCGATTTTAGCAATAAAATAGCTGGTAAATAATTTTTCCCAAAAATGGTATTTTTTCGATAATTTTCCCAGACTATCAACAAAATCCAAGAAACCGAAGCGCCAACCCAAATTCTGAGCAGTCTCAACATGATAAGGTTAATATCCCCAGTTGCTGTCATGGCGGTGTCGAAATGAAATTGCGACTGTCGAAATGAATTAGAATCAGGCCCCTGGAATTGATAAACTTACTAATTCTAAGCAACTTTTTTTCTATAGAGTTTTGTAACTAAATCAAGATTTATTCAGTTATTTGCGAGTGAAAATGTTTATTTTTCAACAAAAAAAACACGTTTTTAAGCGGATAAACTCAAAAACTAAGTATTTAATCGAAAAAAATATTGGTATCAAAAATGTAGCATGTAGCTTATAAAAAAAACGAAGAAATGGTATATTCATATTGTTCTGAAAGTCTATAGACCTAGTAAAAGCAAAATTGAGGCTCATGAAAATACATTCTTATTCGTCAAAATCCAAATCGAATATTTCAACGTAAAATAACCAAAAAATGGAGTACTTTTCGGGTAAAATTCATTAAAACTTATTATGACTTCTCAAGTTCAGTTTTTTGCTTTATTTCAAGGACCTACCTACCTACCTATGTACTTTAAAAAAAATAAATAAATAAACCTGAACCAAAATGCCTTAAGGGGCGCCAAAATCCTTTTTTGCACACAGGCGTCAGTAACCCTTACGGGGGCCCTGAGAAACGGACTAGGAACCAGAAAGGCGTTATTTTCTCTTAATGTGTTAGCCCAAAGAGGCATGGACATGAATGTGGATGTGCATGTTTGTTACGTTGATTTTGAGAAAGCTTTTGACAAAGTAAGACATGAAAAATTAGTCCAAATTATAAAGACAAAAAACATAGACAAAAGGGACTTACGAATAATAACAAACCTTTACTGGAATCAAAGAGCACAAATTGTAATAGATAATGAGCCCAGAAATTTAAATGAGGAGAGGAGTTAGGCAGGGATGTATTATGTTTCCATTACTCTTTAATGCATATAGTGAAGCCATTTTTAAAAAAGCATTGCTATCTCAAAGTGAAGGAATAATAATTAACGGAAGATCTATTAGATCACATTACAATATAAGATATGCGATGAAACCGTGGTTATGGTAAGTTCTGCTGAACAACTCAAACTACTAGTAAACAAAACAAACAGTTTCTATGAAGAATATGGACAAAAAATGAATATAAAAAATACCAAATACGTGATAATAACTAAGAAAACAAACATACAAACGAGCATACATTTGGGAAATGTATCGACAGAAAGGGTTGATAAATACAAATACCTAGGATCCTGGATCTCAGAGAAAAATGATAAAACAACAGAAGTAAGGACTAGGATAGAAATAGCAAGAAATGCGTTTGTAAAAATAAAAACACTTTTCTGCAACAAAGATCTTACCTTAGAACTTAGAACTGAGAGTAAGAGCTTTGAGATGCTACGTGTTCTCGATACTGCAATATGGACTTGAAAGCTGGACATTAAAGCAAGAACACATAAATAAGCTACAGTCATTTGAAATGAGAAGGATGCTTAGAATAGCATGGACACAGAAGAAAACGAACATGGAAGTATTGCGAGAAATGGGTAAAGAATGTGAAATAATAAACACAATAAAAATAAGAAAGTTACAATATCTGGGACACGTAATGAGAGGATAGCGATATGAAATACTAAGACTGATAATACAGGAAAAGATAAGAGGCGGAAAAAGCATAGAAAGATGGAGAGTGTCACGGTTGAAGAATTTAAGGGACTGATTTAAATGCAGTTCTATAGAACTCTTTAGAGCAGCGGTAGATAGAGTAAAGATAGTGATGATGATATTGTAGCGATCAAGCTACTAATTAAATTAATTTAATTAAAATTGGATTAAAAAATACCCCTCTAGAAAATCCTTGGTTGACGCCCGTGCCGATCCAACAACGACCTTTCGCTGCACAGGCGCGCCAATAGGAAAAAAAGCGATTTTTGTCGATTTCTAGTTTAGTTGGTCACGAGCTCGCAATTAGGCAACACATTGTCATTATTTAGGTGACGGAGTTTGAGCAAAATTGGGAAAAATCTAACTAAAAGGCCTCGAACATCAGCCAATAACCCGTGCTAATAATAATAAATCAGTAGTTATATCTGGAGACTTATTTACAGGAAAGAAAAAAGGTTATAATACCGCCGATGTGTTGTCTGCTCAAGTAAGTATATTGATATATTTCTCATAATTTCGTCGTCATAAAATCCAATACACCATCCTAGAGATTTTGTTCGTTATCTTTTGTTATTAATTTTGATTAAGAAATAATTTAAATTCCATATTATAGCTCATATTATCCTTTAAATATTTGCAAAGAACGTACAAGTTTTTATAGTGTCAAACCTAAATTCTAATATATTTTATACCTTATCGTAGGCTTTTTACTTAAGTTTTTATCTGTAATTTATGGACAGTTTTACAAAAAATACTATACAGCCTTCTGACACGTTCATCTACTGCGCGAGTCTCTGTCATGTTACCTTGAAAGTAGATTCAGAAATTTTGACATGACATATGTATACCTAACCTGAGTTTTTTTGTTTTGGTTTCCAGTACAGTGACCCTGTGCTGTCTACACATAGTGTTATAAATAATGTAATTAAATTGATAAAATTTCTTTTAGATTCCGTCACTTAGTTATTTAGTCACGTAACGTGACTCTATCACGTTAATTATGTACCAGTTAGATTGCTAGCCACTCTGTGATGGTTTATCCCTAGAGTGGGCTGTTTTGGTTGGATAATACACCATACCTGATTTTACTACAACCAGCATCTTCACCCAGGACCTTACAGTAGGACTTACCACAGCAGCCAACCAGCGTTATCGTGCCAAAAGAATTCATCTCTATGGACTTGCAACCCTACTTTTTCTCGGCTGTTGTGTAAAAGCTAAGTTTATTTACTTTTTCATTATTTACTTTTGGGTAAGATATATTTGCTACAGTGTAAACTTTTCGTATGCATACCATCAGGAAGAGTACATATATTTTCGTGGTAGATAGGGTTTTAGGTCGTTGTTTTTTTTTTCTCTTTGATTCAGTATAAGTAGTAGTTAGTTCAAATAAATAAAATCAGGTCTTGTTTAATAATCATAAATAATTATATCTTAAAATTTAATACGGAATCGGGTTGTAAAATTTTGTCGCCGATTTTAAATAGGGAATACGTCTAGTAGGTTTTTTTTGTATAATATATAAAGAGTCACTGACCAACTCATTTATATAGACCTTTTTGCTATTCCAACGGACTTTTGCTTTGGATTTTCTGTTAATACCTTTACTTAGCGCAGTGTATAGTGGTTAATTGCATGTTAGTGGCTTTTTGGGTCCTGTTTGACCGTTACACCACCACTACCACTGTTATTGTGTTTAGAGAGTTATATGTAACTTGTAATATATATAACATATTTATTGTTAATATATTTGTTATTAGAAAGATTGATGTTTTATTTCAGTCTGTATTACCAGTATATAACATAGCAAGACAAGGTTAGTATTTAGTATTTTGTATTTCAGGTGGTCGTAACCAGTGTCATTTAGTTCCTGTTGTTCGTTACTTAAAAAAATCTCGAGCTGTTCAAATTCTGGGCCCAAAACTTAGTTTTTTCTTTTTGCTACAGCTAAGTAGAGTGAGCGTTCAAATATTGTGCCCCAGAAGTTGAGCTGTCCGAGTTGGCGCCCATTTTCTTCTCTCTTTATCGTCCCTTTTATCTCGATTTATCTCCAGTGGTCTTACCTAGCTGTATTAAGTTTTGTATTAACAGGTCTCATTTTCTTCCTAGTTACTATCATTTCATTATCAAATTTTTTGAAGTTATACTTCTTTACGCGCGATATGAGGGTGAATTTTTATATGTTAAAACCTATGATCCGGGCGCATGCTCATTATAACTTTGTTCTGATTGGATGTTCAAATGACATGTCAAAAATTATCCAATATGGCAGCTGTAGCACAGCTGTGGTGTGGACGGTTGACGATTTGGTTATGTAATGTATGGTTGTTGCGTGTTAAAATTTGTGGGAAGAGAAACAAAAAAGGTTAGTTAATAGTTATACTGCCTTTTTGAAGTTATACTTCTTTAGGGGCGATTTCATTGAGGGTGAAATTTTAGTAATCTGCGCACACAGGCAGTATGGAGTTCGTTACTAAATGTTTTAATTTATGTATTTATCAGTCCAGAAAAGGTGTGGAAAGAATATATTAGTGTTTTTAAATATATTTTTCTACAAACGTGTTAAAAATGCAATTTATAGCACTCCATAGGAGCGTTAAAAATGCTACTTTAAAGCACCGGTGCCTTAAAAATTTTAAGGCACTGCAGTTAAAAGTGAATTGTCAAATTGTGAAACGTCAAAATATTTATATTTCATTTAGTAACATTAATAGATACTAATAATACCTATTTACGAATGTTTCTTCTAAAATTTAGTAATATATTAATTTTATAATACATTTAAGTATGTAGTAATTTTCTTTACAATTTTTACTTACCAATTTGTTTTGTTTATACCTAATATCGCCGTTGTCTAGCAAGTGTCTGCGTAGATTAGCGGTATGTGTATTTAGCTACGGACCCGTTAGTACTTGGTTCGATTCCCACATAGGGAAATTTTTTTTGTTTATTATTAATGGTTATTGACATCTTAGACTATTATTATATGGACTTATAAATGATTAAAAATAATTAAAAATAATTAAAATAATTAATCGGGATGTTGCCCAACTATTTACCGGGTTGCAAATTTATAATAATTGCCTATTTCAAAATGCACTTTTGAAATGAATTTTTCTTATGCACAAATGCAATTTCAGATTTCTTATTCATTACAAAAGTTCACAAAATTTCCTGACATTCTCACGAATCCAACGCACCAAACTGCATTAAAATCCGTGTTACTGTGCCAAAAATCGAGAGTAAGGCCTTTTTTTGTGCTTCAATGCCTCGACTAATTCGGCCAGAGATCGAGAGGTCGTGAGTTCGAATCCAGTGCAATCTTATACTTTTTTTATTTTTTTGAAAGCGGTACAAAATTAGTTTGGTGTTTAAAAAAAAATTAAAACAAACTGTTTAAAGTATATTTATTTTTAAGAAATCATATAATAGAAGTACAACTTCTGACGTGCGTACAAAGTACACACACATTCTTTTTTTATATCTCTAAAGCCAATATTCCGTGTATTGAAGCTAGCCCGAGTACCCACTTGAGATTTAGTGTCTCTCTGCCCTTTTGATTATTTTTTTTCCTTCTGAGCTAAGCCCCTCTTCTTTTTGGTCTTAAATCTCTTCTCATTTATTTTTCCCCCTATTTCGTCAGTTTTTCTTCTTTAAAAATCTCTATACCCAGAGTATAGAGGTTTCAATATCCAACCTCCGAATAGGAGACGGCACTTAAAAAAGAAGTCGCACTCCCCGTTTTATTTTAAATGCGTTGTTCTTTTTATCTGCTTGACGCTTGCTGTCGCATTTTGATAAATGTATTTGATCATGTTTATACATCAGTGCCCGACGACTCCACTATCTTCGACCTTTTTCTCTATATTTCGCTAAAACTTTTCTCCTGATATATAGCACCTAATGAAATGTAAATCTAACCTTTACTTCGAAAGAGTGATAGGGGTAAACCAAGAGTGTTCCTGCAACTTATTGATTTAGTTTTTCATGAACGACTTGACCGATCTTGGTTAGCTTCGTTGTGTTACTTTATTCCCTCTTTACGACATAATCGTTTCTCTGAGATAGGAAAAATCTAGACTCAACATTTATTAACAGCCGTCTGTTCTGGACATTCCTTGCTGGAACGCTATCGACTTTGAACGAAAATGGGTTTTTTTACGTTTAGTCTGGGACGGTTTCTATCCTTTGGTCGATCAAAGTATGAAGAGAATGCCGTAACAATATCGTGAAACTATTTTATGCTATTGGAAATTTCTCATAGTTGAGTTGCTTGGCAATATCAATAATAGAAGAAACAGGGGCTTATTCTAAAACGTCGATCTTTGAAAAATGTAAAATATTTATCGGAATATTTAAGATATCGGCTACAAAGAGGGATAAATATATCATAAAAGACAGTTTTAAGTTCCGTATATCGTCGGTATACTGCGAAAACCAGGTATTGTCCTTTTCATGATCATTTTTCAGTGCGTAACAAATGATAGGAAAAAGGGTAAGTCCGTGATAATACACATTTATGACATTTAGTCTAACATGACATTTTAGTTAAATCTGACAGTTGTCACATTTTATTTTCAATTTGGATTAAAAACAAATCAAATGTGTTTCTTGCATTTATAAAATGGTATTTTCTTTGATTTGTATAGTCTTATAAATTATACAGATTATATTTGTAATATTATTTCCAGTCATTTCTAACAACTGAATTTCCCAAAAAAGAAATTACTAACGTCAGTGTCAAAGTGAATCTCGATAGAGCGAATTTAGTATATTTAGTCGACTACCTTAACTAAATAGACAATAGGGAACTTGCACATTTTTTTATTACATAATAATGTTCAGTTTTGTTTAAAAATGAGATTTCCAAAATTTCACGCTTCAAAAACTCGTAATAACTTAGAAATACATATTTAAAGTCGTCTTCGGTATTTTAAAGTAGTTCGAATGGCCCGTGACGTCACATAGTTTTACATTAGTTATTTATTATGGTTATATTTCGCTGTGTCTAGGTACACGCTAACGTGTACGCAAATAAAAAAGTTAGGTACACGCGAATTAAACTTCATCAAGCCAGTGACGTCATTATTTAGCCTGCGCAGTGACTGTATATTTTGGTACATGCTATTTTGATATGTTTAGTGTTTGATAGAAAAATATTTGTTAAGGGAAGGGAAGCAGAACTATTCAGATGTTTCAAACTTAATTGTAATAAATCAATGTATATATATAAAAGTATATATTTAGATTAGCAAAATAAATATATGTATTTAGTTGACATGACACGTACAAAATATTGTTAAAATAGTTTTTATACCTAAGTTAATTATTATAATCAACTATTCTAAATGGGAAGTAAGCCACAATTTAACTAAAAAAATGATTTTATTAACACTCGACGTCCAAATCGGATGTCATTGTCAAAATACAAAAATTAGTCAGATTAAATAAATTATTAAAAAAAAAATTTTTACTAAGCAACAACATTTTTGTTTAATTTAATAATATTTTGTACTTTGACAACGACGTCCAATTTAGACGTCGAAATGTTAATAAAATCATTTTTAGTTAAATTGTGGCTTAGTTCCCATTTAGAATAGTTGATTACAAAAATGCCACAAAAAAATAGCTTCATAACAAGTTAATTATTATTGTGAAAGCTTTAGGTCTTCCTTTTATTTTAATTTTGGACGGTAATACTATTTCAATTATAACTTAAAATATATATATTAATTTATAGTCTCTTAACTTTTTCATAATGTTTTAAAATGTTATTAAACTCATTAAAACAACTAAATAATTGTCCACACTGCATAGCTAATTTAAAAACAAACACTAAACAAATAAAAAATAAGAAATCTCTTTACTAATCAATATTAAAATTAAAGTGTAAACACAACGCGATTAAACAAATTCCAACACTCTGACACTCTAACTTTATATTTGCGTACACGTTAGCGTGTACCTAGACACAGCGTTATATTTAGGTATATTCTTCTTCTCCTTCTTTAGTTTATTGGCCTCCACCTACTTGGGTATTTGGCCAGCTCGTCGTCGGGGAATAAAGGAAAAATATTTATATTCTAATGACATTTATCATATGTCGTTGTAATAATATATACCAGTTTGTTGAGATTGGAGTTTGATACAGTTTTTGAAGGAAAGCAAAGAAGGTTTACTATTGAAAATAAAACCATTTTGTAAAAGTACAAATTTTCTATGAATAGTTCAAACAATCAAAAACACTTTTAACGTCACATAACTGTATTTTTTACTGACGTTTATAATGTCTAATTTAAAATTATATATACAATTGGTGTATAATGTAAACATACAACGTTGTGACGTCACGACGCGTTTTAGGGTGGCTGGTATAAGTTGAATTTTTAGTCGTCTTTTGGGGCCAAATGAAAAACAAACAAAACTTCTTTATCTTTGATACAGGTTCTAAATTATGTTCTGTTGTAATTTATAACATTTTTTTCGAATTTAAAATTTTATGCAAGTTCCCTATTACAGTGATGTGTGCGATAATAACCGGCAATATGACGCAAAATACGGAAAGCAATCTAGTAGAGATGGGAAATTACCAATATAATCCCATAAATTTGCAATTTTATTAATAGTTTCTCATCTTTAGACGTATCGGAGGAGTTTGGCAACTGCCACTGTGACAGGAGAATTTTTTAAATTCTCCCGTAACAATTTTACACTCCGATATGTCTAAAGGTGAGAAACTACCATAGTTCGGAAAAATAAGGAAAGAAATATCCTGTTGGTGACACAACCCCCTCCAGGCCAAGACCAAATTTTCTGTGTAGCATGGATATCTTGCTTGTGTAGCATGGTTATAAACAAATGAAAATCAAAAAACGGTAAATTTTCGATTTTTTCCTCTATTAGCAAAAAGTTAAGCATTTTAAACAAATTTGAGAGTAATAAACTCATAAATGGTATAAAAAACTTTAATTTGGTGTTCACTGAATATCTCTATCCTTATTGGTTGCTTATAAAATTGCAAAATAAATCATAAATTTTGAATTTCCATAAATATTCATAACTTATGTAAAAATTAGCTTAGAACCTTCTTATTACACAAAATACTGAGACTTCTGATGCTTAAATCATGCCCTTAATTTCAAAGCAATTGGTCAAATAGTTTAAAAGTTATTTAATTTGTTTATCCCAAATTAACTTTTTTTGCAATACTATAAGTCAGATAATAATGAAGTTACAGTAATACTTTGGATAGTTTATGAAAGAAGAAGATTTACACTATCAATTTAATTAAAAAAAATGACAAAAAATAATTCTAAACATTGCAAAATTATTTTGCTAAAACATGTGAATTAAAAAAGGGAGGGGGGGCTAACTTTCTTTCTAAATGTGTATAAAAATTCAGTCTTTGTAAATATGAAAAAAAAATTTCTACGGGTAACGGTTAAAAAGTTATTCTAATTGTTTATAAGTAAACAAAAAGTCGACATGTTTTTGCAAAATAACTTTACACTATTTAAAATTACTTTTTGTCATTTTTTTTTAATCAAGTTAATAACATAAATGTTCTTTCATAAACTGTCCTCATATCCTATTACTGTAACCTCATAATTTTCTGACTTATAGTATTCCAAAAAAAAAATAATTTGGGATAAACAAATAAAATAACTTTTAAACTATTTGATCAATTGCCTTGAAATTTAAAATATAATTTAAGCACAAGAACTTTCAGCATTTCGCTTAAGGTGATACAGTAGCGATCAACAGGTAGCCAAAACGCGTTCCAAGATTACGGATGTAATTTTGAATATTTTTTCGAGATATTTGGCACACGTATTCGTAATATAATAAAGAATGGCGGTACAGAGCCCAATTTGAAAAATATATTAATATGTGGAAATTACTCTGTAATTAAATACAATATTAAAAAAACGAGCCTGTACCGCCATTAAGGAGAACAAAAAAATACACTTTCTTCAAATAAACTTTTTTATCCGATGCCTAGATTTTGTGTCATTTTGGAACTACTAATGAAATAAAAAATTTTAGTAGTTCCAAAATGACACAAAATCTAGGCATGGGATAAAAAAGTTTATTTGAAGAAAACGTATTTTTTTGTTCTTCTTAATGGCGGTACAGGCTCGTTTTTTTAATATTGTATTTAATTACAGAGTAATTTCTACATATTAATATATTTTTCAAATTGCGCTTTGTACCCCCATTCTTTATTACATTACGAATACGTGTGCCAAATATCTCGAAAAAATATTCAAAATTACAGCCGCAATCTTGGAACGATAAAATCTCCAAATGTATGAGATTTATTTTGCAATTTTCTAAGCAATAGATAAGGATAGGCATATTCAGTGAACGCCATATTGAAGTTTTTTATATGATTTATGAGTTTATTATTCTCAAATTTGTTTGGAATGCTTCACTTTTAAGTAATAGATGAAAAAAGCGAAAATTTACCGTTTTTTGATTTTTATTTGTTTATAACTATGTATATCATCATAATCGGCTGCAGGAAACATATAGGTTATTAATATAGATGTCCATACTACTCAAAAAATTTGGTTTCGGCCTGAAGGGGGATGCGTCACGAGAAAAATCTTATTTCTCTGGACTATCAATAAAATTGTAAATTTATAGGTTGCTCTTGATGATTTTTAGGTTTTTATATGACCAAAGAATTAGATTCAGATAAAGAGTTAATATGATTAAAAGTTTACATAATATGGTCAATTGTCTTATATATGTTGTAAATTGATACACCGTAGCAGTATCGTGAAAGTTAAGCTTGGAAGGAGACCATACATCAAAAGTACAAATGTTTAAGAAAAAGTGGGACAAGCATAGGCGTAACCAGGGAGGGGGAGTTTGGGGGTTATAACCCCCCCATTGGGATGTACTTTGAGCTCTATACGCTTAACACCATTTATTCCATACCCTCCAGAGACTATCAAGTAGTTGTAACCCCCCCCCTTAGGATCATCCTGGTTACACCTTTGCGGACAAGGTGCTATTTTTGACATGAATAAACTTTCCATTTCGGAAAATATTATAATAAATATAAAATAATAATTATTGTTAAAATAATTGATGAATTCGACCGTTACTTGTTAGATCAAATTATTATTTTAATAGCGATTTCCGAAGTAGAACTCAAAACGTCAAATAAACTTAATTTTCCCAACTAAAATAGTAAATTGCAATTTACTATTATAAATAGATGTCACAAGAAAATAGCTTCATAACAATATTTACATTATAAAGTTTCTCTAATTTACAGACATGGTGTCTGATATACCCTCAAAACCAATAAAAAAGCATCAACATTTGGGTCTCACGAAGAACAAACTTTACAAAGGGTAAACTTTTGTTTGAAATCCTCAGAGGATATTCCTCAATCTGTGATCCTTGTTGAATATTTAATTTTCAATTTTAGGTGTTGGAGTAATATCAGAATAAGCTGCTAAATTTTTATAATAAACATGAACAGTATGAGCAAGTTCATCATAAGTTACGCGTTTTCTCGTAAACGATTTTCAAAGTGAATTTCCCAAGAGTTTTCCGAGATTGTAGACTTCTAGATAGAAAATATTCTATAGTTGAATTTTATATATTTTATGTCAATTTGCTTTCTATCTTACGGCTTTTGTTTTGATGTAACATGATTTCTGTATTTCATTTTTCAGTTAATGGTATTTGAGTGGATTGTCTTCTGGCCCTAATATACATTGAAAATTGTTTACCTTAAGGTTTAAAAGAAAAATCCCTGTAGTTGGCTGTATACCATAATTGAGGCGCTCAGAGCCACAGTGGGCTAACCCACAAATTGAGCATTTTTAGATTAATATATCAATAAAAGCAGCAACATTAAATCTTCGGATTAACAAGGGTTTACACAACTTATATCTTCTTCTTTTAGCCCATTTCTCTCCAACTTTAGACATAGACCTTCCCCAAATCTTTCCATTTCCGTCTGTCCTTGGCTGCGCTTTTCCAGTTAGTTCCTGCAGCTTTTACAATATCGTCCTTCCATCGCATCTGAGGTCTTCCTCTTCCTCTTCTTCCTGTCCACGGTCTCCAGTTTTGTATTTCATCATTTCATCTTTTATCTTCCTGTCTCGCATTGTGGCCTGCAAATCTCCACTTTAACCCTGTTATATGTTCAGTTACATTTTTTACTTTTACATAAAATCCTTTATAAAAGGTATATTTGTTAAAATCCCTATACAGGGCTACATCAAAGACAGAACTAGTTTTCGATCGGTTGACCGATCGTCATCAGTGCAATCTTAGAATCTACATGCAAGCCACCAAAGTAAAAATAACAGGGTAAAAACCCTTTACAATTGATCCGTCATCGGAACATATGACAAAGATGTGAATTATAACATGGATGATAATTCACATAATAATTCACATCTTTGTCATATGTTCCGATGACGGATCAATTGTAAAGGGTTTTTACCCTGTTATTTTTACTTTGGTGGCTTGCATGTAGATTCTAAGATTGCACTGATGATGATCGGTCAACCGATCGAAAACTAGTTCTGTCTTTGATGTAGCCCTGTATAGGGATTTTAACAAATATACCTTTTATAAAGGATTTTATGTTTTTGTAATGGTATACAGTCAACTACAGGAAATTTTTCCTCGTGGATTTTTACTTTTGTTTTCTCTTTTATCCATTTGTTTGATTTTCTGTCTTGTAGTTTTATTCCCAACATGGATCTTTCCATTTTTCTCTGAGTTATTTCAATTTTGTTTATGTTGGCCTTTGTTACTGTCCATGTTTCTGAGCCATACGTCAGAACAGGAAGGATGCACTGGTCAAATACACGGGTTTTAGGTACTGTTGTATCTTTGCGCTTTTTTGTATCCATCTTAACTTTCCAAATGCTACCCACGCAAATCGGATTCTTCTCTGTACTTCAATTGTTTGGTTCTCTTTATTAACTTTGATTATTTGACCCAGGTATATACATATATTCGTCAACAACCTCAATATTGACATTATTTATACTTACATTTATTCTATCGTTTGTATTTGTCATGATTTTGGTTTTACTCATGTTCATTTTTAATCATAATATCTTCTCCGATGCGTGTGCTAGTTGAGTCAGCATTGTGGCTAGTTCTTCTTGGTTGGTTGTAATAAGGACAACATCATCGCAATATCTGAGGTGATTGAGATTCTTCCCGTTTATGTTGATACCCATGTCTTCCCATTCCAGTTCTTTAAAGACGTCTTCCAGAGCTAAGGTGTGAAGAGTTTTGGGGATATTACATCGACGCTGCCAAGCCAAAACAGCATAAACGCCAAAGTGACCACTTGTTAGTTAGCTGCACTAAAAAAATAGGATTTTAATTCCCGCACCAGACAGTCAACGCGGAATAAACGCAGAAAAAGTGAAATAGGTGTAATATAGGTTTAAATTTTTTATAAACGCCAGTCTAGTCACGCACGTGAACACCGACGTGAACACCGATTGACATAATCGCCAGTGCCCGTAAGATTATCATTGTGTATATTTCGGTCCAGTAATAATAGTAATGGTATGTGTTTTTACAATTTTTATGGATAAGTAACATGGTATTATCTACCTTTGCAATATTTTTAATTTGTATTGATTTTTGAAGCGTAAACACACTGAATTTCTTTAAAAACTATGAGGCGTTTATGCCAAAACCACATATTTACATCGTTATTGACGCAAGTGCCATTCCTCAATGGTATTCTTATGCAGGTTTCTTATTTAAAAATTGCGCAAATAAAAAGTTTATTTTAAAATATTCTATTATAACTTTGTACTAGTGTGATGAACAAAATTCATTTTGTATTACAGCATAGAGTTCAAATCAATTTTATATAGCTAAAAATGGCGATCGATTTTTGGCGTTTATGCCATTTTTTTGTTGCACATGAATAGCAGAAGTAAAAAATAATGGCCTTACTAAATGAAAATAAAACATATAACGAATCAGTACAAAATGATATACTGACTGACAATAATCCCCCTATATTTCCCTTAGAGGTTTATGACATTAATAATGCCAACATTGCAGAAGCTTTTAGCAATGGCATTATCATCTTTGAGGAACCACCAGACGTTGCAGTAGAAGAAGAAATATTTAGTCACGATCTCACATCATGTTTCAACTTAGCAGCAGATAATGGTTGGGATGCCGGTATAAGTAGTGATCAAAATAAGGAAAATACAAGCAATCAAATCAATACGGATGTTGAACCAAATATTGACAGTGATTATGAATTAAAATCCACTACTTATTATTAGATATCCACTTTTAAGTATTTCATGTTTACTTTTAAGTATTTCATCCTAGCACCAAAACATGTTTAAAGAATTTAAGGTTTTGTTTTTAACTTAGAATGTATTTTTGATTAATAAAAAATAAACCCTATCAAAAATCTTCGTAATTTCATCATTTTTCTTGTTGGCGTAAACGACAATTTTTGATTTTCGTTTCTTTTTTCATTAATGGCATATATACCTTTTAAGCGCCATATTGACTAACCTTACAACGATGCGATCGACACAAACGCCAGAGGTAAGTTTGGCATATTCACCAATGTTATATCTTGATTGGACATAAGCGCCATTTTATAGTTTTTAATTTATTTCAGACAGTATTTTCAGCCACATTAATGTTCACAATATATTAGAATTTGAAAAAAAAATCACCAATTTTTTTGAATCACTGTGCAGATAAGCAGAATTGGTAAAAATAAAAATAATCAGTTTTTTGTGTTTCCTGAAAAATCAAGTTAATATCGTTTATGCCGTTTTGGCTTGACAGCGTCGACATCTCCTTGTCTTACGCCTCTACGTATTTCTACGGGATTAGTTTTATTTGTTTTATTTTCCCATTCGATTGTCATAGTTGCTATTTTATAGATGTTATGTAAGAGTTGCCTGTACCTGGAGTCTATTCTGCTGTTATTTAGGGCTTTTTCTATCGCCTATATCTCGACACAATCGAACGCTTTTTCATAGTCTACAAACACTAAACATAAATTTAGGTTGTATTCGTTTGCCTTCTCTATCAATATTTTCATAGTGAGGAGATAATCTATGGTACTAAACCCTTTTCTGAAACCTGCTTGTTCAACTGGCTGATAACTGTCCATTTTATTTGTTAGTCTATTGGTTATAATTATAATAAAGAGTTTGTACATTTGTGAGAGTAGTGAGATAGGTCTGTAGTTTTTTAAGTCTGTTTTGTCTCCTTTTTTGAATAGCAGTATTGTAATACTCTAATTCCAGTCGTGAGGTATTTCTGCCTTGTGTAGACATAGATTAAATAGGAGGTTTAGCTCCTCTATAATAGCTTGGTTACCTTCCTTAAGCATTTCAGCAAAGATACCATCTGGACCGGCAGCTTTGATATTTTTCATTTGAGATAGGACGGTTTCGATTTGATGGACGTCTATATCGGGTAGAATTTCAGAGTTGACATTTTTAATTCTTCTTTTTAGATTTTCTTTTGAGTTATTATCAGGCTCCTGTTTTGTGTCATATAATTCGCTATAGAAGGATTCTACTATATTTGTTATTTTCCTTTTCGCTTTGTCGCTTTGCTCCTCTCCATTTTTGTTTTTAAGTGATATTATGACCTTTTTTTTCTAATGATGGGTTTAGACATTTTACTTTGCGATACTTTTCTATTACTTTCTCTACTTCTGTTTCATTATATTTTCTGATGTCCTCCGTTACCTTCCTTTTAATGGTTTTGTTTAATTCTTTATATTCTGTGCTGTATCTACTGTTTGTTGCTAGAAGTTGTTGTTTTTTTCAATAAGTTTTCTCGTTTCTCTGCTTATTTTGTTGTCTCTTTGTTTTGTTTTCTTAAATTAAAGTCACCTAATATGATAGTGTAATTCACGTTTTGATCCACTATGGCTTTTGTTATTTCGTCTTTGCCCCTCGCAATAGCACAAAGTCCATTTTCGAGCAGGGATGAGTAATATGAGTATATCCCCATGTTAATTTTATTTCAGGTAACATAGACTTAATGTTGTATTATTCTAAACTTTAAATGGTTTAATAATGTAATTTAATGAACTTTTTTGCCATTTCTGTAGCTAGTTTAACTACCTATACACTAGTCACTAGACGTTTATATTGAGAATGGTCTGATATGATCGAAAACGCTCCGTGGTGCTCCTTTTTTAATCCATTTGGATAATTTTCATATTTTTTTTTAATAAAATAATATACCATTTACAATGTTAAGTTTTTTACTTCTTTGTTGAAGGTTTACATTACCTACTTAAGATATTTTCGAAAAGCTACAGGCTACAACGTTTTCTCTTACAATAGAAGATATCGAAAAATCAAACATAAAGACAAGTAACGTTTAGAATAAGCAAACTTTACCTAGTTTACTTAATGAAGAAATTATAATTTAATGCAATTATTAAGTTTTATACGATGTAAAATAATATTTGTTTCAAGTTACACTTTAAATAAATTTCCTTCCATAATTTACTTAAACTTTTCAGACTAACATTAATTTTATAAAAAATAATATTAAAAGTTAAACAAAACTACATTAGGTAGTCACAAAACTAACTGTTTAACTAACAAACTAACTTAATGAAATAATTCAAATTGAAAAATATACATATTACAAATAATTTTGTAGGTAACAAGCTCTCAGAATCGTTTGAAATGTAGAGTGGCCTTAAACAAGAAGAAGAGCTTCTCTTTTTAATATAAGCATGGAGAAAGTAATAAGAACAGGGGTGAGAGCACGTCAAATAGAATTCTATTTTAGTGACGTCACGTTGCCTAGCAACCGTCGATTCTCCCATTCTGAAATTCGATTTTGTGACGTCGGCAAAATAGAATTCTATTTGGCGTGCTCTCACCCCAGCACAAATCAGATCATAACTGCTGCCAGTAAATGGACCAATAAGTACTACTAGTAGCACACGCGGATGACATTGATATTATGGGAAATAACGTCACCAATGTAAAGAAAACTTTCAAAAAATTAGAGATAGAGGCAAAAAACCGGTCTAGAGAGTCCGGTAACCAAAAGATAACTCAGATATTTTGAGATAAAAACCCTCAGAAGGATCTTTGGACGCTATCACTACCCTAATACTAACCAATACTGAATGAGAACAAACGCTGAAGTGAAACAGATGTATGGGAGTGCCGACGTAGTCCAGGAGTATCAGTTAAGTTTCTGAACGCCATTTTTATTGTTTTAGAGTTAAAACTCTCGCGTATTAGTTAGTTGGTATCAAGTTAGAATTCGTCCAGTTAAGACGTCACATTTATTAATTTAGAGTTACTACTACCGCGTATTTGTGTGGAAGTAAGAAGTTAGAATCTACCTAGGGGGGATGCTGCATTTAGTAATTTTAGAGTTACTCTAGCTTATTTTATATAGTTATTATGTATCTCGCTTATAGTTTAAAAGCAATACATTACTCAAACGCTTATTATTAATTAAATTTATTAGTACTATAGAAAACAGCCTTAGTTCATATTCTAGTGTAAACTGTAAACCTATAAACGGTAAAAGTGCTATCGTGTTTGTGTTTCGCGGACTAGTGTCAATTGGAAAGTGAATTCGGCGGTTTAAATATAAGAACTTTCGAAAGAACAAAGTCCGAAAGAACAAAGTTAGTCATTAAAATACATATCTGTTAAGCTTTTTATTCTTTTATTACCACGTGAGTGGATTGTCTTTCGTATTGCAATTTATTATATTGCCTTGGATAAAATATCATGGACAGAACACGTCACAAACAAAGAGGTTCTGAGAAAGATGAATAAAGCAATGGCAGTCTTAAATACAATCAAAACAGAAAATTGGAACATCTAGGACATTATTATACGTGAAGAGAGATACAACTTGCTCCAACTCATTATGCAGGGAAAGGTTCAAAGAAGAAGGAGCATAGTGAGACGCAGGATATCGTGGCTGCGCAACCTGAGGGAATGGTACGGATGTACATTAAATGAATTTTCAGAGCAGCCGTCTTCAAAGTCCGAATAGCCATGATGATTGCCGACCTCCGTCGCGGAGATGACACTTGAATAAGAAGAAGCTATTGCCTATTACGCTCTAAATGGTAGTAAGATCGACATCTGAATTTATTGTTCATCTTCCTCTACTTTTGTTGATCATCTTCTGCCATTTTTTTGGTCACTTCGAACCGGATTTTCAAAAAAAATCGACTACTACAATTGGTTGAAACATTGTTCTGTTACTGAAACCGTAGGCTTTACAAAATATTATATTGATTTCTGAGATAAAGTACCTTCTTTAATATCATATGCCAATATTAAATCAAAAATTTCTATTAAAATATGAGCTGGCTATCAATCTCTTTTATGCGATAGAAACTACACTAATGCCATCTAGTAATTAATATCGGAGGCCAAATGAAGTGGAGTAGTGAAACGCTTGCAACGCAATTAATTTTTGAATGGAACGAGATAAAAGGAATCATAGTAAAACTAGCCGTAACTAGGCTCCAAAAGGGCCGGAATAAAATTACGTTTTCAGTGGCTGCGCCGCTCTTTATACTCGGAGACCTTTTTAAAATGAATATTGAATTTTGCCAAATCAGGACTGTATTATGAATTTTTTAAAGAGATCAAAGAGCGTATAAAGTTCTGGTAATATTGAATATAATAAAAGATGACTAGACTGGTAAGTATTCACTTTTTTGTTTTTGTTCTGAAAAAGTAATATTTTATTCAGAAAAACATAAACTGAACGTATACATCTATTTAAGACATCCCTAGGGATCGTGGCCTATCCCGAAAAATGCAAGTGGGTTTGGGGTAAAACAACGAGAATCGGGTACACGAAGAGCATCAAAAAGCCTCAAAGCAAAGGGTGAAGAACGGGAATTTTGGAAAGAAGAAAGAAGGAAATACTATAATATATTTTTACCTTACCTACATTTTCTTAGGGCAATATATGTTTTTATTTCCTTTTTATTTTATTTTTGTATTATTTATAGAACGGAGTTCAAGCTGGAGTACCAAACTTAAAAAGAAATATAAACAACGAATGCATGTGGCGAAAATAAAAGTGCTAGCTGAATGATTGGAAACACTTCTTCTTCTTAAGGTGCCTATCCGTTCCGGATGTTGGCGATCAGCATGACTATCCTAACTTTGCTTGCTGCTATTCTGAATAGTCCGGTTGTCGATGTATTAAACCACTTTTTCAGGTTTTGAAGCCAAGATATTCTTCTTCTCCCTGGTCCTCTTATTCCAATTACCTTGCCTTGAAGAATGAGTTGCAACAAGCCATATCTCTGTTCATTCCTCATAACATGGCCAAGATATTCTAGTTTGCGCTTCTTGATTGTGTTAATAATCTCGCATTCCTTGCCTATTCTACGTAGAACCTCAACATTAGTCACACGATCCACCCACGAAACTCTCAAAATGCGCCTGTAACACCACATCTCGAATGCCTCGAGTTTTCTCAAAGAAGCCTCGGAAAGTGTCCAGGCCTCTATTCCGTATAATAACGTAGAAAATACATAGCATCTGATGATAGAGATTTTGGTAGCAAGAGGTAAATCGTGGCTTCTGAAAAGAGACTTCATCATTATGAACGCTGATCTCGCTTTTCCTATGCGTTGTTTTATTTCACTTGAGTGGTCCCACTGGCTGTTTATGTTGGTACCAAGGTATGTGTAGCTGTCGACCCTGTCAATTAGTTGTTGGTTAACCAAAAGCTGTGTATTTAATATCTCGCGCTTACTGACTACCATATACTTTGTTTTTTTTGTATTGAGATCAAGTCCGTATTCTCTACTTACATCTGATATGCGCTACATTATTCTTTGCAAACCATCTAGACTGTCTGCAAAAACTACAGCGTCGTCGGCATATTTAATGTTGTTCAGACGCACTCCGTTGACTAATACGCCTTCCTGTAGTGCTCCCAGCGCTTGCTCGAAGATACATCCAGAGTATATATTAAACAGCACCGGGGACAGGATGCATCCTTGCCTCACTCCTCTATCTGTGGAGACTGCCTCTGTCAATTGGTCGTCCACTTTAATATTGGCAGTTTGGTTGTAATACAAATTATACAGGGTGTAACAAAAATACAGGTCATAAATTAAATAACATATTCTTCTTTCTTCTTCTTCCTTCTTGTATGTAGGCTTTAAAGCCTGTTTCTTCTTCAATATTATCCTCCTAAATTGTTTAGGTTATCGCACCACCTTTTTCTTGGTCTGCCAATACTTCTTCGTCCATTTGGTGACTTATCTCGTGCTATTCGTACTATCCTATCCTCTGCCATTCTACTAATGTGTTCGTTCCACTCCTGTTTCCGTTTTGTCACCCATCCATTTATGTCTTCTATATTGCTGGAATAGCTATATGCTAAATAACATATTCTAGGAATAAAAATAGTTCGATTGAAGCTAACTTACCTTAGTACAAATATGCACACAAAAAAAGTTATAGCCCTTTAAAGTTACAAAAAGACAATCGATTTTTTCCGATATATCGAAAACTATTAGAGATTTTTTAATGAAAATGAACATGTGGCATTCTTATGTCAGGAACATCTTAAAAAGAAATTATAGTGAAATTTGTGTACCCCATAAAAATTTTATGGGGGTTTTGTTCCCTTAAACCCCCCCAAACTTTTGTGTACGTTACAATCAAATTATTATTGTGGTATAATTAGTTAAACGCAATGTTTTTAAAACTTTTTTGGCTCTCAGTATTTTTTCGATAAACCAATTTTAATCGAGATGTGCCTTCTTTTTTAATATGTTTACATAAGAGTTTTATTGGGGTTTGTGCCTTTAAACCCCCCAAATGTTTGTGTACGTTCCAATGAAACTATTATTGCGTTAACATTGGTCAAACACAGTATTTTTAAAACTTTTTTGTCTCTTAGTATTTTTCCGATAAGACACCTTTTATCGAGATGTGGATTCATTTGTAATATTGTTCAAATTATACCTCAAATTGTAATAATTTATAAATAAACGCATATTATAACCAGGTCTCATAATCGTACTTAACAGTATGCAAATATGTGGTGGAGTTGACAAATATTCAAAATATCTCGATAAAAACTAGCTTTTCGAAAAAGTACTAAGAGGCAAAAGAGTTTTAAAAATATTGTGTTTAACCAATGGTGTCACAATAATAATTTAATTGGAACGTACACAAAAGATTGAGGGGATTTAAGGGAGCAAAACACCCATAAAATTTTTATGGGGTACACAAATTTCACTACTATTTCTTTTTAAGATGTTCCTGACATAAGAATACCACATGTTCATTTTCATTAAAAAATCTCTAATAGTTTTCGATATATCGGAAAAAATCGATTTTCGTTTTGTAATTTTAAAGGGCTATAACTTTTTTGTGCACATATTTGTACTAAGGTAACTTAAGTTCAATCGAACTATTTTTATTCCTAGAATATGTGGTTTAATTTATGACCTGTATTTTTGTTACACCCTGTATATGATTCTCAAGTCTCTATCATCTACTCCCGCTTCTTTCAAGATGTTTATGAGTTTATCATGTTTTACTCTATCAAACGCCTTTTCGTAATCGATAAAACAAATATACACGTCACAGTCAACGTCCCTGCATCTTTGTATAAGCACTTGGACAGCGAACAGAGCCTCTCGGGTGCCTAAGGCATCGCGGAATCCAAACTGCGTCCATGATATCTGTTCTTCGGATTTTTTATATATTCTGCCGTGTATTACTTTCAGAAACGTTTTGAGTAAGTGGCTCATTAGGCTATTTGTTCTGTAGTCTTCACATGTTTTGGCATTTACTTTTTTTGGGTAAAGTTACGAAAGTCGACTTTAACCAGCTTTGGGGTATTTTTCCAGTTACGTATATTTTGTTGAATACAGTTGTTATCCATTTTATTCCTTGTTTATCCATAAGTTTTAGAAATTCTACATAAAACTGGTCAGGCCCTACAGCTTTGCCATCTTTAGTTGTTTTAATAGCTGACGTAACTTCTTCAATGGTAATCGGGGGTAAATGGTAATTGGAAACACAAAAAACGATAAAATTAAGATTGGGTATACTTAGGAAGACTACAGGTAGCACCAATTGATGGCAAAATGAGAGAGCATAAGTTAAATGGTTTGGTCATGTTCAACGTCGAGGCGTTAATCACCCAATACGAAGATTGATGAACTGCGGGCTCCTGGAACGAGTACAAGAGGAAGACCAAAGAATATTTTTCTAATATCCTACACTATCAATGTTCCGATCTGTTTTTTGATAAAACCCCAGGATGTGACTGTCACGCCTTTAATTTTATTTAAATGATAATGTTGGTCATTTGACATGTCCTTTTAAATGTTATCAAAATTTAATTCAAAAAATATACTAACTACAAGAATTTCGGCTTTCCTATTAACTGATTAAATATTAAAAATTAATATGTTTTTTCTACAACTCTTCGTCACTGGAATTCATTTCTATTCTACAATTTTTAGAACTTTGTCATTTAAAAATCCTAACTACTTTCAAACCACAAAACTGTCAAAAATTTTGTTGTAAGTCATTGCTCATATTGTCATCACCATGACAACGCGAAAGTTAAGGATATTTGATTATATGAAAGTGTGCCAAAAAACCCATTGAAAGTGTGCGAAAAAGTAAATCCCATTTAAAATACATTGTTACTTTGTTTTTAAACTAAAAACTGATACATAATATGACATAAAGTAGATAAATGCAATTTTTAGCACTCCATAGGAGCGTTAAAAATGCTACTTTAAAGCACTAGTACTTTAAAAATTTTAAGGCACTGCAGTAAAAAGTGAATTGTCAAATTGTGAAACGTCAAAATATTTATATTTCATTTATTAACATTAATATTAATAGTACAACTTCCGCAATTTGAAAAAGGTGGTTTAAAAGGTTTTTTAAATTTAATTTAAACTGTATTATTGCATTTTAACACGTTTTTAGAAAATAGTTATTTATGATATAAGTGTTAAAAGTACAATTTTAAGGCACGCATGTGAAAGTTTGCAGAAAGAGCAAAGCGAATGCTGCAATTCACATGAGTCCCTTAAAAATGTACTTTTTAACACGTATATCATACAATATTTTTTTTACAAACGACTTATATATCAACAATTCTAATTTATTCATTCTCAATTACAGGACAATATCTACAAAAACTTTTACTTGAACTTGACTGACATTCCATTTTTATATTTTTCTTGGCATAACATCAAAACTGCCTATATTGTCAATACGTAAATCATAACAACTATAGAATAATAACATATTTTTATTATTGAATAGTCTAACAAATTTTAATAGTTTTTTTCTACAAACGTGTTAAAAATGCAATAATGCAGTTTAACTTAAATTTAAAAAAAAACCTTTTAAACCACCTTTTTCAAATTGCGCTATTAATGTTAGTAAATGAAACATAAATATTTTGAAGTTTCACAATTTGACAATTCACTTTTAACTGCAGTGCCTTAAAATTTTTAAAGCAATAGTGCTTTAAAGTAGCATTTTTTACGCTCCTATTGAGTGCTAAAAATTGCATTTTTGACACGGTTGTAGAAAAAACATATTAAAATTTGTTAAAATGTACAACAATAAAAGTAAGATGTTATTCTATAAATGTTATGATTTACGTATTGACAGTATAGGCAGTTTTGATGTAATGTCAAGAAAAATATAAAAATGCAATTTCAGTCAAGTTTAAGTAAAAGTTTTTGTAGGTATTGTCCTGTAATTGAGAATGAATAAATTATAATTGTTGATATATAAGACGTTTGTAGAAAAAATATTGTATGATATACGTGTTAAAAAGTACATTTTTAATGCACTCATGTGAATTGTAAACTTTCACATGCGTGCCTTAAAATTGTACTTTTAACACTTATATCATAAATAACTATTTTTTTGTTTGTTATCCACCAGCGATTGTTAACCCTTAAAAACCAATATGGGCCATTTTACCTGTACTATTTTGCGTTGTGTACGTGACCTACATAGCATTTTTTATTTATTAAAAATCTCGATTGAATTAATAACCTATTATTAAATATTTCTGGGATTATGTTCAACTGCGTTGAATTTTTGTTTTTAAAATTTTAAAGTTTTGGTTTTAAAAATGGCTTATATTCGGAATTTTAGTCTACAAAATGTGGACCTATTATTATTGTTGAAGAGTCTGGCATATCAACGATTTCATGAACGTCAAATTGATACACATTATTTTTTTATCTATTGTTTTTAATTTTTTGAAACTGGCAGCGTACAAAACAAGAAGCAGTCTGGTAGAAAATCAAGTACAAAAGACACGTAGACCAAGTTTTTGGTCACAATTCGTTGTAGATCCACCTGTATCAAACATACGTGTAGCTCACATATGCTGTGTTAGTCAAAAAACAATTTTAAAAATACTTTAAAAATAAATCGTATTCGTATAAACTGCAAATATGGTTCATGAACTAACGAAAGATGATTTAGATAGACGAATGGAATACTGTTAAATTATTGGAACCACCTTGAACAAGACCAAATGTAACCTATACACTATAACCATTATGATGGTTCCTGTTTATCTGAACCATCTCAGATAATTGAGGGGTGGTTACCCCCTACCATAAGGGTTGATGAAGTAACAATACTCACTGTAGATTCATTTATTGGTACGTTGAAGTAACTACGGTAAAGAGCTGGTGGTATATTATTTAGTAACTGTGATGTTTACTCGTTGGGATCTCAAATACCAATGACTAATCTTTTCGCCATGAAAGTAGAACTCAAAGTGGATTCCCCTGTTTACTATTTGGTATAAATAAAAGTGAGAGTGTTTAGTAAAAGTTCTGAATCGACTAGATTATAAATAACGAATACTAATTGTTATTTCAAACTGACCTTCTATCGAAAATCGACACATTGATGTGGTAATATATGTCAATCGTATTTATTATAAACAAACGTATTTGTTTTACCAAAGACATTTAATTATTAAAAGAATTTGTCTTAATAAGATGATTACTGAGATGCAGTGTATCCCAATACACCATCATAGATACAGTATTTAGTCTTTCGCAGACATGTGTTTTGGATTTAAACATTTTAAAATTTCTCAAAGAATTATTATCATATAGATAATTACTTAAACATGTAACGAACCATATAATTATTTTTAAAGTTGTGTTTTGAAAAATTGTCAGTGTTTTTTTCTCGTTCAAGATGTACAACTGCCTTTTGTTGTTGATTTTATGTGAAGCAGCCAACATAATATGCTTATAATCTAAATGTTGATAAGTTGTTCATTATTGTTGTTATAACATTCATACATATTTTATTTTTTTGTTCTCTTATTGCATTGTAGAATTTCTTGAAAAAAGAGACAAGTTTCCGAAAGCTCGAATATTCAAATTATACTGTACTTCGCCAAATTTCACTTTAACTTTCTTTCTCTCAAAGCAGTTTGTATTTTAAATTTAAATTAGTCACTATCGATTAAATACTGCAATTCTCTTAATTTTTTCTTTTTATTCATAGGTTCTTTATTTTTTATACTCCACCTTTATTAATATAATCTAATTAATATGCTTATCTATTCCAACGAGTGTACCCTTGGTACACCACAGCCGATTCTGAGGACTTCAAAAGAAAGAAACCCATGTCAACGGATACGCATGTCTCTTGTAACTTTAGTTTTACTCATATTTTGAGTACTAGGAAGCAATAATTTTGTTTGATTTTTATTTAGATAAGTAGACAGGTGTAGAATACATATTGTAGATTCTCCTATGTATATTATTTATCGGTCTGCATGCCTTGTGAATTTTAGAAGGTTTAGATTAAGGATTGTTCCCAAAAATTTGCTTTCCGACCAAAGAGATTCTCCTGTCCTTTAGATTTATCTTTGGTTATATATTCTATAATAGTTTATCTAGATCAAACGGCATTAAAAAATAATAAAAGGGTGCTTCGATCTGTATGAACCACATTTTGTAGCAATTCTTGCAGTACGTCTAATTTTGTGATTAGTGGGAATAATACAACAGTTGTCATTAATATTTGCGAGTAGTATACGAGAAAGAACAAACTGTTTCCAATGATTATACCGCACCAATCATTAATTTTAGATTCATGTTAGAAATGTGATCCTCGATAAAAATGGAGATTTTTCAATCCACCAGCTCCACCAGTTATTCTTCCAATTAAAAACTCCTTGTGCGTAAAAAATGCTTCCTCGGTAAATAGAGTATTTTTAATAAAATTTCTATTTTCATTTTTTTATTCTCGATCCAATTAGCAAAATTTAATGGTAGAGAAAAATGCATGGAAATACGATTTAAACAGAGATAAAATAGGGTTAGGTAGGGTTTAGATTTTCACTTTTTAACTGGCATAAAGCTACTCGAAATATGATCAAATTGAGGTATAAACAGACAAAAACAAGAACATATGGGACAGTGGTAAAATATACGGTGTATAATGCACAGAGTGGGTTGGAATTTAACAAATAAACCGCTAAATTTAGGTAGATGGAAGCAGAAGATCCTGTGTGGGAGAAAAGATCAAGAATATCGACAAAAAAACTCTCAGAACATTTGATAAACCTCAGTAAACGAGAGTTTAAGACGGTCACTGAAATGATGACTGATCATTGTTCAAGAAAACACCTACACAAAATAAGTAAATTGATTAAACCACGGTGCAAAAAGGCCAAATGGAAGGAAATACTGACATAGTAATAACATATTTTTTGTTGTTATAATGTGCTACTTAATTCAA
The DNA here is from genome assembly GCF_917563875.1 of Diabrotica virgifera virgifera. Taxonomy (NCBI): domain Eukaryota; kingdom Metazoa; phylum Arthropoda; class Insecta; order Coleoptera; family Chrysomelidae; genus Diabrotica; species Diabrotica virgifera. The sequence continues at coordinate 4,672,412 of NC_065444.1, read as the reverse complement.
GGTACAAATTGTAGAAATTCAAAGTAGATATGTCTTCCAATTTTATATTAGAAACAAAATATCAAAAGAAATATTTTCGTTGCCACAAGCTACATATTTTACTCTTATGAATATTTGGTATCCAGTTTAGTTTTTCAGTTATTATAGAAAATATATAATTTCTTTGAAAATAAAAAATTTTAATATTTTTTTTAAATTCAAGAAACCGATCAAACTTTTTAACATTGTCGTATTTTCTTAAGACAGAAAACGTTTCATTTTTTATTTTTTTTTTCTACAGCTGTGTTAAAAATGCAATTTTTAGCACTCCATACGAGCGTTAAAAATGCTACTTTAAGGTACTAGTGCTTTAAATATTTTTTTCTACAACCACTATTCAAAGTGGACTTTTCTGCACGGTTTTATGTTAGCAAACTTGATATTTTCTCACAGTATAAGATATTTGACATTAGTGTGCAGAAAAGTGACGTTTCTGTGCCGCAAAGTGACGTTTCTGTGCCGCAAAGTTCTTTTCTGCACAGTTGACTACCTCATTCTGAGTAACGTTATATTCTGTTTACATCCATGGACTACCGCATTCTGAGTAACGTTATATTCTGTTTACATCCGTGGTTAAACTTTAGACAAATATATAACCTATAAGACAATTATTATATTTACCTATAGCATAGAAACTAAATTATGGATGTTACAACTGTTTTATTTTACAATTTTATTCTTATTAAACATTTTATAATTATCAAATAACCAATAAGGATTTAGCAACCTGTGCAAGAGACGTCGAATGAAGTAGGTTTTGTGAAATCCGTGACTGCATAAATAATATAATGTCAATAATGTGTAATAATTGTTTAAATTTAAACAAATTAAGGCAGTGCATTAATTTTTTAACTGATTTCTGTGAAATTTATTTAGGTATAAGGAATTTAAATTGATTAGTAGGTATTAATTAAATACAGTTTAAAATTTATCACATAGGTACCTATTATAATTAATCGTCGTTTGGAAATTGTGATTTTTATTTTTAGGAAAAACTGTGCTTGTAGAAAAAGTATAGTGTGAAACACGTGCAGAAAGGTAATTTCTCACTCGTTTGAATTGCGGCACTCGCTTGCGCTCGTACCGCAACTTTTCAAACTCGTGAGAAATTAGTACCTTTCTGCACTTGTTGCACAATATACTATTAAGGCACTGCAGTTCGTATTGACCCTATAGCCAATTTTGATGTAATATCAAAAAAATATAAAAATGGAATGTCAGTCAAGTTCAAGTAAAAGTTTTGGTAGATATTGTCCTGTAATTACGTTTGTAGAAAAAATATTGTATGATATGCGTGTTAAAAAGTACATTTTTAAGGCACTCATGTGAATTGCAGAACTCGCTTCGCTCATTCTGCAAACTTTCACATGCGTGCCTTAAACGTGTACTTTTAACACTTATATCATAAATATCTATTAATGTATTCTCTTTAACTTGTTGCTGATTTAAAGGCCTTTTTTATCAAATTAATATTAGGCCTTATTATCAAATAAATACTATTAAAAAATTCGAATTAATTTATCATCGGATAAAAAGTTACTTTTAACTCTTTTAGCTGGGCTAGTATCCAGGCTATTTTGAATGCACCATTTTCCCCATAATATTTTTTTCGGCAAAACGTTAAAGTATTTGAGTTATTCGTGAAAAATCTTTCAAAACATGCAATTTTTTAATGAAAATTCAACACTTCTATTCGCGAACTTCTATTCATAACACCAAAAACCATTGGCTTTACAAAAAATAATGTTTATTACACATTTTTGCTTATAGTTCATTCATTTATCGATTTTTCTTCTATTTTAAATTGGATGATTTTCATTTCCCAGATAGACTGACAGCCAGCATATGGTAAAACGCACCTTGGTAAATATAACTTCTAATCCTTAAACTCTTCCTTGCAAAGTTATCATTTTATTTGTAGTAATTTGGTTTTTAAATTAACATCTTATCTTTTTCCTCTTAACTTGTTTTCCTTTTTTAGGTCTACTTCTGTTACTTAGGATAACTAGGAAACTAGCTGACCAATCTAAAGAAGTTATTTAATTATTGTTTAACTAAACATAAAACTAATAATGTAATGCAATTTTTAAATGTATCTCACTAAATTTATCGATCATAAACTATTCTAAACTCCACAATAGAGCTCTTTTTCGTGTTGGTGGGAATTTCTCAACAAAACAAACGCAAATATTTCTACTTTGACTAGAAGCTGTCTGTCTGGTAGGAACTAGTAGTTGCCAAAAACAACGATTACTGGAATGTATCCAAATGTTTAAAGCCCCGAAATCGATAATCTACGATTATGTATGTTGGAACTTGTGAGATATACTACAATGAAATGTGTAGGTATCTGTTTAAAATAATTATTTAACTTTCATTCAGTCTGTCTCAAAGTTCTTTTGGCAGTGCACTCCTTACTTTTATTTTTTATAATAATACATTAAGCATAGGAATTAACAGAGATTTTGTTAAGTAACTCAAGCCTATTTTGGACTGAAAATCTTATCACGAAAAGAGCTGCGCAACTAGAAGGAGCAGTTCTCGAGTTAATTATGGAGTCACCTGAAACAAGTAAGTACCAGAAAAATTGAATGTAAGCAACTACACTGTATTTAAGATTCTTAAAGACCGCCAATTGTATTTGTTATATATTCTCCAGTTCTACAACTTATTCCGCACCCACTTTTTTGCCAATGGATTCTTTATCAAATCGATTAAATAAATGTTTAAAGTGGCATTTTGTTGAGTTACGAGGCTACTTTTGGACAACATTGCAAACAGAATTTTCGTAACAATCACTTGGGCAGAGAAAAGTATACATAGAATCTTTGAAGCGCATTTTTAGCATCAGGATTTAGTAAATATATGGCTTGGAGTAATTAGTGATCATGTAGTCGACCCATATTTTCTCCCACAATGACTAACAGGTGAACCTTACTCTAGACTCCTACAAGAAAAGTCGTCTATTTTTTTTAATACATTCCTTTACAGCTGAGGCAACACTACGATTCATGCAACATGATGTACCAGCCAATTTTTGCAATAATGTAAGTAATAACTTAGATGCAGTATATCCAATTATAACAATATAACATAATATAGTAATACTAATCCTGCTCGACAGCCGGATTTAAATTTTCTGTATTTTTGCATTTGTGGTTTTTTTCAAATCCGTAATTTATTTTACTCTATTATTTATTCAACCGTCGAAAATGTTGATGACCTGAGTAACTGAATTTTAGCCGGCTTTAAGACAATAAGAAATACACGACGAATATTTGGGCAAATACGACAACCAATGAGGCGAAAAGTTGAGGTGATGTTGTGTCACGTCATGCCTTTACCTTTACATGACTTTACCTTGGGCACGTTCAAGGTGTACGCTGGTTTTCGAAGTCAGCTTCGAGTATGTGTGCAAATAACTCTTTGTATTCAGTTGTCAGAGTGTAGAAGCATTTTGAACAGACCCGTTTAAATACGAAGGATTATTCGCAGACGGACTCGGCGCTTACTCCGAAAACCAGCGTGCACCTTGGACGTGCCCTGTCAAATAATACAATAATACCTCCTAAAACCTACTAAATTTCATTTTCATATCTCAGCTGGTTTTCCCCACTTATTTGCTAACGCCCTGTAGAAAACACTTGTAATCTGCTATAAAACAAATTGAGTATACTTTTTTTCCTTCCTTTTTGATTACTGAGGGAATTGAACCCACTTGCTAATTGAGTCTACTTATAATTTATATTACAAATGGTAAATAAATGAAAAGTTAAAAAAAACTATGTTAATCTCCAGAAAAACCATTTTAAAAAGCAATAAACGCAAGCAATCTAATTGGTTCAGAACAGAACAGATACGACGACCATGAAAATACCGAATACTGATTTATCTTATATTTATAGCGTTTTTATTGCCCATTTAATAAAATTGAAAAAAAGTAGATAAAAAAAGGCAAACCCTTTTTTATTTAAAATGCGATGAATTTAAAGCTATGTCTTTAAACTTTACTCTGGCAATAAAATTTCCGGTTTTATATTTAAAAATCTAACGGTCCTACGGGAACTATTATACCTTCCACAATTGAGCTTCCTTAAGACATAAATCTTCAGATGTTTTTCATCGGCAATCCGTCTTGGTTACTGTTCTTTATCGTAATTCCCTAAAAGTTTCTATAACCGTAATTTCCTGTTTTTATGAAAAATAATGAACCATTCTAATGTTTTAAAATGATGGTCTGGCCGTACAAAAAAGCCCTAACTTAAATATATTTATCATTGACTCGGAAAAAGCTCAGGCGAGATAAGTAAGAAGAATAATAGGTATGCTTTTTTCAACAAGGAAAATGGATCTTTCCTGCATTAAATGCGAAGACTTACGGTCATTTCCAGACATCTTATGTTTTTGTTTGCTTTTATTTTAGAGGTGGTTTCGTATTTGTCCAAGATAACACGGGCTGAAGAGGCTGGACATAAATTGCGCGAAATTAAGGAGGCTGTAAAAAGAAGAAAGGAGCTCGTGGAATAAAAAATGTACATGACAGGTTTTCCTACCTATAGGTTATTTCATGTTAAAAATATCGTATGATATATGTTTTGTATATTATATTCTCTTGGCGTGGTTAAGACTTGTTCATTTAGGCATTCACTTTGTTTGGCATAGTCTTCGCTTTAGTGAGATTCATTATTACATCTGTTATATCGAATTCAGTGTTTAATTCTATATACGACATCGATACAGGGTGATTATGTGAGAATTGCAATTGGACGTTTTAGAGAAACATGGTACAATTTGTCCTCCTTCCCTCTATATTTTCTCCTTCTTCTTTTTCCTTTATAGTTTCTTGGCCTCCACCTCTTAGGTACTTGGCCAGTTCTCGTATTTAGACTGCAATTTGAAGGGAATTCTCTTTTCAAAGGGTCTTAGTATGATAAAATTGATCCAAATAATGGCATAACCCAGACATCCAAAGTGAAAGTTTTCCTCCAACACCAAATTGTTCTATATGGTCCACATAATGTTCAGAAGAAAGTCACACCATTTTGAGCGTCGGGTTTGGGGGGGAGAGGGGGGAGAAATGGGTAAATTCACAGTTTTTTAGGTTTTTCGTCAATAATTCTAAAACTATGCGGTTTAGCATGAACAAACTTCTATACAAAAATGTTCTACATTAAATTTGAAATAAAAAAGATCCTATGCATAATCCTTCTAAAATGAACGGTTCCAAAGTTACGGAGGTAGTATAGTGTAATTGGTCCAAAAAAACGCCTAACCCAGACATCCAAAGTAAAAGTTTTCCTCCAATACCAAATTGTTCTATATGGTCCACATATTGTTCAGTAAAACGTTACATCATTTTGAGCGTCCGGTTAGGGGGGGGAGATGGGGGAGAAGTCGGTAAATTAATAGTTTTTTTACGTTTTTCGTCAATAGTTCTAAAACTATGCTTTAGCGTAAACAATGTTCTATACAAAAATGTTCTACATACAATTTAAAACAAAAATGGTCCTACAGATAATTGTTATAAAATCAACGGTTCCAGAGTTACGGAGGGTGAAATATGGAGGTTTTTGATACTTTTTATATTATTTGGACAATTGATGATGATTTTGGGTGGTGAGGTTAACGTTTCTTCAAGGGCTTATTACTAACATACCATCGGCCACTGAAATAGCAAATTTTATTTACAAAAAAAATTCTTTCATCAGTAATAATATTATAAATTGCCCAAAAAAATATAAAAAGTATCGAAAACCTCCACTTTTCACCATTCGTATCTCTGGAACCATTGATTTTATAACAATGATGCATTGGACCTTTTTTGTTTAAAATGTTATGTAAAAAATTTGTGTGTAGAACATAATTTACACTAAAGCATAGTTTTAGAAATATTGACGAAAAACGTAAAATAACTACTAATTTACCGACTTGTCCCCCATCTCCCCTCCAAACCGGACGCTCAAATTGGTGTAACTTTTTACTAAACAATATGTGGACCATATAGAACAATTTTGTGTTGGAGGAAACTTTTACTTTGGATGTCTGGGTTAGGCCTTTATTTGGACCATTTATAATATGCTATCTCTGTTACTTTGGAACCGTTTATTTTAGAAGGATTATGCATAGGACCTTTTTTATTTCAAATTTAATGTAGAATATTTTTGTATAGAAGGTTGTTCATGCTAAACTGCATAGTTTTAGAAATATTGACGAAAAACGTAAAAAACTATGAATTTGCCGATTTCTCCCCCCTCTCCCCCCAAACCCGACGCTCAAAATGGTGTGACTTTTTTCTGAACATTATGTGGACCATATAGAACAATTTTTTGGTGCAGGATAACTTTCACTTTGGATGTCTGGGTTTGGGTCTAGTTATACCATACTATATATCTGAATTCTGGATTTTTTCATATTCCTTTCGTTAAATACATTGTAATATGATTGTCAAATAACTATTTTATATTTTAATTTGAAATATTGTTAAAAATTGATTGATCTTTCTTAAGGTTTGGTCATTAATATTAAATAGGAGATTTTGTATTGAAATGAGGGTTGGACTTCCTATATTAACAATTTCCTGATACAGGTCAAATTGATTTGTTTTGTTAATTGGGAATTCAAGTATTATATGAGTTCGTAAGGGTGTAGTGGCATCAGGTAATTTGTTTGACTATTTATGTCCAATTATCTCCTCCTATGCGTGTTGTTTTGCTTCGGAGCATGAGTAACCAGTTATGTTCTTTATTTGGTCCGACTATTGTACTGAAGATCTTCTTCTGGATCGCTTGCCTGCTACGTTGCCTTCAACTATCATCGTTCCATGCCTTCTCATCTTCTAGTTATCTGTCCAAAATATCTCAATATATTTTGGTTGATAATTATTGTGGTGGTTTTAGGTTTTATGTTAAGTTTTTTTAGTATTGAATTATGTATTTGTACGATATGCCGTCCATGGAAATGCGCAACATTCTACGTTTCAAATACCATTATAAGCTTCGAATCGGCTTTTTTTATGATCCAAGTTTCCACGTCGAAGTCGTACGAGTATGAATAGAGAACGTAAAAAAATGGTCAAGAAACGTAAAATATCTTATATTGGACACATATTGAAACACGACTTGTATAACTTCCTTTAGCTTATTATAGATGGGAAAATAGAAGCAAGACGCGGACAAATGACTTGGCTGCGCAACATCAAAGAATGGACAGGATTATACTTTCAAAGTTTAATAAGAAAAGTCCATAATAGAGAAGACTTTGCAGAAGTCATCGCCAGCCTTCTCTAAGAAGACGGCACCTAAAGAAGAAGAGAAGGTGGCGATAGGAAATATCAATGCTCGAACAAGTCGCAATTTTGTTTTTTTTTTGTAATGTCAGTGGTTTTCCATATTTTTATGAGTTTGCCTATTTCCGATGTGGACATTGTGATGTGTCGACAGATCTCGAATTTCATCCTCCACTGTTAATAATAACGAAACCTATGTAATTAAATTGTCTGGCCACTTCGTAACCTGCCAGGTTTCTTATCCCTCCTTGGCTGTTTCTGATTCTATCAATGAGCATTATTTTGGTTTTTTGTACATTTATTTTCAAACCAGATTTCGTCCTCATCGTGTCTAGCCTATTCACAATTTGCTCCTTCACTATATGTATTGAGTGCAATTGGGGATATTATACATTCCTGTCGAATTCCAGATTTCAATTTGAAGTTTTTCAAAACCACATTATTAATGCTTACATTAGCGGTATTATTTACATAGAGTTCTTGTAGTAAATCGATTAGACATGCTGGCATACCCATGTCTTTAAGCGTATGCCACATTTATCCCACGTTACGTTACCAAAGGCCTTGAAGTAGTCAACAAATCACAAATACCTTTTTATATTAAACTCTCAGGATTTTTTATAATTAAACTAATATTAAGGAATATTATTCCCCTACCTGGGACGAATCCGCATTTTTTTGGGGGTTTTGTGATAACAGAACTGATTTTATTCTTTCATTGATGATGGTTAGAAGCACTTTGTTCGTATGGATATCAATGCTAGTGTATGGTTATTGCTGCAATCTGTCGATGAACATTTTTATATAGGTATGCAAATTAAAGTGTTAATAATTATTTTATCATATCATTATTAATATTTCGTCTGTTATATCTTTGATTTTTTTATGCATGTTTAAAGGGACATATTTCCTTTCTAGCTCTTAAATTTCTTTGCAGCAATTTGGCCAGGCACACGTCCTTTACTTTCTGTATCTGGTTTTCTACCAATTTATATTTATTGGAGTAGGAAGAGAGAAATTTAGTTCACTGAGACTATTTAAGCATTTTTATCGCAATTAATTGCAGTAGGTAATTAGAACTTAAATATCCATTAAATACATAATTAAAAGTTTTCCCTGCTAAATAGCAATTTAGTTAAGTGAAAAGAAACGCAGCCCGATCACGAGACTTTACTTTTATCACCGCACAGCGCAAACGAAAATAAACTACCATCTAGCGTGACGACCAACAAACAACACATAAAGTTGTTTACTTCAAACACACTACAACTTTTTCTATCCCCCTAAAAATATAATCCTCGAAGTAGTCCAGGCTGTATCGACACCCCCGTTAGGCAAATTATTCCGACACGTTTTTCTTTGCACAAACTCACTCAAAAAGAGGTCCTCATAACAAATCCACAGGGTGCCAGAAGGTACCGCGGTCGAAAAATTGTTTAAGCAGTTTCAAAAATATGATCAATCCAGTTCCGAGGCTTCACATTGTTTCTTTAAGCAGTATTCGTTATGCCCATTCGTAGGTTGCTAACCTTGCCAATCAACCCTCCACATTTTATCCGAGCTTGGGATCGGCTGTGGTAACCGCGTAGCTACTCGATCCACCCTGTATCACCTGGAGTTTAAATACCTAGACATCACATTATCTAGCTACGGAAGGCTCGAAACAGAAGTGGAAGATCAAGTGAATAGAGCAAACAGAGCAGCAGGTTGCCTGAATGACACAATATGGAGAAATAAAAATATCGGAAAAGAAATGAAACGCAGAATTTACAAAAAAGTCATCAGACCAATAATGACATACGGCAGAAACCCGACCCGACACAGAGAGGACAAAAATTGCTCGAAACAGCGGAAATGAAAACCCTACGAAAAATCGATGGTAAGACTCTATGGGATAGAGGTAGAAGTGCAGATATACGACGGAGAAGCAAGGTGTATAACATTAAAATCTGGGTAAGAAAGAGAAGAATAGAATGGAATGACCACACAAGCCAAATGACAACAAATAGGATAGTCAGGACAGCGAGAGACGGTTCCCCAATATGAAGACGATGAGTGGGAAGGCCACGAAACCGATGGAACCACAACTTACTAGAGGCACATTGAAAAAACAGACAGAGTCATGTCTATACAAAAAGAAGAAGAAGAAGAAGAAGAAGAAGAAGAAGAAGAAGAAGAAGAAGAAGAAGAAGAAGAAGAAGAAGAAGAATAAGAAGATTTAAAAATCAATTTTTTCACTTCGTACAATTTTTTTAGATCGTTTAGGTCATTCTTAGTGTGGCCAACTAGCCCGAAAAATCAGGGACATGGCCCGAATTACGAAGTCGTGTCCCGGAGTCCCAGACAAGATTTCCGGGTCATCCGAATTTTCAACGTTTTGGTAAAAATATATTTTAAAATTTTGAATACGTTATTCTTCTAAGAATTCACATCAAATTGAATTGGTGGGACATAAAAAAGTCGACAATTTCTAGAGAGTAATACTAATACCACATCCAAAACGCATACATTTTATATGGTGGTATTATAGTCCTACGAAAACTCAAACTGGACTTTAGCCCGTTTCTGTATTTTAATTATCGTCTTTTGAATAGACGATTTAAAAACATGAATATCAATGATAGGTAATTATATTTTTATGATAACCTAAGGTTCTTCTTCTTCTTGCAGTACCGTCTCCTATTGGAGGTTGGCTACCATCACAGCAATCTTAAGTTTGTTGGCTGCAGCTGTGAACCTAAAGTTATATTTACATGGAAATAAAACATCAGTTGATTTACTAATTTTTCCTTTTTTGACAACGATTTCTGAATTGGAAGTCGAGACGTCACAAACTAACAAAAATGTAGTTGAAAGACTGATTCATTTTCCCTTAACAAAAATGTAATTATCATTACAGCCCATCCCATCAAAAAAAATTTTGTCAACATAAAAATTTTAAGTACTTAATCAAAATAAAATGATGATTAAAGTTCTATATTTAAAAAAAATGACCCGATTTGCACTGAAAAATCCCGGATTTTAGGTATCTTTTTCAGCCCTGTCCCGAATTTGATTGATTTGGAATTGGTCACACTAGTAACTCTAAGCAAAAAAGGTATCTTGTAATAGGCTATTGAATGTGTATTTTAGAAAGGAACTACAACGTTAATCGGGTTTTATTGTTTCATATAGTCAATGGACCTCTATATTTGGAAAAACCGCGGAGTGCTACCATTTAAATGGGTGCGTTTTTGAGAAAAGCGTGAATTAGTCCCTAGGCACAGGGCGAATTAGGGTGATTTCTATGCACATTTAGTGCAAACACGTCTATAGGAAAATTGTTAAATTTTTAAATCGAAAATAAATTACTATCGAAAATTAAAATTACTATCGAAATATCACATTTTAAAGTCAAAAACATGTTTTTTCACAAAAATATATCCAAAAAAAAAGCAAGAAAAAAAACATGAAAAATAGCAATTTTATTTTTTGCCCCATAACTTTTTTCCACGGGGATATAGGTATAGGCATTGCTCCACATAAAAAAACTTCCACCCTTTCTCTTTAAAATGGCGTTTGGTAGAAGTCCCTGTGATTTACAATTTCCAAAATATGATTTTTCAAATTTCGCCACTCACAGCGATTTTGGGATATTTTCCTTGTTACTTCGCAAACATTGTTCTGTAACTTTTTTCTACTCATTTCTAGGTATACGCAATAGTACATTTAGTAGAAATTGAAGGCAATTACCTTTAAAATGTTCTATAGTAGAAGGCCGTATGGCTATATTTAAGCAAAATATGGTTTTTCAAAATTTTATACTTTTAATGATTTTTGATATATTATACGATTATTTTTAATTTCTCATTATAACATTTTTTATTGTATATTTGGGTATATACATTGTCTAATAAAAAGGAAATCTCATTTTCTTTACTTTAAAATGGTGTACTGTAAAAAATTCTAGGACTATTTTTAAACAAAATATGCTTTTTCAAAGTGACATACACATGCAATAGTTGGAACCATATGGAAAACTTTTTAGTATTAATTTTATGAAAAAAAGTTATTCTTTATAAAATGCTCTGCCCAGTCTGAAACCTAAAATGCATCAGATATAAAATTTTATTAATGGTGTACGAGGTATGTTAAAAAATATGAATTTGCTCAGGAGTAAAGTACCTTTATATTTCACAATATCGAAAAGTGTTAGAAAAATTATTTGGAATATATTATAATATGCAATTATATTCTTCTAATTGAAAAAAAAATAAAAAATTTTAAAATTTTTTCAAATTACGGATACTTTTGTGTATCCTACGGATATCTTCTTTAAAAATAGTCCTAATTTTTTTTTGGAATACACCATTTTAAAGTAAAGAAAATATGCTGTTTTCTATTATACAATGTATATCTCTAAATGGACAAGAAAAAAAGTAAGAATGAGAAATTTAAAAAATAATCATAAAAACTATCAAAAATCATTAAAAGTTTATAATCTTAAAAAAGGAGAACTTGCTTCAAAATAGTCAAGCAACCTTATACAATATACCATTTTAAAGGTAATTGACTCCTCTTTCTAATAAATGTCCAATGCATATAGCTAGAAATGCGTAAAAAAAGTTACAGAACAATGTTTGCGAAATAATGGGGAAAATTGCCCAAAAACACTGTGAGCAGCGAATTTTGAAAAATCCTATTTCGGAAAATATAAATCCCAGAGACTTCTACTAAACGTCATTTTAAAGAAAAAGAATGTAAGTTATTTTTTGCTGAAGCAATGTCTATACCTATATCTCCTTGGAAAAAAGTTATGGGAAAAAAAACAAAATTGCTCTCTTTCGTGTTGTTTTTTTGCTTTTCTTTTGAATATATTTTTGTAAATAAAAATATTTAAAATGTAATATTTCGATAGTAAATTTAACCTGGAACAATTTTCCTGTAGACGTCTTTGTACCAAAAGTGCATAGCACGCACCCAAATTTACCCTGTGCCTAGGGACAGGGTGAATTAGGGGTACTAATTCACCCATTTCTCAAAAACGCACCCATTTAAATGGTAGCACTCCGCGGTTTTTTCAAACTTAGAGGTCCATTGACCATATGAGATAATAAAATCCCATTAACGTTGTAGTTCCTTTTAGATCTCTTATTTTGAACATAATCAATAGCCTATAATGTTTCACTAAAATTGATTGTTGTCGAAATGCGATTTAAAATTTGAAACACGCGAATATGGCTATTTTCAAGATTTAATAGGTCGGTTAAAAATTACTATGAAAGTAAGGAAGTGACCAATCAAAGCTTAAAGCTCGCCCTAGAAAATCCTGAAGAAATTTTGCGTTATTATTTTATTACTAAGCTGTTTTTAATTATTACAATGAGCGCTAAGAGCGTATTAGCTGGCTGTCAAAGGTGAGTGCGAAAGAGATGCACCATTCTAGCTGTCCAATGGCGCATCTTACTCGCACTCTGTCGATGGTCTCCAATACACGCTGTACGCAGCCTACGGCGTCTATTTGAGACAACCGTCTAAGTCGGTGGTCACCTCAATACATCCCGTAATTTGATATTGCTTAAGAATTACTTTTTTTTAACTACTTTCGGTTTTAAGATAGTTTGTGTCCCTTAAAGTTTATTAAAAGTAACGAAAACGAACAATTTTCCTTCGGTATGAGGCTGTACGCAACCTACGTCATTTATTGGAGACCACAGACTCACATTGACGGCCGCCTAAATACGCGCTTAGCGCTCATTGTTAATAATTAAAAATAACAGATTAGCAATAAAATAATGACAAAAGTTTCTTCAGGATCTTGAAACGGGGACTTTAAATTTTGATTTTGTCACTTTCTGACTTTCATGATAATTATTTTTAACCGAGTTTTTTTTATTTAGCTAATGCCTCGACAACTAATGACCATTGGCATGGTAGGTGCGGTGAATTTTTGCAGTTAGGTACCTAGTGTCATGTGTAGTGTGTGTGTGTGTTGAGTAAGTGTCTTGGGACTTTGCAAAGTCGACGTCTTGGCTTTGCAAAGAGAGGCTAATTGTATCCGAACGTCTGCGGTCCCTCCTGTGAGTACCGATCATTTTTAACCGAGTTATTAAGTCTTGAAATTAGCCATTTTCGCGTTTTTTTAATTTTATATCGCATATAACTCGACATCAATCAATTTTAGAGAAATCACAAGAGACCTTTTTTGCTCATAATGACCGAAAGAATCTAAAAAAATTGTCCGAAGTGAAAAAATTGATTTTTTAATTAGTTTAGAAAAATTGTTTAAACAATTTGCCGGCCGCGATACCTCAAAGCACCCTAAGGATTTGTTATAAGGAGGATATTTGTTCTTTGAAAAAGTTTGTGGAAAAAAAACGAATCGGAATAATTTACCAAACGGGGGCGAGCGTACAGCCTGGACTACTACAACTTTTTCTATCCCTCTGAAAATATAATCCTCGAAGATCACCGAAACAAATTTGGCAAAGAGTTTCAGAAAAAGGTGCAAAAAACGGAAAAATTGCGATGAGTTGTTTTTTGCGCTTACACGGCAACATGGGTAGACAGAAGGATTATCTGAAACGACTGTGAAAATATAGACTTGAATTACCCCGCATTATTTATTAACGAAGTATTTTTGTAGCGCAGCTTTTTTGAACCAAAATCTATTAATTTTTCTCTATAATAAAATGAAAAATCGTCACATCAAATAGATGGAGTCAAGTTATTCAACCAGGGAAGCCCGTTATATGTATAAATATACATTATAAATAAAAATTTCATTTAATTATAAAACAAAACTATATAGTAAGCGCCCCCCCTACTAGATACATAGGAACATTGTTCTTTTGCAGTGCTGGACCCTTCACTTGTTGCAATGTTTATTTTTATGTCTAGTGACGTTTAAAACGTCAAAAAATGTATAGAGAACTGAATATTAACATAGAAAGTTGACAAATAATAGGTCAACTGTATTAAATACAGCTGATCTAATAGGCATGGATCCCGCGAACCAAAAAACAAGTTGATTAATAGCAAGCTGAAATTTTGTTAATAGCTTAACGGTGTCTAATCGGGGAAACTTTGATGTACGGTAACACTGGAACAGGGAAGTTTTAATTGTGGAACAGTTTAAAAATTTGGAACGTCAGACTACGAAAACGTCCCATGTATTTTGTCGGATAGAACTTCCAATTATGCCGTTTCATTAAACGCTCACGCAAAAATCAGACTACTATTTATGACCAACATAATTCCTGTCATTTAACATATTCTGCGTGTCGGACTTATTAAAATGCACAGTTGGTGATAAATACCATCCTGAATTTTGCATGAAAATTTAATGAATGGGTAGCAAATCAACTGGAAGTTCTGTCCGACAAAATACATGTGACGTTTTCGTAGTGGGACGTTTCAAATTTTTAACCCGTTCCACAATTAAAACTTAGGAAAAAATTTTATTCAAAAAAACTTCTTTCTATACTACCCATTTTGTTAAATTTTGTAAAATATATTTTTATATTATTTTGATTTTTTAATTTGATCAACCTATTGTAGATACACCACTGTTAACGTCACTTTGACGTAAAAAGTGGGTTTAAACAAGGTAAAAATTTAAAAAATTGGCTCCTAGATACGTAGCCCGTAAACTATCCAATGATCGTAACTGTACATGTAAATCAATTTTCGGGTATAATATCACAAGAGAGTGAGAATAAATTGAAAATAATGCTACAGTTTTTCGAAAATTTGTTGTCTGGCAATAGACGCGAGAGCCCGCAGGGCTCAACTGGCTATTGCCCAATGACAACAAATTTGAGTAAAAATGAAGCATTGTTTTCTTATATATTCTTACTGTCGTGTGATATTCGTAAGATTATTTTTAATACGTATATTATGGATATTTTCTTAAATGTGACAGTTGTCAAAACTAGGAAACTGGTTGCCATTAAACAGAAACAATCTACTGAAAAAAATTCTATCGGTAATTTTCTACAGTAGATAATACTCAGTATAATTTTAATCCGATTGGAGAGAATTAAACACGTGATCAAATATCTTACTATACGATTGGAAGTTAAAATCATCAAAATATAATCGATTTAATTTAGATTTCTGTAGCTTTCTATTGGTCAGAATCTCCTATGAATGAAATAATCTATTTAATAAACCGGAGTGCCAAGGAAATCCAAATTAGTAAAACATCGCACTTAAAACAGTGATAAATGAGCGGTCTAATTCGAATTTATTTCTGCGTTGGATTTTAAACTTCTCCTTTTGAACTTTGAGCTCTCTGCTCACGAAAGGAATTGGCCAACGTTCATTGCAACTTCCAAGTTAACAAACGACTCCAACTTATCCATCGCGAGCTCATTAACAAGCAGCAAAATGTACGCGACGACTAAATGTTTAATTTCACACGATTTATGTCCATCCTTCTATTCGCTCCATTTAATCTCCGAAGCAATAAAGCGAAGCACCTCTACAATGAAGACAAACGAAAATAATACAAAAAACTTTTCTGGGCGAAATAACACAGGAGCATGTGTTTCATGGGCGCCGCCAGGACCACTTTCAGGGGGGGTGCATCTGCATCTACTACTACGTATTAAACAATATAAAATGTAGAACTAATTTTTCCAGTTAACAATCGCTTCTTTGTATGTTTCTTCTTCTTCGAGTGCCATCTTAGCGACAGAGATAGACAATCCTCATACTTAATCTGATTTTGAGACAACTGCTCTAAAAAGTTAATTTGATATAATACATCCGTACCATTCTGTTAGGTTGCGCTGTCACGATATTCTGCGTCTCCCTATGCTTCTTTTTCCTTGAATCTTTCCGTGCATAATCAATTGGAGCAAGTTGTATCTATCCGTACGTGTAATATTTACGAGATATTCCAATTTTCTTGTTTTGATAATATTTAAGATTTTTATTTCTTTATTCATCTTTCTCAGGACCTCTTTGTTGGTGACGTGTTCTGTCCACGATATTTTCAGAATTCTTCTGTATATCCAGATCTCGAATGATTCTAGTTTTTGAAGTGAATACTTCTTACCGTTTGGTAGGTATGGAATTTTGGCGGGTGTAAAGTCATATCGGGCATCATTCAAAATCGTTTGTTGTAATCGAGTTGATGATTATTCCAAGATTTGCATATTAACTAGTTTTGATGGGAAATAAGCCACAATAATTGTGACTTAGAGACACAAAAATGTAACTACATTTCACAATTTGAAATTCAATCTACGAAATTGAGTTTAGTGAGTTTCGTAGTGAGGAGTTTTCGTAACTCCTCACTGGGGTTTTAGGTGTTTAGAAAGAGGTGTCACTCAAAAGAACTCATTAAGGTAAGTTCAGTGGTGTAGATATCTCAAAACGAGACAAAATGTAAGTTACATTTCTGTGTCACTAAGCTGACGAATTTTACTAAAAAAATTAGTTTGTTAACGTTTTGACGTCCAAATTGGATGCTGTTGTCAAAATACAAAAAATATTATTCAAGTTGGACGTCCAAACGTTAATAAAATAAGTTTTTTTAGTAAAATTGCGGCTTATTTCCGATCAAAACTAGTTAAGAGGATCGGTACGTATTTTCGGCTGCAATGGTATTCAAATGGGGATTCATTTTTTTCGAATCCTGAGAAAACTAATAAGTATTTTTGAAAAATTTAAATGCAGAATGAAAGATCACGTTATTAGCGAGGGCCGAAAGTCCCTGAGAACTTCTATAATGTTTATTTTAATAAGTTACAGGGGTGAAAAACTAAGAGAAAATTTAGTGTGATTTTTAATTTCAAATATATTATTCAACATAAACTTTTTATTTATTCTAAGGGACTTTCGGCCCTCGGTAATAATTTAGTCTTTCATTCTGCGTTTAAATTTTTCAAAAATATTTATTGGTTTTTTCAGGATTCGAAAAAAATAAACACAATGCCGTGGTAATATTTTCCAAATCTATCTTTGTCTTACAACGCACTCAGCCGAATATAATATTGTCAGCATATATTGTCAGTCAGACCAAATACTATAGAAGGGTCCATAGTATTTGGTCATATATTATCGTCCATAGTATTTGGTCAGACACTGACAATCAGTGACAATTTTAAATATTTGACATTGCATCGGGAATATGTTGAGTTATTGACTAAATATTATTGAAATATAGTGTATTTGATAAATAATTGATTTAAGACGTGAACTTAATAAAAAGTTATTTATTTGTGGAAGATCCAAGTAGAGAATACATCAGGATAATATATTCTGTGATCCAAGAATTTTGTTGTTAAAGATGTTCAAAATTGTAAGCGTTCCATAACAATATATATGATTAAAAAATCACTTTAACACTTTTCTTCTTTTCTCGATTGAGTATTAGTCTTTGTTGTACAAATAAATTATTACCCACAAGAAAATAGCTTCAGAAGAACATATGCATATTAGTCTACTCTCGACATTGGTTCCGTTTATGAAAAGATTCTCGTTATGTCTTTGGGTTTTTGATATTCTCGTAATTTTGTTCTTCTTGACGTTCATTGGTAGACCACATTTTTACGGTTTATAACTCTATAAAAAATCGCTTGCACCATTTTTATAAAATTTGGTGGGTAACGATCTTCTAATGCGGACGATATTATAGTGGTATTTACATTGTTGTCAGATCTTCCATTATTCTGGAAATTTAGTGAAGTTTCTAATTTCAAATGAAACACCCTATATATTTGTTGCGTTTTGAAGTCCTTAAGAAATACTGATTATTTTTCACGTAATATTCTCTATTCCTAAATGCCGTAATTTCGAAGTTATCGCTACATTTATTTAAAAAAAAATTAAACAAATTATAAAAATCAGTATTTTTAGCCCAGGTAGACATTATTTGAGATTCTTTGGATAATTGGGTATAAAAAAGGTCTTTTATAATTTTTCTGTAAAATTAATCAATATCGAATTATAAACAATTTAAAAATGAAAAAAAAATGACTATTTTTGAGGCTCAAAAACACAAGCAAAAATATTATTTTCGGAATTACGAAGTGTCTAAATTCAAGTTCAAACTTTATTTTATCAGTTCTCGATAAGTAATTTGGGTAATATCCCATTTTAAAACATTATTTTTCAGTGGTAAATGCCGTCCGTCCTCATGTAAGCGCTCCATTAAGAATAAAAAAACAATGTTTTAGATAAACATGCCAAAAATTCTTATAGGGAGCTGACAGAAGAAGGTTTGAACTTGAAACTAGGTACCGAAATTTTAAAAATTATATTTTTTACGTCCGTTTTTGAGCCTTGAAAATCGTCATTTTTCGTTTTTCTTTCAGTTTTAAATTATTTACAACTCGAAAACAATGAACTATAGAGAAATTACAAAAGACCTTTTTTGTTCTTAATGAATCCAAAACCCTAAAATATTGTCTGCCCGTGCCCAAAAATGGATTTTTATAATTTGTTTTGAAAATGTTATTTAAAAAAATGTAGCAATAACTCCGGAATTACAATATTTAGGTATAGGAAATATTACATAAAAAATAATCAGAATTTCTTAAGGACTTCAAAACGCAAAAAATATGTAGGGTGTTCTGTTTCAAATAAGAAAGTTCATTAGATTTCCAGAAAAAAGAAGATCTGACAACAATGTAAATAATACTATAATATCGGCCGTATTAGAATAACCCTTACCCACCAAAATCTATAAAAATCGTGCAAGCAGTTTCCGAGATAATTCACTCTGTTTACATACAGTCGCTAGTCGGTTAAAATATATGTTATTTTTTCTATGTACTTTGTACCTTAAAAAAATACTGGATCCTTTGTAAAAGGTATATTTAAAAGACCCAATAAGGGTTACATCACATAAACAAAACGTTTTAGGATTAACAAATAATCTCTCATCAGTGTATAAAAGCCAATATCATGCATGCGTGAGCCACCAAAAAGTTATGGGTAAAAGCCCTTTAAATGTTGCAAGATCTTAAATAATACTACATATTATAAATAAAATTAATGGATGTTGCAAATATTCCTGGATATTACCCAGGACAACATATTTGCATTAATATCCAGGAATATTTGCAAGATCCATTAATTTTATTTATAATATGTATCTAGTATTATTTAAAATCTTGCAACATTTAAAGGGTTTTTATCCGTAACTTTTTGGTGGTTCACGCATGCATGTTATTGGCTTTTAAACACTGATGATGGATTATTTGTTAATCCGAAAACGTTATGTTTATGTGATGTAACCCTTATTGGGGTCTTTTAAATATACCTATTACAAAGGATCCAGTATTTTGTGTGATTTATGGTATACAGACAGCTACAGGAATTTTATTTTCCTCGTGGATTTTTTTTTACTTTGTACCTTGTTTCCGGACAGGGGGGTGCAACCGCAGCCTCTTGAACACCCCTCTGCCGGCGCCTACGATGTGTTTAATCCGGGGAGATATATTCTCGTAGTAGGTGAGAAAAAATATATTTTCCCTGTTATTTATTGCCATCTCAGTTCATCCTGTAAATGATATATATTTCAAGTTGAGACGTTCTTTGTAAGCGCAACATGAAACATTTTAGAGGATTACCAGGGTTCATTATTTTTTACAAAAGAAGGGAAATATGAATCTCAAAGAAATTCCGGATTACAAAAGAAAGAACTAAGTGTAGAATATGATAAGTGTGAAGTGTTTTGAGAAATACGACAACTTTTATATTGTATGTAGTCTTTGAAAGTCTTTGAGGATCAGAGGTTATTAAAGAGAGATTCTGTGATATTAGTCTAGGTTCACAGTATTGCCTTTGGTTCACCGTATTGTAGAATTTGTCATGTCACGAAAGCTGTGCAACTTATAATTTGTTATTAAAAAATGTGTTATTATAACAAATAATAAATTACCAAATAAGTCAACCGATGTTAACCTTTAACTACGGGCGCCCAACCATGAATCTCAAATACGGGCGCGGTGTACTCTATACACCAGTTACAAATAGCTTCAGAAACAAAATTTCTTTAATAATTAGAACTATATTAAATTGCACAACTTGTGTTTAATCAATAATTAGTTATTATATAATAAAAAACAAAACTAAAAAATAATTCAAAATGGTAAACCAGTGAGAAAAAACGAAAACAGTAATTTATTACATATTGAAACACCAACCTAAAAAAATATGCGAAACTTTTTAAATGTTTAACTAGGTAGAAAAATAAACACATACGAGTCTTTATTCACTTTCGTCTTCTTCATACACTCAGGACAAATAATGGTGGAATGTTCTTTGCAAACAATTATCCTGCATGTCTGACACGAAATGGTTGTCACTCTATTTTTACGCCTTCCGCAGCAATAGCACCTTCCTCGTATTTTTGCTGGTGGTTCTTCTTCTTCTTGTTGCACTACAGTAGCTTTATATTTCTTCAGGAATAGTTTTAAATCTAAGGGCAAACTCTGTATTTCAGCTCGTTCTGAACGGTGTGGTCTCAACAAAGATAAAGATAATTCCTTTAAAAATATCCTTCTATATTTTTGAGGATTGTTTATATTTGCAGCATTATACAGGATTTGGCTGTTAATTCCTGCGATGTTTAGGAGCTGAAAAAATATAATCATCGGCCACCTTTGCGTTCTCCTTGATACCGAGTATGTACCGCACATTTTATCTACTGTGTCGACACCTCCTTTGTGAGAATTATAATCTAAAATTATATTTGGCTTTTTCCTCCGGATCTACTGCAGCGTCATTATGCATGGTTGATATCAAAGGCACAGCTTTATTTTTTGCAGGGACATATGACACTATAGTTACCTCTTTTTGAAATCCGAAAAGGGACGATCCAACTTCTCTTTCTTTATGTGGTAGGAACTCCAACGGCAGCTCCCGTTTATTTTTCTTTAGTGTGCCAACCATTGTTACTTTATCTTTCAAAAGATCATTGGCCAATGAATAACTTGTGTACCAATTATCACATGTCAAGTTCCGGTTTTTCCCTTTCCAGTCTTGAAGTAAACGATGTACAATATCAGCAGGTCTATTTGCTTTGTTGTAAGGTCCTTGTGGCTGATTACCACAATACACCTCTAAATTTGTAACATAAAATATCTGGGCATCACACAATACAAATACTTTTAACCCATACTTTGCAGGCTTGGACGGGATATATTGAATAAGTAAAACTGCATCTACCTCTGAAAGGTATTAACATTTAGTCAATTGTTACTTCTTCTCCTAAACAGTAGTTATTGTTGTAGTTCTCCACAAAACGATCCAGTGTAACTCGAATAGCAGCAAGCTTATCAGTTTCCTTGCGTATCCCTCTAGTATTTTTGTCATCAAATCTTAAAGCAGCAAGCAAAAATAAAAATCGATCAGCACTCATGCACGCTCTAAATATTTCTGAGTCGGTTCCGTCTTTAGTCCAATTCAAGAAAATGTGGTTTTGCTTTTTAGTTCCTGCAAGAAGTAGTAGTCCGATAAATGCCATAATTTCTGTTTTTGTTGTGTCTTTAGCCCGTCTCGGCCGGTTATACTTTATTCGCATATTTGCAATTTTCAACTTTGTACACTCAACTATATTTTCAATAATGTCGTCACTAAAAATTTTTTCGAAAGCACTTCTCTCATTGGTAATATCTCTAGCACTCAGCTTTGACCCAGGAAGTAATTTTACAATATTTTTGCTGGAAGTTTTGCTAAATTTGCTCACCACTGAATTTGTATACCACTTTGTTTGTTTATCTTTCGCTATAAAATACTCATCTTCATCGCTTTCTAAACTCTCACCATCGCTCTCGTTATCTGAATCAGAGACTCTTTATCATTTAGTTCTATCTCCGACTCAGTGTTATAATCGTTGTCTTCCGTAATTTCTTCCTCTTCTTCTGACGAACTAGCATCCTCTTCTCCCCTAACTTCTTCCTCAGGTTCTTCTTCGAACAATGCTTCAGCCATAGCTCTAAGCTCATCTTGTGTGAGACTTTTAGGGTTTCTAACACGCACTCGATCCCTATATAAAATATTTCTCCTAAGTTTTCATTTTACATTTTTGTATAAAAAGTACAATGTAACATTTACTATACATAAAATAACTCGTTTGCAGGTAATTTAAAGTTTAACATTCGTTAAATTTATTTACATAACTATGTGCGTGGTGTACTGAAGGCACCGTTCGGGAACTCACTTTGATATTTTTTATCACAACTCAACTTTTCGATCAAAGATCACGTATCGACTGTAACAGACAATGGTTGATACTATACTGATAGGTTACGTCGAGCGCCGTAAACGCAGAAAATAGTTTTAAGAAACGGCAACCAACTTAACACGCATGGTGTACTGTGTACACCGTAGCCCGTAGTTAAAGGTTAATAGAATTCGTGGTAAGGTAAGATAAGGCTGTGTATTAACACCGGGTTAATAGCAGGTCAGAGACATATATATCTCGTAAGGATGCAGGGCCTCGATTTTTGACCCTTCGCTTCGTTATCAATATGTCTGGATCCCACGTATGAAGAAAAGTTGATTAATAGCAAGCTGAAAATTTATTAATAGCTTAAGTGTGTCTAGTCGGATAAACTTTGATATATGGGGACACTGGAACAGGGGCAGTTTTAATTGTGGAACAGGTTAAAAATTTGGAACGGTCACACCACGAAAACGGTACATTTATTTTGTCCGACAGAACAGACTTAAACTCTCCGAACAGAGATTAATCTCTCATGCAAAAATCAGACTGCTATTTATCACCTGTCATAATTCCTGTCATTTGACATATTCTACATGTTCCACTCGTTAAAACGTCCATTTGGTGATAAATAGCAGTCTGATTTTTGCATGAGAGTTTAATCTCTGTTCGGAGAGTTTAAGTCTGTTCTGTCGGACAAAATACATGTGCCGTTTTCGTGGTCTGACCGTTCCAAATTTTTAACCTGTCCCACAATTAAAACTTC
Organism: Diabrotica virgifera virgifera; assembly: GCF_917563875.1. Classification (NCBI taxonomy): domain Eukaryota; kingdom Metazoa; phylum Arthropoda; class Insecta; order Coleoptera; family Chrysomelidae; genus Diabrotica; species Diabrotica virgifera. The sequence goes on along the minus strand of NC_065444.1, from coordinate 4,649,159 downwards.
CCCTGTTCCAGTGTTCCCATATATCAAAGTTTGTCCGACTAGACACCCTTAAGCTATTAAGAAATTTTCAGCTTGTTATTAATCAACTTTTTTTTCATACGCGGGATCCAGACCTACAAACGTATTCATTTCGTATCTGTTTAGTATACGAAGCGAATACGTTCGAAAACGAAACGAAGGGTCAAAAATCGAGGCCCTGGTCTGGATCTGAACATACGTACTTAAACAAGTCGATTAAATTGTTTACTTTGGACATCAGTTAGATTGTAACACAAAGAGTCACGGTTAAATTAGATGCAGAATATAGTGCAGTCACTGAAAGTGGATATGAGCTATTACCTCTGATTTCGTTGAACCTCCATCGATTTGCATGAAAGTTGGTGAGTGATTAGAGGATATCTCAAGGAACAAAGGTGACATGGTGCCAACTTGCATTTTACCCTGGGGGTGGATGCCACCCCTTCTCGGGGGTGAAAATTATTTTACTAAAAATAACCCATAATTCGATAGAGAGACAAATTCCAAGCAAAATCTGTATATAAAGTATATAAAGTTATTAAAATAAATTAAAACTTTTTGAGTTATTAAAGATCAACGATTTTAATTTTTCGTGAGAAAAATGCATGTTTTTAACCGATTTTTCATAAATAACTCAAAAAATATAAGTTTCTACAAAAAAGTTATAATGACCAAAATTGAATCTAATAAAAAACGAAATAAACTCCTTTCTATTAATGTTAACTAAAAGTGAGTTATAGGTAATTGAATGTATATTTTTTTGGGTGATTACCCAAATCTAAATATTCAAGCTTAAATAACGGGAAAATTATGCATTTTATAACATAGAAGCTTATCAAACATTTATCAAAGTACTTAGAAATATCTATCAAATGAGCCCAGGAACAAGTTGATAGCAGTAAAATTTTTCCAAAAAATGTTATTGTCTTTTTTAATAACTCCGTTAATTATTACGATATCAGATTCACCTATAAAGCATTTGAAAGATAATTCCAAGAGCTATTAAACCAAGTTGAATATAATCTTTTAAACCTCTTACTTTCTTAAAAATACAACGTTAAATGGTCCCGGTTACATGGTTCTCGCAGCTAAATTTAAGCTTTAAACGTTTGTATCTCGGTTATTTTTTACCCTACAGAAATAGTAAGAAAGGTAAAATATTTGATACAGAAACACTAAAATTTAGTTATATATCATTTTCTACGTGTATTGAGTATTCTTGGAGTTATTATCAAAATTAAATGAAAATTAAGATAATTTTAAAAATTCTGATTTTTTTAAATTATATCATCTTTTCAATAATATGCATTCTAAACCGGTCAAAATTGTTGAAATCATTACCTATGCTAATATAAAGAAATTGTTGTAAGGATTACTATAAATTTTAATTTTTGTGGAACTGGCGTATGTTTGTTTCATTTTTAATTTTTCCTAAAAAATTCGAAAGGGTTGTCTTATTTTTATCATAACTTGCTTAATTTTGATGCTGTTAACTTCTCCTGGAGCTCATTTGATAGGTACTCTGAAGTACTTTGACTGTTTGGCAGGTATATTTTATAAAGTGTATCGTTATCCCGTTATTTAAGATTGAATACTTAGATTTGAGTACTCGTCGAAAAAAATATAGATTCAATTACCCGTAACTCACTTTGAATTAACATTAGATTAGCTTTTTAAGTGGGGAGTGTATTTAGTTTTTTATTTTCTTCAATTTTGGTAATAATACCTTTTTTGTAAAAGCTTATAATTTTTGAGTTATATGTGAAAACCGCTTTAGAACATGCATTTTTTTACGAAATAATAAAATATTTGATCTTCAATAATTCAAAATGTATTGATTTATATTAATAACTTTATATAACAAATTTTGCTTAGAATTTGTCCATCTATCGATTTATGGTATTATTTTTAATAAAATAATTTTCACCCACTAGAAGAAGTGGCATCCATCCCCAGGGTAAAAGCGCAAGTTGGCATCATGTCACCTTTATTCCTTGAGGTATCCTCTAACTACTCACCAATTTTCATGACAATCGATGGAGGTTCAACGAAATCGGAGGTGAAAAGCTTCAGTGACTGCACTAATAGTGCAGGCCTGAGCCGCTCTTAGAGGGATGTCCAATGTATTACGTAACAGGGACCTTAAATTGGCATTGAGGATCCGTCTACTTCGCTGCTACATGTTCTCAGTATTACTGTATGATGCCGAGTCTTGGACTGTGAATAAATTCATCTAAGTCGCCTTAAGGCTTTAAAAATCTGGTGCAATAGAAGAATTTTAAAGTTTCTTGTGTAGATAAGATTCGAAACTCCACAATACTAGAACGTGTGAGCAAACCTATTGGGATTATAAAAAGCATTAAGAAGAAAATGCTGGAGTATTTCGAACTTGTAATGAGAGGTCCTTTATATAGAAGTCCTTATAGGACGAAGAAGGCCTTCATCGTTAAAGTACTTGCGTAATTGTTATGGTATTATTACAAGCTTGCTATTTAGGGTAGCAGTGAATAAAATTAAGATAGCTATGATGGTAACAAACATTCTAAAAGACCAGTTACAAGAATAAAAAGAGAGTTAGGTACTTCTACTTTAAAATGTATAATACATGTCTGAATCGCCGATATAAATGAGTCAGATTAAATAAATTATTAGAAAAATTTTTTTACTTAGCAAAACCATTTTTGTTTATTTTAGTAGTATTTTGTATTTTGACAATTAAACCCGATTTGGGCTTCGAAACGTTAATAAAATCATTTTTTGGTAAAATTGTGGCTTATTTCCCATTAAAAGTAATTGATCTATAATTAACTAACCCTTTCAGACTAAGACACTGAAAGGGTACTTATTGTACGTCATAATAAAGGGAAGAAATTATAAAGAACCTAAAATCTAAAGAATAAATAAAAAACTAAATACTATGATTGGATAATATAAGAACTTACAACAAGTAAAATAAGAGAGTTTATTCTACGCGGATGATATTGTACTATTGTTTCTTTTTAAACCAGGAGTAGTAAACTAAAAAGACAGCTTCACACCCAAGAAAGTCTCTAGAAAAATCACCAAATACATCTTCTTTTTTGGTTGATCATATCGGTCTTCGACTATAATCCATACAGATAATGTAATACTAATACGTCGCTAAAGAGTTCTAAAAAAATGGTTTTTATATAAAAGCAAACTAAAAATCTAAAAATTAAAGGAATACCGCAGGAAAACACAAAAAATCGCCGAAATAACTTAATTAACCTATGAAATGTCCATAGTGTCAAAAATTCGTAAATGTCAATAGTGTCAAAATTTCATAATTTAGTGAAGTAAACTTGCCTGCGGTTGGACCAATTACAAACAAGCATTAAGGCGCAGTAAATTTGAATTACTCCTCCTAGTTTAAAAACAGGGTATAGTGGCAAAGGTTGAACTAAAAATTTCACTAAACAAATTTGCTATACTTTGGGGACTTTCAGTAGTTATATTCTGATGTTTCATTGTGTTTGGCTAATCAAAACATTTTCTTTTATTATTTATATAATTCCACAAAGTTTCTTTTATGATACATACAAGTTTGTAAATTATTTAAGTGAATCTAATGATATGTTCTGTAATAATCCCTAAATTCTCGTTACAAATTAGAACAAAATCATAGTTCTTCTAAGCTTCTGTCATTTTGTATTTTGCGTGAACAAACTTCTTTTTTATTATTAAATATTTTAAATGAGGTGTGTACCATTTCGAAAATTTTGAGTTTTCGCCCCTAATTTTTGGTACGAATGGATTAATTCAGAAATTTAACACTTCAAAAAAAGGTATCAACACTATTACTTGAATATGTATCGTCAATAATCGTATCCTAGTAAAGTGAGACTAAGTATCCATTAATAAGAATATAATTAGCATTTTTGTAGTCGAAGTAGATGAAGTCATAGCTAAGAGAATCTAAAGGTACACATTTCCAATAATGTCAAAAGACGAGGCTTGACGGTACTTTTACATTTTAATAAAGATTGATCAGAAATATAGTACCTTTTTTTCAAAATATTGTTTTAATTTACCTATTCTAGATTATTTTATTAGTTTATAAGCATAACTGGTGATTAAGGTTAGTATTAATGAGGAAATAGTCCTATTTTTTTATTATTCCCTTTTACCAAATATCGAGATTATCTCACCAACAAGTTTTCTTAGTAAATTAACCCTAAACTTTTTCTGTAAACAAAAATTTTCAAATTGTATTAATTTTGATTTCATAACGTTAATTGCATCGTTGATTAATTTTGTAATTAAACTTCATTAAAAATGGCCCACCTAACACCTCTAATTAATTCAAAGCTTGACTGTTTACCCGAAATCCATCTAAACATTTGGCACGCTTCCAACAATCGACTCTTGAAAATTTGTAAGGTTATAATAGTATTACCGGCTCATAACCTACTTTCCAACAAGACAAAAATCCATCAAGATCAACTCACCTGATGAAAACAAGAGCGCAATCCAGCACCAGACACTTAAAACCTCTCTCATAGCTACCCCATGGCATTAAATCCCCATGATCAGAGTCTTACACATACTTTTTGAAAACATAAACGACGTACCTCGACGGAATCTAAACACCGACTATCCCGTAGGATGCTGGTGGCATGCCATCAGGATGCGCGCGTCCCTCTGCCATCCTGCCAGAATTCCTGCCCATGTGAAATCAAGGCATGCTTAACGGCCGTATCATCGGATCTACTCAATATTTGCCGGCTCTCCTCAAAAATACATAAAGAACGAGATGCGATCTTACTCTCGCAGCATTCTCTGGCCCATTGGATACTGATAGTGCAGTTTATAGAATGGAAATTCTTCTCTTCGAGAGTTTTATAAATAAAAGATAGGATCCCAAACGTAAAAACAATTGTATGGTGTATTTAAAGTCAACCTTTATAAACTTTCTTTACTGAGATTTCGAAACACTCTTTTGGAATTAAAACCTTTGGTTCGACTGTTTCTTGGGAAAATCATTTTTTCTTACTTTTTAGTTTATTAAAGAAAATTAATTGAATTATTTTTATTTACTTTTACTATATTATTTATTTACATTTAAAACAATGCTTACATCTACAATTATTCGAGTCAATGAACCATGAAATTCTAACTGGATTTTAATGATTGTAAGAAATATTTATTTATATTAGTATAAAGCTATCAAAAAATATAATATAGATTGGTCATTCCCGCAATAGGGGTTACAAGGCCTTGGCATAGGTTCGGGGATTTGACTGTTCAGATAGGAAGTGAAACACGGCTGTGTCTGTGAAAGAATGGGATATCCATGATAAGGAGCTCTCCATTAAATGGAGGCGTCCCCTTCAAACGGGCTAAGCCTAGTGGATGGGAAGTATGAAAGGATGTTAAACTTGGCTCTCTAGAAAATCTGGGTATCTCTCCTAGGTAGTCAGGAGACTGGGAATGGATGAACTTCTTCAGTCTACGGTACTGCTCACATTGGATGGAACGGACCAGCACATGGTCAACGAGACCCATAATTCTCTACCAGTTGTATCTATCTTATACTTTGAATATAACAAAGAAACGGTTATCCCTCCTTTATTCTTTTTCCCACTAAACCTACACCCCCCAACACACCAGGTAAAGAATCATTGTACCGTGCCCAGAACTACATGACAGTTGTCTCTAAATTGAACTGTCTCAAACGGTCGACTGGGAGAACCAGGCCGCAATGCCTTTCAAATAAAGGCTTATATCTATATAGGAATCACTGCAGGTATGGACAGATTACTTCTCCCATACTCGTGGAATCAATATGGAACCATACGCAAATTTTAAAGATTTATGTCTTGGGGTCTCGTACGAAGACCCAACTAACTTTAGTACTTCCACTGGGTCGGTTAGACAGAATCTGGAAGAAAATAAACCCACCACATCGGGTACTAAAAATACTAAGGACGTAATGCGGACTCCTTTGATAGATACTGAGAAGCTTGAGGTTTTTCGGCCAAAAATATCAGACCTGCATTGAAGAAATCCTAGATGGAGACCCTAAACCTAAGAGAATCAACATTTACACAGCCAAGCAAATATACTGTCTTTAATATGGGTGCCGGATCATGAAGGTCTGCATGGGACTGAACGAGCAGATATGTTGGCAAAACAAGGCTCGAGAGAAACCTTTGAAGACCCAGACACTTTCTGTTCTGTGACAGCACTAAAAATGATACGAAAAACGAGGTTCAAAATAATGACTGATAAGGAATCATCAGAAGAAATGGAGAGAAATGGAGGGGAACTCCAGACTAAAAAAATATTCAAGAATATTGATAAAGAAACTCTCGAACAATTATTTGATGAACCTGCCAGAATGAACAGAGTACAGAAGGCAATTTGAACACCAAACAGATGTTGCTCTATTTCTTAGATTATACAAAGGTTTTATATTCAGTAAAACGGAATACCCTCTGAAGTACAATAAAAAATATGGGATTACCTAACCACCTAGTTAATTTGCAATTTGCATTGTGGACTAATTTTACAATATCTTGAGTTCTAATTGTTATATTTAAGTTTGGTAAACGGTTTTTTCTTCGTTTTTTATTAAGGAACAAATTTTATTTGAAATATTTTTTTTTGTCTCTTTTAGTTTATGAGCCAGAGCCTTATAAACAATTTATAAACAATTAAATTGTTTATAACAATTTTTTGACCACTCGGATCGAAATCCCCCCTCAAAATTCGTAATCAGCAGCCAAAAATCCATAAGAAACCGTTGAGTTTGTCCATCAGAATTGAAAATGACACGGTGACCTCTATTTGGCGCCTAGACTAATAATTAGGTATCTTTTTCTCTGAAAGACAATGCGATCGTATTTTAATCATAACATATAACTAGTTTGTACAATCGCACTAATGAAACGTTAAAATTTGCCTTAATTACTGTAATTAATGGTAATTTACAGTGACATAGTGCAGTTTACCTCTGATAGGTTTGATCTATACTTATAAAATATTTATTGAATTTAAAGGTATTTAAGCGCAAAAAAATTAGTTAGGTACTTCTCATGAAACAAATTTTTAAGTTAGTTAAATGTTATTACAATAAAACCTATGTTAACGGCCACCTGTCAAAATCGGTAACCTGTACTAACGGCCATTTATATAATACAGACGCGGCCAAATAATCGCATTATTTTTAAAACCCATTTCATAGAAATTTACCAGTTACTATCGGCCAAAATATATTTGTATGGGTACTTGTTGATAATACCCAATAGTGCGAAATACCCAATACTATTTTATTACTTATCGTATTTATCTAAAATGAGATTAAAAATAACCTGCATAATAATTTATTAGGGTCGGTGTCGGCGAACACGAAGAAAGGATGTAGTAAAATAAGAAACCTTTGTCGCTAAGAAACATAATAAAAATATAATAGCTGAGAAAGTCTGGTTTAAATTTACAAAAGTTTACCGAAATATATAGTCTTGTCAAATTATGAAGTTGTATTATAAAAAAAATAAAAGTAAGTTGAATAATTCTTTAAAACGCTTTACTAAACGCTAATATCACTATCTGATAACAATCTGAACAGATTCCGTTTTTTCCGTAGTATAAGTCTCTGACCAAATTATTAGACGCACTATAAAAGATTTACGATTTCGCCGAAGCTCTTCAACCAAGCTCTAGAAGACATTTTCAAGAGATTACAATGGGAAGAATATGGAATCATCATTAACGGCCAATACTTAAATCACCTAAGATACGCTGACGATATCGTCATTATCGCTACAGACAAGGAACAACTACAAATAATGATACAACAACTAGACCACGAAGCCAGTAAAGTTGGATTAAATATGAACTACAGCAAAACAAAAGTGATAACAAATCAAGAGGATGAGTTAAAAATCGTAGTTAAACAAAACCAAATAGAGTAAGTGCATGATACATATACTTGGGACAAATAATAAAATTGAATAGAGACAACCAAACAGCAGAAATAAAGAGACGAACGAAGTTAGCGTGGGCCTCGTTTGGGAAGCTCAGCTTCATATTGAAGAATAAAAAATACCCTCAATATCTAAAAACGAAAATCTACGACCAATGTATTCTTCCGGTCCTTACATATGGATGTCAAACATGGACGTTCACAAAAGCGAATATGGACAGAATTGCGAAAACACAAAGAGCAATGGAAAGACAAATGATCAACGTAAGACTGTCAGATAGAAAAAGGAATTCCTGGGTAAGAAATATCACAAAAGTTAAAGATGCTACTCGTCAAACAACTAATCTAAAATGGAAATTCGCCGGTCATACGATTAGACAAAAAGACGAAAGATGGAATAAAATTATTACAGAGTGGAGACCATGGACATATAAACGAAAGAGAGGAAGACCACAGATGAGATGGGTAGATGAGCTAAAACACCAAGCAGGCTCAAAATGGATGCACATGGCTCAGGATAGAGAAAGATGGAGGAGCGAATGGGAGGCCTATGTCCAATATTGGATGTCTCAAGGCTAATAGACATGTACGGGAAGCGCTACAGGTATGGGGGTTAGGCAGAATCTGGAAGAAAAAACCCCAAAACATCGGGTAATAAAAATACTAAGGACGTAATGCGAACTTCTTTGAAACATACTCAGAAGTTTGAGGTCTATTGGCCAAAAATATTAGACTTTAATGGCCTGCATTGGTGAAATCATAGATGGAGACCCTAAAACTAAGAGAATCAAAATTTACACAGATAGCCAAGGGGCTATTCTGGTAGTAAGGCACGCACTCACGAAATCAAAACTGGTGAGGAACTGCCAAGATTTTCTTAACAACCTGGCAAAAGACAATAAAGTTTCTTTAATATTTAACATGGGTGCCGGATCATGAAGGTGTGCATGGGAATGGACGAGCAGATATGTTGGCACAGCAAAGCTCGAGAGAAACCTTTGAAGGCCTATAATAGACCCTTTCTGTGCCAGCACTAAAGATGGTACCAAAAACGAGTTTCAGAAATGACTGATAACAAATTATCAAAAGAAATGGAGAGTCATTCAAGGGCAAATCCAGACTGAAAAAATAAACAAGAATATTGATAAAGAAACTCTAGAACAATTTGATGAACCTGCCTGAATGAGTAGAGTACAGAAGGCAATTTTGAACACCAGACAGATAATCGAAAAACGAAGAATCACAATATACCAATGTTGCTCTGTTCTTTAGATTACACAAAGGCTTTCGATTCAGTAAAATGGGATACCCTCTGAAGTATAATGAAAGATATGGGAGTACCTAACCACCCAGTTAACCTAATAAGAAATCTCTTCTTGTTCTTCTTCTTCCTCTTTATAAGCAATTCTGCTTGTTTATTGGTGGATTGATACCTCTATGGAAGGTTGTCACTCCATCTTTTGCGCGGTCGGCCGATACTTCTTGGTTGTTCCATTCTTTTTTCTATTTACTGTCCATTTGTTTATACACTGTACTTTACATTGTCTTCTGATATTTTCACTCCTCTTTCGATCTCTCAGTGTATTTCCTGTAATTCTTCTCAGCACTCTCATATCTGCGCTTTCCAGTAGTCTTTGTGTTGTGGCTGTATCTGGTTTTGTTTCTGATGCATATGTCATTATTGGTCGTACACTGGCTTATAAACTCTTGACCTTACCTCAGTTTTAAATGTCGGTTTCGCCATATAGTGTTATGCCAGTCTACTTGCTTTTTGTAATTGATTTCTCACTTCTTTTTCCAGGTCTCCGTAACTTGACAATGTAATTCCATTATCTGTTCAATACTGATACCATCAATTTCAATTTTATATCTGATTGGTTCTTTACTGATTACTATTGTTTTGTTTTTCTAAGATGAAATTGTCATATTGCATTCTTTTGCTCTTCGTCAATCTATTGAATTCGTTAAATCTGTGGACTAATCTTTGCAGACTATCTTCATCTTGGGCTATCAATATTGCGGCGTCTGCGTAGCATAGTATTTTTACTTCTTTGTTTCCCATTCTATATTCTCTTCTTTTCTTGACGTCTTTGATAATTTCATCCATTATTAAATTCAAGAGCATAGGACTCAATGAGTAGTCTTATTCCGCTGCCTATATCTATAGGTTCTGTAAGTTGTCCATCTATTAATTCTGACTTCCATTTTGTTGTTTTGGTAGATGTTTTCATATGATTTCAATAAGAAATCTGTATGACAAAAAGTATATGTACGATAAAATCTGTACTATTATTATACAACACATTATTCTGAATATATGGAGTGGAGAAATCACGATTCTGGATAGTTACGATTTGTAATTTGTTAGTACTTTAAGTTATCCTTTCTGAACCCCTGAAGATGAACTGCTAATTTTGGTATTCGAAACCGATCGTCCAAGTTGTTTTAAATATAATATTAGTCCATGTGGTGAGACCGCTCCCGTCAGTAAAAATTTCTGATTCGGTTTCTTTGTGGATTCCTATTCAAAAATGTCCCCTTTAAACAAATCTGAAGGGTGCCGGGCGGAATTTTTGGGCAGAAATTGTTTAAACAATTTTTTTAAACAATTACAAAAGATCACGTTTTTTGCTCTGGAACATATATTTACAGGTTTTTTGGGTTATTTTAAATAAGAAAGGTATCTTGTAGTTTTTCTTAAAAATTGATAGTTTTCGAGTTATGGGCGATTTAAAATCTGAAAAATGCGAAAATACGCATTTTCGAGGCTTAAAAACTCATATTTAAGTTAGTATTTTTGAGGTTGCCAGACACTTAAATTGAATATTAAACATTCAGCTTCAAGATTCTGAAGAGTGATCGCGTCTAACCTTAATTTATACCGTTGTTTTTTAATTGTTCAATATGCGTGTTTATCCCATTTTTTTGCCGGTGCGGCGAGCTCTATTTCAAAAATCTCCTATTTTCATCTGAAAAATATTTTTTCTAGATTGTTTGGGACATTCTAAATAAAATAAGTTCCTTTACATTTTTCTTAAAAGTTAATAGTTTTAAAGTTATAAACGATTTAAAATCCAAAAATGCGTTTTTTGGCATTTTTCGGATTTTAAATCGCTTATAACTTTAAAACTATTAAATTTTGGGAAAAATGTCAAAAAACTTATTTTATTTAGAATATCCCAAAGAATCTAGAAAAAATATTTTTCGGAGGAAAATGGGAGATTTTTGAAATAGAGCTAGCCGCACCGGCAAAAAATCGGATAAACACGCATATTTAACAATTCAAAAATAAAGGTATAAATTAAGGTTAGACGCAATCAGTCTTCAGAATCTTGAAGCTGAATGTTTAATCTTCAATTTAAGTATCTGGTAACCTCAAAAATACTAATTTAAATATGAGTTTTTAAGCCTCGAAAATGCATATTTTCGCATTTTTCAGATTTTAAATCGGCTATAATTCGAAAACTATCCATTTTTAAGAAAAAGTACAAGATACCTTTCTTGTTTAAAATAACTTTAAAAACCTACAAATATATGTTCCAGAGCAAAAAACGTGATCTTTTGTATTTGTTTAAAAAAATTGTTTAAACAATTTCTGCCCAAAAATTCCGCCTGGCACCCTTCAGATTTGTTTAAAGGGGACATTTTTTAATAGGAATCCACAAAGAAACCGAATCAGAAATTTTTTCAGACGGGAGCGGTCTCACCACATGGACTATATTGTACGTTTACCATTTTAGTTCTACAACTCTGTTTAAGCTATTATCGTATCATATTTTGAACCAGAGCGAAATAGTTATCTCTGCTGGTGCTCAACACAAAATTGTTCCTAGATATTTACCTATAAACGGAATCGTGCGTTGTTTCAGAGCAGAGGCAGAGGAGGGAACTATTGTTCTCTCAGATTCTATTATGATATGGTGTTGAGATTAATTGGAATACTTAAATTAGATGAATAATCAGTATTTCGCCGGGACACTTTCAAGTATGTAGGTATATAATGTACGTATGTTGTGATAAATGGGTCTCCATTCTACGGCTCCCTTGATGTAAGGGTAGTTTATTTATTTATTTTCAGTTTACTTATACGTTACTTATTTTTGTTTAAATAATGGATAACCAGATTTTAATACCGATATTTTTTCTCGTCAGTTAAACCTTACCATACGTTAGATCAAAGATAGTAATACTATTAAACTATGGAACATAGCTATAAAAAAAGTTATACAGTTGGAATACTGAGAAAATACTGTATATTTCTATGTATTAAATATTAATACATTTAACATAATAGATTCATATATCTTTCAATAAGTAAAAAGTTTTAAATATCTCGGAGTAACAATCACTGCGGATAACGATACCATGGAAGAGATAAAGGGGAGAATTCAATCTAAGAGCCCAACCCGAACATCACAAATTGGAATATATAAAACAGCGATTAGACCTGTATATGGGTGTGAGACGTAGACGCTGACAAACTCAATTGAAAGAAAACTTAGATGTATTGAAAGAAAAATCCTCAGAAGAATCTTTGAAACTTATCACGACCCTAATAGCAACCAATATCGAATGAGAACAAAGGCAGAGGTCAAGCAGATTGAGCAAACGACGTGGTCCAAGACATTAATTTTCATCGTCTAAGATTGGCTGGCCATGTCCATATACTCCCTAATAACCGCCTTACCAAGTTAATCTGGGAGGACGCCCCCATAAAAAGAATGCCCTTCACGAATGCAATGGAGAGAGTATATGATCAGATTTAAGAACAATGGGGTTACCCACTGACTCAACTATCATGGACGACCGTTCGAGATAGGAGTTGTGCAGTCAGCTAAGACTAGCGTTACCAGGTGTCCCGATTTGCGCGGGACGTCCCGATTTTCAGGGGTCTGGGGACGCGTACCGATTTGTACCTGATCGGGACACTAAATGTCCCGATTTTCATCCACGAAAACCAATTTCAGGAAGACTTGCAGTGAATTTTATAACTGTTATAAAAACAAGGCACTCCTAAAAGCGGCAAAATCGAATGAACAATATAATTTTAATAAAAAATAAATAATTTACTTAATCTACGATTTTTTTTGTAATTTCGTCCGATTATTATTATTATGTAGGTTTAAATACAGATTCTAGAAACACCTTGTAGACCAGTAAATGAACGGGAAATACGGCGATACCGTGTAATTTTCAGGATCAACTCCGAATTGCATGAAAATTTGGACGGCTTGTGCGCCGTTGGTTGCTTTTACTCGGGGGGTGACAGTCACTCCTATTTGGAGGTGAAAACCTCGCGTTTAAAATAAGTCCGGAGATGGATAAATTGACTAATTCTAAGCAATTTTAGTTCTATAGAATTTAACTTAGTTAATACTTTTCGAGTTATTTACAATTGAAAATGTTTATTTTTCAACAAAAAAATCACGTTTTCAGGAGATTTTCACAAATAAATCAAAAAGTAAGTATTTGATCAAAAAAAATATTCTTAGCAAAAATGTAGCATAATATAAAAAAAATTAAAAAAATTGTAAACTCGTCAAGTCTATAGAACCAGCAAAAGCAAAATTATAGCTCATGAAAAATACGTTCTTATTCGTCAAATTCCAAATCAAATATTTCAACGTGAAATAACCAAGAAATGAAGCCCTTTTCGGGAAAACCAATTAAAACTTTTTTAATAAAGCTTTACTTTTATGTTTTAAAAAAGTTTCTAACATCAAAATTAAGCGAGTTATGCTCAAAATCAAGTTGACTTCTTTTTTTTTTTGGTAAAAAAAATCGTGAAAATCTCCCCCTATTTAGCACCCCAAATGAAATTAATCGTTACCGCTTTACATACAATTTACTTTACTTATATATTTTTACATGATTGAAAGGGTCTGAACGAGTCACTAATCACGAGTGTATGCAAAATATGAACAACCAATTTTAACCAATTTTTGTCTTACAGAAAAACAAAATGAATCTATCATATTTATAAAAGCAAAACCCACCTACTTTTTACTCCTTGAGATTTTTAATATCCCTAATACTTTTTAAGTTATTTTGAAAAAATAACTTATTACAAAATAACAATATTTTAGGAAAATTTATTTTTACTATAAAACCATTTTTTTTTTCAAAACTAAGCACTCCCAACCGGTAAACCTTACAGATCGTATAAACAATACACATATAAAGTAAATGGTAAAGGGCTAACGATTAATTGTATTTACGGTGCTAAATAGGGGGAGATTTTCACGATTTTTTGTTACCAAAAAAAGGAGCCAACTTTAATTTGAGCGTAACTCGCTTAGTTTTAATGCTAGAGACTTTTATATACAACAAAATTAAATATTTTTTAAACACTTTAAAAAATTTTTAATAGGTTTTGCCCGAAAATTGCTTAATTTTTTGGATATTTCAAGTTGAAAAATTCGATTTAGAATTTGACGAATAAGAACGTATTTTTGATGAGCTACAACTTTGCTTTTACTGGTTTTATAGACTTTCTGAACATACATTTTTTTTTTGCTTTTTTAAAAGCTACATTTTTTCTAAAAATATTTTTTTCAATAGAATTACTCGAAAAGTATTGACTTAGTTTAAAAATTATATAGAACAAAAGTTTTTTAGAGTTAGTCAGTTAATCCATTTTGGGACTTACTTTAAACGCGCGTTTTTTTACCCCCGAGAAGGGGTAACTGTAACTGTCACCCCCCAAGTAAAAGCAACCAACGGTATAAGTTCAACTTTGAAGTAGACAGTAAGTAGAACCTAAAACCAGATTCTCATGCAATTCGGAGTTGACTCTGAAAATTACACTCCAAAACGGTCATTTACTGGGCTATTGTTGTTTATTTGTCCCGATCTACAACCCTAAATCCCGATCTGTTTTTGCTTATGTACCGATTAAAAACAAATCGGACCTGGCAATACTAGCTAAGACCCACCCCGAATTGTAGTGCTACGTGAAGAAAAAGATAAAATTTTACGATACCGTGTCACCCTACCTTAATGTATAAAAGAAAATGCATAGATATATTTAAACATTTACTCTTGAAATCAAATGGATGCTAAAATATCCGAGTAACCCATCTTTTATCTACTTTTCTCAATCTGCTAGTTGCTGGAACTTAAGTTCTAGTAAGCATTTGACAAATAATTAATTTCTTTTAGTTTCCATTGATTTATTTTTTGTATTTTTATTATTTCTTGAATTTGCATTAATGGAATGTGAAATGGAAATATTACAAATATTTATTGGTTTCTTCAAGTAATTAATATTTTGAATAAAATATGATTATTTATTTAATTAAATTAATTATGTAGATTAAATTGAAATACACATTAATAAAATGGTTACTATAATCCAACACCTACGTTCTAAATATAAATACATTGCAGTAGCAGTTTTCGGTAAAATCAATATGAATTTTATCATTATTATTAAAACAATAAAGTTTTAATGGGAACATTTTGAGTAAGGGCAAATGCTTCGATATTCAAATGAAGAGTAAATCTCTAGGCTAAATATTAATTTCCATGAATTTTGTAATGAAAATATCAAAATATAAGGTAGAAGCATTATCCGTTTTTATACTTGGAAAGTTTTTTTATTTACAAAGTTTTTTTACTGATAATGAATCAGTGTACACAACAATTTTTTACCACTGGTTTTGTCAATACCATTCAAGGGCTTTAGATATAGCACAAATACTTCAGCGTAAAAAGTTACTGGACTATTTACAGAAAAATGTGTTTTTGGTCTCCTTTTTTTGTTAAAAGCTAAGCACTGGTTGTACATGTTACTGATTTTGATCCATCAGTATAGATCACAGTATAATCTCAATAGTTACTTAAGACCTTAAGAGTATTATGACAAAATTCAGTTTGATATTTAGGAATAATCAGTGCGGTTTCCATCCTAATAAATCAAAAACGAACCAGATATTTACAGTGGGGCAGATTCTTAAAAAATACAGAGTTTAGCGTCGACACCCACCACATAATCGTGGACTTCAAAGCCGCATACGATTAAGTTAATAGAAATAAAGTTCTACCTGTTATGATAGAATTTCAAATACCGCTTCATCTTGACCAGTTAACTGAACTTACACTCACAGCAGAGAGCATGGTAAAAATCCAAAACGATTTCTCAAGATTCCGGATTCTGGATTTCATTTATACTGATTTGTCGAAAGCGTTCGATAAGGCAGATTGTTGCCTTTTATTGCATAAATTGGAATGTTTTGGTGTGAGTGGTAAACTTCTTTGCTGGTTGAAAACTTACTTGCGGGACAGGTCTTTATGTGTCAAATTGAATGGTTTCAAATAAAAATATATACCATTTTTATTCATTCAGTTGCGGTGCGAAACCAAAACTGTCTTAATTTTTACTCAGATCAGAGAGTGCAGCCAGCACTCTTATCGACGATTTCACCTCTTTTTAGAGGTTCATCAGAGACTGCATAGGCTGCTTTTCTCTGGCCCAGGCAAAAATCTTCGACATATCCATCTCCCACCGCAACTGACGAGATGGTAGTAGGTGCCTAGCGGCATCTGCTAAATAAAAGACTAAGTTTTTCAACCTAATAAAAATATTTGTATATATATAAAAAAAATATAATAATAAAAAAGTTTTTCAATTAAAAATCTTTTAAAAATATTTAATTTACAAATATTTTTATTAGGTTGAAAAACTTAGTCTTTTATTTAGCAGATGCCGCTAGGCACCTACTACCATCTCGTCAGTTGCGGTGGGAGATGGATATGTCGAAGATTTTTGCCTGGGCCAGAGAAAAGTAGCCTATGCAGTCTCTGATGAGTAGATAGGCAAAGCGGTTTCTGGCGCAACCCCTAAATCGCAACCCTTAAATATTAATAAATGCCAAACGGCTTAACGTAGGATGACGTGTGACGTATCGTTGGAAAGGGGATGAAAAAGGGGGTTGAATGCAGTATGTGGCGTGCGCATCAGAATATGCCAAAAGGGCATTACGTCATATCTTCGTTTCTATTGGTCCGATTGTGACGTAAGAGGGCTCGTTGGAACGGGGAGGGGATAACGAATAAGTTGAGACAAAAAACAAAGATGGCGGCAGTGTCAAAAGGGCATTACAGCATATCTTCGTTGCTATTGGTCCGATTTTGACGTATGGGGTGTCAAATGAAAGCGGCGGCGACACAGAAGCCAACTGTCAATTCTTCTTCTGTCAACGTTCAATATTAACTGTCAATTCTTCTTCTTTTCCGTATAGTGCCTAACAGAACGTGACATTTGACGTATGACGTGACAAACGAAATAAATAAGAAGAAGAATTGACAGCATCATGACAAACTAAAAGAAGAGGAAGAATTGACAGCAACATGACAAACTGAAAAGAAGAAGTTGACATGACAAACGAAAAGAAGAAGAATTGACAGCAACATGACAACTAACAGAAGAAGTGACAATGGCTTAACAAAATGAAGAAGAATTGACAAACCTGAAAGAAGAAGAAGAATTGACGGCTGCGGAAAAGAAAAAGAGTTGACATGACAGACGAAAAGAAGAAGAAGAATTGACAGCAACATGACAACTAAAAGAAGAAGTGACAATGTCTTAACAAAATGAAGAAGAATTGACAAACCGGAAAGAAGAAGAATTGACGGCTGCGGAAAAGAAGAAGAAGAAGAAGGTGACGTGACAAACGAAAAGAAGAAGTGACGATGGCTCGACCCAAAGTAGAATTAACAAACCGAAAAGAAGAAGAATTGATAGCAACAAGACAAACGAAAAGAAGAAGAAGAAGTAACAATGGCACAGCACAATGAAGAATTGACAAACCGGAAAACAGAAGAAGAAGTGACACACCGAAAAGAAGAAGAATTGACAGATGGCTTGACACAAAGAAGAAGAAGAAATTAAATACGAGTTTATTATTCATAAAATTCACATCTAATACTAAGTATTAAATAGAATTTCATTAGTCACACAAAACGAATGTGTCAGCGGAAGCAAGGCACATTCCCAATCTCATATTACACCTGTAACATGATATTGCAATAGTAAGAATGTAGGGCAATGACCGCAAAAAAGCAACGATTATATTTTTTGCAACATCGCCAGAAACACCTTGCAAATTTTACACGACTCGTTAAAACGGAAATTAAAACTGCAACTTATATAAATAATATTCACATGTCTAATATTGCATTTTAACCTGATATTGCAAAATAAATAAGAATGTATAATATGGCAATGACCGCAAAAAAAAAAAAGCATCAATTATATTTTTTAGTATACGATTTCATTATTATGACACAGCACATTCTACCCGACGCGTTAATAACGGAAATCAAAACCGCAAACTCTAGCAATAATATGCACATGCCGTTTCAAAGAATCCTGCAAGTACATACATGTAAATTTTAATGCGTCATCAGATTAACCTACTATATAAATAGAAATCGGGGGATAGCCAGTTCATTGAGTTTCCGACAGGCATAAAGTACACCAATTGTGTCCGAACCACAGTTTCTGAACGTGTCGCTAGTTAGTTCGCAGTGCAGTGATAAATACTGAATCAAGGTAAGCTATCTTTGTTGTTCATATTAAATATTTTTTCTGTATGTATTTGTTGTGTACTTGTGTTTCATGTCTTAAATATTTTTTAAATAAGTTCTTGTGTTAGTATTATGTACTTGTGGTTCTTTTATCTATGTTTAAAATAATTACGTGCAAAAAAAATTCACGTCTACTGTGAGTAGATAGGCAAAGCGGTTTCTGGCGCAACCCCTAAATCGCAACCCTTAAATATTAATAAATGCCAAACGGCTTAACGTAGGATGACGTGTGACGTATCGTTGGAAAGGGGATGAAAAAGGGGGTTGAATGCAGTATGTGGCGTGCGCATCAGAATATGCCAAAAGGGCATTACGTCATATCTTCGTTTCTATTGGTCCGATTGTGACGTAAGAGGGCTCGTTGGAACGGGGAGGGGATAACGAATAAGTTGAGACAAAAAACAAAGATGGCGGCAGTGTCAAAAGGGCATTACAGCATATCTTCGTTGCTATTGGTCCGATTTTGACGTATGGGGTGTCAAATGAAAGCGGCGGCGACACAGAAGCCAACTGTCAATTCTTCTTCTGTCAACGTTCAATATTAACTGTCAATTCTTCTTCTTTTCCGTATAGTGCCTAACAGAACGTGACATTTGACGTATGACGTGACAAACGAAATAAATAAGAAGAAGAATTGACAGCATCATGACAAACTAAAAGAAGAGGAAGAATTGACAGCAACATGACAAACTGAAAAGAAGAAGTTGACATGACAAACGAAAAGAAGAAGAATTGACAGCAACATGACAACTAACAGAAGAAGTGACAATGGCTTAACAAAATGAAGAAGAATTGACAAACCGGAAAGAAGAAGAAGAATTGACGGCTGCGGAAAAGAAAAAGAGTTGACATGACAAACGAAAAGAAGAAGAAGAATTGACAGCAACATGACAACTAAAAGAAGAAGTGACAATGTCTTAACAAAATGAAGAAGAATTGACAAACCGGAAAGAAGAAGAATTGACGGCTGCGGAAAAGAAGAAGAAGAAGAAGGTGACGTGACAAACGAAAAGAAGAAGTGACGATGGCTCGACCCAAAGTAGAATTAACAAACCGAAAAGAAGAAGAATTGATAGCAACAAGACAAACGAAAAGAAGAAGAAGAAGTAACAATGGCACAGCACAATGAAGAATTGACAAACCGGAAAACAGAAGAAGAAGTGACACACCGAAAAGAAGAAGAATTGACAGATGGCTTGACACAAAGAAGAAGAAGAAATTAAATACGAGTTTATTATTCATAAAATTCACATCTAATACTAAGTATTAAATAGAATTTCATTAGTCACACAAAACGAATGTGTCAGCGGAAGCAAGGCACATTCCCAATCTCATATTACACCTGTAACATGATATTGCAATAGTAAGAATGTAGGGCAATGACCGCAAAAAAGCAACGATTATATTTTTTGCAACATCGCCAGAAACACCTTGCAAATTTTACACGACTCGTTAAAACGGAAATTAAAACTGCAACTTATATAAATAATATTCACATGTCTAATATTGCATTTTAACCTGATATTGCAAAATAAATAAGAATGTATAATATGGCAATGACCGCAAAAAAAAAAAAGCATCAATTATATTTTTTAGTATACGATTTCATTATTATGACACAGCACATTCTACCCGACGCGTTAATAACGGAAATCAAAACCGCAAACTCTAGCAATAATATGCACATGCCGTTTCAAAGAATCCTGCAAGTACATACATGTAAATTTTAATGCGTCATCAGATTAACCTACTATATAAATAGAAATCGGGGGATAGCCAGTTCATTGAGTTTCCGACAGGCATAAAGTACACCAATTGTGTCCGAACCACAGTTTCTGAACGTGTCGCTAGTTAGTTCGCAGTGCAGTGATAAATACTGAATCAAGGTAAGCTATCTTTGTTGTTCATATTAAATATTTTTTCTGTATGTATTTGTTGTGTACTTGTGTTTCATGTCTTAAATATTTTTTAAATAAGTTCTTGTGTTAGTATTATGTACTTGTGGTTCTTTTATCTATGTTTAAAATAATTACGTGCAAAAAAAATTCACGTCTACTGTGCTTTAATAATTGTGGACTATTTCTATTACTCTCTCCCCAATTTTCTTTTGCCGGCCTTCTATAGGATCCTGGACGCCCATATAAAAAGCATGGAAAACGGAAAGTTTACCTTGGACAGAGGAGTCCTGTGATGGACATTTAAGTCAACCTTGGACAAAAATTCAATACAAATTAAATGGGTAAATTCTCTATTAGACATGATACAGTCTAGCTTGGACTGAACTATTCTAAATAAAATTCCAAGAGTTATCGCATTCAAAAAGTGTTTTTTGTATTACGAAATAAAATACCAAGATGTTACATATTATTTATTAACAAATTATAATAATTCTAATAATTTTAAAATTGTTTCTCTTTGCAGTTCTGCCTTTTTATTTAAACCTAAATTCATTAGTTCACTAATAATTTTTCGTTTTTGATGCATTTTTTCTTTGTATGATTTTCGTATCGCCATCCCACGTTCAGTTTTGTAAAATGTTCTTCTCTTTTCATTTGCTTCATTTTTCCTTCTAATACCTTCCTCACCTCTTTCACACTTGCAGGTTGATTTGACATGTAATTCATGCTCTGATGTATATTTTTCTAAATTGCTAACGCCTCTGCTCGCTAGGGTAGAAATTTCTTTGCGTATACCTGCACAGAACTTTCCTCTCGAATGTAACCATTCCGATTTAAATATTCTTCTCTCGTAATGGGAGTGAGGTTTACCTAAAAGTCCATCTCCATCTCGACGAAGGGGTTTTTGACCATCAGCACAGGCAATGTATCTCAAAACACCAACACAATGATCCAAACAAATAATTTTTCTAAATGTAGTTTTTGGATGTAGTCTTTTCCCTGCACGTTGTAGTTTCTTCTTGTAAGCCAACATTGTAGATCCATTCGTAAAATGAATTAATGAATGGAGATGTTCGTGTGCAGTACTTCCGTCGTCTGCTACTAAATGACAACGGCAAATGGAATACCATTTTACATTAGGAGCACATGCTAGAAGAGAAATATCACTCTCATTTAAGAGTAAATGATACCATTCTCTTGGTGACTCTTCGTAATCCTTTGCCATATTCGCCGGAGAAAGAGCATTAATGTCGTTGACACTCAAAAGAGCCAGATAGTCACTTTTTGACAAAATAGACATATTTTAATTGGATACTTAAGAACAAAGAACTGAACTCTGAAAGCTGTCTCACTAGACTAAAAGAGTCTTTACAAAGTCGTTAAATTTATCTGCCAGTACAGCTTCCCCCACCCTAATTGATTACTTTACGCATGCGCCATTCACGCGGTCAAAGGTCAAAGTCTCGTTGTCTAGACCTGCAATAATTAACCAAGTTAATCCAACAATTTCGACCTGCTGTTCTGACACAGTACCTAAATCACAACCCCACGTTCTGCAATTTATATCTAAATAATTTAATTCATAATTTCTACATCGAACGTGGAGTTGTGATTTAGGTACTGTGTCAGAACAGCAGGTCGAAATTGTTGGATTAACTTGGTTAATTATTGCAGCTCTAGACAACGAGACTTTGACCTTTGACCGCGTGAGTGGCGCATGCGTAAAGTAATCAATTAGGGTGGGGGAAGCTGTACTGGCAGATAAATTTAACGACTTTGTAAAGACTCTTTTAGTCTAGTGAGACAGCTTTCAGAGTTCAGTTCTTTGTTCTTAAGTATCCAATTAAAATATGTCTATTTTGTCAAAAAGTGACTATCTGGCTCTTTTGAGTGTCAACGACATTAATGCTCTTTCTCCGGCGAATATGGCAAAGGATTACGAAGAGTCACCAAGAGAATGGTATCATTTACTCTTAAATGAGAGTGATATTTCTCTTCTAGCATGTGCTCCTAATGTAAAATGGTATTCCATTTGCCGTTGTCATTTAGTAGCAGACGACGGAAGTACTGCACACGAACATCTCCATTCATTAATTCATTTTACGAATGGATCTACAATGTTGGCTTACAAGAAGAAACTACAACGTGCAGGGAAAAGACTACATCCAAAAACTACATTTAGAAAAATTATTTGTTTGGATCATTGTGTTGGTGTTTTGAGATACATTGCCTGTGCTGATGGTCAAAAACCCCTTCGTCGAGATGGAGATGGACTTTTAGGTAAACCTCACTCCCATTACGAGAGAAGAATATTTAAATCGGAATGGTTACATTCGAGAGGAAAGTTCTGTGCAGGTATACGCAAAGAAATTTCTACCCTAGCGAGCAGAGGCGTTAGCAATTTAGAAAAATATACATCAGAGCATGAATTACATGTCAAATCAACCTGCAAGTGTGAAAGAGGTGAGGAAGGTATTAGAAGGAAAAATGAAGCAAATGAAAAGAGAAGAACATTTTACAAAACTGAACGTGGGATGGCGATACGAAAATCATACAAAGAAAAAATGCATCAAAAACGAAAAATTATTAGTGAACTAATGAATTTAGGTTTAAATAAAAAGGCAGAACTGCAAAGAGAAACAATTTTAAAATTATTAGAATTATTATAATTTGTTAATAAATAATATGTAACATCTTGGTATTTTATTTCGTAATACAAAAAACACTTTTTGAATGCGATAACTCTTGGAATTTTATTTAGAATAGTTCAGTCCAAGCTAGACTGTATCATGTCTAATAGAGAATTTACCCATTTAATTTGTATTGAATTTTTGTCCAAGGTTGACTTAAATGTCCATCACAGGACTCCTCTGTCCAAGGTAAACTTTCCGTTTTCCATGCTTTTTATATGGGCGTCCAGGATCCTATAGAAGGCCGGCAAAAGAAAATTGGGGAGAGAGTAATAGAAATAGTCCACAATTATTAAAGCACAGTAGACGTGAATTTTTTTTGCACGTAATTATTTTAAACATAGATACATGGAACAAAACTACAAAAACGTCTTGCACGTGGAGATCCAGGTATTAATCCATTAGACGCAGCTTGTAAACAACACGATATCGCTTACTCGCAGCATTCATCTCTCGAAGAACGTCACAAGGCCGATAAAGAATTGGAAAATAGAGCCTGGGAGCGATTCAAGTCGAAAGACGCTAGCTTTGGTGAAAAAACTGCTGCCTTACTTGTAACCGGTGGAATGAAGACGAAAAGAAAATTGGGAATGGGATGTCAGTTACGTCGTGGAAGAAAGGGGCGTTACTCTTTCAATCGCGATGTTGTCTCAAAAATTGCAAAGTCCATGAAGAGAGGAGCATCGTTACACGATACTGCTTTGACTGCTGTACGAATTGCAAAATCCATAATCAAAAGACTTGGCGGCCGAAAAGAAATTGATGTTCCTCGCGTACTACCACTAAAATCTGGAGGTTTCCTACCCCTCATACCTCTCTTTGCTGGTCTTTCGGCACTGGGGGCTTTAGCAGGAGGTGCTGCGGGGGTGGCAAAAACTGTGGTCGACGCAAAAAATGCCCAAAAGAAATTGGAGGAGGATATACGTCATAATAAGGCAATGGAACATATCGGTTCGGGTCTGTACCTACGTAAGAAACCCAGAGGCGGATTCGGCTTGTATTTGAAAAAAAACTTCCAATAAAGCTGCCCAATCGTCCGCTGTACGACTTGGACATTGCACATTACGCGAAAATACTTAACATACCACATTTTCGAGGAGTTTTCATGAATGACGCTCTGCCTAGAGACGGTCCTCGACAACGAGAATGTGCAATAGTTAACTTGGATGTGTCCGCGCATAACGGAACACATTGGGTAGCATATAGAAAGATAAACAACGACGTGGAATATTTCGATTCATTTGGTAATTTGAAGCCGACCAAAGAACTTGTGAAATATCTGGGTGCACGTGCCAGAATTTTCTACAATAATCACCAGTATCAAACTTACAATCAAATCGTTTGTGGGCATTTATGCTTAAAATTTTTATATAATGGACAGTAGTAGATTGCTTATGTCCCATATGTTTCGCGAAAAATGTTTTACGGAATATAGTGAAGAAGAACTAAAACACATACCGCTAGAGTATATTATACGGACTGTTAGACCTTCAGAATTGTTAAGTATATGGCATAAATTACCTGGGGAATATCGAGGAGAATTTAACTTGCAGATACTACTTCCGTGCTTCGTACATTACAACAGACCAGATTGGAGGACTCACTGGGATGGACCACCCGATTCTCAAGCATCTTGTCATTTATGTAAACTTGCTTTAGAACAAATAAAAAATATGTGAAAAAAAATTGGTGTTTATTCAACTATATATATAAACCTATTAATCTATCGACTTGAATCAGTCATCATGTCGCAGTTGTTGAGAGTAGTTAGCACCACTTATACATTTTCATTTCAACCACCCACACCAATCGTGTTGGATCCGAAAAAAGATTACGAAATAGCTCTTCGTGCCTTCCATTCCTACAACAGTATACCGAACATTGAAAATAACAAGTTTTATTACTGCAATGACAAAAACAAATGGCAAAACTTTGCTTTTCCCGATGGATGTTATGAAATTGCCGATATTGAAGAATACATACAAAAGAAACTGGGTGCTGACAATGAGCTTAAACCAGAATCGATATTTAGTCTAAAACCTAACCACAACACGTTGCAGTGTCAAATATTTAGCAAATATAGGATTTCGTTTAAGCAACCTGATAGCCTTGGTACAGTATTGGGATTTTCTCCGGCAATACTCAATCCTGGACGGATACATACTTCGAATCTACCTGTTAGGATTATTAAAGTATCTAGCATACGCTTTGAATGTAACATTAGTACTGGAGCCTTCGACGGTAACAGACCTGCTCATACGATCTACGAATTTGTCATACAATCAAATCCTGGGTACGCAATTGACGAAACTCCTCACAATTTGTTGTATTTACCCGTTGTGCCGCAGCGTGAACTTACCAATATCACTGTCTTGGCTCTCGATCAAGAAGGACGACCTGTAAACTTTAGAGGAGAAGAGAGCACATTGGTGCTGGAACTTAGATCAAGAGGGAAATGGGACTAGTAATAAGGTCATCTACTGCTCAAAGGACACCATTAGTTGTGCAGCCGTCCAAGCGACAACATCGTATTAAAAGAACACCATTAGTTGTGCAACCGTCCAAGCGACAATATCGTATTAAAAGAACACCATTAGTTGTGTCGAAGCGGAAACCTCTTACGTTCGCAAAAAAATTGTTTTTACAATCACTTGGTTTTAAACTAAAAAATGACAACAATGTATGGAAAACGAGCTCGTTCAAACGACAGCAGCGTAATGCCTCCAATATTCGATATTTATCGTAAGCCAATGTTTGATGAGTCGATTCGAAAGGCCGAATACCGAACTTATGCACCATTCATCAAATCATTCAACTGTAATGATATTGTAGAATTTAGCATTAATCAAGTTGACTCGTTTTTTGCAATGAGCGAAACCTTGTTGTGCATTAAAGGATCACTCGTCGATAAAGAAGGATCTGGCGTAGTCAAACTAGCCAACAATGTGGGTGCTTTTCTTTTCGATTCGTGTACGTACAGCGAAAGCGCACGGGAGATGGAAACAGTGCGGGATCCTGGTATCGTAAGTGCTGTACGTGCCATGACGTGTTACAATCAAGAAGATTCCCATTATATGGTTATGGCGGGTTGGAATTACCCTAATGATCCCATTCTACACGATGCAGATAATTCATTCAACATACAGATACCTCTTAAGCATATTTTTAACATTTTCAACGATTATCCAATGATTACGTGTGGTCGTCAAACAATAAGACTAGTTCGAGCTCGAAACGACAACGATTGTTTAATTATTACTGATGAAACTACAAAAGCAAAGATTAACATCACCAACATTGAACTCAGAGTGAAGCACATATTTCCAAATGACGAAATTAAACTAGAACTAATGAAGTCCATTCAACAAGATCAACCTATAGTTATTCCATTTAGAAAGTGGGAATTGCACGAATTGCCTACCATTACCAAAGGTGCTAGGCGTGAAGTTTGGGCCGTCAAAACTAGCACATCAGTTGAAAGACCACGTTATGTCATTGTTTTCTTTCAAACAGGCAAACGTAACACGATTACAGCTGATCCTACCTTATTTGACAATGTTAGCATCCAAAGTATTAGATTATCCTTAAATGGAGAATATTGGCCAAACGAGAGAATGCAGTTGGATTTCAGCAAAACTGACTACAACGAGGCCTATTTCAACTATACCGAATTTTATCCCAGCTACGTACATTCCCACCAAAAGCGACCTCTACTCGATTTCTCAGCTTTCAAGAATCGTGCATTGTTCGTCATCGACTGTTCAAAACAAGAAGAAAGCATGAAAGCATCCACTGTTGACGTAAAACTAGATATTGAAGCACATAATGGTTTTCCCGAAAATACCAAGGCCTACTGCATTATAATTCACGACTGCGTAATGGAGTACTACCCACTTACCGAAATTGTAAAAAGTCTAAATTAGACGCATAAAGTGTCAGTAGTACAAGAGCAGTCATCATGAGAGTAGCATTCGTAGATATTCAGGGATTCGCTGTGGACGGGTGGTTTGTTCCCAAAGAACTTACCATCGAAATAGGTTTTAAACGAAGTCATTACATCTTTTTACCTCCGAAACCATTCAATGCGCTAAGTAATGATGATAAGAAGACAGCATCATACGTGGAGAAAAAACTGCTTGGCATTCGATATTCTGATGGAGCAGTAGAATTGTCCAAAATAAATGAAATACTAGAAACCAAGTTGTTGTATGCAGCCGATTACATATACGTTCGAGGAGAACAAAAAGCAGAATTTTTAAGCAAGAAATGTCACATTTTTGGAGTTTTTCCCCTTATTATTGATGTTTGCAAGTTTGATGGCACGCCTCTTGCTACTGGAAACGTTGGTCCTGCTACAAACCCCTGTCACGCCGTTGGACTATTTTCGTGTACAGAAAGAAATGTGGATCGTCTACGTCACTGGTTTTCTTATACAATATTACCATTGTAATTTTTCTATGTATAAATAAATATTTTTAGAGAGAGATTTTTGCTTTTTTATTTAAACACCTTATTTACTGATCAAGTCTTATATTACATGAAGATTCAAATTTTCTCTTTACAATTTCAAACATAATTTTTAAAATTAAGATAAATATAGATGCTAATATTACACAAGACATTGCAAAGACATTGTCTATTTCACTTTTCACATACTCGCTGGTGTTGTTGCTGGCACCCATGGTGTAGGCTGAATACGTCTCAATGGATATGTAGCTTGTGGTAGTTTTCTAAAAGCGTAAAGACCTTGCTGCTGCTGCTGTAAATTCAACTCTTCAGGCTTCCACGTTTTGTCCTCAATATGCAAACTATCGAAATGTCTTTTAATTTGTTTTATATCCTCATATGATTTAATATCTTTATTTAACTGATTAAGTTTAGTTTGAAATTCCATAACCCTATGTATGTACTCGGTGGGATTCATATCAGTACTGAACATGCTCAGTGTCACAATGTCTCATAAATGCCACGTTCTGCGTCAAATGTCGGACGGAAAACTGAACAATGTCACATATCTACGTCAAATGTCACGTTCTGCGTCGAATGTCAGCGCTTTGCCACGTCACACATAAATGTCACGTCATACGTCAAATCTCACGTTCTGTTAGGCACTATACGGAAAAGAAGAAGAACTGACAGTTAATATTGAACGTTGACAGAAGAAGAATTGACAGTTGGCTTTTCCACGCAATCGTTGACATAAGATTTAACGGACGAAAAAAGAAGAAGAAGAATTGACAAACGAAAAGAAGAAGAAGAATTGACAGTTGGCTTCTGTGTCGCCACCGCTTTCATTTGACACCCCATACGTCAAAATCGGACCAATAGCAACGAAGATATGCTGTAATGCCCTTTTGACACTGCCGCCATCTTTTTTATGTGTTCGTTACCCCCTCCCCGTTCCGACGAGCCCTCTTACGTCAAAATCGGACCAATAGAAACGAAGATATGACGTAATGCCCTTTTGGCACTGCCGCCATCTTTTTTATGTGTTCGTTACCCCCTCCCCGTTCCGACGAGCCCTCTTACGTCACAATCGGACCAATAGAAAAGAAGATATGACGTAATGCCCTTTTGGCATATTCTGATGCGCACGCCACATACTGCATTCAACCCCCTTTTTCATCCCCTTTCCAACGATACGTCACACGTCATCCTACGTTAAGCCGTTTGGCATTTATTAATATTTAAGGGTTGCGATTTAGGGGTTGCGCCAGAAACCGCTTTGCCTATCTACAAGCGGTTTCTGGCGCAACCCCTAAATCGCAACCCTTAAATATTAATAAATGCCAAACGGCTTAACGTAGGATGACGTGTGACGTATCGTTGGAAAGGGGATGAAAAAGGGGGTTGAACTCAGTATGTGGCGTGCGCATCGGAATATGCCAAAAGGGCATTACGTCATATCTTCTTTTCTATTGGTCCGATTGTGACGTAAGAGGGCTCGTCGGAACGGGGAGGGGGTAACGAACACATAAAAAAGATGGCGGCAGTGCCAAAAGGGCATTACGTCATATCTTCGTTTCTATTGGTCCGATTTTGACGTAAGAGGGCTCTTACGTCACAATCGGACCAATAGAAAAGAAGATATGACGTAATGCCCTTTTGGCATATTCCGATGCGCACGCCACATACTGAGTTCAACCCCCTTTTTCATCCCCTTTCCAACGATACGTCACACGTCATCCTACGTTAAGCCGTTTGGCATTTATTAATATTTAAGGGTTGCGATTTAGGGGTTGCGCCAGAAACCGCTTTGCCTATCTACTACTCTTCTTCTTCTTTCCGGTTTGTCAATTCTTCTTCATTTTGTTAAGCCATTGTCACTTCTTCTGTTAGTTGTCATGTTGCTGTCAATTCTTCTTCTTTTCGTTTGTCATGTCAACTTCTTCTTTTCAGTTTGTCATGTTGCTGTCAATTCTTCCTCTTCTTTTAGTTTGTCATGATGCTGTCAATTCTTCTTCTTATTTATTTCGTTTGTCACGTCATACGTCAAATGTCACGTTCTGTTAGGCACTATACGGAAAAGAAGAAGAATTGACAGTTAATATTGAACGTTGACAGAAGAAGAATTGACAGTTGGCTTCTGTGTCGCCGCCGCTTTCATTTGACACCCCATACGTCAAAATCGGACCAATAGCAACGAAGATATGCTGTAATGCCCTTTTGACACTGCCGCCATCTTTGTTTTTTGTCTCAACTTATTCGTTATCCCCTCCCCGTTCCAACGAGCCCTCTTACGTCACAATCGGACCAATAGAAACGAAGATATGACGTAATGCCCTTTTGGCATATTCTGATGCGCACGCCACATACTGCATTCAACCCCCTTTTTCATCCCCTTTCCAACGATACGTCACACGTCATCCTACGTTAAGCCGTTTGGCATTTATTAATATTTAAGGGTTGCGATTTAGGGGTTGCGCCAGAAACCGCTTTGCCTATCTACTCTGATGAACCTCTAAAAAGAGGTGAAATCGTCGATAAGAGTGCTGGCTGCACTCTCTGATCTGAGTAAAAATTAAGACAGTTTTGGTTTCGCACCGCAACTGAATGAATAAAAATGGTATACATTTTTATTTTTATTTTTATTAGTATTACTCCTATAGAGTAACTAGGTCCATTTTCCGCTGGAACTTTACCACGCTGCAGACGAGGGTTATGAATTGCATAGTGTAGAATTCCTTCCCCTTAGTCTTCACTGCAGCATCCATGTGCTTGCATATTGTAGAAGCCTTGGAGGTTGTCACCAGGAAATGGGCCAATAAAGTTTTTCAAATAAAAATCTTTTAAAAATATTTAATTTACAAATATTTTTATTAGGTTGAAAAACTTAGTCTTTTATTTAGCAGATGCCGCTAGGCACCTACTACCATCTCGTCAGTTGCGGTGGGAGATGGATATGTCGAAGATTTTTGCCTGGGCCAGAGAAAAGCAGCCTATGCAGTCTCTGATGAACCTCTAAAAAGAGGTGAAATCGTCGATAAGAGTGCTGGCTGCACTCTCTGATCTGAGTAAAAATTAAGACAGTTTTGGTTTCGCACCGCAACTGAATGAATAAAAATGGTATACATTTTTATTTTTATTTTTATTAGTATTACTCCTATAGAGTAACTAGGTCCATTTTCCGCTGGAACTTTACCACGCTGCAGACGGGGGTTGTGAATTGCATAGTGTAGAATTCCTTCCCCTTAGTCTTCACTGCAGCATCCATGTGCTTGCATATTGTAGAAGCCTTGGAGGTTGTCACCAGGAAATGGGCCAATAAAGTTTTACAATTAAAAATCTTTTAAAAATATTTAATTTACAAATATTTTTATTAGGTTGAAAAACTTTTTTTTTTTAATGATTTCACTTCTAATGAGTATTTTCCTCTCAGGAGTACCTCAGGGGTGCCACTTGGGACCTTTATTGTGTGCAGTTTTTATTGACGATGCTATTAAATCATTGACTGACTGCGAAGTGTTGGCATATGCCGATGACATAAAGTAGTTTTGTTCTCTTCGGGATTACTCTGATTGTGCTAGGCTACAGAAATCTCTTGACTTATTTGCGAATTGGTGTGATAATAACAGATTAGTCATTAATCGTGACAAGTGTCAGGATATCCAGTTTCATCGATCAGTGGAAATAGTAGATTTTGATTACAATTTGGATAGTTTTTTTATTAAGAGAGTCACTAGCGTTAAGGATCGTGTTGTCATTTTTCGGAGTGACTTATCCTTTAATTTGCATATTGATTTTATTTGTAATAAAGCTCTTAGGCAGCTAGGGTTTATTAAGAGGTATACAAGGGCTTTTCATAATATTTTTTCGCTGAGAATTTTATACTGTTCTCTGGTCCGATCTCAAATTGAAAATTCCACTATAATCGGTCTCCTTTTGTCCAATCCTCTGATCAAAAGTTGGGGAGAGTGTAAAGACGGTTCTTTATGCACTGTGCCTTTAAATTACACAGACCTTATTCATATTCTGATATGATGAGATACAGTAGACTCGCGATTATCCGAGGTAACTGGGACCGTGACTACCTCGGATACGGAAAAACTCGGTTAACACTGAGATTGGTTATATTGATAGAAAAACACGTAAATAATCATAACTGTGGATATTTTAATGACAAAATTAATACAGTACTCTCTATAAAAGATAAAAACATTTACCTTATCAATATTACTGTTTAAAAAGTCTTTGATTTTACATTCCTCTTCATTCCTCTTTTTGATATTGAGGCGGTGATGTTTCGCCAAGGTTGAAAATTGTAACTCACCAGTTATGACTTTTGCCTCGGTTAACCGAGGGGCTCGGATGACCGAGTCTCGGATAATCGCGAGTCTACTGTACTTATAACTTGATCCTCTGTCTACTAGACGAGTTAATTTCGATCTTATCTTCATTTTTAAATTGGTTAACGGAATGATATATTCACCTGAACTGCTTCAGTTGGTTTGTTTCCACATTCCTTTCCGTGTCCTTCGTGTGAATACACTATTTCATATTCTTTTCCGTCGAACTAATTATTCTGTGAATATAGGTCTGGTCAGATTTCTTGCTCATGCTAATCGGTTGCCTCACGAGACAGGTTTTTTTAACTTGTCCTTAAGTGCCTTTAAACAATCTCTGAGGCGTTAAATTTAATTGTAATTCTATATACATATTTATTTTATGATTTTTTATTTTATTTATTATTTGTTTATAATGTTTATAAATGTTGCTTAATTGTATATTTTTGTCAAAGGGCTTGTCCCGTATATTAACAATAAATAAATAAATAAATAACATTACAAAAACATTGAAAAATTCCTGATACAAGAATAAAAAAACCGCTAAACCCCGCGCGCCGTAAAAATGAGTGGCGCATTTAATATTCCAGCTACAAAAGAACTGATATGAGTATCACATGGCGCGAAAATTTATTTTCATTTTGATGGAAAATAAAATTCTAGTTTTGTTTTGAAAGATTTTTTCCATAATATTTACTAAATTTGCCTCACAATGCAAACTGTATCAAAGGAACTCTTTTGTGGCGCGTTTTACTTCAAATTTAGCAATAGTCCATTCTTTAACGGTAAAATACTGCAAAACCTCTAAATTTTAAAGAACCGCTTGGATTGACATGAATTTTGGCATACACATAGCTAAAATATCAAAGAAAAAGTGATATTGTGCCACTGTGTGCTTTTGCCCTGGGGGTGGTTTTCACCCCCTCTTGGAGGTTAAAAAAATATTCGTCCAAAGAAAGTCAGGAAATAGATAAACTGGCTAATTTTTAGTAACTTTTCTTCTATAGCGTTTTTTCACTAAGTCAATACTTTTCGAGTTATTTGACAGTGAATATGTTCATTTTTTCAACAAAATAACCACGCTTTTAGACGGTTTTTCGTAAATAACTCAAATAGTAAGTATTTGGTCTAAAAAATATTCGTAGCAAAAATATAGCCTGTAAAAAATTTAAAAAATGGTGTATATATCACGTCCCTACACCTAGTAAAAGCAGAGTTATAGCTAATGAAAAATAGGTTCATATTCGTCAAATTCCAAATGGAATATTTTAACGTGAAATAACCAAAAATTAAGCACATTTCGGGAAAAATTCATTAAAAATTATTTAAAGTGTTTAAAAAAAGCTTCATTTTTGTTTTATAAAAAAAATTTCTAACATCAAAATTAAACAAGTTACGCTCAAAATAAAGTTAGTCCCTTTTGGTTTTGGTAAAAAAATCGAGAAAATCACCCCCTAATTAGTATCTTAAATGAATTAATCGTTACGACTTCACAAGTTTCTTGACTCGTGTATATATTGTTTATATGATCTGTAAGTTTCATCGGTTCAAAGTCCTTATTATTGAAAGGGCTGTAGTTAAAAGTGGTTGAACGAGTCACTGATCACGAATGTATGCAAATTTAGAAACACCAAATCTTAATCAATTTTTGTCTAATAGAAAAACAAAAAAATACATGATATTCAGAAAAGCAAATCTGACTTTTTTGTTTTTCGAGATTTTTGGTATCTCTACCATTTTTTCAGTTATTTTGAAAAAATATTCGTCCAAAGAAAGTCAGGAAATGGATAAACTGGCTAATTTTAAGTAACTTTTCTTCTATAGCGTTTTTTCACTAAGTCAATACTTTTCGAGTTATTTGACAGTGAATATGTTCATTTTTTGAACAAAATAACCACGCTTTTAGACGGTTTTTCGTAAATAACTCAAATAGTACCTAAGTATTTGGTCTAAAAATCATTCGTAGCAAAAATATAGCCTGTAAAAAATTTTAAAAAATGGTGTATATATCACGTCCCTACACCTAGTAAAAGCAGAGTTATAGCTAATGAAAAATAGGTTCATATTCGTCAAATTCCAAATGGAATATTTTAACGTGAAATAAACAAAAATTAAGCACATTTCGGGGAAAATTCATTAAAACTTATTTAAAGTGTTTAAAAAAAGCTTCATTTTTGTTTTATAAAAAAATTTCTAACATCAAAATTAAACAAGTTACGCTCAAAATAAAGTTAGTCCCTTTTCGTTTTGGTAAAAAAATCGAGAAAATCACCCCCTAATTAGTATCTTAAATGAACTTAATCGTTACGACTTCACAAGTTTCTTGACTCGTGTATATATTGTTTATATGATCTGTAAGTTTCATCGGTTCAAAGTCCTTATTATTGAAAGGGCTGTAGTTAAAAGTGGTTGAACGAGTCACTGATCACGAATGTATGCAAATTTAGAAACACCAAATCCTAATCAATTTTTGTCTAATATAAAAACAAAAAAATACATTATATTCAGAAAAGCAAATCTGACTTTTTTGTTTTTCGAGATTTTTGGTATCTCTAACAATTTTTAAGTTATTTTGAAAAAAACATATTTTTCAAAATTTAAATTTTTAAAAATTTTACTTTGAAACCAAATTTTTTCAAAAATAAACACTTTGACTCGATCACACTTACAGATCATATAAACACAACATAAGTAAAATAATTTGTGGAGCGGTAACGATTAATTTCATTTAAGTTGCTAATTAGGGGGTGATCTTCCCGATTTTTTTTGCAAAAACAAAAGGAACCAACTTTATTTTGAGCGTAACTTGCTTAAATTTAATGCTAGAAACTTTTTGTAAAAACAGAAATAAAGATTTTTTTAAACAGTTTAAAAAAATTATAATAGGTTTTCCCCAAAAAGTGCTTAATTTTTTGGATATTTCACGTCGAATTATTCTATTTGAAATTTGGTGAATATGAATCTATTTTTCATTGGTTATAACTCTGGTTCTACGAGATCCAGAGACCTAATGACCATTTTTTTATTTTTTTATATGCTATATTTTTGCTAAGAACGTTTTTTTCGACAAAATACTTACTTTTTGAGTTATTTGCGAAAAACCGTCCAAAAATCTGGTCATTTTGTTGAGAAATGAACATATTCACTCGCAAATAACTCGAAAAGTGTTAACTTGGCGAAAAAGCTCTACAGAACAAAAGTTACTTAAAATTAGTCAATTTACCTATTTCCGGGCTTATTTTGGACATATATTTTTTCACCCCCATGAGGGGGTGAAAGTCACTCCCAGGGCAAAAGCACACATCGGACAATATCACATTTTTTCTTTGACATGTAAGCTATACGTATGCCAAATTTCATGTCAAAACAAGCGGTTCTTTAAAATTTAGAGCAAAAACCGTGAAAGAATGGACTACAAATATTATGGAAAAAATCTTTCAAAATAAAACTAGAATTTTATTTTCCATCAAAATGAAAATACATGTTGGCGCCACGTAATATTTATATCAGATCTTTTGTAGCTGGAATATTGTATGCGCCACTCAATTTTACGGCATTTAGCGGTTTTTTATTCTTGTATATTATGCAAATCATATAAACAGACATCAAACAGTGACTCTGTGAAATATTTATTGCAAACTTAATATTGTCTGTATTTTCATAATCCCTCTCTAAATTCCACTTGAACCAGCAACCAATAACATACAGTCCACACAACTGAAATTTTATTAATAATTTCATATGTACATGCCTTCATTGTACACCCCGTATGCTGTATAAACAACCCTCTTCATACATAAAGTTTAGATTGACGTTCAGGTGCAATTTTAATTTGCAGTGTCAGAATTTGATGCTAAAATATTATTTGGGTCATCATAAATACGGATTATTTGGCAGAGGAATATTCCGAAAATGTGGCGCTGTTTTGCTCCAGCGCTCTGTAGCTCTGTAGCTCGCAGTTGCCAGATGAGATAGTTTGCATAAATGACCTACACACCAGCCCCGATTTATATATTTTAATGGGTAAGCTGCTTTATGGAAGGACGTGAGGTATGTAATTAATTTATATTAAAGAGGAAAAAACTAAGAAGGATATAATAAAAATTGTTGGAATTTCAGCATTTCATCGCATCTGTCTGCGCTAATATACACTAATCACAAAAAGTATGGCATAATTTTTGAAACAAAAAAAAGAAAAAAATAATAATTTTTTATTTTTAGCAGAATGTTATAATATTCGTCTATCGTCTTCTTTAGGTGTCTACAAACCCATAACATTTTAAGTTGAAGCGTGTTTTTGCAAAAAAAAAGAATGTGTGTGTGTACTTTGTACGCACGTAAGAAGTTATACTTGTATTATTATGATTTCAACGAAGTTAATATATTTAACAGGTTATTGTATTTTATTTAAATATTAAACTAACTTTGTTTACCTACCACTTTTAAAAAAATTATATTAAAACGATACCAAAAATATATAAAAAAAAAAGAATATGAATTGTCCGGGATTTGAACCCGGGACCTCTTGATCTCCGATCACACGCTCTACCACTGAATTATCCCTTTTGCTTTGACAGGTTACAACATTTCTCATACATAATGATAAATTTAATAGACCAAGTGGTATACAAAAATACTTTAAATATACTTACTATTATTATAAAATTTCTTAATCCCGAGGAAGACCAATCCAAAGACAAAAAAATTATAATAAATAATACATTTACTAAGAACACTAATATATCCTTTTATATGATATAATATGACTTATTTGCACTGACAGCGCTGATATATACATATCTTGAAAGATTAGCAACGAAATACATACTGTCTGTGTGCGCATGCGCCCGGCATTATAAAATTTCACTCTTGATCGTAAAGAAGTAGAACTTTAAAAAGCAGTATACAAAACGTTGTTAAAACAAAATATTTATTTTGGATATTTGTGTTCGACAATTTGATCTGTGCCCTGGTTCGTCCACACCACTAGGATTAACAATTTTTAATTTTCTTGTTTTTGTAAAGAATATTTAAATTCATTTTCTTTTCAATATTATAATTAATTATTAGTGAAAGTATTTATTATTTCCATTGTTTCTAATTATTTATTAGTTTTTGGGACACACCGTATATACGAGTAGGCTAATACCTAATTCAGTGAGTATTTATTTTTATCTTTTTTTCAAGTAAAAACCTTAAAGTTTTTGTATATAATTACCTACATACTCGTATCCTTTTTAAAAACAAAATTCATTTAAATTCATTTTCTTTTCAATACTATAATTAATTATTATTGAAA
The DNA here is from genome assembly GCF_917563875.1 of Diabrotica virgifera virgifera. Lineage (NCBI taxonomy): Eukaryota > Metazoa > Arthropoda > Insecta > Coleoptera > Chrysomelidae > Diabrotica > Diabrotica virgifera. The sequence continues at coordinate 4,611,933 of NC_065444.1, read as the reverse complement.
GTATTTATTATTTCCATTGTTTCTAATTATTTATTAGTTTTTGGGACACACCGTATATACGAGTAGGCTAATACCTAATTCAGTGAGTATTCATTTTTATCTTCTTTTCAAGTAAAAACCTCGAGTTTTTTTTTATATAATTATCTACCTACTCGTATAATTTTTAAAAACAAAGAAATTCGCCAACCAACTCTTTTCGTAAGCAGTCACTTACAACTCCGAAAAGTGTATTGAAAATATATATGGTCCTCGCGAGTGATTTCTACAACTCAACAATAGCAGTGCGGAAAATAGCAGGCCTGCTCCAGCTTGTTCAACGAAAATCGACAAGGTAGGAAATCTTTCCATTGCAATTTACTTTAAGGTCGGGTTTTTTTTACTGTTATTTTTTTTTATTTTAAATTCACCCTACGCTAAACAGTCCACTCATAAAGCTCACTGAGTTAGTAGTCTTCTCCAAGAAGATTTAGTGCACTATTCTGCTTAAGTTTTCATTAAGGAGGTGAGTTCTTACAAAAAATGAGTAATATAACGTCAGAAAAAGCACCCTAAATTGTAGCTTTAATTGGAGATGGACGATCGTAGCAATATCTTGCTGATGTTATGGGAATCCACCAATCCAGCAGTTCAACTGCTTTAAGAAGGTATAGATATAGTGGAGGTTACACAAAGAGACCAGTTCCAGGACTTCCCAAGTACACAAACCCCGCAGATGAAAGTTATTTAAATCTGCAGACTTGTGTACACATCATATTACAGCTAGACAACTGCGAAATGATATTTCTGCAACCTGTGGCCCGTAATGTTCGGTTCGTAAAGTGCCAATTCGGTTAGAAACAGATTAAGGGAATTTGGAATCATAGCCTGAATGTCTGCTACTGCTCCTCTGTTAACGAGTGCATACTGTATTAGTACGTTCTTTAACGGTACAATATTGCAAAACCTCTAAATTTTAAAGAACCGCTTGGATTGACATGAAATTTGGCATACACATAGCTTACAAGTCAAAGAAAAAAAGTGACATTGTGCCGATATATGCTTTTGCCCCTGGGGTGGTTTTCACCCCCTGTTGGGGGTGAAAAAATAGTCGTCCAAATTAAGACCTGAAATTAATAAACTGACTAACTTTAAGTAATTTTTGTTCTATAGAGTTTTTTCATCAAGTCAATATTTTTCTAGTTATTTGCCAGTGAATATGTACATTTTTCCAACAAAATAACCATGCTTTTAGACAGTTTTTCGCAAATAACTCAAATAGTAAGTATTTTGTCGGAAAAACATTCTTAGCAAAAATATAGCCTGTAATAAATTTAAAAAAATGGGGTATATATCACGTCTCTGTACCTAGTAGAAGAAGAGTTATAGCTAATTAAAAATAGGTTTATATTCGTCAAAATCCAAATGGAATACTATAACGTGAAATAAACAAGAATGAAGCACATCTCGGGGAAAACTCATTGCAACTTATTTAAAGTGTTTAAAAATTCATTTTTGTTTTATAAAAAAAATTTCTAGCATCAAAAGCAAACAAGTTATGCTCAAAATAAAGTTAGTCCCTTTTTTTGTAAAAAAATCGGGAAAATCACCCCCTAATTAGTATCTCAAAGAACTTCATCGTTACGACTTCACAAGTTTCTTGAGTGGTGTATGTATTGTTTATATGATCTGTAAGTTTCATCGGTTCAAAGTCCTTATTTTTGAAAGGGCTGTAGTTAAAAGGGTTGAACGAGTCACTGATCACGAATGTATGCAAATTTGGAAACACCAAATCTTAATAAATTTTTGTCTAACAGAAAAACAAAAAAATACATGATATTCAGAAAATCAATGCTGGCATTTTTTGTTTTTCGAGATTTTTGGTATCTCTAACAATTTTTAAGTTATTTTGAAAAAAAAACATATTTTTCAAAATTAAAATTTTTAAAAATTTTACTTTAAAACCAAATTTTTTCAAAAATAAGAACTTTTAATCGATGAAACTTACAAATCATATAAACACAACATAAGTAAAATCATTTGTATAGCGGTAACGATTAATTTCATTTGAGTTGCTAATTAGGGGGTGGTCTTCCCGATTTTTTTTGCCAAAACAGAAGGAACCAACTTTATTTTTAGCGTAAGTTGCTTAAATTTAATGCTAGAAACTTTTTATAAAAACAGAAATAAAGCTTTTTGTTAACACTTTAAAAAAGTTATAATGAGTTTTCCCAAAAACGTGCTTAATTTTTTGGATATTTCACTTCGAATTATTCTATTTGAAATTTGGTGAATATGAATCTATTTTTCATTGGCTATAACTCTGGTTCTACGAGGTCCAGAGACCTAACGCGTACACCATTTTTTATACCTTTTTAGAGGTTATATTTTTGTTAAGAACGTTTTTTTCTACAAAATAATTACTTTTCGAGTTATTTGCGAAAAACCGTCTAAAAATGTAGTTATTTTGTTGAAAAATGAACATATTCACTCGCAAATAACTCGAAAAGTGTTGACATAGCGAAAAAGCTCTATGGAGGAGAAGTTACTTAAAATTAGTCAGATTATCCATTTCCGGACTTATTCTGGACATATATTTTTTCACCCCCAAGAGGGGGTGTAAGTCACCCCCAGGGCTCAAGCACACATCGACACAATTTCACTTTTTTTCTTTGACATGTAAGCTATGCGTATGCCAAATTTCATGTCAACCTAAGTGGTTCTTTAAAATTTAGAGCGAAAACCGTGAAAGAATGTACTATATGGGACATTTAAGTTTTACACCAAAACATGTCGATTGGTATACTAACGACTCGACTAATATTCTTTTAACTGATGAGTCAAGATTTTCACTTTGTGGATCTGGCAGACACTTTGCATTGTCAGATCCACGAAGTACAAATCTTGACTCATTAGTAAAAGGAATATGAACCCAGTTGGTAATATCCCAATCACCATGTCCTGGTGCAAAATTTAAACGTGCCAAACGGTGTGCCCTCGTTAACAGTGGAGCAGTAGCAGGCATTCTGGGTCTGATTCCAAATTTTCTTAATCTGTTTCTAACCGAATTGGCACTTATGCGAACATTAGGGGCTGTGAAAAGATTATTTCGCAGTTGTTTAGCTGTAACATGATGTGTATGCAAAATCTGCAATGTAAATAACATTCATTTGCGGGGTTCGTGCACCTGGGACGTCATTGAACTGGTCTTCTTGTGTATCCTCCACTTTCTGTATATCTTCGACAGTGGTTTTCTTCCAACCCAGCGTGTTCCTTCGATTTTGTCCTGAATGATCAACTGTAGTAAGCGATATATAGGTCCTCTCATTATATGACCGAAGTATTGAACTTCTTTTTTTTATTATCCTGATCAATTCTCGCTCTATTTGCATATTCTGTAGCATACGTTGCGTTGGTTAGATATGTGTGCTGTCCACGGGATTCTGAGCATGCGACGGTAACACCACAACTCGAACGCGTCTAATTTGTTGAGACTCTTCACTTTTGTTGTCCAAGTTTCACATTCTTAGAACAAAACGGACCAGACGTAGCACTTCAGTACTCTTAGACGTGTAGTCAATGACAGACTTCTACTGCACAATACAGAATGCTTTATAATATTAAAGCTAATATTAAAGCTTTTTGGTGCACGTTCTATTCTGGTCAAAATTTCCTCATTACTTTCCATCCTGCAGTATATCCAGCTACTCAGATATCTAAACTGTTCCACCATTTCCAGGATTTTGTTATCTAATTTTAGTAATGAGTCTTCTTATGGAAAGGGTCGCAGACACCCAAGATTTTCTTTAATTATTGCCATACTTATTATGATCCAAAATTTCGTTTTTGTTCAGAATGTAACTATGGGCCATTCCACGAACATACGCCTGTTTTGGATTACTTCGACAACGAATATTTTACTGTGCAACATAAGAAGTACAAAAGTAAATGGCGCTAATAATTATTCCAATGAACAACAATGTAATTTGCAATTTACTTTCGTTCTTCTTATTTTGCACAGTAAAATATTCGTTGTCGAAGTAATCCAAAACAGGCGTATGTTCGTGGAATGGCCCATATAACGGAACTCCATGTCTTAATACGACATGCGCTATGAACGCTTGTGCTACTGTAGTTGTTTCTTTATTGTGATATTTCAGACCATTTTGCAAATAATTGTGACCCTTCTATAATAGTTATTTATAATATAAGTGTTAAAATAGTTATTTATGAAACAGTTCGTGAAGTATGCTTTTTGCGAACGCACGTGATGTTTAAAGCACGAGCGACAACGGAGCGAGTGCTATACATCGCGTAAGTTCGCAAAAAGTACTTCACGCACAGTTTCATACAATATTTTATTTATGATGAAAACTGTAACTCTTCTTCACTGGAATTTATTTCTATTCTACAATTTTTAGAACTTTGACATTTAAAAATTCTAACTTCTTTCAAACCACAAAACTGTCAAAACTTTTGTCGTAATTTATTGCTCATTATGTCATCACCATGACAACGCTAAAGTTAAGGATATTTGATTATATGAAAGTGTGCCAAAAACAGTGCAAAAAAGTAAGTCCCATTTAAAATACATTGTTATTTCACGCACACTTTAAACACTTCAGGCACTGCTATCTATAATGACACTTTTCATAAACTAAAAACTTATACATAATATGACATAGAGTAGATAAATACAATTTTAAGGAACGCATGTGAAGGTTTGCAGAATGCGCGAAGCGAATTCTGCAATTCACATGAGTGCCTTAAAAATTTAATTTTAACACGTATATCATACAATATTTTTTCTACAAAAGTCTTATATATCAACAATTATAATTTATTCATTCTCAATTACAGGACAATACCTACAAAACTTTTACTTAAACTTGACTGACATTCCATTTTTATATTTTTCTTGACATTACATCAAAACTGCCTATACTGTCAATACGTAAATCATAACAACTATAGAATAACATCTACGTTTATTGTTGTATATTCTAACAAATGTTAATCGTTTTTTTCTACAAACTTGTTAAAAATGCAATAATACAGTTTAAATTAAATTTTAAAAAACCTTCTAAAAAACTTTTTTCAAATTTCGCAAGTTGTACTGTTAATATTAATGTTAATAAATGATATATAAAAAATATTTTGACGTTTGTGACTTTTCAATTTTAACTGCAGTGCCTTAAAAATTTTAAAGCACCCAATGCTTTAAAGTAACATTTTTAACGCTCCTATGGAGCGCTAAAAGTTGCATTTTTAACACGTTTGTAGAAAAAATTATTTAACAATAAAATAATTTTGTTACTGGTTTATATATTTTTTTAAATGGCGGATGTACATATTCGGCGCATCCGCCAAAATTTAGATTGTCGAAATATTTTTAACGTTACATTGTTGAGTCGTAATTTTCTATAAGTGCATCTGGATACCATTAATATAAGTAGTTACCACTATTTTGGTTGTTCTTTCTATTTGCTAATTCCGAGTGAGCCTTATAGTACTAGAAGATACCACTACTGTACTCACCAGATGTAGATTTTGGGATTATGGTGGCTTATTTGAAGTCCTACATTTGAAATTTATTCTGTAACTACTTTCAGATCCTGTTGTATTCTATCTCTGACTGTACTATTAAATTTGCCGTGGGCTAAGATGACCAGATCATCCGAAAATCCAAGGACGTCATGATTCATTTGTGAATCTAGCTATCAGCCCATCCATGACCTGACTCCACAAGAAAGGGGATAAGATCTACCCTTGTTTAAAACAACCTGTACTACGAATTTTTTTTATTAATTTTATGTAAAACTTTCAATTTTTCACATGCAAAAAATAACATTATATTTTTTACTGTACAAAACTCACAATTACAATCCTTAGATAAATAATTCTTAAGTCAACCCTATTTAATAGTACTCATTCATCCCTACCCAATACAGACAATAATTATGCTTGGGCATTGCGAGAGATCTATTTATTTATCGGCACTCGTTGAAGGGTAAAATCGTTCTTTTGTGCTAAATCTAAGTAAAAAACGAACATTGTGATTAGTAATCTCGCTCTCGTGTGTTAGCTTTCGTTTGGCAACACATCTCCGCAAAATAAGACAGTAATACCATATAAAATAATCGTTAAACCGTTAAGAACAATTATAACTCGTAAACCAGTTTAATCCGCGAGTGCAACGGCATATGTGTTTAATCAAAACGCGATCAGTGATGAGTGATACAGGGTTTTGGTAAGATTTTTTATAGACTTATAATATTATCTGTTTATCATTATTCCCTCTATCAATTTCCACTTGAACTAGCAAACCTCATACAGTCCACGCCTCCTGAAATTATATTAATAAGTTCACATATTTATGTACATGCCTTTATTTTCCAAAGTTTTACGTGTCATCTTCAAGTATATAGCGGAATGTAATATAACAGACCCAGACTCAGAAGACAGCTCCCTTTAGATTATTTTGTTTTATTTTTTTATTTCATTCTGTCATTTACAATCTGACTGAAATAGCTGCTGATATTTTTACACTTTTAAATGTGCCATTTAAACGACGTTTTATTATCCCTGGCCTTTTTAAAATGCTTGACAAATTGTATTTTCACCCTTCGACATATTTCAGATATAAGGTGATGTAAGTAAATCCATTTGGCAACCTTTCAATCGCTATCTCTATTTTCAATTCGTATAAAGCTAAAGAGCCGGAGGATTTTCGCCATCTAATGATTTTTATTTGACAGGCAATTTGCAGAATCGAACCATGATAGTTTGTATTCGATGATGTAATACATTATTGCTTTGATTGAAGAGTGTTGATTCGTATTTTCATAGAGAGGCATTTTAAAAATATGTGATAGACACAGATTTATCCCATTGGGTTAAATAAAAATTACTATTATTGATGAAATCGCCGATTACTGAATAAAAATGCATGTGCAATAATATACCTCGAGATGATCTGTGGGGTATTTTAATCCTGGTAGTATGTATAGATTGTTCGAGATATGTGTGATGAAATAGAGCACGTATGGGAGAGACTGATAAATTTATGTCAAACTAGGATTGACTACATTCGGATTTACTGTTTAGTCCTTATTTATTCTTACTAATTCTGGCTCAAATAATACGGCCATTTTAGATGGACATTTATTGGTGTCTATTTAATGCTAAGTATATGGTATTATGGTAATAATCTTGTACTATATGCCTTGGCAACGTAGGACAGCCCTTCTCCATCGCATCATTGACCCAATATTGCCCAAAGACTCTTTGTTGTCATCTGACAACCCGAGTAGCAACGTAGAGTCCTCGCATGCGCGGTGAGTTGTTGCATTTTGGCTTCCAACGTGGGGTTTGATAAGAAAACGAGACCAAAATAGAAGAAGAAAAACTATAAGAAAGTATAATTGTGAAGTTATTGTGAAGTTACAGTGTGAAAAGTGTTAGTGTTTGATTATTTATACTTTGTAATTAAGATATTTATTTGATATATTTGTTATATATAGGGAAGTGATAGTGAGAGAACCAAAAAATATCTGACTTTAAAATAGACATAAATAAATTGAGTCTATTAAAAGAATTAGAGGCTGGATTTGAAGACTGGAACCATAGATAAACTAAGGAAAAGTTTGTCATCTCATCATCATCATCAGTAGCTCGACAACCCTTTTTGGGTCCTGGCTTGTTCTAGGATTTTCCGCCATTCTGTTCTGTTCCTTGCTTTGTTCTTCCAGTGGGTAATCTCAAGTGTTTTCAGATCTTGTTCCACTTGTTCCATGTATCTAAGTTTGGGTCTTCCCTTTGACCTTCTCCCTACTGGTGTTTGCTTCATTATGTGTTTTGGTGTTTCGGTCTCCAACATTCGTTCAACATGGCCCATCCAGCGCAGACGTCCGATCTTTATGGATGTTATGACGTCGGGTTCGTTGTATGCTGCGTATAGTTCAAAATTATATCTTCCGCGCCATACGTCATTTTCTTTCACCCCCTTATATATGTGTCTAAGGATTTTTCGTTCAAACGTACCTAATAAGTTCTCATCGCTTTTGGTCAGTGTCGATGTCTCTGATCCATATATAAGGACCGGTTTTATCAGGGTTTTGTATATTTTGCATTTGGTTTTTCTCGTGATGTTGTTAGATCTTAGATATTTAATGAGTCCATTATATATTTTATTAGCAATATGTATTCTTCTCTTAACTTCTTCGCTGACATTGTTATCTGCGGTAACTAGTGAACCTAGATACGTAAAAATTTGTACGCTGCATTGAGTAAAAGTTTGTCATCTGCATTGCGTTTTTATAGTGTTGATGATGATTCATTATTTCCGACTTACCCTTTTTCGGAGCAAAGAGAAGCAGTCAAATTTGGGTTATATACGTTTCCGTTGCCTTGGCAACGGAGCCCAATGTTACTCATTGCTCTTTGTTGTCATCCGACAGCCGATGTAGCAACGTAGCATCCGCGCATGTGCGGCGAGTTGTTGCATTTTGGCGCCCAACGTGAGGCTTGATAAGAAAGGAAAACTAGAATAGAAGAAAAACTAGAAGATAGTATAATTGTGAAGTTACAGTTTGAAAAGTGCTTGATTAATATACGTTTTTTAAATTTAACGTAATTATCTTTATTTGATAGAATTTTTGACCAACATTTATGGAATGCCAATAGCCAATGCGCGCATACTACCCAGATTATTTCTAAGTTGAAGTAATAAATCATACTATTATGTAATAATACACATACCAGTTTTCATTTTTTTTATTGTAACTACGTTTAACTTTACCATGTTGTTCTGAAGCTATTTTCTTGTGGCATTTTTACAATTTTAACTATTTATGGGAAATAAGCCACAATATTATTAAAAAATGATTTTTTATTAACGTTTCGACGCCCAAATCGGGTGCCGTTGTCAAAATACAAAATACTATTAACATAAAGAAAAATGTTGTTGCTTAGTAAAAAAATTCTTCTAATAATTTATTTAATTTGACTCATTTATCTTTCAGTAAAGTCGTCCCAGGAACGCAACTCATAAATATTGGCAATATCATTTTAAAGTCTTCTACTTTAAAATGTATCATATGTATCTGAATTGCCGATATAGATGAGTCAAATTAAATAAATTATTAGAAGAATTTTTTTACTAAGCAACAACATTTTCGTTTATGTTAATAGTATTTTGTATTTTGACAACGGCACCCGATTTGGGCGTCGAAACATTAATAAAAAAAATCATTTTTTAATAATATTGTGGCTTATTTCCCCTAAAAAGTTAAAATAACTTTACCATATTTAACCTTTAGTCTGGAACTTCAATGTTTTTCAATGTCTTTAATTCCTTAACATAATTCCTGATTCTTCTTCTCTTTTTTAGGTACCGTCCCCTCTAAGGAGGTTGGTAACCATCACAGCTATTTTCACTTTTGAGATTGCAGCTCTGAAAAAGTCGATGGAACTGCAATTATACCACTTTCTTGAGTCAGGAGATCCGTCTTCTTCCAATACTTCGTTTTCCCTGCATTATGGTTTGTAGCAACACATTTATCCCCTCTCATAACGTGACCGAGATATTGTAACTTGCTTATCTTAATCGTATTCATGATTTCTCTTTCCTTTTTCATGTTTCTAAGGACCTCAACATTTGTTACTCGGTATACCCAACTTATTTTTAATATTCTTCTGTAGGTTCACATCTTGAATACTTTAAGTAGATCGCTTATTTCTTTCTTGAAGGTCCATGTCTCCACCCCATAAAGCAGCACCAAAAACACATATGAACGTAATATTCTTATTTTAAGTTGCAAACTAATGTATCTACTGCATAATATTTTTTCATATTTTTAAATGTTGCTCTAGCTTGTCCAATTCCCATTTATTTGTCCAATTGCTGATTGGTTCATAGTAAATATTACAAAGTAAAAATTCAATCAATAATATTAAGTCATAAAAAATAACATATTCATACATCCAACCGAGGATGATTTATACTCGCATCCTGACCTACTCACTGAATAGCGTTTTCGCATAGACATCATTTGAATACCCGACTGGTTATTCTTTTATCCATCTTCGTCGAATTAGTTCTCCTCGTATAACTCGTTTCCTGCGCGCATCAGCATCCCAATAACCTCTCAATGAATGACGTCGCGTTAACCTAGTACTATATACGTTTCCGTTGCCTTGGTAACGGAGCGCAGCCCTTCTCCGTCACATCATTGACCCAATGTTACAATTATCCGGTGGCGTAGAGAGGGCTCTAATATGCAATTACATTATTAATATTGTTGTCTGTAGTTCAGCAACCATTGATTTGGAAGGTCGTTGTGTCATGACCCGACTGTTAATTTATAAACGTGAAGCCATGCAACTGTTGACAGTTTCCTGAAACAACCTGGAAATGGTCCTGCTGTATATTTCAGAAATTGTACGTTGATCATATTATACAGTGATGAGCGCGCTAATAACCGGCAAAATAGCTCAAAAGATAATACATAATACATTGCGAAACAAAAAGAGATGAAACCAGTGGAGGTGGAAATTATCGTTATAAACGTCTAAAATAACATTACATTACATAAACCTACGTGCATAGAAATCGGCCCACTTAAAAATTTGTCATTTTGGATGCCTTATATTTCCTAAACCTGTTGGCCGATTTAAGTGATTTTTTGAACATGTTATAGCCTGACTCTTAAGCAATACCACTGTAATAATATTGTTGCTAAACAGGTAAATTTTCGTTGTATACCGGGTGTACCAATCAAACTTTGTTTTTTTCTCAAAGTTCGCATCAACCTGTGGAATATTCTAGCATTTATAAAATACTGAAATTAAAACCCAACTATAGCCTCAAGTTTTCTTAACATTCTGTTGTTTGATTCATTCGTTTATGTTGGATAATAGAAATTTAGGTACTTAACCAACTAGACATGTTCTTCATCAATATCATCAATATCAACGGTGTTTCTAAATAAGTGCGACAAACTTTAAGGGGTCCGAGATACGGGATGTTGAATGTTCTCTTACAAACTGACGATTTATTTATTGCTTGAAAACCAGTTAAGATATGCACATAACATTTGGTAGATTTTAAGAGATGGTTATTGCGCATGTTTTGACATGCAACTAAGAATTTTATATTTACCATTGGCGTTCATACGGGTAATATGACCCGTATGCAAGCCAATGCTAGATATAAAATTCTTAATTGTACGTCAAAAAATGTGCAATAACTACGCCTTAAAACCCACCAAATTTCATTGGCATATCTCAACCGGTTTTAAAGCAATAAATAAAACGTCAGTTTGTAAGACAAAATTCAACATCCCGTATCTCGGAAACGAAACATTTGCGGACATATGTTTATAAAGCCAACTGTCATTATTTTTCATCCAGAATTACCCCTTTTAAAGTTTGTCGCACTTATTTAGAAACACCGTTGATATTGATGATATTGATGAAGAACATGTCTAGTTGTTAAAATACCTATTTTTTTTTATTATCGAACATAAACTAATGAATCAAACAAAAGAATGTTAAGAAAACCTGAGGCTATAGTTAGGTTTTAATTTCAGTATTTTATAAATGTACTTTCATATCAATGAACTTTGAGAAAAAAACATAGTTTGATTGGTACACCCGGTATACAATAAAAAAGAATGTGTGTGTACTTTGTACGCACGTAAGAAGTTATACTTCTATTATATAATTTCAACGAAATAAATATACTTAACAGTTATAATACAAAAAATTAACAATAATTACCAAAAATTAAGCAAAACCAATGCCAAATATTAAAATAAAAAAAAAGTATGAATCGTCCGGGATTTGAACCCACAATCTCGCGATTTCTCGATCTCTTGTCCAATGCTCTACCAACCAGGCCATCAAGGCGCATGTTACTGACGTTTCAGATATACATAATTACACATCACGGTGACAAATGAAATATAAAAATAGATCTTTTATTATTTTACGTCCAAAGAAGACAAATCCAAAGACACAAAATTATAATAAATAATACATTTACTAAAAAACACTAATATATTATTTTAATTGCTTATTTGCGCTGATACATAATTTGAAAGATTAGCAACTAAACGTCATACTGTTAGTGTGCGTATGCGCGCAGATTTATAAAAAATTTTACTCTCAATCGCGCCTAAAGAAGTATAACTTCAAAAATTTACCTGTTTGGCAACAATATTATTACACTGGTATTACTAAACAATTGTGCTGTAACACGTTCAAAAAATCACATAAATCGGCCAACAAGTTTAGGAAATATGAGACATCAAAAATGAACAAATGTTTAGGTGGGCCGATTTCTATGCACGTAAGTTTAGTTTCCCACCTCTGACGTATCAGAGGAGTATGTATGTATCATATGAGTATCAGTAGATACTGTCAAAATATCAGAGTAGAATTTTATAAAATACTCCTGTCATAGACGTCTAAAGGTGGGAAACTATGTAATGTAATGTTAATTAATACGTTTATAACGATAATTTCCACCTCCACTAGATTCATCTCTTTTTGTTTCGCAATGTATTATGTTTTCCATCTTTTGAGCTATTTTGCCGGTTATTAGCGTGCTCATCACTGTATATAAAACATTATACGTTAAGTATGCAGTGATGAGCGCGCTAATAACCCGAAAATTAGCGCAAAAGATGGAAAACATAATACATTGCAAAACAAAAAGAGATGAAACTAGTGAAGGTGGAAATGATCGTTATAAACATATAAAATTACATTACATTACACAGTTTTCCACCTTTGGACGTCTGTGACAGGAGTATTTTATAAAATTCTACTGTCACAGTGACAGTTGTCATACTCTGATACGTCTAAAGGGGGAAAACTATGTAAATGTAATGTTAATTTATACGTTTATAGCGATCATTTCCATCTCCACTTTTTGTTTAGTAATGTATTATGTTTTCCATATTTTGCGCTATTTTGCCGGTTATTAGCGCTCTCATCAGTGTATATACCAAAAATGTGAAGAAATAAACAGATAGATGAGTAAAACCCGAATATTTAAAGAATGAAAGGTTATGGAAAACCTCAAAAGATCTCAAAAAACAGGTAGATTAAACTTCATAACTACGTCAGAGTGGGAAGAATATTACAAATCCCTATTAACGGAAGCACAACCACATAAAGAGAAATAAATTACAAAGACTTCAGAACAGATCCAATAGACGAATATGAAGTACAATCATACAAGTACTGGGGTAAGCAAAATCTCCAGGGGCGGAACGCTGAGTGGGGAACAAAGGGCTGGTGAGCAGGGGTGAATATAACAATTATAAGGGTTTTTTGTGACGCTCATGATCGAGATAGTGCACCAAAATTTGGGAATAAGTAGATCATGACTAAGCAAAATCTCCAGGGGTGGAACGCTGCGTGTGCGACAAAAGGGTAGTGGAAAGGAGTGAATATAAAAACTATCGTCCTTATAATTTATGTATTCACTCCTGCCCACCACCCCTTTGTCCCCACATAGCGTTCCGCCCCTGGAGATTTTGCTTAGTTACGTCATGATCTACATATTCCCAAATTTTGTTGTACTATCTCGATTACGAACGTCACAAAAAATCATAAACGAAACGAAATATTCCTTGAATAAAAGATGAAATAAAACTAACAAAGAACTAAGAAAGAAATTACAAATAGAAATATGATTTTTTTAAAATTTCCATTTTGGTTCCTATTAATACAGGAAAGTTCTTTTTTAAATAATGTATTTTTTCGCCATCTTTTCAGTGAGCCTACTTACAAACGCGTGACACAAAAAATAACAAAGTTATTATAACTGATATACCTAGTTCATACCAATAGGTATATACTACAAGTACTTATAAATAATTTTCTCTATAATATTTTTGTTTGTTTACTCTACCTATTATATACAATATAGAATCTCGAGTAAATAACTTATTATTAGAGCTTTTACCTCTGTTGATGAAATACTCGATCATCTCTATAACCATGTTTTACTCCATAATATAGCTAATATTGCTGAAGACATGGATTACATGCATATACAAGGATTGCTACAGCATAAACAGTAGAATTGAGATTATACAGATAATGGCGCAATAGTAAAGTTATAATCTACTTTAAAGTACACGGATCAAAAACAAACTTCTGGGTGAAGTACAGCTGAAATGTTCATTCCTGTTTAGTTTAATCAAAGGTTTTATTATTAATATTATAACAGGTTTATATTAAACCTCTAACAAAAAATACTGCAAACTGTTTCAATACTTGCACAAAATTTATTATAAATTAATTCCTTCCTGTATATATACACCGTTCTTAGGCGTCAACGCCCTTCGGTAGGGATCTATGGGGGAGTATCACCGAGCCGCAAGCCCTTATCCCTTGCCGTACTGCTCCCTCATAGGTCGATCAGATGCCCGCATATTCCAGTCTAAGCGCCAGATTCATATTTAGAATTTTATACTGACGCGTTAGCCTTTTTGTTTTTCCGATGGCCTGGCTTGGGCTTGAACTCTCGTACCTCACAGCGAAGTGAAGTGCGGGTCAGCCGCTAGTCGCACTGAGCTATCCGATCGACAAATGATTTATTTTACTGTGTATCTACACTTTATATTCTTTAACTGAATATGTTGAAGTATAAGAAGTGGGGAGCTGTTTGTGCCAAGTTGGTCATTCAGAATTATATCTGTCTTTTTTGATTTATTGATTTCTTTTATTTTGAATTTCTTTTATTTTGAATAGGTATGGAGAATTTAAAACTGTTCATTAAAAGAATGATTATGATCTAGAAGCAGTAGTGTGTACGTAGAATCTGTTTTTGTATTACTAAAAGCACTCTGGTGTTCTGATATACGTTTGTTTTTAAAGCGAAAAGATTTTAGTAAATGGCATGCCTATTGAAGAAACCACCTCTTATAAGTACTTAGGGCATAAGATACGCATAGAAAGAGATTGATAAGATAAATATTATAAGATAGATAAAGGAAAACTCTTTGACCAGTGTGTATTTCCAGTACTTACACAGGGTGCAGAAACTTTAACAGTAACCGAGAAAGTAAGAAATAAAATTTATGTTATCTAAAGAGTCATGGAACGCTAAATGTTAGGCATTTCTCGTAGAGATCGAATTACGAACAAGGAAATAACACGAAGAACAGGAATGACAAATGCCATAGAAAGAAATATGACTTTAAAGTGCAACTGGGCTGGACACATATCTAGAATGTCGGATAAGAGATAGACATGGAAAATAATACACTAGAGACCAAGACAAGAAGCTATCGAAGTATAGGTCGTTCGCCAACAGGATGTTGTGTTGACATAAAACGGATCGAAAAAATTGGACGCAAACAGAACAAACAGAGAAGATATAGTAGAGACATGTAGATCGTATTGCAAGGACCTATATAAAGATGATTATCGCCCGGAAACTTTTAAACAAATCTCTGACGAGGTGGAAGAAGAACCTGATATACTTGAAAATGAAGTAAGACTCGCGATCAGTAAGCTCAAATATAATAAAGCACCAGGTCCAGATATGATCATAGCCGAAATGCTCAAAGCCACAGAAGAAACTGGCGTAAAATTACTTCATTTACTCTGTAACCAAATATGGCATTCTAAACAATGGCCTGAAGACTGGACAAAATCTAGAATAACGACAATTTATAAAAAAAGCCAGCTTCCATAAATGCGACAATTATAGAACTATTTCTCTGATATCACATGCCAGTAAAATAATGCTAGATATAATCAATGAGAGACTAAAAACATTTAGGTCTGGATCCCGCGTATGAAAAAAAAGTTGAATAATAGCAAGCTGAAAATTTGTTAATAGCTTAAGGGTGTCTAGTCGGACAAACTTTGATATATGGGAACACTGGAACAGGGGAAGTTTTAATTGTGGAACAATTTAAAAATTTGGAACGGTCAGACCACGAAAACGGCACATGTATTTTGTCCGACAGAACAGACTTGAACTCTCCGAACAGAGATTAAACTCTCATGCAAAAAATCAGACTGCTATTTATCACCAAATGGGCGTTTTAATGAGTGGAACATGTAGAATATGTCAAATGATAGGAATTATGACAGGTGATAAATAGCAGTCTGATTTTTGCATGAGAGTTTAATCTCTGTTCGGAGAGTTTAAGTCTGTTCTGTCGGACAAAATAAATGTGCCGTTTTCGTGGTCTGACCGTTCCAAATTTTTAACCTGTTCCACAATTAAAATTGCCCCTGTTCCAGTGTTCCCATATATCAAAGTTTATCCGACTAGACACCCTTAAGCTATTAACAAATTTTCAGCTTGCTATTAATCAACTTTTTTTTCATACGCGGGATCCAGACCTAATTCCTTCAAAGAGAAATTCCACAAGAGCAAACTTTATTTACCAAAGGTAGAGGTACTCGAGAACACCTGTTGAATATAAGACAGATAATCGAAAAATCTAGGGAATTCAATATTCCACTGTACATATGTTTTATGGATTATCGTAAGGCGTTCGACAGGGTAAAGTGGAGACACTTATGGCGAATACTAAAAGAAGTAGGCGTACCCCAACACCTTATTTCGCTTATAACTGAACTATACGAACACACTACTGGATTAATTAAAGTGATTGACACACTTTCAAACGAACTTCATCCAGGACGGGGTGTCAGACAGGGATGTATACTGTATACTATCTTCATAATTATTCAATTCAATATATATGGAGAGCATATTATGAGAAGAGCACTTGAAGGACGGGAAAAAGGCATCTCAATAAATGGTCATAAAAGACTTGCAAATAGTCAAGCAGAGCTGATTGATCTTATACGACTGGTTGAAAACGAAAGTCAAATATTTGGTCTGCAATTAAACATATCAAATACAAAGATCATGATAGATGGTGGATAGACTACATAACAATCATCCACACATAACCACAATTGATCGGTTTGAGTTTGTGAGCTCATACGTATATCTGGGATCATTAATCACAAAACACGGGGTCACTACAGGAAGAAATAAAACGTAGATGTGATCTAGCAAAAGTCGCCACAGCAAAAATGACCACAATATGGAAGGACTGTCAAATTTCAAGAGCGTTAAAGATGAGGTTGATCAACTGCTTAATATTCCCAATACTGACCTACGGATGTGAATCTTGGACCCTGAGAAATTCGGAAAGAAGAAAGATAGACGACACTGAAATGTTCTGTTGGAGACGAATACTACGAATTCCTTGGACTGACAGAACAAATAATTCAATTTTAAGAGATCTAAAAGTTAGCCAACGACTTTCCAGTAAATTCCATCTCCAACAATTAAAATACTTTAAACATGTTATTAGAGCAAACACCGAAAACATGGAAAGACTCATTATACAAGGAAAGGTGAAAGGTCACAGATCACGAGGAAGATCCCCAACAAGATGGATCGATCAAATTACAGGAATATGCAAAAGACCTATGCATGAGTTAAAAGAAATGACCAGAGACAGAGATCTTTGGACTTGGAAACGGACAATACACGACATCACGTCGACCACTACACTCCCTCCGGAGGGTCATAATTGAAGAGAGGGATATAATGTCAATTTAAGCAAATACAATAAAACTCAAAAGAAAAAAATTACAGAGTGGTGTATACAAACTGACATGTGCTGGCTGTCCAGAAACTTATATGGACCGAACTGGCAGAACCTTTAACAAACGGATAGCAAAACACAAACGACTTTCAATAATAGAAAAACAGATGATTCCACGTACGCACGTATCTTTTTAAATCATAATCATTTTTCAATGAACGATTTTAAATTATTCATAAAACTGATTAGAAATTACAATAAGAAATTAATAAGTTAAAAAACACAGATATAATTCTGAATGATCAACTTGATACAAATGGCTCCCCACTCCCCAACCTATTCAGTTAAAAACTGTAACGCGTAAACACACAGTAAGATAAATCACTCGAGAGAGGCACTCTGTCAAAACAGCTCTAGTGATATTAACTTGTAATATATTTTGTGGAAATATTGAAAACAAAAGTTTTTCAGTGTTTAATTGTAACATAAAGAGTTAAATCGTACGAAAAGTTTAATATATTTTTCAAAACTTACATAACTCAACCTCGTAATTCAGATTTAGGTTATGAGACTGAACCTTTGTACATAGTTCATGCAGCAGAAAGATATAAATAATAGGTACGTGTACCTGGAAAGTTTGTCTTCTGGAGTTTCATAATTCTTAACTCGCAGTGATTTTGTGTCACATGACAAAATATATTGCACACACGGGTAATTGTTGCTTTACGGTTGTTGAGCTACGGGTACACACAAAACAATGTTAAATTGATCTGTGTCATATATAGCACATGTATAAGACAAATTTAACGAAAAGTAATACACGGTTGAACATTATAAAACATGTTGATTTTTTAGTAAGTCAGTATTTTGATAAGTCAGTATCTCTCTCTCTCTCTCTCTCTCTCTCTCTCTCTCTCTCTCTCTTCTCACCTTTCACTCGTCCAGTTCTAGATATAAGCTGCTTTTAATTATTTACGCGTCTTTGTGTTCAGGTCCAGCTGAATCTAATTTTTTCCAGCGATGCTTTAAATATCGTTTCAATATCTCTTCTACGATCTAGCCACCTTTACATATTTTAATTTCTCTAGGGTGCCAAATCAACGGTTCATGTATGTACCTACTCCAAAGCTGTCGGCTAAACATAAGTTTCGCCACATGTGTATGTGCCCTTTCATCGCTGTATGCAAGACTGGCAAGATAAAAGAATCCTCCCTTTCTTTAAAATGTATAAGGATTTCCTGAGACTTATGTATGAGGCCTAGTTTTTTAAAAGCGGCTCAACACTCAACCACTCTTCTATTCGCTTCAAAACTCTGAAACAATGTAGGTGAAAAAATTTCTATTCCTTTATTTTGAGTCATCAATTTTTCTTGTTTGTTCAGCTTCTTCTTTGAGTTTGTCAATCAACGTAGTAATTCTAAATTTTTCGTTCAAAACATTTGCGTAGATTTCCACGCCTGTAATATTTACGACTTCCGATATTTATTCAGCCTTCCGTGAAAGGTTTGTCAGTTCCTTCATAGGAGACATTCCCGTAATGACCTCATTGTATCCTATTGCCTCGGAATAGGACGGAAACATGAAGCAGACCTAAGTACCGAAATATTCTATTAGGCACTTGAAACAGTATTAAGCTAGAACAGACCAGGAATCGCAACATACGCCATAAAAAAGCTACAGAAATATAAGATGCTGTTACAGCTATTCAGGAAATGAGTTATATATTATGCACCAATAGCCTGTAGATGGAAAACTTTCTGGTTGTCTGGTCCGGAGAAAAAGGACGGTATAGGTGTGGTTTCGTAATGAATAGAAAACAAGTCGTCATGATTTGTATATTTTGATGAGATTATAAATTAGCCAAAGGGACTATTTTGAGTCGCAGTCTATTATAAAATTTAACCTAATTAACAATGTATCTCCATAAGTTTAAGAAGACATTACATATCCTTAACGAATATTGGTTACATAACAAATTTTACCGTATACATACCAAATTTTTCTGCACTAATTTTAAATTACATGTATGTGTTGGATTTTGGAATTCTCAAATGTCGATTTAGTGTAGAAATTTCAATCAACCGAAATAGATTATGCTGCGAAGCTGAGAGTATCCTCCCTCTCTCTATCACACACGGTAATGTGTCTGGATTATACACACAAATTTATGCCGGGTAATATCCGGCACTTGAAAGACAGCATTCGCTTGTTTTTATGATGAGCTGTCAAACAATATATCGAAAACAACGTAACAAAAAAAGCTTTAAATTAATATAAGAAGGCAATCAGGGCTGCTTTATCCATTAGGCAATATAGGCAGTTGCCTAGGGCGGCAAATTATGAGAGGGCGGCAAAAATACTGTACAAAAAATATTTTTATATAAAAATTAAAATCGAATAACATTTAAGTACTAGTACATCCATCAATGGAATATAAGTGAGCATTCATTTCTAGAAAACAAATTGCATTTTCTCAACACTATTCATTCAAAAAGGACAGTAGTCGTAAATTTAGGGATTACTGGGCCGTCGGCAGCACCGCAAAGGCGGCGGCGGGCTTACTGTTCTATAATTTTTTTTAAACTGAATCCTTTTGGGTTATTCGTGGTTGAAAATTTGCCATTTTCATTGAAAAATGTCGCCTTTTCGGACGGTTTTTTGCGAATACCTTAAAAATTATGCATCTAACGAAAAAAACAGGATAAATCATTTTTGTAGCTCATGAAAAATCAAAGAGATTCGTTCCTTCATAAGTCTTCTAGTGATTATATAAAAAGAGATATTGTAAGTGAAAAGAAATTTTTTTTGCTTATGCTCAAATGGGTGTGTTTAACTTAATAACAGAGAAATGGTCGAGTTTAAGGGTATAATACTATCAATATCTTTTGTAAGTACTGCCTGAAAAGACCTTTAAAACGACCGCACTGTTAAATTTCGATTACACTCAAACTAAGCGAGATATGGTGCAACAAAAAAGGATGACTAATTTATTTTAAGATAAAATGCGAGGTATGTATATTTTAACCCCTCATACACCAGACTTAAATGCATCGTTTTGCTTCTACAATACCTTTTACTATAGAGTTATTTCTATGTTCAACAAGTTGGACGGGTTTAAAATGTATGGTTTTTGAAAAAAAAATAAGATCAAAATATAGAGAGCTTTTTTAAATTTTTTTAAATCTTCTTTTTTCTTCATGTAACTCGAAAATGATAATGAGATACAGTAATGAGAGAAAAATAAAATTGTTATCTAAAAGAAAACCTTCATTATAAGGTATTTTTTTACGTATCTCTTATCACTTTCGAATTACATGGAGAAAAAAAAAGATTTTTAAGAAAATTCAAAAATGCGCTCTATAATTTTAAACCCGTCCAACTTTTTGAATATATAAATAACACTATAGTAGATAGAAGGTATTCTAGAAGAAAAACGATGCATTTAAATTCTGGTGCATGAGGGGTTAAATATACTTCTCATTTTTCCTTAAAATACATTAGTCATAAGTTTTTTGCACCATATCTCGCTTAATTTGAATGTAACCAACAGTTCTCGTTTTAAAGGTCTTTTCAAGCACTACAAAAGATATTCGTAGCATTATACCCCCAAAATTTATATACAATTTCTCTGTTATTTTATGTTAAATACACCAATTTGAGCATGCACCAAAAAAAATATTTTTTCACCTACCATCTCTTTTTAATTAAAACTAGAAGGTTTATGAAAAAATGAATATCTCTGATTTTTCATAAACTACAAAAATGTTTAATATAATTTTTTTCGTTAGATGCACAATTTTTATGGTATTCCCAAAAAACAGTCTCCGAAAAGTGTCTTTTTTCAATGTAAATGGCAAGTTTTAACCACGAATAACTCAAAAAGTATTGAGTTTTCAAAAAAATTTATAAAACAGTTTTTGCTTAGAATTAGGTTCTCTGGTCACTTCCGGTGTTAGTTTGATAAAAAAAATTTTAGACCCCCGAGAACGGATGGGAACCACCCCTAAGTTAAAACCGTCATAGGATATAGCGTAGACTTTGTTTCTTGAGCTATTCCCTACTTACAGTAAAAATATCAAGTAAATTGATGCAGTAGGGTGGAATTCGGAGCCAAATACCCTCACTGACTGCATTACTAGATACCTTAATCATTCATACATGAATGCATTCACTTAAAGGTTCATTTGGATACCAAAATAAAATCAGCAATCACCAATAATTGACATATCTAAATATTTAAAGAAGAGTGCATTGAAGGATATTTTCCCTAATTTTAATATTGCTTTGCGCATTTATTTGTGCCTCCCAGTTGCCAACCAACATGTCCGCTGAAAGGTCATTTTCGAAAATGTCAAGAATTTAAAATAGTCATGAAAATAATTTCCGATCAAGTATGATGCAAGAACGTCTTAACAATTTGTCGAGCTTGTCCATAGAAAGTGACGTAACAAAGGCGATAAATTATGACATTATACGCTCTGAGCTTCGCTGGTGTCGCTCCTAGCGGTTACTAATTCAACTTTTACCGGTAATTTTTAAATTTATTATTTAATTGTTATCGCTTAATATTTACAACGCAAAAAAGTAATTAAATTGTAATCGATTTTTTTAAGATTTTTCTAATCATTTTGACGTTCTATTGATAAAATATCAATTTCTTACTTCGGATACTTTGACAATAATCGTGTAGATGGCGCTAAGATTATAATAGATTATTTATAATTAGATATTACGGAACATTAAAAAAACTTAAATTCAGTATTTAAAACGTAAGTATATTTAAGGTAAAAATATATACCACAGCTTTGGCCAACTAATATTGTTTATAATTAATGTTTTTAATTTTAATTTTAAATTAATCACTTTGACATTTATGTCAAATTTCCAGTAAACGTTTACAAACTTGTCACTACTGGCGTTCGCGAATTTGTAAATATCCCCTCTACGTACGAGCTCACAGCGTATAGATGATTTTTCCAAAGAAAAATCAAGAAAGAAATCTGATGTGATCGAACTGGAATGACAATTTTTATGTATTCTTATTTAAGAGAAAACAGTAGCGATCAACAGGTAGCAAAAACGCGTTCCAAGATTGAGGCTATAATTTTGAATATTCTTTCGAGATATTTGGCACACGAATTCGTAATATAATAAAGAATAACGGTACAGAGCCCAATTTGAAAAATATATTAATATGTGGAAATTACTCTGTAATTAAATATTATATTAAAAAAACGAGCCTGTACCGCCATTAAGAAGAACAAAAAATACACTTTCTTCAAATAAACTTTTTTATCCGATGCCTAGATTTTGTGTCATTTTGGAGCTACTAAAATTTTTTATTTCATTAGTAGTTCCAAAATTACACAAAATCTAGGTATCGGATATAAAAATTTATGTGAAGAAAGTGTATTTTTTTGTTCTTCTTAATGGCGGTACAGGCTTGTTTTTTTAATATTGTATTTAATTATAGAGTAATTTCCACATATTAATATATTTTTCAAATTGGGCTCTGTACCTCCATTCTTTATTATATTACAAATACGTGTGCCAAATATCTCGAAAAAATATTCAAAATTACAGCCGCAATCTTGGAACGCGTTTTCGCTACCTGTTGATCGCTACTGTTTCCTCTTAAATAAAAAAACCTGCTTGCAATTTTTTTTCGCAAAAATGGTACATGCTTTAAGGGCGGCTACTAGAGAATTGCCTAGGGCGTCAATTGACCTAAACGCGGACCTGAAGGCAATAAAAAGATAAACAGACAGCGCAGTAATTATTTCGTAATGTTCATGTTTATGAGCATATAAGATCTGAAAATTACTATTACTTCAACTAATACAGTCGAACCCGCTTATTAGAATCCCTGTTATAGGAATATCCCGGTTTATGGAATATAAATTCGAGTTCCCGAAACGTTTCCATTTACTCCTTAATAAATTTATCCTTTTATTGGAATAGGGACTAATTAGATAATACCGCTTATTAGCATATTTTGCTGGTCAACGAATATTTTTTTTTACAATTTACCAAAAATTTAAATTATGTTTGGTATTATGGTCAGTCGTCAAGGGCTTGTAGTGCTGGATTAGATATTATTAGGGTAATAAATATTTATTACTTTGTTACGAGTACCTACCAATTCGAACTTTAGCCGAAAAATGCATGGGTCATAAAGTAATTTTTATTTGTCTACACAAAGACACTGTTGCCTGCTATAAAATTGTTAAAAGCAGTTTATTTAGAATTCACCCAGAGAGTATTTACCAACCTGTTTGCAAGATGCGAATTATGGCTTTGTTAAATTCATCCATTTCTTGCCGCCAATAAAAGTTCCATTCAACCAATGGATTAAGGATGACCACACGGATTAACAATACAAAAAGCTATAATTACCGATAACTTCTCAAGAAAAAATAAGTAATTTTGTTATATGCATTTTAATAAGAAAATATTTACGTATCTACATATTGCATACATTTTATATTAATTACCTACTGCTACTGTATTCATTCACATACATAATATAATGTAATTTGGTATTTAACACATACATAGATAAGTAGTAGTTACACTACTGTATTATTGACGTAAAAAGACCTAAAAACATTTACATATACTGATTATGTAGGTATATATATGATATACATATTGGCATAGTATGTAAAACTACATATTGGCATAGTATGTAAAACTACACATTGGAATATTATGTAAATAATATTATTACGTATATTCGGTACACTTATTTCGACTAGCCACCAATGATCGGTTATTAGAATATCCCGGTTATAGGAATATTTTTGCCTGGTACAAAGGCTATTCCAATAAGCGGGTTCCACTGTAGTGAAAGGAAAGATAGTGAAAAAGAGAGGACTGGCAAGGAAAAGATGTCGTGGCTAAGAAACATTCGACCATGGACAGTGCTAAATTTTGAACAGATAATAAAAACAGCTGAAGAAAGAGAAAAGTTTATAATTGTAGTAGCCAACCTCCATTGTAGAGAGGGCACGTTAAGAAGAATTCAAATATTTCTTCTTCTTGTGGTTGCTTTCTCCTCTAGTGGAGGTTAGCGACTACACTGGCAAATCTGCCTCTGCCCAACGATGCTTTAAACAAAGATTTTGAATCAAGGCCGGTCCAGTCTCAGATATTTCTAAACCATGAAATCAGGCGCCTACCGGTACCCGGTTTTCTTCAATCTTACTCTGGGTGATCAGTAGGACTGTGGACTGTGGACCTGCATGAACTGTGGCCCGGGTAGCTAACTTTTCTGACTTTAATGATCTTTAGCTGCTCCCTATCTCCTCAGAATATTTTCGTTGGTGGTGTGGGATGTCCAAGGTATTTTCAAGATTCTTCTATAAAGCCACAGTTCAAAGGTTTCTAACTTATTGATCAGTGGTATGTTGAGTGTCCAGACCTCCGTTCCATAAAAAAGTAGTGACCACATAATATAGCAATGCAGAAAACGACGTATAAGGCTGATATTAATGCTACTGTTAAAAAATAAGCTTTTAATTTTTAAATTGAAATCCCAGTAGTTGACTGTATATCGTAAATATAAAAAACTTACAGAGAAGTAAAATGGATTATAAAATTTTCAGAACGTTTTCGATGTTAGCAGATCATCATCAGTGACATTCTATTTTATAGTTTAAACTATCCCATTAGCTGAATATAAAACTTTAATGTTACATGTTCTTAAATAATAATTAAATTCGTGAAACGACAGTAGGTCGATGTTAATGGATTTTACTTATGGAGCAACATGGCTTCCCTGATCGGAAAAACAAAAGGGGTACTTATAGTTTGAAGGATACAGACCGTATGATATCATGACTGAATTATATCATTTTCGTTCTTAAACCCAAAAAAAATATTGGTTGAGCAAATTTTTGACAGTTATTTGTTTTATTGTTTAAGTCTCAGCAGATTTTGATGAATGCAGATGATATAAACTTGTTGGGACGAACCACAAGAGGCATTATAAAACTTCATGTATTTAAATAGTACTGAAATATCGTAAAACTACAAAAAATGCGTCTAGCTAGAGTTGTTTCATGTTAATTAAAAGTTGTAAACTGTTATGTGTACACTTGTACACCACTTCAATATTAACATGAATATAATTAAAGACCTTTTGTTTTATCGGGACTGTCGGTTTATCACATTTACCATGCTCACTTGTCAAACATAAACGAAGACTATACTTTTGGGACGCACACACGCAAGTAAAATTAATGTTTACAAAAGCTACTGCATTAATTAATTGAATATTATTGTCTGCTCTAGCTAATTGTCAACTTTAAGTAAATATATAGGGTGGGGCAAAATTATGGGAAAACTTCATTTTTTCGATCAATCGATTTCATTAATCGATGCTTTTTTAAACGAGAGTAGGAGTTGTGTGCTAGCTCATTTGAAAAAATACTCAATTCTCTGACTGAAACGAAATTCTCTCAAATGAAATATACTTATATAAAATACAAACATACCCAACTGCAAAATAGTTACAGCATATGATTATCTTGGAAGTATAGGTAATTACCTATGATGGAAAAATAGACCTCGAAGTAACAAATAGAATGTAAAAATTTAACAAAACATACTACGCACTACCGCCAGTTCTGAGAAAAAAACAATTATCCCAAGAAACAAAAATGAAAAGATATAATACAATTTTGATATCTCGATACGAACGAGAATTGGACATTTTGCAAAAAAAGCATAATAGTAGGATAAACGCAATAGAGATGAGATATCTACAAGCTATAGTCGGGAAGACCAAATGGGATAGAATAAGAAATGAGACGATAAGAGGGATAACCAAACAGGAACCAAGAATGAACAAAATAATAAGGAAACAGTTAAACTGGTATGTACGATCTTACGACAATGAACCTCAGTAGATTAACAAGAAAAATTCACGAAACAAAAAATATCACAAAAATATCACAGAATATCACAGAAATAAGACAGATCGAGGAAAAAATAGACACATCAAATAGTAGATACTGGGAAGATTAAACAGAATATGCTTGAAGAAATTAAAATAATAGCACGAGATAGAAAAGAATGGAAGAGGTGGGTGAATATGCAGCATAATTAAACCCAAATCCTGCAAAGGTATGAGTAGAGAAAGAAAGAAGAAGAATATAAAGTGTGACTTTGACTTTGACGTTTCTGTCATAAATAAACAACGTATGCTTTTGTTGATACGTTAGCAATAGGGAACTTGCACATTTTTTTTATTACATAATATTGTTCAATTTTGTTTAAAAATGAGATTTCAAAAATTTCACACTTCAAAACCTCATAATAACTTAGAAATACAAATTTAAAATCTTCTGTGATTTAAAATAGTTCAGACGACTCGTGACGTCACATACTCGTAGTTTTACTAGATGGTTATGTTTATGGTTATGTTTAGGTATATTATTCTTCTCCTTCTTTAGTTTATTGGCCTCCACCTAGTTGGGTATTTGGCCAGCTCATCGCCGCGGAATAATAGAAAAATATTTATATTCTAATGAGATTTATCGTATGCAATTTTAATAATACACTGCATCTAAGAAGTAAGGCATAAATTAATTATTTCATAAACCGACGACATTAAGGAAAAATCCCGAATCAGGTCGATTTTTATTTTTAAATTACAATTTTTTGGCATATATATCATACTAATGACGTCATCCATCTGGGCTTGATGAAGTAATCGATGATTTTTTTAAAATGAGAATAGGGGTCATGTGGTAGCTCATTTGAAAAAGTATTTAATTCTCCATTCACTAATATAAACATTAACATAATTACTTATACATGGTGTTCAAAAAACATTTTTTTTAATTATTAAATTAATTGAGACAAAAAGAAGAATGTATGTAATTTATTTAATTTAAAATTCATTTTACTGTTGTCAGAAAATAGGAAAAACATATTTATTTGACAAATAAATATTGCTTTTCGCTTAAATTCAATGTTAGATCTACCACCCACCTGCCTCTTGCCTCTTGGAAATTTGAACATTACATTTAAGCGAAAATCTATGTTTATTTTTTAAATAAACCATTTTTATGTTTTCAGACAACAGTAAAATGTATTTAGAATTAAACAAATTAAATAAATTCAGTTTTTTGTGCCAATTAATTTAATTTTAAAAAAACATTTTTGGACACCCTATATAAATATTTGTTATTATTTATATTAGTGAATAGAGAATGAAATACCCTTTCAAATGAGCTATGACATGACCCCTATTCTCATTTAAAAAAATCATCAATTACGTCATCACGGTCAGATGGATGACGACATTAGTATGATATATATGCCAAAAAATCGTAATTTAAAAATAAAAATCGAACTGTTTCGGGATTTTTCCTTAAAGTCGCCGGTTTAAGAAATAATGAATTTATGCGTTACTTTGTGACTGCGCTTTGGGCTAGCTGCTATAATTTGAATTTAAAATCGTCTTTAGTGGCCAAACGGAACACAAAAACAACTTTTTTATCTTTGATACATGTTTTAAATTATGTTCTGTTTTGTTTTATAACATTTTTTTTTTCGAATTTAAAATTTTATGCAAGTTCCTATTGGCGTTAGGAGCAAACATAATAATTTATTGAATTATTTTAATATAGCACAATTTGTTTAAAATCTATATAATAAATAAATAATAAATATCCTTTATTCAATTTTTAAAATATTATTTTAATATAACATACCTATATAATTTCTTTAAAATATAAATAATATAATTATCCGGGAGATATTTTCTCGGACAAACACGTTTTTGCTTGACGTGGAGTTTATAAGATTAGATATGTCATAGCTTACCTTGTTTGCAGGGATACTCCACGTCTTCTTTCTGTATATCTCGTGCTTCCATGAAAAGATCCGTCCGCGATCCGCGATACACGATCCACGTAAACCTGAAACTCGCGTTAAGAAATCACGCCGAATATCCATTTTTTTACGACGACCAACTCATTCTGACATGTATACTGTATACATACCATCACAAACAGTTTCTATCGGTACGTCCTTTAACTATTTAAAAACTTTAACTTATTTAAATTTTGAATATATCCACATGAACTTTTGACCACGATAAGTCATGTCCGAACTCAATATACAGGGTGTAACAAAAATACAGGTCATAAATTGAATCACATACTCTGCGACCAAAAATAGTTCGATTGAACCTAACTTACCTTAGTACAAATGTGCACATAAAAAAAGTTACAGTCCTTTGAAATTACAAAATTAAAATCGATTTTTTCCAGTATATAGAAAACTATTAAATATCTTTTATTGAAAATAGACATGTGGCATTCTTATGGTAGTAGTATCTTAAGAAAAAATTATAGTGAAATTTGGACATCCCATAAAAATTTTATGGAGGTTTTGTTCCTTTAAATCCCCCCCAAACTTTTGTGTACGTTCCAATTTAATTATTATTATAGTTCCATTAGTTAAACACAATATTTTAAAAACTTTTTTGCCTCTTAGCACTTTCTCGAAAAGTCAGTTTTTATCGAGATATTTTGAATTTTTGTCAAATCCACCACATATTTGTATGTGGCTATAAGTACGGTTATGAAGACTTTGTAATAATGTGAAAATTTATTTATGATTTACATTTTTAGGTACATTTTGAACCGTATTAAAAAAGAAGTAATATCTCGATAAAAAGTGCCTTCTCGAAAAATTACAAAGAGGCAAAAAAGTTTTAAAAACACTGTGTTTAACTAATGGTACCGCAGTAAAAGTTTAATTGGAACATACACAAACATTTGGGGGGTTTAAAGGAGCAAAACCCCCATAAAATTTTTATGTAAACATATTAAAAAAGAAGCCGCAACTCGATAAAATCTGCCTTATCGAAAAAATACTAAGAGGCAAAAAAGTTTTAGAAATATTGAATTTAACTAATTGTACCACAATAATAATTTAATTGGAACGTACACAAAAGTTTGGGGGGTTTAAGGGAACAAAACCCCCGTAAAATTTTTATGGGGTGCACAAATTTCACTATAATTCTTTTTTAAAATTTTCCTGCCATGAGAATGCCACATGTCCATTTTCAACAAAAAATCTCTAATAGTTTTCGATATATTCGGAAAAATCGATTTTTATTTTGTAACTTCAAAGGGCTGTAACTTTTTTTATGTGCATATTTATACTAAGGTACATTAGGTTAATTCGAACTATTGTTGGTCTCAGAATATGTGATTTAATTTATGACCTGTATTTTCGTTACACCCTGTATTTAGAGAGGAAAAACAAATGCTTGGTAGTTAATATTCGCACTGTGTATTCGTGTGGTCTCTATTACTATATTTGGCTGTGAGACCTGGACATTAAAATAGTTTGACATCAACAAACTGAATTAATTCGAAATGTGG
The DNA here is from genome assembly GCF_917563875.1 of Diabrotica virgifera virgifera. NCBI lineage: Eukaryota > Metazoa > Arthropoda > Insecta > Coleoptera > Chrysomelidae > Diabrotica > Diabrotica virgifera. Next base: position 4,581,947 of record NC_065444.1, on the reverse strand, counting down.
ATGTACCGCCGAATATTAAGACTAAGCTGAACCAGCAGAGCTACAAATGAAGAAATACTGAAAATAATAAATATATGTCCTGATCTGGTCGATACTATCAAAATTAGAAAGATGCCATATCTATTACACATAATGCGTCATAGGGAATTTGAGTAGCTCCAGCTAATATTAGAAGGCAAGATCGAAGATAGAAGGGGTACAGGAAGAAAGAAAAAATCTTGAGAAATATCAGAGATTGGACCCACACAACAGGAAATGACTTAATTCATCAAGCCCAGAACAGAGATTTTGCCATATTGATCGCCAACCTCGATAGAGAATGAGGAGAATTGTGCAATTGTTTTGAAATAAATCCTTCATGTTCCCTTCTTCTCTATTCTTATATTTCCTTTTCTTTAATACTCTTTCTTTACTTCAAAATTCTTATTTTAAACAGATTTTAGGAAGTACCTTGATCAGCCTTGTACAACTAAGCCACGGCACACAAAGGGCTCATGAGTTAGTCGGCTTTATTGGTCCAGAAACTGCAAGTGATCCAACTTTAACCTGATATGCAATAATAGGTATATCACACCCAGACATTTACATTGTGGAGTTCGTAACTTATAAATATAATATAAATGAATAATTTTTATTATTAAAATATATTTTAGTAATTAAATATTTCAGTTATTTAACAAGTATTGTACATAAAATTAATATTGTATCTCCACCAGAAATATACACTTACCTTTACACGATAGAAGAAACAGCTGATAGAAGGGTACGGTTGAACGTTGAACGGAACGATTGAACACTAGGGTTGAACAATACCGTATAACGCTGTAACAAAAAAGAAAATAGTAAAGCTTAAAATTATAAATTTAAACGTCGAATATTTCAAATCGGAAATATTTAAAATTAATTAGAGAAGGAAATGGACAACCAAGGAGAAATAACAGAAAAGTAGAATGGGTACAATTTAGAAATGCTATGAAAAATGCAGGAAAACTATTATGAGGTAACACAAGAAATAATAGAAAGTAAAGCAGATACCATGGTAGAATAAGGAGGTAAAAAAGAGAAGTAGAAATTGTGGAATGAATACCTACCAGACAAAATGCAACCAAAATACAAAAATTACAAAATACAGAGAGTAAAAGCTAAAGAAATTTTCGACAAATTAGAAAAAGGAAAGCTGGGACAAATTCGGAAAAAATGGAAAAAAACGGAAAAGAAAATGTAACTACGAAGTAGCAAAGAAATAAAACTAAAACGAATAATGACCAAAAACGGAACAGTGTTAACCGATAACAAAGAGATAATTAAAAAATGGAAAGAACATTTGGAACAACTGTTAAAGGAAGAGCAAGTAAAAGCAAAGGAAAACGACCATAGCGCAATTTACGGATCAGAGGAAAACATGGAGGAAGCAGAAGCTATACAGGAAGAAAAACTATAGGAAGCATTAAGAAAGATAAAGACTGGAAAACCTCTTGAGAGCAATGAAGTTAGTCCAGAGATGTTGAAATATATAGTAAAAAAGACAAAGAAAATATTTTACATCCTTAATCCTTAATCTATAGGGCTTTTCATCGACTGTCATTTGTTTCGAGCTCCTGTCATGTGTCACATAATATTAATATATCTACGCCATACGTCTTTGGTTTGTATCATTGGTATATATCAATAACGTATGACGTAGATATATTAATATTATGTGACACATGACAGAAGCTCGAAACAAATGACTGTGAATGAAAAGCCCTATTATGGAAGAATAAAATACTGCATAGAGAATGGTCAAGTGCAATAATTGTACCAATACACAAGAAGGGAAACCCAAGAGACTGCCAGAACTATAGAGGCATATCCCTAGTATGGGTAGCAGCAAAACTATACGAAATAATAGTAGAAAAAAAATTAGAATAGAAACAGAACATAAACTAAAGGATGTGCAAAGCGGATTCAGAAAAGGACATAACATACAAGACCATTATCTTCACTCTGCGACAAGTTATAGAGAAAGCCTTAAAGAAAAATAAAGAAGTATACAGTATGAAAAATGAAAGAATACCCATGAACGAACATATCAAACACGCTGTATTTTCCTGTCACCGTGTCACTCAAAAAATTGACCAGCGCAAATACATGTAATAATTATTATTATTATTACATGAACTTGCGGTGGTCAATTTTCTTTGTGACACGGTGACAGGAAAATACAGCGTGTTTTATATGTTCGTTCATGGGTATTCTTTCATTTTTCCGACTGTACGTATATTTTATAAACATGGAAAAGCATTTGACTCAATCGAAAAGAAAACTATATAGGAGAGCCTGAAAAATAAACAAGTAAACGAAAATCTGATAGCTGCAACTAAAAGTATATACAGTGAGCACGTAAAGGTTGGAATAAATTCATTTTTTTATGAATGGGCAATTTTGGAAATAAATCCCGAAACAGGTTAATTTTTGATTTAATTTACGACCTTCTGACATATATATCATACTAGTGACGTCACCCATCTGGGCGTGATGACGTGTGTAATTTATTTATTTCAAAATACATTTTACAGCTACATATCAGAAAACAGAAAAAAATGTTTATTTGATAAATAAATATTTTTTTTGCTTAAATTCAATATTAAAGCAGCCATCCACCTGCCTCTTGACAGTTTGAACATTTATTTTAAGCGAAAAGCAATGATTATTTTTCAAATAAACATGTTTTTCTCGTTTTCTGGGAGCAGTAAAATGTATTTTGAATTAAACAAATTACATACACTCTTGTTTTTATGTCAATAAATTTAATTCAAAAAAAAATTGGACACCCATACATACATAATTATGTTAATGTTTTTATATTATTGATTAGAAAATTGAATTACCTTTCAAATGAGCCATTACACGACCCCTATTCTCATTTAAAAAAATCATCGATGACGTCATCACGCCCAGATGGGTGACGTCACTACTATGATATACAGTATGTCCCTGTAAGTTGTATCCATATGGAAAACTTTTTTATTATTAATTTTACGAAAAAAAGTTATTCTTCATAAAAAGCTCTGCATGGTCCAAAACCTAAGATTTAACCATCAAATATCAAATTTTTTGAATATTATACGAGGTATGTCAAAAAGTTTGAATTTCACTCAAGAGTAAAGTAGCTATATTTTTCGTAATATTGGAAATTGTTATTATGAAAAGTTGTTTGGAATTAAAAACTATATTCTAATATGCAATTACATCCTTCTAATTGAAAAATTTTTTTTTGAGAAATTATGGGTAACTATCATTATTTTTTCAGTTATTTCAATTGCGATAACTCTTTTATTATTAATTTTACGAAAAAAAGTGATTCTTAATAAAAAGTTCTGGATGGTCTAAAATTTAAAATTCAACCATCTTATATCAAATTTTATCAATTTTATACGAGGTATGTCAAAAAAGATAAATTTAGATCAAAAGTAAAGTACCTTTGTAGTTCAGAATATTTCAATTAGAAGGATGTAATTACATACTGAAACATAGTCTTTAATTCTAAATAACTTTTCATAATAACAATTTTCGATATTGTGAAAATTAAACGTATTTTACTCATGAGCGAAATTCATATTTTTTGACATACCTCGTATAAAATTGATAAAATTTGACAAAAGATGGTTGTATTTTAGATTTTAGACCATGCAGAACTTTTTATTAAGAATCACTTTTTTTCGTAAAATAATAATAAAATAGTTATCTGAATTAAAATAACTGAAAATAATGTTATCCATAATTTTTCAAAAAAAAATTTTTTCAATTAGAAGGATGTAATTGCATACTAGAATACAGTTTTTAATTCAAAACAACTTTTCATAATAGCAATTTTCAATATTGTGAAAAATAAAGCTACTTTACTCTTGAGTGAAATTCAAACTTTTTGACATACCTCGTATAATATTCAAAAAATTTGATATTTGATGGTTAAATCTTAGGTTTTGGACCATGCAGAGCTTTTTATAAAGAATAACTTTTTTTCGTAAAATTAATAATAAAAAAGTTTTCATATGGATACAACTTACAGGGACATACTCTATATGCCATAAGTCGTAATTTAAAAATAAAAATTGACCTGTTTTCGGATTTTTTTTTTCAAAGTCGTCCATTCTCGAGAATATGAATTTATTCAACCTTTACGTGCTCACTGTATATGAAAACAGTAAATACAATAAGAACACAAAATATGCAATCACAACCATTTGAAACAACGCAGGAAGTTAGACAACGAGGTAGTTTAAGCCGAATACTTTTTATAAATGCAATAGCGAAAGAATGTAAGAAAACATTTAAAAAATACTGTATAGGATGGAGTAAAATGCAAATGATATATGCAGAGATATGCGCATTTGCAGATGACATAGTATTATCTGTCGAAACAGCAGGAAGCACATTTAGAAAAATGGAACTCAGAAGCAAAAATGAGTAACAATAATAACGTATAAGTACCTTGGAATTAATCTTGATTAAACTTGGGACCACTCACTAGAGATAAGAACATGTCCGGAAAAGGCACGTACAGTCACGTACAAAATGCAAAAAGTTCTATGCAACCACCAGATGGATATCTCATTGAGAACTAGAATACCTGAGTGCTATGTTTGGTCCACCTTGCTCTATGAGGTTGAAGCCTGGACAATGACAGAAGCAACACAAAAAAGAATACAAGCATTCGAACTCTGGTTCTACCGTAAAATGTGCAGAACATCCTACATGAGCCATACAACAAATGCGGAAGTCTTGCGGATGATGAACAAGGAAATAGAGCTTATGCTTATAATAATAGAACAAAAAACACAATATTTTGGTCACATCGTAAGAAATAAAAAGTATGAACTGCTCCAACTTATAATCGAAGGCAAAATAGCAAAAGGGGACCAGGTAGAAGACGCAACTCTCGGCTTAAAAACCTACGACAATGGACGAATAATATGACCTCCATAGAACTATTCAGGGCGGCTAGAAATAAGATTAAATGGACAAATGTAATGGCCAACATCCTTAAGAATACCTAAGGCACCTTAAGAATAAGATGAAACATTTAGGCCAATTCGCACCAGCGATTTCACCGATATCATAAGACAACTTTATCTTACAATGTTTTCAAAAACAAGGGTTGTAATGGTCCAAATGGTCACGCCGCTGCCTAGTACTCTAATGAAAATTCTTACAGCATATCAATACCTACAAATTGCAGTATTCTTACAGGCGAGACTACAGCTATTTTGGAAGCCCTAATCTTTTTCAGAGAATGCAAAATTTTTTTTAATTTCTTTTGCTGAGAATGCAAAAAGAAAAAAAGCTGTTAATCACAATAAAAACAGGCAAAATCGAATACCTCGGTCACATCATGAGGAACAGTGAAAGATATGGACTGCTGCAACTAATCTTGCAAGGAAAAGTGGAAGGAAAGCGAGGACCAGGAAGGCGAAGGATTTGCTGGCTGAAAAATATACGTACGTGGTTCAACGCAATAACCACCAATCTTTTTAGAGCAGCGGTGTGCAAAGCACAGATTGCAATGATGGTCGCCAAGATCCAAAACGGATAGGCACTACAAGAAGAATATTTTTCAAGAAGAGTAAAACGATGAAATACATTATCATAACAGGCTCATTAAATGTATTATTAGGACTGAAACAAATGTATACCAAAAACCCTATTTTACAAAGAATAAAAAATGAACTAGAAACACTTCGAGCATTAGGAAAGGAAGTGGCTTTTATCTGCGTACCTGCACATGCAGGTATATGGAAATGAAAAAGCAGATGAACTGGCAAACAAAAGTCGAATGAGCTCAAACCATACAGCAAAGTTGAAAATATATCCGTATACCGACCTGAAGAACCTGGTTAAAATCCACTGTACTAATACATGGCAAAATCATTAGGAAAAATTATGTAGCAAATTAAATGAAATCTACCCAAAAATAGATGTTGTCCTGGATAATCCTTCCAACAGAAGAAACACAAGTTATTATTAACCGTCTAAGAATTGGCCATATTGCCTTAACACACAAATACTTAATAACAAAAGAACCACCACCAATCTAATCCAACTGCTCCGATCCACTGACTGTCAAACATATCCTGCTTGAGTGTCCGCAATTCCAGAAAGAAAGGAGATCCCATAGAATCACAGGTGATGACCTCACGACAATCCTCACCAAAAAAATTTCATCAGTATTAACCTATTTAAAAGATATCAAATTGTATAATTCTATTTAATGTAATATTTTTGCATTGTTATATCCACTAATAACCCTGCACGGTAGATGTGGTTTTGTGTTTAAATAAAAAAAAGATTGTAAAAACAGAACCATTCTAAATATAAGGCGATAAGTTAACAATCGGTAGTACATGCATAATAAGGTAAAAATATTTTAGCAATATTTGATTGCAAAAAATTATTTCATCCCATATACCTGCTAAATATGTCAAATCATAACATACAAAATTAAGAGATAGTAAATATATCAACACTAATATCATCCTGTAGGTATATTTATGAAATATGTTCAATGAAACAATAATCTATTTACCAAGATGTAATAATTATATCTTCAAATCTATTCTGTTTTAATCTCCAAAAACTATTATATTTTTACTGTAAATTTGTATGAATGAAATCAATCAGTGTTTAAGCTTTTAGATGTCGTCAATATTTTTCGTTTCTGTGTACAATTATTAAAGTAAAATTGCATAAAACTTACCATTTTTCAGACATTTTCACAAGACGCTACCGCACGAAGCACCTGCGCCATATCACAAATGTGCACAAATGAACGATGTCAATACAATTCAAGTATTCCTTGGTTTTAAGCCCACTTTATAGGAATTTACAAGCAAAAAATATTGTAAACGATTGGTCGTCTATTGAAATTGCAGTGAGTGACAAGCACAGCACTCTAGAGGCGCTTGCAGTTCCAAAAACTCGTTGAGTAGTAAGTTTGAGTAACGATTACGATCTATTTTAAATTAAAATGCATGCTAATAAATCCATTAGAATCGATAGCAATCGATTTCAGCTGTTAATGTATGAATATGAATGATAGATGTATTAGAAATAAATGAGATTTTGTATTTCATTATAATTATTTAGGAATAAAACGGAAATAATGCAAATTAAAAATACGAAAAATAGTACATTATTTCACGGTTTTTGCTGTAAATTTTAAAGAACCGCTTGGATTGACATGAAATTTGGCATACGCATAGCTAACATGTCAAAGAAAAAAAGTGATATGGTGCCGATGTGTGCTTTTGCCCTGAGGGTGAGTTTCACCCCATCTCGGGGGTGAAAAAATATATGTCCAAGAAAGTCCCGAAATGGATAAACTGATTAATTTTAAGCAACTTTTGTTCTACAGGGTGATTGATTAGTGCGAGGAAGTTCAGTAGATCTGTTATAGTAAAAATTACAAAAAAAAGTTATTAACAAAAATTGTAGGCAGCTTTAAACTCCATATTTTAAAATTAGTTACAATCTTACAGGGTGTTCCATAAGATGGTGGCAGACCAAACTTATGTTTTTTTAAATGGAACACACTGTATTTTATTTTAAATTTGAAATCTGCTTCACTTCCGCATCACAAAAATGTAAAGTTTTATTATGTTATACTGGGTATTTAAAAAGTTATGACCAATATTACCTGAAAATCGTATCAAGTTTAACTCCCTGTATACTTAAAAAGGAGTATAGGAACATTGATCTATTGCAACCATAGTTTTTTAATAATTGTTAAAAATTATAAAACATATTCGTTTTCATAATATTCGTTAAATCAAATACAGGGTAAGTCAAAATGCAAGTACATTATTTTCTTGGTAATTTTAAATAGAACACCCTGTATTTTATATTCCTATCGAAAAGTACTACTATCGAACTTCAAATTTTATGAAGTACTCCCTATACCTAAAGTTATCAGTTTTCTAGATATTTTTATTTTTCCATCAAAGTATTAATTTGGTAGATATTTTAACGTTTACCAATAATTATTGTGAGTTGGCCATTATTGATTTGTCAGAAACTGACATTTTGACATTATTATTTATTAATTCAGGAACGAAATAACGACACAGAAAAGAAAACAATTTATTTCAAATAAAATTTTTAAAAAATAACCGACGGAAAAAAAATAACACAGAAAAATAAAAAACAACAGTAATTTTAACTTATCTTACTTAAGTAAGGTGTTCAAAATGACCTCCCAAAACATCTATGCATACTTGAAAGCGGTCATTGAAAGGGTTGCTTACATTATTAAGCATTTGTAAAGAAATATTTTGAGGGCAATTCGGATTCTATTTTTCATATCATCCCTTGTTGTTGGAGGTATTTTGTATACTTCGTTCTTAACGTAACCCCAAAAAAATGACTCCATTTTATTGAAATCCGGTGACAATGGAGGCCACCTTACCGGTCCATCCCTTCCGATCCACCTTTCACCAAACTGATCATTAAGTTCACCACGTACTAATTCATTGTGGTGCGCAGGAGCACAGTCATGTGGAAACCACATTTGTTCACGTATATTAAGTGGAACCTCTTCTAGTAATATCGGTAACTGATTTACGATAAAATCTAAGTAAATCTCACCATTTAAGTTATCTTCAAAAAAAAATATGGTCCTACTACATGGTTACCGACAATACCTCCCCGCACATTTAGAGACCATCTTGTTTGACTATGTGTTACTATGTGGTATGGATTACTTGTTGAATCTTAGTGAAAGTTATGTCTATTAACAGAACCGTTTCGATGGAATGTAGCTTCATCGCCAAATAGGACATAATCAAAAAAATCTCTGCTCATTAATTTTTTCTAAGTCCCATTCACAAAATACTATTCATTTGTGCTATTTTTGGTGCTTTTGAATATGATAAGGGTGCATCTTGTTTTTAGATAGAACGTTTTGAACAGAGTAGTAACTAAGTTCTTGTTCATTGGAAATACTCCTTATACTTGTGTGTGGGTTTTCTGTATCTGCCATCAACACACTCATTTCGTCTGTCACACTAGTTTTTGTTCGTTCATGTTTTTCATAATTCACTGAACCATTGCGGTTAAATCGATCTTTCAATTTTTCAAATGTATCTTGTCTAAGTTGTCGCCTATCTAGAAACCGTTCTTGATCAATTCTAGCTGATAGTAATGAATTTTTATTGCATTCCCCCAAAATCCAGATCATATCTACCATTTTTTCATCAGTAGTAAAATTCATTATTGCTAATTTAAATTAAATTAATTACTGAATTACTAAATAATAATTGTTGCTAATTTACGGTGTACCCCAATACTGAATTAATAAACAATAATGTCAAACAAATCAATCATGGCCAACTCACAATAATTATTGGTAAACGTTAAAATATCTACCAAATTAATACTTTGATGGAAAAATAAAAATATCTAGAAAACTGATAACTTTAGGTATAGGGAATACTTCATAAAATTTGAAGTATGATAGTAGTACTTTTCGATAGAGATATAAAATATCGGGTGTTCTATTTAAAATTACCAAGAAAATAATGTACTTGCATTTTGACTTACCCTGTATTTGATTTAACGAATATTATGAAAACGAATATGATTTATAATTTTTAACAATTATTAAAAAACTATGGTTGCAATAGATCAATGTTCCTATACTCCTTTTTAATTATACAGGGAGTTAAACTTGATACGATTTTCAGGTAATATTGGTTATAACTTTTTAAATACCCGGTATAACATAATGAAACTTTATATTGTTGTGATGTGGAAGTAAATCAGATTTCAAATTTAAAATAAAATATAGGGTGTTCCATTTAAAAAAACATAAGTTTGGTCTGCCACCATCTTATGGAACACCCTGTAAGATTGTAACTAATTTTAAAATGTGGAGTTTAAAGCTGTCTACAATTTTTGTCAATAACTTTTTTTTGTAATTTTTACTATAACAGATCTACTGAGCTTCCTCACACTAATCAATCACACTGTATAGAGTTTTTCACCAAATCAATACTTTTCGAGTTATTTGCAAGTGAATATGTTCATTTTTCAACAAAATAACCACGTTTTTAGACGGTTTTTCTCAAATAACTCAAAACGTAAGCATTTTGTCGAAAAAAATATTCTTAGCAACTATAAAAAAGTGAAAAAAAAACGGTGTATATATTAGGTCTCTATACCTAGCAAAAGCAGAATTATAGCTAATGAAAAATAGGTTCATATTCGAAAAATTACAAATAGAATAATTTAATGTGAAATATCCAAATAATGAAGCATTCTTGGGGAAAACACATTACAACTTTTTTAAAGTAAAAAATGAATAACCATTTTCAATTTCGTTCCAAAACGAAAATACAGCCGCATCACATTCTAGTCCAATCAGAGAGGGCAGCAAGCACCTCTACCGGTTTCGAAACTTATTAGTCTCTCATCAGGAGGCACATATGCTGCTCTCTCTGATCCAACCAAAACAAACCCCGGCGTGTAGTCACGCATTGCAACGAACGAAATGGCATAGATGCCCTAGCGGCAACTGCTAGCAAAAGACTAGTTTTCAATCTAATGGCATATAAAACAACATAATGTTACTCTACATCACACCAGACTGAAAACAATGGGAACCTTCTGTGGTTACACCTCCGAGGCTTCTACAATTTGCAAGCCACAACGGATGCTGAAACTAAGGAAGATGAGGGAATTTTATAATTTATAATTCACTTCACATCTGCTCAGCGCGGTAAAGTTCCAACGAGAATGGTTCCCTTCGTACTCCAATCAGAGTAAACATGTAAATAAAAAATGAATAACCATTTTCAATTTCGTTGCAATTTCGTTGTATTTTCGTTTTGCAACGAAATTGAAAATGGTTATAGATTTTTGATTTACATGTTTACTCTGATTGGAGTACGAAGGGAACCATTCTCGTTGGAATTTTACCGCGCTGAGCAGATGTGAAGTGAATTATAAATTGTAAAATTCCCTAGTCTTCCTTAGTCTCAGCATCCGTTATGGCTTGCAAATTGTATAAGCCCCGGAGGTGTAACCAGAGAAGGTTCCCATTGTATTCAGTCTGGTGGGATGTAGAGTAACATTATGTTGTTTTATGTGCCATTGGATTGAAAACTTAGTCTCTTTTTAACCCGGCACCTGCCACGTGGCTTTGCAAGGCATCAACTGCCACGTGGGGTGCTCACAGCACCCCTTAAAAATTTTCTGTGATCTACTTGTTTATAAACAAATTAATGTGTTGAGTTACACAAGAATATAAAAAACATGTTTTATTAACTTATTAGCTACTAATATATTATAAAAGTTAAAAAATAAAATTAAAAAGGTGTTATAAGCAAATTAGCAAGTACCAACCCATAATAAATGAAGTGATGTAAAATATCTAAGAAAATTAAAATTTATTGAGTTAGAGAATATATTAATAATTTAGATCAGTTATTACAATAGAAAAATGTAAATCTGACCTGTTTATCAAAAACATAAAAAAATTTTACTGCCAGATGATGACACCCCAATTCGAATGAGCTACAATTTCAGAATGACACTAAATAACCACTTCAAACACAAACAGATCTATGCTATATAATATTATTGAAAGCTACTATGACGCACAGGACGGTTAACAAATTTGAAATACCAAATATTTGATGAAAATGTGTTATGGGGTGCTGGTAGCACCCCACGTGGCAGGTGCCGGGTTAAAGTGTTTAAAAAAGCTTTATTTCTGTTTTCATAAAAAAATTTGTAGTATCAAATGTAAGCAAGTTACGCTCAAAATAAAGTTGGTCCCTTTTGTTTTGGCAAAAAAAATCAGGAAGATCACCCCCCAATTAGCAACTTCATTGAAATTAACCGTTACCGCTTCACAAGTTACTTTACTTATGTTGTGTTTATATGATCTGTTAGTTTCATCGATTCAAAGTGCTTATTTTTGAAAAAATTTGGTTTTAAAGTAAAATTTTTAAAAATTTCAATTTAAAAAAAAATGTTTTTTTTTCAAAATAACTTAAAAATTGTTAGAGATACCAAAACTCTTAAACAATAAAAAAGATCGGCTTTACTTTTCTGAATATTTTGCATTTCTTTGTTTTTCTGTAAGACAAAAATTGGTTAAGATTCGATGTTTCTAAATTTGCATACCCTCGTGATAAGTGACTCGTTCAAGCCCTTTTACCTAGAGCTCTTTCAAAAATAAGGACTTTGAACCGATGAACCTTACAGATCATATTATTATCAATACATACGCGAGTAAAAGCTTGTGAAGTGGTAACAATTAAGTTCATTTGAAATGTTAATTAGAGGGTGATTTCCCCGATTTCTTACCAAAAAAATGGACCAACTTTATCTTGAGCGTAACTTGTTTACTTTTGATGCTAAAATTTTTTTTAAACAAAAATAAGCATTTTTTAACCACTTTAAAAAAGTTAAAATGAGTTTTCCCCAAAAAAATGCTTCGTTTTTTTGGTTATGGTACGTTAAAATATTCGATTTGGAATTTGACAAATATGAACCTATTTTTCATTAGCTATAATTCTGCTTCTACTAGGTATAGTGACCTAATATATACACCATGTTTTTCACCTTTTTACGTGCTATATTTTTGATAAGAATTTTTTTCCACCAAATACTTACTTTTTGAGTTATTTGCGAAAAACCGTCTGAAAACGTGGTTATTTTGTAGAAAAATTAACATATTCACTCGCAAATAACTCGAAAATATTAACTTGGTGAAAAAGCTTTATAGAACAAAAGTTGCTTAGAATTAGTCATTTTATCCATTTCCGGAATTATTTCGAACATATATTGTTTACCCCGGGGTGAAACTCACCCCTAGGGTAAAAGCACACATCGGCACAATATCATTTTTTCTTTGACTTGTTAGCTATGTATATGCCAAATTTCATGTCAATCCAAGCAGTTCTTTAAAATTTAGAGGTTTTGCAATATTTTACCTTTAAAGAACGTAGGTACTAAAAAAGCCTCTATTTGTTTATTTTTTGTACGTGTAGTGTAGATATAGTCCGTTCGCTAAACTCATACACAATTGGCTAGTGATTTTAGTAAGTCATTTTGCCAATTTTGGTAAAATTGGCAAAAAATCATTACTAAATAGTTAATAATTATTAAATTGTTAGTAATTTTGACAATTTTGCAAAATTGACAAAAAACAAAAAAATTACGGACTAAAATCTCTAGCCAGTTGCGTCTGAGTTTAGCGAACCGAGTATATATTTGCAGGGACACGGGGAAAAATAAGAGGCGGAAGGAGTATAGGAAGAAGGAGAGTGTCGTCGTTTGAAGAATTTAAGGGACTGGGTTATATGGAACTCTTTAGAGCAGCGGTAGATAGAATAAAGATAGTGATGGTGATATCCAACCTCCGATTGGGAGACGGCACTAGCAGAAGAAGGTATATTTGCGAGTAACTGTGTACCTACTTATATTTATATTCTTCTGCGTTTTATTTTTCCTCTAGGAAAAGTTCTAAAGATTTAAAATTGTTTGAAACTTAGGGCCGGTATTTCCAACCTCACTTAAGCCAAAGCTTACTTTAAGCCTTTGCTTAAGCTTAGATGCCTGTATTTCCACTTCAATTTGAGACTAAGCCTAGGCTTAAACCAAATAATTTTAAGCTAGCGCGGGAGTTGGTTTAAGCCTTTGCTTAAAATTTGTTTTCTGTTTTTTGAGGTTATTTCTATAGATTATCAATTATAGAGTTATTTTGAAAACCAACTTTTGAGTAATAACGTTATTATTAGATTATTAAATAATAATCTAATAATCTATTAATTTATTAATCGTAATAACGAGTAATAGAATTCTTACTGTACTTTTGGAAGGTGTAGGCATATGAAAATTATTTTTTCTACAACCACTATTCAAAGTGCACTTTTCTGCACGGTTTTATGTTAGCAAACTTGATATTTTCTCACAGTATAAGATATTTGACATTAGTGTGCAGAAAAGTGACGTTTCTGTGCCGCAAAGTGACGTTTCTGTGCCGCAAAGTTCTTTTCTGCACAGTTGACTACCTCATTCTGAGTAACGTTATATTCTGTTTACATCCGTGGACTACCGCATTCTGAGTAACGTTATATTCTGTTTACATCCGTGGTTAAACTTTAGACAAATATATAATCTATAAGACAATTATTATATTTAACTATAGCATAGAAACTAAATTATGGATGTTACAACTGTTTTATTTTACAATTTTATTCTTATTAAACATTTTATAATTATCAAATAACCAATAAGGATTTAGCAACCTGTGCAAGAGACGTGGAATGAAGTAGGTTTTGTGTAAATCCGTGACTGCATAAATATAATGTCAATAATGTGTAATAATTGTTTAAATTTAAACAAATTAAGGCAGTGCATTAATTTTTTAACTGATTTCTGTGCAATTTATTTAGGTATAAGGAATTTAAATTGATTAGTAGGTATTAATTAAATACAGCTTAAAATTTATCACATAGGTACCTATTATAATTAATCGTTGTTTAAAAAATTGTGATTTTTATTTTTAGGAAAAACTGTGCTTGTAGAAAAAGTATAGTGTGAAACACGTGCAGAAAGGTAATTTCTCACTCGTTTGAATTGCGGCACTCGCTTGCGCTCGTACCGCAACTTTTCAAACTCGTGAGAAATTAGTACCTTTCTGCACTTGTTGCACAATATACTATATTTCTACAATGCTTGGTAGGTATATTATTTATTTTACAAAAATAAACTTACATTCCAATTTGACATTTAGGAATATATGCAATAAACAAAACTACAAAGACGGATTTATTGATTATGCAAAATAACAATAAAAATATAAATAAGAGAAAATATAGACAATAAACTAACAATACATGTACCATGCACACAAAATTAAGTGAAGTAAATGACATTGATACAGATGACAAAATAAAATTAAATGTCAACAGTAGTGGTTTTTACCTCAGAACAGTTAGTTCTGGCATTTTGACGTATTCAGAGGTACCAAACCAATTAACTTTACAGTTAAGCATCAGTTTAGTTAAGGAAATGATGGAAATACGGCACCCAGCTTAAGCTTCTCCTTAACTTTTTACACAGGCTTAGCTAAGCAAAAGCTTAAGTAGCTATTGAAATAGCGGCCCATAGAAATTAGACAAACGTCTATGCTATCTTCTTCTTCTTGATGTGTCTATCCTTGACAAATGTTAGCGATCATCATGACAAGCTTTATCTTTTTTGCAGCAGCGCGGAAAAGTTGCACAGATGTTGTGTTAAACCAGGTTCTGAGGTTCTTCAATCAGGATGTTCTTCTTCTTCTTGTATCGAGCTTTCCAAATATTTTTCCTTGCAGTGTGGCTTGTCGGAAGGCAATTCTGGATTTATTTCGCATATGTCCGAAGTATTGTAAATTTTGAGATTTGATGGTGAACCATACCTCTCAGTTCGTCTTCAATCTTTGAGGTTGTCCTCATTTGTGGCTCAGTCAGCCCACGAGATTTTAAGTACTTTCCGATTATAGCCGCATCTCAAATGCTTCCAATTTTCTGTACATATCTTTGTCCTTGAAGAGTTACAAAGAATGTTGAAAGAACTAGATAGAGAATCGACAAAGATAGGATTGAAGATGAATTACAGTAAAACAAAAACCATGACCAATCGACAAGAATAACTAATAATTACAGTGGCACAAACAAGAATAGAACAAGTAATTGAGTATATATATCTAGGACAAATCACTAGATTAAATAAAGAAAATCAGACCAAAGAAATAAAGAGAAGAATAAGATAGGCCTGGGCATCATTCGGAAAACTGTCTTATATTCTAAAGAACAGAAAATACCCGCAATACCTAAAAACAAAAGTCTTCAATCAATGTATACTCCCTGTTCTAATATATGACTCTCAGACATGGACGCTTACAAAAGAAAATATGGAAAAACTAGCAAAGACAGAAAGATCCATGGAAAGACAAATGCTGAACATTAAACTATCAGACAGGAAAAGAATCGAATGGATCAGTAACAAAACAAAAGTGAAAGATGTCTCTACTCAAGTAGCAAAGCTTAAATGGAAGTTCGCAGGACACACCCTACGGCAGAAGGATGAAAGATGGACAAAGATGATTATACATTGGAGACCGTGGAACCACAAACGAAAAAGGGGAAAGCCACAGATGCGATGGTCAGATGACCAATATAGAAAGGCATGGAAGAAGGAAGAGGAGGCCTATATCCAAGTAGGGATGTTTAGGGCTGATTAGATAGATAGATCTTTTTGTTTAAGGTCCACGGTTCAACGCCATAAAAAAACACAGAGAAGACATAGTATCGCAGTATTCTTATTTATATGCCAAGAGAGAGGTTGTGGCTCTTGAAAAAGGCCCCCATACGGTTGAAGGTTGATCCAGCTTTTCCGATGCGTGCTCTTACCTCTTGGTTGTTTGTCCAATCTTCATTTATTATGGTGACGTTATAGTTGTATTGCGACACTTTTTCTACAGGGGTTTGGTCAATGGGTGACAATTACGACAGAGATGAATGAGCCTATTAGGTGAGAAGTCTCTTTCTAATCGACGGGGTTAATCCAATGACGTTGGGTTTATCGATCACGTCACTTTCCCACTGTCGCCGATTGGATGAACTCCTCCGATTAGAAAGAAACTTCCCACCTAATAGGCTCGCTCATTTGTCTCTGTCGCAATCGTCACCCATTCTAAGGTAGCAGCGCGCAGTCCAGATATTATAATGTTTGGTACATTCGATGTCAAATCACTCAGGCAAAAAATTTTGGATCTCTGATTTGTCTGAAAATTGGTATATAGCTTCTGCGGGACATAAAAATAAGATATTTAGGGCCGGTACTTTATGTCCCGGTTAAACCTCGGTTAGCTAACCGGGGTTTAATCGGGACAGAAAAGTACCTCATAGAGCCTCTTGCGTTGTAATAAAAGCAATTATAATTATCATTATAATTATTTATGAATATAATAATAAGTATAATTGCGTTTATGTCTATGTTATGCATATATTTCTGTCCCGATTAAACCCCGGTTAACTAACCGGCTGTTAACGGAGACATAAAGTACCGGCCCTTAAGGTCAAAGAATCTTCTTCTTTTTTTCTCAAAATGTTATTTTATGCGATTTTACAGTGATTTGGTGTTTATTTAAACAAATTTGCATTTTCTGTCGCAAAGTATCAATTAAAACATAATATTTTAATAGAAGGGACTCAAAAATGTCATTATATGGCATTATAACAAGTTATTTTGATTCAAAACAAGGTTTTGATCAAATTTTATAGTGTAGAAAACGTTAAAATACCGTTTTTTACATTTTTACATTCCCAAAATACATCATCATCGATTTGAATTATATTACCATACGAAAAAAGTTACACGCAGTAATATCAGACTCAAAAGTATATTAGTCCAGTCGGAATAGCATTTGACTTTGCATGCCGAGCTGCCCAAAATTTTATTTTTCTAATCTTTAGGGGAGTTAACAGTAGCTTAAATTTAAAATCACGAATGAATTCCTCCGTTACGTTAGCCGCCATCTTGATTTTAAAGGAGAACCTGTTTTGCTCAATATCTCTGTCATTTTTAACTTTTCGACAAAAATAGTAGAAACTGAAATTGTTCCAAATAAATCGTGTTTGCAATTATTACAATTTCTTTTTAACAATTTTTGTCGTGAGGTCGATATTTTCGTGTTAATTTTACTTACAGTAGACGCCTATATTTTTGACTATGATATTGCATGTAACTTTTTTGGTATTGTAATATAATTCAGATCCTTCCCACCACTTAAAGTTCTATGTTTTGGCTATCTGCGGGCAAATTTTTAGCCAAATCGATTATGACGTATTTTGGAAATGGAGAAAAATGTAAAGAACGGTATTTTAACGTTTTCTACAATATAAAATTTGGTCAAAAACTTGTTTTGAATCAAAGTAACTTGTTATAATGCCATATAATGACATTTTTGAGTCCCTTCTATTAAAATATTATGTTTTCCATTGATACTTTACGATATAAAATGCAAATTTGTTTAAATAAACACCAAATCACTGTAAAATCGCATAAAATAACATTTTGAGAAAAAAGAAGAAGATTTTTTGACCTTAAATATCTTATTTTTACGTCCCGCAGAAGCTATATACCAATTTTCAGACAAATCGGAGATCCAAAATTTTCTTTGCTCCAAAATTGAGTGATTTGAAATGGAATCACCAATCACGTTTATAGGTTTCGTTGACGTAGAGTTAATCTCCTATTTTCTTTTTCTTGCTAATGATCATAAGATAAATAAAAGATTTATTTCGGAAAATGATATAGCTGACGATTTTTTGTACTGCAATGACGTAACAAAAACTTTGGCGACTCTGTACTTCTCATCTTTGATGTCAATAAAAAATTTAATAAGTATTTATTTGCTTATATTTTTAAATTGTCTTGCTGGAAGCAGAAGCTTCAAGATTACGTTGGCCACCTTGTATAGTCTCTGAACATATATCAAGCAAAAACAATGACAAAACGAACAAGACAAATCTTAACAATATCCCTTCAGGTACAAAGATGTTGGAAATTTGGGAGAGAAGGGCTCGATTAAAAACGTCTGTACAAGAAAAGTCATCAAGTAAGCCCACGGGCCATTAGCTGGGAAAATAAGAGTTTTCAATTTCCATCAGCTTCGTTCACGATACACAGGTCCGGCTCAGAGAACAATACATAGGTATTCCAGGGAAAATTTGACTAAAGAACTTGGTAAATATTTTCTTATAGCCTTTTTTAATAAGTATGTTATTTGAAAATGTCTCCCTTAATTTTATTTTATCTTTTCTCAATGAGATACAGATAATAACATAACCTCTTAAGAGTCCATCCAGCATGTTGGTTGTCATCCTCTGCTGGGTTTGTCTTCTCTTGGGCGCCAGTTGGGCGATTAAGGATCTCGCCGTAGCAAGCTCGGCTGGTTCTATGGTCGATTCTCGCACACAGATTTTGGGAACTTCTTCTTGTTTTTATTTGTCGAAGGACCAGCTAGAAATCCAGCACCTGCAAGGAATAATCTTTGCTAGGGATAAGGAGAGGGTGATAGGTAATTAAAACACAATGTTTATAAAGTAACAAAAAAATAGGTATATTGAAGAGTTGAATTAATCGAAGAATAAATGTGAGATAGCAGATTGATATTATAAGTTTAAATTACGAGTAAATGAGACAGTTTATCACGCATAGAGTTTTTGATAGAACAGCGAACCGTTTCCACGTAATGGCAACACCGCGAACTTGACGAGAGGTAAATGAATAAGATGTACTTAGGATTATCTTTGTACTTACAGTTGATACAGCTGATATTGTTTTACTATTTGGCACTATCACTTACTTCCTAGTTGATAAGGCCACAGACATTAACTATATTGTTATACTTGAGGTGAAAATAGACAAAAACTACATTATTTGGAGCTTCTTCAATGCGGTGTGCATTCGACGATGATTAAAAACATACTCTTAGTTGTTAGTTGGGCAACTTTTAGTTTCGTTGTTTGGCGGGAAAAGATAGTTGGCGGGATGGGTAAAAAACTGGTTTTGAAGGGACAGGTACAAGGTTCTAATATGTTGAAATATTAAAAATATTTATTCACTGTAGAAATTTATGGGAAATTTATACACCAGTCAATTAGTTTTCTGGTACATATTGAGTATTTCTATTGTTCTAAGGTCTTTGTCCTGGAATCTCTGCAGTATTTCTAGGTTTCTTTGACTTCCTGTCCCCCATAGTTGGATACCATAGGTCTGCACTAATTTTAATATGGCTTTATATTATATTAGTGGGATGTGGGTTTGTCGAAGGATGCTGAAGATCTCTTGGACATAACACGTGACCAACAACGAGGTGCTGACAAAAATGGGGACTGAGAGAGACCTAAATATCGTAAAAACAGAAAAACTAGTTATCTAGGACATATTTACAGAGGAGAAAGATACAAATTTTTACGACTCATAATGGAAGGGAAAGTGGAAGGAAGAAGAGGTCCAGGAAGAAGAAAATGCTCCTGGCTGAAGACCGTAAGAGACTGGAAAGGTGTGAACACACATTCGATACTAAGAACCGCTGAAGATAGAGAGCAATTTGCTGTAGTTATAGGTAATCTTCAGTAATGGAAAAGGTACCTTAAGAAGAAGATTATATCTGTAGTTTGTTCTCAAGAGATAGTTAAGATTTACGACCGATGATCCATAATATTTATCGGAATTGTATTATTAGTTGTATGCTTTTTGTGGAACAGTGTTAATCTCCTATCACAGTGTATTCCTAGTTACTCGACAGTCTCGATTTGTGGGAGCTATGTTTCATTCAGAGTTATAGGTGGATATGTTTTTTTTTCACGGTGAAAGTAACATGGGTGGATTTACTTTCATTCGCCTTTATCAGGAAAATGTAAACTAAAGAAACTGTTACGTTATATAGAGCATAACATGGGGAAGTTGCTTTTTTGACAGTTCGTGAAGTGCATTTCTTGTTTATGCAATAATTTTTGTATAGGTAATATTTGTAATTTTATTTTGTTTATGTTTTTGTAATTTTATAGCCTTATTTTTCTTTTTTTATTTTTTATAGCCCTTATTTTTCTTTTTATTCTTTGTAACGAGATTTTGTAAATTAGTTTTCCCAAGCAATGTTTTATTTTTTCTCATCAGAGTTTTTTGTCCTTATTCCGATGCTGATTTGAAGCCTCTGTCATTTCGGAGGCGTACTTCTTAATCTTATATATGAATTTCTCTCGAGGTTCGTAATTGAAAGTGCGATATTTGAATATCGTAGCGAATGGCACAAATCGATTATCCGTCTGGAATTTTTATTGGATTCGATTGCATTTGGAAGAGCAACTTATATATTTCGATTCGATAAGCAGCGGATAAGTAATTTACTTTAGATTTTATGCAAAAATAGAAAAAAAGAAAAATATTGCGAATTTATAGGAAGAAAATGGGGACAGAAATATATTAACAACAAAATACAGGGTGATTGATTAGTAGGGTAAGGTTCAATAGATCCGCTATATTAATAGATAGCAATAAAAGTTAATAACAAAAATTGTAGCCAACTTTGAGCTTCATATTACAAAATTAGTTAGCATGTTACAGGTTGTTCGATAACACAGTGGCAGACCAAACTTATATTTTTTTTAACGGAACATCCTATATTTTATTTCATATTCGAAATTCTGTTAACTTCTCCATCACAAAAATAAAGAGGTTTGTTATGTTATACAGGGTTTTAACAAAGTTATAACCAATTTTGTATGAAAATCGTAACAACTTCAACTCCCTGTATAAATAAAAATAAGCATCACATCAATGGTTTATTAATACCATATTTTTTTATTTATTGTCAAAATTTTTAAGAATTATTGACATTGCTAATTTTCTTTGTATCAAATACAGGGTGAGTCAAAACGCAAGTACATTATTTTCTCTGTAATGATAAAAGGAACACCCTGTATTTTATGTCATTATTGAAAAGTAACATTACCGTACTTTTTCTATAACGGTATTAGCATTACCTAATTTTTATATAACATACCCTATGTCCAAATTTATTAGGTTTCGAGATATTTTCATTTTTCAGAGCAAATTAGTTTAGGTGTTTAAATTTATCTAAATTTTAAGTAAGCCATGACTGAATTGGCAATTGACAATTACTGATTTTATCAATCCGGTATTCAATGTAACAATGTAAAAAATAAAGAAATAAATAGCTATTTGTATAACAAAGGAGGAAAGTGCTACTTTTCCTTCCGATAATGAAGTTTACTGCCTGACGCGTAGCGGAGGGCAGTAATTATTCGAGGGAGGAAAAGGCACTTTACTCTCATGCTATACATATGATTTTTCCACCTTCCTCAAATATCAAGTAATTTTTTCATTTTTAAATATTTTATTTATGATGTAACTAAATGACAAAATCTATTCGAGCACTTAGGGCCGGTTGTTCGAACGCTAATCAAAACTGATGATTATCAAATATTTAATTACAATTATATTTGATTAAGCGTACTCATAGATATATAATACTCTAGATTGCGCCTTACGATCTTAAAATGGGTGACGGTTGCGACAGAGATAAATGAGCCTATTTGGTCGGTAGTCTCTTTCTAATTCAAGGGGAGTATCGACGACGTCACTATCCTACTCTGTCGTCGAGTATTTTAGATGGTTTGACAGTTCGAGCGGATGGCGACGAGAACTGGTCGTTTGTCTTCGGACGTGGATAATCCTGGTTCGAATCCCGTACCAATCTTTACTTTTTTTATTTTTTATTTAATCAATATTTCGTTTATTAGATATTATTACATCTCTAAAGTAAATCTATCCAAAGAAATATATAACAAATAAGAAAAACTGTGTAGGTACCTATAGATTTTTAAAAATATAAAAGCCAATGTTATTTTTTTAATACTTAAGTTAATTGTAGAATAGTATAAAGTAATTGTTAAAAATATTCGTAAAAAATTACCAATAATTAATATCAACATAATATACCATCGATTTATTAATTGAATCGGTCATTTCAAAACCAACATGAGTCACATATTCCTAATTTTACAGAAGAGCAAAGAAAACTAACTATTAATAGTCGAAAGATTGATGAAATGGATGACATCCAGAGTTATATTGTAGTTTTGTTGCTAATGTTTTTACTGGACTGGTGTCGTTTTTGCACACAACGTTTATCTTAAAGGAGTCTATTCCTCTCAAAAAGTTAGTTTCTGAAAATTGTGGACTTTGCTGTTTTTGAAATGACCGATTCAATTATAAGTAATTAGACATTATTTTTATTTATGAAACTATTGTTACAATTTTTTAAAAAAGTAGAAGCAAAACATTAGACATTATTTTTATTTATGAAACTATTGTTACAATTTTTTAAAAAAGTAGAAGCAAAACAAACATTCACATCATTCGAATAAGGACGAATTTATATTAATAACGAATGACTTTTATTTTACTATGCAGTTCACAAATTATGTATTCCAATATTAACTTACTATACATACATTTATTATCTGCTAGATTTACTTAGGTCCATTTTTCAGATGTAAAAATATCTAATAAACGCAATATTGATTAAATAAAAATAAAAAAAGTAAAGTTGGTATGGGATTCGAACCACGATTACCCACCTCCGAAGACCAAAGACCATTTCCCGTCACCACCCGCTCCAACTGTCAACACATATTACTCGATAAAGTGGGATATTCACGTCGTCGATATTCCCCTTAAATTAAAAAGAGACTACCGACCAAATAGGCTCATTTATCTCTGTCGCAACCGTCACCCATTTTACGATCTCAGGGCGCAATCTAGAGTATTATATATCTATGAGCGTACTTCTGACAGATGTCGCATTTTGAGGTTATGTTGACTGATTTATTTTATTATTTTGGTGTTAATTTAAAACAAAACATAATTAAACTCTTTCTGATGTTAATTTCTTGTTTTTACTTACAAATCAATAATAATAATAAGCAATTTTAAATAATTTAAGAGCTGCGGCTATATTTTAATTACTGTTTTACCTACAATCAATAACTGATTAGTGTTTTACATGTATTTTTCATGTCGCGATTTGATTTCCATCAAGAAAATTGATTACAATAAATTATTGATTATAATCAACTTCTTGATTAGCGTTCGAACAACCGGCCCTAAAACTAACAAGTGGTACAGTATAACTGTCAACTGTCAAATGTAAGTCAAATTATTAATGTAAACATTGTTAAATCAAAATAACAATTTACTGTTTTTACCATTTTGCAAAATACAGGGTGCTCTATAAATAAACGTTAAAATGTATAGATACTTACTTACTACTAGTAATTATTCAAGGGAGGAAAAGGCACTTTACTCCCATGTTATACATTACAAGTGTCAACCAAAAATTTTCGTACACATCTGGCCGTTGAGTGTAGTACAGCTTTCTGCATGGTCTTATAGATATGTTCAGTCAGACCCAGCTTTTTATGTTTTCTAGGAGGTCCTTCGGAATGACTCCAGTAGTAGAGAGAATAATAGGTATCGTCTGGGTACTTTCCACTATTCAGAGCAACAGTATCTAAGATCAGAATAGCCATGATGATTGCCTTTGTCGCGGAGATGGCACGTAAAGAAGAAGAAGACGAGTACATTCCATTTTCCATTGTCCCCATATTTGTATTGCCAGATCTCTGTATTTAGTGATTTTTTCCTTGTATTTAACCGCAGAATATTGTTGTTAGGTACCTATTAGTTTTTTTATTTTCTTAGAAGTTTATTAACTAGTACGATATCCGGTCTATTTTATGCCCCTAATTGTTTATGTCTTCTTCTTTTACTTCTTGGAGATTTTTCGATCTGTTTAATTCTGAAGCTGCCTCTTGTTAATTTCCTGGGAGGTAGATTGCCAACCATCCCTCTATCTTTTAGGTGGTCTTTTAGGGCAGGTTATTTTCTAGGGCAATTTTTGGGAGTCTATTCTCATCCATTTGCCTTACATGATTGTACCACATCCTCTTGCTCTGCCTTCCCCATCTTACACTATCTTGAGTTGTATAATATGAACTTACAGATTGCCTTTTAGAAGGCGTTGTAAAGTGGTTCCAGGCTTATTTTGATGTCATTTTTATGTTGAAAGTCAGACTGCAAAAGTTGAGTCGTTATTAATTGTTATTTAAAAACGGAAAACCTTAACCAATCAGCATTAAGGCTAATTCTAGGATGCATGAAATCAACCCCCACTACAGCTCTGTTAGCAGAAACAGGAGAGATGACCCTGGAATTTACGAGGAGATGGTTAGCAACAAAATTCATGTTAAAAATATACAGCAACCAAAATCACCCACTGTTGGAATTAACACATGAAGTAAACCAGGCATGCAGTGACAATTTTGGTTACTGGAGACAGAAAGAGCGTCCATATTTAGTAGAAGCGTTAGATTATCTAAAACCATTTAAAAAAATAGTCCATAAAACAGATGTGATAGCTGATTGCATACAAAATTATGACACCTTATATGGACGAGTCCCTACAATTCAACTGAATATTAATAAAACTGGCAGTAATCAAAATACAACATTTAAAATAGTATCTGAGAAGTTTTCTAGAAAATATACATTTGTTTACACTGATGCATCAAAATGCGAAATTGATCAACAAATACAAACTGGTTATGGAGTGTATATTCCTAACATTGATTTTTCATTTTCATCTAAGTTACCTTCAATTATGAATATATGTACAGCAGAAGTAGTAGCAATTAATAAGGGTATAACTGTGTGCTTAAATAAGGGCATTACTGATTGTATTGTCTTTAGTGATTCTAAAAGCGCTATACAAAAATTAAGTCAAATATGTAATAATTCAAAAAGTGATTATATTGCACTAGAAACAAAAAAATTAGTTATCGAGGCCAATTGTATCGGCAGAAACTATAAACTATGCCGGATTCCAGGTCACTCAGGAATAGAGGGCAATGAACATGTGGATAATTTGGCAAACATTGGCAGGTGTCTTAAGATTCCCCAGGAGATAAAAATAAACTAAACAGAACTTTGGCCAATTCTAAAAGATAATATAAAAAATGAACACAATCATTGTTGGAAGTCAAAAATACAAATTAAAGGAAAATGGTATTCAGAAATACAAGTAACATTTCCAGAAAAACCCTGGTTTCACAAATTCCCATATATAGATAGAAGGCATTTGACAAATATAATAAGAATGAGAACAGGACATTGTTGCACAAGCTCACATCTATATAGATTAAAAGTAAAAGAACATCCTTACTGTGAATGCAGAAAAATTGAGGATCTAGACCATTTTCTTCTACAGTGTCCAATAAGAGTACCCAAGCAGTTTAATCTGAGAACCGAACTTACAAAATTAGGAGTACCAAAGAATTCCAATGTTCAAAATATATTGCAACACCTTACTCATCAACAACTAGAGGCAGTGATTATTCATTTAAATATTAACAAAATGAATTTATGAATTTAAAATACTTCGACCCGCACTTACGTCCCCCAATATTCTTACTTGGTAAATCAAGGAACATTTTTAGGTTTTCATTTCAGTGTTGCAGCATTGCTTGGAGCAAGACGAGCTGCAATATAATCAAATGTACTGGCAGATGCAAAAGTATGCAAGCCAAGAAAGAGAGTAAGAAGAAGAAGAAGAACCTTAACCAATCATCTTGAGTGGACCAAAAAATCATAAAGATAACTGTTATTTTTACTTCGGCTATGTCAAGGGTTTCAATTCGAAAAATAAAAATACAATTCAATATCCTGATTTACCGTCTGCTAAACGACGTATACCTCATAGACCAGAAATGTCCATTCCTCCACCTTTCACCTTTTCTTCACACTATCCAACAGCAATTATCAGATGAAACTTCAAAGGAAAAACCCATGAAGACGAATTCAGTCGTGATATAGACCAATCTCACCAGTTTATCCAAGCTGAACGAAACATCCAAGCTGACGTTTCACTGCGAGCCAAGATCCCAAACCGCCAGCTACGACGAAGATCAGGAGTGACTGATGCTGTAGAGAGAATATCAACACTGAAGTAGAACTGGATAGGTCACGGCTCGAACGGCAGATAACAGATGACCAAATCGGATACTGCAATGAAGACCAAGAGATGATGCCTACCGAAGTAGAGGTCGTCCACCAACAAGTTGGACTGACGATCTAGAACATTGCCATAAGAATTTGATGCAAGAAGCACAAGATTGAAACAGATGGACAATTATGAGGGAGATCAATGTCCAGTAATCAACAAACGGAGATTGAATGATGAATATTTATATTTTTGTAGATTCCAAGCTTACAAATACTTTTTGCTAATCATAAAACAGTAGGATGTTTTCATATGCCATATTTCCTGCAGTTATTTAATTTATTTATTGGCTCATGTACACCCAAATTACTATTAGACCAGGGCGGATCTGTTTTGAGGTGGATGTGAGAGGTGGCATTCGGATTTTTGCAGATAAAGTTAGGTGACAACTTCAATACATAATTATAATTGACTTATGCTCCTTCTCAAATATACCCTGAACATTAATAAAAAAAATATTTAAAAATTTCGAAAAATATCGATTTTTTTCTACTTTCATTGCATATAACTTTAAAACGATTTATTTTAGAACAAAGTTGTAGGGAAAGAAAATAAAGATAATTCAATTTTGTATAATATAGGACTGGTTTAAAATGTCTTAAATTATTACCCTTTCTGCAAATTAGCAATAAATAGAAATAAAGGGGCAAAAAATACTGTTTTTATTCAATGTTTTTCAACCACTTTTGTTGCACTTAGAACCTTCATAATTCGCTTAGAAAATTCATACAACATACTTAAGCTGTCTACCAAATTTCATTAAAATCGACCTAATAGATTTTGCATAATAATTTTACAATCTAAATTTTTTTAAAAAAGTTCAAACTTTTTAAAAACTTTCTGAACAAAAAGTAGACCATTTAGAAGTTTGCTAATTTTTTTACATATATAGCGGTTTTCTACCTATCTAATACACTTTACTTAATTAAAATCGGATTATTTAAGAGCGGCCTCAGCACTGTTTTAAAGTTATAAACAATGTTTTGGCTTATAAACAAATACAGTGAGGACGTTTAAGTTGGAATAAATTCATTTTCTTGAGAATGGGCGACTCTGGAGGTAAATCCCGAAAGAGATCGATTTTTGTTTTTAAATTATAATTTTTTGGCATAAATATCATAGTAGTGACGTCATCCATCTGGGTGTGATGACGTAATCTAAATATTGGAATTAATTTAATTCAAAAAATTTTTCATAAAACGTATTTTATCATATATTTACAACATTTTACAATTTGCTTCTTTCTATTTTACGAGACATACACTAAAAGGTTACATTAAGTTTAAAACACAGGGCACAAAATACAAAATGGACGTGTATGTGACTTGTACCAAAGTAGTATTAAATTTAATTGCTTGGAAAACGTCTGTGGAATCAGCGAAGAAATAACGAGCACAAGAAGCAAGAACTGAACTAACTGTGCCGATGCCAACAATTTTATACGAATACTCTGGATCAGACACAAAAAATCAGAAATAAATGATCCAGGAAGTTTTAGATTAAATTTGTGGCAGTTTTGCTAATATGAACATTTTACGCATTTGAAAATTATTGCTATAATAGTTTGTGATAGTCACTTTGCTTGTTTATTTTGATTTACACAAACACACATTTCTTCCTATAGTAAATATAGTCTGCTGATCATGAATCTGAGATTAGTTTTTTTTAGCACGTCAGGTTTTCAGGGAAAGTTTGTTTGAAATTGTTTATAGGCTATTGATTATGTTCAAAATAAGAGAGCTAAAAGGAACTACAACGTTAACGGGATTTTATTATCTCATATGGTCAATGGACCTCTAGATTTGAAAAAACCGTGGAGTGCTACCATTTAGATGGGTGCGTTTTGAGAAAGGGGTGAATTAGTCCCTAGGCACAGGGTGAATTAGGGTGAGTTATATGCACTTTTGGTACAAACAAGTCTACAGGAGAATAGTTCCAGGTTATATTTACTATTAAAATATCACATTTTAAAGTCAAAAATATTTGTATTTACAAAAATATACTCAAAAGAAAAGCAGGAAAAAAACACGAAAGAAAGCAATTTTGTTTTTTGCCCCATATCTTTTTCCACAGAGATATAGGTACATGCATTGCTTCAGCGAAAATAACATTCATCCTTCCTCTTTAAAATGACTTTTAGTAAAAGTCTCTATAATTTGCGATTTCTGAAATATGATTTTTCAAATTTCTCTGCTCACAACATGTTTGGGCCATTTTCCCATTATTTCGCAAACATTGTTCCGTACCTTTTTTCTACGCATTTCTAGGTATATAATATAATGGTACATTTAATAGAAAGAGAAGTCAATTACCTTTATAATGGTCTATTGTATAAGGTTGTACGACTATTTTTAAGCAAGTTATGGTTTTTCAAAATTTTATACTTTTAATGATTTTTGATATTGTTCATGATTATTTTTAAAATTTTTCATTCTGACTTTTTTTCTTGTACATTTAGGTATACACATTGTGAAACAAAAAAAAAAGCATATTTTCTTTACTTTAAAATGGTGTATTGCAATAAAATTTAAGGACTATTTTGAGACTATATATCCGTAGAATATGCAAGAGTATCCGTAACTTGAGAAAAATTTTTAAATTTTTTATTTTTTCAATTAGAAAATATGATTGCATATTGTAACATAATTTTTAATTCCAAATAACTTTTCTTAATAACACTTTTCGATATTGAAATATAAAGGTACTTTAGTCTTGAGCGAAATTCATATTTTTTAACATACCTCGTACACTATTGATAACATTTTATACCTGATGCTTGAATCTTAGGTATTATACTATGCAGAGCATTTTATAAAGAATAACTTTTTTTCATAGAGTTGATAATAAAAAAGTTTTCCATATGGTTCCAACTTAGTGGGACCTATTGCATGTGTATATGTCACATTTTGAAAAAGCATATCTCGTTTAAAAATAGTCCTAAAATTTTTTGCAATATACCATTTTAAAATAAATAAAATAAGCATTATTTTGTATTTAGCAATGTATATATCTAAATATACAATAAAAAAAGGTATACCTAATGAGAAATTTAAAAATAATCGTAAAATATATCAAAAATCATTAAAAGTATAAAAGTTTGAAAAACCATATCTTGCTTAAAAATAGCGATACCGCCTTCTACAATAGACCATTTTAAGAGTAATTGACTTTTCTTCCTATTAAATATAATATTGCATATACCTAAAGCTACGCAGAAAAAAGTTACAGAACAATTTTTGCAAAGTAACAAGGAAAATGTCCCAAAATCGCTGTGAGTGGCGAACTTTGAAAAATCATATTTTGGAAACTGTAAATCATAGGTACTTCTGCGAAACGTCGTTTTAAATAGAAAGGATGGAACTTTTTTTTGTAAAGCAATACCTATAGCTATATCCCCGTGGAAAAAGTTATGGGGCAAAAAACAAAATTGCTATCTTTCGTGTTATTTTCTTGCTTTTCTTTTGAATATTAATGGTAAAAAAAAATATTTTTGACTTTTAAATGTGATATTTCGATAGTAAATTTAACCTGGAACAATTTCCCTGTAGACGTGTTTGCTCCAAAAGTGCATAGAACTCACCTTAATTCGCCCTGAGCCTAGGGACTCATTCAGCCCTTTCTCAAAAACGCACCCCTTTAAATGGTATCACTCCGCGGTTTTTTCATATTTAAAGGTCAATTCCCTATATCAAACAATAAAACCCTGTTAACGTTGTAGTTCCTTTCTAAAATACATAATCAATAGCCTATTATAGAAAATGCCAAAAATACTGCGAAAATATTTACTGAAACTATGTCTCATAGAAAATTACACTGAAAATTTCAGTTGTTCATAAAAAACAATGTAGTATAATATAGTGAAAACTACGTTTTGTAGTTTCCTTTTTGTGAATTTTTGAAAGCGAGTCCTTCTTCAATGACTCATCATTCCATTTTACTTGATAACGTCTTTAATCTCCAAAAAATACAAGATCCTTAATAAAAGTTATACCTATTTAAAAGACCCCAATAAGGGTAACATCACAAAACAAAACGTTTTCGGATTAATAGGTAATCCATCATCAGTGTTAAGTCCTAAAATAGTAAGTATAATCTAATTAATAATAGACAATGTTATAAAAAATGATTAAGGTTAAGAATTGACAGAGGCCATACTTACAATAGCATGCATGCGTGCGCCACCAAAAAGTTATGGCTAAGCATGGCTTACGCATGCATGCTATTGTAAGTATGGCCTCTGTCAATTCTTAACCTTAGTCAACTTTTATAACATTGTCTATTATTAATTAGGTTATACTTACTATTTTAGGGCTTAACACTGATGATGAATTACCTATTAATCAGAAAACGTTTTGTTTTGTGATGTAACCCTTATTGGGGTCTGTTAAATATACCTTTTACAAAGGATCTTGTATTTTTTGTGATTTAGGGTATACAGCCAGCTTGAGGAATTTTATTTTCCTCGTGGATTTCTTTAATCTCCAGATTCCTAAATATTTCATTTTGTTCACCTGTTCAATATTTTCATTTTTTATCTGAATTCTTATTATGAATTTACCACAAGATTTAATACAAGATTTGTTGGTAATTAAGTAATGAAAACAAAACTAGTATCCCATAAAAAAAAGAGTGTGTGTACTTTGTACGCACGTAAGAAGTTATACTTCTATTATTATGATTTCAACGGAGTAAACATATCTAAAAGAGTTTTTGTATTTTTATTTAAATATTAAACTAATTTTAATACTTAAAATAATATCAAAAATTAAAAATAACGTTAATACGTCGTTTTTTATGAACTGTAGCCTCCCAGCAATTACTTTCCCTTGACGAATCGTAGAAAATCTAAAAAACCTTAAATTTTCTACACACATTTTTAATTTTCTTTTCGTTATATTTTAATACTACTTATCCTATTCACAACTAAGACAAATCTGAAGACATAAAAATTATAATAAATATCTTTTACAACCAGACATTGTTCTAACTCTGGTTTTTGTTTGTAGCATTTAGTGACTTGTAACCGTTGACCTGAAGATTCTCTGCATACTTTAGAGAGCGAGACCGGTCGTCGGAAATTACAATAAATGATTGAGAGTACGTCTGTCTTTTACTTCATTTATAATAAATATATTTACTAAAAAGATCAATATATTTTTTCACACCACATACGTAACTTGAAATATTTAGCAACTACAGTGGAACCCCGATAAGTCGGCCCCCGATAACCCGGAAGTCCGGCTATCCCGGACCGATTTTCGTCAGATAAACATTTTGATTTTCAATATTTTGTATTTTTCAATTTAATTGTGGCTTATTTCCAATCAAAATAGTTAATTATCAGACAATCCTTTCAACAATAAAAGTGTATGTAATATAATATTTGAGAGATAATGTGTCTAGACTCTCTGTGTCGTGTACTTATGTGTGTAATTTGAACACGAGATTAAAAATTACTCATAGTACACGCCGCAGAAACAACAGCCAGCTGTCTGTAGTATCTATTCCTTTTTATTTCAAACTGTCAGCATTGTTTAGGAAAGACTATTTAAAAAATTCTTTTATAAACAATGGTCTTTAGTATTGTGTGTCTTGTATTGTTTGGGTTTGGTGTTTTTTTTAGAATTGTAATGAGTAGGTAATATGTACTGTGCATATTTATAAAAATATTTCATGTTATTTCAATTCTAACGGAGTTTATCTGTAAGTATACCGTATTTTATTAATTTTTACCATATTCTCCGGCTATCTCGGATTTTCGATAACCCGGATCGGTCGTGGTCCCGATTAATCCGAGTTATCGAGGTTCCACTGTACCTTCATACTGTCGGTAAACGCGTACTTCATACTGTTGCTCTTATAAAAATTCACTCTCAACATTCTTCCCAATCACATTAAAGAAGTATAACTTCAATAAAAAGAAGAATATTGTTTTTTTTAAGACTAAGTTTTTCATCCTAATAAAAATATTTGTAAAATAAAATATTTTTAAAAGATTTTTAATTGAAAAACTTATTGGCCCATTTTCCTGGTGACACCTCCAAGGCTTCTACAATATGCAAGCCAGATGGATGCTGCAGTGAAGACAAAAGGGAAGGAATTCTACACTATGCAATTCACAACCCCCGTCTGCAGCTTGGTAAAGTTCCAACGGAAAATGGACCTAGTTAATCTATAGGAGTAATACTAATATAAAATAAAAATGTATACCATTTTTATTCAGTTGCAATGCGAAACCAAAACCGTCTTAATTTTTACCTAGATTAGAAAATGCAGCCAGCACTCTTATCGACGATTTCACCTCTTGTTAGAGACTCTTCAGAGAATGTATAGGCTGCTTTCTCTAGTCCAGGTAAAAAATTTTCGACATATTAGTCCCCCATTGCAACTGACGTGAAGGTAGTAGGTGCGTAGCGGCATCTGCTAAATGAAAGACTAAGTTTTTCAACCTAATAAAAATATTTGTAAAATAAAATATTTTTAAAAGAGTTTTAATTGAAAAACTTATTGGCCCATTTTCCTGGTGACACCTCCAAGGCTTCTACAATATGCAAGCCAGATGGATGCTGCAGTGAAGACAAAAGGGAAGGAATTCTACACTATGCAATTCACAACCCCCGTCTGCAGCTTGGTAAAGTTCCAACGGAAAATGAACCTAGTTACTCTATAGGGGTAATACTAATATAAAATACAAATGTATACCATTTTTATTCAGTTGCAATGCGAAGTCAAAACCGTCTTAATTTTTAACTAGATTAGAGAGTGCAGCCAGCACTCTTATCGACGATTTCACCTCTTGTTAGAGGCTCTTCAGAGAATGCATAAGCATAGTCCAGGTAAAAAATTTTCGACATATTAGTCCCCCATTGCAATTGACGTGAAGGTAGTAGGTGCGTAGCGGCATCTGCTAAATGAAAGACTAAGTTTTTCAACCTAATAAAAATATTTGTAAAATAAAATATGTTTAAAAGATTTTTAACTGAAAAACTTATTGGCACATTTTCTCAGGCATTCTCTGAAGAGCCTCTAACAAGAGGTGAAATCGTCGAAAAGAGTGCTGGCTGTACTCTTTAATCTAGGTAAAAATTAAGACAGTTTTGGCTTCGCATTGCAACTGAATAAAAATGGTATACATTTTTATTTTATATTAGTATTACTCCTATAGAGTAACTAGGTCCATTTTCCGTTGGAACTTTACCAAGCTGCAGACGGGGGGTTGTGAATTGCATAGTGTAGAATTCGTTCCCTTTTGTCTTCACTGCAGCATCCATCTGGCTTGCATATTGTAGAAGCCTTGGAGGTGTCACCAGGAAAATGGGCCAATAAGTTTTTCAATTAAAAATCTTTTAAACATATTTTATTTTACAAATATTTTTATTAGGTTGAAAAACTTAGTCTTTCATTTAGCAGATGCCGCTACGCACCTACTACCTTCACGTCAGTTGCAATGGGGGACTAATATGTCGAAAAATGTTTACCTGGACTAGAGAAAGCAGCTTATGCATTCTCTGAAGAGCCTCTAACAAGAGGTGAAATCGTCGAAAAGAGTGCTGGCTGCACGCTCTAATCTAGGTAAAAATTAAGACGGTTTTGGCTTCGCATTGCAACTGAATAAAAATGGTATACATTTTTATTTTATATTAGTATTACTCGTATAGAGTAACTAGGTCCATTTTCCGTTGGAACTTTACCAAGCTGCAGACGGGGGTTGTGAATTGCATAGTGTAGAATTCGTTCCCTTTTATCTTCACTGCAGCATTCATCTGGCTTGCATATTGTAGAAGCCTTGGAGGTGTCATCAGGGAAATGTACCAATAAGTTTTCAATTTAAAAATCTTTTAGTAATATTTTTAATATTTTTCAATATTATTAATGTTGCTATTAGGATTGAAAAACTTTATCTTTCAATTGCCAGATGACGCTAGTCACCTGATCCATTCACCTCAGTTGCAGTGTGGGACTAATATATGTCGAAAAAATTTACTGGATTAGAGAAAAGCAACCTATGCATTCTCTAAAGAGCCTCTAACAAGAGGTAAAATCGTCGATAAGAGTGCTGGCTGCTGGCTGCACTCTCTACTCTAGGTAAAAATTAAGACGGATTTGGCTTCGCATTGCAACTGAATAAAAATGGTAGACATTTTTATTTTTTTTTTATTTATTTTATAATTGTTACATTCATGAAACTTGACATTGATTTATACTAAAAATCTTCATTTTGTATCGAGTGAATCGTGTCAATTGCATATTTAACTCGTCAAACGGAATCAGTTGAAACTAGTCATCTTTTATTTTGTATTATTTGGTCTGCATTCAATTAGGTCTGGTGGTCACAGCAGTTTCCAAAGTTAGTAATTATAGAGACTCGATATAAACTCCTTTCTGGGGCGAGCTGACATGTAGCGAACGAATTTGAGTTACCTAACTTTAAATTTTCAAGCAGCAGCTTTGAGTTATTTACATAATAAGGGTTTGTGGCTAAAGTCACGAGCGTATCTCTAAAGTTTTATTCATGCATTTGACTTTCCTTTTGTATCGATATCATTAACACAACAAACGACTCAATTAGAAATAAATTGGGAAAACTTATATTATTGGTATATACAGGGTTTGCCAAAGAAAAGAGTCCACCTCGATATTTGGCAGTAGTTATTAGATTTAGGAAATGCCAAAACCGGTCGATTTTTATTTTTAAATTTCATTTTTTTATATATATATATTATTATATATTTCATACTAGTGACGTCATCCATCTGGGCGTGATGACGTAATCGATGATTTTTTAAAATGGGAATAGGAGTCGTGTGGTAGCTTATTTGAAAGGGTGTTCAATTCTTTATTCAGTAATATAAACATTAATATCATTCTTAAGTATTTAGAATGGGAAATAAGCCACAATATTATTATAAAATGATTTTTATTAACGTTTCGACGCCAAAATCGGGTGCCGTTGTCAAAATACAAAATACTATTAATATAAACAAAAATGTTGTTGCTTAGTAAAAAAATTCTTCTAATAATTTATTTAATTTGACTCATTTATATCGGCAATTCAGATACATATGATACATTTTAAAGTAGAAGACTTTAAAATGATATTGCCAATATTTATGAGTTGCGTTCCTGGGACGACTTTACTGAAAGATAGTTCATTCGATTACATTAAATCAACCCCAACTCAAGAATATCCGTCACAAAAAAATCATAGCATGTGATCTGTCTTTAAAAAGACAACCACATGCAACGGTGACATTAAAATTCTCGCGTTAGAGATCTCATAGTAAATCACGAGGGAAAACCAGGAAAAACCTCGTGATACTATCCCGACATCGTAAGTATTTGGTCTTACATTTAATTTACTCTCAAAATGAATACCAAATTCTGATTTTACTATAATTTTTATAATTTCTGAAAGAAACAGATAGTAAAAAGAGAAAAATCAAAGAAGCGGCTCTAATTATGCTAAACGAAACCAATTGTGTCGCAAATTCCTCGGTGGAATGCAGTAGGATGTGGATACCCATACTGAAAGAGGAAGTCAATAGAAAGAAAATACCACAATTAGTAAGTCAATAGTCGAATAGTACATATTTTATATTTTAGTATTACTTATATACCCATGTATTATTGATATTATTTATAATTTAAACAAAATTATAGTAAAATCAGAATTTGGTATTCATTTTGAGAGTAAATTAAATGTAAGACCAAATACTTACGATGTCGGGATAGTATCACGAGGTTTTTCCTGGTTTTCCCTCGTGATTTACTATGAGATCTCTAACGCGAGAATTTTAATGTCACCGTTGCATGTGGTTGTCTTTTTAAAGACAGATCACATGCTATGATTTTTTTGTGACGGATATTCTTGAGTTGGGGTTGATTTCATGTAATCGAATGAACTATCTTTCAGTAAAGTCGTCCCAGGAACGCAACTCATAAATATTGGCAATATCATTTTAAAGTCTTCTACTTTAAAATGTATCATATGTATCTGAATTGCCGATATAAATGAGTCAAATTAAATAAATTATTAGAAGAATTTTTTTACTAAGCAACAACATTTTTGTTTATATTAATAGTATTAAATCATCTTGGAGGAGATTACTAACTCAGTGAGCTTTATTAGTGGACTGTT
The DNA here is from genome assembly GCF_917563875.1 of Diabrotica virgifera virgifera. Taxonomy (NCBI): domain Eukaryota; kingdom Metazoa; phylum Arthropoda; class Insecta; order Coleoptera; family Chrysomelidae; genus Diabrotica; species Diabrotica virgifera. The sequence continues at coordinate 4,545,126 of NC_065444.1, read as the reverse complement.
TAGCATAGGGTGAATTTAAAATAGAATAAAAAAAATAACAGTAAAAAAAACCAGACCTTAAAGTAAATTGTAATAAAAATATTTCCTACCTTGTCATTTCTCGTTGCACAAGCTGGAGCAGGCCTGCTATTTTTCGTACTGCTATTGCTGAGTAGTATAAAGTATAAATCACTCGCGAGGACTATATTGAGTTTCTATACACTTTTCGGAATGATTGTAAGTGACTGTTAACCAAGAGAGTTGGTTGGCGAATTGTCTTTTTAAAATGAGGCGAGTAGGCAGGTAATTACATACAAAAAACTTTAAGGTTTTTACTTGAAAATAATGATAAAAATTAATACATACTCACTGAATTAGGTATTGGCCTACTCGTATATACGGGGTGTCCCATAATATTGAAAAGAAAATGAATTAAAATATTCTTTACAAAAACAAGAAAATTAAAAATTGTTATTCCTACTTATGTGGACGAACCACAACCGCCCACCACAATACGCAGTATTGTTACGGCTCAAAAGGCAAAGGACATAATTTTACTATAGAGCGTTTATATATACCACTATTAGTTTTCACTGTGGCCACTCTAACTATACCATCAGATCCAGGATGAACCTCAATTATACGGCCCAAAGGCCATTGTAGCGGGGGAATATTATTTTGGCGGATTACCACTAAGGTACCTAGTTGGACGTTTGGAGACGGAGAATTCCATTTAGCCCTTTGATGAAGAGTTTGGAGGTACTCCTTAGACCACCGTTCCCAAATCTGTTGGTGCAACTTATTTAATAATTGCCAACGATTCAACCGATTGTGCGGAACATCGAGCAACGTTTCTTCGGGCGGAGCACTCAAAGGCTCCATGGTCAAAAAATGTCCTGGAGTTAACGCACTAAGATCGTTTGGGTCTGAACTTAACGGGCATATTGGCCTCGAATTCATGATGGCCTCAATTTGAGAAAAAATAATATATAACTCTTCAAAAGTTAGTACTTGTTCTCCAATTGTGCGAATTAAATGACCCTTTACCGTCTTAATATTAGATTCCCATAAACCTCCAAAGTGTGGAGAAGAAGGGGGAATGAGATGCCATTGAATAGATTCATGAGAAGCAGCTTGTGATGCCAATCTGTTAAGTTCTGCTCTGGCTCCAACAAAGTTAGTGCCATTGTCACTATAAACATGTTGACATCGGCCTCTACGACTGACAAATCGCTTAAACGCAGCTAAAAACGCGTCAGTGGATAAATCAGATACGAGCTCTAAATGAAGAGCTTTTGTTGAGAAACAAATAAAAAGCGACAAATACGCTTTAAGAGTTTGAGACTTTCGAAGTTTGGAAGCTCTTATAGGAAAAGGGCCCGCAAAATCAACTCCAACATTACTGAAAGGTTTTAGTTGAGATATTCGAGCTAGCGGTAGATTTCCCATTAACGGAACTGGGGACAAAGGATTCACCTTAAAACATTTAACACATTTAGACAGTACTCTACGAATGGCTCGTTTGGAAGATATAATCCAAAAACGCTGAGAAATTAGGTATTGAACAGTTTGAAGCCCGGCGTGTAGATATTGCAGATGAGTAGATTCAATAATCATATCAGTTAATTTACAACTGTTAGGAAGTAATGCCGGAAATTTGCGATCATACGAAATGGGCGCATTAGCTAGGCGACTACCTACACGTAGAATTCCCTTTGCATCGATAAAAGGTGAAAGCTTTCTTAAATTTTTTGGAAGCAGCTGTTTATCTTGGATAAAATTTATTAAAGTATTAAAAAAGATCTGCTGTGTTCGTTTAACAAAAACCAGTAAGGAGTTATGTTGCTCCAATAAACTTAAACAACCTATTTCCAGATTACCATATCGGTTTTTGGTTACATAATGGAAAAAACGAATAATGTAACACAAACATCGAACACACCTATTTAAAGACGAATGACGATCCAATAAAATATCTAAAAAATTATTGGGAATTTCAGCAATCAATGCGACAGTCCGCACTTCCAAATTTACATTAGTAGACTCCTTTGAATTAAGTTCAAAGAACGTTAGCGGATCAGATTGTAAGAAGGTTGGCCCCGCCCACCATTTGGAATAGTTAATTAACTCAAAGGGTAAGCAACCCCTTGAACCAATGTCAGCAGGATTTTCTTCAGAAGGAACATAGTGCCAACATGAAGAAGTTACTCGTTCCTGCACATAAGCTACTCTATTGCTCACAAAAGTTTTCCACTGATGAGGGGAAGATTGTAACCAACGTAATGTAACAGCAGAATCAGAATAACAGTATATTTCCTTGATTTCTACTTTATCTTTAATAACAGAAGAAACAAAGGAGACTAGTCGAGCAACTAAAACCGCAGCAGACAATTCTAATCTTGGAATAGTAAGTCCCTTATTAATGGGTGCGACCTTAGATTTAGCTATAACAAAAGAAACAAAAGGTTGGCCTGAAGGTGATAAGCATCGAAAGTACAAGACAGCGCAGTAACCTTTCTCGCTAGCGTCACCAAAACAGTGAACTTCTAAGCGTAAAATATCGTCAATTAATAAACGACGAGGTAAATTTAATTTACTCAAATATGCTACATCATCAATGTATTTTTTCCACAAACGGATAATTTCTTTTGATGGAGCATCATCCCAACCAATCTTTTGAGTCCATATTCTTTGAATAAGGTGTTTAATTAGAAATGTTATTGGAGATAAAAATCCAAGAGGATCAAATATTTTTGCTAAATTGGACAAAAGATGACGTTTTGTACAAGAAGAGTCTAAAACTTGAACTTTAAAAGCAAATGTATCCGAAGAAGCGTCCCATTCCAACCCTAATACTTTAAGTGTTTTGGACGAAATATCATCATTAAATGTAAGAGGTTTTATTGCTAAATCTGATACAGCTAATCCTTTCAATAAATCGGGTACATTACTGGACCATTTTTTCAACTCAAAACCTCCTTTGGCAAGTAAGGCAATAAGTTCGTCTCTTAGTGCTAAGGCATTTTCGAAACTAGGACAGGAAGAAATGATATCATCAACGTAGGTTCCAGTTTTAAGTGCCTCGGCTGCTAGAGGAAACGAATCCCCGTCATCATTAGCTAACTGATGTAGACATCTAATAGCAAGATAAGGAGAACAAGAGAGACCATAAACAACTCTGTTGATACGAAGATCTCGAACAGGTTCAGAATTATTAGAACGCCAAAGTACTCTTTGATAATCTGTTTGAGTAGGATTAATTAAAATTTGCCTATACATTTTAGAAATATCGGCCGTAATTACATAACCATGCAATCGAAAATTAATCAAAATTGTACAGATGTCAGTCTGAAGCTTAGGACCAGCGAATAATTTGTCATTGAGTGAGGGTTGATTTGGAAGATGCCCGGAACCATTAAAAACGACCCTTAATTTACTTGTTAGACTTTCAGGTCTTAAAACACAATGATGCGATAAATAGTAAACATAAGGTGAATCGAAGTTATTCAATGGGACAGGTTCCATGTGACCGAGCTCAACAAATTCCTTCATAAAGGTGCGGTATTGGTCATAAAGTTCAGGAGATTTTTGAAGCCTTCTTTCTAATGAATAAAACCTACTAAGAGCAAGTGATCTAATATTAGGAAAGACAGGATTTTCTTCCTTAAAAGGTAGATCTACTACAAAGCGTCCTGATTGTTCACGCTTATAAGTATTCATAAACATATTTTCCACTTTAGCGTCATCAGGAGCTAAGCAAAAAACTTCAGGGACTGCTTCTAATTCCCAGAATTTCTTTATTTGCTGATCCAAAGAAACCGTATCTTCAACTTGGCAAAATAAAGAAGTAAGAGTAGGTGCCTTTGAAATATTTACTTTTCCCATAAGCACATAGCCAAATATAGTATTAATTGCATCAGGTTGATCTTGATTGCCGTAAATACGTCCATCCAAAAGAATTGTAGAGAATACATCAGCTCCTAAAAGAATGTCGATGGATCCTCTACGAAAGAAGTTATCATCTGCTAACTTTAAATTAGCAATATGGGGCCAAGTATTAACTTCTAAATTACATAAAGGCTGATCCTCACATATTTTTGTCAAGACTAACGCATCGGTTGTCAAAATAGGAGAAGATTTACGTACTGGTTTAAAAGAAATGGTAACCCCACCTAAATTAGTGGTCGACTGCATAGAACCTAATCCTTGGATGTTAGCTGAAGTTTTCATGGGACGTAAACCTAAACGCCTAAGGGTCTTTTGACAGATGAAGGACGTCATGCTTCCCGAATCTAACAGACACCTAACAGGTTGGTAGTTACCGTGACAATCAAGCACCTCAATACATGCAGTGGAAAGCAAAGTACTTTTATCAGCGGAAGAAAAACACACAGAAACGGATGATCCAGTCGTTGAATTTAAAGTGGATGCCGCCGAATCTTGAACATTCTCTTCTTTCTTAGAAGAGGAGAAGCAAAGGAGTGTATGATGTTTTTTATGGCACGAGTGACAAGTCCATGTAGATTTGCATAGGCTAGAACGATGTGATCCAAGACAGTTAATACACATCTTGTTCTTTTTTATTAATTGAAATCGATCTACAGGAGATTTTGCCAAAAAAACGGAGCATTTATAAATGGCATGGGTATCATTAGTTTTACAGATAGAACATTTTGGTTCAGGTTCTGTTTGAGCAAGCAATGATGTAGATTTGGAAGAATTAGGTTTTTTAGAAAAGTTAGATTTTGGTTTAGTGTGAAAATCAATATTATCTAAAGCGAGACAACTTTGATTTAAAAAATCAATCAGTTTTTTATAGCTTGGGATGGTTGAATTATTATGAAAAAGCTCAAAACGTGTTACTAAAGAAACAGTTAATCGTTTTAAAATCATTTGAACAAGTATAAAATCCCAATGTACTGTGGGTAGTCCTAGCTTATTTAGAGATGCCACATTTTTCGAAAATGTATCTAACAACTTGCGTAGTTCTTTTGGATCTTCTGAAGTCAGTTGTGGTGAACTTTCAAGGTTATTCCATAAATTGGCAGCGATTACCCTAACATTATTAAACCTTTCACAAAGCAGATCATAGGCAATTGGATAATTGTTTGCTGTGATGTCAATATGATCCACAGCATCGCGCGCTGCACCCTTTAAACACGATAGTAACAAATTAAATTTGTCAATTGGTTGTAAGTAAGTAAGAGTATGAACGCGAGCATCAAACTGATCTATAAAACTTCTAAATTCAGTTATTTTTCCACTGAAAGATGGCAATTCCGGTTTCGGTAAATTAAAATAATTTATAGGTAAAGGATTTTGAGACTGTGAAGTTGATGTAGTTTGCTGACTTGATGTTGAAGATTTTCTAAAGGCTTGCACGTATGTTAATTTAATTTTATAATATAATTTGTCAAAATTACTACGGCAATCATCTTCGACTTTAAATAGCGCGTCCTCATTATCTTGCTCAGAAACTAACATAATTATTTTATTATGAAGATCATAAAAATTGTCACGAATTTTTTCCAATCCTTCATACATAACTTCCAAAACCGGGTAAAAATTCTTATCGTCAGCAGCTACCTTTAAAGCAACAGCATGAATTTCAGTCATTTGTTGCACTTCAACTTGTCTTAAAGATTGATATTTTTTAATTTTATCTGCCATTTTGTAAATTTAAATGTAGAATTAATAAATTTAGAAAAATATGAAATTAGCGTTAGGAAATAAAATAGGTTCACCACACGAAAATTAATAAAATACAACCGAACTTTGTGCTAATAAAATAGAAAACTATGTCCTCTGCTATTTGAATATTTATAGACAAAAAATAATTATAAAACATAAACCCTTTAAATAAAAATTACTGTGTAAAATAAACACACAGTTTCATCTATAATAGAGTCAACCTGTATAATAATTATTATAACAAAATTTGTCTATTGGCCGACGTTGACAATTTAATAATAATTACTTTTACATTAATGTGTTCCTTTTTTACTTAAAAAACAACATTAACTGAGGTATAGGTACCACTAACGATCGGCACAAACAAAAAACCAATTTACTAATTGATACGTGATTTTAATTTTGTAAAGAATATTTTATCGCCTTATGTTAAAGAATAACAAAAAATAAAGTCAAAGGAAATGCGGTTAAATAACCTGAATTTGATTCTGATCTTTGTAAATTAGCAAAGTATGACAATAAAATCAAACAATTCAGGTTTAAAAGAAACTTTCCCCGACTATATTACCCTCTTAGAAAAATGAAAAATGCAAGAAAAAAAATATAGAAAATGGATCTATCAGGCTCGTAACGGATCAATAAATCATCTTGGAGGAGATTACTAACTCAGTGAGCTTTATTAGTGGACTGTTTAGCATAGGGTGAATTTAAAATAGAATAAAAAAAATAACAGTAAAAAAAACCAGACCTTAAAGTAAATTGTAATAAAAATATTTCCTACCTTGTCATTTCTCGTTGCACAAGCTGGAGCAGGCCTGCTATTTTTCGTACTGCTATTGCTGAGTAGTATAAAGTATAAATCACTCGCGAGGACTATATTGAGTTTCTATACACTTTTCGGAATGATTGTAAGTGACTGTTAACCAAGAGAGTTGGTTGGCGAATTGTCTTTTTAAAATGAGGCGAGTAGGCAGGTAATTACATACAAAAAACTTTAAGGTTTTTACTTGAAAATAATGATAAAAATTAATACATACTCACTGAATTAGGTATTGGCCTACTCGTATATACGGGGTGTCCCATAATATTGAAAAGAAAATGAATTAAAATATTCTTTACAAAAACAAGAAAATTAAAAATTGTTATTCCTACTTATGTGGACGAACCAAGTATTTTGTATTTTGACAACGGCACCCGATTTGGGCGTCGAAACGTTAATAAAAATCATTTTTTAATAATATTGTGGCTTATTTCCCATTCTAAATAGTTAAGATTGTAAAAATGCCACAAGAAAATAGCTTCAGAACAACATTAATATCATTATTTATACAGGGTGGCCAAAAAAATAATTTTTGAATTAAATTAATTGACGCAAAAAGAAGAATGTATGTAATTTATTTAACTCAAAATACATTCTATTGCTGTCATAAAATAGAAAAAAAATGTTTATTTAGAAAATAAACATTGCTTTTCGCTTAAATAAAATGTTCAAACTGCCAAAAGACAGGTGGGAGGCTGTTTGTGATTTAATTGCAGCGAAAAGAAATGTTTATTTACGAAATAAACATTTTTTCCTATTTTCTGACAGCAATACAATGTATTTTAAAAATGTAAACACTGAAATTATTTTTGTACACACTTATTATGACCACTGAAAGATGTCTATGATATCAAAATGTATTTTGAGTTAAATAAATTAGATACTTACATTCTTCTTTATGTGTCAATTAATTTAATTCAAAAATTATTTTTTTGGCCACCCGGTATAAATAATTATATTAATGTTTATATTACTGAATAGATAATTGAATACCCTTTTAAATGAGTTAGCACACGACCCCTATTCTCATTTAAAAAATCATCGATTACGTGATCACGCCTAGATAAATGACGGCACTAGTATGACGTATGAGTATACGTCAAAAAATCATAAATTAAACATAAAAATTGACCTGTTTCGGAATTTTTCCTTAAAGTTGCCAGTTTAGTAAAAACTGCCATTTGGCTTTACCGCACTATATATTTATTTATATAAACTCTCCTTAAAAATGAAGACCGGAGGTTCCTCAGATGATTTTAAGAAAATTTAACCCAATTCACCTAGTCCGAAAATGCTTCCTAAGCTAGAGCTCTTTAAAGTTGGCATCTTGTAATTAGTTTTTTTTTAAATACCTCCAGAACGCTTCTATTTAGATCAGTGATTCCCAAAGTGGTCCAGATGGACCCCCAGGGGTCTACAAGGGACTCAACGGGGGTCTACGTTGGGGTGAAATAAAAATGGGGGTTCACAAGTTATAAGTGGGGGTCCACGAAAATTATATAGTGATTTGGTATTTATTTAAACAAATTTCCATTTTTTTCGTAATATATCAATGGAAAAAACAATGTTTTAGTAGTAGGGACACAAAAATGTCATTATAACGCATTATAATAAGTTATTTTGATTAAAAAATTTATTTTTGTGTAGAAAACGTTAAAATACCGTTTTTTCTATTTTGCTCCATTCCCAAAAAACATGTCCTTCGATTTGACTGAAAATTTGCCCACAGATAGCCAAAACACAGGACAAGTGGTTAAATATTTTTTTATAGTTTTACAATATAAAAAAAACGCGTGGAATAATATCAGAGTCAAAAATATAGGCGTCTACTTTAAGTACAATTAACTCGGAAAATATCGACCGTACGAAAAAAATGGTTAAAAAATTTGTAATAATTATTGTAAACACGATTTATTTGGAACAATTTCAGTTCCTAAAATTTTTGTCGAAAAGTTGAAAATGGCGGAGATATTGAACAAAAACCACTGCTATCAAACCAATCAGGTCTAATGCTCGCGCTTTTACCTCATATCCGCATATGATTTTAGCAAAAAAATGAAAGAGATTAAAATTGTATAAAATTTAATTCTGTTCATTTTTGTGTAGGTATATTTTTGTTACAAAACTAATAATAAACGAGATAATTCAATAATTATGCCCTAATTGTCACTATTTCCCCCCATAACTCGGCAAATATCAACGGCACAAAAAAACTTATAATAAAAGAAATTACTTATAGGAAATCATATTCTCAACAATTTGAGTCCTTACACTTTTTGTCGGAAAGTTAAAAATGGCGGAGATATTGAGCAAAACCGGTGCTCCTTTAAAATCAAGATGGCGGCTAACGCAACGGAAGAATTCATTCGCGATTTTAAATTTACACTACTATTGACCCCCTAAAGCTTAGAAAAATAGAATCTTGCTTGGGCAGCTCGGCATGCAAGATCAAATGCTAACCCGACTGGACTATATAATTTTGCCTCTGATATTAGTGCATGTAACTTTTCTTGTATTGTAAAACTATACAAATTCTTTTAACAACTTAAAGTCCTGTGTTTTAACTATCTCTGGGCAAATTTTCAGACAAATAGAAGAACATGTATTTTGGGAATGGAGGTAAATGTAAAAAACAGTATTCTACAGGTTTTCTACCCTAAAGTTTGATCAAAAATATGTTTTAAATAAAGAAACTTGTTATAATGCCCAATAATCACATTTTTGAGTCCCTTCTATTAAAACATTATTTTTTTCATTGATACATTACGATAAAAAATGCAAAGTTTAATAAATTTCAAATCACTGTAAAATCGCTTGGAATGATATTTTGAGAAAAACAAAAAGAAGAAAAAGACGGTTCGACCTTCATTACTGTCTTATTTTTTTCCATCCAAGTTCCCCCCACCCCCAGGAAATTTTCTAGACCCGCCACTGACGTGCACAGCTACGAAATACCACTTCTGCTGGGGGTCCACCGAAACCAGTAAATTTTTTAAAGTGGTCTACGAGAAAAAGTAGTTTGGGAACCTCTGATTTAGATAAACGAAAACTGGTACGCCCAGTTATCTTCCAGATATAAATCGATTCCATCAATTGCGAATTGAATTCAAATTGAAAAAAGGAAAAAATTTTAGATCGATTTTTCTATAAAACGGTGCATCCCACTGACTTAAATCAAGAGTACCTTTTAGTACTAGAATACCTCACAATTTATTAAACCAGTTTCAGAATGGTTAAAAGTTAAGGACAAAAAAGTTATGCAATAAAATATCCGTTGCCCTACCCCAAACAGAGAAGCAAAAAATTATAATGAAATGAAAAGAATACTTTTAAGAAAACCTTAATACAGACAATGAAAATAATCAAAACCATACAATATATTACATAGAGGAACAGCACATTGAAAATACAAGTTATCAAGAAGTGGTTCAAATAATTAATAAACTTAGGGGTTCAAATAAAATAAAATAAAGCGTCACTAAGAGACAAAATTTTGGCAGAACCATTAAAACATGGAGGATCCAAACTGTGAGGAAAAATTCATTATCTATCTATTAGGAGGAACCTCTGTATAATTATCTGTAGGAACCACATCAGCCTCTGCCGCTTCTCGCATTTCGACCACCATCTTTTTCTGTCCATTCATTCGTCTTCTTTGATGGCTCTATCTCTCATGGTACATTTTCTTCCCAGGCAACTGAAGGCCTTCCCCTTCTTCTTCTTTGTTGTGGTATGTAATTTAAAGCTTTCTTGGGCCATCTATCCTCATTCATTCGTTTCACGTGACCATACCACACTAATTGCTCGTTTCAATTCTATCTACACTGGAATATACAGTATTTGTCTTTCTTCTAATATCTTCATTCCTGATGTGACCTTTTTTGGATATACCACACGCTCTCCTTAGATAATCCATTTCTATTACTTCTATTCTTTTTCGATCTTTCTTCATGATCATTCAAATCTCTGCCACATAAGTCATAATAGACTCTACCAGGGTACGATAGATTGTCAATTTCGTTTTTTGTCTTATATCTTTAGACCATAGTAGAGAGTTTAGAATGTTTACGGCTTTTTTGCCCTGCTGCGTTCTGTTTTCGATGTCTCTTTTGTTAGTGCCTTCTTTAGATATTATAGATCCGAGATATTTATATTCTTTACATGTTTTTGTGGTTCTAATTTCTAAATCTGGATCTTCTTCATCATTCCCTATATTAAGATACTCTGTCTTTGGCATATTTATATTGAGACCCCATTTTTAATATTCTTTCTTTAGTTTTCTAAACATGTAGACCGTGTCTTCCTCATCATTCGCTACGACTACCTGATCATCTGCGAAAAACGTTAGACATTTACCACGGCCTATGTCTATTCCCATTCCGGATACTTGTTTCCTCCACTGCTCTAGCGATGATTGAATATATATTTTAAATAAAGTCGGAGACAGACAACATCCTTATTTAAAATTCATTATCTAATAACATTAATATGGACCGAGCAGCAAATGCCGGAGGAATGGGCAGTTGACTCTATACAGCAATATATAAGAAGGGAGATAAGAGGGAATGCTAGAATTATAGATCAATTACATCGCTAAATGTAGCATGCATTATGTACAACAGGTTGTTAGAATAGTACGAAAATATAATTGGTGATTATCAAAATGGAATAAGACCAAATAGAGTCACTACAGTTGGATGGTTTCACCTATATGGGCATAGAAATCAATCAGAATAATTTCGTAAGTAGCGAAATTAATGATCACATTTCCAGTGGAAATCGTACATTCTATGCGTTCTATGCTAATAAAAGAATAAATGACAACTAAATTATTAGACAAAAGAAGCAAAATAACTAAAAAAAATCTATCTATTAAAAATATATCTATTTTCTATCTTTACTCGGATTTGAGTACTGAAAGTTCCTTTTCTGTCCTCTTTTCCTAGACGAATGAAAGCGGAATGTGATCGTTTCCTTTTCATTTTCTATATTCATCGTCTGCGGTCTTATTAATTGAGAAAGTCGCAGATTAAGGATGTACCAGAAAGAACTTTCAAAATGAATAGTCTCAGATTTAAATTACTATTTACCATTTTTGGTGGATTCTGCATCTGAGACTCTTCAATTTGCAAAATAACTATTTACAGAACATTGATTACACCCGTAGTAACCTATGGCTGTAAAACCTTGGTAGTAACAAAAAAAAGATGAAGTCCAACTCAGGACATTCGAGAGAGAGAGATACTGAAAGATACTGAGAAAGACGGCACGTGGAGAATGAGGAGAAACGACCAGGTTATTGAATTGAATGGAGAGCATGATATTTTAAGATTTGTGAAAAGTCGAAGACTGTCATAGCTGGAACATGTCCAGAGGCAATGTGGTGTTACAAAGATCACATCTTTGCTATTTTATTTTTAAATAATTATTTTACTTTATTTTCTTTAATATTTTATTAATAATTATTTTCTATCCGTTTTAACTTGCTTTTTCGTTAAAAACTTGTTTGGCGCCCTCTTTTATTATCCTCTATCCTATCTCTCTTTTCATCTAACATCTAAATCATCAACTGAACATACTGAACGTACCCCGCATATCCTTACTCTGTAGATATATGTCTTTTAATACGGAACATGCCTGCAACCTCCTAGATCCCACTGTCATGGTAGTGACACTTCGTCTCTCAATTCTCAGTATGGTGGTGGAAAATTAATTTCGGTATAAAAGCCGAAGAAGTTTCAAAATTGTTTCTGGTTTGGTTTCTGTCTGGTTTCCAGACTTTAATATTCTCTTGAGTTTTTGGGAATAAAACCACTTTTCTTCCTCCGGGAGCTTCAAGCATCCTCAAATCGCCGGCGACAGAACAACGAGGACAAAATCATCTAGACTGCAACAATGAACTTCATCTAGACTGCAACCAACCAACATCTGTAGGCCTGGTGGCCCTGAACACCTACAACTCCAGAGCCCGTTGCAGAGCCAACAGCAGTACTATTCGACATCAAGAAGTTACCATCTAACCAATACCACAAGCCATACATAAGTATAATCCAGTGAGCGGCCGTGGAGTAACGGCATATTCGCTTGCCTCATACGCCAGTGCACGTGGGTTCGAGCCCTGACAAAGACAAACCATTTTCATTTCCAATAATGACACAAGCCGTCTCACCGTGCCTCGGAGAGCACGTAAAGCCGTCGGTCCCCCTGGGCTAGTGTACATCGGCACTAGTTACTTGAAACAGGGTTAAAGATGTAAATGGCGCCGGAACTGTCCGAAAGGATCTCCCCGGCAAAAATGTCATACGATATTATTATAGTATAATCCAGAATTGTTAGTTTTTGGCAAGAATTTGAATATATTTAAAATAAAAATGTATACCATTTTTATTCAGTTGCAGTGCGAAGGCAAGACAATCTTACTTTTCAATTAGAACACGGAGCGCAGTCCAGTCCTCTGAATCGCGATTTTCGGCTCTTATTGGAGCCTCATCGGAGAGAACGTAGGCACTGTTCTCCATACCTTAAATGACCAGCACCCAGGGCCGGCGATAACAGGCCTGCAAGGGATGCAGTGCAGGCGGGCGCCCCTGCTTGGAGGGCGCCAAAATGAACTTTTTATGGCTGGTATTAAACAAAATACTAATTAGAAGAAAATTAAAGGGCGCCTATGCTAGTTTTGCAGGCGGGCACTTTATACCCTAGCGCCGGTACTGCCAGCACCGAGAGTTTTTCCCACCCATTGCAACCGAAGTGAAGGTATTAGGTGACTAGCGTCATCTGACAATTGAAAAATGAAGTAGTTTTCAATCCTAATAGCAAAATTAATAATATTGGAAATATTAAAAACATTACTAAAAGATTTTTAACTTAAAAACTTATTGGTACACTTTCCTGGTGACACCTCCAAGGCTTCTACAATTTGCAAGCACATGGATGCTGCAGTGGAGACAAAGGGAAGGACGCGATTCAGAGGACTGGACTGCGCTCCGTATTCTAATTGAAAAGTAAGATTGTTTTGTCTTTGCATTGCAACTGAATAAAAATGGTATACATTTTTATTTTATAGTCGTATTACTCCGTAGTAACCAGGTGCATTTTCCGTTGGAACTTTACCAAGCTGCAGACGGGGGATGTGAATTGCATAGTGTAGAATTCCTTCCCTTTGTCTTCACTGCAGCATCCATGTGCTTGCAAATTTTAGAAGCCTTGGAGGTGCCACCAGGAAAGTGTACCAATAAGTTTTCAATTTAAAAACCTTTGGTAATGTTTTTAATATTTCCAATATTATTAATTTTGCTATTAGGATTGAAAACTACTTCATCTTTGAATATATTTGTTAATGCATTTAAGAAGTCATATTTTTATTATACCTTTATTGAACAATAAACATGATTGGTTAAAAATACTGTTTTGTTTGCTTTCATTCTGAATTTTCATAGTTCTTTTCTAAGATTAGGACAAGACGAACACACACCCTGAGAGACTGAGCTAGCCTGGGGTGAACGATAGTTATCTTGGATGATTGAAATATTACTTTCGAAAATTATTTCAATTAGCTGGGATAGTCTATTGTTTTTTTTTTTTCGTTTTAACAAGAAGATGCAAAACAGCAAAGAAAATATTACAATGGAAGCTGATTAGTAGAGTAAAAAAGGAAGGCCAAGAACGAGATAGTTGATGGCTCAGAAGACGACCTGAAAACTATAAATTATAAATGTAAGACAATGGAGGAGAAAGGCACAATTGAGGTCGAAATGAAAGGACGTATAGCCCGATCAAAGAACAATCTGACCCCAAAAAAATAAAGGAAGGATGAAAATTTGGGAATAGGTAGGTGAAATTGTCTATTATTATATAAGAAAAAGTTTACAATTCTACATCCCCTCCATTTAAAAAAAATGGAGGGGAATACCCCCTCTCGAAGATGAAAAAAATACATTCAAAATAAGACCGGAATTGGATAAAATGACTAATTCTAAACAACTTTTCTTCTATAGAGTTTTTTCACTAAGTCAATACTTTTCGAGTTATTTGCGGGTGAATATGTTCATGATTAACAAAATAAAACAGGTTTTTGGATGGTTTTTCGGAGATAACTCAAAAAGTAAGTATTTTAGCGAAAAAATATTCTTAGCAAAAATATAGCCCATAAAAAACTGAAAAAAATGGTGTAAACATGAGGTCTGTAGACCCAGTAGAAGCAGAGTTGCAGCTAATGAAAAGGTTCTTCTTCGTCAAATTCCAAATCGAATATTTCAATGTGAAATAACCCAAAAACGGAGCACTTTTAGGGGAATATTCATTTTAACTTTTTAAAGTGTTTAAAAAAAGGTTTACTTTTGTTTTTTAAAAAAACTTGTAATATTAAAAGTAAGTGAATTACGCTCAAAATATTGTTGGTCCCTTTTATTTTTTGGTAAAAAAATCGCGAAAATCACCACCTAATTAGCATCACATATAAATTTTAACATTACCACTTCACAAGTTACTTTGTCTATGTATTATTTACATGATCTGTAAGTTTCATCGCTTCAAAGTGCTTCGTTTTGAAAAAGCTGTAGTTAAAATGGCTTAAACGAGTAACTAGTCACAAGTTTAGGCAAATTTTGAACAGCCATAGCATAAACCAATTTTTGTCTAACAAGAAAACAAAAAATCAAAAATATTTAGAAAAGCAAAACGTACATTTTATTACTCTTTGAGATCTTTGGTGTTAGGTCTGGATCCCTCGTATGAAAAAAAAGTTGGTTAATAGCAAGCTGAAAATTTGTTAATAGCTTAAGGGTGTCTAGTAGGATAAACTTTGATATATGAGAACACTGTAACAGGGGCAGTTTTAATTGTGGAACAGGTTAAAAATTTGGAACGGTCAGACCACGAAAACGGCACATTTATTTTGTCCGACAGAACAGACTTAAACTCTCCGAACAGAGATTAAACTCTCATGCAAAAATCAGACTGCTATTTATCATCTGTCATAATTCCTGTCATTTGACATATTCTACATGTTCCACTCATTAAAACGCCCATTTGGTGATAAATAGCAGTCTGATTTTTGCATGAGAGTTTAATCTCTGTTCGGAGAGTTTAAGTCTGTTCTGTCGGACAAAATACATGTGCCGTTTTCGTGGTCTGATCGTTCCAAATTTTTACCCTGTTCCACAATTAAAACTTCCCCTGTTCCAGTGTTCCCATATATCAAAGTTTGTCCGACTAGACACCCTTAAGCTATTAACAAATTTTCAGCTTGCTATTAATCAACTTTATTTTCATACGCGTGGTCCAGACCTATATTCCTAATTGTTTTTAAGTTAATTCCATAAACATTTACGATTTTTTCAAAATAAAAAAAAATGTTTTATTTTAAACCCAATTTTTTTCAAAACTGAGCACTTTGAATCAATGAATCTTATAGATAATATAAACAATACATAAGTAAAGTAACTTGTAAAGCGGTAACGATTAATTTTATTTGAGAAGCTAATTAAGGGGTGATTTTCGCCATTTTTTTACCAAAAAATAAAAGGGACCAACAATATTTTGAGGGTAACTCACTTACTTTTAATGTTAGAAGTTTTTTAAAAAACAAAAATAAACCTTTTTTTAAACACTTTAAAAAAGTTGTAATTAATTTTCCCCGAAAAGAGCTCCGTTTTTTGGTTATTTCACATTGAAATATTCGATTTGGAATTTGACGAAGAAGAACCTACATTTCATTAGCTGCAACTCTGCTTCTACTGGGGGTCTGCAGACGTCGCGCATACACCATTTTTTAAATTTTTTGAAGTTATATTTTTATTAAGAATATTTTTTTCGCTAAAATACTTACTTTTTGAGTTATCTCCGAAAAACCGTCCAAAAACATTTTTTTTTTTTTGGTAAAAAATGAACACATTCACTCGCAAATAACTCGAAAAGTATTGACCTAGTAAAAAAACTCTATAGAACAAAAGTTACTTAGAATTAGTCATTTTATCCAATTCCGGACTTATTTTGAACGTATATTTTTTCACCCCCGAGAAAAAATATTTCACCCCGTATTTTACAATTTTTGCAAAATGGAGGGGAAGTAGAATTGTAAAGTTTTTCTTATATAATAATAGACAATTTCAACTATCTATTCCCAAATTTTCATTCTTCCTTTATTTTTTTGGAGGTTTTCGTAAAATTTTGCGTTCTCTGATCGGGCTAGTAGGTAGACAGGCAAAGACCCATCCAGGTTTATGAGGCCAAAAGAAGAAGAATATAGTGTCTTTTAAGCTCTTTCATTGGATATTTGCATCCTGCTTTTTTTTGTTATCAGTTGTAACAGGCAGTAGTTGTTGTTTATCCTTTTTTAGCCTGTTTCTTAGTGTGGAGAAATCAAAGTTGAATTTTATAAAATAAATTTCCAGGGTTACTTACTGGTCAAATGTTGTGTCCGCGTATTTCGTATTGTGTTCCGCCTTTGGTGGCTTTCGCCATTACTGTGATCCATCTGCATAAGTAATTATGTTTGCTAGGGTGAATTGTTATAACTTAATAGCCGACTTTAACGTTCATTATTTATTAAGGTCTTACGAAGTCCTTTCGTAGCCCGAATTAAAATAGGGATGGATAATGGGCTAAGTATTCTGGAGGTTCATAATATCAAATTTATAATAGTTATTTATATGTCAAAACCGGAAAGTGGTATTTTACAGACCTACTTCATGATAACAGCTGTTGGGTGTGGTGTGTTGTGGATAATTAAAGCCCAAATTTCCTTTCCATACAATTTTGGTGCATTTCACTAGAAAATCCTTTAATACGATTTGCTTTCATTATCCTAAAGCAGATAATAGTTTTACATATTTTTTAGTTATCATTGCGTAGAGTACGACAAGGAGATCTGATACAATCATTATTATGGAAATGGAAGTAAAAGAGACTAATATTACCAGATTAGGTTAATACATAATATGAAAAACATAAAAATAAATTTAAAAAATGTAGTGGACTAAAAAGTAGAAAAGGAACTTTATACAAACGGAATAAAAACTAACTATTTGGTATGGATGGACAAAGAATTTGAACGGGGACAATATTTAATGATAACAACGCATGAATGAGAAATGTATATATTTAGAAAGGTATATAGAGAATATATTTTCGAGTTAACACCAAAAAATTTATGCCTCTGGGATGTGTTGTTGTAAAACATTGCTGAGCATACCTTGGACAGCTGATCAGAAAACCGATTATCGATTCTTCTCAGAATCGAGAAGCTTAAGAACTGAGAGTGGTTTACTTGAGACCTGCCTTTCGCCTCGGATCTTGACTATGACCTTCATAATCACTAGATTCTAAAATGCCAGTTGTCGTGGACATGATAATTGTATAAGAAATATCCGTGTAAGGATATTAGGCCATTAACCAGGTCTTCGTTATATCCCCCTTCATGGCTGATTTTTGAAGTTATACTTCTTTCGGCACGAGGGTGAATTTTTACATTCCCTGGCGCAGGCGCACACCGACAGTATATTTTTCAATTATCGTTATATATGACAGTATATTTAGTCGCACAAACGTTATACGGGATCATATTGGGTGTTAAAATCATATGTCAATAATTGCTGGAGATTATGGATCAACAAATGTTGTGTATATTAGTTTTTATTGTTGTGATGGCAGAGAAAAAAGCAAGTTTATAATTGTAGTGACTTTTTAAATAGTTTTTAAAAGTGACAGGTACGTAATAATTGTAAATGTTTCAGTATCCTAATAAAATTACATGGGTACCACAGGTAAAATTACACAGGTACGTACCTATTTGAAAATTTTAAAATGAACCTATCAAAACAGCATGTAACGGTTTGATTTACATAATTTGATTACCATCAAAATTTCTATCAATATTCACCTAATATATTGTTTTCTTACTCTATGTTTTGTTGTATTTTAATATCTCAATATTTCAATATTCTACAGAAATCAAAGTAATTTGGTTAAATTCAGAACTGTCAAAAGTTTAAACCGTTTAGTTCGTCGATCTTCCCACATGATGCAGGTGTCTCTGTGGATAGAAGTGTAAGATGAACGAATTCCAATACTAACTGCGCAAACATAAGCGGGTTCGAACCCCAATAGAAACTTTTATTTTTTTTTTGTTTTTTATTTATACATTTTATGATTGTAAGTATATTTATTATATAATTTTTTTTTAGAAAATACGTATTTAGTTAAAAAATTTTCCGACAATTATTGTTCAGAAATCATTTGTGGCATTTTTCAATGTGTTTGTGTGTGTTTTATTCTTTTTTTTTTTTAATTTTTGGTACTGTTTTAATAAAAAAATTTGAAAAGTAGTAAGTATTAAAATTAGTTTAATATTTAAATAAAATATAAATAAACTGTTTAAAGTATATTAATTTCGTTGAAATCATATAATAGACCAGGGTAGAAAAATAAAAACGGGAAAAAAATCAATACAGGTATTTGAAGGTGCTAAATCGTAGGGAGTATATAGTTAATTAAAAATACATACAGAGGTACTCGTAAATCGACCTCATTTTTTTATAAAAAAATGCCAAAGTCAGAAAATATTGTTTTTTGCCTATGGCATTTTTAGTATCATATTTACAGCAAAAGTTGTATTATGAAAGTTGTGTATCACAAAAAAACGATTAATTTAAATTTTTACAAGTTAAAATCCATTAAGAATTAACCGAGATAATTGCAAAAAACCACGTTTTTTGCACTATTTTGGAAATGTTAATAACTTTTACTAAATAGGTTGTAAGGAACTTATTGTACCTTGATCATAAGGTAATTAAGTGTCTTTATTAGTTTACAAAATCTCAAGAACATCTGTTTGTTAGTTTACAAGTTATGTTAAATGTTTATCCCAGACATCGAATGTTTAAACAATCATTGTTGCCCAAGGAGTGTTTTCAGAGCTTTTTGGCAAAGTGCAATGACTACTTAAAGACTCAAAGTAATAAGAAAATTAAAAAAAATAATATATTTGTTTTTTAAATGTTGTTAAACAAGTCGATAAAAAAATGGTAAGTTTTTTCTTAATAAACAATTAGAATATCTCTGCCATTTTTTCTGATAAATAATTATAATTGGTTGTGTCAAAAATCTGGTAAAAAAATGCACATTAAAATGAAAGAAATAACTTTCTAGGACCAATAATAGCCAAGTTATACTTTTTTTTTGAAAAATCACATCTCTATTGTTTATAAATATTAAGAGTTGAAATTTTTACAGCATGGTAATAAATATCTATATTTTATATGACAATTGATAAGTACCAAATATCTTCTATTTAAAACGAGTAATAACCCTGTAAAATCAAGTTACTCACGCTGACTGAGCTGGGACCGTGTGATATGGAAGAATGTCGGAGTTCAGTTTCTCTAGTCGAGATTTTGCTATAGAAAGTTCAATTTGGAGCGCTTGAAAAATTTTATAATATCTCAGCTTCCAGAGAACGTAGAGCCTTCAATTTTTTTTTAAATTAGGGTAACTCGACGAAAGAATAACAACTAGCTAATTTTCATTGACCGGAAAAATCGGAAAATTCTGGAAAATGGATTTTTTTATTCAACATTCTATTTACAACGTTAACAGTAATATATTTTGATAAACATTTTCATAAAATATTATAAATTTGTGAATAAATATTAAAGTATAATTATGGTATGTACCTATATATTTATTTATATACAGGGTTGTTCATTTTATTCGCCTCAGTGTTTGCACGGAAAACGACTTGATTTAAAAAAAATTCTTCATAGAAATATACAAAGCCATTAACACTACAATCTAAAAATAATATGAATTATACAGGGTGCTTCAAAAAAGAGTGGTATGTTAAAGATATATTTTTTATGGAACACCCTACACCTGATGAAATTTTTGAATTGCTCAAATTGAAACAATATGCTAGCTGCTAGCTAGACTATACCTAAGTACAGGGTGTTTTAATTCATTTAAATTTTTAGAAAAATGTAAAATTTTAGAAAAAAATAAATATTTACGAATCTAAGAATCGTTGACAATTATTTCTTGGATCTTCATAATAGACTATTTCGCATATTTAAACAGATGTTTATTGTAACAAAATTTATAATTACTTAGGTCCAATTTCACCAACAACAAATAAATCAATGAATGCTATTCGTCCAATAAAATGTATTAGATATTTAAGTTTATATTTTGTTTCAATATAATTTTAATAATTTAAAGTGAAACTGGCGAATTTACTTTCTTCTAAATATTTACAGTCAGATTAACTTGCCAATTTAGTCAAAGAGTAAGTATTTTTTTGATAAATAAATAAAATAAGTCTTATTTGACGTTAGTAAAATGGAGATATGTCGGTTTATTGGTCGAATAACTTTAATCATAGAATAAACTACTATTCGTCGTTAGTGAAACCGGCCATTGATCGTACATTTTAAGATTTAAAAACTAATTGGAAACAAAAACATTCTCAAATTAAGAAAAAATGTATATGTATAGATTATAATTATTGATCTTCGTTAATTATACACAGTTTATGTACAGATTTATTAATTTCTTAAACATTATCCCTAATTTTTTTAAACAAATCTTCTTCAACTTCTCTTTTGTCATCTATAATAACTGTCAAAAGGTTGTAGCATTTTTGTTCATCAGTATCATATTTGCAATTTATGCAAAGCTCGGTACAATTGATTTATTTTAAGAAATTATGGATAATGTGGAAGAAATTGATGAACCTGTACAAAAACTGTGTAGAATTAACGAAGATCAATAATTATAATCTATACATTTTTTTTTTCAATTTGAGAACGTTTTTGTTTTTGTACGATCATGTAATTATAAATTTTGTTACAATAAAAATCTGCTTAAATATGCTAAATAGTCTATTATGAAGATCCAAAAATAATTTGTCACCGATTCTTAGATTCGTAAATACCTGTTTATTTTTTTTCTAAAACATTACATTTTTTTTAAATTGAAATAAATCAAAACACCCTGCACTTAGGTATAGTCTAGCTTATTGTTTAAGGGCAAATTCAAAAATTTCATCAGGTGTAGAGTGTTCCATAGAAAATATGTCTTTGATATACCACTCTTTTTTAAAGCACCCTGTATAATTCATATTATTTTTAAATTGTAGTGTTAATGGCCCTGTATATTTCTATGAAGATTTTTTTTAAATCAATTCGTTTTCCGTACAGACACCGAGGCGAATAAAATGAACAACCCTGTATACATACTGTAATTATATTTTAATATTTATTCACAAATTTATAATTTTTTATGAAAATATTTATCAAAATGTATTAGTGCTAACGTTGTAAATGAATGTTGAATAAAAAATACATTTTCCAGAATTTTCCGATTTTTTCGGCCAATGAAAATTAGCTAGTTGGTATACTTTCGTCGAGTTACCCCAAAAAAAATTAAAGGCTCTACGTTGTCTGGAAGGTGAGATATTGTAAAATTTTTCAAGCGCTCCAAATTGAACTTTTTATAGCAAAATTTCAACGCGAGAAACTGGACTCCGACATTCTTCCATATCACACGGTCCCAGCTCAGTCAGCGTGAATAACTTGACTTTAAAGGGTTATTACTCGTTTTATATAGAAGATAGTTCGTACTTATCAATTGTCATAAAATATAGATATTTATTACCACGCTCTAAAAATTTCAACTCTTAATATTTATAAAAAATAGAGATGTGATTTTTCAAAAAAAAGTATAACTTGGCTATTATAGGTCCTAGAAAGTTTTTTTTTTCATTTTAATGTACATTTTTTTACCAGCCTTTTGACACATCCAATTATAATTATTTATCAGAAAAAATGACAAAGATATTCTAATTGTTTATAAGGAAAAACTTACCATTTTTTTATCGACTTGTTTAACAACATTTAAAAAATAAATATATTATTTTTTCTAACTTACTTAGTACTTTGAGTTTTTAAGTAGTCATTGCACTTTGCCAAAAAGCTCTGAAAACACTCCTTGGGCAACAATGATTGTTTAAATATTCGATGTCTGGGATAAACATTTAATATAACTTGTAAACTAACAAACAGATCTTCTTGAGATTTTGTAAACTATGCTAAACTAATATTTTCTGACTTTGGTCTTTGTTTATAAAAAAATGAGGTCGATTTACGAGTACCTCTGTATGTATTATTAATAAACTATATCCCCCTACGATTTAGCACCTTCAAATACCTGTATTGATTTTTACCCTGAAATCGCTCATATTTATTTTTCTACCCTGGTGTATTGTGGAGAAACACAAAACACAAAAACACATACTTAATATGTGTTTTTGTAGATACACATTAAAACTAGTTTTGGCCCTATAATGAGGTATGTTTTTGTTTATGTTTTCAGTTTTGTTGAATGTTTTTGTTTTTAATTAATTTTTAAATCTAAAAATGTACGATTAAATAATTATAAATATTATTACAATAAATATCTGTTCCAATATGCTGAATAGTCTATTATAAAGATCCAAGAAAAATTTTGTCACGGATTCTTAGATTCGTAGATATTAATTTTTTTTTCTTAAACCTTACATTCTTATAAAAATTGAAATAAATCAAAACACCATGTATTTACGTGTAGGAAACCCTTATAAAAATATAGCTTATTTTTTTAAGGAAAATTCAAAAATGGCTCACGAGTAGGGTGTTCCATAAGAGAAAATATAACTTTAATATACCCCTCTTTTTTGAAGCACCCTGTATAATTTTCATTAGTTTTAGATTGTAGTGTTAATTGCCCTGTAAATTGCTGTCAAGAATATTTTTTTAAATATCAAGTCGTTTTCCGTACAGAGACCGAGGCTAATACGATGAACCACCCTGTATATATATATATAAAGATATACCGGGTGGTGAATTGGAAAGCGGGCCATAGGAAACTCAATGTAAAATTCTAAACTGTTGAATTCCTGCTTCCCTAATTATTTTACATCAAAAGTCATAAGAAACTATTTGTAGAGAATTGAAATCTGTATTGAAAACAACTGTTAATATTGTTCTACGAACAATAATTATTCAAAATTTTGTAAAAATATAATACATTTTTCAGAGTAATACGCCAAAGTTAGGCCACACGCAATACCATAATGTGTATAAGGTTGCATTTGTTGACAATAAATTTATTATATTAACAATTTGAACTGTGAATTTTTTTATTTATTTTATCAATTACTGTTTAAAACACAATAAAGTTGATAAGATACCTTTAGTTAAGGAGAAGTATTAATAATAAAGATATCTTCTTCAGTCAATAATGGGCTCACTGTCAGTTAAATAATAACGTGTGGCCTAACATGCCCACACATACCTACTGCGGTAAATACATTATATTTTTCAAAATTTTGGAATGTGTTTAAATCGTAGAACAATTGTAACTTCTGTTTCTAATACAGATTTCAATCCTCTACAAATAACTTCTCATGACTTTTGATGTAACATAATTAGGGAAGCAGAAATTCAACAGTTTAGAATTTTACAATGAGTATCCTATGGCCCGTTTTCCGATTCACCACCCGGTATATATACTGTACATTAATTATTTATTTACAAATTTATAATATGCTATGAAAATATTTATTGAAATATATTAGTGTTAACGTTGTAAATGAATGTTGAATAAAAAAGTCCATTTTCCAGAATTTCCCGATTTTTCCGGTGAATGGAAATTAGCTAGTCGTTATTATTTCGTCCAGTTACCCCAATTTAAAAAAAATGAAGGCTCTACGTTCTCTGGAAGCGGAGTTATTGTAAAAATTTTCAAGTGCTCCAATTTGAACTTTCAATACCAAAATCTCGAAGCGCGAAAGCGGACTCAGAGATCCTTCCCCCATCACACGGTCCCAGTAAGTCAGCTCGAGTACCTTCATTTTAAAGGGTTATTACTCATTTTAAATACAAGATATACAGTAGTTATTAATTGCAATGTAAAATATAGATGTCTATTATGATTTTTTGCAAATTTCGACTCTTAATATTTATAAACAATACAGATATGATTTAAAAAAAAAAAAGTATAAGTTGGGTATTATTGGTCATAGAAAGTTTATTTTTAGTTTTTAATATGTGTTTTTTACCACTTTTCTGATACAACTAATTATAATTATTTGTCGTGAAAAATAACAAAGTTATTCTAAATGTTTATAAGGAAAAACTCGCTATTTATTAAACGACTTGTTTAAGAGCATTTAAATAATAAATGTATAATTTTTTTTTAATTTCTTAGTAGTTTGAGTCTTTAAAAACTCATTCCACTTGGCTAAAAAGCTCTGAAAATACCCCTTGGGCAACAATAGATGTTTAAACATTCAATGTTTTGGATAAACAATTAACGTAACTCGTAAACTAACAAAACGATCTTCTTGATACTTTGCACTCTAGTAAGGGCACATAATATCCTCATAATTAAGGTACAATATGTTCCTTAGGTCATATTTAGTAAAAGTTATTAACATTTACAAAATAGTGCAAAAATGTGGTTTTTTGCAATTATCTCGGTTAATTATTTATCAATTTTAACTAATCAAAATTAAAATTAATTGTTTTTTTATGATACACAACTTTCATAATACAACTTTTGCTGTAAACATGATACAAAAAATGCTACAGGCAAAAAACCATATTTTCTGACTTTAGCCTTTGTTTATAAAAAACTGAGGTTGATTTGCGAGTACCTCTGTATGTATTTTTAATTAACTATGTCCCCCCTACGATTTAGCACCTTCAAATACCTGTATTGATTTTTACCCTGAAATCGCTCATTTTTATTTATGTGGCCTGGCGTAATAATGGAAGTATAACTTCTTACGTGCGTACAAAGTACACACAAATTCATTTTTTAACCCTAGGATAAATGAGTGCCAGACCACTTACAAACATATCCTGCCGAAGCCTTTGGTCAGTAAGAAGAGGATCTGTTACACTTGCAATCAAATGATCCCTATCTGCATCAGTCATCCATTTTGATCTCTGTCTGTTACAATGTGGAGGTATAGATTCGATTTTTTTCTTCATAGAGATTAACACCTTTCAGCACTTCCGTCTCTCTAGAGTTTTAGAATATTTATATGGATGACACTATATAAAAAATACTCTTCTTCTTGTAGTGCCTATCAGTTTCGGATTTTGGCGACCATCATGGCAATATGTACTTTGCACACTGCTGCTCTGAAAAGATTTGTGGTTGTTGTGTTGAACCAGTTACGTAGATTATTCAGCTAGGAAATCCTTCACCACCTTCTTGGTTCTAAAATTAGTTACAGCAGTCCATATATCTGGCTGTTACTCATGCTGTGACCGAAGTACTCCATTTTGGCTGTTTTTAATGTGGTTGATAGCTCTTTTTTGTATTTGATTGCACTTTTTGCATTTGATTTTTGTATTGTACGTAGATTATTCAGCTAGGAAATCCTTCACCACCTTCTTGGTCCTAAAATTAGTTACAGCAGTCCATATATCTGGCTGTTACTCATGCTGTGACCGAAGTACTCCATTTTGGCTGTTTTTAATGTGGTTGATAGCTCTTTTTTGTATTCCTAATAAAACGACCCGATTAGTAAAAAATACTACTTTAATAAAAAAATATTAATAACATCATTGTTTTAAGACATATAATGAGAGATTGGAAGACTAAAATTCACCTCCAAATACCTGGTGAAAACAATATCGAAACCGAAAATATCGCAATCAACCGGGGCCTGTTTCAAGGAGACTCGTTGAGTCCACTGTGGTTCTGTTTAGCTTTGAACCCCCTTTCCCAGCTATTAAACTCCACTGACTCAGGTTTTAGCATTAAAAGCAATAATACTGTAGTAGCGAAGCTCAATCATCTTTTGTATATGGATGATTTGAAATTAATGGCTTCCACTCGAGAACACCTAGAAGAGATGTTAAAAACTGTAGAAACATTCTCTAATGATATTAGTATGCAGTTCGGTCTAGACAAGTGCCGTGTTTTGAATATAGTCAGAGGAAAGGTACAGCCCGGTGGATTCGATATGCAAAATGGCCAGAACATCGAGGCCATGAGCGATAACGATATGTACAAATATCTTGGAGTAAAGCAGGCGCGGAAAATTGACCATAAGCAAATGAAAACTGAGATAACTACTGAGTTTATAAGAAGGGTAAAACAGCTGCTTCGTTCACAGCTTAACAGTAAAAATTTGTTTAAGGCACTAAACACCTACGCTTGTTCCGCGCTTAGCTATTCATTTGGTATTGTTAAGTGGACAAAAACGGATATAGAAAATCTTCAGCGAAAAGTACGAACACATCTCACAAAGGCACAAAAACACCACCCTAAAAGTTCAGTAGAACGAACGACATTACCCCGGTATTTAGGAGGAAGAGGACTTATGGATATAGGTGAGCAATTAGATAAACAGATTGCTAATTTAAGAACTTATTTTCAGATGCAGGCTGAGACATCTACTCTACACCGCGCAATTTGCGCAGTAGATGACACAACACCGATCAAACTGAGGGAACCAGAAATGCGCATAAACCACCTTACTAAGGACGAAAAACTGCGCACCTGGATGGGTAAACCTCTGCACGGGCGACATCCCAATGAGGTCAGCCAAGACTATGTCGACAATAGAGCGTCGAACTATTGGTTGACATCAGGAAAGATGTTCCCTGAAACGGAGGGCTCATTACTAGCCATTCAGGATCAGGTTATACCAACCAGAAATTACCTGAAATATATCATCAAAGACCCTCATGTTCAAAACGACAGATGCCGATATGGATGTCAAGCCCAAGAAACCATCCAACATCTTACAGGGGGCTGCCAGGCATTTGCTGCAACTGAGTACAAGGAACGGCATGACGCAGTGGGAAAAATCCTTCATCAGGAGATAGCTATCAAGCTGGGACTTCTCCAAACCGACCATCTCCCATATTATCAATACGTCCCTGAGAGTATGCTTGAGGATGGCAACTACAAGCTATACTGGGACCGCACTGTGCTCACAGACCAAACAGTGGCGCATAATAGACCAGATCTCGTATTAGTCAATAAATTAACGAGACAAACAACCCTCATTGATGTGGCGATTCCTAACAACAATAATCTACGTACTAAATTTACAGAAAAGATCGCCAAGTACAGAGATCTGGAAATTCAAATACGGAGACAATGGAGAATGCAAAGTACCCAGACGATACCGATTATTATGTCTACTACTGGAGTCATTCCGAAGACCCTCCTCGAAAGCATAAAAAAGCTGGGTCTTAATGAACATCTTTATAAGACCATGCAGAAAGCAGTACTACTCGCAACGGTCAGATGCGTACGAAAATTTTTGGGAGATACACCTGCATACCAAGTCACCTAGGGCTCGATAACACGGAAAGAGTCCCACCAGAGCTCAATCCTTTTGATACCGTAGGTATCTGGGATGAGTCAATTTTCCCCCTTAGAGGGAGTATGAGCCGTATGGCTAAATCTGGACATCATTGTAAAAAGACAACATAAGTTAAAACCACTAATACCTAGTGGACAATTCTAAAATTATAAATATTTTATGGTGGACAATATATTCGTCCTAAAAAGTACGATTTGCTTCAACGAGATAAGGTCAAGATGGCGACTGACGAATTAGTATACAAAGAACTAGATCGTCTTAAGAAATCAAAATTATTGGAAATAATTATTAACAAAAAGGTCCCCGAAGGAATAAAAATTAGTGAAAGTGTCAAAAATGTTTTGGAGACCAGTGGATCTTCTTGTTCCGATGTGAAACTGTGCAATAGTGATTTGAGGTTAGAACTCACTCAACTACAGTGCAAGTTAAAGTGTGCCGAGATTGAGATTACTTACTTAAAATCGTTAAATACAGAGCTAGTAAAAGGTAATGAACGTCAAGATTTAATTATTTCTTTATTAAAAACGAATTCAAATAAAAATATTGAACATAAACGGACTACGTCCAACGTTGCCAATCCTACTAACGGGGGACTTAAACCACCTGAAAATGCAAATGCTGTAGCTAATAATAGTAGTCGTAGTCGTAGTAAAAGTCAATCCACGTCTACTGTGGAAGCAGTACTTCCAGCTTCATTTGATTTAGGAAGTAATGAGTGTCAAAAGGTCCAAGAAAATATTATGTCGTCTGTAATAAATCTTACGAAAGAAGCCTCAAATGACGAAGCTCCATGGCAGAAAGTTCAAGACAGAAACAAAAGAAGAAGACAGTTAGTTGTTGGAACTGGTGCTGGATCTGTCAAAGGTGTTCCAAAATATGTGGATCTACATGTGTATCGCATTGATCCTAGCACCAATGTGACTGCAATGGAAAAATCTTCTGAAACCCCATTTTCCGGAAGTGCTTTGCGAGTCGATGGAGTCTTGCTACCCAAGTCTTTACTCATCATTTAAGGTCCGAATATATCAAAATAATTTCAATAAAGCTATGGATCCAACACTCTGGCCTGAAAATGCATGTGTGAACAATTTTTTGTACCTACGGAAAAATCAGAGGTCCCAGAGGTAATGTTTAACCCTAAATTAATGTTATTAAATGTTCAAAGTATAAATAACCATAAAATATGTGACATTGTTGTGGATATTAATACATTTAAAAATATAGAAATCTTATGTCTAACAGAATTATGGGAAACCATTGACTCTATTAATAATGTATATATTGATGGATTTACTATGAGTAGTAATTATTGTAGAAACTCTTCAGTAAGAGGAGGTGGTGTAGGAATATTCGTAAAGAGAAATGGAAACGCTCATAATATTAATGTTAAAAAATTCTGTTCTGATAAACATTCAGAGTTTTGTTGTTCTTTAATTAGGGATAAAAACAATAATATCTTTTACATATTGAATTGCTACCGATCTCCGTGTGGAGATGTAAATATTTTTTTAAATAATCTTGACTGTCTTTTAAATCATTTATACAAGCCAAATGCATGTTATATTATTTGTGGTGACTTTAATATTGATATGAAAATGTCAAACAATAACCAAACAAAACTACTGAATTACTTATCTGCTTATAACATACATACTAATCTTGTCAAATGGCCTACAAGAGTAACAAATACCATCATAACAACAATTGATAATATTTTTGTAAATTTTTCTAATTTAGGTACATCATGTATCCTTAACATTCAATAGGCACTTGCATGGAGAACCAGTGCCACAAAGTTGGAAAGAAGGATGGATTACATCTATCCATAAGAAAGGAAATAAGGAAGATTGCAATAACTATCGGGGTATAACTGTTACGAGTACGCTTAGCAGATTATATGGAAGAATTATAAAAGAACGCATATGCGAAGAATACCGCCCTTTTGAGTCAGAAGAACAAAACGGATTCAGAGCAGGACGATCCACAATAGATAGTATTTTCTGCTTATCCCAAATACTTGAGAAAAGAACACTGAGATCTCGAGAAGTGCATTTACTCTTAGTCGATTTAACAAAAGCATATGACACCGTGCCTGTTGCGAAGTTGTGGAAAGTATTGGAGAAAACCAGTATCAGCGTTACACTAATCGATGCTATTAAAGAGCTTTATAAGAACACAATAGCAAAAGTTAAAATAGGAAAAGAGGTGTCTAATGGTTTTCAGGTAACAAAAGGACTTAAGCAAGGTTGTTGTTTATCTCCCATACTGTTCAACATATATATCGATGAAGCACTCAGGCACTGGAAGAAGAAGTGTAAAGGGATGGGGCTATCTATTGGGGATGAAACGTTATATACGTTGCACTATGCAGATGACCAGGTAGTTATTGCCCAAGACAAAGAAGACCTGGAGTATATGGCTAGAAAACTAATGGAAGAGTACAAAAAATGGGGCCTCGAAGTAAATGTCCAAAAAACACAATATCTTTGCGTAGGAGGAGAAAATAATCCAGATGACCTCGACTTAGAAGATGAAACTATTAAGAAATGTGACCAATGTACATATTTGGGGGTAAAACTGACAAAGACAGGACGAAGTGATGAAGCCATAAAAGACAGAATAACCAAAGGAAAACAAGTTATAGGTGCGTTGAATTCAGTATTATGGCAAAAAAATATAAGACCGGAAACGAAAAAACGAATATATAATACCATATTAAAACCAGTAATCGTCTATGGCTCAGAAGTGTGGCAGTTATCACAAAAACTTAAAGGTAACCTATTGGCAGTTGAAATGGATTTTTGGAGGAGAGCAGCGGGAAAGTCTAGATTAGAACATGTGAAAAATGAGGACATCAGGAGACAAATGAAAGTACAAAGATCAATTATAGAAGACATCGAAAAACAACAACTAATATGGTACGGACATGTTAGACGTATGGGGGAAGAAAGACTACCCAAAAAGATATTAGAATGGGTACCACCAGAGAAAAGAAAACGAGGACGACCACCAACAACATGGATCCAAGGAATCTCAAAAGCAATGTCAGCAAGAAATCTATCTGAAGAAGACTGGCAGAATAGACAGGCTTGGCGAACGGGAACCCAAAGGCGTATTACGCTGTGAACGGGATTTATATATATATGTATTCTTAACAACACTGTTAGTCCAGAGAAATAAGATTTTTCTACCCGTGTTGAGCTGCCCCCCCCCCCACTTGCAAAAATTAAAAAACAAATAGCCCTGATTTATGAGCTATTAATGAGCTCTCATATTCCGCAAACTAAAAATTTTGAGCTCGTTCCACTGAGCAGGAATTTAATACCCTAGTGGGGGGGGCTGAGTCAGCCCCCCCCCCCCCACTACTTAAAAATAGGAATATTGAATCGGTTTTTGCGGCAGAATTACGAGCTATTTATGAGCTCTTGAAATTATATAGTTTCGATTTTTGAGCTCATCCCCTTCACCCCCAAACAACCCTTTAATTGATTTAACTTAAGAGAAAGATGCTGAGAAAACTTAAAATATATCGTATTGCGAATATAATTCCTATAGCTTATATACTCTAAGAATACACTATTAAATCAAGAGCATTTCGATTATTGAGCTACAACCCCTTCGCCAGAAAACCACCCTATCTTCCCGGCTTAAGAGAAAGTTGTACTTAAAATGCGTTAAATTAATTATTTGGCGACTACATATCATTTAATAATTTATAAGCTTCCAAATTACGCGCATTTAGATCAGTAAATTGCAATTTATTTTGTATAGTGCAGTCACTGAAGGTAAACATAAACGATTACATTCAATTTCGGTGAACCTTCATCGATTTTCACGAAAATTGGTCAGTGGTTAGAGGATACGTCAAGAAACAAAGGTGACATGGTACCACCTTGCGCCTTTACCCTGAGGGTGAATACCGCCCCTTCTCGGGGGTGAAAATTATTTTATAAAAAATAACTGCACAAATCAATAAAAGAACAAATTAAAAGCAAAATTTATTATATAAAGTTAATAAAATAAGTAAATACTTTTTAAGTTATTAAAGATCAAACATTTAATATTATTTGTGAAAAAAATGCATGTTTTGCAGAGGTTTTTTGTAAATCACTGAAAAACTTTAAGTTTTTACAAAAAAGTTAATAGTAGTTTAATTCGTATAGCTTATATTCTAAGAATAAACTCTAAAATCACGCGCCTTTCGATTATTGAATTACAACCCCTTCGCAAGAAAACCATCCCATATTACCGGCTTAAGAGAGGGTTGTACTTAAAATAATTTAAATTAATTATTTGTCGACTATATATTGTTTAATAATTTATGAGCTCGCAAAATATACGCATCTCAATTATTGAATTGCCATTTTCTTTCTATAGTGCAGTCACTGAAGGTAAAAATCAACTATGACCTTCGATTTCGGTAAATCTCCATTCATTTTCACGAAAATTGGTGAGCGGATTTTGATACTATCAACTTTTTCTGGATCTTATTTTTCAGAGGTATTTCTAAGTACTTTGACAAGTATTTAGTACCTAAGTCTTATAAAATGCATCTCTTTCCCGTTATTTAAGCTTGAACCCTTAGATTTGAACAGTCGCGGAAAAAAATATACATTTAATTACCAATAACTTACTTTAAATTAACATTAAAGGGTTTTTCAAGTAAGCAATTTATTATATTTTTTATTAGCTTCAATTTTAGCGATGAAAACTTTTTTGTAAAAACTTACAGTTTTTGAGTCATTTATGAAAAATCGCTCTAAGCATGCATTTTCTTTCCAAAAATTAAAATATTTGATCTTTAATAACTCAAAAAGTATTGATTTATTTTAATCACATTATATAACAAATTTTGCTTACAATTTGTCCCTCTCTCGATTTGTGGGGTTATTTTTAATAAAGTAATTTTCACTCCCGAGAATGGGTGACATATACCCCAGGCTAAAACCCCAAGTTGTTATTGTCAATTCGTGAAAATAAATGGCGATTTACCGAAATCGAAGGTAATAGTTGATTTTTACCTTCAGTGACTGCACTATAGAAAGAAAATGGCAATTCAATAATTGAGATGCGTATATTTTGCAAGCTCATAAATTATTAAACGATATGTAGTCGCCAAATAATTAATTTAAATTATTTTAAGAACAACTCTCTCTTAAGCCGGGAATATGGGGTCGTTTTCTTGCGAAGGGGTTGTAGCTCTATAATCGAAAGACGCGTGATTTAAGAGTTTATTCTTAGAATATAAGCTATACGAATTAAACTACTATTAACTTTTTTGTAAAAACTTAAAGTTTTTCAGTGATTTACAAAAAACCTCTTCAAAACATGCATTTTTTTCACAAATAATTAAAATCTTTGATCTTTAATAACTTAAAAAGTATTGACTTATTTTATTAACTTTATATAATAAATTTTGCTTTTAATTTGTTCTTTTATTGATTTGTCCATTTATTTTTTATAAAATAATTTTCACCCCCGAGAAGGGGCGGTATCCACCCTCAGGGTAAAGGCGCAAGGTGGTACCATGTCACCTTTGTTTCTTGACGTATCCTCTAACTACTGACCAATTTTCGTGAAAATCGATGAAGGTTCACCGAAATTGAAGGTATTCGTTGATTTTTACCTTCAGTGACTGCACTATACAAAATAAATTGCAATTTACTGATCTAAATGCGCGTAATTTGGAAGGTTATAAATTATTAAATGATATGTAGACGCCAAATAATTAGTTTAATGCATTTTAAGTACAACTTTCTCTTAAGCCGGGAAGATAGGGTGGTTTTCTTGCGAAGGGGTTGTAGCTCAATAATCGAAATGCTCTTGATTTAATAGTTTATTCTTAGAGTATATAAGCTATATGAATTATATCCGCAATACGATATATTTTAAGTTTTCTCAGCATCTTTCTCTTAAGTTAAATCAATTAAAGGGTTGTTTGGGGGTGAAGGGGATGAGCTCAAAAATCGAAAGTATATAATTTCAAGAGATCATAAATAGCTCGTAATTCTGCCGCAAAAACCGATTCAATATTCCTATTTTTAAGTAGTGGGGGGGGCTGACTCAGCCCCCCCCCACTAGGGTATTAAATTCCTGCTCAGTGGAACGAGCTCAAAATTTTTAGTTTGCGGAATATGAGAGCTCATAAATAGCTCATAAATCAGGGCTATTTGTTTTTTAATTTTTGCAAGTGGGGGGGCCAGCTCAACACGGGTGATTTTTCTCGTGACACATCCCCCTCCAGGCCGAAACCAAATTTTTTGACTAGTATGGACATCTATATTAATAACCTTTATGTTTCCTGCAGCCGATTTTGATGATATACATAGTTATAAACAAATGAAGATCAAAAACGGTAAATTTTCGCTTTTTCCTTCTATAACCAAAAAGTTAAGCATTTTCAACAAATTTGAGAGTAAGAAACTCATAAATCGTCTAAAAGATTTCAATATGGCGTTCGCTGAATATGTCTATCCTTATTGGTTGCTTAGAAAATTGCAAAATAAATAATGAATTTTGAGTTTTTATAAATATTCATAACTTCTGTAAAAATTAACTTAGAACCTTCTTATCTCACGAATTGCTGAGACTTCTGGTGCTTTAATTATATTTTAAATTTCAAAGTAATTGGTCAAATAGTTTAAAAG
Source organism: Diabrotica virgifera virgifera (assembly GCF_917563875.1). NCBI lineage: Eukaryota > Metazoa > Arthropoda > Insecta > Coleoptera > Chrysomelidae > Diabrotica > Diabrotica virgifera. The sequence continues at coordinate 4,510,601 of NC_065444.1, read as the reverse complement.
TTATTTAATTTGTTTTTCCCAAACAATTTACACATAATTTTTTTGCAACACTATAAGTCAGAAAATTATGAGGTTACAATAAGACTTCTGACAGTTTATGGAAGAAGAACATTTATACTATTAACTTAATTAAAAAAATGACAAAAAGTAATTTTAAACAGTGTAAAATTATATTGCAAAAACACGTTGAATTTTTTATTTACTTATAAACAATTAGAATAACTTTTTAACCGTTACCCGTAGAAAAATTATTTTTTCATATTTGGAAAGAATGAATTTTTATACACATTTAGAAAGGAAAACAATTGTCCTAGCACAATTAGGGACGAAGTTAGCCCCCCCCCTTTTTTTAATTTACATGTTTTTGCAAAATAATTTTACAGTATTTAGAATTATTTTTTGTCATTTTATTTTAAATTAAATTAATATTATAAATCTTCTTCTTTCATAAACTATCAAAAGTATTAGTGTAACTTCTGACATTTTCTGACTTATAGCGTTGCAAAAAAAATTAATTTGGGAAAAACAAATTAAATACCTTTTAAACTATTTGACCAATTGCTTTGAAATTTAGGGTATGATTTAAGCATCAGGAGTCTCAGCATTCCGTGTAATAAGAACGTTTTACGTTAATTTTTACATAAGTTATGAATATATATAAAAACTCAAAATTTATTATTTATTTTGCAATTTCCTAAGCAAGCAATAAGGATAGACATATTCAGCAAACGCCATATTGAAGTTTTTTATACGATTTATGAGTTTCTCACTCTCAAATTTGTTTTTCGATCTTCATTTGTTTATAACTATGTATATCATCAAAATCGGCTGCAGGAAACATATAGGTTATTAATATAGACGTCTATACTACTCAAAAAATTTGGTTTCGGCCTGGAGGGGGTTGTGTCACCAACATGATATTTTTTTTCCTTATTTCTCTGAACTATGTGTCCGATCATAGAACTGTTTTAGTTGAACTTGAAATCGATATATCGACCTTGCCTATGTCTTGTCAAAAGCGATATTTTTCTGAGAGTGGGATAGATAATTTTATTATGAGTCTGATGCTGGAAGATTGGAATCAGGTTTACGGTATACTTGATACTAACTTGGCTTTTAATGTGTTTGTTGATATTTTTTCGTATTATTTTAACATTAATTTTCCATTGCAAAATAAACGTATTATAAATACTCGTAAAAAATGAGTAAACACTGAAGTACGTTTATCTAGTAGTAACTTAAAAAATTTGCATGTTTTATCTAGATCCTGTCCGTGTCTTCGTGAATATTACAAGTTAGAAAAAAAGAAACACCAGAAACTTTTATGTTTGACAAAGAAAAATTATTACCAGAATATTATTTCGTTATCAGATAATCCTACAAAAAGTGCCTGGAGACTTGTTGCTGACGTGACTAATAATGTTGACAATAATGGAAGGAAAAATATATGCCCAAAATCAGATGAAAATTGTGTAATAGAGGAGTGCTCTATTGTTGCTAACATGTTCAATGTTTTCTTTAAGAATGCCCCAATTGAAATACGTTCTAAAATTCCCAGTCATCAAAATAGTACGTTAAGGAAACCGCCTTATAATGAAAATGAAAACTTTTTACAATTATGTCCTTACACTCCAAATGAGCTGAGTGAATTATTGATAGGAAAATTGAAATCTTCAAAATCGTGTGAATTTGATGAAATACCTCAATTTTTATTAAAAAAAGTAATTCCATTCATACTATCACCTTTAACATTTCTAATAAACTTGTTTTTTGCAATTAAATGGTATTTTCCCGGATTATCTAAAGGTGGGAAAAGTCTTTCCTGTACATAAAAAAGGTGATCCAAAGGATATTAGTAATTATCGCCCAATAACTGTCCCTTCAGTGTTTTCGAAAATATTCGAATACTGTTATCTTAACAGATTAAACTCTTATTTATTGGAGAACGGTATTGTTAGTAAATATCAGCATGGTTTTCAGGCAGGTAAGTCTACAAATACAGCAGTTCATTCATTTTATGAGACTTTAACTAACTATATTGATGCAGATGAATGCCCTGTCGGGATTTTTTGTGATCTCAGTAGGGCATTTGACTGTGTCGATCATACCTTACTCATTAATAAACTAGGAAATATTGGAATAAAAGATCTCTCTCTAAAACGGATAGAATCCTACCTATCAGAACGTCGTCAGTATGTCTCCTTAACAGATGTATCCCAACAATCAGTAAGTATTTGCAAATCAGACTACATTTACATTCATATGGGTGTTCCTCAAGGTTATGTAATTGGCCCAATATTATTTCTTATTTACTTAAATGATATTGTCGCAATAAATTCTGCTGTACAGTTTACACTTTATGCAGATGATACTTCAATACTTATATCAGATAAATCACATATATCTCTTGAAAATAAATGTAACGAACTCCTGTGTGATCTTAGTTATTGGTTTTCCTCAAATTACTTACATCTTAATGCGGATAAAACGCATGCTATTCATTTCCATAATAGACAGAAACATCTGTTAGATATTGAACTATCAATATATTCTAAACAAATTGAAAAAGTTCAATGCCTAAAGTTTTTGGGTTTGTACGTTGATGAATGTCTCAATTGGAAAAGGCAATGTGATGATATTATTTCCAAAATAAACACAGCATGTTACCTACTTCGAAACCTCAAAGATATACTAACTGAAAAACAGCTAATTATGGTGTATTATGCTCAGGTGGGGTCTCGTTTGCGGTAGGGCATAGTATTTTGGGGTACGTCTTGTAAATTCAGTTAAGTCTTTTTATCTCAAAAGAGAATAGTCCGTTGTATTGCTGGTATTTCTCGAATAACTAGCTGTAAGAGATATTTTACTAGATATAAACTTTTAACTGTGCCGTGCTTATATATTTTTAAAGTTTGTATTTTTATTCATTCAAATCTTGAGAAATTTAAAACTAATAGTCAAATTCACAATATAAATACAAGTCAGAATCAAAAATTACATGTGCCTTTTTCTAAAGGAAATATGCATTTTTACTCATAATTGGTCAAAGAATATATAATAAGTTACCCGAGCCAATAAAAAAATGTAAAAATTTGAAGATATTTAAATTAACTTTAAAAGATTTTTTATTGCAGAATACGTTTTACTCTGTTGAAGAATATTTTAATAGTTAACATTATTTTGAGTATATTAGTAATTTTACATTTTCTATTTGTGTTTGTGTTTGTCTTATAATCTTAGGTTTAGTGTAATTTTAGATTTACGTTTATTGTGACTGATCCTATACAAATTTTTTGTCAAAAAGGAAATAAAGTATTATTATGGGCCATTCCACGAACATATGCCTGTTTTGGATTACTTCGACAACGAATATTTTACTGTGCAACATAAGAAGTACGAAAGTAAATGGCGCTAATAATTATTCCAATAAACAACAATGTAATTTGCAATTTACTTTCGTTCTTCTTATTTTGCACAGTAAAATATTCGTTGTCGAAGTAATCCAAAACAGACGTATGTTCGTGGAATAGGATATATTATTATTATTAACTATTTCTCTGGGATGCTCTGTTCTTATTGCTTAATTTGATATAAACAAATTCAAGAGTCCACATGAACACACTTAATAACATTCCTCCAGTAAGAACCTGTACTGCTATATTGTCATTGTTGGTCAATCCTTTGAGAAGACCTGCAAAGAAAACAAATATTTATAATATTATATATTGTTGTGTAATTTTTATGGGAAAATTTTAGAAAATAAATTTATATCAGAGACCACGAGATCATAGATTTTCATCGCCCTGTATATGACCAAAAATTGTAAATATTATAATTTAGTTGTAAACAGTGTTTTCGCGGAAAGTGAAATCGTCAAGGTGGTTTGTTAATGGGTCTCGGAACGGACTCAAACAATGGTGCGGTAAAAATTAGAAAGTACATTTATTTCGCTGTGGAATGAACAATGACGTTTTATAAATGTTTCTTAGAAGGATAGGCAGTAAACAAATTTATTGAATTTAGAATATCAGGCTTTTTGTTTAGCATTTTGAAACAACGAAAGTAATTTGGTGTCCCCTAGAATTTAACAAAATGGAAAAGTTGTATACAAAATAAATTGGTTCTTAAGAAATGAAAATATGGATGTAGTGGGTAGAGAGAATGTTTGTGGTTGACGGAGAAAGATAGATAGTGGGGATGAAAATGTTGAGTCTGATTTTGAGGAAAGAAAAAATGGTCACTGTGTAATGAATACCTGGAGAGTACAGTCAGGGCCGTGCCGTGCTATGATGCGGCGAGGCAGTCGCACCAGGCGGCATTACAAGGGGGCGGCATAATCAGTACAATCAAAAATTAAACTGTCAGATTGTGTAAAATGTTGTCAGAAACTATAGAAAAACTGAAAAGTTAGAGACAATATGGCTAATGAACAAATGAAAATTTAATAAAATTGCAGAAAATCTTGATATAAGTTCCGAATTTCCAGCTGAAAAAGAAAATTCGAACCAGGAGCAAAAGCGTTTATTTGATTACGAAAAATCTGTGGACGAGCTCTTAACAGATGGAGCTAAATTTAAAATGAATTTCATCTACATTTTAATCCGGCCACCCACGGTACTGCGGTGTCGTTCGACAAAATCGTCGATGATATCAATTCTGCAGTACTGTAGTAGATAGGCTGTCTGTCTGCGGTAAAATTGTACGATTTTGTTGGATGTACGGTCACACACGATCAAAATGTTTGCCATTAGGCCGAATTCCACAAAATTGAATGACGCCGCAGTATCGTGAGTGGCCGGCTTTAGACATTGCCGTTAAGTGGGTAGGCAAAAATTTGCTTGTAATGCTTTTTAAATGCATTAATTTTTGTTTAATCCTTAGAAAACTAATTAGTATTTTTGAAAAATTTAAACTCAGAATAAAAAATTACATTATTACCGAGGACAGAAAGTCCATGAAAACCTCTATAATCTTTATTTGAACAAGTTACAGGGGTGAAAAAAAAAGAGAAAATTGAGTCAACTTTTAATTTCAAATATCTTATTCAAAAGAAACCTTTGTTTATTCTAAGAGACTTTCGGCCCTTCGTTTCTTTCTTTTAGTCATTCAATCTGCGTTTAAATTTTTCAAATAGATTTAATAGTTTTTTTAAAAAAAGGGAAGATATATTTTTGTCACAAATTAAACAAGGAATTCAAAAATTATTTTTAATTTGAAATATTTCAGTGGCGTACTATTTTTTTTCTATAAAAAAATTCAGGCCATTACCAATATGCACGCCAATGGTGCGTATAAAATTCTTAATTGTATGTCAAAAAATGCACAATAACTACCTCTTATAACCCACCAAATTTAATTTGCATATCTCAATCGGTTTTAGAGCAATAAATTAATCGTCAGCTTGTAATCACAATTTTAACACCTCGTATCTCGGAAACGAAGCATTTGGGTACATATTATGTTTATCGAGCTGTCATTATTTTTTTATGTAGAATTACCCATTAAAGTTTGTAATACTTATTTAAAAACACCCTGTATAAGGGGCGGCATTTCAAAGACTTGCATCATATTGAAAATATATACTGCACGGCTCTGAGTACATTCCAGTTTTTTTAAAAACTGAGAGGTCGGTGTAAAGTGGTGAAATTGGCCTTTACGAGCAGAATCGTGGTGAAACGAAATCGTTGACCGAGTTGAGAAGTTAATTTTCCTTGTGTCCGAGGAGGTTCCCGTTTTCTGTCTAGAACGAGTAGCCGGTGGGTATCAATTTGCTCAAGATATCGAGCAGAGAGAATACTGAATAGAGATTTCGAGCGAGTCCCGTTGTTTGTTTGTTTGTGAAGTAGTCTGGACGAAAAGGACCATTCACTACATCCTAGGAGCACGTGTGGGAGAATCGAGGACTACGCAATCCAGGAAAAAGAAGTAAAGAAGGAACAAAAAGGTTAATCAGATTTTTGTGAAACGGAGAGAGTTTGTTTTATATCCACACCATATTTGTTTATTTTTGTATTGAGCATTTCTATAGCATAATTTAGTAATTCCAAAATTTAAAGAAGGAATAAGTAATCAATTCAAAAGGAGAAAAGTAAATTTTAGTAAATTTTGTAAGAATAGTCTAACGAATTATTTAAATAAAATTTTTGTTAAAACAAAGGATATATCAGAATTAAAGCTTAATTTATTAGATGAGAAAGAGTTGCAACAGAATTGAATTTTAATATAATTTTTAAATCTTAATTTTATGGTATATTGGATAAATAAAAAATATTTATAACATTTATATGACATCGAATGTGTTTAATTTCCCTGTTTTGTCCCTGGATGAAGTAAGCATCGAGAGATACTAGAAGCCAGAAACCGAAGGTAATGCATTAAAATTAAAATAGCCCTAAGGATAAAATTTGTTAAAAAATTTAATTTAATTTTGGTTTTGTTTTACATAAGTAATAATTAAAATAATTAAGTAATTAATCATAATAATAATTTGCTTATCAATCTCATAACAAGAGAGAAATACAGAGCATAACAATATACATATAATAAAACAGGTTGTTTGAGAATAGTTATTTATGTACCAAGTCAGTAAAGTGACTCTTTATCGAACGAGTCTTGATATCACGAGAAGAGCGACCGTAGCGAGCGAGGCGAGTAACAGACGAGTTCGATAAAGAGTCTTTACTGACGTGGTGCATATACAATTTTATCGCCAACATAATTTGACTGGAAATCAACTTGGAATTTGCATTCCGATGATTCGCACCTTAAAGTTGTCTATGTACGAGTTTGGGCTCTGTAATTATTTAAAAATAATATAAAATTTATAAAATAAATTGAATAAAAATCTGTCGTTTATTTAACTTCTTTAAAATCTCATTATAACACTACATATTTTTTTAATTGGATTATGTTCAGTATTTCATAAAGTTATTCATCTTTAATTTTATTAATCCCTGAATGAAAAACTGGAAAATGAAGTATGTACTGAAATCCTGACAGCTTAGATAATGCCAAAATATATTTTATCTACAATTTCACTTTCTACAATAATTTGATAATGGTTGTAACAATTACCTACTTGCAATTTACAATTTAAGAACTTTTTAAATTTTAGACGTCATAATAATTTCATGACAGTGATGACAGTTTATTTTTGCAAGATGGCCGCTTTCGATTTTTAATTGATAGTTATCAATATTGAATAATAATTACTAAATCGGTAGTTTTACTTAGTTTTAATTTTAAAGTTTTAATTTATTTTATATGAATATATTTACAACATACTGCAGAATTTCACTTTTTGACATAAAAATTGATAATAACGCAAATTGTGTACAATATTTTTAATAATTAAAGTAAATAAATTTTAAGTTCACTCAAATACTCGCCATTCGATTACTGCCATCGACCACTTACATTCAATCTGGATTAATTTGATTAATCGCGGTAGGTAAAGTAAAATTCTTCTTTCAGTACAATAAAGTGTTACTTTACTGCCGCAAATGGCGTCAAATGAGTACAATAATGAATGACTTTAGTGACGGTTGGCGATAATATAATATACGTATTAAAAATTTCGATGTACGTTTCCAGTTATAACAATAATAATTGAATTATAGAGTCAAGAAAAGGCAATTATAACTCATTTCAATAATAGGTACGTGACCACAGTTCTGGATGATACTAATCATTGGATTTGGCACAGAAATAATCACATTTTGGATGTCCCTTTCGTGAAAAGTGGTTCATTTCACAATGAGAGCCATGCGAAGCTCTTCACATGTTGTTGGAGCAGGTATGACGTCTTTCGTAACGTTTTAGAAGGCTCCATATATGCTAAACAGGATTAGGGTCTGAACTTTGAGAAGACCAGTCCATTTTTAGAACACCATTATCTTTAAAATACTGTGCTACAATCCTTACCAATTGTTGCTCGAATTATCTTGCATTAGCTGAACACCATTGCCAATAAACCCAGCATATGGCATCACATGCTGTTGTAGGATCTCCATTATGAATCTGTATGCTATTAATGCGCTCCTGTCAATCAAGATGAGATCTGTGTGTGCCACAAAAAAATCTCTACCCAGAACATTACCGAACAAGGTTCTCCAGCCCTTCTGTAGAACTTGTTTCAGCTATGTTCACCATAAATTTATATTCTACACTTATCCATTATCAATAATGATGTAATATTCACGGGCCGGGCGAATGCAAGTCTGCGTCTTTTGTGAGCAGCAGTAAGTAATGGTCCCATTGGTAGAGTGCAAGCTATCAGACCCCCTTCTCTGAACCTTCGTTGAATAGTAGAAATGCTGATAACTGGTACTTGGGTTTGCCGAATATGCCTTTGAAGCATTCTAGTAGTTTGCGTCCGGTTTCGCAATGCAGCAATAGTGAAACTGCGATCATCTCTGACTGTTGTCCTCAAGTTAGTAATTCTATGCACAGTTGAACTACTAACATTCAATGGCACCTATGTACGCCGTTGCTCCCGCCTGGCGGCGCTAGTGTAGTTGGAGGTCAAAGTTTTGAATATTCGTGAAGTTTGTATATGGTGTTTTTGATTACGATTTAATAAATAATAAATTATGGCCGAAATATACGGATCTTGGAGACTGTTTGTGAGTTGAAAAACGAATTGAGAAGGGATGCGAGAGTTACTGCAAAAAGGAAACACTTATCGAATGATAAACTATATTAATCATCGTCTCAATGTTTTATTTCTATAGCTCAGAGTGTATTTATTTGGTATTGATTAACTCCCCACACGAGTTTGACAACTGTGTATAATATGATATGTGCGATCTGCCTTACTTTTTTATCAATTTAAAATTCACAATTAAGTGCGCTCAGCATTAATTTTTGTGTTTATCTTATTTAAAAATGAGATATTTTCAAAATATGGCTGCCATGACAGTTGCGCATTTGGTGTAAATTTGGTTTAAGCATGGGGTGAGCGCAGTTGATTATGCAATATTGTCTTATTTAAAAAAAGTTATAATTCCTTATGGAAATATAGAATTGTGTTAATTTAATTAAGTATAATTATTTGGGTGTTTGTCTACGTGAAAGGCGACCTTAAATTTAAGGTGAAATTAGGAAAAATTAGGGTTAGGTTTGATCAGGTTATGTTTTAGTCACTAACGAATATTTGAATGGTCACTTTAATTTTCAGTTATTAACTTATTTATATTATTTTCGATTAGGTTAGGTTTGCTCAGGTTATGTTTTAGTAATTTTAAAACATATTTTAAAGATAATATTTCACTAAAATATTTAGTTATTAACTTTTTTATATTATTTTCGATGATGCTACGTTAGGTTTGGTCAGGTTATGTTTTAGTCACTAAAAAATATTAAGAACTTGAGAAATATTTAAAATTAGTATTTCACATTTTTCTATATTATTACTTTATAAAATCTAAAAAATGCGAAAATACGCATTTTTGAGGCTTAAAAAATCATATTTACATTAGTATTTTTGAGGTTGCCAGATACCTATATTAAAGTTTAAACACTCAGTTTCAAGATTATGAAAAGCTTCTTCTTCTTCTTCTTCTTCTTCTTCTTCTTTTTGTATAGATATTTGTCTGTTTTTTCAATGTGCCTCTAGTAAGTTGTCGTTCCATCGTTTTCGTGGTCTTCCCACTGATCGTCTTCCTATTGGGGAACCGTCTCTCGCTGTCCTGACTACCCTATTTGTTGTCAGTCGGCTTTTGTGGTCATTCCATTCTACTCTTCTGTTTCTTACCCAGTTATTAATGTTATCCACCTTGCATCTCCATCGTATATCTGTACTTCTAGCTCGGTCCCATAGAGTCTTACCATCGATTTTTCGAAGGGTTTTCATCTCAGCTGTTTCGAGCAATCTTTTTGTCCTATAATGAAAAGCGTTCTGGTCTAACCTTAATTTAGACCGTTGTTTTTTAATTGTTAAATATGCGTGCCCGCCCATCAATTTTTGCCGGTGCGGCGCGCTCTATTTTAACAATTTCCTATTTTCCCCCGAAATATATATTTTTAGATTCTTGGGAATATTCTAAGTAAAATAATTTTCTTGCCATGTTTCTGAAAAGGTAATAGTTTTAAATCGCTCATAATTTTAAATAAAACTATTAACTTTTGAGAAAAATGACAAGAACCTATTTTATTTAAAATATACCAAAGAATCTAAAAAAATATTTTTCGAAGGAAAATAGGAGATTATTGAAATAGAACGTGCCGCACCGGCCAAAAAATCGGATGGACACGCATAATTAACAATTAAATAACAGCAGTGTAAATTGAAGTTAGACCCGATCACTCTTCAGAATCTTGAAAATGAATGTTTAAACTACAATTTAAGTACTTGGCAACCTAAAAAATAGTAATTTAAATACGAGTTTTTAAACCTCGAAAATTCAGATTTTTGCATTTTTCAGATTTTAAATCGCCTATAACTCGAAAACTATCAATTTTTGAGAAAAATCACAAGATACCTTTCTTGTTTAGAATGACCCAAAAAACCTAAAAAAATATTTTCTGGGTTAAAAAATGGTGACCTTTTGTATTTGTTTAAAAAAATTGTTTAAATAATTTCTGTCCAACAACTTCGGCCGGCACCCTTCAGATTTGTTTAAAGGGAACATTTTTGAATAGGAATCCGCAAAGAAACCGAATTAGAAATTTTTTCAGACAGAAGCGGTCTCACCACATGGACTGTCTGAGTATATATAAAACAAATTAAAAGGAAATGGAGAAATATATAAAAAAAATATAAAATTTCACACAGGTTGTGGGTGTGGGTGGCCCGTTTTCCCTGACGTGAAGTTTATTTCAGTCTTCAGTGTATGACTTTAATTATTCAACAATAATTATTCTGGTATGAACTTGTTTACCAAAATAATAAGGAAAATAAACAAAACATGTTAACAAACAAAATGTTAAAACAAATTCATAAACAAAAAAATCTCCGGCTCAAAGCACAATATTTTTATTTCCATACCAAGTCAAAAGCATAATCTCAAAATTCCCAAATAAATGTACAACCCCCGGGAATATATTTTGATACAAAATATCTTCGTGTTTTTTACTTCTAGCGATATTTTGATATACATTTTGAAATTTTTATGTCCTCTTACACCACATTCCCTCATCCACGTGGTTTATATTAAATTTAATTTGGATTTATTCTGAAAATGGCTTCGCCCACGGCTGGAAAGAATCGTAAATATTTTTTTATTCGCATGATGCGACTAAAAACTTTTTCTTATAAAACCTTTACTGCGTATATACATACATACGTACACCTGCAGATTTAAAGGGACGGAGTTAAATCTTTTTAAATGGAAGGAACATCTTTTATTTGATGATTGTGTCGCTTGTCGATTGTTTAAAATATCGCTTCCTCATAGAATCTTATAACTAGGGAGCGGATTTTATGCTAAATACACATTGCATGCATATTTCGCATATTTGAGAACTTTACTAAATTTTGCATATTTTTAAAGAAACATGCATATTTTGTGAGTATTAAAAAACATTTAATTCCAAAAAAAATTTAAAATTTTTTAATTTGACACAAAATATTTCCCCGCACAGGCTGTCGTACCTATTAATTCGAGAACTACCTGAAGAGGACGGCTCATTCACTGCCTTTCATTTTTTCTTAGAAAATACCCGATCTTTACACAAAGTACTTATAGTGCTTATAGTAACCCGTTATAAAATGATTGTAAGCTGTTAAAGTGATGAAGGATGATTTACCCGGAAATCCGAATTTTATTTACTATATTTAGTAGGTTACCTATAATTCTGGTGATTCTTTTAAATCCTCTATTGTTAAGAGAATTTACACCTTTAACCATAGTTTTACGATTTTCTAACGGAAATTAACAAGTTATTATAAATACGCCCCAATTACTTCTATTGATGGTGAAAGGAGTTTTTCAAGTTATAAAAATATTTTATCTAATCAAAGAATATTTCCTCGTAAAGAATTTGGAAAAACACATTGTAGTGAATTTAAATCGAAGATAATAATATATTTATAGTGATATTGTTGTTTTATTTTAAATAAATACCTATTGATAGCAGTTTTTGTAAAAACTGTGAATAAATTGCATATATTAAAAAAAATGATTTTATTTGAAAGATAATAATAATAATAATAATAATAATAATAATAACCTGTGGGAGTTTTTTGTCAGTTCTTCTATCAGGCGCGGCCCCCTGCGAATGGGGGATGCTTTCTGGGTATTCGTAGCGCCAATACCCAGAGAGTAGCAGGGATACTTGCCGTGGAACAAAAACTGACACCTGGCAGTAGGTATAAAATGCACACCCATTAATATGGAGAATATTGATTTATGTTTAGGATCGCTGCCTGGGGATCGCCAGGGCACGTCTGGAGCCGGCGCTGGACGTGACAGCATGCGGGACGTCGGTGGCAGGGTGTTGAGGAGGCGGGCCCCTGTCATACAATCAGTTACAGCCCAACAACAACAACCACAAGCGAGCCAAACAACAGCAAGAGCTCCACCCGCTGAAGGTGCTGCGCTGGAACATCAGCCGGCGCTCACTCAAGCGGGACGACCGAGGCAGCGCATGAAATGGACTGTGTCCATTAACGAAAGCATTTTGCGCTTCTATTATAAGGTGACAAACCTCGGTCAAGAAACGATCGGCTACAGACAACAGCTGTATGCCGAATTTTGCAGGGAGTACCCAGATATTCAAGTATCGGAGCAAAGAGTATCAGATCAATACCGGGTAATCATAAGAAACAACCTTATCCCAGAGGCTAGACGCAATACGATCAAAAGCGAAGTCGAACGGGAGATTAACAACCAAGGGCTAGTTTTAGATCAAGTCCTAAATGAAATCCTTGATGAGCAGATTCCTGAGATTCCCTTACCAGAAACTCAACCTGACAATACACAACAGGAAAACAACGAGTTGCGCGATAGTCTAGCAAACGAAATGGCTCGTGCCGTACAAGAGTTTAATGGAACAAATCCACTTAGCAAACCACCGCTACCACGAATAAACTCTTGTAAGAAACTAGGTGAGCTGTTACAAATTGTGAACACTGAAGTCCTACCCAATTATGTCGTAGAAGCCCACACATTGGAATATCTGCATATGCTAATCTACTGTGCAGCAACAGCAATTGCTAATGTAATGGGCGTTAAGATCAGAACACGACGGAGTACTAATAACGGAAGGACTGGTAACAGAATTGCACCCTGGGAAAAGAGACTTCTCGGAAAAATTGAATTACTGCGTAGGGATATTGGTCAAGTCACAGAATATGTAAGAGGTGTAACAAGTAGAAAAGTCATTAAGAGAGCTGAAGAAATAATGCGGAGCACTGCAAGACACTCGAGATACGATCCAGAAAATAACACAGCCCAACAGTGTCTGGATACATTAAAACAAAAACTCTCCGTCTATTCAGGACGATTAAGAAGGTATAAAGTTAGTAACAACCGAAAATGTGACAATGCACTTTTTGAGAACTCTGAGAAGGCGTTCTACCGAAAACTGAACTCCACCGTAGAAACTGTAGACAAGTCTTACCCAAGCCAGGAAGAGATTCATGAGTTTTGGGGAAATCAACTTTCCACACCAGCTGCTCTTAACAACAATGCTGGCTGGATAGAAGATACGACGCACAACTGTCACCACTACGTCACAGCTAACTACGAACCATTCACTACTGAAGAGGTCTCAAATATCATCAAAGAGCTTCATAACTGGAAATCTCCTGGACCAGACGGAGTCCAGAACTTCTGGCTTAAGAAGTTTTGGAGCATTCATGATTATCAACATTAATTAATCATGTTATTTCTAACCCGCAGGAAATACCATCATTTCTAACTCAGGGAACCACTTATTTAATACCGAAGGATCAAAATAACACCCAAGATCCAGCCAAGTACCGCCCAATTACTTGTCTTCCAACTTTGTATAAATTGGTCACATCCTGTATAACCCGGCGTATCTACCAACACTGTGCTTTAAACAATATCATAGAGCCTCAACAGAAAGGATGCGCTAAGGGTTCTATGGGTTGTAAAGAACAACTTATCATCGACTCAGTCATTTCTAACCAGGCATTCACCAAAAAAAGGAACCTCTTTACTGCCTTTATTGACTACAAAAAGGCCTTTGATTCAGTGCCGCATGAATGGCTTATAGATATATTAAGAATATACAAAGTCGATGATAACATAGTGACTTTTTTAAGGCATATAATGACAAGTTGGAAGACTAAAATTCACCTCCAAATACCTGGTGAAAACAATATCGAAACGGAAAATATCGCAATCAACCGGGGCCTGTTTCAAGGAGACTCGCTGAGTCCATTGTGGTTCTGTTTGGCTATGAACCCTCTATCACAGCTATTAAACTCCACTGACTCAGGTTTTAGCATTAAAAACAACAATACTGTACTAGCGAAGCTTAATCATCTGTTGTATATGGATGATTTGAAATTAATGGCTTCTACTCGAGACAATCTAGAGCAGATGCTAAAAACAGTAGAAACATTCTCTAATGATATTAATATGCAGTTCGGCCTAGACAAGTGCCGTGTTTTGAATATAGTCAGAGGAAAGGTACAGCCCGGTGGATTCGATATGCAAAATGGCCAGAACATCGAGGCCATGGGTGAAAACGATATATACAAATATCTTGGAGTAAAGCAGGCGCGGAAAATTGACCATAAGCAAATGAAAACTGAAATAACTACTGAGTTTATACGAAGGATAAAACAGCTGCTTCGTTCACAGCTTAACAGTAAAAATTTGTTTAAGGCACTAAACACCTACGCTTGTTCCGCACTTAGCTATTCATTTGGTATTGTTAAGTGGACAAAAACAGATATAGAAAATCTTCAGCGAAAAGTACGAACACACCTCACAAAGGCACAAAAACACCATCCTAAAAGTGCAGTAGAAAGAACAACATTACCACGGAATCTGGGAGGAAGAGGACTTATGGATATAGGTGAGCAATTAGATAAACAAATTGCTAATTTAAGAACTTATTTTCAGATGCAAGCTGAGACATCTACTCTACATCAAGCTATTTGCGCAGTAGATGACACAACACCGATCAAACTGAGGGAACCAGAAATGCGCATAAACCACCTCACTAAAGACGAAAAACTGCGCACCTGGATGGGTAAACCTCTGCACGGGCGACATCCCAATGAGGTCAGCCAAGACTATGTCGACAATACAGCGTCGAACTATTGGTTGACATCAGGAAAGATGTTCCCTGAAACGGAGGGTTCATTACTGGCTATTCAGGATCAGGTTATACCAACCAGAAATTACCTGAAATATATCATCAAAGACCCTCAGGTTCAAAACGACAGATGCCGATATGGATGTCAAGCCCAAGAAACCATCCAACATCTTACAGGGGGCTGCCAGGCATTTGCTGCAACTGAATACAAGGAACGGCATGACGCAGTGGGAAAAATCCTTCATCAAGAGATAGCTATCAAGCTGGGACTTCTCCAAACGGATCATCTCCCGTATTATCAATACGTCCCTGAGAGTATGCTTGAGGATGGCAACTACAAGCTATACTGGAACCGCACTGTTCTCACAGACCAAACAGTGGCACATAATAGACCAGATCTCGTACTAGTTAATAAATTAACAAGACAGACAACACTAATTGATGTGGCGATACCTAACAACAATAATCTACGTAGTAAATTTACTGAAAAGATCGCCAAGTACAGAGATCTGGAAATTCAAATACGAAGGCAATGGAGAATGCAAAGTACCCAGACGATACCAATTATTATCTCTACTACTGGAGTCATTCCGAAGACCCTCCTCGAAAGCATAAAAAAGCTGGGTCTAAATGAACACCTTTATAAGACCATGCAGAAAGCTGTACTACTTGCAACGGCCAGATGCGTACGAAAATTTCTGGGAGAAACTCCAGCATACCAAGTCACCTAGGGCTCGAAAACACGGAAAGAGTCCCACCAGAGCTCAATCCTTTTGATACCGTAGGTATCTGGGATGAGTCAATTTTCCCCTTAGAGGGAGTGTGAGCCGTATGGCTAAATCTGGATAATAATAATAAATGTCTTTATTAATGTCTTCCAAAAAAAAGATACAAAATAACAGAAAATAAATTTGGGGCGAGATTCAGTTCGTACGTTACTTTTAACAATATATTTTTACAGAGAAGCTTTAGCAGTCAACGTACGTCTGCTCTTCCACCTAACCCCTAATATATAAGATTGATAAGATAATAAGATAATAAATAAGATTGCCGCCCCCCTATAAAAGAACCCCTTAGAATAGAATAGAAAAATAATTTGTGGTTTATCGAAATGCGCATTTTTTGAATTTTTGTGCATATCTTGCGCATATTTCGTAATTTTTTTCCGCATATATATGCGCATATTTCATCAAAACTGGTCGCATATAAATCCGCTCCCTACTTATAACTATTTTGATGATGTGTTCTTATTCCATTGGTTAAAATGATCAGGCGGGATGTGCAATTGCGGGGCTAAGTGTTCTATTTTGGCGGGAAATTAATATTGGATGACGAGATTTCATTTTACTTTCCATTAAATGTTTCTCTTGGGAAGTCCGTCTCAATGGAAGAATCTGTACCAGCTTTTTGTAGCCGATTTGTAGCGGGACCGTCGCGCTATTTTGACCGGTGGCGCTCAAAATCCCGACAGCCAAAATCCCGACCGCCAAAACACCGACACGCCAGAATTCCGACAGGCCAAAATCCCGACATGCAACAATCCTCGCGTAAGCAAAAATCCCGTCCACTACATTTTGAATATTTATTGTTTACTATAAAAATTAATTAATTACTAATAAGTACGGGTACTAATTATTATGTATTTTAAAAGAAAAAATTATTAAAGACTTCATTTTATAATATAAAAGCTATACTTACTGAAATGGAAGGTTGTGACATGATAATATCTATTATTATATGAAAGTAAACTTGAATTCAGGATTTGATTATACATATATTATTGGACTATGTTGGCAAAAAAAATAATTTAATTCATATACCCATGTTAGAAATTTTATTTAGAAAATTAGTTCATATTAAATGGTAAATACTTTTGTTTAGCAACAAAAAATAAAAAACAGATGGCCATAAACAAAAAACCAGAAATAAATGTAATTATATGATAAAAAGGAACTTATCAAACCTGTCGGGATTCTGGCGTGTCGGGATTCTGGCGTGTCGGGATTTTGGCCGTCGGGATTGTGGCTGTCGGGATTTTGGCTGTCGGGATTTTTGGGTAGACCCACTTTTGACACACACTACGTATAAGATATCTATTAAATTTCAAAGGCTTGGACTCTTCCCTCTCTCTCTCTCTCTCTCTCCCTCTCTCTCTCTCTCTCTCTCTCTCTCTCTCTCTCTCTCTCTCTCTCTCTCTCTCTCTCTCTCTCTCTCTCTCTCTCTCTCTCTCTCTCATGACCTCCCTCCTTATAGAGTATTTAACCCTCTTGCGTTTCTTATCCAAAAGTAAAAGATGGCTGATTGACTGGATCAGCACATCCTCTTCTCTTTCGTTCAGATGAAACAGTTTAGATGATAAATTACACGCTTTAAAAGACGTTAATGAATTATGATACTGAAATAAAGAAAATGGAACAAGGACATATTGTTGGTATGAAACAATGCAAATATTTGGGAGATATATTAAATTTAACAAACGAGGAAATAGTTAAGATGAAATACAACACAGAATCAATAAAGGTAGAAGCATCACTAGATCCCTCAATTCAATTTTATGGGACAAAGATATCAGGAAGGAAACAAAGAGAAGAATATATGAAAGTATAATGAAGAGCGCTACAGTCTACGGTGCAGAAGTTTGGGATATAAGTGCAAGAAATAAAACGAAGCTACTTAGTACAGAAATGGACTTTTTGAGAAGTTGTCAGGTCTCAAGATTAGAACATGTAAGAAATGAAACAATTAGAGAACATATGAAGGTGGAAAAAACTATAATAGACGATATTGAAAGGAGACAGCTGACATGGTTCAGTCACGTTAAAAGAATGAATGAGACTCGCTGGCCGAGAAAAATATTAGAGTGGATCCCACCGGAGAGAAGAAAATGAGGACGGCCACGGAGAAGCTGGAGGGACAATATTCAGGAGGCAATGGATTCGAGGCAATTAGATGAAGATATGTGTTACGATAGAAAAAGTTGGAAGCTGGGTATGGAGAGGCGGCGACAGCCGTAGAAATCCATTATATATAAATAAAGAAAATACTTACTCATTAAAGGTCCCAATACTAAGCTCGTTCCTCCACTGAGGACACAAAACAGTGTAAAAGCTCTTGCAAAATTATCTCGGTATGCTTCTGCAATGACTAAGGAGTAAGGCGTTTGTATAAAACATCGTAGTATTCCAAGTATAACTAAGATTGCCATCCGCCATGAGTAACCATCGTTGATGACGAATACTGAAAATTAAGTTGCATTAATTGAAATTTAGGTATAATAAAAATGCTGTAGCTTTTCTTTTGTTTTATTGAATAAAAAAGCAGCAGTAGCACAATTATCATTACCTACATGAAGATATTGTAACGTTATAAACGTCATATGTTTATTAATTTATATTTAAATAATTATTTTATTTCAATTTCTTTTGACTTTATTAATTCCTTAACCGTATGTTTCTTTTTAATATTATTTTTCTTCAGAAAATAGTTGGCGCCCTCTCTATTTTAAAAATTCATTTATTTCAACTACAATCTCTTTGAATTAACTATTTTTAACGGGAAATTAATAGCTTCAGAACAACAATCTCTTGGGGTGAGAACATACTACTACTGCATAATATTAATCAATTATCATAGTCATAAGACTTTTTGATAAATTTTTATAATCATTTTTTTCCACATAACCACTCCAAAGTCTCGTTTTCAATATTATAAATTTTAGGTATGCATGTAGGATCTTTTACAAAAACTCATCATTCTCTTTGCCTTATCCCTATGCGGAGTCGGCTTCCCTAATTACATTTCTCCATACAATTCTCTCTTGGGTCATATCAATATTAATCCCCTTTACCAACATGTCCTGCCTAATCGTCTCCCCCCACGTCTTCTTTGGTCTTCCTCTCCTACTCCTTCCAGGAATCTGCACTTACGCAATTCTTTTTATTGGGTGATTAGCGACGTTGAACATGACCAAACCATCTCAACTTATGCTGTCTCATTTTGGCATCAATTGGTGCCACACCTAGACTTCCCCTAATATACTCATTTTTAATTTTATCCTTTTTTGTCACTCCACTTATCCATCTAAGCATTCCCATTTCCGCCACATGCATTCGTTGTTCCTCTTTATTTTTCACTGCCCAATATTCAGTTCCGTACATCATAGCCGGTCTTATGGCTATTTTTTAGAATTTTCCCATCAACTTCATTGGAATTTTCCTGTCACACAGCACACTACTCGCTTCCTTCCACTCCATCCATCCAGCCCTAATTCTACTGCATGCATCTCTATCTATTTCTCCATTACTCTGTAATACCGATCCCAGGTACTTAAAAGTATTGCTTTTTACAATCAGTTCACCATCTAAAGATACCATTTTATTTGTTGTAATTCCATCTTTAAATGAACATTGCAAATACTCTGTCTTTGTCCTACTAATTTTTAAACATTTTTCCTCCATAGCTTGTCTCCACTGTTCCAGTTTTTGTTCTAAGTCTCTTTCACTATTTCCTACTAACACGACATCATCAGCATACATTAAGCACCATGGAATGTTACCCTGTAGTTTCGCTGTTATCTGGTCCAAAACTAATGAGAATAAATACGGACTACACACCGAGCCTTGGTGCAATCCTACTTTCACATGAAATTTATCAGTCTCTTTCACACCTGTCCTAACACTAGTCGTTGCGCCCTCATACATATCCCTCACAATCTTTACATATTCACCAGGGACTCCTTTCTTATTGAGTGCCCACCACAGAATCTCTCGAGGAACTGTATCATATGCTTTCTCAAGATCAATGAATACCATATGAGCGTCTCTTTATTCTTGTATTTTTCCATCAGTTGCCTTACAATGAAAATTGCATTTGTTGTTGATCTGCCCTGCATAAAGCAAAATTGATTATCGGATATTTCGGTTACTTCACGTATCCGTCTATCAATTACTCTCTTCCATATTTTCATGGTGGGGCTAAGTAGTTTTATAGCCCTGTAGTTTGTGCATTGTTGTATGTCTCCCTTGTTTTTGTAGACAGGTACTAACATACTGCTTCTCCATTCGTCTGGCATTTCTCCAACTTCCATAATTCTACTGTTTGTTTCTTTACTCCTGTATTTTTCCATCAACTGCCTTATAATGAAAATTCTACACCTGTAATTTTGAACCAATCAAAATACGTTATTTTGACAGATCACCATGGCAACGGAGGTATTTTATCGGAAATTTTTTACTCGTGGGGTACCCAACAGCGAATTATAGTGGAAATTTTTTGACGTTTACAATAACAGAACATTTTTGACAGACTGGTTTTTATTTGTTTACATAATTTAGTTTTGATTCATTTTCTATCACTTGTAGTTACTCAAAACTTATGTAAAATTGAAGAATATACTATTTTCTATCTTGAAATGGTATTCCCATGCAACTACAATGAGCAGAAATTACGAATTTGAAAGCCTAAATAATTGCTGACAAAGCTATGGCGCGCTATTAATCTGTTCATGCAGCTTTGGATTTTCAAATGCAAATTTGGTGTGGAATTTTCTTACCGAATACCACGCGAAGTCAAATTAATATCCGGAAATTTTTTTTTGATCATGAATATTTTTAGAAAATTTCCCTCGTCTGCGACTCGGGAATTTTTCAAAATATTCATGATCTCAAAAAAATTTCCGGAAATAATTTGACCTCTAGTGGTATTACTAGTGAAAATTGCATCTGTTGTTGATCTGCCCTGCATAAAGCCAAATTGATTCTCGGATATTTCGGTCTCTTCACGTATCCGTCTATCAATTACTCTTTCCCATATTTTCATGGTGTGGCTAAGCAGTTTTATTGATCTTTTACAAAAACTAATTTTAATAGTAGTTCTATTCACTCTGTCCTTGCCAATCCGCTATTTATATTTAATTATTATTTTGAAGAAAGGATAGCAAAGAAGATTATAATCAATTTTGATGTCTCTCTAGTATAGAATTTGCTATTCTAGTTTTTGAAAATAAGTTATCTATTTCTGTTTTCCCTTCGGGAGGAACTACATCGTCGATTATGAATACCACGTGAAAATAAACCACCAACTTCTGCTGTCTTCAAGAACACTACGGCCACTTCAAGACATGGTCAACATCAAAGACCTACACACCTCATCTCGACCCAACAGCATCCAACTCCAACCTCCACATAGAAGCAAGCAATCCATCGATGCCATACCTAAGTATCATTATACCTTTTCAAAGCTGTAGGCACGGTTTACTTACATACATAAATGTAGGATTCGTTAAAGACAATCGTAATAAAAGTCCGTATGAGTCTTAACAGTTTTAGTTAATAAATAGACAATTAAATTATAGATACTATTAAGTTGACGAAATGTAAAAGAGTTTGTGTAATTGCGACCAAAATTTTACGTGTTCTTACAAAAAGGAATGTATTTGGAAATAATTGCGTCTAATGAATATTATAACCGACTTGTCATAATACCCGTCTTAAAGCGTTTCTTTAAGTTGCGTCTTTTTCGATTATCCCAAATAACACGTTCGTCGAGGTTCTGATGTTAAAATCGACTAACCGCCTTGATTCCCACACAAACCAAAACCGTCTCCTTTATCCAAAAATCTGAAACTATTAAAATTCTACTGCAATAAATTTCACTCCCTATTAGTAATAAAAATTAGTTCACAGAGTGGCGACTGTTATTCTTACTTATGTCTTAAAGATTCAAAGTTAAAAGTAGTTCGCAACGGCTGCGGCTACTGTAGTAACCCCAATCCGTTCCACCCATCTGGGCCGACGTGTGTCCACATATGTGAGACTCTTATTTCCTGCTCTTAATTATAATTAAGTCAAATTATATACAGGAGAATTAAAATTTAAGATAAAATATTTACAATTCTACGTAAATATCATTACTTTACTTTGTTTTATGATAAATAAATCTGATTAGTTAATCTTATGCTTTATTTGTCCCAATCCAAATTTCCTTTGTTGATATTTTTAATTATAGCCCGATCAAAGAACAATCTGACTAAAAAAAATAAACGAAGGATGAAAATTTGGGAATAGGTAGTTGAAATTGTCTATTATTATATAAGAAAAAGTTTACAATTCTACATCCCATCTCGAAGATGAAAAAAATACATTAAAAATAAGACCGGAATTTGATAAAATGACTAATTCTAAACAACTTTTCTTTTATAGAGTTTTTTCACTAAGTCGATACTTTTCGAGTTATTTGCGAGTGAATATTTTCATGTTTAACAAAATAAAACATGTTTTTGAACGGTTTTTCGGAGATAACTCAAAAGTAAGTATTTTAGCGAAAAAAATTTTCTTAGCAAAAATATAGCCCATCAAAAATTGAAAAAAAATGGTGTATACAAGAGGTCTGTAGACCCAGTAGAAGCCGAGTTGCAGCTAATGAAAAGTAGGTTCTTCTTCGTAAAAATTCAAATCGAATATTTCAATGTGAAATAACCCAAAAACGGAGCACTTTTAGGGGAAAATTCATTTTAACGTTTTTAAAGTGTTTAAAAAAGGTTTATTTTTGTTTTTAAAAAAACTTGTAATATTAAAAGTAAGTAGAATACGCTCCAGATATTGTTGGTCCCTTTTACTTTTTGGTAAAAAAATCGCGAAAATCACCCCCTAATTAGCATCACAGATACGTTTTAACATTACCACTTCACAAGTTACTCTGTCTATGTATTATTTATGATCTGTAAGTTTCATCGATTTAAAGTGCTTCGTTTTGAAAAAGCTGTAGTTAAAAAGGCTTGAACGAGTAACTAATCACGAGTTTAGGCAACTTTTGAACAGCCATAGCATAACCAATTTTATTACTCTTTGAGATTTTTCGTATTCCTAATTGTTTTTAAGTTAATTCCATAAACAATTACGATTTTTTTTAATTAAAAAAAATGTTTTATTTTAAACCCAATTTTTTTCAAAACTGAGCACTTTGAACCAATTAAACTTATAGATAATATAAACAATACATAAGTAAAGTAACTTGTAAAGCGGTAACGATTAATTTTATTTGAGAAGCTAATTAAGGGGTGATTTTCGCCATTTTTTTATCCAAAAATAAAAGGGACCAACAATATTTTGAGCGTAACTCACTTACTTTTAACGTTAAAAGTTTTTCTAAAAAACAAAAATAAACCTTTTTTTAAACACTTTAAAAAAGTTGTAATGAATTTTCCCCGAAAAGTGCTCTGTTTTTTGGTTATTTCACATTGAAATATTCGATTTGGAATTTGACGAAGAAGAACCTACATTTCATTAGCTGCAACTCTGCTTCACTGGGTCTGCAGACCTCATGCATACACCATTTTTTTCAATTTTTTATAAGCTATATTTTTACTAAGAATATTTTTCGCTAAAATACTTACTTTTTGAGTTATCTCCGAAAAAACGTGCAAAAACATTTTATTTTTGGTTAAAAATGAACACATTCACTCGCAAATAACTCAAAAAGTATTGACTTTAGCTTTTAGCTTTTAGCATTATTATTGAAACTCCAACGACCCATTTTTATGCACACTGCAGCAGACTAATAAAATTACATACTTACAAATTCTAAAAATGGCCGTGAGCAGCGTCGATCCGTACACCAAATATCTATTGTTAAACGAGTAAAAGGCACTCAGACTCGCATAGATAATTCTGGTAATCAGATCACATCCAAAATGCACCATGGTTAATTTGGCAATATCTATCGAGGAATAATTAATGCTACGCAGAACTGACGCCAACATCCCGATAAAAAGGTTGTCGCCGTGAAAACTGAGGCTAGTTCCGATGGCTATGTTGAGATATTTTGCGCTTTTTAGCAGATCGAAGTAGGACATGTATCTATAAAATGAAACATTTTTATTATTATGGAAAGCGGTATGTAGCTTAAAATGAAACTACATTTATTTCTGAAATTCTATATTTCGTTGATTATTTATTTTTTCAACTTCATCAGCAGACATACTAGAAAAAATGACTAACAATTATAGCAGCATTAAATTCACAATAACATAACATGAAATGATCTAATTTATATTATGAAACAAATTGGCTTAGAAACCCACATGCTTGACGATCGTCTTAAGGTACGTTTTTACTGGAGTGACTGTTGCGATCCACAATAGATCTGGGCAAACAGATCCACAATAGATCAACTATTCACGCTGAGACAGCTTCTAGAAAAGGGATGGGAGTATAACAGACCCATACACAATCTCTTCATAGACTTTCGACAGGCATATGACAGCGTAGGAAGAAGCCAAGTATGGAATGCCATGGCAGTATGAAAGTCTGTATGGAGGGTGGAATATCAAAAGTACGTGTAAATAATAAACTGTCTGACAGCTTCTAAATCAACAGTGGACTCAAATAGGGTGATGCGTTATCTCCACTACTTTTTAACCTTGTATTAGAGAAATCCATGAGGTCGGCCGAAATAAAAACAGAACTGCTATCGGTACAAGGTCCCAAGTTATTACTAGCATACGCAGATGGCATTGATCTCGTTGGAGACTCCATCCTATCCACAAAAGCCATTTTCTACAAGGTGGAAGGAGCAACAAGCTAAGTAGGGTTGATGATTAATGAAGAGAAGACGAAATATATGTGTATAAATAGAACGACACGAAGAGACAGGATAGGACAAAATGTGACGGTCAATACCTTCAATTTCGAAAGAGTACAACGTTTTAAGTATCTGGGGGCCGTAATAACAGCTGACAACGATGTTACTGAAGAAATAAAAGACAGAATCCAATCAGCAAATCGCTGTCTATTCGCACTGGATAAGCTTATAAAATTAAAAAATCTTACAAGAAGTTCCAAGATCAAAATCTATAAATCCATCGTCAGACCTGTACTAACATATGGTTGCGAAACGTGGACCATGATCAAATCAAACGAAGAAAAGCTCAGAAAAAATCAAAAGAAGAAAAACGAAGAAAAGGTTTTGAACGAAAAATACTTAGAAAAATTTTCGGACCTCACCACGACATTAACACAAACCAGTATAGGATCAGAACCAACTTTGAATTAAAAGCACTCTACAATGACACCGATATTGTCCAAGAAATTAAAGCACAGCGACTAAGATGGGCAGGCCACGTGCACAGACTTCATAACGAGAGACTTGTAAGACTGGTATGGGAGGAGATTCCTACAGGCAAAAGACCACTCGGACGTCCCAGAATGCGATGGAGAGATAACATCCAAGCAGATCTCCGAAAAATGAACATTCCATTTGACCCTAGGTTGATGGAAGACCGAACAAGTTGGAAGAAAGTTGTACAGTCAGCCAGGACCCACTCAGGGTTCCAGGGTTGTAGCGCTACGTGATGATGATGATGATGATGACTGTTGCGATCGTCGTTGAGCAATCGTCGCTGAGCGATAATTGTGATGTACAGCTTGTATGTTTTGTTAAGGAGCCGTTTTGACTGATGCGTCTGTCGATGGAGCCACTAGCGTCGATCGTTGGCAACTGGTCCCAGAGCAGACACAGTCGCAGACGCTGAGCGTTTATAGTGACGTGTGTATCCTGTTTTACTAAACCTAACACAAAATCAAACTGAAGTTCATTCAATCGGAAGAACTGTGAAAATTTACATAAAGCT
The DNA here is from genome assembly GCF_917563875.1 of Diabrotica virgifera virgifera. Lineage (NCBI taxonomy): Eukaryota > Metazoa > Arthropoda > Insecta > Coleoptera > Chrysomelidae > Diabrotica > Diabrotica virgifera. The sequence goes on along the minus strand of NC_065444.1, from coordinate 4,484,737 downwards.
TTTGAAAGCTATAGGTGTAAATGTTTTAGTTGAAATGATAAGAAGTAGAGTTGCTGTGCAGGACTATATAGCAAGAGGAAGTTATGGGATAAGTTATGGGTGTCTTCAACACCAAAACTGGAACATAGGAAATTGGAAAATTGTGCTATTTTGGAAAGTAGGATGTGTAAAATCAGATTATTAACGAATTCGTGTACTTACAGGGCGAGGAAGACAAGCAAGAACGGAAACAGACCGATTTGTTCATAAATATAAAAGAGGAAAGGTCATGTTCTGGGGAGGAATAATGATCGGTAAAAAAATCCTTTAATTTTCGTCCAACTAACATTAATAGCTCGCAGGTATGTTGATTTGGTTCTCTAACCTGTAGTTAGGCTCCTGAGAAACAAAAATATCAGATGATTCCATATAAGTTTGGTTGGGTGTATCTCTGTTATTTGCTTAATATGTGTTCTTTTATTAATTGTCTGTCCATTCTAATAAATAAATGGCATTTTAAGAAAAATACTTTTGTGATAGTTCTTTTGATTTGCTAAAATCTTTACAGACTCAAAGTCCACATTATGGCTTCTTCATTTACAATATATGCAACCAAAGAGCACCTGTCTGGATATAATCTACAATCACTTTTATGAGATGTAATATGATCTTTAACTCGTCTAGTGGTTTGGCCAATGTATTGTTTGTCACAATCAATACATAATATACTGTAAACTACATCAGACTTTCAGATATGTCACAATGACCATTGTAAACAATTTAAGTCATAATGATAATGCAGCTAACAATGATAATGGTGACATTCTGGAAGTAATTGCATTCATCTTTTTACCATTCATTAGAGAGATTACGTCAAAGCTTACAAGAATTGTAAAAAAGCAGTTAATCATCAAAGCGCTAGTAAAACAGTGTTAACTATTAATAAGCTATTTTCACGGATAAAAAATAGATCACCAAAGGAGTCATTGTCTGATGTAGTTTACAGTGTACCATGTAATGATTGTGACAAACAATACATTCGCCAACCCACTAGACGAGTTAAAGATTGTATTTGATACATCTCATAAAAGTGATTGTAGAATATATCCAGACAGGTGCTCTTTAGCATATTTATTATTTAAATAATAAATTTGCCATTTTTATTATCTAATTTGTTGTGAAATTATCAATAAATAGATATTTTTTCTTGTGAATAAATAGATTAATTTTTTTTAATAAAAAACTTTTTTTATGCGTGTACTATTTATTGTTGTCAAGAAAAATTTTGTGGCTCTTTTGAAATTTTATAAATTGTAATGTTTGACCCTTCCGACTCAAAAGGTTGCCGACCCCCGCGATAGATAATTTAAAAAAAAAAGGTTAATTATTCGTTTGTTATTAGAGTATAAATAGATAAAAATATTAAGCATATCTTACGTGGATGTTGACTCTTCAATTTGTCGTTCTTTGTCGTGTTTTTCTTGATCTATAAAACAATAGAAAACTAATAAAATTTATTATTTATATAATAATTAATTAATCTATATTATGAAAACTAATGTAATAAAAATGGATTTTTGTTAACTTTACTAACACTTACCAATTTCCTTTTCTCCTCCCAATAAAGCTCCTTTTTCTGCATGGTCTCTAATATTTTTTTGATCACTGCTAGCTTTATCTGTAAATAAGTTTAGTAATTTATTATACAATGTTCAAAAGTATTAGATTTTATATTTTTAGATCTTGATTTAGTTCTTGTTATTTTGACCACTCTGGTCCCTTTAATTCTGCTTATGTGATTACCCCATTCACTGGAGTAGTTCTAGCTTCTACAAGCTAAATGGATGTAAGCATCGGTAAACAGCTAAAGGTCTCATGTCTAGGCCATATTTTAAGAAACGAGAAATATAATCCTTTAAAAACCATTTTAACGGGTAAAATTGAAGTTTTGAAAAAACCAGGTAGAAAGCGACACGCATGGTTCAGAGACATAAGAAACTGTTGCCACATAACTTATCTTTCTCCTATGGCGCTACAGATCAAGTCGGGCCCTGGTCTCCCCCAGTCTCCGCCTCTAAGTATCTCCTCCCTGACTATCTCCTCCAGTTATCCACCCTCTTTAGTATCGGTTTTACATCGTCTATCCACCTCTTTTTGGGTCTTCCTTTGGCCGGAGTCCCATCCTAGTTCCACTAAGCGTTTTACTAGGTATTCTGTCATTATACTTTCTTATAAGGTCATCTGCCCAACGCAATCTTTGTATTGTTGCATAATTTGCTGTAGAGGGTTTTTTTTATTTTATAATGGCTTTGGCTTAGCCAATTAGCCAGACTATTTGTTTTTGTATGGTATTACAATAACAATTAATTTAATTATCTAAGCCTACTTATAATCTAAATTTACAGTGTGTTATAATATTCATGTATACATTTTTCAATTTTGTGTGATACGTTTACAATTTTTAATTTTATTACCTAAACCTATTTAAAATTTAAATTTACAGGACGTTACATATTTGTAAAGACATTTTAGCGTCTGCTTAATGTTTGAAAAAATAATTTTATTTAAATTAATAGGTAAAGGACAATTTTTAGATCAACTAACTTTTCATACATTATTTTAATATTTTGTATGTACTGTCCACACTCCAATATGAGGTGCTGTAGGTATCCAATTTTACCACAGGCGCAATATGGTTTATCACTTATACATATGCTGTGTTTATATGCTGGGGTTAGGGCGTGATTTGATCTTATTCTATTTAATGTTTTTATAAATAACCTATTGGACTCATGTTTAAACCATCTCTCATTGGGAATTAGTGGTTGGCAATTTCTAAAATTTATTCCCGTCAGGGGTTCTCAATCTGTGGTACATGTACGACTGGTGGTTCATCTCATTATTTGGGGTGGTACACAAAATACAAAAACACAGCAAAGATCCAGCATATTCGTAGTTAGTTAGATTACCTAGATCGATAGGTATTTCAGTTAGGTGGTACCAAGAATAATTTTAAAATAATTTTGTGGTACATGACTCAAAAACATTGACAACCGCTGCCGTAGAGGGTTCTTTGTAATATTGATAAATTTTTTTTATCCAAATTTTTTTGAAGTTATACTTCTTTAGGCACGAGGGTAAATTTTTATTTTGCTGGGCGCATGCGCACACCGACAGTATGGTATGAAACGTTATGAGGGATCTGATTGGGTGTTAAAATCATCTGTCAATAATTGTTCATATGAAAATTCTGGATCAACAAAATGTGTATATTAGTTTTTATTGTTGTGAGGATAGTGACAAAAGGCAAGTTCATAATTGTAGTGACTTTTTAAATAGTTTTTAAAAGCAACAGGTACGTACCTTATTGTAAATGTTTCAGTATTGTAATAAAAAATTACAAATTAGGTAAATACCTATTTGGAAAATGTACCTACCTAGCTAGTAGGTAATGCTTTGATTTACATAATTTTATTACCAACAAAAATCTCCATCTAATATATTGCTTTTTTAGTCTATATTTTGTCGTATTTTAATTCCACAAGAATCAAACTTATTTGATTAAACTAACAGAATAAGCAACTGTCAAAAAAATTTTAAAACGTTTAGTTGCTAGGTATATCTTTCCACTTCATTCACATGTCTCGGTAGTTAAATTCTGCGTGGGGTGAGTTCAAAATAATCTAAACCTGATAGACTCAGGTTCAATTCCCAATGCAAATTTTTATATTTTTATTTTTTTTATACATTTTATGATTGTAAGTATATTTATTATATTTTTTTTTTCAGAAAATACGTATTTAGTTAAAATTTTCTCAACAATTGTTCAGAAATAATTTCTTTGGTTTCATTTTTCAATGTGTTTGCAGGTGTTTTATTCTTTTATTTTTTTAATTTTTCCTATTGTTTGAATAAAAATTTTTGGAAAGTAGTAAGTATTAAAATTAGTTTAATATTTAAATAAAATATAAATAAACTGTTATATTGATTTCGTTGAAATCATATAATAGAAGTATAACTTCTTACGTGCGTACAAAGTACACACACATTCTTTTTTTGTTAGTCAGTATTATCCGTTTCCGTATTGCCTCCTCGCCGTCCTCAGTAACCTGTACACCTAGATATGTGAGCTGTTTTATCTACGTTGATGGTCAGCCCTATTTCTTTCGCATTTTCTTCAAGTTCCACATAAAATTCTGCGATGTCCCTTGCGGTTCATCTCATTCTACCACGGGTGGCGGCGCAATCATACCCAGGGATTAGGGACCTCCTGACTTTGTTCGGTGCAATCATGCTCTCAGCTTAACGTACCTCGGGTAAAATCGGCGCAATCATCCCCTGTCCATCAAGTTTACATCATCTGTGTACAGCAATATAACTGATACCAATAATACAATAAGAAGAGCAGAAGAAGGACCATTGCGTAATCAAACCAATATGAAAGCCTACATGCTGCATAGCGTACGGCAGGGGTCACCAATTGGCGGACCGCGGTCCGCATCCGGACCGTAGGCTTGTTTTGTGCGGGCCGCGATTAAATTCAGAATATGTATAGTATTATGCAATTTTGAAAAAGTTTGGCCATGAAATTGTTTACTATGTTTGGCTCAACTTATGTGTGCGAAGCAGCTTTTTCAATAATGAACTTTATTAAAAATCGGTACACATCTCAGCTAACAGATGAATATCTCAACTCCCTAATGAGAATCAATTGCACTAAACCCATTCCAAACTTCAGGCAGGTTGTACATTTTATTACGCAGGAAACAATTTTTTTAAATAAATTCAAAATTACCTTTTTGCCCCGAAAAATGTATTTTTAGGTTTTTTGGGTAATTTTAAACTAAAAAGGTCTCTTGTTATTTTTCTCAAATATTGATATATTTCGTGTTATAAGCGATTTTTAATCTGAAAGATGCAAAAATACGCATACGCATTTTTGAGGCTTGAAATCTCAAAATTATTAGTTTTCAGGTTGACAAGTGCCTAAATTGAAGCTTATACATTCAACTTGAAGATTCTAAGGAGTAATCGGTATTTGTTTCAATATAGACCATTGTTTTTGAAGTTATACTTCTTTACGGGCGTAATGACGATGAAATTTTATATGGTAAAACCTAGCGACCGGGCGCATGCGCATTATAACTTTGTTCTGATTGGATGTTCAAATGACATGACAAAAATTATCCAATATGGCAGCTGTGGGACTGTGGTTTGGTTATAATGTATGCTTGTTGCGTTTTAAAATTTGTAGGAAGAGAAACAACTAACAAAAAGTTAGTTAATGGTTATACTGTATTTTTAAATAGTTTTCATATTATATTTTTGGACTTATTTACATAGAAGAGATGATTGTTGCATGCCAATGTGAAAGCTCATCAAACTGTGACTAGTATGAGTGCCGCAGATCTCGCTTATTCAAAGCTAAAGAATCTTTCACTGGTAAGTGTTTTATAAATAGTTGATCAAATTTTGTTATGATATTTGAACATAGCCACTTTGCACGACGCAAGTGATTGCGCAATTTATTAGTCGTTATACGGGCTCCGATACCTACCTTGAACCTACCAAAATACATAAGTAGTATGTAATACTTTTATTTACATAATTTGATTACCATCAAAATTTCTATCAATATTCACCTAATATATTGTTTTCTTACTCTATGTTTTGTTGTATTTTTTCAATTCTAAATCATTTCAATTCAAAATCAAAATAATTTGATTTACATAAGTTAAAAATGTCAAAAGGTTAATCTGTTTAGTTAGACGATCTTCGCACGTAATGACAAGCTGTCTCTGTGGCGAAGTTTTAATGCGAGTGAATCCCAATACAACGCAAATACCAGCCGCGTGGTAAGTTGGTTCGAATCCCAGTAGAAACTTTTATTTTTTTATTTTTTTTTTTATACATTTTATGATTGTAAGTATATTTATTATATAATTTTATTTTCAGAAAATACGTATTTAGTTAAAAATTTTTCCGACAATTAATGTTCAGAAATCATTTGTGGCATTTTTAATGTGTTTGTGTGTGTTTTATTTTTTTACTATTTTAATTTTTGGCACTGTTTTAATAAAAATGTTTGAGAAGTAGTAAGTATAAATTAATTTAATATTTAAATAAAATATAAATAAAAAGTATATTAATTTCGTTTATAATCATATAATCATATAATAGAAGTATAACTTCTTACGTGCGTACAAAGTACACACACATTTTTTTTAATTGTTAATCGTCGCGCGTCGCACTTTATGTTATTATGCGTACTTAATGGAAATTATATTATATACGTACTTATGGAAAATTTATTAAAATTTTATAATACATAATTGACATAGTTTTTTTAAATAATTTATTTATTTATTTATTCAGTTAATTATTGCCATTGTGCTAATTAAATACGCCAATCATATAGTGCCATAAGCACCATATTGTGCCCAATACTATTAATGATATTATCATACAATTTCTTTAAAATTCTAAAACAAAAATTTTAGAACACACACACCATATTGCGCGACGCGCCGCCGCGGTGGCTTAAGCATCAAGTGGACGCGCATAATTAATTATTAAAAACAACGGTCTAAATTGACGTAAGCCCCGATTACTAATCAGAATATTGAAATTGAAAGTTTAAACTTCAATTTAGGTACTTGACGATCTCAAAAATAATAATTTACATATTTTCAAGGTTCGAAAATACTTATTTTCGCAAATTTCATATTTTAAACCGCTTAAAACTCGAAATCTATAACTTTTGAGAAAAATGACAGAACTTTTTTGCTTAAGAGGACCCCAAAAATGCTTACAACATATTTTCGCAGGCAAAAAAGGTGATGTTTTGAAATTGTTAAACAATTTCTGTCCGAAATTTTCGCCCGGCATCATTCTGATTTGTTTAAATAGGATATTTTTTAACAAGAATCCGCAAATAAACCGAATCAGAACGACCAAACACAGGTAGCATTCAATCCGGACCCCAGATAGTCTAGTAAAATAAAATTACACTACATGTAAATCAAAATGTAAATTCGTACAGGTTGAAACTAATTTTATATCAAAGTTTAGGTGGGTACAAAAGGTATTTTCAAGAAAGTATCCAAATCATACAAGGGGATCATTGTTTAAATAATTAAAAAGAGGTCATTTTTGCAAAAAAAAAATACTTTTTTAACGGCTGAGGTCGTTCAATTACTAATGAAGGTCTATAGGATTGTTTTCTGCAAAGTTAAAGGATAAATCTTTCACATAAGACTTACTAAATTAAATTTGAACCCCTATTTATTTAAATAATTATACATAAAACTTTAAAAACAAATTTGCAAAAAAATATTTTTAGCGTTTTAAATAAGCAGTATAAAATATCCTATTACAGAACAAATTGCGCTATGTTATCAGTATTAAGTAAAAAAAATTGGTCCAAAAATATTTAATATTTTTTGAGATATTGAATTTGTTTATTAAATGTTACTCTATTTTCAATTGCAAAAACGCGGTTGTTGCCAAAGAAATATTCACCTGTATTAAATCTTATTATTTTTATTTTTATATATGTTTTCGATAAATGTATTGATAAATTCAAATTTCAATTAAACTTCCCCCTAAAATAGCGTTTAAAAATTATTCAAATTTGTTTATAATTTGTTTTTTTAATAACGTCGCGGAGATTAAATATTTTGAAATGCATTTTCGTTAATTACGTTCCTGGGAATTTTTCACTAATTAACAATTTTTTTTTCTTTTTTTCCTCTTCTTTTTTTTTTTTCTTGGAGTTCTATTACTACGGGCCCTTTTAGGGTTAAGTTTCATTAAGAATGTCGAATCTCTAAGTTGTAGATTCTAGACCTAAAAATATTAAGATTTAACTAAAATCACTTAAATAAAATGTGGCTACTTACTGAGTTACAGGGTGTTTTATTTAAAAATTTAAAAATTATTTTTACCAAGTACTTTCAAACTATTTGACGTATCCTTATCATACTTGGCAAAAAGTATGGGTACTATACAGTCTACTAAACTGCGATCAATAAATGTTTCTAGCTACTACCAGAGGCGTACGACAGGGGATAGATAATGGTTGATCCTTCCCAAATTCTACGCCACTGAGGGAATTACTATTTTAGCGAAATTTTTAGATTCTTCAATACTTTCTATGTAAATAATATACACTTTACTGGTAACGATTAAGTCATTAGTTTTCGAGATATTGTACGTTAAAAATGAAACGGCATATTTATTTTGATTCATTCGTTCATTCATTTTAAACTTCCAATATCTCTCAAACTGATGACTTAATCGATACCAATAAAGTTATATACATATAAAGTATTGGAGAATGGAAAAATTTCGCTAAAATAGTAATTCACTCAGTGGCGTAGAATTTGGGAAGGGTCAATCATTCACTATCCCCTGTCGTACGCCTCTGGCACTAGCTAGAAACGTTTATTAATCACAATTTAGTAGGGTGTATAATAGCCACACTTTCTGGCAAGTATGATAAGGATACGTCAAATAGTTTTAAAGTACTTGGTAACAATAATTTTTAAATTTTTAAATAAAACACCCTGTAACTCAGCAAGTAGCCACATTTTATTCATGAGATTTTAGTTAAATCTTAATATTTTTAGGTCTAGAATCTACAACTCAGAGATTCGACATTATTAATAAAATTTAACCCTAAAAGGGCTCGTAGTAATATAACTCCAAGAAAAAAAAAGAAGAAGAAAAACGACAGAAAAATTTTGTTAATTAGTAAAAAATTCCCAGGAACCCAATTATCGAAACGGCATTTCAAAATACTTAGTCCCCGCGACGTTATTAAAAAAACAAATTATAAACAAATTTGAATAATTTTCAAATGCCATTTTAGGAGGAAGTTTAATTGAAATTTGAATTTATCAATACAGTTATCGAAAACATACATAAAAATAAAAATAATGAGATCTTAAGCAGGTGAATATTTCTTTGGCAACAACCGCGTTTTTGGAATTGAAAATATAGTAACATTTAATAAACAAATTCAACATCTCAAAAAATATTAAATATTTTTCGACCAATTTTTTTTGCATAATACTGGTAATATAGCGCAACTTAGTCTGTAAAAAGAAATATTTTATAGCGCTTATTTAAAACGCTAAAAATATTTTTTTGCAAATTTGTTTCTAAAGTTTTATATACAATTATTTAAATAAATAGGGGGTCAAATTTAAATTAGTAAGTCCTATGTGAAATATTTACCCTTCAACTTTGCGGAAAAAAATCCCATAGGCCTTCATTAATAAGTGAATTACCTCAGCCGTTAAAAACGTAATTTTTTTGCAAAAATGACCCCTTTTTAATTATTTAAACAATGATCACCTTGTATGATTTGGATACTTTCTTGAAAATATCTTTTTTACCCACCTAAACTTTGATATAAAATTTGTTTTAACCTGTATCTACGAATTTACATTTTGACTTTTTTTTATTTTATTAGGCTACAGAAGTGTCATAGGTTTTCGAAGCGGACCCTCAGGGAAACTATTTGGTGACCCCTGGCGTACGGCACCAGAAGAATTTATTTTTTGAGTCGGTTGTTTGAGTCAGTTTAACATTTGCATTATAAAACCACTATATTAAATTTTATATCTGTGGAACGCGGTTTCAGAAAATTATTGTTCATTTTTATGAGTTCGAAATGGTCTTTAAAAGGTAACAATGCTTGTCACTCTCTATGATGGACTATCAAAACTTAATTCCTCCGAACTCATTATCTTTGCCGTGATTAAACTGAAAGTACTAAAAGAAGTAATAAGAGAGAACATTTTTATTAGATCTGTGTAAATTTAACAATAAAGTTGAGGCTGGCTTTTGTTCAGGCTGTTATATAGAGAGAAATATTGGCAGGGAACACATCATTCAGATGAAAATTAATTTCAAAGTTTTAATTGGATGAAATTTATTAACTTTCTATCTACTTTACTGCGGGTTAACGTTAAATTGCTCTCGGGTTCGAAGTTGCTGTTGATAACATATAATAGGATTCAAACGCAGTTTTTTTGCAGTAAAGTTGTTGTCTATTTGTTGTGCTAAACTATGTAATTAGAACTTTTATTCGGTTCTAAAGTTTTTAAAAACACTTGATAAGGTCTACAACCTGCTCAGTAGTTAAAAATTACAGTGCTTCACATAATTATTCGAACATATTTTTAAAGATTTTTACCTATAACTTTTTGGAGAAAAATTATTCACCAAGAAGCAAATTTAAGGCATTTATTTAAGACAGACAAATACGACTTTATGAACCTGGGAGTCTTAAAATAATTAATAGACATACATACTAACTAAATATATAACACATATTATTGCTGTGTAAGAAGTGACTGTCCAAGGACTGGCCAAGGAAAGATCCAAAATATAGAATACGAGAGAAGAGGAAGAGAAGAATCACAAGACCAATCATGAATTCGAGATCGCATCTGTATCTATATATGTAGATATATCCAAAAAGCTCACCAGACCCTTAAGTTGTGCTCACTACGGAGAGCATTGGATTGTATCCTCGCTCCGACCCTTGCTCCCTGGTGTTTATATTCGTTATATTCGTGAATTCTCGCATTTAAAATAATGTATTTATTTTACATAGCGATCGATAATATAGTTTAAATCGCTATGTAAAATAAATACATTATTTTAAATGCAAGAATTCACGAATATATACAATCCATTGCTCTCCGTAGTGAGCAAACCCTAAGAGTCTTAGGCTTGCTGCTTTTCTAGCTAGCTAGAAAGAGTAGGAGGTAATTTTCTTACATCTTATGTAAAAGCAAAAAAAATCATTGTTGCAGGACTTAAAATAAAGCAGATAGCAAGTTCAAGTTTTTTATAGAAGAATACTATACCTTGTATTTGCAATTTGCAAAACTAAAATAGGTTAACCACCACGGCCGGCGCGTCAGGAATTTTTTTAAATAAACATTAATTTTTGGTGCTACGCGCAGGACAGCAGATACGTTTGCTCTGATTGGGCGTTCCAATAACCTTTGATAATGATTGATAAATTTAATTTTTAGTACATTTCGATATAAATAAATAAATTTGTTTATTGCGAAATAAAAACACATACTGTGTCCTTTGAAATAACACTTTTTTTAGCAAAAACTTTCTTTGTTCATATATTTTAACTTATAGTGGAGTCACTGAAGGTTTTCACCTCCGATTTCGTTGAACCTCCATCGATTTTCATGAAAATTAATGAGTAATTAGAGGATACTTCAAGGAACAAAGGTGACATAATGCTAACTTGCGCTTTTACCCTGGGGGTGGATGCCACCCCTTCTCGGGGGTGAAAATTATTTTATTAAAAATAATACCATAAGTCGATAGAGGGACAAATTATAAGCAAAATTTTTTATATAAAGTTATTAAAATAAATCAACACTTTTTGAGTTATTTAAGACCGAAGATTTTATTTTTTCGTAAAAAAATGCATGTTTTAAATCGGTTTTTCACGTATAAATAAAAAACTATAAGCTTTTACAAAAAAGTTAATATTACTTAAATTGAAGATAATAAAAAATTGAATACATTCCTCGGATAAAGAACTAAACTAATTTTAGTTAAAAGTGAGTTATTGGCAATTGAATGTGTATTTTTTTCGACGAGTACTCAAATCTAAGTATTCAAGCTTAAATGACGGGAAAACGATGCAATGTATAAAATATTCATGTTAAATATTTGTCAAACTACTTCGGAATACCTATCCAATGAGCTTCATAACAAGGTAATAGCGTCAAAATTAAACAAGTTATAATGAAAATAAAAGAACCGTTTCGAACTTTTTAGGAAAAAGTGAGAAATAAAACATACGCCATTTCCACAAAAATTAAAATTTACAGTAATCCTTACAAGAACTTCTTTATATTAGCATAGTTAATGTTTTCGATAATTTTGACCGGTGTTAGAATGCATATTTTTGAAAAAAAGATATAATTTAAAAAATCCTAATTTTTTAAATTATTGTAATTCTCATATTCTTTTGATAATAACTCCAAAAATACTCAATATACGTAAAAAATTATGTATAACCAAATTTTATTTTTTTCTGTGTCAAATATTCTACCTGTTTTACTATTTCTATAGGGTAAAAAATAGCCGAGATAGAAACGTTTAAATCTTAAATTTTGCTGTAGGAACTATGCAACCGGGGTCATTTAACCTTTTATTTTTAAAAAAGTAAGGGGTTTAAAGATTAGGTTCAACGTGCTTAAGTAGCACTTGGAATTAACTTTCAAACAGTTTATGGATGAACCTGATGTCCTAAACACAAACGGAGTTATTAAAAAAAAAACAATAACATTTTTTGGAAAAATTTTTAAAAGATATATTTTGAAAATATTTTGGAGCATAAATTTTAACGCTATCAACATTTTCGAAGGCTCATTTAATAGATATTTTTAAGTACTTTGACAAATGCTTAATAAGTTTATGTTATAAAATGCATCAATTTCCCGTTATTTCAGCTTGAATACTTTCTTAGTTGCCGAAAAAAATATACATTCAATTACCTATAACTCACTTTTAGTTAACATTAAAAAGTTTTTCTAGTAAGTTTATTTCATTTTTTATTAGCTTTAATTTTGATAATAATAACTTTTTTGTAAAAACTTACACTTTTTGAGTTATTGATGAAAGATTAATTAATTAAAGATTAAAATCTTTGATCTTTAATAACTCAAAAAGTTTTGATTTATTTTAATAACTTTATATAACAAATTTTGCTTGAAATTTGTCACTCTGTCGAATTATGGGGTTAATTTTAATAAAATAATTTTCACCCCCGAGAAGGGGTGGCATCCACCCCCAGCGTAAAAGCGCAAGTTGACACTATGTCACCTTTGTTCCTTGAGATATCCTCTAACCACTCACCAATTTTCATGCAAATCGATGGAGGTTCAACGAAATCGGAGGTAATTCATATCCACCTTCAGTGACTCCACTATTAGAGAATAAAATTTTATTTTTAAACATATGCAATTATTTAAATAATATGTCACAAACAATAATCAAATTAGTTTGATTTTTGTGGAATTAAAATATTAAAATACAACAAAATATAGAGTAAGAAAATAATATATTAGATAAAGATTGGAAGAAATTTTGGTGGAAATCAACTTGTGTGAATCGAACACCGCTGTCCTGCGCGTAGCACCCAAAATTAATGTTTATTTAAAAAAATCTTGACGCCGTGGTTTTTAACCGATTTTAATGTTGCAAATTGCAAATAAAAGGTACAGTATTCTTCTATATGCAAAAAAAATTCAACTTGCTATCTGCTTTATTTTCAGTCCTGTAGCATTTTGAAAAAATGAATTTTTTGCGAAAGCTGGATTTCAAAATTTATTTTGCAAAATCTATCAAACAAATAATGAAATTTACAGTATTGTTTTATTATATCACATAGTTTTTCTGGGTAAAATATGAAGGTCCTAAGTCTAGCATAAATAGTTGATAAATGTACAATGCGAATACTTGTTTTTTATGGTTTCTTCGCAATTATTGCTATTCTGCAACAAGAGTGACAATTTTTAAAATTTTTAACTAATCATATATTGTAGAAAATTTAATTGCGCAACTTTTATGTGAGTGCAACTTTCCTCGGAAGTGAATAATTTTAAAGTTATAATCAAAAAAACGAAGAAAAAAATCGAATTTTTCCTTCATTTTTTGACATTTTAATAATTTAAACAATGTTCCGGACCTTTTTGAGTGGGAGGATAACTCAATTATTATTTTATGAGTCAATTCCAAGCAATTTCTGCAAAAAAATATGAGTCACCTCTCAACGTCCATCTCAAAACAGATGCGCCCTGGACTATTACCTTGAAAATGAATGCATAATAGATGAGAATTTAACAGCTAGAGAGTAATGGAATATATTAGAAGAACAATTATTAAAGAAGCTGCAAATGACGTCCTCGAACCAGAAAAACCCACTCCACTCAACGATTGGTTCTACGATTAACGTAAATTTATCACTAAAAGAAAAAAATACGTATATAAACTTATGCAACGAAGATAAGCACGGGATAAGGAACAAACCTACAAAGAACTCAGGAACTAGGAAAAACGAGTGCATTGAGGAAAGAAGCGGATCTTGGAAAACCACATTATGCAAGAACTTCAATTGCTAAAGGGGCAAAATGAAACTAGAAAGCTCTATTACATCCTAAGGCAAGAAAAGGATTTAAACCACGGTTGACAATGTGTAGGAATAAAAAGAGATATGTAGTTAGTACCAGTGATGCAGTAAAAATCAGATGGGTTAAGCACTTCAAAGAACTACTTGGTACCGAAGTGGAAAAATATGCGTCATCCCAAAGACTAAGAAATAGCACCCACGCAGATCCTCCTTCCATATTGACAGTGAGAGACGCAACCATACACCTCAAAAATAACAAGTTCCCATCAGTGGACTACATAATATATAGCCCGATCAAAGAACAATCTGACCCAAAAAAAAAATAAAGGAAGGATGAAAATTTGGTAATAGGTAGTTGAAATTGTCTATTATTATATAAGAAAAAGTTTACAATTCTACATCCCCTCCATTTTACAAAAATGGAGGGGTTTGCCCCTTCTCGGAGGTGAAAAAATATACATTCAAAATAAGTTCGGAATTATATAAAATGACTAATTCTGAGCAACTTTTGTTCTATAGAGTTTTTTCACTAAGTCAATACTTTTCGAGTTATTTGCGAGTGAATATGTTCATTTTTAACAAGAAAAAACATGTTTTGGGACAGTTCTTCGAAAATAACTCAAAAAGTAAGGATTTAATCGAAAAAAATATTCTTGGCAAAAATATAGCCTATAAAAAGGTGAAAAAAATGGTGTATGCATAAAGTCTGTATACACACCAGCAGCGGAGTTATAGGTAATGAAAAGTAGGTGCTTATTCGCCCAATTCCAAATCGAATATTTCAAAGTGAAATAACCAAAAAATGGAGCACTTTCCTGGGAAAACTTATTTTAAATTTTAAAATGTTTAAAAAGGTTTATTTTTGTTTTAAAAAAAAACTTTTAACATTAAAAGTAAGTGAGTTACGCTTAAAATATTGTTGGTACTTTTATTTTTTGGTAAAAAAATCGCGAAAATTACCCCCTAATTAGCATCCAAAATAAAATTAATCGTTACCGCCTCAGAAGTTACTTTGCTTATGTATTCTGTAATTATTATCTATAAGTTTTGTTAGTTCAAAAGGTTCATTTTTGAAAAAAAAATGGTTTTAAAAAATTTTTTTTTCTAATTTGGAAAAATTTCATTTTTGTTATCAAAATAACTTACAAATTATTAGTAATACCAAAAATGTCAAAAAGTAATAAAATGTACATTTTACTTTTCTAAATATTTTGGATTTTTTGATTTCCTGGTAGACAAAAATTGGTTATGCCATGACTGTTCAAAATTTGCATACACTCTTGATTAGTCATTCGTTCAAGCCATTTTAACTACAGCCTTTTCAAACACACGCACTTTGAACCGATGAAACTTACAGATCATATAAAGAATATATAAGCAGATTAACTTGTGAGGCGGTAACGATTAATTTTATTTTGGATGCTAATTATGGGGTGATTTTCGCGATTTTTTTACCAAAAAATAAAAGCATATTTTGAGCGTAACTCACTTACTTTTAATGTTAAAAGTTTTTTTTTAACAAAAATAAACCTTTTTTTAAGTACTTTAAAAAAGTTATAATGAGTTTTCCGAGGAAAGTGCTCCGTTTTTTGTCATTTCACTTTGAAATATTCGATTTTGGAATTGGACGAATAAGAACCTACTTTTCATTAGCTACAACTCCGCTGCTGGTGGGTATGTAGACTTTAAGCATACACCATTTTTTTCACATTTTTATAGGCTATATTTTTGCTAAGAGCATTTTTTTCGGTGAGATCCTTACTTTTTGAGTTATTTGCGAAAAACTGTCCAAAAACATGTTTTTTTTTGTTAAAAATGAACATATTCACTCGCAAATAACTCGAAAAGTATTGACTTAGTGACAAAACTCTATATAACAGAAGTTGCTCAGAATTACTCATTTTATCCAATTCCGAACTTATTTTGAATATATATTTTTTCACTCCCGAGAAGGGGTAATCCCCTCCATTTTTGTAAAATGGAGGGATGTAGAATTGTAAACTTTTTCTTATATAATAATAGACAATTTCAACTACCTATTCCCAAATTTTCATCCTTCCTTTATTTTTTTGGAGGTTTTCGTAAATTATTGTGTTCCTTGATCGGGCTAATACCCCTATAGAACTCATCAAACATGGAGGTAACAACATGATGCTACAAATGCATAATAGTCACAGCCTAGAAAGAAGAACAAATACCAGAGGAATGGCGCACTGGAACCATATGTCCACTGTACAAAAAGGGACATTTGTTGGAATGTAAAAATTATAGGGGTATTACTCTTCTCAATTGAATATACAAATTATTTTCCAACACCCTGTACAGCTGTTTAACTATGTACTTTTTTGGTATCTCCAGTCTCATCTCTAAAGTTAATCACCGTGTATGGTTGATTTTAGTAATTTACTTATAGCTGGAAGTAAAAAATAAGCTATATAGATTTTTAATTACTCACCTTTTTCAGTTTTCGTGTGCCATTCTACAGGATGAAGCGACCACATACCAAAAAAATTCACCAAACTGTACCCAATCAATATGATTTTTGTCGTTTTATATCCGTATGAGTGAACACAATATGTCATTACCAGAGGATTTACAACAGTGGCTACGGTTATTAATATCTGGGCTATCGCTGTCTGCAAACTTAATTTTTTATGGAAATATTCGTTCAGTGACGAAAAAGCTGAAGGCAACAGCAAACCACCGCCAAAACCTAAAAACGATACAAAAATAATATATTGCAGTTTTTTACAGTCATTTTAACACTATTTAATTCATGTCAGTAAATGGTCAGTACGTACAAAAAGTAGCAGAGTCCATATTTTTCTATAATTGAGTCAAGTGGAAACACCTATATAAAATCATTAATCAATCATCATTTCGGTGCAATAAGTCGCTAAGTGTTAAAAAACCTCTAAGTCCATAGACTTGACAACTTGTTGCTACTGACATCAACTCGAAAATCGCACTATATAGTGCGGCAGATTCGTGCAAATATTATAAGAGTTGTGCATTTAATGATAGAAGCGTATAATTTGGGCCACATACACTACACATATAAAGGTTCAAAATTAGATATGAGGGCATCTCAGATTTTACCTTTTACAAAAATGGCGGGCATTCAAAATGGCGACGATACATATGTGACTAATAGCACGATAACTTTTAAACGAAAAGTCCGACTTGAACCAAATTTGGTATATGGGTTCTTTTTTTGATGTGTAAGATCGAGCTTCTGAACCGGAAGAATCGGTTTACCAGAAGTTTAGTTTTTCCTGATTTTTTCTGTAAAAATATGTTGTTTTTTTTAATTATTTTTCCCTGTATATATTAATTTTTCAAAAAGGTAATACCGGTATTGAAAAGAGCGTAAAAATATTCTTTAGGAAATATTTTGAACTTTTTAGTTATGTTAATTACCATGGAATAAATGCATAACATATCTTCACATGTACCTATGCGCGGCAGATTCGTGCAAATATTATAAGAATTATTGTGCATTTAATGGTAGAAGCATATAATTTGGACCACATATACTACACATACAAAGGTTCAAATTTAGATATGAGGCCTTCTCAGATTTTGCCTTTTGCAAAAAAGGAGGGCATTCAAAATGGCGACGATACATATGTGACTAATAGCACGATAACTTTTAAACGAAAAGTCCGACTTCAACCAAATTTGGTATATGGGTTCTTTTTTTGATGTGTAAGATCGAGCTTCTGAACCGGAAGAATCGATTTACCAGAATTTTAGTTTTTCCTGATTTTTTCTGTAAAAATATGTTGTTTTTTTTTAATTATTTTTCCCTGTACATATTAATTTTTCAAAAAGGTAATACCGGCATTGAAAAGAGCGTAAAAATATTCTTTAGGAAATATTTTGAACTTTTTAGTTATGTTAATTACCATGTAATAAGTGCATAACTTATCTTCACATGTACCTATGCGCGGCAGATTCGTGCAAATATTATAAGAATTATTGTGCATTTAATGGTAGAAGCATATAATTTGGACCACATATATTACACATACAAAGGTTCAAATTCAGATATGAGGCCTTCTCAGATTTTGCCTTTTGCAAAAAAGGAGGGCATTCAAAATGGCGACTATACAAATGTGACTAATAGCACGATAACTTTTGAACGAAAGCTCCGATTTCAACCAAATTTGCTATATAGGTTATTTTTTGATATATAAGATCGAGCTCTTGAACCGGAAGAATCTGTTTACCAGAAGTTGTGTTTTCCTAATTTTTTTGTAAAAATATGTTGTTTATTTTTCCAATTATTTCATCCTGTATATATTAATTTTTCAAAAAGGTAATACCGGCGTTGAAGAGAGCGTAAAAATATTTTTTAGGAAATATTTTGAACCCTTTAGTTATATTAATTACCATTTAATACATGCATAACTATAACGTATCTTCACATGTAGGTACCTATGTGCGGCAGATTCGTGCAAATAATAATATAAGAATTATTGTGCATTTAATGGTAGAAGCATATAATTTGAACCACACATACTACACATACTACACATACAAAGATTCAAATTTAGATATGAGGCCATCTCAGATTTTGTCTTTTACAAAAATGGCGGGCATTCAAAATGAATCTGCCGCCCATATGTACATGTGAACATACGTTATGCATTTATTGAATGGTAATTAAAATAACTAAAAAGTTTAAAATATTTCATAAAAAAAATTTTACACTCTTTTCAATGGCGGTATTACCTTTTTGAAAAGTTTATATATACAGACTGAAAGAATTGAAAAAGAAACAACATATTTTTACATAAAAAAACAGTAAAAACACAACTTCTGGTAAACCTTTTTTCCGCTTCAAAACCTCGATCTTATTCATCAAAAAAAGACCCTATGTTCCAAATTTGGTTGAAATCTGACGTCTCGTTCAAAAGTTATCGTGCTATTAGTCACGTATGTATAGTCGCCATTTTGAATGCCCGCCATTTCTGTAAAAGGAACAAAAACTGAGATGGCCTCATATCTAAATTTGAACCTTTATCTGTGTAGTATATGTGGTCAAAATTATATGCTTCTACCATTAAATACACAATAATTCTTATAATATTTGCACGAATCTGCCACATATAGGTCACATGAGAAGATACGTTATGCATTTATTAAATGGTAATTAACATAACTAAAAAGTTCAAAATTTTTCCTAAAAAATATTTTTACGCTCTTTTCAATGGCGGTATTAACTTTTTGAAAAATTAATACATACAGGGTGAAAGAATTGGAAGAAAAAACAACACACTTTTACATAAAAACCAGGAAAAACACAACTTCTGGTAAATTGATTCTTCCGTTTTAAGACCTCGATCTTATACATTAAAAAAGGAACTTATATACCAAATTTGATTGAAATCTGACGTCTCGTTCAAAAGTTATCGTGCTATTAGTCACATATGTATAGTCGCCATTTTGAATGCCCGCTATTTTTGTAAAAGGCAAAATCTGAGATGGCCTCATATCTAAATTTGAACCTTTATATGTGTAGTATATGTGGTCCAAATTATATACTTCTATCATTAAATGCACAATTGTTTCACATATCGGCTGCACTAATACAAGATCTGATAACTGGAATAAAAAACGCTGGACGGAAGGGCCGCCCGAGAACTTTATCGTACCGATCTATTATCGTTATGGTACTAGATACTGTTCTATATTCTATAAAAATAACAAAGTTACTCGTTATTTTGATATTTTAGAAACACCTACTGTACTTAGAAGTATTTTATGGTTCTACGCATCATTAATTCCTGCATTTGAGAAAATGTTCGATGCCATATTTCGAGGACACACTATAGATGTGTAGATTATTGCATAAATCAATAGAATATTATAGTCATACTTTCATTTCAAATTAGTTCATTTTTCTGAGAAATTAATAGTTTACAATATTTGCATTTCATTCTATTTCGATTACGCCAGTCAATGCGCGAGATTAAGAACAAGATATTATCTCCAAATTCTATCCTACTGCATGGATTTTAATGAAATTTTGGGAGTAGCCCAATCTGCTAATTCAAAGTCTATCCTATATACTATGGCGCTTCTATCATGGGGGAAGTTCCCACCACTTCTCAGGGGTGAAATATTTTTATTTTCGAATTACATGGAGAAAAAGGAAGATTTTTAAGAAAATTTAAAAATTCATTCTATAACTTGATCACATTTTTTACAAAAACCATTCATTTTAAACCCGTTCAACTTTTTGAAAGTAGAAATAACACTATATATATATTAAAAGGTATTGTAGAAGGAAAACAATGCATTTAAATTATGGTGGATGGGGAGTTAAATGTATATACTTTTCATTTTTCCTTAAAGTACATTAGTCATATATTTTTTTGCACCATATCTCGCTTAGTTTGTAAGTAAGCGACATTTAACGGTGCTCGTTTTAAAGGCCTTTTCAAACACTACAAAAGGTGTTGGTAGCATTATACACCTAAAAACTACCGTTCCTCTGTTATTTCAAGTTGAATACACCAATTTGAGCATGCACCAAAAAACAAACTATTTTCACCTACCATATCTCTTTTTGTATTATAAATAGAACATTTACGAAGGAACGAATTTCTTTATTATTTATAATCTAAAAAATGTTTTATATAGTGTTTTTAGTTCGATGCATAGTTTTTAAGGTATTCACAAAAAATCCGTCCGAACAGGTGTCATTTTTCAATGAAAATGGCCAATTTTCAACTACGCATAACTCAAAAAGTATTGAGTTCTCAAAAAAAATATAGACCAGTTTTTGCTTAGAAATAGGTTCTTTAGCCACTTCCGTGCTTATTTTGACCAACAAATTTTCCACCCCCTTGAAGAAGTGGGAACCGCCCCAAGATAAAAGCGCCATAGTATATAGGGTAGATTTTGTTTCTTGAGCTATTCCCTACTTACTGTGAAAATATCAAGTACATCAATGTAGTAGGATGGAATTCGGAGCCAAATACCCTCATTGACTGCCCTACAATAATGCTCTGCTATGAACGCGTGAGAGAGGACACACATAAGATTATAGCAAAATTTATATTTACCGTAACTTTTCGAGTTTTTGAGCTACAGCAATGAATTTTATGTCATTGGAAAGGTAATTTTGCATTCTTTCAAAATATGTTAAAATATACAGGGAGTATCTAAAAAAATTAAGATTTTTTATTCATTTCCGGTTCAACCGGAAGCCATATTTTTGGTAAAATTTATTGTGATAATAGATAATAAAGTACCATATATGTCTGCAAAATTTCAAATTTTAGTTTCTATTAAGAAGGAAGTTACGGGCACTCGAATATTTTTTTATAAAAAATTCATAACTCCCCTCCTATGGGGAGTTAAGATATATGACTAATGTCATTCAATTTACTGATAGGATATCAAAAATATATCAAAAAATAAAAAAATTCCTTGGAGCCCTTTTTGAGAAAATCTAGTTCAAATTTATGTCAAAATTTGACCCCTTAAATATAGGCAACCCGTAACTTTTTCTGAAAAACGATAACATCCTTCTTATAGCCCCATCTTTAGGCTATATAAAGACTTTTTCAAATTAAACTTATCTTAAACAAGTTTTTAGATAGATAGGGAAATGTGTCGGGTGGGCGGTCGGCCATGTTAGCCGCCATTTTGAATTTGAAAATGTCAAATTCCGTATTTTTATTTACCTATCGATGAGCTTACTTTGAGTTGAATTTCATTCATTTCGGTCAAAATTTGCTAAAATGGGCCCTAAATAACCCCCCTATTTCGGCCCCCCTTTGAGAGGTTTTTTTAAAGCTTAGTTTCTCGACAAAATTCTCTTAAACTTACTCATACCGAATTTCATAAAAATCGGTCCAGTAGTTTTTGCTGGGCGGTGGCGGCATACGTACGTACGTACGTACTTCCGACATGTTTTTTTTATTTGCTTTTTAGACTCAGGGGGACTCAAAACGTCGAAAAAAAGTGAAATCTGAAAAAAATTTTTTTGCACGATCCTATAACTTCATCTATTATACTATACTATGTATATAGTACGATAAAGTAAAAACACTAGGACCCTAATCTGTCAATATGTAATAAGTCTAAGCAGATTTCAATGTACGCAGATAATATGGATGGGAAGAATCGCAAGAGACGTCACAGAATATGTGGAGCTTGAAGAATATATGAAAGAAATAGAAAAAGACCACTCAACGCTAGAATGCAAGCAAAGAGACCAGTTTAAAAGCCAAGAAAGCGCTGGGCTCGACTTATGCTGTAGTGCCATAGGAGAGAGAGAGAGAGAGAGAGAGAGAGAGAGAGAGAGAGAGAGAGAGAGAGAGAGAGAGAGAGAGAGAGAGAGAGAGAGAGAGAGAGAGAGAGAGAGAGAGAGAGAGAGAGAGAGAGAGAGAGAGAGAGAGAGAGAGAGAGAGAGAGAGAGAGAGAGAATCTATCATTCACTAAAATACATGAAAACTTCAACACATGTGTTCTTCAAGTCGCAAAGGATCAATACCTAAACAAGTTATGACCACAAAACTAATTGGTCTCAGAAGAAGGGATAGACCCAAAACGAAGTGGATTAATAAAGTGTAGGACGACCTTAAATATGTGAAGGGAAGAGACTGGAAAATAAAAGCACAAAACAGACGTGAATGAAGAAATATTATTCATCAGGACCTTCAGAGTAGTTAAGAGTTTTGTATATACCTACTTAACTTTGAGTTTTGCAGTAAGTTGTAGCAATTTTTACTAGGTTACTAATGTAATTTTTCAATGGACAAATAAATCTAATAATGACAAATTTTCTAGTAGCTTGGGAAATATAAACCACAATTTTACTGTTTTGACGTTTCGATTTATTCAGAAACTGCTCCCAAAATACAAAACATTAATAAATGAAACACTGTTTCTGCCATTGAAAAATTATAATTAATTATACTTACTCTGTATAATAGAGAGACAAACTATAAATTGAAATAAAGTTTCAGCAAATACTAGTAATATTGATCCAATTAAATGTAAGACAGCTCCAAGTAATCCAACAGTACGATAGCTATAAGTGTTAAACAAAATACCACCAAATAAACCTAAAATAAAATAAATATTAAAATAAGGCAACTTTACAAGAAAGTATAATTGTACAGAAATATCTGACACAGCGAAGGTCACCCAGGTAGCAAATCAAGGAGAGGGGACTTCAGTTCAACGTGTTGGATTCAGATTTATTGTTTAGATCTGGGACTCCTCATTTCTCTTTAACCATAGAAGGACGAAGGAGGGTTAAAAAGTATCCACAACATTGCTTTACATCCGATTATCTAAATACCTTTGTTCCTAAAAATCTCAAATAATTAGTAGTTGTCGGCGTACTACTGACCTATTAGATGGCATAATTAGAATTTCTATAATTCAGTTCATTTCCTCATACTTTTATAAAAACTTGACAGTGGACTATAAATAATCCCCGTGAATACCTTCAACACCATCCCAAAATGGAAAGGGACGATATCATTCATGTGTTAAATTAGCAAAATCTAAAAGAAATAAAAAAATATGAAAAAAATATTTTTAAGAAACGCTTTTCTTTAGTTACGAGTGACTAAAATTAAACATATTATAAAAAAATCAACTAAAAAGCAAAAAGTAAAAAAATTGAAAAAATCTAACATAGATAGATAGATAGATAGATACGTTTATTGAAAATTTTTACATAGTAAACACTACATGTCATGTCACAATATAAATAAGTCACTTTTGTATACATAGGAAATAACTAAGAAATAATACGAGTACAAGAACACATAACATAGCGTGAAAAATAGAAATATAGAAATATAAAAAAAACAATTCAATTAGGTGTAATAAGTTTTCATAAAAACGACCACACTAGGAGCTCAAACAAACAAATTCCTGTATACTATAGAAACAGTGTTCCAGTAGGAAGTGTTTTGCTAATTTATAAAATTGTTTAGAATTCATTGCCTTAATATCAATATTTTTGTTTAGGTTTAAAAAACAATTATACAGATTATAATCTATGGTATTAAGTTGTGTAACACACAATCTGGAATATGGTATAATGATATGACTTTTGTTTCTTGTATTATACTGATGTTGATCAGCATGTGTTTTTACATCTTGTATATTATTATGAACAGTTAACAAAGTTTCAAATATATATATTGAAGGTAAAGGAAGAATGCCATACTTTTTAAACAAGGGTTTACAGCTAGCGCGATATTCCGCTGAGTCAATAATTCGGATTGCTGCTTTTTGAAAAGTGGAAACTTTATATGCATAGGACGAGTTTCCCCAAAGAAGTATGCAATATGTCAGGATACTATGAACCATTCCAAAATAAACTGACCTAAGAATATCTCGACTCACAGAAGTAGCCAACCTGCGCATAGCAAAAATCTGTGAGGCGAACTTCTTACACAATCCTTCAATATGGTGCGACCAGTTCAACCTTGTATCCATAGTAACACCTAGTAACTTTACTGGTTCAGATGGTTTAACCCATCTATCAGAACTAAATACTATTTTCTGGGTTTTCTGCTCGTTTAACTTAAGTTTGTTACAGTTAAACCAGGATATAGATTTTTCTAATATTTCCTGACTATAATCAGTTTTACCTCTACATAATAATGTTGTGTCATCTGCAAAAAGAACACAGTTGGTGTTATCCAAGGCACTTGGTAAATCATTTATATATATTAAGAATAGCAGAGGTCCCAAAACTGATCCTTGTGGTACTCCAGTTGAAACTGGTAAAGGATCAGATTCTTGATTATTAAATGCAACGATCTGTGTTCATGCAACGATCTAATATATTCGTCAAAGAAAAGCGTGGCGCGTCTTTATCGAATAAACGGTTTTCGCACCACGCTTTTCTTTAACGAATGTGTTAGATTTTTCTATTTTTTTTATTTTTTGCTCTTTAGTTGATTTTTCTATAATATGTTTAATTTTAGTCACTCGTAACTAAAGAAAAGCTTATTTGAAAATATTTTTTTCATATTTTTTTATTTTTTACTTTTTAGTCTTACACTTTTCAAACATTAAAATATATCGTCATGTTTATTAAAATATGTATAACACATATGATGTACAAACATGAAAAGTAGTCGGAATCGGCAAAAATATTGAAACTTTATTGTTTATTTACGTTTGAAGCATAACGTAAACACTTAACGTAAAAAGTGAATTTATGTGTAACTAATATAATTAGCTACAATCTGTAAAAGTTTCAAGTTACTTCATTGTAAAAAACAAGAGAATTTAAGCATTTTCCGTTAAAATCGTTTTTTATTTAAACAATAAACAAAAAAATTTTTATTGACTATTCGTGTATTATTCCCGCGAATGCATATGTCTGTAAATTTTTAGTCATTTGTATTGAAGAAAAGACAGTCAAATTAACGTCCAAAGATTTAACCCAAACGATTGAACTAAAGAAAAGCGTTTAATTAATTAATACAACACAACGAATTCTACTGTTAATTGTAGCACAAAACGTCTTTACTGGTGGTTTTTCTAAGACTACGATTAAAACACGAATTTTTAGAATTCGAGTTTTGGTTGAAGTTTTGTTTCGTATCGTATTGAAATTTGACACGAATAAACGCCGATTTATATATAAACAAATATATGAGCGTTCAAAATTTGAAACTTTATTGTTTATTTATGAAGCATAACGTAAACAATTAACGTAAAAAGTGAAATTATGTATAGTTCACATCATTAGCTACAATCCGTAAAAGTCTCAAGTTTCTACATTGTAAAAAAACAAGAGAATTTAAGCATTTTCCATTAAAATCGTTTTTTTTTATTTAAACAATTGAATGGTGGGCTACAACAACGTTGTAAGCGACAGATTGGGTCAAAGTGAGGTTTTAATGCAATATTGTTGTACATATATTCAAACACCAATCCGAGCATCTTTAAAACAGCCTAAAATAATTTTGCCTTCCCTGAGTTTTTCGTACCGCAATGTTGGTATCCGTGCAAAAACGTTGTATGTATGTCACTGTCAAACTACTGTCACTGTAAAAATGGAGGTTAACGTGTCGCTGCGTACCCTTTTGAACATAAATAGAGGGAAAAAACGCAAAATCAATATTAACCAGTGGAAGAGAAACATCCGTAAGAGTCATAGAAATGCAGGTGAAGCATATATATCTGTTAGAAACGAGAATGTACCAGAAAAACCCCGTCCACATGAGGTGAGTGCAACAATGTTGTATATTTTGTTCGGAAACGTATTTTTGTGTAGCCTTATCATTGTCGTTAGCTTTGTTATGATCTGTGCTCGTCCGTAATTTGTGTATGATTTGAAATTCTGCATCTTTCGATAACTTCGAATAATGGTAGGGGAGCAAAGTATGCTAAATGTGCAGTCACTCGAGCGCTGTGGGGACCTATTGGGTTGTGATTGGGTTTGGTATCATTCGATAGATTTTTCAAATTCTGCATCTTTCGATAACTTCAAATAATGGTAGGGGAGCAAAGTATGCTAAATGTGCAGTCACTCGAGCGCTGTGGGGACCTATTGGGTTTGGTATCATTCGATAGATTTTTCAAATTCTGCATCTTTCGATAACTTCAAATAATGGTAGGGGAGCAAAGTATGCTAAATGTGCAGTCACTCGAGCGCTGTGGGGACCTATTGGGTTGTGATTGGGTTTGGTATCATTCGATAGATTTTTCAAAAATATTAAACAAGAGTGTATTTCGCAGTTTTTGGATGTTTATTTTGCGAAATATCGCGCAATTTGTATTTAAAATTTTAAATTTAACCCCCCCCCCCCCTAATAAGTATTTTTATATTTTAGGAGCGACTATGTAAGTGCAAATCTGTTTGCAAGGCTGATAAAATTCAAGGCCAGTTTGGAGATCTCTTCACAAAATTCCATAGCCTGGATTATAATGGACAAACTGCGCACCTGGCCAGTTGTATGGAACTTCAAGAGCCACAACGTAGACGGGTTCCCGAAGACATCTCCAGACGACAATGTACTGTACGATACCACATCCTTATTGGAGTGAAGAAATTACCAGTGTGCCAAAAAACTATATGTCAAGCATTTGGAATAACACCTCGAAGAATCCAACACATTCAGCAGAAGATAAAAACAGATATGCCGTTACGTGATCAACGTGGAAAACACAATAATAGGCCTAAAAAAGTCCACGAAACCGACAAAGAACGCATAAAAGAACACATAAAGTCGTTTCCACATCAAGAAAACCATTATAGTCGCGCTGCATCTTCGAAGAACTGCCTTCCTGCTGAATTAAGCTTGAAAAAAATGTACAAACTGTTTTGTGAAAAGTATCCGCAATGCAATGTTTCCCGGCGCACTTACACTGACTGGGTAGTAGTGATTGCCAACTCACGTCCCAGCAAGCCCTTCAATGTGTACTACATGGAGCAAAAAACTTCAAAGATTTTTCAGCATGTGAGAACTACTTATGGAAAGATCCCAAATGTAAGATCACTGAGTACCGTTGGCTAGAACTTCTCACAACATTATGCAACCTTGGCAAACATTCTCACTTGTGAATAAAAAATGGGGTGCAAAAGCCATCAGAGCATTCAACTACCAAATTGATGCGTTGCCGAATGCGTATACCGGGCCTATAAAAATAAAAGAAGAAAAACGCAAAAATCTACTGGATATGTGCCAGTACCTGAAACCCGAATACCGAGAGTTTTATGAAAAATTAGAATAGGATGGAACATTATTAAGTTTAAATTTAAGGAGCATTAAACTGTGTACTTAGCATATAAAACCTATTAATAAACATTTTGAATTGATTATAGTTTATTATTAATATTAGATACTTTTTTTAAATCCTAAATAAGCCAAAACATCGCATAGTAATCAGGTGCAACACTGTTATATATCCAGTATATACAACATTGTTGCTGGGATATTTTTTTAAATAATTTTTTTCTGCTTACTCTGTGCAAAACTTGCATAATTTGTTTACACATCTATAACTTTATCTTGTTGTTAAGTGAAATTGATTTTTTTCAGTGCTTATTTTCATAAATAACTTGTCAATACGTTTTTTTCATCTCCTGCATAATCTCAATTTTGTCGCTTACAACGTTGTTGTAGCCCACCATTCAATTAATAAACATAAAAAAGATTTATTGACTATTTGTGTATTGTTCCCGCGAATGCATATGTCTGCAAATTTTCATTCATTTGCATTGAAGAAAAGTCAGTCAAATTAACGTCTAACGATTTGATGCAAACTATTGAAGTAAAGAAAAGCGTTTAAAAATGCCAGTAAGTGGGTAAAAACAACCATAGTTTGTTCAAAATGCAAGTATGTATGCGGTAAGCACAGCAAGAAGTCAAAAATGTTTCTGTATCCTACGATGATGCCAATTCTACTGAAGCCGAAGACTCCGGGTAAATTATAAGTTCGTATCTTTTAACTGTTCCATTAACGTCTAGGAATAATATAAAATTGTTATTTTTAAATTAGTTTAAATAAAGAAGCACGTTTTTGATTAATTTATGTGTGGTGGACATTTATTGACCCTCCTTGGTCCTCGCTGTTTCTACTAAAAGGTTGGTCCTGCGAGGGTTAATAGATCTCGCTACCGAACGTCCGATACGCAGATTTATTGCTTGGGTTCGTTTCGCTTCAGAAGTGTTCATGTTGTCCCACTGAAGACCTCTGGAGAGACAGAAACGTGTGTATGGGGATGGTGGATCACCTCTGAACCGAAATAAAACATAAGCTGTTTTTTAATATTTCATTTTACTCATATTTTGATTACAAGGAATCAACTTTCGTTGGAATTTTTTCCTAGACGAATAGACGGATTGTGACTGCTTATTGTAGAGTCCCTTTTATTTTCTTTATTCGTCGTTTCCTTGGCTTACAAATGGTAAAACGCAGAGATTAAGGATGTTACCAGAAAGTGGTTCCACGAGAAGTTTCAGATTTATTGTCTAGATTCCTCTTTAATAGATGTCGCTACCGAGAGGCCGAAACGCAGAATTATTTTCATTAGGCCGTCCGCACATGAGTCGACGCTCGATGTAGTCGTCTCGATTTCAGTCGCGTAGATCTCTCCTCGCCACTCAAGTTCCTTTGTTGTAGCATTGAGCTCCGTAGACGATGCGTTTACGATTGCAAAATCTCCTTGTCTTGTACGACTCTCGTCCCTTGCGATCCGTAGCGCACCAGAAATTTCGAGTGAGACGCATGTTTTCAGTCATGGAGGTAAATTTATTTTATTTGTTTCCTTCTTTTGTTAAAAATGAATAACCATTTTCAATTTCGTTGCAAAACGAAAACACAGCCGAACCATATTCTAGTCCAATCAGAGAGTGCTGCAAGCACCTCTACCGGTTTCGAAACTTATTAGTCTCTCATCAGGAGGCACATATGCTGCTCTCCCTGATCCAACCAAAACAAACCCCAGCGTGCAGTCCCGGATTGCAACGAACGAAATGGCATAGATGCCCTAGCGGCAACTGCTAGCAAAAAGAAGACTAAGTTTTCACTCTAATGGCATATAAAACAACATAATGCTGTTCTACATCCCACCAGAATGAAAACAATGGGAACCTTCTCTGGTTACACCTCCGAGGCTGCTACAATTTGCAAGCCATACGGATGCTGAGACTAAGGAATATGAGGGAATTCTACAATTTACAATTCACGTCCCATCTGCTCAGCGCGGTAAAGTTCCAACGAGAATGGTTCCCTTCATACTCCACACAGAGTAAATGTAAATCAAAAATGAATAACCATTTTCAATTTTATTGCAAAACGAAAACACAGCCGACCCATTGTTTTCATTCTGGTGGGATGTAGAACAGCATTATGTTGTTTTATATGCCATTAGAGTGAAAACTTAGTCTTCTGTTTGCTAGCAGTTGCCGCTAGGGCATCTATGCCATTTCGTTCGTTGCAATCCGGGACTGCACGCTGGGGTTTGTTTTGGTTGGATCAGGGAGAGCAGCATATGTGCCTCCTGATGAGAGACTAATAAGTTTCGAAACCGGTAGAGGTGCTTGCAGCACTCTCTGATTGGACTAGAATATGATTCGGCTGTGTTTTCGTTTTGCAACGAAATTGAAAATGGTTATTCATTTTTGATTTATATTTACTCTGTGTGGAGTATGAAGGGAACCATTCTCGTTGGAACTTTACCGCGCTGAGCAGATGGGACGTGAATTGTAAATTGTAAAATTCCCTCATCTTCCTTAGTCTCAGCATCCGTATGGCTTGCAAATTGTAGAAGCCTCGGAGGTGTAACCAGAGAAGGTTCCCATTGTTTTCCTTCTGGCGGGATGTAGAACAGCATTATGTTGTTTTATATGCTATTAGAGTGAAAACTTAGTCTTCCTTCTTTTGTTTGTTGATTTTTTGCGTTAAATTAAATTTTAGTTTTTTTTAAGATCGGTGAATGTTATGTTCGTTGATTGTAGTACTATAGTAGCTTTGTGTAAATATAATGTCTGTAATATAAAATTCTGAAAACATTAAACTTCTGTTTCTAGGTGCCTCTTATAACATTCGTTGGGGAAGTAGAAAAATACCCTCAATTGTATAAGGCTCATTGTATACAAATTATACTAAAAATGTAACAATAGCGTACTTTTCACAGATCGACATAGTTCTTTTGGTTGATATATAAAAAATGTGTTCTTCCTGGTTGGAAGATGTGAGCAAACTGAATCGACTACTCGACTAGTGTGCGAAGAGCAATCGCTTATGCCGCAGGGTTCGTATAAGACGAGCAAGACGCACGAACTTCGAGACGTGTCTCCGATCGACTCATGTGCTTAAATAAGCAGCTTGATTTCGTTTCGATTCACGAGGTATTCATGTAGCCCCACTGAGGATGTCTGGAGAAACAGAAACGTACGTATGGGGATGGTGGATCAACTCTGAACCTAAATGAAACATAACCTCTTTTTAAGAATTTCGTATTGTTTCTTTCTTTTCAACCTTGTCTTTAATTCTATTGGAATATTGTCATATATTGTTTATTTGTTGTTCTGAAGCTATTTCCTTGTTTCATTTTTATGATTAAATATTTAGATGGGAAATAAGCCACAATTAAATTGAAAAAATAATTTTATTAACGAAACCCTATTTGGGCTTCGAAACGTTAATAAAATTATTTTTTCAATTTAATTGTGGCTTATTTCCCATCTAAATAGTTGTTAATCATTGTTCATTTATTTAATATTTTTGATCAACTGTTACCTGCACTACATGTAACAGCTATAAATAGCGATGTGGAAATAGAAGTTCCTGCCGTTTCATCTCCTAGAGATGCTAGAAATTTTCCGTGAACAATGCCAAACGATGCAAGTGGAACCACAGTGGACAACTGCAAAAAAGATTTGTGCAATTAAAATATACCTATTTACCTAAATATTTAAAAAATATAGATACATGTAAAGTCTTACAAGCTATCTAAGAGACTCATTAATATTCAGCTAAGCGGGGTGCTATTGTTTGAAGTGTGAAATTATATAAACAAGGGATCATGCAACAGGTAGATCAGTTTTTTTATTTTTCATAGCCAACTTGATAACTGACTAAAATATCGAGAAAAGATGATCTTGCAATATTAGTAAGATGTAGCGATTAACAGGCAGATACAAGGCGCGTTCCAAGTGACATGAAAGCCGTCCTTCGTACTGCCCTCGTCATGCGCATTATAAAAATGCGTTCCTAGCGAAAATGAACGATAATTCGTATCCAACACTGTGTTGTTCCAAGCGATCCATGTACCGTTTCGAAATCGGTAAC
Organism: Diabrotica virgifera virgifera; assembly: GCF_917563875.1. Classification (NCBI taxonomy): domain Eukaryota; kingdom Metazoa; phylum Arthropoda; class Insecta; order Coleoptera; family Chrysomelidae; genus Diabrotica; species Diabrotica virgifera. The sequence continues at coordinate 4,452,777 of NC_065444.1, read as the reverse complement.
TGAACGGTCATTTTGATACATGCTTTCAAGCAGAAACTATTTGTACTGACTTGCTTAATAGTTAGGATTGTTTTCATTTTTACTGGTCACTGCTATGAGATCAGCTGATGATTCAATAATAGAATAATCCACAATCCACGCTATTAGTACCTGTGAATCTTGATTTTCATTTAAATAATTACTAATTCTTTTTTTTTTTTAATTAATCTTAAAAATATGGATAATTTATTTTTTTTTCATAGAATACAGCGATTATATGTCAGATATCGATTCTGAGGAAGATTTTGAAGTTGAAGTAATGTTTAATGAACATGTTAGAAATGGTAATTTCTAACCATCTAGCAAACTACTAGTGGTACTGTGGTACCAGTACTGAAAATGGCTCAGGCGCAACTCGAACTTGAAATTTTGAAATGGTACACAAATACGTTCCAAGAGGGTTACGTACCGGTAATCGGTTCGGGATCGAAAGAAAACCGTTCAAGGACGATTCTGCGCATTAAAACAGTCCAATCGATTTCGTGACGGTTCAAGGGATCGTACAAATGTGTCGTCTTGGAACGAACCTAATCTCTCCAAAACTATTTAATCAAGCGCTGGAGGATGTCTTCAAAAAATTTCACTGGGAGGAACGAGGTATTAAAATCAATGGACAATATCTGAACCATTTACGATATGCGGACGATATAATCTTAATCGCTGATACAAAAGTAGCCTTAAAAACCATGCTAGAAGAATTAAACGCGGAAGCCGGAAAAATAGGACTGAGGATGAATTACAATTAAATAAAAATAATGATAAACACTTTAAGGAAAACCAAACGGCAGAAATAAAAATGCGAATCAGACTGGCCTGGCTAACATTCGGTAAATTAATCTACATTTTGAAGAACAAAAAATACCCGCAATATCTTAAAATTTTTAACCAGTGTATACTTCCTATTTTCACTTATGGGTTCCAAGTCTGGACACTTGCAAAGGAAAATATCGATAAAGTGGCAAAAGCGCAAAGATCGATAGAAAAACAGATGCTGCATATAAAACTTAAAGATTTCAAAAAAAACATCTGGATCAGAAGAGTAACTAAAGTGAAAGACGTTAAGGAACAAGTGGCAAAACTCAAATGGAAATTTGCAGGTCACACCATCCGACAAGCAGATGAAAGATGAAACAAACAGATGATCTACTGATGACCATGGGAACACAAGAAAGGAAGAAGAAGGCCTCAGATGTAATGGAGCGACGACCTCAAGCAGCATGTCGTATCCAGATGGATGACCACAGCCAGTGGCGGATCCAGAAATTTTGGGGGTGGGTCATGGGTCTTGTGGGTGATTTAATTACTTCTCTTTGATTCAAGATCACTTAGTCTTACCAACCCTAGGATAAGGTGATTTACAATTATGGGGGGTCATGACCCCCGTGACACCCTCTGGATCCGCCAGTGACCACAGCGCTGGATAGGGGTCCCGGACAATTGATTGAATACAGTTTCCCGAAAGACAATTCCCCGAAAGCAATTCCCCGAATGGACAATTCCTCGAATGGACAATTACCAGAATAGACAATTGGCCGAATAGACAATTGGCAGATAAGCAATTGCCCGAAAAGAGAATTGACCGAAAAATATATTTAAATAGTTATTGCTTTATGTGTTTCCTGTATACTAATACGGTAACTTACGTGCTATTTAAATGCTTAGATTGTGTTCGACCTAGCTATCCCGTTAATTAATTTATTAGTATAATATATTTTTATTCCGTGTTATTATATATACTTTTTTATTCCATTTTCCCTTCACACTTTACTCAGGCTTAGGACTGGCAGCGTACCGTTGCTTGGCGTGTTTAGAACTTGGAATAAACATCCAATTTGTTATCTTTTTTAAAATTATTAATTTTTTTGAATTATTTTTACCGATTATTTTATTTTTTTAATCCTTTTAAATTTTAATTTTTTTGAATTTTTTTACAGTTTATTTTAATTTTTATTAATTTTTTTTAATTTATTTATGCATATGATATGTATATGTACATATTTCCTATTAGTCCATTCTTTCACGGTTTTTGCTCTATATTTTAAAGAACCGCTTGGATTGACATGGAATTTGGCATACGTATAGCTTACATGTCAAAGAAAAAAGTGATATTGTGCCGATGTGTGCTTTTGCGCTGGGGGTGACTTTCACCCCCTCTTGGGGGTGAAAAAATATATGTCCAAAATAAATCCGGAAATGGATAAACTGACTAATTTTAAGTAACTTTTGTTCTATATAGCTTTTTCGCCAAGTCAACACTTTTCGAGTTATTTGCGAGTGAATATGGTCATTTTTCAACAAAATAACCACATGTTTAGACGGTTTTTCGTAAATAACTCAAAAAGTAAGTATTTTGTCGAAAAAAACGTTTTTAGTAAAAATATAGCCTATAAAAAAGTAAAAATAAATGGTGTATGCGTTAGATCCCTGGATCTCGTAGAACCAGAGTTATAGCCAATGAAAAATAGATTCATATTCACCAAATTTCAAATAGAATATTTCGACGTGAAATATCCAAAAAATTAAGCACTTTTTGGGGAAATCCATTATAACTTTTTTAAACTGTTTAAAGAAAGCTTTATTTCTGTTTTTACAAAAAGTTTCTAGCATTAAATTGAAGCAAGTTACGCTCAAAATAAAGTTGGCATCTTTTGTTTTTGCAAAAAAAAATCGGGAAGACCACCCCCTAATTAGCAACTTAAATGAAATTAATCGTTACCGCTTCACAAATTATTTTACTTATGTTGTGTTTATATGATCTGTAAGTTTCATCCGTTCAAAGTGCTTATTTTTGAAAAAATTTAGTTTCAAATTTAAATTTTTAAAAATTAAAATTTTGAAAAATATGCTTTTTTTCAAAATAACTTAAAAACTGTTAGAGATACCAAAAATCTCAAAAAACAAAAAAGTCAGATTTGGTTTTCTGAATATCATGTATTTTTTTGGTTTGTGTTAGACAAAAATTGATTAAGATTTGGTGTTTCTAAATTTGCATACATTCGTGATCAGTGACTCGTTCAACCCCTTTTAACTACAGCCCTTTCAATAATAAGGACTTTGAACCGATGAAACTTACAGATCATATAAATAATATATACACGAGTCAAGAAACTTGTGAAGTCGTAACGATTAAGTTCATTTAAGATACTAACTAGGGGGTGATTGTCTCGAATTTTTTACCAAAACCAAAAGGGACTAACTTTATTTTGAGCGTAACTTGTTTAATTTTGATGCTAGAAATTTTTTTTAAAAAACAAAAATGAAGCTTTTTTTCTTTCTTTCTTTCTCCCCTTCCTTATACCCTTTCAGGTGTCGGATTTGGGTTTAATTTAGCTACATATTCACCCATCTCTTCCATTCTTTTCGGTCCTGTGCTATTAGTTTCATTTCTTCTAGCGTTTTCTGTTTGATTTTTCCTGCTTCTACTATTTGCTGTATCCATTTTTTCTTCGGCCTGCCTTTTTTCTTTTTTGTAATATTCCTTGTTTCGTGAATTTTCCTTGCTAGTCTACTAGGTTTCATTCTCATCAGATGTCCATACCAGTTTAATTGCCTCTTTATTATTTTATTCATTATTGGTTCCTGTTTAGTTATCCCTCTTATTGTCTCATTTCTTATTCTATCCCATTTGGTCTTTCCAGCTATAGCACGTAAATGTCTCATCTCAATTGCATTTATCCTACTATTATGCTTTTTCTGTAAAGTCCAATTTTCGCTTGTATACAGTATCGTCGGTATCACAATCGTATTATATATTTTAATTTTTGTTTCGTGGGACAATTCTTTTTTCCTCAGAATTGGCGCTAGTGCGTAGTACAGTTTATTTGATTTTTTAGTTCTGTTTGTTATTTCGAGGTCTATTTTCCCATCATTGGTAATAATACTTCCAAGATAATCATATGCTGTAACTATTTCCAGTTGAGTATTTTTGCATTTTATAATTACTTCATTTTCTTCCTTTTCGCCGATGACCATTATTTTACTTTTCTCGATGTTTATTTCCATTTTTAATTTCTCTATTTCTTCTGTCCATATATTTATGAGTTTTTGCATTTTTGTCACGGAATCTGCTATAAGGACTATGTCATCCGCATACAATAGGGCTTCTATTTTTATTGGCTGTAATCTTTGGTATCCTATTGTTGTCTGTATTTGGTTCGTTCTTTCTCCAGTATTTCTAGTCAATTCATTCATGACTATTATGAATAGTAGCGGACTAAGACTGTCTCCTTGCTTGATACCTCTTTCCCAATTGAATTCTTCAGATCTTTCTCCTGCTATCTGTACACGTCCTTTTACTACTCCGTATATATTTTCAATTATTTTTATCAGTGTACTTGGTACTTTCATGTTCTGCAAGCATTTCCATATAATTTGTCTTTCTATAGAGTCGAATGCTGCCCTTAGATCTATGAATGCTAGAATGAGCTTTCTCCCCGAGTCAATACTTCTTTCTATTATATTTCTAATGATGTAAATGTTATCGTTTGTCTGTCTTTCTGGTCTAAACGCTGCTTGTTCTTCTCCCAGTTCTTTTTCTACCTCTTGTCTTAGCCTCTTCTCTACTATTTTCGTGTATATTTTAAAACATACCGATGATAAACATATTGCTCTATAATTTTCGCAGTTGACGTGTTCTCCCTTTTTGTATATTGGCACTATAAGTTTACTTTGCCAGTCTTTTGGGATTTGCTGCTTTTCCTATGCCTCTTTGTATATTTTCAACAACCAGTTTATCCCTTCTTCTCCCATGTACTTGACCATTTCCGGGTCTATGTCATCATCCCCTCCAGCTTTACCTATTTTTACGTTTGATACTTCCAATATTACTTCTTCTCTATTTATTTGCTCTAATTCTTTGTTCTCGTTATCTTGATATGTTTCATTTCTATCATCTATTATTGCATTTCTAAATTTGTTTTCATAGTATTCTTTCCATACTTTAGCTATTTGTTCTGGAGTTGTTTGGATTTGGTTTGTTGTATCCCTTACGGCTGTTATTTCTTTATGTTTTCCTTTCTTCATATGTCTGATTGTTGTCCAGAAGCTTCTATTATTTGTTACATAGTTTTGTTGTAATTCTTCTCCAAACTCTTCCCACGTTTTTGTTTTTACTTGTTTTATGGTGTTTTTCGCTAATCGTCTCAGCCTTTTGTATTCTTCTTTATCTTCTTCCAGTTCGGTCCCAATGTATTTTTTCCATGCTATTTTCTTTTTCTTCACTGCTGTTTTAACTTCATTGTTCCACCATCTCGTTCTTTTATGGAGTTTGTTATGTTTTCTGATTCCACATATTTCTGTTGCTGTAGACTTTATGACTACTTTGAAGGCGTTCCATCTTTCTTCCAGTGTCCATGCCTCTTTTTGGTTTTCTAGTTGTCTTAATCTTCTATTTGTTTCTTTTTTGTAATGTTCGCGCACCTGTTCTAATTTGAGCTTATTTACTTTTACTCTTTGGTAATCTTTTCTTTCCACCTCCTTTATTTTTTCATCCTCGAGTTTTGCAGTAACCATCCTGTGCTCTGTAGCTAGTTCCGGTTCCTTTTCAGTTAAGACGTTATGTATTTTATCTTCTAGGTTTATCGTATAAACTATGTAATCTATCAAACTTTTCGCTCTTCTCTCTTCCGCCACGAACGTATATTTGTCTTCGATGTTTTGGTTTGTAAATGTGTTTCCTATTAGTAGGTCATTTGCTTGGCAGAAATCTAGCATTTTGACACCATTCCTGTTCAAACATTCCTCTCCGTATTTTCCAATGCATCCTAATCCTTTGTTGACATCCTTGCCCACTCTTGAATTCCAATCTCCTAAAATTATGATTTTCTCTCTCGATTCTCTTAATTTGTCTAGCGCTCTTTGGAGTTCATTGTAGAATTCTGTCATCGTTTCTTCATCTCTGCCTTCAGTTGGTCCATATAATTGTATGAATCCTATTTTGTCTTTTAGGTCCATTTGGATTGTTATAATTCTAGATGATAATGTTTCATAGTGTGTTATTCTTGGTTCTAGTCTCTTATTTACTATTATACCAACTCCTTCCTTTGCTCTTTGTCCCTGCGGTACTCCTGAATAATAAAGACTATATTCCTCATTTAGATTTATGTGCCCTCCTCCTACCTTTTTTGTTTCACTTATTCCCATTATTTGGATACCCATTTTTTCCATTTCTTCAGTTATTTCTATTTCCTTTCCATTTAGAGAGGTCACGTTCCATGTTGCTATTCCTATTTGTTCTGATTCTTCATTTACAAAACTAGTATTTGATTTTCCATTATTGTTATTACTACTACTACTACTATTTATACTACCTATACTACCAATATTTCCACCACCCATCCTATTTCTATTATTATGTTTAACATTTGAACTCCTAAACCTAATCTTATCACTAATCGAGTCTATATTTTTATTTTCATTGTCCAGTGTATTCGTAATTTCCTTGTTTTCTGATCCTTGTCTGGCATCTACTTCGTCTCTTCTTTGTCGCTCTGATAGTTTTTTGGACTCGCTACCTCCACTACCTTTTCCTCATTGTAGTTCCATCTCCATTCCTTACCATCCACTGTAATTTTGTTGTACCCAATTTTCACTGTTTTTCCTTTATCTCTCATTTCCCTTGCTTTGTCTCTTAGAGATTTCATTTTTTCTCTCTCTTTTTTTTGTAAGGTCCTCTGTTATCCATATTTTCTTGGGTTCAACATTCTTTAGTTTGTTCCTATTTCGTAGAATGGCTGTTTTTTCTGTTTCGTTTCCTAGTTCTATTAAGCATGTTCTTATTCCAATCTTACATGCTCTTTTAATATTAATATTTACACCTAAATGTTTTCCAATCATATTTGTTGCTCTTTCTTTCAGTGTTGCTGAATCGTCAGTATCAATTTCTAACCCACTAATAATTAAATTATTTTTCCTTTTGTCTTTGTCCATTATTTCTATTGTTCGTTGGAGTTCTTTTATATCTTCTGTTATCTTTTTATTTTCTTTTTTAAACAATTCATTTTCTTCTATCAAATCTTGTCTTTCCTTAGTCCATTCATTTTTCATTTTTTGGATTTCTAGTTTTATAATATTTATTTCTTCATTATTTTGTTTTATTTCTTCTTTTAGTTCTTTTATATCACTTCTGGTCTTCTTATTTTCTTCCTTCATTTCTGTTTTTAAGTTATTTATTTCTGTTTTAATCTCCTGCTTCAGTTCTGCTAATATGTTCTTTATTTCATCCATTTCTTGCTTTTCCTTATCGTCTTTTTGGGGTGGTGTTCTTATTGTTGACTTACTTTTCTTAAATGCTTCCTCTTTGTCAAACGAATTATCATGCTCCGGTTTGCTCCTTTTATTGTTCATTCGAGTGGGATTATACCCGTAACCTTATTTTGTTTAAAGTTGGCGTCAGGCAGTGTCTTCCACCCTATCCGTTCAGAGAAAAACACTATCCACCTACTTTAATTTAATTTATCTTCCACCTGATTAAATTTTCCAAAGCCGTCCCTGACTTTTATATTTAATTTTGCTAAACGGCTGGTCTTAATCTATTCTCGACAAGTTTTTTGTTCCTGATTTATTTTATTTAGTTTTTGATTATAATATGCTTAAATATTAGGTACTGGATTTTTGATTTTATGAATATTAATCTAGGCATGCATTAACTTACAGTTTTTCTGAAGGCTTTTGCGTTGTGTAGTACACTGCACTTTCCTTTAACTATTAATTTTACTTTTAATATTTTATTATTTGTTTATACCACTTAATTTTTGATTTTTATGAGAGCTAAATTTTTCACGTTGTTCACTTTCGATTTCCAGGACCGGACCCTTTAAATAAGCTTTAAATAAGTTGCTTTAAAGCCGGAAGCTTTTTTTAAACACTTTAAATAAGTTGTAATGAGTTTTGCCCGAAATTTGCTTTATTTTTGGTTATTTCACGTTAAAGTATTCCATTTGGAATTTGACGAATATGAACCTATCTTTCATTAGCTATAATTCTGCTTCTACTAGGTGTAGAGACGTGATATATAAACCATTTTTTAAAATTTTTTATAGGCTATATTTTTGCTAAGAATATTTTTTCGACAAAATACGTACTACTTGAGTTATTTGCGAAAAAAACGTCTAATAGCGTGGTTATTTTGTTGAAAAAATGAACATGTTTACTGCCAAATAACTCGAAAATTATTGACTTAGTGAAAAAACTCTATAGAACAAAAGTTACTTAAAATTAGCCAGTTTATCCATTTCCTGACTTTCTTTAGACGAATATTTTTCACCCCTAAGAGGGGGTGAAAACCACCCCCAGGGCAAAAGCACATATCGGCACAATATCACTTTTTTTCTTTGACTTGTTGGCTATGTTTATGCCAAATTTCATGTCAATCCAAGCGGTTCTTTAAAATTTAGAGGTTTTGCATTATTTTACCGTTAAAGAACGGACTATATGTACTAATACGAATATTATCAAAAAGAACAGGAAACACATAACAGAATATTTAGAAAGATTGTTATAGCAGTTTAATCACTTTGTTAAAGAAAACATTAAAATTAGCAAGGTATTATTGCCCTCACTCAATTCTTGCGGGGAATAGCACATAATTTATCAGGGATATGAATTTATATAGGAAATGCATATACAGATCAAATATATGTATATTATAGTAATAAATTAATTAACGAGATAGATAGATCGAACACAATCTAAGCAGTAACAACTATTTAAATAGCACGTAAGTTACCGTATTAGTATATAGGAAGTACATGTAAAGCAATAAATATTTAAATATATTTTTCGGTCAATTTTCTTTTCGGGCAATTGTTTTTCTGCCAATTGTCTATTCGGGCAATTGCCAATTCGGTCCATTCGTGTTTCGGAGAATTATAGGTACATTCAGGGAATTGCTTTCGGGGATTTGTCTTTCGGGAAACTGTTTTCGGGCAATTGTCCTAGGTCCGCAGGATAGAAACCAGTGGAAAAGAGAAGAGGAGGATTTGGGCCTATGTACAAAAATAGATAGATTAAGGCTCGAAGAAAGATACATATGGGTAAAACGTTGACATTTCTCGGAAAAACATTAATACAGTAATTCTATAGAAATGAACCTATAATGTTAAAAAATATCATAGAAATCCAATCAACGATTTAGAAAAAAAAAATAGTTTCAAAGTTATAATATGAAGCAGCCGAAATGAAGATGACCTACAAAGATTAATAAAAGAATTCGGCGCTCATATACAACATGGTGATCTCAACAGAGACAACTAAATCGATACTGATATCAGCGGAATCGAGACGATGTAAACTGATCGTAACAAAATAATAGAGCAAGCGATGGAAACGGAATACTTGGGAATAAACTTGGTACTCACAACGGAAACGAACACCAGAATAGATAAATCATCAATAAGACAAATAATGACGTACATAACTGAAATAAAAGCAGATACGGCAAAAACAAAAAGACTGCTGGAAACAGCAAAAATGAAAGTCTTACGAAAAATAACAAACCAAACTCTAAAAGACAGAGTAAGGAGTGAGGAAATAAGAGGAAGATGTGGTATAGAGGAAATAAACATGTGGACCAAAAGAAGAAAAATAAAATGGAATTAACACACAGAAAAAATGACAGAAAATAGAATAGTACAAATAGCAAGAGATAAATCGCCAAATGGAAGAAGATCATTGGGACGACCGAGGAAAAGATGGTCAAACAATGTCAATTGCGGCTAAAAACCGAAGTAAAATAGACATGAGTCTATTTATAAAATAGAAAAAAAAATAAAGTTATATTATATTCACGGTTGTGCGTTGATTGTTAATTTTAGAGAATATTAATATAAATTTAAAGAAATTCTTACGTGAGCAATAAACACAGCTAGTGTGATTAAGTATCCCCAGCCTCCCTCTGGAGGTACTTTTTCAGGACTCTTTTCCATTTTTTGAAAATTAACAATACTAAGTCACAACACTATTTTTGATTCCTATTATATGAGTATTAAAAAGACTTCTCTTTTACTTCTCTTTTTCACTTTTGTGTGATTTGTTATGCTGGCACGATACAAAGTGTAGGTACATATTGACACAGGCAGGTATTATTTTAAATGTTTAATTCAATATATTAACTATACTAAGACTTCAGCAAATGAGAGTCATTATTTTGGTAAGACCACTTAATATTTTTATTAGATAGTTGTTATCTACAGTTTTTGTTATCTGGTGAAAAGTTTTTATTCCTGTCGCTTATGAATGGTAATGATGATACCTACTTAGGCCGGAATACTATAAAATTCTTTGGCAATACCTATTCTAATTGACACATGAATTTTGCACAACGTTTATAAGGAGTAGAGGACTGTAATGTTAACACGTTAAGTGCCAGAGTAAAATCTGAAAATTTTTTGAAGTTATACTTCTTTACCGGCGATAGAGGGTGATTTTTTTATATGTTAAAACCTATCAGCCCGGCGCATGCGCATTATAACTTTGTTCTGATTGGATGTTCAAATGACATGTCAAAAATTATCCGATATGGCAGCTGTGGTTTGGAGGTAAAGGTAAAGGTAAACAAATGTATAATATAGTATTTTTACTACAAAAACGTTATTACATAGGTCAAAATTTTTGACGTAAGAGAACTGTCAAAACATTAGAATGTGACTTTTCATTATTGTCGTGTTTATAATAAACATAGCAATAATGAAAAGTCACATTCTAATGTTTTGACAGTTCTCTTACGTCAAAAATTTTGACCTACGTAATACCGTTTTTGTAGTAAAAATACTATATATTAGTTTTATTGTTGTGAGGACAGAAACAAAAAAGTTTATAATATTGTAGTGACTTTTAAATAGTTTTTAAAAGCAACAGGTACGTAATAATTGTTAATGTATCATGGGTATAAACCTACCTATTTGATCTGCCAAAATACATAGTATGTAATACTTTTATTTATATAATTTGATTACCATCAAAATTTCTATCAATATTCACCTAATATATTGTTTTTTTTTACTCTATGTTTTGTTGTATTTTTTCAATTCTAAATCATTTCAATTCAAAATTAAAATAATTTGATCAATTTTCAAAATATCAAATTATCACAAGTTTAATCCGTTTAGTTAGTCGATCTTCGCACATAATGACACATAGTGTCCGTGGCTAAGCGGAGAAGGCGAATGAATTCCAATACCAACCGCTCTTATCAGCGCTGGTTCGAGTCCCAATAGAAACTTTCTTTTTTGTTTTTTTTAATACATTTTATGATTGTAAGTATATTTATTATATAATTGTATTTTCAGAAAATACGTATTTAGTTAAAAAAAATTTCGACAATTAATGTTCAGACATCATTTGTGGCTTGTTTAATGTGTTTGTGTGTGTTTTATTCTTTTATTATTGTAATTTTTGGCACTGTTCTAATAAAAATGTTTGAGAAGTAGTAAGTATAAATTAGTTTAATATTTAAACAAAATATAAATAAAAAGTATATTAATTTCGTTTAAATCATATAATAGAAGTATAACTTCTTACGTGCGTACAAAGTACACACACATTCTTTTTTTCTTTCTGTTATTCTTTCTTTTGGTCTTAAAATAAAGACGACTTTTGGCCTTAGAAGAAAAGAGGATACACAAAAGAAAGAAACTGAACTACTTAAATAAGTAACTTAAATATACAGGATGTTTAGTAAAGAATGAACCATAGCTTAAACCTTAGATTCCTGAGGTTAAAATAGGTCGATTTAAGCTAACTTACCTTAATACGAAAGTTGATAATAACCGAAATACAGGGTGTCAAAGTTAAACTTTTATTTTATTTATTCTTAATAATTCCTAATAGGCATGGGATAATAACACGAGATTTGGTAAGCGAGGGCTTTTTGGGACGAGAAATCTAAATTCGTCACCAAAAATTATGTATTACCCAGAGGGCGCCACATACGTCTTTCAACGTCCATTTAATACGTTTAATTATTTTTATCCCACAGTCTACATACGTTTTGAATCAAAATTTTTATTCTATTAGTATTCCTACTTAAAAAAGCTATATTACATTCATCTCACTAAACTCAACTGTTTTCGAGATAAACACATTTTAAATCTGCCATAAAACATAATTTTTTGCATAATATCATTGTACATAGTTAGACCCGAAAAATAAATTTTAAACCATAATAATAGGGAACTTGCATAAAATTTTAAATTCGAAAAAAATGGTATAAATCACAACAGAACATAATTTATAACCTGTATCAAAAATAAAAAAAGTTTTGTTTGTCTTTCGTTTGGCCCCTAAAGACGTCGTGACGTCACGGGGTTGTATGTTTACATTCTACACCAATTGTATATATAATTTTAAATTAGACATTATAAACGTCAGTAGAAAATACAGTTATGTGACGTTATAAATGTTTTTGATCGTTTGAACTATTCGTAGAAAATGTGTACTTTTACCAAATGGTTTTATTTTCAATAGTAAACCTTCTTTCCTTTCCTTCAAAAACTGTATCAAACTGCAATCTCAATAAACTGGTATATTTTATTACAATGACATACGATAAATGTCATTAGAATATAAATATTTTTCCTTTATTCCCCGACGACGATCTGGCTAAATACTCAAGTAGGTGGAGGCCAATAAACTAAAGAAGAAGAAGAAGATTATACGTAAATATAACCATAAACTGAATAACATAGTTAAACTCATAGAGGTATATATTAACATAGAGTGAACCTACCTTCCGCGCTTTTGCGGCATATCTTTCTAAAGGCTGTATAGTCCAGAAAGCCACTGTGCATCCGCTAGGAAAAATATTCTAATTCGGATTCTTTGCACAATCTTACTCAAAAAGGACTCCTTTTAACAAATTTGCATGTTGCCAGGACCAAAAGTGGTCAAAAATTTTTTAAACGTTTTTTTTTGTTTTTTTCCTAAAATTATTTTTTTTGCACGGAAAAAAGTTTTTTTTTGGATCATTCCAAAGAGAAAAGGTCTTTAGTGACTTTTCTCTAAAAATGATAGTTTTTGACATATAAGCGATTAAAAATTGAAAAATTGCGAAATCGGCCATTTTTAACCCTCAAAAACTATGTGAAAAGCTAAAAATTTGAATGTTGCCAAGGTAGGTAGATATTCTTTAAACATCGATTGATGAAATCCCCAATAGTTTTTTGCAATACAATATTTAAAACTCCTTTGTTTTTTAATTGCTAATCAAGCGTGCACGACACTATTTTCCACCGACAGTATGGTGCAAATGAAAGGAATAATTTCTTTATTTCGTAAACCGGCGACTTTAAGGAAAAATCCCGAAACAGGTCGATTTTTATTTTCAAGTTATGATATTGTGGCATATATGGTATACTAGTGACGTCATCCATCTGGACGTGATGACGTAATCGATGATTTTTTTAAATGAGAATAGGGGTCGTGTGCTAGCTCATTTGAAAGGTTCTTCAATTCTCTATTCAGTAATATAAACATTTACATAATTATTTATACAGGGTGTCCAAAAAATTTTTATTAAAGTAAATTATTTGACAAAAAAAGAAGTAGAAGGACACCCTGTATAAAAAATTATGTAATTTTTTAAATTACTTGATAGAGAATTGAAGAAACTTTCAAACGAGCTACCACACGACCCCTATTCTCATTTAAAAAAATCATCGATTACGTCATCACGCCCAGACGGATGACGTCACTAGTATACCATATATGCCACAATATCATAACTTAAAAATAAAAATCGACCTGTTTCGGGATTTTTCCTTAAAGTCGCCGGTTTACGAAATAACGAATTTATTTCTTTCATTTGCACTATACTGTCGGTATAAAATAGTGTCGCGCACGCTTGATTCGCAATTAAAAAACAACGGAGTTTTGAATATTGTATTGCAAAAACCTCTTCGGAATTTCATCAATCGATGTTTAAAGAATATCTACCTACCTTGGCAACATTCAAATTTTCAGTTTTTCACATAGTCTTTGAGGGTTAAAAATGGCCGATTTCGCAATTTTTCAATTTTTAATCGCTTATATGTCAAAAACTATCATTTTTAGAAAAAAGTCACTAAAGACCTTTTCTGTTTGGAATGATCCAAAAAACCTAAAAAAAACTTTTTTCCATGCAATAAAAATAATTTTAGGAAAAAAACAAAAAAAAAACGTTTAAAAAATTTTTGACCACCTTTTGGTCCTGGCAACATGGAAATTTGTTAAAAGGAGTCCTTTTTGAGTAAGATTGTGCAAAAAATCCGAATTAGAATATTTTTCCTAGCGGATGCGCAGTGGCTTTCTGGACTAGTATGACACTATGCATTTTCTTGTATCGTTTCTAATATCGTTTCTGATATGTCAAAAAAATGCATAGTGTCATACATAGATACAAGAAACGATATCAGAAACGATACAAGAATTTGAGTCAGGCAAAGATTCTTGTACAAGAACTGCGCCAATTTCTGCGCAAAGAGCAAAAACGTAAAATCTGCTGGTAAAACATCTAAAATGTCATAATTACTTACTCATAATGGCGGCTGAAATGAAAATGAGATAATGTATTGATGAATTTATTTGTGTTTTTGTAGGTATTATTTATAAATATTTTATTGATAGGTACTTAATATACCGTTTGGTATGGACCATGATACTATAAATAAAGTTAGTTATAGTATCAAGTAAGTGTTATTTATAGTATCATGGTAAGATGGTAAGGAGTACTGTTCTACTAATAACCATATATTTAGCTCCTAGTAAAGTTCAAACTATAAATTTAGAGGTTTCATGGTGCATAATTTTTTAATAGACGAAAATACAATAGTTCCTAATTTGGATCAAACTGAAGATCATTCTAATGCAAATATTTTAGCTCAAATATCAAAACAAAATAAAAACACAAATAATCAACCTCAAACATTCAACGTAAAATTCTGGTTAACATTAAAATGTTTATAAATTTTATAAAATCTTTAAAATCAGCTGTAGCTGTAGATGCAGTACTACCATAACGTGACACAGAATGACAAACAAAATTTCGACCAATCACGTGCCGAATTTCATACAATTTTCGATACAAGGACTTGCATAGTGTCATACAGGGCACAAATGTACGTACAAGAAATGATACAAGAAAATGCATAGTGTCATACAGCCTTAACACATTGTATCGAGAAACTAAGATGACAGAGAAGTGTGAGTATAGGTACGGAAGGGGAGGACAACTGTCGCAGCTTTACTATGCGTAAGAGTGAAACAGCACTAATTCAAATAAAAAAGATGGTGTCGTCACTTCGTTTTGAATGACACTCTCTTTATGCTAATATGGTTAAACTCTGTGACGTCACGGGGCATTTGAACTATTTTAAGATAAAGAAGACTTGAAGAAAAAAAAATGTGCAAGTTCCCTATTCTGCCAGTTCTCATATTTATGTCATTGCATCGCAAATTTCATTTAAAGAAATTTGTGATACTTTTTTGTAAATTTTTATGGATTTAAGTTATTTTTCGGATGTAACTACAATGATATTATGCAAAAAATTATGTTGCCTTGCAGATTTAAAATGCGTTTATCTCGAAAATGTTTGAGTTTAGCGAAATGAATAGTATACCTTTTTAAGTAGGAATATTAATAGAATAAAAATTTTTATTCAAAAAGTATGTAGAGTGGGTGATAAAAATAATTGAACGTATTAAATGAGCGCTGAAAGACGTATGTGGCGCCCTCTGGATAATACATCATTTTTGGTGGCGGATTTAGATTTCTCATTCCAAAAAACCCCCATTTGCCAAATTTCGTGTTGTTATCTCATGTATGTCAGGAAGTATTCGAGAATAAATCAAATAAAAGTTTAACTTTGACATCCTGTATTTCGGTTATTATCAACTTTCGTACTAAGGTAAGTTACCTTAAATCTTCATAGTTAACCTATGACCGATTCTTTACCAAACACCCTGTATATAGAAAAACCTGAACAGAAACAAAGAATTAAGAATATTCTATAATAAAGTTAACGTCAACAGAAAAAAATTGAGGGCAATTACAAACTAATGCAGAAGTCTGAATGACGACCTCTTAATAAGGAAAGATATTAGTCCGTTCTTTAACGGTAAAATATTGCAAAACCTCTAAGTTTTAAAGAACCGCTTGGATTGACATGAAATTTGGCATACACATAGCTAACAAGTCAAAGAAAAAAAGTGATATTGTGCCGGTATGTGCTTTTGCCCTGGGGGTGGTTTTCACCCCCTCTTAGGGGTGAAAAAATATTCGTCCAAAGAAAGTCAGGAAATGGATAAACTGGCTAATTTTAAGTAACTTTTGTTCTATAGAGTTTTTTCACTAAGTCAATACTTTTCGAGTTATTTGGCAGTGAATATGTTCATTTTTTCAACAAAATAACCACGCTTTTAGACGGTTTTTCGCAAATAACTCAAATAGTAAGTATTTTGTCAAAAAAAGATTCTTAACAAAAATATAGCCTGTAAAAAAACTAAAAAAAATGGTGTATATATCACGTCTCTACACCTAGTAGAAGCAGAGTTATAGTTAATGAAAAATAGGTTCATATTCGTCAAATTCCAAATGGAATACTTTAACGTGAAATAACCAAAAATTCAGCCCATTTCGGGGAAAACTCATTACAACTTATTTAAAGTGTTTAAAAAACGCTTCATTTTTGTTTTTAAAAAAAATTCTAGCATCAAAATTAAACAAGTTACGCTCAAAATAAAGTTACTCCCTTTTGGTTTTGGTAAAAAAATCGAGAAAATCACCCCCTAATTAGTATCTTAAATGAACTTAATCGTTACGACTTCACAAGTTTCTTGACTCGTGTATATATTTTTTATATGATTTGTAAGTTTTATCGGTTCAAAGTCCTTATTATTGAAAGGGCTGTAGTTAAAAGGGGTTGAACGAGTCACTTATCACGAATGTATGCAAATTTAGAAACACCAAATCTTAATCAATTTTTGTCTAACAGAAAAACAAAAAAATACATTATATTCAGAAAAGCAAATCTGACTTTTTTTTGTTTTTCGAGATTTTTGGTATCTCTAACAATTTTTAATTTATTTTGAAAAAAAGCATATTTTTAAAAATTTAAAATTTTTAAAAATTTTACTTTGAAATCAAATTTTTTCAAAAATAAGCACTTTAAATCGACGAAACTTACAGATCATATAAACACAACATAAGTAAAATAATTTGTGGAGCGGTAACGATTAATTTCATTTAAGTTGCTAATTAGGGGGTGGTCTTCCCGATTTTTTTTGCAAAAACAAAAGGGACCAACTTTATTTTGAGCGTAACTTGCTTAAATTTAATGCTAGAGACTTTTTGTAAAAATAGAAATAAAGCTATTTTTAAACACTTTAAAAAGAGTTATAATGGGTTTTCCCCAAAAAGTGCTTAATTTTTTGGATATTTCACGCCGAAATATTCTATTTGAAATTTTGGTGAATATAAATCTATTTTTCATTAACTCTATGTTCTACGAGATCCAGAGACCTAACGCGTACACCATTTTTTTTACTGTTTTATAGGCTATATTTTTGCTAAGAACGTTTTTTCGACAAAATACTTACTTTTTGAGTTATTTGCGAAAAACCGTCTAAAAATGTGGTTATTTTGTTGAAAAATGAACATATTCAGTCGCAAATAACTCGAAAAGTGTTGACTTGACGAAAAAGCTCTATAGAACAAAAGTTACTTAAAATTAGTAAATTTACCCATTTCCGGACTTATTTTAGACATATATTTTTTCACCACCAAGAGGGGGTGAAAGTCACCCCCAGGGCAAAAGCACACATCGGCACAATATCACTTTTTTTTCTTTGACATGTAAGTAAGCTATACGTATGCCAAATTTCATGTCAATCCAAGCGGTTCTTTAAAATTTAGAGCAAAAACCGTGAAAGAATGAACTATATATGGAATCAATGGTATTGTTTTGTTGGTGTTTAATATAAAGACCATTTCTGTAGCCCCTTCTTTTAGGCAAGTATTTGCTGATTTTTATATATTGGAGGTTGTGATTTGTGAGATAGTTATTACTTTTTTCAGAGACAAAATGCATAGATGGGCTCAATGGCGCAACCCTTTATTTGTTTTAATTAGCCTATAAATATGTGGTGAGAATATATGCCAAATTCCAGTTATTTTTATATAATTTGTCTCAGAGTTGCAATGGTAATGCAATGGCTCTTTAAAATGATTGGTTCTGCCACTCTGATTGCATATCTCTTGCAGTGTCGTATAACTAATTCATTTTTTTATTAACTAGTTGTAAATATTTATTAATACCTTTAAATTAAATATGCAAAATGAGTTTCAAGTACTTAAACAAAATTGTTTATAACGCTAAACAAATATTTGCTTTAGATTGCAATGATATTTCATAATCATATTTATACAGGTTGTCCCGAAAAGATCGGTCATAAATTATACCACAGATTCTGGAGTCAAAAAGATGAGGTTGATTTAACCTCATTTACCTATATACACAATAGTGCACATAAAAAAGTTACAGCCCTTTGAAGTTACAAAATGAAAATCAATTTTTTTTTCATATATTCGGAACATCTTAAAAAAACAACAGTGAAATTTGTACATCAAATAAAATTTTATGGGGTTTTGTTCCCTTAAACCCCCCCCCCCCAACTTTTGTGTACGTTCCAATTAAATTGTGGTACCATTAGTTAAACACAATATTTTAAAACTCTTTTGCCTCCTAGTATTTTTTGATAAGCCAGTTTTTATCGAGATGCGGCTTCTTTTTTAATTTGTTTACATAAAAATAGGGTTTCGTTACTTTAACCCCCCCCCCCCCCATGTTTGTGTACGTTCCAATTAAACTATTATTGGGGTACCATTAGTTAAACACAGTGTTTTTAAAACTTTTTGCCTCTTAGTATTTTTTCGATAAGACACCTTTTATCGAGGTGTGGCTTATAAATTATAAATAAATTTTCATATTATTACCAGGTCTCTTTAATCGTACTTGAGTGTCAAACACTACATTAGTGTCAAAATTTTATAAAAGTGGAGTAAATTTGCCTGAGGTTGGACCAATTACAAACAAGCATTCCGGCGTGGTATATTTGAATTACTCCTCCTGGTTTAAAAACAGACCTTAGTTTCTGGAAATAAATCAAAAAAGCAAAGTAAACTTTAAGATGCTTTAAGACGACTTATATCTTTAGATCATATGTTTCTAAAGGTAGTCCTTGAAAAATATTAAAGTTAGTGCACGTGTATTAAAATTTTAAGATAACGAAACAAATACATTTTTTATTAAAAAACATTCGTTAAAATAATTTCTTTATAACAAAGGTAACTAATACACTAAGCACCAAAATTAACGCACCACCTTAAAAATGGGACATTTTTGATGTCTTGTATTTCCTAAACCTGTTGTCCGATTTTAGTGATTTTTTTAATATGTTATAGCTTTATTCTTAAAAAATATCGATGTAATAATATTGTTTCTATAAAGATAAGTGTCATTGTATACCGGGTGTAACAATGATAGTGTGTTTTTTCCTCAAAGTTTGGAACACCCTGTGGAATATTCTGGCGTATATAAAATATTGAAATTAAAACTTAACTGTAGCCTTATGCTTTCTTAACATTATGCTTTTTGATTCATTAGATTATGTTGGATAATAAAAAAGATAGGTACTTTAACAACTAGCCATGTTCTTCATCAATACAGGGTGTTTCTAAATAAGTGCGACAAACTTTAAGGAGTAATTTTGCATAAAAAAATAATGACCATTTGCTTTATAAACATATGTCCGCAAATGCTTCGTTTCCGAAATACGGGATGTTGAATTTTTTCTTACAAACTGACGATTTATTTATTGCTCTAAAACCGGATGAGATATGCCAATGAAATTTGGTAGGTTTTAAGAGGTAGTTATTGCGCATTTTTTGGCATACAATAAGAATATTTTATATTCACCATTGGTGTGCATACGGGTCATATTACCCGGTCATATCAGTGGCGGCCGGTCAGGGTCGGCAGGGTCGGCAATGTCGACCCACACATTTATAGATATAATTTTTTTTAATATTTGTATCTGTGAAGTAAAAAAAATCTGTCAGATAATACAGACTAAATTTTATTCATGGTTTTTAAAAGGATTTGATCAATCCGAGCGTAAAGTGATCCCTGCGCATAAAAGACTTCTCAAAAAATGAATGATCCGAACCATTCATCTGACTTTTCGGCTAGCCGTACCCAACTCTCCGTAGCTTGACGATTTACACGTAAAACTCAACGAAATAACAAGTCGATGAGCAAGCGAAAGCGAACATACATACATTCTCTCCGTGGGTTAAGCGTCGTTTGTGATATTGTAATTTTTTTAAGTTGTCAGGAATTATCATTTAGTGGACATGATGGATCGAAGCATTTGTTAAAAATCAAACTAATTATAGAGAAATAATAAAATTGTTTTAGAAATATTTACTTTCTGATTCGAAGTGTATTCGTAATACAGAATGAACTAATACATATAATCAAATAGTTACATTTTGAATAACGTTATTGAATCTGAGATTTAGAAAACCATTTGCTTTTCGCTGGAAGTAGATGAAACTTCTGATTATCATGTCATTCACAATTATCAATTATTGTTGTTCGATACGCGTTACGTGGTAATATTTATGAGAGGTTTTTAGGTTTTAGAGACGTGAGTAAAAGCAATAAGGCAGAATATATTTTTGGTGTTTTAAAGAACAGATTAATAGTTATTTATGATATAAGTGTTAAAAGTACACAAAGTTTGCAGAATGAGCGATAGCGAGTTCTGCAATTCACATGAGTGCCTTAAAAATGTACTTTTTAACAGGCATATCATACAATATTTTTTCTACAAACATAATTACAGGATAATATCTACAAAAACTTTTACTTCAACGTGACTGACATTCCATTTTTATATTTTTTGACATTACATCAAAATTGTCTATACGGTCAATACGAACTGCAGTGCCTTAAAAATATTTTAAAGCACTAATGCCTTAAAGTAGCATTTTTAACGCTCGTATGGAGTGCTAAAATAACAAAGCACCAGGACCAGGGAACATACCAGCTGAACTAATAAAATATGGCACAACAAAATTATATGAAAACCTGGCTAAACTCTTTCAAAGATGCATCAACGGAGCGGAAATCCCAGAAGAATGGAAGACATCATGGATATCCACCATACATAAAAAAGGCAGACGGGATCAATGTGACAACTACAGAGGCATCGCTGTAACGAACTCGATCAGCCGAATATACGGAAAACTGATTAAAAATAAAATCGAAAACGAATATAAAGATATAGAAGCTGAAGAACAGGCAGGATTCAGGGCAGGGAGATCAACGGTTGACCATCTGTTTTGTATTACACAGATTATTGAGAAGAAACTGGCCGTCAACCAGGAGGTGCATCTGTTATATGTGGACTTAAGAAAAGCGTATGATAGCATCCCACACAACAAACTATGGGAAGCATTAGAGAAAACAAATATAAGCGCAAATTTAATAACAGCGACGAAACAATTGTATACCAAAACTGCATCAAGGGTGAAAGTTGGAAGCAGGCTATCGAGAGGATTCCAAATTAGCAAAGGCCTAAAACAAGGGTGCTGCCTTTCACCGACATTATTTAAGATCTACCTCGAACAAACTCTAAAACTTTGGAAACGCAAATGCAAAAACATGGGATTACCGATCAGCAACAATACAATATACACTTTGTCATTTGCAGACGACCAACTTGTACTAGCGCAAGACTACGATGATATAGAATATATGACAAGGAAATTAATAGAGGAGTACAAAAAAGGTGGTTTGGAAATAAACATAAAGAAGACCGAATATATGTGTATCGGTGGGACCCAGCAGGACCTTACACTGGGGAATGGCGAAATTATTAAACATTGCGACGCATATAAATACCTTGGTATGACCATCACACAAGAAGGAAGCGTAGACCGGACGATAGAAGAAAGAAACAACCAGGGAAGAAAAGCAATTACCCTTCTCAATAGCATCCTGTGGGACCAGTCAATATCAAACAACAACAAACATAGAATATACAATACAATTGTTAAGAGTATAATCACTTACAGCAGTGAAGTATGGCAAATAAAAGAAAGATACAAGACAAAACTTGAAGCAACAGAAATGGATTTCTGGAGGTGCTCAGCAGGAAAATCAAGATTAGAAAGGGTAACCAACAACAGAATTAGGGAAATAATGAATGTGAAACACACAATAGTAGATGACATTAGTACCAAACAGCTTAGATGGTATGGACACGTACAAAGAATGTCCGAAGAACGCCTCCCGAAACAAATCCTAACGTGGACCCCTCATGGTAGACGAAAAAGAGGAAGACCCCGCCTGAGTTGGAGAGAAGGCATAAATCGAGAAATGAGAGAAAGAGAATTGGATGAAGACCTTTGGATGAACCGAAGTGAATGGCGACTAGGCATCGGAAGACGTAGGAGAACGTTTTAAAACCGATATATATATATATATATATATATATATATATATATATATATATATATATATATATATATATATGGAGTGCTAAAAATTGCATTTTTAACACGGTTGTAGAAAAAAAATTTTGATATCAAAAATAAATTGGTAGGGCAAACTGGGGCAATCCTATGACGGCGTTGCTGTGATGTGTGGTGAATTGAATGGTCTCCAGGCAAAAGTTAAAACTATTGCATCACAAGCTTTATTTACTCACTATACTATGATGCGCATATTATGAATTTAGTTTTGCATGTTACGTATAAAAAAATAAAGAATATCGTCTTTTCTTGCCAGTTTAGCTCACGGATTACTGCTTTAGAACAAATTTGTTTCGAAAAAACAGCGAACAGTTTGTGAGAAGCGATGAAATTTTAAATCTCGGTTAGTTTTGTCTAAGCAGATTATCTCTAGTAGTTTTAGTATCTGTAGCAGATTTTCGTGAACAGCTTTTGAAAGTTTTTGATTTTACCGTTACCTCGATCCGTGAAGCAACCGGTTTGAGAACTTTATTAAATGATTACTCTTTTAATATTCTTTTAAATATTTTTAAGACAGAGTTGGCCCAAGATATTCATTGTTGTTCAAAATCAGTCAACTGACATTATTAATTCCAAAAATAGAATACGAAAGCTGGTGCAAAATCTCAGAGATTTCCGTAATGATAGTAGTTTCCAATATATACGCAGTGATGTTTTGGATTCGCTTGATATTTCCGAACCATCCCAAAACAGACACCGACATGATACATATCTCGAAAAACGAATTTTGAAGATTTGCAAATTTTTGACCTCTTTTACGATTCAAAATTTAAAAGTTCCCTTTGCCAAAGAATTTCCAAGATATTTATTATTACAAGTTAGGTACTTAAAAATTATGCCGATCCAAATATTTTCAGAAAGTGGGATAAGTTACAAAATATGTATGTATAATTATATGTAGTAAGTACTGCAATTCATTACAACAAACTGTTCATCAATTTTCTGATTACCACCAATTTCTGCCTCAAATAAACGGGATTTATCTTGTCTCAAAAGAATCAACACGTATTGTCGAAACACCATGAAACAAGAGAGAATGTCTCAAGTACATCAAATAAAAAAAAACAAAAAACAAAAAACTCCTATGATGATTTAAGCCTTTTAGTTTTATGGTATACCTATATGAGAAGACAAAAACAACCTTGCCGACCCTGTCTCCAAGGCCACGAGCCGCCACTGGGTCATATTACCCGTATGCACGCCAATGGTGAATATAAAATTCTTAATTGTATACCAAAAAATGCGCAATAACTACCTCTTAAAACCTACCAAATTTCATTTGCATATCGCAACCGGTTTCAGAGCAATAAATAAATCGTCAGTTTGGAAAAAAAAATTCAACATCCCGTATCTAGCAAACGAAGTATTTGCGGACATATGTTTATAAAGTAAACGGTCATTATTTTTTCATGCAGAATTACTCCTTAAAGTTTGTCGCACTTATTTAGAAACACCCTGTATTGAAGAAGAACGTTGCTAGTTGTTAAAGTACCTAACTTTTTTATTATCCAACATAAGCTAATGAATCAAAAAGCATAATATTAAGAAAGCATAAGGCTACAGTTGAGTTTTAATTTCAATATTTTATATACGCCAGAATATTCCACAGGGGGGTGTTCCAAACTTTGAGGAAAAAACACACTATCATTGTTACACCCGGTATACAATGACACTTATCTGTTTAGCAACGATATTATTACATCGATATTTTTAAAAAATACAGCTATAACATATTAAAAAAATCACTAAAATCGGACAACAGGTTTAGGAAATACAAGACATCAAAAATGTCTCATTTTTAAGGTGGTGCGTTAATTTTGGTGCTTAGTGTATAAACAAGTAATGTATTGAAATGTTTCCATATTTTTTAAATGACCTCCTACTCCTTATTTCTTGAGCCCTTGATACACTCTAAATATTGTTAGCTTGCTGTCTCCATTGCCTACGATCATGGGCGAATGTGATCTAGGAATACGTAATAAGAGAGTAGAGAGGTTAGTTCAGTTTTACAAGGCCAACGAAATCATTATCAAGAACACATGGTACAAACTACCAGTCAGAAGAATATCCATATACCTACACCTGGAAAGCCCCTAGAGATGAGGGTGAGAACGTAGCAAGAAACAGACTAGAAGAGAACCAGATTCCTGCCAACAGATCAAACAGCAAATACACAAGAAAGTCCAGACAGTAGAAAGGCAAGGACAACTTAACGCTACAGAAAAATGGAGAGAGTTAGAGAAGATCCTGAGGAATATTACACAATACACAACGCCTGAAGAGCGATACATCCCCTAAAAAGCAAACAATGCATAGCACAAGAAATAAACTCATTGATATTGGAAAGGAGGAAATACAAGAATAAAAACAAATAACAATACAAAAGTGTAAATAAAACAATCAAAGAAAAAATCAAAGAAGCGAAGGAATTATGACTATAAGAAAAACAGAAAAATATGCAAAAATAGATAGATTAGAAAAACAACATGAAAGTTTTAACATATACATACAGGAAAATTAAAAGCAGCGGGGAATTTCCGAAAGAATGGCTAATATCTCAGTTAATCCCAATAACCAAAAAATCCAACACAATGAAATGTGAAGAATATAGACGGGTCAGCTTGATGAACCATGTTTTTCAATTTACACATGTAAAAAATATTATTATATTTTTTTCTGTGTTAAATCTGTAATACAACCCTTAATTTTAAATAAATCTCAAGCCATCCCTGTCCTGTCAGTACTACCCTTAGAATATAAAAGAACTACCTAATTCATCCCCACTTAATTCTAGGAAGTAGGCAATCCAAACCACGTGATTTTTAATGACAGGACGTATGGCAGGCAATTCAGCGTTGCCAGAGTTATTACAATTGTACCAATTTGATACAATTAACAACCAAACTTTTGATACTAAAGTCTCCTAAAGTAAAAACCTAAAATTTTGTGACATAAGAAATTTGCTTCAAATAATATTAAACGACGTTTTTTTAAGTTTTTGTACAAAATGTGTTGGTTTAGTACGTTGTGTCACTATTCCAGTCATTCCGGTCATAGCCACCTTTACTTAACAAGCCACGAAGTTGAAACTTGGCAACATCTATTGGTAGACCGATTAATTCTGACAGTTCTCATTTGTTTTTAAATAATTTTCACTGTATTTACAGACAAATTGACATATTTTACAATATTTCGTGCTCTAAATTATAAAGAACATTAAAAAGTATGTTATTATGATGATTTTAGTTCAATATAATATATTTTTATATAAACTTGCGTGCATATAGAAATCCGTCCACTTAAAAATTTTGTCATTTTTAATGTCCTATATTTCCTAAACCTGTTGGCAGATTTAAGTGATTTTTTTTATATATATTATAGCCTAATTCTTTAACAATACCGCTGTAATTATATTAATGCTAACCAGTTAAATTTTTATGGTGTACCTGGCATTTATAAAATACTGAAATTAAAACCCAACTATAGACTCCGGTTTTCTTAACATTCTGTTTTTTTGATTAATTCGCTTATGTTTAACAACTAGATTTGTTCTTTATCAATTCAGGGTGTTTCTAAATAAGTGCGACAAACTTTAAGGGGAAAGGAACAAAATGCAAAATTTTGACGCCTGTATTTTAAATGTAATCATTTTTTTCGAATTCTGAGAAACCTAATAAGTATTTTTGAAAAATTTAAACGCAGAATAAAAGATTACTTTATTACCGAGAGCCGAAAGTCCTTTAGAATGAATAAAAAGTTTTGTTTAATGACATATTTGAAACTAAAAATCACACTAAATTTTCTTAGTTTTTCACCCCTGTAACTTATTCAAATAAACATAGAAGTTTTCAGGGACTTTGGGCCCTCGGTCCTAACGTAATCTTTCACTCTGCGTTTAAATTTTTGAAAAATACTTATTAGTTTTCTTAGGATTCGAAAAAATGAATCCCGTTTATATTCTTGTTATTGGTTTTTTTTGTATAATAAACGTTACTTACAAGGAATTACTTTTAATATTATTTTGTACAAACTTCTAATTAATAATATTTCCTTGTTCGACTTAAAAAATACTATAAATTTTACCAGAATTTGTACTTTAAAATCGTAGTTTCGAAAGCGGTAGTCCGAAAGTCGGACTACGGACGTCATCAATTGCGGCGTTGCCTTTTTCTCTTCATGGCTTGTAAAGTAAAGGTGGCTATGTTCCGGTGCATTTACAAAAATTTCTCTGGCAACACTGCACACATGCTATTTTATTGGATACTTTATTTAAATTAAAATTTCAAATTTAAGATACAATGTGGAATTACTAGGTACCTAAAATAATAAAATATATATTACCCCGATGATTTTACCTAAAATCTATTTTAGGGATGCTCAATATTATTTTTTATTAAACTTATAAAACATAAAATTTGTTAACCTAGCTTTCTTCAATCTTCCAAATTACTTAGTTAAAACTTTTTAACTACTTATTGAAGTTTATTGACGTAAGCAATATTTTTTACTATGTCACAGAAGTATTTAGCAATACTTACACGGACATAAAATACGAAAATTACTTTAAAATACTAAAATAACACTATGCTATCATATGCCTTCAATAGGGCTTTTCATTCACAGTCATTTGTTTCGAGCTTCTGTCATTATGTCACATAATATTAATATATCTACTATCTACGGCATACGTTATTGGTATATACAATGATACAAACCAAAGACGTATGGCGTAGATATATTAATATTATGTGGCACATGACAGAATCTCGAAACAAATGACAGTCGATGAAAAGTCCTATGTATTGCATGCCAGCCGCCAGACATATTGGAATAGTTTGACAGATCGTTGGATTCCCTAATAGATAATATTTGGACATTTTGCGAAATTGAGAGAAAAAGAATGACCTCTTCCAATGCGATTCATCGAAGGATCTACTCGTACCACTCATCACTTGAGGGTACATGAACCTCTTTCGCTATTGTTCGTTTGAGGGTGAACAGCCTTTCTTTTGGGCTAAAACGATCATCATAATTAGTAATCTCTCTCCTGTTAGCTTCCGTTTGGATACACATATCCGCTAAATAGTTAAAGACAATAATCAGATAGTCAATATCCGTTAACCGATACGAACAATCAAAGGTCGTGCACATACAGGTAATTCGCAAGTGTTACGGCATACACGAGTTCGTAGTTCAAACGCAGACACGTGGAACGTGGAACAGTCAATTCGTGTGTGACCGGCATTAATGCTCGAGACAAAAAGCTCGACAAGGCTTCACAGAAATTTGGTAAGACTTTTTCTATACATATTAATATTGTCTGTTGATAAACCCGTTTATATTCTCTTTTAAACCCAGCAAACCTCATACAGTGCAACCCTGAAATTATATTTATGATTTCACATGTACAAGCTTTATCGTACACATGTTTAAAAGTCTTCTTGCGAGTCATGCATAAACGTGTCTACAAAAAACTAGACGATAGAATAACAGAAAACCATATTACTATGGGATTATAAAAGGATTTGGTACTAGAGAGGCATTATTTACTATACAAACATTTATAGAATGGTGTCGAGATGTTAATTGTGACGTATTCATTTGTCAAGTTGACTTAGAGAAAACCTTCGACAAAATATTTACAACACAGAAAGCTTGCAAATAGATTACAGAATACAGAAATAGATGATCAGGATGTGAAAGTAGTCATTAATCATTTGTACCCATATCAGAAAATCACAATACAAGTAGACAATAAACGAAAAACTTAAGACATACTTATAAGAACAGGAGTACGACAAGGATGTATACTATCCTCTCTACTTTTTAATATGTATTCAGGAGATGTTTAAAGAGGCACTAGAACAATGGGACCGCAGCCTTGAAATAAAACGTCCCATTGAGATGACCAGAAGCGCTTTCAATAAGATGAAACTGGTATTATGCAATGGAAAACTGGGAATAAAAATTAGAACTAGATTATTGAAAGCTACATAATATCTTTTTATAAGGAGTTGAAACCTGGACTATTACAAACGCAATTGAAAAAGTATTGCTAGTTTTGAGATGTGGTGTTATCGAAAAATGTGGAAAATATGACACAAAGCGTAAGAAGCACGGAAATATTAAGAAAGGTGAAAAAATAAAAAGAAATACTCAATACTATGAAGAAAAAAATGAGCTAGGTACCCTACTAATAAATGAAAAATATGAGTTAATGCAATTGGTTATTCAAGGTCAAGTGGAAGAAAAAAGAGGAGCGTAGAGACGACAGTATTGATAAAATTAAACTTAATTAAAATTAAGTACTATTGATAAATTTAAATTAATTCATAATTGAATTAGAATCGATATAGGAAATATGAAAATAGGAAATATCTTAATCCGCCCCTGTTCCATGTGTATAATCCACATAACCTAAAGAGCAAGCAACTTGTTTTATCAAGCGGTAATGTTGGTTGCATAGTTTGAAGGTTGTTTATTTATTTTTACAATGGAAAGATTTTTAATGGAAAGATTTCCCGCAGTTAAAATTAATTTTGCTTAAAATTATGTGATGTATAAGAAATATATTTCTTTATGTATCCAGAAATATTCTGAGCTTCCAGTTGTGTTGTGTTTTCAAATAAAAAAAAACAAAAATTTCATATTCAAAGAATCGGTCATGAGTATAATCGGCCATGAGCAATCGAAAAAGTCCAAAATATCGATTTCTAATAATGGTATCAAATTAATATTTTTATTATTTTATGGTTTACATGAAATATGAATATTGTTGCTAACTATTTTTAAAGTGATTTAAAATGTTTGCAAAATAGTTAGAAAAAGATATTATATTATACATGTCTGTATTAACAAATCGATTCACCAAGCAAATCGATTATAGTCGATGATAATCGATATATTAGGAAATTCTCAGTATCCAACTGTCAAATCAAACTCCAATTGGTCAGGCTCAATAAATACATTATTATCCATGCATTTTACTTTCGCGTTTGGCAGTGTTTTAGTTTTAGTTTTAGTAGTGGTGCTGTTCTGATAGTAACCGGCTGTGTCGTGACAACTATGTCGACGGTATTATTAGCTGCCGTAGCTGTCATCATTTGTATTCTCTTCCGAATTTTAAATGTTAACAGTGAACCCCACAAGCCTTCGATATGGTGCGCCGATAATAAGTTCCTCAACAATATCCAGAAGATAGCACCTGTCCTCAACGAACAGTAAGTCCCCTTTTTTTGTTATGTTTAAGGTACAAAAGTGCACAGATAGCGCTTATTTGGAGGTGTAAAGACAGTCTTTGAATGTATTGATTTTGTCTGAAAGTTTCCAGTTCTTTCTAGTTCAAATAGAGTCTTGCAGATTGCAGATAATTTACATTGCGATTGCAAGCAAGGAACACTTTAAAGATTTGTTTATTTTGCTAGCAATTTGTGTTCTATCCTTAATTGCACAAGTACTGCTAAAAGTATTTCATAAAAATCACATATATTTTACTTAAATTATAATATAAAAACTATATGTACTACAAAAAGATAAACAGTCTGAAGAAAATAATCAATACTACTTATTAGTACTTATTACAAGCATTACTAGTACTACCTATCATGTTATAACAAATAAGAACATACTGTAGTTACAGTTTTATTGCACATCCTTACATTTTGTGTCAACATATTTAAAAAAATATTTTAGGTGATTTTACTTTCACCACTCCATGTTTTATATTACTACTCACTGTCATTTTTTGTAATACTTTCATTTAGTTAATATTATCAAGGCAAACACTTTATTTGCTTTGATACTTTTATTTGAATCATAATTACCAATATTTATATATATATATCCCATTCACAGCGTAATACGCCTTTGGGTTCCCGTTCGCCAAGCCTGTCTATTCTGCCAGTCTTCTTCAGATAGATTTCTTGCTGACATTGCTTTTGAGATTCCTTGGATCCATGTTGTTGGTGGTCGTCCTCGTTTTCTTTTCTCTGGTGGTACCCATTCTAATATCTTTTTGGGTAGTCTTTCTTCCCCCATACGTCTAACATGTCCGTACCATATTAGTTGTTGTTTTTCGATGTCTTCTATAATTGATCTTTGTACTTTCATTTGTCTCCTGATGTCCTCATTTTTCACATGTTCTAATCTAGACTTTCCCGCTGCTCTCCTCCAAAAATCCATTTCAACTGCCAATAGGTTACCTTTAAGTTTTTGTGATAACTGCCACACTTCTGAGCCATAGACGATTACTGGTTTTAATATGGTATTATATATTCGTTTTTTCGTTTCCGGTCTTATATTTTTTGCCATAATACTGAATTCAACGCACCTATAACTTGTTTTCCTTTGGTTATTCTGTCTTTTATGGCTTCATCACTTCGTCCTGTCTTTGTCAGTTTTATCCCCAAATATGTACATTGGTCACATTTCTTAATAGTTTCATCTTCTAAGTCGAGGTCATCTGGATTATTTTCTCCTCCTACGCAAAGATATTGTGTTTTTTGGACATTTACTTCGAGGCCCCATTTTTTGTACTCTTCCATTAGTTTTCTAGCCATATACTCCAGGTCTTCTTTGTCTTGGGCAATAACTACCTGGTCATCTGCATAGTGTAACGTATATAACGTTTCATCCCCAATAGATAGCCCCATCCCTTTACACTTCTTCTTCCAGTGGCTGAGTGCTTCATCGATATATATGTTGAACAGTATGGGAGACAAACAACAACCTTGCTTCAGTCCTTTTGTTACCTGAAAACCATTAGACACCTCTTTTCCTATTTTAACTTTTGCTATTGTGTTCTTATAAAGCTCTTTAATAGCATCGATTAGTGTAACGCTGATACTGGTTTTCTCCAATACTTTCCACAACTTCGCAACAGGCACGGTGTCATATGCTTTTGCTAAATCGACTAAGAGTAAATGCACTTCTCGAGATCTCAGTGTTCTTTTCTCAAGTATTTGGGATAAGCAGAAAATACTATCTATTGTGGATCGTCCTGCTCTGAATCCGTTTTGTTCTTCTGACTCAAAAGGGCGGTATTCTTCGCATATGCGTTCTTTTATAATTCTTCCATATAATCTGCTAAGCGTACTCGTAACAGTTATACCCCGATAGTTATTGCAATCTTCCTTATTTCCTTTCTTATGGATAGATGTAATCCATCCTTCTTTCCAACTTTGTGGCACTGGTTCTCCATGCAAGTGCCTATTGAAAACTTCTGTTAGAATCTCGAATAGTTTGTTGGTTCCATTTTTTATTAACTCTGCATATATCCCCTCTGGACCAGGAGCACGTCCATTTTTCAGCAGTGATACAGCTTTTTTAGTGTCTTCTACGTTGATTGCTAATGGCTCCCCTTGAATCAGGACTTCATGTTGTTCTATGTTTTTGTATTCCGGTCTTTCTTCTACTAACAGTGTTTTATAGTGTTTTTCCCATTTTTCAGGTTCTATGGAGTGTATGGCTATTTGTTCTGTTTTGTTGGATCTGATGTTTTTTATAAACCTCCAGGATTCTCTTGATTTGCGGCCGCCGATGTACGTATCTAATTCCTGACATTTTCTTTCCCAGCTTTGATTTTTTGACTCTATTACCGTTGATTTAAATTTATTTACCATTTCTCTATATTCTCTTTTATGTTCTTGATCTTTTGTTCCCAGCCATCTGTGATATAATTTTTGCTTTTGTTCTTTCATTTCCTGTAGTTCATCATTCCACCAATTATTTGTCTTTCTGGGTTTATTTTCTCGTATACCTAAGGCTTCTTTGGCGGCTTGATGTATTCCTTTTTTTATTATTCTATGTAGCTCTTCTGTTGTTTTATGTTTGAATTCCTGTGGTAGTTGTTGCTCTAATCTTTTTTTATACAATTCTCTAGTACTATCGTTGTCTATTACCAATATTTGAGGTGTTTAAAAGCAAAATGAGTGAAGTCCAGCTTTTTATTATTTAGCTTAACACCTTGGCTGCGTTATGAGACAAATAGACCTCGTATTAGCTTAACTGGCTGCATCAACTTTCTTGTAATGCCTGGTGACAAATGGGGTATACGGGACATAATATGTGCCTCTTAACGCACTCAACATCAGTTTATAAATATCTCTAAACGCAGCCAAGGTGTTTGCCAAACGCAAACAAGGGTAGACGGTTTACGGATATGAATCAGACTATAGTGTAATGTGTAGTGTGTTTGTGTTGAGTAAATGTCTTATTACTTAGTAAAGTTGACTTCATTGTCTTCACAATGAGATGCTAATTGTATCCGAACATCTGTGGTTACTCCTGTGAAAAGGCCATAGATTTAACTTTTGACAAAAGGACAAAAAGAGAGGGCACTTCATATTAAGATATTTTATTTTCAAAACATGTAAAATATCTTTAGATGTTTGAGTAATTTAGTTTGTGGAGAATCTTGAGTTCCCAAAGGGTTTCTAAGAGGCTCAGTTATTATTTTAAAAATGGGTTTTTTCTGTTTTGCTTTCAAAAGTTGGATTTTTTCCATTTTGCTTCTCAGTTTATGGAATTTATTCGTATTGCTTTAATTTTTATGTTATAATAGTTATGTCAGTAAAAAATATTCTGTATGATGATTTCATTAAGTACATTCTTACATAATAATGGTGCCTCTTTAGTTATCCACATTAATCTTCTTTCACTGCTGCACCAACTTCACTGTCATTCACAAGAAGCAAAAAAGTTGATGTAAAATTCATATCTAAGCATGGATTAGATTGCTAATCAGATTCAAAATGCAATTCAAGAAGCCTTTTGAGATCAGTCTATTTTTTCTTGTTTACTAAAGTCTGTTGTCTTAAGCTTTTTGAATGATTTTCTTTCTACATTTTCTTTCTCATAACGCATTTGAAAGTACCAACATCAGGGTGGTAATAAAACTGTTCAGCTTGCACTATGGACTCAGTATTATTACCTAGCTGCCGTAGCTGTTATCATTTGTGTTCTCTTCCGAATTTTAAATGTAAACAGTGAACCCCACAAGCCTTCGATATGGTGCGCCGATAATAAGTTCCTTGACAATATCCAGAAAATAGCACCTGTCCTCAACGAACAGTAAGTCTGCTTTTTGCAATATCTTTAAGGTAGAAAATTGCAGAGATAGCGCTTATTTGGGTGTAAAGAAAGTCTGTAAATGTATTGATTTTGTCTGAAAGTTTCCAGTTCTTTCTAGTTCAAATACAGTCTTGCAGATAATGTAAATTGCAATTACAAGAAACGCTTTACAGATTTGTTTTTGTTAACTATTTTACTAGCAATTTGTGTTCTATTCTTAATTACACAAATACTGCTAAAAGTATTTCATAAAAATCACATATTTTAGTTAAATAAAATCTTATAAAAATTGTACCTACTATAAAAAGATTCAAACATTCTAAAGAAAGTAATCAATACTATTAGTACTTATTATGAGCATTAGCATATTAGAACAAAAATAAGAACCGAATATTTGGTCACATCTTTACATTTTGTGTCAACATGTTTTAAAACATTTTACTTTCACTGATCCATTTTTTATATTACTACTTACTCACTGTCATTTTTTCTAATACTTTCATTTATTTAATATTAGCAAGATGAACACTTTATTTGCTTCATAATTACCAATGTTTATTTGTTTTTACCACAAAAGTAGCATTTAGTTCCTTTTCTTCAAATCGACAATGTTTAGTACTTGTTTTGATGTTATTCATTGAACATGTAAGAGATTTCGAAACAGTTGCAGTCTTAATTTTTGGAATATTAATCAATTATATAAAGCTTCTACACTCCTGATCAAAAAAATCACAGATACTTGCATTGTATATGTTTTTTTTTTAATTCTGTAGGTGATTTCTTTTTTAATTCTGTAGGTTTTTTAATTCCTTGTTGTTTCAATGGATAGAAAGTAAACATTAATAATAAAAAGTGTTTATTTAAAACACCAAAAAGTAATAATAGGAAAAATAAGTAACCCAAAGAAAGTAATAAGTACCTATGTAATGCAGAAGATTAACATTGTTTGAAAAATTAAACAAAAGAAAATTAGATTTTAATTGCCACAGTTGGTTGTTATTTAAGTTTATTATTGGGTATTGCTACCCCTGCATCTGTAGACGAATTCAGTACACCTAGGCATACTTTCAATAAATTGCTGAATCTGTTATAGCAGTTTATCTTCCTATTCTTAGTTTAAGTAAAGCTATTTTCAGCTCTTAAATCTTTTCTGGCAATGGTTGCCTCTTTTTAATCATATTCCCTAAAAGATCTCATAAATGTTCTAATGGATTCATGTCGGGATTACAAGCGGGCCAATCCAAAACAGGGATAGTATTTAGGTAATCCATGATGATGCATGCAGCATGTGAATGTGCATTATGCTGTATAAATAAGAAATTGTCCCCAATGAAAGGGGCGTAGGGGACACCATTGTTCTCAACACACTGTTGTATGTATCAGCCTACTGTTAGTTCCATTTTTTCTGTTCCATTTCAAAATTGATTCTGTGCGTCTATTGAAAAAAATACCCACTTATACCATAACACCTCTACCACCAAACGGCATTGTGGGTGAAATATAGCAAGGTGCAAATAGTTCTCTGGGTCTCATCTATACATGGTCGCTTCCTTCTAGAAATCATAAGCAAAAAAAGGACTTGTCAGAAAACATTTCAACCTGTTAGCTCAATGAGCAACTGTTAATTTAGGGCACGCTAATGGCTTATGAGAATGTACACCACTTTCATGCAGGACTAGTCTTACAGTTGGTGCAGAAATATTATTTGCTCAAGCTTCATGTTCATGTTAAAGAGCATTTCATGTTAAAGAGCAGTGCTGTAATGCAGAAATCTTTAAAAAAAAAGCATTTTAACATGCTGATATCTGCACCCTTTTCTACCTGATCATTGTGTTCTAGTCTACTGTATTCTCCAGTCTGACGATACTTAGTAAGAGTATTATGGATGGTATTTTGGCAATATTCAAATGCTTTTCAATCTAACATATACTGCGACCATCTCCGTGTAATGCCACACCTTGTGCATTATTATGTTCAGGAGTCCTACTAATACTAATAGTCAAAAGATTACTCAATTGGTAAGTAACCTTAATTGGAAAACAATATTCAATGTAAAATTTATTTGTTGTAACTATATTGTTTGTCTTGACTCTTTATCTATAAATCTACATTCATATTTAATGAAATGTATAGGAATATTTAATGCAATATTAATATATGAACCCGTTAGCAAATAACAACATTGTTGTAAATAACAAGATTATTGAAAGTGGAATTTTTGAAGATATTCTTCTTTAGCAGCGAATCGATTGAGGGTAAAATTGTACATCAACCACGCGCCTGCGCACACTGACAGTATGTAGTTCATTGCTAATCTTTCAAGATAGGTATGTATGTATCTGTAACCGTGCAAATAAGTCATTAAAAGAATATATTAGTGGTTTTAGGAAATGTATTATTTATTATAATTCTTGTGTTTTTGGATTTGTGTTTCCCTGTAGTAAAATAATAAAATATGTAGGCATAATATTTTTACAGTTTGTCGCCGTGTTGTGTAATTATATCCGAAACTTACGCGTCAATTCAAGTGGCTCGATGGCGTTGTTGGCAGAGCGGTGGGACAGAGAACGGAAGCACACGGAAGGTCGCGGGTTCTAATCCTAGACGATTCATACTTTTTTTTATTTTTCGTTATTTTAATAAAAAATTTTTGAAAGTGGTAGATAAGAAAGTTAGTTTAATTTTTAAATAAAATACAAATAACCTGTTAAGTATATTTACTTCGTTTAAATTACCTATATATAGTCGGTTCGCTAAACTCAGACGCAAATGGCTAATGATTTTAGTACGTAACTTTTTTGTTTTTTGCCAATTTTGACAAAATTTGCAAAATTACTAAAAATTTAATAATTATTAACTATTTAGTAATTATTTTTTTGGCAATTTTATCAAATTGGCAAAATTACTAGCTTAAATCACTAGCCAGTTGAGTCTGAGTTTAGCGAATGGACTATAATAGAAGAATATCTTCTTACGTGCATACAAAGTACACACACATTCTTTTTTTAAATATCAACACAAGTAATTATTGGATAATGGTCTAGACTTGATAAAAAAAAGTACACTTTGCACAAATTTCCATAGACACTGATATTATATTACATATTCTGCCATATTCTTTATTTCTGTATCTTACAATCTACCTCTTGTAGATTGGAACTGATAATGTGTATCGATTCCTATGTGAAACGTTTTCCATTAAAAGAATTAAGTAGCAATATCCTTTGTTTTTCTTCTACAAGTATCCTTGTGAAACATGCACAAGATTAGCCACTCAAAAAGTCCTCAACAAGAAATAAAATGCTGTATCGAACAAGTAACACAAGCTGTTGTTAAAGGGCCTAGCCGGGTAAGATGGTGAAAAGTGCCCCCAACTCGATTTAAATTCCATATAGGCCATTTTTTAGCACATATAGAGGAACTCACTTTCTGAAATTTTTAGCCCCCTAGGTGGTCACGTGACCCCCCTAGAGCCTAATTAGGCTTTTTATGTTTTTATTTTTTATCTCAGCCGCATCAAGCTAGCCAAAGATTTTATTTAAAAAAGTTGTTTTCAAAAAGATCTATATGAAAAATTTTTTTTTAATTTTTTGGCGGGAAATTCGAATTGTTAGAACAATTTTAAACTTTTAAATAACTCTAAAAAAAACTAAGACACTCGTTTTTACGAAAATCAATTATAACGTGTATTTTTACACAATCTTTCACCCTGAATTTTTTCAGATTTTTAAAATTGGTGAAACGTACCTTTAAAAATAAAAAACCGCATTTTTCGTTTTTTTTTTCGTTTTTTGATATAATTTTATACATGTTTTTCAAAAAAGGTAACACCGTCACTAGAATAGGTAAAAAACTGAAAAATAATTGGGGTTTGCTTTATAAAATGTTTTTGTAACTCCATCCATTTTCAAGATACAGGGCGTTTAAGAAAACAAAATTTTACACATTTTTTACGATTTTGCTGAAACTACTGGCAACATTGTAATAAAACTTGGCGGGTTTTAAGAGGTAGTTATTGTGCATCTTTGTTGCAACTTTTTAAAGAATAAAGATAGTACGCCACTGACATATTTCAAATTAACAATCGTTTTTGAATTCCTCGTTCAATTTGTGACAAAAAATCTATCTTCTTATTTTTTCATACGACGCGCCATTTTTATTCAAAAAATAAAAGATCTTGATCCTTACAAAGCAT
Organism: Diabrotica virgifera virgifera; assembly: GCF_917563875.1. NCBI lineage: Eukaryota > Metazoa > Arthropoda > Insecta > Coleoptera > Chrysomelidae > Diabrotica > Diabrotica virgifera. The sequence goes on along the minus strand of NC_065444.1, from coordinate 4,414,903 downwards.
TCGAACTTCTAGTAGTTTCTACATCTACATACATAAACTCGTACATCCATTATCAAAATTAATTCGAATACTTTGGAAGCGTTAAGATATTTTATTTTTTGCAACAAAACGGCGCGTCGTATGAAAAAATGGGAAGATAGATTTTTTGTCACAAATGGAACGAGGAATTCAAAAATGATTGTTAATTTGAAATATGTCAGTGGCGTACCATCTTTTTTTCTTTAAAAAGTTCAGACCATTACCCGTATGCGCGCCAATGATGAATATAAAATTCTTAATTGTATGTCAAAAAATGCAGAATAACTACCTCTTAAAACCTGCCAAATTTTATTGCAATGTTGCCAGTAGTTTCGGCAAAATCGTAAAAAATGTGTAAAATTTTGTTTTCTTCAACGCCCTGTATCTTGAAAATGGATGGCGTTACAAAAAAATTGTATTAAGCAAACCCCAATTATTTTTCATTTTTTTACCTATTCTAGTGACGGTGTTACCTTTTTTGAAAAATATGTATAAAATTGTATCAAAAAACGAAAAAAAAAACCGAAAAAAATGCGGTTTTTTATTTTTAAAGGTACGTTTCACCAATTTTAAAAATTTGAAAAAATTTAGGGTGAAATATTTTGCAAAAATACACATTATAATTGATTTTCGTAAAAACGAGTGTCTTAGTTTTTTTTTTCAGAGTTATTTAAAAGTTTAAAATTGTTCTAAAAATTCGAATTTCTCGCCAAAAAATTAAAAAAAAATTTTCATATAGATCTTTTTGACACTTACAACTTCTTTAAATAAAGTTTTTGGCTAGCTCTTGACGCGGCTGAGATAAAAAGTAAAAACATAAAAAGCCTAATTAGGGGGGTCACGTGACCACCTAGGGGGCTAAAAATTTCAGAAAGTGAGTTCCTCTATATGTGCTAAAAAGTGACCTATATGGAATTTAAATTGAGTTGGGGGTACTTTTCACCATCTTACCCGGCTAGGCCCTAAACCATGTAACCCCAATATTTCTTTCAATCTTTGATACAGGATGGTTAAATGTTGTGTGTGGTACATATTATTATACACTGTGGAGGCATGAACGTTGAAAATATCCTCAGTCAATATGTTGTAGGCTTTCTAAATGTAGATTCTGCCACTCTGACTAAAGCGATGATGGGATAATAGAAGTTTTCGGTATTTGGATTTATAGAAGAGTCCTGTCGTGAGAATATCTTACGTAGACAGAGTCTACGTAAGATATCAGAGATATATTGTATATTGCTACAATACAATATTAAGAGTGACAAGGAAACCTCTATCATGGGAACCGTAGTATATGGTTTATTTAGCCCACAACCTTGCAAAGCCTTGGTTGGAGCATACTAGCAGAGAATAACTAGTGGGCCGAGGACAGATTTCAGGTGGGTCGCGGCGTGGCTCTTATTACAGTAGCTGAGTGGCGTACAGAGTAATAGCGTATCATCATGGGTGAGGGTGAGGGATGGTCGCGAATATGAAAAAACATCAGAAGGTGGGGAACACATAAAAGGTTGGGAACCACTCTCTTAGAGTGAAGGATTAACTGAGAAAAACAAATCACAATCATAAATCTATTCACCGCCCACTCATCATTTGTTAGCTTGAAACTCAGCGATAAAACTCCACTTATTTTTTTTTAATTTGTTAACAATAGTAATAATTTATATGTGTTGCATTTTCAATCATTATAGAGGTGTTTTGTAAGTAACAGACAGTAAGAAGGCCTTTCTGATAGTCGATCTTTCAGGAAGAAAGAATTTTTTAAATACGTATCGTTATTGAGCGAAAAAATATTTATATCCTGGCAATTTAATAAATATCTATAAACATCTGTATGAATCACTAACAATATCTAAGGTTAATCACGTAATGATGGTTTCTTTTATATGATAACCAATTTATTTATTATAACATTATACATTCAGAATGACATCATACACCTTTAACGTATTATGAAATATAAATAAAACGAATAAAACGCCCATTCATGCATATTAAGTAGACTACAATGCTAGAAATAGAGAAAATCGAAATGAGCATAAATTAGAAAATAAGACAATTTTTGTATAAGTTGTAAAACATCAAAATCGGGTAATCAGTGGTATGTAATCATTAAAATTGGCCATTTAGTCATACGTTTTAGATAATAGCGTGACTAACATTGTGATTTAACATAAGTGGTTGCGTTTATCAGAGAAATAGCTACAAGTAGATAAGAGTTAACAATCCTAGGATTCTAAGAATTTATTTAATTTAATCAAGTTAATATGTTCAGATGTATCTTTGCCATTGTAATACCGATTCTCGTAAAGATAAAAGGACAATGCGAACTTTAAGGAAATTGTTTATTAGCCATCATATTAATGAATAATATACAGGGTTGGCCGCTCAGTCTACGCTGATATTTTGCATTTTGCAATATTCATTGGATTTTGTGAAAATAATGAAACGGGTGGATTTTTATTCCAATTTAACGACCTAATAATCTGACATTTGTCAAATCCGTCTTCCAGTACTACCTTCTTCTTCGTCTTATAGTGCCGTGCACATATAGAGCGAATTATCTGGCTAGATGCTTAACTTTTGCGGCATGAGAATATGTTCCTTGCATGTAGTACATACTTAAACATACTTCTTGTATACAGGGCCGCCGCTACTATGTATGCAAAGTGTGCATCGCACACGGGCGGCCGATTATAGGGGCGGCCAAACGCAGGCCACTGATGATAATACTTTTTTGAAAACGAAAATAAATTCAAAAAATTAAATAGTAATGATTCAGATATTTCTATAAACACTAATATTCCAAACAATCTAAGCAAAAATGCCAGAAAATGTTATTTATTATATGAACTGCCCTTTGCAGCTGTAGTCATAAAGTAGTTCCGGGAATGATTTTTAATTCAAAGTGGCTGGCGGCTTTCGGACTTTAAGATATTTTTATCTGCGTGGTCCATATGCGATTTTTTCAAATTCTGAACATTTATGATTTGTTAGAGAGTTCGATACGACAAAAGGATACTTTCCGAGAATTTAGATAAGTGCTTGTTAAGTTGCTCTCATTGAGTAATAAAAAAAGTCTTTTTTATTACTCGATGGTTGCTCTGTTATAATATTGTTCTGTTCCTTTATGCTTATGTATGGTTATAGATGGATTATTATAATCTAGTCTAAACTAAAACTATAATAATAGTTCAGTCTAAGTTGAGAATTTGATGATTTTAGACACGCTTTTGATAAACGATTTCGTTTGTAATAATATATAGTAGTGTGCCCGTTTCTTTTGCACACTACTGTATTTCGAATAGGCCTGGATCCCACGTACCAAAAAAAAATAGATTAATAGCAAGCTGAAAATTTGTTAATAGCTTAACGGTGTCTAGTCGGGCAACCTTTGATGTACGGAAACACTGAAACAAGGGAAGTTTTAAATGTGGAACAGTTTAAAAATTTGGAACGCCAGATTACGAAAACGTCCCATGTATTTTGTCGGACAGAACATCCAATTGATTTGTTACCCTTTCATTAAACTTTCATGCAAAAATCAGATTGCTATTACTAACCAACATGATTCCTGTCATTTGACATGTTCTTCGTGTTCCACTCATTAAAATGCTCAGTTAGTGATAAACACCAGTCCGATTTCTGCATGAGAGTTTAATGTATATATATATATATATATATATATATATATATATATATAAGGAAAAGAAGTCTTTGCTGACAACGTAGAAAACGGAATTCTGAGGTTATTGGGATATGCAGCAGTGAAATAAGTGTCTAAGTTTCAAGCTTTCGAAAATGTTTATTTTCATCATCAGGAATAACTGAAATAAAGTGCTACTGTTAGTACAGCATCCTCGAAAACATATAGTAAAAGGTGTAAAGGTTTAAAAACTTACGTTATTGAGATTTGCTTTCCGTGGATGTTACATTAACAGGTGACAAATTCACGCACCACTCATTGATTGAGTCAAATATTAAAAAATACATGGTGTAAAAGACCAAATTGACAAATTTATTTTCTACACTAACACATAAGAAAAAGACAATTAAAAAGATTTACATGCCACGTGTGCCGGCAAGTGTGAAATGTGAGGTTAGAAGTCAATGTCATTCCTGGACATACGCAAATGACACCACTTCTTCTTCTTTCTTTGTCTTATGTAGTACTAATACTTTAAGGTTACACATCAAAAATTTACCAGAATTTTGTATGAAGTTAAAATTAAAAACCAAAATTATAAACAATTTACATTTCAATGCAGTGAAAGCTGGAAACTTTACAATGAATCAGTTGTTAAGACATCATTGAAATGAGGATAGTTGTCCAAACATAATAGATATGAGTAAATAGAGCTTAATTGATTTATGTCACTCCTTTTATTCATTGCATTAGAATTCTGCGAAATGAAAGCCATCTCTAAGAACAGTCTTTTAGTATAGTTGGACTCAGAAGCTAAAACTTTGACTGATTCGTAATTCATTTTGTGATGTTCTTTATTAACATGTTCGGCAAGAGCAGATCTTTCAGGATATAATCTGCTGTCACTGCGGTGACTAACTAAACGACTACCTAAATTGCGTGCGGTTTGTCCAACATATACCAAATTACAGTTGTTACAGGGAATCTGGTAGACAACGTTAGAACAATCCCTAATGTCAGAGTGACATTAGGGATTGTTCTAACGTTGTCTACCAGATTCCCTGTAACAACTGTAATTTGGTATATGTTGGACAAACCGCACGCAATTTAGGTAGTCGTTTAGTTAGTCACCGCAGTGACAGCAGATTATATCCTGAAAGATCTGCTCTTGCCGAACATGTTAATAAAGAACATCACAAAATGAATTACGAATCAGTCAAAGTTTTAGCTTCTGAGTCCAACTATACTAAAAGACTGTTCTTAGAGATGGCTTTCATTTCGCAGAATTCTAATGCAATGAATAAAAGGAGTGACATAAATCAATTAAGCTCTATTTACTCATATCTATTATGTTTGGACAACTATCCTCATTTCAATGATGTCTTAACAACTGATTCATTGTAAAGTTTCCAGCTTTCACTGCATTGAAATGTAAATTGTTTATAATTTTGGTTTTTAATTTTAACTTCATACAAAATTCTGGTAAATTTTTGATGTGTAACCTTAAAGTATTAGTACTACATAAGACAAAGAAAGAAGAAGAAGTGGTGTCATTTGCGTATGTCCAGGAATGACATTGACTTCTAACCTCACATTTCACACTTGCCGGCACACGTGGCATGTAAATCTTTTTAATTGTCTTTTTCTTATGTGTTAGTGTAGAAAATAAATTTGTCAATTTGGTCTTTTACACCATGTATTTTTTAATATTTGACTCAATCAATGAGTGGTGCGTGAATTTGTCACCTGTTAGTGTAACATCCACGGAAAGCAAATCTCAATAACGTAAGTTTTTAAACCTTTACACCTTTTACTATATGTTTTCGAGGATGCTGTACTAACAGTAGCACTTTATTTCAGTTATTCCTGATGATGAAAATAAACATTTTCGAAAGCTTGAAACTTAGTTAAAAGAGTACACTTATTTCACTGCTGCATATCCCAATAACCTCAGAATTCCTATATATATATATATATATATATATATATATATATATATAATGTTCTTGAACTCCTAAGTGGAGCATAGAGCTTCAGTGAAAACGCGCCATCGGGTTCTATTTTGCGCTAGGGCCTTCACCTCATTCCAAGACTTTCCTTGATTTCTTATCTCGTCCATGATGGATCTTCTCCAAGTTTGTGCTGGTCGACCTCTTTTTCTCTTTCCTTGGGGATTCCACTCTAGGGCATTTTTTGCAATACTGGAACTATCTTTTCGGAGTGTGTGACCTATCCACCCCCACTTTCTGTATTTTATTTCATTTTCTACCCTCTTTTGTTGGGTCAGGTGTAGCAGATCTTCGTTTCTGATGGTGTTTGGCCAGAAAATACGAACAATTCTTCGTAGACATTTGTTAACAAAGACCTGCAATTTGTCTGTAAGGTATTTTGTCACTTTCCAGGTTTCACATCCATAGAGTAGAACAGACATAACATTTGACTGGAATATTCGGATCTTTGTCCTTGTAGTATATTCTCCAGACCTCCAAACAGGGTTAAGCATGCTGAAAGCTTGTTGAGCTTTTCGTATCCTCATACGAATATCGTCTTCTGTACCTCCGCTTTCTGTTATGACACTTCCAAGGTACGTGAAGTTCTCCACATTTTCAGTCTGCTTGTTGTCGATATTAAATAGCGTGTTGTTCCTTGCATTTATTCTCATCGACTTGGTTTTACCAATATTGATTTTTAAACCTATTTTATTGGCCTCAGTGGATAGTGTTTCCAATTGGTCGGCCACATCCTGGAACCTTTGTCCTAACAGGCAGATATCGTCGGCGTATTCCAGATCACTTAGGCGTGTGGTTAACGTCCATTGTATCCCTTTTGTGTCGAAGTCTAGTTTGGAGAGAACATAGTCCAGAGCTATGTTAAACAGAAACGGAGAAAGCACACATCCCTGTCTGACTCCAGTAAGTACGTCAAATTCGTCACTGTTGACCCCATTGTGTGTCACGCTGCACGTCGCCTCAGTGTACAGTGACTTTATAATGGAAATTATTTTATGAGGAATGTTTCTTAGCTCTAAAATTTTCCATATAGCAGCATGAGACAGGCTGTCAAAGGCACGTTCGAAATCGACAAAGACCATGTATAGAGGTGTGTTCCATTCAACCGATTGTTCCATTATTACCCTCACTGTATTAATGTGATCTATGCAGGAAGATTCTGGTCTAAAACCTGCTTGATTCGCTCGAAATTCAACCTTGTTTGTTAATCTTTTATGTATGATGATCGTAAAAATTTTATTTATGACGGTAAGCAAGGTTATTCCTCTCCAGTTTTTGCACAGTGTGAGGTTGCCCTTTTTTGGAAGCTTAATGAAATGGTATTTAACAAATCATTTGGAAGTTATGTTCTACAAAATACATGGAACGTTTTCGTAGTCTGACGTTCCAAATTTTTAACCTGTTCCACAATTAAAACTTTCCCTGTTCCAGTGTTCCCTTCATCAAAGTTTGTCCGACTAGACACTGTTAAGCTATTAACAAATTTTCAGCTTGCTATTAATCAACTTTTTTTTGGTACGCGGGATCCAGGCCTATATATTTAAATATATTAGTAAACAATTAAACATGCCGAATGTTGTAAGTAGTCTTATAAACAAAACTTACACGTGGGTATTAGTGCAAGACGATTGCATTTCTGTATACAGTCGAACCCGCTTATTGGAATAGCCTTCGTGCCAATCAAAAGTATGCCTATAACCGGAATATTCTAATAACCGATCATTGGTGGCTAGTAGACTCGTATCGGGACATCAAATTTCTATTCCTTAAGCCGGGATATTCCTATAACCGGTATTCTAATAAACGGATTCGACGTATTATTGACATAATAATAATAACTTTTTTTTGATACGCGGGATCCAGGTCTAAAAGTAACGTCGAGATCAAATTCATATACGCGTTACGGTTTCCTGCACATTTCTTTAAATACTAGTACCTATATGTTGAAATGACTAAAGTGTTGGAAGGGGGCGGCGAATATTAATTTGTACACGGGCGGCCAACACTTTAGTGGCGGCCCTGCTTGTATATTCCAACTTTGTATAGCAAGCATAAATTTTTTTACTGGTTATTTGTTGTCTCATACTCATATTCATTTAAGACAGTTTGATCTAGTCGTTTATTTTGTATAAGAATTTAGTCCAGAAAGCCACTGCGCATCCGCTAGGAAAAATATTCTAATTCGGATTTTTTGCACAATCTTACTCAAAAAGGACCCCTTTTAACAAATTTGCATGTTGCCAGGACCAAAAGGTGGTCAAAAATTTTTTAAACGTTTTTTTTTTGTTTTTTTCCTAAAATTATTTTTTTTTTTTGCATGGAAAAAAGTTTTTTGAGGTTTTTTTGGATCATTCCAAACAGAAAAGGTCTTTAGTGACTTTTCTCTAAAAATGATAGTTTTTGACATATAAGCGATTAAAAATTGAAAATTTGCGAAATCGGCCATTTTTAACCCTTAAAAATTATGTGAAAAACTGAAAATTTGAATGTTGCCAAGGCAGGTAGATATTCTTTAAACATCGATTGATGAAATCCCGAAGAGTTTTTGCACTACAATATTCAAAAGTCCTTTGTTTTTTAATAGCTAATCAAGCGTGCGCGACACTATTTTCCACCGACAGTATGGTGCAAATGAAAGGAATAAATTCGTTATTTCGTAAACCGGCGACTTTAAGGAAAAATCCCGAAACAGGTCGATTTTTATTTTTAAGTTATGATATGGTGGCATATATGGTATACTAGTGACGTCATCCATCTGGACGTGATGACGTAATCGATGATTTTTTTAAATGAGAATAGTGGTCGTGTGCTAGCTCATTTGAAAGGTTCTTCAATTCTCTATTCAGTAATGTAAACATTTACATAATTATTTATACAGGATCCCTTTTACTTCTTTTTTGTCAAATAATTTAATAAAAAATTTTTGGACACCCTGTATAAATAATTATGTAAATGTTTATATTACTGAATAGATAATTGATATAATAGATAATACCTTTCAAATGAGCTAGCACACGACCTCTATTCTCATTTAAAAAAATTATCGATTACGTCATCACGTCCAGATGGATGACGTCACTAATATACCATATATGCCACAATATCATAACTTAAAAATAAAAATCGACCTGTTTCGGGATTTTTCCTTAAAGTCACCGGTTTACGAAATAACGAATTTATTCCTTTCATTTGCACCATACTGTCGGTGGAAAATAGTGTCGCGCACGCGTGATTAGAAATTAAAAAACAAAGGAGTTTTAAATATTATATTGCAAAAAACTCTTATAGATTTTATCAATCGATGTTTAAAAAATATCTACCTACCTTGGCAACATTCAAATTTTCAGTCTTTCACATAGTTTTTGAGGGTTAAAAATGGCCGATTTCGCAATTTTTCAATTTTTAATCGCTTATATGTCAAAAACTATCATTTTTAGAGAAAAGTCACTAAAGACCTTTTCTGTTTGGAATGATCCAAAAAACCTAAAAAAAACTTTTTTCCATCCAAAAAAAATTATTTTAGGAAAAAAACAAAAAAAAACGTTTAAAAAATTTTTGACCACCTTTTGGTCCTGGCAACATGCAAATTTGTTAAAAGGAGTCCTTTTTGAGTAAGATTGTGCAAAAAATTCGAATTAGAATATTTTTCCTAGCGGATGCGCAGTGGCTTTCTGGACTAATTGTGCGTTTTGATTTTCCAAGCTTTGCATATTACCTATAGTGTGATCCATCAATATTTGTTAGTTCTTCATCTTAAATTTACGATCAAACTTAAATTTACATCGAACAATAAATACAAGTAGGCTTAAATGTAAGCTTCAGTCATAAATTCATATTCACAGTTTATTAAAGATCGAGATATCAAAAGATAATCTTTTATAAGATGGAAAGTTTACAACTTTTGCATACTATTTTAATTCTTCTGTAGGCGCCATCTCCGCTTCGAAGGTTGGCAATCATCAGAGCGATTTTTACTTTTGAGACAGCGGCTCTAAATAATTTGTTGTTACTATGTATATCCAAACCATTCCCTAAGATTCTTCAGTCATGAGTTACGTCTCCTTCACGGCCGTAACTACCATTGGGCAACCGGGGCAGTGCCCCAGTACCCCCGGCTAAGGGGGCCCCGCAGGTGCTCCTTTTTTGACAGTGCATAGATTTTAATGAGGAAAATAAAAATATGTATTTTAAAAGCCGATCCCAACAAAATATTTTCAAATGACACAAATTTAAAAAACCGTACATTAGCACATTAGAACTGAGCATAAAGTTTTAATTTTTCACCGGGGAAATTAGTATTTTCGACTAAAATGTACAAGAAACTTAAGTCATAGAATCCATTAAAATGCGTTTTCAAGGGGTTAAATATCAAACATTTTCCGGGCCTCGCCTTCCGCTGGGGTTTAAACCCCCAGACCCTCCGGCAGGGGGCCTCCAGATCAGTTTTGCCCCGTGGCCCCTAACATCGTAGTTACGTCCCTGGTCTCCTTCCTATGGATCTTTTTACCTGTCATCACATGTCCCATATACTATTTTGATACAATTTACTATTTTCACTGAAATTGATTACTATGCCGCAATGTAATAAGACACAAAAATAAGTTTATTTAGACGTGACGATTTCCACTTTTCGAAGTAGTAAAAAAACATACAATCCAAAAAAAACAAATTCAATCTATAGTCAATGAGTGTTTTCTTAAAAAAATATATTTGGAGAATATTATGCTCTGGTAGCTTATTAAAGTCACTAAAACTTGTAAAAACAAGAGATTTCATTGACCTATACCTATTGGTTCTATGAATAATATGTATCTGGTTGATTGATCTAGTCCGTGAAATGTTTATTCAAATCTGAATTAAAGAAGCAAATTCATCAAAATAAAATGGGGCCAGATTATTTAGGATTTTATACATTACAAATCATTATAAGTCATTGACAGTGACAGATAGTGAAGCCATTTCTTAAGAGATAACCAGTCTAAAGTACTCAGCATAGTTAAAATTGGTGTTAGTGGACTACAGTGTAAAATCATGCGCACTCCTCGATTTTGGAGATTTTACAATTTGAGAAAGGGTACCCCCCGTTAAGATAGGCAAAATGCCCTCACTCTCAGAATTCAATTTTTTTAATTTGTTTACGTTCTGTGCAATTAAAAAATGAGATACCGCGGATTTTTAGCTCGCCACCCCCTTACCCCTCCCCCCACAGCCAAAAACGTAGATTTTTAGATTTAATTTTTTTTTAGTTGGGTTGTAATTGATTTAAAAATTTCAAAAAATTCACACGTGTAGCTGAGGCTTTTACAAAACATGTCGATTTTTTATGAACCCTTAGGTCAAGTGTACATAACCTCAAATTGTTTTTTAACTTTTTTAAAACCTATAACTTTTTTTCAGAGGGGGCTGCAGGTCCAATTTTTTTTGAATATTGTGTATTTTATCAAAAGCTATCTCCCTGATTTTTTTCAGATTTTTCCGTCAGGTGCGCCATCTTGAAAAATCCGGAAAACTGTTTTTTTAGGGGGTTTTTGGGGATTTTCTCCATTTTATAGACTGCAACATAGATCAACTCAAGGTTTTGTTAATAGATTATGTATAATTTGAAATAACTGAGTATATTAGTATATTCAAAAATTGGGCGAAACACTTTTAAACCCCCCAAAAACCATGTTTGTTTAAAGTTTCGTAAGGATTTTTGCGGGTCTAATTATTTTTTTTTTGAGGTCGATACAGCCTGAATATTTTTTTTATTTTTTTACGTTCTATATGATTTTAAAAAATTAGGACTTAACGCAATTTTAGCCCACTTCCCCTATTCGCCCTCCCCCACAGCCAAAAATGTCAATTTTTCGATTTTATTTTTTTTTTAAGTTGCAATTAAATTATAAATGTTGTTCTGAAGTTATTTCTTTGTGACATTTTTGTAATTACCTATTCTAATTGGGAAATACGCTACAATTTAACTAAAAAATGATTTTATTTTCCATCTGTAATGCGATAGAGAGAATTCGATAATCTGTGACGCACTGAAAAAATGGTTTAGGACGATCTATATAAATAAGTCAGATTAAATTAAATTATTAGAAGATTTTTTTACCAAGCAACATTTTTGTTTAATTTATTAATATTTTGTATTTTGACAACGACGTCCGTGGCGGACATCGAAACGTTAACAAAATCATTTTTTAGTTAAATTGTGACTTATTTCGCATTTAGAATAGTTAGTAATGATTAAATTATAAATTATAAAAAATTCACATGCACAGCTGAGGCTTTTAGAGAATATCTATTTTTATGGACCCGAAGGTCGAGTGTACATATTATAACCTCATTTTTTTTTGTTTTTTAATAGGTACGTATAACTTTTTTTGGCGATGGCTGCTAATTTTTTTGTGTTTTGTGTATTTTACAAACCATCTACGTTTGGCTCATAATGCAAATAGTCCCCGCTGTATGCTTGTCCTGTTAGGTAAATTATTCCGATTAATTTTTTTGCACAAACTTACTCAAAAGCAGGTCCTTATAACAAATCCACAAGGTGCCAGGCAGTACCGCGGTAGGAAAATAGTTTAATAATTTTTTAAACGAATTCAAAAAATCAATTTTTTCACTTCGGACAAATTTGTTTTAGATTCTCTGGATCAAGCTGAGCAAAAAAGGTATCTTGTGATTTTTCTATAAAATTGACTGTTGTCGAGTTACATGCAATTTCAAATTTGAAAAACGCGAAAATGGCCATTTTCAAGGCTTAATAACTCGATTAAAAATTATTATTATGAAAGTCATTATTGGGAAAGTCAAGTGAACAACTCAAAGCTTAAAGCCCCCCTGCAATAGCCTAAAGAAATTTTTTTCATTATTTTATTACTAACTATTATTTTTAATAATTAAAAATGAGCGATAAGCATGTATTGAAGCGGCCGTCCGCGAGAGAGCGAGATGTACAATATTCATTGGACGATGAAAAAATATCGAATGGAAGTCAAAAATACGTTTTAAAAAAATAAAAAAGGAATTTTGAGGTTATATTGTACACTCGACCTACACGGGTCTATAAAAAATAGATATGTTTTGTAGAAGCCTCATAAAATTTTTAAATTAATTGCAACTTTAAACAAAAAAAAAAATAGAAAAATTGACGTTTTTTGTGGGGACAGGGGGAGGGGGTGGTGGGCTAAAAATGCGATTAGTCTTATTTTTTAATCCCATATAACGTAATAAAATAAAAAAAAATATTCAGGCTGTATCGATCTCAAAAAATACCATTAAGCCCGCAAAAACCCTTACATAACTTAAAAAAACATGGTTTTTGGGGGGTTTAAAGGTGTTATGCCCAATTTTTGATAATCCTTAAATACTCATTTAATTCAAATTATACATAATCTATTAACAAAACCTTGAGTTGATCTATGTTGCAGTCTGTAAAATGGAGAAAATCCCTAAAAATAAAAACCCCCTAAAAAAACAGTTTTCGGGATTTTTCAAGATGGCGCACCTGACGGAAAAATCTGAAAAAAATCAGGGAGATAGCTTTTGATAAAATACACAAAATGCACAAAATACATTAAATTGTGGCTTATTTCCCATTTAGAATAGTTAATTACAAAAATGCCACAAAAAAATAGCTTCAGAACAACATTTATAATTTAATTGCAAACCAACTTAAAAAAGAATAAAATGGAAAAATTGACATTTTTGGCTGTGGGGGAGGGGGAATAGGGGAAGTGGGCTAAAATTGCGTTGAGTCCTAATTTTTTAAAATCATATAGAACGTAAAAAAATAAAAAAAATATTCAGGCTGTATCGACCTCAAAAAAAAATAATTAGACCCGCAAAAATCCTTACAAAACTTTAAACAAACATGGTTTTTGGGGGGTTTAAAAGTGTTTCGCCCAATTTTTGAATATACTAATATACTCAGTTATTTCAAATTATACATAATCTATTAACAAAACCTTGAGTTGATCTATATTGCAGTCTATAAAATGGAGAAAACCCCCAAAAACCTCCTAAAAAACAGTTTTCCGGATTTTTCAAGATGGCGCACCTGACGGAAAAATCTGAAAAAATCAGGGAGATAGCTTTTGATAAAATACATAAAATTCAAAATTCAAAATTCAAAATTGGACCTGCAGCCCCCTAAAAAAAAAGTTATAGGTTTTAAAAAAGTTATAGGTTTTAAAAAAGTTAAAAAAAAATTTGAGGTTATGTACACTCGACCTAAGGGTCCATAAAAAATGGACATGTTTTGTAAAAGCCTCAGCTACACATGTGAATTTTTTGAAATTTTTAAATCAATTGCAACCCAACTAAAAAAAATTAAATCTAAAAATCTACGTTTTTGGCTGTGGGGGGAGGGGTAAGGGGGGTGGCGAGCTAAAAATCCGCGTTATCTCATTTTTTAATTGCACAGAACGTAAAAAAATTAAAAAAATTGAATTCTGAGAGTGAGGGCATTTTGCCTATCTTAACGGGGGGTACCCTTTGATCCGGATTAAAAAGATGTAGGATCGAAGCACAATAATCAAAAGGTGGTTGGATTATAATAGTCCTACATGCCCTTATTCTATATTCAATTGCACATATAGACGAGCAAATATACGGGAAGCAAAATATAGTTTTTTTTTTATATTTTTGAAGTTATACTTCTTTAGGCACGAGGGTGAATTTTTACATTCCCTGGCGCATGCGCTCACCGATAGTATGGTATTAGTCGCTACATCTTTTAAGTTATGTAGCGGAAATAAGGTGTGCGTGAAAAGAATATATTAGTGTTTTTAGTAAATATATTTATTATAATTTTTATGTCTGTGGATTTGTCTTCCTCCTTGTAAGTATTATTGAAAATATTTATTTTCAATTAATGTATTTGTCACCGTGATTGTAATTACGTCCAAGAAATGATCGACTAAATACAAAAGCGGTGGTAGCTGATCTAGTCTAGGCGCCAAATAGAGGTCACCGTATCATTTTCAATTCTGATGGACAAACTCAACGGTTTCTTATGGATATTGGGCTGCTGATTACGAATTTCGAGGGGGGATTTCGATCCGAGTGGTCAAAGAATTGTTATAAACAATTTAATTGTTTATAAATTGTTTATAAGGCTCTGGCTCATAAACTAAAAGAGATGAAAAAAATGTTTCAAATAAAATTTGTTCCCTAATAAAAAACGAGGAAACAACCGTTTACTAAACTTAAATCCGACAATTAGAACTCAAGATATTGTAAAATTAGTGCACAATGCAAATTGCAAATTGCAAAATAAGTATTTTTCGAAGCTTTACCGATCGTAACTCGGCTTCTACGTATGCAAATGAGCCTTATAAGGTGTCCTTTTAAAGCTTAATTAAGAGGCTTCCAAACAAAGTTTGTTAAATTATTTGATCTTCATTTATTTTAAAGTTATACCCGTTTGAAGTTATAATTTTCTTAAAAAAATTGTACATTAATTTGTTTATAAAGGTTTCAAGCAAACTTGAGCTATAAACATTTATACTTTAATTAACAATAATGATAAAACAACTCAAAAGGAACAATTTGAGCTTACGAAAATGTTCGTAAATTTAATTTTGGCTAAGATGTCGATATTTTAATGGCGCGCTATGAGGCGCAAGATTGGCTCACAGTCAAGTAAGTATGTATTCTTCGACGCTTTATCGATCGTAACTCGGCTTCTACACATGAAAATGAGCCAATATGTGATATCCATATAAAAATGGATCGAGTTCTTTTGCAGCATCATCATTGCATATAAAACGAGCATTTATGATGTGGCGGCATACACACAATTGACGGGCCTTGATGATGCTGCAAAAGAACTAGATCCACTTTATATGGATATCATATAGATAATTAGACTCTGAAGCCTCAAAAAGTTTTAGTTTTACTGCCTACAAGAACAGACTTGTACCACCATGTAACTGTTAAAATTTCGCTAAGAACTTATGCAGATGTAAAAAAAGCTGATATCCCCTGTATATCTCTATGCAGATTTGCAGATGCATGAAAAAAATGTTTGTAAAAATAGTGTTAATAAATAATATCAACTTTTTAGTTATACTTCTGAAATATTAGTTTTTAATGTTTTGTTCTCATTTAGTGCAAAAAATAGAAGACAATGTAAATAGAATGAAAGGTGATAGGAGGTACAATATGATGATTTAATTATAAGAATTATATGATAAAATTTTATTAGGATCTTCAAAAATGAAAAATGAAGATAACGTATGTATACATAGAAATTGTAATTTGTATCGAGAAGTTAGCGCGTGAACGTTTACGCGGTGAGCCGAGCTTGCGCCTCATAGCGCGCGCTATTAAAATATCGACATCTTGGCCAAAAATAAACTTATGAACATTTTCATAACCTCAAATTGTTCCTTTTGAGTTTTTCTATCATTATTGTTCATTAAAGTATAAATGTTTATAGCTCAAATTTGCTTGAAACCCTTATAAACAAATAAATGTACAATATTTTTAAGAAAATTGTAACTTCAAACGGGTATAACATTAAAACAAATGAAGATCAAGTAATTTAACAAACTTTGTTTGGAAGCCTGTTACTTAAGCTTTAAAACGACATCTTCTAAGACTAATTTGCATGCGTAGAAGCCGAGTTACGATCGATAAAACTTCGAAAAATACTTATTTTGCAATTTGCATTGTGCACTAATTTTACAATATCTTGAGTTCTAATTGTTAGATTTAAGTTTAGTAAATGGTTTTTTCTTCGTTTTTTATTAAGGAACAAATTTTATTTGAAACATTTTTTTTATCTCTTTTAGTGTATGAGCCAGAGCCTTATAAACAATTTATAAACAGTTAAATTGTTTATAACAATTTTTTGACCACTCGAATCGAAATCCCCTCTCGAAATTCGTAATCAGCAGCCAAAAATCCATAAGAAACCGTTGAGTTTGCCCATCAGAATTGAATATGACACGGTGACCCCTCTGGCGCCTAGACTAATCGGTAGAGCATTCGCCTAGGGAGCGAGAGGTCCACTGTTCGAATCCTGTCAAAGTCATATCCTTTTTTTTTTAATTTTTGGTATTTTTGTTTTTTCTAAAATTAGTTAATATTTAAATACAATACAAAAAAACTGTTTAAAGTAGATAGGTATATTGATTTCGTTGAAATCATAATATGAAGTTAGATTATATTATAATAGAAGTATAACTTCTTACGTGCGTACAAAGTACACACACATTCTTTTTTTTTTTTTAGTTATGTACTCAAGGAGATTACTGAACACTAGACAACTAGCTACTTGATCTATCCATCTATATCATATCCATATCATGTATTTAGTGGCATGAAATAATTGTGATTTACAAGTACGTAATCAATTAAAGTTTCACTGTCAATAGTAATTCGAGTGGGTCCATTAATTTTAATTTTACCTGCGTGAAAGTTAGTTGACAAATCTGTGTTAAAATCTCACATTCAGAAACATCCTAGGTTACAGATTAAAAAATGAAATCCTGAATGTTTCAAAACTTAAAAAAATTTTTAAAGGTCGCTCAACATTTTTTTTCCAAAAATTTTCCAAAAAATTCCAAAAATGATTAAAATAAATAAAAAATTCATATTCCAAGTATGTAAGTATTTGAGTGTCTTTATTTTTTCTTCAAGTTTTTTTCGCTTTGAATATCATCAAACTAAATGAAAAAAATCTTTAAAATGGTCTAGGAACACTTATATTTATTCGGAGCCTCTTTATATCGATTATTTGTTAATTTTAAAGGATTATTTAATGTCTCGATGTGAGAACAAGAGGTTAAAAAATTTCTGTCGTGGTAAAATTATTACTCTTTGACATGCATAAAATATGAAAAAGGAAAATACCAAATAATAGGAGTAATTTTACCACGAGAGAAATTTTTTAACCCCTTTTACTCACAGACATTTTTAAAAATTTTAGCAAAAAGTTCATATAAAGAGGCTCCGAATAAACATATGTGTTCTGGACCCGCTTAAATGTTTTTCATTTAGTTGGATGGTATTCAAAGAGAAAAATTCTTGGGGAAAAAATAAAGGCACTTTATTTGCGGAATATGATTTGTTTTATTCTTTTAGCCAAGAAAACGAAAAATAATTTTTTAAGCAAAAATATTATTGAGCGAATTTTTTTTTAAGGTATAAAACTTTCAGGAACTTATTTTTTCATTACAGGAAAGTAAAGAAATGATTAGGTAAAAGAAAAAAAATATCGATTGATTTTGAATCACTCTAATATTATATTGTACTTACATATATAATACTCTATAATAATATTAATTATTTTAAAAATAAATATGCTATTTTATTCCATCAAATATTTATGTGTTTTTTGTATGTCAACAAATTCGTCGTCATGTAGATTTGCTCTCTGATTTATCAAAGCAACTTTGTTGGATGACTCATTACGAATTCCGTTTGTTGCTCTTTAAACATTGCATTCTCATACATTTATTAGCAGTTCTATGAAAAATTAATGAATTTTGATAGGCGAGTTCAACCTTGGCATATGGTTTGCACTATTGATCATTTTTGAATATCCGTGTAATAAAATGTAATATTTATTATACAGATATTTCAATTTCCGGTAAAGTTTAGTTTAATTCATAGAAACTTCCTGGATTCAGCAGAGTAAAAAAAGGGTCCATTGAAATGTTACTTGTTTTAGGCCTTAGATAATGAAATTTAATTTTTTTTATGTGTTGGGGGGGGGGGTAGGCTAAGTCCCAAAGTTTCTGGGGTCGCCATCCTAGAAAAAATAGGCGCAAACTGTTTTCGCGCTGTATCTTGTAAACTAGCAACACTACAGAATATTTTATTGGATATTATTTGTAGCAAATCAAATTATCTATAACTTTATTTGTATTCATTTTTATCGTAAAATGGAAATAAAAGAGTTACAAAAAGAGTTATACAAAAATAACGAAACACCTTTGAACAAATTTGATTTTGCGCCTTATACATTTTTTTGGTCATTTTATAATAAAGTAACATCAGAGTTACAATATAGAGGGCTCTTGAACGAATAATTTTTTCTACAAATTTGTTAGCCCAGTAAATGAACGGGAAATTCGGCGATACCGTGTAATTTTCAGGAGCAACTCCGAATTGCATGAAAATTTGGATTTAGGTTCTAATTACCCTCCACTTCAAAGTTGAAATTGTGCCGTTGGTCGCTTTTACTTGGGGGGTGAAAAAAGATACGTTCAAGATAAGACCGGAAATGGATAAATTGATTGATTTTAAGCAACTTTTGTTCTATAGAGTTTTTTACGTAAGTCAATACTTTTCGAGTTATTTACCATTGAAAATGTTGATTTTTCGACAAAAAAACTCTACTATAGTAGTATTTTGTATTTTGACAACGGCACCCGATTTGGGCGTCGAAACGTTAATAAAAATCATTTTTTAATAATATTGTGGCTTATTTCCCATTATAAATAGTTAAAATTGTAAAAATGCCACAAGAAAATAGCTTCAGAACAACATCCACTAATAGTAGGCAACCAATTATTCAACCGCGTACTATTGGTTAACTCCATTTGTTTTTGTAAATTTTAATCGAAAGTAGTTGATAATTAATATTTTTTTACAAATAAAAAAGAAGGTCGCAGAAAAAGTATATAATTCTACTCGAATGTAATGGCTATTACATGCTCATTGAATAATATACTAAACTTACGCGCATAGAAATCGGCCCACTTAAAAATTTGGTCGTTTTTAATGTCTCGTATTTCCTAAACCTGTTTGACGATGTAAGTGATTTTTTTATTATGTTATACGCTCTGAGCTTCGCTGGTGGTGCTCCTAGCCGATTACTAATTCAACTTTCACCGGTAATTTTTAAATTTATTATTTAAATGTTATCGCTTAACATTTACAATGCAAAAAAGTAATTAAATTGTAATCGATTTTTTTAAGATTTTGCTAATCATTTTGACGTTCATTGATAAAATATGAATTTCTTACTTCAGATACTTTCACAATTATCGTGTAGATGGCGTTAAGATTAATTTATAATTACATATTACGGAACATTAAAAAAACTAAATTCAGTATTTAAAACGTAAGTATATTTAAGGTAAAAATATATACCACAGCTTTGACCAACTAATATTTTTTATAATTAATGTTTTTACTTTTAATTTTAAATTAATCACTTTGACATTTATGTCAAATTTCCGGTAAACGTTTACAGACTTGCCACTACTGGCGCTCGCGAATTTGTAAATATCCCCTCTACGTACGAGCTCCCAGCGTATAGCCTGAAATATTCACCATTAGCGCGCATACGGGTAATATCACCGATCATATTACCCGTATGCACGGTAATGGTGAATATAAAATTCTTAATTTTATGTCAAAAAATCGACAATAACTATCTCTTAAAACCTACCAAATTCCATTTGTATATCTTAACTGGTTTTAGAGCAGTAAATAAATCGTCAGTTTGTAAGAAAAAATTTAAGATCCCGTATCTCGGAAACAAAACATTTGCAAACATACGTTTATAAAGCAAACTGTCATTATTTTTTCATGCAGAATTACCCCTTAAAGTTTGTCGCACTTATTATGAAACACCGTGTATTGATGAAGAACATGTTTAGTTGTTAAAGTACCTAACTTTTTTATTATCCAACATAAACGAATGAATCAAAAAACAGAATATGTATTAAGAAAACCTGAAGCTATACAGGGTGATTGATTAGTGTGAGGAAGCTCAGTATATCTGTTATAGTAAAAATTACAAAAAAAAGTTATTGACAAATATTGCAGGCAGCTTTAAACTCCACATTTTAAAATTAGCTACAATCATACAGGGTGTTCCATAAGATGGTGGTAGACCAAACTTATGTTTTTTAAATGGAACACCCTGTATTTTATTTTAAATTTGAAATCTGCTTCACTTTCCCATCACAACAATGTAAAGTTTTATTATGTTATACCGGGTCCTTAAAAAGTTATAGCCAATATTACCTGAAAATCGTATCAAGTTTAACTCCATGTATAATTAAAAAGGAGTATAGGAACATTGATCTATTGCAACCCTAGTTTTTTAATAATTGTTAAAAATTATAAAACATGTTCGTTTTCATAATATTCGTTAAATCAAATACAGGGTAAGTCAAAATGCAAGTACATTATTTTCTTGGTAATTTTAAATAGAACACCCTGTATTTTATATCACTATCGAAAAGTACTAATATCGTACTTCAAATTTTATCAAGTACCCCCTATACCTAAAGTTATCAGTTTTCTAGATATTTTTATTTTTCCATCAAAGTATTAATTTGGTAGATATTTTAACATTTACCAATAATTATTGTGAGTTGGCCATGATTGATTTGTCAGGAACTGACAGTTTGACATTATTGTTTATTAATTCAGTATTGGGGTACACCGTAAATTAGCAACAATTATTATTTAGTAATTCAGTAATTAATTCAATTTAAATTAGCAATAATGAATTTTACTACTGATGAAATGGTAGATATGATCTGGATTTTGGGGGAATGCAATAAAAATTCATTACTATCAGCTAGAATTTATCAATAACGATTTCCAGATAGGCGGCAACCGAGACAAGATACATTTGAAAAATTGAAAGATCGATTTAACCGCACTGGTTCAGTGAATTATGAAAAACATGAACGAACAAAAACTAGTGTGACAGAGGAAAACGAAATTAGTGTGTTGATGGCAGTTACAGAAAACCCACACACAAGTATAAGGAGTATTTCCAATGAACAAGAACTTAGTTACTACTCCGTTCAAAACATTCTATCTAAAAACAAGATGCACCCTTATCACATTCAAAAGCACCAAGAATTAAATAATGATGATTTTCAGAAACGAATAGTATTTTGTGAATGGGCCTTAGAAAAATTAATGAGCAGAGAGATTTTTTGCGTGTGAAAGATGGATCGGAAGGGATGGACCGGTAAGGTGGCCCCCAAGATCACCAGAGTTCAATAAAACGGACTCATTTTTTTGGCGTTACGTTAAGAACGAAGTATATAAAATACCTCCAACAACAAGAGATGATATGAAAAATAGAATCCGAATTGTATTTCAAAATATTTCTTTACAAATGCTTAGCAATGTAAGCCACTCTTTCAATGACCGCTTTCAAGTATGCATAGATGATTTGGGAGGTCATTTTGAACACCTTACTTAAGTAAGATAAATTAAAATTAGTGTTGTTTTTTATTTTTTTGTGTTGTTATTTTTTTTTTAATTTTCCGTCGGTTATTTGTTATAAATTTTATTTAAAATAAATTGTTTTCTTTTCTGTGTCGTTATTTCTTTACTGAATTAATAAACAATAATGTCAAACTGTCAGTTTTTGACAAATCAATCATGGCCTACTCACAATAATTATTGTTAAACGTTAAAATATCTACCAAATTAATACTTTGATGGAAAAATAAAAATATCTAGAAAACTGATAACTTTAGGTATAGGGAGTACATTATAAAATTTTAAGTACGATATTAGTACTTTTCGATAGTGATATAAAATACAGGGTGTTCTATTTAAAATTACCAAGAAAATAATGTACTTGCATTTTGACTTACCCTGTATTTGTTTTAACGAATATTATGAAAACGAATATGTTTTATAATTTTTAATAATTATTAAAAAACTATGGTTGCAATAGATCAATGTTCCTATACTCCTTTTTAATTATACAGGGAGTTAAACTTGATACGATTTTCAGGTAATATTGGCTATCACTTTTTAAGTACCCGGTATAACATAATAAAACTTTACATTGTTGTGATGTAAAAGTGAAGCAGATTTCAAATTTAAAATAAAATACAGGGTGTTCCATTTAAAAAAACATAAGTTTGGTCTGCCACCATCTTATGGAACACCCTGTAAGATTGTAACTAATTTTAAAATGTGGAGTTTAAAGCTGCCTACAATTTTTGTCAATAACTTTTTTTTGTAATTTTTACTATAACAGATCTACTGAGCTTCCTCACACTAATCAATCACCCTGTATTGGGGTTTTAATTTCAGTATTTTATAAATGCTATAATATTCCACAGGGTGATGCGAACTTTGGAGAAAAAAACACAGTTTGACTCGTACACCCGGTATACAATAAAAATTTACCTGTTTAGCAACAATATTATTACAGCGATATTGTTAAAGAATCAAGCTATAACATATTAAAAAAATCAGTTAAATCGGCCAACAGGTTTAGGAAATACGAGACATAAAAAATGACCAAATTTTTAAGTGGGCCTATTTCTATGCACGTAAGTTTATTATCTTATATTAATGAAAGATTTAATTTTTTATAATGTAAATTTTAATTGCGTCATTCTTTCGAATATTTCAGTAAACTAGCAGTTTTATACAATATTTATTTATTTATATTTCGACTTCTCATATCTTTAATTTAACCCTTGTTTATGTTTTTAAAAAATCTTATCGCGTGTCTTTGATTAAACGACTGCAAAATTGTTTGCTAATCTACACACTTATATTTTAGAATTAGAACAACTAGCGACCACAAGCAAGAAATTGGATGATAAAACAATTATTGCGTAAAAATAAATAGAATGATTAGAAAATCATATCAAATTCGGATGTATAATACATCTTCCAGATATCGCGAACTTTAACCTTGCTTCAACCTCAATGCATCGTTATTTTATCAGTAAGTGTGTGCAGATTACTTTGTTTAATAGAACCATTCAATTTAATTGGTATTCCGAAGAATACCATTCAGTTTTCATATTATCTTCAGTTTGGCAAAGTGAAAAAAAATCACATATTAAGAACAATAAGAGCCGAAAGAATAAGCAATTACAGACTGGCATTTACAAACTGACATATGTGGTGACTGTCCAAAGGCTTACATCGGTCAAACTGGCAGAGCCTTTGGCAAGCGGATAGCAGAACACAAAAGGGCTTTCAACAATAGAAAAACAGACTTCTACATACGCACTCCACCTTCTAGATCTTAATCATTCTTTTAATGAACAGTTTCAAATTCTTCATAATCAAAATAAAGGGCTTAAGATATCTTTATTAGAATATATGCAAATTAATAAAATAAAAAAAGCTAAAGATATGCCTAATTCTGAATGACCAATTTGAGACGAACAGCTCCCCACTCCTCAACCTATTTAGTTAGAGACTTGCAGATACATAGTAAAATAAAGCACTTGAGAAAGGCACTCTGTTCTTTAAATTTCCAGAAAAACGGGAAATCTGACAACAGTGCAAATACCACCATAATATCGGCCGCTTCACGAGACTTTTACTCACTAAAATCTATAAAAATCGTGCAAGCCGTTTCCAATATAATTGTGGCATTCCATATAGAAAACGGACTCTGTATAATATATTAAAATTATTTTTCTACAACCGTGTTAAAAATGCAATTTTTAGCACTCCATAGGAGCCTTAAAAATGCTACTTTAAGGCACTAGTGCTTTAAAAAATTTAAGGCACTGCAGTTAAAAGTGAATTGTCAAATAAAATTGTGAAACGTCAAAATATGTTTATTTTATTTATTAACATTAATATTTATTAATAGTACAACTTGCGCAATTTGAAAAAAGTGGTTTAAAAGGTTTTTTAAAATTTAATTTAAACTGTATTATTGCATTTTTAACACGTTTGTAGAAAAAACAAGTTTGTGTAACGGTATAATATTTTCGCTAAGAATTTTTAGACATTCCCCTCGAGCGTAGACAACCAGTTCTACCTTTTACGGGTCATAGGTTTCATGGTTTCAGCAATTAACAAAAATATTATATTTTATCAATTTATAACGTTTGTAGAAAAAATATTGTATGATATACGTGTTAAAAAGTACATTTTTAAGGCACTCATGTGAATTGCAGAATTCGCTTCGCTCATTCTGCAAACTTTCACATGCGTGCCTTAAAATTGTACTTTTAACACTTAGGGCCGGTATTTCCAACCTCACTTAAGCCAAAGCTTACTTTAAGCCTTTGCTTAAGCTTAGATGGGTGTATTTCCACTTCAATTGGAGGCTTAAGCCTAGGCTTAAACCAAATAATTTTAAGCTCGCGCGGGAGTTGGTTTAAGCCTTTGCTTAAAATTTGTTTTGTGTTTTTTGAGGTTATTTCTATAGATTATTAATTATAGAGTTGTTTTGAAAACCAACTTTTAAGTAATAACGTTATTATTGGATTATTAAATAATAATCTATTAATTTAGTAATCGTAATAACGATTATTAAAATTCTTACTACTTTTGGAAGGTGTAGGCACATGAAAATTGTTTATTTCTACAATGCTTGGTAGGTATATTTATTTTACAAAAATAAACTTACATTCCAATTTGACATTTTAAGGAATATATCCAATAAAAAAAAATTACAAAGACGGATCTATTGCTTATGCAAAATAACAATAAAAATATAACCAGAGAAAATATAGACAATAAACTAAAAACACATGTATCATATACACAAAATTAAGTGAAGTAATAATAACATTGATACAGATGACAAGATAAAATTAAATGTCAACAGTAGTGGTTTTTACCTCAGAACTAACAGTTGTTAGCTCTGGCACTTTGACGTATTCAGAGGTACCAAACCAATTAACTTTACAGCTGAGCATCAGTTTAGTTAAGAGAATGATGGAAATACGGCATCCAGCTTAAGCTTCTCCTTAACTTTTGACACAGGCTTAGCTAAGCAAAAGCTTAAGTAGCTATTGAAATACCGGCCCCCTTCATAAATAACTATTAAAACCCAATAATCTACGAATATATTAAAAACAGTAAATTTAAATTTTTTGTATTCATTTTACTTTGTATTTATATCCAACCAGATGTTTATAATGTAATATTAAATATGTTCCTCACGATGTGAAGAATAAACCAAAAACCCCATTTCAAGAGACTGTACGAGCCGTCATTGCCTTGAATATAAATGTAACAGCCACTCTAATGACATCATGGCTGTATTAATAAGTATTAGCTCCATCAAGTACATTAGATACGCTACGATATCACCAAAGAAAAAAATAAATTAGTATTATTATTTTTAGGAAAGTTTGTTTTCTATGAAAAATTGTGTTATCAGCTTTGTACCAATTTGTTTGCTTTCGCACGGGGACAACTATATTTATCTTTTCTATAGAAAAGCTCAAATTTGTCGACTTCAGTATCAAATTTATTAAAATAGGCCCACAAAGTATGTCTGTAAAGTTAGCATATCCATTTTATAAGACGGAATTAAGAGCAAGACCTAATCAGATCATAGTCTTTTTATTTCTGCCCTTCAATTTTCCATCCATCCATCCATCCAGGGCAAACCTTAGTCTACTTCATCAAGCTTCTCCAATCATCTCTATTTACTGCTGTTCTTTTACATGAACGCGTTTTTAAGAGTTTTTTGGCGTCCTGTGCTCCGCTCTCACGTTGGTATTAACGACAGAGACATAAGTAGGCTTCGTTCAAGTAAAAATCGTCTTGATTCTGCAAGGATACTAATTGAAAGGAATTTCGAAGTAACCGACCGTTGGCAAGAAGATTGGGAGAAGAATTCTCCGCCTGACATCCGGAATATGCCGTGTATTGCAAGCAAGCCAGAGGGTTTCAATCAACCAAGACGGATCTGGGCGACACTAAACAGAATTAGAACCAACTGTGGTAGCTGCTCTGACTCACTTTTTAGATGGGGAAAAATGCCTTCTCCAAATTGCGATTGCGGTGCTGAAAGACAAATGATTAAGCATTTGGTGGAGGAATGCCCCATCAGATCGTACAGTGGCAATTGGTCCGATTTTTTAGTGGCGACCAGAGAGTCGATTGGATGTATTTACCAACTAAATTTTCGTTTATAAAAATTAATTATTAGTTATAATGTATTATCTTTATACAGTGCTAGTCAAAAGTCCGTACCCCCCCCCCTCATATCTTTTGAACGGTTATACCTATAATAGTGAAATTTGGAGGGAGGAAATAAACGGACGTAAGCTTCTTAACTAGTCATGACAGGTGACGTAATAGTGACAGATGACGTTACAGAGCCACTGTGACCGATAATTTTAAATGGGACCTTATGGCAAGTGATACCTCGTTTGAAAGGTATTGAAAATACCTATTCTGTCATACTAATTTTGTTTGAGTTTAAGCTAATTTTGATGAACAAATGAAATAAATATAAAATTGTAGTTTCGCATTTAATTAATAAAAATTCAAAATTCCGCCTATGATTACTTGTCAAACAGGTTGACGTTGACGTAAAAACTATTAGAGAATTAAAAAACGTCAACTTTTGTGACAAAAAATCCATAGGCGGACATTTGAATTTTTATTAATTAAATTCGAAACTACAATATTATATTTATTTAATTTATTCACCAAAATCAAAATCAACCTAAACCCAAAAAAAAATAGTATGACTGAATAGGTATTTTAAATACCTTTCAAACGAGGTATCACTTGCCATAAGGTCCTATTTAAAATTATCGGTCACAGTGGCTCTGTAACGTCATATGTCACTATTACGTCACCTGTCATAACTAGTTAAGAATCTTACGTCCGTTTATTTCCTCCCTCCAAATTTCACTATTATAGGTATAACCGTTCAAAAGATACGAGGGGGGGTACGGACTTTTGACTAGCACTGTATATAAAAACTGTGATATAGCCATACGATAAATAAATAATAATTTTGGCATCCTCATCTACTTCGTGATCCCACCTCTTTTTTGGTCTTCCAACAGGCGTTTTTCCTTGGATTCTTGCATTTGACAATTTTGAACACTACTAAACGGAGTATGGAGATCAAATTCAAAAGTGCTAGAACAAAAATGTAAATTTTGTTTTAGACTTCATATTGAAACAATTTTAATACTGTTCTGAAGCTATTTTGTTGTGGCATCTTAATGCAATTTACTATTTTTGTTACAATACACAATTTTACTTTGAAGTTAAGTTTATTTTACGACAGTTTTGAGATGTGGTGTTAACGAAGAATGTGGAAAATATCATGGACACAACACACAACACGTAACAAACATGGAAACATTAAGAAAGATGGAAAAATAAAAAAACACTCAACACTATGAAGGTAATAGTCTAGTGGCAACATAGGGGGTCCCGTGGACACTTTTAGGTCGCCGCGATTTGATGGTGGTATTATAGGTTTTTTGGGTCGCTGAATCCAATGGAAGTGATCTGGAAGCCCAAATGTGGTGGTTTTAATTGGTATTACCAAATTATGGTAAAATTAGAAGTTTTTCAGAATTTATTACAAGCCATGTATTGTCGAAGCGAAGATCGGTGGAATATGCGAATTTTATCAATGAAATTCGATATTTTTAAGATATTCCAGAAGCCGCTATAGATAAAATGTTTTAACGACCTATTCATCATTCATAATTACTCAACGGATATTAGTACAGTTAAAATAATTAAGACGATAACCGGACAACATTGATTTAATGAGTAAAATTTAGTTTTTTTTTACTTTAATGACAAAAAAAGCAAGCCCATTAGCAGAGCCCAATTAAAAATTATTTTGCACATCATATTTGAAACATTACTTGGTTGAAAAATCTCATTTTTGTTGGCAAAAAAATATATTAATTTGTTTGGACTAAATTACAGTTGTGCTTATCTTAAAAAGGATATGTTACTATCAACATTCACACAGTGTTGCCAAACTGAATTTTATTATTTTGGGTGTAAATTTTTTCCACGGATCTCCGAGGGTACTATACCTACATAAATTGATAGTGTAAAGGTCTTCTCTGGTGTATTTTTAGTCGCTGAATCGAATGCGACTAGTCGCGATTACTCAAAATGTTTTCTTTATTTTGTTAATAACAAAATAATAATTTATTCATAGTATTTTTATACGCCAAATCGATTGCCGATAGCCGTGATAGCTTAAACCATGTTCCGACTTTGTTATTAATAAATTATTGCCAAAATAACGGTTTATAGTACGTTCACTCACGGTTTTTGCTCTAAATTTAAAAAAAGAATGTGTGTGTACTTTGTACGCACGTAAGAAGTTATACTTCTATTATATGATTTCTTAAAAATAAATATACTTTAAACAGTTTGTTTTAATTTTTTTTAAACACCAAACTAATTTTGTGCTTACCGCTTTCAAAAAAAATAAAAAAAAAAGTATAGGATTGCTCCAGATTCGAACTCAAGACCTCTCGATCTCTGGCCCAATGCTATACCAAATACGCTACGAGGACTGTGTCTGTATTGGTTCGAACGTACCTAATGACAATTCGCGGTAACACACAGACAAGGTGAAGTATAATAAATATACAATAAAATGTTTTAATAATACTCATCTTACTCCTCAGGAAGACAAAATCAAAGACACAAAAATTATAATAAATATATTTACTAAAAACACTAATATATTCTTTTCACACCTTTTCTTGCACTGATATATTTATATACTTAGTCTAATTTACTAACCGCTGCACGTCATCCGCGTCATAGCCTGTGACGTCGCATGATACCAACACGAAATATTTAGGCGGTAGGTGTGTTCTTTTTTAGAATCCTTTTGCCGAGTACACTGGAATTACAGCCACTACACATATTTTATTATATACGCGTAGAAATAATATTTGAAGATTTCTGTTAATGTTAACCTAAAGAAATACACAATAATATGTTTCATTTAATTTGTATAAATGGATTATAAAGCGTTTTTATGAAGGACATTTGTTCGGAACACACTGTAACTGTAATCGAACGAAGGTGACATTTTAGAATAAATTGGTAACATTTATTTGATAGTTGCGGTGATGACACTTCATATTTGTTTATATTCTTTACTATAAGTATCTGTTCTATTATATTTACTGTTTTTATTATTTACTTTACTATAAAAAGATCCTCTACTATAAAAATATAAATTTCACCTAATTTTATCACGACTTGGAATAATCCAGGTATCTAACAACTTTTTAGTTGTTATTGCAGACACAGGGTTGGAAAAAACCCAGGTTTTTTTAAAGCCCAACCCGACGGGTTTTTAAGGGTTTTTTCGGGTTTTTTTGGGGATTTTCAGTTTTTTATTTAGATTTGATATATAGTTTCTGCTCTATCAAAAGTTTTACAAAAATTATGAATTTTATTGCAAAAATAATAAATAACAAAATATGCTTACAAAATAAAGCAACTTGACATAAATACATTTGGCATCACTGGCCATCAGTGCATCAGCACCTGCACTAAGGATACAGATATGTTCCCCGCAATACTTTTCAAAGAAGAACTTGTCAAAAAATTCTCAACAAAGAAATGGTGGAAGCTGATATCAATAAAAAATAAAAAAACAAATAAAATACCAGATGAATTTTGTATTTATATGTTATCTTTGTTCTCATGTCCAGCTACATCTACATCTATTGAGCGGATTTTTTCTTCATATGGATTAATATGGACTAAGCTTCGCAACAGATTAGGTGCCGATAGAGCTGCAAACTTGGTAAAAATATATAATCATTTAAGAACCGAGTCCTCGTCCTCGACCGAGTCTAACGAATAACGAATGGGAATTGGGAATGTGACAAAAATACAGATTCTGATTTTCCTGATAACTAATATGCTTTGCTGATGTTTTGTTTAACAAGAAACTTGTTTATGTTTTTATTTGTCTATATACCATGTTTAAAATAAGTGTTTTATTAGTTTAGTTTCAGTTTCTCTCGTTTTGTATTCACCTACTACTTACTTCATGGTATTTATGCTAGTTTTTGTTTTTATTCAGAAATAAATATATGTATATGACGTTCATTCAACTGAAAATTTGCTATTTTTGAAAAAACCCCAAAAAACCCAATAATAGTGGGTTTTATCAATTGAAAAAACCCGAAAAAACCCACTGGGTTTTATAAGATGGGGAAATTCTATGCCAACCCTGTGCAGACATATTATACACAGAAACCTATCGGCTTCTCCCAAGAGTTCGGTGCCGTTTTTTAATAATCATTAACAATGCAGTGCAAAAACGCTTACACTGCAAGTCTTAAAAGATTATAACTTAATTCTTGTTCTCTATTTCTTAAGTTTTTATTTATTTACATTGAATATTAATTTGTTTTGTTGTATAATTCACGTTTACAATAATTATG
The DNA here is from genome assembly GCF_917563875.1 of Diabrotica virgifera virgifera. NCBI lineage: Eukaryota > Metazoa > Arthropoda > Insecta > Coleoptera > Chrysomelidae > Diabrotica > Diabrotica virgifera. The sequence continues at coordinate 4,384,112 of NC_065444.1, read as the reverse complement.
TGATTTATTTGAATTAAAATGGATTCAGGATTTTTTTATACTTTGGCAACTATAGTCCAAGTAATGAAGCTTGAAATAGGACAAAGCCTCGCAATTTTTACAGAATGGATCGATTTGCTTGAAAATTTGAAAATAAGTAGTGGATAGTCCAAGGATCAAAATCTATATGATGCCGAAAGGCGCTTTTACCATGGGGGTGGTTGCCACCCCCTGTTGGGGGTGGAAATTTTTAATTATATTTTGACCGCAAAAGTTGATAAAAACGTTCATTCTAAGCAAAACATGTTCTATACATTTTTTTGATAAAATTAATAGTTTTCGATTTATTTGCTATCGAAAGTGTTAGTATTATATCGAAAAATCAATGTTTTTAATAAGTTTTCTGCTAATAACTCCAAAAGTTTTCGTTTTATCAAAACAACCTTACTTGACAAAAATGTACTATTTGAAAAAATAAACAAAATCGTCTTTTTTAATTTTCTTCAAGACCAACAGTAATCAAGGTATACTTTATTATATGTAAGCTCTCCTTTGTCAAATGTTAAATATTGTAGTTTCAAAGTCAAAAGACGGGAAAATATGCATTTTTCGAGAATAACTTGTAAAAACTAATTTAAAGAATTTAAAAATATCTATCTATAGAAATAAAAAAAAAGTCTCTAGCTCAAAAATTAAGTGACTTATAATGAAAAGAATGTCAGTCCCTATTTTTTTCAGCGCAAACGTGGTCGGAAGCAACCCCGTAACCACCACCCTAATTAAAACTAGTCATTGACCTTATTTGGTCTTATTTATTTATGTATTATTAATAAGTTCGAGAAGTTTAACCGACTTAGAATGATTCGTTTTAAAAAAAATGAAGTTAACAGCGATTAACAAATTTTTGTAGTTTGGAAAAAATGGCCTTTTCTTCTGAATAGAAAGATTATCATCAGAGATGTGAAAAAATGTGCAAATATTAAATTGTAGCTAATTTAGTTCCCAAGAATTTGGTATGAAAAAATTTTTCTATGACAAAAATTAAGTGAGCTATTGACAATTAAAACTTGTAATAGCATGCAAAAGCCACCTTTACCAACCCTTTCAAAGTCACCTCTTTTTGTGACTAAGCATTTTAATAATATCTAATATTAATAGGCTTGTAGATCTTGTAAAAACCTACAAAATTCTTTTATACCAAACTTTTTAAGATACAAAATAAAAAAGTTACGGTTAAAAATCAACATATTTTTTTGAGGAAAAAAAAGGAGAAATTCAATTGTAAGCATAATAATGCAAGTTAGCGGTGTTTTTAGGCGTTGGCCTTATTCATTCTTCTTTATTTGTGTATTATTAATAGATTCTAGAAGTTTGGCTGGCTTAGAATGATTAGTTTTTAAAAAACTGAAGTTTAAAGCGAATAACGAATGTTTGCAATTTGGTAAAAAATGCCATTTTCTTCAGAATAGAAAGATTAGCATCAAAGATAAGAAGAAATGTTTAAAATTAAATTTTAGGTTATTTAATTCTTAAGAACTTGGTGTAAAATTTTTTTTTCTACGACAAACATTGAGTGAATAGTAAATGAGTATACTATAGAAGAACATTGATTTTTTCCATACAAAACTAACACTTTCGATAACGAATAAATCGAAAACTATTAGTTTTATCAAAAAAATGTATATAACATTTTTTGCTTAGAACGAATGTTTTTATCAACTTTTGCTGTCAAAATATAATAAAAAATTACCACCCCCGAGATGGGGGGGCAACCACCCCCATAATAAAAGCGCCTTTCGGCATCATATAGATTTTGATCCTTGGACTATCCACTACTTATTCTCAAATTTTCAAGCAAATCGATCCATTCTGTAAAAATTGCGGGGTGAAAAGCTTCGGTTCCTGGACTACTGTGTCAACTTAGATCTCTGGCGTAGATAATGACGTGCAACGGTAAGTAAATTAGACGGACTGTACATAACTTGAAAGATTTAGCAACTAAACGCCATACTGTCTGTGTGCGCATGCGCGCAGTATGAAATTTTACTCTTAATCGCGTCTAAAGAAGTATAACTTCAAAAAAAACACTTAGATTGACATGAAACTTGGCATACACGTAGCTAACATGTCAAACAAAACAAGTGATATTGTGCCGATTTCTGCTTTTACCCTGGGGGTGAGTTTCACCCCTTTTCGGGAGTAAAAAAAGAAACCTTTAAAATAAGTCCGGAAGTGGATAAACTGATTAATTCTAAGCAACTTTTGTTCAGTTTTGTTTCAGAATTAATCAGTTTATCCAATTCCAGACTTATTTTAAAGGTTTCTTCTTTCACCCCCGAAACGGGGTGAAACTCACACCCAGGCTAAAAGCACACATCGGCACAATATGACTTGTTTTGTTTGACATGTTAGCTACGTGCATGCCAAATTTCATGTCATTCCAAGTGGTTTTTTTTTTAATTTAGAGCAAAATCCGTGAGTAAGCTTTCTATTTTTGCAATAATTTATTAATAACAAAGTCGGGACGTGGTTTAAGCTATCACGACTAGTGACAATCGATTTAGCGTATAAAAATAGTATGAAGAAAACTACAATATGAAAACAAAAAAGATGCTAGTAATGGCTTTGCAGACTTTTTCACTAGTTCGGTGTTATCAATTGTACCAAATAACAGCAATACATGTACAATTAGCAAAAACACACCTGGTGGGTCATTCTTTTATAGGCCAGTAATTGAAATTGATATATTGGAAATTATAAATACTTTCAAAAATAAGAGATCTACAGGGTTTGATGATGTACCACTGTTCTTGTTGAAAGAATGTTCTGCTAAGATCGTCCCCGTTCTAACTGAATTAATAAACTACTCTGTATCCACAGGAACATTTCCAAATATACTAAAGATGGCCAAGGTAGTTCCAGTTTACAAAAGAGGAGAAAAAAATCTCCTGTCTAACTACAGAGGAATAACACTTTTAAGTGTCTTTGCAAAAACATTTGAAAAGGCTGTTTATAACCAAATTATGCCTTATTTAAATAATGAAAATATTATTACGAGTAAACAACATGGTTTTCGGCCGGGGCATTCCTGTGAGACCGCCACTATCGAGTTTGTACAATCTATCCATGATAAAATTGATAAAAATTTATTTACATATGGTTTGTTCTTTGATTTCTCGCGTGCATTTGACTGTTTAAAACCGGAGTTTTTGCGTGAAAAGTCGGTATTAGAAATCCAGTGAATTCTTGGATACTCTCATAGTCTCATATGTTTGTAATCGTCCGTTTTACGTTGCGATAAACAATGTATATTCTGATATCTTTCACAATAGCCTAGGAACTCCTCAAGGAGGAATATTAGGTCCACTACTTTTTCTTTTATATGTAAATGACTTACCAGAGTATTTTAGAGAACTAAAAGACGTATTTATGTATGCCGATGACACCAGCATGATAGTTTCCGCAGAAACTTTGGAGCAAGTAGTTATAAAAGTAAAATATTTAACAAGGCGATTCAAGGAGTGGTGTGATAGGAATGGATTGGTTGTAAATTTGGAAAAAACCAAGATTGTAAACTTTTCATACGGTGAGAGAAGAACGACCCAACCCGTTTTTGAACTTAAAATCAGTAACAGAGATGTGGTAGTAAACACAGCAACATATACAACATTTTAGGCACAGTTATAGACGCTAATTTAAGTTTCGATAAACACATAGATCATTTATGAAAGCAGCTTAATAAGACGTATTTTGCGATAGCGGCATTAAAAAATGATATGCCATCAAGTACATGGATCTCTGTTTACTATGCGCAGGTATATTCCCGTATCGCGCAGAACATCATTATTTGGGGCCGGGCTTCCGAAAGTATGCGCATCTTTCTCTTACAGAAGCGTATTATCAGACGAATTTTTGACATAAATTACCGTGACAGTTGTCGGGAAGTTTTCAGAAAGAAAAGAATTCTTACGGTACCTTCCGTGTATATTGTTATATTCTTATTTGATATGAGAATTAAAATTTTATAATTATAAGCAAAATTCAAATTAATATAAAAGATATTCAATTTTCTCAACCACGGGCATGTAAATTTAGAACAACCTGTATACAACAAATTATTATATTTAGTTTTTAAGAAAGTGATTCGAAGAAGTGTACGAAACTCGATAACAATGCGCATAAGATAAACAAGTTGAGTGACGCGGACCATTATAGTGTTCGCGGAAGATTCGATCATTAGCCTACGCTAAATAAGACTCAGTGAAATAGATAATAGGTCATTAAGTTTTGTAAAAAGTAGAAAGTAAGTTTAAATTGGGAAATGATTATTTTTTCTTGAAATCCATTAAACATATTTAGAAAGATTAAAAGTTGGTATTGAGGAATACGGCGAATTAAAATTTGTGGTGGAATGTTCATTTTTGAATCTGGAAGGGATATTGAGAAAGTAGGAAAATGAATGAGGATGAGAGATCAGAATGTTTTGAGCGGTGGAGAGGTGAAGTCCAGTGGTAGACGGTAGTGTACGAAGAGTGAAAAGCCGGTGTAGTTCCGTGAGTGTTGAGTACCCAAGGGGAACGAGAAATAGGCCGAGTCGAGAGAAAAGAATCTCCTTGAGCAAAGAGTGTCCCGGTAGCTGATTGAAGTGGTTCGAAAAAGGTAGAACACGACATCACGAGAAAAGCAGGTACGAGAGCTGTACGAGGTAGTTTTCAACGGAGAACATTACTGGAGGCCAGGACGAGTTTTTCATCGCAACCAAGGGTAGGAGGAAACGGGTTTTGTGTGAGGACATTCGCAGTTCACCAGATAAAGGTCAGTCTCATTTGTCAAGACATGAATGTATGGGTTTTTGTATTAAATACCACATTAAAAATTGAAGAACATAATCGCTAATATCAGAAGATTTTCATCAAACTTAAATCAATTTGTTGCTAATAAATCCTAATAGTTTCATTATTAATAAAAGTTTTAAATTGGAAACCAAAAGGAAATAAGATTCCCATTTTTAAATGTTTGTATTAAATAAATATAAGATCTAACAAATATTAAGCAGTCATTGCCATTTATATAAAATAAACAAAATTTTAATTTATAATTGTAATCCATATGTGTGTATTATTTTATATTTTTTCCTATCCCGATTAGGAACCACTGAGAAATACTTAGAAGTCACGAAAGTAAGTAAGTAATTTTATAATTCGCCCTGAGATTGAAAACATATTGATATGTGATCCGGTTGATTAATTAGAGTATCATTAATGCATTAATTAAATTAAATTACATATAAGAATATCATCAGATATAAATAAATAAGATCACAACAATATATATAAACTGTTAACTTTTATTTTCCAGAAGGTTGAACTGTTTAAGAAAAATAGCGATCTTCATTCACACTTTACGAGGAACTGTGACAAAATTCGTTTGATGAAATGTAACCATGCCGGTTTTAAAAAATCCCCTTACTATACTGGTCCTTCTCTATATAATAGACTACCGCTAAGTGTAAAAAATCAAAATAACTTAAGAAAATTCCAAAAAGAGCTGAAAGAGTTTTTGTTGAATAATGCATTTTACTCCTTGGAGGAATTCATCCAAGAGACAGCTGGGTAGTCGCGGATATGAGAGTATTGTATTATTTCTATTTTTGTTCTGTATTTTAAGTGTGCAAGTGATTTGTGTAATTTGTATTCTTTTTTATGTAATATTTATTATGTAATTCGATATTGACTTTATTAATAAATTATTTATTATTATTATTATTTACAAACTTGCTGTAGATAACGCATTTCGAGCTTTTCGGCGAATAAACTATTATTTTGTTCTTAACAAAATAAGAACACATTTTGAGTAATCGCGACTAGTCGCATTCGATTCAGCGACCAAAAATACACCAGAGGAGACCTTAACACTATCAATTTACGTACAGGGCTTCTAATAATTTCTGAAAAACACCTAATTTTACCATAATTTGTTAATAACAATTAAACGCACCACATTTTCGCTTCCAGACCACTTCCATTGGATTCAGCGACCCAAAAAACCTATAATACCACCATCAAATCGCGGCGACCTAAAAGTGCTCACGGGACCCCCTATGTTGCGACTAGACTACTAAGAAATGAAAAATATGAATTGATGCGATTGGTTATAAAAGGGAAAGTGGAAGGAAAAAGAGAACAGGGGAGGCGACGCACGTCCTGGTTGAAAATTTTAAAGTAGTGGAGTGGAAAAAGAACAATAAAACTTTTCAGAACCGCTGCAGACAAAGTAAAATGGGTCGCCATTGTCCTTAAAACATGAGGCATACGAAGAAAATCCACCCTATATTTTAAATCCACTACGTCTTTTCATTTTCATCGATTAAGAAAAGCTATGTCTTCGTTGTTTAATTGACCATTTCTTTCCTCGTTAAAATAGTCAAAACAAAACAATATTATCAATGTATTACGATAAAACACGAGTCGAAATTTTTATAAACAAGTCCAGTTATCTTTTTTTTTGGTCAATTTTGAACGTTTACAACAAAATAATAATAAACCAGAGGAAAACATTCGACATAAACTTATTTAACTATACACACAGATAACAATTAAAGAGGAAACATTAAGTAACTGATTGTTGTTGTAAGTCAAGGCTAAACTAAAAGGTTAAGTGACTTGTAATTGTAGAGAATTTGTAATTAATTTATTGCGGAAAAATTGTTCTACATTTACTATGTTAATTAAAAATAACCCACAATTTTACTTTGAAATTAACTTTGTTTGACGTTTCGATTTCTACTTTGGAAATCTCCACATTCTTCGTTAACACCACATCTCAAAACTCTCATAATTCTTTTTTCAGTTGCGTCCGTATTTGTCCATGTTCTCCATATACAAGGTGTCCCAAAAGTAGTGGAACGGTCGAATATTTCGCGAACTAAACATCGGATCGAAAAACCGAAAAATATGTGTTCAATCATTTTCAAAAATGTATCCAATGACACCAAACACCAACCCCCACTACACCCCCTGGAGGTGGGGTGGGGGTAACTTTAAAATCTTAAATGGAAACCTCCAGTTTTTCTTGCAGATTTTAATTCGTTACGTAAAAGTAAGCAACTTTTATTTAAGACATTTTTCGAACTGTGGATAGATGGCGCTATAATCGAAAAAAAAAACAATTTATCGTGATACCATAGGTAAATTATAGAAACGGTATAATATCTCACGAAATACACTTCCAAATGAGAAACTAAAAAACAAATTGTTAATCTTTTTCGAAAACCTTTCGAATAACACCAAACGTGACCCTCCAACCCACCCCCTGGGGGTGGGGTGGGGGGTAACTTTAAAATCTTAAATAGCAACCCCCACTTTTTATTACAGATTCGGATCCGTCACAAAAAATTAAGCAAAATTTATTCGAAATTTTTTTTAGAATTGCAATAGATGGCGCTTTAATTGGAAAAATACGATTTATTAGCGCCATCTATCAGAAATTTTAAAAAATGTTTCGAATAAATGTTGCTTAATTTTTTATGGCGAATCCGAATCTGCAATAAAAAGTGGGGGTTGCTATTTAAGATTTTAAAGTTACCCCCCACCCCACCTCCAGGGGGTGGGTTGGAGGGTCATGTTTGGTGTTATTCGATAGGTTTTCGAAAAAAATTAAAAATCTGTTTTTTGGTTTCTCATTTGTAAGTGTATTTCGTGAGTTATTAGACCGTTTCTATAATTTACCTATGGTATCAGGATAAATCGTTTTTCCCAATTATAACGCCATCTCTCCACAGTTCGAAAAATTGTCTTGAATAAAAGTTGCCTACTTTTACGTAACGAATCCAAATTTGCAAGAAAAACTTGGGGTTTCCATTTGAGATTTTAAAGTTACCCCCCACCCCACCTCCAGGGGGTGTAGTGGGGATTGGTGTTTGGTGTCATTGGATAGATTTTTGAAAATTATTAAACACGTATTTTTCAGTTTTTTGATCCGATGTTTAGTTCGCGAAATATTCGACCGTTCCACTACTTTTGGGACACCCTATAAAAGGGTAGAGAATACGTAGCATTTCAATATAGTCCAATCAACACCCATTTTCTCGTGGAATTTTGAGAACCAAGGTCGATTTCCTTTGAAAATTTGGATTTAGGTAATAATTATAGCCTTTGTCAAAATCTACCTTATGCCGAACTGCGCTTTTGCCCTGGGGGTGAAAACAACTCCATCTAGGGTTCATTTTTAATCAAACATCAAACAATCTAACATTTTTTAATCAAAATAACTAATGGAAATCGATTGAGTGGCTAATTCTGAGTAAATTTTGTTATATAGAATTTTTTTGACTTGAACTTAAATGCGGTAAGCAGAATTGCTATTTTATTTTTTAATCAAAAGTTATTCGGGCTCAAAAATTGCAATTTTTCGATTTTTTTAAAGTTCAACCTCGTTTATATAGAAAACTATGCATCCTACTAAAAAACTTTTAAGAACATTGTTTACTTAGAATGATCCAAAAAATACAAAAAATGTTTTGTTTTGTAAAAAATCGCTGTTATGTAATTCCTCAAGTTCTTTGTTTATAGTGATGTAACGAGTATTCTTATTCGCATTCGCGAATATTCGCATATTTTTGAATATTCGCATTCGTATTCGCAAAATTTGTGCGAATGTTTTGCGAATATGAATATCAGAAAAAAAATAATTTGATGATAATATTAGGTTAATAAAATCAAAATATATTCACTTCTCATCTTTTTTTTTATTAAGGAAAGGTAACTTAACTTCGGATAATCACATTATCAGCCTTTATTTTATTACCTATTTGGTCTTTTTATTAAGCCTTAAGATTCCTTAAGAATCAGATTTACTATTTACACTATTAGATATTATAAATTTAGAAAACATTACAAAAATAGAAACAAATTTAAAAAAACTGAATATTCGCATCCGCATTCGCGAATGTCAGTAGCAGATATTCGCATTACTTCACTATTTGTTTATAACAATCTTATCGACATCCGAAACAACTGTTACCCAAAAAATTCGTGTTCTACGGGTCAAAATACATAAAAAAAAACTTGGGTTGAATAAAGGAGGCCGTTGTACCCCCACCCCTGGCGACAGGACTAAATGGTTATTGTCGAAGAATATCGAGATGGAGAACCTTTAATTAACTGGAATGTGGTGCAATTTTTTGGAAAAACTTTAGAGACATCTTTTAAAGTTCATTAAAAAACCGTTCAAATAAGCTCTGATAAAAGCTTTTAAGAATAGGTGTTGTATTATAAATACTTGCGAATTTTTGCGTTGCGTTCAGGATGACGCCAGGAAAAAAGTTTACAATAGAAAAATGGGTGGAAATGCATAACTGCATTATGGATCCAAAAGTACATACACATATCAAAAAATCAGTGTATTCAGAGCCCGATTTTGTAACTCGAGAATTTTTCGGTTCTTCTTTGGTTTTTACAGCTCTTCGTGAGTCTTTACCGCGTTTACTATTGTCTTCCATTGGTTCCTATACTGTGCTACTCCGTACCATGTGGCCTGCCCATCTTAGTCTAGTGGTTTTTATGTATCTTATGATGTTTCCCTGCTTGAAGAGATTCTCTAATTCATTGTTGTATCTGCTCCTCCATTCATTTGTCACATTGTCCCTGCAAGGATCATAACCAGCGAACGCAGGAATTTGCGTTCCCATACTAATAGTTTATTGATTTCTTTCGTTCTCAATGTCCATGTTTCACTTCCGTATGTCACTGCTGGTCGTATTATGGTTTTGTACATTTAGGTTTTGTCACGTCTGGAGAGAAGCTTTGATCTCATTAGATGTTGAACGGCAAAGAATTCAGTATTCGTATAACGGCCAGTATTTAGACCAGAGCATTTAGCACAAAATAAATAATTTTTTAAATACAGCACCTAGAGACTTGCAGTTTCTTGCATTATGTTCAGGATGACGTCAGGAAAAAAGTCTACTATTCAAAAATGGATGTAAATGCATAATTGCACTGTAAAGTGCATAAAATGCATCCAAAATTGCATAAATATAAAACTAAAGTCAAAATCAGTATACTAAGGAACAAAATTTATTATTTGGGAGGTTTTGGGGTCACTGAATACGATTACTCCATCAAAACTGACCCCCGGATCACCTGGTGCTCAAGGTCATGGCAAGAGACGTCATCCTCTGGAGTTTCGATGATTTTCATCATTAAATCGATGCAAACGGATTACTCACGGTTTTTAGGGGTCGCTAAATACGAATATGCCATCAGAATTGACCTCCGGAGTACCTAGTGCCCAGGGTCGCTAATAAGGCACGTCATCTTCTGGAGTTTCGAGGGATTTCGGCACTAAATTGATGAACTGGACAATTCTTGGGGTTTTTGAGGTGGTTAAACACGAATATGCCATTAGAACAGACCTCTTGATCACCTGGTGCCCAAGGTCACTACAAGGGACGTCATCTTCTGGAGTTTCGAGGGTTTTCGGTATCAAATTAATGCATACGGATTACTTACGGGACTTTGAGGTCGTTAAATACGAATATGCCATCAAAACCGACTCCCCTTGCACCTGGAGCCCAAGTTCACTGCAAGGGGCGTCCTCTTCTAGAGTTTGAGAGATTTCGGCATTAAATTGATAAAAATGGATTACTCGGGGGTTTTTGAGTCGTTAAACACAAATATGCCATCATAACAGACCACCGGATCACCTGGTGCTCAAGGTCACTGCAATGGACGTCATCTTCTGGATTTTCGAGAGTTGTTTTCGGCATAAAATGGATGCAAATGATTTACTCGGGGGTTTTTGAGGTCGCCAAACACGAATATGCCATTAGAACAGACCCATGGGGCACCTGGTGACCATGGTCATTGCAAGGGACTGACTGTGTTATTTAATTTTCTTACCTTATGTATATATAAAATTTATATAAATAATATTTATATTTGACAATATTTTTTCTTTATTTATTTTTAGATCGATTTACTATATTCTCTTATGACAATGTTATTATGCGTTGGCGTTATTATTGATCATCATAATCACTAGATATTCCAGAATCCTTCATCTAAAGTCATACTCGTGTTTGCCTAAAAGTAATCGGTTTTGCGTCAATATAGTACCGAAAAACCTCGCCCAGAGGATGACGCCCCTTGCAGTGACCGCGGGCACCAGGTGCTACGATGGTCTGTTTTGATCGCATGTTCATGTTTAACGATTTTAAAAAACCCCGAGTAATCCATTTTCAACAATTTAATGCCGAAATCCCTCAAAACTTCAGAAGATAATGTCTCTTGCAGTGACCTTGGGCACCAGGTGCACAAGGTGTCGATTCTGATGGCATATTCATGTTAGCAACCTCAAAAACACTCCAGTAATCCATTTTCATCAATTAAATGCCGAAAATCTTCGAAACCCCAGAAGATGACGTATCCTAGTATCAACCCTCGGCATCAGGTACTCCGGAGCTCAGTTTTGATGACATATTCGTGTTTACCGACCCCAAAAAACCAGTGAGTAGTCCGTTTACATCAATTTAATGCCGCAAACACTCGAAACTCCAGAAGCTTACGTGCCTTAGTAGCGATCTTGGGCACCAGGTTCTCCGGAGTTCAATTCTGATCGCATATTCGTGTTTAGCGACCCCAAAAACCTCTAACTAATCCATTTGCATATATTTAATACCGAAAGCCCTCGAAACTCCAGAAGATGACGTCCCTTGCAGTGACATTGCACACCAGGTAATCCGGTGGTATATTCTGATGGTATATTCGTGTTTAGCGACCTCAAAAACCTCCCGAGTAATCCGTTTGCATCAATTTGATAGCAAAAACCCTCGAAACCCCAGAAGATGACGTCCCTTGCCGTAACCTTGGGCACCAGGTTATCCAGTGGTCTGTTCTGATGGCAGATTCGTGTTTAACCACCTCAAAAACCCCAAGAATAGTCCAGGTGCATCAATTTAGTGCCGAAATCCCTTGAAACTCCAGAAGATGACGTGCCTTAGTAGCGACCCTGGGCACCAGGTACTCTGGAGGTCAATTCTGTTGGCATATTCGTACTTAGCGACCCCTAAAACCGGCGAGTAACGCGTTTGCATCGATTTAATGCCAAAAATCATCGAAACTCCAGAAGATGACGTCTCTTGCAGTGACCTTGGGCACCAGATGATCCGGAGGTCAGTTCTGATGGCGTAATCGTATTCAGTGACCCCAAAAACCCCCCAAATAATAAATTTTGTTCCTTAGTATACTGATTTTGACTTTATTTTTATATTTATGCAATTTTGGATGCATTTGATGCACTTTACAGTGCAATTATGCATTTCCACCCATTTTTGAATAGTAGACTTTTTTCCTGGCGTCGTCCTAAACGTAATGCAAAAAACTGCAGGTCTCTAGGTGCTGTATTTAAAAAATTATTTATTCGGGTGTTTTTAGTGCTAAATGCCCTGGTCTAATTCGTATTTCAACCTCCCATTCTCCTGTGTTGTCACTGGTAATTGTTGTTCCTAGGTATTTTAATTCTTTGACCACCTCAAAATTATGATCGTTTATGGTAATTTCTTGTCTTATTTGCTGTCGTTCTTTTCTTGACACGACCATGTATTTAGAATGTTCTTCGTTTATTTTCAAGCCGACGTTCAGGCTGAACATGAATAGGCCATCAGAACTGACTCCCGGAGCATTTAATGCCAAGGGTCACTGTTCGGGCACATCTTATGGAGTTTAGAGAGTTCTCAGCACTAAATTGATGCAATCAAATTACTTGGTGAGTTTTTTGGGGTTGCTGAATACGAATGCGACATCAGAACCAACCTCCGGAGCACCTGGTGCCTAGGGTTACAGCTAAGGCACATCATATTCTGCAGTTTCGAGGGTTTTCGGCTCTAAATTGATGTTAATAGATACATAAACAAAACAGTAAACCCCGAAAAACCCCCAAGTACTCTGTTTGCACCATTTTATGTCGGAAGACTAGAAATTTCAAAAGATGACGTGCACAGTAGTCACCTTGGCACTCGGTAGTGCGAGGGTCGGTTCTGATGATATATTCGAATTCAGCGATCCCAAAAACCTTCGAGTACTCTGTTCGATGCACGATGACGTGCCTCAGCAGTGATCCTGGACACCAGGTGCTCTGGGGGATCTGTACTGATGACGTATTCGTGTTCAGCGACACCAAAAACCTCCGAGTAACAAAATGTGGCCCTTAATATACTGAATTTGACATGTTTATGGTACATTCCATGTCAAATCACTCAGGCAAAAAATTTTGTATCTCCGATTTGTCTGAAAATTGGTATATAGCTTCTGAGGGACGTAAAAATAAGATATTTAAGGTCAAAAAATCTTCTTCTTCTTTTTTCTCAAAATGTTATTTTATTCGATTTTACACTGATTTGGTGTTTATTTAAACAAATTTGCATTTTCTGTCGTAAAGTATCAATGAAAAACATAATATTTTAATAGAAAGGACTCAAAAATGTCATTATATGGCATTATAACAAGTTATTTTGAATCAAAACAAGTTTTTGATCAAATTTTATAGTGTAAAAAACGTTAAAATGCCGTATTTTACATTTTCCTCCATTCCCAAAATACATCATCATCGATTTTGCTGAAAATTTGCCCACAGATAGCCAAAAGATAGAACTTTAAGTGGTTAGAAGGATTTGAATTATATTACAATACCAAAAAAGTTACATGCAGTAATATCAGAGTCAAAAGTATATATTAGTCCAGTCGGGATAGCATTTGACCTTGAATGCCGAGCTGCCCAAAATTTTATTTTTCTGATCTTTAGGGGAGTCAATAGTAGCCTAAATTTAAAATCACGAATGAATTCCTCCGTTACGTTAGCCGCCATCTTGATTTTATAGGAGAACCTGTTTTGCTCAATATCTCCGCCATTTTTAACTTTTCGACAAAAATGGTAGGAACTGAAATTGTTCCAAATAAATCGTATTTATAATTATTACAATTTCTTTTTAACAATTTTTGTCGTGAGGTCGATATTTTCGAGTTAATTGTACTTACAGTAGACGCCTATATTTTTGACTATAATATTGCATGTAACTTTTTTGGTATTGTAATATAATTCAAATCCTTCTCACCACTTAAAGTCCTATGTTTTGTCTATCTGTGGGCAAATTTTCAACCAAATCGATTATGATGTATTTTGGGAATGGAGAAAAATGTAAAAAACGGTATTTTAACGTTTTCTACACTATAAAATTTGATCAAAAGCTTGTTTTGAATCAAAGTAACTTGTTATAATGCCATATAATGACATTTTTGAGTCCCTTCTATTAAAATATGTTTTCCATTGATACTTTACGATAGAAAATGCAAATTTGTATAAATAAACACCAAATCACTGTAAAATCGCATAAAATAACATTTTGAGAAAAAAGAAGAAGAAGATTTTTTGACCTTAAATATCTTATTTGTACGTCCCGCAGAAGCTATATACCAATTTTCAGACAAATCGGAGGTCCAAAATTTTTTTTGCTCCAAAATTGAGTGATTTGAAATGGAATGACCCTTATGCATATTTGGATGGCTTTTACGCACTTTAAATGCAATTTTGCATTTCGTTATCCTGAACACAATGCAAAAAGTTGCAAGTTGATAGGTGCTGTATTAAAAATCAATTTATTTTTCCTAAATACCTTGGTCTAAATGTAGTTATCAATACTAGGAAAGGAAGTATCTATTTTTTCACCAATGTAGTCTAGAGGTAATAAAGTACTCATCTAAGAAGAACCACAATTTTTTTGGGGTTCATAGAGTGAATACTTTATTAAACTGAGCAATTTTTTGCATTTGGATGGATCTTAATGAAATTTGTTGCATTCTATTCGTAAGGCAAGCCGCATACCAAAGAAACATAAAACCTAAAACATGAAACGTAAAACACGTTTCATGAAAATAAAACACAGGTAAACAAATCTTGAAGTCCGCCTACCAATGAAACCAGGGTGATTCATGCTCATAAAACATTTGTATTTTCGGAGAGTTTCATAAATGGCCGGACGTCTATTTGTTTAGCAGTGTTTTATTTCCATGAAACGTGATTTACGTTTCATGGAAATAAAACACTGTTAAACAAATATACGTCCGGCCATTTATGAAACTCTCCGAAAATAAAAATGTGTCATTAGCATGAATCACACTGGTTTCATCGGTAGGCGGACGTTGAGATTTGTTTAGCAGTGTTTTATTTTCATGAAACATGTTTCATGTTTTTCGTTTCATGTTTCTTTGGTGTGCGGCTTGCCTAAGAGCGAGCGACGGGTGCTCTAAAGCCGCGTCCTCACTGGTAAAAATTTGCGACGAATCAGCTGTTCATCGCATAAATCAGACGCAAAAATTTTCGACGCACACGCTCCATCGGTTGTTTTTTGAGCGAGGAGCAAACGATTTGCGTATACAACTAACAACGAACGATAAATAAATTTTCGGTGGTCGAGCAGTTAAATCTGCGACGCAAATTTTTGCGACGAACCATTAGTTCAATACGCACGTAAAAAATTACCAGGGTGAGGACGCGAATTTACAAAACCCATACCATTTCAGTCACGGCAGCGACTGAATTCGAGTAGGGTTTGTATGCAGAATATTAGTTACATATCCTATGCTATTTCGGTCCAAAAATTAACTGTATTGGTGTAGGATTTGCAAACGATATTTTTGGTTATTATTGAGCAAATGTCTATACTGTTTCAGTCATGTAAGTAAAACTAATCAAATATTTACTAAGTGGATTTATTATTTATGTATATCATAAAATTTAGATATGTTTTGAAAATTATAATGAATAATGCATATTTGGACAATATTAAAAATTAAAAACAAATGAATAATTACTAATGTAAGAATATATACAGTATGTCCCTGTAAATTGGAACCATATGGAAAAGTTTTTTATTATTGATTTTACGCAAAAAAGATATTCTTCATAAAAAGTTCTAAAGACATAGTCTAAAACCGAAGATGCAGTCATATGATATTAAGTTTTATTAATAGTATATGAGAGATGTCAAAAAATATGAATTTCTGTTAAGAGTAAAGTAGAGTTTAGCCGCTCTCTTTACACAGAGAGGGGCTAAATTTAGGAATAAATTAATTTTCTCTAAAATGAACGATTTGGGAGAAAAATCCCGAAACAGGTTGATTTTTATTTTTAAATTACAATTTTTTGGCATATATTTCATACTAGTGACGTCATCCATCTAAGCGTGATGACGTAATCGATGATTTTGTTAAATGGGAATAGGGGTCATGTGGCACCTCATTTGAAAGAGTGTTCAATTCTATATTCAGTAATATAAACAATATCATTATTTATACAGGGTGACCAAAAAATAATTTTTTAATTAAATTAATTGACGCAAAAAGAAGAATGTGTAATTTATTTAACTCAAAATACATTTTATTGAAAAAATATTTATTTCACAAATAAACATTTCTTCTTGCTTAAATAAATCACAAACAGCCTCCCACGTACATACCTCTTGGCAGTTTTAATATTTAATTTAAGCCAAAAACCAATGTTTATTTGCCAAATAAACAGTTTTTTCTATTTTCTGACAGCGATAGAAAGTATTTTGATTTAAATAAATTGCATACATTCTTCTTTTTTCGTCAATTAATATAATTCAAAAATTATTTTTTTGGCCACCCTGTATAAATAATGATATTTGTGTTTATATTACTGAATAGAGAATTGAACACCCTTTCAAATGAGGTGCCACACGACCCATATTCCCATTTAAAAAAATCATCGATTACGTCATCACGCTCAGATGAAATATATTATGAAATATATGCCAAAAAATTATAATTTAAAAATAAAAATCGACCTGTTTCGGTATTTTTCTCCCAAGTCGTTCATTTTAGAAAAAATGAATTTATTCCATAATTTAGCCCCTCTCTGTATAAAGATACGTTACTCTTGAAAGAAATTCATATTTTTTGACATCTCTCATATACTATTAATAAAACTTAATATCAGATGATTGCATCTTCGGTTTTAGACCATGCAGAACTTTTTATGTCTTTTTTTCGTAAAGTCAATTATAAAAAAGTTTTCCATATGGTTCCAACTTACAAGGACATACTGTATTATATTCGTACATTAGTAATTATTCATTTGTTTTTAATTTTTAATATTATCCAAATATGTATTATTCATTTTAATTTTCAAAACATATCTAAATTTTATGATATACATAAATAATAAATCCACTTAGTAAATATTTGATTAGTTTTACTTACATGACTGAAACAGTATAGACATTTGCTCAATAATAACCAAAAATTTCGTTTGAAAATCCTACACCAATACAGTTAATTTCTGGACCGAAATAGCATAGGATATGTAACTAATATTCTGCATACAAACTCTACTCGAATTCAGTCGCTGCCGTGACTGAAATGGTATAGGTTTTGTAAATTCGCGGTGAGGACGCGGTTTAAGTGTTATCATTTGGTTTAAAAGAATCTTAGGGCCGGTTGTTCGAACGCTAATCAACAATGATCACTATCAAATATTTAATTACTGTCGCCAAAACTGTCAATGTCAATTTTATTTGGTTGCTGAAAACATAATTGATTAAAATTATGAGATTAGTTAATCAATTAACATAACAATTATTAACATAATTGATTCAGTAATTTCATATTATGTTTTCAGCAACCCAAGCAAAGTTGACATTGACAGTTGGTGACAGTAATTAAATATTTGATAATGATCATTGTTGATTAGCGTTCGAACAACCGGCCCTTGTCTACATAATGTTCTCACATCTTTGCGCAACTGGTTTACTTAAGTTAATGTCACATTAATATTCAACAATTGGTTTTATCGTGGTCAGTATCGAACAACCTAATATTGTCTAAAATCCATTTATAATATACATATTTACTCACATGCAATATTTTTATTATTCATTTTAGTGCTAATGTACTGATTTCAAATAATTACACTTTAATGATATGGCTCGAAACATTATTTGTCTTTAAGGTCGGATGATTTTTTCATAATTAGTTATATTTTTAGAAGCATACCATTACGATAAGTGTGGTTTTTGGAATAGTAGTTGTTATTTGGAGTAGAAATATGTATTTAACAATCAAACCGTAAAGTTGTAACTAAATGCGCAATACTTGAAAGAAAAGATCGACAAATTGTTTTAATTTATTTTAAATTAATAACTTACTTATTAAAAAGCAGTGCAATATATCGGCAAAAAAAAATAGGTGCTGTATTTAAAAATCAATTATTTATTCCGGTGTTTTTGTTCTAAATGCCCTGGTCTAAATTGCTTTGTCTCACCTGATGTTTTAGAATAAATTTAGGTTTTCTGTTAAACAATGATAATGGAATTCATTAATATTGTGGAATGTTCCACATTCAGAAAGTTTAACTATACTACACTAGCTGACCCGGTGAACTTCGTTGCACCTTAGATAGTGTGTCATAATTAGATAATCTGTCATAATTTTGATTCTAGATCAGTTGCTTGAACGCAATGGCTAAAAATCAATTACTCAAAATCAACTGCTCGAAAATGAATTGCTAGACATGAAAATTGATCGAAATGCAATTTCCTTGAATAAAAAAGAAAATTATATGTCCAAATATTTTTTCACAATAATGCAAAATTTGTAAGTATGGTCGAATGAAATTCTATAGTTTTTAAGGCATTCCAGAAGCCGCTACAGATAAAATGTTTTAACAACTTATTAATCATTCAGAATTAGTCGACACTTATTAAAAGTTAAAATAATTAAGACAATAACTGGACGATAACGATTTAATGAGTGGAATTTAAATTTATTTCTACTTTAATGACAAAACAATTAAAAATTATTTTGCACATCATATTTGAAACAGTATTTGGTTGAAAAATCTCATTTTTGCTGGCCAAAAATATATTAATTTGTCTGGACTAAATTACAGTTCTGTTTATCTTAAAAGGGATATGATACTATCAACATTCACACAGTGTTGCCAAACTGGATTTTGTTATTTTGAGTGTAAATTTTCCCAGCGATCTCCGAGGGTACAATACATAAGAAAGATACATAATATGACAAATTATATGATATTCCACGTATACAGTACGTAAATCGTTCAGCTAGACATAGGGAACGTACAATATATAGATTTAGATACATAAATACATACATTGTATTATATTGAGATAATTGAGGCAACTGAGTTTTCTCAATGACAATATGGTTGTTAGCATTAAGGGACATTAACCTCAAAATTTACAAATCATTTCGACTGACACAAATAAACGTCAAAATATGAGAATGTAGTAGGTAGCTAAATATTTTTGGCCTAAGAGAATGGAAAAACTGTTTAGGTTTTAAAGTAAAATAAATTTTATTATTTTAATTCATACCTTAAACTTGAACTACACGCGCTGGCGTATTTTTGTACGCCACATATAAGAATTCTACTACAAATGTATTAAAAATTTAATTTTTGTCTTTGTTTATTTATCTAACCTATCACTGGAATGTGCTTTACACTGGATTTAGTTTCGTTATAATCGGCCTTCTAGGAAGATCGTAATTTACAGTTTATTATTTGTTGTTTCCGGTGGTGGATAACATACGCCACAATTATAGTAATACAATTAGTACTATAAGTACATATTTCAAATGTTTTTTAGTCATTATGGCACAAATAAATTTTTCTTTATAAACAATACTTTTTCTCAGGTAAAAAATATCGTTTCAAAAAAATATTATTAGCAATTTTATTTATCATGGAATCAGATTCCAGTTATATATCCCAATTTGCTTACTGAGAAGGAACTCCAAGTATCCGCTGACGCCGAGTAAGGTTTATAACAAACAAATAAGTGTAATTTTCCAAAAAAAAACAAATCCGCTGTTTTTAAGTATATTTTCTTGTGGCGTATAAAGTACGCCACGCGTGTAGTTATGTTATATTTTGATGTGCGGGTAGTTAAAGGTTAAAATTCTAAATATTAATAATTTATCACAATAACAAAACATTTAACAATCATTTAATACATGCAATAGTGTACATGATATTTTTCGTTAGTTCATCTAATAAACATAAATAAACTGGATGGTTTGCCCACGCAAAAGCAAGTTTTTTGAAAATTCGTAAAATTAAAAAATTCATATTTTATCCAATTTGACTCCAAAAGTTAATCTGTTGCACTTTTCTTTTATGAAATTTCCCATTCGTTCTTCTTCTGTGCTCATAATTTTGCTACGGCTTACGGTTCGCTATTTCGGAAACGGACTGCGCTAGAGAAGAAAAAATGGCAGCGTTTTGTTCGCAATTCAGCAGGGAATCTACCTGCCAAATTTCATGAAAATTGGTCAATTCGTTTCGGAGGAGTATGGCAACAAAGATGTAAAATATTTAAATGGCTATTAAAAAATAACGGTTGAAGATAAAAAAGTGAAAATTTAGGATTGTATGTATCTTTTGCTTCTACATCATACAAAATTAAGAAAAAACGGTTTATCAAAAAATTAAAAAAATATATCAGGGGGGGCAAGCCCCCTTATGACGTACGGGCATGAATTCAGAGTTATGCCTATTCCCAGTCCGGTAGAATACACGTGTAAAATTTCATAAAAATATGATGAGCCGCTCTCGAGTTATTAACGGTCTAACTAACATAACTCGACTTTCTTTTATATATATATGTTACAGTGAAAGCTGAATATTAGTCAAGGTGTACCGTCGCTAGTGATTGTCGACCTTCACTGAAATGACCAGTGAATGTTGATAGTAGAAAATATATATCAGCTTTCACTAGGGAAGGTGAACCTTCACGGAATCAGCCTAGGGAATGTTGAACATCTGGCGGATGTGCACGGCGGGCGAACGACCTTGACCTGGTGCCAGTGATGTCTGGTGTCTGCAGCATTGTGCATATTACATTCCCGCCCAGCCGGCCGTCAGTGTTGGTGAGGTTATGTTATTGTGCAACTGTGTGTTATATCCTGATGTGGTATTTTAATTCTGAAGGTGGTGCGCTTATGTTTTAAAGTGGTTCAGTGTTAATGAACGATAATGTCTAAATCTGCGCAGTTTTACGAACTACTTAAAGATGAGCGTGAAAATTCCAAGTTGAATTGTGTTTCAGTGAATAAGGTGAAGTATGAGCTTCTTATTGATAAGGTTAAGACTGTAAAAATAAAATCTAATAAGGATGGCAATGACTACCGGTTTTTGAAAAGGTATGATGTTATTGAGGTGAATGGAATCACCAAATTAATATCCCCAGTAACTGAACAAGATAGCATCAAGTATTTTATATGCGATGAAGATCTTTTTCAGATATTAAATGATGCTCACATTACAACCGGACATGGTGGGCGAGATCGCATGGTGAAACATTTAAAAACAAAATACAAGAATATAACCTACAAGGATATATCAATCTTTCTAAGTCTCTGCGAGCCTTGCCTACAGAAACAAAAAAGCCTAAAGAAAGGTATTGTAGTTAAGCCGTTGCTTTTTAAAGAGTTGAATCATAGATGCCAAGTTGATTTAATCGATTTCCAATCGCAGCCAGACGGCGAGTATAAATTTATATTAGTGTACCAAGATCATCTCACAAAGTTTGTTGTTCTCAGAGCACTAAAGTCTAAAACAGCTGATGAGGTTTGTGAAAATATAATAGATATTTTTACTTTGCTAGGCGCCCCAACAGTATTGCAGTCAGATAATGGACGGGAATTTGTGAATAAAATTATTAATGGATTAGTTGATTTTTGGCCTAATTTTAAAATTGTCCATGGGAAACCAAGACATAGCCAAAGTCAGGGCAGTGTCGAAAGGGCTAACCAGGATGTGGAAAATATGCTTACCATATGGATGCATGACCACAAATCTTCTAATTGGAGCTACGGTCTGAAGTTTATTCAGTTGATGAAAAATAGTGCTTTACACAGCGGCATAAAAAGAACACCGTATGAAGCCATGTTTGGATGTCCACCTAAGCACGGATTAGCTACTTCCAGTATCCCTACTGAAGCTTTAACAAATGTAGAGTCTGAAGAAGATCTTGAAGCCGTTATTAGGGACATTACTGTTAGTGGTGAGCACGATACAGGTGAAAATATACAGGAAACCTCCAGTACACTTGAAAATGAGGGTGATTTGAGTGTTACAGAGAACAGCGAAGACCAACACTTAGAAGGTACTAGTTACCTTTTAACTGACCTGGACAAATCAACTATGGACATTAAAAGACAACGAGATGAAGCATTCAAATGCCTAACAGATCAAGCAAAACGTATGAAAAGTACATCTGACCATAAACTACAACCTGTTGACAAAGGTTGCACTGTGAGAGTTCCTGTTCCTGATGTGGACCGAGGCCGAGGGGATGCACGGTCAATTCTTGGCGTTGTGTTGGATGTAGTGGATAATGGATTTTACCGCATAGGAACCAGAGATGGTGTTCTGAAACAGCTGTATGCTCGGTAAGTTTTATTATTCTATTATAACAAGTAAAATCTTACCCTAAGTAGGCCACAGTCGTCAATTTAGTTTACATTTTTAATACTTTTATGAAGTTTAACTTGTTTGAACGTATTTAATACCGCATAGTATAATAATTAGTAATTTTACATTTAAGCCTGCAAGTATCTTTTTATTTGCAGATCCCAGTTTAATACTTGTCCAGTAAACATTATAAAAGAAGATGAAATTCCAATGGAAAAGACACTTACTTTACGAACAGTTGCTACTACTCAGTCAACCGGAAGTGGGCAAGGATTTTTTAAGTGCAGTTGTAACAAGAAGTGCCAAACAAAGAAGTGTTACTGCATAAAAAACAATGTTTTATGCAATTCCAAATGCCATAAAGCATTATCATGTTGCAACAAATAATTTTATTATTGTTGACTATAGTATTTTCGTCTCTATTATAGTCTTTAAATTGTAGACTATAGTTTCACGTTTTATTTTGTTCTTATTTGTTCATCTTTCAAATTCTAAATTTACTTTTGTTATAAAAGTATACGTGATTTAAGATTAGTCTTTTATTTCTCTCTAACTTTCCCTAGACTGTTGTAGAGGAGGTTGTCATTCACTATAGGAATTGTCAACCTTCACTAGTGGATGTTGATCTTGTTTGTACGTCTGTGTAACTTTCCCTAGACTGCTGTAGGGGAGGTTGACGTTCACTAAGAATGGTCAACCTTCACTAGTGAAAGTTGATCTTGTTATTTCAGAATTCAACTTTCACTAAGATGCCCAGCGAGAGTCGACCGTGACTAGTAAAGGTTAACCTTCCCTGAAACGTCAACTTTCACTGTAACATATAGATTTACAATCAAGCTGCAGAAGAACCAAGACACGTTATGGTCTAAGAGTTGGTCAACGTTTTCGAGAAACTATTTTAAGACAGCTGATTCTTTCATATACATATTGTTCCCTATGCTTCCTCGAACACCGTACCGGCCATCTGGCTGCTGATACAGGTTGCGTTCATTACTGCGCAGCACACCTGTACAAGTAAATACAAATTCAGGGTGATTGATTAGTGTGATAAAGCTTAGTAGATCCGCTATAGTAATAGATAGCAATAAAAGTTAATAACTAAACTTGTAGCCAACTTTGAGCTTCACATTACAAAATTAGCTAGAATGTTGCAGGGTGTTCGATATCATAGTGGCAAACCAAACTTGTTTTTTTAAATGGAACATCCTATATTTTATTTTATATTCGAAATCCTGTTAACTTCTCCATCACAAAAATATAAAGGTTTGTTATATTATACAGATTATACGAATCGATTCTGTGGTATTATACATACATTGAAAATTATCCATAAGCGGACTATCCAAATTTTTCGAAAAAAAAATTTGTTTTATAAACATAGCTCCTTCATTTTAGGCTATAAAAAGTTTTTTCAAAAATGACTTTGTAGGATTTTTAAAGAGTTATAAGACTGTGTAAACTAAATTCCTTAAGATACCTTAGTTTTTAATTAGGGTGGGTTTAAAAGGCTCGAATAAGGGGGTGTTTGCTAGTAAATAGAGGTTTTAAACAGCTATATCTTGCTAACTGTTTACTGTAATGAAAATCTATGCACAAGAGAATTTTAGTTATTAAAAAAGCTACAATTTAGTGATCCATGATTTTTTTCGTATCTCCAGTATTTTCGGAGATATTTTGAAGTAAAAGGTGAAAAATGGGAAATTCCAAAAAATTAATTTTTCTTTAAACTCCAATTTTTCTAAAATTAGGCCTTTTAAATAGGTAAAACTTCTTGAGTGTATTGATAATATAAGTATAAAAAGAACTACAGAAAGGTGAAGACCAATTTTTAATTAGGAGGGTAGTTAGGGGGTTGTTTTCACTGACTTTTTCATAGAGAAAAGCAGGTACCGACCTTTTTTTTGGTCAGAAGTCGCTTAATTTTCAGGATAGAAACGTTTTATTATTATTTTTTGAGAGTCCTAGCTGTATAATTGAAAAAAGGTTATTTAACTTTTCTTCGAAAATTGCAAAGTTTTTCCGTTATTTTACTTTGAATATTTCAAATTATGCATTTGACGAAAAAAGCTAACTTTTAACATGCCATATCTCGGTTTTTATTGGTCCTAAAGATATTACAGGAAAAGAATTTGATTTGTGTTACTAAAAGATACAATTTTGATATCTACAGTTTTTTTGATTAAATGCATATTTTTCGAGGTATTCTCAAAAAACCCTCTACAACAGTCGATTTTTTCATGGAAAAACTGTTACTTTCAAGAGAGAATAACACAAAAAATATTAGTTTTACGAAGAAAATGTAAAAAACATTTTTTCTTAGAATCACTTTTTACATCGATTTACATAGTTAAAATGTAATAAAAAATTCCCGCCTCCGAGATGGGGTGGCAACCACCCCCAAGGTTTTAGCGTACAGCGGCATGATATAGAAAATGATCCTTGGACTATTCCCTACCTTCTGTGAAAATTTCAAGTAAATCCATGCTGGACGAAAAAATTGCGAGCCAAAATGCTTCATTTCCTCGATTATAAATAAAAATAAGCACAACAGCAATGGTTTATTAGTGCCATATTTTTTTGTTGATTGTCAAAATTTATAAAAATGGTTGATATTGCTAATTTTCTTTATATCGAATACAGGATGAGTCAAAACGCAAGTACATTATTTTTTCAGTAATTTTAAATAGAACACCTTAATTAATAACTTGCTCTGAAAAATGAAAATATCTCGAAAACTAACAAATTTAGGCATAGGGAATATTATACAAAAATTAAAGTACGGTAATGATACTTTTCGATGGTGATATAAAATACAGGGTATTCCATTTAAAATTGCTGAGAAAATAATGTACTTGCGTTTTGACTTACCCTGTATTCGATATAAGGAAAATTAGCATTATCAACCATTTTTATAAATTTTGACAATAAACAAAAAATATAGCAGCAATAAACCATTGCTGTTGTGCTTATTTTTATTTATAAAGGGAGCTGAACTTGTTACGTTTTTCATAAAAAATTGGTTATAACTTTGTAAAAGCCCTATATAACATAACAAACCTTTATATTTTTGTGATGGAAAGTTAAGAGAATTTCGAATATAAAATTTAGTATAGGTAGGTACACAAATTCACAAAAAGTTCAAATGCAAAAGTTTTTTGTCTAGAGTAAAATTGTATATAGCGACTAGATACTAGGTACATATGTTTTTTTAGTGCATCTTGTTAATATAAATCGTAGACAAATATTTAGTCAGTTTAAATATAGAATAATGAGATAATACCCGTAGTTAAGGTATACATGAGGCCTGTGGGTTGAAAAAATAATTGTTTTCTCTCTCAACCGTTGCACGACCTGACCATGAAACATTCGCATGCAGAATTAACGTTTTGTGTCTAAATAAAACGTATATAAAATTGACAAAAGAGACCACTTCTACAGATGTCACTTTGTTGAAATTGAAACGGAACAAAACAAACTGACAATCGTTTTATTAGATCGTAAAAAAAACAATTCAAGATGTTTTGTAACATGCGTGAGAAATGGAGGTATCAGTATCGTATGATATATTCACCAAGTTGCAATTTATAATATTTATCACTGTTAGTAGGTACGTAATACTGCATTTGCTTTATCAACTGCATAAAATCTATACCTACAACTGGTTAACCACAACGAAATACTTTCTGATTCATTTTATGTTTTAAACGATAATGTAAATATTTCTTTTTTGTTAGTTGACAGTCAAACTTCTCTGACATTTTTGTCAGTCGTGCAAGATATGGTTGACTGTTTCAGGTTCTCTGCTACAGAGTCTGCAGCTCAAGTCTCCATCAAACTTTCCCATTGTATGCAGTTTCCCTTAACTGGTGCATGTCCAGTAAGGAAGCATGAATACTGAACTGATTCTAGGCTTGAAAGCTTATTGACAACATTATGAGTTTTTAAGGCAATTTTTGGGATGCAATTGCATGGGGTACAGCCTACTGGTATGTTCAAATTGAACATGATAGAAGGTGAAAACCGACTTTTGGTGTATTTTACTATTTTTGAATAATTTCCGCTATTGGCACTGTCTTATCCTTGCGAGAAGGTTTTCAAAGTTTTATGAACCGTATCAAACTAACAAAATTTCTAAATGAGTCTTAATAATACTGGTAAAACGGACACTCAAAATAAAGTTAAAATGTTGATATCGTACAATTCTTTTAGCCGACAAGATTTATCTGTAAATAATAATTAATAATCTTAGAAAGCTTTCTTAATATTTAACAAATGTTCCTTTAAAAATAGTATGGGTAAGTAAAAGGAACGTGCCCCCTAGGAGGGGCATATTTCATTACTTTCACCACCTACGTTCCCTTTAGAACGTATTGTTTTCGATATTTCAGTAAATCTAATATGTAAGTTGTTCTATTATTAGGAAGTCAACTCATACAGTTGAAACATAATATCTCCACTTAGCACAACAGTGTTTGTACATCATATCTATCGATTGAATATGAGTCAAGTGTTGTTTCCCTAACAATAGAAGGCTGTTTAAATATTTGTACTATACGGTAATTATTATTACTCTAGGAAACGTAGCATTAAAAAATCGAAAAATTTTTGGGCGCCATTTTTCAACTGGAATATCTTGGGGAACTCAATAGGAAAGGCGTGCCATCTCGAGAGTATCGACATTTTTATTACAATTAAATTTAATGATAAATTCGTCTTGGTAAAAGGTATATTATTTTAATAAGCCCCTAGAAGGGCTACAAATATAAAAACAAAACGTTTTCTCTCTGTAACAAGAGCATCATCAGTGTTACCTAAAATAAGTATAACCGTATTAATTAAGACAAAATGTTAAAGTTAAAATGATGACCAAGGTAAAAACAAAGTTTGGTTATACTTAGGGGCCGTCCATTAATCACGTGATGTTTTTTTGGCATTTTTTAACCCCCCTCCCCCTTGGTCATACATGGTGAGATTTAAAACTAACACCCCCCCCCCCCCTACCCACTATATCACGTGTATTTTTTAGTATATACCAAAAATCTATTTTTTTAAATAATTATAAAATACACATCATTTAATTTTATTGAAAAAAATTAAAGGCTACAATAATAACGTTTAGACACAGAAAGGTTGCAGGTTGTTTTTGACTGACATAAAATAATGAAAGAAATCCGAAAAAAAATGTTGTACTAAATTATAATAGGGGAGGACAGTATGCTAAATTTGCAGTTACTCGAGCGTTATGGGGACCTATTGGGTTGTGATGATTAGGTTCTAAAACCAAAAAAAGTTAAGTAAAGTTTTCCATTTAAGTGGGGACTTTCCATTTTTTAATTTAATCTTCCATTTTCAACAATGGTTTTTTCCGATTATAGCATCTATCCATAATTCGAAAAAATGTCTCGAATAAAAGTTACTTATTTTTACTTAAGGAATCCAAATTTTCAATAAAAAAGGGAGGCTCCTATTTAAGATTTTAAAGTCGACTACACGACCCTCACCCTACCCCCGTGGGAGGTCGTGTTCCGTGTCATTTGCTAGATTTTTCAAAAATATGGAATACATATGTGTATTTTGCAGTTTTTTGATCTGATGTTCATTTCGCGAAATATCGCTTGGTTCCTTTAAAACTTTAAATTTTTCCCCCACCTTCTCTGTGGGGGGATCGTGATTGGTATCATTCGATAGATTTTTGAAAATATTGAAGACGTATATTTTAATTTTTCGTTCTGACGTTTATTTTCTCTAAATACGAGAAAGGTTTGGTAGAAGAATTGAAACTCACTTAATTTTCCGGAAAAATTATTGATACGAAGTTCCGGGAGCTTGACAGTTCTCTGTTTGGTGGTGGCATTTTGAGTAATTTGAGTAGAAGGAGACGGGACATTGGGATTTGGGACACTAGATATTTCAGATGTTGTAGAACTTGTAGGTGGAGTTAGGAGGCTTTCGAGTTTTTCCTCAAGTAAAGAAATGCATTTATAATATTTTTTTACTATCGGATCTACGTCTTCAGTAGTAGCTAGCTCTGCAGCGAGAAGATTAGTTGCGTCATTATAGGTACGAAAAGCATCTCTGAGTTGACAAAGTATTTCCTTAATCATATATTTAGTTAGAGAAGCTAAGTCAGTTTCTACACTACTACATAATCTAGTTAAATCTAATTTACTGGCAGTTTTGGACCTCGTTAATTTGTTAATTTGTCCCTGTTCCATTGTGATAATTTATTTTAATTGGTAATCGATAATAAATGTTTAATATAAGAATTATTTAAGATATTAAAGAGTCTTTTTTTTGTAAAAATGTGTAAATATTATCAAACGCACCCCCGTATGTCAGTGGAAAATTCTTTAGCGTTGTTAGAGCAAAGTGATTTGTACGTGTTGTGACGTAGGTGGTTTCTTCGTAGTACCACGTGACCGATGGAATATTCCGTCAAGTCGTAGGGAAAGAATCGAAAACGAAAATACCGTTATAAGATGGCGCGCGGCGAGATTTTGCAAATGAATACAAGAATTTTTTCTTTTTTACGCAAATTAGAAATGGCTAATTATCCGGCTAGTAACGAAGGACCACTAGATACTTATGAAGAAAAATACTACATAAATATTTCGAGAGATTAATTAAATTATTCTCGGAAAAGTATTTCCAGGCGCTGGCTCAAAATATATAATATTAGTTTAGACGCGCGCACCCTTTTTTTTTACACTAAAAAGATTCGTTGATCTCGATTTAGTTTATAGGCGTTCAAAGATAGTTATTGGTAGAAATAAACAAACTCACCCTGCGCTGTGGTTGCTTCTGGTTGTTTTTTCTTATCTGGCCAGATAGGTATCCTTGTGTAGCTGTTTGAGGTAACCTACATACGGTTTGCGAAAAACTGTTTTATAAACACATAGATACGCGCACTATTTTACGCACTTTTGGCTCAGTAAAGCCGGTAGAATTTTTTTGGCTGTAAATTTTTCACGTGGATGACGCGGACCCGTTAATGAGAAGTGTTTTTAGTTATTCACTCCTCGAGATTGAAGAAGAAAGTGATCGATGCAACGTGGTTAAGTCTTTTTCGGGAAGGGAGGAACGCTTCGCGCCAGAAAAAATAATACTTATATACGCCGCTAGAGTCTGCGGTTCACTTAGGGGTTATTTTACGAGGGAGCGTCTGAAATTATTATTTTGGACGCTGGTTAAAATTTGTATTTTAACACTAGATACTTATGAAGAAAAATACTACATAAATATTTCGAGAGATTAATTAAATTATTCTCGGAAAAGTATTTCCAGGCGCTGGCTCAAAATATATAATATTAGTTTAGACGCGCGCACCCTTTTTTTTTACACTAAAAAGATTCGTTGATCTCGATTTAGTTTATAGGCGTTCAAAGATAGTTATTGGTAGAAATAAACAAACTCACCCTGCGCTGTGGTTGCTTCTGGTTGTTTTTTCTTATCTGGCCAGATAGGTATCCTTGTGTAGCTGTTTGAGGTAACCTACATACGGTTTGCGAAAAACTGTTTTATAAACACATAGATACGCGCACTATTTTACGCACTTTTGGCTCAGTAAAGCCGGTAGAATTTTTTTGGCGGTAAATTTTTCACGTGGATGACGCGGACCCGTTAATGAGAAGTGTTTTTAGTTATTCACTCCTCGAGATTGAAGAAGAAAGTGATCGATGCAACGTGGTTAAGTCTTTTTCGGGAAGGGAGGAACGCTTCGCGCCAGAAAAAATAATACTTATATACGCCGCTAGAGTCTGCGGTTCACTTAGGGGTTATTTTACGAGGGAGCGTCTGAAATTATTATTTTGGACGCTGGTTAAAATTTGTATTTTAACAGAAGGTGAAAACCGACTTTTGGTGTATTTTACTATTTTTGAATAATTTCCGCTATTGGCACTGTCTTATCCTTGCGAGAAGGTTTTCAAAGTTTTATGAACCGTATCAAACTAACAAAATTTCTAAATGAGTCTTAATAATACTGGTAAAACGGACACTCAAAATAAAGTTAAAATGTTGATATCGTACAATTCTTTTAGCCGACAAGATTTATCTGTAAATAATAATTAATAATCTTAGAAAGCTTTCTTAATATTTAACAAATGTTCCTTTAAAAATAGTATGGGTAAGTAAAAGGAACGTGCCCCCTAGGAGGGGCATATTTCATTACTTTCACCACCTACGTTCCCTTTAGAACGTATTGTTTTCGATATTTCAGTAAATCTAATATGTAAGTTGTTCTATTATTAGGAAGTCAACTCATACAGTTGAAACATAATATCTCCACTTAGCACAACAGTGTTTGTACATCATATCTATCGATTGAATATGAGTCAAGTGTTGTTTCCCTAACAATAGAAGGCTGTTTAAATATTTGTACTATACGGTAATTATTATTACTCTAGGAAACGTAGCATTAAAAAATCGAAAAATTTTTGGGCGCCATTTTTCAACTGGAATATCTTGGGGAACTCAATAGGAAAGGCGTGCCATCTCGAGAGTATCGACATTTTTATTACAATTAAATTTAATGATAAATTCGTCTTGGTAAAAGGTATATTATTTTAATAAGCCCCTAGAAGGGCTACAAATATAAAAACAAAACGTTTTCTCTCTGTAACAAGAGCATCATCAGTGTTACCTAAAATAAGTATAACCGTATTAATTAAGACAAAATGTTAAAGTTAAAATGATGACCAAGGTAAAAACAAAGTTTGGTTATACTTAGGGGCCGTCCATTAATCACGTGATGTTTTTTTGGCATTTTTTAACCCCCCTCCCCCTTGGTCATACATGGTGAGATTTAAAACTAACACCCCCCCCCCCCCTACCCACTATATCACGTGTATTTTTTAGTATATACCAAAAATCTATTTTTTTAAATAATTATAAAATACACATCATTTAATTTTATTGAAAAAAATTAAAGGCTACAATAATAACGTTTAGACACAGAAAGGTTGCAGGTTGTTTTTGACTGACATAAAATAATGAAAGAAATCCGAAAAAAAATGTTGTACTAAATTATAATAGGGGAGGACAGTATGCTAAATTTGCAGTTACTCGAGCGTTATGGGGACCTATTGGGTTGTGATGATTAGGTTCTAAAACCAAAAAAAGTTAAGTAAAGTTTTCCATTTAAGTGGGGACTTTCCATTTTTTAATTTAATCTTCCATTTTCAACAATGGTTTTTTCCGATTATAGCATCTATCCATAATTCGAAAAAATGTCTCGAATAAAAGTTACTTATTTTTACTTAAGGAATCCAAATTTTCAATAAAAAAGGGAGGCTCCTATTTAAGATTTTAAAGTCGACTACACGACCCTCACCCTACCCCCGTGGGAGGTCGTGTTCCGTGTCATTTGCTAGATTTTTCAAAAATATGGAATACATATGTGTATTTTGCAGTTTTTTGATCTGATGTTCATTTCGCGAAATATCGCTTGGTTCCTTTAAAACTTTAAATTTTTCCCCCACCTTCTCTGTGGGGGGATCGTGATTGGTATCATTCGATAGATTTTTGAAAATATTGAAGACGTATATTTTAATTTTTCGTTCTGACGTTTATTTTCTCTAAATACTCGCTTTGTTCTTGTGAAACTTTGTGACTCACCCATTTCCTTACGCCCCGCTTAAACCGTAAAATTTTTGAAATGTACACTGTTCTGCTACTTAACTTACCTTATCTTAATCTGACAAGTTCGAGTTTTTTTAAGGATAGATTTTTTTTCGGACCGTTTGGTATGGACTACTGTTCTACTAATAACCATATATTTAGCTCCTAATAAAGTTCAAACTATGTATGTATAACACAGGGTGACAAACAAAATTTCGACCAATCACGTGCCGAATTTCATACAATTTTCGATACAAGAACTTGCATAGTGTCATACAGGGCACAAATGTACGTACAAGAAACGATACAAGAAAATGTATATCAGAAACGATATTAGAAATGATCAAGAAAATGCATAGTGCCATACAGCCTTTATACAGATCACCTAGTTTACAACATTGTTATGATGGAAAAAGTACGACGTTAACAGTTCACGCATGTATTCAGTGCCAAAACAACGAATAACTGACAGGATTTTAAGCATTTCCAATTCATCAGATAGTAGGTATAACACATATGTAAAGACTAAAAGCCCATAAATAAAATGGAGACAGCGGCACAGTCCCGGTCAGTATTCCTAGTGGAAACATATGCTACATTCACAACAAAATAATTCGCAATGGGTCCCTTCTTATCTTAACATTTAAGATAATTTGGGTGGAACCAAAGAAAATTAATGTGTTGCTGAGTTGTATAATATTATGAAAGAGAAGTGAATTATTTTCATTAGTCACAGCAATGCCACTTTCGATTTTTGTACGCATTTGATGAAAAAATAAATATACGTAACGTCACTTTTCTGTCGAGTATCAGACATTTTCCGACAAAATAAATACACGTGATATATTACTACACCCCCCTTCCCTCTTGTGATTTTTCGTGATTTTTGAAGTTATACTTCTTTACGCGCATATGAGGGTGAATTTTAATAGGATTCAAACCTTTGATCCCGGCGCAGTCGCATTACAACTTTGTTCTGATTGGATGTTCAAATGACATGTCAAAAATTATCCAATATGGCAGCTGTAGCACAGCTGTGGTGTGGACGGTTGACGGTTTGGTTATATATGGTTGTTGAGTTTTAAAATTTGTGGTAAGAGAAACAACAAACAAAGGTTAGTTAATAGTTATACTGCCTTTTTGAAGTTATACTTCTTTAGGCGCGACTTCATTGAGGGTGAAATTTTAGTAATCTGCGCACACAGGCAGTATGGAGTTCGTTACTAAATGTTTTAATTTATGTATTTATCAGTCCAGAAAAGGTGTGGAAAGAATATATTAGTGTTTTTAAATATATTTTTCTACAAACGTGTTAAAAATGCAATTTGTAGCACTCCATAGGAGCGTTAAAAATGCTACTTTAAAGCACCGGTGTTTTAAAAATTTTAAGGCACTGCAGTTAAAAGTGAACTGTCAAATTGTGAAACGTCAAAATATTTATATTTCATTGAGTAACATTAACAGATATTAATAATACTTATTTACGAATGTTTCTTCTAAAATTTAGGAATATATTAATTTTATAATACATTTAAGTATGTAGTAATTTTCTTTACAATTTTTACTTACCAATTTGTTTTGTTTATACCTAATATCGCCGTTGTCTAGCAAGTGTCTGCGTAGATTAGCGGAATGTGTATTTAGCTACGGACCTGTTAATACTTTGTTCGATTCCCACATAAGGAATTTTTTTTTGTTTATTATTAATGGTTATTGACATCTTAGACTATTATTATATGGACTTATAAATGATTAAAAATAATTAAAATAATTAATCGGGATGTTGCCCAACTATTTACCGGGTTGCAAATTTATAATAATTTACTATTGCAAAATGCACTTTTGAAATGAATTTTTCTTATGCACAAATGCAATTTCAGATTTCTTATTCATTACAATAGTTCACAAAATTTCCTGACATTCTCACGAATCCAACGCACCAAACTGCATTAAAATCCGTCTTACTGCGCCAAAAATCGAGAGTAAGGCCTTTTTTTGTGCTTCAATGCCTCGACTAATTCGGCCAGAGATCGAGAGGTCGTGAGTTCGAATCCAGTGCAATCCTATACTTTTTTTATTTTTTTGAAAGCGGTAAGCACAAAATTAGTTTGGTGTTTAAAAAAAATTAAAACAAACTGTTTAAAGTATATTTATTTTTAAGAAATCATATAATAGAAGTATAACTTCTTACGTGCGTACAAAGTACACACACATTCTTTTTTATGAACCCCTCCCCCCTCTTTCGAGCATCACGTGATTAATGGGCCGCCCCTTACAAGAACATGGTGAGCCACCCAAAAATACAAAGGTTAAAACCTTTTAAAAATAGCCTAAAAGTCTTATATAATTGTAAACATAGTAAAATCCAAAGGATGGATATAATCCCTATGGATATGGCTTTAGGGCAACATATGACTCCCACACGTGATAAGTGGGTTACTAGATAATAATTAATTATGTTAAAAGAGGTGCCAGGCAACTAACAGGTGAGAGTTCGAAAGCGAATCTGTCTGATGTCAAGACAACAACTGTCAATGAAACTTAAAGTTTTATGAAATGTTAGTTACACAACAAAATGCTGGTCCCTGTTAAATGCCTTCTTAAGGTCCACGAAACATAAATATGTTGGTTTGTTGTATTCTAACGATTTCTCTTGAACTTGCCTCATTATAAATATACCGTCGGTGCATGATCTTCTAGACCTAAAACCTGGTTGTTCTTCTTCTAAAGATATAATTTCATTCAGTTTGTTATCAATTTGGTTGTTAATTTTAATGTTGAGTTTAATAATCCCAATAGATCCCAACTCAACCACGAAATAGGTTACAAATACGGAAAACGGAGTTTATTGACATATTCACTGAAGTGTATATGTGTTCGTCGTTTGTTTCACTTCGTTAGTATTACCTATTATATCTTGAAAGTAATAATTGTCTTTATTACTTTAAACAGCATAGTTATCGTATGACTTGTCTATTATGATAATTTAATTTGTAATAATGAAACACGCAAAATACACTCATAACTAGTTTTCCAATCATTGTTTTTTTTACAGATTAGATAAACAAATAACTGACTAATAATAATTTTACTAGAACATTGAATAACCACAGCAAGTGCATTTGTGGAGTTTTTAAATTAAAATTTAACTGAAACAATTTCTTCTTGAAACTATCAATAAATATTGAAACTATGTGTCAAAAAGGTGTTTTCAGAACAAACCAGATGTTTATTCTGATCTGAGGACAACCAATCCGTGCAGGTGTGGTACAGGGGGATGTAGTGGAACCAGTCCTGTAATATATACTGTACATTAGTGACGTGCCGCCCACCTTGGGCGGCAACATATGCTACATTTGCCAACAATACAACGTAACATTAACACGGAATCTACCGAAAAAGTAAACAAAAAAAATACCAAATTAGACTTCACTATCCTCACTACAACACCGGGTAGTTTTAACCTCTTCCACAATTCGTCTCCAGTCTTCTGTCGCTTCTTGGTCACATCCTTTTTTCGACTGGCCTGCAACGCTCTCAAATCTTCCCTCACGTCCTACACTCATCGCTTCCTTGGTTTATCTCTCGTCCTTGTCCTTTCGAATCATTCTAAATTAGACTTAATAAGCTGACACCACTACTCGTACTTGTATCTTCTACACTCACTGCACTGGCAAATCTGTCTCTATCCAATGCGTTTCTAAAAAAAGATGTTGCATCAAGGCCGGTCCAGTCTCTGATATTTTTAAGCCATGAAATCAAGCGCCTATTTTAACAAGCAGTTAAAATTCAGAAAAAAGTATTAACTATTCGTTACACCAGCTTATTACATAGTCCATTCTTTCACGGTTTTTGCTCCAAATTTTAAAGAACCGCTTGGATTGACATGAAATTTGGCATACGCATAGCTTACATGTCAAAGAAAAAAAGTGATATTGTGCCGATGCGTGCTTTTGCCCTGGGGGTGACTTTCACCCCCTCTTGAGGGTGAAAAACTATATGTTAAAAATATGTCCGGAAATGGATAAACTGACTAATTTTAAGTAATTTTTGTTTTATAGAGCTTTTTCGTCAAGTCAACACTTTTCGAGTTATTTGCGAGTGAATATGTTCATTTTTCAACAAAATAACTACATTTTTAGACGGTTTTTCACAAATAACTCAAAAAGTAAGTATGTTATCGAAAAAAACGTTCTTGGCAAAAATATAGCATGTAAAAAAGTAAAAGAAATGGTGTACGCTTTAGGTCTCTGGACCTCGTAGAACCAGAGTTATAGCCAATGAAAAATATATTCATATTCACCAAATTTTAAATAGAATATTTCGAAGTGAAATATCGAAAAAATGAAGCACTTTTTGGGGAAAGCCCATAAGTGTTTAAGAAAAGCTGTATTTCTGTTTTTATAAAAAGTTCCTAGCATTAAATTTAAGCAAGTTACGCTCAAAATAAAGTTGCTCCCTTTTGTTCAGCTGATTTGCTGTTCACGTGGGCTCAAAATGGTCTGACTCAGCCATGTTGTCTTTATAAAGTAATAAAAGAATTTAGATGTGATTCTATTCACTGTAAAGGGTTATTATACCCTATATCTGTGGCTTTTGCCCAGTATTCATGTTTTTTGTTGTGTTGTTAAGCAATTGCTCTTCTATGAAGGTATTTTAAGAGGACGTAAGTTTTTCACCCATTTTTTATATGAAAAAATCTTATCTTAAATATGTCCTTTTAGGAAGCTCTGATGATGGCACGTTATGTGCTGAAAGTACTTAGCTGATATAAAATATATTTTTTACACACTATCAAAAGTTTTTTGAAAACATACACCTGTTTGCCGTTTTGACCTATTTAGAAGTGTGTACAAGTCTTGCAGTCTTTTCCAATTCCCTTTTGTTTTGGCAAAAAAAATCGGGAAGACCACCCCCTAATTAGCAACTTAAATTAAATTAATTGTTACCGCTCCACAAGTTATTTTACTTATGTTCTGTTTATATGATCTGTAAGTTTCATCGATTCAAAGTGCTTATTTTTGAAAAAATTTGGTTTTAAAGTAAAATTTTTAAAAATTTTAATTTTGTAAAATATGCTTTTTTTCAAAATAACTTAAAAATCGTTAGAGATACCAAAAATCTCGAAAAACAAAAAAGTCAGCATTGCTTTTCTGAATATCATGTATTTTTGTGTTTTTCTAAATTTGCATACATTCGTGATCAGTGACTCGTTCAACCCCTTTTAACTACAGCCCTTTCAAAAATAAGGACTTTGAATCGATGAAACTTACAGATCATATAAACAATACATACACGAGTCAAGAAACTTGTGAAATCGTAACGATTAAGTTCATTTGATCTTCTAATTAGGGGGTGATTTTCCCGATTTTTTACCAAAAAAAGGGACTAACTTTATTTTGAGCGTAACTTGTTTACTTTTGATGCTAGAAATTTTTTTTATAAAACAAAAATGAAGCTTTTTTAAACACTTTAAATAAGTTGTAATGAGTTTTCCCCGAAATGTGCTTCATTGTTGGTTATTTCACTTTAAAGTATTCCATTTGGAATGTGACAAATATGAACCGATTTTTAATTAGCTATAACTCTGCTTTTACTAGGTATAGAGACGTGATATATACACCATTTTTTTAAACTTTTTACAGGCTATATTTTTTCTATGGATGTTTTTTCGACAAAATACTTACTATTTGAGGTATTTGCGAAAAACCGTCTAAAAGCGTGGTTATTTTGTTGAAAAAATGAACATATTCACTGGCAAATAACTCGAAAAGTATTGACTTAGTGAAAAAAATCTATAGAACAAAAGTCACTTAAAATTAGTCAGTTTATCCATTTTCGGACTTACTTTGGACGAATAATTAGGGGGGGTGAAAATCACCCCCGGGGCAAAAGCACATATCGGCACAAAATCACTTTTTTTCTTTGACTTGTTAGCTATGTGTATGCCAATTTTCATGTCAATCCAAGCGGTTCTTTAAAATTTAGAGGTTTTGCAATATTTTACCGTTAAAGAACGTAACCATTCGTTATACAAGTAATTAAGTATATTTTTATAAAAAAACTAGCTGACCCGGTGAAATTTCAATTTCCGACTTTTTTTTTTTTTTTTTCTTCCTTATTGGCTTTGGATTACTTGATCCATTCAGCCACGATAGATAATAAATTACTGTTTGCTACAATATTCCAAATATAATACATTGCATTACATAATACATTAGGTACATGTGCGCACATATAATACGTATGCACGCACATACATACATACATATGTAGAAGTGGAAACATTTAATTGACCAGTAGGTATACTCCTCATTCATGGCCCTAACCAACTTAAATTAATTTACAAATAATTAAATCGACAAAAAAAAAAAACTACATGCTAATACTAAATACTAATACTAAATGCTAATAAATATATGTTTTTTTTTTTACACAGCGATAAGGCTTCAACCCGGATCAACCCCTCGGAGGTTTACACCCTCTTTGTGTTTTTAATTTTTTTTTTTCCTTTTTTATTTTTTTATAATTTATTATACTTTTTTTTTTCTTTTTTTTTTTTTTTTTCTTTTTTTTATTTTTTTATAATTTATTATACTTTTTTTTTCTTTTTTTTTTTTTTTTTTAATAAGATTTAATTTTTTTTTTTAAACTTTTTTTTTGTATACATATTTTTTTATATTTTTTTGTATATTTTTTTTTTTTTTTTAAGTTTTTCAATATAAACTTTTATACAATTCTATTCTTATTACCTCCCTGCAAAATCTACTTAATGAACTTTCACAGGGAGACAATATTACATAATAAGGATAAACATAAAAAAACAGTAATTATTGCTAAACACATTCAGCCGGACTCATTCAGTGCAAGTTAAATTTTCCTCTTAGTCCTTTTTAAAAACTCCCAGATGATTTGTTTAATTTTAGAATTTCTACGAGACAAATATAAAAGAGAAGCATTATTTTGTGGGAAAGGTATTTCTTCTTGAACCAGATTGTGCATCAAAAACTTAATTGCAACATCATTATGTTTGCATCCAAACAACCAATGATTAATATCGTCAACATATCCATTGCAATCGCAAAGATCTGATTCGGATAGGTTAAATCTATAGAGGTATGACTTGACAGTGGCATGATTAAAGAGACATCTAATAAACATGGCATATATATTTCTATTGGGATAACTTCTGATAGCAAAAGGCTCAGTAGGTAAACTAGGATGAATTTTGGTGTAGAGATTGTTGCTTCGATTGCAGAAAGCGTGCCACTCAATATCCCAATTTTGTTTCAAACTTTTCTTGCGAGTAGCTGTTAGATCGCTTCTATCTAGCCAAGTTATTTCCGATCCTTTTAAGAGTGCCTCTTTAGCAAAAAAATCTGCTTTCATGTTACCGGAAATAACAATATGTCCTTTTACCCAGACGAAAGTTACAGAAGTCTGTTTTTCCAGTAGCTTTAGTTGGTTTTCTAAAATTTTGACGACAAGGCTATTTTTATATAAATGTTTACGTGTGTTTTCTAGAGCTAATAACGAAGATCTTGAATCTGACATAATTACAACTTGCTTGTTAGAAATTTTTTTGTTGACAGCCCATTCTAAAGCTTGATAAATCGCGAACATTTCTGCAGAGTATATGGAACATTGTTTATCTAACTTGAACATCAAGGATTCTTGGTGATCCGGAATATATACAGCACATCCAACTCCCAATCTTGATTTTGAACCATCCGTGAAAATCCTGCATGGATTATCAAGCTCGGCTATATGTTGCTGAAAGTCAACTGGATTCTCACTGTCAAAATTTGGGAACCAAACATTAACATTGGCATAAGATATATTAAAACTCGATTTAAAGAAAGTTAATTCACCTGGACTGTTTAGGTGCTGAGAAACATTCGAGTATGCCACTGCTAAAATAGGAGAATTCCTGTTGTGCCACCATTTGTCGACAAGATTAGAAACAGAGATGTTACATATTTTTTGTAGTAGTTCAGTTTGGTTGTAAGATTGGCATTTAAGAATAAATTTTTCAGCCAAAAATTTCCGACTTATTATCGACTTATTTCGTGTGCTTTAAATGATGACGCACAGGTAAAGACTCGCGGACTCAACTGTACATACACACATTCATTTTTATTTATATAGAAGAGGGAATATTTAGATGGCTGTTAAAAAATAACGGTTGGTGATAGAAAAGTGAAAATTTAGGGTTGAATTTATCTTTTGGTTCTACATCGTATAAAATTAAAAAAGAACAGTTTGTTCAAAAAAACAAAAAAAAAATTATGGAGGGGCAAGCCCCCTTTTTACTTAGTTTGGTCGTACCAACTATAGTCCGTTCATTAACGGTAAAATATTGCAAAACCTCTAAATTTTAAAGAACCGCTTGGATTGACATGAAATTTGGCATACACATAGCTAACAAGTCAAAGAAAAAAAGTGATATTGTGCCGATATGTGCTTTTGCCCTGGGGGTGGTTTTCACCCCCTCTTGGGGGTGAAAAAATATTCGTCCAAAGAAAGTCAGGAAATGGATAAACTGGCTAATTTTAAGTATTTTTTGTTCTATAGAGTTTTTTCACTAAGTCAATACTTTTCGAGTTATTTGGCAGTGAATATGTTCATTTTTTCAACAAAATAACCACACTTTTAGACGTTTTTTCGCAAATAACTCAAATAGTAAGTATTTTGTCGAAAAAACATTCTCAGCAAAAATATAGCCTGCAAAAAATTTTAAAAAATGGTGTATATATCACGTCTCTACACCTAGTAGAAGCGGAGTTATAGCTAATGAAAAATAGGTTCATATTCGTCAAATTCCAAATGGAATACTTTAACGTGAAATAACCAAAAATGAAGCACATTTCGGGGAAAACTCAATACAATTTATTTAGTGTTTAAAAAAAGCTTCATTTTTGTTTTATAAAAAAAATTTCTAGCATCAAAATTAAACAAGTTACGCTCAAAATAAAGTTAGTCCCTTTTGGTTTTGGTAAAAAAATCGAGAAAATCACCCCCTAATTAGTATCTTTAATGAACTTATTCGTTACGACTTCACAAGTTTCTTGACTCATGTATATATTTTTGAAGATATTCTTCTTTAGCGGCGAATCGATTGAGGGTAAAATTTGATTGATCCGCGCGCATGCGCACACCGACAGTATGGTATTAGTCGTTATACGGGCTCTGATTGGGTATTGAAATTTTGAAATGATCTGTCAATAATTGTTCAATATGGAGGTTATCGGTAAACAAAAATATTGTATAATATTAGTTTTTATTGATGTGTGGACAGAAATAAAATCAAATTTATAATTATAGTGACTTTTTAAATAGTTTTGAAAAGCCGCAGGTACGTAATTCTAAATGTTTCAGTTGGAAATACCTAATAGTTTCAATACCTATCTATTTGGAAAATGTAAACAAAATAATGTAGTTACCTATTGTAGGCAATGCTTTAATTTACATAATCTGATTACGAACAAACTTTCTACAAATCTTCATCTCATACAGGGTGTTTCAAAAAAAGGTAACCCCGTCTCTAGGGTAGGTAAAAAACTGAAAAATAATTGGGGTTTTGCTTAGTAAAAAATTTTTGTAACGACATCCGTTTTCAAGATACAGGGCGTTGAAGAAAAAAAATTTTACGCATTTTTGAAAATTCAAAAATTGAAACAAGGTTTAAAAACTCTAATTATTGTTGATTTATCGTCATAACAATCAATAAATGTCAGATTTCCGTGGCACACTTGGAGAAAATAGAGGTATACCTATTAGAACTTTATCATTACTACCAGCATCAATTATTACTTCATAATTTTCAAATCAAAATATTCCGAAAACGGTACACAGTGTCGAGTTTTACCAAGAGTACCTTTTTCGTGTAAAATTGAATGATGTTTAAGTTTACTTGAAATTTTGATTAATAATTATACTCTTAAAAAAGTTATATTGACTAATACTTAGTACGATCCGTGTAACTAGCGCCCTCTATGAGAATCAGATATAAAAATAAATTCATGGGATATATCAGCTTCCAAAACATATTCGTATAAAATTGCATTACAATTTTGCCAGTAGTTTCGGCAAAATCGTAAAAAATGCGTAAAATTTTTTTTCTTCAACGCCCTGTATCTTGAAAATGGATGGTGTTACAAAAATTTTTTACCAAGCAAACCTAAATTATTTTTCAGTTTTTTACCTACCCTAGAGACGGGGTTACCTTTTTTTGAAACACCCTGTATATCGTTTTCTTACTCTATATTTTGTTGTATTTTATTTCGACAAAAATCAAACTAATAATTTTATTAAATTCATATAAATTTATGGTGTAAACGTTTAGTTTGTGTATATTCCCACATGACGTATACGCGAATGTGGTGCAGTTTGAAATGCCGTCAACTTTGGTACGGCGCGGTAGACGTGAAGTGGGTTCGAGCCCCAAGCAAGTTATTATTTTTTTATTTTTTTTTATAGATTTTATGATTGTAAGTATATTATTATATAATTTTTGAAGATATTCTTCTTTTTTGAAAGTGGTAGATAAGAAAGTTAGTTTGATTTTTAAATAAAATAAGTACAAATAACCTTTTAAGTATATTTACTTCGTTTAAATTACCTATTATATAATAGAATATCTTCTTACGTGCGTACAAAGTACACACACATTCTTTTTTTATATGATCTGTAAGTTTCATCGGTTCAAAGTCCATATTATTGAAAGGGCTGTAGTTAAAAGGGGTTAAACGAGT
Organism: Diabrotica virgifera virgifera; assembly: GCF_917563875.1. NCBI lineage: Eukaryota > Metazoa > Arthropoda > Insecta > Coleoptera > Chrysomelidae > Diabrotica > Diabrotica virgifera. The sequence goes on along the minus strand of NC_065444.1, from coordinate 4,341,246 downwards.
CACCAAATCTTAATCAATTTTTGTCTGACAGAAAAACAAAAAAATACATGATATTCAGAAAAGCAAATCTAACTTTTTTTGTTTTTCGAGATTTTTGGTATCTAACAAATTTTAAGTTATTTTGAAAAAAAGCATATTTTTCAAAGTTTAAAATTTTTAAAAATTTTACTTTGAAACCAATTTTTTTCAAAAATAAGTACTTTGAATCGATGAAACTTACAGATCATATAAACACAACATAAGTAAAATAATTTGTGGAGCGGTAACGATTAATTTAATTTAAGTTGCTAATTAGGGGGTGGTCTTCCCGATTTTTTTTTGCAAAATAAAAGGGACCAACTTTATTTTGAGCGTAACTTGCTTAAATTTAATGCTAGAAAGTTTTTGTAAAAACAGAAATAAAGCTTTTTTAAACTCTTTAAAAAAGTTATAATAGATTTTCCCCAAAAAGTGCTTAATTTTTTGAATATTTCACGTCGAAATATTTTATTTGAAATTTGGTGAATATGAATCTATATTTCATTGGCTGTAACTCTGGTTCTACGAGATCCAGAGACCTAACGCGTGAACCATTTTTTTTTACTTTTTTATATGCTATATTTTTGCTAAGAACGTTTTTTTCAACAAAATACTTACTTTTTGAGTTATTTGCGGAAAACCGTCTAAAAATGTGGTTATTTTGTTGAAAAATGAACATGTTCACTTGCAAATAACTCGAAAAGTGTTGACTTGGCGAAAAAGCTCTATAGAACAAAAGTTACTTAAAATTAGTCAGTTTACCCATTTCCGGACTTATTTTTTAACATATATTTTTTCACCCCCCAAGAGGGGGTGAAAGTCACCCCCAGGGCAAAAGCACACATCGGCACAATATCACTTTTTTTCTTTGACATGTAAGCTATATGTATGCCAAATTTCATGTCAATCCAAGCGGTTCTTTAAAATTTAGAGCAAAAACCGTGAAAGAATGGACTATGGGCCATTCCACGAACATACGCCTGTTTTGGATTACTTCGACAACGAATATTTTACTGTGCAACATAAGAAGTACGAAAGTAAATGGCGCTAATAATTATTCCAATAAACAACAATGTAATTTGCAATTTACTTTCGTTCTTCTTATTTTGCACAGTAAAATATTCGTTGTCGAAGTATGTAATCCAAAACAGGCGTATGTTCGTGGAATAGGGTATACTAAGAAAGTCGGCGTTAAGTAAATTTCAATTTCCGACTTATCATCGACTTATTTCATATGCTTTAAATGATGACGCACGGGTAAAGACTCGCGGGCTCAACTGTACATACAAACATTCATTTTTATTTATATAGAAGAGGTAATATTTAGATGGCTGTTAAAAAATATCGGTTGGTGATAGAAAAGTGAAAATTTAAGGTTGAATGTCTCTGTTGATTCTACATCGTATAAAATTAAAAAAGAACAGTTTGTCCAAAAAAATAAAAAATAATTATTTGGTGCAAGCCCCCTTTTTACTTAGTTTGGTCGTACCAACTCAGAAACCTTCCCAGGTTCATGTACCACAACTTTCAATAATGTCATCATATGATCAAATGCATAGTTTGGGAGTCTATAAGGTACATACGTACATACAAACATTCATTTTTATTTATATGGAAGAGGTAATATTTAGATGGCTGTTAAAAAAACGGTTGGTGATAGAAAAGTGAAAATTTAGGGTTGAATGTTGAATGTATCTTTTGGTTCTACAACGTATAAAATTAAAAAAGAACAGTTTGTCCAAAAAAATAAAAAATAATTATGGGGGAGCAAGCCCCCTTTTTACTTAGTTTGGTCGTACCAACTCAGAAACCTTCCCAGGTTCATGTACAACAACTTTCATTCAGGTCGTCATATGATCAAATGCATAGTTTGCGAGTCTATAAGGTACATACATACATACAAACATTCATTTTTATTTATATAGATTAGAAGTTTATCCTATAAAAGAAAATTGTTCGTGGTATATAAATGTTGGTATTTTTAATAATAAGGTAGTGTGAGATCCAAAAAAAAACCTATTTTAAAAGTGGTGTCTACAATGTTTTTAAAGCCTATTTAACTACAAAAACAAATTTTAATATCATACTTAGACATGAAAAATGTTTATTGTCATTATAATTGCCAATATACTTATAACTTGAAGATAAGAAACAGTATATTATTTCCATCCTTAATTGGACTGTTGAATACAATACAATTTACGTAGTCTGTATAAAATGCAGAGGCGGCTTTACCTATTGTGCAGGGTGTGCGGTGCACACGGGCGCCGGGATGTTGGGGGGCGCCGAGCGCCAAAGAGCGGGTCGTTTACTTTGTTTCAACATAAAATATGCTTTAAAACGATTAATGAAAAATTACATTGGCACTTAGCGCCATAACAGACGGGCGACTGTGGCCGGCCACTCTGTGGATCAACAAAAGTAGTTTACCGTGGGTTCTTATGGCCGGCCACAGTCGCTCGTCTGTGATGCAACGTCCACTCCACATAAGAACCCACGGTCAATCATCGGAAACTACTTTTGTGGATCCACAGAGTGACCGGCCACAGTCGCCCGTCTGTTATGGCGCTTATGCGCCATGAAATAATGTTGCGGGGACGTATCAATGGCAAGATTGAGAGGTCGGGAGGCTTATTTCAGAGGCAATTTGGTTTTTGTAAAGGGAAAAGCATGTTGAGTCTATTCGACACTTTGCGCAATAGAGGGGATGAACACCGTTGGGTGTTCGATGTTAGAAACAACACTGTTGTTGTTCGATGTTAGAAACAACACTGTTGTTGTTCGATGTTAGAAATGCATTCAATACGCAGCAATGGAACGAGGTAATGAAGGTAATGGAGGAGTGAGAATGTCCTGGTTACCTGATGAACGTGGTAGCGGACTGTCTTTCTGAGAGAAGAATTATGGTGGAGAAAGGATCTGTCTTGGGCCCTACGCTATGGAACCTGGCATTTGACGGGATGATGAACTGTGGATATGGAGAGGGTACGATTCCCCTTCGCATTCGCGGACGACCTCGCTTGTAGTGGCGGGGGACGAGCCAGATCTTAAATAGCGGGTACGGAACGCAGGCGGCGTTGTGAAGAAATGGATGATACAGTAAGGACTGAAACTCGCAGCAGAGAAGACCGAAGCCATCATTCTGACAGGGAAAAGAAGCAGGCAAAGTGTGGAACTACAATGTGCAGGGGCGTGTCTTATACCCAAAAAACACGTAAAATACCTAGGAGTGACGTTGGACCAGAACTGAAAGTGGAGGGAGCACGTGCGTGTGGTGACTCAGAAGGCTGCAAACAGTGCGGCTGCGTTGGGGAGGGTGATGCCCAACATTGGGGGACCCAAATCCGAAAGGAGTAGGGCCTTGCACGGCGTTGTGCAGTCGATCGTCCTCTACGCGGAACCTCTGGAATGAGGTGGTAGAGATACATGCCTACAGGGGGCTCATGACACGAGTGGACAGAACAAATCTGCTGCGAGTGGTATGCGATACAGGACTGTGTCTGCCGCAACCTTGTAGGCCATCACTGGATGTGTTCCGCTGCATGTGTTGGTAGTGAAAAGAAAAGAACTGTATGAGAGAAGAGACCTAGAGATCACTATGGCCGAGAGAAGACAGGAAAGAGAAAGGACAATTGAAAGATGGCAAGAAGAATTGAACAACACGGAGCATGTGGCACAGTGGACAAATATGCTGCTCCCGAACCTAAAATATTAGGTGGACTGTAGTCACAGGCGCCTGGATTATTTCCTAACGCAGGTGCTCACAGGACACGGGTGTTTTAGAGCCTACCTCTCTAGGTTCAGAAAGGCTGACACTGATGAATACCTATACTGCAGACACCAGGACACTGTTACACATACGATGCTAGAGTGCAACAGATGGATAGTAGAAAGGAACATAATGGAAAGAGAGGCAGGTGTAAATTTTGTGACAGTGTAATGAAGGTAAAGTGCTTCGGAAGTGATGTCGACCTTGCAGCGGCCATTCCTCTTTCGGAGCGCTGGATGACAGAGGAGGGTCTGGTTTGGCAGGTAGGCATTCGGCATAGCCTCGGCGACGAGAGGGCGTTTTAAAGTACCTAGGGAACTATTGCTAGGGCTACGAAAAATGAATCCTGCACTAAGGTCACTCAGGCGGCCTTCTGGACTGAGATGTCTTCCCATGTCTGAGATAAAGATTCCAGACCCTCCCTCTTTAAAGGTGAGGAAAAAAGGTAGGTACTTATTCGAGTATTCCATTTTAACTGCGCGTCTACCAAAGGGCGCCAGGGCATTGACTGCACACGGTCGCTACATGGGCTAGATCCGCCTCTGATAAAATGTGATATTTTATTAAACGTCTGAAACGTGAATTTGAGGCCTGGCTTCTTAATTCTTTATTTTGTTGAAGACTAAATGACGTCACGGGACCAGGTTGACGAATTAGGTTCAACCTTGTCTGTGATTCACATGTTATGCATTTTCAGGAAATAAGTACTGCGCTGATCAGTTTGACCATATCGTCGCCTTAATACAATAACTTGATAACTCGAAATTAGTAGTTCTGAGATAAAGGGGTTTAAAGATTTTAAAGATATTTGTGCTGCTACCATGATGTTGGTAATTTCGGAATTCATTCTGCTGCTCTAAAATATTGTTCCTTTAAGTTTTTGGCTACTGATCTATTTATCAATACGATGCAAATTTGTTTTCAAATATGGAAAATAACATGAAAAAGTAAAGTTATCAACTTTTAGCACTATCATAATGTTAACATTTGGTAATGTAGCCTGTCTTGCAAAGTGAACTTTTTAACAAAACTAATCTTTTAAGCATTATTTTGGTGAAAATTAGCGCTCCGCCATGGAGGTTGCCAGATTTGCTAACAATTCTCGAATTTTTGCATTAACATGAACCGAATCAACAGATAGCAATTACGTGGTAGGCTCAATGGTTTCAGAAAAACACGTGCTACAACTAGATAACTAGAGTTAGCTAGTTGTAGCATTCAGTGTACATCTCACTCACAATTATTTCAATTAAACAATAGCTTGATAACTCACCTTGTCAAATTTTAGCACTGAATATTAGGGGCATTTGAGTTTTATCAACGTTCGTCAATCATAAATAAATACTTTTATACCCGTTTGAAGTGAGTTATCAAGTTTTTACACAATATGGATGAAAATAAAATACATCTTGTGAACTAGTTATCTCAAAAACGTCAATTTTGCAGTTATCAAGTTATAGGCGACGATATTATGTAGAAGATTACTCTTCTTATTTTTTCATCAATTGTATTTTCTGTATCTACTTTTTATTATACACAAGACTATTATTATTAACTGAACAAGAACGAAGTAGAAATAAAACAAAATTAAAAATGAATAAACATTTTCAATTTTGTTGTAACTCGAAACTGCAGCCGTATTATATTTTCTAGTTCAATCAGAGAGTAGAGCAAGCATCTCTACCGGTTTCGGGGCTTTTTAGCCCGTCATCAGGAAATACATATACAGGGTGACGCATTAGTATGACAAAGTCCAATTACTCGTTTGTCGTAAGAGATACGAGAAAAAGTTATTTAGGTAAAAGTTGGGGCACTGATAGGACCATAATTTAAAAATATTTTCAAATATCTAGGAGCGTGCGTATTGACAGGATGACACAAACTTATGTTTTTTAAATGGAACACACTGTATATTTTTACATTTCTGGATTCTCCTCAATGTTTCCTTTCTTAAAATATATGGTTTTGTAATATTATATGAGTAGTTTAAAAGATAATTACGTTTTTTTGTTAATTTCGTAGCAACATTTACACCCTGTGGAATTGTAGTGATTTGACATCAAATTTTTATTTTATGTTCCAAGGATTTTTAATATAGTCTACTATTGTTAAACATTAACAGTGTAGCGAAATGTTAAATTTTAGTATACAGGGTTGGTCGAAACTCGGAATGAGTATTTTCTTAGTTTTCATAAATGGAACACCCTGTATTTTAGTTTTGTAATGAAATAATATTTTATGGTACTTTTTTATTTCTTAAGCATTCCCTATACCCTATATATAAGTGCTTTAATTTGTAAGTTATTCGTGATTCTTTAAGCCAAACATTAATTGCAAGAAAAATTAAGTGAAATTTTATTAGGTGACCGTGAAAATATTCAATCAAAAATAATTTTTCAAAAAAAATACATCATAATCTAGCCTGATCCTTAATTTATTAATATTGGATGAGATATCCAAATAAATTCGTAGTTAGCATTGTTGGTGCGCAAAATATTAATAAAAACATACAATATTCTACCTAGTCGGCTATGACACTAATTTTCCTTAAAAATTTGACATTATACTATTTTTATAGTTCCAGTTGCTTTGTTACCATTACTAATATGAATTTTTCTAATGAGGAACTGATAAGATGTTTGTGCTAATGGAGTATAACAAAAATGTGCTACTAGCAATAAGAATTTTTCATCAGAAATTCCCTGATAGACGACAACTAAGAAGAGAAACGTTTAAAAATATACTAGAACGGTTTCAACGGACTGGACACTTAGATTATGATAAATCTGATCGAACAAAAACTATTGTAAGTGAAGAAAACATGAATTAAATGTAATCCTTAGTGTCACTGAGGATCTGCATATTAGTACAACCGTTATTACAATACAAGTATCTAGTCTGTTGAAACATTAGAGGATGGAAAATTTTTTTGTAAAAAAATTTCCATCCTCTAAGGTTTCTACCCTTGCGACCACCGAAGAAGCTAAAACAGCAAAACCATATGTCCGCTTTATCTTTAATGCTTAAACACAACACTTAAAAACAAAATTCTTAAATCTCACTAGCAAATGGTACAGATTGTCCCAACAAATTTAAGAGCAATATTTTTATAAAAATGCGAATTAATTTAACTGTTGTTTTCACAACAAGGTTTATTCATTTTTAATTTATATATTTACTCTATTTGGAGTCCGAAGGGAACCATTCTCGCTGAGCAGATGGGATGTGAATTATAAATTGTAAAATTCCCTCATCTTTCTTTAGTCTCAGCACCCGTATGACTTGCGTTTTTAGAAGCCTCGGATGGTGTAACCAGATTTTCCATTGTTTTTAATCTGATGGGATATAAAATGGTATTTTAAATATAATTTTATGTGCTATTAGTAGACTTAGGCAAATATGCAAATAAAAAGGTATAAAATATGCGCATAAAAATATGCAGCATTTTACAAAAAATATGCACGTTTATCTAGAAAATATGCATGTAATTAAAAAAAATATTTACAGTATTTTTTTATTTACAAACATATTTACAATATCTCCACATGGTGTATTAATTAACATGTATATATTTTACTAACTAAGCTAATTAATTAAATATTTAAGTATTTAAGTATTTTAACAAATAAATAATTGATATTATTTCGAATTGTGGTAACAATAAATAATTATCAAATGCTGTTCAAAATTTTCTAACAAATACTTATGGCTTCTATCTGATTGTGATTACATAGGAAAACTTCTTTCGATAATAACTGATGTAATTGGGGCATTGTTCAAATTTACGATAATAGTTGGTTCTAAATTAAGTGCTTCGAAAAATATCCCAGCTAGTACTTGAACCACTTGAGAAATAATCTGGTAATAACCACTGTTTTTTTTTCATGGTAGCTTTAAACTTTTGAAAAATTTCCTATCCAATATGTATTACTTTTAACGTTTTGAAACACTGATTCAAATTCTTTTATTTAAAATGTACTGTATAACAATGATAATTATTTGGAGGATTCTAATTGACTAATAGTTTTCTGAATAAAACTATAGTTTGATTTTATGAATGACACCACGACACTAAACTGTCTATTTGCGGCATTTTCAAAGCACATTAATTATTCACAATTACGAAGACACGTGTTCACGGCTTATTTTACAAAAAAAAGCGAAATGGGCCATCAAAATAAAAATTTTTACCTAGAGATATAAACTGGCCGATTTTGGAACCTTTGTAACCAAAACGTGACAAAACTGTGTACATATAATAAGCCGCTTTTTTATTAGTTACTACATTCAGGTACCCAAAATTTGAATATGTACCAAGAGATTATAAAACAAAATTAAATATTAAGATTTCCAAGCTACTTGTTACAGTAATATAAAAATATATGTATAGTTACAACCAAAATTTAAAATTATATGCACTTTATGCACACTTATATAAAAATATGCAAAATCGGAAATTTTTGCATTTTTTATGCATTATATGCAAAATATGCAATTTGCATATTTGCCTAAGTCTAGCTATTAGATTAAAAACTTAAACTTTTTTAGGAATAAAACAATTTGAATGTTTTGGGCATATCGTAAACATGCGTGAAATCAACTGGAAGCAAAAAAGAGGTTTCATATGTTTATTCATATGTTCAATCTTCAACTGTAAACTTCAAACGTCATCTGAAGCAGTTCCAATATTGCCATCATGTTAATTCTAAAAGTAACATGCCACGTGCAAAGACCTTCGCAACAGTGTGTAATTTCTATGTCAAGGTAAGGGGTTGGAAACTGCTGGAGACCAGGAACAAGATTTATTGTTCAATCACACCTAAATATTTTCGCTTCCATCAGAGAGAGTGCTTTTCCTGCAATAGTCTCGTGTTCCACTAAAATAACTATTTTGTTCACACGCCAACACTAATTACGGATTTGAAATAAATCATCGTGAGGATTGAATACGGCATTCAAACCAAAATATAAAGATTTATTCTTTTCCGAGAAATTAGGAATTTATAGACAGCAAAAGCAGCTGCTAAATTAAAAGTTGGTTTTAAATTCCCATTTCATTTACACGGGGAGATATCAATATTTGATTGAGAATTGAAGATGAGTAGTGCAAAAGGGAGAAATAAACAATAAACTAAACAATCGTAAGATAATAGTCCATTCTTTCACGGTTTTTGCTCTAAATTTTAAAGAACCGCTTGGATTGACATGAAATTTGGCATACGTATAGCTTACATGTCAAAGAAAAAAAGTGATATTGTGCCGATGTGTGCTTTTGTCCTGGGGGTGACTTTCACCCCCTTTTGGGGGTGAAAATATAGATGTCCAAAATAAGTCCGGAAATGGGTAAACTGACTAATTTTAAGTAACTTTTGTTCTATAGAGCTTTTTCGCCAAGTCAACACTTTTCGAGTTATTTGCGAGTGAATATGTTCATTTTTCAACAAAATAACCATATTTTTAGACGGTTTTTCGCAAATAACTCAAAAAGTAAGTATTTTGTCGAAAAAAACGTTCTTAGCCAAAATATAGCTTATAAAAAAGTAAAAAAAATGGTGTACGCGTTAGGTCTCTGGATCTCGTAGAACCAGAGTTATAGCCAATGAAAAATAGATTCATATTCACCAAATTTCAAATAGAATATTTCGACGTGGAATATCCAAAAAATTAAGCACTTTTTGGGGAAAACTCATTATAACTTTTTTAAAGTGTTTTAAAAAATATTTATTTCTGTTTTTAGAAAAAGTTTCTAGCATTAAATTTAAGCAAGTTACGCTCAAAATAAAGTTGGTCCTTTTTGTTTTTGCAAAAAAAATCGGGAAGGCCAACCCCTAATTAGCAACTTAAATGAAATTAATCGTTACCGCTCCACAAATTATTTTACTTATGTTGTGTTTATATGATCTGTAAGTTTCATTGATTCAAAGTGCTTATTTTTAAAAAAATTTGGTTTCAAAGTAAAATTTTTAAAAATTTAAATTTTGAAAAATATGCTTTTTTTCAAAATAACTTAAAAATTGTTAGAGATACCAAAAATCTCGAAGAACAAAAAAAGTCAGATTTGCTTTTTTGAATATCATGTGTTTTTTTGTTTTTCTGTTAGACAAAAATTGATTAAGATTTGGTGTTTCTAAATTTGCATACATTCGTGATCAATGACTCGTTCAACCCTTTTAACTACAGCCCTTTCAATAATAAGGACTTTGAACCGATGAAACTTACAGATCATATAAAGAATATATACACGAGTCAAGAAACTTGTGAGGTCGTAACGATTAAGTTCATTTAAGATACTAATTAGGGGGTGATTTTCTCGATTTTTTTACCAAAACCAAAAGGGACTAACTTTATTTTGAGCGTAACTTGTTTAATTTTGATGCTAGAAATTTTTTTTATAAAACAAAAATGAAGATATTTTTAAACACTTTAAATAAGTTGTAATGAGTTTTCCTCGAAATGTGCTTCATTTTTGGTTATTTCACGTTAAAGTATTCCATTTAGAATTTGACGAATATGAACCTATTTTTCATTAGCTATAACTCTGCTTCTACTTGATGTAGAGACGTGATGTATACACCATTTTTTTTAAATTTTTACAGGCTATATTTTTTCTTAAAATGTTTTTTTCGACAAAATACTTACTATTTGAGTTATTAGCGAAAAACCGTCTAAAAGCGTGGTTATTTTGTTGAAAAAATGAACATATTCACTGCCAAATAACTCGAAAAGTATTGACTTAGTTAAAAAAACTCTATAGAACAAAAGTTACTTAAAATTATCCAGTTTATCCATTTCCTGACTTTCTTTGGACGAATATTTTTTCACCCCCAACAGGGGGTGAAAACCACCCCCAGGGCAAAAGCAAATATAGGCACAATATCACTTTTTTTCTTTGACTTGTTAGCTATGTGTATGCCAATTTTCATGTCAATCCATGCGGTTCTTTAAAATTTAGAGGTTTTGCAATATTTTACCGTTACAGAACGGACTATAAATATAGTTGTCATCACTGAAACAAATTAGAAATTTCGAGGAGCTAAAATTTTGAATGATAACACAATAGACTAAGTTTTCAATCTAATGGCATATAAAACAACATAATGTTATTCTACATCCCAATATTTTTGTCGGACACTTAGATTTTTGAAGATATTCTTCTTTAGCGGCGAATCGATTGAGGGTAAAATTGTACATGAACCACGCGCCTGCGCACACTGACAGTATGTAGTTCATTGCTAATCTTTCAAGATTGGTATGTATGTATCTGTAACCGTGCAAATAAGTCATTAAAAGAATATATTAGTGGTTTTAGGAAATGTATTATTTATTATAATTCTTGTGTTTTTGGATTTGTGTTTCCCTGTAGTAAAATAATGAAATATGTAGGTATAACATTTTTACAGTTTGTCGCCGTGTTGTGTAATTATATCCGAAACTTACGTGTCAATTCAAGTGGCTCGATGGCGTAGTTGGCAGAGCGGTGGGACAGAGAACGGAAGCACACGGAAAGTCGCGGGTTCTAATCCTGGACGATTCATACTTTTTTTTATTTTTCGTTATTTTAATAAAAATTTTTTGAAAGTGGTAGATAAGAAAGTTAGTTTAATTTTTAAATAAAATACAAATAACCTGTTCAGTATATTTACTTCGTTTAAATTACCTATATAATAGAAGAATATCTTCTTACGTGCGTACAAAGTACACACACATTCTTTTTTTATTTACAATATAATTACTTATACCCTCTAATTTTTCTCGGAAAAATGGTTGTAAATAAAAAAATTCCAGGAAATTGACATCTTTGGCGCATCCGACTGCGCATATGCCCTGTGAAAATTGTCCGACAAGGTTACCGCATTATTGTAAAAAGGTTTTATGGTAGATTTTGTTAACATTAGCCATGTGGTAATAAATTTATTATTTTCATAAATTTGACATATTTAGCGTGTCCGACGCGTCATATTGCCCAATATTTTTGTCCGACAAAATTGTTTTCGCTGTTTATATGATAAAAACCATTGATTAAAACAAAATGGCCAATGTGGTTATAAATTTTTTTCTTGCATAAAATTGACAACTTCCTGACAGCTTGACAGACAAACGCCCCACTACCATAATGTGCCAAGCTCCAAATTTGTCCGACTCCACCCAAATATCAAGTACAAAAAGTTTCGACGGTGTGGTCATAAGTAATAATTTTATATGTGGGTCCAAGGACTATAAAAACGCTTCGGCATAGGGTAGACTTTAAATTAAGAGATAAGTAGAGAGTATTCCCAAAATTTCATTAAAATCCATGCAGTAGGATAGAATTCGAAAGTAATATCCTGTGTTTGCTCTCATTGACCGGCGTATGCGTTTCATTGGCTTTAAACATAGATGTATGAGGGATTAATGCAATCGTCATTGTCTAATGGTCTTTTATTAATGAAACCATTTGTAGAAATTTATAATAATTAATGCTCTTCGAGTATATTATTTAGGAAATTACGAAACTGCTCATCATTTACACAACCATAATTTGATAAGTCAAAGGTGTATGCAGCAACATCCGCAATTTTTGTTACCAAATTAATAATATATTATTAGTAATTGATTGTTTCAATGATTCTAGGCTTATTTAAGTTTTTTCTTTACATGATTAAGAAATACCTAATCTTTTAAAATAAATCATTTGTTTCAGCTACATTCCAACTCGACTTTGGGGTTTCAGCGGTCACGTGCAAACAATCCTTCATAGTATTATTGGTAGAGTGAAATGTCCTTGGCCTACGGGAGAAAGGGTATTCCTCACACTGCAAGATGGCACAACATTAACCTACGATATGTATCAACCAATAGACACTCACTTTCCAGGTAAGAAAATGGTTTCAATAATTACTTGTGATAACCTCGGGTAATAACAGTCGAAGACAGAATTCGTTTTTTAAGACATTTATTTTTTCTAAACACACAAAAATGGAAAATTCTTTCGTCATTTATGTATACGTTCCACATATACGGCTTCAGTAGACCCTAGAAACTTAGTGTGAGGATATTTGATAGATACAAGAATAATAAATCCACAACTAAGGATATTCATCAGGAGTCATATCTATTTCTCAACGCCAAATTAGATGTGTCCAATTACCGTCCTCTCGGACGGTAACAGAATGATAATTACTTTCAACGCACGCAGTCGTTGGATACGATGGGGATTCATCGATTTCGTTCAGCTCACCTGTTCCGATGGGTAGGTAGGTATTCTCCTACAGAGAGAATGACGCCTAGTGGATTTCTGTTCGGTCTTTTATATTGTCAGTGTTTTGTTGAATATATAGGCGTACCCTAGACGATAAGAGTATATTATCGTCATATACTTATTGATTAGTATTTGCCAAAAATGGCAGACTTAGCTATTTTGCTCATCTGCGCAGAAAGCTAAGTACGAACGCAATCGGAAGAGAAGCGCCATCTCTCTTCCTCACGTTGTTACATTCCGTGCAAGTTTACAGAGTGTGAGCTTAATTTGTAAAGGAACATATAAAATGGAACTAATTTTTAAAATTACATATTTGTCACAGTATATAGGTTTATACAACAATCAGTATAGTCACTTGCCCTGAAGTACGTGATGAAAAAATGTTCCATTTTTCCCACTGCGCATCGAGAGCTTGCAGCCGGACGCACGCGCATAACAGCGTGTGTTATACTGCTCAACAATATTTTTGATACACTGCTCGAAAATAAATAGGACAAAGATTTTTCGAAATAAGGAATATTTTTCTACAATTAACGTTTACGAAGCTCTTGACAATTTATCGATAGTTTCCTAAATAATTATTATTGTTGTTCTGAAGACTTAGGGCCGGTACTTTATGTCTCCGTTAACAGCCGGTTAGTTAACCGGTGTTTAATCGGGACAGAAATATATGCATAACATAGACATAAACGCAATTATACTTATTATTATATTCATAAATAATTATAATAATAATTATAATTGCTTTTATTACAACGCAAGAGGCTCTATGAGGTACTTTTCTGTCCCGATTAAACCCCGGTTAGCTAACCGAGGTTTAACCGGGACATAAAGTACCGGCCCTAAATGTATCAGCTTTAATGGATTCATTGAGATTATGTACCTATTTTCAACTAAATAATTTTTTCTATATAAACAAAATTTTGGTCTAACAATGGGCTCTACTTTATCTTCATTGGTCTTCTTCTTCCAGTGCCTACTCCACTAATGAAGGTTGGCTATAACCACTGCAAATTAGTTTCTTAATTATTAGCGAATATATTTATGGATTTCTAAAGAAATATTGTATTCACTCAATTTTGCTGATATTATCATATTGTATTTCTTGGCTGTTGTATTGAAGATATGTGTTAATCTTTGGAGATTGTCTTCTGTCTCGGCGATTAATGTGGCGTAGTTTGCATAACCTAATATTTGGAGTTGTTTGTTCCCCATTCTGTAACCATGACCTTTACATACTGCTTCTATTATTTCGTCCATTTTTAGATACATTAAACAGCAGTGGGCTTAACGGGTTACCTTGTCTGACTCGGCTTTGTACTGGTATAAACTGTGTTAGTTTTCCATTTATCTTTGCCTGTATTCGATTATGGAAATAGATGTTTTCGATGGTTGGTATAATATTGATTCGCATGTCTCTTCTATAGAGTAAGTGTAAGACGTCTTCGACTTGGACGCGATCGAAAGCCTTTGTCAGGTCTATAAAACAGATATGCTGGTTTATTATACTCGATGGGCTTTTTTGTGATTTGTCTTAGTACAATACTGGCGTCTACGCTACAAACGCATTCAATATGCTAAGGAAAATGTGGTATTCACATCGGATGACAATTAAAACCGAAAAACTATTCAACAGCAACGTGAAGACTGTATTACTATATGGAGCAGAAACTTGGAAAGTGTCAAGAAAATGTATTGGACAGATGCAGGTATTCATAAATAAATTCCTAAGGAAGATTCTTAACATTTACTGGCCAAACCGTATATCAAACCAAGAGCTATGGACAAGAACTAACCAGAAACCTATGTATATCTAAGATAATATGCAAAAGGAAATGGAGTTGGATGGGGCACACACTAAGGAGACCTGACACAGACATAGCGAGGCAAGCCCTAGAATATACACCACATGGAAAGAGAAGACCAGGTAGACCAGTAGAAACGTGGAAAAGAAGTGTTGAAAAAGAAATTAATGCTATATAATACTAATATACATGGATTATATGACATATCACAGAAGCTCGAAACAAACGACTGTGAATGAAAAGCCCTATTGGGAAAACCTGGACAGAAATAAAGATCAATGCAAAGGATAAGACAGAATGGAGGCAGACAGTTGATGCCCTATGCTCCGTATGGAGTGAAGAGGAATAAGTAATTAAGTAAGTAATGATGTCTACGCAGGATCTTCCGGATCTGAATCGTTGCGAGAAATCTAAAAAACGAAGTACTGATGTCTTGTCAAAAGAGCTAATGAGGAAACTAATAAGAGGACTTTTCTATATAGGAAAAAAATAATAATACATTCGAATTATAAATTATATTTTGAGAATTTTAATTTTACAATACAAATTTTATTTTTTACAGATATATTCCCTAAATGCATTTCAAATTCATCCTTAAAATAAAGTTTAATAGGTACAAAAAATGAACTCATAAATTTCATGGAGAACAGATGGAAAAAGATGGAAAACATTAACTTGTGAGATAAAAAAAGATGAAACTGGTAGAAGTGGAAATTATCGTTATAAACGAATAAATTAACATAACATCAGATAAGAGTTTTAACCTGCTGACTCCATTTTTCACTTTGAGTGATATTGGGCTGGTTTCTGGGTCTGTGTACTTTCATACACCACCCCACAAACCCGCTGACACCAATGTAGTTTAGAAATAACTATCTCTAAACTACAGTGGAACCAGCGGGCTTGTGGGACAGCGTATGAAGGTACACAGACCTAGAAACTACCCCAATATCACTCACAGTGAAAAATGGAGTTAGCAGGTTAACACTCTTAGTCAACAATAACATTACATAGTTTCCCACCTTTAGACGTCCGTGACAGGAGTATTTTATAAAATTCTCCTGTCATAGTGACAGTTGTCATACTCATCTGATACGTCTAAAGGTGGGAAACTATGTAATATATATATAATAATAAACTATGTAATATATATTAATTTATATGTTTATATCGATAATTTCCACCTCTAGAAGTTTCATCTCTTTTTACTTCAGACAGCATCCCATGTTTCCCATCTTTAGCGTTATATCCCATATTTTGCGGGTTATTAGCACGCTCATCACTGCATATTGGACTTTTTACACATAGTATCTTAGAATCCCTTGGAAGTAAATAATAAATCATGTACCTAGTTTTATTTTCATCAATAAATTCACGAAAGTATGATTGATGTTGAAAATTCATTTGGCATACTGGCAAATAATTGTAATTCCTTCAGATGAGATGTCCCTAGAAAGAATAACATATATTTTATATAAAAATCATATTGATTAGCAGAATAAATAGTTTTACATTTAATTCGTCTTATTCACATAATTTAATACCAGATAATGTCACCCTACTTCTGTATGCTGATGACCTAGTTTTTTTTATATAACAGCTTAAACCCCATTTTGGACCCCATTCACATTAACCAATATTATCAGATATTCATAAATAGTGCCACCACAACCTTCAAATTTAACAACATACTATTCTTTCATAGATCTGGTTGTTATCACAATATAATCCCATATATACCTAAAAACTCATGCTGGAAATTGTAAAGTCAATGCAAAGGATAGGAAGGAGTGGAAGCTGATTCTGGAACAGGCCAAGACCCACCATGGGCTGTGGAGCCAATTCTGATACCTACAAATGAACTCAAATATTTAGTGGGCTTTTTACCCCACAATCTTAACTAGAATAAGCATATTGAAAATATAATTGGAAAAGCTATTAAAGGCATGGCTGTGCTGCCTAGTAAGACCCATATAGATTTTTGAAGCATCTTTATGAAACCAGCACATAAACAATTATAGAGGTAACCATCTATATTTGTTATCAATGGTTTCTAATGTCCGTCCCACCTTGACTTTACAGTATAGGGAACATAAGGAATGCAGTCCTTATTAGAGTTTTTAGCTGGGTGAGGCCGATTTTATCAAAAAGAATTTGTAACCGAACATTAGATAGATTAAATTAAAACTGTTTTATAAAGACAATCTACAATTTTAGGATTCGTATGCGTTTAAGTTTATTTGATATACTATAGTTATTACGAATATGAATCCTAAAATTGTAGATTGCCTTTATAAAATAGTTTTAATTTAATCTCTCAAATGTTCGATTAAAAATTATTTTTGATAAAATCGGCATCACTGCGATAAAAACACTCATAACGCATTGCCTATGTTCCCTAGACTGTAAAGTCAAGGTGGAACGGATTATAGAAACATGGTTTTTCAAAACAGGTGTCAATGGTTTTTAGAGTACAGTTATGTACCAAATTCATGACCAAAATTTACACTTTCTCAGAATAATCCGGCAATTATTTTGAAACGTATACTCATACCTCCAATTATAATATCATACATAGATTCCCTTGAGGCACTTTGCCACTGGTTGTAACTTCTCAATAGATGTGCCTACAGAATTACAAAATTATCATTCCAGTTTACGAAAGAACACACCTTCAACTGGAATGTTTAATCTCAAGATGTATTTTGTTTATTTTATTTTGCATTGTTTTTCAACGGCATTTCAGCATTTCTGCAAAGGCCTGCTCCTCAGAATGTAAAGTGCATATTTCAAAGTTAATGTAACAATATTGAGGACTGTTCATAGAAAGTTTATTACATTGAACAATTTCTTTTCATTCTGCAAACCTAAAACGAAAGCAGGTCAAAAATTATGTCAATGATAGAATTTACGTTCTTACCCATTTTCATCCATGGGAACAGGAAGAAACTCAACTTTTTATGGTGTCTGGAATTTTTCCACATCAAATATTAGTACACATTATTTCCTTTGGGTTGAATTCATCATAATCCCAATTCAAAATCACCAAACTTCTTGTAGAAAACTGGAGAGATACCAAAGTAATGCATATTCTTTGGTAAATAATGCCTATTAAATTCGAAGTAAACCAACTTAACAATTGCAAAATATAAGAAAACAATAATAAATAACTCATTTAACATTTTTAACAACTGAAATTTTTATAAGGTTATGTGGTTATGTTTGGTTTGGAGTTTGGAATACAAGTCTACTCACTGTTGCCAAATGTCATCAATTGAGAGAGTTGTGTTAATTGTTTGAATATATTCAATCAATAATTAGAAAATATTATTTTTCAAATTTTATAAAGTGTGTACATAAAGGATTTTACCATTTATGAATTTAATTTTCAGCTTTCTGAAAAAAAATCGATAATAGTAATTATTTTATTATAATTTTGGAATGTATTCTTTACCGGAATATTTTAAATCTTGCAACAGCAACATTTTCCTCCTAGTCTACTGCGCAGTCTGCTAGGAGTTTCTGCTAGCGCAGGAACCGCATAAAAACTAGAGTGAACTAACTGATTCGAATAGCAAAAAAACTGTGTATTTGTTGTAGGAAAAGATAAGTATGTATTTATCTGTAGAACGTATTGTGACGAAAACATTTTGGTAATTATGGAATAAAAATAAAGTTATCGTTTAAATTTGAAATGATATATATCTTTATAATTGTAAAAACGTGTGGTATAATTATTGTGCTTTTAAATAAAAATTACTTTGTAACAATATACTAGCATCGTCAGAAACGGTGAGCACAAATGTGTAAGAATATAACATTATATTGTTTTGGCTAAGAATTGTTCTCTCTCAGGTGTAGGTGCGTCTTATCTTAATTACAAAACTAAAAAATGAGTTTGGCAGCGACAAATAAAACATTATATTAACTTATCATGTTTTTATGCATTTTAAAAATAAAATGCAATGACATTTTAATATTATTAAAAAGGAACAAGTCCTATGACAAAAAAGTTGTTCAAATTGTTTAAACAAAAATTGGAATTTTTTGCAATCAAGTTTTGCAATGTTGTAAATGTTTTTTTTTCAATAATTGATGGATTCGACCGTTACTTGAAGGAAGTTCATTTTATCTCACAATAAAACACTTAAAAATTTTTATGTGTGTGTGTGTGTGTGTGTGTGTGTGTGTGTGTGTGTGTGTGTGTGTGTGTGTGTGTGTGTGTGTGTGTGTGTATGTGTGTTTGTGTGTGTGTGTGTGTGTGTGTGTGTGTGTGTGTGTGAAAAATGGCTTGGATGCGAGTCCGTTAGCCACAGATTTTTATTTTATTTTTACCATTTTATTATTTTTATTTTTAAAAATTTTTGTTTTCTATACTTCCACAAAATTTATTATTTACAACTATCTGACTACAGCTGTTTCGGCAGAGTACCTTTCTCAAGTGATATAATTTACAATGTGTTTGCCTTTTTAAGTCTCTAACTGAAGAGGTTGAGGAGTGGGGAGCTGTTTGTCTCGAGTTGGTCATTCAGAATTATATCTGTATTTTTCAGTTTATTAATTTCCATAGAATCTAATAAAGATAGCTTAAGGCCTTTATTTTGGATATGCAGAATTTGAAACTCTTCATTGAAAGAATGATTATGATCTAGAAGGTGAAGTGCGTATGTAGAAGTGTCTGTTTTTCTATTGTTGAAAGCCCTTTTGTGTCAATCTGATATCCGTCTGTCAAAAGTTCTGCCAGTTTGACCAATGTACGTTTTCGGACAGTCACCACAAGTTAGTTTGTACACACCACTCTGTAGTTGCTTTCTCTTTCGGCTTTTATTGTTCTTAATATATTTGCTTAAGTTGTTGTTAGTTCTGAAAGCTGGTATTATTCCTTTCTTTTTTATGTATGTGGCTATTTTGGTTGTTATCTTGCCAGTATATGTGAGAGAGCAGAAGGTACTGGGTTCTTTCTGTGGTGGTGGATACACTAATTTCAGGGCTTTCTTATCGAGTTTTTGATTGAAAATTTTGTTAACTGTTTGTTCGTTATAGCCGTTGTTTACTGCTATTTGTTTAATCTATGGAAATTAATAAACTGAAAAATACAGATATAATTCTGAATGACCAACTCGAGACAAACAGCTCCCCACTCCTCAACCTCTTCAGTTAGAGACTTAAAAAGGCAAACACATTGTAAATTATATCACTTGAGAAAGGCACTCTGCCGAAACAGCTGTAGTCAGATAGTTGAAAATAATAAATTTTGTGGAAGTATAGAAAACAAAAGTTTTCAGTGTTTTATTGGGAGTTTTTTTTTCATTTTTTAACATTTTTTTGATAAATATAATAACTCTCCGTCTTGCTTATGGTACCCATATAATCATTGTACATAATTTCATTTCTTTCTGACTCACTTCAAAAAAAAGTTGTTTGGGATAAACAATAATTTTAAATAACTTTTCGATGAATCAGTCTGAATATTTTTAGCACCACAATACATACTCAACTTTCTATGCAATATCAAGGTTGCGGGTTCATTTTTGCAACAGTTATTAACATTTATTTTCTATGCAACAAGGATCATTTCATTTTTAGTAAATCAACATGCATAAATCACCATTTCAAAGCTTTTAGTCTAAGATACGATATACGGTCGATTTGCACCGATCTGTTTAATGGATAAAAATTATTGGATATGTTATTTAGCACCTTAACAATTACAAAAAACAAGGGTTGACCGATCTAATCTTGGTCTAACTATAATTAATTAATAATAGGTCTTGTGTAATTTTTCTCTAAAGTTGATCGTTTTCTAGTTATAAACAATTTAAAACTGAAAAAAGAACGAAAGATGACGATTTTCAAGGCTCAAAAACATAAGTATAAAATATCATTTTTGAAATTACGAAGTACCTAAATTCAAGTTCAAACCTTAATCTATCAGTTCTTGATAAGCCTTTTGAACTTATTTCATTCTGAAACATTGTTTTTGAAGTTATACTTCTTTACGCGCGATGAGGGTGAATTTTTATATGTTAAAACCAGGCACATACGCATCACCCAGGCGCATACGCGCATTATAATTTTGTTCTGATTGGATGTTCAAATGACATGTCAAAAATTATCCAATATGGCAGCTGTAGGACACCTGTGGTTTGGAGGTAAAGGTAAACAAATGTATAATATATTAGTTTTATTGTTGTGAGGACAGAAACAAAAAAGTTTATAATATTGTAGTGACTTTTAAATAGTTTTTAAAAGCAACAGGTACGTAATAATTGTTAATGTATCATGGGTATAAACCTACCTGTTTGATCTGCCAAAATACATAGTATGTAATACTTTTATTTATATAATTTGATTACCATCAAAATGTATATCAATATTCACCTAATATATTGTTTTCTTACTCTATGTTTTGTTGTATTTTTTCAATTCTAAATCATTTTCACTTCAAAATTAAAATAATTTGATCAATTTTCAAAATATCAAAATATCACAAGTTTAATGACGTTCTACACCTTCGGCAAAGAATTAAGGATTTGCATGAAATTTTAGTATGTTATAGTTTACTTCAAAAAACTAAGACTTGATTTTTTAAAAAATGTTTTACCGTGCCGTTTAATTACTATTAAGGGTCAAAGTTAAGTTTTAACATGGGCTCCTATGGGAATTCTTAAAAAGTTAATAACTTTTGGCCCAAATTTACGATTTTTAATTGTTTGTGCTTAAATTAAAGGTATTTTTGTAAGGAATAACATATTAAGAAATGAGGATTGTTTACCGTACCATTATTAAATAAAAGTGAAATTACTGTTTCGAAATTTAACAAAGTTGGTAGTAGTAGTGAGATCAGCTGCACTCATAATTATATCCGAAAGTTACGTGTCAATCAAATGAGCCTCGATGGTCTAGTTGTTGAGCGTTTGGTCAGAGATCGAAACGTCCCGGGTTCCAATCCTCTACGATTCATTTTTTTTTAGTTGTTTTAATAAAAATTTTTTGAAAGTGGTAGATAAGAAAGTTAGTTTAATATTTAAATAGAATACAATTACTTCGTTAAAATTATATAATAGAAGTATAACTTCTTACGTGCGTACAAAGTACACACACATTCTTTTTTAGTTGTTAATGACCATAAGGAACCTTCCTCATTAACAATTAAAAACATATGTTTTAGAATAAAACTTGGCTAAAATTATTATCAGGACTTGATAGAAAACGGTTTGAACTTGAATGTATGTACTTGTATTGTAATATGATTTCAAAAATCATATTTTTTACTGTGTTTTTGAGCCTTGAAAATTGTCATCTTTGGTTCTTTTTTCAGCTTTAAATTGTTTATAACTAGAAAACGATCAACTTTAGAGAAAAATTACGAAAGATCTTTTTTGTTTAGAATGACCTAAAAAATCTGAAATAATATCTGCCCGGGTCGAATTTTTTTTATTTATAAAAAATGTCTTTTTTTAATTATTAATTAAGTTTCGTGCAAAGTTTCAATAAATATTCTTTCAGAGTAAGAGATCATTTCATAACACTGGTAAACACACTATTTGCTGCCGGAAATTTTTTTACTGTTTCTAGGTAATTTGGGTCTGCTGAATCCAAAAATGCTACCAGATTAGCTCCATCAGATCGTTTTCAGAAAATACGACAACAGATCACATTTCTGACATATAGGGTAATTTAACGCAACACTACCTACCTATATGTAGTGCTGCTACCCATCAAATAAACAAAACACGAATAAAAAGTAAGATATTTATTGTATAACAATATACTTACAAAAATCATTACATAGATCTGCCAAAAAAACTTAACTTTTCATCTAACCTAAGCGGCATCGTAGCACAAATCTGTTATTCGGTGTCACCTAAAAACTTCCCTTTCTATGATTTTCTTGCAAAGGCTTTAAAAGGACGGTCCCTTTGAAGACTCCAGCAGTAATCCACCTTCAAGTGAGTGTCCCATCTTCCCTGATACCTCTCTTCCATCGTTTTGATATCTTGGTGGAAGCGTTCCCCTTGTTCCTTACTAAGGTCACCAAGATTGTCTGTGAAACGGTCTAAGTGGCTGTGGAGGTAATGAATTTTAATACTCATATGACAATCGTGTTTGTTAAAATTGTTGAGCATTTCTTCCACTATATCCCAGTCATTTTCCGATTTATTGTTTCCAAGAAAAATTTTCACAACTTTCACAAAAGAGCACCCTGCACTACAGTCCCTGCTCAATTTATTAGACTCACCCTAGAAATATCAGTTTTTTTAATTTGAAGCACCTTAAAAGTATGTTCAAAGTCATACAGAACTGCTGAATGACAGAACTGATATAGTGCAGTTATACTATTGGAATATATAGAAATTTAAGAATATTTAAGTATTTGATGAGTATGTAATATCTCGAAAACTAGAGCTGATACAAAGAAAAGGTTTGTATTTTTGGAATCAGCACAGATGAATTAACCAAAATCAGTTGATTTTTTTTCGGCAGCAAGACAAAAAAAGAATGTGTGTGTACTTTGTACGCACGTAAGAAGATATTCTTCTATTATATAATAGGTAATTTAAACGAAGTAAATATACTTAAAAGGTTATTTGTACTTATTTTATTTAAAAATCAAACTAACTTTCTTATCTACCACTGTCAAAAAAGAAGAATATCTTCAAAAATTATATAATAATATACTTACAATCATAAAATCTATAAGAAAAAATAAAAAAATAATAACTTGCTTGGGGCTTGAACCCACTTCACGTCTACCGCGCCGTACGAAAGTTGACGCCATTTCAAACTGCACCAAACTCTCGTATACGTCATGTGGGAATATACACAAACTAAACGTTTACACCATAAATTTATATGAATTTAATAAAATTATTAGTTTGATTTTTGTCGAAATAAAATACAACAAAATATAGAGTAAGAAAACGATATATGAGATGAAGATTTGTAGAAAGTTTGTTCGTAATCAGATTATGTAAATTAAAGCATTGCCTACTAATAGGTAACTACATTATTTTGTTTACATTTTCCAAATAGATAGGTATTGAAACTATTAGGTATTTCCAACTGAAACATTTAGAATTACGTAGCTGCGGCTTTTCAAAACTATTTAAAAAGTCACTATAATTATAAATTTGATTTTATTTCTGTCCACACATCAATAAAAACTACATAATATTATACAATATTTTTGTTTACCGATAACCCAAATATTGAACAATTATTGACAGATCATTTTAAAATTTCAACACCCAATCAGAGCCCGTATAACAACTAATACCATACTGTCGGTGTGCGCATGCGCGCGGATCAATCAAATTTTACCCTCAATCGATTCGCCGCTAAAGTAGAATATCTTCAAAAAAATTTTTTGTTGGGCTGTGTAATTAATAAGAGAAATAAACATATAAATTAGGTGCCAAAAATAATATTTAACACTTACCTACCTTAAAATAGTAGACCACATTTCCACAGGAAGTGAAATCAACTGTAAACAGGACGCAGCAAGTACCTGCAATAAACTAAAATTATTTATAAATAAATAAAATTTATAAATAAATAAAATATCCAAAGCTGGGTAATGGTTTCTATGAGGGTTCAAAAAAATTGTAAACAGTAATTGTGAGTAAACAAATAAATACGTCAAATAACGTTTTACATTTATTTTTCAGATGATGTGAGCATAGCAATTTGTCCTGGAATCTGTAATACATCTGAAAGTATCTACGTACGCACATTCGTACATTGGGCACAGTACCACGGCTACAGATGCGTCGTGTTGAACCACGTCGGAGTACTGAAGAACGTTCCTGTGACTGGACCCAGAATCTTTAATTATGGTAAGCAACAGATAATAGGTTGTAGCAAATAAGTTTTGTATTCGATTAATATTATTAGAATGTATCCTATTCTTTAGAGATTGGGAGATATCTTCCCGGTAGATTTATAAAACTCCTTTATCACCATCAGCAATCAGCGAATCGCATCTACTGCTGGACATAGGTCTCCCTCACTGTTCTCTACACTAGGCCGGTTGTAGTCCGTTTCTCCGAATTAAAAAGGTCTGGTCCCCTGGAACAGTGATAAAATATGTGTTACTTGATGCTTTCGCTTACTGATTACAGTAGGATTTCTTCTCCTGCTTTGATTGCCTCAATAACGAATCCATCAAATACGAAAACCCCGTATTTCTACAGGGTGTCCAGAAACTCTACCGACAAACGAATACAAGAGATTCCTCAGATAATTTTAAGACAATTTAACCCAATGTACTTAGTCCGAAAACGCTTCCTAAGGGAGCTAGAGCTATTTGAAGATGGCGTCTGGTAATTAGTTTTTCTTAAATACCTCCGGAATGCTTCTATTTAGAAAAACAAAAATTGGTATGTGTATTTATCTTCCAGGGATGAGTCGATTCCATCCATTGCAAATTTCTAGTACCGATCATAGGCGTACGTTTAAGTAGGGCAACGGTTACTTTATCGCATAACTATTTTGTCTTTAACTTTTAAGCATTTTTGACTCTGGATTAATAAATTGTAAGGTATTCTTATACTAAAAGGTACTCTTGTTTTAAGTCGATAGAATACACCATTTTCTAGAAAAATCTATTTGAAAATTTTTCGTCTTTTAAATTTCAAAAAAAAACTATTTGGAAAAACGAAAACTGGTACGTTTAATTATATTCCAGTGATGAATCCAGTGCCGGATTTACCACTAGGCCGACTAGGCCTCGGCTAGGGCCGCAAGCAAAAGGGGGCCGCAGCGTTTTGTAAAAAAAATTTTTGGTAAAAAAATTGAATTTTTATTTTCTAAAATTAATTAAGAATTACCGCTACTGTAAATCGAGTACAATTGTACATTACTTTTGTATATTATGAACAATACAATCTAATTAAAATAACCAACGTTAATATAAATAGTAACGCTTGCTAGGGTATAGGAGGCTACAGGATATAGGTTACAGGATACAAGTTTTTTTTTGTAAATTTATATATTTTTTTTTGGAACAATAAACGTC
Organism: Diabrotica virgifera virgifera; assembly: GCF_917563875.1. NCBI lineage: Eukaryota > Metazoa > Arthropoda > Insecta > Coleoptera > Chrysomelidae > Diabrotica > Diabrotica virgifera. The sequence continues at coordinate 4,315,396 of NC_065444.1, read as the reverse complement.
TTATCCAGATTTTGCCATACGGCTCACACTCCCTCTAAGGGGAAAATTGACTCATCCCAGATACCTACGGTATCAAAAGGATTGAGCTCTGGTGGGACTCTTTCCGTGTTATCGAGCCCTAGGTGACTTGGTATGCAGGTGTATCTCCCAAAAATTTTCGTACACATCTGGCCGTTGCGAGTAGTACAGCTTTCTGCATGGTCTTGTAAAGATGTTCATTTAGACCCAGCCTTTTTATGCTTTCGAGGAGGTTCTTCGGAATGACTCCAGTAGTAGACATAACAATAGGTATCGTCTGGGTACTTTGCATTCTCCATTGCCTTCGTATTTGAATTTCTAGATCTCTGTACTTGGCGATCTTTTCAGTGAATTTACTACGTAGATTATTGTTGTTAGGTATCGCCACATCAATTAGTGTTGTTTGTCTTGTTAATTTATTAACTAGTACGAGATCTGGTCTATTATGTGCCACTTTTTGGTCTGTGAGTACAGTGCGGTCCCAGTATAGCTTGTAGTTGCCATCCTCAAGCATACTCTCAGGGACGTATTGATAATACGGGAGATGGTCCGTTTGGAGAAGTCCCAGCTTGATAGCTATCTCTTGATGAAGGATTTTTCCCACTGCGTCATGCCGTTCCTTGTATTCAGTTGCAGGAAATGCCTGGCAGCCCCCTGTAAGATGTTGGATGGTTTCTTGGGCTTGACATCCATATCGGCATCTGTCGTTTTGAACCTGAGGGTCTTTGATGATATATTTCAGGTAGTTTCTGGTTGGTATAACCTGATCCTGAATGGCCAGTAATGAACCCTCCGTTTCAGGGAACATCTTTCCTGATGTCAACCAGTAGTTTGACGCTATATTGTCGACATAATCTTGGCTGACTCCATTGGGATGTCGCCCGTGCAAAGGTTTACCCATCCAGGCGCGCACTTTTTCGTCCTTAGTAAGGTGGTTTATGCGCAGTTCTGCTTCCCTCAGTTTGATCGGTGTTGTGTCATCTACTGCGCAGATAGCGAGATGTAGAGTAGATGTCTCAGCCTGCATCTGAAAATAAGTTCTTAAATTAGCAATTTGTTTATCTAATTGCTCACCTATATCCATAAGTCCTCTTCCTCCTAAATACCGGGGTAATGTCGTTCGTTCTACTGCACTTTTAGGGTGGTGTTTTTGTGCCTTTGTGAGGTGTGTTCGTACTTTTCGCTGAAGATTTTCTATATCCGTTTTTGTCCACTTAACAATACCAAATGAATAGCTAAGCGCGGAACAAGCGTAGGTGTTTAGTGCCTTAAACAAATTTTTACTGTTAAGCTGTGAACGAAGCAGCTGTTTTACCCTTCTTATAAACTCAGTAGTTATCTCAGTTTTCATTTGCTTATGGTCAATTTTCCGCGCCTGCTTTACTCCAAGATATTTGTACATATCGTTGTCGCCCATGGCCTCGATGTTCTGGCCATTTTGCATATCGAATCCACCGGGCTGTACCTTTCCTCTGACTATATTCAAAACACGGCACTTGTCTAGACCGAACTGCATACTAATATCATTAGAAAATGTTTCTACAGTTTTTAGCATCTCTTCTAGGTGTTCTCGAGTGGAAGCCATTAATTTCAAATCATCCATATACAACAGATGATTGAGCTTCGCTACCACAGTATTATTGCTTTTAATGCTAAAACCTGAGTCAGTGGAGTTTAATAGCTGGGAAAGGGGGTTCAAAGCTAAACAGAACCACAATGGACTCAACGAGTCTCCTTGAAATAGGCCCCGGTTGATTGTGATATTTTCGGTTTCGATATTGTTTTCACCAGGTATTTGGAGGTGAATTTTAGTCTTCCAATCTCTCATTATATGCCTTAAAAAGGTCACTATGTTATCATCGACTTTGTATATTTTCAATATATCTATTAGCCATTCATGCGGTACTGAATCAAAGGCCTTTTTATAGTCAATAAAAGCAGTAAAAAGGTTCCTTTTTTTAGTGAATGCCTGGTTAGAAATGACTGAGTCGATGATAAGCTGTTCTTGCAACCCATGGAACCCTTAGCGCATCCTTTCTGTTGAGGCTCTATGATATTGTTTAGAGCACAGTGTTGGTAGATACGCCGGGTTACACAGGATGTGACCAATTTATACAAAGTTAGAAGACAAGTAATTGGGCGGTACTTGGATGGATCTTGGGTGTTATTTTGATCCTTGGGTATTAAATAAGTAGTTCCCTGAGTTAGAAATGATGGTAATTCCTGCGGATTAGAAATAACATTATTAATTAATGTTGATAAGCACTCATGAATACTCCAAAACTTTTTAAGCCAGAAGTTCTGAACTCCGTCTGGTCCAGGAGATTTCCAGTTATGAAGCTCTTTGATGACATTTGAGACTTCTTCAGTCGTGAATGGTTCGTAGTTAGCAGTGACGTAGTGGTGACAGTTGTGCGTCGTATCTTCTATCCAGCCAGCATTGTTGTTAAAAGCAGCTGGTGTGGAAAGTTGATTTCCCCAAAACTCATGAATTTCTTCTTGGCTTGGGTAAGACTTGTCGACACTTTCTACGGTGGAATTGAGTTTTCGGTAGAACGCCTTCTCAGAGTTCTCAAAAAGTGCATTGTCACATTTTCGGTTGTTACTAACTTTATACCTTCTTAATCGTCCTGAACAGACGGAGAGTTTTTGTTTTAATGTATCCAGACACTGTTGGGCTGTGTTATTTTCTGGATCGTATCTCGAGTGTCTTGCAGTGCTCCGCATTATTTCTTCAGCTCTTTTAATGACTTTTCTACTTGTAACACCTCTTATATATTCTGTGACTTGACCAATATCCCTACGCAGTAATTCAATTTTTCCGAGAAGTCTTTTTTTCCCAGGGTGCAATTCTGTTACCAGTCCTTCCGTTATTAGTACCCCGTCGTGTTCTGATCTTAACGCCCATTACATTGGCAATTGCTGTAGCTGCACAGTAGATTAGCATATGCAGATACTCCAATGTGTGGGCTTCTACGACATAATTGGGTAGGACTTCAGTATTCACAATTTGTAACAGGGCACCTAGTTTCTTACAAGAGTTTATTCGTGGTAGCGGTGGTCTGCTAAGTGGATTTGTTCCATTAAACTCTTATACGGCACGAGCCATTTCGTTCTCTAGACTATCGCGCAACTCGTTGTTTTCCTGCTGTGTATTGTCAGGTTGAGTTTCTGGTATGGGAATCTCAGGAATCTGCTCATCAAGGATTTCATTAGGGACTTGATCTAAAACTAGCTCTTGATTATTAATCTCCCGTTCGACTTCGCTTTTGATCGTATTGCGTCTAGTCTCTGGGATAAGGTTGTTTCTTACGATTACGCGGTATTGATCTGATACTCTTTGCTCCGATACTTGAATATCTGGGTACTTATTATTATTATATATAGAGATACAGGGTATAGTATTGCAGGTGGATTGTGGAAAGTTCTAAGAATGTGATTATTTGATGTAACCCACACTAGCGTACGGCAGTGCGGGGTACGGTTCATACGGTAAACAATTTTTCTACCTACCTCTACCGAAAGTATACTTTTCCGGACCTGATTTTAGGGAGCAAAGTTGTACTTTTCCTCCTAAGGGAGTATACACTTTTGGAGTATCTGAAACTCATTCGTGAAAAACAAGTTAACAACATTATTTCCGAATATGGACACGGTTTTGCGCATTCTACTATGCATGATAACATCGAATGCATCTGGAGAAATATCATTCAGCGTGTTGAAAAGAATCAAAAACTACTTGAGGAACTCGATTTCTAACAAAGATTCTAGATTATCTATGCTACAATCACAATAAAGTTGCACTAGAAATAAACAAACCAAAACAGGTTGAATGTTACGAGGAGCACTCCCGAATCATGATTTACAATGTATATGTTACAGTTCAAGTTGATTATCCAGTTGGAGTTGACTCCAACTAGTTGGAGTCGACTCTAACGGCTGGTTTCAGTAAAAGTTGATTATAAATATAAAATGAAGATTTATATTCAACATTTACTAGTAAAAGTAGACTCCAACTAGGAAAAGTATACTCTTCCCAATGCCATTTAGTAAAAGTTGATTCTGATTCACACAAACAGCCGATTCTAGAAATTAAATGTTACTGAATATGTTCAAATTAGTCTACGCTGTATCGTCGTCCCCGTTAGATAAATTATTCCAGTTCGATTTTGTTTGCACAAACTTACCAAAAAAGAGGTCCTCTTCGACCAAATAACGAATCCACAGGGTGTCAGATGGTACTGTGGTCGAAAAATTGTTTAAACAATTTTTTTAAACAAACTCACAAAAAAAATTTATTTAGGACAATTTTCTTTACATCATTTGGGTCATTCGGAGCAAAAGAGGTCTTGTGTGATTTTTCTTTAAAATTTTGTTGTTCTCGAGTTATACGCGATTTAAAATTTGCAAAATACGAAAATGACCATTTTCAAGGCTTAATAACTCAGTTAAAAGTTATTATTATGAAAGCCCGAAAGTCACCAAATAAAATTTTAACGACCCCCCTACAAGATACTGAAGAAATTTTTGTTATTATTTTATTACTAAGCGGTTATTTTTAATTATTAACAATGAGCGCTAGGAGCGTATTGACGCAGCTATCAATGTGGGTGCGAGTGAGATGCACCATTGCACCAGTTTGACATTTAAAAATATCAACTTCTGTCAAACCACAAAACTGTCAAAACTTTTTTTTGTAATTTATAGCTCACATGTCATCACCATGACAAGTCGAAAGTTCTTCTTCTTGTGGTGCTTTCTCCTTTAGTGGAGGTTAGCGACTACACTGGCAAATCTGTCTCTGTCCAATGCGCCTCTAAACAAAGATGTTGAATCAAGGCCGGTCCAGTTTCTGATATTTCTAAACCATGAAATCTGGCGCCTACCGGGACCCCGTTTTCCTTCAATCTTACCCTGGATGATCAGTTGCGTGAGGCGGTACTTTTTTTTTCTCATTATGTGTCCCAGGTAGCTAACTTTTCTGACTTTAATGATTTTTAGCAGTTCCCTATCTGTACCTATTCTCCTCAGAACATATTCGTTGGTGGTGTGGGTTGTCCAAGGTATTTTCAAGTCTCTTCTATAAAGCCAGAGTTCAAAGGCGTCCAACTTGTTCATCAGTGTTGTGTTGTGTCCAGGCCTCCGTTCCATACAAAAGTATTGACCACACATAGCAATGCAGAAAATGACATCTAAGGCTGATATTAATGCTACTGTTACAAAATAAGCTTTTCATTTTGATAAACCCCTGTCGGGCTACCTCTATTCTCGCTCTTGACTTCTTGTTTTTAATCAAGTTGATTGTTAAACCAGCAACCAAGATATTTGTACTGGCTTACGTATTCAATTTGTTGGTGTTTCACATATTTATTGGAAGAGGTAAATTTTTGTTCCTTGATATTCTCATAACTTTGGTTTTCGCAGTATTGATCTTCATCCCCATTTTTTCACAACTCTCAGTAACCCTATCCAACAGTATCTGCAGACTATGGCCCGAATCAGTCATTAGCCTCTGACAGTTTATCCTGATTCCTTCTGAAGGGTGCGAGAAAGAGTTCGCAAATATTACCTCAGAATAGACGTTAAAAGTATGGGTGATAGCACACAACCCTGTCTAACACCTCGTTGTATTTCAATTGGCCTTGACGTATTACCATTGGTCTTTATGATTGCTGTCTGATTCCAATAAATAGCCTCTATAATTTTAGAATCTCTTTTGTCGACTCCGATGTCATTCAATCTTTCTATCAAGGTCTTGTGCTTCACCCAAAATCTATGAAACAGATAAAAAGGTCTGCTTGCTGATCTTTGTATCTTTGTGATAGTGCCTGTATTGTAAACATTATTAAATAGTCCAAGAAGAAGGTCTAAGTTTTCCTCGTTGATTAACTTCAATAGCTCAGCTGGTATTTCATCTTTTCCTACAGATTTGTTGTTTTTTAGTTGGCGTAGAGCATATTCCAGTTCGGACTTTAATATTGGAAGACCTTCGTCGTTTTCGGTATTTAATGTAGGAGGTTCTCTGATACCATAGAAGAGTTCCTTTATATAGTCTTCCCACATGTTTATTTGTTCTTCAGGGCTTGAAATCAGTTTGCCTTCTGCGTTGATTAGATTATTTGGTCCTTGTGAGTATCTCGTGCCTGTGAATTCCTCGAGTTTCTTATACAGATGGAAGTCATCATGTTTTTTATATAAGCTTTCGATTTCTTCACATTGTTCTGTTATCCATTTTTCTTTTGCAATTTTTATTTTTTGTTTAATGGTTCTATTTAATGCTTTGTACATTGCTTTCTTCGTTCATCCATTAAATCCAATATTTCCTCTGTCATCCATCTTTGCTTCCGTGGTCGCTGTTTTGTGAGCATTTCAGTTGCCGTTGTAAGGGCGTGTCTGATTTCCTCCCGAAGGCGAAAGTTAAGGATGTTTAATTATATGAAAATGTGCTAAAAACAGTGCGAAAAAGTAAAACCCATTTAAAATACATTGTTACTTCAGACACACTTTAAACTCTTCATGTACTGCTATCTATATTTACAATTTTCACACAATAAAACCTTTACATTTTTACATAATATGAGATAGAGTAGATAAAAATTATTTTTGTGAATTTGGTTAACAAAAATTGGTTAAACAATTTTTCAACCGCGGTACCGCGTGACACCCTGTGTATTTGTTATAAGGATTGTTATACGGATGTATTTCTTTGAGTAAGTTTGTGCAAAAAATCGAATCAGAATAATTTACCTAACGGGGGCGACGTTACAGACTATACTAATAAGTAGTTGAAACGGTCAAAACAAAGAAACGCACACTCATCAAAAATGCACTTGAGATTCTCGTATAATCAACATTTACTGAATCGATCCAGGAAGAGTCAACTCCAACTAGTAAAAGTTGATTTAAATTTTTAAAATCAACTTTTACTGCTCGTTTCAGTTGGAGTTGACTCCAACTAGTTGGAGTCAACTCTAACTGAGAATCAACTTGAACTGTAACATATATACAATATACATTATAAATCCAAAATAATGATTGCCAACGTTTATACATTATAAATCATGATTCGGGAGTGCTCCTCGTAACATTCAACCTGTTTTGGTTTGTTTATTTCTAGTGCAACTTTATTTTGATTTTATTGTAGTTTGGCTAGATTTGTTTCAATTGCCAAGCTTTTTCAAGCCTTTAGACTTTAACGATTTCATTAAAGATTTTGTAGCCAAAAAATATAGAAAAGTGAATGTTTAGAGTTTAGATATGAGATTTATCATGAGTAGGGAGTGGAGCTGTGCATGTCAATGTTAATCACTTATCCAACTTTATCCAAATTAAGAATATGCCATTGACGTTTTTCAGTATAAGAGAAGAATTGAATATAAAGAATATGTGAGAGTTGAACGATCTACAAGTTTATTAAATTTGTTGTATTCTTAATATTTTTATTTTTCAGTACCGTAGCCATTACTATGACAGTTCATATTATTTTGCTTGATCTTTTACTTGTAATGTCTTTTCAACTCGGCTTTTTTATTAAACGCTTTTATTTAGTTCAATAGTTTGCGTCAAATCTTTAGACGTTAATTTGAGTGCCTTTTCTCCAATGCAAATGAATGAAAATTTGCAGACATATGCATTCGCGGGACCAATACACGAATAATCAATAAAACAAATTTTATGTTTATTAATTGTTTAAATAAAAAAACGATTTTAATGGAAAATGCTTAAATTCTCTTGTTTTTACAATGTAAAAACTTGAAACTTTTACGGATTGTAGCTAATGATATAACTATACATAATTTCACTTTTTACGTTAATCGTTAATTGTTTACGTTATGCTTCATAAATAAACAATAAAGTTTCAAATTTTTTGCTGATTCCGACTACTTTTCATGTTAGTACATCATAATATGTTTTATACATATTTTAAGAAACATGACGATATATTTTAATGTTTGAAAAGTGTAAGACTAAAAAGTAAAAAATAAAAAAAATATGAAAAAAAATTTTTAAGAAACGCTTTTCTTTAGTTACGAGTGACTAGAATTAAAAATATTATAAAAAAAATCAACTAAAAAACAAAAACAAAAATTGAAAAAATCTAACGCATTCGTTAAAGAAATGCGTGATGCGAAAATCGTTTATTCGATGAAGACGCGCCACGCTTTTCTTTGACGAATGTGTTAGATTTTTTCAATTTTTTTTATTTTTTGCTTTTTAGTTGATTTTTTTATAATATTTTTAATTCTAGTCACTCGTAACTAAACAAAAGCGTTTCTTAAATTTGTTTTTTCATATTTTTTTATTTAGTCTTTTGTTATCACCTGTACATTTCCCCCCAAATGAAACAAATGTTCTTTAATTTTAACAATTAACTGCAATACTAATTTATAATAAGTATAATAATTTTAGCAATATTAATAATTTTACAAATAACTGCTGTTTGCTAACTTTCTGAATTATATATTTTCTATAAATACCTAATAGAAATTGTTCTTAGAGCTGTTTTGGGAGTTTGTTTGGCCGCTCGGGGTAATTTGGCCCAGGGCCGCAAGTATCCTAAATCCGGCACTGGGTGAATCGATTTCATTAATTGCGAATTTCTAGTATCGGTCATATGCGTCGGTTTTGTGTAGGTGAACGGTTATTTTATCGCATAACTTTTTTGTCTTTAATTTTTAAGCATTTTTGACACTTAGTTTATTAAATTATGAGGTATTAAATTGATTTTTCTAGAAAACGGTGTATCCTACCGACTTAAATCAACAGTACCGTTTAGTACTCATTTCTTCAAAATACCTTAACTCACGCCCTTGTACACAATAGGTACCGATAACACCAATACCGAATACATTGTTATCGATATCGTGTACAAGGGCGTTAATTAAGATATTTTGAAGAAATATTGTGATTTATTCACGTGATTACTCCGTCTGTTCGGTATACGGAATATAGAATACCTCACAATTTAATAATCCAAAGTTAGAAATGCTTAAAATTTAAAGACGAAAAAGTTATGCGATAAAATACCGTTACCCTACCCAAAACGGACGCCTATGACCGGTACTATAAATTCGCAATGGATGGAATCGGTTTATCTCTGGAAGATAATTTTCGTTTTTCTAACTAGAAGCGTTCTGGAGGTATTTAAGAAAAACTAATTACAAGACGCCATTTTCAAAGAACTCTAGCTCCCTTAGAAAGCATTTTCGGACTAGGTGAGTTTGGTTCAATTGTCATAAAATTACCTGAGGACTCTCCTGTCTTCATTTGTCGGTAGATTTTCTGGACACCCTGTATAAAAAGAGGAGAGAGAAATAATCTTTACAGATTAGTTAAACAGCAAAACCCTAAATGAGCCTTTTTTGCAGATATCCAATATTGATACATTCAGTTTTGTAGAAAGATTGGTACACCATACCACAAAAACTCTATATTACGAATTAAAATAATTGTAGAACAAGAAATTCATGATCTTTAATAATAAAAATTAAGAGACGTGATGAGTTTATTAAACTCGCAATCTTAAAATATATTCTGGAATTCGTATAAACAGAAACTTTCAAATCATTACCATATTATTACGTAAGCCTATTGACTAGCTATTGAAAATTCACACAGCACCTTCACCGTGACAATAAATGTTTGGCAAATTAGTTAATTATACATATTCTTAAAAGGGAACATAAATGTAATAATTAGGCTTTCTTATATTACTACACTAAAGAAAAGTGGTACTAGAATTTTGAGATCAGAAAGTATTTAAAATCTGATTCATATTAAATTTATTTGTACTTTCTCATGTGATCAATCTTTTGTGATTTTCGACATAAAAAACTTTTTCATTATACAAACTTGAACTAGGTGTATCATGTTTGATACACCTACGTACTATAATATCCGGTCTTATATTTGGAAATAAAACTTTTTGTCTTTATTGCTCAATATTTCGCTAAATTCTTGTTGGTATCCTCGGGAGAAAACTAGAATAATTATAATTTTGAATAAAAATAAAAGATTAGACTAAAAACTTTATTTAGAGATTTGTAATGTTTGTATGTTTGTTCAAAGCAGTCATTATCACTTAGGTACATAATTAGTGATTAAAAACACAAAAAGCAAATATAAAAACAAGTAACATAATAATATTTAACACACAATGAAATTAGTCGTGTGTATATACGTTAGAAATATACAGGACGGTTAAAATGTTACTGTTTAAACAGAAAAATTAATTTAAAATAATTAGAATATTACAGCAGATATTGCTAAACTGTCCCGTGTCTGCTTTATAATTTATTGCATCTTTTTCTTTATTAATGTGATGTGGCGACACGCTTCAATTACTATTTTGCTAATTTTAATTTTTAATAACATTTTCAAAATGAAATAATACGTCCCATTTTAAAATTCACAAACCATATGCATAAAGGGCCTGTTAAATTTTAAGAAAATATCAGTATTCAGATAAAATGCCTTCTCAGCTTTTAAAACACCAGATGTTGATGGCCTGTTCAGTTTATGTATGGGAAACGCAAATTCCATAATAGATTACGGGATGATAAAGGGCCAGCCTCCTTATGTCAATAAATCAGTCTTCAACTTCTTTAAAAACCACAGAAATGTAAAACTAATGTTTTTAGTTCATCCACAGGCAGTTTGACACAAACCCTCGTCCCGCAAAAAATAACAAACCCTCTTACGAGATATAAGCACGCCTTTTTAATCAAAAATAAATAAATAATAATTGTTCGTTGTCTTACACTTATTTTAATTTCACATAATTGTTTCCGTAAACCACCAACGGAACAGTGACATATTTTCAAAAACAATAATTATGTGTTATAATTATTTAATAGTAAAATCCTAACATTTGAATAGTCAAAATGATGCCCAGTTATTCTTTGTTTGGCCCATTGTGAAGTTCATAGGCGTAACCGGGGGGGTTTTGGGGGTTATAACCCCCCATTGGGATGTACTTTGAGCTCTATACGCTTAACAACATAGCTCTCAGAGACCTTCCAGTAGTTGTAACCCCCCCTTTAGGATCATCCTGGTTACGCCTATGGTGAAGTTTGACCAAGATAATAACTCTGAAATCCGAACAAGGCAATTTGTAGGTGTTATGATTGGTTTTGGATCGAAAACAGTTGTCCGTTTTCTAATATATTATACTGTTGTGATCTGCTTCTTATTTAATTTATATTAATTATTATTTATTTGATTAATTATTTAATTGTCGAAAATCATACATCAAAATTGAATAAAAAATCTCAGGGTGCTTTTTTATACCATTAAAAAAAAATCCAAATTATCTCACGTTATACTTATCTTCTCTCGTGGGTTCAGTATCTCTGAGTTGATCCTAATCGGGATAAAATAGGGAAAAGAAATAAAGCAAAATATTAAAAAATAAAAATACAGAATTGTCTTTTATTTATCAAATTAATACTCTGAAAACTATCGAATCTAAAGAACCTGTGGACACAGATGTCCGAATGAAATTTATACCACTTAAATTTATTATCTTTACAAAAAAAAACAATTTATCGGTTTGTTCCCGATGACTTTGGTAAAACAAACTAAACCAAACAAATTTATGTCTTCGCAAGGTTACCTATATTTACTATTTATATTTTGAAATATTGGAACTTTAATTCATATGCTTTTTACTCAAAAATTTATTTCCCGAACATAAAAATCTCTTTCACATAAATTGACTGACCTTTTGCTTCCCTCACTCGGATGTCTTCTCGTGACCCCAAACAGCTTTCCCTCGTTGATTATGTTAAAGGCTACTCATCAAAGCCTCTCTCCGTTGTCCAGCTTCAAAACTGTCAGCATACCAGCATTAATTCTCCAACAAACCGTGTTTCTTTGACACGTTCTCGATTCAAACAAAACTCCAAAAATTCTCTGCTCTACTTCTCACAATAATACAGAATCAAAGAGGTATTTCGTCTCGATTTGATCTGTCTCTCGTTCCACTTTTCAACACTATTCTCCACTATCAACCAACCACTGATATATGCTAACTATCTACTCCACTTAACACGTCGAAACCGCTTCTTCTCGCTGCCAACAACATAATGAATAATTTTTTAACCTCTCTCAATCATCCAATCCATCTTTTCCCCTTCCACATTCCAAGAATCAGAACATTGACTTTTCCATTTGACAAACAACAGTCACCCTCAAATTTGTTCCGACAATCCTAATTACTTTCGGAGAAAACTCTCCCACATATACTCGTATTGAAATGAAGATATTAAAATTCCAACTTTCTTTTCAATTATCAATTTCGAGAACTTATACAGTAAACAATTTTTTTCCATTTTAAATCTAAATACATAGTTCTTTTCACTTTAATTATTCACAAAATTCTTTAATGGTTCCTCGGAAAGCTCGTTAAAAGAGAAATCTATTTACATCCTAACAAAATTCTAATAAATTTTAAAACAGCTCAATATACAGGGTGTATCAAATTTATGTGCCCGCGTTATTAAAAAAAATTTAATCTAATTTTTATTTTGCTTTTGATTGATAAAATGCAAACACAATAATACATATTTCACAATTTTGATATTAATAAATTGTTTAAATTATCTAGTCACAGAAGGCGTTAACTGGTTTATTAAGGGAGTGATGGTTGGAAATCAACATGTCAGACAAATTTTTGTGATTTTTTTTAAACAATGGTATAATTATTTTGTTTTTAAATTAAATATGCGTATTTAGTAGAATTCAAAGGATATTTAAAAAAATGTCGAGCCAAAATATTGAAAAATAAGACAACAGTGGAAAATGTTTGCAAACACCTCCAAAAAAAAATGGATTTTGCGGTGGGCATCAGAACTCATTGGATCATGTGAAACAATAAATTCAAAAAGATTGTATTAGCTTATGAGTTTCTCGAGCTAACGCTGTCGAGTTTGTTTAGTTTTAACGATTTTTTAGTTTTTGGTGTATCACTCAGATTTTGGGTCAAAATCAACAAAATAATTATTATTGTTCAACAAAAAATAAGCATAAAACAAAAAATATCTTGATCGGTTAAGTAGTTTTTGAAATACAATCCACCGCCTTTGAGAGAAACAGTTTTTGACAATTTTTATTTTCAATATTTAAATATGCACAGAGAATGATGCACACCGGAATATGTTTTTGAATCGCGGAGTAATTTACAAAAGAGATGGGAGAGCATGTGTTAAACGTTTCTCAATACGCTCAAGCGCGCTGGCGCGAAGCCGCTTCAAAGCAAATCGAAGTTAAGGATATTAAACATGCTGTATCATGCTGTATTAAACATCCTGTTTCATCGACTTCGAAAAAGCGTTCGACAGGGTCCGACATGAAAAACTAATAGAATTATTGAAAAACAGAGATATAGACAGACGAGATTTACGAATTATCATCAATCTGTATTGGAACCAAAAGGCCAATATAAAGATAGAAGAACAAGAATCCGAGAATATTGATATAAAGAGAGGAGTAAGACAGGGTTGTGTTCTGTCGCCGGTACTGTTTAACCTGTACAGTGAACATAAGATGAACATAAGATTCGCTGATGACACAGTTATAATGGCAGACACCCTGGAATCGCTACAAGAATTGCTAAATAGAATTAACGATTATTGCATTCGATACGGACTAAAAATAAACAAGAAAAAAACTAAATTTATGATTGTCTCAAAAACAGAACACGGAAATGAAAGGTTAATGATAGAGCAAACCCAAATAGAAAAAGTTAAGACATACAAATATCTGGGAACCTGGGTTGATGACAAAAATGACCAAAGCAAAGAAATTAAAGTCCGAATTGAAACTGCAAGGCAAGCATTTATAAAAATGAAGACACTGCTTACAAACGAAGACCTTCATTGAGGGCTCTAAGATGCTACATATTTTCTATATTGCTATACGGAATGGAAGCTTGGACATTGAAGAGACAACACATAAGAAGAATAGAAGCGTTCGAAATGTGGTGTTACAGAAGAATATTGAAAATTCAGTGGGTTCAAAGGATTACCAATGTTGAAGTTCTACGACGTTTAAATAAGGAGTTAGAAGTTATAAAAGGTATAAAAACTAGAAAACTGGAATATTTGGGTCACATTACCAGAGGAGAAAAATATGAGAGTTGCTGAGAATTATTATGCAAGGAAGGCTCACGAAGAAGAAGCATAGGAAGAAGACGCATCTCCTGGCTGAGGAACCTTAGAGAATGGTTTAACTGTAGTTCATTACAACTATTCAGAGCAGCAGCCAACAAAGTGACCATAGCCATTATGATATCCAACCTCCGATAGGAGAGGGAACTTTAAGAAGAAGATCTCCGGTAATGTGGCTCCAGTCAATCTGAAATTTTCAGAGTATTCTTGAAGTTACTTACTTTCAAAAATGAATAACCATTTTCAATTTCTTTGCAGCAGTAGAGGTGCAACCGGTAGAGGTGCAACCGGTAGAGGTGCTTGCAGCACTCTCTGATCGAACTAGAATATGATGCGGCTGTAGTTTCGTGCTGCAACGAAATTGAAAATGGTTATTCATTTTTTATTTACATGTTTACTCTGATTGGAGTACAAAGGGAACCATTCTCGTTGGAACTTTACCGCGCTGAGCAGATGGGACGTGAATTATAAATTGTAAAATTCCCTCATCTTCCTTAGTCTCAGCATCCGTTATGGCTTGCAAATTTTAGAAGCCTCGGAGGTGTAACCAGAGAAGGTTGCCATTGTTTTCAATCTGGTGGGGTGTAGAGCAACATTTTTAATGTTGTTTTGTATGCTATTAGATTGAAAACTTAGTCTTTTACTTACTTTTATTTAAAATAATCGCCGAATCATAAGTCGAAATTCATATCAATGTCGATTTTCAACGAAAACTTTTCGTTTATAAATTCACAAAGTCTGTGTGTTATTGCGTTGCCGCTCCTGCAATACTCAGATCAGATTTATCGATGGATTCATATGTAGTTTTTTCTTCTGAATTCAAATCTGAAAACGGCATTTCGATATCTCTAACCGTCTTAGAAATAATCGACCTCAAAGTCTAAAATGTGACGTCACAATCCGTTTTAGTAAGTAGGCTAGTTTTTTAATCTTGATTTGTTAAGCAAAGCATCATAGGTTATTTACATTTGAGTTTGACACTTCGTGAATGTCAAACTAAATTTTAAATTAAGTATTAATAAAATATCAATAACATTTGATAGTGAATTTAATTATTATATAAAATAAATAAGATGTTCAGAAATACAATTTGAGTATATTTTAAAAGCAATAGTTGATTAACAGCTTTAAAAAGGTTTATACGAGTATACGGCCTCCCCTTTAATGGGAGTACCTAATGATAAATGGACTGTTCCATTTGTTATGAAATGAAAATTGTTATTATAGTCGGTTCGCTAAACTTGACACAAGTGGCTAGTGATTTTAGTAGATATTTTTTTGTTTTTTGCGAATTTTGCCAAAATTTTCAAAATTACTAATTATTTAGTAGGTAATTATTAACTATTTAGTAATTATTTTTTTTGCCAAATTGGCAAAATTATTGACTAAAATCACTAGCCAGTTGTTTAGCGAACCGACTATATGAAATAATATTGTTTGGATTAAAAAATTATGGTCTGATATATGCAATTATATCCTTCTAATGGAAAAAAATATTTGAAGATTTTTCTCAAATTATGGATACCAACAACATTTTCATTTATAACTCTTTTATTTTTAATTTGACGAAGAAAAGTTATTCTTCATAAAAAGCTCTTCATGTTCTTAGATTTATGATGCAACCGTCATATATAACATTTTATTAATTTTATACGAGGTATATAAAAGATATGAATTTCGATCAAGAGTAAAGTACCTTTATAGTTCAAAATATTTAAATTAGAATGATATAATTGCACATTAAAAACTAATTGAATGGTGGGCTACAACAACGTTGTAAGCGACAGATTGGGTCAAAGTGAGGTTTTAATGCAATATTATTGTATATCCAATGACCAATGCGAGCATCTTTCAATCAGGCTAAAAACATTTTACCTTCCCCGAGTTTTTCGTACCGCAATATTGGTATCCGTATTGTCATAAATGACTTGTCAATAGGTTTTTTCCATCTCCTGCATAATCTTAATTCTGTCGCTTACAACATTGTTGTAGCCCACCATTCAATTATTAATTCTAAACAACTTTTCATAATAGTAATTTTCCATATTATGAATTAAAATATGTAAATGAACAAAGTTTTCGTTATGATAATTCTCGCATTTTCAGCTTGTTTTTATTTATAGGCGATTCTGAAGATTACCAATCAATGATTAGAAACATCGTAGTGCGTTATCCAGAAACGAAGGTAGTCTGCGTAGGATTCAGTTTAGGAGGTAATCTTATAACAAAATATTTGGGAGAGAACAAACCAAAACCGCCAAACGTCATCGGAGGAATATCAATTTGCCAAGGATATTGCGCTCTAGAGTAAGTTTTTATGATTTCATGTAGAATATGTTATGCTTTGTGGTGCTACTCGTATATCCGTGGATTAAACTAAGATTGAAGGTATATATTACCAGGAGTATATGTATGAAATAGGAACAAACAAATTGGATTTTTTAGTCTTGGTAAAAGCTAAAAATATCAGTACTTTCAAAATCATTTGTCTGCCAGTCTGTTCCAAGAACTAATTTAAAAGTTAGCTTCCTAGAGAAGTATTTAGTGAATGGTTCCATGAAGACTTTTTTTTATAGAAGTGAAGACGTTTATGAAAATACCCAACTTACCCATAAAAGCTTTATTCTTACTTGATCATGATCCACGCCACCCAAATAACAAGATCTTAGATCAAGTGACAGGAATATCCAAACCATCGTCCTACCACCAAGCAAGCATCCATACCTATTACTTCTCAGGATAATGACATAATGAATTTACTTCTGACTTCTGGCTATCTCAATGCATCGTTTTGTTTCAAGGCTGCGGTCATTTAGCTCACATCTAAAGAAATTGTATCTGGGTACTTTCTCTAAATCTTTTCCTTTAACGTAGATCGTTTCATCTACAATCTTGTTCTTACTAACAATCATGATTTTTGTTTTTTTTTTGTGTTCACAGCCATTCTATAAATCTCGCAGTACTGCCTAGTGCGATCAACCAAAATATGCAGCCTTTGCTGTCTGCAAGGAATATTGTAGTACAGATCCTTGTCGTACTTCTCTTCTTATAGGTATCTCTTTAGATTTTTGTTGGTCTACTCGTACTATGTCTTTCTGATATCGGTATAAAGTAATGATTCTCACATCTTGATGTAGTGCAGTCACTGAAGGTGGATAATATGAGCTATTACCTCCGATTTCGTTGAACCTCCATCGATTTTCATGAAAATTGGTGAGTGGTTAGAGGATATCTCAAGGAATAAAGGTGACATGGTGCCAACTTGCGCTTTTAGCCTGGGGGTGGATACTACCCCCTCTTGGGGGTGAAAAATTTGTTATATAAAGTTATTAATTTAAATGAATACTTTTTGAGTTATTAAAGATCAAAAATTTTAATTTTTCGTGAGAAAAATGCATGTTTTTAACCGATTTTTCATAAATAACTCAAAAACTATAAGTTTTTACAAAAAATATATTATTTTATACTTTTATTGTTAACTTAAGTGAGTTATAGGTAATTGAATGTATATATATTTTTCGGCCAGTACCCAAATCTAAGTATTCAAGCTTAAATAACGGGGATATGATGCATTTTAGAACATAAACTTATTAAACATTTCTTAAAGTGTTTAGAAATATCTATCAAAGCACGAAGAAGTTGATAGCATTAAAATTTATGCTTATTATTATTATTTATGCTTAAAATTGTTATTATTTTCTCTTAAATAACTCCATTAATTTTTATGTTATCAGGTTCACATAAAAACCATTTAAAAGTTAATTCCAAGGGCTATTAAACCACGTTGAACTTAATCTTTTAAATCCCCTACTTTTCTAAAACTAAAATGTTAAATGAACCCGATTACATGATTCTCGCAGCAAAATTTTAGCTTTAAACGTTTCTATCTCGGTTATTTTTTACCCTACAGAAATAGTAAAAAAGGCAAAATATTTGATACAGAAAAAACTAAAAGTTGAGTACAGTAAAACCCCGATATAACGGACTAATTGGGGGGACAGGGTGTCCGTTAAAGCCGAAAGTCCGTTATATAAAAATAGGTTTAAAATACCTAAATAAAAAAACATTTTTTATGTACACTGTATTTAGATATAAATAAAAAATAAAAAACACAAAATTATTCCCTGATCCATGGGTTGAATAAGCGATGTAATTTTTGGCAAAAACATGCAACTAAAGTTTGTAGGTAGGTGTAGCGTTTGGGGTCCACGGGGACCCCGTTGGTATTCAATATATCTTGGGGTTGTGACAGGTTAAGCAGGTATAATATTAACAGAACGTTTTTAATTTTTTTTCATTTGACCGGATTTTTTGTCCGTTATATCCGAAGTCCGTTAAATAGAGGTCCGTTATATCGAGGCTTTACTGTATTTTTGGAGTTACATATTATCAAAAGAAAATGAAAACTACGATAATTTTAAAAATTCTGGTTTTTTTAATTATATCTTTTTTCAAAAATATTCATTCTAAACTGGTCAAAACTGTTGAAATCATTACTTACGCTAATAAAGAAACTCTTGTAAGAATTACAATAAATTTTAATTTTTGAGGAAATGGCGATGTTTTATTTTTTACTTTTTCCTAAAAAATTCGAAAGGGTTCTCTTATTTTCATCATAACTTGCTTAATTTTGATGCTATTAACTTCTTCTGGCGCTCATTTGATAGGTACTCCGAAGTACTTTGACAAGTGTTTAGTAGATACATTTTATAAAATGCATTGTTTTCCCGTTATTTAAGCTTGAATATTTAGATTTGAGTATTCGTCGAAAAAAATATACATTCAACTACCCATAACTCATTTTGAATTAACAATAGTTTAGTTCTTTAAGTGAGCAGTGTATTCAGTTTTTTATTATCTTCATGTACATTTTGGTAATAAGAACTTTTTTGTAAAAGCTGATAGTTTTTGAGTTATACGTGAAAAACAGCTTTAGAACATGCCTTTTTTACGAAAAAATAAAATCTTTGATCTTTAATAACTCAAAAAGTATCGATTTAAATTAATAACTTTATAAAACAAATTTTGCTTATAATTTGTCCCTCTATCGATTATCGATTTATGTTATTATTTTTAATAAAATAATTTTCACCCCCGAGAAGGGGTGGCATCCACCCCAGGGTAAAAGCGCAAGTTTCGTGCAGGCATCATGTCACCTTTGTTCCTTGAAGTATTTTCTAACTACTCAAAAATTTTCATGAAAATCGATGGAGTTTCAACGAAATCAGAGGTGAAAACCTTCAGTTACTGCACTAATGATCTATTTCTGTGTTCCTTAATATGTTTACAAGCCTTCTGCGTTGTAGCTTGTCGAAAGCTTTCTTAAAGTCAACCAGACATATGAATTAATTGACATCTCGACACCGTTCTATGAGTGTTTGTATAGTAAATATGGCCTTTATACTTTCTAAATCCCAGTTGGTTTCCCGGCATTCTTCACTACCCATATAAAAGGGCAGTAATGCATGGATAAGTCCAGTCAGAATGCCTGAATGTCCCTCTTCACTTGGAACACTTTCGTATATTGTCTCAAGCTGTTCAAATTCTAATAATCTAAGACAACTAAAATTATAGCCACTTCCATTCACAATTTAAAATACTGACATTACTTAAACTAAAGCTTACAACATTATTTTCTAATAGACAAGATATAAAAAAAATTTGCCTGCTATAACTTTTAGTGTGTATATGTGCATTCCTTAAAATAATAATTCTTTTAGATTTTTCAAAGTGTCTACTGCCCTTACAGAATGTGGAGGGTAAGTGGTGTACCATTAAAATGATTACTGAAAGTTTAGGATTAGTTTTAGGTTGAAACGGTAATGATAAAGTTATATATTTCGTGGTCAGTGTAGGTCAGGGACATAATTAAGTATTATTGATAAGTTTTTTATGATAACAAAGCATTACTTAAAAATAGTAATGATAAAAATAGCGTGAGTCATTCTTTGAATAAACTCCCAAATTAAAATGTTTTTGAGATACAGTTTATCACTGTTGCCTTGACTTGTGTCAATGCATTAAAAATATTTTTAAAGAATGTGTAATCATATGATTGTAGGTATTTTTGAGGTTTGAATATGTCTCTAAAAACAATAACAATAATCTGACTTCATATAAAAATGTGCTAGTTTTGACATCATGTTTTATAAATATGTACATATACCAAAGACAGGTATTAGGCCACATCATGAGGAACAGTGAAAAATATGGACTGCTGCAACTAACTTTGCAAGGAAAAGTAGAAGAACAGCGAGGACCAGGAAGACGAAGGATTTCCGGGCTGAAAAATCTACGTACGTGGTTCAACACAACCACTACAAATCTTTTTAGAGCCGCATTGTGCAGAGTACAGATTGCCATGATGGTCGCCAACATCCGAATCGGATAGCCATTACAAGAAGAAGAAGGTATTGGGTATGTTCCCAAGGAACTTCAAGAACAATAATTATATGATCTTCACCAGTGGATAAATGTATTACCAATGATGTTTTTCTTCTACCTCAATTATATTTGTCTTCGAATATTTAGCCCAATAAATGACCGTTTTGGAGTGTAATTTCCAGGGGCAACTCCGAATTGCATGAAAATTTGGATTTAGGTTCTACTTACCTTCCACTTCAAAGTTGAATTTGTGCCGTTGGTTGCTTTTACTTGGGGGGTGACATTTACCCCTTCTCGGGGGGTGAAAAACGCGTGTTTAAAATAAGACCGGAAATGGATAAATTGACTTATTTTAAGCACCTTTCGTTCTATAAAGTTTTTTACGTAAGTCAATACTTTTCGAGTTATTCGCGATTTAAAATGTTGATTATGCGACAAAAAAACTACGTTTTCAGACCGTTTTTCCCAAATAACTCAAAAAGTAAATATTTTATCGAAAAAAATATTTTTATCATAAGTGTAGCCTATAAAAAAACGAAAAAAATGGTGTAACAGTAAAGTCTACAAATTGAGCAGAAGCAAAGTTGTAGCTCATGAAAAATACGTTCTTATTCGTCTAATTCCAAATCGAATATTTCAACGCGAAATCACCGAAGAAAGAAGCGTTTTTCGGGAAAACCTTATTAACATTTTTAAAGTATCGAAAAAAACTTATTAATTGTTTTTTACAAAAGTTTACAGCATCAAAAATAAACGAGTTACACTGAAAAAAAAGTTGGCCCCTTTTTTTTATTAAAAATAAACCTGGTGAAAACCTCCCTCTATTTAGCACCCTAAATGAAATTAATCGTTTGGCTTTACCATTTATTTTAACTGTATGTGTATTGTTTATATTATCTGTAAGTTTGATTGGTTTGAAATGCTTATTTTTGAAAACATTTGGTTTTATAGTAAAAAAAATTTTTTGAAAAATTTCATTTTTTCAATATAACTTAAAAGTATTAGTGATAAGAAAAATCTTAAGAAGTAAAAAAATGTAGGTTTTTGCTATTATAAATATGCTAGTTTCATTTTGTTTCTCCGTAAGACAAAAATTGGTTAAGATATTGCTGTTCAAAATTTGCATACACTCGTGATTAGTGACCCATTCAAGCTTTCTAAATTATAACCCTTTCAAAAATAAACACTTTAAACCGGTGACACTGACAGATCATATAAAAAATAGAAAGGTAAGTAAATTGTTTGTAAAACGGTAGCGATTAATTTCATTTGGGGAGCTAAACACGGCGAGATTTTTATGATTTTTTACAAAAAAAAAGGGGGCCAACTTTATTTTGAGCGTAACTCGCTTATTTTTAATGCTAAAACTTTTGTTAACAATTAAAACAAAGCTTTTTATAAACACTTTAAAAAAGTTTAAATGGGTTTTTCCTGAAAAGTGCTTAATTTTTCGGTGATTTCACCTTGAAATATTCTATTTGGAATTAGACGAATAAGAACGTATTTTTCATGAGCTACCACTTTGTTTTTATTTGATTGATAGACTTTACTGATACAGCATTTTTTTGGGCTCTTTATAAGCTACACTTATTTTTCGGTAAAATATTTACTTTTTGAGTTATTTGCGAAAAACCGTCTGAAAACGTAGTTTTTTTGTCGAAAAATCAACATTTTCAATGGCAAATAACTCGAAAAGTATTGACTTACGTAAAAAACTCTATAGAACAAAAGTTGCTTAAAATCAGTCAATTTATCCATTTCCGGTCTTATCTTGAACGTATGTTTTTTCACCCTCGAGAAGGGGTGACTGTCACCCCCCAAGTAAAAGCAACCAACGGCACAATTTCAACTTTGAAGTGGAGGGTAAGTAGAACCTAAATCCAAATTTTCATCCGATTCGGAGTTGCCCCTGAAAATTACACGGTATCGCCGAATTTCCCGTTCATTTACTGGGCTAATTAGCAATATGACACATAGGCCAGGATCCCGAGTACCAAAAAAAAAGTTTATTAATAGCAAGCTGAAAATTTGTTAATAGCTTAACGGTGTGTAGTCAGACAAACTTTGATGGACGGGAACATTGTAACAGGGGAAGTTTTAATTGTGGAACAGGTTACAGGTTTCGAAGTCAGACTACTAAAACGTTCCATGTATTTTGTCGGACATAACTTCCAATTTATTTGTTACCCTTTCATTAAACTATGATGCAAAAATCAGACTGGTATTTATCACCAACTGGGCATTTTAATAAGTCTCCGACACGTAGAACATGTCAAATGGCAGGAATTATGTTGATGATAAAAAATAACAGTCTCATTTTTGCATGAAAGGGTAACAAATCAATTGTAAGTTCTGTTGGACAAAATACATGGGACGTTTTCGTAGTCTGACGTTACAAATTTTGAACCTGTTTCACAACAGGGAACTTGCATAAATTTTTAAATATTAAAATGATATTAAAAAACATAAGGTAACATGATCTTAAAACGCTTGCATGCGAAAAAAACAAATATTTTTAACCCGTACGCTAATTACGACGCTTTGAAAATGCTATAAAATTCAGATATCTTAGGAGGCTCTTGAACGTCCTTCTATTGGTTCGACGTCACGGGCCTCGGTGAACCGGGCTAGCTAGTCTGAAATAACGCGATTAGGGTAGGTATCACGGGTATATTACATTTTAATCGTCTTTAATGGAAAATTCCTAGGTATTATTTATGTTCATCTTATATATTGTGATAAGTAGTTCCCCAATCAGCGTAGTTTTAAACTGAAATTGATAAAGTTGAGTGCTACTTTGTAAAGAGTTTAAAACGCATAATATGACGGACGAGGGTTTTTCAAAAGGTCAATCTGACTAACTTACCTACCGTTGATGTCTTCATGGTGGCAACTTTTATAAAAAGTAGTAAAAGCTATTTCTATTGGAGAAATGAGAGGTGTCAAGGCAAATAAGTAAGAGTTATTAATAAGCATGTTTAAACCGTTTATAACAATAGTTTGGTACCATTATATTATAGTATACGGTTTACCCCGTGGGTTTGATCTACCTACCTCTAATCGAAGGATTTCGTATATCCTGGAAAAGATTACGGTGTAATTTGCATTATAATAAAGATTATATTTTATTGTAATGTTTATTAGTACTTACTGGAGACTTTCATTATTGTGTTCAAAGCCTTCTGAGAAAAGATCATGGTGATTAGCAGACGTACCGATAGAACGTGTACATAGCCAACAAAATCCTTCTTTACAAAGTTAATAATCCGCATAAATAAGAAGAATCATTATTGTAATTTTACAAGTTAATATCTTTATCATCTCAGCTTATACTTACACCGCATCCCTCGGTAGACCGCAAGCTATAGTAGAATCCCGACTGTAAACCGCATACTATAGTAGCACCAATACTTTTTAGTTACTCTTACTTTTATTACTAAAAGTTTTGTTTATTTTTAAGTTACTTGTTTCTTCTTTGTTCTTCAACACAAGAAACGACAAACGTAATTTCATAAAAAAGAACTTTTTGATACATGTCAACAGAGATAAAATGTTAATATTTTGCCTGTCACAGAAAAAATCATTTTTGCCACAGAGTAAAACAAGATATTTCAACTATATTATTTATCTATGGGCAAACTGCATTAAATGCAATAGCCCACCCCGAAATTTTAGGCGCGGAACTTTGATTAGATGTTGTACGTACACTATTCATTGTTAACACCGTAATATTTTGAATATAACATTTTAAAACATAAATTAACAATTTTATGTAAAAAAATTTTTTAGTGCAAGTTCCCTATTAAAGCTTTCCCTGTTCCAGTGTTCCCGTCCATCAAAGTTTGTCCGACTAGACACCCTTAAGCTATTAACAAATTTTCAGCTTGCTATTAATCAACTTTTTTTTTGATACGCGGAATCCAGGTCTAACATAATTCACACTATGATATATTTCGTTTTAGTTGAACCTCATCTATTGGCAGATCCGAAGACAGAGTCGGAAAGACAAAGTTAGGATTCTTAACTAAGCTGATTACTTAACAACATATTCATGCTTCATAGCGCCATCTACTGTAGATGGCAGAAAATAGACAAAACTGTGTGTGTTTTAAACATAGACGTAATGAGAGTAGACAAGGCATCGATCGTGAGCAAAATAGTGGAATGCGGATGACTCGATTCGGCGGTTTCTCTATCTCTCTTTACCGTGCGATTTCGCGCAAATAACAGACAAAGATAGCTCAACCCCACAAAAACCACTTCAAAGTAAATATTGGCCTTTAGTGGAGGTTAGCGACTACACTGACAAATATGTCTCTGTCCAATACCGCTCTGAACAAAGCTGTTGAATCAAGGCCGGTCCAGTCTCTAATATTTCTAAACCATGAAATCTGGAGCCTACCGGGACCCCGTTTTCCTTCAATCTTACCCTGGATGATCAGTTGCGCGAGGCGGTACTTTTCAGAATTGAGAAACTGAGATGTACTCAGAACCTTTTCTTGGTGGTGTGGGCTGTCCAAGGTATTTTCAAGATTCTTCTATAAAGCCAGAGTTAAAAGGCTTCTAGTTTATTCAGCCTTTTCTTACCTTACTTATTCTTATTAAGTCTATGGTTTTAAGTACGCTGCAACCGCTAATACAGTAGACTCCCTCTATAACGAGAACTGAAATGGCGGACGAATTACCTCGTTATAAGTGGATATCGTTATATCAGACAATAATAATATTGAAGTGTTTTGATGCCTCTTACGTGTCGATTACGTGCCTCTTGCGTGTATTAGGTGTCGATGGTCGATCTGAACAATGAGACTTGCCCATCGTCAATTGTAAATTTCCTACAATATTCAATATCGGCCCACAAACACGAAGAAGTTTATTACAGATGTTGGGCATTTCTATATACAGGCAGTTGGGGTATTTATTTATAGCTATTACTGCGTTAAAAACAGGTAAATAAACATATTCTTCGATTTCATTTTTCCCCGTTATAACCAAATATGCCCCGTTATATAGGTGTTTAGTTCAATAGGAATTTCATGGGACATCTAGTGTACCTCATTATAAGCGAAACCTCGTAATATCCGTGTTCGTTATAGAGAGAGTGCACTGTAATAAAGAATCCTTCCTATCTCCCTCCGAGTCTGTCTTCGATTCTGCCACTATCTGATTTCTGATACATTTTACGCTGCCCTCTATAAAACAAATCACAGAATACTAAAACATCTCGAGGAAACCCTAGAGAAAGAACATAAATATACTGAAATATATCCATGAGGTAACGAAAATGAATTAGAAAACATGGCGGAAATACTGGTGCATATCAAGACCACAAAAAATACTGGTGCAAAGACAAAAACTGGGATTATATGTAAAAATGAAACGGAAAGACCAATGTATAACAGACTAATATTGCAATGTATAAACAAAGAAAAAAGGTTGTGGATGGAAGAGTTGTTAAAGGACCTAAAAGACGACAGTGCTTAAGAATTTGGATATCTAAATGCACAACAACGAAAATGCAGATTAGTGGTTAAAATTGACAATGGATCATATAGTCCAGAAAGCCACTGCGCATCCGCTAGGAAAAATATTCCAATTCCGATTTTTTGCACAATCTTACTCAAAAAGGACTCCTTTTAACGAATTTGCATGTTGGCAGGACCAAAAGTGCGTCAAAAATTTTTTAAACGTTTTTTTTTTGTTTTTTTTTATATATGCCATAATATCATAACTTAAAAATAAAAATCGACCTGTTTCGGGAGTTTTCCTTAAAGTCGCCGGTTTACGAAATAACGAATTTATTCCTTTCATTTGCACCATACTGTATACACATGCAACGGTGGAAAATAGTGTCGCGCACGCTTGATTAGCAATTAAAAAACAAAGGAGTTCTGAATATTGTATTGCAAAGAACTCTTCGGGATTTCATCAATCGATGTTTAAAGAATATCTACCTACCTTGGCAACATTCAAATTTTCAGCTTTTCACATAGTTTTTGAGGGTTAAAAATGACCGATTTCGCAATTTTTCAATTTTTAATCGCTTATATGTCAAAAACTATCAGCTTTAGAGAAAAGTCACTAAAGACCTTTTCTGTTTGGAATGATCCAAAAAACCTAAAGAAACTTTGTTCCATGCAAAAAAAATAATTTTAGGAAAAAAACAAAAAAAACGTTTAAAAAATTTTTGACCCATTGTTGGTCTTGGCAACATGCAAATTTGTTAAAAGGAGTCCTTTTTGAGTAAGATTGTGCAAAAAATCCGAATCGGAATATTTTTCCTAGAGGATGCGCAGTGGCTTTCTGGACTAATAGAACTTCATTTCATTCACAATATTTTTAACATTGTCCCATGAACGCCACATCACTATCCACAATTATTAGAATCTACAGATTCTAATTATTAGAATCTGATTACAACAAATAACACTCTACTAACGAACTGCTACATCCTCTTGTTCTTAAAGTGCTCTCTCCTCAATGGAGGTTGTCAAATTTGACTCGAGAAGGACACGCATTGGAAAGGAACAAACTGCTTCCCAAACGTCGCTGCATTTAAAGCGTTCTACTATATGTATTACTGCGACTATACTATACAACTATGTTGCACTATTATTATAATTGATTTCAATTCCGCTTTAAAAAATATTACTGACAATTTAAATTTTTAGTATTTGCCCGCTTTAGATAGCTTTTATGAGCACAATTGAGGCAAACTCTACCTTGATAAATATGAATGTATCTGTAAAAATATAATCAAAACTTATCCATCATTAAACTAAAATAATATTTTGAATATATGTAAAAAAATCCAGATTACCATTACCGTTTGAATCTTTAACTGAAGCGTTCTGATATGCCTTACCAGTTTCAGAAAATAAAAAAGCAGAAATTGGTTTTATATGTTTTTGAAGACTGAACTCTCACTGCCGCCAATCTTAAAAAGAATTAATACCATTGGTGTTGAATAGGATAGTAACTTTGTAGCTAGACTTTTATTTCTTAACTTCAGTAAAAATTTTAGAATATTATTTTCTGAAACATATTTTTTTGTCATCTTAACAACCTATAATAGTACCTACTCTATCTTTCTGCCTTGCGATATTTTTAGTTAGAAATAGCTTTTCACTTCTTCTTCTAATCTCATTTTTGAATTTTGTTGCATTGCTTCATTATGTTTTTTGTTCTTAAGCGATAGTTTAGAGACCAAAGTGTCCTCTTTGGCGCTGATGGCATACCTATACAAACACTTTTGCCTTCAACAAAGCTTAGCTGAAAACTTGTTGCGTTTGCTACTTAAAAAAATGTGTGTTACATACTTTTTTATGAGATTTTATATTATGTACATCTGGGAAAACGCTAATAAAAACACCCAAATACAGTATCAAAATATTGATATTTATGTAAAATAGCTTTATTTACTGCATTTTTTTTAATTATAATAAACTTTAAAAATAATAAATTAATGTGTAATATAATAAAAATTTTATTATATGTAATAGAAAACCTAGATGTACCTGGATGTGACATCACGGAATCATCTTTTTAGTCCAGTTAATGACGGTAAAATACGGATAAAAATTCGGATGTTGGAAATCATATTGGCACTCATAACCTTGCTCGCTGCGGGTTGAAACAGTACCGTTGAGGTTTTCTGAAACCATTTTCTCAAATTTCGCAGCCATGTTATTCTCCTTCTACCGGGTCAGCGCTTTCCTTTGACTTTACCTTGCAATATGGACTGCAACAGGGAGTAACGGTGCTGATTTCTCATAACGTGTCTCAGATACTGCAGTTTTATGCGTTTGGTGGTAAACACAATGGTTCCTTCTTCATTCTTCCTAGAACTTCCTTGTTCGTGATCCTTGCTGTCCAGGATATTCTCAGCATTTTTCTATAAAGCCGCATCTCATATGCTTTAAGTTTTTTAATAGTGGTGTCCGTAAGCGTCCATGCTTACGCTCCGTACTAAAATATACAGTGAGTCCATAAAGTAACGCATAAATTCATTATTTCGTAAAACGGCGACTTCAGGGAAAAATCCCGAAACAGGTCGATTTTTATTTTTAATTTCCGATTTTTTGGCATATATATCATACTAGTGACGTCATCCATCTGGGCGTGATGACGTAATATGGATCATGTGATAGCTCATTTGAAAGGGTATTCAATTCTCTATTCACTAATGTAAACATTAACATAATTATTTATACAGGGTGTGCAAAAAAACATTTTTTTAATTAAAATAATTGAGACAGAAAGAAGAATGTATGTAATTTATTTAATTCAAAATGCGTTTTACTACTGTCATAAAACAGAACAAAACTTTAGTTGACAAATAAACATTGACTTTCGCTTAAACGAAATGTTCAAACTGGCAAGAGGCAGGTGGGTGGCAGCTTTAACATTGAATTTAAGCTAAAAACAATATTTATTTGTCAAATAAACATTTTTTTCCTGTTTTCTGACAACATTAAAACGTATTTTGAATTAGATAAATTCCATACATTCTTTTTTTTTGTCTCAATTATTTTAATTAAAAAAATGTTTTTTGAACACCTTGTATAAATAATTATGTTAATGTTTATATTAGGGAATAGAGAATTGAATACCCTTTCAAATGAGCTATCACATGACCCCTATTCTCATTTAAAAAAATCATCGATTACGTCATCACGCCCAGATGGATGACATCACTAGTATGATATATATGCCAAAAAATTGGAAATTAAAAATAAAAATTGAACTGTTTCGGGATTTTTCTAAGTCGCCGGTTTACGAAATAATGAATTTATGCGTTACTTTATGGACGCACTGTAGAGAAAACATAACATCTCAAATGTCTCATTTTTGTATCTAGGGATATGTTGTGGCTTTTGAAGATGGTGCTCATTTTGTTAATTCTTGCCTTTCCTATACGGCACTTTATTTCCTGTAAATTGCTCCACTGCTTATTTACAATAGTTCCCAGGTAGCAGTACTGTTTTATCTATCTGCGTTCAATTAATGTATAGATGAGCCCTGTTTATATTCTCCTTGCTGATAATCATTTATTTGGTTTTTTTGGTATTAATGTTTAGTCCGTACTGGATGCCTTCATCTACTCCGTATAGAGCCTCGTTAAAAATTATCTCTGATACCCCAGGCTGTGGGTGAAAAAACGTGATATAATTCAGGAATTTTTGAAACCTTTTGGATGTTGGCGACCATCATGGCAATTTGGAAACTGAGAACCAGGAAGGCGAAGGATTATCTTGCTAGAAAATTTGCGTACGTTGTTCAACACAACAACTACAAATCTTTTTAGAGAAGCAGTACCGATTTAGTGTTCAAGTACAGATTGCCATAATGGTTGCCAACATCCAAAACGGATAGTCACTACAAGAAGAAAAAGTTTTATATTGTATAATAAGAAGTAACATTATTATTATTATATTTATATAACAATGAAAAAATTAAAAATATAGTTATATATTTCATATACAATGATACATGATATGTATCATTTTTGTAATATTGTTTCTTCAGAAATGAGATTTCACATATAAAAGTTTATCAAGAAAAACAAATACAGTGGTAAATAGACTGTATATTATAATGGTAATATTATTAAATTGTTTTCGGTCAAAATTTAATACAAGTTACGTAAAAATTTTCCGAGCGCGCGGATTTGAAGCGAGCCGGGCGATTTGCAAAATTCGGCCGCTCGCAAAAGCACCGATTTTAAAAATAATTTTTTAATAATTAAATGTAACTATATTTTATAATAATTTTTATTTTAAGAGAATATGTCTTTCTTTAGTCAATAATTTCTTAATTGTTATAAATAACGGCACTACGATTTAAGAAAAGAGAAACAATTATCTCGGCTTCAGTTGGTTGTAGAAAATTTTTATTTTTTTATAAATCTGCGTTTCGTCTTCAGCAACAATAATCTGTAAGTTAGAAACTCATAGGATGTACAGAGCCGCTTCAGCTCTAAATGTTTATAACGAAATTTGCCCCCTTATTTTCAAACCCAACATTTAGCTCGGCTTCAGTTGGTCGTAGAAATTTTTTATTTTTTTATAAATCTTCGTTTCGTCTTCAGCAACAATAATCTGTAAGTTAAAAACATAGGATGTACAGGGCCGCTTCAGCTCTAAATGTTTATAACGAACTTTGCCCCCTTATTTTCAAACCCAAAAATTAGAGGTTTAAAAATGTTTTACGCATTTACTTACATCAGAATATGAAAATATAACTCTTTAGAAGGAGATTGGATGTTTCACTAACTCTCTACGATTTTTTTTTCCAAAAAGTTATAGCCTTCGACATTTGACCTCTTGGGATAAACAATTTATAATATCTGAGCAACAAATTCGTTAATCCGGCCTTACAATTTTTTTTATGTTTGGAATTGAAGATTTTCATTTTAAAGCTTTAAAAAATAAAAAAATATATTTGTACAATAAATAACACAATTGTAAAAAACGGCCATTTTGGACCTTTCGCAGGCTGTTTTGCAATAACCAATAAACGAAATTAAACTTACCATAGCTCAAATTGTAGTTTTTTTAATTTACTACAACTTTATATTAAAAAGTTTTTCTCTAGAATCAATATCCTAAGCTGCAAAATTAAAAATCTTTAAAAATTGCAAGTTTAACAAATGAAAATTCCTGAATTATATCCTGAAATCGACCTATTTTTCACCCACAGCCTGGAGTATGAGTACATATTAAATATCAACGGCGATAGGATACATCCCTGTCTAACTCCACGTAGTATTTTTATGTGATCTGTTTCTTCTCCGTTAATTTTCATATATGCGGTCTGATTCCAGTAAAGGATTCAAAACTTTGTAGAATGTATTGTAAAATATGTTAAATGTTAGTAGAGGAAAGGAAAAAAATGATAGTAGACGACGTATTAATTCGCGCACCATCTCTTTTATAACGAATCTATCTAAATTTCAGAGGCACCAAACACATGCTGAGCTGGCAAAACTTCAGAAGATTCTACCTATACGTCATGACTGAAAACTTAAAGAACACCATTCTAAGACACCGCAAAATGTTGCTTTCCGAGGAATTGAAGAAGCGATTCAACTTGAACGAACACGAGATCGTATCTGCCGCCACATTGCCGGAGTTAGACGAGGCGTATGCAAGAAGAGTGCATCAATTTCAATCTATATCCGAGTACTACAACTGGAGCTCGAGTAAAAACTATTTCGAGCAGATCAAGGTTCCTATGATCTTTATTAATGCTATGGATGATCCAATTGTACCACCTCCCTTGTTAGATCCGGTTAAGAAATTAGCAAGTAAGTAACTACTGTGTTTTTTAATAACAAATAGTTCTGAAGTAAAATAAAAATGTATACCATTTACCAAGCTGCAGACGGGGATGTAAATTGCATAGTGTAGAATTCCTTCCCTTTGTCTTCACTGCAGCATCCATTTGGCTTGCAAATTGTAGAAGCCTTGGAGGTGTCACCAGGAAAATGTACCAATAAGTTTTTCAATTTAAAATTTTTTTTAGTAATATTTTCAATATTATTAATGTTGCTTTTAGGATTGAAAAACTTCATCTTTTAGTCCAGGGCGCATCTGTTTTGAGATGGACGTTGAGAGGTGACTCAAATTTTTTTGCAGAAATTGCTTGAAAATTAATCAAATAATAATATTTGAGTAATCCTCCCTCTAAAAAAGGTCCAGAACATTGTTTAAATAATCAAAATGGCAAAAAATGAAGGAAAAATTCGATTTTATTCTTCGTTTTTTGATTATAACTTTAAAAGTATTCATTTCCGAGAAAAGTTGTACTAACATAAAAGTTGCGTAATTAAATTTCCTACAATATAGAATTGGTTAAAATTTTAAAAAATTGTCACCCTAGTTGCAAAATAGCAATAATTGCGAAAAAAACATACAAAATCAAGTATTGGCATTTTACGTTTTTCAACCATTTATGCTACACTTAGAACCTTCATATTTCACCCAGAGAAACTTTATGATACAGTAAAACAATATTGTAAATTTCATTAAGATCGGTTCAATAGATTTTGCAAAATAAATTTCGCAATCCAGCTTTCGCAAAAAAAATTCATTTTTTCAAAATGTTACAGGACCGAAAATAAAGCAGATAACAAGTTGAAATTTTTTTGCTTATAAAAGTGTACTGTACCTTTCATTTGCAATTTGCAAAATTAAAATCGATTAATTACCACGGCGTCAGAAAATTTTTTAAATAAACATTAATTTTTGGTGCTACGCGCAGGACAGCGATGTTCGATTCACACAAGTTAATTTCCACCAAAATTTCTTCCAATCTTTATCTAATATATTATTTTCTTACTCTATATTTTGTTGTATTTTAATATTTTAATTCCACAAAAATCAAACTAATTTTATTATTGTTTGTGAAATATTGTTTAAACAATTGCATATATTTAAAAATAATAAACTTTTATTCTCTAAGTTAAAATATATGAACAAAAAAAGTTTTTGCTAATAAAAGTGTTATTTCAAAGGATAGAGTATGTGTTTTTATTTTGCAATAAACAAATTTATTTATTTACATCGAAATGTAATAAAAATTAAAATGTATCAATAATTATCAAAGGTCATTGGAATGACCAATCAGAGCAAACTATCCTCTGTCCTGCGCGTAGCACCAATAATTAATGTTTATTTAAAAAAATTCCTGACGCCGCGGCGCGCCGTGGTGTTAATCGATTTTAATTCTGCAAAATTGCAAATGAAAGGTACAGTACATTTCTATAAGCAAAAAAAAATTCAACTTGCTATCTGCTTTATTTTCAGTCCTGTAACATTTTGAAAAAATGAATTTTTTTTGCGAAAGCTGGATTGCGAAATTTATTTTGCAAAATCTATTGAACCGATCTTAATGAAATTTACCGTATTATTTTACTGTATCATAAAGTTTTTTTGGGTGAAATATGAAGGCCCTGAGTGTAGCATAAATGGTTTAAAAACGTAAAATGTGAATACTTGTTTTTGTATGGTTTTTTCGCAATCATTGCTATTTTGTAACAAGTGTGACTATGTTTTAAATTTTTAACCAATTCTATATTGTAGGAAATTTGTATACGCAACTTTTATGTCGGTACAACTTTTCTCGATAATGAATACTTTTAAAGTTATAATCAAAAAACGAAGAAACAAATCGAATTTTTCTTTAATTTTTTGACATTCTGATTATTTAAACAATGTTCCGGAGCTTTTTGAGAGGGAGGATAACTCAAATATTATTATTTGATTTATTATCAAGTAATTTCTGCAAAAAAATTTGAGTCACCTCTCAACGTCCAAATGTACTAATATTTTTACAGATGCGCCCTGGTCTATTTTTAGTTGTGAAGTAATTTAGTAAATATAGAATGCTGTGATTTTTTTTTTCCGGAAAAAAATAATACATATTTTTGAAACATTTAGACTCGGAATGAAAGGTTATATGATTACCCAGAGTAGAAAATCGGTGAAAACTTCTATAATGTTTATTTTGATAAGTTACAGGGCTGAAAAAGAAGAGAAAATTGAGTGTGACTTTTAACTTCAAATATCTTGTTCAAAAGAAACTTTTTGTTTATTCTAAGAGACTTTATACTCTCGGTAATGATGTAATATTTCATTCTGTATTTAAATTTTTCAAAAGTATTTATTAGTTTTTACAGGATTCGAAGAAAACGAACACCATGTCCGTGGTGATATTTTCGAAATCGAACATTCGCTATCTTTGTCATACAACGCACTCAGTTAAACAGAATGTGGTGACAAGACAGTGACAAACAAGGCTACTAAATATTTGACACGGCTTCATAGTCCAGGGTAATAAGGTTTTTTCCATGACACTTCAACATCCAGGGTACTGAAGCGTTTTTTCGACAGGTAATACCTATAAGAACAAATTGTAACTATTTTCTGCGTGGGATCTGACGGCCATTTGTATTTATAAACAATTTAGTGTCAAAAAATGTCCTGTTTTCCTTTTTTATCAAATCATTGGAAAACAGTGAAACTTGGTTTTTTTTAGTACAAACATCTTCGAGAGCATGGAAAAATCTTTCAAATGACGTATTATAAAGGTTGATATACTCATTTATTGTTAATATAATTGTGCAAAAAGTCGAAATTGCAAAAAAGAATAATTTCGCAATAGCTATTGTAAAAATTAGTGTACAGCTTCGAAATTTTTGTCAAGTGAGGGTTTTTTGGTGCTTAATATGTGACAAAAATTTAAAAGCGATTCATTCAATTGTTTAAATTTTATTCAAATTGTTTATTCCAGAGAACTTTTTTTGCAATAACATTAGTCAGAAAAAGATAATGTTAGATTAGAACCATTCTACCGATGTCAAATGAAAGTAATTTAGTAATTATAGAATGCTGTGATTTTTTTTCCTGGGAAAACTAATACATATTTTTGAAACATTTAGACGCGGAATGAAAGGTTATATGATTACCCAGAGTAGAAAGTGGTGAAAACTTCTATAATGTTTATTTTGGTAAGTTACAGGGCTGAAAAAGAAGAGAAAATTGAGTGTGACTTTTAACTTCAAATATCTTGTTCAAAAGAAACTTTTTGTTTATTCTAAGAGACTTTCTACTCTCGGTAATGATGTAATATTTCATTCTGTATTTAAATTTTTCAAAAGTATTTATTAGTTTTTCCAGGATTCGAAGAAAACGAACACCATGTCCGTGGTGATATTTTCCGAATCGAACATTCGCTATCTTTGTCATACAACGCACTCAGTTGAACAGAATGTGGTGACAAGACAGTGACAAACAAGGCTACTAAATATTTGACACGGCTTCGTAGTCCAGGGTAATAAGGTTTTTTCCATGACGCTTCAACAGTCAGGGTACTGAAGCGTTTTTTCGACAGGTAATACCTATAAGAACAAATTGTAACTATTTCCTGCGTAGGATCTGACGGCCATTTGTATTTATAAACAATTTAGTGTCAAAAAATGGCCTTTTTTCCTTTTTTATCAAATCATTGGAAAACAGTGAAACTTACGGTTCTTTTAGTATGTACAAACATCTTCGAGAGCATGGAAAAATCTTTAAAATGACGTATTATAAAGGTTGATATACTCATTTATTGTTAATATAATTGTGCAAAAAGTCGAAATTGCAAAAAAGAATAATTTCGCAATAACTATTGTAAAAATTAGTGTACAGCTTTGAAATTTTTGTCAAGTGAGGGTTTTTTGGTGCTTAATATGTGACAAAAATTTAAAAGCGATTCATTCAATTGTTTAAATTTTATTCAAATTGTTTATTCCAGAGAACTTTTTTTGCAATAACATTAGTCAGAAAAAGATAATGTTAGAACCATTCTACAGGTGTCAAATGAAAGAGCATGATCTAAACTTTCAAATTGATTTAAAAAAAATGAATAAAAAGTGCATTTATTAGTAATAAATAATTATGCAAAAGTATCGTCAGTTTTTTTATATAGTAAATTATGTATATTTATTACAATTTTTTATCAATTATTATATACATAACATTACTTTGTAGTTGTGAACCTAAAATACGGCAAAAAAATAATTTTTGAAGTTATACTTCTTTAGGCGCGATTGAGAGTAAAATTTCATAATACTGCGCGCATGCGCACAGACAGTATTCCGTTTAGTTGCTAAATCTTTCAAGTTATGTATAAATATATCAGTGCAAGAAAAGGTGTGAAAAGAATATATTAGTGTTTTTAGTAAATATATTTATTATAATTTTTGTGTCTTTGGATTTGTCTTCCTCAGGAGTAAGATGAGTATTATTAAAACATTTTATTGTATATTTATTCACCTTGTCTGTTTGTTACCGTGAATTATCATTAGGTACGTCCGAATCGATACAGACACAGTCCTCGTAGCGTATTTGGTATAGCATTTGGCCAGAGATCGAGAGGTCTTGAGTTCGAGTCCGGAGCAATCCTATACTTTTTTATTTTTTTGAAAGCTGTAAGCACAAAATTAGTTTGGTGTTTAAAAAAATTAAAACAAACGGTTTAAAGTATATTTATTTTTAAGAAATCATATAATATAAATATAACTTCTTACGTGCGTACAAAGTACACACACATTCTTTTTTTTTTTTTAATTATTCAAAAAGTTTATAAGGAAAAATTGACGATACTTTTGCATAATTCTTTATTACTAATAAATGCATTTTTTATTCACTTTGTTTAAACCAATTTGAAAGTTTAGCTAATGCTCTTTCATTTGACAACTGTAGAATGGTTCTAACATTATTTTTTTCTGACTTATGTTATTGCAAAAAAAAAGCTCTCTGGGATAAACAATTTGAATAAAATTTAAAAAATTGAATGAATCGCTTTGAAATTTTTGTCACATATTAAGCACCAAAGAACCCTCATTTTACAAAAATTTCAAAGCTGTACACTATTTTTTACAATGGTTATTGCGAAATTAATTTTTTTGCAATTTCGACCTTTTTTCGCAATTATATTAACAATAAATGATTATACCAACCTTTATAATACGTCATTTTAAAGGTTTTTCTATGCCCTCGAAGATGTTTGTACTAGAAAAACCATAAGTTTCACTGTTTTCCAATGATTTGATAAAAAAGGAAAAAAGGCCGTTTTTTGACACTAAATTCTTTATAAATAAAAATAGCCGCCAAATCCTACGCAGGAAATAGTTACAATTTGTTCTTATAGGTATTACCTGTGGAAAAACGCTTAAGTACCCTGGCTGTTAAAGTGTCACGGATAGGGTAAATTTTTGCCTTATTACCTTGGCCTATCAGGAATATTTTGAGTTCTTTATTAAATAAATAATACTGATAAAGTATTTGATAAATAATTGATTTAAGACATGAAATTAATAATAAGTTATTTATTTTTCATTATTTATGGAAGATCCAAGCAGAGAATACACCAGAATATATTCTGTGATCAAAGTATTTTGTTGTTAAAGGTGTTCAAAATGTATCTAAGCGTTCCATAGTAACAATATATTAATAAAAAAATCACTTTATCACTTTTCCTCTTTTCTCGATGAAGTATTAGTTTTTATTGTATAGTATATAAATTAATGTAATCACTAAATATATAGTTAGTGAAAAAATAATCATATTAATTAACTGAATTAATTATTTAAGAGATTATACAAGTAACGGTTATCCAAGAACATTCAAAATCCATCTCTAAATTAATGATGACAATGTCATTGTCAAATAATGTTTACATCTTCATACCAGTGAGAATTTTACTACACGTAATTTGCTGTGTAAAGAAAAAAAAAGTAGGGATTAGTCGTAAAATATTTGCGCCTACGCTTTTATTTCATAACACAGCCAATGAAACTATTTGGCTCCTAATTCCATCCTAATGCATCAGTTTTCTTGATATGTTCACAATAAATAGGGAATAGCTCAAGAAACAAAGGAATAAAAATAGGCTTTTATCTTGGGGGGTGTGTTCCATCCCTCCTCTGGGGTAGAAATTTGTTGGTCGAAATAACTCCGTGTCGATAGAGGACCTAATTCTAAGCAAGAAATGTTCTCTTTCATTACTGCGTAAAAATTGTCAGAAATATCACTACATTAGGTAAGGTTGATAACGCGAATATCACCTTTCTTGCTCCCTTTGCCATTTAAAAACTAAGGATTTTGAATTGATGTACCTGTATGATACATGATACATGATACCTGATGTAGTCCCTCAAAGTTCCTTTAAAATGGTTTTTGAATGGATACGTTATATTTAAAATGAACGGAGTTATTGTAACAAACCAAACAACTTTTTTTTCAATTTTGGGGCATATATGAGTTTTGGAACAGATGTAAAAGGGATCTCGGCATACCCACTACTCACTTTTCACAGCTGCTAACTCGCATTTCACTAACTCACTCAAGTTTCAAACACTTTTAAATTTGCCAAATTCTAGTTTTGCTCTCACTGATTGCAATAACAAAAATAGAATACCTGAAAACATTCTGTGTAGACATACAATACTATTTCATTTTCATAGTTTACATTTTTATACGTTTTTATTGTATTTCAGTGGACAAAGAGAAGACTGCATACATCGAGGTCTCCCACGGAGGTCACTTGGGCTTTTACGAAGGCGGCCTCATCTATCCGAATCCAGTAACATGGCTCGACAGATCTCTAGTAGCTCTAGTCGGTTGTCTAACTCTCACAGCAGACGAACTGGCTATGAAATCAATGTTAGAAATATGATAAAGATATATTATGATAAATATAACAAATATGTAACTATATTTGTGGCTTGCATGCAACTACTTGTCCTCGAGATGATGTGTGACATCAGAGCTTTAACCATTTTGACAGTTTATACACTTAATATTATTGTTTTAGTACGTGGGTCTAACTCTGGACTTTTTTACTGTTGACATTGAGCACAAAAGTCCTTTTAAAAAACAGATTGTACCAAGTGTATAATTGTTTTATATTGATTGGTCGTCATGTTTGAAAAGGTCGTCATCATCAACACAAATATTTTCTTCGATTAATTCAAAACTAACAAGGTATTTGTTTTGGGGAATACCTTTGAGGAATATACCGCAAAAAGATTGCTAATGTTATCCATAGTTCCATTAACCTTGTTTTGACTTCTTCCTTCTCAGCTTTTTACAATTACAGTCTTTGTTCTTGAATGTTTTTGAGATTGTAGTCACCCAGACTCTTTCCCTAATCAAGTCCTTTATCTAGTCTTACCCAATATGCACCTTAACATTTTCATTTCAGCTACCTCAATCTTCTTTTCTTGAATCTTCTTTACAGACCACACTTTACCGTCATACACCAACGCGGGTCTGACCACACTCTTGTATACCTTTCCTTTCAGCTGTTGACGGCTATGTCGGAGAACCACTGGTTTCGTCCACAATGTTTTTAAATGGATCTTTTCACCAACGCCCCAGGCAACCAAATAACGTTTACAAAACGTTGAAAAAACGTCATAATTATCACCAAACCATGTCAGTGTATCACGTTTTTTCGACGTCGAAAGTCACGTGAATATGTCCTACCATAACTGACGTCATTTTTATCACGTTTTAGATACGTGATATCAAAAACGTAGTTTTTTTGTCGTTTTTTAAGATTATTTTTCATTTTATGGTTTTAAAAATACACAATAATAATTATTCGTATGGGCATTGTTGGTATTGATATTTTTCATTTAACTGTTTTAAATTTAGCTTATAGGCTAAAAGTAAAACCAAATGGAAGACTTTATAAAAAAAATGCATAGAATTACAATAAAATTACAAATACCCTCAATGCAACATTATAGAATTTTCACTTTTTATATAGGTATACTTACTGTGTCAAAACTGAAGCAACATATAAACTAATAAATAATTTATTAACAAATTATCCAGCATAATGTCTTAATTTAACGTAACGCTGTCCATTAAATCAAAAAGTATCGTGAACAACACATAATAATTACTTCATTAACAGAAAATAAACACCAAAACACCAAAAGTCTTTTTTTAACCACACAAAGCACGTAAACAATAGGGCGTTTCATTCACAGTCATTTGTTTCGAGATTCTGTCATATGTCGTATAATCCGTGTATATTAATATTATTCACAAATTATACAACATATTATGACAGAAGCTCGAAAGAAATGACAATCGATGAAAAGTTGGAGTTTATATAATGAAGTTATAAATGCAGTTTGCCCTATAAATGAAGTTTGGGGTCATGTCAATATACAACATTAACATTATAAGCATTAACTCTTTAAGCTCCTCCCATTTTTGTGACGTCAGACTTGGGCTGTCTGAAATGAAAACGTGTTTTAAACGTATTTTAACGTCATTAATCTTACGTATTTAAGTCACCTACAAAATACGTTTATACGACGTAATGTTCAAACACGTGTATTTATTCAACCATAAACTGATGTTTTCTCGACGTTATTGACGTCACTTGATTGCCTGGGGCGTCCAAGTGAAGTCGCTGACCTTCGCTGTTCCAGATATTTCTGTACAACTGTACCCCTCTCATTCGTTTCCAGTTAAACCAACCAGTCTGTGGACAATTTCTCGATCTACTTTTGATGTGTATTATCATAGTTAGTGATAAGAAAGTCTAAAATATGTAGTATGTCTTAAATTATAGTGGTGAACCCCCGTTGACTGTTCCCTTTTAGTTTAAGTGTTCAGCAGTTCATATATAGGGTGGCCGAAAAGTCGCTTTACATTAATGAATTGCTGTTGTTGTACTACAGAGGGAAAGAATAATAACACAATTTTGTTTGTAAGTTATTTATGATCGAGAGCAAAATGGGATGAGGCGCCATCTTGTGAAAATAAAGAAGGCCTTCACTTGTTAATCCTTTCTCGTGTTATCTTGCGTTATTGACCGTGCAATAAAAAACTCTGCAGAGCGTTTCCGCGTCGACTTTATCGATGAACGTTCAATGGAATCCTGAATGCCAGCACATATTTTCGAGGGCTTGGTCTTCCACTTCTTGGTGCATCGAGAACGGTTCCCGATGAAAAAGCCTTCTGCCACGAGAGCAAAGTTGGTCTGGA
This sequence comes from Diabrotica virgifera virgifera, assembly GCF_917563875.1. NCBI lineage: Eukaryota > Metazoa > Arthropoda > Insecta > Coleoptera > Chrysomelidae > Diabrotica > Diabrotica virgifera. Next base: position 4,274,268 of record NC_065444.1, on the reverse strand, counting down.
TGCTGATGGTTTTTGAAAACCAAAATATCGGCCATTGTTTATTGTTATGACGACGTTCGTCTATCCACACTGCAGCGACCAAACGCTTCTCAATTCTATACTCACTTGTGTCCGCCATTACGTTTCAATCGCAACTATGGTTGTCTGTATGCGTGACCAAACAGGTGATCTTGATGCTGCGCATGCGCAGGAATACCAACAAACGTTGAGTCGGTGTTGAAACATTATTATTTTTAGTGTAAAGGGACTTTCCGGCCACCCTATACATGCTAGTCAAAGTCCCCTACCCCTCGTATCATTTCAACAGTTATACTTATAATAGTGTTTAGAGGGAGGAAATAAACGGACGTAAGTTTCTCAAATAGTCATAACAGGTTATGTAATAGTGACAGATGACCTTACAGAGTATAGAAAATACCTATTCAATCATACTAATTTTGTTTGGGGTTAAGTTGATTTTGATGAATAAAATAAATATAAAATTTTCGTTTCGCATTTCATTCATAAATATTTAAACGTCCGCCTATGGTTATTTGTCAAAAAAGTTGATGTAAAAATAACTAGAGAATAGGGCATTCCAACGTGCTGTCAAAATTAAATCAATATGGCAGCCGGGAGGCAAACATAAATGTTATTATATCAGTTCTTAATGTGTTTTAGATCATTTTAGTTGTATTTCTTTGTAATTTTGTTTTGTACAAGGATTAACATTTTAACTAGAAGAATTAATTTAAAAAGATAATATGCCTCATTTCCGTTGTGTTTTGAAGTGTGAAATGCGAAGTATTCATGATAAAGTTCAGTTTTATCGGTTACCATCAGTGCTACATGTTAAGCACAAAACAACTAAACAAGTTATTATCTGAGAGACAAAAACAATGATTAAATGCTATAAAACGTTTTATAAAAATGTTAAATAACTAACCATGTTCATGTTACTTACGCTTGGAAAACGTCTAAACCGTAGGTTAAATCAGACCGTTTGAGAGAAAGTCGACCTATATTATTTATTTTGCCAATATCTTGCTTGTATCTATCACTGTGCGTCTGGGCACTTACTAGCAACATTTGTATTGTCTACCAACAATTTTATATGCACTCATGTTAATTTATTCACTGCTTAAAACTAAATAAGGTCAACTAAAAACTACACAGAATCTACAACAAAATGTTCGGAAAATACAACTAAAAAACTGTTAACGGTAACAAACTTATGAAGCATGTGGTGCAAATAATATAAACAAACACAATGTTTGACAGTTTTCCTCCCAAACGTCAAAGTCTTGGAATTGAACAACGTCAAATTTTTTGACAAGTAACCATAGGCCGACGTTTGAATCTTATTAATTAAAGGCGAAACCACAAGTTTGGTATTTATTTCATTTATTTATCAAAATCAACTTAAACCTAAACAAAATTAGTAATTTTCAATACCTTTCAAACGAGATATCACTTGCCATGAGGTTCTATTTAAAACGATCGGTCAAAGTGGCTCTGTAACGTCATCTGTCACTATTACGTCACATCTTATGACTATTTGACATGCCTACGTATTTATTTCCTCCCTACAAAATAGACAGCCTAAGTCTGACGTCACAAATGTCACAAAATTGGGAGGAGCTTATATTGACTCCAAACAATTTTGTTTGTAACGTTAAATGGTCATAAGGAATTTTTCTTTTATGTGCTTTGTGTGGCAAAATAAGACTTCATTTAGGTATTTCGTTAAAGAAACGTGTTAATTAAGAGATTTTTATTCGTTTTTGCTCAGGTGGTTTTTATTCCTTAGTGGTTGAAAATAAACATAACCTCAAAAGTGTTTACGTTCTAATCATTGCATTAAATTAACTCACCTGGGCAAAAACGAATAAAAATCTCTTAATTGACACGTTTCTTTAAATACCTAAATGAAAAGTCTTATTTGGTCACACAAACCATGTAAACAATAAATTAAAAATTCCTTATGAGTGTTTAACATTATAAACAAAATTGTTTGGAGTCAAATATAAGCTCCTCCCAATTTTGTGACGTCAAGACTTAGGATGTCCATTCACTATTATAAGTATAACTTTTCAAAAGATACGAAGGGGGAGGGGACTTTTGACTAGCACTGTATAACAAACTAACGAAATATTTTATATCAAGTTGATGAAAGACCTTTGAATGCAGGTAAGTATTTAAATAAAAGCTGGCTTTTATTTAGTTGGTACTCCGATATGTTATTTTTACATTGCGTACAATCTGATTTTTAAATACCTAACATAGATAGCATTTATATGTCAGATGTTCCAATATGAGCATTAATAATTGTGTATTGATGTTCATAGGCGTAGATAGGGACTACAAATAATGAAATTTGCCGTGCGCAACTTTGTTGATGAATGTTTGGAGGGTGTTGTACTTTGAATATTGCTCTGAATATTTCTTTTGGTTTCCACAAACTAGAATTTGCTTTTAATTTTACATTATTAACATATTTTCTACAGCTGTTGTATTCAGAGTTCAATAATATCTTTTAGTGGTAGGAATTTTGTAACGGGATGGATGAGAAGTACTCTATTTTCGCCTATGTTGATGTTTTAAGGTGCGTTAAGATTTTTGCATTTGCACTTATAGTTGGGTCTTAAAAGATTTTAAAGCTGTTACAAGGTATTTTGCTTCTAGGTCAAAAGATATTGATCTGTCGATACCTATTATAAACCAAGTTTCAGATTATTTATATAATGAACTGGGATTAATACAATATTATAACCAAACAAGACAAATTTTGGACTGAATTGATTATTTTTTATTAAGGTGTCATAAATTAAATTTTTATTGTAAAAATCTGTGAGTCTATTCAGCGATATGCGGTTATTAAAAACTTTTCTGAGATATTCAAAAGATCTGTATGATATTTGATCATAAAATGTTTTTAACCTCTGGATATTTTGAGCTTCTCCAATGTGATAACTACAGTACTTTAATAGTAAAAAGAAGATTATACAAAATGGCGTTTAAAACCGTTCAAGTTCCCGTCCGACTAAGGCTAACCTCAGGTATGATGTCCTTGAACTTTAACCTAGTTATGTGACCTACATTAACTTGTATCAGTTTTGTACCGAAGCTGGAGGATTCTGGACTGAAAGGTGAAAATAAGTATACTACGTTCGTTCCAAGATCAGCTTAGACGCCAATTTCAGATACGTGATGGATAGGTGTCATGTCTTCGCAGCTTACAAGATGCGATTACACGACACATCTACCGATCAGGCGTCTGAAACTGGTGTCTGAGCTTACCTTTGGAACGAACACAGTGTAGAGAAAATTACATCTAAATAGATCGTTCAGACCTTTGAAATATCAAAAAAAAAATGTTATTATATTTCTCAGAAAGCTCGGGCTGGTTTCCTTGTCATTTATGAGCTCATTACGGAAATTTTTGCTGGATTTATTTTTATTCAGGTATTTGAAAATATTTGTTATTTGTTATAAAAGTATGTTAACCCTTTAGAATTCGTACAGGAGTATTGCTCCTACATTCATAGTTAATGTCTGTGATAACTATGTGATATGTCTACCAAAAACTAAAAACGAAAGTTTGCTAAACATTTAAATTCTGGTCTACTATTGGAAAAATCATTTTAATGTATAGAATATCATTGTACTATGTTCTTAAACAGTTAATCCTAAAATAGTTACATATTGTACAACAGAAAATTAATTTTGGTGTAACATCAAAGATAGTGTACACAGGATCCTCTGGGCATATCTGATTCATTTATGTTTTGTGTTAATTAACAATGAAAAATATTCAATTTATCCACTTGAATTTTGTTCTCAATGCCGTAATAAAAAATACGACCTATTGTTGATGCTTATTTTATTTTAAAACAGTGAGTGTTTTTCTTATTTATATATCCTATACTTATAAGACAATAATTTAAAACCTCTATAGCTGTCTAAATTGCCAATATACCAAAGAACTTCCACAATGTTGTTTACTGTTTTATTCTGAAATCTCAGTATTATTATTTTATTGTTCTTACTGATACATTCCCAAAGCCTTACGTCTATAAAGATTATATGAAATTATTATACGTAAATAATTTAGAACTGCTATTTTTAATTTGCAATTCGGACATATATGGCCCAACTATAACTAACTTGCCAGCGATTCTGTAATTCCCAGTGAAACTGCAGATCATTTCTACAGTTTATGTAGTTAAGGATTTTTATTTAATTATCGTTTTATTCCTTTTTGTTTTCATTGATTAAAAATAACCGAAATCGATTGGGAAATTTTAAAAATTATGACACTCCTTCGAACATTGCAAATAAAAGACGGACATATATGACCCAACTATAACCCAACTGTACTTATTGTGATACCTAATTTATAGTAATAGATTTGATGTTATTTATTAAACATAAATTGATAGAAAAGTATTAAAAGTTACTTATTTTTATAAATTTTGTACAGTGTAACCAATTTTATTGACTGCCTAGATTGAAAATATATGATTGCGTATTTTGTAATTTTGTTTGAGAACTTGAAAACTTTTGGAAATTGTTTATGTGAAATAAATAGAATTTATGTTTGCATTAGCCTTTTATTTATTTATTTAATTCTTTCTATAAACAGAATAAAAGTTAGGGTCAATAAAAAATGTTACCTACACGAGACATATCGACTCATTTGGAGAAATGACCAGAAATAGCAATGGAAGAAGATTTTGCACTTTGTGCAATGTGTCAATAAGTAATACATTTTTTAAACACAAAGAAATCCATGTGTATACTAGAGAAATCGAAATGCAAAATCCATAATTAACTATATAACGTGTGATCCAAAATTATTGTCACCATAGGTGGCTCTGAACGACAGGGATAGCTATACAGTGCATGTCTATTATTAATTCAGATATACTTTCCAGTTTACGTCAACTTTGACAAATACTTGTCAGTGTCCGTACGTCAACTTAAAAAACACTATAATTGAACATAAAAAGTAGCAGAGAAAGCAAAATTTTAACTTTATACGAATTAAAAGGTCTTGAGATTGGGTATCTTTTCAACGTGTTTTCAATATTTATTCTTTGTTTGGAAAAGTGATCATAACAACACTGAATATAGCCGCAGTTATCCGTGACGTCACACTCCGGCGGTCTTACAATTTAAAACATGACATACGTAATTTTTTGCACAGATAGCTTTGATCCCAATAATTGTGGATCGCTCGTTACTAATAGTTGAAAGCAATGATAGAATAAAAGTAATGGATACAAAAATCAGAGGACCCGAATTAGAAAGCAAACATTATATGGTAGTCACTAAGGGGGCATCCATAAACTACGTCGTAAAAAATGTTTTGAACTTTTTAATACCCTCCCCCCTCCGTCGTAATTCGTCGTTTACACACGAACCCCCCCCCCCCCCATGTCGACGTCGTCATTGCAGTTCACGACCCCCCTTTCAGTGATTTAAAAAAATTCAATGTTATTTCTGTTTTTTTTTAATCAACCTTGAAACTTTATTTGCGAATGTATTATAACAAGAAAAATTAAGGGGGTAGACGCAAAATCTTGGTCCAATGCTATTTAAATTCATTCTTTTTTCGAATCATGCGAAAACTAATAAATATATTTGGTAAATATAAACGCAGAATGAAATATTACATTATTACCGAGGGCTGAAAGTCCCTTAGAATAAACAAAAGGTTTCTTTTGAATGAATTTTTTTTTATTTAATAAAACTCCAACAGGAATCTTATGATTATTGCTATCTGATCATTACTATGATCAATAATCAAGTTAGTTCTATATACAAAATATTATAAAAACTTATCTAAGGTCATATTTAACAATATTCCTTAGGCTCTAATACATTACAGTACTACTAGCTAACGTGTACACTTTAGCCGCACTTTGCTCTGCTTATAACCGTATCCATCTGGAGGTCTCGATGAAGATCACAGTTTCTGAAGTACCATCGAGCTTTGACGATGTTCCTTAATACTTTATTCTGATATCGTTGTATAATTTGGATGTTACTTTCTTTTGTACAGCCCCATAGCTGTATCCCATATGTCCATATCGGTTTAAGGACTTGCTTATACAATAACAATTTGTTATAAGTAGACAGAGTGGATTTTTTTCCCATCAACCAGTACATCTTTCTGAACTTGATTTCTAATTCTTCCTTTTTTTTCTTAATATGCGCTTTCCAACGTAGCTTGGAATCTAATGTCATACCCAAATATTTTGCCTTATTTGCATAAGGTATTTGGTTTCTATTTATACTAACTGGGATAGGTTGTTCTCTTTTGTTAGTAAAATTGACATGAACAGATTTTGTTTCATTTAATTTGATACGCCATCGCCTGGTCCAGATGTTAATTTGTTCAACAGAATTCTGTAGCATGGTTGCTGCTTCCTCGTGGTTTTGTCCGACTGCTAGAATGCATGTGTCGTCTGCAAATGTCGCAATTGTGTTAGGTTCTAATGATGGAATATCACTGGTATAGAGCAGGTATAGCACTGGCCCCAGGACACTTCCTTGTGGAACTCCAGCTTTAATTTCTCTTAATTCAGAATATGCTTCCTCATTTTTAACTCGAAAGTATCTGTCGGATATATATGATTCTAGTAGTTCAGAATATTGTTTTGGTAAGTAGCATCTCATTTTATGATATAATCCGTCATGCCACACTTTGTCAAATGAATGAAATTTGTGAATTTAAAAATCAGACTAAATATTCTCTTTTTTTATCCCTGTAACTTATTAAAATAAACATTATAGATGTTTTCAGAAACTTTTGGCTCTCGGTAATACTGTAATCTCTCAATCTGCGTTTAAATTTTTATTAGTTTTCTGAGTATTCGAAAAAAATGAATGCATTTAAATAGCATTGGACCAAGATTTTGCGTATAAATCTTCTCTAAGTATAAATACGACTTACTAACTAAATAGAACACAATATTTTATTTCCATTCATTCTTTCAGAATTATTTTTTCACACACAGTATGCAGCACATAAATGAATTAACAATTTAATATTGTTTGCTTCCAGACGTTGTTCTGTATATATAGAAGCGCTTGTTTAAACCCAAAGAACAATGTCTTATTGTTTGTTGTCCTGTACAAAAGTGCTACCTAATATTATTCTAAGACTGTGACTGATAAAAACGAAATGTATGCGATAAAAGTATCTATAAGAGAATTCTTTCTAATTTTAACAAAGGTGTATTTATTCGTAAACATTTTGTTTTATTTTCAATTTCATTTCAAAAACTATACGTTTTTATATGAATATCTGATACTTTAATGCTGGTAAAAGCTAGTAAAAAATTATATTTATAGAGACAATACCGACAAATTTAAATATACCAATATATTAAACGACGTCGAATGTGCACTCGTACCCCCCACCCCCTGTCGTAATTCGTCGAAATAAGCAATCCACCCTCCCCCTTCTCAACGACGTAGTTTATGGATGTCCCCCGGAGAATTAAAAATATCGGAAAAGAAATGAAAGGCAGAATTTACAAAACAGTCATCAGACCAATGACATACGCGGCAGAAACACGACCTGGCAGAGAGAAAACAAAAAGATTGCTAGAAACAGCGGAGATGAAAACCCTTCGAAAAATCAATGGTAAGACACTATGGGACAGAGCTAGAAATACAGATATACGACAGAGATGCAAGGTGGTGAACGTTAATAACTAGGTAAGAAACAAGAGAGAAAGGAATGACCACATAAGCCGAATCACAACAAATAGAGTAGTAAGGACAGCGAAAGACGGTTCCCCAATAGAAAGACTACGAAAACGATGAATGGCAACATACTGGAGGCAAATTGAAAAAAAAAGATGATCATGTCTATACAACAAGAATAAGAACTAAGATACAAGCAAAAAATAAGGAAAAACCTAGTACAAAAAAGTAAAAACCGATTAAAACAGACGACAAAAACGTATAAACAAAGAAATGGCAAAAAAATTGAGAAGAAAGTAAACGAAAAACTTGGAAGAACCATGAATATTAAAATAGAAGGTAATAATGATATAAATAAACTATGGAACGACTAGAAAATCTACTATTAGATGAATGTCGAACAAGTAAAAAAATTCATCCGAAAAAATAAAAAGCAGATAAAAGAGAAAAAAGCATGAAAACAATATCTGAAAGATAAAAACGAAAGAAAAAAGGTAAAAATATTGTAATAACAACAAAGAGAGACAATTGCGAAAAATTCGGAGATTAAATGGAACAAGATAGCAAAAGTAACCAAAAGCTACAGGACCCTGAAGACGATAAGAACACAAAAACATAAAATACAAGCATGAAAAAAATATATACCTATTATGGAGAATAACAAATAGTAAAAAGATGAAAAAAAGCACTTTGAGGAAGCTATGGCATTACCTAGATACTGAAAAGCAATATTGGAAGATAACAAAAAAACTCAATAAACGAGGAAAAAATAGAAGAAGCAACAAAAACATTGAAATATGAAAATCACCTGAAGTGGATAGAAAAATCACACTGTAGAGAAAAGCATGAAAAAAAATGCGGAACAAATATTTCTAAAGATAATGAGATTTTTTTCGCTTGTTCTATTTCGGAAACTTTAAAATAGATCTTCCAATTGCAACTTTGCAATCGAAAGTCCGAGGTTAAACTTCTCACCTATAATACCATCCCTGTGTTAAAAGCCCTCACTCGACGCCTCATTGTCATTCTATCGAATAACGTAGGAATTATATCCGCAGACGGACAGACGAACGTATAGACAGACATGAAACCGGAAGTATGTATTTGTTCTCGTCTTGCTAAAGTGCGTCGAGTAATATATCGCTTGTACTATTTCGGCGATTTTAAAACAGTAGTTTCGGTTGCAACTCTAAAAACGAGGTCAAATTTCTCACCTCTAATACCATCTTTGGATTAGAAGATCCCATTCTACATCTCATTTGTCATTATATCTATTTCAATAACGGAGGAGTTACATTCGCAGACAGACAGATGGAAGAAGATACAGGCATGAAATCGAAAGCATATAATATTTGTGCTCGTCTTACCAAGGCGCATCGAAAAATATAACGCTTGTACTATTTCTGCGGCTTTAAAACAGTACTCCCGGTTTCAACTCTAAAATCGGAAGTCCTAGGTCAAATTTTTTACCTTTAATACCATTCTTGGGTTATAAGCTTTCATTCGATACCTCATTTTTCATTCTATCTGATCTAATTGAAGACCTTGGGACCAGAAGGGGACAAGCCACAATTTCGTCAAAAATGAGTTAAAGTAGAAATCGCACACTTTAAGGCCATATTAATGTCCCAAACAGAAAATTGCAGCTAATTTCTCATAGATGGCGCCGCTGTAGTAAGTCCCGTTATGTCACCATAACTTTATATTGCAACAGAAGGAGACAAGCCACAGTAGTAATCAACATGGCGGCGGAACATTCCCGTGCATGTAAATGGAAAATAGACGTTTCTGAATTTGATTCTGAACACAGTGACTAAGATCCGTTTTTAAATGAAAGCGAAGATGTCAAAGACTATACAGTATGCGCAAGTAGCAGCGATTCCTAAAACATAAACTTAGGAACGGTTTGTTTATTAAACGTGTGGCTTGTCCCCTTATGTTATATTTTTCAAACCTAAAAATATTAGGATTGTTCTAAAGGTTTTTTGGGGCTTATCCCTTTTTAGTAAAATACTTACTTTATTGTAGGAAAATGAATAGGTTTAGGTTTATACCCCATAGATTTCTCCAGATGTCTTGCCAACTCCAGAAAAGAAAGCGCCTTCTAGATGAATAGCCAACTACATAAAAACATTAAGCACAAGACTAAAAGAAATATAGGTTACTAATATATAAATACAAAAGGGAAGAAAATAGAACCAAAAAAATTAGGTGCACCTTGCGGTTGCACAAAACAGTGTAGACAGAAATTGGTGCTTGCCAACAGATTCTACCAGATACTGAGAATAATGAACCACTGGAAGACACTGAACATTTGGACCCCTTTTCAGCTATTGAAAATATTGACAACTAAATTATTTTATTGCTGAATTTGATGTTCATTTTTAGAATATAAGTTTTTATACAAAAGGACATAAGCCTCATATTTTTTTCAAAAAATATTCAAAAGCTCAAAACCGTTAAATAAATATTTGTGTTACTTTTATTGTGTATTTAATAACATATTTCCAAACGATTACGGGCCTTACTTCCGAGAAAAATGTAAAAATTGGATTTCAGGATTTGAAAATAAGTTTAAAATGATACCTATTTTCTCCAAAGTATTGTTTGGTGGCATATCCCTTTCTGGTCCCAAGGTCTTCAATTACTGAGGAGTTGTCTTTATGAATACATAAAAAGAGGGAAGCCGTCCCTGTAGCGTATTTTGGTAAATTGCTAAACCTGCATCTTTATAATCTGCGCAGACACTGACGCTCAGATTGTTTTCTGTCAGTTGCCAAAAAATAGGCGCCATTGTAAGATAAGCGTTTGTTAGTTGTTTAGGCAGATTTATGAAGAAATAAGTTTTTTTTTCTGCTTTTGATTTGAATGCTTCGCGCATTCTAGGTTAATTAAAGTTACATCTTGATAATAAAAATATCGTAATTATGAAGAGGCCCAACTTTAAAGTCGGCGATAAAATCTTCGCCAAAGTTAAAGGATATCCAGTATGGCCAGCACGCGTAAGTAAATAAAAATTATTTTCGAATAAATTAATCATAAGGGGTCATTTTAGATTGTCTCCGAAGCTGGAAAAAAGTTCAATGTCTTGTTTTATGGCACTGGTGAAACGTAAGTATTCCATTTCTTAAAATATACCAATGCGGCTTCCTATTGACAATTATCCCAATCTAATAAACAAAAAAAAGTTGTGTTAGGAATCTCCTTGGATACAGTGTTAAGACCTTTATCACACCTTCAGTAATTTGGATAGTGAAGCTGCTGATGCATTAAAAACTACTGTAGCATAAGAAAGTGAAAGCAATATGTAATTTATATGTAGGTATGCTTCACCTGTCTACATTGTTACATTATTTTTAAATTACAGTGGAACCTCGATTAACCGTCTCTCCATTAACCGTCACCTCTGTTAACCGTCAGGGTACATACAAAAGTTGTATTGACTACATTAGCAATAATTTTAATGCAAAAAAAAATAAAAAAAAGCTAATTTGATTTGTGATGAGGACACAAAGGGCTATCCATTGCTGACAGATAAAGAAATCATTGAAATGACAACAAAGGTGGACCAAACAGATTCAGAAGCTGACACAGCTTGGAATTTGACTGTAGCTATATTGATGAACCTATTGTAACTAACAAAGATTTGCTTAAATAATCTAGAGAAGCTGCATCGCATATGTAATAATTCATCGAGTGGTATTCTCAACAAGAAGAAGCCAATAAAGTAGATTGCATGATCTTATGCCGATTAAGAAATTCAGCTGTCGCAAATGTGAAGCAACAGTAAAACAAACACAGATTTCAGAATATTTTAAATTGATTTGATTGTACGAACACAAATACCTCTTATGTTGTCAAACAAACCATACAAATGAAATTTGAGAGTTGTACTATGAATTTATATTTTTTTTAATGTTCTGTTAACCGTCTTTTCGATTATCCGTCATACCCTTGGTCCGGTGCCCTGAGGGATAATCGAGGTTCTACTATACCTAGATGTATTTTTAAATTAAACTGTAGTAAGCATTAGTTAGAGAAGAATAAGATTGGCTTGGGTATCATTCCATTCGGAAAACTCTTATATTCTAAAGAACAGAAAATACCCCAATACCTATGAACAAGAGTCTTCAATCAATGTATACTCCCTGACCTCATAGGAAGAGTAGATATTATATCTGTACCGTTGAGGTAAACAGTTGTATATCCATAATGACACATTTACAAGAAAGCGCAAAACATACAGACTAGTCAATAAACTATAAAAAATTTTTTACTTCCATTACGTTGAATTCAACATTATTGGTATATTAGACTACATAAATGGAAATCTATTGCTGGATATTAGTATTGTTACGAAATTACCTACTTGCTGTATGATATTGGGAGTTACGACTTTTTACCTTTACGTCTTTCAACTGGTAATATGCAAAATAAAAATCTTAAGTGATTACAAAAATATTATATTCCGTATTTAATAATGCAAAAACCAAATCACAATGTTTGGAACCAAAGAACTCGTTAGAAAAAAAAAGAAATAAAGAATATATAAAATCTAAATATTTTAATCTTAATAAAGGTGATACCTTTATTTTAAGGCTATGGGTACATAATTCGCAAATATTTTACGTGTATCCGTACTTTTTCTGTCTTTACACAGCAAATTACGTGTAGTAAAATTCACACTGGTATGGATATGTAAACATTTCTATAATGTCATTCTACTTGAAAATGTCATCATGAATTTAAAGAGATGGGTTTTGAGTGTTCTTGGATAACTGTTATTTTTATAATTGGAAATTATTAATTCAGTTAATAAATATGATAATTTTTTCACCACTAACTATGTATTCAGTGATTGTAATAATTTATTTGTACAACAAAGGCTAATACTCAATCGAGAAAAGAGGAAAAGTGTTAAAGTGATTTTTTAATAATATATTGTTATGGAACGCTTACATTTTTGAACATCTTTAACAACAAAATACTTGGATCACAGAATATATTATCCTGATGTATTCTCTGCTTGGATCTTCCACAAATAATAAACAATAAATAACTTTTTATTAAGTTCACGTCTTAAATCAATTATTTATCAAATACACTATATTTCAATAATATTTAATCAATAACTCAACATATTCCCGATGCAATGTCAAATATTTAAAATTGTCACTGATTGTCAGTGTCTGACTGACAATATATGCTGACAATATTATATTCGGCTGAGTGCGTTCTAAGACAAAGATAGATTTGGAAAATATTACCACGGCATTGTGTTTATTTTTCGAATCCTGAAAAAACCAATAAATATTTTTGAAAAATTTAAACGCAGAATGAAAGACTAAATTATTACAGAGGGCCGAAAGTCCCTTAGAATAAATAAAAAGTTTGTTTTGAATGATATACAGTGGAACTTGGTTATAGTTATAGCGTCATTGAAGGGCCCAGTGAAAAAATGACGCTATATCAGAGTGACGTTATAAAAGAGGTAGAAAAAAATGAAATATTAACCAGGCAAAATTTTATTACAGCATTATTTGCACTATTTTATTACAGCAGAAAATTTGACTCTTTATGATGGCACTGACAAATAATAAGAAATCATAAACTGCCAAGCTCACATAACTGTACACAAAGGGATAATGGGCCTTTCTCACATTCTTGGAAGGAGCAATGTCGCAAAGCTGGAAACGCATTGCACTTTATTCTTCATAAAATGAAAAAACAACAACCTACTGTAAAATTTTATGACGCTATAGACGAGGGTTACTTTATTTTTACCGCTAAAACCAGGTTTTTAATAATGTTATCGAATAGTTTTTGGCCGGACCTATTAAAAATTGACGTTACAACCGAGGTGACGTAACTACCGAGGCCGTAATATCCAAGTTCCACTGTATTTGAAATTAAAAATCACACTAAATTTTCTCTTAGTTTTTCACCCCTGTAACTTATTAAAATAAACATTATAGAAGTTCTCGGGGACTTTCGGCCCTCGGTAAGAACGTAATCTTTCATTCTGCATGTAAATTTTTCAAAAATACTTATTAGTTTTCTCAGGATTCGAAAAAAATGAATCCCCATTTGAATAGCATTGCAGCCGAAAAAACGTACCGATCCTCTTAATGTAAAAGTGGAGCTACGATTGGTTACCACTACCGCATACCAAACCATATTATCGTGTATGCATGTATCTATGGGGTTGCTATGGATATACTACTGTTTACTTCAACTAATAGAGTTGCTATTGTTTCTAAACGCTTTATTTAGGCAACTAATAATGCTGGAATGGAAAGACAAATGCTGAACATTAACAGACAGGAAAAGACAGCAATGGATCAGTAACAAAACAAAGGTGAGAGATGTCTTAACCCGAGTGGCAAAAACATAAATGGAAGTTCACTGGATGTACCCTAAGGCAGAAGGATGAAAGATGGACAAGATGATTATACATATACAGTAGAACCTCGATTATCTGTCAGGGCACCGGACCAAGGGTATGACAGATAATCGAAAAGACTGTTAACAGGACATTAAAAGAAATTAAAAATTTATAGTACAACTCTCAAATTTGATTTGTATGATTTGTTTGACAATATAAGAGGGATTTGCGTTCGTACAATTGAATCAATTTTTAATATTCCGAAATCTTTGTTTATTTTACTATTGCTTCACATTTTGCGACGGCTGAATTTCTTAATCGGCATAAGATCATGCAATCTACTTTATTTGCTTCTTCTTGTTGAGAATACTACTCGATGAATTATTGCATATGCGATGTAGCTTCTCTAGATTATTTACGCAAATTTTTGTCAGTTACAATAGGTTCATCAACATAGCTACAGTCAAATTCCAAGTCTATGTCAGCTTCTGAATATGTTTGGTCCGCCTTTGTTGCCATTTCAACGATTTCTTTATCTGTCAGCAATGGATAGCTGTTTGTGTCCTCATCACAAATCAAATTAACTTTTTTTTTATTTTTTTACATTAAAATTTTTGCTTATGTAGTCAATACAACTTCTGTATTTACCCTGACGCTTAACAGAGGTGACTGTTAATGGAGAGACGGATAATTGAGGTTCCACTGTACATTATAGACCATGGAATCACAAATGAAAAAGGGGAAGGCCACAAATGCGATGGTCAGATGCACTTAAGAAGCAAGCCTGGTCAAAATGGATGCAAAATGTTTAAGATAGAGAGGCATGGAAGAAGGAAGTGGAGGCCTATGTTCAAGAATATGTAAATAAAATAAAATAGAATGGATGTTTAGGGCTGATTAGATAGATAGAAGCATTACTTAACTGCATAAAATCAAATATATAAAAACTTTATACAATATTCCAGTTACCTATCTTTATCCTTACTTATGCAATCTTGGTTTTCCTAATTTATTTTCAGGTATTTCTAGCTTATGTGAGAAATGTATAATCTGTATTGAAGCTGTCTATCAGTGTATCTTTCGTGGCCTTTTCCTACTAATTTTAAGAATTCAACATCCATTAACACTTTGACTAATATGTGTATCATACACAACAGGTACTCTCCCTGAGCCTATGTGTATGAATTTGATACACAAGAGTAGAACTTATCAAGCCACAAAAGGTGGCCAGGCTGTGACAACTTATGAGGATAAATGGGCCAAGGAGTTAAAGTGTTAAATCTTTGTTTTAAACCTCCAGAGGGAGGGTAGACATGCTTCACCTGTCCGCTGTAGGGTTAAATAAACTCTATTTAGTAATTATGTTTTGTGAAGTTAGTTACATTTTGACAGACTAGACATGGTTGAAAATTACTATACAACTGAGCGCATATTATGAGCATAGCCAATATTAAGAGTAAACAAACATAAATCTTCGCCAATCGATAATTATTTATTTTCCCCTTAATATAATGTATTGATAACAAAAGAGAAAATTATTTGTTGTACAAAATAAAACTATTTTCAGGAAATAAATTCCACAAAATTGTATGAGTTTAGTATACACCCCTACTATTTTCAATAATTCTTCATTTTTTTAATGAAAGAATAAGTTTATTTGAGGTATTAATAGCTTGAGGTAGGAATTTTTGTGTTGTATGTTTCCTACTCTGAATCTGTCAAAATGTGTCTGAGTTAAGAGAAAGGAGGGTGTCCGCACATGTATTTGAGAATATAACATAGTGAATGTATAATTTTGTGATTATATAGGCAGGCATTATATGAATTCAAATCATGGGCTGTGCTGCATAGGTTGAAGTGTAAAGTATAACTTTGACTAAGCTTTGACCCTATATAATAAGAAATCTGCCGACAAACTTATCTTAAGAATCAAAAGCTTGTGCGAGGGTTTCTTACATTTATTTTTTCATTCCTAGTTTTCCCCCCTTATCAGGGGAACTTGCACATTTTTTTTTATTACCGAATAATGTTCAGTTTTGTTTAAAAATGAGATTTCCAAAATTTCACGCTTCAAAAACTCGTAATAACTTAGAAATACAAATTTAAAGTCTTCTGTGGTATAAAATAGTTCAAACGACCCGTAATGTCACATAGTTTTATTATATAGTTATGATTATGGTTATATTTAGGTATATTCTTCTTCTTTAGTTTATTGGCCTGCACCTACTTGGGTATTTGGCCAGCTCATCAGTATGGAATAAGGAAAAAATATTTATATTCTAATGGCATTTATTGTATTTCATTGTAGTAATTATACCAGTTTGTTGAGATTGGAGTTGGATACAGTTTTTGAAGGAAAGGAAAGAAGGTTTACTATGAAAAATAAAACCATTTTGTAAAAGTACAAGTTTTCTATGAATATTTCAAATGATCAAAAACACTTGTGACGTCACATAACTGTATTTTCTACTGACTTTAAAATTAAATACAATATTGTTTACTTTGTTGGTACAGAATGTAAACATTACCGGATTACGTCACAACACGTTTTGGTCTGACTGGTATAATTTGAATATTTAATCGTCTTTAGGGGCCAAACGAAAGACAAAAGAAACTTTTTTTATCTTTGATACATGTTTTAAATTATGTTCTGTTGTGATTCATAACATTTTTTTCGAATTTAAAATTTTATGCAAGTTTCCTATTGACGTTGTCATCAAATTTCGCTTGTTTGTATGATTTTTAGAGGTTTAGTGGCATTTTTGTCTGTAACGACTGGACTAATACTGGTTTTTGTTATTTTGTTGACCAAACAGCAAAAAAATATAGTAATGTTTAAATGGCTGTTAATTCTAGTGATAATTAGGTGACCTTCCAAGTATTCTACTTTTTATATTTGCAAAGAAGTAACTATACCATTCTTGTACAATTAAGCATTTTTATTATTTTTGAAACATTTTTAAACTTTGTAAAGACTTTATAATTCAAGAGAGTGAAATATTGAGGTGAATTAAATGTGTTTTTTGGTATGGTTATTGTTGCTGATTAAATTATTAGAGCCGTTTTTCAACTTTTTTGTTTAAGTAATTATAGTTTAATTTATTTTACATACATATCTAATACTGTTGATGCTGTATTTAATAATTCAAACTTTATTTGGTGTCAGTATGTTTGTGCCCAATATCCAAGTTACACAGTATTTTCTTCTTCTGCGCATGCCCCATCCTTTAATCCGGCACCTGCCACTTGGCTTTGCAAGACGCCAACTGCCACGTGGGGTGCTCACAGCACCCCTTAAAAATTTTCTGTGATCTACTTGTTTAAAAAACAAAATAATGTGTTGAGTAACACAAGCATATTAAAAAACATGTTTTATTAACTTATTAGCCACTAATATGTTATAAAAGTTAAAAAATAAAATGAAAAAGGTGTTATAAGCAAATTAGCAAGTACTAAGCCATAATAAATGAAGTCAAGTAAAATATCTAAAAAAAATTAAGATTTAGTGAGTATAGAATCTACATTAAATAATTTAAATGTTATTTCAATAAAAAATGTAAATTTGACCTGTTTATCAAAAATACAAAAAAAATTAAAACTTAAAGTGCCAGATTATAACACCCCAATTCGACTTTAGAGCTACAAGTTCAGAATGACACTAAATAACCACTTCAAACACTAACACATATATGCTATATAATATTATAGAAAGCTACTATGACGCACAGCTTGGTTACCAAACTTGAAATACCAAATATTTGATAAAAATGTGTTATGGGGTGCTGGTAGCACCCCACGTGGCAGGTGCCGGGTTAAGGACATTGACAGTCATCACTGCATATTTTACTCTGTCTGCAGCCATTTTGAAGAGCTCTATTGTTCTTTTTTAACACATTGAACGCCACGTGAGTTGTATTTAACTCACGCCTTATTTGGCCCAGGCGCTCAGTTAGTTAAATATAATTCACATTAGCATTGAGATTCTGAACTTGGAGCCTGAAGGCAAAAACAAAAAATTTTAAAAATACTAGATTTGTTGTAAAATGTATATTTTAAAATACCCTAAATAAGGGTCACAATAATACAAAACGTTTTCATATTCATAAAGAAATCCGTCGTCAGTGTTCTAAAAGCCCTAAAATTAAGTATAACCTAATTAATTGAGAAAAAAGTTAAAAATTGACTGTCAATTTTTAATTTTTTCTCAATTAAATTAGGGGACATCCATAAATTACGTCGTAAAAAATTTGGACTTTTTAATACCCTCCCCTCCCTCCGTCGTAATTCGTCGTTTATCGACGAACCCCCCCCTTGTCGACGTCGTCATTGCAGTTCACGACCCCCCTTTCAGTGATTTAAAAAATTCAATGTTATTTTTTTTTTTTTTTAATCAACCTTGAAACTTTATTTGCGAATGTATCATAACAAGAACAATTAAGGGGGTAAGCGCAAAATCTTGGTCCAATGCTATTTAAATGCATTCTTTTTTCGAATCCTGAGAAAACTAATAAATATATTTGAAAAATATAAACTCAGAATGAAAGATTACATTATTACTGAGGGCTGAAAGTCCCTTAGAATAAACAAAAGTTTTCTTTTGAATGAAATTTTTGAACTTAAAAATCAGACTAAATATTCTCTTTTTTATCCCTGTAACTTATACAAACATTATAGATGTTTTCAGAAACTTTTGGCCCTCGGTAATAATGTAATCTCTCAATCTGCGTTTAAATTTTGTATTAGTTTTCTGAGTATTCGAAAAAAATGAGTGCATTTAAATAGCATTGGACCAAGATTTTGCGTATAAATCTTCTCTAAGTATAAATACGACTTACTAACTAAATAGAACACAATATTTTATTTCCATTCATTCTTTCAGAACTATTTTTTCACACACAGTATGCAGCACATAAATGAATCAACAATTTAATATTGTTTGCTTCCAGACGTTGTTCTGTATTCGCGGTGTGCAAGTACTTGGAAAGGGAAACGAGAAACGACCGTGCGCGAGTCGCGGAGAAATATTGCAACTATCTTAAATAATTCATATTGTCAATTGAAATTGTCAAATTGACGTATATTTCATACCTTCTGTCATTGAGGCAGAAAAATTATATATTGCTCCACAATATTGATATGATATGCAATTATTATATAAAGGTAAATTTAATTAATTGTATTTTGCTTGCAGTACTGCATTTTAATAACTGATTTTATTTACTACATACAATTGTTTACGTTTGCTAAACATAACCTGCATCTTATTTTTTCTTCTTATTATTTTTTTGGACTATGGTCTTGACAATTATCCAGCAACCAGGACTAATATAATTGGCCAATATAATTAAAAGTGCGAATAAAAGTACAGAGCGTAGAAATAGAGGTCGCTTTGCCGAACTTGCACGGTCCCAATATAGAGTAGAGTAGAGTAGAGTATTTATTGGTAATAATGTACAAATGTACTTTTACATGTCAGCAATAATTAAAATTGTCTAAAATTACATTAAAAGTTGACAGTACTTCAGTAAAAAAAAACCTATTACTAAAATTTAAAAACTAAACACTAATTAAATTACAGGACAAAACAAAATTTAGATCTGAAGTACTCCTCAAATGAGTAGAAAGCACCCATCAGAAGATAATTTTTAATTTGTCTCTTAAATTGGTTAAAATCAAGACTTTTAATAGATATTGGTATACAGTTATAAAATTTCAATGCTAGGTATCTGGTTCCATTTCTGGTCCTCTCAAGTCGACTGAAGTCTGGTACAAGGGCATCATGATTTCTAGTCTGATAAGTATGCTGTTTATATATAGAAACGCTTGTTTAAACCCAAAGAACAATGTCTTATTGCTTGTTGTCCTGTACAAAAGTGGGAATAGTAATATTATGTAAGGCTGTGACGATAAAAACGAAATGTATGTGATAAAAGTATCTATAACAGAATTGTTTTTAATTTTAACAAAGGTGTATTTATTCGTATACGTTTTGTTTTATTTTCAATTTCATTTCAAAAACTATACGTTTTTATATGAATATCTGATACTTTAATGCTGGTAAAAACTAGTAAAAAATTATATTTATAGAGGCAATATCGACAAATTTAAATATACCAATATATTAAACGACGTCGAATGTGCACTTATACCCCCCACCCCTGTCTTATATCGTCGAAATAAGCAAGCCCCCCTCCCTCTTCTCAACGACGTAGTTTATGGATGTTCCCTTAGGTTATACTTAATTTTAAGACTTTTAGAACACTGACGATGTGTTTCTTAATCCGAAAACGTTTTGTATTATTGTGACTCTTATTTAGGGTATTTTAAAATACACCTTTTACGACAAATCTAGTATAATGCGGCAGATTCGTGCAATATATTATAAGAATTGCACATTTAATGATACAAGCGTATAATTTGGTCCACATATACTGCACAAATAAAGGTTCAAATTTAGATATGAGGCCATCTCAGATTTTGCCTTTTACAAAAATGGCGGTCATTCAAAATGGGCGACTATACATATATGACTAATAGCACGATATCTTTTGAATGAAAAGTCTGATTTCAACCAAATTTGGTACGTAGGTTCGTTTTGTGATTTACAAGATCGATGCCATAAACTGGAAGAATCGTTTTACCGGAAGTTTTGTTTTTCCTGGTTTTTTATGTAAAACTATTTTATATTATGTAAATAATTTATTTTCAATTTTTTCACCCTGTATATATTAATTTTTCAAAATGGTAATACCACTATTGAAAAGAGCGTAAGAATATGTTTTAGGAAATATTTTGAACTTTGTAGTTATGTTAATTATAATTAGCATTTAATAAATGCATAACGTATCTTCACATGTACCTATATGTGGCAGATTCGTGCAAATATTATAAGAATTATTGTACATTTAATGGTAGAGTCATATAATTTGGACAACATATACTACACATACAAAAGTTCAAATTTAGATATGAGGCCATCTCAGATTTTGCCTTTTACAAAAATGGCGAGCATTCAAAATGGCGGCTATACATATGTGACTAATAGCACACGAAAAGTCCGATTTTAGCCAAATGTGGTATCAAGTTTCTTTTTTTGATGAATAAGATCGAGGTCTTGTGTTTTTACTGTTTTTTATGTAAAAATATGTTGTTGTTTTTTTCAATTCTTTCACCCTGTATATATTAATTTTTCAAAAAGGTAATACCACCATTGAAAATAGTGTAAAAATATTTTTTAGGAAAGATTTTGAACTTTTTAGTTATGTTAATTACCATTTAATAAATGCATAACATATCTTCACATGTACCTATGTGCGGTAGATTCATTTTGAATGCCTGCCATTTTTGTAAAAGACGAAATCTGAGATGGCCTCATATCTAAATTTGAATCTTTGTATGTGTAGTGTGTGTGGTCCAAATTATATGCTTTTACCATTAAATGTACAATAATTCTTATATTATTTGCACGAATGCGCCGCACATAGGTTCATAGGTACATGTTAAGATACGTTATGCATTTATTAATTGGTAATTAATATAACTAAAGAGTTTAAAATATTTCCTAGAAAATATTTTTACGCTCTTTTCAACGTCGGTATTAACTTTTTGAAAAATTAATATATACAGGGTGAAAGAATTGGTAAAAAAACAACATGTTTTTACATAAAAATCAGGAAAAACACAACTTCTGGTAAATCGATTCTTCCGGTTCAAGACCTTGTTCTAACACATCAAAATAAGAATCTATATAACAAATTTGGTTGAAATCGGACTTTTCGTTCAAAAGTTATCGTGCTATAAGTCACATATGTGTAGTCGCCATTTTGCATGCCGCCATTTTTGTAAAAGGTAAAATCTGAGATGGCCTTATATCTAAATTTGAACCTTGATGTGTGTAGTATATGTGGTTAAAAATAATATGCTTCTACCATTAAATGCACAATAATTCTTATAATGTTTGCAGAATTTGCCACACATAGGTACTTGTGATGATACGTTATGCATTTATTAAATGATAATTAACATAACTAAAAAGTTCCAAATTTTTTCTACAAAATATTTTTACGCTCTTTTCAATTGCGGTATTACCTTTTTGAAAAATTAATATATACAGAGGGAAAAAATTGAAAAAAAAAACAACCAGTAAAAACACAACTTCTGGTAAACCGATTCTTCCGGCTCACCATATCCCTCTTGTAAATCAAAAAGAAAACCTATATACCAAATTTGGTTGAAATCGGACTTTTCGTTCAAAAGTTATGATACTATTAAACACATAAGTATAGCCGCCATTTTGAACGCCCGCCATTTTTGTAAAAGACAAAATCTGAGATGGCCTCATATCTAAATTTGAACCTTTATATATGTGTAGTATAGATGTGGTGCAAATTATATGCTTGTATCATTAAATGTGCAATTGTTTCACATATCGACCGCACTAGTATTTTTGTGATTTATGGTATACAGCCAGCTGCAGGAAGTTTATTTTCCTCGTGGATTTAAAAAAGAATTTAATGTGGCGGTCAATGTGTTCAAGTCTAGCTTTAAATTTGCCAACCAGGACATGTATTGTCTCTCCGGTGCTCTTTCTCCTTCCACCTTTCTTATTTACTTGTCAGTATAAATTTTATGGAATAATTTAAAATTAAAATATAAACTTTCTTTTAGTGGATGCATTAGTAGTGAACACTTGTTCTATTACTTGAAAAATAAGAAAAAGTTTCAGAAACCATTGAAAAGACAAGACTACATTGCTGCTTTTAAAGAGATAGAAGACGCTATAAAAAAGGATGGCGGAGATGGGGATGAATCTCCAGATAAAAACGATTCTCTAGCAGCTGATGTAAGTACTTCAGATCTTTAAGTTTTATCGCTTTTGTCTTTATTTCTCTATTGTAATTGCCTTGATTTTAGTGAATCATTATTGTATCAGCTAAAAATTGTTTTGAATAATTTTTCAGGTCTCCTTGGACACTTCTACTGCCAACAATAGCCCTGTAGTAAAAACGGAAAAGAAAACACCAGCTAAAAGGAAGCGGTCCTCTGTGGCAGATGACGCTGCAGCAGCCGAGACGAGCACACCTAAAAAGAAATCTTCTCGTCTTTCAAGGAACAGTGAAGGTATTTAGTGTATTTACTATGCCCTCAGAATTTAAACAGGTTAAAATGACGGCATTTTTTCAAAATGTTATCAAATTGATATTTTATCATTTAGTATTTCTTCAATGGCGCTACAGCCCAAATCGAACCTCTAAATTATCTCCTCCTCTATAACCTTCTCTAAATTGTTATCAAACATTACTGGCCCTGCGCCGATCGTCTCCCTGTTCTGACTTCTAACAGATTATTCGTGTCTGTTGCTACTTCATCCTCCCACCTTTTCCATGGCTCTCTTTTTGGTTTGGCTGACTAAGTATTTTTTATTTCTCTTTACTTAAATTTTTCAATATTTTTAAGACGTTTGTTTCAAACTTGGACCACTATTCCTTCCATTTCCATATGAGTGAAAATAATGCCCTACTATAAACACTCTCTTCATAGGCCTGGATCCCACGTACCAAAAAAGCTTTATTAATGGCAAGCTGGACAAACTTTGTCTTTCCGACTCTGTCTTCGGATCTGCCAATAGATGAGGTTCAACTAAAACGAAATATATCATAGTGTGAATTATGTTAGACCTGGATTCCGCGTATCAAAAAAAAAGTTGATTAATAGCAAGCTGAAAATTTGTTAATAGCTTAAGGGTGTCTAGTCGGACAAACTTTGATGTACGGGAACACTGGAACAGGGTAAGTTTTAATTGTGGAACAGGTTACAGGTTTCGAACTTCAGACTACGAAAACTTCCCATGTATTTTGTCGGACAGAACTTCCAATTGATTTGTTACCCTTTCATTAAACTCTCAAGCAAAAATCAGACTGCTATTACCAATATAATTCTTATCATTTGACGTTTCTACATGTCAGACTGATTAATAGTATGGTATAACTAGACCCAAACCCAGACATCCAAAGTGAAAGTTATCCTTCAACACCAAATTGTTCTATATGGTCCACATAATGTTCAGAAAAACGTCACACCATTTTGAGTGTTGGGTTTGGGGGGGGGGGGAGAGGGGGGAGAAATTGGTAAATTCGTAGTTTTTTACTTTTTCGTCAATATTTCTAAAACTATGCGGTTTAGCATGAACAACCTTCTATACAAAAATATTCTACATTAAATTTGAAATAAAAAAGGCCCTATACATAATCCTTCTAAAATGAACAGTTCCAAAGTTACGGAGGTAGTATATTATAATTGCTCCAAAAAAAGGCCTAACCCAAACATCCAAATTAAAAGTTTTCCTCCAACACCAAAGTGTTCTATATGGTCCACATATTGTTCAGTAAAAAGTTACACCATTTTGAGCGTCCGGTTTGGGGGGAGAAGTCAGTAAATTAGTAGTTGTTTTACGTTTGTCGTCACAATTTCTAAAACTATGCTTTAGCGTAAATAATGTTCTACATGAAATTTAAAATAAAAACGGTCCGATACATAATTGTTATAAAATCAACGGTTCCAGAGTTACGGAGGGTGAAAAGAGGAGGTTTTCGATAGTTTTTATTTTTTGAGCAATTTATAATATTACCGATGAAAGTAATTTTCTTTAACAGGATTGTGTTTTCTAAATAAAATTTGCTATTTCAGTGGCCGATGGTATGTTAGTGATAAGCCCTTAAAGAAACGTCAACCCCGCCACCCAAAATCATCATCAATTGTCCAAATAATATAAAAAGTTTCGAAAACCTCCACTTTTCTTCCTCCGTAACTCTGGAACTGTTGATTTTATAACAATTATCTATAGAACCTTTTTTGTTTTAAATTTCATGTAGAACATTTTTTATAGAACATTGTTTACGCTAAAGCATAGTTTTAGAAATATTGACAAAAAACTACTAATTTACCGACATCTCCCCCCCCCCCCCCCAAACCGGACACTCAAAATGGTGTAACTTTTTACTGAACAATATGTGGACCATATATGTAGAACAATTTGCTGTTGGTGGAAAACTTTTACTTTTGATATCTGGGTTAGGCCTTTTTTTGGACCAATTATACTATACTACCTCTGTAACTTTGGAAATGTTCATTTTAGAAGGATTATGCATAGGGCCTTTTTTATTTCAAATTTAATTTAGAACATTTTTGTATAGAAGGTTGTTCATGCTAAATCGCATAGTTTTAGAAATATTGACGAAAAACGTAAAGAACTACGAATTTACCAATTTCTCTCTCCTCTCCCCCACAAACCCGACGCTCAAAATGGTGCGACTTTTTTCTTAACACTATGTGGACCACATAGAACAATTTGGTGTTGGGAGGATTTGGATGTCTAGGTTATGCCATCTTTTGGATCAATTGTATCATATTATAAAATGCCCAATATATTTGTCTGACAAATATTTTGTCATATATTATATAAAGTTTGCTATTGAATAAACTTAAAAATATCCTGCTAGTTTTTACAATCATAAACTTATCAGGAAGACAAGTTCCACAATTAAAATCACGTTCCACAATTAAAACTTCCCCTGCTCCAGTGTTACCATACATCAAAGTTTGTCCAACTAGACACCATTAACCCCTTCCGCTCCAGGCCACTTTTTGAGATAGGGAGCTGTATACCAGCAAAAGTTTTTTAATGAAAATACATTTTACGATAGTTATGATGTATAATAGAAGAGATATTCACCTATGGGACCAAAAAAATGTTTGAAGCAATTTGAATTTATATGACAATTTATAGTGTTTACCAGAATATCCACATAAGGATATTTGGGTGTAATAGTATATCCACCCTTGGATATCGATTGTACTACCAAAATATCCACATCTGGATACCATTAAAATGTATCTATAACTATATATCTATACCTCGTCCAATTTACTTACCGTTGCACGTCATCCGCGGCATAGCCTGTGACACGATACCAACACGAAATATTTAGGCGGTGGGTGTGTTCTTTTTTAGAATCAAAATGATTCTAAAGGGGAACATACCTACCGCCTAGATATTTCGTGTTGGTATCGTGTCACAGGCTATGGCGCGGATGACGTGCAACGGTAAGTAAATTGGACGAGGTATATGTCTATTATTTAATTTATAAAGTCACGCTAAATAAAAATAAAACATATATAAAAAGACAGTGAACAATTAACAAACGTCGACCTTGAGCTGTTTACATTATTCTGGGAATTGTGTAAAAAAATGGCTAACCATGATATCGCCGTATGGATATCCATGTCCTACCGTGATCCAAATTAATCTACAGAGCACTACACCACTTTTACAGAGTGCAGTAATATCCCTATATTAATATCCGTATGTGGATATCGTGGTAAAGTTCGCCATACCTAAAAATATTCATACGTGGATACGATGGAGCGGAACAGGTTGCTATTAACAAATTTTCAGCTTGTTATTAATAAACTTTTTTTTGGTATGCGGTATCCATTTTTATGCCGGTTTTATCATAGAGCACTGTTAATAAGACAGTTGATGTCAAATAAGCCGAATCAAATAAACCATCTAAAATCTAAATGTTGGTACTATTTTTTTGGCGAGTACAGTCCTATAGTTGCAACAATATGATTACTTTTTGTATCTGTTAGTTATCTATTTGATTGTACTTGAATATTTGGTTTTCATTTCAGAACCACCGAAGGTAGAAAAAGATAAAGACATAGTCGAACCAGAAACACCGTCTAAAAAACCGGAGGAACCTGAAAAAGTAGTTCCTAAAAAAGAAAAAGTGGTTCCTAAAAAAACTCCAAAAGCTAAAGTTAAGGAGGAAAAGAAAAAGGCAGATAAGAAGTGAGAATCTCTAAGAAAAGAAACTGAGATGTCTGCTTTTTAAAAATTCTGCAGTCTTCTCAGTTTTACATTTTAGATATTTTAATTTAATCATTCTTTCAGAGAAGAGGAGACACCAGTAGAGGAGAAGAAAACAAGTGACGCTGGGATTAAGGAAGAGACTGAAACTGTAACTGACATGAGTGTAGAAGATGAAAAACCTGAAAATAAAGAAAAACCTTTAGAAATAATTGCTGAGCATGTTCTAAGACATAATATCCTTTATGTGAGTAAAAATATTTTTTTAATGAAAATTTATCAATGGATATGAATTTTGTCAAATGCTGTTTTGATCAGTTCTATTTGTCCTCGCAACTTTATTATTTCTACTAATCATATTTTGAGAACGATTTCCAGTGTATTGTGGTTTATTTCCATTAAATATATTAGTTATTGTTTCTAGTATATTTTGTGATATATAGATATTTAGCTCTTAATATGAAATTTTTTATTGGTCTGTTTTAGGCAAACCATGTAAAGAAGACAGAGTCTGATTATAAAGGTGAGATTTATATTTTGATTTAAAGAAAAAGTGGTACAGTAGGCGATACTGTAGAGTAGCGCGAAGTTTCATACTATAGTGCTGGCAAAAAAAAATCTTTACAAAGTGAATAAAACGCATAAATCAGGATAATTATCAGTAGTAATTGCACAAGAGCTCTAAAATTATTGAATTTTTCGAGTGAAATTATGTCAAAAATTCTATATCAATTTTAGAGATCGAGTGCTATTTGTTGAGATTATTTCATGAATAAAACTTCAAACCCAAAATTTTATTGTAATTTATTTATGTAAGTACAAATTAGTACAATTACACACACAGTTGTTATAAATATTTGACGGTTGAAAGTCATCACTTTTATAATTTTTAAAACATTATTTGTCACTGAATGTATTTTTTCCTAGCAACGAAGGGCATGCGACGTAATATACTTGACGACGGGTAATTATCAAAAATTATCGGGTATACTATCACAAGAGAGTGAGAATAAATTGAAAATAATGCGACAGTTTTTCGAAAATTTGTTGTCTGGTAATAGACACGAGAGCCCGCAGGGCTCGAGTGGCTATTGCCCAATGACAACAAATTTGAGTAAAAATGAAGCATTATTTTCTTATTTATTATTACTGTCGTGTGATATTCGTAAGATTTTATTTTTTTAATACGTATATTTTGGATATTTTCTTAAATGTGACAGTTGTCAAAACTAGGAAACTGGTTGCCATTAAACAGAAACAATCTACTTAAAAAATTCTATCGGTAATTTTCTACAGTAGATAATTCTCAGTATAATTTTAATCTGATTGGACAGAATTAAACACGTGATCAAATATCTTACTACACGATTGGAAGTTAAAATCATTAAGAAATAATCAGTTTAATTTTTATTTATGTAGCTTTCTATTGGTCAGAATCTCCTATGAATGAAATAATCATTTTTATTTTATAAGTTAATCCTTTATAAGGATATTTAATTTTGGGTTCTGTGGCAGTTATGGAAGGGTTCAACATTACTCCATTCCTGATGATGGTGTCAGACTGAGATGATGTTTTTTAAGAGCTCCAGAACCCGGTTTTCTTTCCGGAACAGTCTCAGAAGGCTACAAGTCATCCGACCGTTTCAATTGATAAATGGAATCTCTTGAAACACTAATATCACATGCTAGGGTAATTATAGAGTCCCCTTTCTCCAGTAACGTTGAAGCACGAACTTTCTGTTCATTTGTGAGTTTTTTTTCGCCCCATAGTTTTTCCTTCAGTTGTTCAAGAAGTTTCACATTGACTACTTGTATAAAGCCGACTGAGCCTGTTTAGCGTTTTAAGGGAGAGGTGATGACATACTTGCGTCCGCAGGTGCCTGTAGTTTACTGACATCTTATTTTCTTTAGGTTATTCTGTGCATTTGTACTGTCCACACAATTGGCTTTATACAAGTAGTCAATGTGAAACTTCTTGAAAAACTGTAGTAAAAACTATAGGGCGAAAGAAATTCACAAATGAACGGAAAGTTTGTGCTATAACGTTATTTGAGAAAGAGGACTCTGTAATTACCATAGCATGTGATATTGGTTTTTCAAGAGATTCAATTTATCAATTGAAACGGACAGACGTATCGTAGCCTTCTGAGACTGTTCCGGAAAGAAAACCGGGTTCTGGAGCTCTTAAAAAACATCATCTCAGTCTGACACCATCATCAGGAATGGAGTAATGTTGAACCCTTCCATAACTGGTACAGAACCCAAAATTAAATATCCTTATAAAGTATTAATTTGTAAAATTAAAATAATAATTATCCTGATTTATGCGTTTTATTAACTTGTAAAGATTTTTTTGCAGGCACTGTATGTTTTCTGTATCTTAATACTTTTATTTTACAATTAATTGAAAAACAGCTTATGTTTCATTTCAGTTCAGAGTAGAGATGATCGTGTAGTCCCTCTGATGAGGTCAGGGGAGACTGAAACGTGCGTAAGGGGATGATTGATCATCACTGAACTGAAATGAAACAAACTGTCTTTCAATTTCTCAGTTTACTGAGATTGTGAGTACATACACGGAAACAACTCTTTCATTGGAATTTTTTCTTAGAAGAGTAGACGAAATGTGACTGCAAATTGTAGAGTCACTTTCGTCTCCTTTATTCGTCATCTCCGTGCCTTATAAATTGTGAAAGGCAGAGATAAAGGATGTAACCAGAAATTGGCTCTACGAAAGGTTTCAGATTTATGGATCTGAAACTTCTCATTTCTTTACAATTTGTCTTGAAAATAACTAAGTTTAACTGACCACTTTGCTATGTCGAGTACGTATAATATGTAGTGAAATGTGCACTAAGCCGAGATATGTAATTTTGCGTAAAACACATAAGGTGTTGTCAGTCTGAGGACTAAATAGGGAATGTTTGTATACGTGGATAGCACTTGATGTTAATGTTAAGAAACCATTTAGTAAAAATAGAACGACAAAAAATACAGGTGTGCGATTTATGGCTTACAGTTCCGTAAATTCAAAAGCAGTAAAATATTGTCAGACTGGCTATTAAAACCTTTTAGTGAGAATAAAACATGCAGGTGTAACAATTAGTATCGTTTTTATAAAACTTGACCTAAATTAACTGACGACTAAAATTTGGCGATTCAAATATTGTGAAAATAATATTTTCTTATTTGAAGGGGTCTTTAAGTAATAAAGGGCCTAGCCGGATAAGATGATAAAAAATGCCCCCAACTCGATTCGAATTCTATATAGGTCACCGTTTAGCACATATAGAGAAACTCATTTTCTGAAATTTTTAACCCCCTAGGTGGTCACGTGACCCACCTAGAGCCTAATTAGGCTTTTTATGTTTTTATTTTTTATCTTAGCCGCATCGAAGATAGCGAAAAACTTTAAATAAAAAAGTTGTAGGTTTCAAAAAATTCTGTCCGAAAAAAATGTGTTTTTTTTTTAATTTTTGGCGGGAAATTTCAATTTTAGGACGATTTTAAAATTTTAAATGAGAATAAAAAAATAACTAAGACATTCGTTTTCACGAAAAAAATTTATAACGTGTATATTTGCATAATGTATCACCATGAACTTTTTCAGATTTTTAAAATTGGTGAAAAATAAAAAACCGAATTTTTTGTTTTTTTTTTCGCTTTTTGATACAATTTTATACATGGTATTTAAAAAAAGAAACACCGTCACTAGGATAGATAAAAAATTGAAAAACAATTGGGGTTTGCTTAATAAAAAATTTTTGTAATGCCATCCATTTTCAAGATACAGGGCGTTGAAGAAAACAAAATTTTACACATTTTTTAGGATTTTGCCGAAACTACTGGCAACATTGTGACAAAATTTGGCAGGTTTTAAGAGGTAGTTATTGTGCATATTTTGACATACAATTAAGGCTATGGGTACATAATTCGCAAATATTTTACGTGTATCCCTACTTTTTCTGTCTTTACACGGTAAATTACGTGTAGTAAAATTCACACTGGTATGGATATGTAAACATTACTAGAATGTCATTCTACTTGAAAATGTCATCATTAATTTAAAGAGATGGGTTTTGAATGTTCTTGGATAACTGTTATTTTTATAATTGCAAATTATTAATTCAGTTAATAAATGTGATAATTTTTTCACTAACTATGTATTCAGTGATTGTAATAATTTATTTGTACAACAAAGACTAATACTCAATCGAGAAAAGAGGAAAAGTGTTAAAGTGATTTTTTAATAATATATTGTTATGGAACGCTTACAATTTTGAACATCTTTAACAACAAAATACTTGGATCACAGAATATATTATCCTGATGTATTCTCTGCTTGGATCTTCCACAAATAATACACAATAAATAACTTTTTATTAAGTTCACGTCTTAAATCATTTATTTATCAAATACACTATATCAATAATATTTGATCAATAACTCAACATATTCCCGATGCAATGTCAAATATTTAAAATTGTCACTGATTGTCAGTGTCTGACTGACAATATATGCTGACAATATTATATTCGGCTGAGTGCGTTGTAAGACAAAGATAGATTTGGAAAATATTACCAGGGCATTGTGTTCATTTTTTTCGAATCCTGAAAAAACCAATAAATATTTTTGAAAAATTTAAACGCAGAATGAAAGACTAAATTATTACCGAGGGCCGAAAGTCCCTTAAAATAAATAAAAAGTTTATTTTGAATGATATATTTGAAATTAAAAATCACACTAAATTTTCTCTTAGTTTTTCACCCCTGTAACTTATTAAAATAAACATTATAGAAGTTCTGAGGGACTTTCGGCCCCCGCTAATAACGTAATCTTTCATTCTGCGTTTAAATTTTTCAAAAATACTTATTAATTTTCTCAGGATTCGAAAAAAATGAATCCCCATTTGAATAGCATTGTAGCCGAAAATACGTACCGATCCTCTTAAGAATTTTATATCCATCATTGGCGCGCATACGAGTAATGGTCTGAACCTTTTAAAGAAAAAAAGATAGTATGCCACTGACATATTTCAAATTAACAATCATTTTTGAATTCTTCGTTGCATTTTTGGCAAAAAATCTATCTTCCCTTTTTTTCATACGACGCGCCGTTTTCATGCAAAAAATAAAATATTTAATACTTCCAAAGTATTGAAATTAAGTTTTTATGGATGTATGTACGAGTTATGTGTATAATGTAGATTGTATATGTATGTAGATACTTAACATGGTAGTTCGAATACTTTGTAAGGGTTAAGATGTTTTATTTCTTGCATAAAAATGGCGCGTCGTATAAAAAAATGGGAAGATAGATTTTTTGTCACAAATGGAACGAGGAATTCAAAAATGATTGTTAATTTGAAATATGTCAGTGGCGTACTATCTTTTTTCTTTAAAAAGTTCAGACCATTACTCGTATGCGCGCCAATGATGGATATAAAATTCTTAGTTGTATGTCAAAAAATGCACAATAACTACCTCTTAAAACTTGCCAAATTTTATTACAATGTTTTCAGTAGTTTCGGCAAAATCGTAAAAAATGTGTAAAATTTTGTTTTCTTCAACGCCCTGTATCTTGAAAATGGATGACATTACAACAATTTTTTATTAAGCAAACCCCAATTGTTTTTCAGTTTTTATCTATCCTAGTGACGGTGTTACCTTTTTTTAAATACCATGTATAAAATTGTATCAAAAAGTGAAAAAAAACAAAAAAATGCGGTTTTTTAGTTTAAAAAGTACGTTTCACCAATTTTAAAAATCTGAAAAAATTCAGGGTGATGCATTATGCAAAAATACACGTTATAAATTTTTTTCGTGAAAACGTATGTCTTATTTATTTTTTTATACTCGTTTAAAATTTTAAAATCGTCCTAAAATTTAAATTTCCCGCCAAAAATTAAAAAAAAATTCGGACAGAACTTTTTAAAACTTACAACTTTTTTATTTACAGTTTTCCGCTAGCTCTTGATGCGGATGAGATAAAATATAAAAACATAAAAAGCCTAATTAGGGTCTAGGTGGGTCACATGACCACCTAGGGGGCTAAAAATTTCAGAAAGTGGGTTTCTCTATTTTGCTGAACGGTGACCTATATGGAATTCGAATCGAGTTAGGGACATTTTTCATCATCTTACCCGGCTAGGCCCTTTAAGATACTTATGTATTTATATTTTAATAAACTAAAAATAATGCATTAATATTCAATGTTTATCGCTTAGCTGTAGATGGCCAGTTTTCTGTTAGCTTACCTTCTATTTTTTCGTTACAGAAAGGCCAGTAGAACCGCGAGACGATTCTCCTGATCAAATATTACCGGTAACATTACCATCCGGTACTATAGCAGGCATAAAACTTCATTTAAAGTGGCCGGTAGTAGTTACAAATGAATACGAACGAGCCGTTTACGATGAGACAGTAGCAAATAGAGTTTTAGAAACTAAACAAAAAATCGAATCCGGTGAGAGTAGTGTTGGTGACGATCCCGATGTGATTATTCCTAATATCGAAAAGACAGAAGAAGAAGTTAAACAGATATTGTATGCGAAGAAGCTCGAAGCGAAGAAAGCGAAAATAGCCATGCTCAATTTAGAGGCTGAGTTACTTAATCTTGATGTTAAGATTAAAAATTGTCTAGGTTTGGATAAGGTAAGTCTTCTATTCTAAAAAAAAACGAATGTTTTGCAAAACCTTTTTGATTTTTCATTACCTATTATAGTACGAGGGTGTTGCTTGAAGCACAGGTTTTCCTTTGATTTCTATAATATATGTACTTAATGCAACGTTTTTCCAATTTTTTGTTTATCCCTTCCGAAAAATATGATTGGCGAGATCATCAAAATAGGCATTGGTTTGTGAGACATTTTTGTCGTTGGAGTTAAATCTCTTTCCGACGAGCCATTTCTTCAAGTTTAGGAGTAAGAAATAGTCTTCTTTTTTTCTTTATGTGCCATCTCCGCGACAAAGGATGGCAAGCATCATTGCTATTCTAACTATTGACAGTACAGCCTGAAAGAGTTCAGTTTAGCTGCATACAAACCATTCTCTAAGATTTCTCAGCCAAGAAATTTTTCTCCTATCCATGCTGCGCCTTCCTTGAATCTTTCCCTGCATTATTAATTTTAGGAATCCATATCTGTCACCACGTGTTATATGACCCAAGTATTGAAGTTTCCTTATTTTGATGAATCCGGTATCGCCCTGCTGTTCTGTATTCTTCTTAGTACTTCCTCATTGGTTATTCTGTCGGTCCAGGAGATTCTCAGCATTCTTCGATATGCTCACATTTCAAATGCTTCCAATCTATTGAGACATTGTTTATTAAAGGTCCATGTCTCCACACCATACAAAAGAACATAAAATACATACATAACATTTTAGTACTCGCTTTCTAAGATTTAGGCTGAGGTCTCTACTACATAATATTTGTTTGATATTGGTGATTGCACTTCTAGCCTTTTTTATTCTAATTCTGATTTCTGTGGTATAATCGTTTGTTTCACTAATGTTTATAAAGAAATAGTCACTCTTGTTTAGTTTGCAGCCTTGGCTGGAAAAGAATTTTTTCCTTGGCCAAATGCTGTTGTTTTTTTTTTCTCAATTGCTCATTGAATCGATCCAATAAATTGGTATCGTATTCGCCATTGACTGTTTTCTTTTTTTGAAAGTAGTGAATGTGGATTATACCGCGTGCATAAAAAAAACGGTCGCCATGACTTTATGGCTGACAAATCTACGTTTGCCTTCTTTGGTGCCCATTCATCCCGAGAAACTTATTACATACAAGTTAGGTGAAACTGACCTTCAACAATAATTATAATTCACTGAATTACGGGACAATAGAAAAAAAAAGAATGTGTGTGTACTATGTACGCA
Organism: Diabrotica virgifera virgifera; assembly: GCF_917563875.1. Classification (NCBI taxonomy): domain Eukaryota; kingdom Metazoa; phylum Arthropoda; class Insecta; order Coleoptera; family Chrysomelidae; genus Diabrotica; species Diabrotica virgifera. Next base: position 4,239,434 of record NC_065444.1, on the reverse strand, counting down.
CGTAAGAAGATATTCTTCTATTATATAATAGGTAATTTAAACGAAGTAAATATACTTAAAAGGTTATTTGTATTTTATTTAAAAATCAAACTAACTTTCTTATCTACCACTTTCAAAAAATTTTTATTAAAACAACCAAAAATAAAAAAAAATATGAATAGCCCGGGAATTGAACCCGCAACCTTCCAATCTCAGTGCTAACGCATTTCTAACTACTCCATCGAGGCTCTAGAAATAGATATGTAAGTTTCGGATATAATTACACAACACGGCGACATATAGTGTAAAAATGTTATGCTTACATAATATTTTATTAATCCAAAAACACAAGAATTATAATAAATAATACATTTCCTAAAACCACTAATATATTCTTTTAATGACTTATTTGCACGGTTACAGATACATACATACCTATCTTGAAAGATTAGCAATGAACTACATACTGTCAGAACTACATACTGTCAGTGTGCGCAGGCGCGCGGTAAATGTACAATTTTACCCTCGATCGATTCGCCGCTAAAGAAGAATATCTTCAAAAACATATGTACTTGAAATTGTAGTTTGGGCAGATTATCGGAGTATAGGTCATTTTTGGGAAAAGTTATTTACCAGCAATTTTATTGCTGGAATCGAATCTTACGATTGTATATATTAATAATATAGGTATGTAAAGTCTGCAGATAGTGTTTTACTTTTTTTATTAATAAGTGGCGCCCGAAAATCGTGTTTTTTTCAATTTTTGCTCTATAACTCCAAAGATTTTAATTTTACTCCAAAAATACCCAAATAAAAATTCACCGTAATAAAATTCTGCATAGAAACGTGTTTTTCCGATTTACTTCGACGAAAATTTTCCCCGGAAAATGCGGGTTTTTCCAACAAAATCTTTAATTTTTAACTAAAATTTTAGATAAGAAGTAATTGTTTATCAATAATTAAATAACTTGGAAATGTAAAAGCTCTTTTCGTATAGCTATAATTCCACAAGCCGATGAAAATTGAATGAACAGTTTAGCAACAATTAAATTGTTAAATAAAAATTTACGTTCGCTATAATAACCACAATAATTATGATACATAAAAATAACTATGATTTTTTTATAAAAAGACACTGTACCTATCAATGTACTTTACTGAATTGAAATTGGACTATTTAAGCTTTCTCACGAATATTTTAAAATTATAAACAATTTTTTGGGTTATAAACAAATAGACTATCTCGGAAAATATTAAATTAAATCATGAAAACGGTATTGGAAAAAAAGCGCCAGGTTGCTTATTTTAAAAGAAGAAACCTTTAATTGTGATGAGTGGTTCCTGAGATACAACTGGTCAAAGTTGACCGATATTTACGGCAAAGATATAAACAATAGGATCATAATTTTTGAACCATCACCTTTTTATTTTTGTCCTCTTTCTCCACACCAATGTTCATATCTTTAAAATACTCACAACATATATTATTATAATAAAAACTATCGATATTACGTGTGAAAATTGTCAAAAATAGCAAAATTTCAATCAAAAATTAGGTTGGAGAAAATGTAATCTCAAAGTTCAAAATCGGTATACGTTAAAGAAATGCATTTTCTCGGCTTCCCATGGAGGAATTTTCTTTATTCATTTTTTGTTCCCAAGTAACTCGAGTAGAGCCATCTAACTAACGCATTATTAAATGTCAAACTTGCTTTTGTTTTTTTTATAATAAATTAATTTATTTATTATAACAAAAATTTTTAATTTGTTTAAATAAAGATTGTTTAAATAATTATACAGCTTTCAAATGAGAATATTTGTGTTTTTAACGTTAAAAGGTACACTTGTAGTAAGTTTATCTAAAAAACGTTTGCAACTGGAAAGAATATGTAGATTTCTTTTCTTAGAAATAAATTAATCTATTTTAACAAAGAAAAAAGCAAGTTTGACATTTAATAATGCATTAATTAGATGGCCCTACTCGAGTTACTTGGGAACAAAAAAAGAATGAAGGAAATTGCTCCATGGGAAGCCGTGAAAATGCATTTTTTTAACGTATACCGATTTTGAACTGTGAGTTTACATTTTCTCCAACCAAATTTTTGATTGAAATTTTGCTATTTTTGGCAATTTTCACTCGTAATATCGATAGTTTTTATTATAATAATATATATTGTGAGTATTTTAAAGATATGAAAATTGGTGTGGAGAAAGAGGACAAAAATAAAACGGTGATGGTTCGAAAATTATGATGATATTGTTTATATCTTTGCCGTAAATACCGATCAACTTTGACCAGTTGTATCTCAGGAACCACTCATCACAATTAAATTTATCAAGCTTAGTGTTGATTTGAGTGATGGTATTTTTCCTTGTAGTATTTGAATTTACAGATTGTCTATTTACTATTTTTAGGCTGATCCCAAGGAAGCAATTGGGTATTTAGAAGATATGTACAAACTTAATTTTGATGCTATCATACTAAAAAAGCATCTCCACATCGTCGAAATGGTAAGGAGGTTACGTAAATATGTAGGGAACACGAAGGAGTGGAAGATGAACGATGAAACCTTAAGTGAGTTTACTAAACAGGCAGAAACTGTGAGGGAAATGGCAGAGAAGGTTTATGGAAAATTTAAGGTATTTTTTTTTGCGTATATTTCAGTGTGCTCATAATTACAAGTAGACAGAAATATCTCAAACTGTTCAAAACACGACGTCAAAAAACTTGTCAGATCAATCGGGTTTTAATGGTTTTTCGGTTTTTTATTTGTTACCTGTTTCACAGTAAAATTTCCTGCTGCGTAAGTTTTAAAACAGTGTGTATAATTTCACAGAGTTGTGCACTTACTGTCTTATTTTTCAAGGCACTTGTAATATTCATCTCATTAAAAATTATATAAACTATATTCCAAATAAACAACTATTCGACGATTTTATGTGGCAATGTCGCAAAACAATCGATTTTTATTTTTTGGGTCAACGCGTTCAATTGAAGCTCCCTCTCCTTGATTTGCTACCTGAATGACCTTCGAGGTTTCAAATATTTCTGTACAATTGTAATAACAATTAAATGTTTTGTACCATGAGACATCTTTTGATAAAAACTTTATATTACTAATGTTGTTTTCAGCAAACTGTTAAGTTAAATGATAAAAGCACAAGCTTTTTTGAAGGATTCGCCGAATTAGTAACTCGATTTAGAGCAGACTGTAAACAATTAGAACTTAGTGAGGCTGACATTTTTGGACTAAGTTCTGAACCAAGTAAGTATTAGTATTACCGATGCTATAGTTCACTAGAGGTTTAGTTTTTAAGAGGTGCAACACTTTTAACTCATTCTCTGCCGCCTCGGTCAATGTAACCAAGAAGGTAGCTTACACACAAGCCAGCACGGTCAATATGACCGAGAAAATGTTTTTCTTTTTCCTGCCAGAGGCACATTTCTACGAATTTCTAAATATGGGGACGAAATCTACCTCTGCACAGCTTGATCCATCCATTTTTTCCCATCTGGAATATACCACCCGGCCTGAACGTAAAAAACCACACAAAACACTCTGGCAGTGAACGGGTTAATAAATTGATACTTTTTACAAGAATAGAATTCATAGGCACTAAAATTATATGCCCTATTTACAAAAAAGGAAACATGTTTGACTGTTCCAATGTTAGAGGGATTTTCCCCTTTAAATACAGCATATAAAATTTTGTCCCTGATACTTAACGAACGACTGGCACTGGCAGTATACTGACAATTTAGTAGGATCATACCAAAGAGGCTCTTTTAAAAACAGATCTACAGATTGAACACATATCATCCATCAGACAAATATTAGAAAATACGATGATGAGGAAAGTGGAATGTAAAGTGTGCGTAAAGGATATATTTCAGAACCATTTTTACAGCTAACAGAGGACTACGCCAGGGAGATGAGCTATCATGCAAGCTGTTCAACCTAGCGTTGAAGAAAAGCTATGAGAGATTCGGGAATAAATTTTCTGACACATTCTGTGCCATGACTCCTGTCGGAGCCAGTGCGACACTTTACTAGATGTGCATGACTCTGATCGGAGACAGTAACCTGTTGATTTTTAAGACAGTGTATTTTTGCCACTACTGGATAACAACTCTCGCGAAAAGTTCGCAGTGAATGTGTTAAAGGGTACGATATACACCTGTAGTATACAAAATAATGGCATATACTGATGATATTGTGATCGTTGGAAAATAATCCGAAATGAAGCAATTGAAGCTTTCACACGTATCAAAAACGCTACAGGAAACATCGGACTTCTGATTAATACTCAGAAAATTAAGTATATCGTGGGTATACTGCAAAAACTGACCAAGTCAATTTTTATCGATTTTTAGTTTATGTGACCAAGTCACTCCAAAGCACTAACCGAATACCTGAAAAAATTCCCAAGGCAAAATTATACGGTTTGACGCCGCAACACACATAACATACAAATGTCTATGTCTGGGTATGCGTATCAACAGACTGGAAGAAATGAACATGTTGACTTGGTCACTTTTGCATGAAATATGATTCATATTTTATTCATGTCAACATTGAACTGCGACAATTGGATATTATGACTTGGTCACTTTTCTATGTTTTAGTTTTATCTATATGTTGTATGTTTAGTTGTTGAACGATCACGTGTTGAAAAAATAGATATTAAGTTTATCTTTCGTTTTATCATATAAAACAGCAATTAAAATATTGTGCAGCATAATTTTTTAGAATCTGGGCATTCTTACATGGAAGTAGATTACATGCACAGTGCCATAGAAAATGCTAAAAATAATGTTCCAGTATACACTATGCATGATTAGTTAATGAAACCATTATATGGTAAAATAGAACAATTGACTGAAAACTGAAATCGTGTTAATTGGCTAAAAATTATATGTATGTGATATGAAGAAGACAAACCGCAATATATTTTTTAAGTACAACTATAGTGATCCAGACTTTCTTATGTTCAATGTAATTTGGCGTACTAAACGAGTTATAAATCTTATAAAAGAAATTCAACTACTATTTTACTCCAAAGAAATTCCTATTTCTAAACTTAAAAAGCAGGATCTTCTAAAATTGTGTAGACAGGAACAACTCCCTCTGAATTCCATGCTTGGGTATCAGTCAATACCATCAGAGTGGGAAGATGTTGCTCCAGAGCCATCAGTATTGTCCGATTCGGATTCAGATCAGCTCTACTTCTCATATTCTGATTCAGATTAATTCTAGTAGAGAAACGTTTACATTTTTGTTATCATTTTCGAATTTAAAAAATAAAGTAAATGTTTTTATTTGAAACTTCAGCCTTACACTGTAAATAAATAAAATTAGAAGTATTTTCTTTGTGATTTATTATTGATAAATAATCATCTTTTTGTGACCATGATTTAAATTTGAGCAAATTTCTACATCAAAAAGTGACCAAGTCAATTATTTTTTTTCGAAAAACAAAAATGTTAATGCGATTTTTAGAGCTACTTAGAATTACTAACTTCAACCATTTAATATCTGGAAAGAAAAAATACATATCCTTTTAAAATGATTTAAAAAAAATCAAATAAAATTACGGAATATTCAACATCAATTATCTCGAAAGCATGATATTTGACTTGGTCAGTTTTTGCAGTATGCCCACGATATGCTGGCTATATCAAGAATGCAGCAAATTACCTTTAGAGTTGCAACATGAAACTATAGAAACAGTGGAAGAATCTGCTACTTAGCATCACTGACTTAGGGTAACAGAACTAAGCACCATCATATCACAGATAAAAAATTGCGATATTATGGTGTAAAAATAATTTTATTGTTTTAAAATAATTTTAATAGGGTTTAAATAAATATTGTTCATTTATTTTTTTTTTAGAATCTCGTGCTGCATTTATTAACAGACTAGAGGAAAATGAGAAGGTAAGCAAGTTGATTTATATTTAAATGGAAACATCACTTAAACAAAGTGTAATCGAAAAAATCATAATTGGTTTGGTAAAAGGACCAATGTCAATTTCTTGCTGTTTTGTTTTGCCCATGTAAAATTCAACCAAAGAGCCGTATATTAGTGTACTGGTGCCTCTGCTTGCTCTTTATACACTCGGTAGATCAATGAAGTAAACGACATATGCCTGATTTCACCAACGATACGTAAATATTTAAGAATTATCTAAGTGGCTTTAGGTACTTCCTAACTCTAAAACGGATTTCACCATACGATAAGAATTGTCTAAACCGCTTAATCATTACCTTACGGTAGGATACGTTTTTCGATCTCCCTAAACTTTAGGTAAGACTTATCGTTGACAGTCAGGTTAGATTTTTACAATTTTGACTAATGTACTTGTGACGTTTGTCAATAATTTGGTTCTTACCTTAACTTTTCTGTTATTCTGTAATATTAGGTATATTAGTTGTAATTTTGTATTTTCCTTTATATTAATAATATAATATGTGTTGGAAAATGTTAAAAATCATTTAGAGTTTTTTACAGGTCTATTGACAAAATTATGTAGTCTACCTACTACCTAACAAACTAGTGTTGTGTTTCAAAAACCCATTCATATCACTAAAAGTGTGTAATTAAAAATGAATAATAAAAGAAGCAATTTTCAACATATTATTTATTTTCGAATTATTTCATTAATGACAATTAACTTTAATTTTTCGTCGTATGTGAAATTTAGTACAACTCTTTTCTTTTCCTCCATTTCACTGTACATATACAAATAACATACAAAACTTAACAAACTAAATTCACAAAATAACTAACTATACTAAATAAAATAACTATAACAGTACAAAACTGAATAAAGCCAACTTGGCAAACAAATAATAATGACAAATAATCGAAAAAGTAAGGTAATGTCATCTTATTCTTCTTTTTATTTATCAAAAATAGTTCAAACATACCCGAATTGATACCTAGGAAAGAATTTCCTAGATAAGCAGTTCTTTTAGTTGTGAAACGCTATTGTTCTTAAGTATTGACTTAGGAAGTTCCTATCGATAAGAATTACTTAATAAGGCAACTATTTAGGTATGGTTGGTGAAATCGGGCATTATTGTCCTATTAGAGTAAAACTCACTAACTACACTTTTCGGAAGGTGGAGAAAAATCGATTTAAAGGTACAAATTGTTTTTGCCTTCATAAAATTTCGCTAACTTTCAACAAACGAACTATCAAAAGTAACAATTCTATTATTTAAAAAATGAACAATAAGTTTCGTTCTTCGAAAATAAATGCAATTCTTTCAGCATTTATGACTGCCACAAAAGTCGCCTGCTTAAATGCAAAATAGATTATGTTACGGGCCGGTTGTTGGAACGCTAATCAACATTGATCACTATCAAATACTTAATTAACTGTCACAACTGTCAATGTCAACTTTGGTTGGGTTGCCGAAAACATAATTATTTATGACAATTATGAAATTAGTTAATCAATTATGTTAATAATTGTTATGTTAATTGACTAACTAATCTCATAATTATAATTAACTATGTTTTCAGCAACCCAACCAAAGTTGACATTGACAGTTGTGAGAGTAATTAAATATTTGATAGTGATCAATGTTGATTAGCGTTCGAACAACCGGCCCTTTATGTAAGCTAGCATGGTTACAAAGAAATGTAATCTCATATTTCTTTAATCAATCGCCGAACAGATAATAATGCACACAAATATAATGTACAGTTTCAACAATACAATGTAACACACAAGTCGCCTGCTTAATGTATTGTTTGAAAGATCACCGATTCGGCATTCCAGATTGTAAGGAAAAATTCACTGAGTGCAATAATAAGTTTTAATGAGTTTTACCCTGAAACCCAAATTCACAATATTGCACTCCATATTGAAAGGAACAATTCACTAAGTGCAATAGTACGTTTTAATGAGTTTTGCCCTGAAACCTAAATTCACAATAATGCACTTAGTGAATTGTACCTCTCTAATGCACTTCTCCAGAGCTGGGCAGTACCATATTGAGTTCAAATTGGTGAAAATGTCAGTCTAAAAAAGTGCACTTAGTTAGTTTTACCTCTAATAGGACGATATTTTTCTTACCGTTTGTTTTCATTTTTCAGGATAATACTGATGGCGCAAACGATGGTGAAAAAGAAAAGGTAGTAAATGGAAACGCAGAGGTAGAACAGAAAAGTTAAAAGTTTCCCAACCAGGACATAAAGACGTTGTATATATTACTTTGAGGTGCGATTTTGTTCGTTGTAAGGCTTTTTTATCAAATTGATATCAGAATTATGTACATACAGTTTTCCTTTTCTTACTAAATAATTAAATTTATTTATAGATTTCGACGTAATTGAGATATATTTTTAATAAATAGTAATATGTATATAGATTTGTTTTATTTTCTACCTAATAAGTCATAAACTGAAGAAGAGTATCCACAAAAATAAAAACATGTGTACATAAAACTTCAGATAAAGGTATGTTAAGACAGAGAGAAATAGAAATAGAAAGAATCAAAATAAAACAAAAAAAACAAGCAAGAATTAAATGGATTTCAAAAAAGAACATCATCGAAATGAATACAAAGACAGCAGACCAATGTTGTCAAACAAAAAAATCTGTGGATGGAAGAGAGAGGACCTAGGAGACAATAGTAACGACAGCGCTAAACTATTTGAACCTAAAACTCGACAAAAAAAATGCAAATCAGTGGTTAAAATTGACAACGAATCATGGGAAACATTTCACAGAACCAATACATGCAAAAAAGTCCTGAAGAGTAAGAATACGCAATGGGGATAATGAAATAAAGATAACGAGCGATCCACAATTATTGGGATCAAAGCTAGCCCTGCAAAAAATTTCGTATGTCTTGTTTTAATCTGAATTGGACGGCGTTATGCAGAAAGCTATCAACCCTCAATATATCAGATATTGGGTTTGATGTATATTTGGACAACAAAATACGAGTTCTGCATTCTGTAAAAACCTACCATCTCTAGATTAATATATAACCTATAAAACTATAAAAATGCTAAGCCACATATTAAATTTATCTGCTATTCTAATTTGCAGAAACCTACCAACCCACTTGGTAGTATACTTTTAATTAACAGAATCTTCCAACCCACTTGGTAGAATTTTAATAAAGCGCCACTTGCATCCAAGTGGGTTGGTAGCTTTCTGCAAATATTGCGGTTTTCCATTGTAACTGTACATCTAAATGTGCAGAAAATGTTTCTGTTGAAAGTCGAAAATATGAATTTGAGAGGTTTTGGTCGCTAAATTCATATGATGCTCAAACTAATTTTATTGCTGCTAGTATATCCGAGATTGAAAAAAAAGGTCTTATTGTAGAAATATTGAAAAAAGGAAATTATCTCGAATTTATAAAATAAAGGACACAAAAGTGTGTAGAGAAATGTTTATAAATACTCTAAAGGTAACAACTGCATTTCGAGTAACCGTCGGGAACAAACAGAGGCGAAATATTTACCACCTGGTATCACTTTACAACAAATGTATGACATGTACAAGCAGGAAGAAACCAATCCTGTAAGCTTAATGTCATACAAGAACGTATTCTACACGAAATTTAATTTGAAAATAAAGCCATTAAAAAAAGACACCTGCAATGTTCGCGATACTTTTAAAATGAAAATAGATAATGAAAAGGATGAAGAAAAAAGAAGAGTTCAAGCAGGAACATACGAAGCATTTGCAAGTTGCAGAGGAGGCACAGAAAATGAAAATGAGAAGAGATGATTTCAAGATAGTGACTGAACAAACAGATCAAGAGTGTTTAGGTTTTGACTTGAAAAAAACCCTACCGCTTCCCAGAATACCTACAGGCATCGTATTTTATAAGCGTCAGTTGTGGGTGTATAATGCAGGAATACACAGTGCTAAAGAAAATAGAGGATAATGCTACGTTTGGGTAAGAGGTTCAGTTGGAAGGGGCGCCCAAGAAATAGGCTCTTGCCTTATAAAACATGTTACAACTAAATTAACTCCAGAAGTCAAACATTTTACGCTTTGGTGTGATTCTTGCGGTGGGCAAAAGCGAAATATTAAGTTAATACTTATGCTTAAATCAATTTTGCATGGGACACGCACAAACCTAGAAAGCATTACCGTAAAATATCTCTGTTCTGGTCATAGTTTTTTGCCCAACGACACTGATTTCAGTGATATTGAGTCGGCTCTTAAACGACAGCAAAGATTATATACCCCAAATGACTTTATCGAGGTAATGCGTTCTTGTAGAAAGCAGAGACCATTGGTAGTAACCCAAATGCACGTCGAAGATTTTGTAGGCGTAATAAACATTGAGAAAAAAAATTGCTAATCGCAAAGTGACCGAAGATAAAGAAAAAATTAATTGGTTGAAGATTAGGTCAATCAAAATAGAACAGTCTGACCCAGTTAGGCTAATGATACAACAACACGATTTTTCACAACTGTATCAAAAAATCTTCTCGAGGTAGAACTGCCAACGAAGAAATTTTTAGCGATTTAATACCACTGTGGCCTAACGGGAAGCCTATCGCTAAGGCGAAATTACAAAATTTAAAGGAAATTATGCACCTTATTCCTGCTGATGCATTGAATTTTTATCAAAATTTGCAGGGTGCCAATATAACTGAAGATGTTGAGGGTTACAATGTCAATGTTAAAGATCTAGATTTTGAAGTGGATGGAGTAGATTAATATTAAAATTTATTAAATTAATACGTTAAATATTCATATCCTTAACTTCCTGTAAATAAAAATAATCTTTCTAGCTTTACTGTTGTTTTTATTTAATATTGTTGATATTAATTTTCCACTTTGCAAAATGCAGAAACCTACCAATCCACAAAAATTTGCCGTTTCTCTTTTTAATTTACAATTAAAATATTTAAACATGTAGAAAATACCAAAATATTTATCCACAGTCAAAAAAGAGTTACAAAGTAGTAGCAACATATCCTACAGATTTTTTAAATCAATAAAAACTTTAAACTTGATTATCTCAGTTTGCCACTATTGAGGGTTGGTAGCTTTCTGCATACCGCCGTCCAATTTATATCATTGGTTTGTCAATTAATTTTGATTAACATTATAAAATAAAAAAAATCAGTCAATACCTTTAACACAGAACTTAACCAAAAATAAAAAGAATTAACAATAATAAATAAAATCAAACAAGATATTGTATATGCCCACCACCATCTCTACATAACCTAACTTTTCTTGTTAAGTTGACGTAAACTGGAAAGTATATCTGAATTAAGAATAGACATGCACTGTATAGCTATCTCTGTCGTTCAGAGCCACTTATGGCACCTTATGGTGACAATAATTTTGGATCACACGTTACTAACAAATGATAAATATTTATACAGAAAAAAAAACAGCTGGTTCAGATGAAATTCCCAAAGAGCTAATTGAAAACAGGGGAAAATTAATAACGAGCATCTACAACCTAATATAATATGGAACAGAAGAAATGCACGAGGATTCAAGGGCTTAACCAGGATGATCTTAAAGGGGGGTTACAACTTCAAAATGGCCTGATTTGTCAACAACACATAATGGTGATAAGCGTATAAAGCTGAAAGTCGATCCCAATGGGGGGGGTTATTAACCCCCCCCCCCCGGTTACGCCTATGCGAGGATTGAAAAGAAGGCAGAATTATACCAATATTTAAGAAAGGGGAAGTAACAACTAGAGGAATATATGCTGAGTAGGAACACCATACAAAAATCTAACAGCCCTCATCAAACAAAAACTCACTCAATTCATAGAGAAAAAATTGGGGACTACCAGCAAGGATTTTACTTGATACCAATCTAGGTATTACCTGTTTTAATTAAAAAGATAACTGGATGGTTTGAATCTGGAAAGAAAAGTAAACAAAGTAGTGGAAAGTTACTGGTGTTTGAAGAAACACGTGGAGTGACGAATAGGTATGAAGACTATATTCAAGAAAGCATATTCCAGATAACAATCGAAAATGGAAGATGCAAGTTTACACATTAGGCATATGGCACCAGTAGAAGAATGTATGTCCCAACATAAAGATATAGAGGTACACTCATTATTTTAACAAATAGAAATACCAAAGGAGAAAAATCAGAACAAGAAAAATAGTGAAAAAGAGAATAGAAAATAAGGATCAATACAGTGATCTTAGAAAAGACGAGGTACAAAATGCAGCAAACTATAAATGAATAGAGGTATCACTACTGGAAACAAAATAAGAACTTACCATCAAAATTACAGTTGAAAACTTTAACATAGACACGATATCTATTTAAAAAAATTTTGAGTTACAATCCCCAGCACAAAGTTGAAATTGTAAGAATTTTTGCATGAATTCCATTCAAAATTGGATTTTTGTAAAGACATTAATGTTGCCTAGTTTTAGGGAGTAAAAATTTTCTTTGGGACATTGTGTATATAAACGTCAGAATGACAATCAAATCTAACCTCAAACACCCTCAAATATAAATATCAAATCTATGTTTTTTTTTATATCAATAGATAATTATTTATAATACAGAATAATCTATGTGTATATTTACAACAGACAGGACTAAAACCAACATAAGTAAGAGAAAATTGGAGGAATAATTATTAAATAAAAAAATTAATTATGTCTGAGGTAGGTTTCAAGTTACTTTATTTTTTATTGTATGTTCTGGAAGGGTATATCCTGAGAGGGTCAGGAACAACTAACAATTTGATTATAAAAAGAGCTGTGGTGATTACAGTCTCAAAAAAGATTCAAGAACAAAGACTGTAATGATTTGGTTACATTAGACATAGCATTGAAAACTATGTATGAGGAAGGATAAAGTTGATGGAAGGAGAGATGAGAAAGGTTTAGGTGAAGAACACATGATGGACAGAAATGGGTAGCAAAGTAGAGTAAGGAACAGCAACCCCTGAAAAGGATAATATTACGCACAAACATGTAGGAGTCTTTGCTTTCAAGGAGACTCTTGCAAATAAGAGAGTCCAAATGGAATATCTCTGAGTCTAAGAATCATGAGTTTATTCTTAAGAAAACATACTGGAAAAATTATTCGTTCTTGTTTTATTGATGGCTTGAATAAAAAGTTTCTGCATATTTAATGATTTAAATATAAATAAACTACCAACCTTAAAAGCGTCTAATTATTCCATATATACCCCAAGAACAAAAACCTTCAATAAATTTTTAATTCATAATTTTTATTGTTGTATTGTAACACTTAAACGTTTGTAGAGAAAGACTGAAGAATGGTCAAAATATGCAAAAGTGTTTGATCCGATAAAGGTAGGGTCTATAGATGGAACAGATGTCGAGCCACATGACAGAGCTGTGGAAAGAGCTATGTATTCAACGTATGTTCCAAACAGACATGTGAAGGGAAAACCAGGATGTACACTCTTTGTTAGTAGATTGAATTACAACATAAGCAAAGACACTATCAAGGAAGTATTTTCACAGTATGGCAAGTTAAAGCGTTTTAGATTGGTAAAGGACGTTGTAACTGGGATGCCAAAAGGATATGCCTTCGTTGAATATGAAAATGAGAGTGCAGCAGAAGAAGCTTATCAAAAAGCAAACAAATTAAATGTAGAAGGTAAGTTGTGATAATATTTTCTGTTTTGTAGTGATTTCAATTATTTGTTTTGTGTAGACGCAGGGTGTGTGGTTCTTTCCCACCTGTTTTGTTCTTTCTTTCTCCCTTTCCTTATACCCTTTCAGGTGTCGGATTTGGGTTTAATTTAGCTACATATTCACCCATCTCTTCCATTCTTTTCGGTCCTGTGCTATTAGTTTCATTTCTTCTAGCGTTTTCTGTTTAATTTTTCCTGCTTCTACTATTTGCTGTATCCATTTTTTCTTCGGCCTGCCTTTTTTCTTTTTTGTAATATTCCTTGTTTCGTGAATTTTCCTTGCTAGTCTACTAGGTTTCATTCCTGTTTAATTATCCCTCTTATTGTCTCATTTCTTATTCTATCCCATTTGGTCAATCCCATTTGGTATCCCATTTGGTAAAATCAATGTAAAAGTTTAAAAAGTAGTGATGTGTAGTTTTTGTGTAAATGATCGCCAGAGTAAAGGTAAATGTGTTTATTAAACTTATTCCCTGTATGAGTTTTAATTATTTTACACGAACCATCGAAGGAAGCCGCCCCCAACCGGTGGCTTGCACGAAGTAGAGGGGGTAAATCAACCCCCCACTCCGTTCATATTGTTTGATCATTATTTTCTGAAATTCAGGTTCTATGTATTTGCATTTATCAATTCTTTTTATAGGTACATTTTCCAAATGTAGGGTAGGTGGGGGCAAAGGTACGCATTTTCTAAATTTTCATCTCTAGTGAATCTCCTAATGCTTGAATTGGCACGGAGTATAGATGAAAGTGAAATTGATACATTTTGTAATCATATTAGGCAAGTGGAAATTCTTCAATATCATTTTTGTAGTGTTGATAACTTTTTGAAAAAAAAATGTAAATGCGTACCTTTGCCCCACTCAATGGGGCAAAAGTACGCATGTGCGTACTTTTGTGGATTTGGGACATTTTGCAATTAAGATAAAAGTAGCTGATAGATTATCAAGCTCAACTTGATATTCATTTTGAAGATTGACTTGAAACATGCATTTGCCAAGTCTACCTCACTGGGGGCAAAGGTACGCACTGCGGACGTTTGCCCCGTTTGTGTGCATTTTGTGGGAGTACTTTTGCTCCATCCGGCAACCAATAATATATCTAACCTCAATATCAAACTATGCACATGTGAACTTCAAACTGTCATGTGGAAGAAGTCTTCTAACAATAAACTTTCAACATGCCTAACCAATAATAATCTGAGTTTGAAAGATTAAGAATTGGACTCAATCAATTTTTAAGAAAAATTAGATCAAAAGGTACAAAAATCATTTTTACCTCATTTTTGTTGTTATATTTGCCCTGATTGCGCCAAAGTTTCTCATCCAATGCTACTGAGTAGTACACACATATGCAACAAGATGCTGTCGCCAACATATAAGAAGTTACTGAAAAATGTAAGTGCGTACCTTTGCCCCGTGCGTACCTTTGCCCCCACCTACCCTATGTTTGTTTGTATATTTGGTTTCATAGTTATTATCATAATATATTAGGTATGTAGACTTTTTTTATATTCATTTTTATCTGTATATTTCACAGAAACTGTTTGTTTTGTTTCATAGTAATTGAAATTGTTCAGCAAAATTTTCCACGGCATTGGATTAGGAGGAGAAGCATCATCAAGTGGCCTCCTCAGTCTCCAGATTTGACTCTTCTGGATTTTTTGTGGGAACTTTTAGTCAAACAGTGACTGGTCGGTGGGTTTTTCAAAAATATTGCCCTAGTTTTTGATAATGTCGCCCTTGATATTATATTGATTTATTATGTTTACTTGAAATGTTTTTTCAATCTTTATTAAAAAACTTTTATTATTTAATAATACTTCTCTATTTTTGCTTTTCTTATTTTTTTTATTATTTCATTCATAGATATTCTGACCAATAGAAAGATAAAGAAATAAAAATTACACCGATAATTTTTGATAATTTGCTGTCGTCAAGTAATATGTCAGATGCACTTTGTGACATTAATAACAATTAATGCTTTACAACTTGTCACAAAGAACACCAAGAAACAAGTTTAGCAAATATTTAGGTGAAGATATCAATAAAATATTGTTCTGAAGCTATATCCCTGTGGCATTTTTGTAATCAACTATTCTAAATGGGAAATAAGCCACAATTTAACTAAAAAAATGATTTTATTAATGTTTAACTTTTGTTTAATTTATTAATATTTTGTATTTTGACAACGTCATGCGATTTGGACGTCGAAACGTTAATAAAATCTTTTTTTTATTCATGAAATATTCTTACCGAATTACTCTCGAGCTCGTAAAAATTATCGATTTATTTTGCCCTCGTGACACTTTGACATAATTTCACTCCCCTTCGGGTCGTGAAATTAAAACTGCCAAAGTGTCATTCGAGATACAAATCGATAATTTTAGAGCTCTTGTGTAATTACTACTGACAATGCTGCTGTGAATACGCTTTATTTTTTTGAGTTTTATTTTGTATCTTCTGTTTTAGGAAGTATTATATTCGTTGACTTTGAATGTGAACGTTTATTGAAAGGCTGGAAACCAAGAAGACTCGGTGGAGGTTTCGGCGGCAAAAAAGAATCTGGCCAGTTAAGATTTGGAGGTCGAGATCGACCATTTAGAAAACCCATTAGCCTTGAGATTAAAGAAGAGGAGGAGAGGAGAAAACGAGAACAGAGGCGATTATCGATGAGGGACGACAGGAATAGAGGTAAAGACCATTATTATAGGCGAAAAAGACCAAGATCACCTGGAAGGAGAAGTTAAAATATGACAATTCTTATTTGTTTTTGATATTTCTATAAGTACCTACTTTTAATATACCTAGATAAAAATAAATTGTGTCTTTATATAAAATATTGTACTGATTTATGCGGTTGACTTTACTATTTTATTATTTATGTTTTTAGGCACTAAGTTAAATTTAAATAAAGGAAGACTTATTTTATAGTATTTTATTTTACAGCACTTTATTTAATACTTACAAATAACTCAAACTAACACATCTAATTTATTTACAATCTCAAATCTATGATTTTACTAACTAAAACATAATAATTCCAATAACTAATATATTTCAAAATACACTGCGAACAACTTGATTCTAAATACAATAATTATTACACGTCGATAACTGACTGGCCTGCTAAATGAATCTCTCGTTCTTATATACTTCAGTATCCCTCGTTCCGAATGCCGTGGAAAGGAACGGTTTTCTCCCGTAACGACGAGAAGCTTCGGAAAGAAATAGGCCAGGTTGTTAGCGGCCTATAAATAGTGTCACAATATTCATATTTTATCCACATGTTTTTCCCTATATTGCTTCAACAGGAAACCACAGAAAATAAAGAAAACTGTGTAACATGACGACAAGAAACAAGAAAACTAATTAGAGAGAAAAAGAAAAAATTAACAGAAGTATGAAGAAATGGAAAGGAATAGACAAGAGCCAATACTCTAGCAAATCGGTCTCAAACGAAAAGAGAGCTTCAAACACATGGCAAGGATATTTCAAAAATTTACTAAACATACATCAAAAGGAAGAGCATGGAGAGGATATTTACTTTGGGGTAGATCTACTGGTAGAGGATCCAAAAATAGACGAAACGTTGCAAGCAATTAACAAATTAAGAACACAAGTAGTAAAAGCTCCATGCTGCGACAATATACTGGCCGAATTAGTATGGAGGAGAATGCATGCTTTACATTACATAGACAATTACACGAACGAATATCACTTAGACGGAATGAAGAGAAAATACCAACAAAATGGCACGAAATTGTAATAATCCCTGTTCATAAAAAGGGACAAATCCAAGTGATCTAATTATAGAGGCACCTCCCTATTTAGTACGGTGTACAAAATCTTATTAAACATAAAATAAAAATTCCATTTTTATTCAATTGCAATGCGAAGGCAAAACCGTCTTATTTTTCACTTAGAACAGGGAGCGCAAACCAGCACTCTAGATCGACGATTTTCGACTCTATTTTGAGTCATCATCAGAGAGGCGTAGGTTTGCTGCTCTCTGTCCGAAGTGACAAAACTACGAAAGCTTATCCCCGCATTGCAACTGACGTTTATGGAGTAGGTGACTAGCGTCATCTGACAACTGAAAGGCAAAGTTTTCAACTTAATAGAAACATTAATAATGAAAAATATTACTAAAAATTTTTATTTGAAAATTTATTGGTCCATTTCCCTCTTGTCTTCTTCGCTTCAGCATCCATCTGGCTTGCAATATTTAGAAGCCATGGAGGTGTTACCAGGGACATGGACCATTCGTAGACCCGCCACTGGTTCTCTCGAAAAACTAGTAAATCGTAATTGCAACAATTTCAGTCCTTATACTTTTTGTCGAAAAGTTTAAGGAATGAACAAGGAAAGAGAGCTTATGCTTATAATAAAATAATGGGAAACACAATATTTTGGTCACATCATAAAAAATGAAAAATATAAACTGCTCCAACTTATAATCGAAGACAAAATCAATAGCAAAAGGGGACCAGGAAGAAGACGCAACTCTTGGCTTAAAAACCTACGACAATGGACGAAGATGACCTCCATAGAACTATTCAGGGCGGCTGCAAATAAGATTAAGTGGGCAAATGTAATGGCCAACGTCCTTAAGGAGAAGTAAGAAGTAGATTATAAACTTATTTTTTCATCGTCTTCTTAGAAAATTCGTAGTTTCTATGAGCTGATATTTTTTTTCAACGTATAACAGGGTGAATAACTTATAATAAAAATACCATGTATTCAGTTGTTACGCATCTTTAATTCTTTTAATAATCCGTTATACTGATATCTATATTTATCTTATAAGAGATTATAGTTGTGTAACATAATTTTCTTGATTGACAAGATAACATAATTTCTCGTATTATGTGTAGCATTACCTACATAATGAAAAATGTAAATCAATTTTCTCTTCTGGTTTTTTTATTGGTGAAGCAATATATCGCAAACGAATAATACCTTCTGAAAAGGTAAAATTGCATATTATTCCAACGGAGTTCGATATAACCAATGTACCTAATTATTATGAGACAAACCACAAAACTTATCAGAAAAAGCTGTAGGCATTATACAGCAATCTTTTATTTTATCAAGGTACTATACATTAGTATACAGGGGGTTCCATTATGCCATATAGAATGCGCATACATTGGTTAGTAAAAGATGGATGGAGATCAACTTTTGTTTTCACCTATTTTGAAAAAATATGAAATCCTTGAATTATCCATGTCTGTCTATCCGTCCATAAACACAATTATTCCGTTATTAGTACAGAGAGAATGACAAATGAAGCGTCAAAGAAAGCTTATATTCCAAGGATGGTATTAAAGGTGAAAAATTTGACCTCGGACTTCTGATTTCAGAGTTGCAACCTGAACTGTTTTAAAGTTGCCGAAATGGTACAAGCGATATATTATTCGACGCGCTTTAACAACACGAGAACAAATATATGGATACTTCCAGTTTCATGCCTGTCTGTCCGCGAATATAACTCCTCCGTTTTAAAAACAGATAAAAAGACAAATGAGGTGTCTAATGAGAGCTTTATAGCCCAAATATGGTATTAGAGGTCAGCAAGTTGACTTCGGACCTCCGGTTTTAGAGTTACAACCGGAAGTACTGTTTTAAAGTCGACGAAATAATACAAGCCATATATTATTCGACGCGCCTCAGCAAGATGAGTTTCATGCTGGTTTCCGGTTTCATTCTTGTCTGTTCGTCAGTGAACATTTAACGCATCTCATACAATATTTCTTGTGACTACTCTTCTTCCGATTTTAGCGGAATAGTCTCAACTTATTTAATTTAAATAGACACTCTATATTTATATTTTTGGAGATTTTAAAAAGAACTTGTTTCTTTTTTGTAAAAAAACTTGTTTCTTACTTAGAATTAGTCTTTAGGAAGAGAATGAGACCAAAAACCATTCTAAGTATTGACAAAGCACCTGTACAGCAATTTGAAAATGAACATTTTTTTCTCAAATGAGATAGAATTGTTTAAAAACTACTCGAGCGAAGATTGAAATGATTAAAAAATTACACTTTTATAAAAAAAGAACTTTTTTATAATAAAACGTTTTTTATTGAAGTTATACTTCTTTAGGCGCGATTGAGATTGAGGGTGATTTTATATTGATCTGCGCGCATGCGCACACCAACAGTATGTATTAGTCGTATACGGGCTCTGATTGGGTGTTGAAATGATCTGTCAATAATAAATAATTGTTCAATATGAAGGTAAACAAATGTATAATATATTAGTTTTATTGTTGTGAGGACAGAAACAAAAAAGTTTATAATTGTAGTGACTTTTAAGTAGTTTTTAAAGCAACAGGTACGTAATAATTGTAAATGTATCATAGGTACCTACCTATTTGAACCTACCAATAAAATATATAGTATGTACTTAATACTTTTATTTACATAATTTGATTACTATCAAAATTTTTATCAATATTCACCTAATATATTGTTTTCTTACTCTATGTTTTGTTGTATTTTTTCAATTTTAAATCATTTCAATTCAAAATCAAAATAATTTTAAAAGATGAAGTAAAAATAAAAATTAAAAATAAAATTTTTATTTTATTTTCAAAATAATTTTATTTAATTTAAAAATCTCAAAAGTTTAATCCGTTTAGTTAGTCGATCTTTGCACATAATGATACATTGTCGCACATAATGATACATGATACATTGTTCGAATCCCAATAGAAACTTTTATTTATTTATTTTTTTTATACATTTTATGATTGTAAGTATATTTATTATATAATTTTATTTTCAGAAAATACGTATTTAGTTAAAAAATTTTCCAACAATTAATGTTCAGAAATCATTTGTGGCATTTTTAATGTGTTTGTGTGTGTTTTATTCTTTTATTATTTTAATTTTTGGCACTGTTTTAATAAAAATGTTTGAGAAGTAGTAAGTATAAATTAGTTTAATATTTAAATAAAATATAGATAAAAAGTATAATAATTTCGTTTATAATCATATAATCATATAATAGAAGTATAACTTCTTACGTGTGTACAAAGTACACACACATTCTTTTTTTATTTATAGGAGAGAATATACCTAAAATAATTTGACGATATAAAATGCTTAAAATTCCAAAAATTACACTATAATAAAAAAGTACTTTTTATAATAACACGGTTTTGTTATATACAGGACACAACATGTTTCGAAAGAAATAAATATGAATTTTTAGTAGGTGTATTAACTGTTAAAATTATAATTCCAAAAATTACATTAGTGTAAAAAAGTACTTCTTATAATAACACGGTTGTTTAAAATGGTATATATAATAATTAACTTATAAAATATGAATTTTAACTATATCAAGTTTTAATTATTTATTAAAAAAAGATACGCAACAGCCGTGTTCGAACTAGGGAACTCTCGATCTGCAGTCTAATGCCACTGACCCACCATCAATTTGTAGATATCGATTTATTAACGTACTTTAAACTATCATTGCATTAGTCACATTTTTAAAATAGTTTGAAATAAAAAAAATCGATTTATCCATACACGGGGTGATTGATTACTGGGGTAAAGCTCCGTAGATCCGTTATAGTAATAGATAGCAATAAAAGTTAATAACAAAAATTGTAGCCAACTTTGATTACAGATTGATAATCATTAATCGTAAATTGTCAGTTTTAGACAATTCAGTCATGGCTTGCGTAAAATTTGAATAGATTTAAACCCGTAATTAATAATTTGATCTGAAAAATGAAAATATCTCAAAAACTAATACATTTAGACATAGAGAATGTGTTATATAAAAATTAAAGTACGGTAATAGTACTTTGCGATAGTGATATAAAAGACAGGGTGTTTTATTTAAAATTACTGAGAAAATAATGTACTTGCGTTTTGACTCACCCTGTATTCTATATAAAGAAAATTAGCAATATCGATCATTTATCAAAATTTTGACAATAAATAAAAAAATATGGCATCAATAAACCATTGCCTTTGTGCTTATTTTTATTTATACAAGGAGTTAAACTTGTTAAGATTTTCATATAAAATTGGTTGTAACTTTGTAAATACCCTGTATAACATACTAAACCTTTATATTTTTCTAATGGAGAAATTAAGAAGATTTCGAATATAAAATAAAATACAGGGTGTTCCATTTAAAAAACATAACTTTGATCTGTCACTATGTTATCGAACACCCTGTAACATTGTAACTAATTTTGTAATGTGAAGTTCAAAGTTGGCTACAATTTTTGTTATTAACTTTTATTGCTATCTATTATTACTACAACGGATCTACGGAGCTTTACCCCACTAATCAATCACCCTGTATAATAGCAGTTAAATATTGCATTATTAGCTATAGGTCTGGATCCCGCGTATGAAAAAAAAAGTTCATTAATAGCAAGCTAAAAATTTGTTAATAGCTTAAGGGTGTCTAGTCGGACAAACTTTGATATATGGGAACATATATATGGGAACACTGGAACAGGGGAAGTTTTAATTGTGGAACAGGTTAAAAATTTGGAACGGTCAGACCACGAAAACGGCACATGTATTTTGTCCGACAGAACAGACTTAAACTCTCCGAACAGAGATTAAACTCTCATGCAAAAATCAGACTGCTATTTATCACCAAACGGGCGTTTTAATGAATGGAACATGTAGAATATGTCAAATGACAGGAATTATGACAGGTGATAAATAGCAGTCTCATTTTTGCATGAGAGTTTAATCTCTGTTCGGAGAGTTTAAGTCTGTTCTGTCGGACAAAATAAATGTGCCGTTTTCGTGGTCTGACCGTTCCAAATTATTAACCTGTTCCACAATTAAAACTTCCCCTGTTCCAGTGTTCCCATATATCAAAGTTTATCCAACTAGACACCCTTAAGCTATTAACAAATTTGCAGCTTGCTATTAATCAACTTTTTTTCATACGCGGGATCCAGACCTAATAGTTCTAAGCTATTCTGAAAATTTCAGGCACCTAGGTAACCTAGAACTATTTTTAAAATGGATTACAAAATTTGCGGAGTCCGTGACAACAACCAAGCCAAGTACATATATAAAACGTTTTAAAGAAGAAGCTTTTTGTTTCAATGTTAAAAAAACCTGGCGACCTAGTGAAAATTTTGATACCTACTAGGTGGTACGCCTTTTCTATTGATTTAACGATTTAACCCAGATATTTCAGTTAAAAAATAGGGGGCAGTAGTTTTTCGATTTTTAAATGATTCGTTTCCCTGGGGTATATCGCCAAAAAAACCGCAATTATATCATATTTTTTTAATACTTTTGTTGCTTTAAGTAGCTCACGTTTATTGATTTCCCGTGCAATAAAAATGTCAAGTTGAGTAATAAAAACAATGTTTTTAGTTTCAAAAAATCATTATTGTCACCAATGCCCCGTTTTGTGTATTACATGGAAATACACTTTCGCTACATTGGTAAGTACTTTCCCCACATGTGCAGGCCGCAAGTTCTTTGCGAAGTTTATAAATCTACCTGCGGAATTCTTCGTTGCAGTTTTATCTCATTTATTATGGAATTACAAGTTCAGTGAAACACGTAACAAAGGTGAGTTTGTTTATACTTATGTAACGAGTTCATCGAGTCTGATAAATATACAAAAATCTTTTTAAAAAATGTGTAGTAGTTTTTTTAATGAAATATTTATTAAGCATCACGTGAATGTTTATTTATACACGAAGTCTTTAACCCTTTGAATGATGCGGACGTCATTTGACGTCTTTGATTTGCCGTGCCTACAGTGCTATGGACGTCATTTAGTTATTTTGATTTGCCGTGAAGTGCTGTGGCCGACAATTGCAGTTTCCTGCGCACGTGTTCATTTGTGGGTAATTCAAGGCGGGGCTAGCGCTTGCTGAGTAGTGGGCGGTCTCTTTACGTCTGCGTTTAGATGTTGTTATTTACTCATTGCCGATGCTTGTCCCAACACGAAAACATTGCGATTTCTATCAGTTTTACTTTAGTATTGCATCATTTTTACATCAGTATCGTCCTATTAGTTTTTATAAATAATGGACGAGCAGCAACCGGGGCCTTCAAAAGCGTTACCAAGACCTAAGAAGGGGCAGTTTTATACTGAAAAAGAGTTACTTGAAATTCTTACTCGAAGCGACAGTGAAGACGAATACATAGAAAATACGCAAAATGCTTTAGATTCCGATGAAGAAATGGACGTTGCTCAAGAGCCCGAAGACCAAACATCGAATAATACCTACGATTTTCTCTGGAAAAAAAAGACCTTCTACCAAAAACATTTGCATTTGACTCGTCAGAGGTTGGTTGCACAATTGATGGGCTGACTGCTGAAAATAAACCTTTGGATTTTTGTAAAGTATTTTTTACGGACAATATAGTAAATCATATAGTTACGGAAACAAACAAATTTTATATTTACGTTTGTGAACATGTGGAAGTATCCGCTAAGTCACGTTTGAAGAAATGGAAAGATACAGATTTCAATGAGATGTGGTTATTTTTTGGGATTACATATCTGATGCCTCGTGTAAAAAAATTGCGCCTCAGTGAATACTGGTCAACAAACACACTATTATCTACTCCAGCATTTTCTGAGCTTATGTCGCGTGACAGGTTTTTTCTGATTTTGCGAATGTTGCATTTCTCGGACAACAATCTGCCAAAAAACGGCGACAGTTTGGTCAAGATTAGAGCAGTAATAGACCACGTACGTGATGCTTTCCGAAACGCTGTCAAGCCGCATAAAGAATTGTGCATAGATGAAAGCCTTTTGCTTTTCAAAGGCCGACTCTTTTTCAAACAGTACATACCCTCGAAGAGACATCGATTTGGTGTAAAGTTTTTTGTTTTATGCGACGCAGTGACTGGGTACATTCTCGATTTTGTTGTCTATACTGGAGCAACAACTGACTTACAAACGAATAATTGTAATTTGGGTAAATCTGGCGATGTGGTGCTAACGCTTTTGGCACGCTATTTGGATAAAGGTCATACTTTGTATTGTGACAATTGGTATACAAGCCCCAGTCTGTTTGTATGGCTGTATAATAGAGCTACAAATGCGTGTGGAACTGTGCGGAAAAATAGAAAATATATGCCGCAAATGGCAGAAAAGCTTCAGAGAGGAGAATGGAGTTTCCGAAGTGATGACAAATTGTTGTCGCTAAAATATTGTGATAAACGAGAAGTATACATGCTTACGAGCTTACATAACAACACCGGTATGGAAACTGGTAAAAAAGATCGCCTCACTGGGAGGACAATTGTAAAACCCCAGTGTATTGTTGCATACAATAAGTTTATGGGTGCAGTAGACAAGACGGACATGCTACTGAGTTCAGTAGAGTGCGTCCGAAAAACTGCGAAATGGTACAAAAAAGTTTTCCTTCACCTTATGGATATGGTTCTGCTCAATGCAAACGTTTTGAATAATATAGTAGCAAAAACTAAAACTTCGTTGGCAGAATTTCAACTGACACTCATCCAACAGATAGTGGAAGAAAATCACAAGGGGAAAATGCGCACGTCAGCAGGTCGAAGATCAGTCGACGACAATCCATTGCGGCTTACTTGTAGGCATTTTCCGTCGCATGTACCTCCCACAACAAGTAGGAAAGTTGGACTAAGAAAATGTGTTGTGTGTGCCAAAAACAAAAAAAGAAAAGAAACAAGTTTTATGTGCCGTGAGTGCAATGTGCCTTTATGTGTTGTGAATTGTTTTGAAAGATTTCACACCATCAAACATTTTTAGAAAGTAAGTTCTACATAACAAATGACTATTTGGTTTTATTTTTTGTTTTGGATAATTTTGTTTTTCTTTTGTTATGGATAATTTTGTTGTTTTTTTGTTATGGATAATTTTTTTGTTTTTATTTGTTTTGTTAACATTTGTTTACATTGAATTTGAATGCAAAAATATGTGCAATAATTTTTTAATTTGTTTTATCTATCTTTCTATCCTAAGTTTTTCTAAACAATAGCGTTTTTGTATTTTTTTGTAAAATTTATTTTGTTTAAAAAAAAAATAAAAAAAATTATAAATAATTACCCAATTATTTTGTTTATATAAAACAACGTTATAAAGAATCATTTAGTCGCATTATTTAGCGCGAAAGCGGCCGACCGTTTTGACGTCAGAAATAGCCGCACTGGGGCATGAGTATCGCCGGAGAGAGAGCCGCATCGAAAGGGTTAATGTTTCTTAACACCTAAATATTTTGTCGTTATAAAATTAATGAAATTACTTTTTTGTTTTTTTACCTCTACTATAACTAAATAAATTCCTCCTGAGTTGAGGGGAATCCCTCCATTCAAAATTTCATTTGAGGATTTTCCGTTTTCGAGTTGGTACATTCTTTCACGGTATTTGCCGTAAATTTTAAAGAACCTCATGGATTGACATGAAATTTGGCATACGCATAGCTAACATGTCAAAGAAAAAAAGTGATATGGTGCCGATGTGTGCTTTTGCCCTGGGGGTAAGTTTTACCCCGTCTCGGAGTAACTCGACTAATTTTAAGCAACTTTTGTTCTATAGAGTTTTTCACCAAATCAATACTTTTGGAGTTATTTGCAAGTGAATATGTTCATTTTTCAACAAAATAACCACGTTTTTAGACGGTTTTTCGCAAATAACTCGAAACGTAAGCATTTTGTCGAAAAAAATATTCTTAGCGAAACTATAGCCTATAAAAAAGTGAAAAAAAAAACGGTGTATACAATAGGTCTCTATACCTAGCAAAAGCAAGGTTATAGCTAATGAAAAATAGGTTCATATTCGAAAAATTCCAAACAGAATAATTCAATGTGAAATATCCAAATAATGAAGCATTCTTGGGGAAAACACATTAAATTTTTTTAAAGTATTTAAAAATAGCTTTATTTCTGTTTTTATAAAAAAAATATTTCTAGCATCAAATGTAAGCAAGTTACGCTCAAAATAAAGTTGGTCCCTTTTGTTTTGGCAAAAAAAAATCACGAAGATCACCCCCCAATTAGCAACTTAAATGAAATTAATCGTTACCGCTTCACAATTAACTTTACTTATGTTGTGTTTATAATAATATGATCAGTAAGATTCATCGATTCAAAATGCTTATTTTTGAAAAAATTTGGTTTTAAAGTAAAATTTTTAAAAGTTTTAATTTTGAAAAAAATGTTTTTTTCAAAATAACTTAAACATTGTTAGGGATACCTACCAAAAATCTTAAACAATAAAAAAAGTCGTCTATACTGTTCTGAATATTTGGTATTTTTTTGTTTTTCTGTAAGACAAAAATTGGTTAAGATTCGGTGTTTCTTTTGCATACACTCGTGATAAGTGACTAGTTCAAGCCCATTTAACTACAGCTCTTTCAAAAATAAGGACTTTGAACCGATGAAACTTACAGATCATATGATCAATACATACGCGAGTAAAAAAACTTGTGAAGTGGTAACAATTAAGTTCATTTGAAATGCTAATTAGGGGATGATTTTCCCGATTTCTTACCAAAAAAGGGACCAACTTTATTTTGAGCGTAACTTGTTTACTTTTGATGCTAAAAAATTTTATTAAGAAACAAAAATAAGCATTTTTTAAACACTTTAAAAAAGTTAAAATGAGTTAAAGTGCTTCGTTTTTTGGTTATGGCACGTTAAAATATTCGATTTGGAATTTGACGAATATGAACCTATTTTTCATTAGCTATAACTCTGCTTCTGCTAGGTATAGTGACCTAATATATATACCATGTTTTTCACTTTTTTACGTGCTATATTTTTGATAAGAATTTTTTTCGACCAAATACTTACTTTGTGAGCTATTTGCGAAAAACCGTCTGAAAACTTGGTTATTTTGTAGAAAAATTAACATATTCACTCGCAAATAACTCAGAGTATTAACTTGGTGAAAAAACTTTATAGAACAAAAGTTGATTAGAATTAGTAATTTTATTCATTTCAGGACTTATTTAAAACATATATTTTTCACTCCCACAAGGGGGTGAAACTCACCCATAGGGAAAAAGCACACATCGGCACAATATCACTTTTTTTCTTTGACTTGTTAGCTATGTGTATGCCAAATTTCACGTCAATCCAAGCGGTTCTTTAAAATTTAGAGGTTTTGCAATATTTTACCTTCAAAGAACGTACTAAGTTTCAAAAGTAAAAAATTGTGTTTTCGGCGCAACGCTTAAGTACCTATATATATTTCCATTTTCTGAATATCAAAAGCTGTAAAATTGATAAATAACCATATCTTCCTCGTTTCTTCTTCTTCTTCAGATGCGAATCCACTAATGGATGTTAGTGATCACATTTTCCATTAACCCTCTGTTTCTTGCAATATGTATCAGAAATTGTATGTCGTTAATCCCTGTTCATTGCCTTATGTTTCGGAGCCGGGACATTTTATTGCGTCCTATTCCTCTCTTGCCTTCAATTTTAGACTCGTTTATAAGTTGAAGGAACTGGTATTTTTCATTTCGCATGATTTGACCTTAGGTACGCCGTTTTCCTTTTCTTGATGGTTTCGAAAAGTTGACCTTCTTGGTTGATTCTTTTGAGGACATCATCTACATTTGCGACTTGCGCCGTCCATGGTATCTTTAGGATATGGCGATAAAGCCACATCTCGAAAGCTTCCAATCGGTTTATATCCTTCGTTTTGAGGACGTAGCA
This sequence comes from Diabrotica virgifera virgifera, assembly GCF_917563875.1. Lineage (NCBI taxonomy): Eukaryota > Metazoa > Arthropoda > Insecta > Coleoptera > Chrysomelidae > Diabrotica > Diabrotica virgifera. The sequence goes on along the minus strand of NC_065444.1, from coordinate 4,211,138 downwards.
CTTAGTAAACATTAGTTTCAGTTGAAAATGGAACTCTGAGCCTTCCTGAATTGTATGAAAGCTTGATGAGCTTGCTTAATGCGACATTTTACTTCCCTGTCCGATGCCCAGTCTTCGAAAAGCCACATTCCCAGGTGTTTAAATTTGATCACTCTTTCAATGGACTTGGTATTCAGTGTTATGGTGTAGTTTTCAAGTGCATCCAAGTTTCTGGAGATGATCATGAATTTGGTCTTTTTGGTATTAATCTCTAATCCCATTCGCTTACTGTATTCTCCGATTCTACGAGTAGTAACAAGTTGTTGATGAAGATCGACTATGTTGTCACAAATTAAGACACCATCATCAGCATATCGTATATTGTTGATCAATACTCCATTCCTTTGAGTTCCATCTCTGCATCTTCCAAAGACTCTGGAAATATGGCTTCCGAATAAATGTTAAATAAAAGAGGAGAAAGCACACATCCCTGTCGGAGACCCCTTCTTTTTCTTTCTCGGATGTTCTCTTCTTATTCTCTACAATGGTCTCCACTCCATCATTTTCTATGACTAGTGCCTGTCTCCTGCACCTCAGCTTCATGATTTGCGATGCGTTCAATTATGATCTTGTAGATTTTGTTTTTGTATCTTATCTAATTTGTATTTCACAGCACGTAATTTAGTTGTTTTATCACCTGCTTACCATGTCCAATTCGTTTCTTAATTTCAGTCTCACTAGAGCCTTCTTTAGTAAGGGGACATCCATAAACTACGTCGTTGAAAAGGGGGGGTCTTTGCTTATTACGACGGTATACTACAGGGGGGAGGGGGCCATAAGTGCACATCCGACGTCGTTTGATGTTCACAAATGAAAAGAATATATCCTATTTTAGAATTAAAAAGAATTAGTAGGTATATTACTTTTATCGCATTACTTTTATTTCGTTTTTATCACTCACAGCTTTAATAATATTGCTAGCAGTTTTGTACAGAATACCAAATAATAAAACATTGTACTATGAATATAAACAAACGCTTCTATACAGAACAACGTCTGGAAGCAATAAATATTAAACTGTTCATTTATTTACTGAATACTCTGTGTGAAACAATTCTACAAGAATGAATAGAAATAAAATATTCTATAGAAATAAAATATTTAGTTAGTACATTGTATTTATACTTAAATACGCAGATATTAATGAGCTACATAGTAATTCTAATTTGGATACATTCGTAAATTGTCGGATACAATTCGTAACTTTGATAGCTAACCTTAAAAAATCCAGAAATAACATGGAATTAAAAAAAATCACTTAAAGAGGGGGTCATGAGTTGCAATTGCGACGTCTTTATGAGGGGGGGTCAACTCTAAACGATGATTTACGATGGAAGGGGGGAGGGTATTAAAAAGTCCAAAAATTTTACGACGTAGTTTATGGATGATCCCTAATTGTAACTCCAAAGTACTTTCAAGTACTCCAAAGTACAAGTTACAAAGTAACTCAAAATTTCTAATTTTACAGTGGCCTAGCATTAGGTTATTTCTATCCACTTTTCCAATAACTATATCTTCGGTATTTTCCATTTATTGTCAAAACCCAAGCCTTATATTCTTCATCCAACTTTCTGCGATTCTTCATCATCTTTATCCTCAGCGAATACGACCTCGTCTTCAGCAAAATGAAAAGTTTCTGTTTCTAGTCATCCATCGTCATAGTGCTGAATTTAAATTTTAAATAAAGTTGGAGCCATTGCGCAACCTTGTCTTAATCCTTTAGTAATTTGAGATTCTTCAGAAAGCTTTTTCTGTACCTTAACACTACCTATTATGTTCTTATACATTTTAAAAGTCTAAATATATTTATTAAAAGCCAGTATATGGCGTAGAGGGATAATTCGTCAACCTCTCATATTTGAATTAATAATCAACACAGTGTTATGACTTCATTTTGTGCTCCCATGCTTTCATCAGACACTCTGGCTGAATATACAATCAACATACACGAAGGGCCAACGAGTGACTGCTAATTGTTTTCCATTTAAGTGGTTAGCGTACAAAAGCGCCAGCTACTTTGATAGCCATAAATGAAAACAACATTATAAAATCCTTTACGCAAAGAACAAAAGACAACCGGAAGATGATTTCTTCTTCCTTCTATTGTATGCAGGCTTTAAAGCCTGTTTCTTCTTCAATATTAGCCACCTAAATTGTTTAAAAAAATTGAAGAAAAAAAATCTTCTGTGTAAAAGGTATATTTATTTGAAAACCACAATAAAGGGCTACATTAAAAAACATTAGTCGATATTTTAAGGGTTTTTACCCATGTATTTTTGGTGGCTTAGCATGTAAAGCTTGCTTAGAACACTGATGATGCTCTCTTTAGAGCGAAAACGTTCTGTTTTTTAATGTAGCCCTTTATTGGGGTTTTCAAATAAATAGGTATACCTTTTACACAGAAGATTTTTTTTTCAATTTTTGTAATTAATGGTATACAGGCAGCTACAGGAAATATTTTCCTTATGGATTTTAAATTGTTTAAGTTATCGCACCATCTTTTTCTTGGTCTTCCAATACTTCTTCGTCCATTTGGTGACTTATCTCGTGCTATTCGTACTATCCTATCCTCTGACATTCTGCTAATGTGTTCGTTCCACTCCTCTTTCCGTTTTGTCATCCATCCATTTATGTCTTCTACATTGCATGATCTTCTTATGTTTTCGCTTCTCTCCCTATCCAACAGACTTTTCCCTGATATTCGTCGGAGTATTTTCATCTCTGTTATTTCTAGTAGTCGTCTCGTTTTAGATGTGTCAGGTCTTGTTTCCGCCGTGTATGTCAATATAGGTCTAATTGCTGCTTTATAGATTCTTGCCCTTGTGTCTTGTCTTAGGTGTTTGTTCTTCTAGATTGTGTCATTTAGAGATCTCGCCGCTTTACTTGCTTTTAAGCTTCGGAAGATGACGATAATGGCAATATTTGTGCCTAATTTTACTTAATATTTATTAGATATGATTATTTCAACCGATTTTTTGAATCATGTAGAAACTTAACTTTTTTTTAAAGTTATATGTATAAACATATTATTTTCAGATGAATTACTGGTTCAAGCTCTTCATCTTCTTAGTTACAATAGGATTTGTAAAATGTTCCCATTTTGTTAAACTAATAATACTTGCCGGTCTGGGACTAGCTGGCTTATGGATGGTCCACACTTTAGCACAAGATTTTAGTTCCATTCAAAACAACGGAGGTGAAACTAGGGATATTTATAAAAGATCTGTTGATAGAAGTAGTAAGTCTGGAATAGATTGGGAAAAAGTTCTTTCGAGAGATCCAGTAGGTTGTGCCAGGAGCTTTTTGTGTCAACTTTCAGCTACTAGTGAAGAAAATTTGTTGGAAGAAGAAGTAAAAATTATGGATTTGCTCAGGTCAGTGTTAATGATTGTATCGTTCATTGTTATCATTGATATGACTCTAGTTGAGTCTCCACCTTCTTTAGACTATTTATTCATTCGGTCACCTGCTTTGCGGCTTGACGCCAGTTTGCTTTTCCACTGCTAAACATAGATCTCTCTCATAATTTTGCATCCGTTTCATTCTTGTGCCTCTTGAATCCAATTTCCGAATCTTCTTCTTGACGTGCTATATCAGAATTATCCGACGTTGGCGATTATAATTTGTAATTGCAATTATTGCGAAGGTTTCTCGATCTTCTACAACATACACTCACCGGGCACACAAAAAACGGACACCCTAAAAAATGGGCTATTTTTAATGACTTGTATTTCCTAAACCTAATATCCGATTTAAGTAATTTTTTTAATATGGTATAGCCTTATTCTTTAACAATATCGCTGTAATAATATTGGTGCTAAACAGGTACATTGTCATTGTATACAGGGTGTACGAATCAAACTGTGTTTTTTTCTCAAACTTTGGAACACCCTGTGGAATGTTCTAGCTTTTATAAAATACTGAAATTAAAACCCAACTATCATCATCATCATGGTGCTACAGCCCTTAGAGGGCCTCGACCTTCTCAAGCGTTCTACGCCATTCTGTTCTGTCCCTTGCCTGCACTTTCCAGTTGCCGACTCCGATCTTCTCGGCATCTTGTGTTACCCCGTCCATCCATCTCAACTTTGGTCTACCCCGTCTTTTCATTCCCAGGGGTTGAGCTGTTAGAATCCTTTTTATCATGTTCGATTCAGGGGCTCGGGCTACATGTCCTGCCCACTGCAGGCGATGTCGCTTAATTATAGTGATAATATCTTTTCCACCAAACGTTTGCTTGTAGATATGCTGCAGTTCAAAGTTATATCTACGCCTCCATATTCCGTTCTCACAAACCGCTCCGAATATCTTGCGTAGTACCTTTCTTTCAAAAATTGATAGAGCGGATTCATCTGTTTTAGTTAGCGTCCATGCCTCTGAACCATATGTGAGAACGGGGACTATCAATGTTCTATACAGCCTTATACGAGTTTTTTGAGACAGACGTTTGTTAGATACCTCAAACCCAACTATAACCTCAGATTTTCTTAACATTCTGTTTTTTTATTGATTCGCTTATGTTGGATAATAAAAAAGTTAGGCACGTTAACAACTACCCCTGTTTTTCGGCAATAAGGTGTTTTTAAATAAGTACGGCAAACTTTAAGGGGTAATTCTGCATGATAAAATAATGACAGTTTGCTTTATAAACGTATTTTCGCAAATGCTTCGTTTCCGAGATAGGGGGTGTTGAAATTGTTCTTACAAACTGACGACTTATTTATTGCTCTAAAACGGTTTGTGATATGCAAATGAAATTTGGTAGATTTTAAGAGATAGTTATTGCGCATTTTTTGGCATACAATTAAGAATTTTATATTCACCATTGGCGTGCATACGGGTATAAACATTTTAGATATATCCCGTATGCACGCCAATGGTGAATATAAAATTTTTAATTGTATGCCAAAAAAATGCGCAATAACTACCTCTTAAAAGCTACCAAATTTCATTTGCATATCATAAACCGTTTTAGAGCAATAAATAAATCGTCAGTTTGTAAGAACAATTTCAACACCCCCTATATCGGAAACGAAGCATTTGCGAAAATACGTTTATAAAGCAAACTGTCATTATTTTATCATGCAGAATTACCCCTTAAAGTTTGCCGTACTTATTTAAAAACACCCTGTATTGACGAAAAACGGGGGTAGTTGTTAAAGTGCCTAACTTTTTTATTATCCAACATAAGCGAATGAATCAAAAAACAGAATGTTAAGAAAACCTGAGGCTATAGTTGGGTTTTAATTTCAGTATTTTATAAAAACTAGAACATTCCACAGGGTGTTCCAAAGTTTGAGAAAAAAACACAGGTTGATTCGTACACCCTGTATACAATGACAATGTACCTGTCTAGCAACAATATTATTACAGCGATATTGATAAAGATTAAGGCTATAACATTAAAAAAATACTTAAATCGGATATCAGGTTTAGGAAATACAAGTCATTAAAAATGACCCATTTTTTGGGGTGCCCGTTTTTTGTGCCGATGAGTGTAAAATAATTGTCCTGCATTTGATATCTGAGATCTAAGAAACTTGTTTTCTTCCTACACTTCTACTAATTTGGCTTTAAGGATCAGTTGTAGATTTATCGCTTTCCCCTCGCACTATATGTCCCAGATAAGACATTTTTAGGTGTTTAAAACCCCTTAACGTATATGCTCGAGTTAACTCGAGTGCGCTAAACTGGCCAAACTGTACACACTCGAGATAATTCGAGCGGCGTTGTACTTAATGTACTATAATTTTTCACACTTTAATGCAATCGGGAATTGAAAATAATAATGTGAGAACAAAAAAATTGTTTTGTTGATATTTATCATTTACATGGGATTGTAAGCTATAACAACACTTACTTATTCAAGATTCAAGTATAAAATATAATCCTTTTTCTACTTATCACTTAGGACTTATCTCTTCCTTGTGAGCCGCTTTCTTACAAATTTACGAATTAATATTCTGATTCGCCCATTTTTCAATATTAGTCCAGGGTAATATGGTTTTTTCCATGACACTCGAGCAGCCAGGGTACTGAAGCGTTTTTTCGACAGGTAATGCCTATAAGAGCAAATTGTAACTATTTCCTGCGTAGGATCTGGCGGCCATTTTTATTTATAAACAATTAACTGTCAAAAAATGGCATTTTTCCCTTTTTTTTTCAAATCAATGGAAAACAGTGAAACTTATGGTTTTCTTACTACAAATATCTTTGAGATTATGGAAAAAGCTTTAAAATGACGTATTATAAAGTTTGATATACTCATTTATTGTTAATATAATTACGAAAAAAGGTCTGAATTGCAAAAAAAATTAATTTCGGAATATCTATTGTAAAAATTAGTGTACAGCTTTAAAATTTTTGTTATATAAGGGTTCTTTGGTGCTTAATATGTGATAAAAATTTCAAAGTGATTCATTCAATTGTTTAAATTTTATTCAAATTGTTTATCCCAGAGAGCATTTTTTTACAATAACATAAGTCAGAAAAATTGACGTTAGAACCATTCCACAGGTGTCAAATGAAAGAGCATGAGCTATATTTTCAACTTGGTTTGAAAAAAGCGAATAAAAAATGCATTTATTAGTAATAAATAATTATGCAAAAGTATCGTAAATCTTTCCTTATAAACTTTTTATTTTGTTATATAAGAAATGATATATATTTATTACAATTTTTTATCAATTATGATATAAATAACATTACTTGGTAGTTGTGCACTTAAAACGGTAAAAAAGTTAATTTTTTGAAAAAAGTTATTCAAAAAGTTTATAAGGAAAGATTTACGATACTTTTGCACAATTATTTATTACTAATAAATGCATTTTTTATTCGCTTTTTTTAAACCAATTTGAAAATATAGTTCATGCTCTTCCATTTGACACCTGTGGAATGGTTCTAACATCATTTTTTTCTGACTTATGTTAGTGCAAAATAAATGCTCACTGAGATAAACAATTCGAATAAAAGGGCCTAGCCGGGTAAGATGATGAAAAGTGCCCCCAACTCGATTCGAATTCCATATAGGTCACCGTTTAGCATATATAGTGAAACTAACTTTCTGAAATTTTTAGCCCCCTAGGTGGTCATGTGTCCCACCTAGAGCCTAATTAGGCTTTTTATGTTTTTATTTTTTATCTCAACCGCATCAAGAACTAGCGAAAAACTTTACATAAAACATTTGTAAGATTTAAAAAGTTCTGGGCGAAAAAAAATTTTATTTTAATTTTTGGCGGGAAATTTAAATTTTAGAACGATTTTAAAATTTTAAATGAGTATAAAAAAATAACTAAGACATTCGTTTTCACAAAAAAATATATAACGTGTATTTTTGCATAATATTTCACCCTGAATTTTTTCAAATTTTTAAAATTGGTGAAACGCACCTTTAAAAATAAAAAACCGCATTTTTTCGGTTTTTTTTTTTTCGTTTTTTGATACAATTTTATACATATTTTTCAAAAAAGGTAACACCGTCACTGGAGTAGGTAAAAAATTTAAAAATAATTGGGGTTTGCTTAATAAAACTTTTTTGTAACGCCATCCAATTTCAAGATACAGGGCGTTGAAGAAAACAAAATTTTACACATATTTTACGATTTTGCCGAAACTACTGGCAACATTGTAATAAAACTTGGCGGGTTTTAAGAGGTAGTTATTGTGCATGTTTTGACATATGTACAATTAAGGATTTTATATTCATCATTGGCGCGCTTAGGGGTAATGGTCTGAACTTTTCAAAGAAAAAAAAGATAGTACGCCACTGACATATTTCAAATTAACAATCATTTTTGAATTCCTCATTCAATTTGCGATAAAAAGCTATCTTTTCATTTTTTCATACGAGGCGCCGTTTTGCTGCAAAAAATAAAATATCTTAACGCTTCCAAAGTATTCGAATTAGTTTTTATAATGGATGTACGAGTTTATGTATGTAGATGTAGAAACTACTACTAGAAGTTCGAATACTTTGTAAGGGTTAAGATGTTTTATTTTTTGAATAAAAATGGCGCTTCGTATGAAAAAATAGGAAGATAGACTTTTTGTCACAAAGTTAACGAGGAATTCAAAAAGGATTGTTAATTTGAAATATGTCAGTGGCGTACTATCTTTTTTCTTTAAAAAGTTCAGACCATTACCCGTATGCGCGCCAATATTAAATATAAAATTCTTAATTGTATATCCAAAAGTGCAGAACAACTACCTCTTAAAACTCGCCAAATTTTATTACAATGTTACCAGTAGTTTCGGCAAAATCGTAAAAAATGTGTAAAATTTTGTTTTCTTCAACGCCCTGTATCTTGAAAATGGATGGCACTACAAAAAAATTTTATTAAGTAAATCCCAATTATTTTTCAGTTTTTTACCTATTCTAGTAACGGTATTACCTTTTTTGAAAAATATGTATAAAATTGTATCAAAAAGCGAAAAAAAACCGAAAAAATGCGTTTTTTATTTTTAAAGGTGCGTTTCACCAATTTTAAAAATTTGAAAAAATTCTGGGTGAAATATTATGTAAAAATACACGTTATATATTTTTTTCGTGAAAACGAATGTCTTACTTATTTTTTTGTACTCATTTAAAATTTTAAAATCGTCCTAAAATTTAAATTTCCCGCCAAAAATTAAAAGAAAAAATTTTTTTGGATAGAAATTTTTAAAGCTTACAACTTTTTTATTTAAAGTTTTTCGCTAGTTCTCGATGCGGCTGAGATAAAAAATAAAAACATAAAAAGCCTAATTAGGCTCTAGGTGGGACACATGACCACCTAGGGGGCTAAAAATTTCAGAAAGTTAGTTTCACTATATATGCTAAACGGTGACCTATATGGAATTCGAATCGAGTAGGGGGCACTTTTCATCATCTTAACCGGCTAGCATCGCTTTGAAATTTTTATCATATATTAAGCACCAAAGAACCCTCATTTGACAAAAATTTCAAACCTGTACACTAATTTTTACAGCAGGTATTACGAAAATAATTTTTTTTTGTAATTCCGACCTTTTTTCGCAATTATATTAACAATAAATGAGTATATCAAACTTTGTAATATGTCATTTTAAAGCTTTTTCCATAATCTCAAAGATATTTGTACTAAAAAAATCATAAGTTTCACTGTTTTCCATTGATTTGAAAAAAAAAGGGAAAAATGCCATTTTTTGACAGTTAATTGTTTATAAATAAAAATGGCCGCCAGATCCTAAGCAGGAAATAGTTACAATTTGTTCCTATAGGTATTACTTGTCGAAAAAACGCTTCAGTACTCTGGCTGCTCGAGTGTCACGAACAGGGTATATTTTTGTCTTATTACCCTGGCCTATATGTATATCACGCTCCTGCGCTGCAAAAAAAAATATGTTCTAACAAAAAAATTATCGTTCATCGCATCGTCCTTCCGATTATTCCAACAAAATATCGTGATCGTCTAGTGACAGTTTCGTGACAATTATTTCCGTAATCGGATAAATTATGCAACTATAGTTGGGCTGACCTGGGCACTAGGATCATTTTTTACATTAAAAATAAATTGATTTTTTTGCCGGCCTTTTTCAAAAAAATTGTGCATTAAGCCTTTAAGTCTTTAGCAGTTCTCTATGTTTGTTGACCCTCCTTAGTACTTCCTAATTAGTTTTTCTTGCTGTCCGAGGTATTTTCAGCATCCGTCTATGAATCCACATTTTCAATGCTTCAATTCTGTTCATGGTCGATACTGTTAGTGTCCACACTTCTGCACCATAAAAACTACACACCAAACATATAGGTCTGGATCCCGCGTATGAAAAAAAAGTTGATTAATAGACCACGAAAACGGCACATTTATTTTGTCCGACAGAATAGACTTAAACTCTCCGAACAGAGATTACACTCCCATGCAAAAATCAGACTGCTATTTATCACCTGTCATTTGACACATTCTACATGTTCAACTCATTAAAACGCCCATTTGGTGATAAGTAGCAGTCTGATTTTTGCATGAGAGTTTAATCTCTGTTCGGAGAGTTTAGGGGCCGGTTGTTCGAACGCTAATCAACAATGATCATTATCAAATATTTAATTACTGTCACCAAAACTGTCAATGTCAACTTTGTTTGAGTTGCTGAAAACGTAATTAATTACAATTATGAGATTTATTATTAATTATGTTAATAATTATTGTTATATTAATTGATTATAGACTCCACAGACTTTTTAACAACCCAAACAAAGTTGACATTAACAGTAATTAATTATTTGATAATGATCATTGTTGATTAACTTTCGAACAACCGGCCCTTAGTCTGTTCTGTCGGACAAAATACATGTGCCGTTTTCGTGGTCTGACCGTTCCAAATTTTTAACCTGTTCCACAATTAAAACTTCCCCTGTTCCAGTTATTTTTATTTAGCGTATGGCACCTGACACATTTACATTTACATATATTTTGTATAAGACAATACATAGATTCACAAACGTACATCTAACTTATTTACATAGTCTATCGACTCTGGAGTCGCCATCAGGAAATCCTCTGACCTGCCATGATATAATCTTGTGGGACACTGTTCTGTGATGTGATAGATGGTTTGTGGTTGTCCACAGTCACAGAGTGGGGATGGTCGTTTACCCCATTTATGCATCATGTAACCACATCTGCCGTGTTGAGTTCTGATTCGGTTAAGCATAGACCATGTGCTGCGTGGTAAGTCAAAGCCTGGTGGTTTTTGTGTAATGCAGGGTAAGTTGCTATTTTGTTGTTCCATCCATTCTCGAGTCCATGTTGTCGTTAAATTGAACTCATTTTCCACAGCAACCTTTGCTGTTTTTATTGGTGGTCGTCTGGATCGTAGACGGTTACCGTTGGCGGCATCTATATCTTGGTGGATTGGCAGGTTCTCGTTATCTACTATCTTTCTGTACTCACTAGTGAGTGCGTGTATGCGTCGTAGTTTGGGTGGTGGAATGTGGCTAAGTACTGGGAGCCATTGCGTAGGGGTGGATTTGATAACTCCAGCAATCATTCTCATTGTATAATTTAATTGGGCATCTACTTTGTGTATATGTGGGCTGTTAAGCCATGCTGAAGAGCAGTATTCCGCAGTTGAGAAGACAAGACCCAGGGCAGATGATCGCAAGGTGGAAGCCGATGCTCCCCATGTTGTGCCGCACAGCTTCTGGATGATGTTGTTTCTGGATTTAAGTTTTTCCGCTGTTTTTGTCAGATGTTCCTTGAATGATAGAGTTCTGTCAAGAGCCACCCCAAGGTACTTTGGTGTTTTATTGTAGGCGAGTGTGGTGTTTTCGAACTGAATATTGAGTATTCTTTCTGCAAGCTTGTTATTTAGGTGGAAACTGGAAACCTCTGTTTTCGTAGCGTTTGGTTGGAGCCTCCATTTTCGGAAATATTTTCCCACTATGTATAAGTCCGCCGTGAGGATTTCTTCTGTTTCTTCAAATGACTTACACCTTGTTGCAAGGACCCAGTCATCGGCGTAACCAAACTTCCTTGATCTGGTTTCTGGTATATCAGAGATGTATAGGCTAAAGAGAAGAGGAGCCAGGACAGATCCCTGAGGCAGTCCATTCTTCAGTTTCCTTGGGGTGCTGATGTCAGATCCCATGACCACTTGAATCGTTCGGTCGGCTAGCATGCTGTTGATTATTCGAGCGGTGGATTTACAGGGGATTGTACGGAGAAGCTTGTATATCATGCCTTCTCTCCAGACTGTATCGTAGGCCGCTGTTAGGTCTATGAATGCGGCAGCAGTTTTATGTTTTCGCTGGAACCCTGCCTCAATAAATGTAGTAAGTGAAAGAACCTGATCTGCGCAGCTTCTTTTTGGTCGGAAACCTGCCTGATCAACCGGTATTGTTTCAAGCAGCTTTGGGCTAATTCTATTATAGATAAGGCGCTCTAGAAGTTTAAACGTCACCGATAGTAGGGCTATTGGTCTGTAACTCTTAGGGTTGTTATCATTTGGTTTCCCTGGTTTTAATATGGCAATGACCTTCGAGCGTTTGAGTTCCTGTGGTATGATACCGGTCTTCATAATGTCCGTGAAAAAGTGGGCTAACCATTCTCTCGCACGTTTGCCGCAGTTAATTAAGAATTCGGGATGAATATTGTCAAAACCTGGAGCTTTACCTGGCTTTACATCCTTGAGAGCAACAGTGACTTCTTCGGAAGTGAAAGGGCGGGAGTATTCGGTGTCTGTAGATTGGAATTTTAAAGTTTTGAGCTCTCGTTTTACCTTGGTTGTATGTGGCTTGTCTTTCGGTGCTCTAATGTTGATACCAGATGTGAGGCAATAGTGTTTGGGTTAATTGTTCTTTTGTTCCTTGTTATAGGAGTTCCGCTTCCTAATTTTCTTAACAGTGTCCATGCTTGCCTGCTTGATGTTTGAAAATTAAGACTTTCTACAGTTTCGTTCCATTTTTGTTGTCTCGCCGCATCTAGGCTATGGAGCAGTTCATCTGCTATTTCTTGATCGCCACTTTCAAGGAAATTTTGGTACAGTTCTTCACTATTATGGGACCAACCGGGAATGTATTCTTTTCGATAGCCTCTTGGTATATGCTTTTTGGCCGTGCTTATTACGGCTCCAGCGAATCTTTTGTAATTTCTGCTGGTAGGCGGTATCCATCCTAGAGTCTTGTCCAGTTCCGTAGAAAACCTACTCCACATAGCTTTCTTCAGATTCCACCGTGGGCGAGGGATGGATGTGATTAAAGGAATTTGGGTTCCTGCCTCTATGATTACTGGGCGGTGTTGACTGTGTGGAAAGTCGTCCATTACTTTTCGTGAGACTGATAGAGGTTGTCCGCTCCTATTAGTAGATACAAAACATAGATCTGGGTTGTACCCCTGTTTCCATGCTGCTGACATAAATGTAGGTCGGTCTTTAGCATCAAACTTAAGTAAGAGATGTTCGTCCTCCGCCCATTTTACTAGTGCGTTACCATTGTTGTTGCATTGTTTATATTTCCACTGTTCATGGCGACTGTTGTAGTCCCCCACGTATATTGACGGGTGAGGATGTGTGTGAATGACTTGAGCTGGCCAGGATATAGCTGGTGGTTTGTAGGTGTTAGTGATGGTGATGCTTCCAATTTTTACAACAACATTATGAATTTCATCATTAGTACACGTGGAAACAAGGACGGCGTTTTCTATGTTTTGTTTAACGTACGTTGCTGTGCCATATGATCGATGGTACGTGGCACCGAGTAGTTCGAAGCCAGGTATTTTTCCCCTTTTTCGCAGTTGATCTTCCGTTTCGCAATGTGTTTCCTGTAAAGCGACCAGATCGATGTCGTTATCTTTTAAAAATTTTGATAAGTACTGGCTCTTTGAATAGCTTATACTTTCTACATTTAAGTGACAAATTCGGATCATCGGTCCGAGTTTTCTAGTCGTTGAGTCCTGAGAAGGACCTTGTGTATTTTTAGTAATTTGCCTTTTGATAACGTTTACCGGCATTGTAATGTGTCTCTGGTCAGGAGATCCTAAGATTATCTGACCGCCAGTATTTGCTAGTTCATTTAGCGTTATCCAGGGTGCACGTGTAGTATTCTACTACGGACGCGAACTAGCTTTACACCCCTGTTCCAGTGTTCCTACATATCAAAGTTTGTCCGACTAGACACCCTTAAGCTATTAACAAATTTTCAGCTTGCTATTAATCAACTTTTTTTCATACGCGGGATCCAGACCTAATAGCACTTAACCATTATTTGTCTTAGTTCTAAGCTGAGATAATTTTATTCCGAATACTTGATTGTATTTTATAATATTTAACGTAGCTAATATTATATTTTTTCTTTGTTTAGAAACACTCACCAAGAAAATACTTGGGCTAACAGACTATTACAGGAAGCAATGAAGAATGGGAAGCAAGTGAAGACGCCAAGTCAGTGCATGAAAATATACAGATTTTGTCCTTATACAAGTCAAATGATGACGTCTTTGCTTAAATTATTTGGTAGATGGTTTCCAAAACAGAATCAGTTTTCCTAAGAAATGAAATTATGTATGAATTGGTTTTTATAAAGCCTTCTTGTGTATTGAATTTTGTAAATAGATTTTTAAAATGTATCTATCTATTAGTAACAAATAAAATAAAATAAAATTATTTTACCCGTCTTTGAAGTTATACTTCTTTAAGCGCGTTGGGAGTAAATTTATATGTGCGCGAATTCATCAAAAGGCTTATTCCTGGGCGCAGCTCAAACGTTATACGGGCTCTGATTGGGTAATTACAATGACCTGTCAATAATTGTTCAATATGTCGGTTATGGGTAAACAAATGTTGTGTATATTAGTTTTTATTGTTGTGAGGACAGAGAAAAAAGCAAGTTTATAACTGTAGTGACCTTTTTAAATAGTTTTTAAAAGCAACAAGTACGTACATAATTGTAAATGTTTCAGAATTGTAATAAAAAATTACATAGGTACTTATTTATTTCGAAAATGTATGTACCTATCTAGTACGTAATGCTTTGATTTACATAATTTGATTACTAACAAAATTTCTACCAATCTTCATCTAATTATATTTTGTTTTCTTGTTTTATCTATGTTTTGTTGTATTTTAAATCCACAAAAATCAAACTAATTTTATTAAATTCGGAACTGTCAAACAGTAAAACGTTTAGTTGGCCTATCTTCGCACATGACAGTTACGTGTAAGTGTTCAAATGAGTAGAGGGTACACGTCTAAAGCACGCTAGTAAATCCTAAGCATGCTAATAAACGCGGTTCGAATCCCAATGCAAGTTTTTATTTTCTTTATACATTTTATGATTGTAAGTATATTTATCTATATTTTTTTCAGAAAATGCGTATTTAGTTAAAATTTTTGTTAACAATTATTGTTTAGAAATCATTTCTTTGCTAATAAAAATTTTTGGAAAGTAGTATTAAAATTAGTTTAATATTTAGATAAAATATAAATAAACTGTTTAAAGTACATATTAATTTCGTTGGAATCATATAATAGAAGTATCACTTCTTACGTGCGTACAAAGTACACACACACATTCTTTTTTTAATATTAGTCTAACCTATACGTACTAGGATGTATATTCTTCTCACAATTTTTCTTAGCTTTTTTTCAGGTTTTTACCTTTAAGTATTCGGTGATATTTTCAGTTATTTTGTTATATTCTGATTTATTATTATTCCTCTGTCCTTTGCTTCCCTTATCAGCGTTAGAAGTCTTTCTTCTAGACTTTTTCAGCTCTGCCACGCGCTTTTTCAACTCTGTCTCTGATTACTCCTTCTAGGAGCATATTAAATAGCTCCATTAACAGACTATCTCCTTGTCATCCGCTCCGTTCTATATTTATATCGTTTGTATATCTTATTTGCCCATCAAAATCACTTAAATAGAACGTTCTTTAAAGGTAAAATATTGCAAAACCATAAAATCCTTTATAAAAGGTATATTTGTTAAAATCCCTATACAGGGCTACATCAAAGACAGAACTAGTTTTCGATCGGTTGACCGATCATCATCAGTGCAATCTTAGAATCTACATGCAAGAAACAAAAGTAAAAATAACAGTGTAAAAACCCTTTACAATTGATCCGTCATCGGAACATATGACAAAGATGTGAATTATAACATGGATGATTAAGATATCCAATGTTTTTCGCCCGAGGTACCAATGAGCTCTATCTGACAAGTTCACATCATGACTGTACGGAAGCAAGTGGAATTGCAAAACCTCTAAATTTTAAAGAACTGCTTGGATTGACATGAAATTTGGCATAGACATAGCTAACAAGTAAAAAAAAAGTGATATTGTGCCGATGTGTGATTTTGTCCTAGGGGTGATTTTCACCCCCTTTTGGGGGTGAAAAATATATGTTCCAAATAAGTCCTGAAATGGATAAAATGACTAATTCTAAGTAACTTTTGTTCTATAAAGTTTTTTCACCAAGTTAATACTTTTCGAGTTATTTGCGAGTGAATATGTTAATTTTTCTACAAAATAACCACATTTTCAGACGGTTTTTCGCAACTAACTCAAAAAGTAAGTATTTGGCCGAAAAAAGTTCTTATCAAAAATATAGCACGTAAAAAGTGAAAAACATGGTGTATATATTAGGTCACTATACCTAGTAGAAGCAGAGTTAAAGCTAATGAAAAATAGGTTCATATTCGTCAAATTGAAAATCCAATATTTTAACGTGCCATAACCAAAAAACGAAGCACTTTTTTGGGGAAACCTTATTTTAACTTTTTAAAGTGTTTAAAAAATGCTTATTTTTGTTTAAAAAAAAATTTAGCCTAAAAAGTAAACAAGTTACGCTCAAAATAAAGTTAGTCCCTTTTTTTGGTAAGAAATCGGGAAAATCACCCCCTAATTAGCATTTCAAATGAACTTAATTGTTACCACTGCACAAGTTTTATACTCGCGTATGTATTGATCATATGATCTGTAAGTTTCATCGGTTCAAAGTCCTTCTTTTTGAAAGAGCTGTAGTTAAAAGGGCTTGAATGAGTCACTCATCACGAATGTATGCAAATTTAGAAACACCGAATCTTAACCAATTTTTGTCTTACAGAAAAACAAAAATATAGAAAATATTCAGAAAAGTAAAGCCGACTTTTTTTATTGTTTAAGGTTTCTCTAATTGATATCTCTAATAATTTTTATTTTGAAAAAAAAAATTTTTTTCAAAATTAAAATTTTTAAAAATTTTACTTTAAAACCACATTTTTTCAAAAATAAGCACTTTGAATCGGTGAAACTTACAGATCGTATAAAAACAACATAAGTAAAGTAACTTGTGAAGCGGTAACGATTAATTTCATTTAAATTACTAATTGGGGGGTGATCTTCCCGATTTTTTTTTTGCCAAAACAAAAGGGACCAACTTTATTTTGAGCGTAACTTGCTTACATATGATGCTAGAAATTTTTTTATAAAAACAGAAAAAAAGCTTTTTTTAAAACACTTTAAGAAAGTTGTAATGTGTTTTCCCCAAGAATGCTTCATTATTTGGATATTTCACATTGAATTATTCTATTTGAAATTTTTCGATTATGAACCTATTTTTCATTATCTATAACTCTGCTTTTGCTAGGTATAGACCTAATATATACACCATTTTTTTTTAACTTTTTATAGGCTATAGTTTTGCTTAGAATATTTTTTTCGACAAAATGCTTACATTTTGAGTTATTTGCGAAAAACCGTCTAAAAACGTGGTTATTTTGTTGAAAAATGAACATACAGTAAAACCTCAATATAACGGACCTCTATTTAATGGACTTCGGATATAACGGACAAAAAAATCCGCTCAAATGTGAAAAAAATTAAAACGTCTCTGAATTTTACAAAGAATTTCTATAAAATTTTTATTATAGCATAATGCGAACATATTTCTAATAATAGTATAAAAAACAGCAAACTTCAAAAGTGCAAACAAAACTTAAAAAAAGTTTTTTGGTTCATTTTAAACGTATTTTTGTATAACGGACTTTCGGCTTTAACGGATAACCCGTCCCCCCAATTGGTCCGTTATATCGAGGTTTTACTGTATTCACTTGCAAATAACTCGAAAAGTATTGATTTGGTGAAAAAACTCTATAGAACAAAAGTTGCTTAAAATTAGTCAGTTTAACCATTTCGGGACTTATCTTCGACATATATTTTTTCACCCTCGAGATGGGTGAAAGTCACCCCCAGGTCAAAGCACACATCGGCACTATATCACTTTTTTTCTTTGACATGTTAGCTATGCGTATGCCAAATTTCATGTCAATCCAAGCGGTTCTTTAAAATTTACAGCAAAAACCGTGAAAGAACGTACTAAAAATGATTAAAAGAAGTACGAGGATGAGGTGGTGTACACAAAGTCGATTTTTACATAGAAAACCAAAGCTGATGAGTCTCGACAGTCTTCTAGAGGTTGTACTACGACATACATAATTGAAATAAACACGACAAATTGTAAATTTAGTTTATTATCAAATAAATAAAAACACTTCTTAAATAAAATATGAAAACTGTATTTAAATATACCATATTTATTATCAATATTTAGAATATTGAATAAATAAAATAAATATTTTTCTACCCAGATCACACGCAATACTTTTATTTATCAACTTATATTATTTTTATTCTTATTTCTTGCCCTTTTTGCTTTTTTGGGGAGCAGCCACTGGGGTACCGCTTGCTGAAGCTAATTGTTTCTTCAAAGCCAATAGTTTGTCTACTTCTGGTTGCCATTTAGACTTTTCTGCTCCGCCTTCTTTCAATGTTCTTACAACCAAAGCCTAAAATTAGAATTATTGTATTGCTATTGTATGAAAATTCTTATTACTAACAATAAAAAGATATTTTTGCATTACCTAAACCAAAAAACTCTGTATGATGTATAAATAAATCTACAATTCTTCAAATTCAAAATAATACGACTTCAGCTCCGGTTTCACCAACAACAAATAAATCAATGAATAGTTATTCGTGAATAAAATTTATTAGACGTTTATATTTTTATTTTGTTTCAATATAATTTTGATAATTTAAAGTTAAACTGACGAATTTACTTTCTTATAGATATTTACAGCGAGATTAACTTGCCAAATTAATCGAAGAGTAAATATTTATTTGATAAATAAATAAAATATGTCTTAATGTTGTTCTGAAGCTATTTTCTTGTGGCATTTTTGCAATTAACTATTTTTGATGGGAAATAAGCCACAATTTTACTAAAAAATGATTTTATTAACGTTTCGACACCCAAATTGGGTGTCGTTGTCAAAATACAAAAAATACTAATGAATTAAACAAAAATGTTGTTGCTTAGTAAAAAAATTCTTCTAATAATTTATTTAATCTGACTCATTTATATCGGCAATTCAGACATATATTATACATTTTAAAGTAGAAGACTTTAAAATGATATTGCCAATATTTATGAGTTGCGTTCCCGGGACGACTTTACTGAAAGATAGTTCATTCGATTACATCAAATCAACCCCAACTCAAGAATATCCGTCACAAAAAAATTCATAACATGTGATCTGTTGTGACAGTAAAATTCTCGCGCTAGAGATTCCATAGTAAATCACGAGGGAAAACCAAGAAAAAACCTAGTGATACTATCCCAACATCGTAAGTATTAGGTCTTATTTTAGTTTACTCTCAAAACTAATACCAAATTCTGACCTTAATATGTACATATGTTATTTTAAATTATAAATAATATTAATAATACATAGATATATAAATGATATTAAAATATAAAATATGTATTAACTCGATATGTTATTGACTTACTAATCCTGGTATTTTCTTTCTATTGACTTCCTCTTTTAGTATGGGTAACCAATAAAAATATGTCTTATTTGATGTTAGTAAAATGGAGAAATGTCAGTTTATTGGTCGAATAACTTTATTCATAGAATAAACTATTTGTCGTTGGTGAAACCAGCCATTGAGATTTAAACATAATGAGCAAACAAAAAATGCGGCAGAAGAAACCGACATTGAGTTGAAACAGAGTGCAGAAGTTGTAGGGCTAGCGATAAATACAAATAAAACAAAACTACTCATACACACCAGATCAAATAGACAGGTTCAACAACAACACTTTATAGACGATATAGAACACTTGAGTCGATTCACGTATTTAGGAATGGACCTGGTCGCAAATAATGAAGAAGAACCTGAAATAAATAGAAGGCTTATGCTGGCAAATAAAGCCTATTGCGCGATGGGCCACATATTCTAATAGCGAGACGTACACAGGAAAACAAAACTCCGGGTCCATAAAACAATAATCAGACTCATAGCAAGTTATGGGTGTGAAATATGGGTTATAACATGAAATCTGCCAATACATTAGATGTGTTCGAAAGAAAAATATTACGTACGATACTGGCCCCAATAAGTGAAAATAACAACTAGCGAATATACGAAAAATATAGCGAATTAACACTAGCACAATACACTAGACTGCAGATATTACGGTGGGCAGGGCACGTGGTCCGCATGCATGATAGAGGGAGAGGCAGCGCTGAAAAATTTCTTTCAATTTACTAAAGCTTAATTTTTCACAGTTGATTACTGTGATTGTGTAGACAAACATACTGCGGTCGGTCAAGCGAAACGTAGAACAGGGGTTACTGAGAGGGTATCAAAGTTACTTTCCAACGAAGGTAATTAAATCCATTTAGTAAGCCTGAAAATCAGTACACACATTCTAAATTGAATATAAATAAAAGTTATTATAGTCGGTCAGCTGTATGACGGGACAGAGCCGGACGGTCGGCCAAAATGAATGTACAGGGTTATTCACTATATTTTGACCCCCTTGTATACTGGTTTATTTACAGAATTAGAAAAAAATGTAAAATACAAAAGTTATTCGATTTTTTAATTAAGATTTTTTGACATATATATCGTACTAGTGACGTCATCCATTTGGGCGTGATGGCGTAATCGACTATTTTTTTAATGGGAATAGGGGACGAGTGCTAGCTCATTTGAAAGTTTATTCAATTCTCTATACAGTACTATAAACATCAAGATCATTATTTATACAGGGTGTCCAAAATTTTTTTAATTTAAATAATTGTTTAATTATTAATTCAAAAAAAATTTTTGGACACCCTGTATAAATAATGATCTTGATGTTTATAGTACTGTATAGAGAATTGAATAACCTTTCAAATGAGCTAGCACTCGTCCCCTATTCCCATTTAAAAAAATAGACTAGAATAGTCTAGACTAGAATAGAATTTAAAAATAGTACTATAAACATCAAGATCATTATTTATACAGGGTGTCCAAAAAATTTTTTTGAATTAATAATTAAACAATTAATTAAATTAAAAAAATTTTGGACACCCTGTATAAATAATGATCTTGATGTTTATAGTACTATTTTTAAATTCTATTCTAGTCTAGACTATTCTAGTCTATTTTTTTAAATGGGAATAGGGGACGAGTGCTAGCTCATTTGAAAGGTTATTCAATTCTCTATACAGTACTATAAACATCAAGATCATTATTTATACAGGGTGTCCAAAAATTTTTTTTGAATTAATAATTAAACAATTAATTAAATTAAAAAAATTTTGGACACCCTGTATAAATAATGATCTTGATGTTCATAGTACTGTATAGAGAATTGAATAACCTTTCAAATGAGCTAGCACTCGTCCCCTATTCCCATTTAAAAAAAATAGTCGATTACGTCATCACACCCAAATAGATGACGTCACTAATAGATATATACAGTGGAACCTCGATTATCCGTCTCTCCATTAACCGTCACCTCTGTTAACCGTCAGGGTCCGTACATAAGTTGTATTGAGTACATAAGAAAAAATGTGAGTCATCAATTCATTTTTTTAGCATTGCGATAAGCCAAACGAAATTCACTGAAATGTACAATGCAGTAGCAAATGAAGTTATGGCTGAATCAACTGTTTTGTTTTCGTTGCCTAAAAATGACTTAAAGGAATGGTTAATTTGTGATGAGGACGCAAATGGCTATCGATACTGACAGATGATGGAATAGTTGAAATGGCAAAACAGAGGCTGACGAAACTGCTTCAGAAGCTGACACAAACTTAAAATTTGACAGTGGCGATGTCGATGATGCTTTTGCAACTGACAAAGATTTGTCTAAAAAGCTAGAGAAGCTGCATCACACATGCAACCATTCATCGAGTGGTATTCTCGACAAGAAGAATCCAATAAAGTAGATTGCATGATTTTACGCCGATTAAAAAATTCAGCCCTTGCAAAATGTGAAGCATCAGTAAAACAAACAAAGATTTCAGAATATTTTAAACCAAATTCGACAATATTAACACGAACACAAATTCCTCTTATTGTATTATCAAACATAACAAACAAATAAAATTTGAGAGTTGTATTATCAATTTTTAACTTTTTTTAATGTTCTGTTAACCGTCTTTTCGATTATCCGTCATACCCTTGGTCCGGTGCCCTGACGGATAATCGAGGTTCTACTGTATGTCAAAAAATCATAATTAAAAAATAGAATAACTTTTGTATTTTACATTTTTTTCTAATTCTGTAAATAAAGTTTACAAGGGGGTCAAAATATAGTGAATAACCCTGTACATTCATTGGGGCCGACCGACCGGCTCTGTCCCGTCATACAGCTGACCGACTATAATAACTTTTATTTATATTTAATTTAGAATGTGTGTACTGATTTTCAGTCTTAGTAAATGGATTTAATTACCTTCGTTGGAAAGCAACTTTGATACCCTCTCAGTAACACCTGTTCTACGTTTCACTTGACCGACCGCAGTGTGTTTCTCTACACAATCACAGTAATCAACTGTGAAAAATCTAGCTTTAGTAAATTTAAAGAGATTTTTCAGTGCTGCCTCTTGGACTATGAGAACAGAATCCCCAGAAAATTGCTAAATGCAAAAATGAACGGAAAAGACTTGTTGGAAGGCCAAAAAAGGGATGGGATGACGAACTAGATGAGGATGCCAAAAACCTCCTTAAACCGCGTCTATGGAAAAGAGTTCCATTGGATATATGGATGACTTAGAGAAAACAAGCTTACCTGCTTGGCCACTTCTTCTTCAATCTTCTGTACTGCATTGGAATCTACAACGTCAGTTTTGGTAGGTGCAGATTGAGGAGCTGAACTTATTTTCAATGATTCCAACTGTTTCTTTAAATCCAAAAGGATTTTTACTTCGGGTTGCCAGACTGATTTCTCAACACCACTTGATTTCAGTTGTCTCACTTTATCACCCTATAATAAAATATATATTTTTAAAATACTTTAATTATTTTAACTGTGTATTAAAAGATTTTGATATAAGAATTATTTCATATTTGGTATATGTCCTGTAAAATACGAACATTACAGGATACCTCTACACCGCACATATCTTGTAAAATGTAATATCATTCAAATGCAATAAAATTTACAAGAATTTTGATTAATAACAGCGTAAATTGTAATTAAAGTTTATGGGAATATTTTTTGAAGTCCATAAAACTGTCATATTCATAAATACTATTAGTCTAGTAGCTATTGAAAACAGCTTAACCCAGCGTGAGGCTGACCCCTATTTTGCGGTGCCTCACTGGAAGTACGTTGTCATTTATTATTATAAGAAAAGAGACATTAATTAATGCCTGCAGGAAGATATATGAACTGTCGATTCACAAGACCTCTTTTCTCACTCTAATTCACGTACATACCCCATTTGATTTTAGATTTATTTATATCAATTTACGCCATTATTAATCAAAATTCAGAGTTGGCGCAATGATATGAAATGATTGTAATTTCGAGACGAATCAATTCATGTAAATTTTATTGCATTTGAGTGGCATTACATTTTCCATAAGATGTGTGCGGTGTCCTTTGGTTACCAACCAAATTTTGTTGGATGGATGGTTAGTTAGGATTTTGTATTCCATGTTTCCTATGCCCATTTCCAAGCAATACTTTTCGTTGCTACATTATTTTGTCGTGTGTTTTTCTTGGGATTATTTATTTATTTAATAAATTCCATACCTGACTGGCTACTGCTGCTTCTAGATCTGCCGCGCTTTTGAAATCTCCACTGGGGCTGGTTTCTTTAGATTGTTGTTTGCCTGCGAATTTTTTCTTTAACTCTTCTGCAACGCTTGGTTCAATTTTGGCAAACAAAGGCGAGGGTTCTCCTAACTTATGACCTGCTGGAAGCATGTTAACTATTTCTGGGTCACTAAAAAGAAAAAATAACAACTATTAAATAGAGAAATATTAACAATATGCTATTATTTCAACGACTATTACTTAAATACTAACAAAAAGAATCCCGGGAGTTGACGCCACTACCGGGCGCGTCTCCAGGTGACGGTTGGAGATTGACAGTTGGAGATTGAGAAGTACCTTATCGGGCTGAGTGCAACTGATCGTCGGAGCAGGCTTACCTGGTTTAAAGAAGCGTCCAGAATTGACCAGTGAGTAGGTGGTGGCATATACAGTAATGGGATCGAATTTAAGTCTACCCAGACTGGCTCCCATGCATCAGTCTTTCAGGTCGAGATCATGGTATGTGCTCAGGAAATAACAGATATGGCTTGCTCAGTCAAAACCATCTCTATCTGCTGTGACAGGCAAGCAAGGCTAAGGACTTGTAACGGTTCGATACGTTACGAAATTATTTTTGAACTTTTTAATTATTTTTATAATTACTTCTCTTGATCTCTTAACCCTCCGTTAGTCGCTAGGATAAACGGAGCAGCAAGAGTCGCTACGGTGTCAGAGACCGACAATTTAAAAAAATGGTTATTGCTATAAAATTCATACAAATATTTTATATTGTGTATAGGAATGACTGAAAAATATTTTTGAAAATGTTTTATTGGAAAACAACAGATATAAAATGAAAAATCCTAGTATAACAATGTACATATTGTTATTTGTAATATAAAAATATTCGCTAGGAACCATTTCCCATAATTCCAACAAACGTTTTTGTTCGGCTTCAAAGGACATCTATAAATAAGATTTGACCAAAACTTACCGATAAAATGCAATAATAAGATGCTAAATCTTTACCTGAACTGAAGTTATGCCAATAAAGTAATAACCACACCGTTAGTCGCTACGGAGTCTTGCACCGAAAATAGCTATAAAACTCGCACAACTGTACCCAAGTAGGTAAGAATGTATACTAACACGAGGTTAGTTGATAGGAAGAGGTACAGAAAGTGGCGATAGAAAAAACTAGTTATTTTGCAAATCCCGAATGAATAATTCTGTCGTCGGTGTGTGACACCGATAGCGACTAACGGAGGGTTAATTAATTTCTCAAATTTTCTCGTAATTAACTATTTACGTGACGTCACACTTTTGTGTACGGAACCGAACTATACGCCACCCAGTGGTGGAAATGACTTCACGTTCTGAGAGAATTTGACGTTTACCTTGTGGGAGAAGCGGATTTCACTGACCACTCGACTGGTAGCTTGGAATAGGTAAAGACGAATCAAGTCTAATGGTGTAGTACCCAAAATGGCGGAATCTTAAGTAATAAGTTTTATTGGAAAATACAGTGCCACTTAAGTGAAAATGGTATCCCCTGGTTTTATCTACTGAATCCATCCAGTGTTCTATAGAGGGACAACAGTAATGAAAAACTGAAAGATTCCGCCTTTGGGGAAATAATGGGAAGTCATAGACCCTCACCCACCTGAGAGGAACCTATTCCAGCTCCAGTCAGTCAACCTGGGAGCAAGCTGGAGCGTTCCAGCTCCATTTTCTCTCTTCTACACCTGTGCTTACAGATAGCATGGTTTGGCACTATCCTAGTGCTCATTTTCTGGGAACCTTTTGGTTAGCCGTTCGAGTAATGGGTTTGTTTGGGAAGAGTTTGGTGATTTTAGTAACTATTGCGTATCATATCACAGACATTTGGTTGATGTACTATGTTATTAATTACTTTTTTCAGATTTAGCTTACGTTAAGACAAGACACAAAAGCAAGAATCTATAAAGCAGCAATTAGACCTATATTAACATACACGGCGGAGACAAGGCCTGACACATCTAAAACGAGACGACTACTAGAAACAACAGAGATGAAAATACTCCGACGAATATCAGGGAAAAGTCTGTTGGATAGGGAGAGGAGCGAAAACATAAGAAGATCATGCAATATAGAAGACATAAATGGATGGGTGACAAAACGGAAACAGGAGTGGAACGAACACATTAGTAGAATGGCAGAGGATAGGATAGTACGAATAGCACGAGATAAGTCACCAAATGGACGAAGAAGTATTGGCAGACCAAGAAAAAGGTGGTGCGATAACCTAAACAATTTAGGAGGATAATATTGAAGAAGAAACAGGCTTTAAAGCCTACATACAAGAAGGAAGAAGAAGAAGAAGAAGATTTAGCTTACCTTTGTTTTTTTTATATAACATATTTGTATATTAATGTATTAGGTTCCCAAACTTATTTACGATCTAGGGTAAGTTACTTGTGCACAAGGAATAAGCTCAGAAAATTACGGTTTTATACTTTATTATTGATTTAATTGGTTTGTAAATTTAGGTTGTAATATTAATTGCCTGTTTCCCAGATATTTTGTCGTTAATTTGTTTCATTTCACTTGTTCAGTCATTCTAAGTCGTTTGTATAGGTATTTATCTTAACTTCAATTTATTTAACGTTTATTCAGTAACTTTGATTAATTCATTCTATTGTATTTCCCTTAGTCAGGCTTGTGCCTGCTTATTTATATTATTATTTATATTTGTCGGTATTTAATTTAGTTGTATGTAGCAAGCGTACTATAACCATTTGGTACAGGTAGTCTCATGTGAGTTGTACCCTATATATAGGTATGTAAGATTGTACCCTGTAAGAGGTATTAAGTTTTGTAATATATAACATGACTGTTGTTATATGGTAAACTATTGTAAACTGTCATCTTGTGTCATTTTAGAGTTACTTACTATTCCATTTTTAACGCAGAGATTGTGCAAATCTAGGTAGTTATTTTTAATAAATATTTACTTATTTTGTATATCATTTATTCTTATTATTCCTTTATGTGCACATTTACTGATTTAATCTATTTAATATTTGACAGCAGTGTAAGATACCTGGGAGATTGGTCGATCCCATCTCCTGGAGACCGTAACTTAGTCTATTTTATTTATCTCCTATATTCTTCTATTTTGATTATATTATTATATTTATTCTATCTATTTTCTGAACATCTATTTTATCTTCATATTGCCATTCTTAGTCATCATCACTATCTTTTAAGCTACCGTCTTTGTCAGGCATGCAAATTGGCCGTATCCATCCTTGAGTGTCAAGTTGTCGTTCTCTTGCATATATCGCTAGCCTAACTTCATTCAGTTTGCATCTGTCTATTTTGTTACTTCAGCTTCTCCAACGAGAAGCTATTTTCTTTCTATTCTCATTTTTTGTTCCATTAGTTACATCTAGTTTTCTTTCTATTTTCATTTTTGTTAATTTTGCTACTCATCAGTTTTTTCTTTTTTCCTTACTTCTGTTGGAGTTTATCACTCTCTTTACTTTCACTCCAACAGAAGTCTTCTTTTTTGTTACAGACTCTGGAAGCAGACAGTAAGCTGGTTCTTGGGTAAAAGAGAGCATTGGTTGATGTCGCGCGTACCAATAGGGTCAACTTAATATGGGTACCAGACACACAGGTGTGGAAGGGAACGAACGGGTAGATACCCTGGCAAGCCATGGCTCATCCACTTTGCCTGTGGGACCCTAACCTGTGATTGGAGTGCCCTTCAGTGAAGATTCCAGGACTAGTGACGAATGTATAAGACAGACGAGCCCCACATACCGGAGCCATCCAAAAGTTTTACAGCTCAACTGCTGCTTCTAAATCTTAGAAGATGCTATCTGGTGGTAAGTATGCTTACAGGTAACTGTAAACTAATTGTGGCGACACGCTTCAATTACTATTTTGCTAATTTTAATTTTTAACAACTTTTTCAAAATGAAATAATACGTCCCATTTTAAAATTCACAAACCATATGCATAAAGGGCCTGTTAAATTTTAAGAAACGAAATATATCAGTATTCAGATAAAATGCCTTCCCAGCTTTTAAAACACCAGATGTTGATGGCCTGTTCAGTTTATGTATGGGAAACGCAAATTCCATAATAGATTACGGGACGATAAAGGGCCAGCCTCCTTATGTCAATAAATCAGTCTTTAACTTCTTTAAAAACCACAGAAATGGAAAAACTAATGTTTTTAGTTCATCCACAGGAGTCTGACACAAACCCTCGTCCCGCAAAGAATAACAAACCCTCTTACGAGATATAAGCACGCCTTTTTAACCAAAAATAAATAAATATATTATTGTTCGTTGTCTTACACTTATTTTAATTTCATTTAATTGGTTCCGTAAACCACTCACGGAACATAAGTATCTAAACAGACATGTAAACTAGACATCTTCATCTACCAGGCCTTCGGTCTTTATGCAACCGAGGTAAATGAAGAAGTTACCCCTAAAGAGACTTGTGGCTTTCTGTGAGCCCTCAAAGTTACTAAATAATTAGAGTTAGTTAGGAACGGCATGAAGAGCTCAGATTCGGAGACCCGAGTAGATAGAGACGTCGATTACGTCCAGCAGTGGACAATCAAGGGCCGTTAAAGAAGAAAAATATTTTGGCTAAAGTTTGTGCCTTCTACATAATATACTCACCTAGGAATCAAAACAATGTTAGATGTATTCAACTGCTTCTTCAAATTCTCACTGGTTTCAGGCATATATGGTTGCAACAAGGTGGCTATCAAACATGACAAATTGCAACACATGCCAATAACGGTTCCAGCGCGTACTCTGAAAAAAAATATCATTGTTACTTTAATTTTGGAACAAACATCAAACCTCAACTTATATATATATATATATATATATATATATGTCTTCATATCAAGGCGAGATCCGTTTGTATCATAAGCTATACAAGATGAGATCCGTTTTGCAAGGGGAGATCCGATTTTGGATCTCACCTTGTATTCACGTGTATATAGTGACATCTCGATGTAACAATGGTTAGGATACAAAGAAATCGATTTTTGTCTGGACCTCATTTTGCACCCCTTTTGGTGAATTTTATACTGCAGTGGTTCCACTAAATCCGCTGTAGAGGGCAGCGCGCGAGATCCGTTGTGTATATGGTAAATATATATTTTGCAGACAACCTGAGATCCGGTAAATTTGGAAACATCGCAAATGAATTTCACGGTCAGCTCTCTCACTCGGCTTATGCCTAGCTTGAATAAGAATGTTTACATTATTTAAGGGCTCTGTCCAGAAAGGCGATTTTCAAATATCTCGAGAACTACACGGCATATCAAAAAAACGTTGGAATTCTTTTTGAATGGTTTTTCAAAATCTATATACTTATGCAATGCAGGGTTCTTATTCTGCCTGCGAAAGCGGTGGGTGTAGCAACTTTGAATTTTCAACTGAAACACTTTATTTTTAATTAAATAGTTGAAATTTAGAATTAAAAATACACAACTTTTGTTTGAATCGATAATAGCTTCTTTAATCCAGTCGGAAGAGCTTCAAAATCGTCGTTTTGATGACATTTTTAGGGTTTAGGGGTACCTCAGGTAGTTAGCTTAAAACGTAAGAAATAAATTTGAATAGTTAATGTTTATTGATAAACAAAGCTCCAATTCTATTTTACTTCAACTCATTTTAAGGCTATTTCAATAAGCTAATCGGTTCTTTTTTCAGTTTTTTGGTAAAACATTGTGACTTATAGACGAAAATTCTTAAAATCGGCTATTTTTCATTTTAATTGTCAATAAATAATTAAATTGAGAAAAAATTGGTCAGATTTACATAAATTTTGTTATTCCGTCCATATAGAAACTAAAACAATTGTTACGTAGTTACACTGAGTGTCATAAAAACCGTGTATTTTTACTCATTTCTTTGAGCTATTTCACGTAATATCGAGATATAAGTTGTATTTTTTACATAAGTTATATTAACGTTAAACTGACTTAATTTATAGTTTTATAAGCAACAATTAAGTATAGCGAAATTTATAAAACCTTGTTTAAATTGTTTTACATGCTCTATAATGCGGTTATCTTAAATTTTGTTTTGAATGTTTTTCTTCTTACTGGTAGACAAAAAATGGCAAAATGTGCATTTTTGACATCAAATTGTTGATAACCAACATAGTTACTACTCAAAATATTAAAAAAACTAACCGTCGGTATAACAGGTTGCCTGGAAACCAGATGCAGAACAGTACCATAAATGTTTTAGACTTTTTAGCACTTTCTTTAAGTGAAATTTAAAATCATTTACCACCCATGTACACTCATTACGGAATCTGTTACAAGAATTTCAGCGATTTCAGCCATTTTTTCAAAATTTATTTGGATTTTCTCTAGTAATCCTTCCAAAAGACAATACATAAATGGTGAATACCTTTTACACCAACTTCAAGGAGGGTAATTTATACAGGTACATACTGGAATTATTATATGGACCGTTCACTCTTGTTAGAGTATAGTTCGCTCAAATATGAGCTCTTTTAATCCATTTCACGCGGTAAATTAGTCCGCTTTTCCTTTAGGTCTTAGTTCATAGGTTGTGATGTTTTTTTGCCCTCTCTACTATCTTCTTCCACTCTCTCCGGTCCTGAATCTTTTCTCTCCAGTTTGCAATTTCCATCTTTGATATATCGTCTAGCAGTTGATCTTCCCATCTAATTTTTGGTCTTCCTCTTGGTCTATTTTTTACTGGTTTCCAGTTCATTATCTTCCTGATCAGTTCTTCTACCCCTCTTCTTTGTGTGTGCCCAAACCATCTGAGGCTTTGTGCTTTAATGAATTTTACTATATCTTCTCCTTTATTTATATTTATTATTTCATGGTTCATCAGCTTTCAATATTCCCCTGTTTCTGTCTTTACTGGGCCATGTATCATTATAATTTTTCTCTCAATTATTTTTAACTTTTCTTCGTCTTTTTTCGTAAGGCACATTACTTCTGCTCCATAGGCTATCACTGATCTGATTGCTGCTGTGTATATTTTTGATTTTGTTTTTTTTGCTCAAGTTTTTGTCCTTGAGTAGTTGGTGATATTTCCAATATACTCTATTACCTGCTTTAATTCTGTCGTTTATCTCTATATTCCTTCCGTTTTTGCCGTCCACCATCACCCCCAGGTATGTGAAGCAATCTACTCTCTGGAATGTATTTTCACCTATCTTTATTTCTGCTTTTCTGTTTACATTGTCTCGTGTGCTTATAAGATATTTTGTTTTATTCTGATTGATTATTAGTCCTCTAGTCTTTGCTTCTCTTACCAGAGTTAAAAGTGCCTCTTCTAGTCTTTTTTTATCTCGTGATACCAGTCCCAGTTCATCTGCATATCCTATGATCTGTGTTGAGCTTTGAATAATTGTCTTTTTCAGCCCCGTGTCCCTAATTACTCCTTCTAGAGCGATATTAAATAGTGTCGTTTGTCGTTGACAGACTGTCTCCTTGTCTTACTTCAAGTTCTATTTTGATGTCATTTGTATCGCCCTCATTTGTTTTAACTTTTGCTGTTGAGTCTTTTATTGTCATTCTAGTTAGTCTGATTAATTTAGCCGGTATCTCCATTTTTTTCATTTCTTTTAATAATTGTTGTCTGTATATGCTGTTGAAGGCCTGTTGGAAGTCGATGAATAGTATGTGTAATTCTATGGCATGTTCATAGCTTTTTTCAATTGTTTGTGTCAGTACGTGTATTGCATCTATTGTTGATCTTCCTTTGATCTATTGTTCTAAAACCTTGTTGATATGGTCCTATAATTTTTTCTGTGTATTGATTTAGTCGGTTTCTTATAATTGTGGTCAATATCTTATACGTTGTATTCAGTAGCATAATTGGTCTGTAGTTGCAGCACTTAGTTGGATCTCCTTTCTTAAAGATTGGTGCGATGTGTTCGTTTTTTCATTCTATGGGCATGCTTTCGTCCTTCCAAATTGTAACCATTAACTTGTGCATTCGCTTCGTGAGCTCCTCTCCGCCGTTGATGATCAGTTCGTTGTTGATTTCATCTGGCCCTGGCGTTCTGTTTACTTTTAGTTGTTTTAATACCTCCATGAATTCCTAATAAGTAGGTGCGACTTCCTCTTCATCTCTGTTATCTCTTATATCCTCATCCTCTGAATATGCCTTATTGTCGTTTTTGTATAGGTCCGTGAAATGTTTTTCCCAATCTTTTTTGTTTATTTTTGTGACAGATTTTTTGGTACTGTGTTGTTGTTTTATCTATTCGAACAATTTCTTGTTGTCTTTATTATTCGCTTCTAATTCTTGCATTTGTTCAGAGATCCATGTGTTCTTCTTTCTTCTATAGAGTTTCAATGCTTCTTGTTTTTCTTTCTATATTGGTCCAGTTGTTCCTGTTCGGCACTTTGCAGCCATTTGTTTCTTGCGAGGTGCTTCAGTTGACTTTTTTGGTGACATTCCTCATCAAACCATTCTTTCGATTCTTTGTTTTTTTGGAATCCTATTATTTGTTCTGCTGTCTCTATTATGCTGTTCTTTATGTTTTTCCATTCTCCTTCTATTTCTATGTGCTCGTACTGACCCAATTTCTGTTCCAGTTGTTCTGTATATTGTTGCTTTGTTTCTTGCGTTTTCAGATTGGCTATATTCCATTTTCTCCTTTTTCCTTCCTTATGATTATTTGCTTTGATTATTTTCATCTTAAGTTTTGCTATCAACAATATGTGGTCAGTGCCTCCATTTGCCCCTCTAAATGACCTTACGTCTTGTACTATTTGTGTCCACTTTTTCGAAATTAGAGTATGATTTATTTGGTTTCCATCCATTCTTCCTGGTATCATCCATGTTATTTTGTTTTCTTTTTTATGTTTATGCCCAGTACTAACTATATATGTATTTGTTGCTGCTGCTAGGTTGCAGATTTCTCCTCCATTATCATTCGTAGTTTCATGAATGGTTTCTTTGCCAGCTACATTACGATTATAGTCCTCCTTTCCGATCTTTGCATTGAAATCACCCAATATTATTAATATGTCATTCCTCGGAATATTTTCACAGGTTTCTTCCAGGATGTCTTAGAATTCTGTTTTATCTTCTTGGTTTGCTTCTTCGGTGGGTGCATAGCAATTGACTATCGAGATGTGGGCTTGTTTATTTTCTTATGTAAGATATCCTTTCATTAACTGCTTTGAATTGTATCAGTTTTTCCCTCATTTTTTTGTTCACCATAAATGCCGTACCATTCGTTCCCTGTTTGTTTTCTCCCGAATAATACATGCTAAAGTTTTTCTTCTCAATTTTTCCTTCTTTCTTCCATCGTATTTCCTGTACGGCTAGGATTTCTAGTTGGTATTTTTTCATTTCAAGAGCTATTTCTTGCATCTTACCTGCTGCCAGCATGGTTCTAATATTCCAAGAGCCCATTCTAATGGGTTTTGTTCTTTTCTTCTTATTGAGATTCTTTCTTTATTTTGTGTGCGTTATTTTGTTTTCGTTAACCGTTTGCATTTCCGAGTCTTTTTTTGCCATGTCAATATCATATTTCAGCCGCTGTTCTTCGTTTATTAGTTTTTTGAATTTTCTATCAGCTGTTCTCTTTCTTCGTCCCATATCTAGATTTTGCCATTCACTATTAATTTCTTGTAGCCGATTTTCGTTTGCTTACCTTTGCTTCTTTCGTCCTTTGCTATTTTAGTTATTTCCTTTTGTATTTCTTTTTCTTTCGATGTCCAATCGTTGTTTATATAGATACGATCTATATGCTGTTTTAGTTTACGTTTCTTGTTTAGGATTTCCATTTTATCCGTGGGGGCTTCTGTTTCTATTGCGCATACTGTTTCTCCTATTTTTTTTGCACTTCTTAGTTTTATTTGTATTTGCAACTCTTGGGCTCTGAAATTTTCCATTTCTTCTTTTAATTTCATATAATCATTGTTTCTACTTTCAACCCAGTTACGATCAAGCTTTTCTTTTTGCTAAATTTCTCCAGTTGCTCTATTCATTCATGTAGCTGTTTTACTTCTTTTTTTAGTTTTTGTTTCTCTGCTTTTACACCCATTAACTCTTTATTGGTTTGTTGTTATTCTTTCATCCAAGTTTTCTCTTTTGCGTTTCGTTTCATCATCGGTTTCACTTCCTGTGACATTTTTTCCATTTTCTAGGAGTGCAGCGCTAAATACCTGGAATACCGATATTAGATTATCAACAATACTTAAAAAATGAAAGTTACCAATTCACCGGTAGTTAATGCGTTATTTAAAAATTACCTGCGCACCAGAGTTGCCAGTTGGTCTGTAATTAGGATGGGGATTAAAATAGATACGAATTCACCGGGACCCGGAAATATGCACACCCTGATATTCTAGTTACGTAAGCTCGTCCGATTGGCGCATGACGTTAACAACAGAGTAAAGCATAGTCCCGTCTATGCGTTCGTAATACGAACGCGAATGAAATTTGAGAATAGTACAAATGAATGAATTATGACTAAAAGAAACTAAGTGATTTTTATAGTTTAGAGGAAAATTATTAAACTATTTACTTTTATTTAAATTGATTTTCAGTTATTTGTAAAGTTCCCAGTTTCTTGATTATATTGGTATCCGGAAAATAAAAATATTCATATAATCGATATCTACTAAAATTATTATATTTCGTTAGTTTTCAAAAATTGATTAGTGGCCTACACATTAGTAAATATAATTTTTACCAATGGGAAGAAAAGAACCAAAATAAAACCATAAATTTAATGGATTGATAAAAAAACAAAATTTTTTACTTTTTAAATAATGTATTTCATCAGATTTAAGTAAGAGGCTTGGAAAAGACAAAAATAAGTTTTACAGTTTTCATGCCATGCACTTTATTTAAATTTTGTGCATGTGAAATAGACGTACATACAGCAACTATGTAGCAGTTTTCATAATTTTTCTTTTACGCAATGTCAGGTTGTTAACGAGACTTGTTTAATTCTTTAATTCGGAAGTACATCCGAGACCTAAAAAATAACTTGTTCGCTTTGTTAGAACAGTGTACAGTTACACTTTTGGACATACGGTTTTCTAAATAATTTTTAGTTACCAAAATGGAATCACCATTCACGTGGAAGGAAAAATTGTCTTCAGTTACTTAATATATGACAAGAGAGTGTCTGATTGTTTACATAAACTACACTTACTCAAATGATCAACCCACGTGTACGTTGAAACATCTTCGGATTGAATACTGGAGTCCTTCAATTTATGGCAGATATAACCAGCCAAATTCTCCAAACCATCATACTCGAGGTCACTAATGTTTTTTCATTCTAACTCTCATTGAAAACTTGAAAATCCACAACTGTTTCGTTGTTAGAATCCAGCCTTTGGATCAATTGTCCAGAAATTGGTAAATCTGGGATGTCGTCTGTTTAAACGTTCGAAAATTCGTTCCGTTGTCTCTCCTACCCGTATATAACTTTTATAAAATAAAATAAAGCTTTTTGTTAACACTTTAAAAAAATTTTAATGGGTTTTCCCCGAAAAGAGCTTCATTTTTTGGTACTAGGTATCACGGTAAAATATTTGATTTGGAATTTGAAGGATAAGATCGTCTTTTTTATGAGCTACAAATTTACTTTTACTGGTTCTATAGACTAAGAATATACCATTTTTTCGTTTTTTTTTATATGCTACATTTTTTCCAAGAATATTTTTTCGATATAATACTTACTTTTTGAGTATTTGCGAAAAACCGCTGAAAAACGTGTTTTTTTTTTGTTGAAAAATAAATATTTTTAGTCGCAAGTGACTCTAGTACCTACTACTAAATTAACCTAGTACCTAAGTTAAAAAACTCTATAGAACAAAAGTTGCTTAAACTTAGTCAGATCTGTTTCCGGACTTATTTTAAACGTATATTTTTTCACCCTCCAAGTAAAAGCAATCAACGGCACAAATTCAACTTTGAAGTGGGGGATGGGTAGAATCTAAATCCAAATTTTCATGCAATTAGGAGTTGACCCTGAAAATTATGTGTGTTTCTTTTTATCTTTTAAATCATTTTACTTAAATTCATTTTTTAACTATCAAATAATAATTACATATTGAGTTATTTTATTTTTTAAACTTTAATAATATTTATAAAAAATTTTACTTTCTTGTAATGTATTTTTAAAACAAGCAATCATTTAAATAATTATTTTGTAACAATTTGTATTCTTTAAGAATATAATAATTACATTTTGGTTTCGTAGTAAGTGTTTTTTAAGAATATTAATGTATAGTTTTAAAATATTGTATTGCAAATAATTATCATTATTAAATGGTTATTATTTGTCAAGTATTCTTTTTCTTTTTTCACACCCTTATGTATGTAATAAAACTAAGGGACTTTCTGAAAGGTCAATCGTAAACTTTAAATACACAAAAGAAGCGATACTTAAAAGTTACGCCCATTATATATCTTTATATCGTGGGAAATATACAATACAACACGAGCTCCAACCGCTCGACTAATACTCTTTAGAGCTGGCATCAGTGTGTGATCTCGCGTTGAACGGTAAATATCTAAAATTTCGTATATAAGTCCTCCCCTTTACTTTTCAGCGACGGATCTCGTTTCGCTGTAAATTTATCAGAAAAATTTAAGTACAAAAATCTTTTCCCCTCTAAGTGTGCCATGATTAATCTGTTAATTATAAAGATACTTATGAACAATATACTCCAATAATTAATTTCCTATTGGTGGATCTCGGGTTGTCCTCGATTTAGTCGGATCTCGCCTTGATATGAAGACGTATATATATATATATATATATATATATATATATATATATATATATATATATATATATATATATATATATATATATATATATATATACTCATTAACCGATAATACGAAGCCAAAAGTTCCATATTGCCCTATTAATATGAAGCCCGCATCGACAATACGAGGCCCGACTCCGGGCTTCCTAAAGATTAACGTGTATATGTTTGAGCCTAAACTGTACGCTGCACAACGCTATCAATAACACATTTTTTTTTTGGGCTTCGAATTGTCAGGGAGTATCTCCAAACATACGCCATTTAGTTCATCGATTTGATGGGTAGGGGGCGTCTCGAACATTAGGTGTATATTTATATACACATTTAATATATTTACAGCGTATTCGAAGCCCGAGTTGATTCACATACAGTACGAGTCCCGTTGAATTGGCAACATTGCTTCAAAGTATTGGCGATTGTTTTTAATACTCGAGACACCTTGTGCGGATTTAATGAGCCAGCTTTCTAAATTGTAATGGTGTGTTTTATAGAAGTATATCAAAAATATATACCGGGTGCTGCATCTCATTACGCACCATAGGAATTACAATGCAAAAATAAAGAAATACATATTCCTGCTTCCCTAATTGTTTTAGCTAAAAGTCCATAAGACTTTTTTTGTAGCAAATTACTTTTTATATCAGATGGCATTCTCAAAAAACGAATTATTTTCGTCGTGGAGTGAAAATTGTCGAAAATATCTTCCCCTTTCCATCACCTACTTGAGTTATTAAGGAACAATCAACACCTTTTTTTTTAAATTTCAAAGATCTGTCATATTTGTTGGCACAAGATTATCGTCAATTTATCACACTAAAATAACTGCAAAATGATTTATTTATTTTAAATGATTTAATACTATAATAATACTAATACTTAATACACTAATCATAAAATTTAACATACAACACAGTTTTAATATTTAATTAAAGCAAGTGCTCGAATATTCCACCATTTTGAACTAAACAATACCCTAATCTATTGTAAAATTCTCTACGAACGTTAGCCAATATTCGAGGAGAAGTTTTTCTACATTCTTCGCATATACTATTTTTAAGTTCTTCTAGTGAATTTAACTTTTTTTCGGAATAAATCCTGGTTTTCAAATGCCCCCAAAAAAATCGTTTGGGGCAAGATCTCCAGACCTAGGGGGCCTCTTAATTTGGCAATTTGGTCCAATAATACAATCATTAAAACAATTGTTGAGAAATTCTTTTACAGTCTGGCTATTATGGGCAGGACATCCGTCCATTTGGAACCACACCTCGTGGTCTTCTCGGACAACCTCTGCCAAAGCAGGCAAAATGTCTTTATCTAATAACATTATAAAACGTTCTGCAGTTAGATTTTCCTCGTAGAAAAAGGGCCCAATTAAGTGATGACCTATTATTCCCAACCAGACTTTGTCTTCTTCGGGTACTGGGTGCGTGTTTCTAGAAAAAGCTGCGGTTTTTCAGTAGCCCATATCCTACAATTTTGTATATTGGGTTCATTGTTCAGAGTGAAAGTACATTCGTCCATAAAACAGATATTTTTTAACTACGAAAGAAAACCTTCAGCAAGAGAGCGGCCAACAATATGTGCCATTTGCTTCAAAGACGTTATTACTCATTTTACCAGACACCTTTTCAGGCACCATCCAGATAATAAGGAAGTTCAGTTAATCAAATCTCTAAAGCCCAAAAGTAAGGAACGTATGGAACTTGTAGCTGCTTTAAGAAAACAAGGATATTTTATTCTACAAACAGAAAAAAATATTACACGCCCTGTTAAATCTTAAAAAAAACTAGATCCAAAATACTTTGTTTGTAGTCATTGTCTGGGACATTACACTAAAGAGTTTTTAAGCAAACACGTTAAAAGCTGTAAAAATAGGTCATCGTCAAACCCAAAGAATTGTTTATCTGCTTCACAAACTTTTATGGCGATGGTTAATGTGAAAAACTCAACTTTTTTACAAAATGCTCGAATTAAAGACGAAGTATTCAGTATCATGCGTCCTGATGATAAAAGTGAAGCAGTAAAGAATGATACCCTAATCTGTATGTACAGCGAAACTCTTCTCTCAAAACATAAAAGAAAACAAATAATTAATGTTATTTCGAATAAAATGAGAGAGTTGGGCCGTTTACTTATTACATTAAAAAAATCATATGATATTAAAAATTTATTTGATGCCTTGAAACCAGAACTATTTAATTACCTAATACTTGCTACCAAAGAAATAAGTGGTTATAGTGTAGAGAGTAAAAGCTTCAAATCACCATCACTAGCTTTGCATACGGGATCCAACTTAAAAACGGTTTGTGATGTAGCATACAAACTAGTTCTAGAAAAAAACGTCTTCCTGGTATAGAATGGATCGATCAGAAAATTAAAAAAATCGAAATTAAAGATCTAAGAAAGTTAATTGAGGGTCACTGGTGTAACGAACTGTCTAGTTTAGCTTTGAAAACCCTTAAAGAGAAACACTGGGAAAAGCCTTTGCAATTGCCACTAGCAAGTGATACAGGGTGTTTCATTGGGAAACGGAAATACTTTAATTGTAAATAGAGGTCACCGAGGCGGTTCTAGGTATACTACATTTTTTGCCCTACCGGCTTTTATAACCGAGTTACAGGGTGTTTTATCGATTTTGCCAATTTCTTTCCTAAGTAATAACTTTGGAACCACCCTGTGTATTTTTTTGATATTTGGTACACATGTGTATCATCCAAAACCCAAACGACCGACAAACTAATCACAAGAAAAATCCAGGTCCGGATTAACAAAAAATTATAAAGTAATTGTGACCTTAAAACACCACCCTGTATATTGAAATTCTGAAAATCTGTTTGCATATTTGAAAAGAGCACAAAAAACTAAGTCTAATTGTTCGCTTCCATTTTTCGGCCAGACAATTTTATGACTTTAATTTTAAAATTATATTGAATTTTTTAAGAACTCTGACATTAAAAAGAAGCTATTGTTAACTTTTAATTATAAATTATTAAAGCTATTGAATAAATACTCATTTTAAAATTAATCAATACTTATTTACCACATTGGAACGACCCTATTAATCACAAGAAAAATCCAGGTCCGGATTAACAAAAAAAAAGTAAAGTAATTGTGATCTTGAAACAACACCCTGTATATTGAAATTTTCAAAATTTGTTTGCACATTTGAAAAGACCACAAAAATCTGAGTTTATCGGTTTGCTTTAATTTTTCGTGAAGGAAATTTAATGACTTTAATTTTGAAATTAAATATATTGATAATTTTAAGAACACTGAAATTAAAAAGCAGATTTTTAAAGCACTTTTAACAATAAATTATTAAAGTTATTAAATAAATACCCATTTTAAAAATATTCAATAAGTATTTACGACATTCGAATGACCCACTTACAAATCACAACAAAAATCCAGGTCCGGATTACCAAAACAATATAAAGTAATTGTAACCTTGAAACAACACCATGTATATTGAAATTTTCAAAATCCGTTTGCACATAGGTATGAAAAGAGCACAAAAAACTACGTTTAATCGTTAGCTTCAATTTTTTGGCCAGACAATTTAATGAATTTAATTTTGAAATTATGTCGAAATTTTTAAGAACTCTGGGAACTCATAATAAAAATTTCGATATAATTTCAAAAGTAATGTCATTAAATTGTCTGCACAAAAAATTAAAGCGGGACATTAAACTTAGTTTATCGTGCTCTCTTCAGGTGTGCAAACGTATTTTAAAAATTTCAATATACAGGGTGTTTTTTCAAGGTCAGATTTACTTTGTATTTTGTTGTTAATACGGACCTGGATTTTTCTGTGATTAGTAAGTAAGTCCTTCTAATGCTGTAAATAATAACTGATTATTTTTAAAATTAGTATTTATTCATTAACTTGAATGATTTATTAATAAAAGTGCTTTAAAAACCTGCTTATTAATTTCAGGGTTCTTGAAAATTTTAATATTTTTAATTTCAAAATTAAAGTTAATAAATATTTGCACAAAAAATCAAAGTGAATCTATAAACTCGGATTTTTGTGGTCCTTTCAAATGTGCAAACAATTTTTGAAAATGTCAATATACAGGGTGTTGTTTCAAGGTCAAAATTACTTTATGTTTTTTTGTTAATCCGGACCTGGATTTTTCTTGTGATTAATAATTGGGTCTTTCCAATGTGGTAAATAAATATTGATTCATTTTAAAATGAGTATTTATTCAATGAATTTAATAATTTATAATTAAAAGTTAATAATACCTGCTTTTTAATGTGGAGTTCTTAAAAAAATTCAATATAATTTCAAAATTAAAACCAAAAAATTGTCTGGCCGAAACATCGAAGCGAACTATTAGACTTAGTTTTTTGTGCTCTTTTCAAATATTCAAACAGATTTTTAAAATTTCAATATACAGAGTGTTGTTTTAAGGTCACAATAATTTTATAATTTTTTGTTAATACGGACCTGGATTTTTCTTGTGGTTAGTATGTCGGTCGTTTGGGTTTTATATTAGAGATATGTGTACCAAATATTAAAAAAATATACAGGGTGGTTCTAAAATTATGGCTTAGGAAAGAAATGAGCAAAATCGATAAAACACCCTGTAACTCGGATATAAAAGTCGGTAGGGCAAAAAATTTAGTATACCTAGAACCGCCTTGGTGACCTCTATTCATCATTAAAGTATTTCCGTTTCCCAATGAAACACCCTGTATAAAGCTTTTTAATGACTACTTAAATGCGCTATCAGCTGAATCGTTTAAACTACTTCAGGAAAATACCAATATTAGAAGTAATTATAAAAAATTGACAGAATGTATTTTGGCTAAGACGGTGATTTTTAACCGTAAAAGAGTAGGGGACGTGCAATATTTAACAGTAGAAACCTACGGGAGGAACTACGATACACTTAATCAAGAAAGTTTTACAGAGGCACTC
This sequence comes from Diabrotica virgifera virgifera, assembly GCF_917563875.1. Taxonomy (NCBI): domain Eukaryota; kingdom Metazoa; phylum Arthropoda; class Insecta; order Coleoptera; family Chrysomelidae; genus Diabrotica; species Diabrotica virgifera. The sequence goes on along the minus strand of NC_065444.1, from coordinate 4,169,821 downwards.
ACTGAAGTTGAAAAGATTATATATAAAAATCATAGGCGTTTTGTAACTGGAGGTAAAGGCTCAAAACCTGTTCCAATTTTATTTTCATTCCAGACGCAAAAATACATTAGCCTTTTACTAAAAGTCAGACAAGAAACCAATGTTGTACCAGAAACCAATGCATATCTTTTTGCAAATCCTGATTCCGAAGATCGCTGGATGTCTGGCGCAAACACAATTAGAAAGATAGCTATTAATTGTGGAGCCAAACATCCAGAACTATTGACATCAACTAGATTTAGGAAACAAATTGCCACGACTCTGCAATTATTAGTCCTCGATGATGACGAAATGGAACAAATCGCCACTTTTATGGGACATACAAAGAAGACACATACCGAGTTTAACAGGTAATGTCAACTTTAAGAGTATGCATGCACTGTTAATTTTGGTTAGGATTTTTTTAAACTTTTTATGCTTGATATGATATATCATACATAATGTAATAGAATTAGCAACAATGGTTAAGTTTCGAAAAGTTTACTTTAAAGGTATCTCGTACACAAAATATTTCAAAAAGCTTTCTTTGAAAAATAGTTAAAACCGGGTTTTAATTGTTCCTTGTCCGAACTTAGCAAAACGCGTGTTGAGTCTAAATTTGTTTAATGAATAAACATTTCTTTTTAAAATTTACCAGCATATTTTCTTTCAGCCTTTCCGATATATTTGAATGCGATATATGAAAAATCGTTATTTCCCCTTTAATATTCGAAAATCGTTGTTAGAATGTATGCTTCATAAATCCGTATTTAAAATAAATTATTGTTCTATTAGACTCTCATTGTTTCCGATAAGGTAAATTCGATGGATACCTAAACCATGTATCTACATAGACATTTAAATCGTTTTAAAATTAATAAAATACTTTTAGACTACCGCAAGATATCTACCAGACTGCTAAAGTAGCCAAGATTCTTTTACTTATGGAAAAAGGCAAGGGAAATCGGTACCGAGGAAAAAAATTAAGTGAAATCAATATAGATGATAACGAATACTATAGCTCTGAATACGAAGGCGATGAAGAACCGATTATGCAGAAGGTGCTAAAGCGGGTTACAAGGGGAAAAAACCTGAAGACGAATTAGATACTGGAGATTCTGACAGATATGTGTATCAGTCAACGGAACGTGATCAACATAATGAAAACACATTATCAAGAAATTATTTTAAAAAGGCGACTAGGCCGTTTCACGAATCTAACGAAGAAAATAGTGAAGAACCACCAACAAAAAAAACTAAAGGTATGAATAAGTAAAAGTGTCTACGATCATCACAAAACAAAATTTTTTGATATTCCGCCATATTTTGTTTAAAGTTACGTTATCAATGAATAAATATAAAAGTAAAAAGATAAAAGAAAGAAAAAACGGGAATACCTAAGATTTTTCCCTACTTTTGTTTTTTCAAAATTACCACCGTTATTACCAGGTTAACATAGAAAATATTTTTGGCGGTTAGAAATTTTAATATTAAAATAAAACTTTAAATGAATATAGGTCATAACTTTTTAAACGACCACTTTACTTTTCTGCGCTTAAAATTTGGATTATTCCTGTGGATCCGTCCCTGGAAAAAATATGAAATAATAATATTAGATATTAAAATATTTAGTTAAAATATATTCATACGTGATTTTTTTTGTATTTTTTTAACGTTTTGACGTTTTTAGAATCAACCACGAAATCCATCCAGAGATTCAGAGCCAAATGGTCAGATAATGAAAAACAAGTTTTACTTCAGTACTTTGAAAAACATATTGAAAAAAAAATTACCCCTCGGAAACATGAATGTGACGAACTACTGAAACTACATCCACACGTGTTCGAAAATAAGGACTGGGTCCGAATAAAAACATATGTGTATAATACATTCCGTGAAAGGAAGTGATTGCTTATTTTTATTTTTACTGAACCACATACTCGTAATAGATTATTTTTAGTTCCAATAAATTACTTTTAAATAATATATATTTTATTTTCAAAAATGTTTAAACCTAAACAAATCCGATTTTTGTACGAAAAGATCATTTTTAAATATGATCAGGTACGCAATATAAAATAGTGAAAGTTGAGAAATCTGACAACCCTGTCGGGCTTCATATAGTCTGGTAAATATAAACATTTTATACAATTGGCTTCGTATTGCCTTCAAATGTTTGGGCTTCGAAAGACCTAAACCATATATCTACTATTTGTGTATTAAAATAACTTACCCCTCAAAGGTTGCCTTTACTAACTTTAGAATTTCCTATATAACTACATAAAATACACTCCTCTATCGGGCGTATTAAGGGTGGGCTTCCGGTTGTCTGACTAATATAGTGGGCTTGGTATTAATAGAGTAATGTATATATATATATATATATATAATCTTTAGACCTTCTACCCTCTCGGGTGTAGGTAAAACAAACCTCAACTTAATGATACTTATGTCACATTGGACTTACTATACCCGTGTTGCATTATTACAATTTTATGAAATTGAACTTACTTTTCATCGTCGGAACCTTTTAGTAATACCCATGGTTGATTCGATTGCATGTATTGATTACCAAGTCTGGATATCGATAGAATATGCCTAATTCCATCTCGCAATTTAGACTTTTCGAGAGCTTCTACGTAACCTTTCAGTTCTCTGGTACATAACGCCAACAGATTGAAATCTTCTTCGGTGGGTTTTATTGCAGGTACCGTTCCTTTGAAGTTGTTTTTCGCAAACACTAACGCCCTAAAATATTAACATTCGTTTATAAAATATAAGCATAACTATGTACTTAAAACTATGAGTGTAACGAATTCCCATTATATTGTTTATCCACTGGTTTGTTCGATAACGACTTTGTTCCTGCTATTACTAAAATACATCAGCACTATAATAGTTAACCTGAAGTGGTTATACATACAGGGTGTTTCATTAAGAATTGTCTATATCGTAACTGGAGAAACCTTAGCACAAAATACGAGGATTTAACCGAAAACTCTTAAATAAAATATTTTTCCTTGCCGATATACAGAGTGTTTTATTACAAATATTCTAAAATGATTTTAGCCTATTGTTTTAACACCTTCCAATATTTTGTGTTCAAATTTGACAAACAGTTTACACATGTTAGGATACTATAACTAGTGTTAAAAGATAGTCTTCTGCTCTTACCAGAGGCGTGCTGTAGGGATATATACTTCCTTTTCGCCCTTTTCCCCTCACAATCTACGCCACTGTCGTAATAATCATTTCAGAATGTTTTTTATTCTTCATTACTTTTTACGTAAATATCAATATTTTCTCAATATGATAGAGTAAGTAGTTTTCAAGTAATGCATTCAATAAGATTATCGATTTTAAACACAGTAATTTATTATATTGAATGTTGTTTAAAATACATAATCTTATTGAATCCATTATCTTTAAACGCAAATAACTTGAAAACTACTTACTCTATCGCAATGAGACGAAAGGATGATATTTACGTAAAAAGTAACAAAGAATCAAAAAAACATGCTGAAATGATTATTACGACAGTGGCGTAGATTGTGAGGGGAAAAGGGGAAGAAAAGGAAGTATATATTCCTACAGCGCCCCTCTAACAGCGGAAAACTATCTTTTAACACTAGTTAAAGTATCCTAACATGTGTAAACTATTTGTCAAGTTTGAATAGAAAATATTGAAAGGTGTTAAAACAATTAGCTAAAATCATTTTAGAATATTTCTAATAAAACATCCTGTATCTCGGTAATGAGGAATATTTTATTGAAGTGTTTTAGGTTAAATCTTCGTATTTTGTGCTAAGGCTTCTCCAGTTACTATATGGGCAATTCTTAATAAAACACCCTGTATATAGCGTTCTGACAATTATGGAAGGTGAAAATAGTCAAAGGAATCGTTGTCTACCGTCGTGAAATTGACTGTATTTGATTGTATGTGAAACTGTGTATTAATAAAGAAGTTAATACATTATCTACAATCAAAATCTGGCAACAGTGTTGTCGTTAAAACTTAATTATCATTTCCCAGAATTTAGTGTCTACAATTTTGATACTCTACAATAGGCATAAATTAAGTGTAAAAAAGGTACCTGTTAATGAAGTTTCCTAAATTATTTAACAATTCGGAATTATTTTTAGTAACGAGATCGTTCCAACTAAAACTGGAATCTTGAGATTCCGGTCTGACATAGAGTAAATAAAATCTCCATACGTCACTTGGAATTCCTGTACTCTGAGCGTCTGTTCCGAATACTCCCACACCTCTGGATTTCGAAAATTTACCATCTTCATAATTTAAGTATTCTAAAAAACAAAAGTTTTATTAGGAAAAATATGTATCGTATTTAGACAAGGCGGAAACGGCGGGTTCGTTGGGAAAAATATTCCCATGAGATATTTTAGCATAATCACATTCGTGAGACATCCCAAAATAAGGTTCAAGAAGTCGCCCACGAGAAAAGTGGGCCAATTTTTTTTTAACAATTTTTTTTAATCAAATTGCAAAAATCAATATTTTTGGTCCGGTCTAATTTTTTTTAGTTTTTTTGGACCATTCTTAACAAAAAAGGTCTCTTATAAGTTTTCTCTAAAGTTGATCTTTTTCGAGTTATAAGCAAGTTAAAATTTGAAAAACGCGGAAATGGATATTTTTAAGACTTAATAACTCGGTCAAAAATTATTATTTTGAAAGTCAGAAAGTGACTAAATCAAAGTTTAAAGTCGCCGTTACATGATCCTGAAGAAATCTGTGTTATTAATTTACTACTTAGCTGTTATTTTTAATTAATAACAATGAGTGGTTGGATCGTATTGACGCCGCTGTAAATGTGAGTGCGAGTAAGATGCACAATTGGACTGCTTGAATAGCTTCTCTCTCGCACCCAGCATTTACAGCTCCGCACACGTGCATGGCGCTTATTATTTTTACTTAAAAATAACAGCTTAGTAATAAAATAATGACAAAAATTTCTTCAGGATATTGTAGGAGGGGCTTTAAACTTTGATTTAGTCATATATTGACTTTCATAATAATAACTTTTAACCGAGTTATTAAGCCTTGAAAATCGCCATTTTTCGTTTTTTTCAATTTTAAATTGCTTATAAGTCGAAAAAGATCAACTTTAGAGAAAAATTATAAGAGACCTTTTTTGTCCAGAATGGTCCAAAAAATTAAATAAAAAATTGTTCGGCCCAAAAATATTGATTCTTGCAATTTGATTAAAAAAAAATTGTTAAAAAAAAATTGGCCCACTTTTCACGTGGGCGACTTCTTGAACCTTATTCTGGGATGTCTCACGAATGTGATTATGTAAAAAAATCTCATGGGAATATTTTCCCCTTCGAACCCGTCGTTTTCGCCTTGTCTAATTATTTTTGGTAGTTTTATCGGCATTTCAAAATAATGTAATGCGGACCCCACTCCCCCCCCATATCTAAGACGAAAGAAATGGAGGATATTGGAGCCACCAACCTTTTAATCCCGATTGTATCTCCTTGAGATTTGGGCCACTGAAAAAGGCGTTAAAAGGTAATCGTTTTCAGTCGGGCGAAAAAGTACAAAATATAAAAATATAAAAGTTTTTGAAAGTGTTTAAATGCTAAATAATGTTTCAAATAGCTCAAATAGCTTTTAACAAAAGCTCTCTTTTGTTAAACACGTTCATATTATATCTACACTCACCGGCAGAGAAAACGGGCACCCCAAAAAATGGGTCATTTTTAATGTCTTGTATTTCCTAAACCTGATGTCCGATTTAAGTAATTTTTTTAATATGTTATAGCCTTATTCTTTATCAATATCGCTGTAATAATATTGTTGCTAGACAGGTACATTGTCATTGTATACAGGGTGTACGAATCAAACTGTTTTTTTTTCTCAAACTTTGGAACGCCCTGTGGAATGTTCTAGCTTTTATAAAATACTGAAATTATAACCAAACTATAGCCACAGATTTTCCTAACATTCTGTTTTTGATTCATTCGCTTGTGTTGGATAATAAAAAAGTTAAGCACTTTAACAACTACCCCTGTTTTTCGTTAATACAGGGTGTTTTTAAATAAGTACGGCAAACTTTAAGGGGTAATTCTGCATGATAAAATAATGACAGTTTGCTTTATAAACGTATGCCCACAAATGCTTCGTTTCCGAGATAGGGGGTGTTGAAATTGTTCTTACAAACTGACGATTTATTTATTTCTCTAAAACGGTTTGTATATGCAAATGAAATTTGGTAGATTTTAAGAGGTAGTTATTGCGCATTTTTTGGCATACAATTAAGAATTTTATATTCACCATTGGCGTGCATACGGGTATAAATATTTTAGATATATCCCGTATGCACGCCAATGGTGAATAAATTCTCAATTGTATGCCAAAAAATGCGCAATAACTAGCTCTTAAAATCTACCAAATTTCATTTGCATATCACAAACCGTTTTAGAGAAATAAATAAATCGTCAGTTTGTAAGAACAATTTCAACACCCCCTATCTCGGAAACGAAGCATTTGCGGGCATACGTTTATAAAGCAAACTGTCATTATTTTATCATGCAGAATTACCCCTTAAAGCTTGCCGTACTTATTGAAAAACACCCTGTATTGACGAAAAACAGGGGTAGTTGTTAAAGTGCCTAACTTTTTTATTATCCAACATAAGCGAATGAATAAAAAAACAGAATGTTAAGAAAATCTGTGGCTATAGTTGGGTTTTAATTTTAGTATTTTATAAAAGCTAGAACATTCCACAGGGTGTTCCAAAGTTTGAGAAAAAAACACAGTTTGATTCGTACACCCTGTATACAATGACAATGTACCTGTCTAGCAACAATATTATTACAGCGATATTGATAAAGAATAAGGCTATAACATATTAAAAAAATTACTTAAATCGGACATCAGGTTTAGGAAATACAAGACATTAAAAATGACCCATTTTTTGGGGTGCCCGTTTTCTCTGCCGGTGAGTGTATAAAGGCATCAAAACTTGTGGGTTTTGTCACCAGAAATTGCAAATATTTTTCTACTGAATCAACTAGACTAGTTTATTGCTGCTTAGTAAGAATCCTTTTGGAATACTGCTCTGTGGTTTGGTCACCATATTTCCAGATTCATATTGAGAGAATACAACACCTTTTTATTAAGACACTGTGCTTATCACAGCAACCTTATTATTCTGTTCTTGAACAACAATTGTCTTTACCACCACTTGTCTTACAAGTTCGTCGTGCACTCAGGTGCACTTTTTATACGTAAAATTATAAATGAATTTATATATTATTCATAAAGACTTACCTGTAGCCATTAGATGATTAACAGTAATATAACCCTGGTTGGCACCCAACAACATAGCAGGAAACAAAACGGAATGGAAAGGTACGTTATCTTTGGCCATGAACTGATACAAAGTGACTTCTTCTCCTTTTGTCGGCGTCCACCATCTTGCGTAATCTTCCGTGTAAGCTTTAGTGATCGAAATGTACCCTAAAGGTGCGTCAAACCAAACGTAGAATACTTTATCTCGATAGCCGTCAAGTGGTACGGGAACCCCCCATTTTAGATCACGGGTAATACATCGCGGTTTAAGACCTTCTTTCAACCAGGCTTTGGCTATTACTTGCGAGTTGTGCGACCAACCTGAATTTCGCAATTTTATCCAATGATACAGCAAAGGTTCCAGCTGAAAATACAAAAAAAAATAAAGTGAACTTATCATAAATATGTACATAATGATACAAAAAATAAGTCAAGTGGTGTAAGATCTGGAGATCTGAGGGGAAGGATCCAATATCTGCAGTTTTGCCGATTTACTGTTCCATATTGGGACCATGCAAGTTCGGAAGAGTGACACCTGGTTTCATAGCTCAGTAAAATTTTTAGTACTTTTAATTATATTGGCCAATTATATTAGTCCTGGTTACTGGATAATTGTCAAGGCCATAGCTCAAAAAAGAATAAGAAGAAAAAGTAAGATTGGGGTTATGTTATTAAAAGGTAAACATTATACTAGAAGCAAATAACCATTAATTAAATCCACTTTAATAATTGTAATCATATCAATATTGTGGAGCAACATATAATTTTTACAATTCATAACACAACATTTGCGAAATCCCATTTTCTTCACTGGCAGTAGGTATGAAATATAAGACAATTTGACAATTTCAATTAACAGTATGAATTATTATTTAAGAAATATATGTTAAGAAAGTTGCAAGATTTGTCCGCTATACGCGCACGATCGTTTCTCGTATCCCCTCCAAGTACTTGCACACAGCGAATAGACAGAACGTTGCTTCATCACAAAAAAGATTTGGAGAAAAAAGCCTGAATCTTAATCATATGAATCTTGCATTATTTCGCAAAACTACATTCGTCGATCTGGATCATCCTCATTGATATTCTGGACAATATAAATGTTATAAGGGTGATATTTTTTAAGTTATACTTTTTTAGGCGCGATTGAGAGTAAAATTTCATAATACTGCGCACATGCGCACACAGACAGTATGGAATAAACGTTATAAGGGATCTGATTATGTGTTAAAATCATCTGTCAATAATTGTTTAATATGGAGATTTTGGATAATCAAATTAATGTTGTGTATATTAGTTTTTATTGTTGTGATGGCAGAGAAAAAAGCAAGTTTATAATATTGTAGTGATTTTATAGATAGTTTTTAAAAGCGACAGGTACGTAATAATTGTAAATGTTTCAGTATCCTAATAAAAAATTTCATAGGTACCTACCTATTTGGAAAATTTAAAAAGAACCTACCAAAATAGTATGTAATGCTTTGATTTACATAATTTGATTACCATCAAAATTTCTATCAATATTCACCTAATATATTGTTTTCTTACTCTATGTTTTGTTGTATTCTAATATTTCTTTCAATTCTAAATAATTTAAATTCAAAATCAAAATAATTTGGTTAAATTCAGAACCGTCAAAAGTTTAATCCGTTTAGTTAGTTGATCTTCGCACATGATGACACATGGTCTCCGTGGGTAAAAGTTTAAGGTGAATGAATTTCAATACTAACTGCGCTGATAAGCGGGTTCGAACCCCAATGGATACTTTTATTTTTTTATTTTTTATATACATTTTATGATTGTAAGTTTATTTATTATACAGAGAGGGTCTGTAATTTGGAATAAATTCAATATCTCAAATACTAATTGTTTTTTTGAAAAATGCTTATACCCGTCTGAAAAATGCCCGATTTTCTTAAATGGCAACACTGTCATCCTGATAGCTATTTTGATAGGGTGTGTAAAGTTATAGATAACTGCAAAATATTTAATTTTTATTCTCTGCCATTTACAAGATAATAGAAAATAACAAAGGTATGTCTGTAATTTGCAATAAATTCAATAATTAAAATACTAATGGTTTTTTTGAAAAATGCTCAGACCCGTCGATTAGTATTTCAAATTGTCATTTTTGACATACAATAACAGTGTATACAGGGTGTCCCAATTTAGAGATATGACGTCATCGTTGATTTTCTTAAATGGCAACACTGTCATTTTGATAGCTATTTTGATAGGGTGTGTAAAGTTATACACAACTGCAGAATTTCAAATTTTTATTTTCTACCATTTAAAAAATAACAAAGTTATGAAAAACAAGTAATCAAATTATAATAATTCAATTTAATTATTTCAATTAAGCAAATACTCTAAGGGCCGGTTGTTCGAACGCTAATTAACAATGATCACTATCAAATATTTAATTACTGTCACAACTGTCAAAGTCAACTTCGGTTGGGTTATTGAAAACATAATTGATTATAATTATGAGATCAGTTAATAAATTAACATAACAATTATTAACATAATTGATTAACAAATTTCATAATTGTAATCAATAATTATGTTTCCAGCAACCCAATCAAAGTTGACATTGACAGTTGTGACATTTTTGATTAGCGTTTGAACAACCGGCCCATAATGTTGCCCTCAATTATTGTCAAATTGTCAATGGGCAACGTTATGAGCATTTGCTTAATTGAAATAATTAAATTCAATTATTATTTGATTACATACTTATCTTTCATAACTTTGTTATTTTTTTTATTATCTTGTAAATGGTAGGGAATAAAAATTTGAAATTTTGCAGTTGTGTATAACTTTACACACCCTATCAAAATAGCTATCAAAATGATAGTGTTGCCTTTTAAGAAAATCAACGATGACGTCATATCTCTAAATTAGGACACCTTTTATTATTACTGTATGTCAAAAATGACAATTTGAAATACTAATCGACGGGTCTGGGTTCTTTTTAAAAAAACAATTAGTATTTTAATTATTGAATTTATTCCAAATTACAGACATAACTTTGTTATTTTCTATTATCTTGCAAATGGTAGAGAATAAAAATTTGATATTTTGCAGTTGTGCATAACTTTACATACCCTATCAAAATAGCTATCAAAATGACAGTGTTGCCATTTAAGTAAATCAACGATAACGTCATATCTCTCAATTGGGACACCCTGTATACATTATTATTGTATGCCAAAAATGACAATTTGAAATACTAATCGACAGGTCTGAGCATTTTTCAAAAAAACAATTGGTATTTGAGATATTGAAGTTATTCCAAATTACAGACTCTCTCTGTATAATTTTTTTCAGAAAATACGTATTTAGTTAAATTTTTTTCCTACATTGTTCAGAAATCATTTGTGGCATTTTTCAATGTGTTTGTTTGTGTGTGTTTTATTCTTTTATTATTTTAATTTTTGGCACTGTTTTAATAAAAATTTTTGAGAAGTAGTAAGTATTAAAATTAGTTTAATATTTAAATAAAATATAAATAAACTGTTTAAAGTACATATTAATTTCGTTGAAATCATATAATAGAAGTATAACTTCTTACGTGCGTACAAAGTACACACACATTCTTTTCTTTTTTTAGAACACGTAAAACAGACCTTTTACAATTGTTTGTGTCAGCTGCAATTTGCCTTGGATTAATTTGAGGATTCTCAGCCACTACAAAAGGGCATTTAGGAAAAATAAATCGATTTTTAAATACAACACCTATCGACTTTCAACTTTTTGCATGGTGTTCGGGATGAGGATAAAGTCTAAAAAATGGTTGGAAATGCCTAATTGCGTTTACAGTGCATAAAATGCATCCAAAGTGCACAAACATGTCAAAATCACTATGTATATTAAGGAGCACATGGTGCCCAGGGTTTACTGATAAGGCACGTCATCTGGAGTTTCGAGGGTGTTCGGGACTAAATTGATACAAACAGATTACTTGAGGTTTTTGAGGTCGCTAAACACGAATATGTCATCAGAATCGACCCCGGCGTACCTGGTGCCCAGGGTGACTGCTGAGGCACGTTAACATTACGGTTAACATATTCAATGCATTTTTAACAAACCATCGTATTTATAGTAGTCAACTTACCTTAGGTAAATCAATGTAGAATTGATCAGAGCACTTCAAAGCAGGGGTATTGTTACATATCTTACACCGGGGATTTTTCAATTCCACGGCATTGACTAGTTTTCCACAACCATCACATTGGTCACCTCTAGCATCCTCATAATTACAACCAACATTCGGACAACCACCTTCCACGAATCGATCAGCCAAGAATTTGTTGCATTTTTCACAGTGGAGTTGTTCCACGGACTGAGTGAACATGAAACCGTTGCTGTTGAGGGTAAAGAACATGTCTTGGACGATCCTGAAATTCACGCATAACAAATAGTCAACTATACTAACAGCCACAGTTACAATGCAGTGCGGGTAGCATAGAGTATTCCTTACGGGAGAACGGCCGACCACGTTGCCGGTTTGCGCATCAGGACCAGTGATTTCTCAGTCTATCGCCAAACTACCATGCACCTACCACTGTGCCGACATAAGCAGCATCGCTGCGCATCGTAAGACCAACACTGCATTCTCACTGTGGCTTCTACATTAGATTTACTAATATTCTATTGCTAATTGAATACCTGAACCACCAGAGAAGATTTAATTTCGACAGCGTAATTCCAAGCTACAGTTCGTACAATATAGATACTGTTGCACGTCATTATCTACGTCAGAGATCTAAGTTGACATTGTTGCCAAATTACAAAAAATTATTGAATTCATTTTAAATCAAATATATCACATAATTATTGCGGAAGTGGATAATACAACAAAACAAATTAATATTCATTGTAAATAAATAAAAACATTAGAATTAGAAAACAAGAATTAAGTTCTAATCTTATGTTAAGGTGGTAGGTACGTAGTTTCTGCTCCAAGGCTATTCAAATGGGATTCATTTTTTTCGAATCCTGAGAAAACTAATAAGTATTTTTGACAAATTTAAACGCAGAATGAAAGATTACGTTATTAGCGAGGGCCGAAAGTCCCTGAGAACTTCTATAATGTTTATTTTAATAAGTTACAGGGGTGAAAAACTAAGAGAAAATTTAGTGTGATTTTTAATTTTAAATATCTCATTCACAATAAACTTTTTATTTATTCTAAGGGACTTTCGGCCCTCGGGAATAATTTAGTCTTTCATTCTGCGTTTAAATTTTTTAAAATATTTATTTGTTTTTTCAGGATTCGAAAAAATGCACACAATGTCGGTGGTAATATTTTCCAAATCTAGTATCTTTGTCATACAACGCACTCAGTCGAATAGAATATTGTCAGCATATTGTCAGTCAGACAGTGACAATTTTAAATATTTGACATGGCATCGGGAATATTTTGAGTTGTTGATTAAATAATATTGATAGTGTATTTGATAAATAATTGATTTAAGAGGCGAACTTATAAAAAATTATTTATTGTTTGTTATTTAAGGAAGATCCAAGCAGAGAATACACCAGGATATATTTAGTGATCCAAGTATTTTGTTGTTAAAGATGTTCAAAATTGTAAGCGTTTCATAGTAACAATATATTACTAAAAAATCACTTTATCACTTTTCCTCTTTTCTCGATTGATTATTAGTTTTTTATGTACAGTAGATAAATTATTACAATCACTGAATACATAGTTAGTGAAAAAATTATCATATTAATTAACTGGATTAATAATTAAGGCAATTAATTATACAAGTAACAGTTAACCCACGAACATTCAAAAGCCATCTTTAAAGTTAATAATGACATTGTCAAGTAAATTTTACATATTCATACCAGTGTGAATTTTACTACACGTAATTTGCCGTGTAAAGACAGAAAAAGTAGGGATAGCTGTAAAATATTTGCGAATTATGTACCGATGGCCTTAAAGTAAATAATAAAAACAATACATATAATAAAACAAATAGTTATAGTAAAGAATAAAATCAAATCTGAAGTATCTACACCGCAACTGTCAAATAAATATTACCAATTTTTATGTCAAAATGTCACCTTTGTTCGATCGCAGTTAGAGAGTAATCCGAACAAGAGTACTTTATAAAAACGCTTAATATTCCACTTATACAAATTAAATGAAACAGGGTAGGGTACGTTTCTTTAAATTCACATTAATAGAAATCTTCCAATATTATTTCTACGCGTATATAATAAAATATGTCTATACTAAATTTACAATGAAGCTGCAGTAGAAATAAACAAACCAAGACAGGTTAAATGCTACTAGGAGCAATTCCGAATCATAATTTACAATGTATAAACTTTGGAAATCATGATTTGGGATATACAATGTATATACATTGTAAATTATGATTCGGGAATGCTCCTAGTAACATTTAATGTGTCTTGGTTGGTTTATTTCTACTGCATCTTGATTGTAAATTTAGTATAGTGGCTGTAATTCTAGTGTACTCGGCTAAACGATTCTAAAACGGAACAGACGTACCACTTTCGTGTTGGTATCATGTGACGTCACGTGATATGACGGGGATGACGTGAAACGGTATCTACATTGTAATACTAATAATAGTTAATAGTTTAATAATAATATCTATACTGCCGTGCTTAGCCAAAACGCTGTATCTACAGAGACATCACATTCGAGTAAAATCGATTTTTGTTTAGGAATTCGTATACATTTACACAGGATACGGCAGAAGATGCGGTGTGTTTAATGTGTTTTTTGGCTTAACTTACGTCATTTTTAGTAAGGAAATAAGATAGATATGCACATTTGGGTTAAAAAAAAGTAAAAATTTAATTTTTTCAGATTTTTGCAGATCGGCGTTTTCGATAAGCACGGCAGTATAATAGTATTTTATTTCCATTACTTGTTCAATGCCAATGCCATTAATTTCTATTTTATATCTGATTGGTTCTTTACTGATTACTATTGTTTTAGTTTTCTGAGATGAAATTGTCATATTAAATTATTTTGCTCTTATGTTAAATATGTGAACTAATATTTGCAGATTATCTTCATCTTGGGTTATCAACATTGCGTCGTCTGCGTAACAGAGTATCTTTACTTCTTTGTTTCCCATTCTATATCCTCTTCCTTTGTTGACGTTTTTGATGATTTCATCCATGATTAAATTAAACAGCATAGGGTTCAATGAGTATATGAATTTTCTCAAAGATGTATGTATATGAATTTACTTATTTATTAAATAAAAATAATAATTTTAAAGTTCAATGAAATTATTTCGTTTCTAAATATAATTTAAACCCAAATAATACTCACTGTGTTTGTTGTGGTTCGGACGTCCTTCCAAAATAGTCAAAACTAATATTAAACCATTCATAAATTTCCTTATGAATTTTATGGTACTTATCACAAATTTCTCGACAGCTCAAGCCTTCTTCGAGAGCTTTCGTTTCTGTAGCTGTTCCGTATTCGTCAGTGCCACAAATATAGACGGTATTATTATTGCACAATCTTGAAAAGCGGGCAAAAACATCTGCCGATAGCACACAGCCGATAATGTTGCCCAAATGGGGCACGTTGTTAACGTAGGGTAAAGCAGAGGTGATCAGTACGTTCTTTTCTCCAGGTACTGGCATTCTAAAATAAAATAAATTATATATTTAGGTATGCGCGCCAATGGTGAATATAAAATTATTAATTGTATTTTAAAAAATGCGCAATGATTACGTCTTAAAACCCACCAAATTTCATTTGCATATCTCAACCGGTTTTAGAGCAATAAATAAATTGAGGTCATGAGAACCAGGGTGGCCTAACTGATTTTAACCTTACTTTACATAATCAAAGAAAATGATCAGAAGCTAACAATGTCCGATTGTTTTAGTAATTGTTGTTGACCAATAATGATTCTTGGTCAACCTAAAACTACTAAAACAATTGGACATTGTTAGCTTTTATCATTTTCTTTGATTATGTAAAGTAATGTTAAAATCAGTTAGGCCACTCTGGCTCTCATGGCCTCAATTGTCAGTTTGTAAGAAAAATTTCAACACCCCCTATCTCGGAAACGAAGCATTTGCGGACATACATTTATCAAGCAAATTGTCATTATTTTTTCATTCAGAATTATTCCTTAAAGTTTGTCATACTTATATAAAAACACCTTGTATTGATGAAAAACATTGCTAGTTGTTAAAGAACCTAAATTTTTTATGGTCCAACATAAGCGAATGGATCAAAAAAGAGGATGTTGAGAAAACATGAAGCTATAGTTGGGTTTTAATTTCAGTATTTTATAAATGCTAGAATATTCCACAGAGTGTTGCGAACTTTGAGAAAAAACACAGTTTGATTCGTACACCCAGTATACAATGATTTAGCTCTTTAGCAACAACATTATTACAGCAATATTGTTAATAGTCTAAGAGCTAGTGAACCCTCCGACTAACGGTCGTCCTGTAAGGCTAGAAATTTTTCTAGTGATAATTCATAGCACACCAAGGCTAAAAACCATGACCTGGCAGGCCTCAGCGGTGCACGTGTATCTACCAGGTGAATCGAAAAGTGCAAATTTAGGGGGTAAAATAAACTTTCTCCTGTAAGGTTTAAATTTAAGTATGTGTTTGAGTAAGTCATTTAGAAGAAATGTGTACAATGACAGGCGATTCTGAAGAGCATAAGACCTTGCCAGGCGAGGGGAAAGATTAGGGGTGTTTCCTAAAATTATTCTTTTTGCATCGAACAAATTTTTTTTAGGTTTTTTGAATCATTCCAAACATAAAACGTCTTTAGTGATTTTTCTCTTAAGTTAATAGTTTTTGTTATATAAGCCATTGAAAATTTTGAAAATTGCGAAATCGGCCATTTTTAACCCTAAATCGGACATTTATCTAAAAATTTCAATGTTGCCAAGGTACGTAGATATTCTTTAAACATTGATTGATGAAATCCAGAAGAGTTATTTGCAATAAAATATCGAAAACCGCTTTGTTTTTTTAATTGCTAATCAAGCGGGCGCGTCACTGTAGTATAAGTGAGGACGTTTGAGTTTGCATAAATTCATTATCTCGAGAATGAGCAAATTTCAAGAGAAATTCTCAGGTAGGTCGATTTTTATTTTTGAATTAGGACTTTTTGGCATATATATAATACTAGTGACGTCATCCATCTGGGCGTGATGACGTAATCGATGATTTTTTTAAATAAGAGTAGGGGTTGTGTGATAGCTCATTTGAAAGATTATTTAATTCTCTATTCAGTAATATAAACATTAACATAATTATTTATACAGGGTGTACAAAAAAAAATTGTCTTCTATTATTTGTCAAAAATCAAAGTGAATTTAATAAAAAAATTGTTTTGTACCCCCTGTATAAATAATTATGTCAATGTTTATATTAATGAATAGAGAATTAAATAACCTTTCAAATGAGCTATCACACAACCCCTACTCTCATTTAAAAAAATCATCGATTACATCACGCTCAGATGGATGACGTCACTAGTATTATATATATGCCAAAAAGTCCTAATTTAAAAATAAAAATCGACCTATTTGAGGTTTTCTCTTGAAATTTGCCCATTCTCGAGATAATGAATTTATGCCAACACAAACGTCCTCACTTATACCACAGTGTCGCGCCCGCTTGATTAGGAATTAAAAAACAAAGGCGTTTCCGATATTGTATTAAAAAAAACTCTTTGGGATTTCATCAATCAATGTTTAAAGAATATCTACCTACCTTGGCAACTTTGAAATTTTTAGATATATGTCCGATTTAGGGTTAAAAATGGCCGATTTCGCAATTTTCAAAATTTTCAATCGCTTATATAACAAAAACTATTACCTTAAGAGAAAAATCACTAAAGACCTTTTCTGTTTGAAATTATTCAAAAAATCTAAAAAAAATTGTTCGATGCAAAAAGAACAATTTTAGGAAAAACCCCTAATCTTTTCCCTCGCCTGGCAAGGTCTTATGCTCTTCAGAATCGCCTGTCATTGTACACATTTCTTCTAAATGACTTACTCAAACACATACTTAAATTTAAACCTTATAGTCCGTTCTTTAACGGTAAAATATTGCAAAACCTCTAAATTTTAAAGAACCGCTTGGATTGACATGAAATTTGGCATACACATAGCTAACAAGTCAAAGAAAAAAAGTGATATTGTGCCGATATGTGCTTTTGCCCTGGGGGTGGTTTTCACCCCCTCTTGGGGGTGAAAAAATATTCGTCCAAAGTAAGTCAGGAAATGGATAAACTGGCTAATTTTAAGTAACTTTTGTTCTATAGAGTTTTTTCACTAAGTCAATACTTTTCGAGTTATTTGGCAGTGAACATGTTCATTTTTTCAACAAAATAACCACGCTTTTAGACGGTTTTTCGCAAATAACTCAAATAGTAAGTATTTTGTCGGTAAAACATTCTTAGCAAAAATATAGCCTGTAAAAAATTAAAAAAAAATGTGTATACATCACGTCTCTACACCTAGTAGAAGCAGAGATATAGCTAATGAAAAATAGGTTCATATTCGTCAAATTACAAATGGAATACTTTAACGTGAAATAACCAAAAATGAAGCACATTTCGGGGAAAACTCATTACAACTTATTTAAAGTGTTTAAAAAAAGCTTCATTTTTGTTTTATAAAAAAAATTTCTAGCATCAAAATTAAACAAGTTACGCTCAAAATAATGTTAGTCCCTTTTGGTTTTGGTAAAAAAATCGAGAAATTCACCCCCTAATTAGTATCTTAAATTAACTTAATCGTTACGACTTCACAAGTTTCTTGACTCGTGTATATATTGTTTATATGATCTGTAAGTTTCATCGGTTCAAAGTCCTTATTATTGAAAGGGCTGTAGTTAAAAGGGGTTGAACGAGTTACTGATCACGAATATATGCAAATTTAGAAACACCAAATCTTAATCAATTTTTGTCTAACAGAAAAACAAAAAAATACATGATATTCAGAAAAGCAAATCTGACTTTTTTTGATTTTCGAAATTTTTGGTATCTCTAACAATTTTTAAGTTATTTTGAAAAAAAGCATATTTTTCAAAATTTAAATTTTTAAAAATTTTACTTTGTAGGTAACCAAATTTTTTCAAAAATCAGCACTTTGAATCCATGAAACTTACAGATCATATAAACACAACATAAGTAAAATAATTTGTGGAGCGGTAACGATTAATTTCATTTAAGTTGCTAATTAGGGGTTGGTCTCCCCGATTTTTTTTTGCAAAAACAAAAGGGACCAACTTTATTTTGAGCGTAACTTGCTTAAATTTAATACTAGAAACTTTTTGTAAAAACAGAAATAAAGCTTTTTTTAAACAATTTAAAAACATTATAATGGGTTTTCCCCAAAAAGTGCTTAATTTTTTGGATATTTCACGTCGAATTATTCTATTTGAAATTTGGTGAATATGAATCTAGTTTTCATTGCCCATAACTCTGGTTCTACGAGATCCAGAGACCGAACGCGTACACCATTTTTTTTACTTTTTTATAAGCTATATTTTTGCTAAGAACGTTTTTTTTTTTTCGACAAAATACTTTACTTTTTAAAAGCTCTATAGAACAAAAGTTACTTAAAATTAGTCAGTTTACCCATTTCCGGACTTATTTTGGACTTATATTTTTTCACCCCCAACAGGGGGTGAAAGTCACCCCCAGGGCTAAAGCACACATCGGCACAATATCACTTTTTTTCTTTAACATGTAAGCTATACACATGCCAAATTGCATGTCAATCCAAGCGGTTCTTTAAAATTTAGAGCAAAAACCGTGAAAGAATGGACTATTACAGGAGAACGTTTATTTTACCCCCTAAATTTGCACTTTTCGATTCACCTGGTAGATACACGCGCACCGCTGAGGCCTGCCAGGTCATGGTTTTTAGCCTTGATGTGCTATGAATTATCACTAGAAAAATTTCTAGCCTTACAGGACGACCGTTAGTCGGAGGGTTCACTAGCTCTTAGACTATAAAGAATAAGGCTATAACATATTAAAAAATCACTTAAATCGGAAAACAGGTTTAGGAAATTCGAGATATCAAGAATGACCCATTTTTAAGGTGGGCGGTAATTTTGCAGGTGAGTGTAATAAAAAAATTGAAAATTTAAAAATTTTCAAACCATACACCGCTTAATGATACAAACGAGGAACAATAAAATCATCTTAATATGACAACTTACATTGGTCCCTTATGATTTTTTAACTTTGGTAAATCCTTAATACTTTTTTGCCACGACTTTTTGCATTTTTCCACTTCCTCTGGGCTAACAGCTTCCACTGGCGCTTCTTTTTCTTGTTGTGGAGAAGGTATTTCCTTCTGCTTTTCGGCCTCGTCCGATATTGAAAGATATTTAGCACCAACAAGTAAGGCATTGTATGCTGAAGACGGATCTAGTTTGTAACTATCCACTGCAGCCTAAAAAGAAATAAATATAGATAGATAGATACGTTTATTGGCAATTTTAACATTGTAAACACAACATGTCATGTCACAATATAAATAAGTCACTTATGTATACACAGGATATAACGTAAGAAATAATACAAGAACACATAAAATAACATAACAATGTATATTATACAGTGAAAAATAGAAATATAAAAAAAACAATTCAGTTAGGTGTATACTATATATATATATATATATATATATATATATATATATATATATATATATATATATATATATATATATATATATATATATATATATATATATTCCTGTATACTATAGAAACAGTGTTCCAGAAAGAAGTGTTTTGCTAATTTATAAAATTGTTTCGAATTCATTGCCAATATCAATATTTTTGTTCAGGTTTAAAAAACAATTATACAGATTATTAGGGCTGTGCAAGTTCGGCAAAGCGACACCTGGTTTCTACGCTCAGCAACAATTTTCGCACTTTTAATTATATTGGCCAATTATATTAGTCCTGGTTACTGCATAATTGTCAAGGTCATAGTCCAAAAAAATAATAAGAACAAAAAATAAGATTCAGGTTATGTTATTAAAACGTAAACAATTGTATGTAGTAAATAAAATTAGTTATTAAAATGCAGTACTGCAAGCAAAATACAATTAATTAAATTTACCTTTATATAATAATTGTATATCATATCAATATTGTGGAGCAATATATAATTTTTCTTCTTCAATGACAGTAGATATGAAATATACGTCAATTTGACAATTTCAATTGACAATATGAATAATTTAAGAAAGTTGCAATATTTCTCCGCTATTCGAGCACGATCGTTTCTCATATCCCCTCCAAGTACTTGCACACCGCGAATAATCTATTGCATTAAGTTGTGTAACACACAATCTGGAATATGGTATAATGATATGACTTTGTTTCTTGTATTGTACTGATGTTGATCACTGATCAGCACTTGTTTTTACATCTTGTATATTATTATGGACAGTTAACAAAGTTTCAAATATATTATCTATTGAAGGTAAAGGAAGAATGCCATACTTTTTAAACAAGGTAGGCCATACTTTTATGGTAGGTATCTTGAATAATAGATAAACTAAATGTAGTAAATAATTCGAAAAAAAAACATGATCGTAGATGAATTCAGACTTGTTTCAATAGAGGATTAATTTAAAGTTTGTTACAAAAGTTAAAAACATTAAAAAAATGTTGACTTTTATGACAGTTCTATAGCTTGTTTTTAAACCAGGAGGAGTAAACTAAAAAGACAGATTTACACCCAAGAAAGTCACTAGAAAAGTCACTAAATGCATCTTCTTTTTTGGTTGCTCATATCGGCCTTCGACGGTAATCCATAAATATTATATTTTACTAATATTATGTACGTCGCTAAAGAGTTCTAAAAACAATAATTGTTTTTTTATATAAAAGCAGACTAAAAATCTAAAAATGAAAGGAGTAACGTAGAAAACACATAAAATTACCGACATAACTTAATTAACCTATGAAATGCCAGTAGTGTCAAAATTTCAGAAATGTTAATAGTGTCAAAATTTCATAATTTAGTGGAATAAACTTGCCTGCGGTTGTACCAATTACAAACAAGCATTATGGCCCGATAAATTTGAATTACTCCTCCTGGTTTAAAACAGAGCATAGTGTTAGATAACACTTTGACACATCATCATGGCTGCGATGTAGATGACATAAAATTAGTTTTTTTTCCTCCTAATGTAACAAGCTTAGTGCTACCGATGAATCAAGGAGTGATCGAAAGCTTAAAAAGACGATACAAGAATAAACTTGTTTCTGAAATTCTGCAGCATTCTGCAGGGAGAGGGAAGACAAAGGTCTTATAGAATCATCAAAAAAAAATAACAAAGACGTTACCATATGTTGCTACTACCTACCTTTTAAGAAATACCCTCTTCAATCTTTAATAAATCTTAGAGAAAACTTTGGCCAGATGTTGAGAATCTAGTTTGTGATCTCGAATATTGCAGGGACTGAAGAAGAAGAAAATAAATAAATTGTACAAGATCTTCAAAAGTTAAAGGGTAACGAAGCGTTACGGCCAGAAAATGTGTAAAATTGGATGATAAGATGTGACCATTTTTGGGGCCGTAAATGAGAACGTCTAGTTCTGGTCTAGTCTAGGACGTCGAAGATATTATTTGAATTATGCCAGCTATACACAACATCCACAAAGGATTGTCGAGCAAATTATGATAAATATGTATTACATTACTTCCTGCGAATGGTATGTTTACCTAAAATTACACATTTTTGTTATAAAAAAATATCTTAACCAACTATAAACAATTATTGGTATATAGATAATATTTATGGATTGTATATATATTAACGGTTGTTTGTGGGAAAACCCATTGCAGATGATAACTTTATAATAAAAAATATCGCAATGATTGGATCAAAAGTTTACATATTGTATCGATATCAACAATAATTGTTATTAAATCAGCATTTAAAAATAACTTAACAACTTAATTTATATCCTTTATTTTATGGTATTACGTGAACCAATATTTGTTGAATTTGCAATTTACTGGGAAATACCATAAACCTTATCTAACTAAGCTTTATTTTATATATTTATATTTCCCGATCATAACGCTGATGAACAAGTTAGAAGCCTTTGAACTCTGGCTTTATAGGAGAATCCTGAAAATACCTTGGCCAACCCACACCACCAACGAAAATGTTCTGAGGAGAATAGGTACAGATAGTGAACTGCTAAAAATCATAAAAGTCCGAAAAGTTAGCTACCTGGGGCACGTAATGAGAAACGAAAAGTACCGCCTCTAGCAACTGATCATCCATGGTAAGATTGAAGGAAAACGGGGTCCCGGTAGGCGCCAGATTTCGTGGCTTAGAAAAGACTGGCCCGGCCTTGATTTAACATCTTTGTTTAGAGTCGCATTGGACAGAGACAGATTTGCCAGTGTAATCGCTAACCTCCATTAAATGAGACAGAACCACAAGATCTTTCCCGACCAATCTAACAATAAAATCAACGTTGCAGACCTCAGATCGTATGGACGATGAACTCTGAACTCAATAGGGACAGGAGCTCTTCAGCACTCGTTCTTCTTCTTTTGGTATCGTAACCTTATATCGTCGTCGTCAGAGCCAAACCACGTATGTACATTTTTGGCGAAATCCACTATTTTTTTTATTTATAATTAAAACACATCATACATACTGATATAATCTTCTTAATATTACTTCTAAATTTAATAAGAGCATAGTACTTTTTAACGCATTTCGGCAAAACGATATTAATTTTGATAAACATAAAAAAGATACTGCATTTGCTGAAAAATCTCACAACATACAAATATATAGGATGGTGTATAGGAGCCTTAGAAGTATACCGATAAATAATCTACAAGTTGAATGCTGTGAAATACCGATGGATATAAGACAAAAAAAACTTGGCATCAGCCTTTTAGTTAGATTGTATGAAAAAATTAAAGTTTAATTTCCAAAATACTCTTTTTAGCAAACTTGACAGAAAAATATTGGATAAAAAAGAAAACTCTAAATATAGTAGATTTATATTCAAAAATGACAATATATGATAAACAACTTTATAAATATGACATAAACCCAAATTATAATATTGACTTTAATACTATGGAACAAGTTCAGGTATACTTTTTATGGGACTATAGCAATTTGCCTCTATCTTTAAGAAAATTAGTGTTTATCTCAGACAGTTCACAAATGTTCAAAGATGATTGTATGCTATATACAGATGCATCAAAAAATATTGAAGGTGTGGGGTGTGCCTATTGGGATAGCAGTAATAAAATTAGTAAAATGTTTAAACTAAATTCTATTATGAGTATATACACAGCTGAATTAATAGCGATAATGGAAGCACTATAGTATATTATTCAACGAGCATGTAATGATGGCTATTACTCACGATGATGAAGTTTTCGACACGAGCCGTAGGCGAGTGTCGTAATTCATCAGAGTGAGTAATAGCCATTACATGCGAGTAGAATACGATACTTTTTCTACGAGCTTTTTTTATTTTAATTAGTAAAAAATTTAATTATCAACTACTCGAGATTTAAATTATAATAATTTGCAAAAATACCTAAATGTTATTTACTCCTAGTACGTGGCTAAATAATTGGTTGCCTACTATTACCAAATTCTTATTTAATGTAAAAATACAACTAGAAATTGTCAATATAAGTTCTATTCGTTCCCGAAAAATTATAAGCTTAAATTTGTACCTACTGTCAGTGAATCTAAAATAAATAGGAAATGGCTGTTGTCGGTGGACGTATTTCATATATATGTATAGTTATAATGTATATTTACATTTGACTATATATAATATAACAATATAACTGTACATAATATGTTATAACATATTTAACACAATATAACTTAAAAAAATAAACACATTATTAGTTATAAATTCCAATTAACATAAACAAAATGCGCTAATGTCACTGTCACTAAAATAAATGATAAACGTCAAAATGTTTAGTAAACAATATATAATCATAAAAAAAATACGGACATTGTTACAGTTAAAATTCCTTTAAAAAATTTTCGAAGTTAATTATTGATATAAATTACAATAATTATTGTATTAAATAAACAAGTTTAAGTAATTTTATTTGCAGTTTATATACGATTAATATTAAAAGTGGCATGCGCCACTTGAATCTAACTTCAGCCCGTGAGTAATGACCCATGAGTAACTTCAGCCCGTGAATAATGAATTATTACTCACGGGTACAGTAATGGGTGCTATTATCTATGAAAAAATAGCGAATAATGAACATGTTATTAAACGGTCGTAGAAAAAAATATTTATCTAATATAAATCATTCAAAGTTTATAATTTATAGTGACAGTAAAAGTTCTTTAAGTAAAATTAGTGCTATAAATCCTAAATCAAAAGTGAACTACATTGAATTATATATCATAAATAAAATTAAAGAACTTCAGCAACAAGGAAAGTCTGTTAAGTTAGCATGGGTTAAAAGCCACTGTGGAATAACTGGAAATGAAATGGTAGATGAATTGGCTAAAAACGCGGTGACACAAGGAGTATTAACCTATTATCTTTGTACTCCAAAAGATATTGAATCAGATTTACTCAAAGAGATTAAAAAAGAATGGAAAGAAAGGTATATTGATGAGAACATAAATACAGGAAACCACTACAGATCAATCAGAAACTATATAACAGATAAACCTTGGTTTTCTAAAATGGAGTCGACAAAAGATATGACAAGAACCATATGCAGAATGAGATTTAACCACTGTCTTACACCATCATATTTATTTAAACTTAATATAGCTGATAATCCACAATGTATTTGTGGTCAGTTGGGCAATCAACAGCACAAAATTTTGACCTGTTCTCTTATCTCTAATAAAGTTAATATGTTTTTAAATTCACTGTATTCTTTGACTGATGTCCACCATCCCAATAATTTAAATTATTTATTAACATTAGAAAATAATGAGTTGGTATACCGACTATTGTATAAACATATTTTAGATATTAAACTTAAATTGTAATTGTAAAATATAGAGTAAGTATTTCTTGTAAATTGTTATATGTTAAAAGAAAAAAGAAAAGAAAAAAAAAATATAAATAAAAAAAAATTAAAAAAATAAAAAAAACAAAAAAAAAGAAAGAAAAAAATACAAAAAAAAAATATATACAAAAAAAAATATAAAAAAAAATAATAGAAAAAAATATATATAATAATTAAACAAATATATAATAAAAAACATGTAGATAAAAATTAATGACGAACTTGGACAGTCCATAGTAAAAAGCTTTCGAATTAAGTAGAGGGCTAAAGAAGAATGTTGCAGTTTTTGCTGTGGAACTCTGAACATCATTTAGAAAAAAATAAATAAAAAAAAAATATATTATAAAAAAATTTAAAAAAAAATACAAAAATAATTATTTATTAGTAGAATTGTTTATTAGAGATTAATATTAGTATTAGTTTTAGGATAAGATATGAAAAAATGACTAATAAAATAAAAAATAGTAAAATTGGCGAATGAATTTAGTGTCCGCAGTCATATAAACCCAAACAAACAACAACAACAACATACACATACGAGGTTTGGCACTGACGCCGACGATATGGATCTTTGCCAGTCTGGCTATGTCCTTTCAATCAGATTTTTATTGTGCCCCACTTCTCACTTCTCCATTGTCTTATATTCATGGTTTTCATCATCATCATCAAGACAAATTAGAACATGCAGAAGAGTTGCCAGATACATGAACGAATGGAGGATTGTTCTGAAGAAGTTCTGATCTTTGGCTCATAAAGAGCTGTGACGGCACTGATGATGATCCATATTCCACTGTAATATTTTCTTTGTTGTTTTGCATCTTTTTATCTCTGGACATGTCCCAGCCATGACAGTCTTTGACATTTCACAAATCTTACAATATCATACCCTTCATTCAATTCATTAACCTCATTGTTTCCTATCATACCCTTCATTCAATTCATTAACCTCATTGTTTCTCCTGGTTCTCCATGTGCTGTCTTATTTTTGCACCGAGCCATATACTTTTTTGTCATTACCAGGTTTCACAACCATAGGTTACTAGTAACGAGCAGCCCAAAATTTTATTATGTTAATCTTTAGTCAATAGTAGTGTAAATTTAAAATAGCGACTAAATTCCGTCGATGCGATAGCCGCCATCTTGATGTTAAAGAAAACCGTTTTTGCTCAATATCTCCACCATTTTCAACTTCAACAATAATGGTAATGACTGAAATTGTTGCAAATGCAATTTACTAGAAGTTATTTTTGAAATTTTTTTGTGCGATCAATATTTTTCGAGTTGAGGGGGACAATAGCGGAAGGGGAATAATAATTGAATTGTTTTTCGTTTATTATTAATTTTACTACATAATTGTACATACACAAAAATGGAGAGAATTATATTTTATACAATTTTCATTTCTTTTATTTTTTTCCTAAAATGTTACTGTAATTTTCACTAGTAATACCACTAGAGGTCAAATTATTTCCGGAAATTTTTTTGAGATCATGAATATTTTGAAAATTTCCCGAGTCGCAGACGAGGGAAATTTTCTAAAAATATTCATGATCAAAAAAAAATTTCCGGATATTAATTTGACTTCGCTTGGTATTCGGTAAGAAAATTCCACACCAAATTTGCATTTGAAAATCCAAAGCTGCATGAACAGATTAATAGCGCGCCATAGCTTTGTCAGCAATTATTTAGGCTTTCAAATTCGTAATTTCTACTCATTGTAGTTGCATGGGAATACCATTTCAAGATAGAAAATAGTATATTCTTCAATTTTACATAAGTTTTGAGTAACTACAAGTGATAGAAAATTATTTTTTGGCGTTTTTCTTAACGTGCGTTATGCGCGTTTTAATGGTATGGAATTCATAACCAGCGTCAGCAAACATCAATCATAGGAGGCTGTGATCATTATATTTTGACACTTCAAAACATCAAAAAAAAAACTCGCGTTTTGTTACAATAAATAATATTGCACAGTCAGTAAAACCAATAAAATTCTTTGTTTAAAAAATGAATCGATTTGAAAATCATACAATATGCAAAATATGCGTGAAATTATCTGATGTAAAGATCAATCATCGTACCATGGCTTATTTATTTGAATTAATAGATGATTGTGGCTTCAACTTGAAGAAAGAAAATCTGTTCCAAATTGTCCACGAATATTTGCGTCTAAACTACGCAAAATTGAAAGTACTGAATGGGAAAAAGGTAAATAAATTAGTGTCTAAATATTATATATATTTTATTAGACATAGAAACTTAATTGAAAACATCCAAACTCCTGCATTTTCGCCATTAAGAAGAGAGGAGGTGTCCGAAGAATATAGAAAACATCTTAGCTTTGTAACTAAAATGAATCAAAACTAAATTATGTAAACAAATAAAAACCAGTCTGTCAAAAATGTTCTGTTATTGTAAACGTCAAAAAATTTCCACTATAATTCGCTGTTGGGTACCCCACGAGCAAAAAATTTCCGATAAAATACCTCCGTTGCCATGGTGATCTGTCAAAATAACGTATTTTGATTGGTTCAAAATTACAGGTGTGGAATTTTCATTAAAACTATACTCCGTCCCACCTTGACTTTACAGTATAAGGAACATAGGCAATGCAGTTCTTCTGAGAGTTTTTAGCGCAGTGATGCCGATTTTATCAAAAAGAATTTGTAATCGAACAGTAGAAAGATTCAATTAAAACTGTTTTAGAAAGACAATTTACAATTTTAGGATTCATATGCGTAATAACTATAGTATATCAAATAAACTTAAATGCATATGAATCCTAAAATTGTAGATTGTCTTTCTAAAACAGTTTTAATTTAATCTCTCTAATGTCCGATTACAAATTCTTTTTGATAAAATCGGCATCACCGCGCTAAAAACTCTCATAAGAACTGCATTGCCTAAGTTCCTTATACTGTAAAGTCAAGGTGGGACGAAGTATAGGATTGTTCTGCTCAATAGAATATCAGTACCAACGAATCGCGAGTAAAACCGATATAATTAAAACCACAATAAAGACTTGTGCGTGTGTCTGTCTGTGGTTGAGATATTGACTGCAAAACCTGTGGTTTCATTCGCCTAATCATATTTGACATTGATTCTTATTGACGTATTAATAGTGTGATATGACGTTATTTGCTTAAAATTTATGCAAATAAAAATTTACTCTACTTTACTTGGTTGTACCAAAATTTGTGGAATTAAATAAACGTTTCCAAAGCGATAAAGCAACCGCCACTGGGTATCTCATTGAGAACTAGAATACTCAGTCACTCGAGTTTTCTCCACCTTGCTCTATGGTGTTGAAGCCTGGACAATGACAGAAGCAACACAAAAAAGAATCCACGCATTCGAACTCTGGTGTTACCGTAAAATGCTCAGAATAAACTACATGAGCCATACGACAAATGCGGAAGTCTTGCCAAGGATGAACACGGAAAGAGAGCTTATGCTTATAAAAAAAAATGTGTGTGTACTTTGTACGCACGTAAGAAGTTATACTTCTATTATAATATAATTTCAACGAAATAAATATACCTACTTAACAATTACAATACAAAAAATTAACAATAATTACCAAAATTTAACCAAAACTTAACAATACCAAACATTAAAAAAAAACGAAAAAGTATGAATCGTCCAGGAATTGAACCCGCAACTTTGCGAATTCTCAATCTCTGGTCCAATGCTCTACCAACAAGACCATCAAGGCACATACTATTAACGTGTCAGATATACATATTTACACATCACGGTGACAAGTGAAATATAAAAATAGATGCTTTATTATTTTACGCCCAAGGAAGACAAATCCAAAGACACAAAATTATAATAAAAAACCTTTTAAACCACATTTTTCAAATTGCGCAAGTTGTATTATTAATATTAATGTTAATAAATGAAATATAAATATTTTGACGTTTCACAATTTGACAATATCATAACAAAATTTGATCTACTATTTTTAAAACACTTACCAGTGTAAGATTCTTTAGCTTTGAATAAGCGAGATCGTAGATCGTCCCGGTTGATTGTTGTTATCCACAGTTCTCTACGGCTTCGAGCTAATAGGTTTTTTATCAGTAATTTTGCGGCACTCATACTAGTCACAGTTTGATGGGCTTTCACATTGACATGCAACAATCATCTCTTCTATGTTAATAAGTCCAAAAATATAATATGAAAACTATTTAAAAAGGCAGTATAACCATTAACTTTTTGTTTGTTGTTTCTCTTCCTACAAATTTTAAAACGCAACAACCATACACCATACATAACCAAACCACAGTCCCACAGCTGTGATACAGCTGCCATATTGGATAATTTTTGTCATGTCATTTGAAAATCCAATCAGAACAAAGTTGTAATGCGACTGCGCCGGGATCAAAGGTTTTAATCCTATTAAAATTCACCCTCATATGCGCGTAAAGAAGTATAACTTCAAAAAGAACGGAAAACACAATATTTTGTTCACATAGTAAGAAATAGAAAGTATGAACTGC
Organism: Diabrotica virgifera virgifera; assembly: GCF_917563875.1. Lineage (NCBI taxonomy): Eukaryota > Metazoa > Arthropoda > Insecta > Coleoptera > Chrysomelidae > Diabrotica > Diabrotica virgifera. Next base: position 4,139,909 of record NC_065444.1, on the reverse strand, counting down.
TCCAACTGATAATCGAAAGCAAAATAGCAAAAGGGGACCAGGAAGAAGACGCAACTCTTGCCTTAAAAACCTACGACAATGGACGAATATGACCCCCATAGAACTATTCAGTGCTGCTGCAAATAAGATTAAATGGGCAAATGTAATGACCAACGTCCTTAAGGATAAGGCACCCTAAGAAGAAAAAAGCGATAAATCACAAATTTGCACAGCAAAATGTTGAAACAATTGATCCTAAATATTATTGTGTTTTCAATTTATCAATCAAAGGCAAAATGAAAATTAAATTAAAATTTTTTTAAATAACGAGGGCACATAAATTTAATACACCCTGTATATTGATCTGTAAATATTTATTAGAATTTAGTTTGGATGTAAGTGGATTTCTTTTTTAATGAGCTTTCCGATGAACCATTAAAGACTTTTGTGAATAATTAAAGTGAAAAGGACGATGTATTTAGATTTAAAATGGAAAAAGATTGTTTATTACGGGAACTATAAAATCCACAGGTAGAGGTAATTATCATTTTCTAGAAAAATGGTTTAAAAGAAAGTTTGGAATTTTAATATCTTTGTTTCAACCCGAGTAAATATTGTAGGGTTCCCCGAAAGTAATTAGGATGGTCGGAATAATTTTGAAAATGACTGTTTGTTTGTCGAATGGAAAAGAGAAATGTTTATGATTCTTGGCAAATTGGAAGGGGAAAAGTGGTTTGAATGTTGAGTGAGTTTGAAAAAGAAGTTATTATGTTATTGGCATCGCTGAGGAGCAGTTCGACGTTTTCGTGGATAGATAGTTAGCAAGTACTAGTGGCTGTTTGATAGTGGAGAATAGTGTTGAAAAGTGGAACGAGAGACAGATCAAATTGAGACGAAATACCTCTTTGATTCTGTATTATTGTGAGAAGGAGAGCAGAGAATTTTTGGAGTTTTGTTTGAATCGAGTACGTGTCAAAAGAGGCCCGGCTTGTTGGAGAATTGGTGCTGGTATGCTGATAGTTTAGAAGCTGGAGAACGGAGAGGGCTTTGATGAGTAGCCTTTAACATAGTCAACGAGGGAGAGCTGTTTTGGGTCACGAGAAAACATCAGAGTGAGTGAAGCAAAAGGTCAGTCAATTTATGTGAAAGATATTTTTATGTTCGGAAACTAAAATTTTGAGTAAAAAGCATATGAATTAAAATTCCAATATTTCAAAAAGTAAATAGGAAGTATAGCTAATCTTGCTAATACATAAATTGGTTTTGTTTATTTTGTTTTACCAAAGTCATCGGGAACAAACCGATAAATTGTTTTTTTTTAACTAGAATAAATTTAAGTGGTAAAAATTTCATTCGGACATCTGTGTCCACAGGTTTTAGATTTGATAGATTTTTAGAGTATTGATTTTGATAAATAAAAGACAATTCTGTATGTTTATTTTATATTTTTGATTTATTTCTTTTTCCTATTTTATCCCGATTAGGATCAACTAAGAGATACTGAACCCACGAGAGAAGACAAGTATAACGTAAGATAATTTAGATTTTTTTTAATATTATAAAAAGGCACCCTGAGATTTTTTTATTCATTTTTTATGTATGATTTGCGACAATTAAATAATTAATCAAATAAATAATAATTAATATAAAATTAATAAGAAGCAGATCATAACAATATGTTACAAAGTTTGTCAACATTAATAACATGTATCTAGGAATTGAGATAATGGAAAACAGCCTTTTTAACAAAAGGCGTTTCTTGATTACAGCTTGTATGGAAGTAAAAATGAAATGATTTTGCACATCCAGTCATGAGGAAGATAATATATCTTCTAAATAAAAGTAGCTTTACCAGTTGCCAAAGTCTTTTACCACTAATCCGACAATTGTCCCGAATTTGTAATCTTCAAGATCTATAAATGAAGCAAAAGATTTATTACAAATGGAAGAAACTTGAACAATACCAGGATATTTCAATGGAATTCGAAAATCTGGATTAAATATATTTGAAGTAAGCCAAATAAAACATTTTGACAGTAATACTCTACTTACTAATTTGTCTTTGTATTGTCTGTGTTAACTTTATGTGATTCAAATGTAAACTGTGAAAGAAAATTTTCAAAAGTAAATTTATTAAGGGGATGGGTACGTATTTTCGGCTGCAATGCTATTCAAATGGGGATTCATTTTTTTCGAATCCTGAGAAAACTAATAAGTATTTTTGAAAAATTTAAACGCAGAATGAAAGATTATATTCTTACCGAGGGCGGAAAACCCCTGAAAACTTTTATGTTTATTTTAATAAATTACAAGGGTGAAAAACTAAGAGAAAATGTAGTGTGATTTTTAATTTCAAATATCTCATTCTAAAGCTAATAGGTCTGGATCCCGCGTATGAAAAAAAGTTGATTAATAGCAAGCTGAAAATTTGTTAATAGCTTAAGGGTGTCTAGTCGGACAAACTTTGATATATGGGAACACTGGAACAGGGGAAGTTTTAATTGTGGAACAGGTTAAAAATTTGGAACGGTCAGACCAAAACGGCACATGTATTTTGTCCGACAGAACAGACTTAAACTCTCCGAACAGAGATTAAACTCTCAAGCAAAAATCAGACTGCTATTTATCACCAAATGGGCGTTTTAATGAGTGGAACATGTAGAATATGTCAAATGACAGGAATTATGACAGGTGATAAATAGCAGTCTGATTTTTGCATGAGAGTTTAATCTCTGTTTGGAGAGTTTAACTCTGTTCTGTCGGAAAAAATAAATGTGCCGTTTTCGTGGTGTGACCGTTCCAAATTTTTAAACTGTTCCAAAATTAAAACTGCCCCTGTTCCAGTGTTCCCATATATCAAAGTTTATCCGACTAGATACCTTTAAGCTATTAACAAATTTTCAGCTTTTTTAACAAATTAATCAACTTTTTTTTCGTACGCGGGATCCAGACCTATAAAGAAATTTTTTATTTATTCTAAGGGAGTTTCGGCCCTCGATAATAATTTAGTTTTTCATTCTGCGTTTAATTTTTTTTTAAATATTTATTAGTTTTTTCAGAATTGAAAAAAAATGGACGTGGTGATATTTTCCGAATCGAACATTCGCTATCTTTGTCATACGACGCACTGAGTCAAATAGAATATGATGACAAGACAGTGACAGTTTTAAATATTTGACATGGCATCGGGAATATTTTTAGTTGTTGATTAAATAATATTGATAGTGTATTTGATAAATAATTGATTTAAGACGTGAACTTAATAAAAAATTATTTATTGTTGATTATTTATGGAAGATCCAAGCAGAGAATACATCAGGATACATTCTGTGATCCAAGTATTTTTTTGTTAAAGATGTTCAAAATTGTAAGCGTTTCATAGTAACAATATCTATATTATTAAAAAATCACTTTAACACTTTTCCTCTTTTCTCGATTGAGTATTAGTTTTTGTTGTGTACATATAAATTATTACAATCCCTGAATACATAGTTAGTGAAAAAATTATCACATTTATTAACTGAATTAATAATTTGCAATTATGGAGGCTGACTTAGGTTGTAGCACCATAGGAGAAAGAGAGAGAGAAAGAGAGAAAAGTGTAGGAACCGCTTGGTGAGATTCTTTATATGACATTATGCATTCATCCCAATCAGTTTATCTTCAAAAGAGTTGTGTCAATTTTAAACCGTCAGAAATAATGGTTGCAACTACAAATACAACCAATTTAAACAATAAAGAAACTGATGATGAACTGCAAAAAGTTCACATTAACTGAATAGTGAATTTTTGAAGATATTCTTCTTTAGCGGCGAATTGATTGAGGGTAAAATTTGATTGATCCGCGCGCATGCTCACACCGACAGTATGGTATTAGTTGTTATACGGGCTCTGATTGGGTGTTGAAATTTTGAAATGATCTGTCAATAATTGTTCAATATGGAGGTTATCGGTAAACAAAATATTGTATAATATTAGTTTTTATTGATGTGTGGACAGAAATAAAATCAAATTTATAATTATAGTGACTTTTTAAATGGTTTTGAAAAGCTGCAGGTACGTAATTCTAAATGTTTCAGTTGGAAATACCTAATAGTTTCAATACCTATCTATTTGGAAAATGTAAACAAAATAATGTAGTTACCTATTAGTAGGAAATGCTTTAATTTACATAATCTGATTACGAACAAACTTTCTACAAATCTTACTCTATATTTTGTTGTATTTTATTTCGACAAAAATCAAACTAATAATTTTATTAAATTCATATAAATTTATGGTGTAAACATTTAGTTTGTGTATATTCCCACATGACGTATACGAGAGTTTGGTGCAGTTTGAAATGGCGTCAACTTTCGTATGGCGCGGTAGACGTGAAGTGGGTTTAAGCCCCAAGCAAGTTATTATTTTTTTTATTTTTTTTTATAGATTTTATGATTGTAAGTATATTATTATATAATTTTTGAAGATATTCTTCTTTTTTGAAAGTGGTAGATAAGAAAGTTAGTTTGATTTTTAAATAAAATAAGTACAAATAACCTTTTAAGTATATTTACTTCGTTTAAATTACCTATTATATAATAGAAGAATATCTTCTTACGTGCGTACAAAGTACACACACATTATTTTTTTTACTTAAGTCTTTTATCTTCTCTATAATTTGACTGTTTATTATAGTTATTTGTTTATTTGTCTTCTTTTCTTTCTTTTACAAAAAATTAAATATTATGTTACTTTTTTTACTTTGTTAATTTCTTGTTCAATTCAACTTCTGACTTCATTTACCTGATAACTCTGCTCTTACAGAAAAATACCTACAAAACAAATTGGTTTGGTGGACTGGCCTTTATATGCCTATATCATTAATTTTATATAGCTAAATCGTTTTATATATGATCCTCTCAGTTCCTACCTTTTAAAGAGCATACCTACATTAAATTCTTTCCTATACTGCATACCTAAAATCTATTCTATGAATATATGACTATTTTGGATTATTGCGACAATAAATATTTTATTGTATAACATAAGAAGTACCAAAGTAAATTGCTCGTAGGTAATGGATTTTGATAAGAGCTATGACCTTGAAAATTTCACCTAAATGTGTACTAAATCGGCATGACTCATAGCTCATGTCAAAATTCAATACCTCAAATAATTATTAATTTAAATTAATAATAATTATTCCAATAAAAAGGGTTGGAATTTATAATGTTGCACAGTAGAATATTCGTTGTTGCAAATATCCAAAACAGTTGTATACTGATGGAATAGACTGTACTTATGTACATATATTCCCAAGAATTTAACCTTTTTTTATTTTTGTGATTTACATATTTAAATGATTACAATGTACATACAGTACAACCTGCCATATCCGGACCTCCCCATATCCGGACGGTTCTGCTGCATGCATATACCGAAATCTACCGAGAAAGGCAGTCCTGTTGTTAGATAACGCACCCTCTCATCCCGACCCAAAAGAACTAAAAGATAGCGAAATAAAGTGTCTTTTTTGCCCCCAAATGTGACATCCCTCTGTAAGCCTATAGATCCAGGTATTATAGAATCTATAAAGCGTGTCTATCGACGAAAGTTATTGACGGCGTTGATTACTGGAATGTATGAAGGAGAAAACATTTCAGAGACTATAAAAGAAGTGGTCTTGATATCCGTATTTTATCATATCCGGATTTTTTCATATCCGGATCGGTCTGTCGCCACATTGATCCGGATGTGGCAGGTTCTACTGTATTTTCAAAATACAAAATCCAAAAAAAACTTTACATGAAATTAGTTATGGCACTAGAGTGACTGCTCTAATTTCCAAATTATAAACATGTACATTTTATCTATACATATATAGCAGTAGAATTTCTCATTTCCATGTAGAAGGCGGGGATCAAATCCCAACAACAGTGAGAACATCTAGATATTTTTAAAAATATTTACTGCCTCATGTCGACTCAGCCTGAATAAAATCAGTATCTTGGGTAAGACCAAGGGTAAAAATAGGCAATTGAAGCATAGCATTGGCACTGTTACCTTCCTTGTATAGGCCTAGGCCCTAGAGATAGCAGACTACCCTGCTATAATTCCAAAGTCACGTTAACAGTATAAAAGGGAGACTATTATTTATTTTATTTTATCTAAGTATAGATAAACATTAAGTAAACAAATAATATCTAGTAATCTATTTTTAAATATTTGTTAAAGGCTTAATATAATTCTGCAATTTCTTGCCACTCCCTGTTTTCTGGGAATTTTCGCAGGAATTTTAAATATTACCGTCAGAAATAATTGTTGCAACTACGAATACAACCAATTTAAACAATGAAGAAACTGATGATGAATTGCAAGAAGTTCACATTAATTGAATACTGAATTTTTTTTACTTAAGTTTTTTATCTTCTCTATAATTTGACTGTTTATTATAGTTATTTGTTTATTTGTCTTTGTTTCTTTCTTTTACAAAAAATTAAATGTTACTTTTTTTACTTTGTTAATTTCTTGGTCAATTCAAATTCTGACTTCATTTACCTGAAAATTTACAGAAAAATACCTACAAAACAAATTGGTTTGGTGCACTGGCCATCTTATATGCCTATATCATTAATTTTATAGTGAGCGGCCGTGGGTAACGGCATAAACGCTGGCCTCATACGCCAGTAGACGTGGGTTCGATCCCTGCCAAAGACAAACCATTTTCATTTCCAATAATGACACGAGCCGTCTCACCGTGCCTCGGAGAGTACGTTAAGCCGTCGGTCCCCCTGGGCTAGTGTACATCGACACTAGTTACTTGAAACAGGGTTAAAGATGTAATTGGCGCTGGAACTATCCGAAAGGATCTCCCCGGCAAAAATGCCATACGATATTATTATTATTATTAATTTTATATAGCTAAATCGTTGTATATATGATCCTCTCAGTTCCTACCTTTTAAAGAGCATACCTACATTAAATTCTTTCCTATACTGCATACCTAAAATCTATTCTATCAATATATGACTATTTTGGATTATCCTGACAATAAATATTTTATTGTATAATATAAGAAGTATGAAAGTAAATTGCTGGGTAGGTAATGGATTTTGATAAGAGCTATGGCCTTGAAAATGTCACGTAAATGTGTACTAAATCGGCATGACTCATAGCTCATGTCAAAATTCAATACCTCAAATAATTATTAATTTAAATTAATAATAATTATTCCAATAAAAAGTGTTGGAACTTATAATGTTGGACAGTAGAATATTCGTTGTTGCAAATATCCCAAACAGTTGTATACTGATGGAATAGAATAGACTACTTATGTACAATATTCCCAAGAATTTAAACTTTTTTTTATTTCTGTGACTTACATATTTAAATTATTACAATGTATTTTCAAAATACAAAATTCAAAAAAAACTTTACATGGAATTAGTTATGGCACTAGAGTGACTGCTCTAATATCCAAATTATAAGCATGTATGTACATTTTATCTATACAGGATGTCCCAGACTAATTTATCAAGGCTCTATCTCTTAAACGAATACAGATTTTCGAATGGGACAAAAACTGATATATTCTATTTGTAATACACTTTAATATAGCGTAGAAAAAAATCATCCCCTGAATATTCATCCCTTAGTTACAACCCCTAATTTTAATTTTTTTAATAGCAGCCTGTATATTTTTTTAGAGTTTCAGATGTGGTCTTCTCTCGTCTATTCAACAGATTTTTTAATTTTAATTAAGAAAATATCAGTTTATTTTTAACTTCTGTTCATTATGAAATACTTACTAAAGTTAGAGGTTGTAACTAAGGGATGAAATTTTAGGGGATAATTTTTTTTGCCATATTAAAGTGTATTACAAATGGAATAGAACAGGTTTTGTCCTATTCGAAAATCTCTATTCGTTTAAGAGATATAGTCTGGATAAATTAGTCTGGGACACCCTGTATATAGCAGTAGAATTTCTCAATTCCACGTAAAAGGCTGGGGATCGAATCCCAACATCAAGAACATCTAGATATTTTTAAAAATATTTACTGCCTCATGTCGGCTCAGCCTGAATAAAATCAGTACCTTAGGTAAGACCAAGGGTAATAATAGGCAACTGAAGCATAGCATTTGCACTGTTACCTTCCTTGTATACCCTAAGCCCTAGAGATAGCAGACTACCCTGCTATAATCCCAAAGCCATGTTAACAGTATAAAAGGGAGACTAGTATGTATTATATTTTATCTAAGTATAGATAAACACTAAGTAAATAAATAATAGTAATCTATTTTTAAATATTTGTTAAAGGCTTAATATAATTCTGCAATTTCTTGCCACTCCCTGTTTTCTGGGAATTTCGCAAGAATTGTAAATATTACAAATTCCAGGAAATTGTAACTGATAATAAAACCTGTAATTTACATACCTTGAAGTCAGGGTGATTTCCTAATGATGCAATCCAGTTTACAATATTGACATACTTCGAAAGATATTCCTTTGAATTTTTTGGACAAATACTGAGGGGATATAACGTACCCCAAATAGCTATATCTGCAGCAGTCAAACAATTCTAAAAAAAATTGTATTTAAAAATAAAACAAGATTATCTTTAAACCCAAACCTACCTTAACCAAAAAGTTCTTGTTCTGCAAATTCTCATTGAAAAATTGTAAGGCAGACAGTACAGAACTTTTGAGTTTTTCATTTTTCGAAGAACCACCTAGCAAATGTGACAATTGTGGTGACAATCCAGTGGCTTCCCATTCTAGTAAATTGTAAACTTCCTCGAAATTTTCACCATTTATAGGTACAAAATAGCATATTGCAGAATTTACAGTAAATAATGTTTGTTGATTATCTATTTCTACATAAGGTAAATGCTTAGGTTGTGGAATAGAGCTATCTAAAATTGCACAAAAAAAATTTAATTTAAAAAATTGTATGTTTTCTACATAAGGAAAATTGCATCATTTCCACGTGGGGTTTCCCAACTTACCGTTGGTGTTCACTATTTTCAATTCAACTGTACGTTTAGCCACATTTTTGGCTATTATAAGTTTTAAAGTCGCCGGATTGTTCTCATTTGTATAAATTAATACCATTTTGATTTTAATTCAAAAATCATTAACGAAATACACAAGTACTTTACACTACAACCCGGCAGGAAAATGACACTGACAGCAGTGACAGCAGGAGGATAGGTTAACAATGATAAAAACTGTTTGCTTACGATAGCGAAAAGCGAAATGTGCACGACACACTGTTTGATTGAGCATGAGCATAAATTAATTGAAACAGTGTTGCCAAATCATTTCTAATGTTGAATGTCCAGGGCCGGACTGGATATTTATGTTTTAATTTTGTTTTCACCCAATTTTGAAAAAATGTGAAAACTTTGAATTATCCACGTCCGTCTGTCCGTCTGTCTGTCTGTGATCACATCTCCTCCGTCAATATACCAGGTAGAATGGCAAATGAGGTGTCAAATGAAAGCTTATAATCCAAGGATGGTACTAAAGGTGAGAAATAACCTAGGCCGTCTGACAGTCGGTCTGTCCGACCGCGAATATAACTCCCCCGTCCTTATACCAGGTAGAATGACAGATGAGGTGTCAAATGAAAGCTTATAATACAAATATGGTAATAAAGGTCAGAAATTTTACCTAGGCTGTCTGTCCGTCTGTCCGTCCGATCGCGAATATAACTCCCTTAATAACACTATATGGCGAAACCGATATATTAACACATCCTCCGTCATTTTACCAGGTAGAATGACAAATGAGGTATCGAATGAAAGCTTATAATCCAAGGATGGTACTAAAGGTGAGAAATTTGTCATAGGCTGTCTGTCCGTCCGACCGCGAATATAAGTCCTCTGTCACTATACCAGGCAGAATGACAAATTGAGGTATCGAAAGAAAGCTTATAATCCAATGATGGTACTAAATGTGAAAAACTTGACCTAGGACTTCCGGTTTTAGAAATGCGACCAGAAGTACTGTTTTAAAGTCACCGAAATAGTACAAGTGATATATATTATTCGACGCGACTTCGCAAGAAGAGAACAAATATATACTTCCGGTTTAATGACTGTCTGCCCGTCTGTCTTTCTCCTCCGTTATTAATACAGATTGAATGACAAATGAGGTGTCCAATGAAAGCTTATAACCCAAGGATGGTATTATAGATGAGAAATTTGACATCGGATTTCCGGTTTTAGAGTTGCAATCGTAAGTACTGTTTTAAAGTCACCGAAATAGTATAAGCGATATATCATCCGACGTGCCTTAGGAAGATGAGAACAAATGTAAAATTTTGGTTTTTATATCATTTCCGCTTAAAAAGTTCTAACCAGTAGTGCCGTTATAGTCGCAGAAATAGCACATATTACACATCAATCGAAGCGTATTGAAAATTTTAGTTTTAATCTTTAGTTTCTGTTTTGAAGTCATTTCTGTTTAAACAATGATGACCCAAAGTTTAGTACCTTGTATTTATAAAAAATAAATACCTTGCATTAATTTTTTTTTCTCGGCTGTGTTACAGATTTTTATAACAACTGATAAGAACATTCTCGGTTAATATTTCGAGAGTTCTCAAAATAATTTTTGTATTTATTTATATGTGCTAAAAAAAGAAATATTTAAATAAAACTGAAAGGGTACGGTAAAGGGTTAAGATATGCAAAATGCCTCACTCCCAGAATTAAATTTTATTATTTTTTTTTACGTTCTATGCAACTAAAAAATGAGATAACGCGGATTTTTAGCTCGCCACCCCCCTTGCCCCTACCCCCACAGCCAAAAACGTAGATTTTAGATTTATTTTTTTTAGTTGGGTTTCAATTGATTTAAAAAATTTAAAAAATTCACACGTGTAGCTAAGGCTTTTACAAAACACGTCTATTTTTTATGGACCCGTAGATCGAGTGTACATAACCTCAAATTTTTTTCTAACTTTTTTAAAACCTATAACTTTTTTTGGAGGAGGCTGCAGGTCCAATTCTTTTTGCATTTTGTGTATTTTATCAAAAGCTATCTCTCTGATTTTTTTCAGATTTTTCCGTCAGGTGCGCCATCTTGAAAAATCAGGAAAACTGTATTTTAGGGGGTTTTTAGGGATTTTCTCCATTTTATTGACTGCAACATAGATCAACTGAAGATTTTTTTAATAGATTATGTATAATTTGAAATAACTGAGTATTTTAGGATTATCAAAAATTGGGCAAAACACCTTTAAACCCCCCAAAGCCATGTTTTTTAAGTTATGTAAGGGTTTTTGCGGGCTTAATGATATTTTTTGAGATCGATAAAGCCTGAATATTTTTTTTTAATTTTTTTACGTTATATGTGATTAAAAAATAAGACTAATCGCATTTTTAGCCCACCACCCCCTCCCCTGCCCCCACAAAAACGTCAATTTTTCTATTTTTTTTTTGTTTAGTTGAGTTGTAATTAATTTAAAAATTTTATGAGGCTTCTACAAAACATATCTATTTTTTTATAGACCCGTAGGTCGAGTGTACAATACATATAACCTTTCATAACCAATACATATAAACTTTGAGTTGGTCACTTTATGACTTTTATAATAATAATTTTTAATCGAGTTATTAAGCCTTGATAATGGCTATTTTCGCGTTTTTCAAATTTTAAATTGCATGTAACTCGACAACAGTCAATTTTATAGAAAAATCACAAGAGACCTTTTTTGCTCAGGTTGATCCAGAAAATCTAAAACAAATTTGTCCTAAGTGAAAAAATTGATTTTTTGAATTCGTTTAAAAAATTGTTTAAAACTGTCTTACAAAACTCTTTGACAATACAGATGTTATACCTGTAATAGACGAAGAAAGCGATGAAGACTTTAGAACTGTAAAGTGTAATACCAACGAATATACTCTCCGAATACTCCAAGAGTATATACGGAGCTATATATTCTTTGGTAATACTTTCTTTATTCTTTTTATGGTGTTTTACGTGGCAGTAAACGTGAAGCAAAATGACATTTTAATAGGCAGAGCAGAGATATAGGTTATGTAGATGGTACAAGCACATGTTTGAATAATTAGAATATGTATACATATGTATGTAATATAAGGTAATATTAGGGTACCTACTAAATACAAACTAATGAACAAAGAACAAAATGTTTTGATTCACAAAACGACAAGAAGTATGATATATTAAAATAATGTATTTTTCTTAAATTGATTATTCTGTTTTATTTTTGTTTTTTGTATCCTACCTAAAAGATATCACAATGACATCTTACTTTATACAAAAATATTGCAAAAATTTGAAATTATTTTGTTAAATTGTAGTTTACTTGAGGACAAACTGAGCAACAGATATACTGAGAAAAAAATGAAAACCAAAAAATGATGATTTATTGGGCAGGTTGAGAGGGAGGAGGGCTAAAATTGAGCTAAGGCTTATTTTTAAACACATCAAACGTAAACAAAAACGAAAAAAAATATTCAGGCTGTATTGATCTCAAAAAATATTAGGCCTGGATCCCGCGTACCAAAAAAGTTGATTAATAGCAAGCTGAAAATATGTTAATAGTTTAACGGTGTCTAGTCGGACAAACTTTGATGTAGGTATGGAAACAGGGGAAGTTTTAATTGTGAAACGTAATTTTAATTGTGGAACGTGTCATCCTGGCAAGTTTATGATTGTGAAAACTAGCAGGTTGTTTTTAAGTTTATTCAATAGCAAATTATATAAAAATCCCTAAAAACTCAGTTATTTCAAATCATACCTACATAACCTATAAAAAAACCTTGAGTTAATCTATTTTGAAGTATATAAAATGGAGAAAATCCCTAAAAGCCACCGAACAAATCAGTTTTGCGGATTTTTGAAGATGGCGCACCTTACGGAAAAATCTGAAAAAAGTCAGAAATATAGTTTTTGATAAAATACACAAAACACAAAAAAAATAGACATGCAGCCATCACAAAAAAAATATACGTACCTATTAAAAAACAAAAAAAAAGAGGTTATAATATGTACACTCGACCTTCGGGTCCATAAAAATAGATGATCTGTAAAAGCCTTAGCTTGTGCGTGTGAATTTTTTGTAATTTATAATTTAATAATTATTAATTATTCTAAATGGGAAATAAGCCAAAATTTAATTAAAAAATGACCATTTAGAATAGTTAATTACAAAAATGCCACAAAGAAATAGCTTCAGAATAACATTTGTAATTGCAAACCAACTTAAAAAAAATAAATTCGAAAAATTGACATTTTTGGCTGTGGGGGAGGGGGAATAGGGGAAGTGGGCTAAAATTGCGGTGAGTCCTAATTTTTTAAAATCATATAGAACGTAAAAAAATAAAAAAAAATATTCAGGCTGTATCGACCACAAAAAATATAATTAGACCAGCAAAAATCCTTACAAAACTTAAAAAAAAAACATGGTTTTGGGGGGGTTTAAAAGTGTTTCGCCAAATTTTTGAATATCCTAATATACTCAGTTATTTTAAATTATACATAATCTATTAATAAAACCTTGAGTTGATCTATGTTGCAGTCTATAAAATGGAGAAAATCCCCAAAAACCCCTAAAAAAAAAACAGTTTTCTTGATTTTTCAAGATGGCGCACCTGACGGAAAAATCTGAAAAAAATCAGACAAATAGCTTTTGATATAATACACAAAATGCAAAAAAAAATTGGACCTGCAGCCCCCTCCAAAAAAAAGTTATAGGTTTTAAAAAAGTTAAAAAAAAATTTGAGGTTATGTACACTCGAGCTATGGATCCATAAAAAATAGACGTGTTTTGTAAAAGCCTTAGCTACACGTGTGAATTTTTTGAAATTTTTAAATCAATTGCAACCCAACTAAAAAAAATTAAATCTAAAAATCTACGTTTTTTGGCTGTGGGGGGAGGGGTAAGGGGGGTGGCGAGCTAAAAATCCGCGTTATCTCATTTTTTTAGTTGCATATAACGTAAAATAATTAATAAAATTGAATTCTGGGAGTGAGGGCATTTTGCCTATCTTAACGGGGGGTACCCTTTGCTGGGCAAAGTAGCGCCCATGTGTACGGTAAAAATGACTCAAAATTAGTAAAATCCTATATCAATCGATGCAAAGTTACACAAAGCGTTCAAATATCGACTTCCAGTTCTACTTTCGATTACTTTGGGTGAACACCTAGAAGTTACGAAGTCCAATTACTTGTTTAATAATAAAAATGAACCATTAATAAGCAAATGAAAACTGAGATTTGAGATATCTACCGAGCTTATACGAAGGTAAAACTAGGCAAGGTGACAATAAAAATCCCAAATTTTTGCAGTTGGATGAATCTTAATGAAACTTTTTGCATTCGATTCGTAAGAGCCTTAGGAAACTTTGTGAACGAAAATGATGATAATAAAAATGAAAATTGCATTCTTGAACAAGTAAATGCATTTTCCAAAATGCATTTCGAAGTGATGAAGAAAGATAAATTTGTAATTCGGGAAAATTTGACGAAAATGGGTTCAATTTTGCTAGCCGAGGGTCTTTGGGCCGCTGCACACAAATATCCTTACGATGATGGTCTATGAGGAACCAGGTTGCTAGGATGGGCCTTGTCTCCTGGAATTTTATGGAATATGGATACAAAATCGATGCAAACTCATTACTGGGGGGTCTTGGGGTCGCTGAACATTAATATCACGTCGTCGATGGTCTCCAAGACACCTGGTGCCCAATATAGGCATCGTCTTCTGAAGTTTTATGGAAATTTGATACAAAATGAATGGAAACTAGTTGATTGGGGGGTTTTGAAGTCGATGAACACTTATATCACGTCGCTGATAGTCTCCGAGACAGCTGGTGCCCATAATGGGTCTCATCTGGAGTATTATGGAAATTTGATGCTAAAGTTATGCAAATTCGTTACTCGATTGTTTTTGGGGCCGCTGATCACGAATATCATAACGACAATTGTCTCTGATGCACCTGGTGGCAAGGACGGACCTCCTCTCTTGGAATTTTGTGAATATTAGATACAGAATCAGTGTAAAAAGTCTTTAAAACGTTGTTTTTGGAGTCGCTAATTACGAATCTTATGACGGCGATGGTTTTCGACACCCCTGGTGGCCAGAGAGATATAGGAGATATATAAAATCAGTGTAAACTCGTTACTCACATGTTTTTTCATCGCTGAACACGAATATCATATATTATGTCGGCGATGGTTTCCGAGGCACTTGATGAGCTGGATCAACTGATTTTGTATTGCATTTCCATAAAACTACTGTAGACGAGTCCCCTCTTGGGCACCTGGTGTCTCGGAGACCATTGACGGAATAATATTCGTATTCTGCGATACCAAAAACCTCCGATTAAGTAGTTTCCACTGATTTTTTATCAAATGTCTACAAAACTCTAGGAGATGATGCCTGTCCTGGTCACCAAGTGTATCGGAGACCACTTCGTTATGATATTCAGGATGAACGACCCCAAAAACCGTCTTTGGGGGTGCTATTCTAACATCTTGGCAAAATGCGCAAATGAAATGGAACTGGGCAGGACACATGGCACGGTCAAATGACGAAAGGTGGACGAGAAATATTGTACATTTGAGACCACGCGATCAAAGTCGTAGTAGAAGAAGACCACAAAAACGATGTGTAGACGAGATCAAAGTAAAAGTGGGGAGGAACGGACAAAACAATGAAGAATGGAGAACTCATGGACAGATCTTTCTCCACCAGTTGATGCAAACAGGCTGTCTAGGCAAGGCGTCTTTTAAGTATAGTTTAGTGTTGATAATTCGTATTAGCGAGTTATACCTAGAGTTTTATCCAATAGGGGGCACGACCCTCATTTTCAAATCGTTGTTATCTCTCTTGTTTCATTTTTTCTTTTGTTTGAAACGTTGACTAATTAAGATTGGCTTTTCTACCTCCCTTTAACCTTTCAAGCTACAAT
This sequence comes from Diabrotica virgifera virgifera, assembly GCF_917563875.1. Taxonomy (NCBI): domain Eukaryota; kingdom Metazoa; phylum Arthropoda; class Insecta; order Coleoptera; family Chrysomelidae; genus Diabrotica; species Diabrotica virgifera. The sequence goes on along the minus strand of NC_065444.1, from coordinate 4,124,001 downwards.
CCTCAAAGGGTTTCTGAAAAAACAACATCTCGTGTAAACTTTGTATGTACTCAAATTAGTTTAATATAACAGTCTTCTTCAGAAATGAATTCGATTTTTTGAAGTTATACTTCTTTACGATCGAGGGTGAAATTTTATACTTGCCTGGCGCATGCGCAAACAGACAGTACGTTGTTCGTTGCTAATATTTCAAATTATGTATGTATCAGCGCAAACAAGTCATTAAAAGAATATATTAGTGTTTTTAGTAAGTGTATTATTTATTATAATTTTTGTGTCGTTGGATTTGTCTTCCTCGGGAATACAATATTTTATAATAATAGTAAGTATATTTACGCCCGGTTTCATAATCAACTTAAAGTGAACATTAACTAAAGTTCACTTTAACGTTGACATTTACCCATATGAATTGCATTGATAAAGGTACCAACTTAAAATTTAAAGTCCGCATTAACTGATTATGAAACCGAGGGTTACTTTAAATTTTAAAGTATTTTTATACCTCAATTACTTGGTCTATTGAATTTGTCAGTATGTATGAGAAATCTTGTAAGCTGTCAAAGCAAAGGGAGTTTGGCTCGGTGGTAGCGCGTTCGGCCGGAGATCGAGAGGTCCCTGGTTCAATTCCGTGTGTTATCTAACTTTTTTTGAAGTTATACTTCTTTACGATCGAGGGTGAAATTTTATAATTTCCTGGCGCATGCGCACACAGACAGTATATAGTTCGTTGCTAATCTTTCAAATTATGTATGTATCAGCGCAAATAAGTCATTTAAAGAATATATTAGTGTTCTTAGTAAATGAATTATTTATTATAATTTTTGTGTCTTTGGATTTGTCTTCCTCGGGCGTAAGATAATAAAATATCTAATTTTATTCTTCACTTTGATCTATTTGTCACCGTAATGTGTAATTATATCCGACACGTCAAAATCACGGGGCTTGATAGCTCGGTTGGTATAGCATTGGACCAGAGATCGAGAGATCGCGGGTTCAAATCCCGGACGATTCATATTTATTTTTTTTATTTTTGGTATTGGTTTTGGTTCATTTTTGGTAATTATTGTTAATTTTTGGTATTGTAACTGTTAAGTATATTTATTTTTTTTTGAAACTATATAATAGAAGTATAACTTTTTACGTGCGTACAAAGTACACACACATTCTTTTTTTTTCAATAATTTACATTTTATTAAACAAAAAGGCCGTAGTACCACCCTGTCCAATAGAGCCAAGCCTAATCTGTAAAGGGGGTGTGTGCTTGTTTTTATGGTACACCTGTTTATATGCACTATGCAAATTTTTATAAATAGGTATAATATGCATTATGCATTTAAAAATCCTAGATTTTAAAATCAATTGACCAAAATTAAAAGAGTTTTTTTTATATGAGATAGCATGAAATTTGTTTATAAAATACAACAAAGTAACCAAAATGACAACTCCGCTTAAACAATGACAAGACATACAAGGTTTATAACTACGCAAAATATCGGCAAAAGATAACAAATATTATAAACATTAGGAAAAGTACACATCATAATTAAAATTTCCAACAATAATTATTAATATTTATAGAAAACTAAAAATGACAAATCTCATTTTTATGAGTCACAAAATATATAACTATCCTTGTCTACTACATGGCGGGCTATTTAAAATAGAATTGATAAGTGATCAAAAACAAGAATCTTTTTTATTTTTTTCGCAAATTGCCCACGTAGATTTTGCGTTTAAACTCAGACATCTGAATATTGAATAAATTTCACATTCGTATGAAAGGCATAAATAATGCATTATTGCACTTTTTTACCTTTTACCTATAAACCTGTTTTTGTCTGCGCATGTGCCGAGTCAAAAATATCAATCAGAATCGCGTGGGCCGCCATTTTGATAAAGTGCTTTGTGTTTTAATGGTAACGCGGAATTATTGGAATGATTAATGGATTGGACAATACCTAATTGATCAAAAGGAAGTCTCCTGTTTTTCGGGTAAGTAATTAAACATAAGTAAACACAATAAACCGGTTTTACGGAACTTTTTCGACCAATTGTTATCAAAACATACAAAGCGGCTTCTAGTTCTGTTTGTAAACAGTCAAGGTAAAAAAGTTGATATGCGTCTAGGAATGATTCATTTGTTATAAAACTTGTTCAGATTTCTCTGAATCATTTCCAGTTTTCAAGATTTTATTACCGGATTTTACAAAGCGGGAAAAAGTCTACGCCTCTTTTTAACATAGGAATTTTTGCTTCATTTCTAAAATCAATAAGGCTCATTTTAGCTTAGTTTTAAATTTATTTCGCGTCTAGGTTTTTTTTTGTAATTTTTGGCATGAGCTTGTTTTAGTTTTGATTGGAAAAAAGAGAATGTTTGATGCGGCTATCGGAATTACATCATTCCCGAAGTGTAAAATCAATATTGCATTTCACAGGTGTTGCTCATTATCTTAGGATGCATATTTACTTTTCTGAGTTATTTTTGTCTCAGAAATGGATAAATCAATGTCTGAATTGTATTTTTAAGCAGATTATATTCATATTTTTTTGTTTGTATTTGTATGTTTTTGGTCCAGTATTCTATAAATTATTAGTAAAAAGAACCCAAAATTTTATAAGAAATACATATTACCATGGGCGCCGACAGGATTTTTTTCCAGGGGAGTACAACTGAATTCCAAAGATAACCAAGTACTGTTTTTAGAAGGTCTTTAAATACATTAAGAGCACCCGAAGTCCCATTTAACGACAATGTTAACATTATTCACATATAGTCCGTCCGCTATAACTTTTCCCATGCGGTACAATTCATTTTCAATCAAATTAAGCAAAACATAAATTGAAACGAACGTCGATGTGTATATACATTTTGTATACTGTATACCAGGGGTGGGCAAATACTTTTAAGCGCGGGCCAAAATAAAATTTTCAAAATATCTCCCGGGCCAGAGACCTCTATACCATACCCAGTATGTACTCTGTGCACACGCTAATGTTTTTGGTGGATGTTTTTCTCTGCCCAAAAAATTTTTTTGACAACAATACTATAAGTATCATTTTAAAGAATTTGGACAAAGGCATTTGACTGTTATTAATATATAATACTAATAATAAATTGTCATAGTTGGGTGTGGGTGTACATGCGAACCATTTGTTCCCAGTAAAATTACGAAATTTTTAATTTGGTCCAATATATTAAGCCATAACAAGGATCCAGATACATACAAGCACTTAGAGACCTAATTTTTTCTTTATTTTGAAACTAGATACATTGTTTAGTCCCGCGTAGATTTCTGTAAAATTAGAGTAAAAGAAACATTTATTTTAATTTTTTATTAAATACTCTTAAAAAAACCCAAAAAGTTTGGATTTTATTTTACTTGTTTTTGTACATTTTTCAATAAACCTTTACGCGGGACTTGATATTATCTATCTACAACTACTGTAAAAATTTGGACCTTCTATCATTTAAGGATCCAGAGATATTTGACATCAAAAGTTAAAAACTTAGTATTCGGGAAATCGCAAAAACATAAAACACTCTAATAGGCTATAAAGCTACCAGTACATGGTAAGTTGAGTGCCTTAAGTCGGAGTGCCGGACTTTTCCTGCCCTTAAGGGTTTTAAGCCCCTATTGTCAAAAAGATATCATGTAGGTATTTGGTTTACAAAAGTGGAGGAAGTTTCAGTACAACCATACAATCTAAACTGATATTTTTTATACCAAAAGACATCATCACTCAGCCATGATTTGTCCATTGTTGAACATAGGCCTCCTCCAGATATTTTCATCCTCTTTTGTTTTGTGCCTCTGCTATCCAATTGGTCACAATTCTTTTGAAGTCATCTGTCCAGCATGTTGGTGGTCTTCCCTGGCCTTGCTTGTCTGCCTGTGGTCTCCATTCAAGCAATTTTTTGTCCACCTGCCAACTTTCATTCTGGCAACATGTCCCTCCAATCTCCATTTTTTGCCTTTAAAGGCTGGGACACGCATATCCGCACCAAGCAGAGACAGCATAGCCAGCCTTGCTGTCTCTGCTCGGAGCGGTCACAGTGTGGATATGTGTGTCCTGGCCTTAATATGTGCGATAATGTTTTCCACTCCTGTTCATCTACGAAGTTCTTTGTTTCTTAGTCTATTTCTTGTCTGTCTTCATATGAAATGCAGTCATGTCTGCAAATGGGTTAAATGTGTACTCCATGACTTTTATAAATTGTTTAGTTAGGCGACAAAGTATCTATCACACCCCTCTGCCAATTTTTATCTTTTCAGTCAAAACAATGAATATTCACATACCTGTACCAAAAGACATAAAAAAATCTTAAATAACATTCCTAACTTAAAACTTTCATTTAAATGCAAAGATAACATCAAGTCAATTTTTTCGCATACTAAAGACAAATTTAAAAAAACTTCAAAAAGTGGCATTTATAAATTGTCATGTGGTGAATGCCCTGTGACCTACGTGGGTAGAACGATGCGACCTTTGGATACTCGTATCAAAGAGCATATGTCAAAGATCGATAAATCTAGCTTTGGTCATCATTTATATGAATCGAAACATAGCTTTAGTCCACAAAGAGATAGTAGGATCTTACACAACATACCTTATAATAACTATACCAAAATGAATCTACTAGAAGATCTAGAAATAAGTAGAGAAATGAAAAGAAACCCTCAAAACTGTGTTAACACCCAGATTCAATTAAATTGTAAATTTGATCCTATTTTTAAGAAATTTCTTTAGTAATTTTGGTTTAGTATACAGTATACCCAACAATTTATGAAAGTTTTTTGAACATTACTTTTAGGTATTCTTGAGTTTTCGTTCATTGTTTACATATTTGTAAACAAGTAAATATTTGTTATTTGTCTGATTTAATCAATAAGATTTTTAATTTTAATAACAGCTTTCGAACTCTGAGCTTATCAAATGATATTTCTCCTAGGTATGATTTCATCTAACTTCTTCTACACTTGGTCAAACTATAACAGTTTTGTTTTTTGGAAGAATTTTGATAACTTTTAATATACACGTTAACATTTCACTTCAATAGTAATAATAGAAAAATTTTTTTTGAAAATTTAACTTTAAAATTTAGTATCTTAACTTTAATTTCATTTAACCTATACATGGCTTTTTAGTCATTTTCAATTTTTAATTAATATTTATGAACATAGAGGTCGCATAAGATTGTAGTTCCTTCTTTATCATTTTAATAAATGACAGTCTTCCTCAGCTGATCTGCTGTTCATGTGGGCTCAAAATGGTTTGACTCAGCCATGTTGTCTTACTAATTAATAAAAGAATTTAGATGTGATTTTATTCACTTTAAAGGGTTATTATACCCTATATCTGTGGCTTTTGCCCAGTATTTATGTTTTTTATTGTGTTGTTTAGCAATTGCTCTTCTATGAAGGTTTTATAAGAGGACGTAAGTTTTTCACTTATTTTTTATATTAAAAAATCTTATCTGAAATATGTCCTTTTAGGAAGCTCTGATGATGACACGTTATGTGTCGAAAGTATGTAGCTGATAATAAAATATTTTTTACACACTATCAAAAGTTTTTTTGAAAACATACACCTGTTTGCCGTTTTGACCTATTTAGAAGTGTGTACAAGTCTTGCAGTCTTTTCCAACAAAAAAGATAAACTCAAACTACATAAAAGATGTAAATAAGACCTTAAGTACATTAATTTTCCCAACTAGTGCTAATATATTTTTTGGTATCAACAATTTTTTCTTTATTTTTGGATATTATTGGGGTGGAATTTCCCCATTACCGCCTCAGAGATTCACCACTGCTCCAGATAGCTGTCTGCATTCCTATCTTCAAATGATAGCTTATCTGTGTTTTATATTGTACCATTGATAAAATGATTCATTCTAGTGTCACCTTTTTATGACAATAATTGAAATACCATGATTAACTAACAATGTTGAATGGATTGAAGATCCATTCAACTTGTACAGAACTGTTCAAACAACCTTATAACCTTGAATGTAAACTATTCACAATTTTGCTCTTCATTTCAAGTACCCCAAAAATTTTTGGCTGCTATTTTTTAACTGGAATGTCGGGGGAAATCATTAAAAGAGATATAACATCTCCTGAGTATGAAATTTTTACTGTGTCATGTTTTTTATTAACATTTAAGCAAAAAAACCAACACTTTTTTCATTCATTTCAATATTGTGAAATAACTACTTATTGTACATAGATGAAAACGTTCAACAGGTAACTGTCTTGGAAAATACCTTCTACCAATTCTATTAACCCAGCACCTGCCACGTGGGGTGCTAACAGCAACCCATAACACATCTTCATCAAATATTTCGTATTTCAAGTTTGGTAACAGTGCTGTGCATCATTGTAGCTTTCTATAATATTATACAGCATAGATCTGTTTGCGTTTGAAGTGGTTATTTAGTGTCATTCTAAACTTGTAGCTCTAAAGTCGAATTGGGGTCTCATCAGCTGGCAGTTTAAGTTTTAATTTTTTTTTGTGTTTTTGATAAACAGGTCAAAATTACATTTTTTATTGCAATAAGTGATTTAAATTATTAATATAGACTCTATACTCAATAAATCTTATTATTTTTAGATATTTTACTTCACTTCATTTATTATGGCTTGGTACTTGGTAATTTGTTTATAACACCTTTTTAATTTTATTTTTTAACTTTTATAATATTAGTAACTAATAAGTTAATAAAACATGTTTTTTTATATTCTTATGTTACTCAACACATTATTTTGTTTAGGAACAAGTAGATCACAGACAATTTTTAAGGGGTGCTGTGAGCACCCCATGTGGCAGTTGACGTCTTGCAAAGCCATGTGGCAGGTGCCGGGTTAACATTCTATTCAATATACATATAATCAATTCTATCCAAGTTTTCTGTATTTGCCTTTTATTCTCATGTTAACTATTATTTTCAGTATAAATGGGTGGTCATAATGTGGTTACGAAGTGAGAAAAGAAACAGGGGATTTCATAAATTTTCCTTGGCAGCAAACAAACCCAAAAGAAAACCTAAAAAGACTGGCTGGGTTCCCAAATCCAGAACCGTGTCTCTTTACAAAAACTGTCTTAAATCAGTCAAAAAGAAATTTGTGAAAACCAAGGAACCTCAGAAGCCGCTGAACATTTCTGAAGAATGTAAAGAAAACTATCAATCCCAGGTAGTTCCTGAATTATACGAAGAAGGGACCAAAACTCTTGAGACCTTGAATAATGTCCCTCCTACCAGTGATATGTCAGCAACTAGTAGATGTTACGAGTATTACGATAGTACTCCTTCTGGCACCAGTTCTTATGAAACACAATCTGAAATGATCAATACAGACCTTCCAAAAGAAATAGAGTATTCCACCATCGAACTAAATACTATAGAAAATCTTAATTACAATGAAAAAATGCAATATATCGCCGATAAAAAAGCTTGTGAATATCAAAAAGATAAATACCAATATAATATGTTTGCAGAAAAAATTTGCGAGACCATGTATTATGAATACCCTTCTATGAAAGGTGAATATCCGGAGCTCCAAATAGATATTAACGATCTAAATAACGTTAACACTCAAGATTTTACCAACATGTTAGATGAGGAAATGTCAAAAGATGTTAACATGCAGAACGTGTATGATTACACTACTTTGTATACTTCAAATATTCCTGATAATCACATGATCACTAGTGTTTCGTCACAAGAAGTTGAGCGGCTAGATAGACAACCAGAACACATTGAGGTTGAAGATACTTGGGATGCTTTTGATCCGTATTTGTTCATCAAACACCTGCCACCTTTGACTTGTGAGATGAGAGCTAAGTGCCCTGCTTTACCATTGAAGACGAGATCTAGTCCAGATTTTAGCCTGGTAAGTTATTAATTATAAGTTTTATTACAGCTATAACAGGACTTCGTCACTAGAGTCAATCATGGTGTATAATAATTTTTTTTTATATTACATACATATTTTAATTTACAATCTGCTTCATTGAAGCTATAACTAATAGCCCAATAAATGACTGTTTTGGAGTGTAATTTCCAGGGGCAACTCCGAATTGTATGAAAATTTCGATTTAGGTTCTACTTACCCTCCACTTCAAAGTTGAATTTGTGCCGTTGGTTGCTTTTACTTGGGGGGTGACATTTACCCCTTCTCGGGGGTGAAAAACGCGTGTTTAAAATAAGGCCGGAAATGGATAAATTTACTTATTTTAAGCACCTTTTGTTCTATAAAGTTTTTTACGTAAGTCAATACTTTTCGAGTTATTCGCGATTTAAAATGTTGATTTTTCGACAAAAAAAAACTACGTTTTCTGACCGTTTTTTTCAAATAACTCAAAAAGTAAATATTTTATTGAAAAAAATATTTTTAGCAAAAGTGTACCCTATAAAAAAACGAAAAAACTGGTGTACCAGTAAAGTCTACTAATTGAGTAGAAGCAAAGTTGTAGCTCATGAAAAATACGTTCTTATTCGTCTAATTCCAAATCGAATAATTCAACCCGAAATCACTGAAGAAAGCAGCGTTTTTCGGGAAAACCTTATTAACATTTTTAAAGTATCGAAAAAAAGCTTATTATTTGTTTTTTACAAAAGTTTACAGCATCGAAAATAAACGAGTTAAACTGAAAAAAAAGTTGGCCCCTTTTTTTTGGCAAAAAAAATCGTGAATACCTCCCTCTATTTAGCACCCTAAATGAAATTAATCGTTTGGCTTTACCATCTATTTTAACTGTATGTGTATTGTTTATAATATTATGATCTGTAAGTTTGATTGGTTTGAAGTGCTTATTTTTGAAAACATTTGGTTTTATAGTAAAAAAAATTTTCTAAAATTTTTTGAAAAATTTCATTTTTTTCAAAATAACTTAAAAAGTATTAGTGATAAGAAAAATCTTAAAAAGTAAAAAAATGTAGGTTTTGCTATTATTAAATATGCTAGTTTAATTTTGTTTCTCCGTAAGACAAAAATTGGTTAAGATATGGCTGTTCAAAATTTGCATACACTCATGATTAGTGACCCATTCAAGCTTTCTCAATTATAACCCTTTCAAAAATAAACACTTTAAACCAGTGAGACTGACAGATCACATCAAAAATAGATGGGTAAGTAAATTGTTTGTAAAGCGGTAGCGATTAATTTCATTTGGGGAGCTAAACACGGCGAGATTTTCATGATTTTTGCAAAAAAAAAGAGGGCCAACTTTATTTTGAGCGTAACTCGCTTATTTTTAATGCTAAAACTTTTGTTAACAATTAAAACAAAGCTTTTTATAAACACTTTAAAAAAGTTTAAATGGGTTTTTCATGAAAAGTGCTTAATTTTTCAGTGATTTCGCCTTGAAATATTCGATTTGGAATTAGACGAATAAGAACGTATTTTTCATGAGCTACAACTTTGTTTTTATTTGATTGGTAGACTTTATTGATACACCATTTTTTTGGGTTTTTTATAAGCTACACTTTTGCTAAGGATATTTTTTTCGATAAAATATTTACTTTTTGAGTTATTTGCGAAAAACCGTCTGAAAACGTAGTTTTTTTTGTCGAAAAATCAACATTTTCAATGGTAAATAACTCAAAAAGTATTGACTTACGTAAAAAACTCTATAGAACAAAAGTTGCTTAAAATCAGTCAATTTATCCATTACCGGTCTTATCTTGAACATATGTTTTTCACCCCCGAAAAGGGGTGACTGTCACCCCCCAAGTAAAAGCAAACAACGGCACAATTTCAACTTTGAAGTGGAGGGTAAGTAGAACCTGCTAGAAGCTGCCCTATGACAACCCTCCTATTATATTTTTACATTTGATCGTATATTTAATTTATTAAGTCTGTTGGCCATAGTTTCTTCAATCATCTTTCAAATCCAGGAGGAGCTTTTAGAAGTTTTGCTTCATCATCTGGATGACTTCTCAGTCTATTAAGGTAGTTCTTTGTGATTCTTCGAATTTCTTCCTCTACGAAAAGTGTAGCAGTGTCCTCATGTAGGGTTTTATTGCTTACATACCAGGGCACGTGGAATATTATTCTCAATATTTTTAATTGGACTCTTTGTATTATCTTGATATTTGATGACTTTGAGCAACCCCAGGGTTTCAGTGGTTGGGATGTCTGTGGTAAATAATAGGTAAAGGAGAGGACCCTGTGTTACACCTGATTTAATGGGAAAGTGTGTGGAGGTTGCTGTTATATTTTACATGGAAGTAACAATCTTCAATGTAGGATGTATAATTAGCAATTTAATATTTAGGTTTAGAAAATAATAAAAAGTAACAAAGGGATTTGATATTTTTTTAAAACTTGGTATTCTTAGGTATTTCCCAAGGTACTTTTCACATAAATGATCGTGGATATATTTTCAGGTGCTAGATCTCGACGAAACTTTAGTTCACTGTAGCCTACAAGAACTCAAAGATGCCAGTTTTCATTTCCCGGTGCTATTTCAAGATTGTTCATATACCGTATACGTTAGAACAAGACCTTTCTTCAGGGAATTCATGGAAAAAGTCTCACAGATGTTCGAAGTGATACTTTTCACAGCATCTAAGAGAGTTTATGCAGATAAACTACTTAATTTGTTGGATCCGGAAAGAAAATGGATTAAATACAGACTTTTTAGGGAACACTGTGTTTGCGTCAATGGCAACTATATTAAGGATCTTTCCATCCTCGGCAGGGATTTGTCCAAGACTATCATAATCGATAATTCTCCACAGGCATTTGGTTACCATGTAAGTATAAGTGTAGTACAGAAATATCTGAAATTGCCAAGGTCAAGATCGAAAAACTTTGATTACGAGGCGTTGACAATTCAATCAGGTTTCAACGGTTTTTAGGTTTTTTATTTGTTACCTGTTTGACAGGAAAATTTCCTCCTGTGTTAGTTTTAAAACATTGTGTATAATTTCACTGGATTGTGCAGTTGGTGTCCTATTTTGCATGGCACATGTAATATTCGTGTTTATTAAAAAAATATTAAATGTATTCTAAAATAAACAACTATTCAACAGTTTTATGTGACAGTGTCACAAAACCACTGATTTCGTGCACAATACATTTTAAATTGATGTTTACTCTTTGCACCAACACATTCAACTGAAGTCCCCTCTCCTTGATTTGCTACCTGACTGACAGTTTCAGATATATCTGTACAATTGTACTTCATTTTTGTACTTTAAAGTCAAACGTAGCCAGTTGAAATTTTGTCTTCAAATAATTTTAAATATTTATGTACATTTCCATTTGTTTTAGTTGAATAATGGTATTCCCATTGAAAGTTGGTTTGAAGATAGGAGCGACTCTGAGCTAATAAAGTTGGTACCGTTTTTAGAGAGTTTGGTGACGGTGGTAAGTAGTATACATGCAATAACATATCGGCATTTGAAATGTAAAAGGTTGTAATCCACAAGTCAACTTTTCTCAGTAAGTAGAAAAACTGTTCCATTTAAGTAATTTGATGAGGAATTACCCTATTAATTAAAAAAATTATTAGGTTAATTTCTCATAAATTAAAAAAATTATTAGGTTACTTTCTCATAAAATTACTTAAATGGAACGTTTTTTTTCAAACGGAGTAACAGGTTTAGAGCGCAAAGATGGCAACATATTATTAAAAAATTAAGAGATTACCGAAAGATGGCGGGAACATTTTATGGAATTATTAATGGGAGACAACAACGAAATAGAGAATGACAGGGAGGAGTACAATTTAAATGAACAACAAGATGATGATGACATAACATACGAAGAATACAAGGAAGCAATTTTAAAATTAAAAAATGGCAAGGCTGCAGGACACGATAATATTAAGGCTGAGCTAATTAAATATATGGAAGGAAAAGGATTACAATTACTATGGAAGATCATAAGGAGCTGTTGGCATACCAGATGCATGCCTTGAGATTGGACTCTTGCAACTATTCTACCATTACACAAAAAAGGTGATAAACATAAGTGTTCTAACTACAGGGGAATATCATTGTTGGTAGGTGCTAGTAAAATCTATGAAATAATACTAGAGAAAAAGCTGCGAGAAAATATCGAGGCCACACAGGATGACAGCCAATGCGGCTTTAGGCCAGGGTGAGGTACAACCGATCTCATATTCACAGTGAGACAGTTATCAGAAAAAGCCCTAGAGTCTAGAGCATAACAGTAAGTTGTTTCTCTGTTTTGTGGACTTGGAAAAAGCATTTGATCGGGCGCCACGTAACAAGATCTGGGAAATATTAAACCGTAGAAATGTGAAACCGAAGTTAATCCAAGCAATAAAGAGTACATATAAATGTACACGTAATGATGTAAGTACGAACAATCACTCATCTCTAGAATTCTACACAAAGACAGGTTTAAGACAAGGTGGTGTTCTGAGTCCTTTGTTATTCATCACTCTAATGGACGAAATTGCAAAAGAATGCAGGGGTAAGGTAAAAAGAACTAGGGTTGGGGTGTATTAACACATTATATTGGGGTAAATCAGAAAAAGATTTGCAAGTGAATGTGAATGTTTGGAATGAAGCCTTTAACCTTGGCCCCCAGGGGGGGGCCCCTGGGGGCCAAAAGACCAAGGGAGGGAAAATGACCCCAGGTCAAAAATGTCAAAAATGACAATTAACAAAAAAATGAAGTTTCTTTTTTTTTGGCATGGACTTTATGTCATTCAGCCAGTCACAACATTAGTATTAGTGTCATGTGTAGTGTGTATGTTGAGTAAGTGTCTTGTTACTTTGCAAAGTCGACGTCATTAGCGTAAAACTACTTGGAATTACACATTATAGACGGTATTTCACTAAACATCAACTTCAGAACATATTTTTTATTCGTAAAATATTGGGAATTTTTTTTATTTCAAAATATGAGGATATCTAGGATGATATTAAAGTCAAATAAAAAAATAATGAGTTAAAAATTGAAAATACTTTTGAATTTATTAAAGCAAAACATACGCTGGGGTCACAATTTCCCCTGCTTGGTCATCCGAAGGTTAAGAAATTTGGGATGAAAATAAATATTGAAAAAACAGAAGCTTTAGTAATTCGAAAACTCAAGAAAATATAAATATAAAGCTGAATAATGAGACCATTACACAAGTAGAGGAGTTCCTTCAAGTATCTAGGATCAACAATGAATGGGCAAGAAAATATAGAACCAGAAATACACAGCAGCGTAATGAGTGCAACAAAATTATACTATGCACTAAATAATTTTATTAGGAAGAAAGAAGTAAGCCTGAAAACAAAAATGAAAGTATTTCAAACTGTATACGAGCCGGTGCTACTCTACGGTAGTGAAACGTGGACAGTGAACGACAATATCCGTAGTAAAATTCAAGCATGCGAAATGCGATATTTACTTGCGGTATCCGGGGTGACCAGACGTGATCGTATAAAAAATAAAGACCTACGTGAAAGGTGCGGTTTAGAAGGACCTTAGACAGACTTTATTATTTATTATTATTATACGGGATAACCCCATTAACAGAAAAATTACAGTTAAATATTAATACATTTCCAAAAGGTAATAATAAATTCAATGTGTTAAATATGACTTAATTAATCTAAAAAATAGAGAGTTAGAAAAGTATAAAAATACTGAAAAATTTCATATGTCACGAAAATTAATATATAACATAAATATTGACTACAAAAAAATATACAACATACAAACATAACACTTAAGAGTATAAAAATAACATCACAGAGCAAGAGATCTTTTTAATTGATTTAGAGTTATATTAAATAAATCAAGTTCGTAATTATTTAACAATCCCATATACCTATCAAGTGGGTTGTGAACGCCATACAATGTTCTATGGAAAGGTATTTTAAACATATTATGGTAACGGAGAGCTTGATAAGGAACATTAAAATTAATCTGACTTAAAAGATTGGGAGAATCTTTAAGTCCATTTATGATCCTAAAAATGAAAACAGCACCTGCTATGTCACGGCGTACCTTAAGTGGAGGTAGGGACAACTGTTGTTCAAGAAAAGAATAATCGTGATTGACAATGATAGTTTGTGTATAGTAAGCACATGATCTCAAGAATCTATGTTGTATTCTCTCGATAGTATCAATATGAGTCTGGAAATAGGGTGACCAAACCACAGAACTGTACTCCAAGAGGGACCTTACTAAGCTACAGTAAACAAGCCTAGTAGATTCAATAGAGAAGAATTTGCAATTTCTTGTAACAAATCCCAAAAGTTTAGATGCCTTCACAGATACAGCATTTATATGCTCCACAAAAGAAAGCTTCTCATCCAAAACAACACCCAAATCCCTAACGGAAGATACATATTCAAGTGGCTGATTATTAATGATGTAACCTGATTCAATTCTACTGACTTTCCGAAAGAAGCTTATAAAACAGCATTTCCTGGCATTCAAGAAAAGTTTGTTTCGAACACACCACTCCTGCAGTCTATCAAGATCCTCCTGCAACAACGCCTGGTCCAACAAACCATCCACAGGTCTCCAGAATTTCAGATCATCAGCTAGCATTAAGCATTTACTATTCAAAAAGCAATTATTTATATCATTAACAAAGATGATAAAAAGAAGCGGGGAAGTATGGCCACCCTGAGCAACTCCGGAGCTTACTGTAATAATATCAGATAAATAGCTACCAATCTTCACTCGTTGAGTACGCCCCGATGAGGAGTTCTTAATCCACTCGACAAAGTTAACATCAAAACCCACAGACACCAGCTTTTCCAAGAGTATTTGGTGATCAACACGATCAAACGCTTTCGAAAAATCCGTGTATATGGCATCTATCTTGAAACGAAACAGTTATTGTGGTTCGGACATATGGCGAGAATGAGTGAAGGTAGAACTGTAAAGAGGGTAAAGAAAGCGGCATCTGACAACAAACGACGAAGAGGCAGGACAGCAAGAACGTAGAACGCAAATATTGGAGAGGCTTGCGTAAAAAGAAATATTGGGTGGAGAGAAGCAGAAAGACTAGCTACCGACCGAAAGGCATGGAGACGTCTGCTTTTTCCACTTACCTCAACACCGTAAGGTACAAGAGGACGCCGGACGGCTTAATTAAGTAAGTAAGGAACGCTTTTTCTACTTCCTGAAAAAAGTTGATTTGTGGGTCATGTCACAAATAAGCGTGTTGTTACTGCCTTCTGTTCCCAATTAATTAAAACTCTTATTTCTATTCAAATACATATATTTTTGGTTTACCATATCGATGACTAAATCATAATAACTTGTTTATAATCACGACCTATCTTAAACGTGGTTACTGCTAACTATTACAATAATCATAATAATAATAATGGTATCATATCATCGGGCGTTTACTTATATATTAGAATGAACTTTGCAACCTCACGCGTCGGCCTTGGTCAAGGGCGGACAATTTACTTTCAATAAAACATCTTTTGTACAGGGTGATATTATAATACCACAGTCACAACCTACTCAAAATATCAGGGTGCAGATGGGACCCTGTCGCGCAATTCGCAGCAAATAAAATAGTTGTATGTTTTTAGGCTTCATTTTATTTCGGTTATACATACGCATTTTCAAGGTTCACGAGGTTTTGCACCAACTCTACCTTTCAACCATCGATTTTCTTAATTAAGATTTTGGCGTATTTCCATTAAATTTATATGTAGTAGACAACTTGTTATTACTTAGCTAGATATGTATATACATAAACATTTTTATTACAGAAAGAAGATGTCAGACCGCACATTCGGAATAAATTTAAGCTGTTCAGCTATCTACCTCCAGATTAGGATGCGTAAGCCTAGACAATCTTGTATGAAAAACAAAATAACATGTAATGCATTGTACTTTTCGTTACTTTTTACGTTAAAGTACTGACTAACTTTAATATTACGTGCCTTTTTGGATCAACACGAGAATATTGATGTATAGATAAAAAAATTTACCGTATAACGTTAAAAAAGAATGACATGGAAGGTTTGTTAAAATAGTTATTAAATATTGTCAGTACTATTACAGTACTTTTAAATAAAGAAATGGTTTAAGCTAAAAATTTAAATAAATTTGGAGTGTTCTTCTTTTTTGATTTTGCTCAGTATTGAGAAGCAATCAATATCATTATTTTAATTATACAGTATCTGTAATAACCACACAAACCCATGGATTATACAGGGTGTCCCCGAAAATAGTGCGTTCCTTTAAGGTATGGATATAATACACAATTTAGAACAAAAAAGTGAATTTTTGGAAATTTAATGACTGTGGAAATTTAACCTAATAACCCCTTGTTTATTTACTATTAAGGTGTGATTTTTGGGGTTGTTGAGATATTATGTACGTACCTGCAAAATAATGGATGTGGGTTTGGTTGATATTTACATTATTTTACCTACCAGATGCAACTGACCTACAAACCTACTTTTTTACTCTTTAGATTTTTGAGTTGCGCGTTGTTGCCAGACTTCAATTTGCATATCAAAATGTATTTTCGTTTTTTGGTCAAACGGATCAATTTAGAAAAAAATGTTATAAGACTTTTTTGCTCTACATTGTGCCTTCTACCTATACCTTTAAAGAACGCACTATTTTCGGGGACACCCTGTATACCTAACAGGTATGAAAATCATGGGTCAGTGTTGGGGAATCAAAAAGGGACAGATTTATATATTAAATAAATATCGTATTGATATCAATCATTTAAGCAATGTGCATAAATTAAAAACTTACCGATTTACTTACAAATTATCATCTCTTCCTCTTCTTCTGTGTCGAATTTGTTGTCTGGCCCGATTAGAATGATTATACGTAAAGAACTATACAAGTTAAGTTATACATAAGATACAACTTCTTTAATGTTATTACCAATTTACTAAAGCTAGATTTTTCGCAGTTGATTACTGTGATTGTGTAGAGAAACATACTGCTGTCGGTCAAGCGAAGCGTAGAACAGGGGTTACTGAGAGGGTATCAAAGTTGCTTTCCTACGAAGGTAATTAAATCCATTTAGTGGTGGCTGAAAATCAGTACACACATTCTAAATTAAATATAAATAAAAGTTATTATAGTCGGTCAGCTGTATGACGGGACAGAGCCGGTCGGTGGCCCCAATGAATGTACAGGGTTATTCACTATATTTTGACCCCCTTGTAAACTGCTTTATTTACAGAATTAGAAAAAAATGTAAAATACAAAAGTTATTCGATTTTTACATTATGATTTTTTGACATATATATCGTACTAGTGACGTCATCCGTTTGGGCGTGATGACGTAATCGACTATTTTTTTAAAGGGGAATAGGGGTCGACTGTTAGCTCATTTGAAAGGTTATTCATAAACATTAACATGATTAATTATGCAGGGTGGCCAATAAAATTTTTTTAAATTAAATTGTTTAATAATTCAAAAAAAAATTTGAACACCCTGTATAAATAATGATCTTAATATTTATGGTACTGTATAGAGAATTGAATAACCTTTCAAATGAGCTAGCACACGACCCCTATTCTCATTTAAAAAAATAGTCGATTACGTCATCACGCCCAGATGGTTGACGTCACTATGTCAAAAAATCGAATCGTAAATAAAGCAGTTTACAAGGGGGTCAAAATATAGTGAATAACTCTGTACATTCATTGGGGCCGACCGACCGGCTCTGTCCCGTCGTACAGCTGACCGACTATAATAACTGTTATTTATATTTAATTTAGAATGTGTGTACTGATTTTCAGCCATCATTTCATTTCAGGATTTAATTACCTTCGTAGGAAAGCAACTTTGATACCCTCTCAGTAACCCCTGTTCTACGTTTCGCTTGACCGACCGCAGTATGTTTCTCTACACAATCACAGTAATCAACTGTGAAAAATTAAGCTTTAGTAAATTGAAAGAGATTTTTCAGCGCTGCCTCTCCGTCTATTATTATTTATTAAGTTGATTGCTTTTCAACACTGCCATGGTAAAATTACTTTGGTTGTTAGTAGTTGTACAAGTAGCTGGTTACTTAAAACGTTTGGTTGTAGATGAGTGCAATAATCGAAAATATGTGATTAATTACGAAAAACAGATTTTAATGAGAATTGGAAACGATATGTAGCTTGTACAGCGTTGGTCAGTATTTTAAAAAGATGTTTTTAAAAATATAAACATAAAACATAGTATTGTATTGTAAAATTCTTACAGAACGTGTATATATAGGGGAACAAAAAAATTAGACGTTAGGTTTCTTGCCATAAACAAGAACATTTTTCCTGATCAATAGATTAGTTGCAATACTATGCACAAAAAATATTATTTGTTTGTTATTTGAGGTCTGGATGCGTCTAATGTTGAAATGACTAAAATCATGAAAAGAATTATGTTGATTTTTGTTTCGTGGGTGTTCGGGAACGATTAACTTAAATTAAAACAAGTGTAAAAACAACAACTTGTCAATAATATATTTATTTGTGTCGGTAAAATAGCGTGAATATTTCTCGAAAGAGGGTTTGTTATTCTTTGCGAGTATGGTGGTGTGTCCGCGCCAGGTGGTTGCTGTGACTATACTGAAAAAAACCACAAACGCTAATATGTTTGTGTTTCTACCATCTAGCCAGAAAGGCGATAAATTATTTAGATCTGGCGTTTAAAAGTTGAAACATTTCTGCAGTTTTAAGAAACGTCTTCGAATGCATTTCCAAAGTGAGTTATTGACATAAGGTCTAATAAGGTAATTAATTTATGGGAAATTTAGTTTATTAAACTGAACACATCAAAAATATCTGGTTAGGGATACATTTCGTTTCGTAAAACGGGCCCTTCTTAGCATCTGGTTTGTATATTAAATGTGAATTTTATATGACCCATAGTATTTCGTTTTGAGAGAAGAAAGTTAATATTAAAAATTAACAATTAAAAAATAATAATAAATGAAGCGTGTCGGCTATATTTTATTGAAAAATATAAATAAAAACAAAAAATTTAATGTAAAGATGTATACAAATTGATGTATAAAAATTTCTACAAATCGACTTTAGTCTTTTACTAGATCGTCTAATGAGTTACTTCCTTTGAAATACATTCTCTTTTTAGTTCAATACAACGAATCCAGCGATTTTCCAACTTCTTTATACCATCCGAATAAAACAATTCTGTAAACTCTGCAAAATAGTTGTTTGTTTTGCCAATTATCTATTCGTTCGAGCTGATTTTTGTATTTACATGCCATCTCCCCAAATTTGGGAACACGTAATAATCGGAGGGGACCAAATCAGGAGAATAAGCTGAATGAGAAAACAATTTGTAGCCAAACTCAAGAATTTTTGCTCTTTGTGCATTTTGTGGAGAAACAATTTTTTCCTCCTACCTATGGGACCATTACTTGCTAAATATCATAAGCTTTGTCTTCTTTACTTTTATATCGAGTCCATATTGTTGACTGTAATACGTGATTTTGATACTAGAGTGTCATCTGCATATCTGATGTTGGTTAGCCGGTACACATTTAGTAGAGAGTACCTTTTTCAGTTTCATGCAAAGCTTCGATAAATATTCTTTCAGAGTAGAGATTGAAGATTAGAGCAGACAAAATACAGCCTATCCTCACTCCCTGCATTATCTTCACATTTTCAGTGTATTCACCTTTAACTCTGAAATTTGAGGTCTGATTCCGGTAAAGGTTTCTAATTATTTTCAGATCTTTGTTGTTAATTCCTGCTTCTTTTAGCATTTGCATCTTCTTGACGTGTTGTACTCGATCAAACTCTTTCTCGAAATCAACCAGACATGCGTATACATCACAATTGACGTCTCTGCATCCCTGGAATAGGACTTGTATTGAGAACAAACCCTCTCTCGTACCAACAGAATTTATGAAACCAAACTTGATGGGGAAATTTGACTGTCACAGGGATTTTTAAATCACAGCGCCTTAATTGACCAAGGAGGTTACTTATGAGACCACTAGATACATTATAGTCCAAGAGGCAGCGCTGAAAAATCTCTTTGAATTTACTAAATGATTACTGTGATTGTGTAGAGAAACATACTGCGGTCGGTCAAGCGAAACGTAGAACAGGGGTTACTGAGAAGGTATCAAAGTTGCTTTCCTACGATGGTAATTAAATCCATTTACTAAGGCTGAAAATCAATACACACATTCTAAATTGAATATAAATAAAAGTTATTATAGTTGATCAACTGTATGACGGGACAGAGCCGGTCGGTCGGCCCCAGTGAATGTACAGAGTTATTCACTATATTTTGACCCCCTAATCGACTATTTTTTTAAATGGGAATAGGGGTCGAGTGCTAGCTCATTTGAAAGGTTATTCAATTCCCTATTCAGTAATATAAACATTAACATGATTCATTATACAGGGTGTCAAAAAATTTTTTTAAGTAAATTAATTGTTTAATTAATAGTTCAATTTTTTTTGGACACCCTGTATAAATAATGATCTTAATGTTTATAGTACTGTATAGAGAATTGAATAACCTTTCAAATGAGCCAGCACACGACCCCTTCTTCTTTAGGTGCCGTGTCTGTATTCAGACGTTGGCCGTCATCATGTTTACAATTTCCTGAAATCTCTCTCTATCGGCTGCTGCGCGAAATAATTCTTCTACTGTGCAGCCACACCATTGTCTAATATTACGCAGCCATGAAAGTTTCTTTCGACCAATCCATCTCTTTCCCTCCACTTTTCCTTGTATTATAAGGCGAAGCAGATGGTAATTATATGGCCGAAGTATTCTGTTTTTCTCCTCTTTATGATGCTTATGAGCAGACGTTCCGAATTCATCATTTGAAGAACATCTTCATTGGAAGTGTGTGAAACCCACGATATCTTCAGGATTCGTCGATAGCACCACAATTCGAATGCTTCTATTTTGTTTAGCATTGTGGTTTTTAACGTCCATGTCTCACAACCATACAATAGGATAGACCACACATAACATTTCAGCACCTTCTTTCGAATATTCATCGACAGGTTTCTATTACATAAAACTGGTTTCCAGGTCATAAAGCCTTCCGTGATATTTCGATCCTAGTTATTATCTCTTCATCAGAGTCACAATTTACATTTAACCAGCTGCCAAGGTACTTGAAATGATTTACCCGTTCTAACTCCTCTCCATCAAGAGAAAGCTGACCTTGATCTATATTAATCTTTCCAACTACCATCCACTTTGTTTTTGAAATGTTGATTTTAAGGCCTCTCCGATAGCTTGCTTCACTGACTAGATTTAGTAGTGTCTGAAGATCTTGTAAATTTTCAGCAAGAATGGCTGTATCGTCAGCGTATCTAATATTGTTGATTACTTCTCCGCCTAGCCTTACTCCCTCTTGTGTGTCATCCAAAGCCTCCCTAAAGATTTCTTCAGAGTACAGATTAAAAAGGGTGGGTGATAAAACACAACCTTGTCGTACTCCACGTTTTATCGGCAGTTTTTCAGTACGACTGTCTCCAATTTGGATAGAGGCTACACGACCCCTATTCTCATTTAAAAAGAATAGTCGATTACGTCATCACGCCCAGATGGATGACGTTACTAGTACGATATATATGCCAAAAAAATCATAATTCAAAAATCGAATAACTTTTGTAT
The DNA here is from genome assembly GCF_917563875.1 of Diabrotica virgifera virgifera. Lineage (NCBI taxonomy): Eukaryota > Metazoa > Arthropoda > Insecta > Coleoptera > Chrysomelidae > Diabrotica > Diabrotica virgifera. The sequence continues at coordinate 4,102,419 of NC_065444.1, read as the reverse complement.
TTTACATTTTTTTCTAATTCTGTAAATAAAGCAATTTACAAGGGGGTCAAAATATAGTGAATAACCCTGTACATTCATTGGGGCCGACCGACCGGCTCTGTCCCGTCATACAGCTGACCGACTATAATAACTTATTTATATTCGATTTAGAATGTGTGTACTGATTTTCAGCCTTAGTAAATGGATTTAATTACTTTCGTAGGAAAGCAACTTTGATACCCTCTCAGTAACCCCTGTTCTACGTTTCGCTTGACCGACCGCAGTATGTTTCTCTACACAATCACAGTAATCAACTGTGAAAAATTTAGCTTTAGTAAATTCAAAGAGATTTTTCAGCGCTGCCTCTCCGTCTATTAATAAGGACCGATTTTTAGAAATTTGAAGTGATATACACTATTTTGCAATTGAATAACGAGATTTTTTTCTTTATGCGTTTCATGATAGTTATTAACTTCTTTTGACGATTTTGGCTGTTACAGCATCCAGATCGCATGTTAGGATTAGGTATAAGTATTATATCTCCATGTTGTAATGTTTTATATTTTATTACACAAAATCTCATTTACCCAAACCTAGTATTCGAATAACGTGTTGAAATTTTTTGAGTTATTTAGTTAAAATTGTTAAGTATCTACTATTTTTTTATAAATTGATTTTACATTTATTTATATTTTTATTCCAAAATCTAATTCATGTAAATGGTTACTTAGACGCAAAATGTGGATAAATCCGAACTCATAAAAATGTTCTATGTATCATAGATGTTAGCCACTTATTTATACTGTTTTCCTTCACTGTAATTGCTCAGCACATTGAGTTTTTGTCAGTATGCTCTGAAGGAGTTTCCAAAATGTTGAAATTTTGAAGCCTCTGTAAAAGTATCACAACAGTTTACATAGTTTTTTATTGGTTCGTCTCTACCAACTATTTTTCAATTTATTCCTCCATATACTTATTAAAATTAATTTGTTGTTAACATCCCTAACTATTTATTTTTGTTTTGTGCTCATAGATGTCACAGGCATCTATGAGCTATGTATATACAAAACAAATCACTACCTTTTGGTAAAATTTATGAAATTGGCAACTCTGTCCGTTCATTTGTATGAGTTCAGAATATTTTGCAATATTGAGAGCCTCTAGATACTCATTTACCCTAATTCCTTCTGGGGTATCTAAAACTGGGTGAAAATGAGAAAATTGGAATAGAATACCTTGCGTTTTGGTCTTGTTTCAAAGACATACTACATTGTATCAAAATTTGACACCATTTGAAAAATAATTTTTTTTATTAAATTCGACTGTGATTTAGTTCCATTAAATTTTATAAATATATGATGCAAAATATGTTACACTTATTAAAAGGTAAAGGGATATTTTTTTAGTACTTTGCATTTTTTAATTTGAAGACAATACAGATCTTATAGCAATTAGGAATTCAATTTAATCGAAGGGATTATTATATATTAGAAAGTGGAGTACATTCTGCTGTCTCTTACTTGAATTTTTCAGTTGGTAGCACGGATCTTTACAGCATCCTATGTTACCTCTTCTATCCATCTCAGCTTTGGTCGATCACGTCTTTTACATGTCATGTCCGCTGCAGTCTTTCCATCAAACTTACAGCTTCCGGAGCGAACCATGGCCGATGAGAAACGCTGTCGTTAGTTCAATGAGAACTCTAAGCAGAGAGGATTTCTGTCATCGGCTATGGTTCGCTCCGGGAGCTGTACGCTTGTAGATATTTTACAGTTCAAAATTTATATCTACGCCTCCATATTAGCTTTTCACAGTCTGCTCCGGGTATCTTGCGTAATACCTTTCTTTCAAAAATCGATAGAGATGATTTGTCTGTTTTGGTTAGGGTCCATGCTTCTGATCCATATGTGAGAACAGGACTACCAGTAGTATACAGGGTGTCCCCGAAAATAGTGCGCTCCTTGTTCCTTTAAGGTATGGATATAATACACAATGTAGAACAAAAAAGACCTATAACATTTTTTTCTAAAGTTAACCGTTTCCAAAAAAAAAATTACATTGTTCTCCATGTAAGCGAACTTTTATTTTCATAAAATTAACCAATCTGACATCACTGTACAAGAACTGTTTGTGACTTTTGGTTATTGACACCACAAATGTAGATCAGACAGGTAGACACCTGCAAAATAATTATACCACCCTGTGTGTGAAAATCAAACAAAACAAGAATTTGTTTGTTTGTTGAGGAGGAAGACAGGGTTTAATGTAAATACTAAAGGCCCATGGGGCAACTATTTTTGAATTGTGACTGTGTCTATCTTTAGATTTTGTATACATAGTTGTCAGATTTCAATTTGCATACCAAAATGTATTTTCGTTTTTTTTTGGCCAAACGGTTGAGTTTAGAAAAAAATGTTATAAAACTTTTTTGCTCTACATGGTGCCTTGTATCTATACCTTTAAGGAACGCACTATTTTCGGGAACACCCTGTATACAGTCTTATTTGAGATGTTTGTTAAACATACAAACAATCCATCTGTTATTTGTTAACCTCTGTTTTCCGTTATAGACCTTAACTCTGTTATTCTAGAACTTAGAAATCAATAAAAATGAACCTAATGTTTTTCGTCTTATGATTCAATCTATAATACATTCCCAAAAATTGAACAGGGACATATTTCAATTGATTTCCAGATTTACATACCTGTATTACCTTCAGTTTTTTAAATATTTTTAAGTGGTGCAAATTTTGGAACAGGTTTTTTTATTTATACTCTTACTATACACTTTTGTGTATACGGTATTCAAACAAATACATTTTATTTACTTAGTCATGACTGATATTTAATATTTTTAAATTTTATATACCTAGACGAAAAATGTGATGATAAAATAGTTGAAACATTTTTAAAAATTCACAAATCCTTTTATGTTCTCGTTCTATTAAGAGGAAACAGTAGCGATCAACAGGTAGCGAAAACGCGTTCCAAGATTGCGGCTGTAATTTTGAATATTTTTTCGAGATATTTGGCACACGTATTCGTAATATAATAAAGAATGGCGGTACAGAGTCCAATTTGAAAAATATATTAATATGTGGAAATTACTCTGTAATTAAATACAGTATTAAAAAAACGAGCCTGTACCGCCATTAAGAAGAACAAAAAAATACACTTTCTTCAAATAAACTTTTTTATCCGATGCCTAGATTTTGTGTCATTTTGGAACTACTAATGAAATAAAAAATTTTAGTAGTTCCAAAATGAAACAAAATCTAGGCATCGGATAAAAAAGTTTATTTGAAGAAAGTATATTTTTTTGTTCTTCTTAATGGCGGTACAGGCTCGTTTTTTTAATATTGTATTTAATTACAGAGTAATTTCCACATATTAATATATTTTTCAAATTGGGCTCTGTACCGCCATTTTTTATTACATTACGAATACGTGTGCCAAATATCTCGAAAAAATATTCAAAATTACAGCCGCAATCTTGGAACGCGTTTTTGCTACCTGTTGATCGCTACTGTATCACCTTAAGACACTTGTGTCGCAAGATATTGTTTGTAGTACCCAATCGTTTTTATTTGAATTCATAAATGTTTAAATTTGTAGGGGAAACGAAAAACAAAAACTTAATTCCAGCAAATGTCTACTTCATTATCTATATTTACTAATACATGTAATGTTTGATCCAAATACTAAGAAATGTAAACGTGGATGAGTATTTTGGTATATCCTTCAATTCTGCATGCTTTCTAGCAATTATGAAGATAGTCCATCCTTGTAATTCTCCAGTGATTCTTTAAATATAAACTCGGAATAAAGATTCAATAGCAGGGGGATAGAATACATCCTTGTCTAACTCCCCTCGTAATTTCTACTTCTGCGGACGTGGAACCTACGGTCCTAACTCTGGCGTTTTGGTTCCAGTACAAGTTTTTCAGTATGTTTGATGTCTTCCCCATCTAAACCGACTTCTTGCAAAAGTTATGTCGTGTCTTACTCTATCAAATGTTTTTTCGAAGTCTATGAAGCATATAAATATACACTGCGCGTCATAGAAAACGGGCACCCTAAAAAATGGGTCATTTTTGAAGTCGCGTATCTCCTAAAACTGTTGTCCGATTTAAGTGATTTTTGAATATGTTATAGCGCTATTCTTTGTCAATATCCTTGTAATAATATTTTTGCTAAACAGGTAAATTTTCATTGTATACCGGGTGTACGAATCAAACTGTGTTTTTCTCAAAGTTCGCAACACCCTGTGGAATATTCTAGCATTTATAAAATACTAAAATTAAAACCCAACTATAGCCTCAGGTTTTCTTAACATTCTGTTTTTTGATTCATTCGCTTATGTTGGAAAATACAAAAGTTATGTACTTTAACAACTAGTCATGTTCTTCATCAGTATAGGTTATTTGTAAATAAGTGCGACAAACTTTAAGGGCCAATTATGCATGAAAAAATAATGACCGATTGCTTTATAAACTTATGTCCGCAAATGCTTCGTTTACTAGATACGGGATGTTGATTTTTTTTACAAACTGACGATTTATTTTATTGCCCTAAAACCGGTTGAGATATACAAATGAAATTTGGTAGGTTTTAAGAGATACTTATTGGGAATTTTTTAACTTGTAATTAAGAATTTTATATTCACTATTGGCGTACATACGGGTAAAATGACCGATCATATTACCCGTATGCACGCCAATGGTGAATATAAAATTCTTAATTGTATGTCAAAAAATGTGCAATAACTACGTCTTAAAACCCACCAAATTTCATTTGCATATCTCAACCGGTTTTAAAGCAATAAATAAATCGTCAGTTTGTAATAAAAAATTCAACATCCCGTATCTCGGAAACGAAGCATTTGCGGACATACGATTATAAAGCAAACTGTCAGAACTACCCCTTAAAGTTTCTCGCACTTGTTTAGAAACACCCTGTACTGAAAAATAACATGGCTAGTTGTTAAAGTACCTAACTTTTGTATTATCCAACGTAAGCGAATGAATAAAAAAACAGAATGTTAAGAAAATCTGAGGCTATAGTTAGGTTTTAATTTCAGTATTTTATAAATGCTAGGATATTCGACAGGGTGTTGCGAACTTTGAGAAAAAAACAGTTTGATTCGTACAGCCGGTATGCAATGAAAATTTACCTGTTTAGCAAAAATATTATTACAGGGATATTGACAAAGACTACAAGGCTATAACATATTCAAAAAATCACTTAAATCGGACAACAGGTTAGGAGATACGCGACCTCAAAAATTACCCATTTTTTGGGTGCCCGTTTTCTATGACGCGCAGTGTATCTTTCTGTTGGTCATAGCATTTTTGGGCTAGAACTAGTAAACTGGGCTTCTCTCGTGCCCATGCCAGCTCTGAATCCAAACTGATCGTGATCATCTGATTGTTTCGCACTTTTTATAGTTCTCTTATGTACGACTTTTAATAAGACTTTTACTGCTTGACTCTTAATGTTTATCAGACGGAACTCGTTGCAGTGTTGCAACGGATTCGGTTACATTCTGCAAATAGGTTTTGTTGTTGTCTTGATTAGAGTTTTGTAACAATTTTCTACTTCTGAATACCGTATACACAATTTACAAACTGCTAAAAGTTGAATACACGCATAATTATGAAATAATGTTTAGACATATATCGGGAATACATAATTCATAATGCACTTTTGATAAATACCTAGAATCTAGGTCCTATTTCAGATATTTATTTTTATTTTGTTACATACTTATTATCTTTTCGTGATGACGGACAACTCCTACAAAATCAAAACAACTTATTATTGATTTTTATTTTTTTACGAATTGTGCAATTGAACTGTTGCAAAAGCTACAGAGGCTTTTGTTCAATGTCAGAAGTTTTTGGCTATTATTATATTGTTATTGTTATCTGCAAAACATAGTTCATGTACTCATTTACAATACTGTTGATATTTTTTTACATTGCATGTCATGTTTTGATTTTTATAGGAGTGCCCATAGTTGTTTTTGTTTGTAAACAAAATTATTTGGATTAATAAATAAATATATTACATTTAAGAGAAGTTCATTTTTAGTTTAGTGAGTTTCCCAATTTTAAGTTCTTCCTTCTTCTTTAGTGTCTGTATTCAGACTTTAGCTGCCATCATGGTTACAATTTTATGAAACCTTTCTCTATTGGCTGCTGCGTGAAATAATTATTCTACTGTGGAACCACGCCAATATCTAATATTACGCAACCATGAAAGTTTCTTTCAAACAATCCATCTCGTTCCCTCCACTTCCGTTTATTATAAAGCGAAGTAGATGGTATTTAGGTCCTCTAATTATATGGCAGAAGTATTCTGTTTTTCTCCTCTTTGTGATGTTTATGAGCAGACGTTCTGAATTCATCATTTTAAGAATATCTTCATTGGAAGTGTGAAACCCACGATATTTTTAGGATCTGTGGTGGATACAACCACAATTTGAATGCTTCTAATTTGTTAAGTTTTGTAGTTTTTAATGTCCATGTCTCACAGTTATACAGGGTGGTTCATCTTATTCGCCTCGGTCACTGTACGGAAAACCACTTGATATTTTAAAAAAATTTCTTCACAGAAATATACATGGCCTTTAATACTACAATCTAAAAATATTGTGAATTATACAGGGTGCTCCAAAAAAGAGTGGTATATCAAAATTTTTTCTTATGGAATGCCCTATATCTGATGACATAATTGAATTGACCTTAAAAAATAAGCTATACTTTCATAAGGGTTCCCTACACCTAAATACAGGGTGTATTGATTTATTTCGATTTTTATAAAAATGTAAGGTTTTAGAAAAAAATAAATATCTAAGAATCAGTAACAAATTATTTCTTGGATCTTGATAATAGAATAGACTATTTAGCATACTTAAACAGATGCTTATTGCAACAAAATTTCTTACAGGATGGTCAAAATATGAGATTGTTCTATTAACAAATTCAAGTTGTAATAAGTTACTTATTTTAAATGGAACACCCTGTATCTTACTAGTCTATTGCGTAGAAAATTTACTTAGCTTGTAAGCTTTAAAAATTAGAATTAAGTATCTATGTCGTGGATATGTACAACACACCACCAACACCTGCAATATACTTAGATATCTTAGTCAAGATACTTTCATTATTAAAATTCACATTTTGATCATTTAATCACACAGAGTGATCTATTCTATTCTATTCTTTATAATGGAAGATATTTAAAATCTCTTCAATTCCATGTAAACATTCTCAATACACATGTTATTCTGTAAGTTATATAAATTCCCATGTTATTCTGTAAATACCCATTTTTACATATTTTTGTACAATAGGCTCGATTTCGTTAAAGTAGCCATTGCATTTAATTGTTTGTAATTGCGATTCAAAGATTCAAACAAAAAGTGGTGTTCTTAAATTTACTTAATAACCGTTGGGTTAAGATATGGAAAATACTTATACGGAATGAAATATAATTTAAATATCTTCCAGAATACGGCATCTAATATAGGGTATGCAGTTTAATATAAACATATTATTCAATGTGACATGTAGACCAAAATCAACTAAAATAATACAACACTCTGTGTGATTACATGATAATGAAAATTTTATTAATGACAGTATCTTGTCTAAGTATATTGCCGGTGTTGGTGATGTGTTCTACATAACCACTTAAGTTGTACTTAATTCTAATTTTTAAAGCTTACAAATTGGGAAATCTTTTAATATTAAAAAAATGAAGGGAGATAGGTATAGGAGACCCTAATAATAATTTAAAGCTAAGTAAATTTTCTACACGATAGACTAGTAAGATACAGGGTGTTCCATTTAAAATAAGTAAGTTATTACAGCTTGAATTTGTTAATAGAACAATTTAATATTTTGACCACCCTGTATAGAGATAGGTATAGGAAACTCTAATACAAATTGAAAGCTAAGTAAATTTTTTACGCGATAGACTAGTAAGAATACAGGGTGTTCCATTTAAAATAAGTAAGTTATTACAGCTTGAATTTGTTAATAGAACAATCTTATATTTTGACCACCCTGTAAGAAATTTTGTTGCAATAAGCATCTGTTGAAGTATGCTAAATAGTCTCTTATTAAGATCCAAGAAAAAATTTGTTACTGATTCTTAGATTCGTAGATATTTATTTTTTTCTAAACCCTTACATTTTTATAAAAATCGAAATAAATCAAAACACCCTGCATTTAGGTATAGGGAACTATTATGAAAGTATAGCTTATTTTTTAAGGTCAATTTAATAATGTCATCAGATGTAGGGCATTCCATAAGAAAAAATATAACTTTTATATACCACTCTTTTTTTGGAGCACCCTGTATAATTCACATTATTTTTAAATTGTAGTATTAATGGCCCTGTATATTTCTGTAAAGATATTTTTTTAAAATATCAAGTGGTTTTCCGTACAGACACCGAGGCGAATAAGATGAACCACCCTGTATAATAGAATAGACACATAAGTTTCTGTTATATAAAACTTTCCAGATCATAAGAGCCTTACGTGATAACTCGATCCTGGTTATTACCTCTTCATCAAAGTCACAATTTACATTTAACCAGCAAGGTATTTAAAATGCTTTACAAGTTCTACCTCCTCCAGAAAGCAGACGATCTTCATTAATATTTCCAACTGCCATTTTGTCTTTGAATGTTTATTTTAAGGCCTTTTCGATAACTTGCTTCAATGATTAAATTTACTAATGTCTGGAGATATTGTAACTTTTCTGTAAGAACAGCTATACCATCAGCGTATTTGATATTGTTGATTACTTCTCATCCTAGTCTTACTCCCTCTTGTCTTTCATCCAAAGCCTTTCTAGAGATTTCTTCAGAATAGTGACAAAACACTACCTTGTCTACTCCACGTTTGATGGGTAGTTTTCCAGTAAGACTATCTCCAATTTGGATAAAGGCTATTTAATTGTATCTTAGCAGTCTTATAGTGTAGTGGTCAAGTCATGCTGCCCGCGGGCAATCGAAGAGTATCGTGTTGTACTCATTCGAATTCCTTCTCGATGTCGATAAAACAAACAACGTTCTTTTGGAACTCGACAACTTTTGTGTGCCTCTAGTTCCTAGCCCAAATCCAAATTGCTTATTACCCATTCTACGTTCGCACAGAAGGAACATTCGCTTTTGTATAATTCGTAAAAGTAACTTAAGTCTGTGGCTCATCAAACTGATTAGTCTAAAATCGCTGAAGTTGGTGGGCCTGCTTTTTTGGGGGCTTCCCGTGGTGAAATAGGAAGAAGGTTCGGAGAGGCAGAGAGTAATGACAATGGAGAAAGCCTGAAGAACAGGGAGAAGCGTACTTTTGAAGTGTGTAAAATATATAATTCCTAGCTGAGTCCATTAAATATATAATTCCAATGGTGTTGTCGGTTTGTAGTCGGAAACATTAAAAAACATCAAATACGGGCACAAAGGACTCTCGCACAAAAAATTACATTACAGATTACAAAGATTTGATCATGGTAAGGTCAAAAAACCTTACCATCTGAAGTGTACGTTGTCAGCATGCAGAATCTTCAGAGCATAGCTCTGAAGATGGCTTTATAAGAAGCCGAAAGCACTCGGCTAGGAATTATATATTTTACACACTTCAAAAGTACGCTTGTCCCTGTTTTTCAGTAGTCATAAGTGTGTACAAAAACTATTTCATTTTACAAAAACTGTTAGTCTTTACATTTTTCAATGGAGAAATACTTGTCGAAACTTGTGAGGAATGAAACTTTAACTTCAAATATACTGCAATGAAAAGGCAAAACATAAGTCACATTTATATAAAAAATGTGAGACATTATACAGTAAAAATGCATGCTGTATTATAATCGATAAATCCTTTTCTCGGAAATTATAAGTGTCATATCTTAAGGCACGTTCCACTATGTTCGCGCTCCTGCAACTACTCCACATAGTGGATACGTTGGTGCTCCCGGACCGTGCAACAGTGCGCGCTCCGCCTCGTTGCTCCAATCTGTGGCGGTTTATATGTAGAGGTGCGCAGTAGTAGCGGATACGCGAATTTATAGATAATTCAATTATCGCTATTTTATTTCATTAAAGGTACGATTCCGAACAAGACCGCAAACCGCAGCGACAGACCTACTGGTTCATACGGTTTCTTATGAGCTGTATGTCGAGTAGAGCGGCACAGTACTGCACCAGAACCAGTAGTGTCGCCGACCGCAAAGCGACAGCACGTATTTTTGCAGTTTCCAAATGAGTTTTCACAACTTCATTGTCCATTAGATGATTTTTAATGAGTATTAAGTAATTTCCTTTAAATTGTCTATTTTTAAATAGAGCTCTAGTTGACTTTATTTTTTTTATAATGCAAAATCAAAAAATCATTGTGATCTTCTTCCATCAAAAAAAAAATAAAATGAACTCATTGTCGTTTAGTATGTCTGACATCTTACTTACACGGCTTTTAATACTATTTATACTATTATGACTTCACATTGCGCAATGTTGTTGTCACTCTTAGATGCAGTTCTGTTCGGAATGGACCGTGATAGTGTGACGTCAAAACATCAAAAAAGTTTCCAAACAAAGCAAAAGTTTGATGTCTGGCAATATATGATTTGTGCAATCATTTTTAATCTTATTTTGTTTTAACAATCATCTGCACATTTTTTCTAAAGACACAATCCTTGTTAGTCATATCAATCATATTGCTTTTAATTTTATAAACGTCCCTACACAAAATCAAGGATTTACACACTAAATAGTACTTACTGCGTTTTTTCAGGTTCTTAACCAGTCCTATTTGGAAATATGGTGGGTAATATACTATGAGCATTGATTACAATCACGGGTACAACACATTACCATTTTGTAAAAATTAAACATCTTACAAGCAATATAATATAATTTATAAATCAAATATAATATATATATATATATAATATAATCAAATTTATAAATCAATTATAAAAACCAAAACAAACACCACGTGTGAATTTTTGCTTTGTTTGGAAACCTTTCCAGAGTAGCCAACATTGATTTGACGTCAGGACTATCACGGTCCATTGGTCTGACCGGAGACGACACTGTCGCTGCAGTCTGTGGTTTGCGGTCTGCAGTCACTTTCGGAATCATACCTTAAGACTTGGCTCCAAAATGAGTTGTTTTATAAAAGAAAAAATGACATTTTTTAATTTTTTATTAATATTCCCGACCTATTTGAGAGGGAGGATTATCAATTATCATTATTGGAGTTATCACACAACTTTTTCTGCAAAAATCAGAATGCTAGATCAAAACAGATCAGAACTGCTCTATATATAGTGCATTTAAGGCTTCAGTAAGTACCCGGTATAATATTAGTGGTAAATTTTACTCATAATTAATTATTTATCAATATTTTGTCATGTCCACATAGTTTACAGACAAATACTTTGTATATTAGTTATCTTTATATCAATACCAAATATTATTCTTAGAATCTACTCAAAACCCACCCTGTCAAAACATGTTGGAGATATTGAGCAATAAAGTACATAATTACATGCACGTATTGCCTAATAGTATCAATCTATTAAAATTAATCAATCATTTTACTCGTATTTACAGCAGATAAGACATGAGTTCGTGCACATACCTAAATTGATATTTAAACGATTAAAGCACATTGTTTAAAAACTATCGACTGTGGAGTATTACACAATAGAGTATTAAAGATAGCGGTACAGTTATGATATCTGTTCAAAAAGATATAAAAACCGTTTATGAATCTATGAAACCGATTCTACTTTTGTCAAAGTTGGCAGGGGTTTGTACTTTAACCAGTAAAAAGCATATTGAAGAAGTTGGGCGGTCTAAATTATTGACTGTGATTCAGATTCTTATACTTCTTATTAGTATGGCTCATTTAGGATTTATTCCGTATGCAGTTATTTATATTGAAGAGGTATTATTATTCAGCCAACATTTTCAAATGCATGTCTTACCTTTTATTTATTAACACTAGAAAAACTGCAAGTTGAACGTTAAATATTTTTTGTTGTTGCACTTAGGTATATATGTATACAACAGCACTTGCTGTCACGGGCCAGTGTAGGCCCGTGGCTTCCAAAATCTCGGTTATTTCCTTCCATTTCTTCCGGTCCCTTACTTTTTCTCTCCAATCTACCAAGCCTTTCTGACAAGTCTTGCTTTACTACTTCCAACCATTTTGTCTTTGGACGAGCAATTCTTTTTCCCCATTTCTCCCTCTTTCAGTATTGTTTTAACATTTTGGTTCTCTTGCATTCGTATAATCTGATCAAGCCATCTAGCTCTTTGGACTCTTGTAGTTTTGCTGTAATTTTATTGGTTTTCCATACATAATCATTATTTCTTTTTTTGTTCGTCATATCTTATTTTCTTCTTGTCTTCTTTCTGGTTCATAATCCCTGCTTCGTTGGCATATATCACTTTCGATTTCGTTGGCATATATCACTGGTTTGATTGTTGTCTCGTAGACTTAACGGTGCTTGACACATTTTTTGCTTTCAATGTTGTATTTAGTGACCCTATTGCTTTTCCCCTGGCCTATCGTTATTTTTTAGATCTCTTATTATTTCTTTGACTTCATTCAAAGTTGGTTCCTCGCACGCCTTGTTGGTATGTATTTAATAGATCTTCGAAGTATTCAGCCCTTGCATTTTACTGCTGTTTCTCCTATAAGTAAACCTTCTTAGTTTCTGCAATACTTTCTATCATTCCTTTTAGTTTCTCTGGATTTCTTAACTTGTTAGAATTTTTTTACCTCTTCGTTTATGTAGGCTTCCTTTATTATGTTTTTCCATTGCTGTTCTAGCTGTTCTCTTCTCTTCTTTCTGTAAATTCTTTTAACTTCTCTTCTTTTAGCCACATACTTTTCGATCGTATTTTGGGTATTTGCTGTCTTTTTGTAGTTTTGTCCTGTTTCTTCTTGCCACAGCATTCCTACATTCTTCATCGCACCAATCTTGACGTCTTGGCGGTAGTTTCTTGTTGACATATTCCAGGAAGAAGGTTCCAGAGGTCCCAAGAGAACCTTTTAAAGTACTTAATCTTAAAAAGAAATAAATTGAATTAATACAAAGGTTTATTTTAGATGCCAGAAATATCTTTGAAATTAAACAGTACCTTAGAACAAACGGGAGCTTTAAGTAGCCAGAAATTTATAACCAAAATGGCTAATATCGTTTTGATATCAATTATGTCAATTTTAGTAAGATTTTCTAATTTAATCCATATGCCCAAGTATTTACCCCCTCTATTAGTAGAGATTCAAAACGTTGATATAATTATTCCTTCGTTGGATAATAGTGATTTTAGAAGAAATATTATTTTATCAAGTAAGTATAAAGATATCAAGTATGTTTAATATATTCAGATAAGTTCCAGACTTCTTGAGTAGGTATCTAAAATATTTTAATGTTGTTCTGAAGCTATTTCCTTGTGGCACTTTTATAATTACGTATTTTTTATGGGAAATAAGCCACAATTTTACTAAAAAATGAATTTATTAACGTTTCGAAGCTTTTTTAGTAAAATTGTGGCTTATTTCCCATAAAAAATACGTAACTAAAATATTTTGTTTATTAGCACATTATCGTAAGCTTTCTCGACGTCTCAAGAACTTTAATATGTTCTTTCTACTCGCTTTTCTATCAGTTGCTGTAATACAAATGTACCTATTAACCAAACAAGCTCTAACACATTCATCAGAAACGAAAGTGCCACAAAACCTCTAAAAAGCATACGAACAAGCTGAATTTTGCCGAAAATGTCAATTTTGGTAGCCCGAAAAATGCAAGAAAGTTTGCCACTCCTAAACACTCGGGTTTCCCCCAAAAATCGCTCTGGTGGAGAAGAAAAAATATTTCAAACAAGAAATATAGCTGAGATAATTTTGAACAGCAACGTTAATGAGCACTTTTTGTGTAGTATGAACCGTCCTCTCAGAATCAATGCTTGAAGAGACCAACGATTTTAAATGTCAGTTACGCGTGCGAAATCAATTTTTTAAATAAAATTTGTATCAACTCAACGGTAAACATACGATACCTTTTAATCAGAGTGTCCTATCGACAAAAATCAAAATAAATTTTACAGGTGAAGAATCTAGCTTTCGTATGAAATTTTTGCTTCTTTTTTCTTCTTCTTTACGTGCCATCTCCGCAACGAAGGTTGGCAATCATCATTGCTATTCTCACTTTTGACACTACAGCCCGAAAGAGTTCCAGTTGAGCTGCATCCAAACCATTCTCTGAGATTTCTCAGCCATGACATTTTTCTCCTACCTATGCTGCGCCTTCCTTGAATCTTTCCCTGCATAATCAATTTTAGGAGTTCATATCTGTCACCACGTGTTATATGACCCAAGTATTGAAGTTTTCTTATTTTGATGGAATCCAGTATCTCCCTGCTGTTCTGTATTCTCCTTAATACTTCCTCATTGGTTATTCTGTCTGTCCAGGAGATTCTCAGCATTCTTTGATACGTCCACATCTCAAATGCTTCCAATCTATTGAGGCATTGTTTATTAAGAGTCCATATCTCCACACCATACAAAAGAACAGAAAATGCATAACATTTTAGTACTCGCTTTCTAAAATCTAGGCTGAGATCTCTACTACATAATATTTGTTCCATATTAGTGAATGCATTTCTAGCCTTTTCTATTCTAATTCGTATTTCTTTGGTATAATCGTTTGTTTCACTAATGTTTGTCCCTAAATAATTATAATTCTGAACTCGTTCTATCGTCTTATTATTTACGTGTAGATTGATGTTTCTAATATTTTTCTTTGATATAACCATGAATTTTGTTTTCTTTATGTTTAATGACAGACCAAATTTTTCACTCGTTGCAACAACCTTATCTAAAATTCTTTGTAGATCTGTAATAGTTTCTGCTATTAGTATATTCTGTCATCGGCGTATCTAATTTCACATATGGGTAGGCCATTTATTTTTACGCCTGCTGCTTCATCTTCTAATGCTTTTTTGAATATTTCTTCTGAGTATGCATTAAACAGTAATGGCGACAAGACACAGCCCTGTCTAACGCCTCTTTTGATTTTCATTTTATTTGTGTTTAAATTATTTATTTTTATGACAGCTTCTTGTTCATAATACATATTATTTATTATTCTTATATCCCGTGTGTCGATGTTCTTTGTTCTCAGTAGTTTTATTAACGGATTTTGTTTCACCGTATCGAATGCCTTGTTATAATCTAGGAAGCAATTTTTGCATTTTGCTGCAAATGAAGTCGGTCTCTATAAATCTGTTAAATAAATAAACGTTCCGCGATTTTTGTCATTTGTTATAATTCTCACGAGATCACTAAAATTTATCACTACATTAACCAGTCACTGTGGAATTTTCATTATTAGAGCCTAATCTTCTAAAGTTTGTGGTTGATTGTACATATTTGTGAGGAGAAATAAATATCAACTTCTGAGAATATCATCCAGGAAAGATTGTGAAATTACACAATACAATATAATTACACAATAAAAATGTGATGGCCGCCAAATTTAGGGATGGTTTGATTGAAATTCCAATCCATAAACAGACAAGACATATGAAGAAGAAGGTAAAGAACGCAAGCGTCAGAATAATTTACAATGGATAAAATTCATGAATTTGGTTTTAAGTTAATGTTTCATTCACTCTATTTCCCAGCTTTGGTTCACAGCGATCATGTTTCCAAATCTGAAAATCAGCAGTAACAAATTTTCGCGAAAACAACTTGCTTCTTCTTTATTATACTACGTAATTATCAAAAAGTCCTTATTATACAATAAGTAGCTAGGTAATATAGAATTGTATGTAGTACAATAACAAAAATTTCATTAGAGTAAACTAACATGTATGTTTTCAGTGTTATTATTAATAGTATCCTGGCCATACCAAATTTACTCCATCTTGATAGTGACAACCGACAATTGGATGGCATTCCTCATGTTCTATTTGAATTTGTACAACAATTTCTCCATCATATCTTGCGAATTTCAATTTGCAAGTTTATGCTGGATTGTCCAATCTAGGTTTGAAAGACTAATTCATAACTTGGAAGATATACATAACAAACACTATATAGAGAATGGTAAGGGTTTGGAAAAGTATGTAGTATTATTTGTTTAAATATTTAACATATAACGTTATCTAATATTTCGTATTTAATATTCATTATTCTAACATACTTGACCTTACTTACACTGCCGTGCTTAGCCAAAACGCCGTATCTACAGAGACATCACATTTGAGTAAAATCGATTTTTGTTCGAAGTATTCGTATACATTTACACAGGATACGGCATAAGATGCGGTGTGTTTAATGTGTTTTGGCTTAACTTACGTCATTTTTAGTAAGCAAATAAGATAGATATGCACATTTGGGTTAGAGAGAAGTAAAAATTTAATTTTTTCAGATTTTTGCAGATACGGCGTTTTCGCACTGTTCTTTGGTCAGAATGTCTGCTGAGATGTCCTGCCCATTGGAGTCTTCTGGACTTTATTTTTATAATTATGTTGGCGTCTGGGTAAAGTTCTTCGAGCTCTTTATTAGTTCTTATCCTATATTGTTCTACTGCTTCATCAAGCATAGGCCTAAAGATCTTCCTTAGGATTTTTCTTTCCCAAACATGTAGTCTCTCTTCGTTTGCCTTTGTTATCGTCCACGTTTCGCTTGCATACATCACGACGAGTCGTATTATTGTTTTATATAGGTACTAGTATCATCTTTGTACGTCTTGTTAGTTGTTTCGATTTTATAAGGTTTTGAAGGGCATAAAGACATCTGTTGCGGGCTTGTATCCTTATTGTGTATTTCTTCTGATCCGTTATTGTCTTCAGTTATCGTTGTTCCAAGATACTTAAATTCTCTAACGCGCTCAAAGTTAGTCATCGATGGTGATGTTCTGACCTATTCTGTCTCTGCTTTGGTTATTGCGGCTCATATACATATTGTTATGATCTGCTTCTTATTAATTTTATATTAATTATTATTTATTTGATTAATTATTTAATTGTCGCAAATCATACATAAAAAATGAATAACAAAATCTCAGGGTGCCTTTTTATAATATTAAAAAAATGTCTAAATTATCTTACGTTATACTTATCTTCTCTCGTGGTTTCAGTATCTCTTAGTTGATCCTAATCGGGATAAAATAGGAAAAAGAAATAAAGCAAAATATAAATTAAAAATACAAAATTGTCTTTTATTTATCAAAATCAATACTCTAAAAATCTATCAAATCTAAAACCTGGTGGACACAGATGTCCGAATGAAATTTCTACCACTTAAATTTATTATAGTTAAAAAAAACAATTTATCGGTTTGTTCCCGATGACTTTGGTAAAACAAACTAAACAAAACAAATTTATGTATTCGCAAGATTAGCTATACTTCCTATTTACTTTTAGAAATATTGGAATTTTAATTCATATGCTTTTTACTCAAAATTTTAGTTTCCGAACATAAAAATATCTTTCACATAAGTTGACTGACCTTTTTCTTCACTCACTGTGATGTCTTCTCGTGACCCAAAAACAGCTCTCCCTCGTTGACTATGTTAAAGGTTACTCATCAAAGCCCTCTCCGTTCTCCAGCTTCAAAACTATCAGCATACCAGCACCAATTCTCCAACGAGCCAAAGCCTCTTTTGACCAGTACTCGATTCACACAAACTCCAAAAATTCTCTGCTCTCCTTCTCACAATAATACAGAATCAAAGAGGTATTTCGTCTCAATTTGATCTGTCTCTCGTTCCACTTTTCAGCACTATTCTTCACTATCAAACAACCACTGGTACTTGCTAACTACTTATCCACGAAAACGTCGAACTGCTCCTCAGCGATGCCAAAAACATAATAATCTTTTTTTTCAAACTCACTCAACATTCAAACCACTTTTCCCCTTCCAACTTGCCAAGAATCAGAAACATTTCTCTTTTCCATTCGACAAACAAACAGTCATTTTCAAAATTATTCCGACCATCCTAATTACTTTCGGGGAACCCGACAATATTTACTCGGGTTGAAACAAAGATATTAAAATTCCAAACTTTCTTTTAAACCATTTTTCTAGAAAATGATAATTACCTCTACCTGTGGATTCTATAGTTCCCGTAATAAACAATCTTTTTCCATTTTAAATCTAAATACATCGTCCTTTTCACTTTAATTATTCACAAAAGTCTTTAATGGTTCATCGGAAAGCTCATTAAAAAAGAAATCCACTTACATCCAAACTAAATTCTAATAAATATTTACAGATCAATATACAGGGTGTATTAAATTTATGTGCCCTCGTTATAAATTTTAATTTAATTTTCATTTTGCCTTTGATTGATAAATTGAAAACACAATAATATATTTCGTTTTATTTTCATTTATCAGGAGCCACGCATCTTCTCTGCTTCCTTCTCGAACCTGACGAAAGTCTCCTTCATCCTTAAATCGGTGTTTCCTATTAAAACGATATCGTCTGCAAAAGCCAACAGTAGGTTTGATCCTTTTCGATGAAATACTGTAGGTAGTCGGTTTTTAGATTCGCTTGCACTTCTGATTGTGTGTTCCAGAGTTAGGTTGAAGAGTTGTGGTAAAAGTGCATCTCCCTGCTATGCTCCATTGTTTATTGCTAATGTCTCCGAGTATTGTTGTCCAACTCTCACCTTACATCGTATAATCCTTCCATACACATCCGTATCAAACTGACTAGTTTTTTTGGAAAGCCAAGTTCCTGCATCGCTGTCTACAGTCTAGCCCTGCATACTTTATCAAATGGTTGTTATCAAATCTATGAACATCTGATGAAACTCATGATCAAACTTCCAGCATTTTTCCATGATCTGGATATGTTTTATTGTAATATCTGGTCAATAGTACAGCGGCCCGGTGTGCTCGAAGGACCATATTACTATATATTTTTATTTGTTTTATAATTATTAATTTATTATCTTTCAGGTAATTTAGTGTTAACGAAACTCGCTACAACAAAAAGATATACAAGATTAATGACAAAGGCATTCTCAAAACTTAACAAGCTCCATGGTTTTCAACTATTAGTTATACTTGCCGGATTATCTTTGAACGTATTGTTTGGCTTATATTTTACAATATTTGGAGGCTTCACGAAAAACTCCAACAAAACTAGTGCTACTTTCCAGAAAATTTCCAATGTGATCAACGAAGTGCTTTGGAGTGTCTATTATTTAGCAAGATTTGTTTTTATTTGTGTTGTGGCAGAGATTGTAACTCATAAGGTACATGTTTTTATATATCATATAAATAGTTGTTACCTACTTTTCTAAAAATAAAATAATAGAGAACAAAAAGGGTCACATGGAGAAGGATGGAACGATCCATGTAAGGAATAACTCTGCGTCTGCGAGACAATATAAAAAACAAAGAGATCAGGAAAAGAACCAAGGTGACTGACGTCATCGAAAGGATAACCTGACTGGCATGGAGATGGGCAGGACACGACACATTATATAGCCATCAGAATGACAGATGGACAATAGATAAAGAGGTTATTGGAATGGAGAACAAGGGAAGAGAAGAAAGCGTCGGTCGACCACCTACACGATGCATGGACTGACGATTTCTTCTTCTTTAAGTGCTCTGTCCGTTGCGACCGTTGGCTATTAATATGGCAATTCTGTTCTTGCTTACGGCACTTCTGAATAGTTCGACCGATGTGAGCTTGAACTCCTTCCGCAGATTTTGGAGCCACGAGTGTCTTCTCCTGCTTGGCCCTCGCTTACTGTCTATTTTCAACCGGAAAATCAATTGCAGTAAACGATATTGATCGCCTCAATATGTTACCTTGATATCAAGTTTTCTTTGTTTAATTGTGCTCACGATTTCTTTCTCTTTTCCTATTTTGTGGATTACCTCCATGTTGGTGATATGTTCGGTCCAGGATATACAAATATAGTCCAGGAACCAAAGCTTTTCACCTCGCAATTTTTACAGAATGCCGACAGGCGCTTTTACCATGGGGTGGTTGCCACCCCATCTCGGGAGTGGAAATTTTTTATTATATTTTGACCGCAAAAGTTGGTAAAAACATTCATTCTAAAGGCTGTATGACACTATACATTTTCTTGTATCATTTCTAATATCGTTTCTGATATGTCAAAAAAATGCATAGTGTCATACACAGATACAAGAAACGATACAAGAATTTGAGTCAGACACAGATTCTTGTACAAGAACTGCGCCAATTTCTGCGCAAAGAGCAAAAACCTAAAACCTGCTGGTAAAACATCTAAAATGTCATTAATTACTTACTCATAATGGCGGCTGAAATGAAAATGGGATCATGTATTGATGAATTTATTTGTGTTTATGTAGGTATTATTTATAAATCTTATATTGATACTTAATATACCGTTTGGTATGGACTACTGTTCTACTAATAACCATATATTTAGCTCCTAGTAAAGTTCAAACTATAAATTTAGGTTTCATGGTGCATAATTTTTTACAAAAGACAATAGCTCCTAATTTGGATCAAACTGAAGATAATTCTAATCCAAATAGTTTAGCACAAATATATCAAAACAAAATAAAAACACAAATAATCAACCTCAAACGCTAAAATAAGGATTTTATAAATTTTATAAAATCCTTAAAATCAGCTGTAGATGTAGATGCAGTACTACCATAACGTGACACGGAGTGACAAACAAAATATCGACCAATCACGTGCCGAATTTCATACAATTTTCGATACAAGAACTTGCATAGTGTCATACAGGGCACAAATGTACGTACAAGAAATGATACTAAGAAAATGTATACAAGAAACGATATCAGAAACGATATTAGAAATGATACAAGAAAATGCATAGTGTCATACAGCCTTAAGCAAAAAACGTTCTATACATTTTTTTGATAAAATTAATAGTTTTCGATTTATTCGCCATTGAAAGTGTTAGTTTTAAATCGAAAAAATCAATGTTTTTAATAAGTTTTCTGCTAATAACTCCTAAAGTTTTCGTTTTATCAAAACAACTTTACTTAACAAAAATGTACCTTTTAAAAAAATAAACAAAACCTTTTTCTTTAATTTTCTTTAAGACCAATAGTAATCGAGCTATACTTTATTATATGTTAGCTCTTCTTCATCGAATGCTAAATATTGTAGTTTCCAAGTCAAAAGACGGAAAAACTATACATTTTTCTAGGATAACTTGTTCAAACTAATTTAAATTATTTAAAAATATCTATCTCCAGAAATAAAAAATAGTGTATAGCTAAAAAATTAAGTGACTTATAATGAAAAAAATGCCAGTCCCAATTTTTTCAGAGAAAAAGTGATCGGAAGCAACCTCCTAATCACCACCCTACTAATTAAAATTAGTCATTAACCTTATTTGATCTTCTTTATTTATGTATTGTTAATAGGTTCTAGAAGTTTAACCGGCTTAGAGTGATTAGTTAAAAAAAATGGAGTTAAAAGCGAATAACGAATTTTTGTAGTTTGGAAAAAATGGCCTTTTCTTCAGAATAGAAAGATTAGCATCAGAGATACGAAAAAATGTTTAAACATGAAACTGTAGCCTATTGATTTCCCAAGAACCTGGTTTGCAAAAATTTTTCTACGGCAAACATTTAGTGAGCTATTGACAATTAAAACTTGTAATACTATGCAAAAACCACCTTTTGCAACCCTTTCAAAGTCACCTTTTTTGTAACTGAGGATTTTAAAAAGATTTAATATTAATAGGCTTATAAATCTTGTAAAAACCTACAAAATTCTTTTTTACCAAACTTTCTAAGATAAAAAATAGAAAAGTTACAGTTAAAAAATCAATATATTTTTTTGAAAAGAAAAGGAGAAATCCAATTTGAAGCATAATAATGTAAGTTAGCGGTGTTTTTAGTCATTGCCTTATTCATTCTTCTTTATTTATGTATTGTTAATAGATTCTAGAAGTTTGAATGGCTTAGAATGATTAGTTTTTACAAAACTGGAGTTAAAAGCGAATAACGAATTTTTGTAGTTTGGTAAAAAATCCCATTTTTTTCAGCATAGAAAGTTTAGCATCAGAGAGACGAAAAAATGTTTAAATATGAAATTGTAGGTTATTTAATTCCCAAGAACTTGGTTTGAAAAAATTTTTCTACGGCAAAAATTGAGTGTTATCGAAAAACATTGATTTTTTCGATATAACGCTAACACTTTCAATAGCGAATAAATCGAAAACTATTAATTTTATCAAAAAAATGTATAGAACATTTTTTGGTTAGATTGAATGTTTTTATTAACTTTTGCGGTCAAAATATAATAAAAATTTTCCACCCCCGAGAAAGGGGTGGCAACCACCCTCATGGTAAAAGCTCCTTTCGGCATCATATAGATTTTGATCCTTGGAGTATCTACTACTTATTCTCAAATTTTCAAGCAAATCGATCTATTCTGTAAAAATTGCGAGGTGAAAAGCTTCGGTTCCTGGACTAACATTGATTTTTTCCATCTAAAACTAACACTTTCGATAGCGAATAAATCGAAAACTATTAATTTTATCAAAAAAATGTATAGAACGTTTTTTGCTTATAATGAATGTTTTTACCAACTCTTGCAGTCAAAATATAATAAAAATTTCCACCCCCGAGATGGGGTGGCAACCACCCCCATGGTAAAAGCGCCTTTTGGCATGATATAGATTTTGATCCTTGGACTATCCACTATTTATTCATAAATTTTCAAGAAAATCGGAGGTTTTGTCATATTTTAAGCTTCATTACTTGGACTAATATAATGTATCGGTACATCCACATTTTGAATGCTTCTAGTTTTTTTTATGAGCGTCTCTGTCGACGTCCAGACCTCCACGCCATATACTAAGATCGGAAAAATGTAGCATTTAACTAGACATAGTTTTATTATGCAAGGCAAAATCCAAAGAAAGCGAAATGTGGGAAGAAGAAGAATATCCTGGCTTAAGAACTTAAGGGAATGGTTCGAATGCAGTAGTGCAGAGCTATTTAGAGCGGCAGTCAACAGGTCCGCATTGCCATGATGATTTTCAACCTTCAATAGAAGATGGAACTTAAAGAAGAAGCTTTAGGAGAAGAGACAAATCCTCGCTCATGAGGAGCTTTTTCATATTGTTAAATGCTGCTTTGGCTCGTTCTATTCTGGCCTTAATTTCTGTAGCCTTTTCCCATTTTGCATTTACGTTGGTGCCAAGTTATACATAAGATTCTACAAAGTCACTGAAAACTTAATAGGCTAAATAAAAACTGTTGAGAGCGGCGCCAGACAGACAGAGTTGGAAACATAAGGAAGTGGCCTGTTTTCAGCAGTGGACTTTTAAGGCTGGACGATGAGGGAAAAAAAGTTTTGAGACAATTCTAGGTCTTCACATATAGAGTGAACCTAACGTTTTCCGACCCATCAAAATAAACAGAAAGAAATGGAAAATAAATATAGACAAAATGTATGTAACAGCCAAGTCTCTATACTGAGTTGTTTTATGTTAATACCATTTACAACATTATTCCCCAGCTACTTACAAGAATTAAAGTAATCTTATTTCATTTTATTGCATTTAAAAATATAAATAGTTTACTTGCTTGTTAGACGACAATTTCTATTTTTCTTTTTATATTTCAGGCTAATACACCAAAGAAAATAATCTGTAACATTTTAAACAAAACCAGCTCAGAACATTTACAACAAGAGGTAGGTTAAACTTTTTTACGTGATTAAAAATATATTTATATACCAAATGAATCAACATAAAAAAGGATTAATATATGCAGCTTCATCTTCCATCTAAGAGAAAATCGTTGAGGTGGTGGAGAAGTATATATTGGGGTGTATGAGACTGGAGAACCAGTCTCATAGAAATTATTAACATAGTAGTACCAGCTACGTAAGAGTCTCATTAATATTCAGCTCAGCGGGCTGCTATTGTTGGAGGTGTGAAATTACATAAACAAGGGATCATTTCATAAAACGGGTAGATCCCTTGTTTATGGAATTCCACACCTCGAAAAATAGCACCCCGTTAGATAAATATTAATGACAGTTGGTACTACTATAGGTACTGCAAAGTAATATGATGTCTGGTGTGGCGGCAACTGCAGTCTGTGTCATCGAAATAGTACCTTTATATGCGAAGGATGGTTGAACTTAATTAAAAAAAATATTAATAGATCTAAATGATACACTGTTACTTCACGATTACAACATTATCTGCTTATTTCTAAAACCTTATTTTTAGCTTTGGACATTTTTATCACATACAATGGTAAACAAATTGGTTTTCACAGCCTCTGGATTTTTTAGAATAAATAAAGCATTGATAACTTCGGTAAGAACATAGTCTTAGCATTGATTAATAAATATACAAGTTATCATTCGACTGTATTCGTTTGGTATTTTTGTAGAGTAGGCATACTAAATATTGGTATATTAAATAATAAAACTACTGTATGTATGTCAAAATTTCAGAATGGTTCTCAGATTGGATAAGAACTTATGTCACAGTCAGTAACAATAATTATTATTGTTAATTTTTTTTTTTCAATTTATTAAATATGAATAAAACTTTTTAGGCGGTTTCAATGGGAACAACATACTTAGTAATTCTGGCACAGTTTCAAAATAAGTAGAACACTACCAAAACATCAGTAGAAAGCAATATATTTTGTCTTAAATATAGATATATACTTTAGAATAAAGTTTCCTAAACAATATTTAAGTTTGTTTTATTTCCTTCTTTGCCTATACATAATCCAAAGAAACTGTTGATAGTAAAACATAAGTTGAGTCATTACAATAGTAGAATGTCTCTATCTAATATTACCTAGATGGGAGCCCCTTTATAGCAAATGGAAGGTATAATCTGCAAATGCCTTCTGAAATTTGAAAAAAAAATAATGAGAACCATATTGAGCCACAATGTAACAAGAGAGGGTGAAATAAGAATGCAAACAAATGCTAACATTGAAGAAGAATTAAAGGGAGAAAATATAGTCAGATACATAAAAACCCTTCGCTTAGAATGGATGTTGAGACGGATAACTAAGTGGACACCATTATGGCCCAGATGTAGAAGAAGATATAAGAATAATCTAAAAGACTGGAAAGTGCAAGGACATGAAGAAATGGAAAAGAGTCACAACAGCAGTAAAGACACACAGCAAGCTATAAATGACAGGAATAATCCACCTCAGCTAAGAATAGGATTTTGAATGCCATGGATTAATGAATGAATGTATAAGTATGAATAAGTACAGAGCTTCTGTGTGTCAAAGATCCTTTTCTTATTTATAACGCTGTTAAAACATAATTATAATGAAATACTTGGATTCACGAAAACTTTTAACACCTTGGCTGCGTTATGAGACAAATAAACATAGTATTACACTAACGGTTGGCTACATCGAAGCACACCTGCAAAGGTTCACTACAGGACATATATGCCTCGTAATGCACTCGACATAAGTTTATAAATATCTCTAAACGCAGCCAAAGTGTTAGTGAATGAATGTACATATATTCTTACAGAGTAATATGAAATATTATAATCAAACACAAAAAATATACTTACAAACTGAGAGTTTTATTGAATTACAATAAGGTAAAAAAGATAAATACATTTTACACTTTATATAGGCTTAATTTTAAAATGTAGACCAATCAACGAAAACACCAAACACTTCAAGTCTTGCACCAAGTAATAGAAACATCTCAGCCCTTCAGGATCTTTGGACTGACTCACGTCGATCAAAGAGCCAGTTTTGGAGGTAGTGAACGAGATATGTTCATCTTTGATGACGATCTCCAACTCTTGTCTTCCGATACGGTCCGGAGGAGGCCACAGGGAGTCGTCTTCTTGCATTATTTCCGAGTCGATTATGATTCTTTTGAGTTCTTCCATTACACATTGGTGTACGTACACTTCTTTTCTGATCATTGTATCGTTTTTGTAGTTGGAGTTGTTAGCGTACCGGAGTTTGCCATCCGGTCGGAACTCAAACTCGAGGAATTCGTGGCCGAACTTACCTTTGTGGCCTACGTAGTATCTAATGTAAAAATCTGCCATTTTTTAAACGACCCTGTTGTTTTTTTAGTTTCTACGTGGAGTCAATTATTAAAATGAAAATTAACTGTAAACAGAGAAAGCTTGGTCTCAGTGACAGTTACAAAGGTTATGGTCGAACGTCGAAATCTTCTTCTTCTTTCAGTAAGTGTCGCTTTCGCACTACGTGTAATATCTGTACAGGATGTTCAGTCACTTAAAATGTGAGCAAATTTGCTCAGTAGCAGTGGCGGATCTAGACATTGACCTTAGGGGGAATTTCCAATGAAACAGCAAACCAAAAGACAGAAAATGGATAAACCCAAACGTCCAAACTACATAAATAATAACTTATATGCATTATTTCCTTAATTTTTATTAACTAACATGTTTATTGGGTTGAATTTGTCTGTCTGTAGTTTAAGTTTCATGTCAGCTAATATATGTATTTTTGTTTCAACAATAATAATTGTTTCCTTTAATAGGGCTTTTCATCGATTGTCATTTGTTTCGAGCTTCTGTCATCTGTTACATAATATTAATATATCTACGTCATACGTCTTTGGTTTGTATCTTGTTTGTCATTGATATGTATCAATAACGTATGACGTAGACATATTAATATTATGTGACACATGACAGAAGCTCGAAACAAATGACTGTGAATGAAAAGCTCTATTTTGGACCTTTAGGAAGGGGGTAAATTTCCCCATTTTCCCTCCCGTAGATCCGCCACTGCTCAGTAGGGAAGTTTCGAGAAAATTATATTTAATGTTTCTCATTCTTTACTTTATTCTGTTGAATCATTTTCTTATCTGTCTTTTATGACAATAAGTGTTGAGTTTATGTAGTTCTATGCTTATCACATATCAATGACTTAATGGCAATACCACTTTCATCTGGAGGATTATCATCATCAATCAACCAATCGCGTCCACTGCTGAACATAAGCCATCTTCAGTTCTTTCCAGTGTTCTCTACACTAGGCCGCTTGTAGCCAGTTTCCCACTATTCTATTTACGCCGTCCGCCCATCTAGTCGGTGGTTATTTCTACGGCTTTTAAAGTTTTTGAACCTCCATTCCATGATTCGTCTTGTGTTCTAGCTAAGAGGCCACCCAGTTCAACTTAAACGTCGTGATTCTTTCGATAACGTCTTAAACTCCTGATCTCTGCCTGATTTGTTAAGTATGTGGTCTCGGTCTCGAAGGCTCACGTACTCACGTCCAGCATTGCACTCTTGAGATTATTTGTGTCAGTGTTCAAGGTCTCTGCTTATGGAAAACTTAACTGTAAATATTGGAGAATAAAAAATTCACCACCACTAACAGATGCATTCATTGAAACCAGGAGTTATACAGATTTACACAACAGTAAATTATTACCAATTTATAAATTTCCGTATAAAACTTTGATAAAAAAACCCAGAATCATAATTCCTAAATATACAGAATCAAATCATTTAAATAATATTTTAGTAAAATCTATACTGAGCGACTTGTGGGTTACACAGTAATTTATACAGACGGTTCTAAAAATCAAACAGGAGTAGGATGTGCTATGTATGTGCAAAATACCCATCAGCATAATAATTACAAATTATCTAGTATTAGTAGTATTTTTACAGCTGATATTATAGCCATCGAAAAAGCTCTAGAATGGATCAAAGAGAATAATATTGAAAAAGCTGTGATAATGACAGACTCCAGATCTGCAATATATGCAATTGAGAATACTGATTTTAGTTCATACAAATAAAAAATTTTATGTAATATAAAAAATAATTTGTCTAAAGTGGAAGTAGTATTTATATGGGCAAAAGGGCATGCCGGTATACTGGGTAATGAGAAATTGGATGAGTTGGCCAAAGATGCAATAAAAAAAGGTGAGATACTAACTCACATCTTATCGACAGATGCAATAAATGACGTCAAAGTTAGAATAAATAAAATATGGAAAAAAGAATGGAAAAATATTACAAGCATGTCAAAAAATTTATATTTTTCTTTACATCAAGAACTTCCTCCGCCACCTGAATACATATTTAAATATAACCTGCCAAAGCAAGATATTTCTACTATCGTCAGATTAAAAGCTCGACACGGGAAATATGAGGCACATCTGTACAAATTAGGAATAATTAATTCATCAGTCTGTTTTTGTGATAATGTTTCGATTAGAGATTTAAATCATATTTTCTTGGAATGCAAAATTAACGAGAGATATATAAATCAATTATATTACAATTTACGACAAACACAAGTTCATTTTCCAATTAGTATAGAATATCTACTAAGTTGTCATAAAATGGAAATATTTAAATTACTCATAAACTACTTGAAAGAAACAAATATAATCATTTAAGTGAAATACGTATAAATATAACAAAACTAATAAATTGAGGTAAAAATAAAATAAAAATCTGTGGCTAACGGACTCGCATCCAAGCCATTGTTTCACACACACACACACACACACACACACACACACACACACACACACACACACACACAAAGTCTCTGCTCCATAAGTTTGTTGTAATACGGGCAAAACACAATGGTTACAAACCGTTCGCTTGAGACATATAGGAATTGCACTTTTTAGAATATGGCTTAGTTTGCCAATTGCTGCCCATGTCAGGCCTATTCGCCTCTGTATTTCATTGTCTCTACTTATTTTGATCTCGTATCCCAGTTATTTGTGTCTGTGTGTTGTATGGTATTATTGTCATAAAATTTGTGATAAGTTTAGATTTCTCAAAGTTATTTTTAATCCTGCCATCTCAGACCGAATTTTAAGTGAATGTATCATAGAAACTGTATATTGTAAGTTGTCTGGATGAACTGGATTGATGCCCATGATTCATCTGGAAGATACTGGAATCATAATTATCAATGGCGTTACAACTCTTTAAGAGTCTTTGCCGCGATTACTATTTCTATGTTAATGTGCAACGGAAGTGGCAATATTACTCAACTTTTTATGACTCAATTGTGAATAATAAAAGATCACTTTGGGAATTTGGAGAAAATCTCATGATCTGATTTTATTTTGGCAAATTATTTCTCCAAAAAAATTTTTATATACAAAAAGAAAATTACTGTTCTTAATAATCACAGAATACGAAATGGTTTTATTGTTCAATATACAAAAAGTAATAATAAAAAAATTAATTATATAAAGTA
The DNA here is from genome assembly GCF_917563875.1 of Diabrotica virgifera virgifera. Classification (NCBI taxonomy): domain Eukaryota; kingdom Metazoa; phylum Arthropoda; class Insecta; order Coleoptera; family Chrysomelidae; genus Diabrotica; species Diabrotica virgifera. The sequence continues at coordinate 4,073,168 of NC_065444.1, read as the reverse complement.
CAATATTGTTATAACTTTAAATTTGTGTAAGTACGTATAGGTTTATAGCTTTTTTCCGTTATGTAACAGAAGCTGCAGACGAACTTAATTTTTCAATAGGGATCGCTTTAGCTTTTTCCTTTTGTTCCGTTAAGGCTCTGGATTCGTGTATAAATACTACAAAATTAATACCCTGAAAAGGAAATATGCGTTTCAGTTTAAAATACTTAAAATATTACGCAAAGAGAAAAGTTAAACGTGTTCTCACTGTTTTTTAGAGGTGCAATCCTACGAAACTCTCTGGTTTGCTCCTTAACACGTTCTGTTCTGTCCATCTTGAACAAACACCACATGGCTGGTACCACGTATTTGAATGGCCCATTTAATAACGAAATACTACCGCCGACACTCGTGCGTCGTCGTCACCCTTGATGAAACCCTCATGCCGATACACTGTCGGCGTGGGCGCTGAACGAGTTAATGAAATCAAGCTCTTTGATTAAGAACCAAAACAAAAGTCAAGGATATCGCAACAAAAATTTCCAAACTCAAATGGTGCTTCGTAGGCCACATTACTAGACCAAAAGACCAACATTGGAACGCCACAATACAACACTGGAGACCTTGCAAAGGTAAACGACTAAGAGGAAAACCACAGATGAGATGGGTAGATAATATAAAATGAATAGCCGGCACAAATTGGATGTATGCTGCTCAAGATAGAGATAGATGGAAGAAGTTGGGAGAGGCTCATGGCCAAAAATGAATGATAGAAGGCAAAGAAGAAGAAAATAATCAAAAATAAGAAAGCAAGAATGAAAATTTTGAAAAAAAAATGTTTAAGATGGATTTATAATCATAATATCGACATTATTTTACTTACCTGTTGTCTTGCAGCTCGAACAAATCCGTCATTAGCTGTGACAGTAACAGCCTTAATCCTGTCTCCAAACGTAAAAACAGTTAGTGACCTTTCTTTAATTTTTCCTCCCACTTTCAAAATATTTTCGTCGCTATACTGAACCTCACCGAATATATCCCTAAACTCTTCCCCATCGTCTGTAGAACTGTAATCAGCATCATCACGCAAAACAATCAACCTCTTTAGTAATTCTTCAGCCCTGATCTTTTCAGTCGGACCTCCAACAGTTTCTACAATATTCACGAAATTATCCTTAGCTGTTTGACAGCAGTAAAGCTTTTTTCCTTCGAAGAAATTATCTAAAATTGGTTTTTGTGGCCTCAGCCTCTCCCACTCGGCTTGCTGCTTTAATACTGGTACATTGAAGTCATACAACTCAGCACTACCATTTGTCACAGAACTGCAATAGGCTAGCATCGCAGAAACGTCTAGATTTATTTTGTTTATGTTGGCTATATCTTTCGTGGACAAATCTGAAATATTTGGGTACTCTTCTTCTATATCACTATCAGAATCAGAGTCTAAGGGAAAGTCACTAACTCTTTCTCCTTGGACGATGATACCACGAGATTCTAGTTTTGCTGCTATGTGACTGCCTATTCCATTGGTGAAGACAAAAATTATCTGCAAACAGGAACAACGGAACGATAAGAAAGCTACGTTTTCAATATACGCCGCAGTCAATGGGAGCAAGAATAGGATATTACCTCCGAATTATATCCTACTGCATGGATTTTAATGAAATTTTGGGCCTAGCCTCTACTTATCTCCTAATTCAAAGAAACCCTAAGCCGATGTGTGCTTTTATCTTGGAGGTGGTTCCCACCCCTGCTTAGGGGTGGAAAATTTTTTGGTTAAAATTACCACGGAATTCGCTAAAGAACATAATTCTAAGCAAAAACTGTTCTATAATTTTTTTTTGAAAACTCGATACTTTTTGAGATATTTGTGGTTGAAAATCGGCCATTTTCATTGAAACATAACACCTTTTCGAACGGTTTTTTGCGAATATCTTAAAAACTACGCATCGAACTAAAAAAACTATATTAAACATTTTTGTAGGTTATAAAAAAACAAAGAGACACTTGCCTTCATAAATCTTCTAGTTGTTTTCACCCATTTTGAAAAAATGTGAAATCTTTGTATTATCCACGTCCGTCTGTCCGTAACCACAACTCCTCCGGCAATATAGCAGCTAGAATGACAAATGAGGTGTCAAATGAAAGCTGATAATCCAAGGATGGTACTAAAGGTGAGATATTTGACCTTGGCGGTCTGTCCGTCGGTGTGTACGACCGCTAATATAACTCCTCCATCATTGTACCAGGTAGAATGACAAATGAGGTGTCAAATGAAAGCTTATAATCCAAGGATGGTACTAAAGGTGAGATATTTGACCTAGGCGGTCTGTGCGTCAGTCCGTACGACCGCGAATATAACTTCTCCGTCATTATACCAGGTAGAATGACAAATGAGGTGTCAAATGAAAGCTGATAATCCTAGGATTGTACTAAAGGTGAGATATTTTTGACCTAGGCGGTCTGTGCGTCGGTCCCTCCGACCGCGAATATAACTCCTCCGTCATTATACCAGGTAGAATGACAAATGAGGTGTCAAATGAAAGCTGATAATCCAAGGATGGTACTAAAGGTGAGATATTTAACTTAGGCGGTCTGTACGTCGGTCCCTCCGACCGCGAATATAACTCCTCCATCGTTATACCAGCTTGAATGATAAATGAGGTGTCAAATGAAAGATTATAATCCAAGGATGGTACTAAAGGTGAGATATTTGACCTAGGCTGTCTTTCCGTCGGTCCGTACGACCGCGAATATAACTTCTCCGTCATTATACCAGGTAGAATGACAAATGAGGTGTCAAATAAAAGCTGATAATCCAAGGATGGTACTAAGGTGAGATATTTGGCCTGGGCAATCTTTCCGTCGGTCCGTAGGACCGCCAATGTAACTCCTCTGCCATTATACCAGGTAGAATCACAAATGAGGTGACAAATGTCAAAGTTTAGTAAGAATGACTCAACATTAGTAAATTCGTATATCAATCCACGCAAAGTTACACGTAAAATTCAAATATCGTCTTAAAGTTCTACTTTCGATTAGTTTGGGTGAAAACCTAGGACTTACGAAGTCCAATTACTTGTTATGATACAAAAAGAGATATGGTAGGTGAAAATGGTTTGTTTTTTGGTACATTCTCAAATTGGTGTATTCAACTTGAAATAGCAGAGAAACGGTCGATTTTAGGTGTATAATGCCACTAATACATTTTATAGTGCTTGAAAAGACCATTAAAATGAGCTACATTAAAGGTACATTACATTAAAACTAAGCGAGATATGCTGCAAACAAAACTGATAACTAATGTATTTTAAGAAAAAATGAGAAGTAATTTTAACCCCCATCCACCAAAATGTAAATGCATCGTTTTCCTTCGACAATACCTTTTATTATAGTGTTATTTCTATGTTAAAAAAGTTGGATGGGTTTAAAATAAATGGTTTTTGAAAAAAAAGATCAAATTATAGAGAGCATTTTTAAATTTTCTTAAAAATCTTCTCTTTCTCCATATAACTTGGAAATGATAAGAGATACAGTAATGAAAAATAAAAATGAAATTTATATCCGAAAAAGCCCTACATTTTTGTGTAGTATCTTTTTTTCGTATCTCTTTCTTTTTCGAGTTACATGGCGGAAAAGGAAGATTTTTAAGAAAATTTAAAAATGCGCTCTATAATTTGATCTTATTTTTTTCAAAAACCATTCATTTTAATCCAGTCTATCTTTTTGAACATAGAAATAACACTATAATAAAAAGTATTGTAGAAGGAAAACGATGTATTTAAATTGGGATGGATGAGGGGTTAAATATACTTCTCATTTCTTCTTAAAATACATTAGTCATCAACTTTTTTGCAGAATATCTCGCTTAGTTGGAATGTAATCGACATTTAGTATTGCTCATTTTAAAGGTATTTTCAAGCACTACAAAACTTATTAGTATCATTATACACCTAAAATCGACAGTTTCTCTGTTACTTCAAGTTGAATACGATTTGAGCATGCAGCAAGAAAACAAACTCTTCTTACCTACCATATCCCGCTTTGTATTTAAACTAGAAGATTTAAGAAGAAACGAATCTCTTTGTTTTTTTATAACCTACAGTTTTTAAGGTATTCGCAAAAATCCGTCCGAAAAGATGTCATTTTTCAATGAAAATGGCCAATTTTCAACCACGAATAACTCAAAAAGTATTGAGTTTTCAAAGAATAATTATAGAACAGTTTTTGCTTAAAATTAGGTTCTCTAGCCTCTTCCGTGGCTATTTTAACCAAAACATTTTTCACCCGCGAGAAGGGTTGGGAACCACCCCAAGATAAAAGCACACATCGGCATAAGGTAGACTTTGTTTCATGAGCTATTCCCTACTTACTGTGAAAATATCAAGTAAATCGATGTAGTAGGATGGAATTCGGAGCCAAATACTCTCATTGACTGCCCTAATAAATTAATATGCAAAAAAACTAACAAAACAGAGGGAACCTAAGCTAATGACAAATACTTGCTTTTATGTGAATAAAAAAATGGTGCTTATACACATCTGCTCTAACAGTGTCATAAGTCAAAAAAGAAAAGTATCAAGAAAACAATGTTTAATGTTACTGCTAATAGAACTTTTCCGGGTTTAACTCAAAAACTATTAAAATTATAACAGTAACTATTTTAGATATACTTCTTAATGTATAAGACACTTATACTTTAAATATAAGTAACAAAATTAAATAAAACATACCTACTACAAAAAAAAATAAATAAGTATACTGAATTCGCTCAGCCGAGATTCATTTTGACACATTGGGAATAGGAAACATACAACTACACCAGTTAATAGGGAAAAGAATCATCGATTTCACGTAAAAATGTTAAATAGGGTTTTGAAGGTTTTAAACGATAGATGAGAGATAACTGATGATAATTCCGTAAAGACGTACAGCTAATTTTTCTTCTTCTTTTTTTTAAACAGTTACAAAGGATGAAAAACTCAGTTTTTTGGCTATAAAACGTTCCTTGTGCATTTTAAAGAAAAATGTTTCAAATAAATATTGTAGACCTTAAAAAGTTCTTTAATTTGGTGGGACACATATTGAAATATATAAACAATTGACCGAGATAATTGTAAAATACTCTCATTTTTGCACTAATTTATAAATATTAATAACTGTATTTTTGCACAACCATATTTAATTTAACTACTTTAAATTATGCCAATTAATGGGTTATTTCAGTTTGCTAAATTTCAACCAGATTGACCAAATAGTTTATAAGTTATTCAATTTGTTTATCCCAGAGAGCAATTGTTTAAACGACTGTTCTTGCCCTAACAGTGACTCTAGAAATATTTTACAAATCCCAGTCGATTATTTGAGACCTTAATTTAAAGATGTATTGAAAATGTTATAAGATTTTATCAAAATTGTTATTAAAAAAACCGTCTGAAAAAACTCTACTTTTTAGGTTAAAAACAATTGGAATAACTTTGACAGTTTTTATGATACACGCTTGTATGTAGGCTCACTGAAAAGATGGTGAAAAAATACATATTAAAATAGTAAAAAGAGTTTTATATGACCAATAGAAATCAAGTTAGATTTTTTTTTCAATAAATAATATTTCCATTGTTTATAAACATTAAGAGCTGAAAATTGAATAAGTTGTTTAAGAAAATCTATATTTTATGACCCTCTTCATATATTGCATATGCAGTGAAAAAATAAAAAGTCATGGCCCGTTAAACTGATGGTACTCGTGAAACACCGCCAACGAATGTGAAGGTGAGAATAGTTTTATTTTTTAGAATGGAATCCCAATTTAAAACAATTTACAATTAAATCAACTTTTATGTGCAGAGCTTAACAAATCTGGGTACTGAACTAAAGTAGCAGATGAAGATGCAGACGTATTAATAGTGCAGACAGCTCTTTACGAACATACATATGAACCTGACAAGATCGTTGTAAAAATTGGTAATGATACCGATATACTCATAATATTGACGCAACTCTCTGCTCCGGACAATAACATATATTTTGAAAAAAAAAGCGAAAAAGGACAATATATCTATTTATTATAGTTGTAATAGTTTTAAACATTCTCATATAAGAAAATACGTTGGGTTCTTATATATTTTACTGGATGTGATACAACTTCCTCTTTTTTTAATCAAGGAAAATTTAAATTATTAACTGCATCGTCAGAAATTTTATATCTGATAAATATTTTTTATGACGAGAATGCTAACAATGAGGACATCATGAAAAACGGTTGTGATATCATTGTTGCTTTGTATTCTGCTGCAATTGATGTTACATATTATACAAAAAAACACAATAACATATTGACATTAAATGAGTTACGCTTTTTACAATTTATAAGAAATACAGGGAAAAAAACTTTTAAATTGGAAAAATTGCGTTTATCGTCAATTACAACACTGGTTAGGTAAAAAACTGGATGCTACGCATACCCAATATGGATGGAAAAAAACTGATATGGATCTTGAACCTATTTACACCTTAGATTGTTTGATTCCTGAAGTGATATTAAAACAAATAACATGTAAATGTTCAACGGGTTGCAAAAGTACAAGATGTGGATGTAAAAAATATGGTATAAACTGTACGGATCTTTGTACAAACTGTGCAGTGGAAGAAGAGGGGAAAAATGTTGCAATCGCGCTGCAGTGGTTTTCACGATGTCGAGTCAGACTTTGTAGAGGATGAACTATAACTTGCCGAGAAGTTTAGAAGTTGTAGATGTTCACTAGAATAATCAAATTAAAATTCATAAACAATGTTTTATTTTTTATTTTTATACTTATTAGATGCCTACCTAGACAAATATTAATAGCTTCTTTAAATTAAATCATAATAAAACAAAAATTAATTTTTTAAAAACTATTAAGGACTTTTAAATACTTCTTAATTTAAATTTAATTTTAATTATTGCAAATAAAAAAAAATAATGTATTGTACTAATTTATCATTATTTTATACTTATATAAAAAATATACTATATTTAATAAAATTTAAAGAATTTTTACGAAATACTTGTAAAATTTAATAACTTTTATAGTAAAATTGAATCAATTGATTTTCACGGGATTTTCCAATTTTCCCGGAAGGTGAAATTTGCACAATTTTTATTATTTTCTTGAGCTACTCCAGTTAAAAAAAGAAGATTGCGCGTGCTATGGAAGGTTATAATTTATTGCAGTTTTTTTCCAAAAAAGGCGAAGCTCGAACAGTTCACACTTTCACTTTCGTTGGTGGTGTTTCACGAGTACCGTCAGTTTAGCAATACCGTTATAATAATAAATTTTTATTATTTCACTGCTTATGCAATCTATAAACTGGATCATAAAATATAGATTCCTATAAATACAATATGTTCAATTTTCAGCTCTTAATGATTATAAACAAGGCAAAATTTGATTTATTAAAAAAATACTAACTTGATTCCTATTAGTCATATAAAATTATTTTTTCTTTTTTAATATGTATTTTTCATCAGGTTTTCAGTGAGCCTACATGCAAGCGTGTGACATAAAAACTGTCAGTTATTCCAATTGTTTATAACCTAAAAAGTAAGGCCTTTTTCAAACGGTTTTTTTTTAATAACAATTTTAATGAAATGTTAAATTTTTTTAATATATCTTAAAAATGTAGTCTCGAATAACTAATTGCGATTTGCTAAATATCTCTAGAGTCACTGTTAGGGCAAGAACAGTTGTATAAACAATTGCTCTCTGGGATAAACAAATTGAATAACTTATAAACTATTTGGTCGATCTGGTTGAAATTTAGCACACTTAAATAGCCCATTAAATGGCATAATTTAAAGTAGTTAAATTATATATCATTATGCAAAAAGTAAAGTTATTAATATTTATAAATTAGTGCAAAAATGAGGATTTTTTGCAATTATCTCGGTCAATTGTTTATATAACTCAATACTTTTTCCACCAAATTAAAGAACTTTGTAAGGTCTACAATATTTATTCGAAATATTTTTCTCTAAAATGCACAAGAAGCGTTTTATCGTCAAAAAACTGAGTTTTTCATTCTTTGTAACTGTTTAAAAAAAAAGAAGAAGAAAAATTAGTTGTACGTCTTCACGGAATTATCATCAGTTATCTCTCATCTACCGTTTAGCACCTTCAGAACCCTGTTTAACATTTTTTCATGTTTTTTTCCCTATTAACTGGGGTAAACACAATAATTCCACAAGCGGATACCTATACATTCTCAGCCATCGTCCCGGCACAGGAGCGCGTGCGGGAAAACTATGTATATTTGCAATTTTAATAATTCTCGACAATGAGTATCAAATTTCAAATTATTGGTTACAATAAGAAATAATATTGTTTTTCTATTTTACTAGTCTATTATAATTGATGGGTTGTCGAGTTGTAGCCAATATGATTCAGAATAGGTATTACCTACTTTTCTGACGATAAAATGAAAAATACCGCTTCTAATAATTATTGTATACCTTGCAGAAGAGTAGAGGATCCGATATAAGGTCGATTTGCACCGATCTGTTTAATGGATAAAAACTATTGGATATGTAATTTAGCATGTTAACAATTACAAAAAACAAGCAGGGTTGCCCGATCTAATCTTGTTCTAACTATAATTAATTAATAATTAAAAAATTAAATTTTTTTTATGAATTAAAAAAAATTCGACCCGGGCAGATACTATTTTAGGTTTTTTGGATCGTTCTAAACAAAAAAGGTCTTTTGTAATTTTTCTCTAAAGTTGATCGTTTTCGAGTTATAAATAATTTAAAACTGAAAAAGAACGAAAGATGACAATGTTCAAGGCTCAAAAACACAAATAAAAAATATGTATCATTTTTGTAATCATCATCATCGAGTATCTAAATTCAAGTTCAAACCTTTTTCTATCAGGTCTCGTTAAGAATTTTAGCCATGTTTTATTCTAAAAATATATATTTTTTAATTGTTCATGCGAGGAAGGTTTCTTATGGGGAGACGGGCATTAACAACTAAAAAACAATGTTTCAGAATGAAAGTTCAAAAGACTTATCAAGAACTGATCTAACAAGGCTTGAACTTGAATTTATGTTCTTTAATTCTTGATGAATACAAAAATGATATTTTTTACTTGTGATTCTGAGCCTTTAAAATTGTCATCTTTCCTTCTTTTTTCAGTTTTAAAATGTTTATAACTCGAAAACGATCAACTTTAGAAAAAAATTACAAAATACCTTTTTTGTTTAGAATGATCCAAAAAATCTTAAATAATAACTGCCCGGGTCGAATTTTTTTTAAATTCATAAAAAAATGTGATTTTTTAATTATTAATTAATTATAGTTAAGAACAAGATTAGATAGGGCAACCCTTGTTTTTTGTAATTGCTAACATGCTAATTACTTAAATCGACCTTATATCGGATCCTCTACTACAAGGAATAATTATTATTAGAGACTGTATTTTTCATTTTATCGTCAAGAAAGTAAATAATACCTAGTCTGAATCATATTAGCTACAACTCTGGCAACCCATTAATTATAATGGACTAGTAAAATAGAAAAACAATAATATTTCTTATTTTAACCAATAATTTGAAATTTGATAATCATTGTCGAGAATAATTATTAAAATTACAAATATACATAGTTTTCGCGCACGCGCTCCTATGCCGGGACGATGGCTGAGAATGTATAGGTATCCGCTTGTAATAATTCCTACCTCACACTATTAACTGCTCAAATCAACTTAATTTTTCATTAAAGAAAGAAGAATTATTGGAAATAGTGGGAGTGTATACTAAATTCACACAATTTTGTGGAATTTATTTCTACAAAGTATTTTTATTTTGTACAATAAATAATTTTCTCACTTGTAATCAATATACAGGGTGTTTGGTAAAGAATGGGCCATAGCTTAACCTCAGGTTCCTGAGGTTAAAATAAGCCGATTTAAGCTAACTTACCTTAGTACAAAGTTTATAATAATCGAGATACAGGGTGTCAAAGTTAAACTTTTATTTTATTTATTATTGAATATTTCCTGACAGGCATGAGATATCAACACGAAATTTGGTATGCGGGGTTTTTTTGGGACGAGAAAACTAAATTCCCTACCAAAAATTATGTGTTGCCCAGAGGGCGCCACATACGCCTTTCAGCACTCATTTAATACATTCAATTTTTTTATCCGTCACTCCGTATAATTTTGACATTAAAATTTTTATTCCCGTATTAGTTTTACTTAAAAAAGGTATACCTCTTTCATCTCCTTAAACTCAACCGTTTTCGAGATAAACGCATTTTAAATCTGCGGTGCAACATAATTTTTAGCATAATATCATTGTAGTTACACCAGAAAAATAACTTAAAACCATAAAATTATCCAAAAAATGTATCGCAAATTTCTTCAAATGGAATTTGCAATGCAATGACATAAATTTGAGAACTGGCACAATTATTATGGTTTTAAGTTATTTTTCGGGTGTAACTACAATGATATTATGATAATATAATAGATATTATGCTAAAAATGATGGTGTATCGCAGATTTAAAATACGTTTATCTCGAAAACGGTTGAGTTTAGGGAGATGAAGGAAGTATACCTTTTTTAAGTAAAACTAATAGGAGAATAAAATTTAATGTCAAAATTATACAGAGTGGGGCATAAAAAAATTGAACGTAATAAATGAGTGCTGAAAGGCGTATGTGGCGCCCTCTGGGCAATACATAATTTTTGGTAGGGAATTTAGTTTTCTCGACCCAAAAAACCCCCACATACCAAATTTCATGTTGTTATCCCATACATGTCAGGAAAAAAAAATGTTCAAATTTGACACCCTGTATCTCGGTTATTATAAACTTTGTACTAAGATAAGTTAGCTTAAATCGGCCTATTTTAACCTCAGGAAGCTGAGGTTAAGCTATGGCCCATTCTTTACCAAACACCCTGTATAATGGTGTAAATAAATAATTATTGATTGGCGTAAGGTTTATGTTATTTATGTCTGTTTACTATTAGTAATATTGGCTATGAGTAGGTGTGTTTGGTTGTGTAGTAATTTCCAGTCACTTCTAAAAATAAATTTCCAACGTCACTAGACAGTTGTGTCTCAGATTAGCAAATCGACTTTAAAAGTGTCACTTTTCTTGAGCACATTCGCAGATTGTTTTGAATAAAGCAATCGCATATATTGTCTTAACTAGACAAACAACACTTTATACAGATCTTAGATGGACAACTGCCTTGCGCAAGCTGATATATGATACTGTTTATGTTCAGTGCATTGTTGATTTTGGTTAACCATATAATGACAGTAGTCATCTAACGACACATACTTGAATCATAGACATAATACTTTTTGAAATAGGATTTTGTACTTATATTAAATTGGTGCAATAAAACCGTTTTCAGTTTTTTTTTGAGTTGTGAGTGACACTGTTTGAGCTGAGGTACGATATGTGAATCTCTACCTTTGGAAATTGAAACAAACATGGGTACTGCTTTGCACATCTAATGTATTCCTCAGCTTGATCAATTATACTTCTCACCCCATAGCTGGCATTTCCCATACATATTTGACTAACCGACTTAGGATTACGAGCAATTACTTTAGTCCAAGTTAAACCACCATCACTAATAATATCAACTGTAATTTTTCTATCGTCCAGCACAAATACTTTATTTACACTCTGACATCTTTCTACAGTTTTCAAGGTGTCGATGAGAGCAGAGAAATGAGTTAAATTTGAGCATTGCAGATGTTCTTTTTTTAAGGAATTATTTTTGTTGGCCTAAAAAAATAAGAACACAATTTATTTATAAATCAAATAAGATAAACAACTTATACTGTTTATGGATTACAAGGCTGCTTGTAATACAATCGACAGAAATAAAGTAATAGAAAAGCTAAATGAGTTCCCAATACAAACAAAAATAATAAGATTAATATATATTAAATAGGTCCAAAAATAATAATAAATAGGTCCGCAACTCTTCAACAAGGAATACCAATGCCTGGCATATGCTGATGATGTGGTTCTCATTGCAAGAAGTGGAGAAGAACTGGTAAGTGCAGCAAAAAGACTGTTTCAGGCTAGCACCACAATTGGACTGAAAGTCAACATAAATAATCCAAGTACATGGAAATTGTGAGGAGAAAAGAAGAAAACTCAATGGATATTTGTAAGTTGGAAGTGATCAGAGGTATAATTTGAGAGGGTGGATAAATATTATGTATTTGGGTACATTTTTGATAAGACTGTAAGGAGGAAGCAGAAATAAAGTAAAGACTGACCAAGAGTAATAGATATCGTGTAAAACAAAAATAAGACTATACAAAACAATAATTAGACCCACAACGCTATACAGGGCCGAGACATGGACTAAAATAAACTGAATAAAACCATACAGAATAGATTGTAAGCCTAGAAAAGAAAGATACTTCACAGAATATTTTGCAGAAAAGTAGATGAAAGAAAATGGAGACAACAAACGAATGAAGAAGAGCACTAACTGTATGCTAACCTGTCTATATCAAAAATAGTGAGACAACTCAGACTAGAATGGCTCAGTCATATAGAAAAAATACAGGAGTGCAGACAAGTCAAGAATATTGATTGGAGAGCACCTGGGACAAAAAAAGAGAATAAGACCAAGAAGGAAATGGAGAGATGCAGTAAAGGAAGTTGTCAGTGAGTTGGGAATCAGAGATTGGAAGCTGACACCTAAGAACAGAAAATGATGGAAATTATCCATCCAGCAAAGGGCTTAAAAAGCCTGTTAACCCTATACATATGTACATACAAGATAAACGACTTACTTTTCTTAAGAATTTCAATTCTTGACTGATTTTTCTGCTCAGTTTTTGTGAACCTTCAATATGTTTAAAGTTTTCAATTGACTTAATTAGTTCTTCTCCAAATATTATTTTTTTCGTAGCTAAATCCTTTAATGCATAATCATCCTCTATTTCTACGTGCATATTGTCCGTAGAAAACTAAGGAAGGAACACAAAAGGTCAGTATCTAAAAATACAAGTTTCAATAATTATTTTCAAGAGAAATCTGGTGAAATATTTTGTTACTTGTGGACTTGTGTAACCTTAATTTGAAACGTCAAAATATTTAGTTAGCTCATATGTCCATGACCATTGACCATAATTTTTAAAAAAGAAGAAATGCCTAATATTTTTGCTCATGGTTGCCAAGCGGAGGCAAATTTCCCTTATTGAGGGAATTTTTAATATATAAGAATGAAAATTTGTTTTTCAGATTACACGCTTTTTGCTTTGCTATGTACCAGTTTATGCATAGTTTATGTACATTTATTTTTCGTTAATAAATATTGTTTTGACACAGGAGTCAATTTTTTTCATAAAAGTGGGAATTTTTAAGGTAAGAGGGAAAAAGCTTGTTTGAACTTGGCAGCACTGTAAATCATATGACACTGACAGCCAGAGCTGTCACTGCTGTCAGTGTCATATGATTTGCAGGGGTGTGTGGTGTTTGATTTGGTGAAAGAAAAATGATTTTCTACTTAACGTTGACGACTTTGTTAATTTCCACAGGTAATTTTACACTAAGTATTGATATTTAAAAAATATTAAATCTATACATCCACTGTATTTAAATTTTTTTTTATTATTGCAGCACTAGGTGCTGGGGAATTTTCAGTGCTGCATCATGCTCCAAGTCTTACCTTTAGGGGCCATGATGCCCTTAAAGAAAGCACTTTAAAGGATGTTTACGCTGCAGCCCTTGGTTTTTCCACTGAACACTTCTCAAACTGGAAGGGCATGTTCCTGTCAGACCCATTTGGAGTGGCCCAGGCTATAGTAACTGTGTATGTGGATGGGGTATCTGATATAGACCAACAAAAGGGCCACCACTTTCCTCTTAAGACTGACATAGGCGAATCTAAGGTCTACAGAAGTATTGAAAGAAGAATCGAAGAACATTATCCTAATGAAGATACTAATTTAGTCAGGGTTCGTCTAGCTAATGGATTAGAAGATGTAAGTGTTTAAACTTCTTATACATCTACAACTTCTGATACTTAAACTTGGCAAATAAATAAGAATAAAATGTTTTAATTTCATACTCGTCAGATTTGATATTTATCATGTGATCATAAATACAAGGTTATAGTTACAGAAGTACATTATTTGTATCTAATTAATAGACGAGAAGTGAAATAGTTATATTAGTTATTAGGTATTTTTAATTATCAGTTTACTGCTTTTTGTGGCATCCTTTGGTCAAAAGATTATAATCTTCTAAACCTGTTTGATATTTTTGTGTTATTTCAGTAATGGGATGGTTCCCTACTTTAGGTTTCGATACTTATTGCATATATTTCTTTTCTTACCTTTAAATGAATGCTAAACACAGCAAATTACAAAATTGTCTGGTTTTACTTCTTCTTCTTAAAGTGCCCTCCCATCAATGGAGGTTGGCTACTACAATTGTAAATTTTTGTCAGTCTTCAGTTGTTCTTATTAGCTGTTCAAAATTTAGCCCTGCCCATTGCCTGATGTTTCTTAGCCAATATAGTCTTTTCCTTCCTATACTAAATTTACATTCAAGATGCAGTAGAAATAAACAAACTAAGACACGTTAAATGCTACTAAGAGCACTCTAGAATCATAATTTACAATGTATGAACTTTGGAAATCATGATTTGTGATTTACAATGTATATACATTGTAAATTATGATTCGGGAGTGCTCCTAGTAGCTTTTAACGCTTCTTGGTTTATTTATTTCTACTGCATCTTGATTGTAAATTTAGTATAGTCTGCTCTTTCCCTTATTTTTTTCTTTCACTATTAGTTGAGCATATTGGTTGGTACTTATTGATTCTCAGTATGTGTCCTAACTATGATTGTTTTTCTAACTTTCACTGTGTTGAAAAGTTCTCATTCTTTACATATTCTATACAGCACTTCTTTGTTTGAGATATGCGATGTCCATGAAATTTTGAGGATTCTCTGGTAGATAAACATTTCAAAGGCCTCCAATTTTTTGTAAGTTGCTGTTTTAGGGTCCATGTTTCTACTCCATAGAGAAGAGTCGACCAGACGTAGCATTTTGATAAATGTAGTTAAAATTAGAGTTTTATTCGAGAATCATATAGATGATTTTATTACGATCATAGAATTATGCATTAAAAGATTCACTTTGATAATCTCTATTATGATCAATGACTTAAATGAATATATTCAGTAAAGATTTATAACTGTATTCACAAAGGCCATTTCAGGTGAACCCTAGAATAACCCTTTTGAAATCTCTAAGAATTTTGAATAATTCATATCACAATTTAGATAAATTATGTATTTCATATATTTTTTAGATCCACAAGTACAAAATCTTTGAAGACATCGCATCTGGAGACTCAAAACAACTCAACCACAAAGCCTTGAAATTAGATGTTGATGAAGACAGAAAATTCATCAAAGAAATTACAATTTTAAATGAAATTGCCCAAAGAGTGAGTATTTACATTTAATATAAAAAAAGAAATGTCTGCAATATATATTTTTTATTTGATATTATATCAATACATTTTCTTATTCATTTTATTTCTATAAGTTGTTAATCTCTCTAGCTTGGTGTTAAAGTGTCCATGTAACATATACAGTCGAACCCACTTATTGGAATAGCCTTCGTATCAAGCAAAAGTATTCCTATAACCGGGATATTCTAATAATCGATCATTGGTGGCTAGTTCAAATGTTTCGGGATCTCAAATTTCTATTCCTTAAACCGGGATATTCATCTCTCGGATATTCTAATAAGCGGGTTCGACTGTATTATAATGTTTTCAATAGAATGTTCATGTTCCTGTAGATCTTACCCTTCATTATCAAATTAAATAGATCCCATGTGGACTAAAACTACACACTTTATTTTATTTTTTTATAAAAATTCCATTAATTTTGCTTCTTAGTTCATGTGAGACTCGTTAATCTCTGGCACTTTATTGTAAAACCTTAATGTGACCTCAATAGGCCCACAATTTCCTTATTGGTAATTTTATGATCTCTTCTGGCACAATCCTCAGTTGATCAGTAAATTCCTGCCTCACATCACTTAGCACATTGCAATAGCATATTATGTGTAAGGCAGTCTCTTCTTCCATTTCACTCTGCACCATGTTTCGTTCGCCTTATCTAGTTTGTATAGGTGGTTTCTTAAATGGCAATGTCCAGTTACCATTTCAGTGGCCGTTTTAATCTCTCGTTTGTTGAGGTACATAAAATTGTTCCACAGTTTTTTTACCAATGTTCTTGATTATTTTCTTAGTTTAGATTTATCTGTGAGTGGCTCTACATTTCTCTTGATGAAATCCTTGTCATTTCTGAACCTCGTTTTTTGTAGCATCTTTATTGGTGCCACAGAATAGTTCTGACTGAAAAAAAGGTTTTTCTCAAGCATTCTGTTGCCGAGAAATTTGCTCATTCATTCCCATGCACCCGTTCAAAACCCGTGCACCTTTTCAGGCACCCACATTAAAGACACTATATTAACTTTTGTCTTCTTCTTCTTCTTCTTCTTCCTCTTTATAAGCAATTCTGCTTGTTCATTGGCGGATTGATACCTCTATGGAAGGTTGTCGCTCCATCTTTTGCGCGGTCGGCCGATACTTCTGCCGATTGGTGATTTATCTCGTGCTATTTTGACCACACGTGTCTCCCCCATTCTGGTTATATGGTTGTTCCATTCTTTTTTTCTATTTAGTGTCCATTCGTTTATACACTGTACGTTACATTGTCTTCTAATATCTTCGTTCCTCTTTCGATCTCTCAGTGTATTTCCTGTAATTCTTCTCAGTACTCTCATCTCTGCCGTTTCCAGTAGTCTTTGTGTTGTGGCTGTATCGGGTCTTGGTACTGATGCATATGTCATTATTGGTCTTACACTGGCTTTATAAATTCTTGACTTCATCTCAGTGTTAATATGTCGGTTTCGCCATATAGTGTTATTAAGGCATCCTGCCAATCTATTTGCTTTTTGTACTTGATTTCTCACTTCTTTGTCTAGGTCTCCGTAACTTGACAATGTAATTCCAAGGTATTTTACTTCCATTACTTGTTCAATACTGATACCATCAATTTCTATTTTGCATCTGATTGGTTCTTTACTGATTACTAAAGTTTTAGTTTTTTGAGATGAAATTGTCATATTGAATTCTTTTGCTCTTATGTTAAATCTGTGGACTGATCTTTGCAGACTATCTTCATCTTGGGCTATCAATATTGCGTCGTCTGCGTAGCAGAGTATTTTTACTTCTTTGTTTCCCATTCTATATCCTCTTCCTTTGTTGACGTTTTTGATGATTTCATCCATGATTAAATTGAAAAGCAGAGGACTCAATGAGTCTCCCTGTCTTATTCCGCTGCCTATATCTACAGGTTCTGTAAGTTGTCCATCTATTCTGACTTCCATCTTGTTATTTTGGTAGATGTTCTCAATAGTTTTTATGATATCTAGAGGGATTTCTCTATTATACAGAAGGTGGATTACATCCCTGAGTCTTACTCTGTCAAATGCTTTCTTTAAGTCAATCAGACATAGAAATGCTGGTCTATTATACTCTAGTGATTTCTCAGTAATTTGCTTTATGACGAATATTGCATCTGTACACGATCTTCCAGTACGAAAACCCTGTTGTTCATCTGCTAAACTTATCCTCTGATTCATAAGGTCTTGTAAGATTTTAGTTGTAAGTTTTAGGGTAGTATTTAACAAGTTGATACCTCTGTAGTTCTCTGGCTGCTTTTTATCTCCTTTTTTGAATAGTAGGATTAGTTCGCTCGTTCTCCATTCTTCCGGTATTTTACCGTGTTTTATGATTTTGTTAATTAATGTTGTTAATTGTTCTGTCATTGCTGCTCCACAATATTTCAGTAGTTCGTTTGGTATTCCATCCTTACCTGCAGCTTTTCTGTTCTTCAGCTTTTCGAGTGTTTTTCGTACTTCCTGTGCACTTATATTAACATCTTCATCTGTGGTCATTTCTGGTGTTTCCGGTTCTAGCATTATTTGTTCTTCCTCTGCATAAAGCTTTTTTAGATAGTCAATCCATGTATCCTTTTTTATGTGTTTTGGTTCTATTAGTTCCTTTACCTCCATTCTTTGACCTCTTATAAAGCGCCATATTTCCTTTTGGAGACCATAAAAATCATGTTCCATTTCTTTCGAAAAACGTTCCCAGTGATCGTTTTTTATTCTTCTTACTACTGAATGTGTTTCGTTTCTTATGGTCTTATAATTATCGTATGCCTCTTGTGTTTTAGTTGACATGTATTTTAGGTAGGCTTTTTTCTTCTCTTTACATTTTTCCTTCACTTCTGTACAAAACCATGGAGTTCTTCGTCTTGGAAGCGATTTATTTTTATTAATGTTTCTTTCACCAAGAACTTCCTTGGCTGAGGCTAAGATATTAGACTTAATTTTTGCCCAACTTTCTTCGACTCCGTCACTTTCTGTGATATACATGTTGCTGCTTTTTTCCGTTAGTCTTTTTTGGAATAGGTATCTGGTGGAGTCGTCCTGTAAGCTTTCGACTTTAATCTTGGTGGTGTATTCTGCTGTTTTGTTATCACATAGATGTGTTTTCATTCTGATTTTGCACAATACCAATTTATGATCGCTTTCTATTTCTGCCGATGTTAGTGCTCTTACATCCAAGATTAGAGACGGGTGTAACTCTCTATTCGACAGAATATAGTCTATCATAGATCTTTGTCCTCTAGTGTTTTCAAAAGTGTATTTGTATTGTTCTTTGTGAGGGAAAAATGTATTGTTAATTCGTATTTCATTTATGCTGCAGAGGTCCGTTAGAAGGTCTCCGTTTTCATTTCTGATATTTTCATTATATCGTTGTTTTATTCCCGGAACTGTGTCATTGCCAACACGGGCATTAAAGTCACCCATAATGATTATATATTCATCATTTGGGATCTCGTTTATTACAGTCTGAAGGTGTTCATAGAAGTTTTCTCTTATGGTGGCATCCCTGTTGTTCTCAGGTGCATAGATCGCTATCACGTTCAGAGGCTTGACATCCAGTTTGACTTTTACACTAACTATTCTTTCGGAGATATATCGGCACTCTTGTACTTGGTGTACAAATTTTCTGTGAACTAGCAGTGCGACTCCTTGCTTGGTTCTTGTATCCTTTGCAACACCACTGTAAATCATCAGATAGTCATCCAGCATAATTTGACCCTTTCCTTTTTTCTTTGTCTCTTGTAGTGCACATATGTGTATATTTTTTTCTACAAGCTCTTTTGTGATTTCCTGCTCTCTTGTGTTTAGAGACTTTACATTCCAAGTACCGATGCGAAGTATATTTTTCTTTTTCCATAAATTCGTTGTCCTTTTTCTCGCGTTGGTCGTCGTAATGAAATCATTCCTGTTCCGAGGCATAATCCTGTTTCTATGAGCTATGGATTTAACGTCTATCAGTAGGGTGCTAACCTGGCTGTAGACCCCCTCCTCCTTTATCCGGGCTTGGGACCGGCAACAGTTCTGTGAGCTACTCGATCACACCAAACAAAATTGCAGGCGGAGTTATTAACTTTTGTCAGGTTGTTTAATTCTTGCTTATTAAGTTGTACAAGTTTATAATCAATACTTATACTGGATAAAAAAACAAACAAATATTAACAAATACAATAAATTACATTATATTCATTAAATTTTAGATCGAAGAAGGTGAAATCAAGAGAGATAACATCCCTGATCTATACTGGTTCGAAGTTTCGTCTCTTCATGCAGTTTCAGACTTGTATGGAGAGAATTCTACACAAGTCTTGGAAGCGAAACAACTTCTTAACGAATGTATTTTAAGACTTAACTCTGCTTTCAATAAACTTTATAATGGATATGTCCTTGTCACTGTTGTAACGAGTGATGCCAGCCACACTAGGAGAGGCAGAAGCATTCTTGCTGCTGATGAACCAACTGATGATGTAAGTATTTTTAATTTGTCCATAACTATTTAGTTATCCTATCATTAGATAATTAATAAAAAATTAAATCTAATAAAGAGTATTGGGCCTTTGAATAAGTTTAGTGGTTCGATAAGAGTGCATGTATAAAGTTTTATTTCAATCTGTCAATTCATTCTTTGTTTACAAGCCATTTAGTATTGACGTGTCACAGAATTTTTTACAATGAAAACAATCAAGTATTGTGCAGTGATTGAATTTGTATTTTTGGAATATTTAAAAATAAAGGAAATTTATGTACGAATGTTGAAAGTGTATAAGGACTCTTCGCGTTTAATTAGCACAGTAGAAAGATGGGTTGTTGAATTTAAATGTGGTTATACAAGCGTTAAAGACGATCCACATTAAGGACATCCAAAAACAGCACCAGAAATCATAGAAAAAATACAGGATATGGTATTGGAAAATCGTTGAGTCACTTAAAGTCACAATGCACCTTGTTATATGAGCATTTTAACAATGGCTAAAATCCATGAATTGTTTCCATGAAATGTTCGAATTGTTTCAATACCAAAAAAAAAGATGCATGCGTAGAAAGCGTTTTTCATCAAATGATGAGGTCATAATAGTGCAGTCACTGAAGGTGGATATGAGCTATTACCTACGATTTCGTTCAACTTCCATCGATTTGCATGACAATTGGTGAGTGGTTAGAGGATATCTCAAGGAACAAAGGTGACATGCTGCCAACCTGCGCTTTTACCCTGGGGGTGGATGCCACCCCTCTTCGGGGGTGAAAATTATTTTATTAGAAATAACCCCACAATTCGATAGAGGGACAAATTATAAGCCAAATTTGTTATATAAAGTTATTAAAATAAATCAAAACTTTTTGAGTTATTAAAGATCAAAGATTTTAATTTTTCGTGAGAAAAATGCATGTTTTTAACCGATTTTTCATAAATAACTCAAAAACTATATAGAATTTTTACAAAAAAGTTATTATTATCAAAATTGAGGCCAATAAAAAATCAAATAAACTCCTTACTAGAAAAACCTTTCAATGTTAACTAAAAGTGAGTTATAGGTAATTGAATGTACCTATATTTTTTTCGTCGAGTACCCAAATCTAAGTATTCAAGCTTAAATACCGGAAAAATGAAGCATTTTATAACATAAACTTATTAAACATTTGTCAAAGTTCTTAGAAGTATCTATCAAATAAGCCCTCGAATAAGTTGATAGCATTAAAATTTATGCACCAAAAATTTTTCAAAATTTATCTCTTAAAAATTTTTCCAAATAATGTTATTGTTTTTTTGTAAATAACTCCGTTAATTTTTAAGATATCAGGTTCACCTAAAAAATAATTAAATGTTGATTCCAAGAGCTACTAAAAAACGTCGAATTTAGTCTTTTAAACCTCTTACTTTTTTAAAAATAAAAGGTTAAATGGCCCCGGTTACATGGTTCTCGCAGCAAAATTGAAACTTTAAACGTTTCTATCTCGGTTATTTTTTACTCTACGGAAATAGTAAAATGGATAAAGTATTTGGAGCAGAAAAACTAAAATTTAGTTATATGTCATTTTTTACGTATCTTGAGTATTTTTGGAGTTAATATCAAAAGAGTACGATAATTTTAAAAATTCTGATTTTTTTAAATTATATCTTTTTTTCAAAAATATGCATTCTAAACCGATCAAAATTGTTAAAATCATTAACTATGTTAACCTAAAGATATTCTTGTGAGGATTACTTCAAATTTTAATTTTTGTGGAAATGAAGTATGTTTTATTTTTCACTTTTTTCTATAAAAATCGAAAGGGTTAACTTATTTTCATCATAACTTGTTTAATTTTGATGCTATTAACTTATACTGGAGCTCATTTGATAGGTACTCCGAAGTACTTTGACAAGTGCTTAACAAGTATATTCTATAAAATGCATCGTTTTCCCGTTATGTTAGCTTAAATACTTAAAATTGAGTACTCGTCGAAAAAAATATACATTCAATTACCCATAACTCACTTTGAAATAACATTAGTTTAGTTCTTTAAATTTAGCGGAGTGTATTAAATTTTTTATTATCTTTAATTTTGGTAATAATAATTTTTTTACAAAAGCTTATAGTTTTTGAGTAATACGTTAAAAACAGCTTTAAAACATGCATTTTTTTTAAGAAAAAATAAAATCTTTGATATTTAATAACTCAAAAAGTATTTATTTATGTTAATAACTTTATATAACAAATTTTGCTTAGAAGTTGCCCCTCTATCGATTTCTGGTATTATTTTTAATAAAAAAAAAATAATGTGTGTGTGTACTTTGTACGCACATAAGAAGTTATACTTCTATTATATGATTTAAACGAAATTAATATACTTTTTATTTATATTTTGTTTAAATATTAAACTAATTTATACTTACTACTTCTCAAACGTTTTTATTAGAACAGTGCCAAAAATTAAAATAATAAAAGAATAAAACACACACAAACACATTAAACAAGCCACAAATGATGTCTGAACATTAATTGTCGAAAAATTTTTTAACTAAATACGTATTTTCTGAAAATACAATTATGTAATAAATATACTTACAATCATAAAATGTATTAAAAAAAACAAAAAAGAAAGTTTCTATTGGGACTCGAACCAGCGCTGATAAGCGCGGTTGGTATTGGAATTCATTCGCCTTCAACGCTTAGCTGGCTTAGCCACGGACACTATGTGTTATTATTTACGAAGATCGACTAACTAAACGGATTAAACTTGTGATATTTTGATATTTTGAAAATTGATCAAATTATTTTAATTTTGACTTGAAATGATTTAGAATTGAAAAAATACAACAAAACATAGAGTAAGAAAACAATATATTAGGTGAATATTGATAGAAATTTTGATGGTAATCAAATTATATAAATAAAAGTATTACATACTATGTATTTTGGCAGATCAAATAGGTAGGTTTATACTCATGATACATTAACAATTATTACGTACCTGTTGCTTTTAAAAACTATTTAAAAGTCACTACAATATTATAAACTTTTTTGTTTCTGTCCTCACAACAATAAATGGTTGGAAGATAGAATTGCTTGGATAAAAACTAGCACGAGTAGAAGAATTTAAATACCATTTGTTTACCTTTACCTTTACCTCCAAACCACAGTTGTCCTACAGCTGCCATATCGAATAATTTTTGACATGTCATTTGAACATCCAATCAGAACAAAGTTATAATGCGCATGCGCCGGGCTGATAGGTTTTAACATATATAAAAAATCACCCTCTATCGCCGGTAAAGAAGTATAACTTCAAAAATTCACCCCCGAGAAGGGGTGGCATCTACCCCCAAGGTAAAAGCGCAAGTTGGCATCATGTGACCTTTGTTCCTTGAAGTATCTTCTAACTACTCACCATTTTTCATGACAATCGAGGAAGGTTCAACGAAATCGGAGGTGAAAACCTTCAGTGACTCCACTATAACATTTGTTGAAACATATTTTGCAGCCCTTACATATTCTTACTTCAGGGATGGAAATTGGAATCTATTCAGGGACATTACACTGAACAATAAAGTGTATTTTAAACCATAAAATTGTGTTTTTCTTATCGAACCACAAAACTTATTGAATAATCTAGTAATAAGGGAACATCCATAAACTACGTCATAAAAATTTTGGAGTTTTTAATACCCTCCCCCACTTCCGTCGTAAAGCGTCGTTTACAGTTGACCCCCCCCTCATACAGACGTCGCAATTGCAACTCATGACCCCCCTTTTTAGTGATTTTTTTAAAATTCAATGTTTTTTCTGGATTTTTTAAAGTTAGCTCTCAAAGTTTATTTACGAATGTATCCAAATCAGTATTACTATGTACTATGTAGCTCATTAATATCCACGTACTTTTTTCTCTCAATTCACTTTACAACTAATTAGCTTTATTGGGACAAAAGACAACACTTTTATCAGAGTTCCTATGCTTTCTTAACTGCATCATATAAATGTTGATACTTATTTTGTTTTGATTTCAAATTTCAATGCCATTTCTTTTATTAAGTATAAATACAGTGTACTAACAAAATTGAATAGAATATTTTATTTCTATTCATTCTTATAGAATTGTTTTACACAGGGTATTAAGTAAATAAATGAATAGTTTAATATTTATGGCTTCCAGACGTTGTTCTGTATAGAAGCGTTTGTTTAAATACATAGAACAATGTTTTATTGTTTGTTAGTCTGTATAAAACTGCTAGCAATATTATTAAGGCTGTGAGTGATAAAAACAAAATGAAAAGTATGCGATAAAAGTAATATACTATTTTTTTTTAATTCTAAAATATGGTATATTTTTTATATTCGTGAACATCAAACGACGTCGGATGTGCACTCATGGTCCCCCTCCCCCGTGTCGTATACCGTCGTAATAAGCAAAGTCCCCCTCCCCCTTTTCAACGACGTAGTTTATGGATGTTCCCTAATCTTACATCTTGTTACATTTATTATTTTTATTTCAGAAAACCAAATACAACTTGGCAAGTTACTACAGCAAGGACTACCCCGTCATCTTTAATCTCATCTTGTGGTTTGGGGTAGTGATGTTATTTTCCCTCATCGCTATCTGCATGGCTATTGGTACTATGGATCCGGGCCGCGATTCAATCATTTACCGTATGACCAGCACCAGAATGAAGAAAGACAATTAAGTCCACTTTGTTTTTCAATGTTCAGTTAGGAGCTAAAATCCAAGTTTAGTACAGTCATATATATGAGTGTTTTCTTCTTGTCATCAATACAAAGCAGTTTTTAAAGGACATGATAAATAGCTGAATGTTGAAAAATTTATTTCTTAGATGTGGAAAGTTTTTGATGGTGTTAGTAGTATAATATGTTCACGTCACAACAGTGTATTTAAGATCACTAGAATAAATTAAAAGCCTATAATTTTTCTTTTCCACAAATTTTATTACTTCGCAAAAAAGTAAATAAATGCTAATGAGTAAATTATATAAAAACGATATTTTTCAACATATTTGTTGCAAGGCTAGTCTATAACCTTAAAATGTAAAGTCACAGGAATGAGTGTTTGCTCATCAAAGTGTCGGAATGAAAGTCATAAGTTACAGAACCATTGGATGTACCATTTTTACCTTTACAGAAAAAGGGGTTCATGGGTTTTCTTACAAAAGCAGTTTTTAAAGCGTGACCAGTACTGTTTGACCCTGGGACCTCTTACTACCTTATACATATTTAGTATCATTCATTATCATAATATAACCTATATAGAGACTAATGACGCCAAAAATAACTTACACTTTCAAATTTACAAGTATATAAGAACCTGAAGTGATATGTGCTTATTAAATATTTAAGTATCATTTTGTGCATTTTACTCATTATATATTACACTTTATTATGAATCATTACTTAATTAAATCATACGGTTACCACAGAATGATTAGGTTTTTACAATGCTTTTGAAAAGCTGCACTGTTCTGTCAATTGTGTGATAGAAAGCTTTAAGTATCACTCACTTTGTGTCTGTGAATATTGTTTTAAATAATGCATTACTTTTTTGTTATGTAAATATGAATTAAAATAATTTAAAAGTATTATTATATTGTATATTTTCAGTTCATACATTTGAAGGTTGTTTTTCGAGTAGACACATTCCCTTGTAAATAAAAATATTAAACAGTACAAGTTTTTTTTATTGAAAAATAGTCTATGAAACTAAAATCAACACCAGTTTATGTATGTGACTGTCATATCTACCATGATATGGACGGTCGTAGCTGAGCGGCAAGATACGAGTTCGATTATCGGCACCAACAACGATATTTTCATTTCTAAAAATGATACGAGCCGTTTACCGTGCTTCGGAGGCTACGTTACGCAGTCGGTCCCCCTGGCTAGTGTGACCATCGACACTAGCTACTTCAAACAGGGTTAAAGATGCAAGTGGCGCTGGGACCTGTCCGAAAGGATCACCAAGTATGAAAGTATTAAGTTAAGTAGCAGAGAAGAAAAAATAGCAGTTATAAAAAATAAAAATAAGTTGAAAGAAAAGATCTATAAAAATGACGATATCACCAAAGTAGCAAGAGGAATAAAAGCAAAAATTGGGAACTATGGACAAAACTAGGAATTAAAAAATGGAGAAAATATGGTAAGAGAACAAAATGGAAAAAATCTAATGGATGAAAAAGACATTTTAAACAGATGGAAGGAATATTTCGAACATTTGGTGAATGGACAAAAAAATATGGAAGTAAACATAGACAATGAGGAAGAATATCCAAGTACACAATCAAATCCAAATCATATCGACGAAATGCTTTCCACTAGGCAAGAAGTTAAAAATATTGTAGAGAGCCTCGGCCAATATAACATCCGGGATGTTCAAATGTGGAGAAAATCGCATACATCTCCTGGAAAACGTGTTGCGGGAGGCCAGTATAAATAGAAAACAAATGATATAATATATCAAATAGGTCTAAAAAAACAATCACAATAAGGTCCAAAATAAGAAACCCACGCTCACGTGAAGGAAATTGTTACCATTAACAGAAGTCTTTCAGTTAGTCTCAGATCTATTAAAACTGAAGGTCACAGACATGGTGACTGAACACTGAGGACACACCTCTAGCACAGTTTAATACTGAAAAAAGCTCTATACTGTACCTTTTTAGCTCTACATAGTGCATCTCAGGGGCGTAACAGAGGCCCCCGCAGCATGAAGCTTGCGGGGGGCCCCAATCGATTGGGGCCCCATCTTGTCGTCTGATATTATGTAAAAATCTGTTATATTTTACGTTGTGTGGTTAAATTTAAAAACGTAAATTTCTAAATAAGCGTATTCAGCAAGTGAGTCATCTCATATCTAGAAACTTAATCCTTTCCGGTCTCTCGAACTTTTATGGTGACGACAATAAACTATAATGCTTTGTACGTGACTATTGAAAGATTTGAGAATTGCAATTTGCCGAATTTTAGAACAATATTTCTAAATCTAAAAATTGGGTTTCTCTTTCATCTTTACCTACGTTTAGTATTTTGATATAATTGTCAAAAGGCGTAACAGAGGCCCCCGCAGCATTAAACTTACGAGGGCCCCAATATGTCAGGGGCCCCATCTTGTCGTCTAATATATGTAAAAATGTGTTGTTATATTATTCGCATACATACGTTTTTTAAGCAGTGCAATATTGCAAATGAAGTTACCCATCCGAATTAATCAAATTGTGGATATATTCGCTAATAGTAGCGCACGAAGAAAGTTGTTCATCTCATAGAATAATACTAATGTAATCATTTAGTAATTTTTGTTCTATTTTATTCTATACCAACAAGTAGGCCATTCTGTACCAAGTAAATGACAGTTTTGGAGTGAAATTCTCAGCGTCACGATGGACGTATTTGCTTGACAATTTGGATTTAGGTTCTAGTTACACTCCACTTTAAAGTTGGACTTATGCCGTTCGTTGCTTTTACTTCAGGGGTGACATCCCTTCTTGGGGTGAAAACATACGTTTAAAATAAGTCAGGAAATGTGTAAATCGACTAATTAAAAGCAACTTTTTTCTATAGAGTTTATTTATCTATGTTAATACTTTTCAAGTCATTTGCAAGTGAAAATGTTTATTTTTCAACAAAAAAAAAAACAGGTTCTTAGAAGGGTTTTTTGAAAATAACTCTAAAGTAAGTATTTTATCGATTTAAATATTAGATATTGGAAAAATATTTGTAGCAAAAATTTAGCTTAGAAGATACAAAAAAAGGTGTACTTATTCATGAGGTTTATCGACACAGTAAAAGTTATCGATTCAGTTAAAGCTTATGAAAAATTATTCTTATTCGTCCAATTCCAAATCGAATATTTCAACCTTAAATAACCAAAATGAAGCACTTTTCGGGAAAAACTCATTAAAACTTTGTTTCAACGTTAAAAAAAAACGTTTATTTTTTATAAAAGTTTCTAGAGCCAGAACTATGCGATTTACGCTCAAAATAAATTTAGCCCCTTTTTTGGTAAAACAAAATCGTAAAAATCTCCCCCTATTTCGCACCCCAAATAAAATTTATCGTTAGAGCTGCACCATTTACTTTAAATATTTATTGTTTATATGATCTGTAAGTTTGACCGGTTCGAAATTCTTATTTTTGAAAAAAAATTGGTTTCATAGTAAAAAAAGTTTATTATTTTGGAAAAATGCCTTTTTTCAAAATAACAAAAAGTATTAGTGATACGAAAAATCTCAAAGAGTAAAGAAATGTACGTTTTGCTTTTATAAATACATTGGCTTTATTTTGTTTTTCTGTAAGACGTAAGACGATTTGCGTATATTCGTGATTAGTGACTCGTCCAAGCTCTTTCAACTAGAACCCTTTTAAAAATAAGCACTTTGAACCGGTGGAACTTACAAGTCATATAAAAAAGTTAAAAAATTTGTAAAGCTATAATGATTACATAGTTTTATTTCGGATGCTAAATAGGGGAGATTTTCACAATTTTTTTACCAAAAAATGGGATTAACTGTTTTTTGAGCGTAACTGGCTTAGTTTTGAAGCTAGAAACTTTTGTAAAAAATAAAAATAAAGCTTTTTTTCTAAAAAAACACTTTAAAAAAGTTCTAATGAGTTTTCCCCGAAAAGTATTTTATTTTTTGGTTATTTCACGTTGAAATATTCGATTTGAAATTTGACGAATAAGAAAAACTTTTCTTGAGCTTTCAGCTGTTCTTTTACTGGAGCTACATTTTTGCTAACAATGTTTTTTCGATCAAACACTTACTCTTTGAACTATTTGCGAAAACTCTCCTAAAAATGTTTGTTTTTGCTTAACAATCATACTCATAAATAACTCGAAAAGTCTTGAGTTGACCACTTCAGTGGTGACACTGGAAATTACACGGTATTGCCATATTTTGCGTTCATTTACTGGGCTGTAACACATATAGGTATTTGTTACACATGTCGCATTTAGTAATTTTTTAAAGGGGACCCCATTTCCAATTGTGCGGGGGGGGGGGCCGACGGAGTTTGTTACGCCACTGGTGCCTCTACCATTTTTTATATTATCTTTTTTATTTCGCATAGTGCTCGTGCTCATTGCGTTTCTTATTCCGTCTTATATTATATCTGGTATATCTTCAGATGCAACATTTTTTACTATTGTTCGGTGTTTTTCGTCTTTAGCTAGTGCCGCTAGTGGATGAATCAAATATGAACCGACCTTTGCTAATATTTTTTATTGAATTATAATTACTACAATTAAACAATACTTTATTTTTCTATATAGCTACTGGTTCGTCCACACCACTAGGAATAACAATTTTTAATTTTCTTGTTTTTGTAAAGAATATTTTAATTCATTTTATTTTCAATATTATAATTAATTATTAGTAAAAGAATTTATTATTTCCATTGTTTATTAGTTTTAATTATTTATTAGTTTTGGGACACCCCGTATATACGAGTAGGCCAATACCTAATTCAGTGAGTATTAATTTTTATCTTTTTTTCAAGTAAAAACCTTGAAAGTTTTTTGTATATAATTACCTACCTACTCATATCATTTTAAAAAGACAATTCGCCAGCCAACTCTCTTGGTAAGCAGTCACTTACAATGCCGAAAAGTGTATAGAAACTAAATATAGTCCTCGCGAGTGATTTCTACAACTCAGCAATAGCAGTACGAAGAATAGAAGGCCTGCTCCAGCTTGTGCAACGAGAAATGATAAGGTAGGAAATATTTCTATTGCAATTTACTTTAAGGTCTGTTTTTTGAAGTTATACTTTTTTACGCGCGATATGAGGGTGAATTTTTATATGTTAAAACCTACGATCCGGGCGCATGCGCATTATAACTTTGTTCTGATTGGGTGTTCAAATGACATGTCAAAAATTATCCAATATGGCAGCTGTAGCGCAGCTGTGGTTTGGACGGTTGGGTTATGTATGGTTGTTGCGTTTTAAAATTTGTGGGAAGAGAAACAACAAACAAAGGTTAGTTAATAGTTACACTGCCTTTTTAAATAGTTTTCATATTATATTTTTGAAGTTACATTTCAAAATGTTTTAATTTATGTATCTATCAGTCCAGAAAAGGCGTGGAAAGAATATATTAGTGTTTTTAAATATATTTTTCTACAAACGTGTTAAAAATGCAATTTTTAGGACTCCATAGGAGCGTTAAAAATGCTAATTTAAGGCACTAGTGCTTTAAAATTTTTAAGGCACTGCAGTTAAAAGTGAATTGTCAAATTGTGAAACGTCAAAATATTTATATTTCATTTATTAACATTAATATTAATAATACAACTTGCGCAATTTGAAAAAGGTGGTTTAAAAAGTTTTTTGTTATGATTTTGTGTCTTTAGATTTGTCTTCCTTGGGCGTAAAATAATAAAACATATATTTTTATATTTCACTTGTCACCGTGATGTATAATTATGTATATCTGAAAGGTAAGTAGCATGCGGCTTGATGGCCTTGTTGGTAGAGCATTGGACCAGAGATAAAAAAATCGCGAGATTGCGGGTTCAAATCCCGGACGATTCATACTTTTTTTTTTAATATTTGGCATTGTTAAGTTTTGGTTCATTTTTGGTAATTATTGTTAATTTTTTGTATTGTAACTGTTAAGTAGGTATATTTATTTCGTTGAAATTATATTATAATAGAAGTATAACTTCTTACGTGCGTACAAAGTACACACACATTCTTTTTTTACTGTTATTTTTTTATTTTATTTTAAATTCACCCTATGCTAAACAGTCCAATAATAAAGCTCTCGCTGAGTTAGTAGTCTCCTCCAAGATGGTTTAGGTACATTCCTTCCTTTAGTGCAGTGGTCGGCAAAGTGCGGCTCCAGAGCCGCATGTGGCTCTTTGGCTCCTCAAGTGAGGTTCTAACACAAATATTTGTAGAAAGCGCTATGACATTTTTTTATTAAAAAAATGAAAAAAAGATTGGTCTCATTTTCATTTTTATATTAGTTTGCTCTTATCTGAGTACAGGGACCAACAATTCGTCGGAATTTTTAGCTTGATGAATAGACAGGTAGTGGTGCAAATCGCAGACTTCCCAGAGTCTTCTTTAATTAATCGTTCATTTGCTTTGAAAATATTAGAATGAAATACAATTGCTGGATTTAAAAAATAAAGAGATATTATACCATATATTATGATATTCGATCGTCTTTGTGTTGAATTGGAAATATTGGAAAATAAAAAAAGGTGATCTTAGTTCACAACACAAGTAGTCTGTATTGAATGACCTGGAGAAGGAAGACATGATCATTTTCAACGCTTGGAATAGTATTCCTTAGTCTTATGATCAGTTGAAAAAGCTCGCATTTGGTGTTCTTTTCTTTTTCGGTTCTAATATTCGAACCGAATATAAACAGATTCTAAAACCTATATGCACATATGGCATCATCCAGTTATGGGGCTGCGCTGGTAACAGTAATTTAGACATCATCTAGCGATTCCAAAATAAAGTGCTAAGAAGCATTGTCAACAGTGACCTCCATAGGGACCTAGACATGAATACTGTTAACAAGATCATTGAAAAATTTGCCAAGAGTCACGAACAACGACTTCTTCAACACCTCAATGTTGAGGCCATCCAGCTCCTCGACAACACGGATCTAGCAAGAAGACTCAAGAGGAAGAAACCCTTCGAGTTAGTTAAGTGAAAAGCAGTGCACGGTGCAAGTGATGGTACAGGTTAACATTTGTGCAAAAAATTAAGAGAACCTAAGGGATACTATTGAGTTTGTCCTTAGTCATAAGTTTTTAGTAGTAATTTAGGTTAGAAATAAGTTGCTCATTATGTGATCAGGTTGTAATGTTCTTGTATCTTATTGGTGTTTAATAAATAAAAAAAATATTCGAACAATCTTTGTCAAGCATGAACATTATCAACAGTAAACTGAGAAGTCGTCTTATTGATAACAACTTAGGAATGGACCGTGATAGTCGTGACGTCAAATCAATGTTGCCTACTCTGGAATAATTGCCAAACAAAACAAAAATTCGCACGTGGTGTTTGTTTTGGTTTTTATAATTGGAATATATTGCTTGTAGGATGTTTAATTTTTACAAAATGGTAATGTGTTGGGTAACCGTGATTGTAATCATATTTCCAAATAGAACTGGTTAAGAACCTGAAGAAACGCAGTAAGTACTATTGTAGTGTGTAACTCCTTGATTTTGTGTAGGGACATTTATAAAATTAAAAGCAAAATGATTTATATGACTAACAAGGATTGTGTCTTTAGAAAAAAATGTGCAGATGATTGTTAAAACAAAATAAAATTAAAAATGATTACACAAATTACGTGTATAATCCATTGACAGACGTCAAACATTTATTGATTTGTTTGGAAAAATATTTGACGTTTTGACGTCACACTATCACGGTCCATTATGCCTAAAATTATAAACAACATACAAAATTGACTTGCTCAAAAAGGAGCTGCAAGCACATCGTTGCATTAATAAATATTTTTATGAAGTATGAAATTTAGTTTCATAGTGTACAATTTCTTAAACATATCGAATTTCATATGCCAAACATTGATACCGCCACTTTGTGCGTATTCTAACCGATTTTCGTTTAGACTATACTACTTATATTTAGTGTAATCAACGTTTACTAAACAAGCAGATTTGGCTCCAAATTTTTATTTAAATTGTTGTAATGTTCATATTCGGCTAATAAGTTTGCCGACCGCTGGCCTAGTGCATCTTCTAATAGACCGAACATGGGGTAATCACATGGTGAAAGATCAGGACTGTATGCAGGATGTTCAGCGAGAGTCCAATGCATTTCCGCTATTTTTTCTTGTGTTAGGGCAGCTGTATGCAGTCGGCCTTTGTTTTGCGAGAGCAACACATCTCGTATAGGACATCCCCGTCTTTTGGACCTATAGGCAGCTCGAATACGGTCCAAAAGATTTCAGTAATAAGCGGCATTAATGGTTAATCTCTTATGAAGAAAATCCAGCAACAAAAACGTCACGATAATCCCAAAACACTCGCAATAAGGTCACGAATGGCGTCAATATTTTCCTGAGACGTGGTTGTTTTGGGTCTACCCCAAAATCCCGACAGCCAAAATCCCGACAGCCACAATCCCGACGGCCAAAATCCCGACACGCCAGAATCCCGACAGGCCAAAATCCCGACAGGCCAAAATCCCGACAGGTTTGATAAGTTTCTTTTTAACATATAATTACATTTATTTCTTGTTTTTTGTTTATGGCCATCTGTTTTTTATTTTTGTTACTAAACAAAAGTATTTACCATTTAATATGAACTAATTTTCTAAATAAAATTTCTAACATGGGTACATGAATTAAATTTTTTTTGTCAATATATAGTCCAATAATATATGTATAATCAAATCCAGAATTCAAGTTTACTTTCATATAATATATTATCATGTCACTTACAACCTTCCATTTCAGTAAGTATAGCTTTTATATTATAAAATGAAGTTTTTTTTTATTACATATTTTCATTTACAATCTGCTTCATCGAAGCTATAAGCAAATAGTTTGAATGTTAAATACATGAGGGAGAAGCTGCCCTGTGGCAACCC
Source organism: Diabrotica virgifera virgifera (assembly GCF_917563875.1). Classification (NCBI taxonomy): domain Eukaryota; kingdom Metazoa; phylum Arthropoda; class Insecta; order Coleoptera; family Chrysomelidae; genus Diabrotica; species Diabrotica virgifera. The sequence continues at coordinate 4,039,612 of NC_065444.1, read as the reverse complement.
TCCTATTATAATTTTTTACATTTGATCACAATATGTATATATTTAATTTATTAAATCTGTTGGCCATAGTTTCTTCAGTCGTCTTGCGAATTCGGGAGGAGTGTTCAGCAGTCTTGCTTCATCATTTGGATGACTTCTCAGTCCATCAAGGTAGCTCTTTGTGATCCTTGGAATTTCTTCCTCTACCAAGGGTGTAGCTGAGTCCTCGTGTAGGGTTTTATTGCTTACATACCAGGGTGCGTTGAATATCATCCTCAATATTTTTGATTGGACTCTTTGTATTATCTTGATATTTGATGGCTTTGAGCATCCCCAGAGTTGAACACCATAGGTCCAAATTGGTTTTATCATAGTTTTATACAGGAGCAGTTTATTTTCAATATTGAGTTTTGATTTTCGACCAATAAGCCAGCTCATTTGTCGTATTTTGATGTTGATCTGGGTTTTCTTGGCTTGGATGTGTGGCTTCCATGTTAATCTTTTGTCAAGGGTTAGTCCCAAATATTTGACTTGTGTGCTGACTGGTAATTGTGTATCATTTAGTGTTATTGTTGGGCATACATCTCTTCGGTTTGTAAATGTAACTTGGGTTGACTTCGTTTCATTTACTTTCACCTTCCATTTGTTGAGCCATGTTCCCAATTGGTCAAGGTGGTTTTGCAGTTGTGCAGACGCGATAATAGGGTCCTCATTGACAGCGATTATGGTGGTGTCATCAGCGAATGTTGAGATTTGGGTTATTGTTTCAGTGGTTGGGATATCTGCGGTAAATAATAGGTAAAGGAGAGGGCCCAGGACACTACCCTGTGGTACACCTGATTTAATGGGAAAATATGTGGAAGTTGCTGTGTTATATTTTACTTGGAAGTAACGATCTTCAATGTAGGATTTCATGATTAGGTAGTAGGGGGTTGGAAGAATACATTTGAGTTTGTATAAAAGTCCAGTATGCCATACTCTATCAAATGCCTTTTCTACATCTAAGAATGCCGCTGTGCAATATTTTTTTTCCTCAATAGCAGTAAGGATTTTTGTTATAATTCTATGAGTCTGTTGTGTTGTGGAGTGTCTCTCTCTAAAACCAAACTGGTGTGTGGGTATTTCTACATCTAGGTTAATGTCATTCTTCAGTCTACCAAGTAGTAGTCTTTCGAAGATCTTAGACATTATCGGCAACAAGCTGATTGGCCGATAGGATGATGTTTTATTTGGAGGTTTACCCGGTTTGTGAATCATTATTATTTGCGCAAATTTCCATGTGATTGGGAAATATGTCAGTCTGATTGCACTATTGTATATTGTAGTTAGCATGACCAATGCTCTTCTCGGAAGATGTTTCAGTATTAATCCTGTTATTAGGTCAAATCCAGGTGCTTTGTGGTTATTGCATTTTTCTATTTCTAGTTTAACTTCTGATGTATTGAATGGTGTTATTGGAAGCGTCATAGGGCAAGCACTATCCAGGAAGTCTCTTATTAAGTTTCCATCATCATTATTCTCTACTTGGTGTTCTTTAAAAACACCAGCTAAGTATTCTGCAAATGCTGAAGCTTTTTCCTCGTCTGATCTTCCCCAAGTACCATCATCTTTCTTAATTGGCGAGTTGTGTTCTGTAGGTCTCTTTAAGTGTTTTGTTGCCTTCCATATTGAGTGATCTTCTTTAGACAAGGTACTAATGTAGTGTTCAAATGTGGCATTGCGTGCTTCATTTAGCGCTGTTTTTAATTGTCTGGTTAATCGATTATATTCGTGTTTGTCATTAATGTTGCGGCTTCTTTGCCATCTACCTCTTGCTCTTCGTTTTTCGACTATTAGTTGTCTAATATAATTCGAAGTGGTATTTTTGTTTTCTTGCTTTGGAGTTGATGGTGTAGCTCGATATGCAGCTTGCTGAATTTGACAGGTGAAGTGGTTTATAGCCTTATCTATGTCATCTTTTTCTTTGAGTCTGATTCCAAGATTTATATTCGTGTCAAGCTGGTACTTGAATTCACACCAATTAGTTTTAGGGGAAGTCAACTTGGGTATTTCAGGTCGTTTGATTATGTGGGTGCTGATTGTTGCTATGATTGGTGTGTGGTCAGACGAGAGATCCCAACTTGCTTCTATGTTTGTGTAGTTTGCTGCAATTCCTTTTAGGATAAAGAAGTCGAGTAGATCTGGTAGTCTATTTGTATCGGACGGCCAGTACGTTGGTTGTCCTGTCGATAAGTAGGTGCAGTTTGTGTTGTTGATGGCATCTAGTAGGCTTCTGCCTTTTGGTGTAATGAGTCGTGAACCCCAATTCATATGCTAAGCATTCCAATCACCTCCAACAATGAATTTGTTACCTAGCTTGTTGAATAGTTCTTCGTATTCTTCAGTTGTGATTCTATGTCTAGGAGGGCTATATATTGCAGCAATTTCGAAGTTCCAAGGCCTGGCATTTATATTAAGTATTGTTGCTTGTAGCTTATCTGTTTTATGTTCCGGCATTTGATGATGTTGTATATTGTTCCTTATAATTATTGCAGATCCTCCATGGGCTGTTCCATCTGGGTGACTAGTGTGGTGGACTGAGTATTGAGGTATTTTAATTACGCTTCTTTCTGTGAAATGCGTTTCGGATACAAAGAGGATGTCTATTATGTTGTCCTCTAGGAATTGGATTACTTCTGCTTTATGGTTTGCTAAACCATTTGCGTTCCATTCGGCTATTCGAACAGATCTAATGAATTTTATTAATTAATGTTGTTAGCGTGGTAAGGATCATGCTGTTTTGATTCATTAGTTGGGTGAACATTGCTTTAAATTCGTTTAAGAATAAGTTCATCTGAGACCCTATGTCAGCTACTTGATTTCCTGCTCTTACTGCTTGGGCATAGGATTGGGTTCCATTCTGTTGTTGGTACTGTGATTGTTGACTCTGATACTGTGAAGTTGGTGCTGGGTTAACATTTTGATGTGGGTTCTGATTATTATGGGTTGACTGATTTCCGCGTTGTCTATTATTTCTTACATTTTGCAAGTCCTTGTAAATTACGCAGCCTTTATAGTTTGCAGTGTGTTCTCCGTTACACAGGGCACATTTTGCTGGTGTATTTCTGGGTTTTGTACATTCTGGCGTTGGATGACTTCCTCCACATTTCACGCATGCATAAGGTCTTGTACAATACGCTTTTGTGTGTCCATAACGTTGACAGCGCTGACACTGTGTTATATTTTTCTTTCTGTGAGGAGGTTCAAAGCTGACTTTCATATTGCCGATAGAATCCAGTGTATAGATGTGTTTGTTGTTTTCTTTCGGTTCTAGGTCCACATAGAACATTGACAGTGGTGATTTATTGACTCTGTGTAATACGTTAATGATATTACGGACAGTATGCCCTGATTTAGCTAATTCACTTTTTATTTCTTCAACTGGCATCGAGTGGTGTAAATTTCTTATAACTACCCTATAAGCTCTATCTTGTTTTGCTTGGTATGTGTGGTGAACTATTTTGCTACTATTTAAATGCTGTATAAGTTTTCTGTATGAAATAGTTTTTGTGTTTATTTTTATTGTGTCATTTGGTAGAGCTTTCGACTGGTAGTCTTCTGCTTTAATGACTGTCGATAGGTTTTCAGTCATCTTTTTGATATCATTTACCCCATAGATAAATATAGGTGGAGGTTTAGGTGTTACTGGTGTGTTATTATTATCAGTTAGGTTTTCTAATGGTTCAAATCTGTTGTTTGTACTCACTTGCATTGTTGTTGTGTTATCATCTTTGGGGTTTGCTTTTCTTTTTTTTGTAATTTTTTTGACTGTTTGCCAATCATGGACATTTTCTATGGTTTCGTCGTCTTCATCGCTTGAGTTTTCCATGACAAGTTCCTCTCCACTGAGGATGTATTGGGAAGCATTTGATGTATTTGGTTTATCCATTTGAGGTGCAGGGAGGTTTTGGTTATATATTGGTGATTATTGTTTGGGAATGGAGTAGGCGGGATATATTGGTTTGTTGTCTGTTGGCTGCTCGGGAATCCATAAAATGGGGGCGATATTACTGGAGGTTGTTGAGGCTGTGTATATATTTGGGGCACATTATACAACCCCCCATTTGGCACTTGATTTTGGTGGTACATTTCCTTAATATAGTACGCCACTGAGTTAAAAATTAATCACATAAATAGTAATTTAGAATTAATCACTCAAATCGTTTTTTAATTATTATTTCACTAATTACCATAAACTAGTCCCGGCCGATAGCCGAGACCGGCACAAAAACTTGGATCTCGAGAGCGATATGGTACGTCTTTACTGCTCGGAATCCAAATACACACTATAAAATGAAGTGGTTAAATTATTTTACTCTTTTAAAATACATAATAATTTACATGTCGGGATTCTGGCGTGTCGGTGTTTTGGCCGTCGGGATTTTGGCTGTCGGGATTTTGGGCGGCACTGGGTTGTTTTTGGATGTCGTTGATGATTTTTGTTTTGCACGGCATCTCGTTCTTCACAAACTTCTCTCTCTCTCTCTCTTGTCTTTCTCCATTGGTCTCTATCTTCAGCTGCTCTAAGAGCTTCGCAGAATGAGTTTCCAGCTGAATGCTTTATTTAGTCAGACCATCTAGTTGGTGATCGTCCTTTTGATCTTCTCCCCGGAACCTTTCCAGAAACAATTAATCTCTCCAAACACTCGCATGCGCGAAGAGTCCAAGTCTCTGCTCCGTATAGAAATATTGAGAATACAAGGGCATTCACCAGTCTCATCTCGATATTTTGAGAGATAGATCTGTCTTTCCAAACTTTAGTTAGGCGACTCATCGCATTTTTGCCATACCGATACGTCTCAGAAATTCTGATTCACAGTTACCATCGTTAGTTATACTAGACCCGAGATAAACAAAGGTGTTTACTATGTTATTCTTGTAACATGTTAGTCACTTGAATAGTGTCGAATCTGTCGACCACCATTATTTTTGTCTTAGCTTTATTGATTTTCAGACCAACTTTATTGCTTTCATACTCAACTCTTCGCAGAAGATCAAACATTTCTTGCTCATTTGCTGCTATAAGTGTATTGTCATCAGCAAATCTTAAATTGGAGATTTTCCTACCAGCTACTGTTACTCCACCGGCCCATCCTTCTAAAACCATCCTCATCACAAATGTTCCTTGTCTAACACCTCTCTCGGTCTTGAATTGGTTTGAGAACTACTGATCTAGTCGTACTGTCGCTATATTAGACTAGTACAGATTTTTAATAAGTGTCACCAGGTGCATTGGTGCGCCCATTTCTATTGAAATTGACCACAGATTTATCCAGCTTACACAATCAAATGCCTTTTGGTAGTCAACGAAACATATAATCATAGGTACTTGAAATTCTCTAGACTTTTCAATGAGTTGTCTCAGGTTCAGGATTTGTTCCCTTGTACCTTTACCCTTTACAAACCCCGCTTGTTCCTGAGGTATTTGGTAATGTAGATAGGTTTTTAATCTGTTTTTGATGATATGCAACAAGATTTTACTAGCATGTATTAGTGACAGTGTGCGGCAGTTTTCACATCTGGTAGTAGTTCCTTTTTTGTGTAGTGGGATATAAATTGAGGTACACCAATCAGTTGGCCATTTTCCTGAATTCCAAACAGCGACACAGATGGAATGGATGACAGTGTTGATTCCCCATATTGACTTTTTAATCTTTGCCAACGTTCAGCGGGACCAATCTTTTTTTAAGGAATTTGATAACAATGCGTTGTGTAACCGAACATAGCACTACTATCTCGCTCATCGCAACAGTAACTGACTGCACATCATTAGAGAACAGGCGTTAAGCAGACTATATAACCTTCCACCACAGCACTAATTTAGACATATCGCCAGTTTATGCTAAGCGGTGATGGAAAGGTCGGTTCATATTTGATTCACCCTCGTATGTTATAGTAAGGATATTGAAAAACACAATTTAGTTTGTTATTTATTTTTAAATACTATAAAAAATAAGTTAGGAAGTTAAATTTATTTTTAATTAAGCACCAAATATTTCATTTTCTAAGAAAATTATTATAAATAAATGGAAGATTTATACAATATTAAAATGACGCTAAATACAATTAAAACCTTAAAACTATCATTGGCAAATGTTAGGAAAGCGATTTAATATTGTAAATGAACTCGTTAGAATAATTATTACTACGAAAATACAACTACAATATGTAAGTTGACATGTGTATATTATAGGCACATGATTCATACACAGGGCTGGGATAAAGTATGGAACAAACTAAATATCTTCGAAACAAAAAAGCCGCTTAAAAGTACAATGATACATAACGCATCTGACGCCATATTTTTTGTTACTACTCTACTTCCGGTTTCACCGAAAATACCCTCAACTTACTTAATTTAATTGGGATACCCTGTATATTTTTGCATATTATTTATTTAAAAAAACTTGCTATTTCTAATTCAGATATATGCACCAAGTTTGGCAAAAGAAATTTGTCAAGATGAGAAACAAATCACTACAACTAAACAATAGGCACATTTATTTCCCAAGACCATGACCAATGAGAATATGTAGTAATTATTAAAAAAATAACTTTAAATGTTCAATAAACTCGCAAAAGTTCCCATTCTCACAATATGTAAACCTATCAATGTATTTTCGATATATTCGATACTTTATCCTAACCATGTATATTAAAATATCTACAAAATATATATCTTTTTATTTCTACATACAACACATGCTCAGATCTAATCGGTTGCATATCTGGAAGGCACTTAATGTATGAAGCAAATATTTAAAAGAAAAATTATCGAAATCCATTCACTTATTCCCCGTTAGAGGGTGTTCTAACCATACTGCGATATAAATTGTTTTAATTTATATCGAGAAACTACGGTCGTGATGGTGTAAATTTGTCTTCCTCAGAACCTCCTTGACAACAGGTAGACCTAGAAATAGTACTATCGGGGGATGGAGGGAGACAGATTTAAATCAAAACGAAACCGTAGATTTTCTTATTTTAAAAATTACCTCTCTCTCCTATAGCGCTACAGCCCAAGTCGGGCCCTGGCCTCCCCCACCATCCGTCTCTAAGTCTCTGTCTGCTCTCCTCTAGTTGTCCACCCTCAATATCTCTTTAGCATTGGTTCTCACTTCGGCTATCCCTATCCACCTTTTCCTTGGTGTTCCTACTGGCCGACGTCCGACCATAGTTCCGCTAAGCGTTCTACTAGGTGTTCTGTCGTTATCCATTCTCAAAAACTTATTTTAAAAATATACTTCAACCAACTGAAGACAAGATTATTATATTTTGTGATAAGAAAATTACTAATAATTTTTATAAATTATGCAAAAAGTTTTGCAGGATCTGGAGAAAATGGGAGTGAGACAAGGGGAAGTAATGACATAGGACAGACAAACGTGGAAGGAAATAGTAAACGACGCAAAGACACACGAAGAGTTGATGATGATTAAGAAGTGAGATTGAAGATTGAGAGTGAAGACATACAATGTAACGCCATTGATGATGATTTTGGTAAGTGGTCATGCCTAGAGTCCCATGAATACTACTAGGATGGCATGACCATGAAGTAAATAAAATTTTAAATGACTTTTTACTCTACTTCCGGTATAAAATATCGTTACATTGATGTCTTAATCTTTGAAATATTTGCTCCTTAATTATTAGCGTTAAATACACGATATTACATATTTTCAAGGCACCTATTCTATTACATTGATATAAATACCTAGTCTAGATAGTAAGACCAAGGCGTACTAGAAGACGAGCTAAGGAAGAGATCCCTATTGACTATGTTGTCGTTTTCTGCTGTCACTATCATTATCTTCTCTTAGGTTGTATAATATTGGTTGAATACTCTGTATTTTGTTGTGGCTGTTTCATTGTTTTTGAAAGATAAGTTTTATAAAATCAATGGAAAAATCCCAATAGTTGGCTGTATACCATAGTTTAAAAAACCTATACAGAAGTAAAAACTTCAAATTGTATTTTGGTATAAAATAGTTTATTTAAAACTTCTAAAAGTCATCCACATGGATTGCAAAACGTTTTCGTTCTGAACAGAACATCTTCAGTGCCTGGAATGAAGTATTTCCACGTTAGATTAAGGCAAAAAGGTTAAAATTGTGACTGTTAATGAGAAAATTATGTGGAGAATACTTACATTCCGCAAAGTAGTTGTAACTAGCACACCAATGAAGGTGGTAACTTCAAAATATATGGCTTACATTGTACCTTATGATAAAATATTATGACTACAAGTCGATGTTACTAGATTAAAATATGTATGTGCCTAAAGAGCAACATGCTTCCCTGCTCGAAAAAACTAGGTACTTGCCATTTGAATTAGCACAGACCAACTGATGTAAAATGAAAAGGAATGACAAAGAGTGACATGATAAGACAAGGTAAAGTCAATTTTTGGTTACGAACTTCAAAAAGTGTAGTTTTAATTAAAGGGAAGGAACCTTGTTCCCTCTTTCCCAACGCCCCACTAGTTTCTAACATTCTTCTATTTCCTTACTAATCACCCATTAACACACATCTAGACTTGCACCTTCTCTTTACCTTCACTCTTTTCTCCTACTTTATCCGATTCCTACCATAGTTTCGATTCTTCTTTTCTGTTTTTCTTTTCCTCTTTCTTCTCTTCTTTTCCTTCTTTTCTTTTCCTCCTTTCCATTTTCTTACTTTCCTCTTTCTTTTATTTCCCATCTTCTTTTACATTTATTTTCTATTCCTATAGTTGTGTGTTTTTTCTTGTCTTACCTCATGTTTCTGTCATTTCGGGTCCTACAGCTCTTATATCACAAATTTTTATCTTAATTTATTTAGACTCTCATTCTCTTACTGATAATAGCCCTTAAATCTTGATCTGGTTTACTTGTCTCTCCTTGGAATGTTCTCTCTCTTACCACATAATCACTTTGTTTTGTTGCCTGTTATGTCACCTTCGCTTCATTCATCTCATTCAATAACTTTAGTCAACTCCTTTGGTCTGCTACACATTTTACTAACTTTTTTATTTTGATGTTACCTTTTTCTCTTTCAAAATAATTTTATTAGACTATACTAAACAATAGGGTACTGCAAACATAAATCCATTAGCTTAAATTCAGTCTGTTCATTTTTTCTTTTTTTCCATCTACATATCAGGCAACCCACATTACTCAGCTATTTTAATTTAATTTCATATTAGTTCTTTTACATCATTCTTAATTCTGGTTAACATCTCTGTCATTTAAGATTATAAACTTGCACTAACATTACATCAAACTTGGTTCGGTTTGTTCACTCCCCTACCATATACCACATCAAACTCATAGTTCGCTATCTCAGATACTCAGCATTCTAGATTCTCCATTACATATTGACACTAACACATAATTATCCTATATTATTAGATATCATTACATTATTCACCCACACTTTAACCACTGCTGCTGGAAGCCTTCATGGTATTTCTTCTTGAACGATTTTATCCCATCCTAAACAACATAAAGTGTAATTAGATTTGGCCGTCACATATTTTATTTTCCTTTTCGTTACTAATCCATTATTATTTTATTAATTCCATTGTTTACAATTATTTCTTTAATATTGTAATCTACTCTTGATCTGTATTCTTTTAGTTATTTTAACTTTAATTTTTTCCATAATTTCCTTTACAATTTTAACAGACAGAATCATCATTACAACAGTATACAGCCAAATTTAAACATTCCTCACCATGTTAGGCAACCAACATTACATATATCTATAACATTTACATTAAAATCCGCTTTATTTACCATCCAATCTCTCCACTTCAGGTCATTTATTGTTTACATATAGTATAAATCTCATTCTATTACACCAAATTAAACTTTCACCTTTAAATTTAACAATCGATGACGTCAAGCTTCTAACCATGACTTATACCGATCTTATTTCCAACAAACCTAAAGTTTTTTCTGGATTAGAGAGTTGCTATTTAGACTTTACAATAGATTCTCAACTTATTTTCTAAACATTTTTAATTATATTTTCAATCAGCTTTTACCTACCTTTACATTTTATTAAAATCCAAAAAATTAAAACTACACTTTTTGAAGTTCGTAACCAAAAATTGACTTTACCTTGTCTTATCATGTCACTCTTTGTCATTCCTTTTCATTTTACATCAGTTGGTCTGTGCTAATTCAAATGGCAAGTACCTAGTTTTTTCGAGCAGGGAAGCATGTTGCTCTTTAGGCACATACATATTTTAATCTAGTAACATCGACTTGTAGTCATAATATTTTATCATAAGGTACAATGTAAGCCATATATTTTGAAGTTACCACCTTCATTGGTGTGCTAGTTACAACTACTTTGCGGAATGTAAGTATTCTCCACATAATTTTCTCATTAACAGTCACAATTTTAACCTTTTTGCCTTAATCTAACGTGGAAATACTTCATTCCAGGCACTGAAGATGTTCTGTTCAGAACGAAAACGTTTTGCAATCCATGTGGATGACTTTTAGAAGTTTTAAATAAACTATTTTATACCAAAATACAATTTGAAGTTTTTACTTCTGTATAGGTTTTATAAGTTTTATGTTAATAAGTTAACTATGAACTTATCTTTTTCCTTTTAATGTATATTAATGTAGTGTGATTTTGTATTTCTTTGCAATTTTTATCACAATACAACGCCTAACAGTCAACTCCTTGGTCGACAGCCAAATGCCCTTGAATCGAAAAAATGTGGCATTCGTGTTATATAGAGAGAAAAATTTCCAAACACTTTTGTAAGCTTACTATACACTAATTAATATAGAGTTCAAATCTGCCCGGGATTTTAGATTATTTCGAAAAGTGTTTCGTTTTAAAAATGTACGAGTAGTTCAAGAAGATTTTTCGTGAATTACTACTCACCCAATTTGACTATGAATGAGGATATCACATCCTCAAACTTCTAATATAAACATACTATACGCCAGGACTATAAAAAACGTTAAAACAGACAAATATTAGATACAGCCCACTAAATAAATATTTAAAACTAGTATAATGTTACACATTGACATTTAATATATTTCTATTAGTCGATGTGTATACATTGGCTCATCTCAACACTGGGGCACTGATACTATTGCTCATAGCAATTTACTTAAATATAATACGAGTATACGAGCCCAGACGCATTGAATTGGAATAAAACCAATATGCCCTGGGAAGAAAAGAAAATTTTTTCTTTATATCATCTTTAAATGACTGCAAAAAATTAAACTTACCCACAAACGTGGGATTTTTACTACGAAACTGTACTGTAACTAATTATGTGATGTCGGGTGGCATTGTGGCGACAAACTAAGAGTGACTAAATTTGGTGCGTTCGGTTCTTTTGCATATTGGTTATGGTCCTATTCATATGCGTTTGGGCTCGTATGTTCACAGAAGCACTTAAAAAGATACTGATAGGCGTTAAAATATTTTAGATGCTAAGACTAAAAGTTAATCAAACTCTTCAGTGTTCGGATACCAAACTTTTGTCAAAAGAACTATCTCAGTTTAGTAATATATTAAACTGTAGAAAATACGTGTTATATTTATAATTATTATTACAATATTACAAAGAAAAAATCATAAAAAATAGGAAATTGCTGATCATATACACAGATCTCTTAATCGTATCAAATCTAATCAAAAAACAATCTAACATACCTTAACTCAACTTATTCACTTACATACACCTTGGAATTAGATATCTGTCAATTTTTATTTTAAGAATATGTTATATTTAAAAAATAGACAACGTTGGATAAAAAACAAGATCTTTTATTTTCTCAGCTTGGAGTCAATCTGAAATTTAGACAAAAGTTTGGCATTTGGCACTGTTAAAAAAGAAACCTAACTTAATGATTGTACATACAATTCATTCAATCTCTTTAGAAGATTGTTTTTAATAATATAAAGTAAAAAAACATTAAATAAAAATTAAATATCTGTTTTAACACTATGTACAGAAGAGCAAATAAGTCATAAAACAAATTATACAGTGTGTTTAGATAAGTTGGAATAATATGGAAGTTATATTTTAAAAAAGTTAAAAATTTACATGTTTTTAAAACCTACACAATGCCAATAGCATAAAATCTTGATGTTTCAGTAGTTTATTTTGTTTTAAACATGCTGAAGTGTTAATAAAGGATAACAAAAAGTTAACAATCGTTTTCCATATGATTTCAACCAAGTATTAATAAAGAATATAATATGAGGCTCTTAGTTAATTTAATTAATTAAAAATAGATTAATAAACTAGTTATGGCAGTGGTGAATAAGGCGACGAAAGCTAAAGTGGTGAATTTTTACAAACAATGCGGAAATTCTACCACTGAGAAGTTCTTAAAGCACAAGTTCCAGTTTTGGCGTATTTCTTCTAGATGGCAGCATTAACGAATTTTCAACTAAAGTAATGCAAGTGTATAAGTAGAATGGCTGAAGAAGTACAGGAAAGGCAAGAAAGAGATGGAGACCTGGTCATCCTCCAATAAGAATTTGAAGATAAAATAGGCATCAACCTATTATGAAACTAGAACACTATCATCATCAACAGCTATTCCATCCATCTTCCGATGTAAAAGCCTCCTTAGGTGTGGTCATTCATTTCTGTTCGTTGTTTTTTTGCATTTATTTGTTTCCAATACCAGAACACTATATAGGGTGTCCCCGAAAATAGTGCTTCTTTAAAGGTATAGGTAGAAAGCACAATGTAGAGCAAAAAAGTCTTATAACATTTTTTAAACAAATTTCTTAAACGAAAATACATTTTGATATGCAAATTGAAGTCTGGCAACAACGCGCAACTCAAAAATCTAAAGATTAAAAAAGTAGGTTTGTAGGTCAGTTGCATCTGGTAGGTAAAATAATGTAAATATCAACCAAACCCATATCCATTATTTTGCAGGTAGGTACCTACGATGTCAACAACCCCAAAAATCACACCTCAAAAGTAAATAAACAAGGGGTTATTAGGCTAAATTTCCACAGTCACAGCAAGTTCTTCTAGGCTACGTTGTTGCCATGTCATTCAAATTTATGAAAATAAAAATTCACTTATATAGAGAACAACGTAATTTTTTTCTTGGAAACGGTTAAGGCTATGGATACATAATTCGCAAATATTTTACATGTATCCCTACTTTTTCTGTCTTTACACGGCAAATTACGCGTAGTAAAATTCACACTGGTATGGATATGTAAACATTACTAGAATGTCATTCTACTTGAAAATGTCATTATTAATTTCAAGAGATGGGTTTTGAATGTTCTTGGATAACTGTTATTTTTATAATTGGAAATTATTAATTCAGTTAATAAATGTGATAATTTTTTCACTAACTATGTATTCAGTGATTGTAATAATTTATTTGTACAACAAAGACTAATACTCAATCGAGAAAAGAGGAAAAGTGTTAAAGTGATTTCTTAATAATATATTGTTATGGAACGCTTACAATTTTGAACATCTTTAACAACAAAATACTTGGATCACAGAATATATTATCCTGATGTATTCTCTGCTTGGATCTTCCACAAATAATACACAATAAATAACTTTTTATTAAGTTCACGTCTTAAATCAATTATTTATCAAATACACTATATTTCAATAATATTTAATCAATAACTCAACATATTCCCGATGTAATGTCAAATATTTAAAATTGTCACTGATTGTCAGTGTCTGACTGACAATATATGCTGACAATATTATATTCGGCTGAGTGCGTTGTAAGACAAAGATAGATTTGGAAAATATTACCACGGCATTGTGTTTATTTTTTTCGAATCCTGAAAAAACCAATAAATATTTTTGAAAAATTTAAACGCAGAATGAAAGACTAAATTATTACCGAGGGCCGAAAGTCCCTTAGAATAAATAAAAAGTTTATTTTGAATGATATATTTGAAATTAAAAATCACACTAAATTTTCTCTTAGTTTTTCACCCCTGTAACTTATTAAAATAAACATTATAGAAGTTCTCAGGGACTTTCGGCCCTCGCTAATAACGTGATCTTTCATTCTGCGTTTAAATTTTTCAAAAATACTTATTAGTTTTCTCAGGATTCGAAAAAAATGAATCCCCATTTGAATTGCATTGCAGCCGAAAATACGTACCGATCCTCTTAACTTTAGAACAAAATGTTATAGGACATTTTTGTTCTAAATTGTGTATTATATCCATACCTTAAAGGAACGCACTATTTTCGGGACACTCTGTATAACAGACTTTTCTGCTGTTAGTTTAGGTTAGGTACATCTCTTTTTCATGAAATATTACATGCTCCAGATTTCTAATACTTTTTTTTTCAAACTTTTATGCATGTGACTTAAACCACTTTGGTTTTCGCCGCCCCAAATTTAAAATAATGTACATGATAATAGTAAACACCTTTACAAGCGAAACAAGCAAAAATTAAAACTGTTTAATTCATTATAATTCTCACTACTATTATCTCACTACTCTATAATATTAGTCGCACGACAGAACAGTTAAAATAAGTTACTTAAAATCGCTGAATAAAATGGACGGCCTCAGTGCAAAAGGTAACAAGTCAAATTTACTGGTTTTGAGGAAATGAGAAAAACGGTTCTTGGGTTTTTTCGAATAAATTTTTTCAGAAAACAATACAAAATAGTGGTTTTTATTGAACTTTAAAAAATTTTATAGTTGGACTTTTAATTTAATTAAATTTTTCGACTTGTTACAAAATGCACAATATTTTCCTTACTCGTTACCATTGACACAGACTTACTCAGACACTATTTCTTTTTTTCAGCCACTTTAAGGCACAACAATACTAAATTTATTATAAAATGACTTTATGTACTTTTACTGATTGGAAACAAGTCAACCAGGCAGTGATTATGGTGATAAATTCAAATACTTTCCTGAAGGTAACAAGTCCACTTATTTCCTTTTGCACAAATTAAATTATTCATATTTAACTTGTTACATTCTACACGTAAAAAAATGTAGCCTTTCAGTAGTAGTGGACTTGTTTCTTTTTGCACAGAGCTAGACATTGGTAAAACAATGAATATCACATGATAAAAAAAATCCGAAAAATGACTTGTTACCTTTTGCACTGAGGCCGTCCAAATGTTTAAATAGCACATATATTATGAGGTCTACTCTTAGACATAATAAGAATAGACTAAGTAAGGTATGAGTCCTCTGTGAACAGAGGTGAAACGATAGTATTAGGATTAAGTGGTCTAGCTATCTTTGTCATAAGCGCGTGATCTTCCAAACCAATATAGATGGGAATAATAGAACGCTGAAGGTGGCAGGTGCATTTATTATATCTATATATAAGTTTATTGTTGAGTTAAACGGAAGGCAGTCAAAAGGTTATGTTATACTTAACACACAGTACAGTGACAGTGGCATATGTGTAATGCGCAAGCGCTGCTAAAGAGAGATAGACCACTGATCGAGTGAATGAGTGATCCGCGTTACACTAATTTGCTCCACGATTCTTGGCATACCTAGACATTTGCCTTGAGGGGTGGGGGGAAATCAATGAAATACCAACCAAAAGACACGAAACTATATAAAAGACATAAATAATAACTTATATGCATTAAGTTTTATTAATTTTCCTATCTAAAGGGTTTATTAGGTTGAATTTGTCTGTCTATGGTTTAAGCTTCATGTCAGCTAATATATTTTTATGTTTCAACAATTTTTTTCTTTAATTTTGGACCTTATTGGGTGGAATTTCCTCTATTCCACACGACGCCTAGTCTATTTTTATTATGTCTATGGGTCTACCAAATTTTGTGAAACCGCGAAAATATAATTGAACTATTCTGTAAAAACAATTTTAATTTTTATGAAACTTTTTTGTGTATCCCCTGTCAATCAAACTGCAAAAACCTGTTTAAGTTGGTACGGGTGTACCGGGTTTTCTTGGGGTAGCTTCATGTTGTCTTCTTAAACGCTTTCGTAACTCAGTTGGGAACTTCTCGTAGCATCTCTTGCATACTGGCTTCAAATCGTATTCGTAGAATTTCGTCTTTTGGTTCATTTTCTGATCGCACACCGAACAGGCGAAGTGGTGGACGCACCAGGCCTTGTTCATGGCAGTAAACACTGAAAACAACAAAAAGGGGATAATACAAAAGTTAGAAAAAACATCATATCATTAGTTTAGTAACGAAACAAGAAGGTATCGTCCAGGAACACAAAGGTTAAAATATGTATTGATGATACAAAAAAGGGAAGACTAAGTACACTGTACAACCCACTGTACAAAAAGTTTCTCAAAAAGAAAAATGCGTAGCAAACTCATCAGCAGGCTTTGTTTGCCAATACTAAAAGAAGTTAGCAACAAGAACATACCAACAATATGTCTGACCAACAATAGAGGAGTAAAGGAAGTCGAAGAACAAGTCAGTTACAATCTCATATACAATAAATATGCAACACACAAATCAATGTTAGAAAACTCAAATTACACAATCACATCTACGATACTTATACAAGCAAATTAACAAAAAATAATACACAAAAACAGTCAGAACTTGATACCCATACGCTACAGCCCATAGATTTATAATACTCTAGATTGCGCCTTACGATCTTAAAATGGGTGACGGTTGCGACAGAGATAAATGAGCCTATTTGGTCGGTAGTCTCTTTCTAATTCAAGGGGAGTATCGACGACGTCACTATCCTACTCTGTCGTCGAGTATTTTAGATGGTTTGACAGTTCGAGCGGATGGCGACGAGAACTAGTCGTTTGTCTTCGGACGTGGATAATCCTGGTTCGAATCCCATACCAATCTTTACTTTTTTATTTTTAATTTAATCAATATTGCGTTTATTGGATATTATTACATCTCTAAAATAAATCTATGCAAAGAAATATATAACAAATAAGAAAAACTGTGTAGGTACCTATAGATTTTTAAAAATATAAAAGCCAATGTTATTTTTTTAAATAAGTTAATGGTAGAATACTATAAAGTAATTAAAAATATTCGTAAAAAATTACCAATAATTAATATCAACATAATGTACCATCGATTTATTAATTGAATCGGTCATTTCAAAAATAACACGAGTCACATATTCCTAATTTTACAGAAGAGCAAAGAAAACTTAACTATATAGTCGAAAGATGGATGAAATGGATGACATCAAAATTCAGAGTTATATTGTAGTTTTGTTCCTAATGTTTTTACTGGACTGGTGTCGTTTTGCACACAACGTTTATCTTAAAGGAGTCTATTCCTCTCAAAAAGTTAGTTTCTCAAAATTGTGGACTTTGCTGTTTTTGAAAAAATGACCGATTCAATTATAAGTAATTAGACATTATTTTTATTTATGAAACTATTGTTACAATTTTTTAAAAAAGTAGAAGCAAAACAAATATTATTCACATCATTCGAATAAGGACGATTTATATTAATAACGAATGACTTTTATTTTACTATGCAGTTCACAAATTATGTATTCCAATATTAACTTACTATACATAGGTACTACATTTATTATCTGCTAGATTTACTTAGGTCCATTTTTCAGAAGTAAAAATATCTAATAAACGCAATATTCATTAAATAAAAATAAAAAAGGTAAAGTTGGTATGGGATTCGAACCACGATTATCCACGTCCGAAGACCAAAGACCATTTCTCGTCACCACCCGCTCCAACTGTCAACACATATTACTCGATAAAGTGGGATAGTCACGTCGTCGATATTCCCCTTAAATTAAAAAGAGACTACCGACCAAATAGGCTCATTTATCTCTGTCGCAACCGTCACTCATTTTAAGATCGCAGGGCGCAATCTAGAGTATTATATATCTATGCTACAGCCTGTGACATAACCTAATAAATCTAGGTTATACAATCTTCCCAGAATTTTTAAAATAATCTTTTTTCAGAACGACTTCCGGAGCGGAAATCGAAACATCAAACATTAGTTAATTAAAAATGTAATTTTCATTACACCAATAATTGTAGCTTAATCCCATATTATAAACATAATACTTGAGAGTGTAAATGTTCCACCAAAAATGTCATGAAACAAATTTTATGCCAACGAAACAGGTGTAAGAATGAGTAATTTTTGTAAAAATCTGGTAGGTTAATCAAAATCTTTTAAAATACAAAACCTTGTTCTAACTGAAGCAAAATCCATTGACATAAATTTCAGATAGAGCTCGCAACCTTATACTATGTATTTTCTTCTTCTTTGAGTAGTTACTGTGTTCCAATTTTAGGCGTGGGTAGCTTCCATGACAATTTGCCGATATCTTTCTCGATATGTAACAATTTATCTGCTGACAAGCCAGTCCATTGACGAAGATTTCGGAGCAATGAATATTTCTTCCTACCAATTGCTCTTTTTCCCTTGATCTTTCCGTCGAGTATTAACTGCAGTATCCAGTATCTGTACCTCATACTATACTAGTATCGAAATTTGTTTTTATCTACTCTATATCATATTATGTATAAGTTTTTAGTTTGTGAAAACTGTCATTATAGATAGCAGTGCGTGAAGTAACAATGTATTTTAAATGGGACTTACTTTTTCGCACTGTTTTTGACACACTTTCATATAATCAAATATCCTTAACTTTCGCGTTGTCATGGTGATGACATAATGAGCAATAAATTGCGACAAAAGTTTTGACAGTTTTGTGGTTTGAAAGAAGTTAGAATTTTTAAATGTCATAATTCTAAAAATTGTAGAATAGAAATAAATTCCAGTGACGAAGAGTTACAGCTTTTTTTATTTGTTTATGGTAGAGTAGATAAAATATTGTATGAAACTGTGCGTGAAGTACTTTTTGCGAACTTACGCTCTAAACATCGCGTGCGTTCGCAAAAAGCATACTTCACGAACTGTTTCATAAATAACTATTATAATTGACATTACAGAATACTACGTATCATAAAATTTGAGGGAGCAAGCAAACAATTGGTTAAAACATAGGAATAGTCTTTACATTCTGTGGATAAGGGTCAATATAAAAAAGTTGTAGGTAATACATGGGAGCTAAATTCATTCTTACAAAATTAATTTCAAACCTGATATTAATGATAATAAACGTGAATTAGATATTGTTGTTGCCTTACAGCAAAATTCAAGATCCCAATGAGAATTCAGAGATGAATCTATTAAATAAAATTATTTAAGTTACAATAATGGCAATAAAATTTACTATCAAATTATTTGGTAATACCATTAAAAATTATTTATTTTTCTTTTGCAAGATACTGAAAATAAGATTCCTTGGAGATTGCCAACATTAAACCGTTTCTTAAGTATAAATTATAGAGCAGCGGTCCCAGAACACAATATTTTTTACTTGAACACTGCTGATTTTTTAAGTTCTGTTTTTGCAGAACTTATTTGCATCGTTTTTTGTTGACCCGTGTACTGCTGTAATAGAACAGTCCTCACTAGTTTCAAGATCATTACGGAATCCGAACCGATATCAAAGTTTGTCGAAAGAATGTGTCTAGATAAACTAATTACAATTATTTTTATCAAAACCAAAACTTAAGTACAGTAGACTCGCGATTATCCGAGTCTAGGTTATCCGAGCCCCTCGGTTAACCGACGCAAAAGTCATAACTGGTGAGTTACAACTTTCAACCTTGGCGCAACATCGTCGCCTCAAAAAGAGGAATGAAGCTTACGCAAAAATCAATCAGACTTTTTAAACAGTAATGTTGATAAGGCAAATGTTTTTATCTTTTATAGACAGTACTGTATCAGTTTTGTCATTAAAATGTCCACAGTTATGGTCATTTACGTGTTTTTCTATCAATATAACGAAGCTCAGTGTTAACAGAGTTCTTCCGTATCCGAGGTAGTCACAGTCCCAATTACCTCGGATAATCGCGAGTCTACTGTATATACAAAAATTCTTAATTACTCTGAAGCACCTGATGAACAATATTTATTCATTCACTTCTGTTTTGTGCTTTACTTTTTCAGTCCGTCACCTTCACCTGTTTAAGGTCTTCCTCCACTTTATTAATCCACCTCGTTCTAGGACCGATAACTTTTCTGGTCATAACTAGTTTAGGCATTCTTTCTACAAAGCCATTAATTCGTTGTTGAATTTTTAGGGCTCTTAAACTGCCTAATTTCTTATTCTCTTTTGCTATTCTGGCATCGAGCACCCATTTCTCTTTTCCATTTTCATCGAGTACTACACCCAGGTATTTAAAATTGTTCACACTTTTAAAACTATAGTTTTTTCCACTTTTACAGACTTCACACTAAAATCTTCTTCTGTTCCTCCATAATCATATATTTGGTTTTGTCTTCATTTAACTCCAATCCAAACTTCTGTGTTTCTTCAATAATTTTCTTAACCACTCTTCTTAGATCGTTAAATCATCAGCAAATGCCATGCACTGGTGTTCATTTTTCATGATTGTTTCTTCCACCTTGAATGCGGCATCAATGAAAAAAATGGAATTATTCGAGTTGTGGATATATAGAAGAATTTTGAAAATATTGTGAACAGAACACGTCACAAACAAAGAAAGAAGTTCTGAAAAAGATAAATAAAGGAATGGAAATCTTCAATACAATCAAAACAAGAAAATTGGAATATTTCGGACATATTACACGTGGAGAGAGATGATACAACTTGCACCAACTGATGCAGGGAAATATTCAAGAAAAAAGAACCATGGGGCGCGTGACTGTGCAACCTAAGAGAATGGTATGAATGTACATCAAATAAAATTTTCAGAGCAGTCGTCTCTAAATTTCGAATAGCTATAATGATTGCCGACCTCCGTCGCGGAGATAACACATGAAGAAGTTATCGATCTTAAAAGTTTGATAATATCCACTCAAGTTTTCTAAATCTTGAGCTCTTTCATGAAGACCTTAAAATTTGTTGTGGCGATAAAGAAGATTTGTAAGTTATTAATATAATTTCAAATAAATATTAATATTAAAAACAACAATTTTTAATAGGAATTTACTTACCATCTCCAGCGATAACCTGATTACATACATGGCACAAATTCCCAAACAGTTGATGGTAGTGAGTTTCACAATAAGCCAAACCTTTCTTCTCATAATGACGATGTCCAAAGAACGGTTTCTCGCATTTAGCACAAACAAAATGCTACAAATAAAAAATAATATTAAACTTAAAAATGACTTTATTCAGAATATTGAGTTATACCTCAACATGCCAATGTTTTCCAAGAGCAGTAACAACACGTTCTTCGATAGGTCTTCTGCATGCTCCGCAGATTGGAATACCCATCTTGTCGTGGCATCTCAAGCAATAAAGCTCGTTCATTTCGTTCTTAGCAAATCCAGATCTGTTTCTAACCTAAAAATGTACAAAAGATGAACCGAGTTGCAGCTCTGAGCTCGAATATAACCCGTATAGAATGGAAAACAAAGAAGTAAAAATACTCTTTGTCTTCACTGCAGCATCCATTTGGCTTGCAAATTGTAGAAGCCTTAGAGGTGTCACCAGGAAAGTGTACCAATAAGTTTTTCAATTTAAAAATCTTTTAGTAATATTTTTAATATTTTCAATATTATTAATGTTGCTATTAGGATTGAAAAACTTCATCTTTCAACTGCCAGATGACGCTAGTCACCTACCCTATTTGTTTCAGTTGCAATGTGTGGGAAAAGCTCTCGGTGCTGGTCAGTTAGGATATGGAGAACAAGCCTGCGCTCTCTCCGATGAGATTCCAATAAGAATCGAAAATCGCGATTCAGAGAGCTGGATTGCACTCCGTATTCTAATTGAAAAGTAAGATTGTTTTGCCTTCGCATTGCAACTGAATAAAAATGGTATACATTTTTATTTTTATTTAAAAAATACTCTGTTACGCAGATGATAAAATACTGATAGCCCAAGATGAAGATAGTCTGCAGAGATTAGTCCACAATTTTAAGATAAGAGCAAAAGAATTCAATATGACAATTCCATCTCAGCAAACTAAATGAATAGTAATCAGTAAAGGACCAATCAGATGTAAAATAGAAAATGATGGCATCAGTATTGAACAAGCAATGGCAATAAAATATTTTGGAATTATCCTGTCCAGCTACGGAGACGTGGACAAAGAGTAGAAATTAAGTAAAAAAGCAAATAGTCTGGTGAAATACCTTAATAACACTAGTTGGCGAAACCGATATATTAACTCTGGGATGAAGTCAAAAATTTATAAAGCCAGTATAAGGCCAATAATGCCACAATATGCATCAGAAACAAGACCCGATACAGCGACAATACATATATTACTAGAAGAAACGGCAGAAATGAGAGTAATGAGCAGAATGTTGTTCTGAAGCTATTTTCTTGTGGCATTTTTGCAATTAACTAGTTTTGATGGGAAATAAGCTACAATTTTACTAAAAAAATGATTTTATTAAAGTTTCGACGCCCACATCGGGTGTCGTTGTCAAAATACAAAAAATATTAATAAATTAAACAAAAATGTTGTTGCTTAGTAAAACAATTCTTCTAATAATTTATTTAATCTGACTCATTTATACCGGCAATTCAGACATATATTATACATTTTAAAGTAGAAGACTTTAAAATGATATTGCCAATATTTATGAGTTGCGTTCCTGGGACGACTTTGTTGAAAGATAGTTCATTCGATTACATGAAATCAACCCCAACTCAAGAATATCCGCCACAAAATATGGCCTCATAGATCAGAATTGTTGGATACATTCCTAAATATTATAAACGATCAAGAAGAGACAATAAAATTTACAATGGAAAAGGAATATAATAACACCCTACCTTTCCTCGATATTTTAGTCTCAAAGAAGGATACTAGATATGAGACTCAAGTGTATAGAACACACCAACAGATATCTCAATTACAAATCAAATCACAACATCAACGTTAAAAAGGGAATCATTAAATCCTTATATGATAGAGCCAAAATTACTTGTTCTAACGAAAATTCATTCTTAGAAGAAAAACAATTGTTAAGCTCTGTTTTATTAAAAAATGGTTATCCTTTATCGTTTATAAATAAGGAATTGTCAAGATTGGATCGAATGGAACAGAACAACTTGGAACGGGATCCTATAGCATTCACAAGAAATAATACGAGGAAAATATCAATACCATATACAGCGTGTCTACTTAAGTTGGAAACATATGGGAAACTTTTTTGTTATTCATTTTACGAAAAAAAGTTATTCTTTATAAAAAGTTCTTCATGCTCTAACACCTAAGATTCAATCATCAGATATCAAATTTTGTCAATATTATACGAGGTATGTCAAAAAATATGAACTTCGTTCAAGAGTAAAGTACCTTTATTTCTCTCAATATCGAAAATTCTTATTATGAAAAGTTGTTTGGAAATAAAAACTAAAATCAAATATGCAATGACATGCTTCTAATTGGAAAAAAATATTTTCCAAATTTTTCTCAAATTTATTGATACTAACTTCGTTTTTATTTATTACACATATGATAACTCTTTTATTATTACTTTTACGAAAAAAAGGTATTCTTCATAAAAAGCTCTGTATGTCCTAAGACCGAAGAAACAACCATCAGATATAACATTTTATTAATTTTATACGAGGTATGTCAAAAAATATGAATTTCACTCAAGAGTAAAGTACCTTTATTTTTCACAATATTGAAAATGGTTATTAAAAAAGTTGTTTAGAATTAAAAACTATGTTTCAATATGCAATTACATCCCTCTAATTGAAATATTGTGAAATATAAAGGTATTATAATCTTGAGCGAATTTCATATTTTTTGACACACCTCGTATAAAATTAATAAAAGTTGATATATCATGTTGTGTCTTAGATTTTAGACCATGCAAAGCTTTTTATGAAGAATAACTTTTTTTCGTAAAATGAATAATAAACGAGTTATCATATTTGTAATAATTAAAAAAGATGTTAGGT
The DNA here is from genome assembly GCF_917563875.1 of Diabrotica virgifera virgifera. Classification (NCBI taxonomy): domain Eukaryota; kingdom Metazoa; phylum Arthropoda; class Insecta; order Coleoptera; family Chrysomelidae; genus Diabrotica; species Diabrotica virgifera. The sequence goes on along the minus strand of NC_065444.1, from coordinate 4,015,663 downwards.
ATCCATAAATTTGAGAAAAAATTTTTTTTTTTCAATTAGAAGCATGTAATTGCATATTTGATCTTAGTTTTTAATTCCAAACAACTTTTCATCATAAGAATTTTCGATATTGAGAGAAATAAAGGTACTTTACCCTTGACCGAAATTCATATTTTTTGACATACCTCGTATAATATTGAGAAAATTTGATATCTCATGATTGAATCTTAGGTTTTGGAGCATGCAGAACTTTTTATAAAGAATAACTTTTTGTCGTAAAATTAATAATAAAAAAGTTTCCCATATGTTTCCAACTTAAGTAAACACGCTGTATATAATATAAAAGGACTATCCGAGAAACTTAAAACAGTAGGAAATAAATTCAACATTTCAACAACATTCAAAACAACAAACACGTTGAGATATATTCTATCTAAAACTAAAGCTAACAGTAAACAAGAAAGAACAAAGAATTGTATTTATAAAATACCTTGTGAATGCGAACAATTTTATTTATGTGAAACATCAAGACCATTAAACGTTAGAATAAGTGAACATCAGTTTTATATTAAAAATAGAGAATTTGATAGATCCCCAATATGTCAACACGCATGGGATAATGAACATAGAGTTCAGTGGAGAGATTCAAGTATAGTCCTGAAAGAAACAGATAGTATGTTCATAGTAGTATATGCATTAATTATGCTAAATGAAACCAATTGTGTCGCAAATTCCTCGGTACAATGCAGTAGTAAGTAAATAACATATGGAGTTAGTACATATTTTATATTTTAGTATTGTTTATGTATCTATGTATTAATATTATTTATAATTTAAAATAACATATGTCAGAATTTGGTATTAGTTTTGAGAGTAAACTAAAGTAAGACCTAATACTTAGGATGTCGGGATAGTATCACGAGGTATTTTTCCTGGTTTTACCTCGTGATTTACTATGGAATCTCTAGCGCGAGAATTTTACTGTCACCATTGCATGTGGTTGTCTTTTTAAAGACAGATCACATGTTATGATTTTTTTGTGACGGATATTCTTGTGTTGGGGTTGATTTCATGTAATCGAATGAACTATCTTTCAGTAAAGTCGTCCCAGGAACGCAACTCATAAATATTGGCAATATCATTTTAAAGTCTTCTACTTTATAATATATGTCTGAATTGCCGATATAAATGAGTCAGATTAAATAAATTGTTAGAAGAATTTTTTTACTAAGCATCAACATTTTTGTTTAATTCATTATTTTTTGTATTTTGACAACGACACCCGATTTGGGCGTCGAAACGTTAATAAAATCTGTTTTTATTAAAATTGTGGCTTATTTCCCATCAAAACTAGTTAATACAGAGCAGAATTACAGGAAATACGCTGAGAGATCGAAAGAGGAGTGAAGACATTAGAAGCAAACGTAACATACAGTGTATAAATGAATGGACACTATACAGGGTGTTTCACTAATAATTGTCCATATAGTAACTGGAGAAACCTTAGCACAAAATACGAAGATTTAACCTAAAACACTTAAATAAAATGTGGTTCCTTACTGAGTTACAGGGTGTTTTATCTAAAAATTTAAAAACTATTTTTGCTCAGCATTTTAAAACTATTCAACGTATCCTTTTCATACTTGCCAGAAAGTGCGACTACTAGACACCCTACTAAATTATGATAAACAAATGTTTCTAGCTACTACCAGAGGCGTACGACAGGGGATGGTGAATGGTTGACCCTTCTCAAATTCTACGCCACTGGAGGAATTACTATTTTAGTGCTATTTTTAGATTCTCCAATACTTTCTAAGTAAATAATATACTCTTCATTGGTAACGATAAAGGCATTCGTTTTCGAGATATTTGAAGTTAAATATGAAACGGCACAGTTATTTTGATTAAGGCTATGGGTACATAATTCGCAAATATTTTACGTGTATCCCTACTTTTTCTGTCTTTACACGGCAAATTACGTGTAGTAAAATTCACACTGGTATGGATATGTAAACATTACTAGAATGTCATTCTACTTGAAAATGTCATCATTAATTTAAAGAGATGGGTTTTGAATGTTCTTGGATAACTGTTATTTTTTAATTGCAAATTATTAATTCAGTTAATAAATGTGATAATTTTTTCACTAACTATGTATTCAGTGATTGTAATAATTTATTTGTACAACAAAGACTAATACTCAATCGAGAAAAGAGGAAAAGTGTTAAAGTGATTTTTTAATAATATATTGTTATGGAACGCTTACAATTTTGAACATCTTTAACAACAAAATACTTGGATCACAGAATATATTATCCTGATGTATTCTCTGCTTGGATCTTCCACAAATAATACACAATAAATAACTTTTTATTAAGTTCACGTCTTAAATCAATTATTTATCAAATACACTATTTATCAATAATATTTAATCAATAACTCAACATATTCCCGATGCAATGTAAAATATTTAAAATTGTCACTGATTGTCAGTGTCTGACTGACAATATATGCTGACAATATTATATTCGGCTGAGTGCGTTGTAAGAAAAAGATAGATTTGGAAAATATTACCACGGCATTGTGTTTATTTTTTTCGAATCCTGAAAAAACCAATAAATATTTTTGAAAATTTTAAACGCAGAATGAAAGACTAAATTATTACCGAGGGCCGAAAGTCCCTTAGAATAAATAAAAAGTTTATTTTGAATGATATATTTGAAATTAAAAATCACACTAAATTTTCTCTTAGTTTTTCACCCCTGTAACTTATTAAAATAAACATTATAGAAGTTCTCAGGGACTTTCGGCCCTCGCTAATAACGTAGTCTTTCATTCTGTGATTAAATTTTTCAAAAATATTTATTAGTTTTCTCAGGATTCGAAAAAAATGAATCCCCATTTGAATAGCATTGCAGCCGAAAATACGTACCGATCCTCTTAATTTATGATATATGATTCATATCATTAAAATTTAAAAATTATTTGTACCCAGTACTTTAAAACTATTTGGCGTATCCTTATCATAATTGGCAGAAAGTGTAGGTACTATGCACCCTACTAAATTAAGATAAATAAACGTTTCTAGCTACAATCAGAGGCGTACGACAGGGGATAGGGACTGGTTGACCCTTCCCAAATTCTACGCCACTGACGAAATTGCCATTTTAGTGTAATTTTTGGATTTTGCAATACTTTTTATGTAAATAATATACTCTTTATTCGTAACCATAAAATGATTAGTTTTCGAGATATTTGAAATTAAAAATGAAGCGACACAATACATTAATCAAAATAACCGTGTCGTTTCATTTTTAACTTCAAAGATCTCAAAAACTAATGCCTTTATCGTTACGAATGAAGAGTATATTATTTTCATAGAAAGTATTGGAGAATCCAAAAATTGAACTAAAATAGCAATTTCGCCAGTGGCGTAGAATTTGGAAAGGGTCAACCATTCACTTTCCCCCGTCGTACGCCTCTGGTAATAGCCAGAAACGTTTGTTTAACATAATTTAGTAGCTTGTGCAGTACTTATACTACCTGTCAAGTATGAAAAGGATACGTTGAACAGTTTGAAAATGCTGAGCAAAAATAGTTTTTAAATTTTTAGATAAAACACCCTGTAACTCAGTAAGGAACCACATTTTATTTAAGTGTTTTACGTTAAATCTTCGTATTTTGTGCTAAGGTTTCTCCAGTTACTATATGGACAATTATTAATGAAACACCCTGTATAGAAAAAAGAATGAAATAACCACATAAGTAGAATGGGGGAGACACGTGTGCTCAAAATAACAAGAGGTAAATCACCAATCGGTAGAAGAAATATCGGCCGAGCAAAAGATGGAGTGACAACCTTCCATAGAGGTATCAATCCGCCAATGAACAAGCAGAATATTTATAAAGAGGAAGAATAGGTCACACACTGTTTTATGTACAGTCACAATCACTGAATAGTTTACACCTTTATTTTTATATTGTAATACTGTAAAATCGCAGCGTCGTACGGATTTACTAAATGTCAAATTGCTTGTCAAAAATTTTAGTGCGTATTGAAAAATAAAATAAGAAGTTAAAAAGCGTCCAAAATGCCGTTTATATCACGCGCAAAACCAAAAGTAATTGCCAAACTCAATAATTTTAACTCAATTTTATTTTAAAAAATGCCTTTCTATACTTTCAGTTTTGTTAAATTTTGTAAAATAGATTTATTTTATTTTGATTTTTTAATTTTAATCAACCTATTCTGGGTCCGCCACTGGTAACGTCACTTTGACGTAAAAGTTTAAACGAGGTAAAAATTCAAAAAATTAAAGGGTGTAAACTATTCAGTGATTGTGACTGTACATAATTCGACAATTTTTAAAATCGTTGTAGCCTTACCTCTCTAGCGCTGCTGTCCAGCTCAACACCACATGCAGAACAATTGAAGTGATATGCATGGTACACCTCACCCCTAAACTTCAAGGGTTGATCATCGATAATAGCACTAAAAGTAAACAAAACAATTGGTTTCTTATTTTGTGCCGATAAACATGGAGTGCAAATTTATGATGAGTTGAGATAAAAAATGTTACACAGGTTTTAGAAGTCCAAGAAATGAATACACAGTAGCCACATTTTCTAACGCAATAAATGTATCTTCCAAACATCTAAATTGTGGTTTATATTCAAAAATACTTACTGGCACTTATTGCATATATATTTGCCTAATGCTCCAGCCTTAACCTTAGCATTACATTCGTGACATAAGGCTCTGCCTCCATTTTTGATGAAACCTGTATCAGCCAGCTCCAAGGAGCACATTTCGCACTTGAAGCATTTTGGATGCCAGCTGGCATTCATGGCTTTGATGACCTAAAAATGTTATATGTAATTGATTTATTGCTATGTCTACCGTGATTTTAGTTTAAGGGGAGGGGGTATGGTTTGAATTTGAAATTTTCCGATATTTTTATTATTTTAAATGAAAGTACATAACTTCAAGAATACTCTCTAACTAAATATTTCAGATTGATCAGAACAAAATTACCGGAAATACAGCATGTTGAATATCTCTATCTCCGACTCGCTTGGCAGCAGCGCACTTAAGCGTAGTGAGGAACGTTCAACACATGTTCCCCATCTCTTTTGTGAATTACATACTCCGAGATTCAATATCATACTCCGGTGTGCATCACTTTACGATTTGACGGACAAAAAATAAATTGAAAATGAAAGGTATCAAAATTTTAAACGCGTTTTTCGCAAAACTGCTGTTTTCTGTTTTCAAAGGCGATGGACATTGTAATTCAAAAACTACTTTCCGATACACCTGAAATTTTGTATAGATTTTCTTTAGACATTTCGTGAGGTAACACAGTCGAGAGATTTTTTGTTTTATGCTTGTTTTTTGTTAAATATGTTGATTTTTGCCCTTTTATTACAAAAAATTTCGTTATCTAGACTTCTGAGTGATACCAGAGAACAAGGGACCACAAGTGGTCCTTGTTCTCTGGTGATACCAAAAACTCAAAAATCATTAAAACTAAAAAAACTTTACAGGTGTTACCTTGAGAAACTCATAAGTCACAAGTTAATAAAATCTTTTTTGAAATTTTTTGTTTTGCAAAAAAAATTTTGTTTCACATGATCCAATGATGAGTTCGATGTCCACCACAAAATCCATTATTTTTGGAGGTGTCTGTAAAAATTTGCCACCGTTGGCTTATTTTTCAATATTTTTCCTTGAATTTTTTTAATATCCTTTGAATTGGACTGAATGTTTATTTCAAATCATACCCCCCTCCCTTAAGGAAACATACTGATCACTACTCCAGAAAAAGAACGTTAGTGTCCTGAGGAAGATATCAGGCAAATGGCTAGATCAGGAAGTGAAATTAATTACAATATTAAATATATTAATAGTACGTTCTTTAACGGTAAAATATTGCAAAACCTCTAAATGATAAAGAACCGCTTGGATTGACATGAAATTTGGCATACACATAGCTAACAAGTCAATGAAAAAAAGTGATATTGTGCCGATGTGTGCTTTTACACTGGGGGTGGTTTTCACCCCCCTCCCTTGGGGGTTAAAAAATATACGACCAAAGTAAGTCCGGAAATGGATAAACTCACTAATTGTAAGTAACTTTTGTTCTATAGAGTTTTTTCATTAAGTCAATATTTTTCGAGTTATTTGCCAGTGAATATGTTCATTTTTTCAACAAAATAACCACGCTTTTAGACAGTTTTTCGCAAATAATTCAAAAAGTAAGTATTTTGTCGAAAAAAACATTCTTAGCAAAAATATAGCCTGTAAAATTTTTTAAAAAATCGTGTATATATCACGTCTCTATACCTAGTAGAAGCAGAGTTATAGCTGATGAAAAATAGGTTCATATTCGTCAAATTCCAAATGGAATAATTTAACGTGAAATAACCAAAAATGAAGCACATTTCAAGGAAAACTCATTACAACTTATTTAAAATGTTTAAAAAAAGCTTCATTTTTGTTTTATAAAAAAAATTTCTAGCATCAAAATTAAACAAGTTACGCTTTTTTTGGTAAAAAAATCGGGAAAATCACCTAATTAGTATCTCAAATGAACTTAACCGTTACGACTTCACAAGTTTCTTGACTCGTATATGTATTGTTTATATGATCTGTAAGTTTCATCGGTTCAACGTCTATTTTTGAAAGGGCTGTAGTTAAAAGGGGTTGAACGAGTCACTGATCAAGAATGTATGCAAATTTAGAAACACCAAATCTTAATCAATTTTTGTCTTACAGAAAAGCAAAAGAATACAGGATATTCAGAAAAGCAATGCTGACTTTTTTTTTGTTTTTTGAGATTTTTGGTATCTCTAACAATTTTTAAGTTATTTAAAAAAAAAGCATATTTTTCAAAATTAAAATTTTTGAAAATTTTACTTTGAAACCAAATTTTTTCAAAAATAAGCACTTTGAATCGATGAAACTTACAGATCATATAAACACAACATAACTAAAATAATTTGTGGGGCGGTAACGACTAATTTCATATAAGTTGCTAATTAGGGGATGGTCTTCCCTATTTTTTTTTTGCCAAAACAAAAGGGACCAACTTTATTTTGAGCGTAACTTGCTTAAATTTGATGCTAGAAACTTTTTAGCTTTTTGCTTTTTTTAAACACTTTAAAAAAGTTATGGGTTTTTCCCAAAAAGTGCTTAATTTTTTGGATATTTCACGTCGAAATATTCTATTTGAAATTTGGCGAATATGAACCTATTTTTCATTGGCTATAACTCTGGTTCTACGAGGTCCAGAGACTTCACGCGTACACCATTTTTTTTTTACTTTTTTACAGGCTATATTTTTGCAAAGAACGTTTTTTTCGGCAAAATACTTAGTTTTTGAGTTATTTGCGAAAAACCGTCTAAAAATGTGGTTATTTTGTTGAAAAATGAACATATTCACTCTAAAATAACTCGGAAAAGTGTTGACTTGGCGAAAAAGTGCTATAGAGCAAAAGTTACTTAAAATTAGTCAGTTTATCCATTTCCGGACTTATTTTGGACGTATATTTTTTCACCCCCAAGAGGGGGTGAAACTCACCCCCTGGGCAAAAGCACACATCGGCATAATATCACTTTTTTCTTTGACATGTAAGCTAAGCGTATGCCAAATTTTATGTCAATTCAATCGGTTTTTTAAAATTTAGAGCAAAAACCGTGAAAGAATGTACTATAAAAATAGTGTTTTCAAAGCCTTATTAACATTAAGTATGAGATTTGTTTGTATCTTTCAAAATTAATCAATTGAGAACTTACCCTCCCAATTATAAACTCTCCACATTGGTTGCAGCACGGCGCAAAGAGCACTTGGAAGTCATGCTCACAGTATTTGCGACCATCGAATTCGTAAAAGACGCCATCTGCAAACTGACGGAAGCACTGGGCGCACCTAAAAAATTAACAAATTTATTTCCGATATAATAGACGAAGAAAACCAGTGTTTAACTAACAAAGTATGCAGAATCGAGGATATAATTGTGGTATTTTTTCCTTTGACATAAACGAAAAGGAAGGTCTTGGATCAATGTGTACTCCCAGTTCTAACACAAGTGGCACAGAAAGCAATGGTGAGGTAAATGTTGCATATATGCCCCAGGGACAGAGTTTCAAATAAAATAGTAGAAAAACTGGTGTTACTGACGCAGTTAAAAGAATTACAACGCTGAAATGAAACAGGGCGGGACATGTTGCTAGGTTCAAAGATGGAAGATGGACCATGAAAATTTTAGAATGGAAACCTAGACGTCCTCGAACAAGGTGGCCGGACGGCATCAAGCGTGTCCAGCACAACAGGATTCAGGATACTCAAGATCGGATGCAATGGACTTATTTATAGCAAGCCTTTGTTCAGCAGTGGACTTAAAACAGCTGATGATGATAGTCAACTAGATCATTTCTCTAGAATGTATTTCTTTTTTCTTTACATCATTTTCGACGCCTAACAACAAAAGAATGAAATATACTTACACAAAACAATGCTGATGCCACAACTGGCCCGTAGAATTGACGATTTTTTCTTCGGGTTCAAAACCATCTCCACATTTGGAACATATCATGTTGTCCCTCGACATGTTGGTAAGCCTAAAAATTATATAAGGCAATGTTAATAGAAAATATTGTTATATAAACTGATGAAACTATTACTGAATTTACAAGTTCCTAAATCTAGATAATAATTTTTTTAAGTCCATTTTTGAAGTTACGTTTAAGGGACAATCTGTTTGTCATGCTGCTATCCTGTTTAAAGAATTATATTAACTCCATATTAATTCCATTAATTCCCAAAAATATTAAACATTCAGTTATAAGTAAACATAAAATTTCATTAACCTACATATACTATATTATAGTAATAACGCACTAACAGGTGGGATGAAAAGTTCGTAGGCTGACACATAGATGGCACTACTGGTATTAAATCCATACGATTTTTAGTCAGCCCTAACCTTCAAGAGATGCGTGTATAAATTTGACGGCTGTCGAACTATTAGTTTATGAGATATAGCATTTTAGGTGAAGCAACTTGTGTTAGTTAAAAAAAATGGATAAAAAGGAACTTCGTGTCTTCATAAAGTATTGATTTTTGGCGAAAAAAATACTGTTGAAGCCAAAACTTGGCTTGATAAACATTATTCGGACTCTGTACCAGGAAAATCAACCGTGGAGAAGTGGTTTCCACAGTTTAAAGAAGGCAAAATGAGCACCGAGGACGATGCACGCAGTGGACGCCCCAAAGAGGCTGTTACCGACGAAAACATAAAAAAAAAGTCCACAAAATAATTCTGTGCTCTGTACGTAAAGCAAGTTAAGTCCAAAAATGGTCGAAATTAGAAAATGCACTATCTGTATGTTAGAATTTGATATCTACATGTGTGTATAATTTGTCAAGTCCAATTCCATTTCTAAACTGAGATATTAATGAAAAACCATATGTGTAAAGCGTGTTAAGTTCTGAACTTAGACGCATGATTATTTAAGAAACAGGAAGACTCAGTGTGTTAGGTCCCACAATTTTGGGACTTAACACACTGTACACTAATAAGTTATTAAGTGCACCACGGGACGTTGCAAACTTTAAACGCGTTTATCTCAGAACTGTGTTTTAGGACTAAACACTCTTTACGCACAGAGCACAGAATTATGGATGACGGTAAAGTGAAGTTGTTTGAGATAGCTGAGACTCTAGGGATATCAAAGGAACGTGCTGTATTGTGCATGAATATTTGGCCATGCAAAAGCTCTGTGCAAAGTGGGTGCTGCGAGAGCTCACAATCCATCAAAAACAACAACGAATTGATGATTCTGAGAAGTGTTTGAAGCTTTTCAATCGTAATAAGACAGAATTTTTGCGTCGATATAATATTACAGTATTTCTCATGATCATCTTTCAGTGGGTCACAGTTTTTCGATTTCTTTCTAACGCATTAAATTGTATGTGACAGAAAAAAAGGCACGTCGGTGATTACATTTCGTCGGTGACATTTTTATAACATTTTTTCTAGTTATTCTATAAATGCAAGAAACACATTTGATTTGTTTTTAATCCAAATTGAAAATAAAATGTGACAACTCTCAGATTTAACTAAAATGTCATGTTAGAATAAATGTCATAAATGTGTATTATCACGGACTTACCCTTTTTCCTATCATTTGTTACGCACTGAAAAATGATCATGAAAAGGACAATACAATGAATGAAACATGGCTAAATCATTTCACACCGGAGTTCAGACAGCCTGCCAAGTGGATTGCGCTTGACGAACCGACTGCAAAGCGTGGAAAGACGCAACAGTCGGCTGGCAGGGTTATGGCATCAGTATTTTGGAATGCATCAGTAATCTTGAAAAGAGAAAACCATTAACAGCGACTATTACATTGCGATATTGGAGCGTTTGAAGGACGAAATCGCTAAAAACGGTCTCATTTGAAGAAAAAGAAAGTGCTATTTCATCAAGCCAACGTACCGAGTCACAAATCAATGAAAACGATGGCCAGATTTCATGAATTGGGCTTCTAGTTGCTACCGCAGTCATCATATTCATCAGATATGGCTTCCGGAAACTACCACCTGTTTGCTGACCTCAAGAGAATGCTCGCTGGAAAGAAATTTAGCACTAATGAAGAGTAAATCGCCGAGAAACTGAGGCTAGAGACAAATTGTATTATAAAAATGGTAGGTATTGAAAAGTTGTATGACCGCTATAAATCGTTGTATCGCCATCAAAGATAACTATATTGAATAATAAAATCAAATTTTATCAAAAAAAAAACTTCTTTTTATGTTAGCCTACGAACGTTTCAGCCCAACGATTATAAGAAGTATTCACTCAGTCCGGCACTCATTAAGTGTCACGCGCCGTTTTTTTAAGCCAGAACCCTCCTTGTACCTAATATCTATATTGTTTATATCGTTTTTAAAAGGATCATGTTCTGATCCGATTTTTCTGATAAAAATTTAAGAAATTGTATATGCGGCATATAGCTTCTAGACCTAGACCATATTACTCCATTTCTACAATCGTAAATCTAATCTAGAATAAAAGCTCAATTTTGGACCTTAGTTGGTGTACAACCCTTTAAGTAATCCAGTGCTTACCCTTAATCAATTTATTTGGACGGACACTTATTTGAACGTTGAGAATATATGAATAATGTGAACTATTCTGGGATATTTTTTTCTTATTATGAGAAAAATTATCAAAATTTGTCTATCAATAAAAATATTATTTAAGATCATAATAATTTGTTAAGGTTTTAAAGAGGTCGTTTTTGAATATGAGTGTTACTGTATTCACTAAATCTGCCAAAGACAAAGATCGGGTATATGGTCAAATAAATTAAGTGGAGCGACTATACGTGGTAAATGATTGGACTACTAGCAATTTTGCCAGTCATTCCCGTTTGCCCAGCATGGGGACGGACAAAATTGCTAGTATGTAGTTAAATATGCTACAACAGCCCAGCAGCTATTAAAAAACGAGTTGATCTCATGGGACCAACATAGCATGGCAAAGCAAAATATATGTTGACCCTATCGGACCAATGAGACCTGCATAGGCAGCATCAGTGACAACGAGGCAGTGAACGTGTTAAAGCGTGTATACTATCTCTATATGACAATTAACCGTAAAATATCCTTAAGAATAATGAAGCAAAGTAAAAAAAAAATAGACAAAAACTACTTATATGAAGTGAAATACATATCGGCCATAATTCATAACGATAAGAATAATAATATATGTTATTCCGACCGTGATTACGCAAATTATGACAAAAACAATGATAAGCATTTATTATCTGACAATAACGGAGTATTATTTGCATTTTTTGCATAAACAAATGTACAATTATTAGAAAATATATTAAATATTAGGTTAAAACATGAATAAGTCATGACTAATCACAAAACGGTTTTTAAGGTGATACCTACATTTCTTTTGTACTCATGTTACAAGTGAATCATCAAAGAGAACTTTCTATGCAAAATAAATGAACAATTTTTACAAAATTATTTATTAAACATAATTTTTAATATTTAATCGGAAAGTTTAATTTTCCATTCACATATTACTATTTACATTTAATATTTTTTCTTATAGTCTTTCCATACATCTCTTAACCACTTCCTTCCATTAGTTGTTTAACGCTTTTTTTCTAATTCTCAATATTACTTTTTGCAAATCTCATATAGGTACACTGTCCTTTCATCTCTTTCTTGGTAGACCTTTTCGTCTCTTTTGTATTGGCTTTCGAGATAGTACCTCTTTCGGTACTCTTTCCTTTCCCATTCTTTCAATGTGTCTTAAATACTGTATTCTCTGTGCTTTAATTACCCTTGATATTTTTGGTTCTTTATTATCTTTTCTTCTCCACTGGCCATCTATTTTCATACCTCCATATATTGTTCATTGTATTTTCCTCTTCTATCTTTCTAAAAGGTTTATTTCTTATTTTTTAAGCAACCATGTTTCGCATGCATTATGTAGTTGTAGGTTGTAAGCCCACAACTGTTTTGTGGATTCTAATTTTTGTTTTTCTTGAAACACATATTTGGATTTCATCAATTTAGTCCAGGGTAATAAGGAGTTTCTAGGGACACTCAAAGATCCAGGTAGTTGATTACTTTTTTAGTTATTGTAGACCTACAGTAAGAAAACCTACCTGTTTCCTGCCTAAAGTTCGCGTACGTTTTTTAATTTTTAACAATGTAGTGCAAAAATCGCGATTTTTTCGATTTTTTGCACTACGTTCAAAAACTAAATTGTTTAAGTTTTTTAGAACATTGAAAAACCTTCAAAATGCCGATTTTTGAAAGTTAAAAAGTTAATTTGTTGCTACGCAAACTGCAAAATAAGTGAAAATCGTTATTTGTTAATAACTTTTACTAAAACTACCTTAGAACTTTAGTGTTTCACCCAAAGTTGGACATTGGGGTACTTAACAAAGCCTCAATATTTGAGACCGATCAATTAATTAGTTTAAGAGTTATTCTATTTGTTTATCCCAGAGACCTTTATTTTGCAATAAGATAAGACAGAAAATAATGAAGATAGTGGAATTCTGAGTAGGTATGCCAAATGAAAGTAGAAGAGTGATAGTATCAAAATGTATTAAAAAAAGATAAAAAAATAATTAACATAGTCAAAAATCCTAATGACAAATTTTTAAAATTTTGTAGTTTATAAACATTTAGAATAACTTTAAAAATGTTGTCCGTAGAAACAATATTTTTATATATTCGAAAAGATAGTATTTTAACACGAATTTTCAAATAAAAAAATTTAGCCTGGGCTCATTTGGGACAAAGTTAGCCATATGTTTTTTTAATTCACAGCTAATTTGTTTATAATAATTAAGGAATCTCATTAATGCCACTTTAAACAATGGGATTTGTATTTTTTCTTAAAAAATTTGCACAAACATTATACCTTCAAAACACCCTCTACGATTTTTCAAAAATGTAGTGCAAACGATTACTAGGGGGAATCTACAAATCCAGCGAGTTAAAATACCGAAAAAGCAATTTCAAACGAATATAATTTGCTGTATCTCTGGATCAACTCAATGGATTTTGATCTTTCTTTTTTTGATTGGTATGTAATTTTTACGTACATTACAAATATGCAATTTGTTTATAAATTTATTAATTAATAAACAGTCTAATCTGTTTAAACAATTCCTGAAAATTTTTTTTTTACAAAAATCTTTTTTTTTTAACCATTAATGATCACAGAAAAAGTTAAAGTACACTTTAATAAATAAATGATTTGTATTAGATAATTATTTATTGAAGATAATTTATTTATTAAAGTATACCTTAACTTTATCTATGATTAATAGGGATAGTATGGTTAAAATCATGGATTTTTGGGAAAAAATTATTTTTTCAAAAATTGCTTATTAGACTGTTTATTAATTAATAAATGTCTAGACAAATTGCATATTTGTAATGTACAGAAAAATTACATACAAATTAAAAAAAGAACGATCAAAATATACTCAGTAGATCCCGAGATATAGAAAATGATAGTAGTTTTAAGTTGCTTTTTATAGTTTTTGAACTCGTGCATTTGTCGGCTCCCAGCTCCCCCTTCACTTACCACGACTAGTCACCAATTAAACTACATTTTTAAACATTCGTGTAAAATACCAGCTTTTCTAATATGTAAAATGACTTTTTCTACAGAGAATATTTTTAAAGTTATTCTAAATGTTTTTAAACTACAAAATTTCACAAATTTGGCATTAGGATTTTTGACTACATTAGATAATCTGTTTATCGTTTTTTAGTACATTTTGATAGTATCAGTTTTCTACTTTCATTTGGCATACTCAGAATTGCCCTATCTTCATTATTTTCTGTCTTATGTTATTGCAAAATAAAGGTCTCTGGGATAAACAAAAATAGAATAACTTTTAATCTCATTAATGGACCGATCTCAAATTTTGAGGGTTTGTTAAGTACCCCAATACACAACTTTGGGTGAAACACTAAAATTCTAAAGTAGTTTTAGTAACTTTAGTAAGACTTATTAACAAATAACGATTTTCACTTATTTTGCAGTTTGCGTAGCAACAAATTAACTTTTTAACTTTCAAAAATCGGCATTGTGAAGGTTTTTTAATGTTCTAAAAAATTAAATTTTGTAATTTTATGTCAACTATTTAGCTTTTGAATAGGGTGCAAAAAATCGAAAAAATCGTGATTTTTGCACTAAATTGTTACTAATTAAAAAACGGATGCGAACTCTAGGCAGGAAACAGGTAGGTTTTCATCCTATAGGTATACAATAACTAAAAAAGTATTCAGCTACCTGGATCTTTGAGTGTCTCGAACATGGTCTATTTCTAGCTTATTAGCCTGGTCTAATTATCCATGTTATGAAATTGTCCACACTTTTTGTTTTCTTTTGCTACTCTTGCCTTTATCTCCCCTTCCTCATGTCGATTTTCATCTAATTTTGTATCCATTTAAGTACATTATGAATGAAACTCTTTTGAACATGTGTGTATTTTGTCTTTTTCTTATTTATTACAAGCCCAAATTTACCTCTTTTATTATATCGTTCATTAATATTTTTTGATATTTCTTAGACGTCCTTAATAATGTTGGAACTACTTAAATCTAAGTAGATACCAGAATTGGCGACCAATCACACTGCTGAGCTCCACATCCCAAATAATTTCCAAGATCATATTAAACAGACTGAAGCCAGAACTAAGTACAAAAGAAACTAAGAAGCAAAAGCAGGCTAAACGCTCCACGATCGACCAAGTTTATCTAAAAATTATCTTGGAACAAGCTAGAAAATGGCAGAGAAATATAAATACGTTTACAATTTAAAAAAAATTTAAAAAAAAATTTTGGTCTTGGTAAAAGGTATATTATTTTAAAAAGCCCTATAGGGCTACAAACATCGAACAGAACGTTTTCGCTCTAAAAAGAGCATCATCAGTGTTGCAAGAACATGGTGAGCCAACCAAAAAATACGAAGGTCAAAGCCTTTCAAAAATGGACTAAAAG
Source organism: Diabrotica virgifera virgifera (assembly GCF_917563875.1). Lineage (NCBI taxonomy): Eukaryota > Metazoa > Arthropoda > Insecta > Coleoptera > Chrysomelidae > Diabrotica > Diabrotica virgifera. The sequence goes on along the minus strand of NC_065444.1, from coordinate 4,000,118 downwards.
TCACATCAAAATGCTAACATAGCAAATTCCAAAGGATGGATATAATCCCTAAGGATATGGCCCTAGGATAACATATGACTCCCACACGTTGTAAGTGGGTCAAAGGTAACAAATTAGGTCATTATGTTACAAGAGCTGACAGGCAACTAAGATATGAGATATTTTTTGGTTGGCTCACCATGTTCTTGCAACACTGATGATGCTCTTTTTAGAGCGAAAACGTTCTGTTCGATGTTTGTAGCCCTATAGGGCTTTTTAAAATAATATACCTTTTACCAAGACCAAAATTTTTTATTAAATTTTACTTGTAATTAATGGTATACAGCCAGCTACAGGAAATTCTTCCTAGTGGATAAATACGTTTATTAATTCCGAATATTCCTTGGATAGCGCAAACAGAAAGCAAATGTGGAAAATTCTGAACATATTAGTAGAATATAATTATTCTACAAGGGACACAGAGCCAGACTGGAACATGCGGGAGAAATTGTAGAGGATATAGCTATACAAATCGGAGTTAAACAAGGATGAGTACTGTTTCCGGCTCTATTCCTAATCATAACTGATTGGATCATGGAAAAATTAAGCGACAAAAAACAGGCATTAGATGGGACTTGGTACAACCAGCTGGAGAACTTGTGAGTTCACAGATGACATTTGTCTCCTAACCGAACATAGCAGAAGAAGATCGACAAACTTACAAAATACTCCAATGTACTTAATGGAACTTTAGATAAATGCAGAAAAAAAAACGAATCACTTAAAAAACAATACCCAAGAAACTAAAATAAATATAAGACAAATAGAGGAGGTAGGTAACTTTAGATATCAGGGATCAATCATGGAAAAAAGGCGATAGTAGATCAGATGTAGAAAAAAGTATATAGGTCTGGATCCCGCGTATGAAAAAAAAGTTGATTAATAGCAAGCTGAAAATTTGTTGATAGCTTAAGGGTGTCTAGTCGGACAAACTTTGATATATGGGAATACTGGAACAGGGGAAGTTTTAATTGTGGAACAGGTTAAAAATTTGGAACGGTCAGACCACGAAAACGGCACAGGTATTTTGTCCGACACAACAGACTTAAACTCTCCGAACAGAGATTAAACTCCCATGCAAAAATCAGACTGCTATTTATCATCAAATGGGCGTTTTAATGAGTGGAACATGTAGAATATGTCAAATGATAGGAATTATGACAGGTGATAAATAGCAGTCTGATTTTTGCATGAGAGTTTAATCTTTGTTCGGAGAGTTTAAGTCTGTCCTGTCGGACAAAATAAATGTGCCGTTTTCGTGGTCTGACCGTTCCAAATTTTTAACCTGTTCCACAATTAAAACTTCCCCTGTTCCAGTGTTCCTATATATCAAAGTTTGTCCGACTAGACACTCTTAAGCTATTAACAAATTTTCAGCTTGCTATTAATCAACTTTTTTTTCATACGCGGGATCCAGACCTAATAGTAAAGGTACAACATGCATATAACTCCTTAACGAAAATCTGGAACACACACGATATATCAGAATTATTATAACATAAAAATCAAAATATTTTACTGTAATTAACTGTATTAAGAATATATTATTGTATGGCACATAATGTATAAATAAATCGTTGAGAAAAATCTCAAAAATATATTGGGGACTGATAAAATAACAAACGTAGAACTATTGGGAAGGATAAAGCAAGAGAAAATAACAGCCATGGCCATGATCAAAAGAAGGAAATGGAATGGACATACACTAAGGAAAAACTAAAATAATATAATCAGACACTCACTAGAACACCAACAAAGAAAAATATTGGACATAAAAGTAAAGAGGACAGAAGGAAATGAAAATCCTAATTTAGAAAATATAAACTATGAAGAAAAAAAGCGAAAAATCTATAGAAGAAATAAAATATTTAGTAAAATTGGATAGTGCCTGAAATATACCTATAATGTAATCCTATGCTATTGCCTAGAAAGGCATACTAAGGAAGGCACAAGCAAAAGCAGAGTGACTTTCTAAAATATCTGAAAGTACAAAACTACTGAGCTCATGCGCTTTTTTTGAGAATACAATAGATATACCTTTTGGGTTTCTCCAAGAAAAATGGTTTAGGTGGCAGCTGTGGACTACTAGGTCCCAAAGAAACGTCATCGTAACTGTCATACTTGTGATAGGAGTAATCCAATTCCTCTTTGGAGTTAGCTCTCCTCTGAAGCAAGGAACTTTCACCGATAGCACCGACTTTCGGAATCACAGGAGATATGTCCTTCAAATTGTTCAAACTTGGCATTTTCCACGATTTGTTCACTTCACTGACAAGTCATAAACTGATTAATCCGTCACTTGTACTTAAATTCGCACGTTTGGAGTTCGCTGAGCAGTCTTATCTATTAAATGCAAACAATAGTATCTCTTATCTCGTTTACCTTTGTCGATTTCAGTAGTAAATAGGTTTTTTAATTGGAATGTAGTATTTCGTTAGCTGGTAAGTCACGATTTCACTCTTGTATTTAAAAATTATGTGATCATCATACGGACAAAGCGCGACTGGTAATAAATATGCATCAGCGATGTTTTTGTTTTGTTAAAAGTACGTTAGTATTGTTGTATTGGTTAATTTAACAACGTCAATTAGTGGTTTCCTCCACGGGTAAAGGTACCAAGTTATTTTATTTATTTTTATAATGAATAAGTTTATGTAACTGTTGTTTGATTCGCAAAGTTGTTTAAATTGTTTTCAAGTGCCAAATACTCAATTGTATTTTATAAGTGATTTTAACAAGGTTGTTTATTGATTGCGTTTTCAATCATCATTCTTACGGGGTAAGCGCAAGAACTTTTGATATTATTTTGAAATTATTTTTTTTGGCATTTTATTTTTTACTCAATCTGTGTTCTGATAATTGGTCGCAACTACGGAAAGTACTAAGATTGAAAATTCATATATTGGAAATTAAATTGGAAATATTTGAAATTTTGACTTCCAGCTCAAAAATTAGTTAGTTACAAGTGTTTTGCAAAATATTTAATTTCTAGCTGAGCGCTTTCGGCTTACACAGCTATCTTCAATGGTCAAAATTTAAAAGTAGTAAAGAGGAAGAGGTAAAAGTACTTAAGAGGAATCTCATTCTGATTGGTGAAAAATGTTATATTTTTGAAGTTATACTTCTTTACGGGCGTAATGACGGTGAAATTTTATATGGAAAACCTAGCGACCGGGCGCATGCGCATTATAACTTTGTTCTGATTAGATGTTCAAATGACATGACAAAAATTATCCAATATGGCAGCTGTGGGACTGTGGTTTGGTTATAATGTATGCTTGTTGCGTTGTAAAATTTGTAGGAAGAGAAACAACAAACAAAAAGTTAGTTAATGGTTATACTGTATTTTTAAATAGTTTTCATATTATATTTTTGGACTTATTTACATAGAAGAGATGATTGTTTCATGCCAATGTGAAAGCTCATCAAACTGTGCCTAGTATGAGTGCCGCAGATCTCGCTTATTCAAAGCTAAAGAATCTTTCACTGGTAAGTGTTTTATAAATAGTTGATCAAATTTTGTTATGATATTTGAACATAGCCACTTTGCACGACGCAAGTGATTGCGAAATTTATTAGTCGTTATACGGGCTCCGATACTTACCGTGAACCTACCAAAATACATAAGTAGTATGTAATACTTTTATTTACATCATTTGATTACCATCAAAATTTCTATCAATATTCACCTAATATATTGTTTTCTTACTATATGTTTTGTTGTATTTTTTCAATTCTAAATCATTTCAATTCAAAATCAAAATAATTTGATTTACATAAGTTAAAAATGTCAAAAGGTTAATCTGTTTAGTTAGACGATCTTCGCACATAATGACAAGCTGTCTCTGTGGCCAAGTTTTAATGCGAGTGAATCCCAATACAACGGAAATACCAGCCGCGTGGTAAGTTGGTTCGAATCCCAATAGAAACTTTTATTTTTTTATTTTTTTTATACATTTTATGATTGTAAGTATATTTATTATATAATTTTATTTTCAGAAAATACGTATTTAGTTAAAAAATTTTCCGACAATTAATGTTCAGAAATCATTTGTGGCATTTTTAATAAGTTTGTGTATGTTTTATTTTTTTATTATTTTAATTTTTGGCACTGTTTTAATAAAAATGTTTGAGAAGTAGTAAGTATAAATTAATTTAATATTTAAATAAAATATAAATAAAAAGTATATTAATTTCGTTTATAATCATATAATCATATAATAGAAGTATAACTTCTTACGTGCGTACAAAGTACACACACATTCTTTTTTTCACCAATGGGATCCCTCTTTAGTAGTCTTATTTTTTAAATTTTACCACAGCTCTTAAGATGACTTAGTAAGCCGAAGCGCTCAGCTAGTAATTAAATATTTTACAAAGTTTTAAAATACTTTTCTTTTTAATTTATTCCCACAGTTTATCAAAATTGATATTAAAAAGGTAAAGTGGAGGGGAGAACTTCAAATTAAAGCGCGCTAGAAAAATTTGCAATATCTCGCCTTTTATGGCACGCAGAAGCTTGATTTTTTTGAAACATGAGTAGCTTGAGAAAATAATAAGAAAAGTAACTACTTTTACTTCCCGGAAGAATCGGAAAATCCCAAAAAAATAAATTCATTAATTTTTTCCATAAGGTCATTAAATTTAATAATTAATGTATATTATTTATAAAATATAAATTAATTATAAATTAATATTCCAAATATGTTTATTTAAATTAAAATATGAAACTACTAATTTTTTAAAAAGTTTCTAACCTTTGTGAATAAATGGTCTTAAAGTAAATTTTGATACGAATTAATAATTAATATTTATAATCAATTACTTTTAATGGGAAATAAGCCACAATTTTACCAAAAAAAAATGATTTTATTAACGTTTCGAAGCCCAAATCGGGTTTCGTTGTCAAAATACAAAATACTACTAAAATAAACAAAAATGTTGTTGCTAAGTAAAAAAATTCTTCTAATAATTTATTTAATCTCACTCATTTATATTGGCAATTCAGATACATATGATACATTTTAAAGTAGAAGACTTTAAAATGATATCGCCAATATTTATGAGTTGCGTTCCTGGGACGACTTTACTAAAAGATAGTTCATTCGATTACATGAAATCAATCCCAACTCAAGAATATCGGTCACAAAAAAATCATAGCATGTGATTATTGTCTTTAAAAAGACAACCAAATGCAACGATGACAGTAAAATTCTCGCGTTAGAGATTCCATAGTAAATCACGAGGAAAAACCAGGAAAAAACCTTGTGATACTATCCTGACATCGTAAGTATTTGGTCTTACATTTAATTTACTTTCAAAAAACTAATACCAAATTCTGACTTTAATATATTTAAATTATAAATAATATTAATAATACATAGATATACAATGAGTAATACTAAAATATAAAATTTGTATTAACTCGATATGTTATTGACTTACTAATCGTGGTATTTTCTTTATATTGACTTCCTCTTTCAGTATGGGTAACCACATCTTACTGCATTCTACCGAGGAATTTGCGACACAATTGGTTTCATTTAGCATAATTAGAGCCGCTTCTTTGATTTTTCTCTTTTTACTATCTGAATCTCTAACGCGAGAATTTTACTGTCATCGTTGCATTTGGTTGTCTTTTTAAAGACAGATCACATGCTATGATTTTTTTTGTGACGGATATTCTTAAGTTGGGATTGATTTCATGTAATCGAATGAACTATCTTTTAGTAAAGTCGTCCCAGGAACGCAACTCATAAATATTGGCGATATCATTTTAAAGTCTTCTACTTTAAAATGTATAATATACGTCTGAATTGCCAATATAAATGAGTCAGATTAAATAAATTATTAGAAGAATTTTTTTTACTTAGCAACAACATTTTTGTTTATTTTAGTAGTATTTTGTATTTTGACAACGAAACCCGATTTGGGCTTCGAAACGTTAATAAAATCATTTTTTTGGTAAAATTGTGGCTTATTTCCCATTAAAAGTAATTGATTCTAAAAATGCCACAAGAAAATAGCTTCAGAACAACATTAATATTTATAATACATATTTATATAAATCATTTACATGAATCAATAAAAGGGCCTAGCCGGGTAAGATGATGAAAAGTGCCCCCAACTCGATTCTAATTCCATATAGGTCACCGTTTAGCATATATAGTGAAACTAACTTTCTGAAATTTTTAGCCCCCTAGGTGGTCATGTGACCCACCTAGAGCCTAATTAGGCTTTTTATGTTTTTATTTTTTATCTTAGACGCATCGAGAACTAGCGAAAAACTTTAAATAAAAAATTTGTAAGATTTAAAAAGTTCTGTGCGAAAATTTTTTTTTTTTAATTTTTGGCGGGAAATTTAAATTTTAGAACGATTTTAATATTTTAAATGAGTATCAAAAAATAACTAAGAAATTCGTTTTCACGAAAAAAATATATAACGTGTATTTTTGCATAATATTTCACCCTGAATTTTTTCAAATTTTTAAAATTGGTGAAACGCACCTTCAAAAATAAAAAACCGCATTTTTTCGGTTTTTTTTTTCGGTTTTTTGATACAATTTTATACATATTTTTCAAAAAAGGTAACACCGTCACCGGAGCTGGTAAAAAATTTAAAAAGAATTGGGGTTTGCTTATTAAAAATTTTTTGTAACACCATCCATTTTCAAGATACAGGGCGTTGAAGAAAACAAAATTTTACACATTTTTTACGATTTTGCCGAAACTACTGGCAACATTGTAATAAAACTTTGCGGGTTTTAAGAGGTAGTTATTGTGCATATTTTGACATACAATTAAGGATTTGATATTCATCATTGGCGCGCTTAGGGGTAGTGGTTTGAATTTTCAAAGAAAAAAAGATAGTACGCCACTGACATATTTCAAATTAACAATCATTTTTAAATTCCTCATTCAATTTGCGATGAAAAAACTATCTTATCATTTTTTCATACGAGACGCCGTTTTGCTGCAAAAAATAAAATATCTTAACGCTTCCAAAGTATTCGAATTAGTTTTTATAATGGACGTACGAGTTACGTATGTACTCGTAGATGTAGAAACTACTAATAGAAGTTCGAATACTTCGTAAGGGTTAAGATGTTTTATTTTTTGAATAAAAATGGCGCGTCGTATGAAAAAATAGGAAGATAGATTTTTTGTCACAAATTAAACGAGGAATTCAAAAAGGATTGTTAATTTGAAATATGTCAGTGGCGTACTATCTTTTTTCTTTAAAAAGTTCAGACTATTACCCGTATACGCGCCAATGATAAATATAAAATTCTTAATTGTATGTCAAAAAATGCACAACAACTACCTCTTGAAACTCGCCAAATTTTATTACAATGTTGCCAGTAGTTTCGGCAAAATCCTAAAAAATGTGTAAAATTTTGTTTTCTTCAACGCCCTGTATATTGAAAATGGATGGGATTACAAAAAAAAATTTATTAAGCAAACCCCAATTATTTTTCAGTTTTTTACCTATTCTAGTGACGGTATTACCTTTTTGAAAAATATGTATAAAATTGTATCAAAAAACGAAAAAAAAAAAACCAAAAAATGCGGTTTTTTATTTTTAAAGGTGCGTTTCACCAATTTTAAAAATTTGAAAAAATTCAGGGTGAAATATTATGCAAAAATACACGTTATATATTTTTTTCGTGAAAACGAATGTCTTAGTTATTTTTTTATACTCATTTAAAATTTTAAAATCGTTCTTAAATTTAAATTTCCCGCCAAAAATTAAAAAAAAAAATTTTTCGGACAGGACTTTTTAAAGCTTACAACTTTTTTATTTAAAGTTTTTCGCTAGTTCTCGATGCGGCTGAGATAAAAAATAAAAACTTAAAAAGCCTAATTAGGCTCTAGGTGGGTCACATGACCACCTAGGGGGCTAAAAATTTCAGAAAGTTAGTTTCACTATATATGCTAAACGGTGACCTATATGGAATTCGAATAGAGTTGGGGGCACTTTTCATCATCTTACCCGGCTAGGCCCTTTAAATATTTCTTATGAAATAATAGTAAAATTCAACTTTTTATGGAAAAATTTAACTAATTAATTTTTTCGGGATTTTTTTTGCTTTATAAAAGGGGTCTTTCTTCTATTGCATTGCTGTTATTTCGAATTTCTTGAAAAAAATTCTTACTTCCTTTAGATGTACATATTGTCTACATTTAGTACTTCACCAAAATATCCCCTCCATTTATTTACAATTATGTCTTCATCTGCTATTAATTCTCCATACTTTGCTTTATAAAAAGGGTCTTTTCCTATTGGATTGCTGTTATTTCGAATTTCTTAAAAAAATTCTTACATACTTCCTTTTTGTATTTCTCTCATGTTTTTGTCAATGAACTTCGTTTTTTTGATCTACAGATGATTTTTGCCGTTCTTCTTTCCATTTCATATTTAGCCTTATCCTTTGCTTTTTCTGCCTGTAGCATTTTTCCTTTGTATTCCTTCTTATTGATAGCTTCCTTGCATTTGGTGTCAAACCACTCGGTTTTATACATTTTTGTTTTTCCTGGAATTACATTTTTGCCGCCAAGTTTTTCTGATTCTCCACCTTTCATCTATAATACTCCCTCGGGTTACATGCAGGTTGTGTTTTGCAATTTCGTCTGCAAATTTTTCTCTACATTTTTCTTCTTTTAGATGTTGTATATTTAAAGTTTCTTCTAGGATCAAATTGCTTTTATTTTTTATTTCAAACCTTTGGTTAAGTTTTGAGATTACCAGGAAATGATAGCTCTTATTTTTGCAAATATCACTGTCCCCAATTCTTCGGCACCTTTTTTAATTCTATTTTTAATTCTATATGATCAAAGTGTTTTTGTTATTATTAAGCAGGTGTTTAAAAACATTATTACACAATGAATGAAAAAACCTCGTCAAGGGCCAAGAAAACCTGTTCCTTTGTTCAACTTTGGCCAACACAGAACCCAAATATGTAAATTAATCAATTTATTCCTAATTGATTTGCATCAACATTTATACACATTAATCACATGAAGGTCATATTTATATTGGTCAGTGTATTAATATATTCTATGTGTAGAATGTAGCGTTATGTAACCTGCGTCCTAATTCGCGTACGAAACAAAACATTCGAAGTTTGGAATACTTAGGTATCTAAAAGAACTTACATATTTTTTGTAAAATATTAAAACAATATATTACCGACGAAGTACTTTGAAATATTTTTAAAATTAGAAAAACAAAATTATTTACGAATAAATCTGATTATTAAAAAATATGTATATGAAGATTTTAATTCAAGGAAAAACAACTTCTACGACAAAACAGATTACAGTTGATAAAAAATTATGGCACCATAAAAAGAGTTTTTTATATTGTAATTAGTTGATTACATTGGAAGAGTAAATATATAATTTTGTAAATTAACATACACAATAATTACTGTTGTGTTCTAAACTTAATACCAAAAATTATGCTTATTTTCATAGTTATTGATTTTCTCGTGGATTCCGCTATTGTTATTATTTTGGATTTTTCTTTTTTTTACACTGTTAGGCGAATGTTTACCAAACTTCTTTTTTGAGCTTATACCGGGTGAAAGAAAAGAAATGTTTGTCTTATGTTAAGTTTGAGACACCCTGTAGGGAGGAAAAGGCACAAAGGTGGATATACATCGAAATTAAGTTATAGTCTCATGTTTCATGTGAACTTTTTATTTTTCAAACGTCCCTGTTATCTTAAAAAACAAAGAAACTAGATGGCTTTACTTTTTAACATCTGTTTAACTGATACAATACTAATGCCTGGTTGCACCAACAGATCTTAAGCTTAAGACGTACCATTAGCTCAGCTTTGAACCATTGACTCTTGGATCAATTTTAAGCTTGCTACAATGGATTATGTTGCGCTGTGGGACCGTTTAAGTATTACGTAACGCAGGTTGGGGGGGGGGTTAAAAGTCTTCAAAAATCGCGTTACGTAATACTTGAACGGTCCCTGTGCATATCGCTCACCTCGTTGACAAATAACTCTGATAAGTGTCGATCAGAACTGTTTACGTTATGTGTCTTTCAGTTTTTACAGTTTTGTACTGTTGTTATTTTTTTATTGTCAATTTAGTATTGTTTCAGTTCAAACACATGTTAAAGAATAAAACTGCTATTTTCTTTATTTTTAAAGATGTCAGGTAAACCCAAAACACAAAATGTTGACAAAACATAGAACTACAACACGATTTTGATGTATACTCACATTTGTATCTTTTCCTCCCTACAGGGTGTCTCAAACTTAACATAAGAAAAACATTTCATTTTTTCCACCCGGTATAAGTACAAAAAGGGAGAACAAGGTACAAAGGTGAGTACTTTTTATTTTGTTCTCCCTACAGGGTGTCTCAAACAACATAAAAAAGAATGTGTGTGTGTGTACTTTGTACGCACATAAGAAGTTATACTTCTATTATAATATAATCTAACTTCATATTATGATTTCAACGAAATCAATATACTTATCTACTTTAAGCAGTTTTTTGTATTGTATTTAAATATTAAACTAATTTTAGAAAGAACAAAAAGACTACCAAAAATTAAAAAAAAAAAGGATATGACTTTGTCAGGATTCGAACAGGGGACCTCTCGATCCCTAGGCGAATGCTCTACCGATCAGCTACCACCGCTTTTGTATTCAGTCGATCATTTCTCGGACATAATTACAATCATGGTGACACGATACATTAATTGAAAATAAACATTCTCAATAATACTTATAAGGAGAAAGACAAATCCACAGACATAAAAATTATAATAAATACATTTACTAAAAACACTAATAATATATTCTTTTCACGCACACCTTATTTACGCTACATACCTAACTTAAAAGATGTAGTGACTAATACCATACTGTCGGTGTGCGCATGCGCCAGGGAATGTAAAAATTCACCCTCGTGCTCAAAGAAGTATAACTTCAAAAAACATTTTTTCTTTTCCTCCACCCAGTATAAAAAATCAACTTTTAAAATGATCATAATAATTTTTGGCGTTGCAAAACTTTTGCAGCTAAGTTTATTTTTTATTAAACAAAAAATAAATCAGTGGTAGCACGTGATATTTGAGTTTTGAGTTCTACTAGTTCAAAAATTGTTGTTAGGCAAATTTGAATATTGAATGCGATTCGAATAGCGATATATTGTGAGTCAAAGCAAAAGACATTTGAGATGCTTCCCGTTTATATCAAATAAATTAATCATTTTTTTACAAATAAAAACGCTTCTAAGATCTTTGTTTTCTTCTTATTTCGCCGCCTCCTTTGGAAGGTTGGTGATCCAAATGGCAATTGTAATTTTGGAAACCGCTTCACAAAAGATTTCTGGGAATGAGCGGTCAGACCATCTTCTCAGGTCTTTCAGTCATGAGTTGTGGTGTCTTTCTACTGATCTTTTGCTCTGCACTTTACCTTTTAATGCGATTTGGAGTAATTCATATCTTTCATCTCCCAAAACATGATCCAAATATTGTATTTTCCTCTCTTTGACTGTGTTTATCAGTTCCTTTTTGTTAACTCAGGCGCCAAAGTACCTCGATGTTAGTAACTTTTTAATTCCTGAGTTTGTTAGTCAATTATAAATAAAACACATTGTTATTGCTTAAACTTTACATAATACACTTTATATTTAAGTTTGCACTCTCTGCTTTGGAATTCAAAAGTGATATTTGACCCTCAAGCCTTTATTGAATTTACAACACAAATTCAATTTATTAAGTTGTGATATATATTTTAGAGATCCTTGATATCAGTCTTGTTATTGATACAATTTTGATCTTTATGTGAATCATCTCCAATATACAACTTTTGTTGTAGTTCTGTTAATTTTCCAAAATATGTACAATTTCCAAGTCAAAAGCATGGTTACTTTTCTACAGCATGTTGGCTAAGACTGTAGTGTTTATTTTATTGGTTTGTACACTATGTTTGTATGCCACAACTCTTCTATGTATATATTAGTGTGTTTGTCCAATATACGCTGAATTGCAGGCTTTACAATTTACTTTATATAGAATCTCTGACTGCTGATCCTTAGTAACATTGGGTTTAAATTTTGATCAATATTTTCCTGATATTTTAGATGATTTATGTCCAACATTGATGTCATATGTTGCAAACATTTTTGACATTTGTTCAGAGAATCCATTAATGTATGGTAGGGATATGTAGTATTTGTTTAAGTGGTGACGTTACTATTATTATTGTTAGGTATGGTTTTTATTGGATTTGGATCGGTATTAGAACTAGATTGATTTCTGATAATGCAACTTCTGTTTTTAATTAGACGATTGTCAAATTCTACTAAATCTAAACTAATTCTACTAGATTTCCCACCACCATTTTCAAAGGTTTCATCTGATTTTCACTTAATCCTAAACATACTCACAGCATGGAATATGTTGACTAAAAAGGTATACACTGACTTGTACCTGTAAGATGCAATAAAATATGCCAAAGAACATTTTATGAAGCTATTTTAAACTCTTCTGATTATAACTGACTTAATATAAAAGTATTTGCTGCTGTTTTAACATGTTGAATCACATCTGGATCTTCTTCTGACAAGTTTCTTGAAATCAATTTTTAACAGAAGATATCAATAATTTTTAACCATTAAAAACTTAAACATGATACAATTGTATAGTAACACCTTTTTATTCATTCTGATCACTTACTTGCGTTAACTTTCATTCTACAGCAAATGCCTAACTCATGGTTTAATTTCTAACTTCTTCTAGCTAGAGAGATGAATAAATATTTTTTTAAATGCATAGGTACATTGTTCGCAGTTACCAACAAAAAACAATAAAACTGCAAACCCAACCAAACTCTTGGGACTGGTGAAAATGAATGCATTGCAGCACACTAATGTAGATGGTTCTAAGAGCTGTGTTGTGGTGTCCTATATAAGATTGCCAGAATGTGCAATGCATTGCTTGCAGCAAATTTCTTCTTGCATCAGCTGGCTTGCTGATCTTAGCACATAACTTTACCACTGTTAGTTTTACTGGCTAAGGCTGTCAGTGCTTCACAGCCTTAGCCTACCGATGTTTGTGCTATATGACTCTAAAAGGTGAAGATCAGGGGGCCACGATCCATGGGAGATTTAATCACAGTTGGGTTATAGTATATAACAAAAATAGATATACCTATATGCAGTGCTGTTTTTGTAATAATATAAGGTTCCGGTACGCAATGGTTCCGGTAAGCTTAGGTTCCGGTACGCAATGTTCCTGGTGGTCTGGGGAGTGTTCATAGGGGGGTTCACCCCCGGGAAAACTTTTTACATTTATCAACAATAAGGGCGTTTTAAAGCTATTTGGGAGCAAGGGAAGAATTCAGGAATTTGTCTATAATTTTGTTGATTTTTTAAATTTTTTGTACCAAGAGGTGCCGGTACGGCGTACCGGCGCGTACCGTCACAAAAACAGCACTGCCTATATGCACTAGAAAACAACGAAAAACTTGACTGACTTATTACAGTAGAAGGAAGCCACTTGAGCACACTTTGACCTTTGACCCCCTGCGGCTTGAACTGTGTGTCAAATGTTGCAAATTATGTCACATAAATGTCAAAATGTCACAAATTATGATTTGATTTGCAACATTTAGTTCAAGCCGCTGATTTACAAAGGTCTAAGTGTGTTCAAGTGGCTTATCTTCTACTTATTACAAACTATTTAGGGAGGAGTTTAATAAAATATAAGAGATTTAGAAGTTAACATTGTTTTACTATAGATATGGTTTCTTCAAGACATTTAGTGCACTGCCTTTAGCACTTACATAACTTACCAAATAGTCATAAAACCAGTACGACAAAAGTTTTAAATTGTATTTAAAATTTCTACGCTAATACCAAATGCATAAATAAGTACTAAACTATTATAGAAACAAAAAGCTATAAGCTACCAATGAAAACCCCCAAAGACTATAAGCAGGTAATTTGTATATTAATATTGTGTTAATTTAAGTGAATTACAGAAGCCAGTGGTATGAAGTGTTATTACAGTGCCTGCCATTTTAAATAACCAATAATCCAAGTTCCTTCCCACATAAAGTCAACATACTGGCAGTGAGATTTAGTATTGTTAAATACAGTTACCCAAAATGTTTAGTCTTTAGTTTAAACACTATTCTCAAGCTTACCCAGGCATAGGGGTCGGTGACATTTTTACAACTCCTCAAATAAACTGAAAAACCAATAAACATTTATAATACAAGAAACACTGCTACAATCGCAGCTCAAAACATACTCATACTGATACTCCAGCTTATTGATACAGAAGCACATTCAATAATATAATATTACGTAAAAACAACAGATATAAAATTATTGTATTGCTTTAATATGACTGCGACTTAATGGCATTGCTTAATAAATTTGCTTTTTTAACTTCCCAAAGTTATTTAACAAAAATAGAAATTACCTAAAAATACAATGTTCCAATGCTTGGGTGAATGTTTAATTAACCGTAGCTGTAACTATTAAATTAAAAATATTGTTTTCTAAATAAAATTACCTATTTCAATTAAATAACATAAACTTACCAATTATAAAATGTAAATTTTTAGCAAAATTACGAAATTTTACACACCCAATATTTGTGGTCAGTTTCAGTTGTCAATGTCAATACAAATTTATTTTGACGTTTACCATTCTTTTCGTGTTGTGTTGTTAACATCTTTGTTTTCTTTCTTAGGATGGACAAAGATGGCTGCTACAAAGAGATCAGATGCAAGTGATACACTGATGTTTTTAGCACTGACCAATCATATCTTGTATGTCCATTTAAAGAATCTCAAGAACGGAAGTGATTGGTGTGTAGGCTGCAAGGACAGGTGACAGAATTTTGAATTAAAATTGAGGTTATATTTATGGTGAAGAAGGATAAGTTTGTTTTTATTGAACAATGAATGAATCAAATAAAAAACAAATTATGTTTAACATGATACAAAAATCAAAAGAAGAAAATCAAAATGCATTGCAAAATAGGAAAGATCCAAGAAAAAAATCAATTTACTTTCAAAAAAGTTCTAGTGGTGTTTTTAGCTCTATAGATTCTTGTGAAGACTATGTCATTGAAACAAACACTTCAGTTCCTACTACAAGTTCTGATAAAAGAAATATTGAATTCAGTCTACCTAACTTACCGGGGTCGAAAAAGTTAAAATTAGATAATACTGCCAAAATTGAAGAGCCTCAACAATGTTTACAAGATACACTTGATTCTGTTAATATATCAAAATTATTAGAAAAGAGTAAGCACAATCTTATTAACGGGTTAACACATTTGTTGTGACTTTTCACCAGAGTTGGTATCTAAACGATAAGTATAATATACATACATTAAAACCTTGATAGAACGGACTTCAGATATAACTGACAAAAAATATGAAAAATCGAATTCTAGAAGGAAAAACAACAAGGACAGGATCTCGGCACTGCTTTATGCTAACGCCTATGGATCGCATGGATTGACTACTATAATTGTTGGTGAATCTGGTAAACCTAGTGTTGGCAAAGATATAATCATCAAAAGGCATCATCTACCCGTTTCTTATTATAGCTCTAATAGGGCATGGTTCACCAGATATATTTTCAAAAACTGGTTTTTAAAGGATTTGTACCTGCAGTGAGAAAATTTCAAGAGAAGAAACTGGTAATACCGCATAAAGAGGTGAAATGTTTATTGATTTTAGACAAAGCTCCTGCTTATCCTCTGAAAGTATTCTAAATTCAAAAGATGGCAACTTTAATTGTATGTTTTGTCAAAAAATTCATCGCTTACTCAACCCATGAATCAGTGAATAATTTTGTCAACCAAATGAGTATATTGCAGAAAGTTTTTAGATAAAGTAGAAAAGTAAAAAAGTAGCAAACAAAACTTTATTCAAAAATGAACTACCATTTTCAATTTCTTAGCAAAACGAAAATACAGCTGAACCATATTCTAGTCCAATCAGAGAGTGCAGCAAGCACCTCTACCGGTTTCGAAACTTATTAGTCAGGAGGCACATATGCTGCTCTCTCTGATCCAACCAAAACAAACCCCAGCGTGCAGTCCCGGATTGCAACGAACAAAATGGCATAGATGCCCTAGTGGCAACTGCTAGCAAAAAGACTAAGTTCTCACTCTAATGGCATATAAAACAACATAATGCTATTCTACATCCCACCAGAATGAAAACAATGGGAATCTTCTATGGTTACACCTCCGAGGCTTCTACAATTTGCAAGCCATACGGATGCTGAGACGGAACCATTCTCGTTGGAACTTTACCGCTCTGAGCAGATGGGACGTGAATTGTAAATTGTAGAATTCCCTCATCTTCCTTAGTCTCAGCATCCGTATGGCTTGCAAATTGTAGAAGCCTCGGAGTTGTAACCAGAGAAGGTTCCCATTGTTTTCATTCTGGTGGGATGTAGAATAGTTGTTTTATATGCCATTAGAGTGAAAACGTAGTCTCTTTAAAACCTTATTCCTTTTTTAACTTACAGATTTGTACATTGTATCTAAATACACTACTTACATGCCTACATAATTTCTAAAAAAAAATTTGATTTATTTTAAACCTATTTTTATACAACATACTTTCAGCTTTAACAGACATCCCGTTCCCCCAATTAGTCCCTTATATCGAGGTTTTACTGTACTTGTAACCTGTACTCAACAGGTTACTGTCTCCGATCAGAGTCATGCGCAACTATTAAAGTATTACACTGGCTCCGATTGGGAGTCATGCACACGGAATGTATTAATTGCTACATTCACCCAATGAGGTGGACCCAGTACCCCTCCCTGGTGCTAAGACAAAATCTTGTACACTGGTCAGGAGTGTAAGAGCTATATTTTCTGTATTTATTGTCATAGAACAATTTTACAAATACCATTAGGTTTCTCGTGTGAAAATCAAGATATAATTTAGCTGGCTCTTAACCTGCTAACACGTTCTGTGCAAATGATGTCAAAAGACATTTTTTGATTCTTAAGGCATAGGCACATGTTGTCTTTTGACTCTATTGGCATGGGCACATAAATTACTTTAGTATATCGTCAGCCTCATGTGAACAATGTCTTCCAAGTCATGCGCATGAAATGTTTTAAACACACTTGATTTTTATAAATATGTATATTTGCCTACTTCTACTATGTTGCATACTTTGTTTTTGCTTCTAAATATTACATTTATAATCCTAATTAATTGTTTTTTAGGTAGTCCCGCAGAAAAGAATGAATATGATGCATTTGCCAATTACCTTAGTGGTGTTACTCCTAAAAACAATGCAAGCAAAGAAAAAGGTTTAAAAAAAGATGTAAACTCTTCAATTAGCACAAGCAATGAAGATCTTTTTGGCTCACAATTTCTTGATACTCAAACTTTAAATCAAATTGATATCAATATAGAAAAGAACAATACATCCCTTAATAACAATGTTAAACAGGTCTGTGCAAATGATGATAACAAACAATTACAATTTCTTGATACTCAAACTTTAAATCAAATTGATATCAGTATAGAAAAAAACAATACACCTCTCAATAACAATGTTAAACAGATCTGTGCAAATTCTTCCATAAATGATGATACCAAACAATCACAATTTCTTGATACTCAAGCTTTAAATCAAATTGATAGCACTATAGAAAAAAACAAGAAACCTCTAAATAATAACAAACAGATATGTGCAAATTCTTCCGTAAATGATGATACAAAACAATCACAATTTCTTGATACTCAATCTTTAAATCAAATCGATAGTACTATAGAAAAAAACAAGGCACCTCTAAATAATAACAAACAGATTTGTGCAAATGACTCAGTCAACAATGACATCAAACAGGTTCAGAAAGAAGGGGACGATCATAAATTTGCAGTTCCTTTAAAGTTATGTTTTAAAGAAAGGATCAAATCCAAAGTATCAGTGAATGAGACATTGATCGACAAAGAAATCGGAGAAAGAACTGTACTATTTGAAAACGAAAAAGTTACTACTGAGTACAGGAGAGAAGTGGATCAAATATTTGAACAAATTGAAAACTCCATATGTGCTATGGGTGAAGAGAGTTCAAAATATAACATACCTGAAGAATTCTTAGATATAATATTTAATGATGATTTCGAAACATCTCCAGATAAAAAAGAGATCACAGAAAAACCTAGTACTTCTTCAGATTCCCAACTTTCTACTTCTAGAATGGATCTGAGTTTTGGCTCTCTTATTAAGAAAGCACTTATAAAAAATTCTACAAAGTCTCCCGGGGAAAGAAAAAAGGTTGTTGATGTATTGAATTTATCAATTAATGAGTCAAAATCAGTATTTGTGCCTTTAGGTCCATTTTATGGGCTTCCATTGAAAGTTAAACAGTTAATACAACAATATAAAGGAATAGAAGAACTTTATGGTATGTAATTAGCTGTAGGTAATAAATAAATTATAAAATTTTGTTTTGAAAAATATAAACTGGATTAATTGATGGATTCGACCCTTACTTGATGGAAGTTCATTTTTTCTAACAATAAAACACTGAAAACGTTTGTTTTCTATACTTCCACAAAATTTATTACAACTAAGTGACTACAGCTGTTTCGGCAGAGTGCCTTTCTCAAGTGATATAGTTTACAATGTGCTTGCCTTTTTAAAGTTTTTAACTGAAGAGGTTGAGGAGTGGGGGCTGTTTGTCTCGAGTTGGTCATTCAGAATTATATCTGTTTTTTTCAATTTATTAATTTCCATAGACTCTAATAAAGATAGCTTAAGGCCTTTATTTTGAATATGCAGAATTTGAAACTGTTCATTAAAAGAATGATTATGATCTAGATGAGAAGTGCGTATGTAGAAGTGTCTGTTTTTCTATTGTTGAAAGCCCTTTTGTGTTCTGCTATCCGTTTGTCAAAGGTTCTGCCAGTTTGACTGATGTAAGTTTTCGGACAGTCACCACAAGTTAGTTTGTACACACCACTCTGTAGTTGTTTTCTTTTTCGGCTCTTATTGTTCTTCATATATTTGCTTAAGTTGTTGTTAGTTCTGAAAGCTGCTGTTATTATTTTCTTTTTTATGTAGTCTATTATATCTGAGTTCATTCCCATTTGTTTCTTAATCTCTGTTATTTATTGTATCCCTTCTTCTTGTTACTCTGCAGCTTCTCCTTAGGAATTTCATCTCTGTTGCTCTTATTTTGTTTTTGGCTTTCTTATTTATTATCCAATTTTCACACTCCTAATTTATTTTCTTCTTTTTGTTTTTATACTGATGTCATCCCACGTGCGCCACAAGATAATACATTGCAAAACAAAAAGAGATGAAACTAGTGGAGATGGAAATGATCGTTATATTCGTCTAAAATAACATTAAATTACATAGTTTCCCACCTTTAGACGTAGCAGAGGAGTATGACAACTGTCACTGTGACAGTAGAATTTTATAAAATACTCCTGTCACAGACGTCTAAACGTGGGACAACTATGTAATTTAATGTTATTTCATACGTTTATAACGATCATTTCCACCTCCACTAGTTTCATCTCTTTTTGTTTCGCAATGTATTATGTTTTCCATCTTTTGCGCTATTTTGTCGGTTATTAGCGCGCTCATCACTGTATACAGTCTCTTGCACGGGCGCCCATATAAAAACTTTTAGGGGCGGGGGGCAGACGTGAAGATGTTGCACTTTATATTTTGTATACTTTGGATAACCATATATAATTTAAAGCACCCGAAAAGCCAGGGCGCCATGGAGCCAGGAGCACCCGAAAGGCCATGGCGCCCATGGTCTCTTGTGTTGTTTGTCCTAGTCTATTTTTTATATCTTCTTCAGTTGTTCCTTTGTTTGATATTATGAAACTTAAATACTTGTACGTGTATATAACTTACTAATAATAGCTAAAGTAAGGAAAATAATAATAAAAGAGCTTTATTTGAATTATCCTCAGTTAAGTTCAGTTCATAGCTGCTTTACTCAACATAGTACCAACATAACAAACATATTCAACAAACTGAAAAGTCTGAACGAAAGCAAGCAAAACCATCTTTTACTTTACTCTAAACATATTCAAGTCAGAAATTCATAAAACTGCGCTAAATCTTCTGATAGATAATTCTTGATCATCCTTTTATAAATTCCTGTAAATCCTGATCATCCCTGTAAATTTAATGTTTTTCGTGGATTCCGGTATTTCATTATATGTTTTAGTAGCATTATAAGAAACGGATCTTTGATACATTGAAGCTCTTTAATTATATACGTACATACATTCATTAAGCATTACAACTGCTAGGGATTATAGCTGATGCCATGGCGTTTAAAATCCTATTCTTGGGTGAGGTGGATTATACCCCTATGTCATTTATAGCTTGCTGTGTATTTTCTCCTGTCCTTGCACTGAACTCTCCAGTCTTTAACATTGATTGCTCTTATATCTTCTTCTACATCATCCAGCCATCTTCTTCTAGGCCTTCCTCTACAACTGGGCCATAGTGGTGTCCAGTTAGTTATTCTTCTTAGCATAAATATCTGAGTGTGGGCGCCCCTGTATATATCCATTCTAAACGAAGAGATTTTATGTATCCGACTATATTTTCTCATTCTAATTCTTCTTCAATGTCGGCATTTGATTTCATTCTTCTCTCTCCCTCTCTTGTTACATTGTGGTCCAGTATCGTTCCCATTTTTTTGTTTCAAATTTCAGAAGGCTATCTTTCTCCTTCTTGTTAATAGTCGTTGTTTCCATCTCACATGTAACAACAGGTCTTATTGAGGTCTTATATAGGTTCATCTTTATAGGTTCATTCCATATGTTTTTTTGCCTTTCAGAATTCTTTCCTCTGTTCTCTCTCTTCCGGTTTTCTCTATTGTTACTCTTATACATACATATCAATATGGTCTGTACATATTTTAGATTGGCAAGATGAGTGCTTAAAGTTACCTGCCATAGAAAGTAAAAGGAATCTGATCTATGGTTTACCTACAAGCGGTGGAAAGACCTTGGTGGCAGAGATTCTGATGTTTAGAGAACTGTTGTGTTGTAGAAAGAACGCAATTTTTATTCTACCTTATGTTTCTATAGTACAGGAAAAGGTAGGTACATTTTTTTTGTTCTAATATAATCATTTACAGTGTATTTTGTATGGTATGATCATTTTTATGATCATACCAAGATAAAATTCGAAAAGCTGAAAATCAATGTATTTCAGGGTTTTCTGAAATATTTCCAAAGGGTTTATTTTAAAATTAGGCCCCCTATATCAACACTGCATGAACAAAAAAAAGGGACAGATTAATGTCAAGCTAGTAGGTTGCTTCTATATAATCCAGATGGCACTAGTCTGTCAATAACTATATGGTTGTGTATTTAATCAGTGTTACACGAAAATAATATTTAGTTATAGACCAGTAAGGATCTGTGAAAAAACGTATATTTTTGGATGTGAGAGGTGGCATTCGGATTTTTGCAGATAAAGTTAGGTGACACCTTCACTAATAATAATTGACTTATGCTCCTTCTCAAATATGCCCGGAACATTAATAAGAAAATTAAAATATTTAAAAATTTCGAAAAACGTCGATTTTTTCTGCTTTCTTTGCTTATAACTTTAAAACGATTCGTTTTGGAACAAAGTCGTAGAGAAATAAAATAAAGATAATTAAATTTTGTATGATATACAACTGGTCAAAAATGTCTTGACGTCTGCAATATAGCAACAAATACAAAATAAGGGGGCAAAATACGCCTGTTGTTATTCAATGTTTTTAACCACTTTGGTGGCACTTAGAACCTTAGTAATTCACTTAGGAAATTCTTTGTAACATACTTAAACCGTGTACCAAATTTCATTAAAATCGACCTAATAGATTTTGCATAATAAATTTGCAATCTAAATGTTTTTAAAAAAGTTCAATTTTTTTAAAATCTTTGTGAACAAAAAGTAGACCATTTACAAGTTGGCTAATTTTTTTACATATAAAGAGGTGCTCTACCTATCTAATACACTTTACAGAATTAAAATCGGATTATTTAAGGGGCCTCAGCAATGTTTTAAACTTATAAACAATTTTTTGGCTTATAAACAAATAGCTTTGTTTAATAATAAAAAAAATCATTTTTAGCAATGCAAATAATTAAAACTGGTATAATTTGACTTAAACTTTCAAATGCTGTCAGCAGAATTGCTATTTTATTTTTTAATCAAAAGTTATTCGCGTTCAAAAATTTAAATTTTTCGATTTTTTTAAAGTTCCACTGCGTTTATCTCGAAAACTATGCATCCTACGAAAAAACTTGTAAGAACATTTTTTGCTTAGAATTACCCAAGAAATACAAAAAAATGTTTTATTTTGCGAAAAATCGATGTTATGTAATTCCTCAAGTTCTTTGTTTATAACAATCTTATCGACATCCGGATCAACTGTTACCCAAGAAAATCGTGTTCTACGGGTCAAAAAATACATAAAAATCTTGGGTAAGTCCATCTAAATAAAGGAGCGCGTAGCACCCCCTCCTGGCCACAGCACTAATTTGTTTATAAGCCAAAAAATTGTTTATAACTTTAAAACATTGCTGAGGCTGCTTAAATAATCCGATTTCAATTCTGTAAAGTGCATTAGACAGGTGGAGTACTTCTTTATATGTAAAAAAATGGACAATTTTTTGTATGTTCTAGTTTTTGTTGAGCAAGATTTTAAAAAATTTTAATTTTTTAAAAAAAGTTTGATTGCAAAATTATTATTCAAAATCTAGTAAATCAATTTTAATGAAATTTGGTGTACGGTTTTAGCACATTACAAAAATTTTCTAAGCGAATTAGGAAGATTCCAAGTGTAACCTAAGTGATGGAAAATCATTGAATAATGACAGGCTTGTTTTGCCCCCTTATTTTATATTTATTGCTATTTTGCAGCAAGGGTGATAAATTAAGACATTTTTAACCAATCGCATCTGATAGAAAATTTAATTATCTTTGTTTTATTCCTATACGACTTTGTTCCAAAATGAATCGTTTTAAAGTTATAAACAAAAAAAGTAGAAAAAAATCGATGTTATTCGAAATTTTTAAATATTTTAATTTTTTTATTAATGTTCCGGGCACATTTGAGAAGGAGCATAAATCAATTATTATTAACGAACATATCACCTAACTTTATCCGCAAAAATCTTAATGCCACCTCGCACATCCACCTAAAAACAGATCCTTACTGGTCTATTAGGTCAGGTGTGAATATTCCTTTCCATATATTATTTACATAGAAAAAATGTTTTTCATTGAAGATGTTTCAGGTGCATAAAGCAATCCTTTAATGAATCCATTAATTGAAATTCTAACCCGTGTAAAATATATTACTAATTCTAAAGGTACATGCTGTTTTCTCCTAGGTTTGGGCAATATCTCCTTTTGGCGTCGCACTAGATTTTCTAGTTGAAGAATACGCATCTAACAAAGGCGTTTATCCTCCGCGAAAGAGAAGAAGAAAAAACTCGATCTACATAGCTACCATTGAAAAAGCTTTAGGTATAATAAATAGTTTGGTAGAGACTGGAAGACTGCACGAAGTAGGCCTTATTGTTGTTGACGAATTTCACTTAATTGGAGAAGATGGAAGAGGTCCTACTTTAGAAGCGTCTTTAACGAAAATTATGTATTTAAAAGGTAAGTAATAATCAATATTGTGTCGTTTTTCTATTAAATTTTGTGATGTATGAGTAAAATAATAAACTAACTTTGGATCTGTCCTTGTGGGATCGGTACTCACCGGAGGGACCGCAGACGTTCAGATACAATAAGCGCCTCTTTGCAAAGACAACGACGTCGACTTTGTAAAGTAACAAGATACTTACTCAACACACACACTACACATGACACTAGGTACCTAACTGCAAAAATTTACCGTACCTAACATGCCAATGGCCATTAGTTGTCGAGGCATTAGCTAAATAAAAAAAAAGAATGTGTGTACTTTGTACGCACGTAAGAAGTTATACTTCTATTAGGTATATGATTTCAACGAAATCAATATACTTTAAATAGTTTATTTACATCTATTTAATTTAAATATTAAACTAATTTTAATACTTACTACTTTCCAAAAATGTTTATTGAAACAATACAAAAAATTAAAAAAATAAAAGAATAAAACACACACAAACACATTGAAAAATGCCACAAAGAAATGATTTCTGAACAATAATTGTTGCCAAAAATTTTAACTAAATACGTATTTTCTGAAGAAAATTATACAGGATGTCCAGAAACTCTACCGACAAACGAAGACAGGAGATTCTTCAGATAATTTTAAGATAATTTACCCCAATTCACTTAGTCCGAAAATGCTTCCTAAGGGAGCTAGAGCTCTTTGAAGATGGCGTGTTGTAATTAGTTTTTCTTAAATACCTCCAGAACGCTTCTATTTACAAAAACAAAAATTGGTACGCGTATTTATCTTCAAGATATAAATCTAATCCATCTATTGCAAATTTCTAGTACCGATCATAGGCGTCCGTTTTGGGTAGGGCAACGGTTATTTTATGGCATAACTTTTTTATCTTTAACTTTTATGCATTTCTGATACTGGATTATTAAATTGAGAAGTATTTTAGTACTAAAAGGTACTCTTGTTTTAAATCGGTAGGATACACCGTTTTCTAGAAAAATCGATTTGAAAACTTTTCGCTTTTTGAATTAAAAAAAAAATTAAAAAAAAAAACTGTTTAGAAAGACGAAAACTGGTACATTTATTTATATTCCAGAGATAAATCGATTTCATTAATTGCGAATTTCTAGTACTGGTCATAGGCGTCCGTTTTGGGTAGGTCAATAGCATAACTTTTTTGTCATGAATTTTTGAGCATTTTTGACACTAGATTATTAAATTATGAGGTATTCGAGTACTAAAAGTTACTCTTACTTTATGTTGGTAAAATAAATCGTTTTTTGTTGAAAAGTTCTTTCAATTTTTTTTAAATTCCAAAAACGAAAAACTTTCAAATCGATTTTTCTATAAAACGGTGTGTCCTACCGACTTAAATCAAGAGTACCTTTTAGTACTAGAATACCTCACAATTTAATAATCCGGTGTCAAAAATGCATAAAAGTTAAGGACAAAAAAGTTATGCGATAAAATACCCGTTGGTCTATCCAAAACGCACGCCTATGACTGGTACTAGAAATTTGCAATGGATGGAATCGATTCATCTCTGAAAAGTAAATATGCACACCAATTTTCGTTTTTCTAAATAGAAGCGTTCTGGAGGTACAGTGGAACCTCGATAAGTCGGCCCCCGATAACCCGGAAGTCCGGCTAACCCGGACCGATTTTCATCGGACAAACATTTCAACAATTAAAATGTATGTATTATGTTAAAACATTTTATCTGCAGCCCCTTCTGGAATGTCTTAAATATATCGAATTTCATTGATAAAACTTCCCTTCAATCATAATATAATATTTGAGAGATAATGGGTATCTGTGTAATTTGAACTATATGATAGTAAAAATGACTCATGCACACGGCGGCGGCAGAGCGACATTCATTATCGCAAACAACAGGCACCTGTTATTCCTTTATTTATTTTCAACTGTCTTTTAAAAATTGTTTTTTAAACAATGAAAGAGTCACTGTTCTTAAATTACATAAGCAGACCAGACGAAATTATTGACACAACCAAACTGATGAGTTTTTTTACCTAGAAATTAATAATACTCTATATTGTCTATACTAAACTCTATACAACCATAGGTAACTGTGCATATATATTTCATATTATTTTGCTTATAAGGGACTTTATCTATAAGTATACCGTATTTTATTAATTTTTACCATGCTCTCCGGCTAACCCGGATTTTCGATAACCCGGATCGGCCGCGGTCCCGATTAATCCGAGTTATCGAGGTTCCACTGATTTAAGAAAAACTAATTTCATGACGCCATCTTCAAAGAGCTCTAGCTCCCTTAAGAAGCATTTTCGGACTAAGTGAATTGGGTTAAATTGTCTTGAAATTATCTGAGGAATCTCCTGTCTTCGTTTGTCGGTAGAGTTTCTGGACACCCTGTATAATAATATACATACTTACAATCATAAAATGTATAAAAAAATAAAAAATAGTAGCTTGCATTGGGGATCGAATCCGCTTCCCGTCGATCCCGCCGATCGAAAATTAAAGTGCTTTCGAGCTAAAGTGCTAAAGTGGTGTATATGGGAATATACACCAACTGAACGTTTACACCATAAACTTTTGACAGTTGTTTATTACTTATATGAATTTAATGAAATTAGTTTGATTTTTGTGGAATTAAAGGAATATTTTGTGGAATAACAATATATTAGGTGAATATTGGTAGAAATTTTGATGGTAATCAAATTATGTAAATCAATGCATTACATACTATTTTGGAGGTAGGTTCATTTTAAATTTTCCAAATATGTAGGTACCTATGTAATTTTTTATTAGGATACTGAAACATTTACAATTACATATTACGTACCTGTCGCTTTTAAAAACTATTTCAAAAGTCACTTCAATTATAAACTTGCTTTTTTCTCTGCCATCACAACAATAAAAACTAATATATACAACATTTGTTTATCCATAATCTCCATATTGAACAATTATTGACAGATGATTGAATACCCAATCAGATCCCATATAACGTTTGAGCGACTAATATCATACTGTCGGTGTGCGCATGCGCCCGGGAATATAAAAATTCACCCTCGTGCCTGAAGAAGTAGAACTTCAAAAAAAAACTTTGGATCTAAAACCCAGGGTGGGTCTTAGCCTGTTCTAATAGAATCAGCTTCCATTCCTTCCTATCCTTCGCCTTGGTTTTCCAATTTCGTACTCTTACTACTCGCAAGTCGTCTTCCATCTGGCCCTTAAATCGTGTTCTGGGCCTGCCTCTACTCCACACTTCATCCGGTCTTTGGTTATAAATGTGTTTCGACGGCTCCATCTCGTTAATTCTCTGTAAGTGACCTAGCCACCGCAGCCTGTTTATCAATATTTTCGGTCCTTCTGTGACTAGGTTTGATGTTAAATGTTTCTTTAATCTATTCGCTCCGAGCGTTAACAAAGTGTCAAAGCAAAATCGACCGACCTGCTCGTGGTGGCGGTTTTTGAAAGTTTGTAAGGACGCCTTGGGTATGTTTAAATGGGACGTTTAAAAAAAATGCCGTGTCACGCTAGTGATATTATGTATTAATATAAACAGAAAATAAAAACGCACTATCTGTATAAATTCTTTACTTTCCAATATTGATTATCACTTTGATTATGTATATATAACCTCACTTTTTTTTTCATTCTCTCTTTGCCTTATCCCTATGCGGGGTCGGCTTCCCTAATTGCATTTCTCCACACAATTCTATCTTGGGTCATATCAATGTTAATCCCCTTTACCAACATGTTCTGCCTTATCGTCTCCCCCAGGTCTTCTTTGGTCTTCCTCTCCTACTCCTTCCAGGAATCTGCACTTCAGCTATTCTTCGTATTGGGTGATTAACGTCTCGACGTTGAACATGACCAAACCATCTTAACCTATGCTCTCTCATTTTGGCATCAATTGGTGCCACACCTAGACTTCCCCTAATATACTCATTTCTAATTTTGTATACATCATGTATACATTATGTATACATAACCTCACTATCGCAGTTTATGTTTATAAATCTTTATTAACGAAAAAGAAAATATTTTTGTTACACTATAAATTAATAACTAATGAATTCTAA
The DNA here is from genome assembly GCF_917563875.1 of Diabrotica virgifera virgifera. NCBI lineage: Eukaryota > Metazoa > Arthropoda > Insecta > Coleoptera > Chrysomelidae > Diabrotica > Diabrotica virgifera. The sequence goes on along the minus strand of NC_065444.1, from coordinate 3,972,321 downwards.
CAATTATATTCGGTTATTATCACTGCAAAATAAAATATTCAAGTTTAACAAAATAATCCCATAAGACTCAATGTTAAAACGTCCTTACAATTACAATATCGGACAGCGTGTCACGTGACTGTAAATAGAGGGGAGACGCTCGGAGCGAATAGTACGATGTATTTGCTAGATATATACGCCTGTTATTTTTGCAGTTACTGTATTACTTTGGTTGATTTGTGAGCTTAGACATATGATCTTTCTTACTCCTTCGAATGTATATATTCCAACTGGTGGGAGGGTATTTAATGCCAAACTTTCCACCTTTTTAAGAGGAGTGGATGGACATCCAATATACCATTCCAGAGTGACGTCATTTGACAGCTGTTGAGGGGCAAACATCTTGTAAACAAAGTACGTTTATTCAGGGCCGCCCAGAGCCAGGCCGGGCCCCGGGGATGAGACCCGGCCGGGCCCCCCCCCCAAACCCAGTTGAACGAAAATTCCCAAAAATCTGATAACTTATAAACTGGGATATGTAATAGTGAACACTCATGCTATTGACACAGGAAGGAAGAAAATTAAAACAGTTTTAACAATTAAACTTTGTTTTTAATTATTTACAATAGAACTGTTAGTTACAACATAACTTTTCTTGCTTTCATATCCGCAAAGTTTTGGATCACGTGGTCGAAATCAAGAGTTTTTGCAAGTTTCGACTCTATGCTTAACACTCCCAAATCAGATAATCGTTGTTGACCCATAGTAGATCTTAAACAATTCTTAATTCGGCTCAAAACACTAAATGATCTCTCGGCCTGAGCAACGGATACTGGTAGGCAACAGAATATGCGAAGAGCAATGCACACATTGGGGAAAAGATTTGTCACATTAAGGGACACGAGCCTGTTCAAAAGTTTTGCTGGTTTCAGCGACGTATCTCAGATGTTTGATTTACTAACAGTTTTCAAGTAAATCATTTCATCAACTAGATCCCTGCTTACATCTGAATTGTACTCTTCGGCGAACCTTACACAACTTTCTGAGATCGTATTCTCGTCCATTTCGTTATACTTCCATAAAAATGAAAATTTCATTTCGATTTCTCTCAGTGCTGTGAACCTCGTTTTCAGGTTGGCCACCAAAACATAAATTATTGTGTAAAAAACTTCTGTTTTGAAGCGTTCTTCTGCAAAGAAATAATTTCTTGCATATTGCCTTTTCCAAATGCATAATATTCCTTATAATAATTTCATAATTTTAGAGACCGGCCCTGGCAAGTTATGGTAAAGTTGTAGTGATATTGTACTCCTAGTTTTTACTAAAAACAAGTGGTATTATTAAATAGTTTTTTAAAACTAAAGTGTTTATCTACTAGATACTACTACGTAAGTCATCTATACGTAATTATTAGTTTATTATTGTGAAAAGAAAACGTCAAATAAGAAAAATACACCAACGTACAATCATTTTGTGAGGTTAGCTAGCATGCGGTTGGTTTGTCACTTACCAGAGTCGGACTTAAGCTTTCGCCACCGCAGCTTAAAATGTCTTCACACAATGTAAACACACCTTCCGATCTAACCAGTCCAGTAAATCAACGTTCAAATATCACAAACAGTTATGCTTCAGCCGCTTCACAGTCTTTTCCGAGTAAGACCCAAGCAATTGTATTTAGTTGTATCGATAATGCTAAACTGCAGGATTATTTAATTCCTTTGGGCACAATCATCAACCCAAAAAATATTATATTTTCATCTAGATTATCTCATAATAGAATCTGCATGTATTTAGCAAACAAAACCGTAGTAGATAATTTCATGACACAACATGGCTCTATAAAAGTACTCGGCGAAGTTGTAACAGCACGGAGACTTGTCTCTCCAGCAGAAAGACTAGTCTTGTCTGGTGTATGCCCGTCAATTCCTCATCAAGTGTTAGTTGAAGAATTACAGAATATCGGTTTAAAGCTTATTTCCCCAATAACATTTCTGAAAATTAGCTCCACTCTTCCCGAATATAGTCACATACTGAGTTTTCGGAGGCAAGTTTATGTAAGCCCTATAACATCAGCAATTCCAGATTCTATTCTAATAAATTTTGACCAAACACCTCACCGCATATTTTTGTCACAAGGTACACTCACCTGCTTTATTTGCAAAAATACAGGACACATATCATCCCAATGCAATAACAGTTCAGTAACGGAATCAACTCATATTGAGTCAAACAATGAAGTACCAAATCCAACAGATCCAACAAGTATATTACACAAGGTACCAAACACTCAGCAGTCATCAAGTTATCCATTATCAAATCCGAGCATATCACCTACACCTACAAATCTTCACGACCAAGAAATTACTAATACTCCTACTCATAGCAACACTTTCAATCAACCTCATTCAGCGGCAATACCGTTTTCACAAACTTCGGAGGCAAGACCCTCCAATCTATCAGCACCTTTTCCATTAGATACAACTGCAGAAAACTCTAATAAAACTGATACATCACCACAATTTTCTGAAACAACCATTTCAACCAATCTTACAAATAAAACCTCAAGCTCGACTTCTGCCACTACCAATGAGTTTGCTCCAGTACCTCCAAATGTAATAAAGCCACAGCATCTAAGTGAAAACTCTAATAGCACTTGCGAAAACGCAAGTTCTTCCATAAAACGCAGTATTGGTGAGATCGATACGCCTCCTTCAGACTCAGCAATTTCATCACAAAATCTGTTTGCAAAACCCAAATCATCTAAACCAAAAAAACCGCGCTCATCTAAAGTCCCATCTACACGGGTAACTCTTGAACATTTTATTGATAATCATACCCCACCATTCGTTTTAAATTACCACCAATTGTCTTTACTTATTGATAATGTCCAAGGCTCCCCCGACACTATTAGCGTCGTTAAAACATTTACAACTGATATGGCTGGTTTACTCTATCTTTTACAAAGCAGCTATCAATATGCAAATGATAGATCTACAAAAACCAAGTTTACAAAACTTCAAAAGAAACTACACAACTATTTAGGGAATGAGATTTCTGACTTAGACAGTGACTCTTCTGTAGACAATTGTTCAGTATCATCTAACTCCGAATCTGTTAACAACATTCAACGCGATACTTCAATGGAACATTGATAGATTTTTCCATCGTCTCCCTATGCTACAGCTTCTTTTATCTGAATATTCTCCAGATATTATTTGTCTACAGGAGACAAACTTAAAGACCAATCAGTTGTACAATTCAAAACATTTCACTTGTTTACCCCCAGCATGTAACACATATTCAGCTGAACTCTACGCCATATACCGCGCTGTGAAACTTCTTAACGAGTTTACACTCACAAAAGCCCTGATCATAACAGATTCCCTTAGCTCTCTAAACTCATTAATACATATTTTTCCGAAACATCCTTTTGAAAAGTTGCTACAATACCAGCTTTCCCAAGCTCATGAACATGGAAGAAGCGTCCAATTTTTATGGGTTCCCTCACACGTCGGAATAATAGGAAATGAAGAAGGTGACAGGACCGCACGAGAGGCAATTTTAAGTGATTTTTCAGAGCCGATAAACAAGTGTGTTTCCAGTGACTTAAAATCTTATTTTAAAAATAAAGTGTTGTTTTTGTGGCGAAATGAGTGGTTTCAAACTAATTCCAAGCTAAATAAAATTAAAAATAATGTGTCTCAGTGGCTCCCGTCGTCACGCAATAGACGGGAACAAATTGTGGTTACGCGTTTGTTTACGTCTAGGACATATAAGATTAACGCACTCTTACCTATTCACAAAGAAAAATCCACCTATATGTGATCAGTGTAACGTCCGATTAACAGTCGAACACTTTTTAACAATATGTAGTAAATATGACCAAGAAAGACAGCGCTACAAGATCCCAAACGCTCTACCACAGGCTCTAGGTCAAAACTGTTCCTGTGACAATAATATAGTTAATTATCTCAGATCCAGAAACATTTTGTACAATCTGTAATTGTTTAATTTTGTTATTTATATTTTGTTCCGTCGCTAATAACCTTTTGGTGGATGCGACATATTTTTCTAATAAAAAAAAAAAAAAAAAAAAAATTTCATAATTAAAACCGCAAGCAAATTCAATCTGTTGTAAAATATTTTAATAAAAGGAATTTTTTTAAATTTGCTAACGGCCGGGCCCGGGCCCCGGGGATTTTGCCCCCCCTGCCCACCCCTCTGGTCGGGCCTGCGTTTATTGCAGAAAACCATTGTTTAATTTAAAATATGATTGAAATACCAGCGTTTTATTCAGTTGTAAAGTGTTCCAGTAAAGGTAAAAGAGATAAAGTGAGTTTTTTTAGAATACCGGCCGCATTTCAAGATCGAGTCATTTTAAATTCACTGTCAACAGAACGACGGGAATTGTGGGTCAAGAATACTGATTTTCTGATTATGCCGGTTTTTTGCATCCCCTGTGAAGGTCTTATAATATCTAATATTTGACATTTTTGTAGTTAAAATCACAGAATTTTTATAATAAACCGAGAAAATAGCAAAAATAGCACTGAAAACACAATATTTGCTCCTCAGCGACGCTGTAAAAGTCACGTGACCTGGAATGGTCAATTGCTCCAAAATATTTATTAAGGGCCACTGGAGCAATAATAACACAATTAAAGAGAATTCCTTCATTAATTTATTTAGTAAGTGTACTGTACTGAAATAAGGGCTGATTCTAACATTGACAACTTATCGCAATTCTAAATACAAAGAGATTTATACAAACATTAATTATATTTATGGTGCTTCGGGGGTGTGAACACACAGAGGGTTGAGTGAAAACAAGGTAATATTATGCGAATAACACAAAAGACCGGTACATTTTAAAACACGTAAATTTGCACCAGAAGCGCGAAAAAACACACTTGTCTTTACCTCAAAGAGGGCATTGCAAGACTGCCGTGATTCTAAATTCTGAAGGGTTCACGCAGGGAGATATGGAGGCAGAAAAACTAGTCTTAACAAATAAAGGTTCATATTAGTGGAACTAAAACTAGTTTTCGAACGCAAACACATGCATTTACAATTTTTATATAAGTTATAAAATATAATAGTTGGATATATTTAGAATGAAATAAAATAAGTTTTTTTTACAACACCAACCGTTAGATCTTCGGGTTTTACTACCTGGTTGTTTGTCACCTTCATATACTAAGTTTTATTAGTATTAACGTGTAGCCCCATGTGTCTGCATACGCTATAATAGTATTTGTACACTCCTCTTGTTATTCCAGATTCTCTAATATATTTCTCTAGGCCTAGAGCAATGTTGAATAGAAGGAAGGATAGGCTATCTCCCTGTCGGAATCCTCTTTGTGTCTGGAAAATTCTTGATACTCCGTTCTGCCCTTTATTCTTAGACTCGACTGTTGATAGGGTTGCTTTCACCAATTTTAACTTTGCGTATTTACTTTTAGCTAATATACAAATCATAGCTATGAGTGCCACGATAGGGAACATAGCAGATTTGTGCAAGTTTTTGAATGCGGATGTTTATACTAAGAACTTTAGACCAGTAGAATTGACAGAGTATGTTAAATGTACTAATAAAATAGCGAAAGTTAATTGGAATTATACAAACGAAGAAGATATATTAACGGATCATAAGAAGATCGATTTTAAGGTAAGCTTTAGGCTGAATTTTTCCACTTTTTCATATACTGCTCCTGTTCTTTGTCTGTTTCTTTGTCACTTTGTCCGAGAAAAATCTTGTAATCGATTTTAAACATACTTCCCGACTGGCTAGACATGTGAAATTTCAAAATAGCTCAGAACTCGATGACAATGCAATATTCAACACCTTTTACATGGAAGCATTGAGTTTTAGTTGGATTTTAAGTCATTTTAAATTTATATGGTAAAATTAGTTCCTACACACCGAAACTCACACCGAAAGTTAGACGAGTTCTGGATTAAGTAAGTATTAGTTCCTACTTTTCTCAAAACGTAGCGCTACAAGTTTTCTCATTAGATGGTTTGCTCAATAGATGGCGTTACTTATATATCATGTAAAATTTTCTGTTCATTAATAGTTAATGAATATTTAAAATTGCCTCGCCAGTTTGTTTACATAAAGATTCTCAAAAATACAATATTTTATTAAAATTAAAGGTTATGTTGTGACCTATAAATAATAAAAACGTGGTATTATAAAAAGTTATTTTTTATAAAAGTGTAATTATTATAAAAAATATATTTTGAATTCTACTAAGTTTACTAAGTCTTCTTCTTGTGGTGCTGTCTCCTTTAGTGGAGGTTAGCGACCACACTGACAAATCTGTCTCTGTCCAATGCAGCTCCAAACAAAAATGTTGAATCAAGGCCGGTTCAATTTCTGATATTTTTAAGCCATGAGATCTGGCGCCTACCGGGACCCCGTTTTCCTTCAATCTTCCAATGGATGATCAGTTGCGCGAAGAAGTACTTTTCGTTTCTCATTATGTGTCCCAGGTAGCTGACTGTTCTAATTTTGATGATCTTTTGCAGCTCCTTATCTGTACCTATTCTCCTCAGGACATTTTCGTTGGTGGTGTGGGTTGTCGGTATTTTCAAGATCCTTTTATAAAGCCAGAAGTCAAAGGCTTCTAACTTTTTCATCAGCGTTATGTTGAGCGTCCAGGCCTCCGTTTCGTACAATATTATTGATCATACATACCAATACAGAACTACTAATAAGTCTATTAAGGTTAAAATAAGTTTATTTGACGTTTTTTTAACTTATTTTAATAAATTGTAGTAGTAGTGAATTGTAGTAAGATATCACAAGAAAATAGCTTTAGAACAATATTGTCAACTTAATATTCTATAGTTAATAAAATTATTTTTGCAGTATTCCGATTCAATTCAAAAATTGGATCCTGACATGTTAGGTGGTCTTGTTATGGAGGTAATCCCAAATGGGTCTTGTTTGATATTTTGTCCGTCGAAGAAGAATTGTGAAAACGTTGCCAATCTGTTGTGTAAACTTTGTAAACCGTAAGTGTGAATTTATCATTTGAAATTATATTTGAAAAAAAAATACAAATTTTAGATAAAATCTGTATTTCTTTAGGGAATTAAAAAAGTACAAGCAGGCGGAGAAAGAACAATTAATCCATGCTTTAAAAGATGAAGGAGGAATACTCTGTGATATTTTAGCTGTATCTATTCAATATGGGATCGCTTATCATCATTCAGGTAATTTTTATTTTCCCGGTAAGTCGGTAATCTTTTTTTTTTAGAAATTTTTTTGAGAACTATGGCCACATTTGACAGATATTTAACCATAACATTTACAGTAAGTGGGGACTACCAGTTGCTAAAACTGAATAACGTCAAACTATTTTCAGAAGGATTTACGAATTGGAAATCGAAACTCAAATAAAATTAATTTTATTGTAAAATTGTGGCTTATTTCTACCAAAAATAATAAATTACAGAAATACTAAAAGATAATACTACACAGAAGAAATGCGAACGAATAACAAGCACAAACCGAAGAACCAGAAACATTAGACCCAGAAGAAAATTGGGAAAGTATAGAAGAAGCAGTTTTAAACACAAATACAGAAAGTTTAATGAAAACTAATAGAAAATACAAAACAAAGGAATGGTATGATGAGGAATGCCAAAAAATACCAAAAGCAATTATTAGACAAATAAGAATAAAAAATTTAACACATAACAGTGACAGTAGTAGACAAGAATACAGAGAATTGAGGATAACTACGAAGAAAACAAGCAAAAACAAAAAAGAAAATACCACGAAAACAAACTCAAAGAGAAGAACAATTACAAAAAAAGAAAAGAAGATCCTTTTGATAGGAAACCAAAAAAATAGAAAGAGGATATCAGAAAAATAACCCATTCATAAAAAATGAAGAAGGGTTATTAATAAATGAACCAGGGGAAATAATGAGAAATAATTGGTAAACTTATTTAACATAACTGTTAAACAAGAACGAAGAAATAAGGGAAACAATTCACGAAATTGAAGATAATTACATACGAGTAGAAATACCCACAAAGGAAGACAGAAAATGAAATAAAGGAACTAAAAAATAATAAAAGTCCAGGACAAACAGATAAAGATAAAGAAGACGATTTTATATTGGAGATAGAAAGAGAAAATACATGTATGTTCAAAAGAGTTGCAGAATTTACTTACATGGGTGTAAAATTAGATACAAGAGAATTAGATGAATAGCAAAAGACAATAAAACGTATGGAGAATTGCGATCATTGATGAATTCCAAATATGTCTCGAGAAAAACAAAAATTAGAATCTACAATACAGTTATCAGGCCTACAACTACATATGCATGCGAAACATGGATGCTTAAAAAATCAGAAATAGAAAAATGGGAGAGGCTAATTCAAAGAGGTGTGAAAATAGATGGTCAATGGAGAAGAAGAAACTTGAAGAACTATACAACGGACCAAATGGTACTATCAAGAAAGCCAATACAAAAAAGAAGAAAGGGTAGACCAAAAAAGAGATGGAAAGATGGATATGAAGACTTACAAAAAAAGTAATATTGATAATTAAAAAGAAAAAGCATTGGGCAGAAATTAATGGAAGGAAATGGTTAAGAAATGTATGGAAAGACTATAACTTTATAAGACTAAAAATAAAACTTTTCACTCCTATGCATTCAAGACCTGTTAAGCTTTATAAATAAATAAATTCTTACCCTGGCTTAGAGACCAAAGTAAAATGATCGAAAATGCCGGAAAAATGTGATTCTCAACAATAAAAAATCGAAGTGTTTCAAAAAGGTTTTCGCAGTTGCTGATAATGTCTCTGTTACAGATCATGCATTATATTTTTTAGGTTTAACGAGCGACGAAAGACGCATCATCGAAGAAGGCTTTAGGGCAGGCATCATTTACGTGATATGCTGTACGTCAACGCTGGCAGCTGGCGTCAATTTACCCGCTAAAAGAGTAATACTAAGGTCTCCTTATATAGGAAAGGATTTCATCAATCTCTCTAGGTATAAACAAATGGTTGGAAGAGCGGGAAGGGCTGGACTTGGAGAAACTGGCGAAAGTATTTTGATAACTCAACCACCAGATTTGCCGAAGGTTGTAGAGTTAATGATGTCACCTATGAACAGAGCTATGTCTGGAATGCATCTCGCGGAGGGAAAAGGGTTGAGGTAATTATTATTATGATCTTAAAAGAGTAAAAGATGGTTTTGCTTGCTTTCGATTCACAGGGATGCACAATCGCTGGACAGCTGTTTCTGCCATTGCGGGCTTCTTCAACAGCGCTAGCGTGCACACCTTTGAATCGAAAACCACCTGGCCCATCTACTTAAGGGAAATTTCAAAGATCATTGAAATCCCCATTGGGACGCAATCCAGCGACATCTCTTAAACAAACTGAAAAGTCTCGGATGCAGAATTCACCATTATAATAAAAATTAAGGTTAAAACAGTGGATGGTGAAACAAAGAATATGAACATAGAACATGAGGTAAGACAAGGTGACAGCCTATCGACAATTCTCTTTAATATAGCCTTGGAGGGAGTAATTAGAAACACAGGGCTAACAAAAAAGACAATAATCCAAAGCTCTACACAAATAATAGGGTATGCACAGTATGCAGATGACCTAGGATTGATAGACCGCGACAAGAGAAGTCTAGAAGATGCATTGCTAACATTGACAAGAGAGGCCAAAATCAGGGGGTTAATAATTAACCAGAAAAAAACAAAATACTTAATAAGTACGAGAAATCAAGACCAAATAAATAGAATAAAAGAAATAAGAATAAATGTGTTCCAAAGGGTTGACTGTTTAAATACTTAGGAGTGACAGTAGATAGTCAAAACAGAAGAAGCATTGAGATAAATGAAAGAATTAAAGCAGGGAATAGGGCATTCTGGAAATACCACAAGCTACTTACAGATAAAAACCTGAGCAAGAAAACAAAGACAAAGATATATAGAGCGGCAATTAGACCAGTCATCCCCTATGGAGCAGAAGCAATGTGCCTTACAAAAAAATATGAAGAAAAACTGAGAATAATAGAAAGAAAAATTATGAGGAGAATACATGGTCCAATTAAAAGAGATCAAGGAGAAATACGAATTCTGATGAATCACGAAATAAGAAATCTAATGGAAGGAGAAGACATAGTGAGATTCATTAAAGCACAAAGACTAAAATGGTTTGGCCACATCCAAAGAAGAGGAGTGGATGAACTAATTAGGCAGATAACAAATTGGACGCCAGTAATAAACAGACCTAGAGGAAGACCGAAAATAAGATGGGAAGATCAACTGCGAGAGGATATATCCAGTATAGAAATTACAGGCTGGAGAGAAAAAATACAGAATAGGAAAGAATGGAAACAGATCACAGAGAAAGTAAAAAACACGAAAATCTATAAAGAATAATAGAGTAACCGGTCTATACAGGGTGTCCAGAAACTCTACCGACAAACGAAGACCGGGGATTCCTCAGATAATTTTAAGACAATTTAACCCAATTCACCTAGTCCGAAAATGCTTCCTAAGGGAGCTAGAGCTCTTTGAAAATGGCGCCATGTAATTAGTTTTTCTTAAATACCTCCACAACGCTTCTATCTAGAAAAACGAAAATGTGTATACATAAATACTTTCCAGAAATGAATCGATTCCATCCATTGCGAATTTCTAGTACTGGTCCTAGGCGTCCGTTTTGGGTAGGGCAACGGTTATTTTATCGCATAACTTTTTTGTCTTCAACTTTTAGGCATTTTTGATACTGGATTATTAAATTGTGAGGTATTCTAGTACTAAAAGGTACTCTTACTTTAAGTCGGTAGAACACACCGTTTTCTAAAAAAATCGGTTTGAAAATTTTTAGTTTTGGGAATTTGAAAAAAAAAATTGAAAAAATTTAAAAAAGAAACGATGTATTTTACCAACTTAAAGCAAGAGTAACTTTTAGTATAGTATTTTTACTACAAAAACGTTATTACGTAGGTCAAAATTTTTGACGTAAGAGAACTGTCAAAACATTAGAATGTGACTTTTCATTATTGTCATATTAATATAAAGTCACATTCTAACGTTTTGACAGTTCTCTTACGTCAAAAATTTTGACCTACGTAATAACGTTTTTGTAGTAAAAATACTATACTCGAATATCTCATAATTGAATAATCTAGTGTCAAAAATACTTAAAAATTAAAGACAATAAAGTTATGCTATAAAATAACTGTTGACCTACCCAAAACGGACGCCTTTGACCGTTTCTAGATATTCGCCATTAATGAAATCGATTAATCTCTGGAATATAAATAAATGTACCAGTTTTCATTTTTCTAAATAGTTTTTTTTTAATCTTTTTTTTTCAAATTCAAAGAACGAAAAATTTTCAAATCGATTTTTCTAGAAAACGGTGTATCCTATCGACTTAAAGTAAGAGTACCTTTTAGTACTAGAATACCTCACAATTTAATAATTCAGAGTCAAAAATGCTTAAAAATTAAATACAAAAAAGTTAGGCGATAAAATAACCATTGCCCTACCCAAAACGGACGCCTATAACCAGTACTAGAAATTCGCAATCGATGGAATCGATTCATTTCTGGAAAGTAATTACGCATACCAATTTTCGTTTTTCTAAATAGAAGCGTTCTGGAGGTATTTAAGAAAAACTGATTACATGACGCCATCTTCAAAGAGCTCTAGCTCCCTTAGGAAGCATTTTCGGACTAGGTGAATTGGGTTAAATTGTCTTAAAATTATCTGAGGAATCTCCTGTCTTCGTTTGTCAGTAGAGTTTCTGGACACCCTGTATATATAATAAAAATTAAAATGGTAAATAGATATTTAAATCTGAAACTTTTCTTGTTGAGAGTACTAGGAAGTTTCTTTCTATTTACCATTTTAATTTTTATTATAATGGTGAATTCTGCATCTGAGACTTTTCAGTTTGTTTAAGAGATGTCGCTGGATTGCGTCCCAATGGGTATTTCAATGATCTTTGAAATTTCCCTTAAGTAGCTAAGCTAGTTGGTTTTCGATTCAGAGGTGTGCATGCTAGCGCTGTTGAGGAAGCCTGCAATGGCAGAAACAGCTGTCTAGCGATTGTGCATCCCTCTGAATCGAACGCAAGCAAAACCATCTTTTACTTTTCTATCTTTACTCACATTTGAGTACTAGGAAGTTTCTTTGTGTCCTTTTCCTAGACGAATGAGAACGGAATGTGATTGCAAGGAGTCCTTTTTGTTTTCTATATTCGTCGTCTTCAGTTTGTTTATTATAATCTTGTTGCTACTGTGACTTCTATAATTCAAAATAAATTTAAAAATTCGTAAAAAAACTGAAACAAAGACTTCCAATCTTCCAGTGTGATTTTATTACATTTCATTTTACAGGAACAAGGAGTATGTTGAAATTTTTCACTTCTTTGACACATATATCTACCCAGAATTTCAGGCTTGCTTCGCTATAGTTTGCGTAGGTTGGGAAGGATTTCGAAGTCTTTTCCTGCTTTTATACTAGTTAGAAGAACCTGTTTCTGATGGTTCATCATTAAAAATTAAATGCAGATTTCCATCTTCGTCTTCTAAACTAGAAGAATATTTACACGAATGTTTACTGCGGAAGGATTAAGAAAGTATTCTAAATCATTAGTCCTAGGCCTGAGTTGCTAGGGGCTCTGTCTACAAATTCAGGTGAATCTGAGTGTTCATGTTCACTTCAAATCACTTCATTCAAATCACAACATTTAAATCATCTTTATTCTCATCGGCTCATGTGTTATATTTATGTTATATCACTCTGATAGACACGTTTTTGTGAGATATTTATTAAAAATGGCCAATTTTTGTAGACATCTGCTGCTCAGCTGCATAAGTTTAGGAATAGCCAATACTAGAGCAAAATTACACGAAGTTACTGCTCACACATTGTTATCAGTCCAAAGTGATCAACAAGAAGTCAATATTAAACAACTCACCGACAAAGTGATTAAGAATCTGTTTAAATTGGGTGCTCTTAAGGAATTGGATGTGGTCTATAAGGAAGAAACCAACACCAAATGTGATGTGTCTGTCAGAATGGATGTAAGTTAAGTAGTGTTTAAGCAATTCTTGAAGGCTCTGGAGACTGTCACATAAAATAACAGTGTCGTCAGCGTTTCTAAGGTTATTGATCAATTCACCATTGATTTTCACTCCAAAGCCTTTACCTTGCAAAGCCTGTTTGAAAAATATAACAGCGGGTATAGATTGCATCCCTTTCTGCCACCATTTTGAATGTATAATTCGTCGGCTAATCTTCCATCTGTATCATGGGACTGCTGTCTGCTTAAAATATGTACCATCAATTCCTTTGATTCTTAATATGTTCAAAAGCATTCCATGTTGTACCCTATCAAAAGCCTTTTCGTAATCAATGAAAGCCACATAAATATCTCTATGTTGGTCGCTGCATTTTTGGAGAACTATATTTAAGCGTCAAAAAGTGCCTCACGCGTACCCAGCGCGTTTCTAAATCCAAACTGGGTTTAATCTAGGTCTCTTTCGCAATGGCTTTTTATTCTTCCATGAATATTCGGAAGAAAAAATTTCAATGTGTGGCTGATCAGACTAATTAACTTGTATCCGTAGCATTTTTTTTTGCCGTTTCTTCTGAATTGCTATAAAAACAGACTTAAGCCATTTCCCAGGTACTTCACCAGTAGTAATCTCCTTCTCACATGCATCTTTCAGTGCGTCACAGTTTTTCGATTTCATTCTAACGCATTGAGTTGCAAGTGACAGAAAAAAGGTACGTCCGTGATTAAAATCATTTATAACATTTTTTCTAGTTGTTGATAGATGGCGCTATACTCGAACAAAAAATGATTTATATAATATATAATAATATTATTATCTATACGACTATTAGCCCGATCAAAGAACAATCTGACCCCAAAAAAAAAATAAAGGAAGGATGAAAATTTGGAAATAGGTAGTTGAAATTGTCTATTATTATATAAGAAAAAATTTACAATTCTACATCTACATTTTTATAAAATGGAGGGGAATACCCCCTCTCGAAGATGAAAAAAATCCATTCAAAATAAGACCGGAATTGGATAAAATGACTAATTCTAAACAACTTTTCTTCTATAGATTTTTTTTCACTAAGTCAATACTTTTCGAGTTATTTGCGAGTGAATATGTTCATGTTTAACAAAATAAAACATGTTTTGGACGGTTTTACGGAGATAACTCAAAAAGTAAGTATTTTAGCGAAAAAAATATTCTTAGCAAAAATATAGCTCATAAACAATTGAAAAAAATGGTATATACATGAGGTCTGTAGACCCAGTAGAAGCAGAGTTGCAGCTAATGAATAGTAGGTTCTTCTTCGTCAAATTCCAAATCGAATATTTCAATGTGAAATAACCAAAAACGGAGCACTTTTAGGGGAAAATTCATTTTAACTTTTTTAAAGTGTTTAAAAAAGGTTTGTTTTTGTTTTTTTTTTAAACTTGTAATATTAAAATTAAGTACGCTGAAAATATTGTTGGTCCCTTTTATTTTTTGGTAAAAAAATCGCGAAAATCACCCCCTAATTAGCGTCACATATAAGTTTTAACATTACCACTTCACAAGTTACTTTGTCTATGTATTATTTATATGATCTGTAAGTTTCATCGGTTCAAAGTGCTTCGTTTTGAAAAAGCTGTAGTTAAAATGGCTTGAACGAGTAACGAATCACGAGTTTAGGCAAATTTTGAACAGCCATAGCCTAACCAATTTTTGTCTAACAAGAAAACAAAAAATCAGAAATGTTCAGGAAAGCAAAACGTACATTTTATTACTCTTTGAAATTTTTGGTATTCCATAAACAATTACGATTTTTTTCAGAATTACAAAAAATGTTTTATTTTAAACCCAATTTTTTTCAAAACTTAGCACTTTGAACCAATGCAACTTATAGATAATATTAACAATATATAAGTAAAGCAACTTGTAAAGCGGTAACGATTAATTTCATTTGAGAAGCTAATTAAGGGGTGATTTTCGCCATTTTTTTTACCAAAAAATAAAAGGTACCAACAATATTTTGAGCGTAACTCACTTACTTTTAATGTTAGAAGTTTTTTTAAAAAACAAAAATAAACCCTTTTTTAAACACTTTAAAAAAGTTGTAATGAATTTTTCCCGAAATTTGCTCCGTTTTTTGGTTATTGCACATTGAAATATTCGATTTGGAATTTGACGAAGAAGAACCTACATTTCATTAGCTGCAACTCTGCTTCTACTGGGTCTGCAGACCTCAAGCATACACCATTTTTTTCAATTTTTTATAAGCTCTCTTTTTACTAATATGTTTTTCGCTAAAATACTTAATTTTTGAGTTATCTCCAAAAAACCGTCCAAAACATTTTTTTTTGGTTAAAAATGAACACATTCACTCGCAAATAACTCGAAAAGTATTGACTTAGTAAAAAAACTTTATAGAACAAAAGTTACTTAGAATTAGTCATTTTATCCAATTCCTTACTTATTTTGAACGTATATTTTTTCACCCCCGAGAAAAAAAATTTCACCTCGTATTTTCCAATTTTTGTAAAATGGAGGGGATGTACAATTGTAAACTTTTTCTTATATAATAATAGACACTTTCAACTACCTATTCCCAAACTTTCATCCTTCCTTTATTTTTTTGGAGGTTTTCGTAAAATTTTGCGTTCCCTGATCGGGCTATATAATCTGTACCATTTATAAGACTAGACAAATCAAAGAACATACCTTTTTATAAATGAAATAAACACAATTGATTTGTTTTTATACCAAATTACGATTACGATTCTGACAACTGTCAGATTTAACTAAAATGTCATGCTCTACATTCTTAAAATCATATATTACGTTATTAATGACACACTGAAAGACTGAGAAGAACTTTGAATTATAGTCGTATAGATATGTAATGTCGTATAGATATGTGTACCGGAGAATGTTGCGCATACCATGGACCGCACATCGCACAAATAATTCAATACTAGCAGAACTTAACATAAAAACTAGACTCAGCACAACTATCAACCAAAATATACTGAGATATATTGGACATGGACATATAACTAGAAGAAGAGAAGGCATGGAACGAATGATAGTTGAAGGCAACGTAGAGGGTAGAAGATCCAGAGGAAGATCTCCATTACGATGGTCGGACCAAATAAGGGACATGACTGGTTACTCGTTCTCCGAAGCAAAACAACACGCACAGGAGAGAGAGGATTTAATAGAAATAGTCAAACGACTTACGTGACGCCACTACATCCTTACGAAGGAGAACAGATAGAGGAGGAGGAGATATGTAATAGGTAAATAATGGGTAAATACCTAAATTATTTCTTTTCCGATTATAGCGCCATCTTTCAACAACTGGAATAAATGTTATAAATTTGTATGTATCACGGACGTGCCTTTTTTTCTGTCACTTGTGTCGCACTGAAAAATGCCTCTGAGAAGAACCATATACACGCCATTAAAAAGTTTGACTAGAGCACTGATGTAATCTTCTTGGTATCATTTAATTTTAATTATGTAATCTTTTAGACGTCTATCCAAGATACTTCTCTTAGCGAAAATATTATAACAACACCAACAAAAAAACGAAAAAGAACTATTGTATTGACTGACAATACGAAACTAGTCGTTAGTGAATTAGGATGTGCCGCTATAAAAGGTGAGTTTGAAACAATTATAGATATTTTTAAGTTTTTATAGTTTAAAAACATTTCTACTTTTTTCTTTTCATTCTCATTCTCAAAAGTACCTAGGGATTATACTGTCCAGTTATGGAGACGTTGAAAAAGAAGTAAAAGATCAAATACAAAGAGCAAATAGATTAGCAGGATGCCCTAATAACTCTATTCGTTGTGTGCAAGTACTTGGAGGGGATACGAGGAACGATCGTGCGCGAATAGCGGAGAAATCTTGCAACTTTCTTAACGTACTTTTTAAAAAATAATTCAAATGGTTAATTGAAATTGTCAAATTTACGTATATTTCATACCTACTGTCATTAAAGAAAATGGGATTTCGCAAATGATGTGTTATAAATTGTAAAAATTATATGTTGCTCCACAATATTGATATGATATGCAATTGTTAAAGTGAATTTAATTAATGGTATTTTGCTTGTAGTACCATGTTTGCCTTTAAATAACATAACCTTAATCTTACTTTTTCTTCTTATTCTTTTTTGCGCTATGGCCTTGACAATTATCCGGTAACCAGGACTAATATAATTGGCCAATATAATTATTAAAAGTGCTACAAATGTTGCTGAGCTATGAAACCAGGTGTCGCTCTTCCGAACTTGCACGGTCCCAATATGGCGTAACCAACACATTAACTGTGAGATGAAATCAATAATCTATAAGGCCAGTATAAAACCAACAAGGGTCAGAAACAAGACCTGGCACAGCCAAATCACAGAGAATGCTGAAAACAGCAGAAGAGTATTCTACAACTAAAAGGTACTCTTGTTTTAAGTCGATAGGATACACCATTTTCTAGAAAAATCTATTTGAAATTTTTTCTTTTTTGAATTTCCAAACAAAATTTCAAAAAAACTATTTAGAAATCCGAAAACTGGTACGTTTATTTATATTTCAGAGATAAATCGATTTCGTTAATTGCGAATTTCTAGTACGGGTCATATGCGTCCGTTTTGGGTAGGCCAACGGTTATTTTATCGCACAACATTTTTGTCTTTAATTTTTAAACATTTTTGACTCTAGATTATTAAGTTATGAGGTATTCTAGTACTAAAAGTTACTCTTACTCTAATTTGATAAAATACACCGGTTTTCTTTTAAATTGTCAATTTTTTTTCAAATTCAAAAAACGAAAAATTTTCAAATCGATTTTTGTAGAAACCCTGTGTCCTACTGACTTAAAGCAAGAGTACCTTTTAGTACTAGAATACCTCACAATTTAATAACCCAGTGTCAAAAATGCTTAAGTTAAAGACAAAAAAGTTATGTGTTAAAATAACCGTTGCCCTACCCAAAACGGACACCTATGATCGGTACTAGAAATTGGCAATGGATGGAATCGATTTATCTCTGAAAGATAAATGTACGCACCGATTTTCGTTTTTCTAAATAGAAGCGTTCTGGAGCTATTTAAGAGAAACTAATTACAAGACGCCATATTCAAAGAGCTCTAGCTCCCTTAGGAAGCATTTTCGGACTAGGTGAATTGAGCTAAATTGTCTTAAAATTATCTGAAGAATCTCCTATCTTCGTTTGTCGGTAAAGTTTCTGGACACCCTGTATAAAGGAATAAGAAGGTCGTGTGATTTGACACGTTTGAACTTCTTTTTATGGGGTTATTGAAAGTCAAAGGTCTCTATACCAACAAATCTATTTGAAAACTCAGCCACTCACCCTATCCTATGTAATTTATAATTCAATAAAAAAAATTACAAGGTTCTGAAACTATTTTCTTGTGGCCTGTCTAATTTAAGCATTCTTTTTTTAGGGGATTGACCCAATTTACCAATAAACATAATACTTAACAAAATTACAATCCAAAGAAAAACAGTGTGTTCTATTCAATTCAAGTTCTTACTTAAATTTTGGGACACCCTATATTAAGTCGTTCATTTTCTTCGTTTTAGGTGGTTTGGAATTATCAAGAGCACATGTGTTATACGAAGATCTATATGAAGCCCAAGCTTGTCTTGTTCTTCAAGGTCATTTGCATCTTCTATATCTAGTCACTCCATACGAGACTGCAGACCAAATTAAACCAAACAAACAAGTTTATTATGAAGTGGTAGGTTCTTTTTTAACTATTCTTGATTTTTTTGAACTGATTATGCAGGAAAACATCCAACGAAATAGAAACATAGGAAGACGTAGAATGTCATGACTGCGCAACCTGAGAGGCTGGTACGGATGTACCGGGTGTCTCAATAAAAATGGCTCTCGGCCATATCTCAGGAACCGTTTATAGTACAGCTTTGAGAAAAAATATTTATAACAAAAGTTGCCTCGGGAAAAGCCTGGAAATTATTTTCATAATTGTAGGTCCACCGCTAGAGGGCGTAATTGAATATAAAAAATTAAAAAATCAAAATTTTACAAAATTTACCTAATGAAAGGGCACTGGAAATATAATCATCGTATTCTTCATAAAATTCTGCGCATATTTGATTTCACAAGTTTAATCTACCTTTGCAAATTAGAGGTGAGTGTGAGTGGGAACCTTCTTATGAAAAAATGGCTGTAAGTCCGGTTCTGCTAAATCGAATTTTGCATACTTGGTCTTGTTGAAAACAGCTCTTTTTTGTCAATGTAAGAGTCTTATTTTCGAAATAGCCTAATAAGTAATATGCCAACTAGTAGGCGTTATTTAATTATTTTCGGAAATCTAGTTTTCTTTGGAGAATATTAAATACAATTATGCATTTTTAATCCTGTGTTACAAAATTAGATCAAATTAGCAACGTAATACCGAAAACCGCATGTCGATACCTTTTTTCTATTTCGAGATATCTTAAGAAACGAGTAAATTTTAAACAACTGTAAATGTCACCGGTAAACGAAGTTAAGGAAAAGTAGTGTGCTATGGAAAAAACAAAGAAACATTTTCCAGATGTAAACGTATATAACTAATTAAAACAACAATAAGACAAACAACACTATAAAATATAACAAAGAAATAAAAGCAACTACTTGCTTAGTGACGGCCTAAATGTTCAAATAGTTGCTCATCAATTTCGATGCAAGCATTTACTCTTTCAAGAGTAAATTGAACAGCAGTCTCAATTTCTGCTTTCGCAAAGCTTTGAATGGCGTTTCGTATTCTCTAGATTCTAGATCATGTTTTCTCGCGTAGTGGGCCTAGCGGAAAAAACAAGGTCTTTAATTCGTCCCCATAAATAAAGGTCTAAAACAGTTAAATCTGTTGCTATTAAATCTACTCTTGAAAGAGTAAATGCTTGCATCGAAAATGATGGGCAACAATTTGAGCATTTAGGCAGTAACTAAGACTAAGTAAGTAGTTGTTTTTATTTCTTTGTTATATTTTATAGTGTTATATTTTGTCTTATTGTTGTTTTAATTAATTATATACGTTTACATCTGGAAAATGTTTCTTTGCTTTTTCCATAGCACACTACTTTTCCTTAACTTGGTTTACCGGTGACAGTAACAGTTATGTTTATAATTTACACATTTCTTAAGATATCTCGAGATAGAAAAAAAGGTATCGACATGCGGTTTTCGGTATTATGTTGCTAATTTGGTCTAATTTTGTAATACAGGATTAAAAATACATACTTGTATTTAATATTTTCCAAAGAAAACTATATTTCTGAAAATAATTAAATAACGCCTCCTAGCTTGCATATTACTTATTAGGCTATTTCGAAAATAAGACACGTTCATTGACAAAAAAGAGCTGTTTTCAACAAAACCAAGTAGGCAAAATTCGATTTAACAGAACCGGACTTACAGCCATTTTTTCATAAGAAGGTTCCCACTCACCCCCACCTCTTATTTGCATAGGTAGACTTAAACTTGTGAAATCAAATATGCGCAGAATTTTATGAAGAATACGATGATTGGATTTCCAGTGCCCTTTCATTAGGTAAATTTTGTAAAATTTTTATTTTTTAATTTTTGATATTCAATCACGCCCTCTGGCGGTGAACCTACAATTATGAAAATAATTTCCAGGCTTTTCCCGAGGTAACTTTTGTTATAAATATTTTTTTCTCAAAGCTTTACTATAAACGGTTCCTAAGATATGACCGAGAGCCATTCTCATTGGGACACCCGGTACATCAAATGAACTTTTCAGAACAGCCATCTCTAAAATCCGAATAGCTATGACGATTGCCGACCTCCGTCACGGAGATGGCACTTAAATAAGAAGACGCCAGGTGGTTTATTTGAACTGAGAAAAAATTTATTTAGTAGTTATTGTAACATAAATAGTAGATAAAAAAGAATATTCAACTGATAAAACTTTTTTTTAGTTTACCCGGTTAAAACCCAGTGAATTAAGAGTAGCAAAAACATTGGGCCTCAACGAATCTGTAGCTGTGAAAATGTTCTCATCTAATAACCCTATTAAGGTAAATATTCCACATTCTTACGTTGAGATTTACTAATTCCCAGTGTCCGCAGAGTGTACCCGAGCGAATAATCAACAGGTTTTACGTAACATTGATGTTGTATGATTTGTGGAACGAGATGCCGGTGTTTCAAGTATCAGAGAAGTACCAGGTAAGTTGCTTTATTTTTTATTTATATGTAATAACAAAAAAAAAAAGAATATGTGTGTACTTTATACGCACGTAAGAAGGTTTACTTCTATTGTATGATTTCAACGAAACCAATATACTTTAAACTGTTTATTTATATTTTATTTGAATATTAAGCTAATTTTAATACTTACTACTGTCCAAAAATTTTTATTAAAACAATACCAAAAATTAAAAAATAAAAGAATAAAACACACAAACACATTGAAAAATGCCACAAAGAAATGATTTCTGAACAATTGTTGGCAAACATTTTAACTAAATATGTATTGTCTGAAAATAAAATTTATATACTTAATAAATATACTTATAGTCATAAAATGTATAAAAAAATAAAAATTTGCATTGCAGATCGAACCCGTGTATATTAGGGTCATTAGGTTGTGAATCAAGCACGTTAAAACGCAGCCAATTAGACACACCAACTGAACGTTTCAAACTTTTTGACAGTTGGTCATATTTGCTTATTGTGTGAATTAATTAAATTAGTTTGATTTTTGTGGAATTAAAATATAAAAATACAAAAAAATATAGAGTAAGAAAACAATATATTAGATGAAGATCGGTAGAAATTTTGTTGGAAATCAAATTGTGTAAATCGAAGCATTACCTACTACATTTTACATTTTTCAAATAGGTATGTAATTTTTTATTACAATACTAAAACATTTACAATTAAGTAACTGTTGCTTTTAAAACTATTTAAAAAGTCACTACAATTATAAACTTAATTTTTGACAGGTCATTGTAATGCCCAATCAGAGCAAACGTATAACGTTTCATCTTCGCATAGCACCAACAATTTTTGATGAATTCGCGCACATATACATTTCCTCCCAAACGCGCCTAATGAAGTATAACTTAAAAAAATCCTTGTATAATGGACTAATATAAACAATAATAACAATAATATAAAAAAAGAATGTGTGTGTACTTTGTACGCACGTAAGAAGTTTTATTATATGATTTCAACGAAATTAATACATTTTAAACAGTTTATTTTTATTTTATTTAAATATTAAATTAATTTTACGGCTTACCACTTTCAAAAAAAAAAAGAATAGGAATGGTCCGGATTTGAACCCAAGACCTCCAGATCTGTAGCCGAATGCTCTACCAATAACGCCACGAGCTCTCTGTTTATATAGTTTCTCGGACATAATGACAATTCACGGTAACAAACAGATGAAGTGAAGTATAATAAATATAAAAATTTATGACGAAAAAATTTTTCCTGTAGTTGGCTGTAAAAGGTATATTTATTAAAATCCCTATACAGGGCTACATCACAACATAATTAGATTTCAATCGGTTGACTGATCATCATCAGTGTTTGCTTGAATCTAACTTGCTAACCACCAAAGTAACTACAAAGTGACTTGCTACCATAAAGTCATGATGTGAACAAGTCAAATTTGAGCTGAATGGTACCTAGAGCATTAAACATTGGATATTTTAAACATCCATGTTTAATTTCACATCTCATTTCTATGTTCCTATGACGGATTAATTGTAAAGGGTTTTTACCCAAATATTTTTTACTTTGGTGGTTAGCATGTTAGATTCAAGCAAACACTGATGATGATCGGTCAACCGATTGAAAACTAGTTATGTTGTGATGTAGCCCTGTATAGGGATTTTAACAAATATACCTTTTATAAAAGATTTTATGGTTTTTTGTTTTTTTTTAATATAAAAATGTTTTTAATACTTATCTTACTCCCGAGGAAGACAAATCCAAAAACACAAAAATTATAATAAATATATTTACTAAAAATACTATGTGTATGCTCCCCAAACAGGTCTGGGTGAGAATGAAAGAAGAGCTTTCTATGATCAATTAGGAGACGTACTGAGTGATATTCCAGCAGAGGAGAAAGTTATAATAGGAGGTGATTTCAATGCACATGTGGGCCAAACCAAGACAGGATATGAAACAATACATGGGGGATTAGGCTTTGGAACTAGAAATGAAGCTGGAGATGACATGCTAGAATTAGCAACAGCATTGGATATGGCGATTGTTAACACATTCTTTAAAAAGAGAGAAACTCAACTTATTACCTACAAAAGTGGACAACATCAATCCCAAATAGACTACTTCATGATAAGGAAAGAAGACATACGTGAATGCAAGGACTGCAAGGTAATAGTGAGTGAGACAGTAAGCCAACAACATAAGCTGCTTGTTCTGGACATCGAAGTAAAAAGCGAAACTAAACAAAAATATCGGAGAGGACCACAAAAAATCAAATGGTGGCTGCTGAAAGATGAGAAAGAAGGTCTATTCAGGAGAAGAATAGTAGAAAAAATATGTTGGAACATGAAAGGAAGCCCTAATACAATTTGGAGAAAAATGGCCAGTAGTATTAGAGAGACTGCTATTGAAATACTTGGGAAAACGTCAGGAAAAAAGTTTGAGGATAAAGAGACTTGGTGGTGGTCAAACGAAGTACAAGGAAAAATAAAAGAGAAGAGAAAATTATATAAAAAGTGGCAAGAAACCAGATCCGACACAGATCTTCAAAACTATATGGTGGCGAAAAAGGAAGCGAAAGTAGCAGTAGCAAAAGCCAAAGCAGAAGCGTATTCAAACCTATATGATCAACTTGATACCAGGGAAGGCGAAACGAAGATATATAAAATAGCAAAACAGAGAGCAAGGAAAGCAAAAGATTTTAATCAGATTAGATGTATCCGAGATGAAAATAATAAAATACTAGTTCACGAAAGGGAAGTCAAAAAGAGATGGAGAAAGTACTTTGACAGCTTATTAAATGAAGAATTTGACAGACAGCCTGTAGAGTCAACGGAGACAGTAGCAGCAATGGTCACCAAAATAACCAACGAGGAAGTGGCTCAAGCGCTTCAAAAAATAAAGAAAGGAAAAGCGGTAGGACCAGATGATATTCCTGGGGAAGTATGGAGAGCATTGGGAGAGACAGGAACAAGGTGGCTAGCAGGTCTATTTAATAGAATTATGGAAGTCGGACAAATGCCAGACGAATGGAGAAGCAGTATACTGGTACCTGTTTACAAAAACAAGGGAGATATACAACAATGTACAAACTACAGGGCTATAAAACTGCTTAGCCACACCATGAAAATATGGGAAAGAGTAATTGACAGACGGATACGTGAAGAGACCGAAATATCCGAGAATCAATTTGGCTTTATGCAGGGTAGATCAACAACAGATGCAATTTTCATTATAAGGCGGTTGATGGAAAAATACAGGAGTAAAGAAACAAACGCTCATATGGTATTCATTGATCTTGAGAAAGCATATGATAGAGTTCCTCGAGAGATTCTGTGGTGGGCACTCAATAAGAAAGGAGTCCCTGGTGAATATGTAAAGATTGTGAGGGATATGTATGAGGGAGTAACGACTAGTGTTAGGACAGGTGTGGGAGAGACTGATAAATTTCATGTGAAAGTAGGATTGCACCAAGGCTCTGTGCTTAGTCCGTATTTATTCTCATTAGTTTTGGACCAGATAACAGCGAAACTACAGGGTAACATTCCATGGTGCTTAATGTATGCTGATGATGTCGTGTTAGTAGGAAATAGTGAAAGAGACTTAGAACAAAAACTGGAACAGTGGAGACAAGCTCTGGAGGAAAAAGGTTTAAAACTTAGTAGGACAAAAACAGAGTATTTGGAATGTTCATTTAAAGATGGAGCTACTACAAATAAAATGGTATCTTTGGATGGTGAAATGATTGTGAAAAGCAATAGTTTTAAGTACCTAGGATCGGTATTACAGAGTAATGGAGAAATAGATGGAGATGCATGCAGTAGAATTAGGGCTGGATGGATGAAGTGGAAAGAAGCGAGTGGTGTGTTGTGTGACAGAAAAATTCCAATGAAGCTGAAGGGAAAATTCTATAAAACAGCCATAAGACCGGCTATGATGTACGGAACTGAATGTTGGGCAGTGAAAAAGAAAGAGGAACAACGAATGCATGTGGCGGAAATGAGAATGCTTAGATGGATGAGTGGAGTGACAAAGAAGGATAAAATTAGAAATGAGTATATTAGGGGAAGTCTAGGTGTGGCACCAATTGATGCCAAAATGAGAGAGCATAGGTTAAGATGGTTCGGTCATGTTCAACGTCGAGACGTTAATCACCCAATACGAAGAATAGCTGAAGTGCAGATTCCTGGAAGGAGTAGGAGAGGAAGACCAAAGAAGACCTGGGGGAGGCGATAAGGCAGGACATGTTGGTAAAGGGGATTAACATTGATATGACCCAAGACAGAATTGTGTGGAGAAATGCAATTAGGGAAGCCGACCCCGCATAGGGATAAGGCAAAGAGAATGATGATGATATTTACTAAAAATACTAATATATTCTTTTCACATCTTTGTATACATAACTTGAAAGATTTAGCAACTAACGCCATACTGTCTGTGTGCGCATGCGCGCAGAATAATAAAAATTCACTCCCAATCGCGCCTAAAGAAATTTAACTTCAACAATAACAATAATATAAACAATAACAAAGCTATTGACGAGACTGAATCATAACTACTCAAATATACCATAATAATACAATGATCCTCCTTCTATGTATGTACTGGTATATATACGTATTAATATCCGTGTCCTCCCAATGTCAGGTTATGTTTATATTTATTTACAGCGGCCACTGTCTACGGCCAATAAATCAGTTCAAATCAGGTTATAGGGCTTTTCATTCACAGTCATTTGTTTCGAGCTTCTGTCATACGTCGTATAATCCGTGTGTATTAATATTATACACAGACTATACAACATATGACAGAAGCTCGAAACAAATGATGAGCTCATTCGTCAGTAGGTAGTATTTTTTTCTCAGAGTAAGGTACAAAATCTGTATTTTTTTAGATCAATCGAGGAATCGTACAAAATCTGATGACAATCGCTGCCACATTTGCCTCAAATGTAGTCAATTTTTGCGAAGAACTAGAAGAATTCTGGGCATACGCTTTTCTTCTGAAAGGAATGAGCCAAAGATTGTCTCATTGCTGTGTTAAAGAACTGTTGCCGTTGATGGATCTGCCAGCTGTCAAACAGGTAAACTATATTATTTAATATTCTTATGTTCCTGAAGCCAAAATTGTAAAATGTCAAAAAGTTGCTAATACATACCTGTTTTTTCTACAAATCGGATATATATTTTCATTTACATTATTTTATTTATGAATATTTGCAAAGCTTGGATACAATTTGTTTACTTCACCATGTGCTTCCTCCAGATCAAGAAATATTTTTTTCAGTATTTAGGGTTTTGTTAAAAACTGCCTTTAATACCAGACCTTTATAATTTCACAAACGTCACATAAATTTTAATGTAAGGCTAGGAATTAAAATTTTTAGCAAGTTTTTAAATCTTTGTAACCACGCAAACTTGTTAAAACTTGTTATATTTTACTTATTAAGATATTTCTTTCAGAGTCGTGCCAAACAACTGTATAATGCGGGTTTCAAGACTTTACAGAGTATTGCAAAAGCAAACGTTAACGATTTGGTACAAAATATAGAGTTCATGTCCACTCGAGTGGCTAATCAACTTATAGCTGCATCTAAGGTAAGTTGTATCACTGACAAAACATTCAAGAATTGTAAGTAATAAAATCAATCTGTAGAAACTTGTTTTTGGGTTAATACATCTATTTAAGTGAAAAGTATTTTTACTTTTACAGTTGGGTAATAAATTACGTTAAAAGGGCAAATTTAATTTCCCAGTTGATCATTAGGAATAATGACTAAATTTATTTCCCCAGGTGTAGTGTTCTCCACACAAAAAACAGTTTCTTCTTATTTTGTTGCCATATTAGGTTCTTCTAACGTTGGCAATTACTTTCACGAGTTGTTTACGGTCTTCAGCCCATCAAAATAGTTCTTCGCTATTGCGTATTCATGTCCAATCGCGAATGTTCTAAACCATGACATCTCTGCCTTCTTCCAATTCCTCTACGGCCCTCGATTTTACCTTTTATAATAAGCTAAAGGATTATGTATACCGGTCTTCTCTAAGAATATGCCCTAGGTACGAAATTCTTCTTATTTTAATAGTTTTCACTAACTGACGAACGACCTTGGTTCTATGTAAGACAGCTTTGTTGATATGCATCGGAGTATTCCGAGCATTCTTCAAGCAACCACATGTCAAACGCCTCTACAGCGTATTTCAAACATGCGATGCAGTGTACAAGGATAGCTTATTGACAACGTTGCCGCCTTTACGACAGCGGCCGTGAAAGGTAGTATTAGGCAGATACTTGTAGAGGATTATCGCTATTAACTCCTGTGGAATACTAAAGGAGGACTTATTTATGATAATTCACAGAATGGCAAACCTGCTTGCAATATACAACCATACTGATTCTAACGTTTTAAGGCCATCGGTACATAATTCGCAAATATTTTACGGGTATCCCTACTTTTTCTGTCTTTACACGGCAAATTACGTGTAGTAAAATTCACACTGGTATGATATGTAAACATTACTAGAATGTCATTCTACTTGAAAATGTCATCATTAATTTAAAGAGATGACTTTTGAATGTTCTTGGATAACTGTTATTTTTATAATTGCAAATTATTAATTCAGTTAATAAATGTGATAATTTTTTCACTAACTATGTATTCAATGATTGTAATAATTTATATGTACAACAAAAACTAATACTCAATCGAGAAAAGAGGAAAAGTGTTTAAGTGATTTTTTAATAATATATTGTTACTATGGAACGCTTACAATTTTGAACATCTTTAACAACAAAATACTTGGATCACAGAATATATTATCCTGATGTATTCTCTGCTTGGATCTTCCACAAATAATACACAATAAATAACTTTTTATTAAGTTCACGTCTTAAATCAATTATTTATCAAATACACTATAATATATCAATATTATTTAATCAATAACTCAAAATATTCCCGATGCCATGTCAAATATTTAAAATTGTCACTGTCTGACTGACAGTATGCTGACAATATTCTATTCGACTTAGTGCGTTGTACGACAAAGATAGATTTGGAAATATTACCACGGACATTGTGTTCATTTTTTTTTCGAATCCTAAAAAACCAATAAATATTTTTGAAAAATTTAAACGCAGAATGAAAGACTATATTATTACCGAGGGCCGAAAATCCCTTAGAATAAATAAAAAGTTTCTTTTGAATGAGATATTTGAAAATAAAAATCACACTAAATTTTCTTTTAGTTTTTCACCCCTGTAATTTATTAAAATAAACATAAAAGTTTTCAGGGGTTTTCCGCCCTCGGTAAGAATGTAATCTTTCATTCTGTGTTTAAATTTTTCAAAAATACTTATTAGTTTTCTCAGGATTCGAAAAAAAATGAATCCCCATTTGGATAGCATTGCAGCCGAAAATACGTACCCATCCTCTTAAACAGAGTGTAGGCGATTGATTGTATCAGCCTTCAGAGTTCAGTTCCCAGGGCCATATAACAACACTAGCCAAAGATAGCATTTCATCATTCTTTGACGTAATTTTAGGTTGTAAGCTGTGATTAGAGAAGAATATGATTTCATTTTTAGAAACGTTATGCGAGCTGCTTCAAGTCTGCATTGGATTTGGATCTATTTGGTCTGTAATGTACCATCCCAGATATTTAAAATGAGTAACTCTGTCAATGTTTTGATGATCTATCTGTAGGGGAACATTGTCTCCATTTGAAGAAGCATTGAAGCATCTTCATGTCTATGTTGTGGGTTGCCGTTATCATTCCCACTACAATACAATATATACGCCGTCCTAAACCCTTTTTTCGTGCGTCATTAATTTTGACGTCATATAGAATTTTAAGAATGTCGCCAATCATTACATGACATTTTAGTTAAATCTGACACTGACACTTGTCAGAATATTTATATAAACATCAATATTTATACAAATATTTGCCAGAATATTAATATTTAAAATTGTTTAATGTAAAATAAAATAAATATAATATCAAACACAATCGTCTATATCGTAATATCGTCTATAAAAAATAATAATATTGTGAGCAAAATATGTATTGCCGAAATATATCCACTTTCAAACTTTAATTTTTTTCAAATAATAATCATAAGAAATTAATAGTTTAGTTTTAATGAGACAGCAAACATTAAAAGTTAATTCTCTCGAAACAAACAATTACGGACTTAACGGATTTTTGCAGTAAGCCCACGATATTATTTGTCCACCGATTGAATTTACGTAAAAATGAGAAGAATTCAATTTGATGTGAATTCTTAAAAAATAATAACGTATTCAAAATTTCAAAAGAGAATTTTGCCAAACGTTGAAAATTCGGATGGCCCGGAAGCATTGTCCGGGACACGACTTCGTAATTCGGGCCATGTCCCGGATTTTTCGGGCTAGTTGGTCACACTATACATGCATCTTGAGAACAATTAAATAACAGCATTGTTCTTTGTTTTTATTATAAAATAAGCGTTCCTTAATATTGTATTCATAAAATACTTTGATTATTTTTAGATGTTACTGCTCGAGAAGGTTGAAAACTTAAGGGAAGAAGCAGAAGATGTGTTGGATGGTGCAGATGTGACGAAATAAATGGGTGTCATACATGTTATAATTCTGGAAATAATTATATTTCAACTGAAGACCTAGAATCATATTTTATATATTCTGCATAGAATAATAATTATATGATTTAAACAAATAGTAAAAAGAACAAGAAAGTTACAAGTACTGATTTTTGTTTTTAAGATATCCAATTGTTTATTTTTATAAAAGATTTTTAAATAACTTTGTTTAACTTTTTTTTTATAATTTTTTAATAAAATTTAATTCACACACTGTTTTATTTTTATCTTACCTTTTAAATATTTTCTTTTATTTTATATTCTCTGTAATACTGAGATATATCTGCTACACTCAGCAGTATATCGATGCCTCAGAAGCCAATCGGTGTAAGTTAATAAGTGTTTAAAATGAGATACTAAGATGTTTCTGAAAGTAGTTGCAGAAATATAAGTAGTTATTAAAAACAACTAAGCCGTCTTTATTTACCATAATATGGGTAATATACAGGGTGTCCAGAAACTCTACCGACAAACGAAGACAGGAGATTCCTCAGGTAAATTTAAGATAATTTAACCCAATTCACTTAGTCCGAAAATGCTTCTTAAGGGAGCTAGAGCTCTTTGAAGATGGCGTCTTGTAATTAGTTTTTCTTAAATACCTCCAGAACGCTTCTATTAAAAAAAACAAAAATTGGTACGCGTATTTATCTTCAAGATATAAATCTAATCGATACATTGCAAATTTCTAGTACCGATCATAGGCGTCCGTTTTGGGTAGGGCAACGGTTATTTTATCGCATAACTTTTTTATCTTTAACTTTTATGCATTTCTGACACTGGATTATTAATATG
Organism: Diabrotica virgifera virgifera; assembly: GCF_917563875.1. Lineage (NCBI taxonomy): Eukaryota > Metazoa > Arthropoda > Insecta > Coleoptera > Chrysomelidae > Diabrotica > Diabrotica virgifera. Next base: position 3,941,615 of record NC_065444.1, on the reverse strand, counting down.
TGAAGTATTCTAGTACTAAAAGATACTCTTGTTTTAAATCGGTAGGACACACCTTTTCTAGAAAAATCGATTTGAAAATTTTTCACTTTCTGAATTACAAAAAAAAAATTTCAAAAAAAAAACTGTTTAGAAAGACGAAAACTGGTACATTTATTTATATTCCAGAGATAAATCAATTTCATTAATTGCGAATTTCTAGTACTGGTCATAGGCGTCCGTTTTGGGTAGGTCAACAGTTATTTTGTAGCATAATGTTTTTGTCTTTAATTTTCGAGCATTTTTGACACTAGATTATTAAATTATGAGGTATTCGATTACCAAAAGTTACTCTTACTTTATGTTGGTAAAATACTTCGTTTTTTGTTGAAAAGTTCTTTCAATTTTTTTTCAAATTCCAAAAACGAAAAACTTTCAAATCGATTTTTCTAGAAAACGGTGCATCCTACCGACTTAAAGCAAGAGTACCTTCTAGTACTATAATACCTCACTATTTAATAATCCGGTGTCAAAAATGCATAAAAGTTAAGGACAAAAAAGTTATACGATAAAATACCCGTTGCTCTACCCAAAACGGACGCCTATGACCGGTACTAGAAATTTGCAATCGATGGAATCGATTCATCTCTGAAAAGTAAATATGCATACCAATTTTCGTTTTTCTAAATAGAAGCCTTCTGGAGGTATTTAAGAAAAACTAATTTCATGACGCCATCTTCAAAGAGCTCTAGCTCACTTCAGAAGCATTTTCGAACTAGGTGAATTGGGTTAAATTGTCTTAAAATTATCTGAGGAATCTCCTGTCTTCTTTTGTCGGTAGAGTTTCTGGACACCCTGTATTCATAAATACAAACAAGGAAATTATAATATTATATATACGCCAGTCAATGGGAGCAAGAATAGGATATTACCTCCGAATTCTATCCTACTGCATGGATTTTAATGAAATTTTGCGCCTAGCCTCTACTTATCTCCTAATTCAAAGTCTACCCTATGCCGATGTGTGCTTTTATCTTGGAGGTGGTTCCCACCCCTTCTTAGGATTGGAAAAATGTTTTGGTTAAAATTACCACGGAATTCGCTAGAGAACCTACGCTAGAGATTCCAAAAATAAATCGATTGAACCTAACTTACCTTAGTACAAGTGTGCACATAAAAAAAGTTATAGCCCTTTGAAGTTACAAAATTAAAATCGATTTTTTCCAATATATCAAAAACTAATAGAGATTTTTTATTGAAAATTCTCATGTGACATTCTTATGCCAGGAACATCTTACAAAAAAAAATTTTAATGAAATTTTTGCACCCCATAAAAATCGATTGTTCCCTTAAATCCTCCCAAACTTTTTTGTATGTTCCAATTCCAATTAAATTATCATCGTCGCACCGTTAGTTAAATACACTGTTTTTAAAACTTTTTTGCCTCTTAGTACTTTTTCGATAAGCCGGTTTTTATTGAGATGCGGCTTCATTTTTAATATCTTTACATAACAATTTTATGGGGGTTTTGTTCTTTAAACCCCCAAATGTTTGTGTACGTTCGCAATTAAACTATTATTGTGGTACCATTAGTTAAACACAGTGTTTTTAAAACATTTTTGTCTTTTAGTATTTTTTCGATAAGCAACAATTTATCGAGATGTGGCTTCTTTTTAATATATCTTAAAATATACCTAAAAATCTAAATTATAATTAATGCATTACCTAGTCTCCATAATCGTACTTAACCATATACAAATATGTGGTTACTTTGACAAATTAATATTCAAAATATTTCGATAAAAACTGACTTATCGAAAAAGTACTAAGAGTCAAAAAAGTTTTATAAACATTGTGTTTAACTAATAGCCAGGGAGGTAGTGTCAAATTTGACCGGATCATTTTAGCATGGCTGCTTTCTATTTATTTAGTTAGGTATTCCAAAGCTTATTAACAAATGATGTGTCAGCTGGCCCAAAACCGGGGATTTTAGACAAGAAAAGGTAAAATATGAAACTTGATGGAAAAACGCTACAACCTATGTCAAATATTTATCTACGTGACTTACAAGTCTTAATAGCCATGCTGGCTTCTCTCCTAGCTTTCACTCAGGCAATCTGGGTTCAAATCCTGGCGTTGAATTTTTTTTTGTTTTTAAAATTGACATTTTATTTTGAAAAATAATTATTTTTATAATACCACGTTTGTATTATTTATACGAGATAATATAAAAAAATCTGTATGTCCTTTATAGAATTATGCATAGAACTTATGAAATAGAACTATGCATTTGATCATAAATATTATGATTGACCTTAATAAGCAAAGTTGTTGTAAATGAACCCCTGAAGCTTCCTGAGTTAGTACGACCAATCTAAGTGAAAAGGGGGGTTGCCCTCCCCATCCCCTCCCGACATTTTTTTTATTTTTTGGACAAACTGTTTTTTCTTAATGTAATATGATGTAGAACCAAAAGATACATACAACCCTAATTTTTCACTTTTCTATCGCCAACCCCCATTTTTTAATAGTAATCTAAATATTTCCCTGTTCTCTATAATAGGTATATAAAAATGGATGTTTGTCTGTATGAGGAGCGAGTTCAATTAATACTAAATAGCTTTGTCATGAAATATATCCAGTAGTTACAGCCAATTCCTTCCAAATAGAAAATAGCTATCGAAAGTGTGCAAATCAATCAAAACACAATAAATCCAGTATTCCGCTGAATAACCCCCTTATTATAAAAATAATTATTTTTCAAAATAAAATGTCAATTTTAAAAACAAAAAAAAATTTCAACGCTAGGATTTGAACCCGGATTGCCTGAGTGAAAGCTCGGAGAGAAGTCAGCAAGGCTATTAAGACTTGTAAGTCACGACGATAAATATTTGACATAAGTTGTAGCGTTTTTCCATCAAGTTTCATATTTTACCTTTTCTTGTCTAAAATCCCCGGTTTTGGGCCAGCTGACACATCATTTGTTAATAAGCTTATTTGGAATACCTAACTAAATAAAAAGAAAGCAGCCATGCTAAAATGCTCCAGTCAAATTTGACAGAACCTCCCTGGCTATAACGGTAACACAAAAATAATTTTATTGGAACGTACACAAAGGGGGGTTTAAGGGAACAAACCCCCATAAATTTTTTATGGGGTGCACAAATTTCACCATAATGTTTTTGTACGATGTTCCTGCCATAAGAATGCCACATGGCCATTTTCAATAAAAAAATCTCTAATAGTTTTCGATATATTGGGAAAAATCGATTTTTATTTTATAATTTCAAAGGGCTGTAACTTTTTTATGTGCACATTTATAGTAAGGTAAGTTAGGTTCAATCAATCTATTTTGGGTCCCAGAATATGTGATTTAATTTATTACCTCTATTTTTGTTACACCCTGTATATGCATAAAACGAAAAGAAACAAGAGGTGTTTTATGCTACAGAAAAAAACAAAATTAAATTGAAAAGTCCAAAATATAGTAAACTATGGAGGAATGTAATTATGGAAGAAATCGTATAAGAATATTAACTGATAAAAACTAATTAAACTATCCAAAGAATTTAAAACATACAAGTTTAAATTACAAGAGTTAAATTATCATAATTATTAACTTTTAAATACATTTTGAAACCCATTACTAATAAGTAATTTCCCCGCCTATGAGTTTTGAAGTCTTGGTTGCCAACTTCGGACTAGTATTTATTTGTTCAAAACATAGATATATAATACTCTAGATTGCGCCCTGCGATCTTAAAATGGGTAACGGTTGCGACAGAGATAAATGAGCCTATTTGGTCGGTAGTCTCTTTTTAATTTAAGGGGAATATCGACGACGTGAATATCCCACTTTATCGAGTAATATGTGTTGACAGTTGGAGCGGGTGGTGACGGGAAATGGTCTTTGGTCTTCGGACGTGGGTAATCGTGGTTCGAATCCCATACCAACTTTACTTTTTTTATTTTTATTTAATCAATATTGCGTTTATTAGATATTTTTACATCTGAAAAATGGACCTAAGTAAATCTAGCAGATAATAAATGTATGTATAGTAAGTTAATATTGGAATACATAATTTGTGAACTGCATAGTAAAATAGAAGTCATTCGTTATTAATATAAATTCGTCCTTATTCGAATGATGTGAATGTTTGTTTTGCTTCTACTTTTTTAAAAAATTGTAACAATAGTTTCATACATAAAAATAATGTCTAATTACTTATAATTGAATCGGTCATTTCAAAAACAGCAAAGTCCACAATTTTCAGAAACTAACTTTTTGAGAGGAATAGACTCCTTTAAGATAAACGTTGTGTGCAAAAACGACACCAGTCCAGTAAAAACATTAGCAACAAAACTACAATATAACTCTGAATTTTGATGTCATCCATTTCATCCATCTTTCGACTATTAATAGTTAGTTTTCTTTGCTCTTCTGTAAAATTAGGAATATGTGACTCATGTTGGTTTTGAAATGACCGATTCAATTAATAAATCGATGGTACATTATGTTGATATTAATTATTGGTAATTTTTTACGAATATTTTTAACAATTAGGTACTTTATACTATTCTACAATTAACTTATTAAAAAAATAACATTGGCTTTTATATTTTTAAAAATCTATAGGTACCTATACAGTTTTTCTTATTTGTTATATATTTCTTTGGATAGATTTACTTTAGAGATGTAATAATATCTAATAAACGCAATATTGATTAAATAAAAAATAAAAAAAGTAAAGATTGGTACGGGATTCGAACCAGGATTATCCACGTCCGAAGACAAACGACCAGTTCTCGTCGCCATCCGCTCGAACTGTCAAACCATCTAAAATACTCGACGACAGAGTAGGATAGTAACGTCGTCGATACTCCCCTTGAATTAGAAAGAGACTACCGACCAAATAGGCTCATTTATCTCTGTCGCAACCGTCACCCATTTTAAGATCGTAAGGCGCAATCTAGAGTATTATATATCTATGGTTCAAAATGTCAATTTTGTTTGAAGTTTGAGGTTTGAGTTGAACAAATAAATAAAAGTGACATTAGGAAAAATAGGAAATGCAAATTATCACAAAATCATAAATATGTTTGAAGATGTTTAACAAAACTATAAATTTGATTAAATACCTAATAACTTAACTAAAACAAAGTTTAGTTTAATTCAACATGCAGGTAGAAATCAAACCCGAAGTGAATAGGGAATCAATAACCATAAAAGATGAACCCCAAGAAACTCCACCAAACTCCTGCATTAAACAGGAAAGTGATGTTAATATGGACATAGATGCTACACCAGTAATAAAACAAGAACAAAATGAAACAGTCAAAAGCGAATGCAAGGTAGAAACGGAAATAAAATCAGAACCCCTAGATGTTAGCATAAAAGAAGATGACTCTTCCTTTGAAGATGATGATTTGAATGTTTCGGTCGATGAACTTAAAGCCATCAGTGAAGATAAAGATGTGACTGTTATTGTAAATGAAACGACTACCTACAAATGTCAGCTCTGTGATACAATTTTCATAAAATACGAAGAATTTAAAGTCCACAGAAAGAATCATTATATTGAGAAAAGAAGGTAAGGTTTCAATTTTTATAGTTTATTTAGGGTATGGGTTACATTTATATAATACATTACAAACAAATGTCCAGTTTTATTATAGATTCTATTGACTCTTCAGTTAACGAACTATTGAAGATAATGAATGGGCTAACGCCCTGGCAAGACAGGGCTCATCCTCTCTGCCTGTGGAACCTGAACCTGTGATTGGGGTGCCCTTCAGTACTGGTTGGGGTAGTCTCAGGGAGGTTCCAGGACTCCTGGAACTGGACTCCAGGACTCCTGGGCCAGTTATGGAGGTATGAGACAGGCCAAGCTCCACATAGTGGGGCCATCCAAAAGTCTTACAGCCCAACTGCTTCTTCTAGCCCAACTGCTTCTTCAACCACCAAGCTCCCTGGTGGTTAGTGTGATCACTGGCACAGCCAGGTACGGATCCAAGGGGGGGTCAATGGCGTCAATTGCCCCCTCCTTGAGACTTCGCCTGGTGTTGCCTTTTTTTAAGAAAGAGATAATTACGATTGAGTTTTGTGTCCTGTTGATAACTGAATGAACAGAATTCCTTCTCCAAAGTACGTGTTCTCGGTCTTACTGTATGGTGTCGAGTCTTGGACTGAGAATAAAATCGATCTACTTACCTAAATCGCATTGAGGCTTTCGAAATGTGGTTATATAGAAGAATTTTAAAAGTATCTTGGGTGAAGAAGATTCGAAACACAATACTAGAACGTCTCAGCAAGACTACTGAGATTATAGAAGGCATCAAGAAGAGAAAAGTGGAGTATTTTGGACATTTAATGAGAAGTTTCAAATATAGGTTGCTACAAAATATTATGCAAGTGAAAATAGAAGGCAAACGCAGTAAAGGTCGAAAAAGCACTTCGTGGTTGATTTAGGGTGGCAGTGAATAAAATTAAGATAGCTATGATAGTAACCAACGTTCTGAAAGGAGATGGTACCTACATGAAAAAAAAATAAAGTAACAGCCCATACCGAAAAAGAATCCTGCGTACACAAGTGCCGAGAAAATTTTTATTTCATTGCCCCCTCCTTGCAAGGTTGCTGGATCCGCCGTTGGGCACAGCCATTGTAGACTCCAAATGCACCTTCATCTGCTTGGACTGGTGGATGGCTCACAGTACTGTCTATGTAATGAGTAGGAGGAAACCTCCTCACATATCCTCTGGCAGTGCCTGGCATTGGCCTAATGCCGAAGACCAGGTTCTTATGGACATAGTGATGCTATGATACTGTGATGCTTTATTATACTGTTACTAATTTTTAGTTTTGGTAGGAGGAATTCTTTTAAAAGTATTAATTGAAGAAAGAAATCAAAAGATTTCTACAATCAAACTAAGAACACAATTATATTATTTGGATGAAATAATATAATTTCTTTCTTTAATTATTTCATGCATATCTTGTAGGCTTGTGTAGTTCATGAGCGAACTAGTTCAAAGATCCGGCTCCGATACATGAACTAAACGAACTAGTTCGCCAGAGCTGGCTTAAACCGCTCAGTCGCTCAGTGAGTCATTTATTTATCGTAGCCCAGAGCTTCGCGTTTCGTTCGTCTATCAGTCAGGAGCGGTTCGATCTTCGAGTCGAGTCGAGACGTGACGAACGAAGTATCTGAGCTATGGAGCTGAGCGGGTAGGAAGGAAGGGCGTGAACTAAAGAAAAGAACTATGAACTAATATTGACTGATGAAACGATGAGTTGATGTGGGTGAGCATCAAGCATTTTTTTAAATAAATACAATTTAATTTGTCCTTTTTTTCTTATTAATGAATTTTGATCACATCCTTAAAAAAAGAATAATAAATTTTGTAATAAAATAATTTTGATGTTAATATAAATTAAAATCGGCCTTATCAAAAATAAACTTATGCACAAACGATAAATCAATCTTACGTTTTGCTCATCTGTTCTCATGTAACTCTTTGTGCTAATGAACTAGTGAACTAAAAGAGCGAACTAGTTCACTTCTTACATTTGAACTAAACTGAGCGCTCTTGATGATGAACTATTATGCCCAAGCCTAATATCTTGTAATATATTATTAGGTCAAAATGCCTACATAAACTGATATTGACATCCTAATAAAATTTTGTCGTTTTGACCCATTCGTAGACACGATAATATATGTAGATAGATAGTAATTTTCCTTGTAAGTGTCTGCATATGCAGTCATGTCCGCGAACGGGTTAACATGTATTGAGCAATCTGCTGTATTGAAGAATAAAATACTTTTCACCATTCTGGTATTGCTTACACATGTGCTTACTTTTATTGTAGATGTCATCTATGCAACAAAGTATTGAAGAGTCTTTCGTTATTGGAAGAGCATGTTAACAAACATATGGGTTTTAAACCTTACAAATGTGACGAGTGCGCAAAATATTTTTTATCAAAAAATCATCTCAGTTTGCATAAAAGATGCCACAATAAGGATGAAATCTTCAAATGCAATCAATGCAACAAACATTTTAAAAGTAGTGGTTCTCTTAGAAGCCATCGGTTAGTTCATTCCGAAAAAGTTATTGATGATTTAAAATGTAAAGTAAGTATGACTTACAAATTAGAAATTAACATTGTTGCAAACTTCTTCTTTCTTGGAAACTCCTTAATGCCCAGTTTGGGCATCGACGTGATATTTTCATATTTCTAGTACCCACTTCTTCCATCCCTTCCAGTCTCTAGCGAGTTCTTTCATTTGTTAAAATGATTTTCCTTTTTCTCTGCCTATTTTTAGTGTTTGTTCCAACCATCCCATCCTTGGTTTTCCCTTTCTTTTCTTCCTGTATCTCTTGGATTCCATTATCCATACTAGTCTGCTCTGTTCCATCCCAATAATGTGTCCAAACCAGTTTAATTTTCTTCTTTTGATTTTAGATTCTATCGGTTCTTGCTTCATTCATTTCTTATGTAATAATTTCTGATATGATCCATTTTTGTGACACCAGCTCTTATCTTAGTTGTTTCATTTTCCCTGCGTTTAGCAAGCTGTACACTTTGGTGTTCTTGACCCATGTTTCGCTTGCATACAACAGTGTTGGTATTGTATTATACTACACTATACACTGTGAGCTTAACTTCTCTTTCTATTTCTTGTTTTCCAAATATCCTGTTGTTTAGTTGCTTTCTTCACTCTGATATCTCCTGATCAATTGTTCCGTCTCCTGATAACACTACTCCTAAATATTTAAAAGTTGATACTGTCTCAATTTGGTTTTCCTTACAGTAAAGTGGAAAAGAGTTCCGGTCATCAACTTTTGATTTGTTTAACTATCATACTTCTTGTTTTCTTAATGTTATTTCCATCTTTGATTTTCTAATTCTCTCAAAGTTGTCAAGTCTTTGTGGTATTAAGTTCAAATATCCCACCTTAATGTGCAGATGGTTTGTAGCCCTTTTATAATTTTTCAGAATTTTATCCATTACTAGGAAGAATAATACTGGGCTAAGGTCGTCACCTTGCTTTATTTTCTATTAGTCCATTGAAATGTTACATTTAGTGTGCATTTCTTAGAGGAGTCAATTTTATTTCTTTAATGTGTAGGGGGGTTCAGTAGAAGCTTAAGTTCAAGTTTTTGGGGTTGAGGCCCTTGTCCCCCGGCCGCCATCTTGGAAAAAGAGGTGCAAAGGGCTTTCGCGCTGTATCTTGTAAACTAGCTACCCTACAGAAAATTTAATTTTACATAAAATGAAGCAAATTAAATTTTCTACAATTTTATATCTATTACTTTTTATCGTAAAGTGACCAACAAAAAAGTTATAAACAAAAATAAGAGAAAATTTTGTAAGAAATTTCCTTTTGGAGGTTATAACTTTTGTTATGTTCATTTCACAATAAAATAACATCATAGCGATTTTGTAGAGGATTTTTCAATAAACAATTTTCACTATAAAGTTGTTTAATTTTATTTATTATCTAGGTTTTACAGCGCTCCAAACTTGATCAGATTCTCGAATTCTCATAGAAAAATAATGCTTTTCTACTATATATTAGACGAGCGGCATTAACCGTTATGCCAACCACGAAAATCAAATTTAAGGTGAATGATCAATTTTGGTCTATTTTTATGTTTTAGAGGTCGCTGAATCCGAATATGAAGTTTATTTTTATCTAGAGTTGGTGGAACATGTTAAAAAAATAAATTTTATACAAAAATGCCAAAAATCAATTTTGATGATTTTTCAAATTTACCTCGCTGTATCTTTGGTCGCTGTAAATATTTCCTTTTAAAAATTTTACTGTGTCATCTTTGAAGTACGTTGATAACAATGAAATTTGTCCAAAATGTTTAAACACATTAAAAAAGGAGTTGTTAATTTATTAACATTTTGTAATCATATTTCGTTAGTTTCATGTTTACTTAAAAAAGTTGAGTGACAAACTTTTTAGTTTATAATTTTAACCGACACAACAATAAAATATAGTTCATGAAGAAGTTTTTTGGAAAATTTTAAGTCAAAATATATAATAGGAAAAAAGTTATGTTACTTCATATACAAGCAGCACACCCCAAAAAACGCTTATACCTCGAGATCCTGACCACGATGTGGTGAATGGCTAATTTTTATCATACTTTATGATTTTGATATCAAAAATCGTTTTTTTTGCTCTGCTTAAGAATTTTGCATTTTGCGGTTGCGTCATTCTTCTTCTGAAGCGGCGAATTTGTCCTCAAACAACTTCTTGGGCCTTTTCTATATATGCTTAGAGTTATAAGTTTTATAGTGGGAAGAAAGGTCAAAAACAGATTAATAATAACATAGGAATGTTAAAATCATAATAAATTGTATGAATAAAAAATATATATACCTAGATAGAAAAGTAAGCCTAACTTTTGTTTTTATTGTATCACTATGAGAATTCGAGAATCTGGTCAAGTTTGGAGCGCTGTAAAACCTATATAAATAAAAATAATTAAACAAATTTATAGTGGAAATTGTTCGCTGAAAAGTCCTCTACAAAATTGCTATAATGTTATTTTATTTTAAAATGAACTAAAAAAAGTTATAACATCCAAAAGGAAACTTGTTAAAAAAAATTTACATATATTTGGTTATATCTTTTTTGTTGGTCACTTGACGATAAAAAGTAATAGAAACAAAATTGTGGAAAATTTAATTTGCTACATTTTATGTTTACTTAGATTTTCCGTAGGGTTGATAGTTTACGAGATATAGCGCGAAACCCCTTTGCACCCCATTTCCAAGATGGCGACCGGGGGACAAGGATGGCGACCCCAAAAACTTGAACTTAAGCTTCTACTGATCCCCCCTACACATTAAAGAAATAAAATTGACTCCTCTAAGAAATGCAAGGTACGGCCTAAAAAATGTAACATTTTAATGTTACATTTTTAATATTGATATTGATTATTCCCTTATTATTAATATTGAATTCATTTGATCTTATACCGTTTATTTGTACCATGCCAGAGACTTTGTCATAAATGCTCTTAATTACGTTTATTATTTTCCAAGTACAATTTTTTTAGTTTCTATTAATAAATATGTTTTAGGTTTGTGGTTACAAATCACAAAAAGAAGCGGAGCACAAAGAACACATGTCTGAGCATGCTACAAAAGAGGAGCTTAAATGTGGCATGTGCAATAAACCTTTTAAAACAGAGCGTGGACTTGAAAGTCATTTGAGTACTCATAAAGAGCTGAAGTTTCCTTGTGAATATTGTGGAAAGATTTATCCGTCAATGTACAGGATCAAGAGGCATATTAAAAGAGCGCATGTTCCTAATACTTGTACACAATGTAAGGAGGTATGTATGTATGTTTTTAAAAGTCACAAACTATGCTATAATGTGCTGTCTGTAGATTTGTGTTTAGAATTGGTTAATTCTGCTAAAGAAATTCCTGTAAGACAGATTCATGTCAATAACTACCCAGTGATCATTAAGAATATTCATATTCCCAGTACTACTTTACGGGGTTGAAGCATGGACCCTGACAGAATCGCTTTTAAAAAACCTAGAAGCATTTGAGATGTGGGTCTACCGCCGTATTCTGAAGATCAGTTGGGTAGAAAGAGTCACAAACGAAAGGGTTTTGCAAAATTTGAATAAAAGTTGCAAAGTAGTGAACACGGTTAAAAGGCGCAAATTGGAATACTTTGGTCATATAATGCGTCACCCGGAAAAATATGACATACTTCACATTGTCATGCAAGGTAAAATAATGGGAAAAAGAAGTGTGGGCTGCCGTACAACTTCTTGGCTTAAAAACCCACACCAATGGTTTGGGAAAACTAGCATTGAACTATTTCGTGCGGCTGTAAATAAGACAATGATTGTTAATATGCTGGGCAACATGAGAGCCAACGATTGACAAGTGGTCTCGGCACCTTAAGAAGAAGAAGATCATTAAGAAACTGACGAAAGTAGGAACCTGTATACCTCTGACGTCCATAAATCGTCAGACGACAACACCTGATAATTCTAATGAAAAGTTTGACCAAATGGTTGCACTTGCAGGCCAGTCTCTATATCAGGAGGGGAAAATGAAATTAAGTGAATTTCTTTGGCAGTATCATGAAATATTCGTACTGAAAGGAGGAAACACAGGAAGAATTATGGTTGTCCAACACTGACAATTACCAAATGCGAGCACAGAGGAACCTGAAAGTATTGTTTAAGAAATGAAGAAGGATGGGGTGATAGAACCTTCTACCATCCCATGGGTCTCTTTGGTTCTCTCCTCTTCAACAACATAGACGGAACGACGAGGTTCTGTGTGGACTACTATATGTTGAACAATCTTACCAAGCAGGATAGTTATCTTCTAAAAGTAAATTGTTTTCTACATTGGTTGGCAGGTAAAAAAAATGGAGAAGACAGATTTGAGAGGCTTATGGAAAATGTATTGGGAGGGATATCTTGGAAAACGTGCCTGGTGTATTTAAATGATATAATCGTCTTGAGGGAGACTTTTGAAGACCACCTGAAGAATTTAGAAGACGTTTTTAATTTAAAGCTGCCCAATTGATGTTAAACCCCAAGAAGTGATATTTCAAAGTTTCTATTTCAAAGTAAAGTCAGTTATGTAGGTCATACAGTCAGCAAAGAAGGAGTGGCTGTGGTTAAGGGAAAAATCGATTCCATTAAGGAATGGCCAGATCCAACTGACTCGGACTGATAAACATTAATAAAAATATTTGTCATAAATATATTAACCCTTAAAGGCCCAACCTTTTTTAGGTTCCATGTACGCCCAAGGGTGGGTAAAAAATGTCCACCTCGAAAATAGCTAATATATTTATTGAGAGTTGTTGAAAATGGATTAAACTTAAGAATCTTATGCTTAATAAACACAGCATCTTCTAAAATATTAATATAAACAATTTACAAACCTTACAACAAAATTACAATGTACATCAAAATTAACATACCAGTAATTCAGATTTGTCGATTTTCTCCATATTCTTTCTTTCAGCCTCCTCATTGGCGGATAATTATGTAGATTATGTAATTATACATCGATAATTATATGGATTATCTTCCTACCAACGAGAAATTATATAGAAACCTTTAGTAACAAGTTTTGCCAAGGGTGTACTTTTTATGCCCATCCATATTTAACTCAAGATGCTGCCTTTATTTTCAAAAATATTGGTAGAACCAAATTAACATTCGATAATGGGCTGTCTTTTTAACAATAAATAATTTTTAAAAAAAATTTAAACACGTAATAAATATGTTACAAGACAATACGCATTAGGTGGACATTTTTTACCCACCCTTGGGCGTTTAAGGGTTAAAGGACTGATAGGCATGATATGGATTTTAGGTGAATGTGATAAGAAATCTTTAAACCCTTTAAACGTTTAAAGAACTTTTTAAACTCTCAATTTTAAAAAAGTCGACATAAATCAGAACACCTGTACTTAGGCATAGGAAATCCTTATGAAAGTACACCTTATTTTTTTACGGACAATCAGAAAATGCAATAATATACAAGAAATACAATTTTGAAACGACCCAATTTATTGAAACATCCTGTATATTTCAAAATAATTTTCTATAAACTACAAACCACTTTCTAGTTGATAGTGTTTCACCCTGTATAATCTCTTTCTTCAATAAAGCAAGTTTTTTTCAGGTATTTCATGACAGATTCCTGTTTAACAAACATATTAAGCAGCATAATGAACAAAAGACGTTTGAGTGTGAATACTGTCAAAAAAGTTTTGACAAAGCCAAAAATCTGGCCGAGCATATCAGACTTCAGCACAAGCAAGATGGAGAAAAGAAGAAATGTCATATTTGCGGAAAGGAGTTTATAAATAGTTCTTTACTTAGGAATCACGTTAAAACTCACGACAAATGTTTCAAATGCACTTTTTGCGACAAAGTCTTTTCTTCTAGGTAAGTTTGCTTCAGTTGCTCATAACTTGAATGACTAACGAACACTTCTTAAAATTGTCTCAACAATTTTCTTTCTTTCTCCCTTCCTTTTACACTATCAAGGTCTCGGATTTGGGCTAGCTATTTCTTTGGGCTAACTAAAAGTTTCTTTAAATTTTAGGTATAACCTAGAAACTCACAACGTGACACATTCAGGTGCAAAGAATTTCAAATGCGACATTTGCCAAAACCATTTCGCCAGTAAAACTAGTCTCAAGAATCACCTCGCTACACATTCCGAAGAAAGAAGATACCAGTGTGAAATCTGCGCCAAAACTTTCAAGACGACTCGTAGACTGTATACACACAGTTTGAGTCATACAACTGGGGAAAACCATGAGTGTCATATATGTCTTCAAAAGTTTAAGTAAGTATTCTGGTTTTCGTTTGCTAACGTTCTTGTACTAATAAGGTTCTTGAACTCCTAATTAGAGCATAGAGCTTCAGTAAAAACGCGCCATCGAGTTCTATTTTGAGCTAAGGTCTTCACCACATTCCAAGGCTTTCCTTGACCTCTTATCTAGTCCATAATTGATTATCTCCAAGTTTGTGCTGGGCGACCTTTTTCTGTTTCCTTGGGGATTCCAGTCTTTGTAACACTGGAGCTATTTTTTACTCCTTCTGTACCTCCGTTTTCTGTTATGACACTTTCAAGATACATAAAATTTTCCACATTTTCAATCTGCATATTGTTAATAGTAAATAGTATGTTATTTCTTGCATTTATTCTGATGTATGCAGTTTTATTAATATTGTAGTTTTGAATATCGGCAATTCGGTCTTCGGGAAATGAAACTCTATTTGTTATATCTCAATATTTCGTCACTCTTTTTGTGACTTCGTCAGGAGAAACTGTAAATTTATTGTGATTATAAATTAACAAAAGAAAAATATTTCGTTACTTACAACTATAAGAGAAAGAATTTAGGTTTGGAACATATCATTACATTGACTTATAAAATTATGATGTTAGATTTTGGCATATTTGGGAGTTATGGTAACTGTAATAAATTTTATTTTAATAGAATGTTGTCTAATATTGAACATTTTTTAGTGAATTGGTTAAAGTAAACCAGAGAAAGAAGTATTTTCGAAATTTTACGTTTGAATGGTTATATTAATAGTAGAAAAATTAGAAATATCATGAGTATGATAAATTGGTGTATAAAATGTAATTAATGGTACATAGTGAGTTAGTATAAGACTAAAAGGTTTTAGAAATTGAATAAGAATTAATATAGATGAATATTGGAAGACTAATTGAGTAATTTGTTTGAATTTTTAAACTTTGGGAAATTTTTAAATGTTATTTATTATTTAGAATGTTACAGTAAATATTACTCATATGGTTGGTGTCAGTCTTATAATTTATAGATTTAGGAGTTTTGTTAATGTGTACCATTTCAAGAAAAAGTCGTTTTTTATAATTGTCAATTTGTTCTACGATTTTTATATTGTTAAAATCAAATTTATATCCTGTATTTAAGTGGTGTTCTACTAAGGCACAAGAGTTCTTTCTGGTATTACAGTCACTTTTATGTTGAGTGACACGTTGTTTAAGCCATTGTTTACTTTGACCAATATAACAGCCTTGACATCCAATGCAACTAATTTTATAAATTATGTTGCTCATTAATGCGTTTGGAGTATTAGCTTTTATAAAATGTCAAAGGTCAAAGTAAACAATGGCTTAAACAACGTGTCACTCAACATAAAAGTGACTGTAATATCAGAAAGAACTCTTGTGCCTTAGTAGAACACCACTTAAATACAGGATATAAATTTGATTTTAACAATATAAAAATCGTAGAACAAATTGACAATTATAAAAAACGACTTTTTCTTGAAATGGTACACATTAACAAAACTCCTAAATCTATAAATTATAAGACTGACACCAACCATATGAGTAATATTTACTGTAACATTCTAAATAATAAATAACATTTAAAAATTTCCCAAAGTTTAAAAATTCAAACAAATTACTCAATTAGTCTTCCAATATTCATCTATATTAATTCTTATTCAATTTCTAAAACCTTTTAGTCTTATACTAACTCACTATGTACCATTAATTACATTTTATAGATCAATTTATCATACTTCATGTCCTTTCTAATTTTTCTACAATTATTATTACCATTCAAACGTAAGATTTCGAAAATACTTCTTTCTCTGGTTTACTTTAAAGAATTCACTAAAAAATGTACAATATTAGACAACATTCTATTAAAATAAAATTTATTGCAGTTACCATAACCCCCAAATATGCCAAAATCTAACATCATAATTTTATAAGTCAATGTAATGATATGTTCCAAACCTAAATTTTTTTCTCTTATAGTTGTAAGTAACGAAATATTTATCTTTTGTTAATTTCTAATCACAATAAATTTACAGTTTCTCCTGACGAAGGCACAAAAAGGGATCTACGAAAAAAGGTCGCCAACAATTGGTCGAGCGAAAAAATGTCGCGCACATTTGAGCGCGTATCAAAAGGTCGCCGGCGAAAAAACAGCGCCGACGAAATAAGGTCGCGTGCAATTGATCGCGCGAAAAAAGATCGCGTCAGAAAATATGTTTTCATTTGCATACTTTAACTTTCCTTCACACTTAATTCAGGCTTAGGTCAGATTTAGATGATGCAATAGAACTAAAGGATTGCTGTTAAATAATGACCCAAACAGTTAAATATTTTCTTATTAGTCATTTTAACCTATTGGTAAAAAATATTTCGTCAACCCAATATTGACTTCTAAATGACTTTAGTTTTATTTTCCACTTTAAATAATAGGAAAATAATTGGAAGTAAATAATCCTATTTGAAATTGATCATGTAAAATGTTCGACCAATTTAATGGTCGAATTAAGGTAATTTTAACTGTAAATGTTGTAGGGAAAGTACCTAGAGGTATTATTTCACGACTTGGCAGTGTCGCAAAATTTACCCTTGGTTATTTAAGAGTAAGTTTTAATATAAGCTTAATATATTTTACAGGGTATATACTACATATAGATAGGGTAGGTTAAGGGCTACCATCTTTATTAAAATAAAATTTCCCAAATAAAATAATGATATTGTGGTTAAAAATTATATAACAGGCACAATTTCATTAATACATTGTCACTGGTGAGTACTTATTGAAGATATCATAGTTAAAGAATACATTTATATTAATAACAGATTTGCATACTTTAACTTTCCTTCACACTTTATCCAGGCTTAGGACTGGCAGTTAGTAACTGGCGTGTTTAAAAGTTTTTTTAATTTTAATTTTTTTATTTTTTTCTAATTTTTATTTTTTTTTTTTATTTTTATTTTTTTGTGTTTTTTTAATTTTTATTTTTTTTTTGTTTTTTAAAAATTTTTTTTTTAATTGTTTTTTAGTTTTTTATACTTGCAGTTGAAAATTTTGGGCAATTCCTCTTAAATATTCTAGATTTGGCCGGTTCCCGTATTGCAAACAAATCGTTTTTATTCGCCGCGCTGTATCTTTATAAATTTTTTTTTGAGGTTGTTGGTTTCCAGCTATGTATTGCTCCACTTTTAATCGATTTAAACTCTCTTCTTTCTTTAGCCCCGTAATAAACTTCCATAGATTTGGGTGTGCTGCATTTAATATCGAGGAGAAGCTGTTGTGCCAACCTTCGACAGCATTATTAGTACGCGGTAGATCTTCCTCTATAAATTCGAAGCAATTCCAAAGATTCCTTGGAAACATTGGCGGTCTTCTTTGTTGTCGTCGATCCAATCTGCCTATCCATACATCCTCAAAGTAGTTTATTAAAGGTGTTAGTAAATTTTCATTTTGAGTGTAAAACTCGCTGTCCAGTAGCTCTCCGAATGTTGCAACAACATCTACTTCAGGTACGAAGGCTAGGGCTGCCAATTGTCGCAGATGTAGAGCAAAATTCGCGTCTTCTGTATAAACTTGTTGCAGTCCTGTACCTTGCATGTTTCTCCACAAACATTGTGTGAAATGAAAGAAACATCCACGGATTCTGACTTCAGGAAACTCTTGTTGTAAAGCATTAATTGCTGCTTTTTCATAATCCACCATTATTGTTGTAGGACGTAAACCTGGTCGTAACGTTTTTAATTCATGGAAGAGTCGAGTGTATGTTGCCTGAGTTTTATTAGGAAGTAGAGCAAAAACAGTTGGAATAACGTTGCTATACTGTACGCCATGTATTGTATACAGCTGACCAAACAATAGAGGAGTACATGTGAATGTTCCATCGGCATACCAGTGTTCACAGCTCGCCATCAAAGTTAAATTTCTTTCAGTGGAAAATATTAAAATTCTCTGTTCGTTTGGACCACTGTCAAATAAAAGAAACGGTTCGCCGTTATTGTTTCTGGTGTATTCTTCCGGAATAATAAGCTCTGTTAAGCTTCTTGGATTTGCCGGAATAGCTTCCACTCTTTGGCGTGTGTTCTGAATAGTTCGCTTTAGGGATGAAATAGAAGGTAGCTGCCCAGTTGCACCCACAGACACTTCTTGTGAAACGGTAGCTATGATTCCTTGTGTTGTTAGTTCAACTTGATGAGCCAGTTCTTTCATTCTGTTACAAGCCTTTTTTGCTTCTAATATTGACGCATCGGCAACGTGGTTGTGACTTGTACTTTTCACTACTTCATCTCCCACTGTGTGAACTCTCCCGGTACATTTATGCTTATTGTACTGAGCGCACTTCCAAATTGTCTTTTGATCAATCGTTTTTTCCTTTCTATGGATATATCCATTATACACCAACATATTGGCACCTTTTTGACTCTTTACGTAAGTTAAGACCATCTTGACAAATCGACAAGCTAATGAATAATGAGATATACGATATTTTTCCCATCTTCTTATACATCCAAAATACATTAAAAAGTAATAAAAGTACGTTTCACGAATATGGAATAATAATTACCACATTAGTGAATAACGCACAATTAGACAAAGAACTTTTGTACAATATTTATTTTAGCATTTCCAATAATGTCTTATCGTAATGACTTCATGGAATTCCTAATAAATACCTACACAATAAGGTGCCCTTATCTAAACTACTTATTCTTCACTAATCTGCATAACGACTTTCTACTAAGAACCAATTATGCTAATTACCGGTCTCTGAAAATACCAAAAATAGGTAAACTGGTACCTGGTATTCGTTTGTATGTAATATATACTGTAAATAGAACTATTATTACTGTACATTTTTAACGATATCCGATTAGGAAGAGCAAACACTTTTAAACACGCCAGTTTTTTGCTGACAGTCCTAAGCCTGTAAAAAGTGTGAAGGAAAGTACCTTTCTGAATTTAGATCCATATATTAAAATTATTCACGTAGAACAAAAAAAATACTTTCTTCATGTTAAAAATTGTTCAATTTTCAAGTATATTCACTGGAATAACCTGAAAATACCATATGAAATAATTTCCCATTCTCCTATATTTCCCATCTTCCTACACATCCAAAATACATTAAAAAGTATTTAGATATACGTTATTTTTCCCATCTTCTTATACATCCAAAATACATTAAAAAGTAATTAGATGGAATTCCAAGACTAATCGGCTCATAATGCATAAAGTTAAAGTATGCAAATAGAATTTCTTTAGAACCTTTTTGAAAACCAATTGAATGGTTTTAATAATGTAAAACATGACGCGATCTTTTTTCGCGCGATCAATTGCACGCGACCTTATTTCGTCGGCGCTGTTTTTTCGCCGGCGACCTTTTGATACGCGCTCAAATGTGCGCGACATTTTTTCGCTCGACCAATTGTTGGCGACCTTTTTTCGCGACACCCACAAAAAGAGTGACGAAAAATTGAGATATAACAAATATAGTTTCATTTCCCGAAGACCGAATTGCCGATATTCAAAACTACAATTTAACACAGTACGGTCGAAAACATTTGTACAAATAGTTTTATTAATATTGATTTTCAAACCTATTTTGTTGGCTTCAGTTGGAGAGTGTTTCCAATTGGTCAGCCATTTTGGAACCTTTGTCCGAATACCTATGTGACAGATACCATTAGTGTATTATAGATCGCTTGGGCGTGTCGTTAACGTTTATTGTATACCTCTTGTGTCGAGAGTCTTGTTTGGAGAGAACATAGTCTACAGATATGTTAAAAAAACGGAGAAAGCATGCATCCCTGTCTGACTCCAGTAGGTATGTTAAATTCGTCACTGTTAATCTCATTGTGTGTCACTATGCATTTTGCCTTAGTGTACAGTGATCTTGTAATGGAAATAATTTTTTTGCTGTATGTTTTTTAGCTCTAAAATTTTCCTTATCACAGCATGAGATAAGGTGTCACAAGCCACGCTCGAAATCGACAAAAAACATGCATAAGAGTGTGTTTCATACAACCGATTGTTCCATTATTATTCTCACAGTATTAATGTGGTCAATGCAGGAGGATTCTGGTCTAAAGCCTGCTTGATCAGCTCGAAATTTAACTTTATTTGTTAATCTTTTCATTATGATGGTTGTGAAAATTTTATTGATGGCGGTAAGCAAGGTTTTTCCTCTCCAATTATTGCACACTGTGAGTTTGCCCTTTTTTGGATGCTTGATAATGTTACCATGTTATTGTATTTATGTAACAAGAAATTGTTTTCAGGCTCAAGCAGTATCTCAAAGCTCACATGTACAGACATTCCAACGTAAAACCATTTCAATGTGATATTTGCAAGAAACGTTTCAAACACAAGAAAACCAAAGAAAAACACATGAAAATCGGCAAACACCAAAAAGTCTCAGAAGAACACGATTGTGACTTTTGCGACGAATCCTTCAAGACGAGAGAGTTACTTCTCGATCACTTCGCCGAAATACATCACGAAGAAAACGTTATGAACGAATACGACGAAGAAGACTCGAAGAATGAAGATAATAAGATTACCAGTGAAGAGGAGAGTATGGTTGTTGATAAAAGTATTGCTAGTGATAGTGAAAATTCCTATCTAGTCGAAGCTGTAAACTAGATTTTGTGTTCGTATTGAGTAGGGTTAAGTAACGTAGTGAATTTTGTATTTTAAGATTTTTATTTGTTCTTTTCTCATTTGTTTTTTGGTGCTTGTTTTTGTAAGTTTAGGTGAATACATTTTTGTGAAGTGAGATGTCCCTTCGTCCGGTATTAAGGGGGTACTCGCTCACTACAACCTACGTAAATCATCACATGTAAAGTATGCTTCAATAATTAGTAATTAAATTACTTAAATTATAAAAATTAACTAGACACAAAAGTAATGCAACTAAAAATGCCAAATGCATTTGGATTGGATTGTATTAGTTTTATATGTACCTACATAATTTGTCGGATGTGATTTTCGTGTAATATAAATTTCCATGACTGTCGTACTGTAATTTATAAAGTTTAAATATAATCAAAAATGATCGCAATTTGTTTTTATTTCAAAACCAAAAAGTCCAGCAAACATCAATCATTACAGCTTACATTATATCTACTTATAATCATTGTTTTTATCTTCTTGATATTTATTTTCAAACCCAAAGCTTCAATTGCAAGAATTGGATTATTTTAAAGGCAAGAAGATCTTCAATGTTATCTGCCACTATCGCTGTATCATCGACATACGTAATGGTGTTAATAAATATCATCATCATCATCATCAATGGCGTTACAGCTCTTTATGAGCCAAAGCCTTCTTCAGAACAATCCTCCATTCGCCCCTGTCTCTGGCAACTCTTCTCCATGTTCTAGTTTTAATAGATTTTAAATCATTTTCTAAGTTGTCTTGGTACCTAAGTCTCGGTCTTCCTCTTGTTCGTTGTCCTATCGGCCCTCTTCAGTCAAAAACTTTTCTGACTATGGCATCTTCCTCTCGCCTGATTACATGACCTATCCATCTAAAGCGTGCTAACTTAATGAATTTTACGTCAGGTTCTCCAAAACTTCTATACAACTCAAAGTTGTAACGCCTGCGCCACAAACCTTGTTCTTTTATGCCTCCATATATTCGTCTTAGTATTTTTCGCTCAAAACGTTTGAGCAGTTCTTGGTCATTCTGTGTAAGTGACCAAGTTTCTGAGTCATATGTTAGCACTGGTCTTATTATTGTTTTGTATACAGTCAGTTTAATTTTTCTAGGCATTTTTGAGGCCATCTGTCTTCTTAAGCCTTAGTAACACTTATTGGCGAGTACTATTCTTCTTTTAATTTCTTCACCGACATTGTTATCTTTAGTTAGCAGCGACCCTAAGTATATGAAGGTGTCGATACCTTCCAGATCTAGGTTTTTGTTCCAAGTCTCTTTCACTATTTCTTACTAACACGACATCATCAGCACCATGGGATGTTACCCTGTAGTTTCGCTGTTATCTGGTCCAAAACTAATGAGAATAAATACGGACTAAGCACAGAGCCTTGGTGCAATCCTACTTTCACATGAAATTTATCAATCTCTCCCACACCTGTCCTAACACTAGTCGTTACTCCCTCATACATATCCGTCACAATCTTTACATATTCACCAGGGACTCCTTTCTTATTGAGTGCCCACCACAGAATCTCTCGAGGAACTCTATCATATGCTTTCTCAAGATCAATGAATACCATATGAGCGTTTGTTTCTTTACTCCTGTATTTTTCCATCAACTACCTTATAATGAAAATTGCATCTGTTGTTGATCTGCCCTGCATAAAGCAAAATTGATTCTCGGATATTTTGGTCTCTTCACGTATCCGTCTATCAATTACTCTTTCATATTTTCATGGTGTGGCTAAGCTTATAGCCCTGTAGTTTGTATATTGTTGTATATCTCCCTTGTTTCTGTAAACAGGTACCAGTATACTGCTTCTCCATTCGTCTGGCATTTGTCCAACTTCCATAATTCTATTAAATAGGCCTGCTAGCCACCTTGTTCCTGTCTCTCCCAATGCTCTCCATACTTCCCCAGGAATATCATCTGGTCCTACCGCTTTTCCTTTCTTTATTTTTTGAAGCGCTTGAGCCACTTCCTCGTTTGTTATTTTGGTGACCATTGACTCCGTTGACTCTACAGGCTGTCTGTCAAATTCTTCATTTAATAAGCTGTCAAAGTACTTTCTCCATCTCTTTTTGACATCCCTTTCGTGAACTAGTATTTTATTATTTTCATCTCGGATACATCTAATCTGATTAAAGATAGTACCATTCAAGATAGTAGATTTGTTAAAGATAGTTGTGTTGGGATACACGGCATCTCTTAGTAATCTTCTTATTAAAACAAATCCTTTTAATAATTAAAAATGTCTTTAGCAAAACAAACTACGTTTGTTGATAGTAAATACGATCGACCTACATTAGCACATAGCGGTGTAACAGTTTAGGTTTGACCAAGGTCGGTTTGAAATAACAATAGTATTCATATTTTTATAACCCAGTCGACTCAGCGCTTTTAATCAAAACAATCTTACTTTCATTATATACCAAAACAATAACAGGAGAATACCGATTATTAGTTCTAATTCCATCGCGAACAGTAAGTCATTAATATTTGAGATCCCAAAGGGAAAACATCACAGCTACTGAGAACTAACGTACCACCAGCTCTTTACCGTTTGTACTCTAACTTACAAAATAAATGTATCTACGGTGATACGAGTTATTTCATCAACCCTTATGGTAGGGGGTAACCAACCCTTAATTATCTAAGGTGGCTCAGAAGGTAGGAGCCACCATATAGTACCATTCGTAGTAATCTGGGACTCTCGAATTATTTTTTCTAATGCCAGGTTAAATAAGAGACACAATAGTCCATCACCCTGTCTTAGTCCATTTTTGCAATGGAAGGATCTTGAGAGATTGGATTTTTACCATGCTCTCTGCACCTGTGAGTGTAAGTTCAGTTAATTGGACAAGATGAAACGGTATTCGAAATTCTACCATAGCAAGTAGAAGTTTATTTCTATTAAGGGAGTCGTATGCGGCTTTGAAGTTCAAGAATATGTGGTGGGTGTCGACGCCGAATTCTAGGGTTTTTTCAAGGATCTGCCTCACTGTAAATATCTGGTCCGTGGTTGATTTATTAGGACGGTGTTAATAAATATGCCGTTTACTTTAATACCCTTATTGGAGTCTGCAAAGGCTTTTTCTACCTATAAGCCTTACTCTCGTTTTTTATTGAGAAATCTTCCTTTTTGTTGAAATTTTGAAGAGTTACTGTTGGTGTCTGGTTCCAATACAGATTAGTGATATTTCTTATATCCTTCGCATCCAATCCCAACTCTTGTAGATATTTTATCATTAGTTCGTGTTTTATGTTATCGAATGTTTTCTCATAATCGATAAAACGGAGAAAAACATCGTTTCTTTGCTCTAAACAATTCTGTATTATTGTTTGCATACTAAAGATCGCCTCTCTCGTGCCAAGTGCATGTTTGAAATCAAACTGACTCTTGCCACTGACCTTTCCACATTTCTTAAATAATGTTGTGTGTGTGTAGTATTCTGAAGAAAAGTTTTAAAAAATGGCTCATTAGTCCTGTTAATCGGTGGTCCTTGCAGAATTTCGCACATGATGTTTTTAGAATACGATTGCAATGGGCCGGACATGTGATAAGAGCGAGAGAGGATAGGCTACCAAAAAGAGCACTGAACGCTAGAATGCAGGGAAAGAGACCGGTTGGAAAGCCAAGAAAGCGCTGGGAAGACACAGTAAACAGCAAAGCACATGCCCTTTTATGAGTCCCTGTATGGAGAAGAGCAGCCATAGACAAGAGGCAAAAAATAAAGGAGACCAAGGCTCAATTTGGACTGTAGTGTCGTAGAAGATGGTGTTTTCGGTAGGGCGATAAAATGTAGAGCGTAGTCAATCTTTTGGAATCTGGCCCGTATCGTCGATATCGTTATAAGAGCTTCACAATAATGTCCAGATTTTCTTCATTAAGAAACTTATTTCTGAATGCATGTCATCTGATTCTGGCGATGTGTTACTTTTTAATAGTTTGATAGCGTATATAACTTGAGACTTTCAAAATAGCCACCACAAATTAATGGTCTCCCAGTTGTGGTGGCTTTGTATTAATTGAACAAATTAGCTGTGTACATTTTCCAAGTATGTATTAAGTATATCGTGAGTTCCATTATTAATTCATTTTGGTTATTATGTATACCATTGACTTGTTTTTTGTTCAAGATACCAGCAATTTCCTTAATTTTCTTGTAGAGATTGAATAGTTTATATAGGTTTTCAGCTTCGGTACAAAGGGCAGTCATCCAGATCTCCTTTGCCGCTGTTTCTTTACGAATTTGGCTGTGTATATTTTGGTACCCTACTTTGTCCTGCCTGATCTTACATTGCTTGCGTTGTTCCACCACCTGTAATATTTCTTCTGTTATCCACTTATTCTTGGTAGTTGTTTTATTTTAGAGAAAAAAAAGTGTTGTTTACATCATCGAAATGATTCTTTTAAGGTTGTCCAAGACTTTTCAACATCATCCACAGTTGCCATATTAGAGAACCTATAAAGAATATTAGAGAATTTATTGCTTATTTTATCGTTTTAGATATTCACAAAATAAAACACAGAATTATCAAAACATTATTTTATTTATTATTACCTAAATTGTTAAAAATATTTTATAAAGACATATAAAAAATATATAAATAACTATTGTTAATCATTGTATAGAATTGTTCGTTGTATATACCTACTTCACGACAGAGTACAGTCACTTTTATACAATATCTTAAGGTTGTAGATTACCTATACTTAATTCTAGTAAAATATATATACAAAATGTTTACATATTAATAATAATTATAATAATTTACGTTACCAGGTTCGTAAAAATTTACTTCAATAACGTTATCGTATATTTTGCTTGCTTAAGGCCTTAACGCACATAAAAATTTGAGTTACATAGTCACAACATATCAGTTTGGTGTTTAAAATAAAACTTATAATAAAATTATGTAATACACCATCTGTTAATCAATTTCTATGGAAAATCTCAGAGAAGCAGTATCATCTCTCTATTTAGGTAGAGAGTAGCTTAACGTTACAGATAAGCTCAGAAGTATTACCTTGAACAGGCTACTGCCAGCTGTCACTACCTTGCTGGATGTACTTGCGCTGTACATCTGCGCAGAAATATAGCGCATGTGCCTTATTCGTCACAATATTACAGTCTGTCACACTAAGAGTCCTTGAGTTTGAACTATAAGTATGCTTCACTGTTATTGGACAATATAGTCCAATAAGGTGTACAGTACAGTATGGTCCAAAAAGGTGTAAATGGCTAAGGCAAAGACAAGATATATTTAAAACATACGAAGAAGTAGAATAGTAAAAGTAACGTTGGTTTGAAAGTATATTCTGAACCTGTACTTCTGATTGTTGAAAATAAGAATTTTCTTTAAATTGCACTTAAAATAAAAACCACTTGGTTAGATCAATTAAACCATTGGTGATGTTTGTAGTAAAACAATTTTTTAGACATGTACTGGAATTATTGAAGAATTATTTTTATATTTTGTATGTTTTAGTAAGTTAAATGTATGGAATATAGGCCTGAATTCCGCGTACCAAAAAAGGTTGATTAATAGCAAGCTCAAAATTTGTTAATAACTTAACCCCGTCTAGTCGGACAAACTTTGATGTACGGAAACACTGTAACAGGGGAAGTTTTAATTGTGGAACAGATTACGAAAATTGTGGAACGAAACCGTCCCATGTATTTTGTCGGACAGAACTTCCAGTTGATTTGTTACCCTTTCATTAAAGTCTCATACAAAAATCAGACTGCTATTTACCACCAACATAATTCCTGTCATTTGACATGTTCTACGTGTCGGACTTATTAAAATGCCCAACATACTTGTCGGACAAACATTTTTTTATATACTATATAAAGTTTGCTGTTTTCTTTTTATGCTCTACCACTGAGCTATATTCCCTTTGCTTTGACAGGTTACAAGATTTCTCATACATACTGACAAATTTAATAGACCAAGTGAAGTATACAAAAATACTTTAAATATACTTATTATTATTATAAAACATCTTATTCCCGAGGAAGACAAATCCAAAGACACAAAAATTATAATAAATAATACATTTACTAAAAACACTAATATATCCTTTTAATGACTTATTTGCGCTGATACATACATAATTTGAAAGATTAGCAACGAACTACATAATGTCTGTGTGCGCATGCCCCCGGCATTATAAAATTTCACTCTCGATCGTAAAGAAGTATAACTTCAAAAATTTTCAGCTTGCTATTAATAAACTTTTTTTTGGTACGCGAAATCCAGCCCTAACAGACACTGGGATCTTATAAATGCACCAAAAACTTGAATTACTGGGTTTTAAAGGTGATATCGAATATGATGGCATCAATATAACATTAAAAATTATTTTTTCAAAATAAAAAAAAAACACATTAACTGGGATCTTATAAATGCACCAAAAACTTGAATTACTGGGTTTCAAAGGTGATATCGAAAGGAGACACTGGGATGTTATAAATGCACCAAAAACTTGAATTACTGGGTTTTAAAGGTGATATCGAATATGATGGCATCAATATAACATTAAAAATTATTTTTTCAAAATAAACAAAAACACATTAACTGGGATCTTATAAATTCACTAAAAACTTGAATTACTGGGTTTTAAAGGTGATATCGAAAATGATAGTATCAATATAACATTAAAAATTATTTTTTCAAAATAAACAAAAACACATTAACTGGGATCTTATAAATTCACTAAAAACTTGAATTACTGGGTTTTAAAGGTGATATCGAATATGATGGCATCAATTTAACATTAAAAAATATTTTTTCAAAATAAACAAAAACACATTACATATCACATTACAGCAAATCTTTACTGCTTTGTAGCAAGTTGTGAGTGATTCTGAACTAATGTATTTAGAAGAAAGACAAAATAAGTACTCATAATGATTCTAATTTTATATTGGCTGGACAACATCACTGTCATTAGCTTATTTTATTTTGAAAAAATAAAATAATCAAATATCTAGACACATTGCTAATATTCAGAATTTTTCGAGTAGATAAATGTTCATATATCATTTATCCAATGTATAAAATTAGTGGAGGAAACTGTATTTTTATAGACCAGGTAATACACTAGAAATACCTAGGTCACGAGATTCGCATAAGAAAAGATAACCAAACCGTTGAGCTTCAACCCTCATATAAAACTGACTTGGGCAGCCTTCGGCAAGTTGAACCTCATTTTGAAATCGTCCGACATACTAATATGTCGTTAAAAGAAAAACCTTTAATCAGTGTGTTTTGCCAATGTTTACTTACGAAGCGGAAACATTGACCATGAAAGGGAGAACAGTGCAAAAGATCCGTGTGGCTCAATTGGCTTGTTATGTTGTGCGTTTTACTGCGAGACAAGATCCCAAACCTCTAGCTGTGACGAAGATCGGGAGTTGCCGATGCTGTAGAGAGAATAGCAACACTGAAATGGGACTGGGCAGGTCACGTGGCTCGAATGATAGATAACAGATGGACAAAGCGGATACTGCAATGGAGACCAAAGAGATATGATGCCTACCGAAGCAAAGGCCGTCCACCAACACGTTGAACTGATGATCTAAAACTTTGCCAACTGTGCCAAGAGGCACAAGATCGAAACAGATGGAGAATTATGAGGGAGATCTATGTCCAGCCTTGGACAAGCAAATATTTGATGATGATCTATTCGGATAAAGATCGTAGTTTGACATTTCTCTCGTTTAAGTAGATATACAGTGAATTACATTAAATAAATCAATAAAAATATTGGCAGTACTGAAATCCCTCCGAATATTAGCCAGTATCTACTGTTGTATTGTCTACATAATTAACTATTAACAAAAACACTTAATAGATCGTATTAAAAGAATTACACTAGACGGTAAAATAACATTTACCCTGAGCATTTTACTGTATGGTTACCAAAAAATTATTGCAGAAAACCTTTTCTTAAGCTTATTACAAAGTCATTTGTATTTGAGTGGTATCGTTAAGTTTTGAGAGGTAAACATACTAAATAGCAGGTATAATAATTAAACGTACAATATATTATCATTTATTACTTTCTACCTGTACTAACTTAACTACACCATTCAAATACAAATGACTTTGCAATAAGCTTAAGGTAAGGTTTCCGCAATAATTTGATGGCAGCTATACCAGAAAATTTTGCAAATAAATAGTAATTTTACCTATATTGCGTTAACCTGAGACAAAAATTCAACCTGAATATAGTAATGAACGTTTAGAATTTCTTACATTGGTTGCAACAAGGACTATATTTACTATCGACCATTCGCAAAAGTTTCGTTGTAACAATATGATCGTAAATATCAAAAATATTTTGTATTTAAATTGTGTATTTAAGTACAAAACAGGTAATTCGAAGACATCAGTCTCTTCAAGTTGTTCGTTTGTTTTCTAGCGATTTTTTTCGAGTGTGTCAGTAGTTGTAGGGTCCGTACGCTGAGCCGGTGGTGTAGTACGGTCCTGCGTAGGGTTGAGGAACAGGGTAGCCTCCGTATGCGTATTGCTGTTTCTGTGGGTACACTAAAAAGCAAATTGGAGATTAGTTTATGTTTTTTGAGTATAGAGCAATTGATACACGATAAAAAAATATTTTTAAGGCAGGTTCTATTGTGTATCAAAACAATTTTGTAATTTTTTCTAACATTTACAGAAACATATTTCCTTCGGTCGCGGATGTTTCCCCAACACGACTCTACCTTATCGGCAAAGTCTACGAGAAGTGTATGGTAAATTGAAGCTGTAATTACAAAGAAAGAAATATGTATGTCTTTGTACTCACTTTATAACACTTAAAAGATTACGGGATCTGGATTTCAATGCATATTTTTTTTTATAATTCTCGTATCAAAGTTACGCGTGAAGTTAGTCGTATTGATGACAGTTGGGGAAACATCCGCGACCCCGACTGTCTCACATTGTTTTCTCTCTTCTGATCTTAGTATATTGGGACCTCTGTCTAACTGATTTTCACAGGTAGTATGTGTATGTTTACCATTTTGTGGAGGTTGCAACTGTCGTGTTTTTTGCGTGAAGCAGCAAACCAGTGAAAACTGAACAGCAATGTTTGATAAGGAAATGTTTGATAGTGAAAAAAACTACCCATCAAATGTGGAGTACGAGAGGGTTGTGTTTTGTCACCCAGTCTTTTTAATCTATACTATGAAGAAAGCTTTAGAGAGGATTGTGATGACAGACAATAGGGAGTAAAACTAGATGAAGAAGTAATTAACGATATCAGATAATCTGGCGATAAAGCCGTTCTTGCAGAAAATTTATAATATCTGCAGACATTAGTAAATGTAGTCTGTGAACCAAGTTATAGGAGAGGCCTTAAAGTACACATTTTAAACACAAAGTGGATAGCAGTTGGAAATATTACTGTACATAGACAGAGGTGTAACCAGGATGATCCTAAGGGGGGGGGGGTTACATCTACTTGAAGGTTTCTGGGGGGTATGGAATAATAATAGTGTTAAGCGCGTATAGAGCTCAAAGTACATCCAAAAGGGGGGGGGGTTATACCCCCCAAAACCACCTCCTAGTTAGGCCTATGTAGGTAGATCAAGGTCTGCTTTCTCTTAATGGAGAGGAGGTTGAAGGTGTAAACCAATTTAAATACTTTGGCAGCTGGTTGAATGTAAATTGTGATTCTGATAAAAGATAATAACCAGGATTGAAATATCAGGTGCATTAATAACATTATATGGCGAAACCGACATTTATTAACACCGAGATGAAGTCAAGAATTTATGAAGCCAGTGTAAGACCAATAATGACATATGCATAAGAAACAAGACCCGATACAGCCACAACACAAAGACTACTGGAAACGGCAGAGATGAGTGTACTGAGATGAATTACAGGAAATACACTGAGAGATCGAAAGAAGAGCGAAGATATCAGAAGACAATATAACATACAGTGTATAAGCGAATGGACACTAAATAGAAAAAAAGGAATGGAACAACCACATAACCAGAATGGAGGACACTTGTGGTCAAAATATCACGAGATAAATCACCAATCGGTAGAAGAAGTATCGGCCGACCGCGCAAAAGATGGAGTGACAACCTTCCATAGTGTTGTATTAGTTGGTAAGTTGTTCTCCTTTTTAATTATATCTCTGATTTGTTCTTTGTAATTTTAAGTTGGTACCTACTAAGCCTCCTGAATCCTTCTAAGCCTCCTGAATCCTTCAACGTGAATGAGCCACAAGGTTGGACAAAGTGGAAACAAAAATTTGAAATCTTTTTGTTGGCTTCTGGAAGAAGCCAGGCTGCAGAGAAAATAAAAGTGGCATTGTTGCTGAATATCCTTGGTGAAAGTTGTCTGGATATTTTCAACACATTTCCCGAAAACAAAAGAGACAATTTTGATGATATTATATCTTGTTTTGATAACCATTTTCTGCCCAAACAAAATATTTGTATGGAAACCTTTAAGTTTAATAATATCCAGCAAAAAAAAGGTCAGGGCATTGATTCATTTTTAACAGAACTTAAGAAGCAAGCTTCAAATTGTGGATTTATTTGTGAGAAAGACAGTCACGATGGAATAAAAAAAAAAAGAAAAAACGTGTTGTATTAGTTGGTAAGCTGTTCTCCTTTTAGTTATATCCGTTATATCTCTGATTTGTTCTTTGTAATTTTAAGTTGGTACCTACTGTTATCTTTTATAGGTTATTTTGATATTTTAATGTTGGCGACACTGAATATAAAATGACAGTCACGATGGAATAAAAATTTGTACTTTGAAGATAAAAATTAATAAAAACCATAATTAAATAAAGTAGTAAATAACAAAATAACACTACATGAAAGCAAAAAACATAGAGGTATAGTATTTTTACTACAAAAGCGATATTACGTAGGTCAAAATTTTTGAGGTAAGAGAACTGTCAAAACATTAGAATGTGACTTTTTATTATTGCCATGTTTATTACATAGAGTTATATATTAGCATAGAGAGAGTGTCATTCAGAGCGAAGTGACGACACCATCTTTTTTATTTGGATTAGTGCTGTTTCACTCTTACGCATAGTAAAGCTGCTACAGTTGTCCTCCTCTTCCGTGCCTATATTCACACTGAATGTCATCATAGAATTTCGATACAATGTGTTAGAAAGAGATGCAGCAAACCAGTCCATGAGATCTTGTCGTCAGGAAGCGCGGAAAGTAGGCTCCCTCTATGTTAATATATACCTCTATGGTTTATTATTAAAAGCGATATTACGTAGGTCAAAATTTTTGACGTAAGAGAACTGTCAAAACATTAGAATGTGACTTTTTATTATTGCCATGTTTATTATAAACATATGGCAATAACGAAAAGTCACATTCTAATGTTTTGACAGTTCTCTTACATCAAAAATTTTGACCTACGTAATATCGCTTTTGTAGTAAAAATACTATATCAATCCGCCAATGAACAAGCAGAATTGCTTATAACGAGGGAGAAGAAGAAATATTAGGTAAGGCTTCTATGATCTGGAAATCAGTTTTATGTGACAGTAACCTGTCGATGCCTTGTCGATGCATTTAGGGCTTTTCATTCACAGTCATTTGTTTCGAGCTTCTGTCATGTGTCGTCTATAATCTGTTTTTAATCCAAGAGGAGTAATTCAAATTTCCCGCGCCGTAAAGCTTGTTCGTAATTGGTCCAACCTCAGGCAAGTTTACTCCACTGTTATCAAACTTTGACACTAATGACATTTATAAAATTTTGACACTATTGGCAGTGGCGGTTGGTATATAAGTGCTGCGGAGCTGCAGAACCACCAAAATAATCCAAACAAAATTACTTTGAAAATTAAATAAAAAATATCACTACTTATAAAATCTAAATTCATTTAGATGGTTTTCGTGCATGGCCGCCTTTATTTTAATCTGTCGTCCGTCGCATCTCATGGCGATAGCAAGTCCCACTTATTTGACCGGACCGGTGCTACTCCGAGCTGTGAACTGTTAAAGATATCCCCGATAACACCCGCTCAACCCTCGCCTACACTTTTCAGGCGACGACTGAAAGCAATATTTGAGCTGCATTTGTCGCAGTTCGAACTAGTGTGTACAAACCTACGTTTATTGTAATTTTAAATAATCGGTGATCGCGACGCGACAACTGTTAAAATAAGTTGTCCTGCACGTAATTCGGTATTTATATTAAGTATATGAGAATAAAAGTGCTGTTCAGGATGGATGTTATTTATAATTTGATTAATGTTAAGAGATTCTTTAAATATTCTTATGACGAAAAACTAGAATTAAAATGCAAAGGACGTCCTTTGCCGGATATTAAAATCGAAAAAGAAGGATCAAGCCGAGGGACAAATTACAAACGACAATTTAATTGCGATATTTATACGAGAAATAGTTGGATATGTGGCTGCAACAGAAAAAACGCTCTTTTCTGTTTTCCTTGTGTACTCTTTGGAGGTGATAAGTCATGGACGCAAGTTGGTGTAACAGACTTAGTACATTTAAGTGATAAAATAAAAAAGCACGAAACTTCTAAGCATCATTTGCACAATCAAATGGAATATGCTTTATTAGGCTCCGTGAATATTAAAGAACAGTTAGATTCTGCATACTGGATAAATATTCAAAAATTCAATGAAGCTGTAACAAAAAATAGGTATGTTCTCTCAAAAATTATAGACTGCATAAAATTTTGTAGTGTTTTCGAATTGGCGCTTCGGGGACACGACGAGACACAAACATCCGACAATCCTGGAATTTTTCGCGGCCTCATAAATTTTACTGCTGAATTGGATAGAACTTTAGCACAACACTTGGAAGAATCGACGGTTTTTAAGGGCATTTCTAAAGAAATTCAAAATGATATTTTGGACTGCATGTTGGAATTATGCCAGGATAAAATTTTGGAGGAAATTCGGGAATCTCCATATCTAGCTGTCATGACCGACGAGACTACAGACATTTCAGCAATATCACAAATGGTTGTAGTATTTAGATATTGTCGAAATGGAGCACCGGTAGAACGATTTTGGACATATTTGGTACCTTCAAAATTAAATGCAGATACTTTAAGCAAAAACATTTTCAGTGTTTTGGATCCTATCCTGGAAAACTCAAATAATAAACTAATTGCTCAGAGTTATGATGGGGCAGCGGTCATGTGTGGACAGCACGCAGGAGTTCAAGCCAGAATCAAAGAAAAATATCCATTTGCTCATTTTGTACACTGTTACGCGCATCAATTAAATTTAATAATGTCTAAGGCTTGTTCCGAAAACTCTCAAGTTAGACTTTTTTTTGGAAATTTAAATGAAATCCCTACCTTTTTTAAAAATTCGCCACAACGAGTGGCAGTTTTAGATAAAATCGTCCAAAAGAAAATTCCTCATGGCGCTCCAACTCGCTGGAACTTCAATATTCGAACTGTTAATGTTGTGTTTGAACATCGATCTTCTTTTATCGAATGTATGGAAGAAATAGAAGAATCGTTTGATAAGGCAGCTGTCTGTAGTTCAGCGTCTTCCATTCGAAGAATACTAGTGGATAAAAATTTTGTTTTTTGGTTAACATTTTTCCATCGCATAATGCCACAAGTAGACGTTTTGTATAATGCCCTTCAAAAGACTAAAACGGATCCTTTGGAAATCAATAAAAAGGTGAAAGATTTCGAAAGATACATGAATTCAGTTAGAAATTCAATAGATGATACCATTGACCAAGGTTCTAGTTTATGCGTTGAACCATTACCAACTAAAAGGTTACGGAAGGATAACAGTCCAGTAGATCATCGGAGAGCATCTATCGAAGTTTGTGATATAATCATAAATTGTGCAAATGATAGATTTGCTTTTAAAAATCACCTACTTGCAACTTCATTGCTTTATCCTGAGCAATTTGATAATTATTGTGCTAATTTCCCAGATGATAATTTAAGCCTGACTTGCGCGTCATATCCAAATTTAGATAGGGAGCGCTTGAAGACTGAATTATCTGTTATTTATTTTAGAAGAGATTGTAGAGACATTAATGGGGCAATACCTTTTTTAAAGTTTTTAATTGAAAATAATTTAACAGAGCCTTTTCAAGAAACTGTAAAACTGCTTCAAATTCTAATTACAGTGCCCATGAGTACGGCAGAAGCTGAAAGGTGCTTTTCGAGTTTAAAACGGATTAAAACATTCTTGAGAAATTCCATGACTGAAGACCGACTTGTAGCATTAACCATGTTGTCAGTAGAAAAAACACTTATAAAAGAAATACCAAACTTTAATGAAAAAGTTATAGACAAGTTTGCTTTAAAAAAAAATCGACGAATCGAGCTTATTTATAAAAAAAAAATAATATATTTGGCTCTGTGTGTAGTTAGTTCGTAAGACCCTATAATGCAATTATTGTTGTGGCGATTTTGTTTGTAGTGTTTTTTCGTTTGCATTCCTTAGTTTCGCGTATTTATCGATAAAATTCTACTAAAAACATAAACTATAAAACAATTACTAGTGTGCCATAATGTACCATTGCTATTTTTGATATAATTGGATTTATCTTCAATTTGAAAAGAAGAAAATCGGTAAGTTGTTTATTATTTTTTAATAGATATATAATGAATAAATATATGGTGTAAAATATCAAACTAAAAGCCTCGTTGTAAAATACAACGATTAAAAGATATTGAATTAAAAAAAACCAAAAAATACTGCAGAACTACCAAATTTTTGAGTCACCAGCCGCCACTGATTGGCATTCCATAGGTTAATTATGTTATATCAGCGATTTTTTGTATTTTCTGAGTTATTTCTTTATTTTTAGATTTTTAGTCTCTTTTTATATAAAAAACAGTTGTATTTAGAACTTCTTAGCGATGTATTAGTATAATATTTATGGATTACCGTCGAAGGCCGATATGATCAACAAAAAAAGGAGATGTATTTGGTGATATTTCTAGTGACTTTCTTGGATGTAAATCTGTATTTGTAGTTTACTCCTCTTGGTTTAAAAACAAAGCTTAATATTAATACAGTGTGTCCACGATTGGGGTGCCCAAGAGGAAAAACTTTTTTATTTTTAATTTTAGCGAAAAATTTCATTCTTGATAAAAAGTTTTGCTTATTCTAAAACCCCATAAAACGAAATAAAATTCAAGTTTTACAAATCCTGCTTAATTTTGTAATCAATTTTATGTAAATCCCTATAAATTTTTGCACCAATTTCGAAATCGTAACAATAATCTAGTGTTGCCAAGCCACAATGTAGCTTAGTAACTGTCAATTTCAATAAATAATTTGCGAACTGTCACTTTTTTTCGGCAATGTTAGGCGTTAAAAAAAATTTATCTTGTGATCTATTTTATTGTTAAAATTATTGGATTAATAATTATTTAATTATCAAATAATTGGATGTTTCAAGGAGAACGACAAAGTTTGGTTTCACAATCCAACGAAACGAAAGGGTTGATCTCCTAAGTTATTATTGTTACAATTTCGAACTTAGTGCAAAAATTTATAGGGATTTACATAAAATTGACTACAAAATTAAGCATGATTTGAAAGACTTAAATTTTATTTCGTTTTATGGGGTTTTAGAACAAGCAAAACTTTTTATCAAGAATTACATTTTTCGCTAAAATTGAAAATATAAAAGTTTTTCCTCTCGGGCACCCCAACCGTGGACACACTGTATATCTACGTCATATGTCTTTGGTTTATACCATTGGTATTACCACAGAAGCGAAACTCAGGCCGAAAACGGTAACATAATGTTCATGCTCATGCGTCACGTGAACCGTAGTAACGTCTAAGAACCGTGGTCACGTGCAACCTCACTTTTGCGACTGTCAGTGACAGTTGTTTTTAGTTAAATTTTATATTTATATATGTTTTATTAATTTTTCTAGTTAAATTTTATATTTCATATTTACTTTATAACTATTTGTCAAAAATATTACCTAATTTGGAATGGTCTATTCCTTAGACATTACCTAACCATATCGACAATGTGTGGACAGAGTAGAAAAATAAATTAAATGAAAGAAACCTTATCTTGAGACACCCTGTAGGGAGGACAAAGTACAAGGGTGGGTGTACATATATCGAAATCATGTGATAGCCTTAAGGCCCGTTTTCACGCTACGTTTTCTTGTACGTTTTGTGGGTCATACAAAACGTACGACAAAACGTACGTTTTGTCAATAAGCGGATTTAATTTTTTCGATTCGACAAAACGTAAGTTTTGCTGTTTTCACGCTACGTCTTATTGTACGTTTTGTGTGATAGGACGAATCCTATACATTTTCAGATACGACAAAACGTACGTTTTGCTGTTTACATGCCACATTTTATTGTATAGGATTTGTCCTATCACACAAAACGTACAATAAGACGTAGCGTGAAAACGAGCCTTTTATGATTGGTGAACGTTCTGTTTCTCTAATTTCCCTGATATCTTTAAAAACAAGGAAAATAGACGGTTTGACAAAGCTATTATAAGTAATTTAAACATCAGGCATGCTAGAGTTACTTTCATTACTGTATTTTTTATTATTAAATAACCAATATTTATACAATTATAATTAAAATGGTTTATTTCTGTAGGTGTCACTTTCTACGGTTAATTATTATGTACAGTGTTAAAAGAAAATGTAGTAGATACAGTCATGCATTTTAAAGTTATTAGAAAAGAAATCAAATATTTATTTATTTCAGATAAATACACTGTTTGTTCCGTTGGAATTTGTAAGCAATTAAAAAGTTTTTATCTGATTTCTACTTTACTTTATTTGGTGTCAATTAATCAAAAATGTTTTGATTTAATACGAGGACAGGTCAAGAAGTTGCAGGGCTTTTGAATTGCGCGCTAAAATTGCAATGCATTTTTTAGCGTGACTCAGCGTATAAATCAAAGATCTAGGCGAGAGATGTTGCCCAAGGGGAAGAAAAGTGAGTTCCCACCCATACTGGGGGACAGATAACATATATAAGCCATAAGAAGAAATTACAACGAATTAAGAAGAAAAGTCAGCGAAGAGAGGAAAAAGAACCGATTAGTAGAAGAGGAGGCCGAAAGACTAAAGCCTTAAAGAAAGAACTAACTAAAGAAATGCTCAGCGAAAAGATAAGGTTCTGGAAAGAACTATGCAAAAGCCAGGAAAATAGCATCTGGGTGGACGCATAGAAGATTGCAGCAGAAGAACCAAAGGAAACCCATAATGCATGAGCATCTGTCTAGTGTTCTAGTTTATGAACGGATAGAAAATGTATTTTGGTTGAGCATACAATATATTTTACATACATACATACAGACAACATTTTATAGAAAGCAATATCAAAAAACTACCCAGGAAAGATAGTAAGGATAGCTTTTGAATTGCATAATATAAGTTCCAAGCTCCAGGAGAGGATGGAAATGGTTGGGCCATCCTCTGCGGAAACCGGACACGGACATAACAAAACAAGTATTGGAATTCCAACCTCTAGGAAAATGAAAACAGGGGAGGCCAATAAATACATGGAAGAAAACCATAATTATTAAAGAAGCAGAAAACGTCGGCCCAACCTGAAAAGAAGTCAGAGAAAAAGCACAAGATTGGCAAAAATAAAGAGTGAGAGTAGATTCCCTATGCTCCAGTGGGAACGAACAGGATAAGTAAGTTCCAAGTTGGAAAAACAAATGTCATATTTTTTCGATCTTTTCATTTAAAAATCAATTAATATTAATAATAAATGTTATTTACAGGTAGGTACATATCAGATGAAAAAAATTACTCTTTGTACAAACATGTCAAAAGCTTTAAAAAGCAGAGAAGCAAAACAGTTTTGTATGGTGTTTTGAATGAAGTTCAGTATGTAATTATGTATTACTATAATTATTACAAACAATGGGGCGAGTAGAAGCTACCGAAACAAATATAGGTTTTTATAAAACTTACTGCAAATGAAATATGTAGGTATATATTTAGTATAAGTAAAAAAGTACGGTCAAATTTGTAGGTTTTGATAGTTGTGCTTTAAGCTATAGTACGGCGGCTGGTTGTTCTGGTAATTAACTATGTAATTAAAAATATTTATTTTTTATTTAGGTATATACCGTTAAAGAAGGACATATCGCATGTGTTAAAATGAATTTTGACAATTTTTTATTTACATTTAATCTTATAGGGTCCCTCCCTCTTCCGCATGCTTTACATTATTTTTGTTAAATCAAAAATTACTTTTCAATCTACCAACAAACTTCTAAATCACATTCAAAAATTTTTTCAACGAACTTTTAAATCACATTTCGCTTTCCTCTAATTTTGCCTTTGCTTAATAAGTGGAAATAATTATTTTTTTGCCCTCTCATTATATATGTCTTAAGTTTTCCAGTTTTCGCCTTTTCATAATTAACATTATCTTTGCTTTATTTGCTATCCTTCTACTTACTTCCACATTTGACATTCTTTGAATTCATCATATTTGTAGGATTCTTCTGTAACACCAAAATTCAAAGGTAGATAACTTATTCAGATAAACTTGCTTTAGTGTCCACGCCTCTAGTTCTAACCTTATATCGCGAAAGAGAAGAAATTAAACTTAAAAAGAAACTTATTACCCTGCCGGACACTTCTCTATATTTTGATATCTCAGGTCTTCTGGTTGTCAACTCTTACCTTGACAGTTTGATTCCAATATAGATTAGATATAATTTTCATATGATTGTCAATATTTTTGCTTTTTAATATACCTACATTCTTTTTATGTTGAACCTTTTCAAAGTCTACAAAATATAAGTACATGTCCTGATTTATGTCCAAGCATCTCTGGGCCAGCACATTCAAGCCAAATAAAGCATCTCTTGCGCCCATTCCATCTCTTGTTTTGTTGAACATTAATGTTCTTCATTCTTGCAAAACTCATTGGCTTTTTTCCTTTTAAATTCGTGCTGTTTCTTTCCTTCCTATCTTTCAGATGATTAAAAATGATTGTACTGAATAATTAGCGAAAATTCGGCACATATTCTTAATTAGTGTGAAATGAAAAAGATAGAAAATGAAGTTCTAATACACTAACTAAGCATCAAAATTACCGCACCACCTTAAAAATGGGACATTTTTGATGTCTCGTTTTTCCTAAACGTGTTGTCCGATTTGAGTGATTTTTTTAGTATATTATAGCTTTATTCTTCAAGAATATCGAAATATCGATGTAATAATATTATTGCTAAAGAGGTAAGTGTCATTGTATACCGGGTGTAACAATGATAGTGTGCTTTTTCCTCAAAGTTTGCAACACCCTGTGGAATATTCTAGCGTATATAAAATATTGAAATTAAAACTTAACTGTAGCCTTAGGCTTTCTTAACATTTTGCTTTTTGATTCATTCGCTTATGTTGGATAATAAAAAAAGTTAGGTACTTT
Organism: Diabrotica virgifera virgifera; assembly: GCF_917563875.1. NCBI lineage: Eukaryota > Metazoa > Arthropoda > Insecta > Coleoptera > Chrysomelidae > Diabrotica > Diabrotica virgifera. The sequence continues at coordinate 3,901,218 of NC_065444.1, read as the reverse complement.
AACAACTAGCAATGTTATTCATCAATACAGGATGTTTCTAAATATGTGCGACAAACTTTAAGGGGTAATTCTGCATGAAAAAATAATAACCGTTTACTTTATAAATATATGTCCGCAAATGCTTTGTTTGCGAGATATGGGATGTTAAATTTTTTCTGACAAACTGTTAGTAGTAGTTATTGCGCATTTTTTGACATACAATTAAAAATTTTATATTCACCATTGGCGTGCATACGGGTATAAACATTTTAGATACATCCCGTATGCACGCCAATGGTGAATATAAAATTCTTAATAGTATGTCAAAAAATGAGCAATAACTACCTCTTAAAACCTACCAAATTTCATTTGCATATCTCAACCGGTTTTAGAGCAATATATAAATCGTCAGTCTGTACGATCTAAACTAAACAAAGCATTCATTTGTGGACATATGTTTATAAAGCAAACGGTCATTATTTTTCATGCAGAATTACCCCTTTAAAGTTTGTCGCACTTATTTAGAAACATTTGCTAGTTGTAAAAGTACCTAACTTTTTTATTATCCAACATAAGCGAATTAATCAAAAAGCAAAATGTTAAAAAAAGCCTAAGGCTACTTTAAGGAAAAACACACTATCATTGTTACACCCGGTATACAATGACACTTACCTCTTTAACAATAATATTATTAGATCGATATTCTTGAAGAATAAAGCCATAATATTACTAAAAAAATCACTCAAATTGGACAACAGGTTTAAGAAATACGAGATATCAAAAATGTTCAATTTTTAAGGTGGTGCGTTAATTTTGATGCTCAGTGTAGATTTTCTTGTACTGGTCCGATTTGGCCCACTAGGAATTTCACATAGTCTCAAATCTGAAGAAATGTATGGCTAAAAAACGGGCATGCATTTCGAATATTGAATTTATAATGTATGGAATGACATTTAATTTTGAAGATTTTTGTGTCGGTAGCTTCTAATAGTTGGTAAATAGAAATAGGTTTCCCCATCCACATTAAGTTACCAGGCATTAAGTACTGCATGTTGATAGCCTCCTCGCGCTCCCGCTCCCCTCGCAGGCACATGGCTGCTCCGGAAAACAAAATGGCCGCCACCAGCGACCACCCTACACCAACCCATGCTACCATGTAGCTCCACTCGTAGTTGACTCGGGTGTTGTCGCGCAATACCTAGAATTTGAAAAAAAGATATACTTTAAAACCAACCTGGCATCAGGTACTGAATATTGTTGAGGTCTTCTTTCTCTTTCTCGTTACCCATGCAGCACGACGCGAAGAAGAAGAGCAGCGACGCGCCCAAGGAGCTGAAGACTCCGAGCCAGCTCAGGATGAAACTCCATTCGTACGTCACGTCTGTGTTTTCTTGGAGTATCTGTATTTGAAAAGTAAAACAAACATTGATGGGGCAGGGATATTGTCTAGTTAAAGCAACATCTACGTATCAAATAAAGTATCGAAAGCAATTTGAAGTGCGAGATGCTTAAATAAACTATTGAGACACTATCGTTTTTACGTGTTTAGTACTGTCTCTCAAATTGTGTCACCTACTGATGGCTTTTTACCTATTTTAATAATTCGCTGAGTTCTAATATTGCAGCATAATTAAACAGCTGGGAAAAATCATTAACTGCTACGTGTGTTGGCTTATTCGTGAAGCAAAAAGCTCAATTTTTAGGAGGTCAAAAAAATTTAAGGCTAGGGCCAAGAAATCCAATAAGTACAAATTGTTGTGGTATACATATAGACCAGAGCGCATCTGTAAAAATATTAGTAATAATAATATCGTATGGTATTTTTGCCGGGAAGATCCTTTCGGATAGTTCCAGCGCCAATTACATCTTTAACCCTGTTTCAAGTAACTAGTGTCGATGTACACTAGCCCAGGGGGACCGACGGCTTAACGTACTCTCCGAGGCACGGTGAGACGGCTCGTGTCATTATTGGAAATGAAAATGGTTTGTCTTTGGCAGGGATCGAACCCACGTCTACTGGCGTATGAGGCCAGCGTTTATGCCGTTACCCACGGCCGCTCACAGATATTAGTATGTAGGTACTTACATTTGGATGTTGAGAGATGACTCATATTTTTTTGCAGAAATTGCTTGAAAATAACTCATATAATAATATTTGAGTTATCCTCCTACTCAAAAAGGTCCGGAACATTGTTTAAATAATCAAAATGTCAAAAAATGAAGGAAAAATTCGATTTTTTTCTTCGTTTTTTGATTATAACTTTAAAAGTATTCATTTCCGAGAAAAGTGGCATTGACATAAAAGTTGCGTAATTAAATTTCCTACAATATAGCATTGGTTAAAAATTTTAAAAAATGTCACCTTTGTTGCAAAATAGCAATAATTGCGAGAAAACCATAAAAAACAAGTATTTGTATTTTACGTTTTTCAACTATTTATGCTACACTTAGGCCCTTAACATTTCACGCAGAAAAACTATATGATATAATATAACAATACTATAAATTTCATTAAGATCGGCTTAATAGATTTTGCAAAATAAATTTTGCAATCCAGCTTTCGCAAAAAAAATTAATTTTTTTACAATGGTGCAGGACTGAAATTGAAGCAGACAGCAAATTGAATTTTTTTACATATAGAATAATACTTTACCTTTCATTTGCAATTTGCAAAACTAAAATCGGTTAACTACCACGACGTCAGGAATTTTTTTAAATAAACATTAATTTTTGGAGCTACGCGCAGAACAGCGGATACGTTTGCTCTGATTGGGCATTCCAATGACCTTTGATAATGATTGATACATTTTAATTTTTAGTACATTTCAATATAAATAAATAAATTTGTTTATTGCAAAATAAAAACACATACTCTGTCCTTTAAAATAACACTTTTTTTAGCAAAAACTTTCTTTGTTCGGGCAAGCAGTCGAGTGCGGGGAAGACACTTTCCGCATGAGTTAGGAACAATATTTTTTCTAGGGCCGTATGTTTGGAAAAAAAGCCACAAAAAATAGAGTTATATCAATTTTTATTTAGAAGTGAAAATACACAAAGTAATTCTTTGACAAGGTTGTCAAAACCAAACTTTCAATATAATTAGTTAGCATGACGACGATCTTGGTTTCCATGACGATGATTCAAAACGACTGTCGATTTGACTTTCGAATATTATGTCAAAATAATTTTATTTCATCGAATTATCAGTAGTAATTGCACAAGAGCTCTAAAATTCTATATTAATTTTAGAGATCGAGTGCAATTTGTTGCGATTATTTCATGAATAAAACTGTTCAAAACCAAAATTTTATAATTTTTAAAACATTAATTGTCATTAATGTCACTGAATGTATTTTTTCGTAGCAACGAAGGGCATCTGACGTAAAATACTTGACGACGGGAAATTATCAAAAATTATCGATTTAATTTAGATTTCTGTAGCTTTCTATTGGTCAGAATCTCCTATGAATGAAATAATCGCGCTAATTTCATTAAAACATAAACACAATAAGATAAATTTGAAATAAATTAGTAAATAATATCTAAATATTAGTTTATTGCATGTATTATAATGCCATATTACACGGTATTTTACTTTCCCGCACGCCGTGCGGGAAAATTTACTTTCACGCCCGCCGTGCGGGAAAGTGCAACTTTCGGAAACGAAATGCGTGCGTGAAAGTGGCTCTTTTAACACGGCCGTAGAAAAATGATTTTTTTTTTGCCAAAGCTGGATTGTAAAATTCATTTTGCAAAATCTATTGAACCGATCTTAATGAAATTTACAGTATTGTTACATTATATCATATGGTTTTTCTGGGTAAAATCTGGGTAAATTGTTGAAAAACGTAAAATGCGAATACTTGTTTTTTATGGTTTTTTCGCAATTATTGCTATTTTGCAACAAAGGTGACAATTTTTAAAACTTTTAACCAATCTTATATTGTAGACAATTTAACTATGCATCTTTTATTTCAGTGCAACTTTTCTCTAAAGTGAATATTTTTAATGTTATAATCAAAAAAACGAAGAAAAAAATCGAATTTTTCCTTCATTTTTTGACATTTTGATTATTTAAGCAGTGTTCCGGACTTTTTTGAGTGGGAGGATACCTCAATTATTATTATGAGTTAACTCCAAGCAATTTCTGCAAAAAATAAGTCACCTCTCAACGTCCATCTCAAAACAGATGCGCCCTGGACTAATAGAACTATCTTCACTTGAATTTTTATGCAATTGAGATTGTCAGGAAATAGTACTATCAACCTACAATAAATGATATAAAATGAGATTTTTGAAAAACTTGCTATTTTTAAACAGCGCAGCGGTACCTACGAATAATACTACCTAGACTAGATGGATTTTAATTTACAAATACTCCTTTGAAAGGCATTTAAAAACTCGTTAACTTGCCGGTTTCTACATGTTTTTTTTCTTGTTTAGTTAAATTTTGACAACTTGTTGAAAATAATCAAATTGTTTAAGTTTTCTTTTTGTTCATTTTTTTTTCGTTTTGACATTATAACAAGAAAAATGACACATTGTGCGCTAAAATCGATTCACTGGTCATAAAAAGGGCAATTTTTCACCCTTTCCAGAGGCTTACCTCAGGCCCAGGGTCAAAACAGCTATAGGCTCCTTTTTTAAGGTACAATAATATACACAAATTTGGTAAAGTTCGGCTCATCGGTGAATCGACTCCGTAAAAATATTGCTAATGTGTATATAATATACTAAACTTTTGATCCCAGAGGAAAAAATCAAGTGGTGTAATATCTGGAGATCTTGGGGGACAATCAAATATTTGCAGATTGGTCGATATCACGGCCAGATGGATAATGTCACTAGTATGATATGCCAATGCCAAAAAATCACAATTTAAAAATAAAAATCGATCTCTTTCGGGACTTGTCTCCAAAATCCCATTCTCGAAAAAATGAATTTATTCCGTAATTTTACCCCTCACTGGTATATAAACATATTTGCATATTATAACTAGTTACTTTTAATAATACCAATACAAAATACTTTAATATTGATGCTGCTTTACATAATTTGAAATGGCTAGGTACTAGGCTATTGATTATATTCAAAATAAGATAGCTAAAAGGAACTACAACGTTAACGGGGTTTTATTATTTCATATGGTCAATGGACATCTATATATCAAAAAACCGCGGAGTGCTACCATTTAAAGGGGTGCGTTTTGGAGAAATGGGTGAATTAGTCCCTGGGCACAGGTTACATTAGGGTGAGTTCTATGCACTTTTGGTACAAACATATCTACATAAAAATTGTTTTTGGTCAAATTTCCTATCTAAATATCACTTTTTAAAGTCAACGATACTTTTTTTATAAAAATATATTCAAAAGAAAAAGCACAAAGAAACCCAAAAGAAAGAAATATTGTTTTTTGTGCCATAACTTTTGTCCACGAGGATATAGGTATTGACATTGCTTTGCAGAAAAAAATCCTACATACTTCTTCTTTAAAATATTGTTTAGTAGAGGTAATTAGGATTTATAGTTTTCGAAATATGATTTTTCAAAATTCGCCACTCACAGCAATTTTGGGCAATTTTCCTTGTTATTTCGCAAATATTGTTCTGTAACTTTTTTCTACGTAACTTTAGGTATATGTAATGGTACACGTAATAGGAATAGAAATCAATTACCTTTAAAATGGTCTACTGCATAACGTTGTACGACTTTTTTTAAAGAGATTATGGTTTTTCAAAGTTTTATAATTTTAACGATTTTTTAAAATATAATAAAAAAAAATAAAATAATATTATTATTTAATATTATATATAGTATATATAATATAATATTATATAATACCTAATATAAAAAACATATTATTTTTTATATTTTTTGCGATTATTTTTTAAATTTCTCATTATAACTTTTTTTTCTTGTACATGAATATACTATATTGCTCTATAAAGAGGGCTTATTTTCTGTTCTTGAAAATGGTGTATCATCTATATTTAAATTATGGAAACCGAGTGATTCTTTGATATTTTTTTACCTGTATTATTTAAAATTATTTCTTTTACAAAAATTACATAAACATTAGTCTTAGAAAACATGCCTTTAGTTAAAATTATTTAAACGTTGACATTTAAAAAATTTTCAAAATCAAAGTCCATCTCTTCGTTAGTATTAGCTTCATTATCTTCCTCTGACACCTCAGTTATCTTAGAGTTCCCACAATCAGTACCCATGCACATGCACTCTTTGCAGAATATTGAACAACTAATTCCTATATTCCTACAGCCGCAGTTTTTTGTACATCCTTTGGTACATTTACATGCTATTTTTTCAAGAAAAAGCTTGTGGTGCAGGAGCTTTGACAGTAAATATTGGAATTAATCCATATTTTGAAGTTTTCTCGGCCGAGTCAAGTGGATCCAAAGTATTACCTATAAAAAATAAGATTCAATCATAACACATAATCACATAAAAAGTTATAATGAGAAATTTAAAAAATAATCCTAAAATCAAAAATCGCTGCAAGTACTTAATTATCTTATTCAAAAATAATCCTAGAATTTTTGATAATACACCATTTCAAAGCAAACAGAATAAGCTTTCTTTTTTATTATATAATATATACCTAAATGTAGAAAAAAAAAAGTTATAATGAAAAATTTAAAAAATAATCGTAAAAAATATAAAAACTCGTTAAAAGTAAAAAGTATAAAATCTTGAAAAAGATAACCTCTTTAAAAGAAGTCGTACAACATTATACAGTAGAATATTTTAAAGGTAATTGATTTTTATTTCTCTTACATGTACCATTGCATATGCCTAAAGTTGCGTAAAAAAAGTTACAGAACAATATTTGCGAAATAACAAGGAAAATTGCCCAAAATTGCTGTGAGTGGCGAACTTTGAAAAATCATATTTCGAAAACTGTAAATCCTAATGACCTCTACCAAACATCATTTTAAAGAGAAAATATGTAAGTTTTTTTTCTGTAAAGCAATGTCTATACCTATATCCCCGTGGACAAAAGTTATGGGACAAAAAACTAAATTTCTTTCTTTTGGGTTTCTTTGTGATTTTTCTTTTGAATATATTTTTGTAAAAAAAAGTATCTTCGACTTTAAAAAGTTATATTTAGATAGAAAGTTTAACGAGGAACAAATTTTACGTAGACGTGTTTGTACCAAAAGTGCATAGAACTCACTCTAATGTAACCTGTGCCCAGGGACTAATTCACCCATTTCTCAAAAACGCACCCCTTTAAATGGTAGCACTCCGCGGTTTTTTCATATATAGAGATTCATTGACCATATGAAATAATAAAACCCCGTTAACGTTGTAGTTCCTTTCCATAGTACATAATCAATAGCCTATACTATTAGCTCACCACTTCCTCTAATCTTAATAGTTCATGTAAAACAATAGATACATTATTTTAAGGTTAAAATATGCTAATTCGCAAAATAACTGAGTGTATGCAAAAATTATCAGACAATTTACACTTAAACTTTCACTTAAAAAAAGTTGTGATTAGAATTATGTGGGCAAGGTTGCGAAACAATGGAAAATTAAATCTTGTGTAGGAAAATATGGTGTTGTCTAATAACTTTTATGGCATTCTGACTGAAAAACGTAAAAACGGAGATGAGTGTTATTTAATATACTCCTACGATAGTTTTGTTGATGTATGTTTGACACAGATAGTAAAAACTTAACTATTTTTAAATGTGTTTGTCCACTAATAACCCTGCGTGGTTGATAGTCCAAGTAATGAAGCTAAAATAGGACAAAACCTCGCAATTTTTACAGAATAGATCGATTTGCTTGAAAATTTGAGAATAAGTACCTAGTAGATAGTCCAAGGATCAAAATCTATATGAGGCCGAAAGGAGCTTTTACCATGGGAGTGGTTGCCACCCCATCTCGGTGGTGTAAATTTTTTATTTTATTTTGACCGCAAAAGGTGGTAAAAACATTCATTCTAAGCAAAAAACGTTGTATACATGTTTTTGATAAAATTAATAGTTTTCGATTTATTCGCTATCGAAAGTGTTAGTTTTATATCGAAAAAATCAATCTTTTTAATCAGTTTTCTTCTAATAACTCAAAAGTTTTCGTTTTATCAAAACAACTTTCTTAACAAAAATGTACCTTTTGAAAAAATAAACAAAACAGTTTTTTTTTAATTTTCTTTAAGACCAATAGTAATCGAGCTCTACTTTATTATATTTTAACTCTTCTTCGTCAAATGCTAAATATTGTAGTTTCAAACTCAAAAGACGGGAAAACTGTGCATTTTTCGAGGATAACTTGTTCAAACTAATTTAAAGTATTTAAAAATATCTATCTACAGAAATAAAAAAAGTCTCTAGCTCAAAAATTAAGTGACTTATGAAAATAATGTCAGTCAATATTTTTTTCAGCGAAAAAGTGATCGGAAACTTCTCCCTACGTACCACCCTAATTAAAATTAGTCATTGACCTTATTTGGTGTTCTATATTATATTTATGTATTATTAATAGGTTCTAGAGGTTTGAGCGATTTAGAATGATTAGTTTTAAAAAAAATGGAGTTAAAAGCGAATAACGAATTTTTGTAAATTGGTAAAAAATGCCCTTTTCTTCAGAATAGAAAGATTAGCATCAGAGATACGAAAAAATATGTAAATCGAAAATTGTAGCTTATTTCATTCCCAAGACCGGGGTCAGCAAAAATTTTTTCTATGACAAAAACTGAGTGAGCTATTGACAATTCAAACTTGTAATAACATGCAAAAACCACCTTTACCAACCCTTTTACAGTCACCTCTTTTTGCGACTTGGGATTTTAAAAGGATTTAATATTAATATCTTTATAGATCTTGTAGAGACCTACAAAATTCTTTTTTACCAAACTTTCTAGGATAAAAAATAAAAAAGTTACGGTTAAAAAATCAATATATTTTTTTGAAAAAAAAAGGAGAAATCCAGTTGGAAGCTTAATAATGTAAGTTAGGGGTGTTTTTACTCATTGGCGTTATTCATACTTCTATATTTATGTATTAGTAATAGATTTCAGAACTTTGACTGGCTTAGAATAATTAGTTGTAAAAAAACTGGAGTTAAAAGCTAATAACGAATTTTTGTAGTTTGGTAAAAAATGCCATTTTCTTCAGAATAGAAAGATTAGCATCATAGATACGAAAAAATGTTTAAATATGAAATTGTAGGTTTTTTAAATCCCAAGAACTTGGTTTGAAAAGAATTTTTCTACGGCAAGAATTGAGTGAATCGTAAATGAGTATAATATCGAAAAACATTGATTTTTTCAATATAAAACTAACACTTTCGATAGCGAATAAATCGAAAAATATTAATTTTTTCAAAAAAATGTATAGAACATTTTTTGCTTAAAATTAATGTTTTTATCAACTTTTGCGGTCAAAATATAATAAAAAATTTCCACCCCCAAGGTGGTGTGGCAACCACCCCCATGGTAAAAGCGCCTTTCGGCATCATATAGACTTTGATCCTTGGACTGTCCACTATAATATTCTCAAATTTTCAAGCAAATCGATCCATTCTGTAAAAATTGCGAGCTGAAACGCTTCGGTTCCTGGACTATGATGTGGATTGTATGTTTCTAAATAAAAAAAGATGTTTGTGTTTTTTCATAACATTTTAGATGTTGTATTTTGTTTTTTTGCATAGGCTAAAACGAAAACGGCGCAGATAATTTAACTGTTTACAAGGCGAAACATTGTACTTCATTCTGCATCAATTATTTGTAAGTAAACAATTAAAACAATTAAAACTGTTACAACGCAAAACATACTCAGGCATCAGAAAAAGTTAAACCTTCTCTAGAATATCGATAATGTCTCAATAGTTTGGTTGTATTAAGTGCAAATACCAAGAAAAATATACTTACAGTATTCCACTGTTGGTAAAATTCTTCACCTACTTGTTTTTCTTTTTCGTAATATTCCACTCCGTGCCATAGACCCATAGCACCAGCACTCAACAAACCTGAAAAAAATTAATAACAAATTAATATAGGTAAAAACTGTATACAGGGCTTGCAAAAAAAGGAAAATCCAAATTTAATTCAAACTATCTCAGCAAATAAAGCCTTATTCGAAAAAAAAAATCGAACACGATGGAATTTATTTATTTATCCTATGCAATCAAGCCTGGGGCCTCAGCATCAAGAGATTAGGAAGGAGGAGAAATAGAGGAGTAATAACTCTGTAAAAAAGTAGGGTTCATCTGACACATTATGATAGGAACCTGTGAGATCCCCTGCCTAGGGTTTAGGCGAAGATGCTGCCTTGCAGTTTGGCGTTAGATCGTCAAGGGCTAAAGAAAGAAAACCTGTTGGCGTCCCACGTTACTATGAAATAATAAATATTTACTTTTTGATATAAATTCGGTTGGACCATTCCGACGGAGCTTGTCCCCTCGAGTATCGAGGGTAAACACCAGTGTTAGCGGTAGAAAATTTAGTAAGTTGGTTAATTCATACATTGATAAACATTCCAACACAACTTCGTTAGATCACTCCATAGTAAAATATCCACTAGGTTGAGACGAAGAGTCAGAATAGAAGTCGAAAACTAGCAATGCAAAGGTTTTTACGAATAGGAATATGGAATATTCAAGGGTTGGCAACTGGGTTGACTTTATTATTTCTTGCCAGTATATTAATGTCAAGTTTATGTTAACATTTCATTCTGATAGGTTTGGTTAACCATTTTTTGAAGATGATATTTTCGTCGAATTTGTCTACTTATTTTGCTATTGATTTATAGAATTTGTTTTTTATTATGTGTATATAGCTTCTGCAATATTTGTCCACTTTATTCTATGTGAAACTTTTGAATGAATGACACAGTAGTTTCACTTTTTCCTCAACATTACTGAATTGGTTACATAAAGAAACCGTGTATTAGCTTATTTCGCACATCGTTGACGTTGAAATACCACAATATTACACTACAGTAGGCTAGTCATTTTCACCTATCGCATCGAAGTTGATTAATAGGAAAGCCAATAGCGCTAATTATTATTCATTCACGTCTTCGTCTTCCTTCGTTGAATTCCTAATAAAGAATTGACCAACTGTATTCAACTGTAGCCACGGTCGACGAACCAAAAATTCAACTTATTACTGTAAATTCTTGTCAAGGTCGGCCGTATACACTTTTTTCGAAGGATATTTTTTATGTGGGAAGGATTGTTCCCACAATCACAAACGTTTAGAGAACAAAGGGAAGAATCGCTTAGAGGAACTAGGGGAAAGTAGAAGAAAGTACAAAAATATTTTGATCTGAGGAAATAAAGAAAGTAAATAATTGCTTTAGAAGGTTGGAGTTTGCCGTGTCCAAGCTCTATCCATAAAAAAGGCGACAAAAAGAAATGTAAAAATTACAGAGGGATATTACAGAGAATTACAGAGTTATTAGCTCGTTGGGGTTGGGAGGTTGTGTGATCGATTAATAAAAGAACGAATCGAAAATCAATATGAGGAAATAGAAGATCAGACTGGATTCGGTGTGTTCGTTGACTTGGAGAAGGACTATCATACAGGACCCTTAAAAAGTTTGCTTGAAATGTTAACGAAGGCAGGCCTAAGTAATGAATTCATCAACGCTGTAGCTAACAATGATATCAATGCAAAAAGTGCCTTTAAAATGAAGAATACAATTACATATTTCATACTATGTAATTTCCTATCGCAAAAAGCTTAAGACAAGGATATTTTTTGTCCCCAACCCTATTCAAAATCAAACAAGTACATAACAAACCTTTTCTTCGCAGACGATCAAGTTATTATGACAAACGATGATGAAAACATGGATTATATGATCCAAAAGTTAACCGAAAAATACGAACATTGGGGACTCACAATCAACATAAACAAAACGAAATATCTTAGAATAAAGGACAAAGAAAGAGACACACAACTCTCGATAAGAGATGTAAAAAAAGGCGAAGAATTTAAATACCTAGAGACAGTGATAGCGAAGGAAGGAACGTCAAGAGGGGATATCCAGCAGAAAATACAATGGTTTTTTGTTCTACAATCAACTTTTAGGGTCCTACGCCTATTAGAAGCCTATCTAGACATAAGTGATTAACGAAGCCTAGACGCTAAAAATATTGATGTTAGCCAAACAATAAAACGAGATTAAAATTGTATAAAATATAATTGTCTCCATTTTTGTATTAGGTAGGGGAGCAAAGTATACTAAATGCGCAGTCACTCGAGCGCTTTGGGGACCTATTGGGTTGTGAAGAGTAGGTCGTAAACCCAAATAAAAAAATATGAAAAAAAAAATTTAAGAAACGCTTTTCTTTAGTTACGAGTGACTAAAATTAAAAATATAAAAAAATCAACTTAAAAGCTAAAAATAAAAAAAATTGAAAAAATCTAACACATTCGTCAAAGAAAAGTACATCGAATAAACAGTTTTCGCCCCACGCTTTTCTTTAACGAATGTGTTAGATTTTTTCAATTTTTTTTATTTTTAGCTTTTAAGTTGATTTTTTTATATTTTTAATTTTAGTCACTCGTAACTAAAGAAAAGCGTTTCTTAAAATTTTTTTTTTCATATTTTTTTAATTTTTACTTTTTAGTCTTACACTTTTTAAACATTAAAATATATCGTCATGTTTATTAAAATATGTATACAGTCGGAAAAATAAAAGAATACCCATGAATGAACATACAAAACACGCTGTAATTTCCTGTCACCTTGTCACAAAAAAATTGCCCAGCGCAAGTACATGTAAAAATAATTATTACATGTACTTGCGCTGGCCAATTTTTTGTGTGACACGGTGACAGGAAAATACAGCATGTTTTACATGTTCGTTCATGGGTATTCGTTCATTTTTCCTACTGTAGGTAAAACATATTATGATGTACCTACTAACATGAAAAGTAGTTGGAATCGGCAAAAAATCTGAAACTTTATTATTTATTTATGAAGCATAACGTAAACAATTAACGAAAAAAGTGAAATTATGTATACCTAGTTCATATCATTAGCTATAATTTTGTAAAAGTTTCAAGTTTTTACATTGTAAAAAACAAGAGATTTTAAGCATTTTCCATTAAAATAGTTTTTTTTATTTAAACAATTAATAAACATAAAAAATTTATTTTTTATTGACTATTCGTGTATTGTTCCCATAAATGCATATATCTGCAAATTTTCATTCATTTGCATTGGAGAAAAGGCAGTCAAATTAACGTCTAAAGATTTGACGCAAACTATTGAACTAAATAAAAGCGTTTAAAAAAGTTAAGTAAAGTTTCCCATTTCAGTGGGGACTTGTCCATTTTAAATTTAATTTTCCATTTCCAACAATCGTTTTTTTAGATTATAGCGCCATCTATCCATAATTCGAAAAAATGTTTCGAATAAAAGTTACTTATTTTTACGCAAGGAATCCAAATCTGCAATAAAAAAAATGGGGCTCTCATTTAAGATTTTAAAGTAACTCCCCACCCCACCTCCGTGGGGGTCGTGCTTGGTGTCATTCGATAGATTTTTCAAAAATATTGAATACGTGTATTTTTCAGTTTTTCGATCTGATGTTCATTTCGCGAAATATCGCGGGATTCGTATTTAAAATATTAAATTTACCCCCCACCCCTCTCCGTGGGAAATCGTGTTTGGCATCATTCGATAGAGTTTTGAAAAATATTGAGAACGTATTTTTTAGTTTTTCGATCTGTCATTCATTTCATGAAATATTCGCTTAATTCTTGTGAAACTTTGGATCTCACCCATTTCCTTACGCCCCGCTCAAATCGTCAGATTTTTTAAATATACACTGTTTTGCATGTACTTAACTTACCTTATATTAATCTGACGATTTCGAGTATTTCTAAGGATATATTTTTTTTCGGCCCCCTTTAACGAACTCCCCTGCATTAAGAACCAATATATGGTAAAGATACGTTTTCAGGGTACAAGGTTTCTCACCACGTAATAATCTGACGTGTTCGAGTAACTGCAAAAATCCCCGCTTGGGCCCCTATTCATGTCGTAAAGTTAATAGTAAACAAGATAATTCAATAAAATCATACTTCGTCACTATTTGCTTCTCAACTCGGGAAATATCGACCCCACGAAAAACTTTGAAAAAAATTAATTGTAGGAAATCGCATTTGCAACAATTTCAATATTATACCATTTTTGTCGAAAAGTTGAAAATGGCGGAGATATTGAGCAACAACGGTTCTCCTTTAAAATCAAGATGGCGACTAACGCAAAGCCAGAATAGGGTTTTTCATCGATTGTCATTTGTTTCGAGCTTCTGTCAGATGTTGTATAATCTGTGTATAATATTAATATACACGGATTATACTACATATGACAGAAGCTCGAAACAAATGACTGTGAATGAAAATCCCTATTCAGTCGCCAAAGGATAGAAAAATTTGGCATCTAGACTGGAGTATAATATTATATGGAGCGTGATATGGAGTACAGTAGAACCTCAATTTTATCCGTCAGGGCAACGGACCAAGGGTATGACGGATAATCGAAAAGACGGTTAACAGAACATTAAAAAAAAATTAAAAATTCACAGTACAATTCTCAAATTTCATTTGTTTGGTTTGTTTGACAATATAAGAGGGATTTGTGTTCGTACAATCGAATCAATTTAAAATATTCTGAAATCTTTGTTTGTTTTACTATTGCTTCACATTTTGCGACGGCTGAATTTCTTAATCGGCACAAGATCATGCAATCTACTTTATTGGCTTCTTCTTGTTGAGAATACCACTCGATGAATTATTGCATATGCGATGCAGCTTCTCTAGATTATTTACGCAAATCTTTATCAGTTACAATAGATACATCAACATAGCTACAGTCAAATTCCAAGTCTGTGTCAGCTTCTGAATCCGTTTGGTCCGCCTTTGTTGCCATTTCAAAAAATAAAAACAATAAAAAAAATAATAAAATAAAAAAAAAAAATAATAAAAAAACAAAAATAAAAAAGAATAGAAAAAAAAAGAAGTAAAAAAAAGTGTTTCGCACAAATTAAAATATATATTAAAAAAACACAGTAAAATAATTAATAAAAAAAAACAAAATAAAAAAAAGCTACACAATGTACCAATGTATCTATAAAAATAAAATTGTAGAATGTACTTATGTTATAAGAAATTTATGACTATGAATCTGCAATCAATCAGAAACAAGTCTGGTTAATTCGCTCTGCCAAAGCTATTTTTCAAAAAAAAAAAAACGATTTCTTTATTTGTCAGCAATGAATAGCCGTTTGTATCACAAATCAAATTAACTTTTTTTTTTAAATTTTTTTACATTCAAATTTTAGCTTATGTAGTCAATATAACTTCTGTATGTACGCTGACGGTTAACAGAGGTGACGGTTAATGGAGAGACGGATAATCGAGGTTCCACTGTATATTCTATCTATTTCTACACATAATCTTTTTGGTTTCTGACACTGTCATTTGATTTATTCCAAATATATCTTGATAGTGACTGTATACTGCCGTACAACTCCGCCACTGATGTTTATTGAGTAAGTAAAAAAATGACGGAAAGGTTTCATCGCATTATAATTAGTTTTTACAGTAATTATGGGTTAGAGGACTTTGCATGTGCCGTAAAAGGAGTGGAACTGTGAAATACAGATCTCGGCTCCGGTCTAAATAATATTACTTATAAGTTAGTTACGAATATTCACTAATGCTAATATTGAGTGTAACTAACAATCGAAAAGCGATGAATCATTGATATGATGAAAGAAGTTCGTAATCTCGTTGTTATAGTTAACAGTTAACGATGTAAATTATACAGTAGCATATTTTAACCATTGAGAGAATGTTTGAATGCATGTCATAAAAAATCAATTAAAAAATACCATAGTATGAGCATATCATGCAAAAAATATTCTCCAATTAACACTATGGGTATAATTTGATATCAAATAAAAATAGACGGTTTCGTTTTGATTCAATTCGAGTCAGTTACCATCCTCTGACACGTATTTCTAGGTTTACCCGTTATCAAAGAGGCTTTGTAAGAAGATTTAACTGAACCAAAACGCATAATTTGATTTCTTAGCAGTTATGGGTTATCAATTATTGTGTTATCAACAAGTTCTCGAACGCTCCTGGCAAGCAAACAAGCAAGCTATAGTACTTAACCCAGCCTGTGATACTTACACACCTCTGAGAATGACATTTGGGTACTACAATTCATTGGGGAAGGGGGATTAGCTCGTTTAATCAGGAACCACTTTACCCTGCCCCAATGCTCCAGACCGTTCTCCACCTCCTGATAGCAAGCTGATGCGCTAAAGCGGCTTCAAATCAGCAGAATGCTTGTCATGTGCCTATCCTTTTCAGTTTTTCTGATAAGCCCTTTACATATGGTATTGTTGTCATCTTTGAGTACCTTTTTGTGAGTGTTTATTGATTGATTGTGGTGTTTTGTTGTTTCGTTTCTTCAATCTTGTGCAATTCCTTGTTTATGAATGATAATGGGTAGTCATTTTTAGTAAAAACTGTTGTTAGGTTTTTTATTATTGAAATGAATTTTCATTAGAGCAGGTGCTTCGGACTCTATTATATAGGGATTTGATAATCCTTTTTATGGTGTTTACGTTGTGGTTGGAGTGGTAATTTAAATAGCTGTTAGTAGGTTTGTTCCGACTCGATACAACACCGTTGTTGAATCGTTACGCGCATGCGCAATAACGAATAATTATGCGGAGTAGCACATTTTTCGTTACTGCGCATACTCGTAACTATTCAAGAACGGTTTTGTATCGAGTTGGAACAAACCTAGTAAGTGTGGGTTGGTTTTCTATAGATTTTTGTTGCATATCCTATTCATGCATTGTGAAAAATTGCTATGACAATCTGTGAATTAAAGGTAACTGATTTAAGAAAGGAATGCGAACATAGAGAATTGAACTCTGTTGGAAAAAAGGCTGAACTAATACAGCGACTAAAGGACGGCTTAAAAAAGGCTTTGATCCAGAAACTCATGTGTTTGAAGACAAGAATTCTGCTGTGATTTCGATGATCACATATTTGGAAAATAAAGTTACTGGTGATATCTCCAAAATTTCGACGGACATTGTGTCTCTAGATAGCAAATTTTCTAACGAGATTTGTTCTCTGGAAAGCAAAGTCTAACAGAGAGTTCACCATAAGACAGGTCTCAATATCTCACTTCGGCCCAGTATCAGTCTTCATTATGTTTGACCATGCACATTTGATAATAATTTTGCCACAATGTAAGGTGTGTCAAAGTATTTTTTACAATGGAAACAATCAAGTATCGTGCAGTGATTGAATTTTTATTTTTGTAATGTTCAAGCAAAGGAAATTTATGAACGAATGTTGAAAGTGTATAAGTACTCTTTGCGTTCAATTAGTACAGTAAAAAGATGGGTTGCTGAATTTAAACGTGGTCTTATACGCCCTGAAGATGGTCTACGTCAACGACGTCCAAAAAACAGTAACAACACCAGAAATCGTCGAAAAAAATATAGAATGTTATCGGAAAATTGTCGAGTGACTGAAAGAGATTTAGTAGAAGCCCTACGTATCTCATTGGACGGTGTAAACAATATTTTGACTGAAGTACTAGAAAGCTGTGTACACAATGGGTGCCGCATTCGCTAACAACGGAACAAAAACACATTCGAATGCAACTTTTTCAGCAACATTTAGAGCGTTTTCGAAAGGATAAAGTAGATTTTGTGCGTCGATGCATCATTATGGATGAAACTTGTGTCTATCACCATGATCCTGAATAAAAGCAAGAGGCTAAAGAGTGATCTGAACCTGGTTTTTCGGAGCCGAAATGAGTTCGCGTCCACAAATCGGCTAAGAAGATGTAGCATCAGTTTTTTTATATGTGAGATATTATTGTAACCTTTTAGACCAGCTGAAGGAAAAAATTCGTAAAAAGAAAGCCGATTTGCAAAAGAAAAAATAATTTTCCAACAGGACAGTGCACCGTGTCATATGAGAATTTGAACAATGGCTAAAATCCATGAATTAAACAATTAAAGTTCGAATTGTTGGAGCATCCACTGTATTCATCAGATTTGGCTCCTAGCGACTTCCATCTGTTTTACTTAATACCTCAAAAAATCATGCGTGTAAAGCGTTTTTCATCAAATTTTGAAGTCATAATAGCCGTGGAAACTTATTTTGCAGATGCTTACAGATTCTCATTTCAGGGATGGAATTTATAAATTGGAATCTCCTCGGAAGAAATGTATTGATATTTAGGGAGACTATACTATATACTGAATACTTAAAGTGTATTTCAAATCATAAACTTGTGTTTTTCGTATCGAACCGCTACACTTATTGAACAGCCTTAAAACGCAAAAATGACTATGGCCTGATTTTTTGTTCGGTAGGTACTGTATATATTTATCTGCTTTCATAAGAAGACAATACGAATATGTTTTTACGTTATTTATATTATTTTTAATGATCTCGCACGCTCTCGATGTAGGTGAAGCAGAAATAGAATGAGAATGATGAAAGTAAAGTACTTTTTCTCGTGCTCGTCCGTGAAAGAGTGAACACAAAAACTAGGCAAGTGACAAATTAAATAATAAATCGAGTCAGTCACTTTCTAACAATTCTTTACCTCGTTATTAACAAGTTTATTGAAGGATATAATTTGCGGCAGCGCTTTTTCCTTTTGCATAAGAATAAATGTGTGGCTTTTGTACGTGTCACTCGGAATTGTCGCCGGTGAAAAGATATATTTATGTAGAAATTTATGATTTATTACGGATGTGTCACTGTTGCAAGCTTTCCTGTCAACCTAGAATTGCTAATATGAAGAATTGCTTAGTATATTAACTACTGGTCTTAGTTTTACCAATCATAACCACATATAATAAATAATAATAATAAAAATATATTATTCTCATAAAAATGAAGTTGTAGGGTTCAAAAGCCGCAGTTAGAGCAGATGAAGAACTGACTCCCTATTTGACATCAATGTGAGAGTGAGACAGGGAGACGCACTATTAACCATGTCGCTCAACCTATTTCTTGAGGCAGTCATAAAAAAAAACCAACGTAACCGACCATATAAATACTAAAACAGTACAAATTACTGCATATGCAGACGATGCAGATATCATTAGTAGCAGCAAGCAACGACTAATGGAAGCGTTCAAAGAAATTGATCCTGGCGAGCATGAAAAAGGGGGCTTAAAATAAACGAAACAAAAACGAAGTACATGATTGCCAAAAAACACCCGACAATGAAAATAATATCGCAATAGAAAACTATACCATTGAACGTGTGGATGCCTTCACATACCTAGCCACAGAAATCAATCAGAACCAGAACAATTCCGTAAGTAGAGAAATTATTGCACTTATTTCCAGTGGGAATCGTACATTAGGGTGGAACGAAAAATTCAAAGTCATTATTTTTTATGGCGCTAGTGCGAAAAAATTGTGTTTTGATGTAGATAGATAGATAGATAGATTTATTTAACTACTTTACAAAAAAAATTGTTTGTAGCAAGTCAAAATTACAAAGTCAAAATAAGGAATATAAAAATTACAAGGTATATAAAATCACAAGGTATATAAAACAGAAATATAAAACACAACTTATAAATATGTATCACAGACAAGAATATAGATTAACAAAAAATATTTTGTGTCACGGTAAGCATTTCAGTAGATGTTCTGCAATGAGTCATATATTCTTCCGAGCAATAAAAGCAATGTTTCAACAGATACCTTTTTATTACTTTTTTGAAACTGTTACAGCTTAGCTGTTTAATATCTTTTGGTAAAATATTGTAGTAGTTATAATTAAGACAATTTTTATCTGAAAGACGCAATCTAGAGCGATTTGTTCGTAAATAGTGAGAGTATCGCGTATTGTGAACGTGAACATCAGACTGCTTTGGGACCTTTTTCTGTGAATTTCAGTCAGAACTTGATATATCAACAGAGTAGGTAGCGGCATAATTTTTAATTTGATGAAGAGAGGTCGGCAATGTTCCAGATAACTAACCCCTGCTAAAATCCGGATAGCTTTCTTTTGCATCCTGAAAATTTGAAGAGCATTTGTTGAATTGCCCCATAAGATTAATCCATAGCTTAGGTGTGAGTGAAATAAAGAAAAATATGTCACCTTCAATGTCTCAAAGTTGACAACCCTTGCTAGTTGACGAATAAGAAACAATGAACTAGACAGCTTCGCCTTTACTTGTGAAATATGAGCCGACCAGTTCAATCGATTGTCTATGGTTATTCCTAATAGTTTAGCAGTGTCTTTGTCATCTGGATCGCCATGTAAACCACTTGCAGATATAATCAAGTCCTGCGTTTTTTCAGTATTGAGTTTTAGTTTGTTCGCAGCAAACCATGTGCTAGATTTATCAGAGACTTCCTCGTAAGCCATTTTTAAATCCTCATTTTTATTACCTGATATTATGTATGTCGTATCATCCGCAAATTGTACTGATTTGTACGGAGATATGAAATGAGGCAAATCGTTGACATATATAATGAATAAAAGAGGTCCCAAGACCGAACCTTGTGGGACTCCATGTTTTACGGGTCGAAAATCGGAGAGATAACCTTTAGACACTACAGCCTGGTGTCTACCACATAGGTACGAAGAGATAAGCTTAAGAGGGATACCTCTGATTCCATAATAGTTTAATTTGTGGAGCAAAATGTCATGTGAAACGCAGTCAAAAGCCTTCGACAAATCGCAGAGAGAAATTGCTATGCGATTGCCACGTTCAAGCCCCTCAATCACCTCGCTCACAATATTATATACCGCGTTTGTAGTAGAACGAGCACTTCTGAATCCGTATTGCGAGTTGCTAAAATAACTTTTAGACTCAAAATAAGAATATAATTGTTGTTTGATCACCTTTTCAATCACTTTCCCGAATGTAGAAACAATGCTTATGGGTCTGTAATTGTCAGCTTTCGAGGAATCACCTTTTTTATAGATAGGTAGTACCTTTGAGTACTTTAGTGCTTCTGGAAATACTCCAGTTGATAAAATTAAGTTAATAAGATGAGTGAAAGGTGTTAAAACTATTTGGTAAGTTTCTTTTAAAATTTTGCTATTAATTTCGTGAACGTCCTTACAATTGGAATTATTAAGAGATTTAATTATTTGAGAGATCTCATCTTCCACAACGGGTCGGAAACAAAAGGACTTACTCGGGGAAGGATAGTTTCTGTAACTGAAGAGGATATCGTTATTAATAGTGGGAAGGGATGTAATTATATTCTCTGCGATTGTAATAAAAAATTGATTTATTTCGTCTGGAGATAGATCTGGTTGTACCGAACTGGATCTTGTATTGCCTCTTTCGAAGTTTAATATTTTCCAGCAGTCTCTAGGTTTATTATTGGAGTTAGTAATAAAACCAGAGTAAGCCGACTTTTTAGCATTTTGTAACTGCCGATTATATTCATATTTTTGTTGTTTATATAGTTTGAAAATATCGGGATCCTTAGTGACATCTGCAATGTGTTTAATGAGAGAAAGATTAGATCTGTAAGACCTTAATTCGTCATTAAACCATTGCACGGGTGTTATTTTAGCAGTTTGTCGTACTTTTTTTAATGGAAAAAACTTTAATATTAAGTTGTTATAAGTTTCAGTTAAAAAGAACATCAAGACATCGGGATCGTTATTGGTGTCATAGAAAAAGTCCATCTTTGTACTAGCTAGTGCATATTTAAGCTTCTGCAAACCAGAAGAAGTAATAGACCGTTGAAGTGATTGATTAGTGTCAACAACTTTAAGATCAGAATCAATAGATATAAATTGTGCTCGATGGTCAGAGAAACAAGGTTCAAATACGCCCACCCTGTAGATATTTTCAGAAAAGTTAGTCATAATGTTATCGATGCAACTACTGGATTGAGATGTGATTCTAGTATAATCGTTTATCGTTATTTCTAGACCAAAAGACATTAACAGATTTTGAATATCATAAGAAGAGTCAGATTTAATTTTAAAATTTATATTAAAGTCCCCAAGTATAATCAGTTTGTCTGCTTTGTTAAGTAAGAATGCTATAACATTCTCAAAATTCACCAAGAACAAGTCACAGTCACCATTACCTGATCTGTATACAGTTAAAACATTGGTTCTCATTGAAGGTATATAAATTGCACAAAACTCTGAAGTTTGCTCTACGTTAAATTCATTTAGATTAAGAGAAGAATACATAAGATTTTCTTTTACATAAATTGCAACGCCACCTTGCTTCTTTTCAACCCTACAGAAAAAGTTAGCTAGTGAAAAGCCGGAGATGTTAATTAATTTTAGATTTTCTTCAGTTTGCCAGTGCTCTGAAAAACATATGACGTCATAGAACTTTTTATCCGCAAGAAAAGCATTGATCATATCGACTTTATTTGATATACACTGTAAATTGACATGAAACATGCTTACCGTGCCTTGTTGAATTAGGTTATTTTGAAAATTTGATGGAGGGTTAACGGTCGTTTCTTCATCCTTCATTTTATTTGAGTATGTGTTGGACGCTTCATAAAAAACCTGCTTACATAAGAGCCTACGGGCCATAGTTTTGGGTCCATCGCTAAACCAAAATGTTGTTCAAAAATTGAGACTTTAAAGGATGAATATATGTTGGGATGCTTAGCCGTTAAGGACGTACATATCACTTCTGGAAAGTGTTTTTCTAACATCTTCTTAAGATTATCTGCCGTTGTATGCTGGTTTACCCTAGTAACATGAAGATGACTAAATTTTGGGACACCACTGATTTCAGAGTTTTCATTATTGCCAATAACAATAGGTCCATTCCTTCTTTTATACCTAACAGTTTTCCATTCTTGCCCATTATTATTTGGAACTGGAACCGAATTTTTACTCTCAGTATTTATCAAATTCTCATCGTTTGATTAATGATATCTGAACATTTTGCCTCCGTTTGTATTCTTAAAATATCAGCTGATAATTGTTTATTATTTTCGATTAAGGAAACAACTTGTTTATTTTTATTGGTACTATTTTTAAATAGAGTTTTTGTTGGGGAACTCCTTTCTTTATCAACAACTAGACTTTCATTTACAGCAACATTTTTTGCGGGTGTAGTGTTTTCGTTTTTTGGATATATTTTACTGCTAGACTGTTTCGGTCGTTCAAAATTTGGGTCTCTGTTTGAATGGTTGATTGAATTCGTATTTTGTTTTGTAGATGGCGACTGATCAGCTATTTGCATATATTTAAATAAATCTAGTTGTTCCTTCAATAAATTTATCGTAATTTGTTGATTTGATATTATTGTTTCATTCTGATTAATAATTTTCTTTAAGTACCTTATTTCAGTTTGTCTCGGATCCTCATCGTCAGCCTCACTATCCAAGGTTTTGTTTGGTGGATCACTTAACCTCACACTCTCCTCACAGCATATAACTGTCTCATCATCGATATATTTGATCGATTTTAGTTGCTTCAGGCAGCCACTATGGGATAACGTTCCACAATTCGCACATAATAGACCACTTTGTGCAACTTTATAACACTTTTTACAACACTTAACTTCCGAGTCGTAAACACGACCGTTCTTCTGAGGCGCCATGATATCTATCGTTGTATAATAAAACTGTAAGAAATCTTTTTTGTATTGGACCCTATCTTCAGGTTCCATATTAAATTTAAATTTTTGGAAATAACAAAAAAAATAAAATTTTAAAAATTTATTTTTTATCAGTTCCTTAAATCTAAATAATTGTTTTATGATACAATATACATTTTAAGATTGGTAGTCTGATTTTGAAAGAGAAAACTTGAATATCTGGGGCATATAATGAGAGGTAGCAGATACAGGATGCTGCAGTTAATACTCAATGGAAAGATCGACGGAAAAAGAGGAATTGGTCGAAAGAAATATTCATGGCTCCGAAACCTTCGTCAATGGACTGGCTTATCAGCAGATCAATTGTTACATGCCGCACAAGATCGAGAACGATATCGGCAAATTGTTATGGAAGCTACCCACGCCTAAAAATTTGGGCACGGTACTTAAAGAAGAAGAAGAAGTCTGATTTTGTGTTAAAAAAAAAGGCATAATATTTCTAGACTGCAACCTTGAACGAATAAAGCCATCCCTTTATTCTGGTCCACAAACAGCAGCTGATGCTTCAGTTACTAATTTAACAGTTCTTTCCACGGATTTTGTATGACAAGGGCAGTTTAAGACCTCTATGTTGTAATTCCCAGAATCAATCATATCCCTTACATCTTCACTGGAAATATGTTTTAGCAAAGGAGCCGTAACTTTGAATCCAGAAATAGAAATTAAGTAATTATAATCTGCAGCACTAAAATTTAATGTTGGTATTTTGAATCTCCGGATCTTTTTTTCTTTCTGACTTTCTCTAGCTTTCGGCACTCTGCGTAGTCCTAGCTCCCGTATATGTTTTCGTTCATCTTTCATGTTACCGAGTAATACATTTTCGGGATGGGCAAAATAAGCATTCCTTTGGATAACGGCATCGACAATTTTTCTTTGGTCGACTGGTAGAAATCGTGAATAATGGATCATTCGCCATAAATGTGTTGAACCATCAGAACAGCTAGGATACAGTTTTATATAAAACCAAACTGGTCCATACACTTTTTGGATGAAACTTACTAACATAATTAATTGGGGGCTGGGACATTCAGTTCCAACATACCATAAGCAACCGATTATCAACTGTCAGCCGTGTGATATTTTCCCAGGTTTTTTAAGGCTCAAATCATTGGGACATTTTCCCGCAGCAACTGCTTGACTGATTTGGTACAAGTACTTCTGATCGGTACTAAGGTCTCTTGTTTCTTATAATATTGCTAGGTTGTTTTCTATTGCGACAAAATCGACAACAGTCTTCTCTTCACAGCGTTCCGGAAGTTTCCCTATTGGTCCTGAAAAACCAAGTGGTCCACTGGCGCGCCCATCTAACTGTTGAATTAAGTGACGTAGAGGTAGCTCATTGCAATGGAATAAGCATACTAGCCATTGAAGTGAAGTGCCGCAGTATTTGTGATGTAGATGGTTGGACTGTAACTGTTGACAAAGGAGCAATGAATTCTTCTTGATGATCATCTGCATCAAAAGAATTGGAGTCAGACAAGCTGCTACTTATGGAAGGATTAGAGGAATCAACGGTACATGCTTTAAGAACAATTTAGTCAGTATTATATTTTTGAGAACTTGCCTTTGCCTTCATGGTTCTTTCCAGTTTCTTCCTTATTGCTGCAGATGCTGCAATATCCACTGGTCCAATTGCCCTTTTTCGACAGGATCGTTGATCTTGAAGAAAAATTCGCTCATTTTGTGGTACTTTCTTGATTTTATCACAACTACACACACGCAGTTCCAGTCATGTTGCATTTGCAAGCCGCGATATTCAATAACTTTTTACACTCCTTTAGAAACTGGCAAATCTTTTCTATTTATGAATCAGATGCTTGCTGAGTTTTTGTGTACCTATCGCTTAAGATTTGGATACTCTGTATAAATATTTTTAATCATATCTTGAATGCACTTATGCGATAATGTTGGAATAGAAGCTTTTATTCATATTTGTTCTACTTTCGTTGCAACGGCATTCAAGACGTCCGGCGATAGATGGATCTGTATTATTATTTATTAACTTAAGTTCATTACGAATAAAGAGAAAGCACTTTAGAATGTCACACTTAGTTGGTAAAACACGATCATTGAAATTTGATCAGAGCCATATTGATTTTTTCGACAAAAATAATTTTTTTCATTTTTCAAATCCAATATGGAACCTCAAGATATTCTTTTATTTCAAAATGCTCTCGCACCAATTGTTTTCATCACCTGACACAACTTTTAAACGATAGCCACAAGAATTTTTCTTTTCTTTTATTTTTTTGACCTTTTCGTTCCACCCTATCGTACATACTATGTTAATAAAAGATTGATGACATCGAAATTATTAGATAAAATAACCAAAATGACTATTTACAGAACATTGATTAGATCCGAAGATGGTTCTAAACGATGGTTCATATCCGAATATGGTTGTGAAACCTGGGTAATGGCAAAAAAGATGAAGGCCAACTCAGGAAATTCGATAGAAAGATACCAAAAAAAAAAGAATATGGCCCGATGCAAGAGGAAGACGGCACATGGAAAATTAGGAAAAACGACGAGGTTAATGAATTGAGTGGAGAGTACGATATTGTAAGATTTGTGAAAGCTCAAAGACTATCATGAAATTAATAGGAAAACGAAAAAACAGTTGGTTGTATGACGTGGAAGACGACCTGAAAGCCATGGATATAAGACAACGGAGGAAAATGGCACACAAGAGGTCTGAATGGAAGGACATAGCCAAATAGGCAAAGACCCATCCAGGGTTATGACCCCAAAAGAAGAAGAAGAACTATAATAATATTTCAAATATTTTCTTCTTCACGTGCCGTCTCTATTTTGGTATCATCATTATCATTGCTATTAGGATCTTACATTCAGCTGTTCGGAACATAGATTGGAGTAACGTAATCCGCTCTTATAAATTTCACAGTCACAGCCAAGACATCTTTGTTCTTCTTATACTTCTTACAATATATCCCTGGATTAGAAGTTGATATTTTTATCTAACCACATAACATATCCAAAATTTTGACGTTGTTTTTAAAACTTTTAATGGTAACAGTAATTTCTTTTCTATTTTTTTGTGTACCTCTGCATTTGTTATTTTATCAGCCCGCGATATTTTCAATATTCTTGCTTATTCATGGTACACGTTTTCTCACTATTTTTAAAAATTTCAGTTTTGACAATTTATGTCTAAAAGTTGGGTAAAAACGGTTCGCCTTTAAATTCATGATGGCGGCTTAACTCAGTGGCACTACTATTGATTATCCCCTAAAGTTTAGAACAATAATATTTGCTAATAAAAATGCTATCCCGACTGGACTATACGTTATATTTAAGAGAATGACGACTGTGCATTTATTCAGAGCAGCTGTTAATAAAGTTAGCAACGTGGAGCAACGTGATTGCCAACATCCATAGAGGATAGGCACCAACAGAAGAAGAACAGAACAGAATGTCTTTCGCATGTTTAATCAATAATAAACTTCGCCCCATTAGCCTTTATAATGTTATCATAATCTTTTTAAAATGCAAATACTTAACTTATTACAAATTTATATCTTGTTATTGTTCACAGTTATTATAGGCGTCTGAAACATTCAGCAAGCAAAATTCCTGCATAAATATTCAGACATTGTCATAGTGAACTCCTTTGGATTCGTTAACATTCTTCACAAGGTCAGGATTAGTTGTAGCAGATTAAAAATATCGGATGCTTCCACAAAAAATCGAAGGTTTCACTTCAATGCCTTTCGACGTTTCAGTCCTCGGCAATTTTGCGTGGGAAAACGGCTTCTATTGTCTTTGTTTGGTTGTTAAAATAAATAAGTACTTCTAGAGATAATTGGCTATAAAGGAATTAAAAAAGCGTTTATCAATTGATTGTTTCGACTAGAGAGGCTAAGCTAAAACTACAGTATCATAAAACGCCGAAGATGTCATATAATCAAACAAATCAATTAAAGAAATTTATAAATAAAATATTTTATATCTATCTGTAAAATTAAACAATTCTTCGTCATTGCCATTTTGGCGTTTTTGCCTTGATGTCGGTCTTATTATTGATACAATTTTGATCTTTCTTTATGTGAATCATCTCCAATATACATCTCTCGTTATAATTTTGTTCTTTTTCTAAAATCTGTACGTTTTCAAAGTCAAAAAAGCATGGTTATTTTCTATAGAGTATTTGGCTAAGGCTGTAGTGTTTAATTTATTGGTTTATACACTATATGTGCAACAAGCATATTATGCAGATATTGGAAGTGAAATATATACACCAATATCTACATAGAACGCTCATTGCACACAAACATAGTGTATAAACCAATAAATTAAACACTACAGCCTTGACCAAACATTCTATAGAAAATAGCCATGCTTTTGACTTTGAAAATGTACACATTTTAGAAAAAGAACAAAAACTATAAGAAGAGATATTGGAGATGATCCACATAAAGAAAGACTAAAATTGTATCAATAACAACACTAACATCAAGGATCTCTCCAATATATACAATTAATGAAGACTTACATGCTAGCAGCATAAGTATTGCAGTGGCTGTAATATTTCCTGGAGACCTCTTCCAACATCCAGTGACCCCGGTGCAGAAGGCAGCAAAGACAGCTATGAACGATATGATAAAGAGAGCTATCATGGATCGTCCCATATCTGGAAAATATAGATTTAATATTAATATAGATTCCATTAATATGTATAAAGGATTTTGATCATTTTATATACTCATAATTTGATATCCAAAAAGAAATGTAAAATATTGCAAAACCTCTAAATTTTAAAGAACCGCTTGGATTGACATGAAATTTGGCATACACATAGCTAACAAGTCAAACAAAAGGAATATTGTGCCGAATTGTGCTTTTGCCCTAGGGGTGACTTTCACCCCCTTTTGGGGGTGAAAAATATATGTTCGAAATAAGTCCGGAAATGGATAAAATGACTAATTCTAAGCAATTTTGTTCTATAAGGTTTTTTCACCAAGTTAATACTTTTCGTGTTATTTGCGAGTGAATATGTTAATTTTTCTACAAAATAACCACGTTTTCAGACGGTTTTTCGCAAATAACACAAAAAGTAAGTATTTGTTAGAAAAAAATTCTTATCAAAAATATAGCACGTAAAAAAGTGAAAAACATGGTGTATATATTAGGTCACTATGACTAGTAGAAGCAGAGTTATAGCTAATGAAAAATAGGTTCATATTCGTCAAATTCCAAATAGAATATTTTAACGTGCCATAAACAAAAAACGAAGCACTATTTTGGGGAGAACTCATTTTAACTTTTTTATAGTGTTTAAAAAATGCTTATTTTTGTTTTTTAAAAAAATTTTTAGCATCAAAAATAAACAAGTTACGCTCAAAATAAAGTTGGTTCCTTTCTTTGGTAAGAAATCGGGAAAATCACCCCCTAATTAGCATTTCAAATGAACTTAATTGTTACCACTTCACAAGTTTTTTACTCGCGTATGTATTGATCATATAATCTGTAAGTTTCATCGGTTCAAAGTCCTTATTTTTGAAAGAGCTGTAGTTAAGAGGGCTTGAACGAGTCACTTATCATGAGTGTATGCAAATTTAGAAACACCGAATCTTAACCAATTTTTGTCTTACAGAAAAACCAAAAAATACAAAATATTCAGAAAAGTAAAGCCGACTTTTTTATCGTTTAAGATTTTTGGTATCTAACAATTTTTAAGTTATTTTGAAAAGAAGCATTTTTTTTTTAAATTAAAAATTTTACTTTAAAACCATATTTTTTCAAAAATGAGCACTTTGAATCAATGAAACTTACAGATCATATAAACACAACATAAGTAAAGTAACTTGTGAAGCGGTAACGATTAATTTCATTTAAGTTGCTAATTGGGGGTGATCTTTCTGATTTTTTTTTGTCAAAAGAAAAGGGACCAAGTTTACTTTGAGCGTAACTTGCTTACATTTGATGTTAGAATTTTCTTTATAAAAACAGAAATAAAGCTTTTTTTAAACACTTTAAAAAAGTTGTAATGTGTTTTCCCCAAGAATGCTTCATTATTTGGATATTTGACAATGAATTATTTTATTTGGAATTTTTTGAATATGAAACTATTTTTCATTAGCTATAACTCTGTTTTTGCTAGGTATAGAGCCCTAATATTTACACGTTTTTTTTTTCACTTTTTTATTTGCTATAGTTTTGCTAAGAATATTTTTATCGACAAAATGCTTACGTTTATTTGCGAAAAACCGTCTAAAATTGTGATTATTTTGTTGAAAAATTAACATATTCACTTGCAAATAACTCGAAAAGTATTGATTTGGTGAAAAAACTCTATAGAACAAAAGTTGCTTAAAAATAGTCAGTTTATTCAATTCGGGACTTATCTTGGACATATATTTTTTCACCTCCGAGATGGGGCGAAACCCAACCCCCGGGCAAAAGCACACATCGGCACCATATCACTTTTTGAAGATATTCTTCTTTAGCGGCGAATCGATTGAGGGTAAAATTGTACATGAACCACGCGCCTGCGCACACTGACAGTATGTAGTTCATTGCTAATCTTTCAAGATAGGTATGTATTATTGTGTTTTCAATTTTATCAATCAAAGGCAAAATAAAAATTAAATTAAATTTTTTTTTAAATAACGCGGGCACATAAATTTGATACACCCTGTATATTGAGCTGTAAATATTTATTAGAATTTTGTGTGGATGTAAGTAGATTTCTCTTTTAATGAGCTTTCCGATGAACCATTAAAGACTTTTGTGAATAATTAAAGTGAAAAGGACGATGTATTTAGGTTTAAAATGGAAAAAGATTGTTTACTACGGAAACTATAGAATCCACAGCTAGATGTAATTATCATTTTCGAGGAAAGTGGTTTTAATAGAAAGTTTGGAATTTTAATATCTGTTTCAACACGAGTAAATGTTGTATAGGGTTCCCCGAAAGTAATTAGGATGGTCGGAATAATTTTGAAAATGACTGTTTTGTTTGTCGAATGGAAAAGTCGATGTTTCGGATTCTTGGCAATGTGGAAGGGGAAAAGTAGTTAGAATGATTGAGAGAGTTTGAAAAAGAAGTCATTATGTTTTTGGCATCGCTGAAGAGCAGTTCGACGTTTTCGTGGATAGATAGTTAGCAAGTACCAGTGGCTGTTTGATAGTGGAGAATAGTGTTGAAAAGTGGAACGAGAGACAGATCAAATTGAGACGAAATACCTCTTTGATTCTGTATTATTGTGAGAAGGAGAGCAGAGAATTTTTGGAGTTTTGTTTGTATCGAGTACGTGTCAAAAGAGGCCCGGCTTGTTGGAGAATTGGTGCTGGTATGCTGATAGTTTTGAAGCTGGAGAACGGAGAGGGCTTTGACGAGTAGCCTTTAACATAGTCAACGAGGGAGAGCTGTTTTGGGTCACGAGAAGACATCAGAGTGAGTGAAGCAAAAGGTCAGTCAACTTATGTGAAAGATATTTTTATGTTCAGAAACTAAAATTTTGAATAAAAAGCATATGAATTAAAATTCCAATATTTCTAAAAGTAAATAGGAAGTATAGCTAATCTTGCGAATACATAAATTTGTTTTGTTTAGTTTGTTTTACCAAAGTCATCGGGGACAAACCGATAAATTTTTTTTTAACTATAATAAATTTAAGTGGTAAAAATTTCATTCGGACATCTGTGTCCACAGGTTTTAGATTTGATAGAATTTAGAGTATTGATTTTGATAAATAAAAGACAATTCTGTATGTTTATTTTAATATTTTGCTTTATTTCTTTTCCCTATTTTATCCCGATTAGGATCAACTAAGAGATACTGAACCCACGAGAGAAGATAAGTATAACGTGAGATAATTTAGATTTTTTTTAATAGTATAAAAAGGCACCCTGGGATTTTTTATTCGTTTTTATGTATGATTTGCGACAATTAAATAATTAATCAAATAAATAATAATTAATAGAAAATTAATAAGAAGCAGATCATAACAGTATGTATCTGTAACCGTGCAAATAAGTCATTAAAAGAATATATTAGTGGTTTTAGGAAATGTATTATTTATTATAATTC
Organism: Diabrotica virgifera virgifera; assembly: GCF_917563875.1. Classification (NCBI taxonomy): domain Eukaryota; kingdom Metazoa; phylum Arthropoda; class Insecta; order Coleoptera; family Chrysomelidae; genus Diabrotica; species Diabrotica virgifera. Next base: position 3,869,519 of record NC_065444.1, on the reverse strand, counting down.
TTGTGTTGTGTAATTATATCCGAAACTTACGTGTCAATTCAAGTGGCTCGATGGCGTAGTTGGCAGAGCGGTGGGACAGAGAACGGAAGCACACGGAAGGTCGCGGGTTCTAATCCTGGACGATTCATACTTTTTTTATTTTTCGTCATTTTAATAAAAAAATTTTGAAAGTGGTAGATAAGAAAGTTGGTTTAATTTTTAAATAAAATACAAATAACCTGTTAAGTATATTTACTTTGTTTAAATTACCTATATAATAGAAGAATATCTTCTTACGTGCGTACAAAGTACACACACATTCTTTTTTCTTTGACATGTTAGCTATGCGTATGCCAAATTTCATGTCAATCCAAGCAGTTCTTTAAAATTTACAGCAAAAACCTTGAAAGAATGTACTAGATGTAGATTAGAATGTTAGAAATCGTTATAAACAAATTAACTCGAGAATTACTAAAAAAGAAAATATCCTTGTTAAGACTGTTACATATGTGTTCCCTCTAGCACCTCTAGTTCCAATCTCTTAGATTAGATAATGATATTAGATCTAATGTAGATCTTGCATCTGACTTTGATGTTCCTCTCATATATTTCGTCTTCGTCTTCTTGTAGGACCTCCTGTTTATTCTATCATCTCAACTCTTGTGATGTTGATGTCCAGCTGCCATACCACCTCATTGGGGATCTTCCTAGAGGCCCTTCTGTATTTTATTTATGTGTTTTTGCCTATTTCTAGAATCTTACTGGATCTATACTGTCGAGGTTGAGATAATCTTTCTATTTGCTGCATTATGTTCGTATCCATCTTATCACATCCTGGACCCCAGTTTCCAGTTTCTCTTAATTTATCCTCATTCTTGACAAGTCTTAGATACTGATTAACTTTAATTTTCCAAATGTTGTTCATCATCGTGGCCGTTCGAAAGGTCGATATCTGTTTGATAGTTTTGTTGTTGACCACGGTTACAGATAATATCCACGCAAAAAGTATCATTTATGTAGTACAATCTTATCGAATAGATCGTACAATCTTTAATAAAGGTGAAGCTTCTATCACTATATAAAACTACACAATAATATTTAGTCCAGGGCGCATCTGTTTTGAGATGGACATTGAGAGGTGACTCAAATTTTTTTGCAGAAATTGCTTGAAAATAACTCAAATAATAATATTTGAGTTATCCTCCTACTCAAAATGGTCCGGAATATTGTTTAAATAATCAAAATGTCAAAATATGAAGGAAAAATTCGATTTTTTTTATTGTTTTTTTGATTATAACTTTAAAACTATTTATTTCTGAGGAAAATTGTACTAACATAAAAGTTGCGTAATTAAATTTCCTACAATATAGGATTGGTTAAAAATTTAAAAAATAGTCACCCTTGTTGCAAAATAGCAATAATTGCGAAAAAAAACCATACAAAAACAAGTATTCGCATTTTACGTATTTCAACCATTTATGCTACAATTAAGACCTTTATATTTTACCCAGAAAAACTCTATGATATAGTAAAACAACACTGTAAGTTTCATTAACATCGGTTTAATAGATTTTGCAAAATAAATTTTGCAATCCAGCTTTCGCAAAAAATTTCATTTTTTTTTTAATGTTGCAGGACTGAAAATAAAGCAGATAGCAAGTTGAATTTTTTTTTGTTTATAGAAGTGTACTGTACCTTTCATTTGCAATTTGCAAAATTAAAATCGATCAATTACCACGGCGTCAGGAAATTTTTTAAATAAACATTAATTTTTGGTGCTACGCGCAGAACAGCGGTGTTCGATTCACACAAGTTGATTTCCACCAAAATTTCTTCCAATCTTTATCTAATATATTATTTTCTTAGTCTATATTTTGTTGTATTTTAATATTTTAATTCCACAAAAATCAAACTAATTTTATTATTGTTTGTTAAATATTGTTTAAACAATTGCATATGTTTAAAAATAATAAACTTTTATTCTCTAAGTTAAAATATATGAACAAAGAAAGTTTTTGCTAAAAAAGTGTTATTTCAAAGGAGAGAGTATGTGTTTTTATTATGCAATAAACATACTTATTTATTTATATCGAAAATGTACTAAAAATTAAAATGTATCAATCGTTATCAAAGGTCATTGGAATGCCCAATCAGAGCAAACTATCCGCTGTCCTGCGCGTAGCACCAATAATTAATGTTTATTTAAAAAAATTCCTGACGCCGTAGTAGTCAATCGATTTTAATTTTGCAAACTGCAAATGAAAGGTACAGTACACTTCTATAAGTAAAAAAAAATTCCACTTGCTATCTGCTTTATTTTCAGTCCTATAACATTTTGAAAAAATGAATTTTTGTTGCGAAAGCTGGATTGCAAAATTTATTTTGCAAAATCTATTAAACCGATCTTAATGAAATTTACAGTATTGTTTTACTGTATCATAAAGTCTTTCCGGGTGAAATATGAAGGTCCTAAGTGTAGCATAAATGGTTGAAAAACGTAAAATGCGAATACTTGTTTTTGTATGGTTTTTTCGCAATTATTGCTATTTTGCAACAAGGGTGACTATTTTTTAAATTTTTAAACAATTCTATATTATAGGAAATTGAATTACGCAACTTTTATGTCCGTACAACTTTTCTCGAAAAGGAATACTTTTAAAGTTATAATCAAAAAACGAAGAAAAAAATAGAATTTTTCCTTCATTTTTTGACATTTTGATTATTTAAACAATGTTCCGGACCTTTTTGAGAGGGAGGATAACTCGAATATTATTATTTGAGTTATTTTCAAGCAATTTCTGCAAAAAAATTTGAGTCACCTCTCAACGTTCAAATGTACTAATATTTTTACAGATGCGGCCTGATCTATTACAGTTTACAAAATAAATAGATAAATATAAGAAGTACTCACGTAATCTTGTCCAAGCATCGTCAGTGAAGTCCTTGGTATCGTTATTTTCATCGGGAATGTAGTAATTTACATTGTTACAATGCGTTTCCAAAGGACTCAAGTATGTCTTTACTGTAACAGAAAATAAAAAACAATATTTAATTATGAAAAAAAAACCATTAAGTATAAGTTGATGCCCTAAGGGCGACAATTTTTCTAAATAATACTTTAAGAAAGAATAGGTTAAAAACCGTAATGACAGTTATCCTTTCTATTGTCTATGGGTACGCCTGGACCGGCCGCATATGAAATGCCTCCCGAAAAAGGGTTTCTTACCTGTCGCTAAAATGGTCACATACGAATTGCCTCCCAAGCTTTAAATAAATTACATGCTTCTAATCTTTATGTGAAGGTGAGACGTTGCCACATCTTCGTCCCTTTGTAAATTTTTGGCAAAATTGGTATTGTGTTATTTAATTTATTTTATTTTCAACCTTTATGTATTAAACATTATTGACACTAGGCGGAATTTATAAATTTCAATTAACTTATACATATATAATTAGTTTTATAACCATTATAATATATGTTAGAATAAACGTTTTGTTATCAATAATTTATCAAAAAATACAAAAACATAATAAGTATTTTATAGATTTATTAAAAATAACATCGCAAAAAACTTATTTGGAAATTATTACAATATGTGTATAGAAATATAAAATTACAAAATATTTTTCCTAAATTTATATGATACTACTTTGACAAATTCTAATCTATTTATTTTACATTCTCTTAATTCTAAAATTTTTTCATTTAGAAAATTTATTTTTGTTGTACTTTACGCAACAATTTTTTTTTGGTGTGGAAACAGAATTCATTTTAATGTAGGTATTTATTTGAAATTGTAAAATTATATCAATAAAATTATTAATGTTAGGATGAGGGCAGTAGAAAGAAGAATTATACTTGGAATGAAAACTTTCGCATAGGTTTGTGGTTCTTTGTAAGGATGAAGAGTGCTCAGCCCAAAGATGTGGAGAAAATGTCGAATTTTCAGATATGTAATTATCAACAAGATAATCACAAAACTGGGTGACTCTTTCATCGACTGGTTTAAATTCTGCTAAATCTATAGCAAAAAAACCGCTAACATCTTCAGGATGTAAGAATGAAAGACCAAAAATATAAATAGGAAAATGCGTAATTTCGGTTGTCAACACCTTTTTTCTGGTATTCTGGGGCTAATCCCAGTGCTTGAACCTTTCTATAAATATGTGGTTCTAGCATAACATAATTTTTGTCTCACCCTATTGTCTTCTTAACTTCTTTACAGATGAGCTTCGTTGGTTTTTCGCTGAGATCTTCCACGGCTGCCCTTTTTATTGAATTGCTTACGGCTTTTCTATTGTAAACTTCGGCAGACAACTTCTCGTGGTTATGATCTAATATTGCTTCAATTATTGTATTTTCACATCCCTGTGTTTTCACAAATTCTTTGCAGGTTTTTTTAGTAGGTACATGTCCACCGTTTTACTGTATCTTTGGCCAACATTTTTTGAAAACCGAATGTAAAACCATCAATTGATAGTAAAGGTTTGCCCTTTTGACTGACACTTATCGTTGATTCCATTGTTAATGATGGATGTTATGACTTAAACTTGTTTAAACACAATTTGATCTTGAAATCGACGAACTGACAAGCTTGAAATAGACAAGCTGAGTGATGCAGGAACTAATAAACTTTCAAGTATGTATTTATACAACATTTAGCCCATTAGCACAATGTACAAAAGAGAATATAAACAAACAAAAAGATTAAGGTATTTATAAAAACTCAAAATTTATGATTTATTTGCAATTTTCTAAGCAACCAATAAGGATATTATACATACATAGTCAGCGAACGCCACATTGAAGTTTTTTTATACGATTTATGAGTTTCTTACTCTCAAATTTGTTTAAAATGCTTAACTTTTTGGTAATAGACGAAAAAAGCGAAAATTTACCGTTATTTGATCTTCATTTGTTTATAACTATGTACCTATGTATATCATCAAAATTGGCTGCAGGAAACATATAAGTTATTATTATAGATGTCCATACTACTCAAAAAGTTTGGTATTGGCCTGGAGGGGGCTGTGTCACGAACAGGATATTTTTTTCCTTATTTCTTTGAACTAATTGTCGGGTAACAACTTTCTTTTCTAACAAGAAATATGTAGTACTGTGAAATATTTATATGAAACAAATTTTATGTACACTGCATTAAGAATTAGAAAAATCAAAATGGATAGATACTACCTATTTAAATTATAATTTGGCAACATTGTATCATTATACAGAGATTAAATAGACAAAATATCAGCCTAAATGATTAACGAAACGGAGGCATTTCCATTGTACCTGGGAGGCATTTCATGTATGAAAATATTTACCTGAAAAAGTGGGAGGCATTTCGATAACGCCGCCTGGGGCCCACTAGTAAAATTCAAATTTTTGTAATTTCTGTTTTTGGTTATTTTTCTGAGAAGGCTCTTTTTATTGGATTAGGTGGCTTCTTTTAATTCTCTGGAAAATGGTCCAGGAGAGGACTCACGGATGAGGAATTATGAAAAATCAGTGAAGAAGACTGAGAAAACGAAGATGAGTCAACAAATTTGGGTGATAAAGAGCTTTCAGTCGATGAAGAATTTTCTGAAGGCGAAGATTACATACAAGCATTTGATGATTATGGAGACGAAAGCTAAAATTCCGAAAATTAAATAAACGGTCTTGAACAAAAACACACCTGCTTTCACCTGTTTCACATAAGTACTTCATTTGTTCATTTGGCTAATTCTTCTTCTGATCGTTTCAAATAATTCAAATAATGATGTAAAATAACCTTTTCTTATATTTCCTGCCTACATATAGTGAAATCACCGTATATATTTTTTATTGAATCCACTTTTATCTGGTTGTAAGCGATTCGAGATATCTACCTTACGGATAACTAGCAATTGCTACTGTTAGCTATTAGAAGATAGCGAGATTTTCTACTGTAATTTAAGTCTCCACACTGCGTATCAAAATCTTAATTCCTTTCATGAATAATGATTGCCCAGGCATCATAATTGTGTTTTCTACTTGTTGATTTACAACGAACCTAGTAATTTGTTGTTGGGCATTCGAGTTTTACTACAGGCCATTGGCTAAATAGTGATGCTTAGATATTATTTTTCTGCTATTCGTAAAGGCAAATGCACATCAAAGAAACATGAAACGTAAATTACGTTTCATAAAAATAAACCACTGCTAAACAAATATACGTCCGGCCATTTATGAAACTCTCCGAAAATAAAAATGTGTCATGAGCATGAATCACACTCGTTTCATTGGTAGGCGGACTTTGAGATTTGTTAAGCAGTGTTTTCTTTTCATGAAACATGTTTTTCGTTTCACGTTTCATGTTTTTCGTTTCATGTTTCTTTGGTGTGCGGCTTGGCTAATAGGAATCGAGATTCTGTTTTAAAAAGATAAAACATATAAAATTTTGATACTACTATTTAGTCCATGTGGTGAGACCGCTCCCGTCTGAAAAAATTTCTGATTCGGTTTCTTTGTGGATTCCTATTCAAAAATATCTCCTTTAAACAAATCTGAAGGGCGCCGAGCGGAATTTTTGGGCAGAAATTGTTTAAACAATTTTTTTAAACAAATACAAATGATCACGTAGTTTTACTCCGGAACAAATATTTTTAGGTTTTTTGGGTCATTCTAGACAAGAAAGGTATCTTGTAATTTTTCTTAAAAATTGATAGTTTTCGAGTTATAGGCGATTTAAAATCTGGAAAATGCGAAAATACGCATTTTCGAGGCTTAAAAACTCATATTTAAATTAGTATTTCTGAGGTTGCCACATACTTATATTGAAGATTAAACATTCATCTTCAAGATTTTGAAGAGTGATCACGTCTAACCTTAATTTATACCGTTGTTTTTTAATTGTTAAATATGCATGTTTATCCGATTTTTTTGCCGGTGCGGCGCGTTATATTTAAAAAATCTCCTATTTCCTCCGAAAAATATTTTTTCTAGATTCTTTGGGACATTCTAAATAACACAAGTTTCTTGAAATTTTTCTCAAAAGTTAATAGTTTTAAAGTTATAAGCGATTTAAAATAAGAAAAATGCCAAAAAACGCATTTTTGGATTTTAAATCGCTTATAACTTTAAAACTGTTAACTTTTGAGAAAAATGTCACGAAACTTATTTTATTTAGAATGTCCCAAAAATCTAGAAAAAATATTTTTCGGAAGAAAATTGGAGATTTTTGAAATAGAGCGCGCCGCACCGGCAGAGAAATCGGATGGACATGCATATTTAACAATTAAAAAACGACGGTTTAAATTAAGGTTAGACGCAATCACTCTTCAGAATCTTGAAGCTGAATGTTTAATCTTCAATTTAAGTATTTGTCAACCTCAAAAATACTAATTTAAATATGAGTTTTTGGACCTCGAAAATGCGTATTTTCGCATTTTTCAGATTTTAAATCGCCTATAACTCGAAAACTATCAATTTGTAAGAAAATTTACAAGATACCTTTCTTGTTTAGAATGACCCACAAAACTTATTAAAAATATATATTCCAGAACAAAAAACGTGATCTTTTGTATTTGTTTAAAAAAATTGTTTAAACAACTTCTGCCCAAAAATTCCGCCCGGCACCTTTCAGATTTCTTTAAAAGGGACATTTTTGAATAGGAATCTACAAAGAAACCGAATCAGAAATTTTTCCAGACGGGAGCGGTCTCACCACATGGACTAATTGTATTATGTTGGTCTATGTCTCGGGCCTAACAAGCAAAACAACTTTTTTTGTAAAAATTATATCATACTTGGGGCACATTATGAGGGATGAAAAGTACGAACTTTTAAGAAATATCATGCAGGGCAAAATTAAGGGCAAAAGAAGTGTGGGAAGAAGAAAGATATCGTGGCTTCGAAATCTACATGAATGGTTCGGGTGAGGGAAAGTCGCAGTGATGATTTCCAATCTCCGCTAGGAGTGGCACGTAAAGAAGAAGACTCTCTCTTAATCTTCTTTAGCAGCTACACAATCACTCCGACGCTTTTCCAATTTTTCGATTGTAAAACGATTTATCTTTGCCTTCAAAAAAGGCTTTAGTTTCGGAGATTACTTCTTCCTCGGAGCGATATATCTTATCATGGAGCATTTTTTAAGACCTTAAAAAGGTGGTAATCGCTGGGGGCCAAGTCTGGACTAGAGAGTGGATGCAGAAGTAGTTCAAAGCCCAATAAGGGCATTTTTGCCATCGTTTTCATCGACTTGTGACACGGTGTATTGTCTTGTTGAAAAAACAATTTTTTCTTGAACAAATGACGCCTTTTCTCTGTTATTTCGTTCTTCAAACGCTCCAATAAACCAATGTAGGAGTCGCTGTTGATTTTTCTCCCTATTTCAAATAGTCAATGAAGATAATTGCTTGCGGGTCTCAAAATACAGAGGCTATAATCTTTCCCACGTTTTGTTGCGTCTTTGGTCGCTTTGGACAGCTTTCTTCAGGGTGCTGTTTCAGATGACTGCCAATTTGATTCCGGAGTGAAGTGATGACTTATTCCGATTAATCATGTCTAAATCTTCTTCATTTGCCTTGTCCGTTGCGGACGTTGGCTATCATCATAGCAACTTCAATTTTACTTGCAGCGTTTCTGAATAACTTGATCGATGTTAGTCCAAACTATTGGCGTAAGTTTTGAAGCCATGAGTGTTTTCTTCTTCCGGGTACGCGTTTGCTCTCTATTTTACCCTGTATTGTATTAACAGTTGGAGTATATGATATTTTTATCATGTCTCATAATATGACGAAGATATTCAAGTTTCCGTTTCTAAATGGTTTCATATCGAACCGAAGAATAGGACTAGGTGCATTGTTGAAGACAAGAAGAATATGGAGTTGGGTCGACCACACACTTCGTAAAAATAACTCATGCATTACAAAGATGTTAAATATATATTTAATATTCTTATCTCTTTCACTTGGAAAAGTTTACTGTTGAATAACTAAATTAAGATTAAGATTAAACATATAGTAATTTTTTCTTTGGTCTATAAAGTTTTAAAATCTTAAGCGCCCCCATTCTAACAAGCATTTTACCTTGATTAATATACTTAATGAAATTAAATTTTACTTTCATACTCTTATTCTCACGACTGGCTTTGGCCTGAGGTCGTGATTTTAATATAAATTTAAATAGAGTCTTAATAAATTATTTCAGCGAAAGTATATACAATAATTTATCTTTCATGCACGAGATTATATTATTATTTTAATTTATAATAACTTCCTAACCTAAAACCAGCAGGTATCGTTGTAGATATCTCAGTCGTAGTGGAAACTAGAAGAAAAAATTATAGGTTCTGTTACGTCCTTACTAAATTTATTAATAACTTTAACACTTCTAATTTACAATAATGACTTTAACACATAATTTATTTTAGTTATTAAGGTACCAAGGGTATTATAAGGATAATAACTCTTGAGGTCAATGGTTTATATACCGAGGGCCTTTGGCCCGAGGAATATACGTTGACCGAAAGCGTTATTATCTATAATACCCGTGGTACCTTCAACGTTCTACTAAATTATTCTTTATATGCAAAACATTTGAATGAATTTTGAATTAATTAGTTTTTAAATAAGTACATTTACTAGCAATAGTCCTAACGTAATTATTGTGGTAACCATAGTTTTACTTACGAGTTTTATTTGTCAACTTGACAGTATTTAACTCGTTATTTAAATTTGATACCCTAGGGCGTTATTTTGAAAAATAACGCCCTAGGGCATTATATCATACTTAACAGACTTCGAAATCATGTCATTATTTGTCAAATAATAATAAATATACCAGTCGTACATTAAGTATATTTATTTACAGCGTCTGTAAGTGAATTATTTGTATAATTCGGCATGTGAGACAGCTTATTTTCTTTTGGGTTCAGACTAGACCTTAGAGCCTCTCCGATGATCTCTAAAGAGGGTGAAACGAATGACGGTCACCTCTGAAACTAATTGAACTATAAGCTGTCTTTCATTTTCTATTAGTTTTACTTCTATCTTCAGAGAACTTCTGTCCTCAGAGTTCAGGGAACCAAGATTCGTTGGAATGTTTACATAGATGAATAGACAGGTAGTGAAATGAAATCTTAGATCCGCTCGTCTTCTTCTAATTCATCGTTCATTTGCATTGCAAGTTTAGAAGTACGAATTTGGGTTATTTTACCAGAACTTGGTCTCAGCAGAAGCCTTTAGTTATACAGAGTGTCCAGAAACTCTACCGACAAATGAAGACAGGAAATTCCTCAGATAATTTTAAGGCAATTTTAACCCAATTCACCTAGTCCGAAAATGCTTCCTAAAGGAGCTGCACTGGTTCCCAACCTTTTATGTCTGGCGACCCACCTTCTGATGTTTTTTCATATTTGCGACCCATCCCTCACCCATTATGATAGAAAAAAATAAGGAGCATGGTCACTGTACGCTACTCAGCTACTGTAAGAGCCACGCCGCGACCCACCTGAAAGCCGCCCGCGAACCACTAGTGGGTCGCGACCCACCGGTTGGGAAACTCTGAGCTAGAGCTATTTGAAGATGGCGTCTGGTAATTAGTTTTTCTTACATATATTCAGAACGCTTCTATTAAGAAAAACGAAAATTGATACACATATTTATCTTCCAGAGATAAATCGATTCCATCCATTGCAAATTTCTAGTACCGGTCATAGGCGTCCGTTTTATGTAGGGTAACAGTTATATTATCGCATAACTTTTTTGTTTTTAATTTTTAAGCATTTTTGAGTCTGGATTATTAAAATGTAAGGTATTCTAGTATTAAAGATATTAAGTCGATAGGATACACCGTTTTCTAGAAAAATCGATTTGAAAATTTGTCGTTTTTTGAATATCAAAAAAAATAAAAAAAAACTATTCAGAAAAACGAAAACTGGTAAGTGTATTTATATTCCAGAGATAAATCGATTTCATTAATTGAGAATTTCTAGTACGGGTCATATGCGTCCGTTTTGGGTAGGTCAACGGTTATTTTATCGCATAACTTTTGTCTTTAATTCTTAAGAATTGTTGACACTAGATTATTAAATTATGAGGTTTTCTAGTTACTAAAAGTTACTCTTGCTTTAAATTGGTAAAATACACCGTTTTTTTTTTAATTTTTTTTTAAATTCAGTAAAAAAAAATTTCAAATCGATTTTTCTAGAAAACAATGTGTCCTACCGACTTAAAGCAAGAGTAGCTTTTAGTACTAGAATACCTCATAATTTAATAATCCAGTATTAAATTAAAAGTTAAAGAAAAAAAATATGCGATAAAATAACCGTTGCCCCACCCAAAACGGACGCCTATGACTCGTACTAGAAATTCACAATGGATGGATGGAATCGATTTATCTCTGGAAGATAAATATGTGTACCAATGTTCGTTTTTTTAAATAGAAGCGTTCTGAAGGTATTTAAGAAAAACTAATTACAAGACGCCATCTTCAAAGAGCTCTAGCTCCCTAGGAAGCATTTTCGGACTAGAAAAATTGGGTTAAAATGTCTTAAAATTATCTGAGGAAGACTGAGGAGAATGTCTTCTTTTGTCGGTAGAGTTTCTGGACACCCTGTAAACTACGGTTCTGTGTTCTCATTTTGACCAGAAAGTCCAACGTGTTGGTAGACGACCTCTGCTTCCGTAAGCATCATCTCTTGGTCTCCATTCCAGTATCCGCTTTTTCCATCTCTTTTCTGTCATTCGAGCCACGTGACCTGCCCAGTTCCATTTCAGTGTTGCTATTCTTTCTACTGCATCAGCAACTCCTGATTCTTGTCGTAGCTGGTGGTTTGGGATCTTGTCTCGTAGTGAAACGCAAACGCCCAACATAGCACGTTCCATCGCACTTTGAGACACACGGATCTTTGCACAGGTCTCCTTGCTATGGTCAACGTTTCCGCTTCGTAAGTCAACAAACAATAAGTAATCCAATCCGTAAGTGATCAAGTATTCGATATAAAATACTTAGGGATTACACTTTTAACTAAGAAGACTTGGAGAGAGAAGTATAAGCAGTCTTCTTCTTTGCTCAGACACGACACTTTAATCTCCAACAGTTGGTCATAAGACTTTTGTACCATACCCAGTAGATGTTCTGGACGGATCCAGTATATCATGAGCAGTTTTAGAACTCTCAGTGAACGAGGAATCAGTGAGAAAAATAGCCTCTAAAGATGTCATTGCTGTTAAGGCTCCTGTCTTATTTAGAAGTGCTTGAATTTGTAGGATGGTGAAAGAGGCGCACAAGATTCTAAAGCCGTCTTTTATCACAAGTATTGAACCATATGTATCTGTGGGTCGTATCATTGATGTGTACAACCAATAGGGATTTTCATCGATTGTCATTTGTTTCGAGCTTCTGTCATGTGTCATATAATATTAATATATCTACGTCATACGTCTTTGGTTTGTATCATTGGTATATACCAATAACGTATGACGTAGATATATTAATATTTGATGACACATGACAGAAGCTCGAAACAAATGACTGTGAATGTAAAGCCCTATAGATTACCTTTGATTTCAACCTCCACATTTTACCTATAACTCGTCTGCAGTACCAGACGTACCTAGCCCTATAGTGGGGGACCATATACAAAAGACCAACAAGTAACACCATATATGGTAAAATTGACAGATTAACATTAAGTATTATGTATATTGAAAAGAATTACAGATAATCGAAGAGAGGGATCAAATAAGAAATAGACATCAGAAAAAAATATAATTAGGTAATAAACAAGTTGACACTGAGAGAAAACAGTCAAGTTCATTTTCATTATCAAAAACTTTTGCATTTTAAATTTTTGAACCCAGTTTTACTACTACTAGGTGATAAAAAAACCATTAACATATAGAAAAGCGAAAATCGGCGAAACCTCAATGTAAATTTCATTCATTCAATTAGAAACTTTTAATTTGATTTTGATTGTACCACAAATAAAGCAGCATTTGTAATGAAGTGAATAAAAGGGTGATTTGCATATAGTACGTTTGCTTTAATTCTCACGAATTCTTGTCGCATTCTTACAACAAGAACAGTTACGAAGCTGCATTGTGAAAAGACCAAAATTGACATTTCTCATATAGCTACGAGAAACAACAAAAAACATACGATTGTTTAGAAAACAATGCCGATTTTGGTTTCCACGTCGTAATTATAAAACGTTTCATAAATTATTAGTTTTCTTCTATTGATATGTATCGCAGTAGTGAATTTTCGGAACATGGTAATGAAAGTATTAAGCTGGGATCCAATGAAACGTGGTGTGGCACGCCTGGAGAAATAGAACATAATATGTAGGTAATAGAAAAAAATAAAAAATAAAGACGGGAATCAACACAACGTGAAATAGCGATCTTCTTCTTCAGATGCAGATCCAGATGTGAGCGATCACATTTTCCATTAACTCTCCGTTTCTTGCAATGTGTATCAGAGATTGTATGTCGTTAATCCCTGTCCATTGCCTTATGTTTCGGAGACAGGACATTTTCTTGCGTCCTATTCCTCTCTTGCTTTCAATTTTACCCTGGATTATAAGTTGAAGGAACTGGTATTTTTCGTTTCGCATGATGTGACCCAGATACCCCGTTTTCCTTTTCTTGATGGTTTTGGCGTTCTTGGTTGATTCTCTCAAGGACATCTACATTTGTGACTTTCGCCGTCCCTGGTATCTTTAGGATACGGCGATAAAGCCACATTTCGAAGGCTTCTAATCTGTTTATATCCCTCGTTTTGAGTGTCCAGCCCTCTATGCCATATAGCAGCACCGACCATACGTAGCACTTAGTAAACCTTCCTCTCAGTTGAAGATCAAACTCTGAACAGGTCGGTACCTTCCTGAATTTTACGAAAGCTTGTCGAGCTTGCTCAATGCGACATTTTACTTCCCTGTCCGATTCCCAATCTTCAAAAAGCCACGTGCCCAGGTATTTAAATTTGCTCACCCTTTAAATGGACTTGTATTCAGTGTTATGGTGGAGTTTTTAAGTGCATCCAAGTTTCTGGAGATGATCATGAATTTGGTCTTTTTGGTATTGATCTCTAATCCCATGCGCTTACTGTATTCTACGATTATAGTGACAAGTTGTTGGAGATCGACTATGTTACCAGAAATTAAGACACCAGCATCAGCATATCGTATGTTGTTGATCAATATTCCACTCACTTTAATTCCCATCTCTGCATCTTCCAAAGACCCTTGAAAAATGGCTTCAGAATACATGTTAAATAAAAGAGGGGAAAGCACACATCCCTGTCGAACACCCCTTCTTATATGTATGGGTTTGGATATAGAATTCTCTATTTTTTAAGTGTGCCGTTTGATACCAGTATAAGTATTCAATGCATGTGAAATTTAATAAAAAATTTTCTTCTTGGTAAAAGGTATATTAGTTTAAAAAGCCCTAAAGGGCTACAAACATATAACCAAAACGTTTTCGCTCTGTAACAAGAGCATCATCAGTGTTACAAGAACATGGTGAGCCAACCAAAAAAATACAAAGGTCAAAGCCCTTCAAAAAACAGACAAAAGTCTTGTATAAATGAACACATCGAAAAATCCAAAGGATGTATAAAATTCCTAAGGATACGGCCATAGGGCAACATATGACTCCCACACATGGTAAGTGGGTCAAAAGGTAACTAGGTCATTATCTTATAAGAGGTGGTAGGCAACTAAGAGATGAGACTTCAAAAGCGAATCTGTCTGTAGCCCTTTAGGGCTTTTTAAACTAATATACCTTTTACCAAGAGGAAAATTTTTTATTAAATTTCACTTGTAATTAATGGTATACAGCCAACTACAGGAAGTTCTTCCTTGTGGATATTCAATGCATCTTATGTCTTTTTGGTCTATATCAAGTTTCTTGAGGATCTGCATTAACTTGTGGTGTTAGACATGATCAAACGCTTTTTCGTAATCTAAAAAGCATAGGAACACGCCTTTCCTCTGATCGTAACAATTTTGGACCAGCACCTGTGTGGCTGGTCCAAAATTATAGCGATAAATAGCGATATTTCACTCAAAATTTGTGATTTAAAATCATGACCGAGCCCTCTATTTATGGCCGGCGTGAAGTCTCCCATCGTTCGTCGGTAAATAAACATGGTTCAAAGGAAGTCAGAAGCTGATAAGACCCTTCTAACTCGGCTAGGGACTGGTATGGTCAGTGCCATGGTAATTTCATTATGGAGTGTTCTAACGATGTTATATTGGGATTTGTATCATTGTATAATTTAACCAACCTACTAAAATTTCTACCGTCGACACTGGTGGTATATTCTCGATACTCAAGGAAACAAGCTCAGTAAAGTGGGGTGTGAAACGTGCTATGTTTTCTTTTCATTATTATATATTATTTTATATTTATATTTACCGACGTAAACCGTAAAGAGTGCCTCGCCACAGTCCATTGAATACCGGCTTTAAGTTGTGAATTATGTGATCTTAATAAAATGGAAAGTAATGCTACATTAGATTAAACTAGATTATAATTATTCTGACCTTATATGCCTGTCTGTGTTTTAAGCTGGTGAGAGTTAATAAACAATAAGAATAAAGCTCTAAACAATGCAAAATTTTAAAATGTGTTAGATTCGTTAATAATTATAATGAACTGCTCAATGATACTAATGATATATAGCCAATTTTTACTAATATACAGGGTGGGTTATTTATTTATTTAAATATATTTCAACTCCCTTCAGCTCCCTTCAACAAGAAGGATGATATGTATAAATCGGATTTCTGGCCTGTTGGAGTTGGTGTAAAAAGATTCCACATTAATCGATAAAAAGAATTTTTAGGCAATGGTGGTGGAAATTTTTGAAGAAAGATATAACAGGTCGGTTAAAAATTGCATATGTTAATATTCGTTCCTTATTTCCTAAAATAGTTGATTTAGGTAATTATGGTATTGATAAACAATTTGATATATTTTGTGTATCTGAGACATGGCTCAAGCCAACAATACCGAATAATGCTATACAAACTTATGGTTACAATTTAATTCGTCAGGACAGAACAGCAGACTGTCGAGGTTGAGGAGTTTGTATGCATATAAAGAATAATTTGCAATTTTCTGAAGTTAAATTTGACAATCACATAGAACAAGTGTGGATTAAACTCAAAATTAATGACTTGTTGTTAGGTATAGCTGTTGTCTATAAACCACCAAACTACATAATTAATACCTTTGTTGAATCTTTTGAAAAATCTCTTGCCGATATGGTTACAGATTGTGATGAAATTTACTGTTTGGGTGATTTTAATGTTGACTTACTTAATTCACATCTGAGTCCAGCTCATAAAATTAATGATTTACTTGACAGTTTTAATTTGGTACAGATTATTGATAGACCAACTCACATAACCCTTACATCGCAGACTCTGATTGATTATATAATTGTCTCAAATGAAAATAGAATTAACTCCTTTGGTGTATGTTCTGTTGATCACATAACAGATCATGAGCTTATTTATTGTGACATCAATATCTGCTCGGAAAAATCTGATCCAATCTTTAAAATTGTTAGAAATTTCAAACACTTTGATGCAAATCTTTTTTTGCTTGATTTAAACTCTACTCTATTTACCAACATCGATCACATTGAAAACATCAACGACAAAGTATAATTCTTAAGCAGCTCCATTGTGGCTCTTTTAGACAAACATGCTCCCTTTAAAAAGAATGAAGTCACTAAAAAATATAATCCTTGGTTAACAGATAATGTGAGACTTCTTATGTCACTAAGAGACAAGGCTAAAAAAAAGTGGCAGAAAACTAAGGAGCCAGCTCACCTTAACTACTACAAAATGATTAGAAATTATACAACATTAGCGTATGAGAATGAAAAAAAAAGCCTTCTTTCAACACAAACTGAATGTGGGTGGAATAAAAAATGCTTGGAAAATTTAAAACTCCTTAATATTGGGAAGAATGAACACATAATTCCAGAAATTTTAAAAGAACCCTATGAGATTAATCAGTATTATACATCATGCATCCCACAACTACCAATCAATCAAAATACAATTGACTATTACTTAAATACTGTACCTAATCGAGAACTTTTCTCCTTTACTCCAGTACCCTGTGATTTAGTGCAAAAACTGTTATATACTCTGACATCTAATGCTTTAGGCTCAGACGGTTTGAACTTAAAAATGTTACTTCAATGTTGCCCATTAATCATTCCTTATATAACACATATAATGAACTGTTGCCTCTCTAATAACTATTTTCCAGATGAATAGAAAAAAGCATTAGTTAGACCCATACCTAAATGTAACAATCCAACCTAATATAAGGATCTACGACCTATCAGTATCTTGCCAACTCTATCAAAAGTGTTAGAACGCATCATGGAAATGCAGCTTCGCGATTATATTTCTAATAATACCATCTTAACTGATTTTCAGTCCGGGTTTAGGCCATTTCACAACTGTGAAACAGCACTCACTTAAAATAACTGATGACATTTTGAGAGAAAGGGATGTGGGTAAAGTTACCATTTTAGTTTTGATCGACTTGTCTAAGGCATTTGACACTCTTAATCATTCACTACTTTGCGCAATTTTGCAGTCAATAGGCTTTTCCGTGGATGCATTGAATATGGTTGAGTCTTACCTGCGCCATAGAAAACAGAGCGTCAAAGTAGATGAAAGGTGCTCTGATTTTTTAAACATCTTGTCAGGGGTGCCTCAGGGTTCAATTTTAGGTCCAATCTTATTTACTTTATACACCACCAATATTGGGACTTCTCTGAATACCTGTAATTTTCATCTATATGCAGACGATACACAAATTTACCATTCATTTTACCCGGTTGACAGCCCAAGTGCTATTGAGACTGTTAATCAGGATATTAAATCATTAGTTGATTGGGCAAGAAATCATGCATTAAATAAAAATTCTAAAAAAAAACTAATCTGGTGGTTTGTGGTCCTAGCCGGTTATGTCTGGAGATGAGTAACACCATTGAAATAGTTGTTGATAATGAAATCATTAAACCTGTAACTAGTGCTAAAAATCTGGGTTTAACTTTAGATAATCACCTAAAATTTACAAAACATATTAACACCTGTGTGAGTAAAGCATTTCTCAGTTTAAGAACAATTTATCATAATCGCCGCTATCTATCTTACAAGATAAAAAGAATACTGTGTGAAAGTTTGGTTTTGTCTAAATTTAACTATGGTGATGTTGTGTACGGGCCTTGTATTAGTTCAGATGACAGGAGAAGAATTCAGGTGGTTCAAAATTCGTGTCTTCGTCTTATCTGTGGTGTAAGAAGACACCAGCCTATTTTCTCACAAACTAAAACACGTAAAATGGTTGAGCATGGAAAAGAGAAGATATCTACATGCTGCTTGTCTATTCCATAAAATCATCAAAAACTCATTACCAGCATATCTTTTTAAAAAAGTTATATTATATAGAACTGACATACATAATGTTAATACAAGATATAAAAATACAATTACAGCTCCACCACATCGTACAGAACAATTCAAAAACTCATGTACAGATCAAATATCAAAAATATAAAATATAACGGATTAGCAAAAGAATTAAAATTAAAGTCGATTGTATCTTTTAAGAAATCTCTTAAAACTAAATTGCTAACTGAGTAACACATGTGCCATAGTTAATAACCTGTTATGTAGTATGTATAGACCAGAGGGTCCCAAACTATTTTTTCTCGTAGACCACTTTAAAAAATATGCTGGTTTCAGTGGACCCCCTGCTGCTACATTTTTACCATACTTCCTCCAATGAAAAACATGGGGGTAAAAATAAGACAATGCAGGTCTTTTTCGTCTTCTCTTCTTTTCTCAAAATATCATTTTAAGCGATTTTACAGTGATTTGGAATCTATTTAAACAAATTTGCATTTTTTATCGTAAATTATCAATTGAAAAAATAATGTTTTAATAGAAGGGTTGACCAAAATGTGATTATTAGGTATTATAACAAGTTTTTTGTTTTAAAACAAGTTGTTGATCAAACTTTAGCGTAGAAAACGTTAAAATACTGTTTTTTCATTTTATTCCATTCTCAAAATACATATTCTTCTATTTGGCTGAAAATTTGCCCACAGATAGCCAAAACACAGGACTTAAATGGTTAAAAGAATTTGTATAGTTTTACAATACAAGAAAAGTTACATGCGATAGAGTCAAAATGATATAGTACAGTCGGTTTAGCATTTGATCTTGCATGCAGAGCTACCCAAGCAAGATTCTATTTTTCTAATCTTAAGGGGGTCAATAGTAGTGTAAATTTAAAATCGCGAATAAAGGAGAACCGTTTTTGCTTAATATCTCCGCCATATTTTACTTTTTGACAACAAGTGTAAGGACTGAAGTTGTGGACAATATGATTTCGTATTTTACAAATGCAAATTTTTTTGTGTCGTCGATATTTTCCGAGTTATGGGGGAAAGAGTGACAGTTACAGCATAATTATTGAATTATCTCGTTTATTATTAGTTTTATAACAAAAATGTACCTATACAAAAATGGAGAGAATTAAATTTTATACAATTTTGATTTCTTTCATGTTTTTGCTAAAATCAATATTTCAGGTAGTACATATGCGATAAAGGCGCGAGCATAAGCCCTGATTGATTTGATAGCAGTGGTTTTTGTTCAATATCTCCGCAATTATCAACTTTTCGACAAAAATGGTAGGAACTGAAGTTGATCCAAATAAATTGTGTTTACAATAATTATTATAATTTTCTTACCATTTTTTTTTCGTATGGTTGATATTTTCCGAATTAATTGTACTTACAGTAGACGCCTATATTTTTGGCTCTGGTATTATTCCACGTATTTTTTTTGTATTGCAAAACGATACAAATTCTTTTAACCACTTAAAAGTCCTGTGTTTTGGCTATCTGTGGGCAAATTTTCAGTCAAATCGAAAGGCATATGTTTTGGGAATGGAGGAAAATGTAAAAAACGGTATTTTACCGTTTTCTACACTAAAATTTGATCAAAAACTTGTTTATAATCAAAATAACTTGTTATGATGCATTATAATAACATTTTTGAGTCACTACTATTAAAATATTCACTAAAAGGGAAGTTCCCTAGATTGGCTGTATACCATATAGTTAAAAAGTTGGCTGTATACCATATAGTTGGCCTAAGATGGTTGATTGAGTTTTTGGTAGGGTTTCACCATGTTCCCGTTGTATCCTGTAACATCGGAGTTTAGCCTGTTTAATATTTTTTTGAAGTTATACTTCTTTACCGGCGATAGAGGGTGATTTTTTTATATGTTAAAACCTATCAGCCCGGCGCATGCGCATTATAACTTTGTTCTGATTGGATGTTCAAATGACATGTCAAAAATTATCCGATATGGCAGCTGTGGTTTGGAGGTAAAGGTAAAGGTAAACAAATATATAATATATTAGTTTTATTGTTGTGAGGACAGAAACAAAAAAGTTTATAATATTGTAGTGACTTTTAAATAGTTTTTAAAAGCAACAGGTACGTAATAATTGTTAATGTATCATGGGTATAAACCTACCTATTTGATCTGCCAAAATACAGAGTATGTAATATTTTATTTATATAATTTGATTACCATCAAAATTTCTATCAATATTCACCTAATATATTGTTTTTTTACTCTATGTTTTGTTGTATTTTTTCAATTCTAAATCATTTCAATTAAAAATTAAAATAATTTGATCAATTTTCAAAATGTCAAAATATCACAAGTTTAATCCGTTTAGTTAGTCGATCTTCGTAAATAATGACACATAGTGTCCGTGGCTACGCGGAGAAAGCAAATGAATTCAAATACCAACCGCTCTTATCACCGCTGGTTCGAGTCCCAATAGAAACTTTCTTTTTTGTTTTTTTTAATACATTTTATGATTGTAAGTATATTTATTATATAATTGTATTTTCAGAAAATACGTATTTAGTTAAAAAAATTTTCGACAATTAATGTTCAGACATCATTTGTGGCTTGTTTAATGTGTTTGTGTGTGTTTTATTCTTTTATTATTTTAATTTTTGGCACTGTTCTAATAAAAATGTTTGAGAAGTAGTAAGTATAAATTAGTTTAATATTTAAACAAAATATAAATAAAAAGTATATTAATTTCGTTTAAATCATATAATAGAAGTATAACTTCTTACGTGCGTACAAAGTACACACACATTCTTTTTTTTAAATAATGTAAATCGAATTATAAATTCAACCATTGTTTGGTTCTGGGGCTATTTAGCAAGTATGCACATTCACTGATGATGGACCGATAGGTCTGAAAACGTTCTGAATTGGACATATTTTACTCAATCCAGTGGGATTTTTTAAAATTAATAAATATACCAATTACATACATAGAAGTGGTTTTACTTCATGTTAGAGTTTATTCAAATATTATTTTTTCCATTGATATTTTACAATAAAAAAATGCAAATTTGTTTAAATAAATACCAAATCGCTATAAAATTTTAGTGGACCCCCACTTGCAACTTGTGAACCCCCATTTTTATTTCACGCCAACGTAGACCCCGTTGAGTCCCTCGTGGAACCCTGGGGGTCCACCTGGACCACTTGGGAATCACTGGTATAGACTATGTGATAGTTTTTGGACAATATTTAATTACAAAATGTTCCTATTAGTCACGGATTTTAAAATGTTACAGAACATGAAAAAAATATATATATTTTTTTTTTCTCTTGCTTAAGATGAAAAGCAGAGGTGCTGATTTCTTGAAATCAGTACCAACTGATCTTCGGCATTTTTTCTTTCTTGTTGTTATATTATGCATTTATATTTTGTATGTTTTGTGTACTGTATGTACTTGAAGGAAAAATAAAGACCTTTTATATTATTATTATATTTTTACAGGGTGATCCTTAAGTAATTGTACAAATAGAAACAGTAGATTCTACACTTTAAAATACTGTTACGCGAGAGTGACTTTACTGATTAATCTTTACTGATTTATTTTTATCCTTCCAAATGTCTCCTTAAATACTATTGCTACGGTTATCCAATAATCTCTAGAAAACTCGAAAGAGCTTAAACAATATTTACAAAACAGGTCAAAGAATTCTCCAGTAAAATCAAGAGATGTTTACAGGTAATAAAAAAAGGTTGGTTTACAACATTCGAATTACACTAAATAGGCCGGAATCTTCGGCGGTCTAGGAGCGTCACAATATAATAATATTATTCCAATCCAAGGTATAAATATGTAATATTTCGTATTCTAAACTGATTTTATGCAGTACTTACCAGTAGGCGGCCTTTCTTTTGGGTAACATATCCTGAATAATCCTTTTGTTCTCGTGTAGTAGTAATATTTTGAATTCACATTTTCTAACAACGCCTGGCTTTGTGGATCTGAATGTTTACTTAGATAATTCTGAAAAAAAAAGAGAAATTTGAAGTTTTTTAACATTCTCTTTCAAAGTTATGGTAAAAGGAATACGTTAATATTAAGGGATAAACGCCCAAAAACTATTTTTGTTAGCTGCCTCAAAAGGTGATATCTTCTTTTAACATCTGTTTTAGCTATCATTAAATTGCCTTCCATTGTTTTTTCTACATGCCAAACTTAACGTTGTTATAATTTATGGTGTTAATGTATCGAACTTTTATATTGGTCGACTGTTTTAAATGCAGTTCAGATACAATGTAGTAAACGTGTACCTATACTCCGTTTTATCTTCGCTTAATCTGTATAACAGACCGACATACTCAGGAACTATCAAAATTTGTATTTAAAAATTCACAGTCAGGAAATAAACAATTTTAATGAAAAATAATTCCGGTAGTACTGCAATAAATAGTTACTCCATCAAAATCTCTTAACTAAATCAGGTTTAAAGAGAACATACCCAGTTTTATTGATTCCGCAACAAACTGATTTCCTTATAGAATAGAAAATATGAATAATACATATTCGATTTTGTATATAAGCAAATTTCTCACAGATCTTATTTTTTATATTTCGTTCAAGTCGTGTTGTGAATTTTAACGAAACTTCACTTTCTCTGCATACTGTGGCAGTATTACAGAATTTTGTAACAAAAAACAATGAAGTCGCTTAGTTAAGGTTGTTAGCTGTTTTAATTTTTGATGAGTTTAATCGCTTTATTATGAAACGTAATTTTTGAAGCACGTCTAATTTTCCGGATACAATTTTCTGTAATTAGCTGTATAGGGCGTAGCTTATTGAATTATGAGATATTTGAGGTGATATCGTTCTCATTGCAGACAGCTTTTAAGAGGCGCAGTTAATGATCCAAGAGCTCCATACTGCCAGAGTAGGTACTAAATTAAACTTTTCAACAAACAATTTATTACCAAAATGAATCAGAGATACAGAATGGGTAACCGAACCATGATATTACTTTGCTACGCAGATGATGCTAAAGCCGAAAACAAAGATGACTTGCAACACTTACTACAAAAATTTAAAATAACCGCCGAAAAGTATAATCTGAGACTATTAACAGAGAAAACCCAATCGATGGTAATATCCAAGAACCCAATTAGATGTAAATTAGCAGTGGACGACGATATAATCGAACAGGTAATGGATTGTAGATACCTGGGTGTAGAAATCTCTAGCGACAGGCATCTGTGGCAAGAAACAAAACAGCAGGCAACGAAAGCAGCGAGAATATCTGGTTTCCTAAGGGATATAATCTGGCGGAATAAATATATGAGCACCAAAAGCAAAGTCCGCATTCATAAGACATGTGTTAGACCCGTACTGACATACGCGGCTGAGTCAAGGGCCGAGACAACAAAGACCAAAGAAAAAATGATAGCAACAGAGATGAAAACCCTAAGATCCATAAGAGGAATCACACTCAAAGATAGGACATAGGATACGAAACGAAGACACATTGAAAGAGCTAGGCGTTCAAGATGTCGTGAGATGGACAAGACCACGAAGACACATGTGGAGAGACCACGTAGATCGGATGGACTCTGAACGTTTGGTGAAATGGGCGAAGATACAGAAGCCCAACACCAAGCGATCCACAGGAAGACCCAAAAACGATGGTACGAGAGCTGGACCTCCGGATCGCATCAGAGACTGTAAGAGAAGAAACAGGACATAGTTCTATTAAAAGAAGAATTTATTACCAATTTAGTCCCTATTAAAAATATCTCAGTTAATGATAGGGACATTGAGCCAGTTGACTTCTATAAGTATTTGGACCGTGAGATCAAAATAAGTCGAAACAACAAAACAATCGAGGTTAAAAGAAGAGTAAACTTAGCTTGAATTTGGAAAAATGAAGGTGAAGGATATTTTTAGGTCAAAGATTCGAACGTGACGAAGATACTTTTGGTGAAAGGAGGCATTTTTGATCTCAAATTATATTATTAGTAATATAAAAAATACACCGAATCCACTGCAGGAAACACAGACTTTAATCGAGGTATCGAAACACAAAAAAGGTTGTTAGACTGGCCGGGTGAAAGTCCTAGCAGGGTACTTTTTTATCTCATTTCTGTTTCTTTTACTTGCAAACCAGGAAAATAATCTGTGTACTTCATTCTCGTAAGTAAAACGATCAACAAAGCAATTGAGAACAATTCTAATGATGATTGCACATTGCACTCTTGAAAATTTGAACGGCAAATTATACCAATAAATAGCAAAACAATTATTGTAATTGTGACTGTAAATTTATATTCAACAGCTCAGAGTAATTTTTAACACAAATTAACTTCTTGTATTAATGAACGGTTCTATAACACTAACCTAATTCTATTACTCTTGAAATAATTAATTTCATATTGAATCGCTGTGTAATGTTACCATTAAATTCAATCTGCTCGTGAAATTGACCTTATGGTTTGCGGTCTACTCTCAGTAGTTTATGTTCGTTACAAAAATTATACCACATACGTCCATCTACCTATATATTTTCCTAATCAAGTAACCGCTATTGATACGGTACACTGATAT
This sequence comes from Diabrotica virgifera virgifera, assembly GCF_917563875.1. NCBI lineage: Eukaryota > Metazoa > Arthropoda > Insecta > Coleoptera > Chrysomelidae > Diabrotica > Diabrotica virgifera. The sequence continues at coordinate 3,844,551 of NC_065444.1, read as the reverse complement.
CGTACCAAATAGCACTATGTGTTTACTGTTTATCATACTACTAATAAGTACATTTCTCGTAATACGATATTTTACCATTACATTTGACGCTAAATAGATAATGTTTCGTTGATTTGAAATTCTGTGCTAAATTAAATGGTTGGTGTTGTTTAAATAACGATGAAAGTTAGTCTAAACAAATTACTAATGTGTATACTATTACCATGTAGAAGGGAAGTACTTTGCAAATCGGAAATAAATCATAGAAGATATTCATTTATTAACGTAATTGATTAATAGGTCTCCGACGCCCCTGAGGGGCATAAGGAATTTCGAGAAAGAAGAAGAAGATTAATAGGTACTTAACGCCAAGCATAGCAATATACGTCAGCTGCGCGCAAACCATTTGGGACTTAAATTACCTGCAGGATTGCCACGGTTCCTACAAATATTGGTTGATTTCTTACAGTATACTATTGTTTGTTTTTTAACCAAGAGGAGTGATTCAAATTTACCGCGCTGTAATGCTTGTTTCTAATTGGTCCAACCGCAGGCAAGTTTACTCTACTGTTATAAAATTTTGACACTAATGACATTTATGAAATTTTGGCAGTTCTGTCATTTTATAAGTTAATTAAGTATGTCGACGATTTTTTGTGTTTTCTACATTATTCCTTTAATTTTTAGATTTTTAGTCAACTTTTATATAAAAACAGGTGTTTTTAGAACTCTTTAGCGATGTGTTAGTATAATATAATATGTATGGATTATCATCGAAAGGTGATATGATCAACGAAAAAAGAAGATGAATTTGGTGACTTTTCTAGTAACTTTCTTGGGTGTGAATCTGTCTTTTTAGTTTACTCCTCTTGGTTAAAAAATTAACATAGGGTAGTCCGATAAGTACTTAGCCTCTCCGCCCGATGGCGACACTATCGCAATTTTTTTGGCAAAAATGGTACATGTTTGAATGGCGGCTAATAGAGAATTAACTAGGGCGTCAATTAACCCTGCAAATATCAGCAGCGTATTTATTTCCCGCTGATGTATAAAGTCCATGTTTCGCTTGCTTCCATATACAGTATGTCCCTGTAAGTTGTATCCATATGGAAAACTTTTTTATTATTAATTTTACGAAAAAAAGGTATTCTTTATAAAAAGCTCTGCATGGTCCAAAACCTGAGATTTAACCATCAAATATCAATTTTTTTAAATATTATACGAGGTATGTCAAAAAGTTTGAATTTCACTCAAGAGTAAAGTAGCTTTATTTTTTACAATATTGAAAATTGCTATTATGAAAAGTTGTTTGGAATTAAAAACTGTATTCTAGTATGCAATTACATCCTTCTAATTGAATTTTTTTTTTGAAAAATTATGGACAACTTACATTATTTTCATAATTAAGTATTTTCTATGGGAAATAAGCCACAATTTTACTAAAAAATGAATTTATTAACGTTTCGAAGCCCAAATCGGGTTTCGTTGTCAAAATACTATTAAAATAAACAATAATGTTGTTGCTAAGTAAAAAAATTCTTCTAATAATTTATTTAATCTGACTCATTTATATTGGCAATTCAGACGTATATTATACATTTTAAAGTAGAAGACTTTAAAATGATATCGCCAATATTTATGAGTTGCGTTCCTGGGACGACTTTAATAAAAGATAGGTCATTCGATTACATGAAATCAATCCCAACTCAAGAATATCCGTCGCAAAAAATCATAGCATGTGATCTGTCTTTAAAAAGACAACCAAATGCAATGATGACCAACCATAGTAATCACGAGGGAAAACCAGGAAAAAACCTCATGATACTATCCCGACATCGTAAGTATTTGGTCATACATTTAATTTATCTTTTAAAAAACTAATACCAAATTCTGACTTTAATATGTTTAAATTATAAATAATATTAATAATACATAGATATACAATAAGTAATACTAAAATATAAAATTTGTACTAACTCGATATGTTATTGACTTACTAATCGTGGTATTTTCTTTCTATTGACTTCCTCTTTCAGTATGGGTAACCACATCCTACTGCATTCTACCGAGGAATTTGCGACACAATTGGTTTCATTTAGCATAATTAGAGCCGCTTCTTTGATTTTTCTCTTTTTACTATCTGATTCTTTAAAGACCGATCACATGCTATGATTTTTTTGCGACGGATATTCTTGAGTTGGGATTGAGTTCATGTAATCGAATGAACTATCTTTTATTAAAGTCGTCCCAGGAACGCAACTCATAAATATTGGCGATATCATTTTAAAGTCTTCTACTTTAAAATGTATAATATACGTCTGAATTGCCAATATAAATGAGTCAGATTAAATAAATTATTAGAAGAATTTTTTTACTTAGCAACAACATTATTGTTTATTTTAATAGTATTTTGTATTTTGATAACGAAACCCGATTTGGGCTTCGAAACGTTAATAAATTCATTTTTTAGTAAAATTGTGGCTTATTTCCCATAGAAAATACTTAATTATAAAAATGCCACAAGGAAATAGCTTCAGAACAACATACATTATTTTCAGTTATTTTAATTCAGATAACTCTTTTATTATAAATTTTACAAAAAAAAGTGATTCTTAATAGAAAGTTCTGCATGGTCTAAAATCTAAAATACAACCATCTTTTGTCAAATTTTATCAATTTTATACGAGGTATGTCAAAAAATATGAATTTAGCTCAAGAGTAAAATACGTTTATTTTTCACAATATCGAAAATTGTTATTATGAAAAGTTATTTAGAATTAAAACATCTTTTTTGACATACCTCGTATAAAATGATAAAATAAGATGGTTGTATTTTAAGTTTTAGACCATCCAGAACTTGTTATTAGGAATTACTTTTTTTCGTAAAATTAATAATAAAAGAGTTATCAGAATTGAAATAACTGAAAAAATAATGATAGTTATCCATAATTTCTCAAAAAAAAATATTTGTCAATTAGAAGGATGTAATTGCATATTAGAATATAGTTTTTAATTCCAAACAACTTTTCATAATAGCAATTTCCAATATTACGAAAAATAAAGCTACTTTACTCTTGAGTGAAATTCAAACTTTTTGACATACCTCGTATAATATTCAAACAATTTGATATTTGATGGTTAAACCGTAGGTTTTGGATCATGCAGAGCTTTTTATAAAGAATAACTTTTTTTCGTAAAATTAATAATAGAAAAGTTTTCCATATGGATACAACTTACAGGGACATACTGTACCGGGTGTCCACTTATATTTTCCCCCATTTTAACTGCCTATAACTTCTAAACGGTTTAAGATAGAAATATGCGGTTTTCGCTGAAATGTTTTATTTTAGTAAAAGTTTTGTCTGAATGGATTGAATTTTTTATATCGCTTTCAAATACGAAATAAAAAATGGCGGAGTTTTGAAAAAAACTTTGTTGACTGTTTTTTAATCGAACACCCAGTATATTTTTTTGTAAATTGAAAGAAAGGTCATTCACCTATCCAGCGCTATAAAGTTTTTCAAAATCGGTTGTCAAATCACTGAGTAATTAATTTTTAAAATGAGGGGTGCAACGCAACGTGGATATCACATACCTAAATAACATAACTGAGCAAAATGATATTATGTTATGTGATTTCCACATTGCATCTCTCATTTAAAAAATTAATTGCTCAGTCATTTGGCAACCGATTTTAAAAAAATTTATATCACTGAATAGGTAAATGACCGTTTTTTCCAGACACAAAAAAATATACTGGTTGTTTTAATAAAAAAAAGTCAACAACGTTTTTTTTTCAAAAATCCGCCATTTTTTATTTAAAAGCGATATAAAAAATGGTCATTTACCTAAAAACTTGAAAAAACGGTCACTTATCTATCCAGCGATATAAAATTTTTTAAAATCGGTTATCAAATGATTGAGCAATTAATTTTTAAAATGAGAGATGCAATGTGGAAATCACATAACTTGCGTTATGTGATATCCACGTTGCACATCTCATTTTAAAAATTAATTACTCAGTGATTTGACAACCGATTTTGAAAAACTTTATATCGCTAGATAGGTAAATGACCTTTCTTTTAATTTACAAAAGAATATACTGGGTGTTCCATTAAAAAAAGTCAACAAAGTTCTTTTAAATATCCGCCATTTTTTATTTCGTATTTGAAAGCGATATAAAAAATTCCATCCATTCAGACAAAACTTTTACTAAAATAAAACATTTCAGTGAAAACCGCATATTTCTATCTTGAGCCGTTTAGAAGTTATAGGCAGTTAAAATGGGGGAAAATATAAGTGGACACCCGGTATAACAATTGAGCGAATAATTTATATGTACATGTAGTCTTAATTTAGATTTTCTCTTCAGCAACTTAGATCTTAATAATGATGCTAGAGACTAATGGACTTATTTTTCTGTGGTCGATTATTAAAATTTAAAACGGACAAATAGGGAGAGATATCTATAATATCTAATATCTTATACTAGAACAAAAAAGCTCGTTTTATGAATGTTCCAAATAACAACCACAGATACTTCCTGCTCATGAAAGAGGCAACAACCATTAAAGTATATTATAGCATAGAAGCCCTATCGGAGATACCAAACAAATACACTTACATCCTATAAAACCTAACCCATCGGACGAATTTTATTTTAACAAAATGTTTTACTATCAATTTATGGCAAAATTTTGCCCGTAAATACAAAAATGTAGAACACCATCGCATTAAGTGCAATTATAACGTAAACAAAGTAATTTACATTACATACTTAGTAGCTAAATTCTAAGATTGTGTTTTAAGTTTAATCTTAAATTACATTTAAGCACTGTGAAGCAAATTAAAATATGTAGCCTGTAAATAATAATTGTATGTACGTGCTCAACAATTTATCGCCCGTATAATGCGTAGAAAAACTTTTTGTGCGGGTCACGACTACTTAGCACCTGGACTTCCTGCTTTCTAACGCAGTGTTTCCTTGATTTTCCCAGTCGATAAATATTTTTATACGTGTATTTAAATACAGCAAATTTATTTACAGGAATCAACAAGTGTTGAAATCAGGCAGAATTTATAAAACAGCCATCAGATCAATAACGACATATGCGGCAGAACCATGACCTGATACAGAAAGGACAAAAAGATTGCTCAAAACAGCGGAGATGAAAATCCTCTGAAAAATCGATGGTAAAACATTATAAAATAAAGCTAGAAGTGCAGATATACGACGGAGATGCAACGTTTATTATCTCTATTTTGATTCATGTAAATAACATTTCTGCATACGTGGGCAGTCCGATAAGTACTTAGCCTACAAAAGAAAAAGACAATTTTTGGAAAAGTGGCAATTTATTTCTCTACATAGTCTCCTTTTAGCTCGATACACTTGACTTAGCGATGCTACAACTTCTTTAACCCGTCTGAAAAATACCATTTCTCGAGGTCTGCAAAGTAGGCTGCCGTGGCGCTGATGAACTCCTTATTCGACTTAAATTTCTACCCGACGAGTGTCTTTTTCAAGTGTGGAAACAAATAGTAGTCGCACGGGGCCAAATCTAGAGAATACGGTGGATGGGGCAACAGTTCGTAGCCCAATTCGACCAATTTGGCCATGGTGACGGAGGAGGTGTGAGCCGGTGCGTTGTCATGGTGGAAGAGCCCTTTTTTCTTTGCCAAATGGGGTAGTTTTTTCTTCAATTCAGCTTCGAATCGGCCCAATAATTCGGCATAATAGGGCCCTGTGATCGTTTTTCCCTTCTCCAAGTAGTCGATGTAGATCACACCTTGTGAATCCCAGAAAATGCTGGCCATCACCTTTCCGGCCGATTGTACAGTCTTCGCCTTCTTCGGAGCACGTTTTGCCGGGTGCTGCCCACTCTTATGTTCCTTGGTTTCTGGTGTATACCAGTGAATCCATGTTTCGTCGACGGTTATGAAACGACGTAAAAACTCCTTTGAATCACACTTAAATAGCGTCAAACACTGCTCTGAAGTGGTCTCACGGTTGCGGTTATTGTCTGAAGTGAGCAAAGGCAGCACCCATCGCGCCGACAGCTTTCTCATGCCCAAAATTGCATGCAGGATATGACCTACGCCCGGTCTTTTGAGATGCCTACTGTGTCAGCTATCTCGCGCACCTTCAGTCGGCGGTCTGCCAATACAAGATCGTGGATTTTTGTCACGTTATTCTCCGTGGTAGCCATTTTCGGGGCACCTACGCGTGGCTCATCAAAAACCGACGTTTATCACGTTGAAACTCATTAAAACAATTTTTGACAATTGCCATCTAATGGGGCTAGTACACGTTGGGCCAATCAGTTGGGCCAAGGAGTTGAGCCAACGTGTACAGGACCACTTGGCATGAGTTTGCGATTGGCGGTCAGCGTTGGTCTACAAACCGAATCTTGTCGGTATTTGGTGCACAAATCAAAGAATTTTTGGGACTTGCGCGATCTGCCAAACAGCTGTTTGGTTATGAACACTGAACACGTTGTTGTCGTTGAGTTTAATGGCTCCAGTACACGTTGGGCCAACTAGTTGGCCAATGAGTTGGGCCAAGTAAGAACAGTGAATACATGGTGATTACACGTTGGTGGAGTGGAGTTATCAGTCTGCATTAACCTTTCTTAGTGGATAAACAAAAAACAAACTCTGATTATGGATATGGATGTGGAGATTGTAGCAGCTGCCGCAATTAATTTGTACAATGCGTTCAATGCTTATAGAAAAGTGTACCAAACAAGAGTGAAAAACAATGGCGCAAACGACGGTGCTTTTACACCGAAAAAAGTATTCATATTAAAACACAACCTTAAAATTAATACTTATAAACAGTATCAGTATTGTGAGAAGAGAAAACAAATATTTTAAACTCAACGACAACAACGTGTTCAGTGTTCATAACCAAACAGCTGTTTGGCAGATCGCGCAAGTCCCAAAAATCCTTTGATTTGTGCACCAAATACCGACAAGATTCGGTTTGTAGACCAACGCTGACCGCCAATCGCAAACTCATGCCAAGTGGTCCTGTACACGTTGGCCCAACTCCTTGGCCCAACTGATTGGCCCAACGTGTACTAGCCCCATAAAATATTTGTTTTCTCTTCTCACAATACTGATACTATTTATAAGTATTAATTTTAAGGTTGTGTTTTAATATGAATACTTTTTTCGGTGTAAAAGCACCGTCGTTTGCGCCATTGTTTTTTAATCACTCTTGTTTGGTACACTTTTCTATAAGCATTGAACGCATTGTACAAATTAATTGCGGCAGCTGCTACAGTCTCCACATCCATATCCATAATCAGAGTTTGTTTTTTGTTTATCCACTAAGAAAGGTTAATGCAGACTGATAACTCCACCAACGTGTAATCACCATGTATTCACTGTTCTTACTTGGCCCAACTTATTGGCCCAAATCATTGGCCAACTAGTTGGCCCAACGTGTACTGGAGCCAAAGGAGAAGAGTCACCGTACACAGCATCCAAGCGCTCTTTGATTTCGCTGCGTGATTTCCCTTCCAAAAACAAGAATCGAATCACCGACCGATATTGCTCTTTTTCCATTTTATTAAAATCCGCGGACATATTGACTTTCACAAACAATCACAACAATACTATAATTTCGATTTGGCTGAAATTTTGACATTAGCCGTCTACGAGAACGTATTAAATGACAGTATTTATATGTGATAGTGGCGCCATCTTCATTCTCGGAAGGAAAAGTAGCATTTTCCTCCCTTGTTATGCAAATGGCTATTACATTTTCTTCGTAAAGCTAATATTTTTCGAGTTATTCGCGCTTGAAAGTAACAGTTTTTCGACGAAAAAATCGACTTTTTTAGAGGGTTTTTTGAGAATACCTCGAAAAATATGCATTTAATCAAAAAACGGTAGATATCAAAATTGTATCTTTTAGTAACACAAACCAAATTCTTTTTCTGTAATATCTTTAAGAACAATACAAAACGAGATACGGCATGTTAAAAGTTAGCTTTTTTCGTCAAATGCATAATTTGAAATATTCAAAGCCAAATACCGGAAAAACTTTGGATTTTTCGAGAAAAACTTAAATAATTTTTTTCAAGTATACAGTTAGACCTTTAAAAAAATATTAATAAAAAGTTTCTTGCATGAAACTTAGCGACTTACGATCAAAAAAAGGTAGGCACCTACGTTTCTTTATGAAAAAATCAGTGAACTACCAGAACTACCCTCCTAATTAAAAAATGGTCTTCACCTTTCTGCAACTCCTTTTATATTTGTATTATCAATACACCCAAGAAGTTTGACCTATTTAAAAGGCCTAATTTTAGAAAAATTGGAGTTTAAAGAAAAATTGATCTTTTGCAATTTCCTATTTTTCATCTTTTACTTCAAAATATCTCTGAAAATACTGGAGATACGAAAAAAATGATGGATTACTAAATTGTAGCTTTCTTAATAACTAAACTTTTTTGTGCATAGATTTTCATTACAGTGAACAGTTAGCGAGATATAGCTGTTTAAAACCTCTATTTACGAGCAAACACCCCCTTATTCGAGCCCTTTAAACCCACCCCAATTAAAAACTAAGGAATCTTACGGAATTTAGTTTACACAGTCTTACAGCTCTTCAAAAATCATACAAAATCATTTTTGAAAAAACTTTTTATTGCCAAAAATGAAGGAGCTATGTTTATAAAACAATTTTTTTTTGAAAAATTCGAATAGTCCCCTTATGGATCATTTTCAATGTATGTATAATACCACAGAACCGGTTCGTATACTGGAAGATAACTAAAAAACTATTTGTATTTGTATTTGTACAGATTTGTAAATTCGTATTTTTGTGTAAATAAATGTGTTTGTAATTCTTTAATTCTACTTTTTTTCTGTATAGATCTATTAAATTATCTACTTATAAAAATTGTAATGTTATTAAGGGTGATTTATAAGGGTTGAAATATTGTGATATTATATCCTAAAGCATAAAATAATCATTATTTAACTTATCAAAACCAAATTTTACCCATATTAAAGTTGACAATGTTTTTATATAATTTTTGACAATAAGAGGTAGTTTACACCCCTAAAAATAATCAACGCCCTTAAACATGATATAGAAAATGAAGTACAAGGTAAGATGATCCCAATCCCAAATTTTTATGTAAATCGATGCAAGCCGAAATTATTCTTTTAGGATAAGTAAATTTTTTATATATAGCTCCAACAAGGGTGTTTTAAGGGTTGAAATATTATGATAGTATATCTTAAAGCATAAAACAATCATTATGTAATTAATAAGAACCAAATGTTGACAATATTGAAGTTTAAAATGTTATTTTATAATGTTTTTACAGTTAGAGGTAGTTTTCACCCTTAAAAAACCAAAAGCGTACAACGGCTCAATATAGAAAATAAACTAAAGGGTGTAATGAGTCCAATCCCAATTTTTTGTGCAAATCGATGCTGGACGAAAAAATTGCGAGGTTTTGCCATTTTTTCAGTTTCATTTCCTCGACATAAAAGAACGGAAAACACAATATTTTGGTCACATTGCGCATCGTGAGAATTCAAAAGTATGAACTGATCCAACTTATAATCGAAGTCAAAGTCAATAGCAAAAGCGGATCAGGAAGAAGACGCAATTCTTGGCTTAAAAACCTACGACAATGGACGAATATGACCTCCATAGAACTATTCAGGGCTGCTGCAAATAGGGATTAAATGGGCAAATGTAATTGCCAACGTCCTTAAGGATACGGCACCGTAAAAAGAAGATAAAGCATAAAACCTGAGAAGTCGGAAAGGTATTTTAAAGAACTTTTAGTAAAGAATAGAGTGGAAGTTCAAGAACAAGGAAACCAAAGCCAACATAGAATCGCAATAGTAGGCTCGCCAATCAGATGAACAACAGAAGAGATTAAAAATGTATGTAAACAAATGAAGAGGAACAAAGCAGCGGAATCAGGGATATACCCGGAAAATTGTTTAGGGAACAACCGGACGAAGTAGCGATTGGAAGTCGGAAAGCAGCTGAGAATCATATAGTTTAGTAGAAATTGAAACGTCAAAATAAACATATTTTATACTAAAAACCATGAGGAAAATAAAATTCCTATAGCTGGCTGTACCATAAATCACAAAAATATGAAATCTTTTGTAAAAGTTATACAAGAATAAAAAACCGCTAAACGCCGTAAAAATGAGTGGCGCATACAATATTCCAGCTACAAAAGATCTGATCTGAATATTACGTGGCTGCGAAAATATATTTTCATTTTGATGCAAAACAAAATTCTAGTTTTATTTTAAACGATTTTTCCATAATATTTGCTAAATTTGAAATAAACGCGCCACAAAAGAGTAACTTTGATACAGTTTGAATTTTGAAACTCTTTTGTGGCCCGTTTATTTCAAATTTAGCAAATATTATGGAAAAATCGTTTAAAATAAAACTAAAATTTTATTTTGCATCAAAATAAAAATACATTTTCGCGCCACGTAATATTCATATCAGATCTTTTGTAGCTGGAATATTGTATGCGCCACACATTTTTACGGCGTTTAGCGGATTTTTATTCTTGTATTAGGAGTTTTTCAAAGTTATTTATAATTTAATTTATGAAGTTGAACGCAATGTTCCTCTATTACACGCTAAGCTTTATAAATGGTCACCTTTGTTGCATTATCTCCCAAATGATCTAGTGTCCATCGAATGTACACTAGATTTTTTTCTAATCGAAATAGATTGAAAAAAAATATTGAGATGGCCGGTAAATGAAGTCGGATTACCCGTTGCCAGATCAAATTTAGCGTCGTAACCACTACAACTACATAAACCATTTCGGGAATAATCGTTAATTGGATTATACTTTTGTAGCTTAATAACTTCTAAACGGCTTAACCGATTTTGATCAGTAAACATGAGTTTGAAACGTATTGACTAGTAGTATCTGATGGATCTAAGGTCAAGTATGAAAACTGAAGCTTTTACAGAAATTATTGAGCTTGAGAAACTGTTTTTCGCATAGGAAATAGATTTGATCATACTTAGAAGCCTATAACTTAAAAATTCGAATTTTCCCGGATATGAGGTATACACCATTAGATTCGTCTAGAGTCCTTCTACAAACGCTCAGTTATTGGCGCAATTCGTAGGTTGAAATTTTGAGTAATTGTCGAAAAACCAAAATTTTCAAAGTTTAGTTTTTCAGTTTTTCGAGTATACTGAATGTCTGATACTGACGGCTTAGACACCATTTGAAAGCTTAACTCAACACTATTGATTTCATGTATTTGCGGTTCTCCTGTCTCTTCTTAATCCGAAGATATATACCCCCAAAAAATATGCCGTTTTGTACCTACCAAGTCCTATAGCTGGCTTATGGGTGGTCAAAAGTCACAAACTACACCGGTTCTGAATCGGACCTGACCCCCTCTTCAAACACAGAAAAAAAAATTCAAATCGGTTTAACTTTTCCACACACATACATACATATCCACAAACATTTTCCCTTTTTTAAATAAAAATTGAGTCATAATTCTGAGCTCGGTAACTTTCGAATAGTATAACCGATTTTCAAAATTAAACACGCGTTGGAAAGGTAATGATCAGTACTATCAGAAGCCGCAAAGGCCGGACTTAAATTATTGAAGTTTTTGGGAGTTTTGGGGACGAGAACGAAAAACAGACCCTAAATAGGAAGGGGCGTAAAATCCACACCCTGGGACCAAAATGGATGGTTGACATATGAATGGGTGAGTCTTTTCCTAACCGTTAAGATGGGAGTTGGCCCAATTTTCAATTCAGTCAGATTTAGAAAATCGAAAATTTCGTGTATATATTATTATAGTGTCGCATGTAGGGGGGTTTGGGTGTGCGCCACTGGCGAGAACTACCGTTCTCTGGTAATTTAAAATTCCCTAAATAAGAGTTACATTAAATCACAGAACGTTTTCGGATTAAGAAATCCATCATCAGTGTTACTAAAAGCCAAAAATAACATGCCGGATATATTTTATACTGAAATCGTGGTTAATTCGAATAAAAATAGGAAACGCGTATAAACAACTTTCGAATAAGAGTAAATATTCATACACGTCGTATCGCTTTTGCTTTCCTTCATCAAAACTAATTCCGTCTTCTTTGGTGTTTAAATATATCTCCAAAAGAGTAAGAATGTGACAAAATTGCTACATTTTAACACATGCTAATTTATTTACTCAACGAATTACTTTCTCATTACGCTAATGATCGTAACGTGTAACAAAAAATACAAAGCCTATAGGCACGCTCTGTCTCTGTTATACAAATAAGTTTCAGGAACTCGTTATGATCTTGAATGCGGAAATTCATGCAGACTTCAGTTGACGATGTGGTAAGAGTGACTTGAACATACATATAAATAAGAAGAAAATAAAATACCACATAGTTTAAAATAGAAATATTAATAATAATTAATAATTCTCATGCTTTATGAGTCATAGATGTTTTGATGTAATGTAATAATATTTGTAATATTTAAAACTAGATAGTTACCAACCATAAATTTGAAAGAATGGTTGTATGACAGTCCTTTGTTAGACTACAACATGTTAAACTACAATATTTGTTAGAAAAAAATATTACTAATGAAAAGTTGATCAAATTCAGCCAACCTTTCCAATGGTATTCTTCTTCTGTAAGTGCAGTATCTTTTAAGAAGGTTGGCTATCATCACGGCTATCTTCACCTATGATACTACTGCTCTATCTTCGGCCTATGTAGACGGAGAGCTAGAGCCGAAAAATCATCGTCATAAGTAATATGGAGTTTCTCCTGCGAAATGTGTCCATTGTATATTGACAATTATGACCCCTTTAAGGCTGACACCTCAGTGGATACAGAAAGTAGCAATAAGGGATGAAAGGGGAAAGTTAGTGCAGTCATTATAGTTTTTACCTGCTATTTTGTTAAACCTCCATCGATTTGCATGAAAATTGGTGACAAGTTAGAGCATACCTCAAGAAATAAAACTGATTTGGTGCCAACTTGCACTGTTACCCTAGTGGTGAATACCACCTCTTCCCGCGGGTGAAAACAATTTTATTAAAAATAACCCCACAAATCGATAGAGGGACAAATTTTAAGTAAAATTTGTTATATCATGTTATTAAAATAAATCAATACTTTTTGAGTTATTAAAGATCAAAGATTTGTCTATTTAAGAGCATATGCGTGAAGTTACGGATGATAAAAAGAACATATTAATTAATTGTATGTTAGTAAAATATTATTTTTATAATATTTCGATATTTAATTGAATTTTTTCTATCAATATAAACTGAATATGTCCAGAAACTGGGGGTGTCCAATTAGTCCAATAATGGGTACATTTGACATATTCGAATACACTTTGCTAAATTTATAATATCGAAATAATATAAATAGTACATTGTTTACCGGGTAGGAAAAGCTTAACATTCCTGGACGACTGTGAAGATTGCTAAGTCGAGGCGCAAGCCGAGACTTAGCAACACAGAGTCCAGGAATGTGGCTTTTCCTACGAGGTAAACATACTATTTTTCCGCAAATCGTTTAAAATTCGACAGATATTGATTGATTTAAAAAAAACGCGATAATTTTATTCCCAAATAAATGGTGCTTTGAAATTCCTAATAAAATTACTTGGGTTACTATGGAAACGTATTGAGGTTGAATTGTCAAACTTGACAATGTTTTCTATCATTTATGTAGAACACTAACAACTGTACGGAAATATCATTTCCTTACAGTAAGGAAATGACATTTCCTTACAGTAAGGAAGTCCTGACTTTTTCTTCAAGAAATTTTGACAGGAATGTCAAAATTTCCTGGCGATTTGCGGAAAAATAATATTTTCCGCAAATCGCCAGGAAATTTTGACATTCCTGTCAAAATTTCTTGAAGAAAAAGTCAGGACTTCCTTACTGTAAGGAAATGTCATTTCCTTACTGTAAGGAAATGATATTTCCGTACAGTTTGTCCGGATATTTCCGAATGTCAAAATTTCCTGGCGATTTGCGGAAAAATAATATTTTCCGCAAATCGCCAGGAAATTTTGACATTCCTGTCAAAATTTCTTGAAGAAAAAGTCAGGACTTCCTTACTGTAAGGAAATGTCATTTCCTTACTGTAAGGAAATGATATTTCCGTACAGTTGTTAGTGTTCTATTTATAAGCGTCAAGTTTGACAATTCAACCTCAATACGTTTCCATAGTAAACCAAGTAATTTTATTAGGAATTTCAAAGCACCATTTATTTGGGAATAAAATTATCGCGTTTTTTTTAAATCAATCAATATCTGTCGAATTTTAAACGATTTGCGGAAAAATAGTATGTTTACCTCGTAGGAAAAGCCACATTCCTGGACTCTGTGTTGCTAAGTCTCGGCTTGCGCCTCGACTTAGCAATCTTCACAGTCGTCCAGGAATGTTAAGCTTTTCCTACCCGGTAAACAATGTACTATTTAGTGACATACAATTAATTAATATGTTCTTTTTATCATCCGTAACTTCACGCATGTGCTCTTAAACAGACAAATCTTTGATCTTTAATAACTCAAAAACTATTGATGTATTTTAATAACATGATATAACAAATTTTACTTATAATTTGTCCCTCTATCGATTTGTGGGGTTATTTTTAATAAAATAGTTTTCACCCCCGAGAAGGAGTGGTATCCACCCCAGGGTAAAAGCGCAAGTTGGCACCAAATCCTTTTTATTTCTTGAGGTATGCTCTAACTAGTCACCAATTTTCATGCAAATCGATGGAGGTTTAACAAAATAGGAGGTGAAAACCTTTAAAGACTACACTAACTTTCCCCTTTCATCCCTTATTCCTACTTCCTGTATCCACTGAGGTGTCAGCCTGAAAGGGGTCATAATTATCAATATACAATAGACACATTTCACATGCAAAACTCCATATTACTTATGACGATGATTTTTCGGCTCTAGCTCTTAGACTAATGCTACGTCTACCTTTATCACTATCTGTAGCAATGCATATCTCTGACCTCTCATGACATGACCCAAACACTGCAATTTTCTTATTTTAATTGTATTTAATATCTTATTCTCTTTGTTCATTCTCTTTAAACCGTCGATGTTCGTAACCTTATCGATCCAACTTATTTTTAAAATTCTTCTATAAGCCCATAGCTCAAACGCTTCTATTCTGTTACTTATATAATCTTTTTTTATGTCCAAGCCTCCATTCGATATAATAATACAGAAAATACATAACACCTAAATATTCATACTTTGAGTTGATCTCAGTGATCATTGATGATCTCTGAGTATATTCAGATCATTGCTGCAAAGTACTTTTCTCATATAACTTAATGTTGATCGGGCTTTTTTGAATTTTCTTTTAAATTTTGTTCTTTGAACGAGTCCTTCCCTTCCCTAATCCATAACGTCTCTTGTTGTATCTTCGCAATGGTCATGATTTTCATCTTTTTGGTGTTTAAAGTCTTCTCGACACCTCACGGTAGAAGAGAACCGGATTATATATTATATATTGGTGTTTAAAGTAAGTCCGGCCTCTTTGCTACTTTCCACAATCTTATTCATCAGAACCCGCAATTCTTCAACCGACTCTGCGATTACTAACGTATCATCGGCATTTCTGATGTTATTTATAGGTTCTCCGTTGAATTTAATTCCACTTGATGTTTTCTTCAGTGCTTTCTGAACTATCTCTTCTGAATATAGGTTAAAGAGCAGCGAAGAAATTATGTATCCCTGCCTTATTCCTCGTTGTATTTCTATTTCTTCTGATAGTTCGTTGCCGTTGGTAATATTCTAATATCTTTCATATTCAGATTTTTATCTTGAAGCAACTGTAGGAAGCGATTATGTAGGACTTGGTCAAATACCTTGTTGTAATCCATAAAACAAATATGCTTACTTAAAGAGTTTGGTTGACATCCATACATCTTTGCACTAATACATTGAGGGCGCATCATGCAGAATACGTCAAAAATTTGCATCAACGCGTATCAGTGCCGTATTTTGACAGTATCCATATTGTAAGGCATCCTTGAATGTATAGAAATGTATAGAAGAATTCTGAAAATATCATGGGCAGATCATGTCACAAACAAAGAGGTTCTGAGAAAGATGAATTAAGAAATAGAAGTCTTAAACAACCATAACCAGAAAATTGGAATATCTCGGACGTATGGAGAGAGATACAACTTGCTCTAATTCATTATGCAGGGAAAGATTCAAGGAAAAATAAGCATAGGGAGACGCAGAACATCGTGGCTGCGCAACCTGAGAGAATGGTACAGATGTACATCAAATGAACTTTTGAGAGCAGCCGTCTCCAAAGTCCGAATAGCTATGATAATTGCCGACCTACGTCGCGGAGATGGAACTTGAAGAAGAAGAAGAAGATATGGTAAGGACTACCTTTTGGACATAGGGCTTTGGACATAGGCCTTTGAACATAGGCCTCCGCCAATTCAATTAAGTGTTGTCTATTTTGCGCCACCTGTTTCCAGTTGATGTGTCCTCCAAACTGCTTTATGTCATCAGCCCATCTCATTTGTGGCCTTCCTTTACTACTTCTTCCTAACCACGGTCTCCATTGTTGTATTTCGCGATTCCATCTTTTATCCTTCAGTCGGGCATTGTCCTGCGAAGCTCCATTTTAATTTGGCAGCATGTTCTCCTGCGTCTTTTACTTTGGTTTTGCTTCTAATCCATTTATCTGTTTTTTGGTCTATGAGCCTCACCCCGAGCATTGATCTTTCCATCGCTCTCTGTGCTTTTACTATTTTATCCATATTGGCCTTGGTGAGTGTCCACGTCTGTGAACCATACGTAAGTATAGGGAGGATACACTGATCGTAAACTTTGGTTCTCAAATATTGTTCTATTTACTATTGTTCTATTACTCTATTAACGACGTAAAACAACAGTCGTCAACTTCGAGTATCAAGCGTTATATTAAACAACGGAATATGTAAGTGCAACTTCTAAAGTCTAAAACACCATTAGTCTCTTATATAGCACTAAAAATATAAAGCCTTTAAAAAATAAGATGATCCATGCAATGAAGGTTCAAAATCGCAATATAATATTTCTGTTAATTGTTACGCAACATCAGATTTGCTAGGATTTGCCGCCTATCATTGGCATGATTTACAAAGAAATATTTTGTAATGAGTCGTGGGTCTCATTGTTATCTACTGTACTCTGCACGAACTGGAATTAATGAAGCAATTGTATAATTTACCTGACGAGATTATTGAAGACAGGATAATTATTATTGTGTCACAATATTTTTGATTCTTAATAGAGATAAGTAGGTATAGCACTTGTTTACTAAAGTCTAAAATTCATATATATCTTCGTTTATTTATTAATAATGACATACCAATCATTCCTACGAGACATTAAATAAAAAACTACTGTTAGATAATACTGAATAAGTAAATGGTGTATTTAAGCCGGCCACTCACGGTCACGGTACTGCGGCGTCGTTCAATTTTGTCGAATCCGACTAATTGACAAACATTTGGATCGTGTGTGACCGTGCATCCAACAAAATCGTTACAATTTGATCACAGAGAGACTGGTTTCTATGCTGCATTCAAATTACACTTTTATAAAAAAGAACTTTTTTATAATAAAACCTTTTTATTATTTATAGGAAAGAATATAAAATATTTTAACGATAAGCGATTTAACGATTAGATGCTTAAAATTCCAAAAATTACACTATGATAAAAAAGTACTTTTTATAATATCACGGTTGTGTTATTGTACATATAGGACACAACATGTTTGGAAACAATAATTAACTTATAAAATATGAATTTTTAGCAGATGTATTAACTGTTATTTATAATTATGATTCCAAAAATTACACTAGTATTAAATAGAATTTTTTAAAATACCACGGTTGTTTAAAATGGTATAATATATAACTTTAAGTATATAAACTTTTAATTATTTATTAAAACAATTAAAAAAAGATACGCAACAGCCGGGTTCCAACTGGGGACCTCTCGATCTGCAGTCTAATGCCATTGAGGCACCATCAATTTGTAGATATCGATTTATTAACGTACAGTGGAACCCCGATAAGTCGGCCCCCGATAATCCAGAAGTCCGGCTAACCCGGACCGATTTTTATTAGACAAACATTTCAACAATAAAAATGTATGTAATATAATATTTGAGAGATAATTTGTATTTGTATAATTTGAACATTGCGATAGTAAAAATGAGTCAAGGCACACAATGATTATCGAAAACAGCAGGCATCTGTAGTATCCCGTTATGTATTTCAAAATGTCTTAGCATTGTTTAAAAAAGATTAAAAGGCTATTTAAAAAATTATTTTTTAACCAATGGTCTTAGTCTGTATTGTGTGTAATATAGTCTTGTATTGCTCGATTCCGTTCTGTAATAGTGCTTCAGATAGATTTGTGTTTGCGTGTATTTTTGTCTACTTAATGGCAACAAAACGTAAAAATGTTGTAGTGACAATGGAAAAGAAAGTAGAAGCATTAGGTAGGATTGATAAAGGCGAATCTTTAAAAACAATTGCAGATTGCAGCATCATATGGTGTCGGTACATCTACAGTATTGGATTGGAAGAAAAATAGAACTAAAATCCAAGAATTTTGTTTCAAAATGATAATAAAAGACAAGTTTCATGTTATTTCAATTATAACAGAGTTTATTTATAAGTATACCGTATTTTATTAATTTTTACCATATTTTCCGGCTAACCCGGATTTTCGATAACCCGGATCGGCCGCGGTCCCCATTAATCCGAGTTATCGAGGTTCCACTGTACTTTAAAAGATCATTGCATTAGTCACATTTTTAAAGTAGTTTGAAATTAAAAAAAAAATAGATTTATCCATACAGTGTGATTGGTCAGTGAGGTAAAGCTTTGTAGATCCGTTATAAGTAATACATAGTAATAAAATTTAATAACAAAAATCGTAGCCAACTTTTATTACAGATTGATAATCAGTAATCGTAAATTGTAAGTTTTACACAATTATTCAGTCATGGCTTACTTAAAATTGGGAAAGATTTAGACCCGTAATCCATATATCATAATTTCAATTGGGGCGTTTTTGTAGCTCCGGAAGTACGAGACGGAGATATTTGTGCTTTTCGGGTTAAGCTTTTTGAATTTTTTGATGATTTTTGGTGCGGATTTCGATTCGGTCAGAGGCGTGCTTTCAGATTTTTTAAGGGGTACGAGTTTTACTTAGGGGAGGGGGGTGCGATTGTCAAAGGCGAAAAAATTTCGTTGGGTTTTAAAGCTAAGGGTTAGGAATGAATGTCACTTTTGACCCGGGGATACTACCTCGAACAGGGGCGTCACAAAAAAATCGCAAACTTGCGGGTTGAAGGAAAAAATTTAAAAAAAGGGCAAAAAAGTTGAAAAAAAATTTCAGATGGACGTAAATCGGGTGGTTTTAAAAGAAGAATGTTGTGCTTTTGAACTTAAGCTGTCTAAATTTCTTGCAATTTTCTCGTGCAAAGTTTATCCCTTCCAGGGGCGTACTTTCTTTTTTTTTAAGGGGAGCGAGTTTATCATAGCGGTACGGGGTGGGTTGGTCGAAAGCGATAAAGTTTTAGCGCGTTTTGACGCTAAGCGTTAGGAATAATTGTGATTTTCGACTGGAACGGATAGCTCGAACAGGGGCGACACAAAAATTTCGCAAAGGGGAAATTTGAAGAAATGGCCAAAAATGACAAACTCACCCCTCGAAGTACCCGGAGTTTTTAAATGTTTGCAAAATTTCCGAAATGGCCAAAATATTTCACAGTTTTTACATGCAAAGCAACCATAAACCGCGTTCCAACCCCTAGAGTAAGGGTGGGGGATGCTACCAAAAAGGGGTCAACTTTTTAATTTCGCGGCCCAGTCGCGTACTTAAGCCGTAACATAGTGAGTCGCGCGAGGCATCAAAATTTGGGCATCGACGAGACGAAAATCATAGGTTTTTCGAAATTTTCAATTTTAGATAAAAAATTTCGAAAAAAAAATTAAAAAGTAAAAAAAATGAAAAAAACAGAAAAACTGACATAGCTCAGTCCCTACGGCTTCGATTTTGACCAAACTTTTACCGTTGTAAGTGGTTTGATGTTAGCGGATTCGAAAAACTAAGTTTGAATCAGAGGCGTATCAATGGGAAGAAAAAAGGGGGCAAAAATAGGGATATTTTCAACAAAACCAAAACATAAGGTTTGTGCTTTTGGACTTAAGATTTTTGAATTTTTTGCAAATTTTTCGTGTCAATTTTAACCCTGACAGTGGCGTGATTTCGAATTTTTTAAGGGGTACAAGTTTTGCATAGGGCTGAAATATTAAAAAGAAACACAAAATGAGGTTTTTGTTTTTGGGATTGAGTTTTTTTAATTTTTTGCGATTTTTTCGTGCCAATTCCAATCCTATCAGGGGCGTACTTTCGTATTTTTTAAGGGTTGCGAGTTTTGTATAGGTGTTTAAGGGCGGCAATATGAAGTTTGTGCTCCTGGACTTAGACTTTTTGAATTTTTTGAGAATTGCTTATGCCGATTTCATTCCTGTCATGGGCGTACATTCGTATTTTTTAAGGGGTGCGAGTTTTGTATAGGTGTGAGAGTGGCCATATAAGGTTTGTACTTTTGATGTTAGCTGTTTAAATTTTTTGCTATTTTTTTTGCCGATTTCAACTCTGTCAGGGGCGTACTTTCGTATTTTTTAAGGGGTGCGAGTTTTGAATAGGCGTGGGGGCAATATGAGGATGGTGCTTTTGGATATAAGCTTTTTAAATTTTTTGAGAATTTTTTGAGACGATTTCAACCCTGTCAGGAGCGTACGTTCGTATTTTTTATGGGGAGCGAGTTCTGTATAGGTGTGGGAGGGCTATATGAGGCTAAGCTTTTGGATTTAAGTTTTTTGAATTTTTGGCGATTTGTTTTTGTTCCGATTTCAAACCTGTCATGGGCGTGGTTTTGGATTTTTTAAGGGGTGCGAGTTTTGTATAAGTGTGGGGGTGGCAATATGACATTTGTACTTTTGGAATAAGATTTTCAAATTTATTGCTATTATTTTGTGCCGATTTTAACCATGTCAGGGGCGCAAATTAGTATTTTTTAAGGGGTGCGAGTTTTTATAGGTGTGGGAGGGCAATATGAGATTTGAGCTTTTGGACCTAAGTTTTTGAATTTTTTGCGATTTGTTTCCCTATACCTAAATACAGGGTGTTTTGATTTATTTCAGTTTTTATAAAAATGTAATTTAACTCGGAGTAACGGATTTAGAAATACAACCGGAAGTACTGTTTAAAGTCGCCAAAATAGTACAGGCGACATATTATTCGACGCGCCTAAAAGGTAACTTTTAAAGTCACAGAAATAGTATAAGCGATATATTATTCGACGTTCTATAGCAAGATGAGGACAAATGTATACTGTTGGTTTTTAAATCATTTCTGGTTAAAAAGTTCTAAACGAAAGTGCAATATTTTGGTATAGTAGAGTATACTACATGCATTTAAAACTGCCTAATGTCTATCTCTATACAGGGTGAGGCAGATAAAGGGCGTATTAGAAATATCTCGAGAACTCAAGGTAAGAAAATTATGAAATTCGGAATACAGGGGTTTTGAGGTGTGAACTATTTAATGAAAATATTTTGGTCACTTTGCTACTTCCGGTTATACCGGAAGTTGGTTGTAACTTCGTTTTTTTTAATGGGACATCCTGTACATTTTTACATTTTTGGATTCTCCTTGATTTCTTCTTTCTTAAAATATAAGTTTTTGTAATATTATATAGGGTAGGTTAAAAGATAATTACGTTTTTTATGAATTTCGTAGCAAAATTCACACCCTGTAGAATTGTAGTATTTTAACATAATAAACTCGGTTTATATTCAAATGATTTTTAATATAGTCTATGTTAAGAATTATTGGTATAGTTAAATTTTTCCTTTTTTGTATACAGGGTTGGTAGAAATTCAGAATGAGTGTTTTCTGAGTGTTCTTAAATGGAACACCCTGTATTTTAGTATTGTAATGAAATGTTATTTTAGGATACTTTTTAATTTCTTAAGCAATCCCTATACCTAACTGCTTCAATTTGTGAGTTATTGGTGATTCAAGCCAAATATTAATTGCAACACAAAAACCTGAAATTTTATTAGGTTGGCCGTAAAAATATTCAATCACAAATAATTTTTCGGAAATAAATACATAATAATCGAGACTACTTAAAATTGCCAATAATGGTTGAGCTATCAAAATATCTACGTAGTTAAGATTGTTGGTGCGATTAACAACTAAGCACAAATTAAAGCAGTTGGGTATGGGGAATGCTTAAGAAATTAAAATGTACCATAAAATACCATTTTATTACAGTACTAAAATATAGTGTGTTCCATTTAAGAAAACTCAGAAAATACACATTCCGAGTTTCGACCCACCCTGTATACTAAAACTTAAAAATTTAGCTATACTAATAATTGGTAACATAAGTAGACCATATTAAAAATCATTTGAACATATAAACGGTTTTTGATGTAAAACTACTACAATTCTACAGGGTGTGAATTTTGCTACGAAATTAATAAAATAACGTAATTGTCTTTTAATCTACCCTGTATAATATTACAAAACCTTATATTTTAAGAAAGAAGAAATCGAGGAGAATCAAAAAACGTAAAAATATATAGGGTGTCCCATTTAAAAAAACGAAGTTACAACCAACTTCCGGTATAACTGGAAGTAGCAAAGAGACCAAAATATTTTCATTAAATAGTTCACACCTCAAAACCCCTATATTCCAATTTTCATAATTTTCTTTACTTTAGTTCTCGAGATATTTCTAATAGGCCCTTTATTTGCCTCACCTTATATACATAATTCCAATGGGGGCCGTTTTTGTAGCTCCCGAAGTAAGAGGCTTGGAGATTTGTGCTTTTCGGGTTAAGCTTTTTGAATTTTTTGATGATTTTTGGTGGGGATTTCGATTCGGTCAGGGGCGTGCTTTCGGATTTTTTTAAGGGGTACGAGATTTGCTTAGAGGTGGGGAGTGCGATTGTCGAAGGCGAAAAAATTTCATTGGGTTTTAAAGCTAAGGATTAGGAATAAGTGTAACTTTTGATCCGGGGATGCTAGCTCGAACAGAGGCGTCACATAAAAATCGCGAACTTGCGGGTTGAAGGAAAAAATTTACAAAAAGGTCAAAAAAGTTAAAAAAAAATTTCTGATGGACGTAAATCGGGTGCTTTTAAAAGAAGAATGTTGTGCTTTTCGACTTAACCATTTTTAATTTTTTGCAATTTCTTAGTGGAATGTTGTGTACTTTCCTTTTTTTTAAGGGGAGCGAGTTTTCATGGAGTGAGGGGTGGGGTGGTCGAACGCGGTAAAATTTTAGCGCGTTTTGACGCTAAGCATTAGGAATAAGTGTGATTTTCGACTGGAGCCGGTAGATCGAACATGGGCGGCACAAAAAATTCGCAAAGGTGAAAATTTGATGAAATGGCCAAAAATGAGGATGTCGTCCCTCGTGTACCCAGAGTTTTCGAACTTTTGTAAAATTTCCGCCATAGTCCAGATATTTCCCAGTTCCCATACTTACGAGAACGTCAATTTTTTTCGTACCTCTACGGTAAGGGTGGGGGTGGCTACCAAAATGGGGTCAACTTTTTGACTTCACGCCCCAGTAGCGCCCTTACGGCGAAACGTATCGAATCTCGCGAGACATAAAAATTTGCGCATCGACGAGACGAAAAACATACGTTTTTTGAAATTTTTAATTTTTGATGAGACGTATAAAAAAAAATTAAAAATAAAAAAAAATAAAAAAAAACAAAAAATGACAGCTCCGCCTCTATGACTGCGATTTTGGTCAAACTTTTATTGTTGTAAATGGTTTGATGTGGCGGATTCGAAGAACCAAGTTTTAATCAGTGGCGAATCCATGGGGAAAAAAGGGGGGAAATGGCGATATTTTCAACAAAACTTCAAAATGAAATGGGTGCTTTTGGACTTAAGATTTTTGAATTTTTTGCCAATTTTTAGTGTTATTTTAAATCTGTCAGTGGCGTGGTTGCGGATTTTTTTAAATTTTTTAAAGGTGCGAATTTTGCATACGCGTGAAATTAAAAACACACACACACACACACAAAATGAGACAAGCTTTTGGACAAGCTTTTTGAATTTTTTGCGAATTCTTCGTGCCGGTTTTTACCCTGTGAGTGGCGTCGTTTCGGATTTTTAAAGGGGAGCGTCTTTTGTATAGGTGTGTAACTAGCAATATGAGGTATGTGCTACTGGAATTAAGCTTTTAAAAAATTTTAAGAATTTTTTGTGCCGATTTTAACCTTGTTATGGGCGTACTTTCGTTTTTTTTAAGGGGTGCGAATTTTAAATAGATATGAGGATGGTAATATGAGGTTTGTGCTGTTGGACTTAAGCTTTTTGAAATTTTTGCGAATTTTTCGTGTCAATTTAAACTCTGTCAGTGGCGTGGTCACGGATTTTTTAAGGGGTGCGAGTTTTGCACAGGCGTGAAATTAAAAAAAAATAAAAAATGAGATTTGTGCTTTTGGAAAAGCTTTTTGAATTTATTGCGATTTTTTCCTGCCCGTTTTAACCCTGTCAGTGGCTTAATTTCGGATTTTTTAAGGGATGCGAGTTTGTATAGGTGTGTAAGTAGCGATATGAGGTTTGTGCTTCTAGACTTAAGCTTTTAAAATTTTTTGAGAATTTTTTGTGCCGATTTTAGCCATGCAATGGGCGTACTTTCGTATTTTTTAAGCGATGCGAGTTTTGAATAGGTGTGGGGATGGCAATATGAGGTTTGTACTTTTGGCCTTAAGCTTTTTGAATTTTTTGCGTCGATTTTAAACCTGACAGTGGCGTCCTTTCGGATGTTTTAAAGGGAGCGGATTTTGTATAGGTGTGTAAGTAGCAATATGACGAAAGTGCTTCTGGAATTAAGCTTTTAAAAATTTTTGAGAATTTTTTGTGCCGATTTCAACCCTGTCATGGGCGTACTTTCGTTTTTTAAGAGGTGCGAGTTTTGAATAGATATGGGGAGGGTAATATGAGGTTTGTGCTGAAAAGCCAAGATTCAATGAGTGGCGCATCCGTGGGTAGAAAAAAGAGGGGAAAATGGCGATATTTTCAACAAAACCTCAAAATGAGATTGGTGCTTTTAGACTTAAGATTTTTGAATTTTTTGTGAATTTATCGTGTCGATTTTAACTCTGTCAGTGGTGTGGTTGCTGATTTTTTTAGGGGTGCGAGTTTTGCATAGGCGTGAAATTAAAAAAAAATGAAATTTGTGCTTTCGCACAAACTTTTTAAATTTTCTTGCGAATTTTTTGTGCCCGTTTTAACCCTGTCAGTGACGTCGTTTCGGATTTTTTAAGGGGTGCGAGTTTTGTATAGGTGTGTAAGTAGCAATATGAGGTTTGTGCTTCTGGACTTAAACTTTTAAAAATTTTTGAGAATTTATTGTGCCAATTTTAGCCCTTTCATAGGCGCACATTCGTATTTTTTAAGGGGTGCGAGTTTTGAATAGATGGGGGGATGGCAATATGATGTACTTTTGGCCTTGAAATTTTTGAATTTTTTGCGATTTTTTTGTGTCGATTTTAACTCTGAAAGTGAAGTGGTTTCGGATTTTTTAAAGGGTGCGAGTTTTGGATACGCGTGGGAGGGCAATATGAGGTTTGCACTTTTGGACTTAATCTTTATGAATTTTTTGCGATTTGATTTTGCCGATTTCGACCGTGTCATTAGCGTATTTTCGTATTTTTAAGAGGTCCGAGTTTTGTATAGGCGTGGGAGGGCAATATGAGGTTTGTGCTTTTGGCCTTGAGCTTTTTGAATTTTTTACAATTTTTTTTGCCGATTTCGACTCTGTCAGTGGCGTACTTTCGTATTTGTTTAGGGGTGCGAATTTGTACGGAAAACGTGAGAATTTTGACATCAAAAATATGGTTTTTGAGTAGTAAATGGAAGTATCATCTTAAACTCACTAAAATAGTACAAGCGATATATTATTCGACGTGCCTTAGAAAATCATTTCTGGTTAAAAATTTCTAAACGAAAGTGCCGTAGTATAGTATAGTATAGTGTATGAGAGTATAGTATTTTATAAAATTATATTATTACATACATTTAGTACGGCCTAACTAGTTATTAATAATTTTGCTCTGAAAAATGAAAATATCTCGAAAACTAATAAATTTACACATAGGGTTATACAAAAATTATAGTATGGTAATGGTACTTTTCGATAATGATATAAAATACAGGGTGTTCTATTTAAAATTACTGAGAAAATAATGTACTTGCGTTTTGACTCACCCTGCGTATTCAATATGAAGAAAATTAGCAAAACAATTATTTACGAAAATTATGACAATAAATAAAAAAATATGATGTCAATAAACCATTGACCTTGTTCTTGCTTTTATTTATACAGGTAGTTAAACTTGTTACGATTTTCATATAAAGTTGGTTATAACTTTGTAAATACCCCGTATAACATTACAAACCTTTATTCGAAAAGTTACGAAGATTTCGAATATAAAATAAAATACAGGGTGTTCTATTTAAAAAAACATAAGTTTGGTCTGCCACTATGTTATCGAACACCCTGTAACACTTTTACTAATTTTGTAATGTGAAGCTCAAAGTTCGCTACACTTTTTGTTATTAAGTTTTATCGCTATACATTACTATAACGGAGCTACGGAGCTTCATCCCACTAATTATTAATCACCCTGTATAATAGTAGTAAAATATTGCATTGTTAGCTAGTTCTAAGCTATCCTGAAAATTTCAGGTGTGTAGGTAGCCTAGAACTATTTTTAAAATGGATTACAAAATTTGCGGAGTCCGTGACACCAACCAACCCAAGTAAAAAGGTTTTAATAAAAACAAAAAACTAAACCTAAAATACTACTTATTAGCTTCCATAAGGAAACATTTTCCTGTAGCTGGCTGTATACCATTAATTACAAAAATTGAAGAAAAATATCTTCTGTGTAAAGGTATATTAGTTTAAAAACCACAATAAAGGACTACATTAAAATACAGAAAGTTTTCACTCTAAAGAGAGCATCATCAGTGTTCTAAGCCTAAAATAAGTATAACCATAATTAGTGAAGACAAGAATAAAAATTTTTTTAAAGGATGACCAAGATAAAAATTAGGTTATACTTACAACCCCTTTATTGGGGTTTTCAAACTAATATACCTATTACACAGAAGATCTTTTTCTTCAATTTTTACTTATTAGCTGTTAATAGCTTTGAAATGTCTGTGTGCACTATTATCCAAGTCACTATCATGTAAGTCCTGATGAACTATGCGAAAACTTCTACACAAACTTGCTGGTTTACACAAAAATAATGTTTTTGGACACTACAAACTTATATTCTTCTTATACCAAAATCGGACAAATCTTTTGACAGACTTGGAGGGTACTATATACGTGGAGTAAATCCTTGACGGATGTTTGGGGGTTCTAAGACAAAGCTGCTGTTTTGTATCAGTCTTAAATCGGTGTGCGTTTTGGGGGCTCTGCCTGATATCCTGGGAATGCCTACAAAACTGGATATGTATTTTATGCACACTACTGCACACGGAACAAAACACTGTTCCGTTAACTTTTATAAAACTTAATCCTTGGTCTATACAGCTTCTATTTGACATAAATCCAGCTTGCTCTGGGGGTGGTATTTATGATTTTGGTCCTATTCTATTTAGAAGTAGCATCTCCAGAAGTTTATAGCAGTATCATGAGAACCACTCGTCTGTAACTTTCTGTTATTGCATGGCTTGATTGGTTTCAATATAGCGATTATTTTTGTAGTTTTAAAAGCTTTTGCTAAGATTCCTGTTGATAAAATGTTTGAATAGAATTTGTTAAGCTACTTTTTCCGCATCGTACAAGGAAAAGGAACTTAGAATGCATTCCATTAAACCCTGGTGCTTTGTCTGTTTTGATGTCAGTCATAGCAGTTGATAGTTCTTTGTTGGTCAAATTCTTGTCTGAAAGAATAACTTTTTATCGTTTTCACATGAAGATCCTTTTGGGTACGGAGTCATCCCATTCTGGGTTTCTTCTTCTTCTTTTGGTAGCACTACAACCCGAGGTGCCCGGGGTGGGTCTTGACTGACTGCACAACTGGCTTCCATCTCGAACGGTCGTCCATGATAGTTGGGTCGGTGGGTAACCCCATTGTTCTTAAATCTGACCATATTTTATCTCTCCATCGCATTCTTGGGTGTCCTAAGGGCCTTCTTCCTGTGGGGCTTCCTCCCAGATCAGTTTGGCAAGGCGGTTATCAGGGAGTCTATGGACATGGCCAGCCAATCTTAGACGCTGAGATTTAATTTCTTGGACTACGTCGCTCGCCCGATACATCTGCTTGACCTCATCATTTGTTCTCATTCGGTATTGGTTGCTATTAGGGTCGTGATAAAGTCCAAAGTTTCTTCTGAGGATTATTCTCTCAAAATATCTAAGTTTTCTTGGTTTGGTTTCTCTGGGTCATCTGGGTTTAGTTTTACAATTTCTGGTGTGACTTCGCTGTTTCCACTACTTTTCTCCATTCTATCTCTCTTTGATTGTACTTTCTATATTTCTAATTTCCATACTCCTTAAGTCTTCTTCCACTTGTCTACATCTCAGTTTAGGTCTGTCTCTAGTTATTTTACCTGGCGGTATTCACCCGGGTATTGGATTGCTTAACGGATTGCTCTTCTCTCTCTCTCTCTCTCTCTCTCTCTCTCTCTCTCTCTCTCTCTCTCTCTTCTCATAATGTGTCCATACCATCTAATTCTTTGTGCTTTTATTTCTCTATGCTCTCTTGACCTATCCATTCTTATATTTGGTGATTCATTTATTGTCTTGCATTCTCTTCGTTTTCGCTCTCTGGTCCCAGTATTTTTCTTATAATCTTCCTCTTAAAAAATTCAGCGGCTCTTCTTCTCTTGCTGTTAGTGTAAATGTCTTTGAATAGGTATACCACTGATGGTCTTATGGTCGTTCGATTGATGTAATTGATTGGTATTATTAATTAATTAAATTTTTACTGTACTAATTTGTGGATTCAGTAGACATAGCTAGCGCAAAGGAAAGTTTGCGAAATATTGTGCTAGGAATTTGTATTTGCCATTTTGTATTTTAAACAAATAATATTCTTGAATATCAGAGTAATTACTAAAAACGTTTTGCATTCAGCTGTAATAGAAAGTTTCTATTAATTCACTTTAGTAAACTCATTATCAAATAGCGAAAGAAACAGCATTTAGTTCCATATACAATTCAATTAAAATATATTTTAAAATTTTCGTCTTTTTAACATCTGCATAACCTCAATGTATAAATTAAATCGACAAATAAACCAAAACCTTTGACCGACATTTTCTCTAAACGATTATTCATGTTATGCCTTGTTTGTAGTTGCTTTTGCTTTTTCCAAACAGGCGAAGAAAGAAACTTTGACCCCCATTCATGCATTTCTGCCTCTCTGGTATGTTGATGTTGAGTTGATTATTAATGCGTCATCAAGGACGGTCGCTTGATCAAATATGGATTAGAATTTAGAAAAAGTTGTTTTAGATGTTGGAAATAGATACTTGCAGTAATATATGTATACAAAAGACAAATGACGAACAAAGGAAGCAGCGAAATACATAGAGCGTTAGAATATCTTATACTAAGGAAGAAAACTGAAAAGATATCCAGAAAAATGTTAGGCTGATTCCATTTCAAATCACTCAATTTTGGAGCAAAAATAATTTGGGATCTCCGATTTGTCTGAAAATTGGTATATAGCTTCTGCGGGACGTAAAAATAAGATATTTAATGTCAAAAAATCTTCTTCTTCTTTTTTTCTCAAAATATTATTTTATGCGATTTTACAGTGATTTGGTGTTTATTTAAACAAATTTGCATTTTCTAAAGTAAAGTATCAATGGAAACATAATATTTTAATAGAAGGGATTCAAAAATGTTATTATATGACATTATAACAAGTTACTTTGATTCAAAACAAGTTTTTGACCAAATTTTATAGTGTAGAAAACGTTAAAATACCGTTTTTTACATTTTTCTCCATTCCCAAAATACATCATAATCGATTTGGTTAAAAATTTGCCCACCTATAGCCAAAACATAGGACTTTTAAGTGGTAAGAAGGATTTGAATTATATTACAATTACAATACCAAAAAAGTTACATGCAATATCATAGTCAAAAATATAGGCGTCTACTGTAAGTAAAATTAATACGAATATATCGACCTCACGACAAAAATTGTTAATAAGAAGTTGTAATAATTGTAAATACGATTTATTTTGTCGAAAAGTTAAAAATGGCGGAGATATTGAGCAAAACAGGTTCTCCTTTAAAATCAATATTGCCGCTAACGCAACGGAGGAATTCTTTCGTGATTTTAAATTTAGGCTACTATTGACTCCCCTAAAGATTAGAAAAATAAAATTTTGGGCAGCTCGGCATGCAACGTTAAATGCTATTCCGACTTGGCAAATATACTTTTGAGTCTGATATTACTGCATGTAACTTTTTTGGTATTGTAATATAATTCAAATCCTTCTAACCACTTAAAGTCCTATGTTTTGGCTATCTGTGGTCAAATTTTCAGCCAAATAGATGATGATGTAGTTTGGGAATGGAGAAAAATGTAAAAAACGGTATTTTAACGTTTTCTACACTATAAAATTTGATAAAAACCCTGTTTTGAATCAAAATAACTTGTTATAATGCCATATGACATTTTTGAGTTCATTCTATTAAAATATTATATTTTTCATTGATACTTTGCGACAGAAATGCAAATTTGTTTAAATAAACACCAAATCACTGTAAAATCGCATAAAATAACATTTTGAGGAAAAAAGAAGATTTTTTTGGCCTTAAATATCTTATTTTTACGTCCCGCAGAAGCTGTATACCAATTTTCAGACAAATCGGAGATCAAAAATTTTTTGCCTGAGTGATTTGGACATGGAATGTACCGTAAAA
The DNA here is from genome assembly GCF_917563875.1 of Diabrotica virgifera virgifera. Lineage (NCBI taxonomy): Eukaryota > Metazoa > Arthropoda > Insecta > Coleoptera > Chrysomelidae > Diabrotica > Diabrotica virgifera. The sequence continues at coordinate 3,813,515 of NC_065444.1, read as the reverse complement.
ATTAAATTTATAAACATATTTTTATATTTTTTTTGCAAATTTTGTAGTTTAAAACCGATGTTTTTCTTCAGTCATTTTTCGGTGCAGAACCTTTAAACTTTTATTTTTTATCAATGGCTGGAGTGATGTGTTCCGTATAATCAGTAGATATTGTAATTTTTGAGATCGTTTCGAATTGATTCTGAGATATCATTGTTGTGTTACAAAATTATCTGTGTATTTGTCTTTCAATTATCTTCTTTTGTTTATAAAATCTTTAATAGCTGGGTAAGTTTATTCTCCTTGTTTCTTCCTTTTTCCTTATATTTTCTATAAGCGTTCTCAATCGCAGTACTTATTCATATGTTTGTCATCTATATGTCTAATTAATTTTCATTTAGATCAGTGTTTCCCAACCTTTTTGTGACATGCCCCACCTTAGCCTTTCTAAAATTCTCATGCCCCCCCTATGCAACACATAATTTTGAGTAAAAAAGTTTTATAGTTGAGTAGGAAAAATCAGTAAGAAATTGTTAACGAAACACAAAAACTTTTCAAAACATATAATAGTCCTGTCGCCAGTGGGGGTACAACGGCCTCTTTAATTCAGATGGACTTACCCAAGTTTTTTTATGTATTTTGACCCGCAGAACACGAATTTTTTGGATAACAGTTGATCCGGATGTCGATAAGATTGTTATAAACAAAGAACTTGAGGAATCGCATAACAGCGATTTTTCGCAAAACAAAACGTTTTTTTGTATTTTTTGGGCCATGCTAAGAAAAAAAGGTTTTTACAAGTTTTTTTCGTAGGATGCATAGTTTTTGACATAAACGCGGTTGAACTTTCAAAAAATCGAAAAATTGCAATTTTTGAACCCGAATAACTTCTGATTAAAAAATAAAATAGCAATTCTGCTTACCGCATTTGAAAGTTCAAGTCAAATTCTATCAGTTTTGATTGTTTTCATTGCTAAAAATTAATGTTTTTATTGTTAAACAAAGCTATGTTAAACAGTTAGTGCTTGAATGATGTTTTCAATGCATTTCTCATTTGAAATCGAACGAGTAGGCGCGCATACAGACAATTTCTAGAGTAGATTACGTACATTCAAACGCATGCATTGGGCACGAGAAACACTATGTGTTTATAGCTTTGTTTAACAATAAGAAAATTAATTTTTAGCAATGCAAATAATCAAAACCGATAGAACTTGACTTAAACTTTCAAATGCAGTAAGCAGAATTGCTATTTTATTTTTTAATCAAAATGTTATTCGGGTTCAAAAATTGCAATTTTTCGATTTTTTGGAAGTTCCACCGCGTTTAACTCGAAAACTATGCATCCTACGAAAAAACTTGTAAGAACATTTTTTGCTTAGAATTACCCAAGAAATACAAAAAAATGTTTTATTTTTCTTGTTTTATTTTGTTCTTTGTTATTTTGTTAAATGTGTTATCTTATCGACATCCGGATCAAGTGTTACCCAAAAAATTCATGTTCTACGGGTCAAAATACATAAAAAAACTTGGGTAAGTCCATCTGAATTAAGGAGGCCCCCCCCCCTGGCGACAGAACTATAATGAAAAACTTAAATTTAAATTCCATATAATTTTAATAAAGATTTTTCTACATTAATTTATTATTTTAATTTAGTGAGACCCTTGCGCTTGATTCGTGCTGCACAGAGATTTTATATTAGGTTCCAATTTGGTTGGATTCAGTCTTAAGTCTCAAGTTGTGTTATATTCAGCCCATTTTTTGACCAGTAAATCATTTACAGCACTAAATCTACATTAAGCGAAATATGAAGATGGCAATCATAGCAATAGTTTTGTTGCACATTTGGTTCAATTTGGGAGTTGATTTCTATTTTATCAGAAATCCATGCCATCAGTCTTTTCATATTAAATGAAATGAAGTTATAACTTATTCGTCATTTTGCAATTATGCGAGTTCTTCTAGATACTGCATATTTAATGTATCATACAAATCCACTGCATGTAGCACTGGCTGCATCAACCATGTTGAAAAATCAATTTGTTTTTAATCACAAAATATTTCTTTTAGTTATAGCCGATAGAATATTCAGATGATTGACACTAACAAGTAATTCAGTATCATTTACTTCACATTTTTGGAGCCAACTTTAGTTTATTATAGTAGTTATCTAAGTAGCTTTCTAATAAAAAATAACAAAACAACATTTAAACAGAACAACATTTCTCAGCAAAATGCCCTCTATCAATATATCTTACATAAATTATCAATACTGCGTCTTCTTCTTCTTCTTTAGGTACCGTGTCTGTATTCAGACGTTGGCCGTCATCATGTTCACGAGTTCCTGAAACCTTTCTCTATCGGCTGCTGCGCGAAATTATTCTTCTACCGTGGAACCACACCATTGTCTAATATTACGCAACCATGAAAGTTTATTTCAACCAATCCATCTCATTTCCTCCACTTTCGTTATATTAAAAGGAGAAGCAGATCAAATTTAAGTAATAGAATTATATGGCCGAAGTATTCTGTTTTTCTCCTCTTTATGATGCTTATGAGCAATAATGCGTCACTATTCCTCAAAGTTGATTCATTGGTTTGCACTGAGTTTCTTGTTTTCAATTTTTCAACAGGTAATTTTTCAATATCTTCACTAATTTCGTCTACTCTTCTGCTGTTTTGCTATAACCGTATTTTTACTGAGTAACATAGCTTTTATATCTTTGTCATCTTTTTCAAGAACCCTTTTACGAAAATGCTGATATTGACTGTGTGATTAAATTCTCGCCTATAGTATGATTTTTTTCCAGTTTTAGCGATGAATAAAGAAATTTGATGACTAACCCCAAGAACTCCATATTCGAATCCATATTCGAATTGCCTCCCTTAACATTCATATTGCCCCCTATGGGGCGTGGGCTCCACGTTGGGAAACACTGATTTAGATGTTCTACTTCTTTCTATCACATCATAGCTACTGAAAATTGAATAGGTAAACTCGTAATGACTGAACTCACTTCCGACTGTAACATTATTTTTAGTATAATTATAAATTTATAAGGAGACTGTTAAAAAATATTTGCTAATGTACAGTTATCTACATTCTATCAAATAATCCATTCTGAAATATAAAACTGAAGAACCATAAGTGCATTCCGACCTTTCAGTTTCAACAAAAAATATACATCCGCCCACGGTTGTAGACATCTGTTTAATATTTTTTAAAGTTTTTTAGCTTTCGGTGTATGTTGATGGGACGAAAGAAAGGTTAGCAGGTAAAGGGAATGCAGATATTTTATAAAACAAAGAAGGAAGCGTCTTATCAGAATTTCTAAACAGGGTTGTGAACATGTGAACTGGATAACAGATGAGTTTGTAAGATAAATTTAAATATTAGCTTAAAAATGAAGCAGGTTTTTTAGATTAGGATTTAAACTGTTTGAGTTTCGTTAAACAGAATATGATAAAATTGACAAAAAAAATAGACGTTTATTGGATACCATGACTTGGAAAACAAAAAAGATTTTTCACAACATCGAAATTAATGAAAAAAGTCGCCTTTTCTGCTGTTAAAAAACCGTGACGGAGTAAGAATTTTGATACCTATGGGACGGTACACCTTTTCTATTGACTTCCCCCTCCCCAGATATTCCAGTTGAAAAATAGCGCCTAGTAATTTTCAACTGCTTTTTCAGCTTTGTCTCCTGGGGTAAAATATTGATGTATAAACTAAAGAAAATGGTGAAACTTTTATTGTATAGTATTGCCCAATTTTTATTATTTTCTGTACAAATGTCGTGTTTTCCATTATTTCTCTCATTTGTTTCCCCGTCATTTTTGTATTCTTTTTACACGGTTATTCATCATAGCCTCGCTCTTCCCTCGAAGCTGGTATACACCAGTATATTAGGCGTTAACGCTCGTCCAGTAGGAATCTATGGAGGAGTATCACCGAGCCGCAAGACCTTATCCCTTGCCGTACTGCTCCTCCATGCTCATTTATCGTCGTTAAAGAATTTGTGCTCTCTCGATATTGTCAGAATATGACAATAGCGCCTTATTAGAAAAACTTTTAATAGTCTTGCCTTGTTCCTTGTCTTTCTTGTATAATACAATGTAATAGAAATATTATGGTAATGTTCTATTACGAACAATATACTCGTGAAAGTTTAAATCGCTTAATAATTATTGTAACCCTGAATAATTTCCTACCTGTATTTATGTATAAATAAACACTTGACTTTATTATTTCATCAACAACTATTTCATTATACCTACGAGTACGCTTGCAATGTGTCCAGTCTACTTTTAAGGTCAATAATAATGTAATTCATATAATTAACACAGTCCAATACGAGATTTCCTACTTATGTCTGAAGAACAAAAAAATCGAAAAATTTCTTTGAAACTAATCATCACAAAGATTCTGGTTTAACCTTCTTCTTCTTCTTTTTTGTAGGCTTTAAAGGCTGTTTTTTCTTCAATATTAGCCTGCTAAATTGTTTAAATTATCGCACCATCTTTTTCTTGGTCTGTCAATACTCCTTCGTCCATTTGGTGACTTATATCCTGCTATTCGTACTATCCTATCCTCTGCCATTCTACTAATGTGTTCGTTACACTCCTGTTTCAGTTTTGTCACCTATCCATTTATGTCTTCTACATTGCATGCTCTTCTTATGTTTTCGCTTCTCTCCCTAGCCAACAGACTTTTCCCTGATATTCGTCGAAGTATTTTCATCTCTGTTGTTTCTAATAGTCGCCTCGTTTTAGATGTGTCAGGTCTTGTCTCCGCCGTGTATGTCAATATAGGTCTAATTGCTGCTTTATAGATTCTTGCTTTTGTGTCTTGTCTCAGGTGTTTGTTCTTCCAAATTGTGTCATTAAGAGATCCCGTCGCTTTACTTGCTTTTAAACGTTGCTGTCGTACTTCTTCTTCAACATCTTCGTAACTAGTTATTATATTCCCAAATATCTAAACCTTGCTTCCTACTTTATCCTCCTCAGTCCATAGGTCCAGCCAGCTGGACAATGTTTACTAATTTATTACACGGTGACTATTCGGGTTGGGCATCGCTGCGTCCTATATTGCAGCAAATTGGAGTTTCTATTTATCAGTAAAATTTACTCATTTGAAAAATTCGACAATAGCGCCTACCTCGGTAGTTTGTTGTTACATGTGGTGAAACTTTTTAAGTTATGATGGTGGCTCCACAAAAATACAGTAAGTTGTAGTGTTTTTCTGTACTTTAAAGTATTGATTGTTTTTAATGTATGTTACTTGATGATTGGACGTATTTGTGGTAAATATATATTTGAAAATAATTACAACTGGACACGTTAGCGGTCCTCTAAACTTTTTGTCCAGCATATTGGACATTGGGACTTAATTAGCCAAATATGTTAGCATACTCACGTTTTTTAAGTTTAGTTACAGATAGTAAAAGGATAGTGATGGAAAGTGCATTGGAGGCTATTTTGACCGATAACGATTTTTTCGTCAGTGAAGATAACGATAATGATCAAAGGAAATGGATTTACAGGAATTTAAGCTGTATGTTGGAAGGTCACTAGCTCTAGGTGGTAAGCCTGCAAGTGGGAGACAAGCTAGTGCGTTTATTTCAAGAAAACCGGAGACATCTGAAGATGAAGTGCCCATAATTCCTGTAAAAAGATCTACAGTTTTCCAGTTACCGCATATAGATGTAAGAAAAACCAGTAATGACCATTTGACAATATGCTCTGTCGGCAATAGAAATTCTTATCGCGTTGCCTGAATCTCTTGAATGCACTAAGAAGACGAGAGTCTTTTGTACAAAATTCAAAATATATATATCTGTATTTCTCCTGAACCAGAATGTTTTTTCAGTTTAATACTTAAATTATATGAAAGCTAAGTCCTGATGTCCATTATGCTGGACCTGTCATATTATGTCTGTCAAATAATTTTTTTATACTTTTTATAGATTTTCGTTTATTGTTTTCACAAATGAGGAGAGAAAATAGAAAAGATTGTTAAAATAATAAAAACTTTTTTCTTGGGGCTGAAGAGGTTATTATTTTCCCATCAATTTCGATTTGACATCGTAGTGAGTATTTAGATGTTGTCATCCATTTGGTTTTTTCTGCTGATATCATATTGTATTTCTTGGATGTTGTATTGAAGATGTGTGTTAATCATTGGAGATCGTCTTCTGTCTCGGCGATTAATGCGGCGTCGTTTGCATAATATAATATTTGGATTTCTTTGTTCCCCATTCTGTAACCATGACCTTTACGTACTGCTTCTATTATTTCGTCCATTCAGGGTGTCCCGAAAAGATTGGTCATAAATTATACCACAGATTCTGGGGTCAAAAATAGGTTGAATTAACCTCACTTACCTATATACCATAGTGCACACAAAAAAAGTTACAGCCCTTTGAACTTATAAAATGAAAATTGATTTTTTTTCATATATCGAAAACTCTTAGAGATTTTTTATTGAAAATGGTCATGTGGCATTCTTATGGCAGCAGCATCTTAAATAAAAATTAAAGTAAAATTTGTGTACCCCATAAAGATTTTATGGGGGTTTTGTTCCCTTAAACCCCCCCAAACTTTTGTGTACGTTCCAATTTAATTATTATTGTGTCACCATTAGTTCAACACACTGTTTTTAAAACTTTTTTGCCTCTAAGTACTTTTTCGATAAGCCAGTATTTATCGACATATTTTGAATATTTGTCGAATCCACCACATATTTGTATATGGTTAAGTACGATTATAGATACCTGTTAACAATCTGAAAATGTATTTATAATTTACATTTTTAGGTATATTTTGAAAAAGAAACCACATCTCGATAAAAGGTGACTTATCAAAAAAAGACTAAGAGACAAAAAAGTTTTAAAAACACTGTGTTTAACTAATGGTGCCACAATAATAGTTTAATTGGAACGTACACAAACATTTGGGGGGTTTAAAGGAACAAAACTCCCATAAAAATTGTATGTAAATATATTAAAAAAGAAGCCGCATCTCGATAAAAACTCGCTTATCGAAAAAATACTAAGAGGCAAAAAAGTTTTAAAAACGTTGTGTTTAACTAATGGTATCAAAATAATGAATAAATTGGAACGTGCACAAAAGTTTGGGGGTGTTTAAGGGATCAAAACCCCCATAAAATTATTATGGGGTGGAAAAATCTCACTATAATTTTGTTTTAAGATGATCCTGCCATAAGAATGATAGATGTCCATTTTCAATAAAAAATCTTTAATAGTTTTCGATATATTGAAAAAAAATCGATTTTCATTTTGTAACTTCAAAAGGCTATAACTTTTTTTATGGGCACATTTATACTAAGGTAAGTTAGGTTCAATCGAATTATTTTTGGCTCCAGAATGTGTGGTGTAATTTATGACCAATCTTTTCGGGACACCCTGTATTAAAGAGCAGTGGGCTTAACGAGTCACCTTGTCTGACTCCGCTTTGTACTGGCATAAACTGTATAAACTAAGTTTAACCAGTTTTTGAAATTCTTCTTCCATCAGAATGGAATAACTTTTACACATATTATTTCAATGTTTTAGACATTGACTCCGTATGTTCAATGTTCAAAACGTAATGTTTATGCGTTCAAGCAATATTTAATTTTTTCAAGAAAACTAAAAACTTTTGCTGAAGATTGGTTCCGTCTTTAAAGATCTATACAGTCCTTATCAGTGACTGATATTGGCGTTCATTATCAGGTAGATTGAGCCTTGAAATGTCCCATCTGTTTCCTTGTTGGCGTTGCTTTGGATATGTTGTGTTTAGCCTTGTTCTCATTTTTATTCTGACCAGGAAGTGGTCGGAGTCACTCTCTGCTCCCCTCAAACTGTGTGCGCTTATGATATTGCTAGAGTGTCTTCCGTCGATAAGCACGTGGTCTATCTGATTTCGTGTGATTCCGTCATTTGACACCCAGGTTACTTTATGTATATCTTTCCTTTGGAACTGTGTAGTTTTCACTACCGTATTGTTGGCTACAGAGAACTCTGCCAGTCTTGATCCGTTACCATTAGTGTTACATCTCAAATAACTGTAGCTTATTTGTGTTCTTGCTTCAGTGTCAAATTTTCAAGTCCATATTGTTGTATCGAAACCCCGTAACATCTCAGAGCTCTTACTCTCAATTCTAATCTAAGGTCCTTATTGCAGATAATTGTTTTCATTTTTACTAACGCATTTCTTGCTAGTGCTATTCTGGCCCCCCTCTCTGTTGTTTGATTATTATTTTCTAAAATAATAATTAAATTTAAAAATAAAGTTCCTAGGTACTGTATTTATCAACCCTTTCTAGTGGTACATCTCTCAAATTTATGTTTATTTGTATATTGGTTTTCTTTGTTATTATCGTATTAGTCCATTTTATATTAATTTTTAGTCGATAGAGTTTCATATTTAGCCCTACAGTAGACTGATATTTAATTACAGTTTTAAATGCATTTATATTTTATATATAGATGTGAAACCTGGCAACTCACTAAGAAAATTTAACGTGAATGGAGGTTACTGCACCCACTATAGCCCTACATGTTCTACGATCTGGCGCCCCCATTATTGCTCATTTTTGACCTCAATCCTAGATAAATCGGCTTCAACATCATCCTTCCATCATTTTCTGAGACAGCCTACTGATCTTCTACAGTCTGGTCTCTCAAAAACACTGTATTTAACACTCTTTCTTCCTCTGATCTTACCACCTCCACTCTCCTGTCAATTCATCTTTTGAGGGGCCAAATATCATTCTGCACCATAATGTACTCCATAGCTTACCTACACCAAAAGGCTAACATAGTTTTTTGGTAGTTGGAAAACAACTACAGAGTGGTGTTTACAAACTAACTTGTGGTGACTGTCCGAAAACTTACATCAGTCAAACTGGCAGAACCTTTGACAAACAGATAGCAGAACACAAAAGGGCTTTCAACTATAGAAAAACAGACACTTCTACATACGCACTTCACCTTCTAGATCATAATCATTCTTTTAATGAACAGTTTCAAATTCTGCATATTCAAAATAAAGGCCTTAAGCTATCTTTATTAGAATCTACGGAAATTAATAATTTGAAAAATACAGATATAATTTTGAATGACCAACTCGAGACAAACAGCTCCCCACTCCTCAACCTCTTCAGTTAAAGACTTTAAAAAGGCAAACCCATAATAATCTAAATTCTAAATCACTTGAGAAAGGCACTCTACCGAAACAGTTGTAGTCACATAGTTGTCATACATTTTGTGGAAGTATAGAAAACAAACGTTTTCAGTGTTTTATTGCTATATAAAATGAACTTCTATCAAGTAACGGTCGAATCCATCAATTATTGGTAGACAAATGTTAACAACCAGTTTTAGACCTCATTTTCAAGTTTTTGTATGTGATATCATATTTTATTAAATAAAATTATAAAAATTCGGTTATAAAGATTCGGTTTGTTTACCTATATTCGATTTTTTCACTCAAGTTATCGTTCAGTACACGTTTTACACTGATTACCGAAAATATTGTACCTTACATATTTAAATAAAAGACATGGCAATGAACAAATTGGTATAATTTGAATCTATTATACCTTTCAACAGATCATATCATTTTTTTGTTTATTTCATTCAATGAATAATTTCTCGTTTTCAGAACGCGCAGCTATTGCCTAGGCCTAGATGTTGTCTCTAATTATGCAGCAGATAACTTATTATTAGTTTCTCCATAAAAATGTGAAAAATTAAAGATCTGTCTGCATAAAATAGCCAATGACCTACATTAAAAAATATTAATGATGAAGCCGGCGAGATATCGGCGAGTTTGAGTTTTCTGCTCGACCGATTCTACAATGAAAGTTATCGAAACGTTTTCTCCCTCTACATCCACATCCTTTGGAATTTATCATTGGTTCATTGCATTGCATTGGAATCGACATATTGTTATAAGAAAGAAGAATGCAACGCTTACCGATGTCTTTAAAATTGATTATTGCAAATTGAAAGAAGAAATCTTTGCTTGGTTTTGAGAGTAACAGTAGTTTTTTATAATATTAATTACTTTCTTACTAGTTGATTCAATGAAGCGTAACAATCTAATTTGTATAAAAAGAATGGATAAATAGTGAACATTATAATTAAATTTAGATGATGTGAGACGAACCTTAAAGAAAATGAAAAACGGAAAAGCCATAGGACCTGGAAACATTATTTCCATTGAATTAATAAAACTCGGACCGTCAATAATAACAGAAATGTTGATGGAGATCTTAACCCATTAGCGCCCACAAGATCTAATTTGAAGAATTAATATATTTTTCATTCGGTATTTATTAGTAATATTATTTGCAACAAAACTTCAAATGTAACAAACTATATTTGAAAAAAAATAGAATTACTTAGATATAGATATGTACCCAAATGAGTACACTGGGCACTACAGCGCCTTAATAAAGAATGTAGCAGAAAAAGTTAATTTAAATGAAATTTTTTGAAGTTATACTTCTTTACCGGCGATAGAGGGTGAATTTTTATATGTTAAAACCTATCAGCCCGGCGCATGCGCATTATACCTTTGTTCTGATTGGATGTTCAAATGACATGTCAAAAATTATCCGATATGGCAGCTGTAGGACAGCTGTGGTTTGGAGGTAAAGGTAAAGGTAAACAAATGTATAATATATTAGTTTTATTGTTGTGAGGACAGAAACAAAAAGTTTATAATATTGTAGTGACTTTTAAATAGTTTTTAAAAGCAACAGGTACGTAATAATTGTTAATGTATCATGGGTATAAACCTACCTATTTGATCTGCCAAAATACATAGTATGTAATACTTTTATTTATATAATTTGATTACCATCAAAATTTCTATCAATATTCACCTAATATATTGTTTTCTTACTCTATGTTTTGTTGTATTTTTTCAATTCTAAATCATTTCAATTCAAAATTAAAATGATTTGATCAATTTTCAAAATATCAAAATATCACAAGTTTAATCGGTTTAGTTAGTCGATCTTCGTAAATAATGACACATCGTGTCCGTGGCTAAGCGTTGAAGGCGAATGAATTCCAATACCAACTGCGCTTATCAGCGCTGGTTCGAGTCCCAATAGAAACTTTCTTTTTTGTTTTTTTTTAATACATTTTATGATTGTAAGTATATTTATTATATAATTGTATTTTCAGAAAATACGTATTTAGTTAAAAAAATTTTCGACAATTAATGTTCAGACATCATTTGTGGCTTGTTTAATGTGTTTGTGTGTGTTTTATTCTTTTATTATTTTAATTTTTGGCACTGTTCTAATAAAAATGTTTGAGAAGTAGTAAGTATAAATTGGTTTAATATTTAAACAAAATATAAATAAAAAGTATATTAATTTCGTTTAAATCATATAATAGAAGTATAACTTCTTACGTGCGTACAAAGTACACACACATTCTTTTTTTAAAACAGTCACTATCAACAAAGAGTTATATTACACTTTTCGCCAACTCCATTTGGCTCTTTGATGACACTGAGCATACCTTAATTGTTTCATAAGTTTTTTTGGAAAGTGTCGTCCTTCATGTTTCTTAACGATAGGCAGAATATCTCTGGAAGGTCTACATTTTATAAACATTGATTTGGCATTACATCCTAAATAAACTTCATTTAAGTCTTGTAATTCATCTTTAACGATTTCAAACCGCTCATTCCATCATGATGTTCCACCAAGCTGTATAAATTTTTGTCCATTGCGGGCCTAAACACTTTTGTTTTCGTAATCTTTTTAACCGCAGTGTCAAAGGTACATATTCTAAGTCTGCATACGAAGGAACCTCAATTTCTTCTACGTCTTTAGGTAGTGTCAAACTGCCTTCATAAGGTTGTCATCCTCAATGTCTTCCTCATCAGTTAGCATATCTGGGTTTGGAAGTATAATACCAATATCTACCTCAGACCGCGAATTAGAAGTATGAATATCTTTTAATGCTGAAGGTAAACCTTCGTATTTCTTTTCACAGAAATTTTGAACACCAAGGGCCGGTTGTTCGAACGCTAATCAACAATGATCACTATCAAATATTTAGTTACTGTCACAACTGTCAATGTCAACTTTGGTTGGGTTGCTGAAAACATAATTAACTATAATTATGAGATTAGTTAATCAATTAACATACTAATGGTAGGGGAGCAAAGTATGCTAAATGTGCAGTCACTCGAGCGCTTTGGGGACCTATTGGGTTGTAAACAGTAGGTCCTAAAACCAAAAAAAGTTAAGTAAAGTTTTCCATTTTAGTGGGCGCTTGCCATTTTTTAATTTAATTTTCCATTTCCAACAATCGTTTTTTCCGATTATAGCGACATCTATCCATAATTCGAAAAAATGTTTCGAATAAAAGTTACTTATTTTTACGTAAGGAATCCAAATCTGCAATAAAAAGTAAGGGTTCCTATTTAAGATTTTAAAGTAACCCCTCACCCCACATCCATGGGGGGTCGTGTTTGGTGCCTTTCGACAGATTTTTCAAAAATATTGAATAAGTGTATTTTACAGTTTTTCGATCTGATGTTCATTTCGCGAAATATCACGGGATTCGTATTTAAAATATTAAATTTACCCCACCTCTCTCCGTGAGAAGTCGTGTTTGGTATCATTCGATAGATTTTTAAAAAATATTGAGCATATATTTTTTAGTTTTTCGATCTGTCATTCATTTCGCGAAATATTCGGTTTTTTCTTGTGAAACTTTGGGGCTCAAAAATCGTCAGATTTTTGAAATATACACTCGTTTGCATGTACTTAACCTACCTTATCTTAATCTGACAATCTCGAGTTTTTTTAAGGGTAGATTTTTTTTTCGGGCCCCCCTTAACGAACTCCCCTGTGTTAAGAGCCAATATATAGTAGAGGTACATCTGCAGGGTACCAGGTTTCTCACCATGTGCTAATCTGACGCGCTCGAGTGACTGCAAAAATCCCCGCTTGGGCTCCCCTACCATAACAATTATTAACATGATTAACTAATTTCATAATTGTAATCAATAATTATGTTTTCAGCAACCCAATCAAAGTTGACATTGGCAGTTGTGACAGTAATTAAATATTTGATAATGAACATTTTTGATTAGCGTTCGAACAACCGGCTCTAATACTCTCAAATTCGTCTACAGATGCCATATCTTTAGCAAAATTGTAAAATCGTCCCTGCCATTTCCAACTATCGAATCTGAAAAGTGGTAATTTTCAGGAGAGCAAAATAACTCTTTTTTAGAGACGCCTAAATCAGCGCATTGACAAATGGGAAAATTTTTATATTATTTGTATGTAATGTTTAATCCTTGTTAGATTGATAAAAAATTTGAACTGCTTATCATTTTTTTCTTTCCAAAAAATCACATTCGTTACTTTGCTTTTTGTATTAATCAAAGAATTGTTTCGGTCCGATGATTCAAAGTAGCGAATGTATAACAGCGAATAACTGTATAATCAAATAATGAAAATCCGTTAAAATTAAATCATAAACTGCCTCACAAGATTTTCTTGGAAGCGATACTGAAACAAAATTCGCATAAATTGTAAACACGTGCATTTTATTCTTCTCAGCAGTTTAGCATTTTCGACAGTTTGCAGATTATGATTGAATAACTGTTGAATAAATTACAACACAAACTAACGAATGTGACACATTCGACATTTAGCGTTGTATAAATATACATTTAGTTATATTTATACAAAACAAAAGTATCGAATATAACCATTTTCGTCAGTTTGCAGTCAACCAAATGAAAAAATGTTCATATTCGATGGTTTAAACAGCACATTTTCCGCGCTCCTAATCAAGCTGCAATAACGAGAATGTGCCACAAGATGTATCACGTTTAATGCGAGGGCAAGGTATCGAATCTGAAAAACCCGATTTTTCACATTCGATAGTTGGAAATGGTAGGGACGAAATATCAAAAATACTTCCATGCGCCCATTGTACTCATATGAGTACACCTAAATTTAACAACAAAAAAATCACGTTATAATTAAAATTCTGAAAAATTTATTACTTAAGCTTAAGGTTGTCGTCTTAGGGGTATTTAGTTTCCTGTAATTACGAAGAATTGCAACTATTTTATTGTATAATGGCACTTGTATGTCAAAATAGCAGCTGTACTTAAATGAGTACAGTGGACGCTAATGGGAATCTTAAATACATGTCTAATACAACAATAAAATAAGAAAAATGTCTGAAGACTGGCTAGCGGACTAAATTCAAAGAAAAAGTTATGCGTGGGAATCCACCAACAACTCGAAACGCTGAATCACCACAACCTCTTCCAAAAATTATGGATAAAGATATAAAAATCCACCGGTTTTTGGATTTTTGTCAAAACATTATTTATTTTACCGAGTTTTCATGCAATACCCTGAAAAATTATAAAATTTAGCTTTTGTATTCATATTTTAACCATTTTCTTTTTTTTTAATACCCACATCCTGTGTCAAAACTTGTGTTCGTGAGTGTATTTCTAATATAGCTACTGATTAAAAAATATTTCTGAATCAAGCAAACGGCGACATGCATGGCTACTCGAAAAAAGTGGAATGCCCAAGGCTTCCAGCGAAGAAATTCAATGCGCTCCTCTAAGAAATAAATAGTAAACTTTATAAGGACTTTCGCAACGATACCTCTTGTTATTCTGCGTTTACATCGACGGACACTTACTCTGATGAAAGCGCGCGTTTTTCTAAGATAAGAATGAAATGGAGCGAATAATTTCATCGACTTCAATGGATGCTGCGGTTTCGTAGTTGAAATTTAGATTTTTTAGATGTCTGCATTACTTTGTTGCATGTTTATCGACTCAATAGATACAAAATCGATAGCGATATCGATACAAAATAAATAAACATAGTCCCATAAAATACTGGTTAAATAGGTTTTTTTGGGGGATGACATATTCATCCAGTGGTGAATACCTAAAAGAGTGCAATAATAATTCTATTAATTTTATGTTTTAGTTTAGTTTCCATTGTTGAGGTCAAGGTATCTACTCTTTTTAGTGTTCTGTTCTAGGGGTGGCAGGAAATTGGTGACCAATATGTTTGGGTGATCCTGCAATCTCTTGTGATCCTTGGAGTATAGAGAAATAATTTCTTTTTTGACGGTTTGGACTATAGGGGTGTTGTTCTATAGGGGTGTCAGGAGATTGGTGACCAATATGTTTGTTTGATCCTGCAGTATCTTGTGGTACTTGGAGTATAGAGAAATAATTTCTACTTTGACGGTTTGGACTTGGAGATCCCTATGTATGGCGTTGTTGGAAATGTACCAAGGAGCTTTGGAAAGTTGCCTTAGAACTTTTGATTGAAAGCGCTGAATCTTGTGTAGGTTTGTTTTACTGGCAGTTCCCCAGATTTGGATGCCATACATCCAGATGGGTTTCAGTACACATTTATTTGTAGATTCAGTTTGTTGCATAGACTTAGGCGTAATTTTTTATTCATGAAATACATTTTTCTGTATATTATATGAGTTCCGGTCGTTTGTTCCAAATATGCTTATGCCATGTTAGGCGGCTGTCTAGGTAAATCCCCAAGTATATGACGTCACTTTTTATTGGCAGTTGAGTATTGTTAAAGGCTAAAGCTGGATTGATCCCCTTCCTTAGTGTAAACATGTGTGTTGACTTGGAGCTATTAACTTTAACTCTTCACAATTTCAACCATATTTCAAGTCTATTTAGTTGACTTTGTAGTATCTGAGAAGCTAGGGTCTGATTTTCGTGGCAGGTCATTTGGACAGTATCATCAGCATATGTTACAGTTGTTGTTCAATCTGAAATTGGTACGTCTGCTGTAAACAGGGCCTAGCACACTTCCTTGGGGTACGCCAAAACGGATCGGATGTAGAGTAGAGAGGGCCTCTCCTAGTTTTATCTGGAACGATATGGCGCATGGCGGTCAGATATGATTGTAGGAGCATGCAGATTGGATGAGACAGTTGTTTCTTAAGTTTTGATATACCTTTAGCTCCTCTAAGAAATGAATAGTAAACTTTAAAAGGACTTTGGCAACGAATGTTCTTGTTATTCTGCATTTATATTAATGGACACTTACTTTGATGAAAGCCCGCGTTTTTCTAAGATGAGAATGAAATGGGGTGAATAATTTGATCGAGTTCGTTGGATGCTGCGGTTCCGTAGATAAAATTTGGATTTTATAGATGTCTGCATTACATTGTTGCATATTCAACGACTTGAAATTACAAAAAAAGAATGTGTGTACTGTGTACGCACGTAAGAAGTTATACTTCTATTATATAATTTCAAAGAAATAAATATACTTAACAGGTTATTTGTATTTTATTTAAATATTAAATTAACTTTCCTACCTACCACTTTTAAAAAAATTTTTATTAAAAGGATACCAAAAATAAAAAAAAAGAATATGAATCGTCCGGGATTTGAACCCGGGACCTCTCGATCTCCGGTCACACGCTCTCCCACTGAGCTATATTCCCTTCGCTTTGACAGGTTACAAGATTTCTCATACATACTGACAAATTTAATAGACCAAGTGAAGTATACAAAAATACTTTAAACATACTTACTATTATTATAAAATATCTTCTTCCCGAGGAAGACAAATCCAAAGACACAAAAATTATAATAAATAATACATTTACTAAAAACACTAATATATCCTTTTAATGACTTATTTGCGCTGACAGCGCTGATATATACATATCTTGAAAGATTAGCGACGAACTACATACTGTCTGTGTCCGCATCAATATTTTTTTAGATCGGGCAACCCTTGTTTTTTGTAATTGCTAACTTTCTAAATTACACATCCAATAGGGGAAAGGAGGGTAAGATGGAAGGGTAGGGCAAGATGGAAATTACCTATAAAACCCGAACTGCGCAATGAAGCGCCTGGATCCACATTCACACAGATGCAGACGAACCTCTTCCATTTACAAACGACGGCTGAATCAGTTCAGGTCAGCTAATGAGTGTACACGCTTCCTTCTTATTTTCGCAGTTAAATATTACACAATTATTGAATTTTTGTGATACGATTATTTAAACAAGGTGTATAATATTATTATTATGCATTTATTCAAAGTATCTATTAGGTACAGGTTATCTGAATTGATATTTAAATAAGAGAAATATTAAAGCATTTTTAAAATATTGATATTATTATTGGAAAGGGGCATATGGGCAAGATGGAAAATTGCAACTTAAGGCAAGTTGGAAGATAATAGTTAGGCAAAAATAATACCAAGGAAATAGGAACCTGCGAGAATAAAAGAAAAGGTAAAGGAAAAGGGACAAAAATAGAAAAAGTTAAAAATATTGTACAACATTTAAAACAGTCTTCACAAAATGATGTGTTCTGTGTATGTGATGAACGTTATGTGGAACCGCCCACAGAGGACTGGGTACAATGTCCTGTATGTAATGGTTGGGCACATGAACTGTGTACCGACACAGAAGATGGCAGTTTTTTGTGTGTAAACTGTAAAATGTAGTGCTTTCCTCTACATTCCATCTTGCCCGAACAAGCTTTCCATCCTGCCCTCAGGGTAAGGGCAAGATGGAATTTTTGACATTATTTTTTAATTACTCATAAAAAAAATTCTACTTATTATTAATAATATTTAATGGCTGACTTTTGTAACTGTATAAGGCCTCTTTCAAGAATGATTAAAATGAAAGTTTTGTATTACGTTGTTTTATTTTTTTACACATTATAAAGTTAAGCCTTCCATCTTGCCCTCCCTTCCCCTAATTGAAGACCTTGGGACCAGAAGGGGGCATGCCACCAAACAATATTTTGGAGAAAACATAATTTTAAACTTATTTTCAAATCCTGAAATCCAATTTTTAAATTTTTTTTGGTAGTAAGGCCCGTAATCGTTTGGAAATATGATATTAAATACACAATAAAAGTAACACAGATGTTTATTTAACGGTTTTTGAGTGTTTGAATATTTTTTGAAAAAATATGAGGCTTATTCCCTTTTGTATAAAAAATTATATTCTAAAATATGAACATAAAACGCAACAATAAAATAATTCAGTTGCCAATATTTTCAATATCTGAAAAGTCGTCCAAATGTTCAATGTCTTCTAGTGGTTCATTATTCTCAGTATCTGGTAGAATCTGTTGGCAAGCACCAATTTCTGCCTACACTGTTTTTTGCAACCGCAAGGTACACCTAATTTTTTGGTTCTATTTTCTTTCCTTTTGTATTTATATACATATTCGTAAACTAGATTTTTTTTAGTCTTGCGCTTAATTTTTTATGTCGTTGGGTATTTGTGTCTCCATCTAGAAGGCGCCTTCTTCTCTGGAGTTGTCAAGAGAACTCGAGAAGTCTGTGGGGTATAAACCTATTCATTTTTCTACATACAATACATAAGCCACAAAAAACTTTTAGAACAATCCTAACATTTTTAGGTTCGAAATATATAACATAAGGGGACAAGCCACACAGTAAATAAACTTACTGTTCCTGAGTTTATATTTTCCCAATCGCTGCTACCTCCGGATACTGTATAGTCTTTGTCATCTTCGCTTTTATTTAAAAATGGATCTTGGTCACTGTGTTCAGAATCAAACTCAAGAAAGTCTATTTTTCGTTTACATGCACGAGATTGTTCTGCCGCCATGTTGATTACTACTGTGGCTTGTCTCCTTCTGTTGCAATATGAAGTAATGTTGACACAACGGGACTTAACTACCGCGGCGCCATCTATGAGAAAACTGCTGAAATTTTCTGTTTGGGACATTAATATGGTCTTAAAGTGTGCGATTTCTACTTTAACTCATTTTTGACGAAATTGTGGCTTGCCCCCTTCTGGTCCCAAGGTCTTCAATTTTTATCCAGATAGGTGCAAATCCACCTTATGTCGGATCCTCTACTATACTAGTTTTTTTTGTATTTTTCAATTCGTTTCTTCATCCATTTCGTCCAATATTGTATTTTATAAATGGCTGATCCATTTCTATGAACTATTTTATAGATCGTTGATGTGATTTTTTACTTGATCACGCTTTTTGTTCTTGAGTGTAGATGCATCCTACTATCTCTTTTACTATTGCTACTGTATAAAAATAATACAGCAGTCGACGTGGAAGTCATACATTATTAAAGAAAGTAATTAAATTTTCATTCCGACGGTATAACCATTCGCAATTAGTTATAAATATCGTGGAAATAAATTCACTGCATTTTCCTTTTACATATTTAGTCGCTTTAGATCAGGTAATAACTACTTACATTTCAAATAATAAGTACACACAACGCAAAAGTCTAGGGATATTTTTATAAATAGACGTATTTTGTTTATCTGTAATCAACTTAAAAAAAGTAATACAAAATTTGTAGTTTAAATTGTTGTTTAATATGTCAAAAACCATAAATTGCAAAAAAAAAAACAGAAAATTAGAGCAAAAAAAAATATATTGCAAATCACCCATATTTCACATACCACCATAAAATGTCAAAAATACGAAATATAAACTTAAAATAAAGTATGGCCACCACGTTGGTTTATCACAGCTCTACATCTACTGTTCATGCTCCGAATCACATTGTTAATGTCTGCTTGAGGTAGTTGTGTCCATTGTTCTCTCAGAAGCTCTTTTAATTGAAACTCATTGTAGATATTGCCCATATGTGCAGTAATTCTTCGTTGGAGCATGTCCCATACATGCTCAATAGGATTCAAGTCCGGTGATTGTGCTGGCCACGGCAATACATCAATACCCTCGTTATCCAACCAGTTTGTTACAATATGCGCAACATGTGATCGAGCGTTGTCATGGATAAAGTAAAAATTTTCTCCAACAGCAGCAGCAAACGGGCGCACAACAGGTTCAAGAATAGTGTCCAAATATTGCTGACTTCTGAGAAACCCACGTGGGAAAATGCGGTCAGTTCTTCCGTCAATCATGATTCCGCCCCATACCATTAATGTACCACTTCTGTATGCATACACTTCTTGAAGATGTCGTAATCGTTCTCCATTTCCGGGTCTTCTCCAAACTCTTGTTCGACGAGAATCTGGATGAAATCCATATCTAGACTCGTCACTAAACAAAACTGTGGCCCAGTCATTGTCAGTCCAATTCTGAAACTCTTGACACCAGGTTAATCTTGCAGCGCGATTGCCTCTAGATAGAGGTAGACACCTCAGTGGTCGCCGACTACGAAGATTGGCTTCAGGGAGACGATTCCTCACAGTACTGCGGCTAATTGTTACATTATGTGCCAGCTGTAATTCATTAACCAACTCGGGTGCTGTGATTGTTGGCTGCCTTCTGGCATTTAAAATTAAATATCGGTCTTGAGCGACGGTTGTATAGCGACCACGTCCTGGATGTTGCTCGGCTGGTCTCCCAGTGTCTCTAAACCGACGCCACAAACGACTTACGACGCTTTTGGAGACACCCAGCTAGTCAGCAACTTGAGTTTGTCGCATACCAGCTTGAAGGAGGCCCACGGCTCTATTCATCTCGTTCAACGTTAAATGTGGTCGTTGCATGGTAAAAAGACAATATCTTTAACTCACCTATTAAGCAAGAATGGTATAAAGTGACTAAAATTAAAAATAAACAAAACATACAAATGTCGATTTTTTTGTCCCTTATAAAAAACATTCTAAAACATGTATTGCTATCAGTTTTATCAGTTATTATTATTTATTTTTTTTTTGATAAGAAGTGAGTGTCTGTATCAACAATTATAGTACAAGCAAATTTATATGGGCATGAAATTTCTGTCATTGGTATTAGAGTGTGTATGTAGAAATAGTTTTTTGAAGTGCTTTGTATAATATTTTTTATTTCATCCGAATTAGTGGGAAGAAAATAAAAAGAATTTGTAATGTTTACTCCATTTAAAAAATGCATTGGATTAGAAGAATTAATTTTCCAGTGAGTTCTGGACCTACTGAGGAGTAATATTTATTCAGCTCACCAGGGTATAAGGCTACATTAGTAGTTCGGGGAACTTTAGCTCTAAGATTATTAACTGTACGCCAAGATTCCTTTTGTTTATTATTGGCATTTTCCATTCTACATTTTGCTAATTTAGTAACCTTCCTATATAAGGACCTATATTTATAGAAATATATCAAAAATTCATCATTGCATATTATATGTTTTTTGAAGTGAAAACTTCTTTAGGGACGTTGTGCGATTTTTGGATAGGGGAAAAAGCATTGAATTAGCGACCGTCATTGCGACCGCCATCGCGACCGTCATTGCGACCGTCATCGCTTATGCTATATATTATTTGTATGTATATATAAATTGTATAGAAGTATTTAAATTTAAAATAAATGTAAAACCTATTTTAGGATGGGGAAAACAGATTTATTTCGCGACCGTCATCTTTTCGACGAAATAAATTTTGTACGTATCTATATTATGTGTATCTATAGATAAATTGTATAGAAGTATTTAAATTTAAAATAAATGTAAAACCTATTTCTCGATAGGGAAAAAGGATTTATTTCGCGACCGTCATCGCGACCCTCATCTCTTCGGCGAAGTAAATTTTGTACTTATAAGTATTGAAGTGAAAACTTCTTTAGGGACGTTGTGCACTTTTTGGATGGGAAAAAGTATATTAAATTGGCGACCGTCATCGCTTCGAAGAAATAAATTTTTGAAGTGAAAACTTCTTGAGGGCCGTTGTGCACTTTTTGGATGGGGAAAAATTATTAAATTTGGATGGAGAGAAAGTAATAAATAACGTTGTGCTCTATTTGGATGGAAAAAGTATTAAATTATCGACCGCCATCGCTTCGATGAAATAAATTCGTGAAGTGAAAACTTCTTGAGGGACGTTGTGCACTTTTTGGATGGGGAAAAAGTATTGAATTATGGACCGTCATCGCTTCGACGAAATAGATTTTTGAAGTGAATACTTTTTTAGGGACGTTGTGCACTTTTTGGACGGGGAAAAATTATTTAATTAGCGACCGTCATCGCTTCGACGAAATACATTTTTGAAGTGAAAACTTCTTTAGGAACGTTGTGCACTTTTTGGATGGGGGTAAAGTATTGAATTAGGGACCGTCATCGCTTCGACGAAATAAATATTTGAAGTGACACTTATTTATGGACGTTGTGCACTTTTTCGATGTAAAAAAGTATTAAATCAGCGACCGTCATCGCTTCGATGAAATCAATTTTTGAAGTGGAAACTTCTTGAGGGACGTTGTGAATTTTTTGATGGGGAAAATATTATATTAGCGAACCTTCATCGCTTCGACGAAATAAATTTTTGAAATAAAAACTTCTTGAGGGACGTTGTGCACTTTTTGGATGAGGAAAAATTATTAAATTAGCGACCGTTATCGCTTCGACGAAATAAATTTTTTAAGTGAAAGCTTTTATAGGGACGTTGTGCACTTTTTGTATGGAGGAAAAGTATTGAATTAGGGCCGTAATCGATTCGAAGAAATAAATATTTGAAGTGAAACTTTTTAGGGATCTTGTGCACTTTTTCGATGTAAAAACGTATTAAATTAAAGCGACCATCATCGCTTCGACGAATTAATTATTTGAAGTGAAAATTTCTTAAGGGACGTTGTGCACTTTTTAGATGGAGAAAAAGTAGTAAATTAGCGACCGTTATCTCTTCGACGAAATAAATTTTTGAATTGAAAATTTCTTTAGGGACGTTGTGCACTTCTTGGATTGGGAAAAAGTATTGAATTTGCGACCGTCATCACTTCGCTGAAATAAATTTTGTACATATATAAATTATGTGTATGTATATTGTATACATAAATAGCATAGGACATACGCATCGCGTATATCGTATATGATATAGGTATAGCACTTCTTTGAGGATGGGTTAAAAGCATGGAGCTCGTTATCTATATACTATAAGAAGTTTTCACTTCTGTCGGCACTCCCACGAGTGCCTTTAATTTTTTTATTGTAGTTTAACGATCTTAAGTTTTTGTAGGAAATTCTAATTCCTTTAGTACCCAAATTTTCTTATTTTTCTTTTTAAGAATTCTTTTTTTGAAATGCCAAATTGAAAATCTTCATGAGAGTGTGATGAAATTGATAGAAAAAATTGATGAAATGGAGGAACATTGAAAAAATTAGTTAATAGCTTCATGATATAACGATGTTCCTGGTGCAGGTTACCGACTAAGAAAAAGAAGAGTCTAATTAGAAAAATTCTAAGATAGAAATAAACAACGATAATAGGAGTTGCGTGAAACTCAAGTTCAGTTTTGATATCCTAATAAGAAAATGTCATTAATATCCACCTACAGCTACCCGTATTAAAGGTTTAATTACAAATCAATAAATAATAACGGTACTAATAGGATCTTGTTAAGTTTAACAGTCATATAATATATCCTTTTTTATCATTTTATTTTAATTGGCAATTGTCGAACCCGTTATACTATCAAATCGAACGCTATTAGGAAGTTAATGTATTAAAATTCTACTGCAGTGCATTAGAATCCTATAAAAGTACGAGAATAACGCGAGGTATTAGCGCGATTTAAAAATTCGCACAGAAGAATGTTACTTTCAAATCCAAGAAGTCAATACTCTGCATGTTTAAAATCAACATTCCATTCGACTGAGACATGAGTGTATCGTGTATGTTTCTTTGGGTCCACTACTCTTGTGATGGATAGATGGTGCAAAATACAAGACTGATAATAAAAAGAAGTAAAATAATTTCATAAAAAAAGAATGTGTGTGTATTGTACGCACGTAAGAAGTTTTACTTCTATTATATGATTTTAACGAAATAAAATACTTTAAATAGTTTATTTTTATTTTATTTAAATATTAAACTAATTTTAATACTTATCACTTTCCAAAAATCCAAAAATTAAAAAGAGACAGCGATTGTCCGCATTTGAACACGGGACCTCTCGATCTGAAGTCGAATGCTCTACCAATGACCCCACGATTGCACTGTTTATACGGTTTCTCGGACAACATGACAAATCACGGTAACAAATAGAAGAAGTGAAGTATAAATATAAAAATGTTTTAATTTTTAATAATACGTATTATCTTACCTCCGAGAAGACACAAAAATTATAATAGAAATATTTACTGAAAACACTCATATATTGTTTCCACACCTTTTTTGGACTGATACATAAATAACTTAAATATTTAGCAACGAACTCCATACTGTCTGTGTGCGCATGCACGAAAAATAATAAAAATTCACTATCAATCACGCCTAAAGAAGTATAACTTTAAAAATCAATAAATTTTATCAATAAGTGATGGATTCGACTATTACTTGATGGATGTTCATTTCATCTTACAATAAAACACTGAAAACTTTTGACTTCAATACTGCCACAAAATTTATTATAATAATATATACTTCATTTAATTTATTATAAGTTAATGTCACTGCAGCTGTTTCGGCAGAGTGCCTTTCTCAAGTGATGGACTTTACAGTCTGTCTTCACGTCTTGAAGAGTGTAAACTGAACCTAAACCTACACCTAAACTGAATAGGTTAAGGAGTGGGAAGCTGTTTAAGTTGGTCATTCAGAATTTCCATAGATTCTAATGCGGATAGTTTAAGGCCTTTATTTTGAATATGGAGAATTTTAAATTCATCATTAAAAGAATGATTACGATCTACAAAGTGAAGTGCGTACGTAGAATCTGTTTTTCTATTATTTAAAGTCCTTAGGTGTTCTGCTAGACGTTTGGTAACGGTTCTACCAGTTTGACCTAACTAAGTTTTTGGGCAGTTATTTGTAAGTTTGTATACACCACTGTGTGTTCTCTCGTTTAGCTCTTGTTGTTCTTAATATATTTGCTTTGTTCTGAAAGCTGGTGTTATTCCTTCCTTTTTTATGTGTTTGGCTATTTTGGGTTTATACTGGGTTCCTTCTTTGTTGGTGAAAAGATTAATTTCAGGACTTTTTTATGCAGTTTTTGGTTTAAAATAGTTTTAAAACCATTGGGCCAGATTCTAATAATTTTTTGACTCATAGAGCTAAGAATAGCGTCTGTCAGGTCATTAAGTAGTAATTAATTAAAATTTGTTAAGGTTATCAAAAATTCTTACATGACTTACCAATCACCTCTAGCTATTTCTTTAACCCAAAAGAGATCTTACCTGAAATAAAAAAAATAATATATGAAATGCCAAATTTTTATGTATATAAAATAAAACTCATTACTCTCATCAGATATAATTAGAGATTTAACAAATAAAAAAAAAACGGGAAAAATTGGGAAAAAACAGACCAGATTTTTTTCCAGACCCCTGGAAAAATTGAAAAAAATGGGAAAATTTTAATATTTTTTCATTGAGACTTGAAACGTGAAAAAATACCAATTTTAAACTCGTTTAAATATATTTTGTAAAAATAATAATAATATTTAAGATATAAGTACAAACATGACGTATATACGGTCAAAAATTATAATTATTATCTAATAATTTAAAGTATCAAAACCGAAACTTCAAACGTAGAAAGTACATTATTTAACCAAAGCGCTCAGTGGTATATTTTAATCTGAGTCTGAGTCTTCAGACCAAGCATCTGATTCAGACTCGAACCCTGCCTCATCATCCTGGACGGATAAAACAACATGATTTTCGTCAGTTTCTTCTAAAAGTCTAGTATCGTAAATGAATATCTGTTTTTCGTTTATAACCACATTTAAATGAATAACAACAACTTCTGAATTTTATCCTGTGATAATATATTTCGTTTGCTTGTATGTATGAGGCTGTGTAAAGACCAGTTTCTTGTGGCTTCTTACCACCATGTAACGGGATGAGTATTATTCGCACTATCCCATAAAGAATTTAGACCAAAAGAATCCAGTTTTTGTTCTAAATTGGGCCAGATTTACCACCACCTTCGCTACATCTAGATTTAGTGAATGAGCCATTTCAGAAATGTAAGTCTATAGCTTCCATTAGTTGGTCTTCATTCAATTGTTCTCCTTTAAAGCGAGTACCAAGAAGATTGGCTGCAAACTGAATCTACTTAGAACAAAATTCGTACCGTTCTTCAACATATTTTAGCAAGCTTTCGATAAGAGAACTAGTCTGGTCAACTTGTTGGAGAATATTTAATATTGGTGTCTTTTATAATTTATATAGACAAAAGGCACTTCTGATAATATATATTTATCCTATTCTACAAATTTATCGATTTTAATACGGGATGCAGAATTTGTTTAGTATATTGTAACAAATTTTAATTTTTCCGTATTTTTCCTTTTTTTCCTGTTTTTCCGGAAAAAATAGGTTTTTTCGTGTACCCAATTTTTCCGGAAATTTTAAATCTGTAGATATAATATAGCAAATCATGCTCTAAGACAATATTTTGTGTACTTTAGAATATAAAAATATATCTGTGCTTTGTTGACTACTCCAAGCGGCAGTGATGTATAATATCACCTATGGAGTAGAATAATTCTACTCAATATATTATAGTGAACATATTCTGCATCAAGTTTTTGACGAATGGCTAGGTGGAACAAATACCTATAGGAGGAAGAAAAATCAAAAATCTTCGTTATACTGATGACATTCTAAAAACATAAAATTATACCTTGTTCGATCGTTAATATTACCTATCATCACCTACGCTTTAGAAACACGGACCATCAAAATTTGATTTTCCAAATTTCTTGGCAAAATCTCCAGCGAATTTATTTCAATTACTCAATTTTGTGAGTAAACGAAATATACGAAAGAAAGTTCAGATTTAATTTCGGGACAGAGTACCACCATCCGCTTATACGCATTTCATCCTTTTGGAATCATCATAGCGAACTGTAGTAGACTCTCTGGATCAAAATAAAATATTTCTGTCATGTTTGTACATTATTTAAAATAATATTCAAAACACGCTACAGCGACATTAAAAACAAACGAAATACGAGGATCCGAAGATTTCTTACCTTTGAAATCAATTCAGGTAACAGCCCAAATCTCTGCATTGAAATTAATATTAGAAATATCAGATAATAAAAGGTACAAATAAAAGATAAAAACTATTTTTATTTTAACCGAACCGAATTTTTACAATAATACAAACAAAGATATTAAGATGTTTCCTTTACAAAATATTCTAACAGACTGAATACCAAAAACAGAACTAACACCGTTCTCACATTCATATGTAACATGACACTTTTATGCAATTCTAGGCAAGAGTGTATCGAATTAATGGTTCGGAGAAATCGGAGGCGGGCCCTTGAAGACTGCGTATATTTATTTAAGCAAAGCTAACAAAAATAATAATTTATAGTTGAATATTACATTCCAACAATTAAATCTTAACTGTCTTTCGTATTATTCTTTTCGATTATATTTTGCATAAATTATATAAACATTGTAATTCAAACGTTATTTGCCTACGCCTCTGTCTGAAGCTGAACATTGTATTTTAAGTAGGTGAAACAGTTATGTGGTTACATATTCACAATGCATACGAAATCTTCACACTTATCCATCTACGATAGATAGAAATGAGACTGAGTTTGCTAATTAAAGTAAGGAGGCAGAGAAAATGGTATAGTTTCCATCGGTGACAAATTGGCATCCAAATAGGCACCAATTGAAACCTATAATCAAACTTTCTCCGGGCCTAAAAAAATACCACCGGAAATTACAATGGTAAATATGGTTTCTAAAAATCTTTAATTGTATAAATAAAATCAGTTCTGCATCATTACCTACGGATTTACAAATAAACGAAAAATGTATTGTAAGCTGTTTCGTAAAAAACCCAGACAATTTCTTCTTTTTTTGTGTCACTTTTAGGCTAATAATATTATAATGAAACTTTGGAACACTTTTTTAGTTTTATTCTTCTACAGCAGTGATACTCAACCTGCGGCCCGCGGGCCGCATGCGGCCCTCTTGCGTTTTTATGTGGCCCGAAGACTAACTTAAGGGCTCTGTAAACGATCAAATTATTTTGAACCTGATTAAGATAGTTGGTGGTGGCTTTTAGCATTTATTTGCGACATACCAGGAAAACTTCTTAATCGTCGTTGACAAATTAAAAGGGAGACATAAAATTATTTCGCAGTTAAAGAATAAAGTATTTGTTTTTGAGGACAAGCTAAAGATATAAGTTCATCGAGGAAATTAATCTAAAAAATCTGTATAACTTTTCGACATTGGTAAAAGGTCAACAAGATGAAATTGATGTATCTCCAGAAAACTTTGCCACTATTTCTAATTACATACTTAGTTTTATTGAGCGATGAATTTCAGGAAAGATTTAATGATTTCCGAAAAATTAGGAAATAATATATAATCTTCTATTAGTGGAAAATCCGTGGTAGTTAGAAGTAGCCGCTCCTACACAATTTGCGGCATTGGGATTTAATAGCGCAAAGTTGTCAGATGAACTAATTGTTTATTAAAGATAATACAAATCTGGAGGCAATTTTTAAAGGAACAAGAGACGCAAATCAATATTGAGAATTCTGAAAATTAACACCGAATAACTATAAAACTCTCAAAATTTGCGCTTACTTGCTCTTCACGTTGTTTGCTTGATCATGCCTGTGCGAATTCATATTCAAAAATGAAATATGCAAAAAATGTTTAAATTGCTGAATAGAGCATTGAATAACCTTTCAAATGAGCTAGCACACGAACTTTATCCTTATTTAAAAAAATCATCGATTACGTCATCACACTCAGATGAATAACGTCACTAGTATAACATATATGTCAAAAAATCATAATTTAAAAATAAAAAATCGACCTGTTTATGTCGCCAATTTACGAAATAACGAATATTCCTTTCATTTATATCATACTGTATATTACTTCACCTAGATTGTGGCCCGCAAGCTGTGGCAATAGCTACTATGTGGCCCAGGAAAAAAAAAGGTTGAGTATCGCTGTTCTACAGGTTCCTCTTCATATCAGAGGTAAGAATTCATGATAGCTATTCATCATTATTAATTTTTCAGGGTTTCTCCTGTCTGTATTTTCCCACATTCACAAAGTGCGTCGTTATCTGTTCTAAAAGCTGGTCTAGACGCTGCGACGAATGAGAGTAATTTATCGCAACGTCTAAATCAGATTTTATACCCCCTTTAGTGAGGTTCTGTTCTCCCGTCCAGGTTCTGGGTATAAGGGGAACAGTTCGGGAGGTTCGAGGTTCTCATTAACGAGGAGGAGGAGGAGGTTCTCATTAAACTTCTCCTTGATTTAAGCCGGCTGGTTCCTGACGGTTCGTCAAACTCTATAATTGGTGCCTTTAATCGAAAGTTTACCTGAACTTCTCCACATATTGCTAGATCTACGGTCTTCTAGTGATACGAATCTAGCTGCCCGGTACAGTAGGGATAGAGGGGTAGATTTAGAGATGCATCAAGTCAAACTAGTTTGATTTTATTCAACAAACTTGACTTGACTTGAAAATCAAACTTTTTTTGTAAAAAAGTTTGACTTGACTTGATTTCGTTATCTTTAGGTTTGACTTGAAATCAAACTTCTTCAAACAGTTTGAAGTTTGAATATCATATTGACAACGTATTTATTTCCAATTCTAATTGAGAGCGTACGGATTTTGTTGTGACTTATTTGGATAGGTCTGAATCTGTATTCTGCTACTGCGCAAATTAGTTTGTAGTTCATATTTAGACGTCCATATTTGGCTTGTTTATTACGTTCGTTTTGAAGTGTGTGGCTTTGGGAGATAATATCTGAATTTGGATATTTTTCGGTTCAGAATAAGTACCAGAACAAATTAAAGAAGAAGAAGAAGAAGAAGAAGAAGAAGACAAATTGAGTCTGATATTGAAGGTATTTCCACTGCAAAAATTAAGAGAAACAATCTGTAGTCGAAGCAGTACTAATTAAGAAAAATAAATATACTGATTTATTTGATGTTGTGGCAGGTGATTTCAAAACAATGAAAATTGCAAAGTGCATACATACTTCTATTATGTAAAAATAAAGAACATCGTTAAAAAATCACAAACAGTGAACTAATTCTTTAAAAGGACATTGTTATGCATAACTCGACCAAGCGCCATTTCTTTACAATCGAGATAACAGCGGATTCTGGTGACACATAGCTAAAACTATCTTGGACAAATCTCTGTTATTGCCACGTTAACGGTTACTAAGAAAAACAAAAATAAACCAAGCGACATTCTGTCTATTAAGGGTTTTTAGTTTTGCATAACAAAGACTATATTCATAACTGCGATTCTTAACTGACATTCATAACTGCCATATATCCATAACTGCCATTCATAACAGTTTCGCAATTGTAGACTAAGCGCCGACTTTGGTCTGTTTATGCTAAACTAAACGTTTGGCCAGAATAACAGTTTTGTCCCTATTAATGTACACATACACATTAATTTTGAAGTTTCCGTCAAAAAATGATGGAATTTTTTTAAAGTGAAAATGTTGTGTTTATTTATAATTAAATTGAAAAATACAAATAATCTGTATAAAATCTTTATATTATGTCTAACGTGCTATGTACTAAGAATATAGTATAAGTCATAAAATGGACCTTTCGGGATTCTTCTATATTTTGAATTTTGAATGTTTATTAATCATTTCTTTACTAAGAGTATAAATCAATAGCCTGTTTTTCATGTATAAATATTGATTTTATTCCAACAGTACAACTTTTAATTTCAAAAGTCTGCTTTGTAAGGTGCAGGTCAACTTATACTGTTAGTACTACTGCTTTCACTTACGCAGCTTGACTTTAGTACACACTTTAGTAACACATGTTACGAGATTATGGGGCATTTGTATTGAAAAAATGTAGATAATCCAAATTTGACCATAAAATTTCAAGGAATTAACATGCTTTAAAAGGGGTTGGTACGAAAACAGATTTTTGAGATTCTTTGTTTTCTTCTTTTTTAACTTTCCTAAACCTTTTTTTATGACTTTCGTTCTGTCGTTGAAGAC
Organism: Diabrotica virgifera virgifera; assembly: GCF_917563875.1. Classification (NCBI taxonomy): domain Eukaryota; kingdom Metazoa; phylum Arthropoda; class Insecta; order Coleoptera; family Chrysomelidae; genus Diabrotica; species Diabrotica virgifera. The sequence continues at coordinate 3,782,577 of NC_065444.1, read as the reverse complement.
GGTGCCGGTATTTATTGTTATCGGTTATAAAAGCAGAAAATTATAAAAATATGTAGCTAGATCCCATTTAAACCAAAAACTGTTCATTTAGTATTTTTTTATTTAATTTTGTTGTGCGTGCTTAAAATAGTTTACTGTGAAAGTGCTAGTGTTCTATTGTACATGATTTTTAAAAATGAGTAGAGGGAAACAAATACTAAAATTATTGGAACTAAAGGATGATTTATATGGCACTCAATGTATTATTAAATTTCTTATCTTAATTGGCAACTGACATGTCTACCTCAACAAAAAAGTATATAAAAAAATAAAAAAAAATAAAATACAGGATCCTTTGTAAAAGGTATATTTAAAAGACCCTAATAATGGTTACATCACAAAACAAAACGTTTTCGGATTACCAAGTAATCCATCATCAGTGTTAAGCCAATAACATGCATGCGTGAGCCACCAAAAAGTTATGGGTAAAAACCCTTTAAAAGGTAGAGTTGACACTCAATTTTCAATATGTGAGGTACATCCCTCTCATATCACATCCACGTGGGTTAGAGTCCTGTGTTGCCCTGAGTAATATTCAGGAATATTTGCAACATCCAACTATTTTATATAATATAAGATCTTATACCTATAAAGGGTTTTTACCCATAACTTTTTGGTGGCTCACGCATGCATGTTATTGGCTTAACACTGATGATGGATTACTTGTTAATCCTAAAACGTTTTGTTTTGTGATGTAACCCTTATTAGGGTCTTTTAAATATACCTTTTACGAAGGATCCTGTATTTTTTGTGATTTATGGTATACAACCAGCTACAGGAATTTTATTTTCCTCGTGGATTGTTAAAAAAGTATATCTACGAAATAAATTATTTTTCAAACTCTTTCAAACTAGTTTGACAAACAGTTTGAATTTTCAAACCTGTGCGATTGACCAGTTTGACTTGACTTGAATTATTTGTCAAAAGGATTGACTTGAGTTTGACTTGAAATTAAGTCAAACTCAAGTCAAGTTCAAACATTCAAGTCAAACTTGTGCAACTCTAGGTAGATTCCATACAACCGGAGGTTATTCTACATGTTTCATTTAATGCAGAGAATTGGGAGTGTATAGATCGGACACGCGCCAACTCGTCACTTTTAATGACAAAAATTTTCAAATCAAAATGTACACCGGCCAATTCGTAACTTTTCTATTACCTGACCTGCCAACTCGAAACTTTCTTCAGGTGAATTCGAAACCATTGATTAATCTAATACCTTAAATCTAAACCGAATGTTTCTTCATTTGCTTAAAAACATTATATTTGTATTATATGTACCTATAAAAAATAGCAAAAATTGAAATATCTTAATAAAATAATCGAAACAATATTATAGTCTTTCATTAACACGTGTTATAAATATTATTTCCATCAAGTATAGAAGTATAGCTTTACACGAGCTTGGTTTTTGTCAAGTAATTGTAAATTCAATATTTAGATGTTAGTAATGTTTAGATGTTAGCAATGATAAATTATTTAAATCCATCTGATAATTTAAAAGCAAACAGATTTTCCATATGTTTATTTCAAGTATAAAAGATTATACCTTTATTTAGTTACGAATTCACCGGTAGTCGATTGGTTACCGAAAAATTATCTGAGGGCCAGAGTTACCAATTGGCCTGTAATTAGGATGGGGGATTAAAATAGTTACGAATTCACCGGGACCCTACAGATCTACCCTACACCGGACAGGTATACTCCCCTGCTGAGACTCAGCTCTTGACTTTAATGTGAGTTTGCATTCCATTTGCTCCTTATAAGTTTCCGGAGAAGGTTGTTTCTTGTAGTAACCTTTTGTCTTGTACTCTGATAATGGAATTTATATCTTAGTAAAATGTCGAAACCCAAAAGACTCCATTTTCAAACAAATAAATGTTTAAAAATAATAAAATCTTTGGATTTCTTAATTCGAAAAAAAAATTCTCTCTTATACCTATTCCCATCCTTCCAAAAATTGCAAGGAATAAAGGGTGATGAATGTATAGACATGGGGAATCTACATACTTGCACTCCACAACATATCAATTCACCGAGGTAAAGATCAACAAATCTGCTTCCTAGTACTCGATACGTGAGTAAAAACGGTGGGTAGATAAAAGGCATTATATTTAATTTCGATTCAGAGATCATTACCATCTTTCTATGGACCATTTCGAACTCTTTTGTTCTCATCAGGAAAGCAACTGTAATGATGTTTTGAATCGAAAAATAAACACCTTTGCCATTCATTCCAATTTCAAAATATTATTAACATTAAGACGCTATAGCGACCTCTATTAACAAAATGTCTTACTTATATCTTAGTGACCAATTTAATATGACTTCAAGATATTTGGTCCTGTCAGTATGTTCCAAGTTCTATCCCTTCCAAGACACATTCAATTTTACATGCACCAAAGGGTTGTTGAGATAGAATTGACATCTCTCAGTTTGGAGGTGCCTTGGCTGTTGGTGTAGATGTTAAATAGGGAGGGAGAAGAACTCTTCCTTGAGGTAGGCCAGCTTTTTGAGTTCTTCATCTGCTCTTCTTTCCATTTACCAAAATGTAGAAGCAACAGTGATCTAATGATCTTTACCAGGTTATAGTCAAGCACCGTGTTATAGACCTTAGTTAGCAAGGTTCTGCAGTTTATTGTATGCCGCTGTGAGGTATATCAAGGGCCCCGCTATCTCTTTCTGCTAAAATTACTCCTATATGTACTCTGTTAAGTTCAGTATTTAGCTTGTGCAAGATTTATCTGGCCTAATGCCTGTTTGTTGTGGGATTAGTTTTGCATCCAATATTTCCTGGATGCGGTTTAGAATGAGGCGTTCATACAATTTATAGCAGATATATCGAACGGTAGCTACTCGGTAGTTCAGGGTCTTTCCCGGGTTTCAGAAGGGCTACGACCTTTGATTTGGCCAGTTTTGGAATCTGATAAGTAGATCGATAGGTGTTAAATAGATCCAGGACCACTGTCTCGAGAACAACCACAAAGTAGGAAAAATATTTTATTTGAGGTTTCGACTTCTTAAGAAATTTGCAGAATAAAGTTTGTCTAGCAGGATATACTTTGTAGGCTCTTGTATATCACTTATTTAGTTGAGATTGACAGAGTTGCTTGATATTATGATTTTAAGTCTGACAGCTGGCTGTGCTATATTCATTGAAATAACTCACGTAAACAATCAATGTTTATATATCCATTTATTTTCTAAATAAGTAATCACATCCACGCGGAACCAAAACCAAAAAAATTAATAAAGAACTAATTAGAAACTTCACAAATCAAAACGGTTAGCTTTTAAATTTATGCCAAGGATAGATATCGCAAGTAACAGTAGATGCTTTTGCATCGTCACACTCAGTGGGCATCACCTAACATTACTTAATTCACAAACACTCCAACCAAAGACTACCGAGGAATATACAATTAAAGCGAACATCATTCGAAAAGCCTAATTTCAATTACAACACGGACTTTTGTAAACGTCCTGTACAGTTTTTTATTTAAATTATATAACTTTTCGTTCGAGCAGTAGAAGAAGAATGCGGCAATATGAAGGCGTGGTAGCGAGAAGTCGCTCTATGAAAAATTGATTCAAGTGACCTTAACAATTTTTCATAGGAAGCTTACGCAAGAAAATGTTTATGTAATGTCTATGATTTAAAATGCAGTTTTGATAATAAAAAAAAGTGGAAAGCCATGAAAAAAGCGTTAAGCAGGGATTCCACGGAACGTGGCGCGACGCTCTTCACCAGTTTACAGTTGACGAAGAGAAATAGAAAATAAGTACAGTATGGGCAAAATAAAAAGTACTGAAATGAATATTGAAATGTTTATGATTATTTATACAGTCGGAAAAATGAAAGAATACCCATGAACGATCACAACAATGCTGTCTTTTTCTATAAATAACAAACGTTTGTTATAGAAAAAGACAGCAAATACAAAATAAGCGATTGATGTGGTCGTTCATACTTATTTTTTTATTATACAGGGTGATTGATTAGTAGGGTAAAGCTTAATAGCTCCGCTATAGTAATAGATAGCAATAAAAGTTAATAACAAAAATTTTAGCCACCTTTGAGCTTCACATTACAAAATTAGTTAGAATGTTACAGGGTGTTCGATAACACAGTAGCAGACCTAACTTATGTTTTTTTTTAAATGGAACACCCTATATTTTATTTTATATTCGAAATCCTGTTAACTTCTCCATCACAAAAATATAAAGGTTTGTAATATTATACAGGGTATTTACAAAGTTATAACCAATTTTGTATAAAAATCGTAACAAGTTCAACTCCCTGTATAAATAAAAATAAGCACAACAGCAATGGTTTATTAATGCCATATTTTTTTATTTATTGTCAAAATTTTTAAGAATTATTGATATTGCTAATTTTCTTTATATCAAATATAGGGTGAGTCAAAACGCAAGTACATTATTTTCTCAGTAATGTTAAATGGAACACTTTGTATTTTATATCATTATTGAAAAGTAACATTAACGTACTTTAATTTTTAGATAACATTCCCTATGTCTGAATTTATTAGTTTTCGAGATATTTTCAGTTTTCAGAGCAAATTATTTTAGGTGTTTAAATTTATCTAAATTTTAAGTAAGCCATGACTGAATTGACAATTGAAGACTACCGATTATCAATCCGGTAATCAATGTAACACTATAGCAAATAAAGAAATAAAAATAATTTATTAGTAATACATTTTACAAACAAAAACACAACCACTACATGCAACATTTTTGAAACAATTAAAAACTATCTTTTTATGTAAATGCAACAAATAAACAAAGAAAATTAGTAATAAATTTTACAAAAAAAACACACAAACACAAAATACAATATTTTGTGAAGACAATTAAAGACTACTTTTGTATGTAAATGTAACAATGTAACAAATAGGTAAAGAACGAAACATAATTTATCAGTAATACATTTTGCAAAAAAACATGTATGAAAAAATTAGAAGCTACTTTTAATAAAATATTTTTAATATTTAATTACATAAGTTGTTCAAAATTATCTCCTAACACATTTATGTACGCCTAAAAACGATCATTGAATGAGCTACTTACTCTACGGAGCATTTGTAAATTAACACATCGAAATACACTTTGTATTCTATTTTTCATCTCATCCCTTGTTGTTGGAGGTATTTTATAAACTTCATTATTAACGTAACCCCAAAAAAATCAGTCCAGTTTATTAAATTCTGGTGATTTGGGTGGCCACGCTACTGGTCCATTGAAAAATGAAAATATCTCGAAAACTAATAAATTCAGACATAGGGAATGTTATCTAAAAATTAAAGTACGGTACTGGTACTTTTCAATCGTGATATAAAATACAGGGTGTTCCATTTAAAATTACTGAGAAAATAATGTACTTGCGTTTTGACTCACCCTGTATTTGATATAAAGAAAATTAGCAATATCGACCATTCTTGAAAATTTTGACAATACGTTAAAAAATATGGCATTAATAAACCATTATTGTTTTGCTTATTTTTATTTATACAGGGAGTTGAACTTGTTACGATTTTCATATAAAATTGGTTACAACTTTGTAAATACCCTGTATAACATAACAAATCTTTATATTTTTGTGATGAAGAAGTTAACAGGATTTCGAATTTAAAATAAAATATAGGGTGTTCCATTTAAAAAACATAAGTTTGGTCTGCCACTGTGTTATCGAACACCCTGTAACATTCTAACTAATTTTGTAATGTGAAGCTCAAAGGTGGCTAACATTTTTGTTATTAACTTTTATTGCTATCTATTACTATAGCGGAGCTATTGAGTTTTACCCTACTAATCAATCACCCTTTATATACAGCATATAACCTTGCAAACATTATTCACGACTAAGTACGTTCCCGATTAAACAAATGTTAAAGATGTCCTCTGGACAGTGGCGGATCTACGGGGAGAGCAAATCAGGAAATTTCCTCAGGTCCAAATTTTAACCGGTCCAAAATTAAAGAAAAAAATTGTTTAAACATAAAAATATTTTAGTTGACATAAAATCGTAACCAGAGAAAGACAAATTCAGCCCAATAAACACGCTAGTTAGGAAAATTAAGGGAACTTAATGTCTATAAGTTATTATTGATGTCTTTTATGTAATCTGAGTTTATTTTTTTATTTATTTTGGTTGGTTTTTCATTGGAAGTTCCCTCCAAGGCAAATCTCTCTCCACAAGGCAAATTTCTAGATCCACCACTGCCTCTGGCACGAAAAAATCTTTAATTCTAGTGAGACGGTGGATCTGTCTGACTCCTTCAGCATTCCTCATATGTAGGTATCTGGTGGTATTAGTTCTGGTAAATAGCAACTCCCAAACTGATCGCGCAGTATTCGAAGAGCCTCCCTGGCAGTGTCACAGGTTGTCCTGTCCTGCTGAAACTATTGTTGATTTTAAGCTTAGACCATTTTCGTGACCTTTTCCGTATGATCGAAAATAATACTCAACCATAAAAAAATTTTTCTGCAAAACTGAGAACCATTCTGAAGCACCTAACATTATCACGACATTCATATACGTTTTAACGACGTTCGAAAACCATTCAGTACGTTTCGGCACTTGATACATACAAATTTGAGGCATACGAATTTCACTATTGCTTATTTTGCTGGCATACCGTATGTAATAGAAAAAGATAAAAACTAAAGATGAGAATCAAAGCAACGTAAAATAGCGTTCTTTCCCTCAACATTTGTGATCTACGATCCTTGGGCAAGGACAGAACCCTCTATTTATGGCCGACGTGGGCTTTCCCATCGTTTGTCGGTAAATCAACACAGTTCAAAGGAAGTCAGAAGCTGATACAGAATTGGTACGTACCCATTTCCGACTCAGCTAGGGACTGGTACGATCAGCCATGGTAATTGTTTTATGGAGTGGTCTAACGGCGTTGTGTTGGAATTTTTATCATTGTATGAATTAACCAACTTTCTCTCTTTTCTTTTAATTATTACCTTTTTTATATTTCTCTTTACCTTCGTGAACTGGTGAAGCAGTTCACGTTGCCACCTTTCATGGTATCTCGGCTTTATAGTTTACTTCATATTTACTTAGGAGGTGTTTTATTATCATCAGTGTATCAGGATGTTCATGTTTTCTACAACCACCGTTGTTGAACGGTATTGTAGTACCTTCTGGTGTCTTCTGTTTTGTAGTACATATCTTCAGATCTTAGCCCACTTTACAATTAAAATTTTTTATTCATTTGGGGGACTGATAAATCTATGGAATGTTGTCACATTATGTTTTGCTTGGTCTATTGTTTCTACCTATTGATGATTTATCTGGTGTTATATTAACCACACTGGTGTCCCCCATTCTGTTTATGTGGATATCCAATCTATTTTCTATAGTTATTCCACTGTTCTGACTTTATCAATTTTTGTTTTCCACTCCATCCATCCTGCCAGTCTTTTTGATTTTTGTCTATTATACTCTAGTGATTTCTTAGTAATTTGCTTTACGACGAACATTGCATCTATACACAACCTTTCAGTACGAAAACCTTGTTAATTTGCTAAGCTTTTCCTCTGATTTATTAGTTCTTGTAAAATTTTAGTTGCAGGTTTTAGGGTGGTACCCTTCGCATAACGTTATTCTCGAAGCAGTGTCAGAGGCTTTTTCTAAGTCAACGAATATCAAAATGTCCTTTCATACAGCTATAAACTTTTCTGCTATTTGTTGTAAAATAATCGTAAGTCTGTATTGGATAATTTTGGCGGACATCCACTTTAATCTTGCCCTATTCTCTAACCAATGCTGGATCATCTCACATCCACAATAACATTTTTAAATATTAACAGTCTTATATTTTAAAAGAATATGTCATTCTTTTTTACATCAAATATTCTAATCACATATTAGATAACCTTCCAAACGGAAGAGATACTCATACTATTTTTGACATACTTCCTGGTTCAGAATTTTGCTACACGCCTTTCTTCAAACTGGGAAATTATTAGTTGATTATATAGACGTGTAAACGAACAAGGAATTATAATCAAACTACTTAGATTTCTATTCTCACATCAAACTCAAACCAGATTAGTGTAATCAGGAAATATTAGAAATGCAACTAATTTTTGCAGTTATCGACTGTACGCTTCAAAGCGCGCGGATTTTTATGTGTTGATGTTTATCTTGGAAATAATAAATATGTTAACGATTTTACTATGTTTTTAGTTATTTACCGTAATATTTATATGGTAAAGTAAATTAATTAATGAATTGGATTACATATAACAAAGTACATGATGGTCAGTAAGCGCGAAATATTAAATACACAGCTTTTGGTTAACCGACAACCAATTGACAGGGTGGACAGCTATACATACCTTGGTACCAACATAAGCAACCAATGAGACCACTCAACTAAAATAAAATAACGCATAGGAAAAGCGAGATCAGCGTTCATAACGATGAAGTCGCTTTTCAGAAGTCACGATTTACCACTTGCTACATAGGTACCAAAATCTCTATTATCAGATGCTATCTACTTTCTACGTTATTATAGTAGAGGTCTGGATATTTTCTGACCTTGGATACTTGGAACTTGGATACTTCTTTAAGAAAACTTGAGGCATTCGATATGTGGTGTTACAGACGCATGTTAAGAATTTCATGGGTGGATCGTGTGACTAATGTTGAGGTCCTACGTAGAATAGGCAAAGAATACGAGATAATTAACATCATCAAAGAGCGCAAACTAAAATATATTGGCCATGTTATGAAGAATGAACAGAGATATGGCTTGTTGCAACTCATTCTTCTGGGCAAGTTGTTTGGAAAGAGAGAACCAGGGAGAGGAAGAATATCTTGGATTCAAAACTTGAGAAAGTGGTTTAATACACTGCGCGTCATGAAAAAGAGGCCACCTAGAATTTTATAGGAATTTTTCAATAACTTTCAAGTTTATACAATTTATTTTATTGTATCTAAACTCCCACAATGCAGAAACACTTTTAGCGTCTTTTAGGCACCGATAAACGGTGCTGACAGATCAATTAAGGGTAATAAGTTTGCAGAATTGATATCAGTTTTAGGACTTCGGATAATGCACGTGTTGTTTGTACCTTGTTTTTCTTGGAATATGGCTATTCTGTTTTTAAAAAATCTTTCACTAGTTTACAGTTGTTCAAAGAGTGAACTTGTGCAATTTTTAAATTAAAACTATGGCTCAGAGATTTGCTAGATATGTTCAAATTGTTACTTTGATTGGTAATGGGATGAGTCAAAGATAAGTTGCCAGACAGATTGGAGTCAGTCGTTGTATGGTCCAAAAAACTTACCAACGATTTGTAGAGACTGGATCTCAGATTTCACTAACGATGACCAGAATTAGGCCAGAGAAAAATCACGACGGCCAGAGAAGACCGTTCTTTACAACGCACTTCTTTGAAAAATCGGTTCTTTACGGCTAGAGCAATCCAAAACCGTTTTCAAAATGCTCACGGGTGGAAATTAAGCACTTCTACCGTCTACCGTGAGAAGAAGGTTGAGGGAATTAGGTCTACGAGCTCGCTGTCCAGCAACAGGACCTTTGTTAACAGCAGCACATCGACAACGCCGACTACAGTTTGGTAGAGACCACAAGCATTGGACGATAGAAGATTGGAAAAATGTTTTGTTTAGTGATGAGTCCAGGATGGTTCTTTATGGCTCAGGTGGTCGCATCAAAACCTGCAAAAGACGTGGGGAACGATATGCTGCTTGTGTTCGGCTTTGTGTTGCTTTTTTAGGAGGTTCGGTAATGTTTTGGGCAGTCATTTCATTCGAAGGCCGTACTGATCTCGTATTTATTGATAGAGGAGCGTTGAATGCTCCCCGATACTTTACCGAAATTCTAGACGAGTATGTAATGTTTTTTGCTGGGTTTGTGGGCGAAAACTTTATTTTCATGCAAGACAACGCGCGGCCACACGTAACCAGGATGGTAACACAATACCTGGAAATCGTCGGTGTGCCAAAAATAAATTGGCCGGCTCAAAGTCCAGATTTAAACCCGATTGAACATGTTTGGGATCAACTCAAACGAAAAGTAAGAAACAGAATACCTGCTCCACTAAATCGTGAGCAGCTTCGGTTGGCGCTCATGGAAGAATGGGAAGCTTTTCCTCAAGACAACATCCACAATTTGATTAATTCAATGCCAAATCTAATGAGAAGTGTAATTTACAATAGAGGTGGTAATACACAGTATTAATAATCACAGTTTAATTGTAATTTTTATAAAGAAACAAAAAAAATGTACAATGCTATTTTTTTTTAAATTTTCCAATAAAATCATCATTTTGGAAGAAGTTTTTTTGACATTTTTATTTAAGAAATGATTACATACTGCTTTAGAACATATTTTTGACCATTACACAAACATCTAATGACAATCAATTTCGTGTAGGATTCGTAAAAATTAAAAAGTACCTACAATTTTAGGTGGTCTCTTTTTCATGACGCGCAGTGTACATTGACAACCGGACTATTCAGAATAGCAGCAAGCAAAGTTGGATAGCCATGCTGAAAATAAGATAAAGATCGAGAAAGCAAGATCAATTTGATTCAAGATTAATTTTTATTTTAACAAACACTCGATAGAAGAGAAGACTTCATTTTTGATTGTGCTATTTTCTAGGTGAGTTACCAATAGACCTACTCGTATGTCAACCTGTTTTAGATTTTCTTTAACAAAATAAGACACAAATGTAATCAAATTTGCGTGGGTGAAAGTCCTTATCCACTTAATGTTAGAATAAGTAAACATGAGTCGCACATTACCAAGAGAGAGTTTTATATACTTGTATGCCAGAAATGTTAACATAGACCCGACAATGTAGGTATAATTCAATAAGTGAGTCCAATACAGTATAAGTAATTCGTCAATAGTTTCGAAAAAGCATGGTATTATGAAGATACGTATAATCAATAAAAAGATTAAAATAATCCATTAAATTTATTAATTATAAAATGAATACTATATTAAATTTAAAATCAAGGTGCAGTAGAAATAAACAACCAAGACACGTTAAATGCTACTGGGAGCACTCCCGAATCATAATTTACAATTTATATACATTTTAAATCCCAAATCATGATTTCCAAAGTTAATATAGTGTAAATTATGATTCTGGAGTGCTCCTAGTAGCATTTAACGTGTCTTGGTTTGTTTATTTCTACTGCATCTTGATTGTAAATTTAGTATAGTACAAGAATAAAAAACCGCTAAACGCCGTAACAATGAGTGGCGCATAAAATATTCCAGCTACAAAAGATCTGATATGAATATTACGTGGCGCGAAAATGGATTTTCATTTGATGCAAAACAAAATTCTAGTTTTATTTTAAAATATTTTTCCATAATATTTGCTAAATTTGAAGTAAACGCGCCACAAAAGAGTAACTTTGATACAGTTTGAATTTTGAAACTCTTTTGTGGCGCGTTTACTTCAAATTTAGCAAATATTATGGAAAAATCTTTTAAAATAAAACTAGAATTTTGTTTTGCATCAAATGAAAATCCATTTTCGCGCCACGTAATATTCATATCAGATCTTTTGTAGTTGGAATATTTTATGCGCCACTCATTTTTACGGCGTTTAGCGGTTTTTTATTCTTGTATCAGGAGTTTTTCAAAGTTATTTATAAATTAAATGTATGAAGTTGAATACAATGTTCCTCTATTACACGTCAAGCTTTATAAATGGTCACCTTTGTTGCATTATCTCCCAAATGATCTAGTGTCCATCGAATGTACACTAGATTTTTTTTATTCGAAATAGATTGAAAAAAAAAATATTGAGATGGCCGGTAAATGAAGTCGGACTGCCCGTTGCCAGATCAAATTTAGCGTCGTAACCACTACAACTACATAAACCATTTCGGGAATAATCGTTAATTGGATTATACTTTTGTAGCTTAATAACTTCTAAACGGCTTAACCGATTTTGATTAGTAAACATGAGTTTGAAACGTATTGACCAGTAATATCTGATGGATCTAAGGTCAAGTATGATAACTGAAGCTATTACAGGAATTATTGAGCATGAGAAACCGTTTTTCCCACAGGAAATAGATTTTATCATACTTATGAAGCCTATAACCTAAAAATTTCAAATTTTCCGGGATATGAGGTATACACCGTTAAATTCGTCTTGAGTCCTTCTACAAACGCTAAGTTATTGGCGCAATTCGTAGGTTGAAATGTTGAGTAATTGTCGAAAAACCAAAATTTTCAAAGTTTAGTTTTTCAGTTTTTCAGCTATACTGAGCCGTGTGTATGTCTGATCCTGACGGCTTAAACACCATTTGAAAGCTTAAGTCAACACTATTAATTTGATGTATTTGCGGTTCTCCTGGCTCTTCTTGATCCGAATATATATACCCCCAAAACATATGCCGTTTTGTACCTACTAAGTCCTATAGCTGGCTTATGGGTGGTCAAAAGTCACAAACTACACCGGTTCTAAATCGGCCCTGACCCCCTCTTCAAACACAGAGGAAAAATATCAAATCGGTTTAACTTTCAAACACACATACATAATATATATCCACAAACATTTTCCCTTTTTTAAATAAAAATTAAGTCACATTTCTAAGCTCTATAACTTTTGAATGGTATAACCGATTTTCAAAATTAGACATGCGTTGGAAAGGTAATGATCAGTTTTATTAGAAGCCGCAAAGGTTGGATTTAAATTTTTAAAGTTTTTGGGAGTTGTGGGGACGAGAACGAAAAACAGACCCTAAAGAGGAAGGGCCGTAAAATCTACACTCTTTGACCAAAATCGATGGTTGACATATAAATGGGTGACTTTTTTTTCTGAACTTTAAGATGGGAGTTGGCCCAATTTTCAATTCAGTCAGATTTAGAAAATCGAAAATTTCGTGTATATATAGTGTTACGTGTAGGGGGTGTGGGTGTGCGCTACTGGCGAGAACTGCCGTTCTCTGGTAATGTTCAAAATTAGACATGCGTTGGAAAGGTAATGATCAGTACTGTTAGAAGCCGCAAAGGTCGGACTTAAATTTTCGAAGTTTTTGGGAGTTTTGGAGACCAGAACGAAAAACAGACCCTAAATAGGAAGGGCCGTAAAATCGACACCCTTGGACCAAAATGGATGGTTGACATATGAATAGGTGAGTCTTTTTCTGAACTTGAAGATGGGAGTTGGCACAATTTTCAATTCAGTCAGATTTAGAAAATTGAAAATTTCGTGTATATAATAGTGTCGCGTGTAGGGGGGTGTATTTCTGCGCCACTGGCGAGAACTGCCGTTCTCTGGTAATTTTTTCGATATAAAACTAACAGCTTCGATAACCAATAAATCGAAAACTATTAATTTTATCAAAAAAGTGTATAATGAACATTTTTTGCTTATAATTAATATTTTTACCAGCATTTGCGGTCAAAATATAATAAAAAATTTCCACCCTCGAGATGAGGTGGCAACCACCCCATGGTAAAAGCGTCTTTCGGCATCATATAGATTTTGATCCTTGGACTATCCACTACTTGTTGTCAAATTTTCAAGCAAATCTATCCATTCTGTAAAAATTGCGAAGTGAAAAATTTCAGTTCCTGGACTAATTATACTTTTGGAGCTCTATAACTTCTGAACGGTTTACCTGATGTTGATCACTAAACATGAATTTGAAACGTATTGACAAGTAGTATCTGACGCATCCAAGATCGAGTATGATAACTGAACGTATTACAGGAATTATTGAGCTTGAAAAACCGTTTTTCCCATAAGAAATAGATTTGATTATACTTATGAAGCCTATAACTTAAAAATTCGAATTTTCCCAGATATGAGGTATACACCGTTAGACGCGTCCTGAGTTCTTCTATGAACGCTCAGTTATTGGCGCAATTCGTAGTTTGAAATTTTGAGTAATTGTCGAAAAGCCAAAATTTTCAAAGTTTAATTTTTCAGTTTTTTGGCTCTGGTGAGCAGTGTGTATGTCTCAGCTTGATCGATTAGGCGCCATTTGAAAGCTTAACTCAACCCTATTGATTTGGTGTATTTGCGGTTTTCCTGTCTTTCCTTGAACCTAAGATATATACGCCCAAAAAATATGCTATTTTGTATCTACCTAGTCCTCTAGCTGGCTTACGGGTAGTCAGAAGTCAAAAATTAGACCGATTCTGAATCGGCCCTCACACCTTCTTGAAACACAGAAAAAAAATTCAGATCGGTTTAACTTTTCCACACACATACATACATACATATTCTTGTTCTCATGATCATTTTTCAGTGCGTCACAGTTTTTCGATTTCTCTCTAATGCATTAAGTTAGATGAGACGGAAAAAGCGGTAGCTCCGTGATTAAATACAAAAATAATGCAGCATTACAATGGTTATATACATAATTAGATGTCTATTCCTAACCTACGTTTGATTCGTAGATATTTAGAATGCGCGTTTTTTCTAGCCAATCAAATACACGTATTACGAACATTTGACGAAAACTTCGTCCATTTTGGCCATTTTTTAGAAGTGTCAAAGAGTCAAGTGACTGTTATTATTCAGGTCAGTATTTTGTGTACCTGAAATTTCGAATTCGACTTCCCTTGTGTTTCACAACGTTTTTGTGCATTATTTTGTGTTTTGGTTTAGAATTTAGTTCGTTAAAAGTTGGTTTTGTATTTTGGTTTAGAATTTAGTTCGTTAGAATAAATATATTCTAATACTCCAGGTCATTATGCAAGAAAAAGATCCATAGTAAGGAGACGTAACTCATGGCTGAAGAACCTTAGGAACTGTTTTGGATGTAATAACAATGAATTATTTAGAGCCGCGGTTTCAGAAATAAAGATCGCTCTGATGATTGCCACCTTTTGAAGCGGAGACAGCACCTAGAGAAGAAGATAAAAACACAGTTTATGGATAGTTTTGTGTCATTTTTTAATGTTTCCATATTTATAAATTTAATTAACAATATTGTTTACTTTTTAATTTTATTCCCCTTTATAAAAAATACCTACATGTTAAATTTTTTTAATGGGGCAGAAATTTTTCATTTATTATAAATTAATAAATGAAAAATAGTTTCTGTCCTTGTGGGATCGGTACTCACCGGAGGGACCTCAGACGTTCGGAAACAATTAGCGTCTCTTTGCAAAGACAATGACGTCGACTTTGCAAAGTAACAAGACACTTACTCAACACACACACTACACATTACTTCCCTGACTTAGTGATAAGTTATACAATTACGTGGCTAAAGGTTCTAGTTCTAAACCAAAGCCAGAATCGGAGAAAAAAAAACCTGCATGTTAACATATTGTGTAAAAATCAAATCTACTAAATTACTAATTAGTTTAATTCCACAAGCTTTTCACCTATGGCGAAGTACGATTCTTGCATCTGTCAGATTCGTCAATAATTACATGAAATAAGTCTCGACACACCCAATACAGTATATGACGTCATAATTAATGACGCACTGAAAAATGATCATGAGAACAAGAATACATATGTACATACATACATATAGTTTGTTCGCTAAACTCAGACGCAACTTTCTAGATATTTTAGTCGGTAATTTTCCCAATTTTAGTAAAATTGGCAAAACATAATTACTAAATAGTTAATAATCATTAAATAGTTAGTAATTTTGCCGATTTTTGCAAAATTGGCAAAAAACAAAAAAATTATCGACTAAAATATCTAGCCAGTTGCGTCTGAGTTTAGCGAACCGACTATATCACAAACATTTTCCATTTTTTAAATAAAAATTAAGTCATATTTCTGAGCTCGATAACTTTTGAATGGATTAACCGATTTTTAAAATTAAACATGCGTTGGAAAGGAAATGATCTGTGCTATTAGAAGCCGTAAAGATCGGGCTTAAATTTTTGAAATTTTTGGGAGTTTTGGGGACGAGAACGAAAAACAGGCTTTAAATGGGAAGGGCCGTAAAATCCACACCTTTGGACCAAAATGGAGAGGTAACATATGGACATGGACGAGTCTTTTCCTAAACTTTAAGATGGGATTTGGCCCAATTTTCAATTCAGTCAGGTTTAGAAAATCGAAACTTTCGTGTATATATAGTGTCGCTTGTAGGGGTGTTGTGCGCCACTGGTGAGAACTGTCGTTCTCTGTGGATAAGAGGCGTTGGTACCTCGGTTTTATACAATTTGGATAATCCATTTAAGAGATAATTAAGCGTTTCAAGACTTTTGGTTCACTCTGTATATTTTTAATAGTTACAAATTGTTTCTCCAAATTCCATTCGATTCCCAATTTAACGGGTATTTGCAAACAGTCACGATTATGCAAAAATTATTATAAATTAACGATTTTTTTGCTATCGAATAATGTGTCATCAACTAAATAATATTTATTTTTATAACAAAAGTAACTATACCCGTCTATATTTTTAATCAATATTATATGCATTATTTCTCAAATATTACTATTGTATCCCACATTGCAGCAAAAACGAGCCGTGGTGAAAAATGATGTTTTTGATGAAAATGATGAAAAGTTAAAAAAGTATCAGCAAGAAATAAAACTTATGGTCTATGAAAGATATTTACGAAATAACATCGAATATGAAAGGACCATCACCTAATCATAATCATCATGATTGGCTCAACAATCCTTTATGGATCTTAGCCTGCTCGCAGAGAAGTCGCTACTTCCGTCGATTCCTAATAGCAACTTCACTGATCCTTAGAATCCTAACAACTTCTTTTACATCATCAATTCACCTTCTACGCTGTCGTCCTCTACCTCTTCCACCAAACATATCCAGACCAAAAGAAGACAGCTAGACTTGAAATTCCGGCAAATGTATTGGCTCCTTGGGAACAGATCAAAACTCAACATCCAAAACAAAATTCTTCTGTACAAAGCAATACTCAAACCTATTTGGTACTACGGACTACACCTCTGGAGCTGTGCAAAGTCAACATCACTGAATATAATCCTAAATAAAGATTTCAGTCTAAAGTTCTAAGATCAATAGTGAATGTACCATGGTACGTAAATAATCAAACACTTCACGAATACTTAAATATACCTTTCATCAGAGAAGAAATCCATCGAGCCACGGAGTCACAAAATGAGCGTACCATTCACCATGAAAATGAGTTAGTAAGGGTTATTCCATAATGGCCTTGCCACAAGGAGACTAGATAGAACCTGGCCTCAGGACTCAGGACCCTTTTTAAAACATAAATAGAATAAGATGAGACATCATTGGAAGTCTCTTTTTCATGCCCAAAAACATGGAACAAAACTTAATACTTTTTTAATGATGTAGATTGTAAATAAACAACGCGTTAGCATGTGCACTTCCTGAATAAAATGTACGCAGTTGTAATCACGTGTTATCAAAACGCGCATTAAGCGCTTGTCTACTGAACTTGATATAAAATGCCCTTGCTAACTAAGCCCTTGTCATGTGAACTTGCCCTAACACTTCTGCTGTGCCCCTTTTCTAAATCTTTGTTCGTTTAGTCATAATTGGTTTTTGACTTCCATTTTTCTTGTTGACCATTATTTCACATTTATTTTTCTATTTAATATGTTCCTTTTAGGTGAAGCAGTGAAAACTGTCCAATATAATACAACAGCCATTCGGTTTAGAAAGTAAATAAAGTGTTATATCAGTCTGTACCTATCTGATGTCCTGTACTGTCTATTTGCTAATAACTGTTTTAAGCACAAAATAACATATTACACCGGTTTATCAGCAAATCTTAAACGAAATTGCAACTAAACAATAGATGACGTCGCTAACAATTAGTCGTAAAACTAATTTCGTATTTTTTCTCACGGAGGCAGGGAAAGTTGCAGCTTTTTAAACGCAGTATTTTGAACAACCATAGCTCACCACTCATTACTATTAAAACGCTATTTAGATTGGCATTTTTAATGAATTTGAGTACGTGGGAGTAGAATTTGAAGTCTTATTTTAGAAAATTTGTAATACAGAAAAAAGTATACAATCAAATCGATAAAGGACAATTTCAATTCAATAGAACAAATTATAAGAAAAAACAATAAACTTTCTTGGTTAATAAAACTTTGAACTACTTATCTTTGAGGTACCATACGAGAATCTTGAACCCCTAATAGACGGAGAGCTAGAGCCGAAAAATGAGCCGGAGTTTGTCCTGTGAAATGTGTCCATTGTATATTGACAATTATGACCCTTCCAGGCTGACACCTCAGTGGATACAGGAAGTAGCAATAAGGGATGAAAGGGGAAAGTTAGTGCAGTCATTAAAGGTTTTCATCTCCTATTTTGTTAGACCTCCATCGATTTGCATTAAAATTGGTGACTAGTTAGAGCATACCTAAGAAATAAAATTGATTTGGTGTCAACTTGCACTTTTACCCTGGGGGTGGATACCACCCCTTCTCGGAGGTGAAAACTATTTTATTAAAAATAACCCCACAAATCGATAGAGGGGCAAATTTTAAGCAAAATTTGTTATATGAAATTATTAAAATCAATCAATACTTTTTGAGTTATAAAAGATAAAAAATTTGGATTTTTCGTGAAACAAATGCACAGTGTAAAACGGTATTTCATAAATAATCCAAAAACTCTCAAGTTTTAACAGTTTTTAAGTTATGATTACCAAAATTGAAGATAATAAAAAACCGAATAGATTCTTTACGTGAAAGACCTTTTAGAATTAATTAAAAGTGAGTTATAGTTGATTGAATATTTATTTTTTTCGCCTATGACTCAAATCTCTTATGCTCGGTTTCATAATCAGTTAAAGTGGACTTTAAATTTTAAGTTGGTACCTTTATCAACGCAATTCATATGAGTAAATGTCAACTTTAAAGTGAACTTTAGTTAATGCTCACTTTAAGTTGATTAAGAAACCGGGTGTTACTAAAATAAGAACCTTACTAATATGAAAATAAGAGAACCCTTTCGAATTTTTTTGGAAAAAAATGAAAATTAAAACATACGCTATCTATATATTTATTTTTAAATTAGTTAACAGAATAATTTTCAAATGAATTTCGGGAATGAAGTTAGGATTATAATTTAATAATTAAATTTTAATTTAAATTTTTAATAATATTTATTTTTTCTTTTGCAGTTTTCAATGTTTTTTTCACTAAATAATTTCACAGCAGTATCTGTATCAATTGTACAATTTATTTTAAGCTCGCAAGTGTATTCTGTTGCCATGTTGGAAACAGTTATATTTTTTGGAGTATATAATATTCAATGCAAACATTCAAGAGAATGATGATAATATTCAATGCAAACGCAGACTGCGAAATGACAGTGGCAAGTACCCGTTTATTTAAGAACACATGCGTGAAGTTACGGATGATAAAAAGAACATATTAATTAATTGTATGTTAGTAAAATATTATTTTTATATTATTTCGGTATTTAATTTAATTTGTTCTATCAATCTAAACTGAATATGTCCAGAAACTGGTGTGTCCAATAATGGGTACATTTAACATATTGGAATACATTTTTGCTAATTTTACATAAATGTCTTAAAACAATTTAAAAAACTTATATAATTAATTATTATAATATTTAAGCTCCAAATTTTTGGAGCCTAAACTTTGCAAGATGTTTGTAGCATAATGTTTAATGGTATCAACTTATATGGGAGCTCACTTGATACATAATTCTGAATACTTTGACAAGTGTTTAGTAAATATATTTTATAAAATGCATCGTTTTCCCGTTATTTAAGCTTGACCTACTTAGATTTGAGCTAGCCTACAAAAATATAGTACATTCAATCACCTATACATAACTCACTTTTAATTATTTCTCAAAGGTTTTTCGAATAAGAAATCTATTTTATTTTTTATTATCTTTAATTTTGATAATTATAACTTTTCTGGTAAAACTTATAGTTTTTGAGGTATTTATGAAAAACTGCTTTACACCATCCAATTTTTTTCACGAAAAATTCAAATCTTTGATCTTTAATAACTCAAAAAGTATTAATTTATTTTAATAACATGATATAGGGGTATAAGGGGTGGTATCCACCCCCAGGGTAAAAGTGCAAGTTGGCACAAAATCAGTTTTGTTTCTTGAGGTATTCTCTAACCAGTCACCAATTTTCATGCAAATCGATGGAGGTTTAACAAAATAGGAGGTGAAAACCTTTAATGACTACACTAACTTTCCCCTTTCATCCCTTATTGCTACTTCCTGTATCCACTGAGGTATCAGCCTGAAAGGGGTCATAATTATCAATATACAATAGACACATTTCATATGTCAAACTCTATATTACTTATGATGATGATTTTTCGGCTCTAGCTTTTAGACTATAAGTGGAGCATCGAGCTTCAGTGAAATCCCGCCATCGAGTTCTATTTTGCGCTAAGATCTTCCCTTCATTCAAAGACTTTCTTTCACCTCTTATTTCGTCCATGATTGATCTTCTCCAAGTTTGTGCTGAGCTACCTCTTTTTCTTTTGCCTTGATCTTTCACTCTAGGGCAGTCTTTGCAATACTGAAGCTATTTTTTCGGATTGTGTGACCAATCCAACTGGACTTTATTTCATTTTTTACCCTCTTTTATTCGGTTAGGTGTAGCAGATATTCGTTTCTGATTATGTCAGGCCAGAAAATATGAACAGTTCTTCGTACGCATTTGTTAACAAAGACTTGTAATTTGTTTGTAAGGGTTTTTGTCACTTTCCATGTTTCACATCCGTAGAGAGACCTCCAAATAGGGTTGATCATGCTGAATGCTTGTTAAGCTTTTCGTATCCTCATACAAATGCCGTCTTCAGTACTTCCGCTTTCTGTTATGACACTTCCAAGATACGTAAAAT
Organism: Diabrotica virgifera virgifera; assembly: GCF_917563875.1. Taxonomy (NCBI): domain Eukaryota; kingdom Metazoa; phylum Arthropoda; class Insecta; order Coleoptera; family Chrysomelidae; genus Diabrotica; species Diabrotica virgifera. The sequence continues at coordinate 3,761,700 of NC_065444.1, read as the reverse complement.
TTTCCACACTTTCAATCTGCATGTTGTTAATAGTAAAGGAACATGAAAGGAAGCCCTAATACAATTTGGAGAAAAATGACCAGTAGTATTAGAGAGACTACTATTGAAATAGGTACTTGGGAAAACGTCAGGAAAAAAGTTTGAGGATAAAGAGACTTGGTGGTGGTCAAACGAAGTACAAGGAAAAATAAAAGAGAAGAGAAAATTATATAAAAAGTGGCAAGAAACCAGATCCGACACACATCTTCAAAACCATATGGTGGCGAAAAATTAAGCGAAAGTAGCAGTAGCAAAAGCCAAAGCAGAAGCGTATTCAAACCTATACGATCAACTTGATACCAGGGAAAGCGAAACGAAGATATATAAAATAGCCAAACAGAGATCAAAGAAAGCAAAAGATTTTAATCAGATTAGATGTATCCGAGATGAAAATAATAAAATACTAGTTCACGAAAGGGATGTCAAAAAGAGATGGAGAAAGTACTTTGACAGCTTATTAAATGTAGAATTTGACAGACAGCCTGTAGAGTCAACAGAGACAGTAGCAGCAATGGTCACCAAAATAACCAACGAGGAAGTAGCTCAAGCGCTTTAAAAAATAAAGAAAGGAAAAGCGGTAGGACCAGATGATATTCCTGGGGAAGTATGTAGAGCATTGGGAGAGACAGGAACAAGGTGGCTAGCAGGTCTATTTAATAGAATTATGGAAGTTGGACAAATGTCAGACGAATGGAGAAGCAGTATACTGGTACCTGTTTACAAAAACAAGGGAGATATACAACAATGTACAAACTACAGAGCTATAAAACTGCTTAGCCACACCATGAAAATATGGGAAAGAGTAATTGATAGACGGATACGTGAAGAGACCGAAATATCCGAGAATCAATTTGGCTGTATGCAGGGTAGATCAACAACAGATGCAATTTTCATTATAAGGCAGTTGATGGAAAAATACAGGAGTAAAGAAACAAACGCTCATATGGTATTCATTGATCTTGAGAAAGCATATGATAGAGTTCCTCGAGAGATTCTGTGGTGGGCACTCAATAAGAAAGGAGTCCCTGGTGAATAAATTTCATGTGAAAGTAGGACTGCACCAAGGCTCTGTGCTTAGTCCGTATTTATTCTCATTAGTTTTGGACCAGATAACAGCGAAACTACAGGGTAACATTCCATGGTGCTTAATGTATGCTGATGATGTCGTGTTAGTAGGAAATAGTGAAAGAGACTTAGAACAAAAACTGGAACAGTGGAGACAAGCTCTGGACGAAAAAGGTTTAAAACTTAGCAGGACAAAAACAGAGTATTTGGAATGTTCATTTAAAGATGGAGTTACTACAAATAAAATGGTATCTTTGGATGGTGAAATGATTGTGGAAAGCAATAGTTTTAAGTACCTAGGATCGGTATTACAGAGTAATGGAGAAACAGAAGGAGATGCATGCAGTAGAATTAGGGGTGGATGGATGAAGTGGAAAGAAGCGAGTGGTGTGTTGTGTGACAGAAAAATTCCAATGAAGCTGAAGGGAAAATTCTATAGAACAGCCATAAGACCGGCTATGATGTACGGAATTAAATGTTGGGCAGTGAAAAATAAAGAGGAACAACGAATACATGTGGCGGGAATAAGAATGCTTAGATGGATGAGTGGAGTGACAAAGAAGGATACAATTAGAAATGAGTATATTAGGGGAAGTCTAGGTGTGGCACCAATTGATGCCAAAATGTGAGAGCATAGGTTAAGGTGGTTTGGTCATGTTTAACGTCGAGACGTTAATCACCCAATACGAAGAATAGCTGAAGTGCAGATTCCTGGAAGGAGTAGGAGAGGAAGACCAAAGAAGACCTGGGGGGAGACGATAAGGCAGGACATGTTGATAAAGGGGATTAACATTGATATGACCCAAGATAGAATTGTGTGGAGAAATGCAATTAGCGAAGCCGATCCCGCATAGGGATAAGGCAAAGAGAATGATGATGATGTTGTTAATAGTAAATTGTATGTCGTTTCTTGTATTGATTCTCATGGATTTATAGTATACAACAGCCTTTAAAATTCTCTCAAACATATGGAGATCAAGATTAGCCAAAACACTAAAATAAGAATATATTCAATAATAACGTCAAATCAATACTACTACATATATCGGGGTGAGACATGGACAATGGCAGAAGGAAATACAAGAAAAAAGCCAAGTTTTCGTAAATAAAAGGCTACGAAAAATTATGAGGATATATTGGCCCAACACCATAACAAATGAAGAATAGTGGAGGAAAGCCAAACAAGAACCAATCAGAACAACAATAAAGAGAAAAAGATGGAACTGATTGGGCTACACGTTGAGGACAGAAAATACAGACATAACAAAACAAGCACTCAAATGGAATGCAATAGGACAAAGAAGCAGCGGACGACCGACCAAAACATGGAGAAGCACGATTGAAGATGACTACAAAAGTATGAAGAAAACCTGGGGAAAGATAGCAGCCATTGCCAGAAATAAACAGAAACGGAGAAGCTTCGTGGATGTCCTATGCTGCTTCAAGGAGTAACAGGAATGACTACATGTGTGTATATGAAACGCGACTACGCGAGAGGTTAGACCGCTTACAGACGAACCACTTTTTGAAGTCGAAGTCGGCAGTAAAAAGTCGAACGTAGAGATCCTCTTTTCACATGAAACCACTTTGAAACTCGGGTAGCAGCGACAAAAAGTACAAGGAGCAACAAAAGCAGTGTTTCTTCGTTCGAATTCATAATTAATCTGCTTGTACAGACTATATTTTGTCGCCGCTGTTAACTACAAAAATAAGTCTATCAGAACCACACCAAACGTCGATACTAGCGACAAGCCAGCGACTTTTTGCGGTTGGCTTCGACTTCAAAAAGTGGTTCTGTCTGTGTAAGCGGCCTTATATTTGTTTCGTAAACTACAGTAGCACCAGCTACATACATTTTTGATAAATTTTAGATTTGCGTTCATTGTTAATCGCCCTGTACCTACTGTAATTAAACTTTGAATCTAAAATACATCTGTGAATATCTAAAGATTGTGTAACTGTGATTAACCTTGGAAACAGGTATAAATGCATTGTACTACACAAACACCCGGTTTATGTTCAACATTCTTTGTTTTAATTGTAAATAACGCATTTAATCACCGATTCATTACATAGGAACGTTCTGTAGATATTTTAATAAACATTTAATAGGGGATGTCGATTGTAAGATACAAGTTTAAAGTACAAGGTGAACACAATAAACAAACACTGGTAGGACGTAGACAATACCATCATTAATCAATTAAATTTTTTAAAATTAACAAAAAACTGAATTCCTCACAATGCCATGATAGACTAGGGCATTTAGAATAAAAATCACTGGAATAAATCGATTTTAAAAAAATAGAAAAATGGGTGGAAATAAAAATTGAATTTAAAGTGCATAAAATACATGTCAAAATCAGCATATTAAGCGCCAGATTTTGTTATTCGGGGGATTTTTTTGGGCACTAGGTGCTCCGACGGTCGGTTCTGATATCTATTCATGTTCAGCAACACCAAGAACACCCGAGTAATCTGTTTGTATTAAATTAATGGCGACCACCCTCAAAACTCCAAAAGATGATGTGCGTTAGTAGTAATTTTGGGCACCAGGTGCTCCGGGAGTCGGATCTGATGCCGTATTATTGTTCAGGGACTTCAAAAACCTCCGAATAACAAAATCTGGCCCTTAATATACTGATTTTGACATGTTTATGCACTTTTAGAGTGCCAAAAAAAGACAAAATAAGGAACCAAGACCTGAGGAAAAGAATAGGTGTCACTGATGTCGTCGAACGTATAGTCAAGCTGAAATGGAATTGGGCAGGTCACAGCGCGACTGAAAGATGGACCAGAAAACTAATTGACTGGCGACCAAGAGAAGACAAACGCAGCAGAGGACGACCACCAACACGCTGGATGGACGACATTAGAAGTGTGGCGTTTTCACGACGCGTGAAGAGTGGCGAAGAATTGGAGAGCCCTATGTCCAGCAGTGGACAGAAGAGGTTGGATGATGATGATGATGATGATGATGATGATGCACTTTTAGATGCATTTACGCAATGTAAATGCAATTATTATGCATTTCCACCCATTTTCCTAAGGTAGATTTTTTACCTGACGTCATCCCGAACACCGTGCAAAAATATGCAAGTCGATAGATGCTGTACTTATTTAAAAATCGATGAATTTTTTCCTAAGGCCCTGGTCTATGATTATCAAATATTATGCTTGATGTCTCATTTCCAAACCGTTCTCAGAATCACCCATTCACGAATTTACAAGATGCGTGAATTTTAGATGAGTACCTAACACTTCAATTCGAATTTCGAAACAGATTGGGAACACGAGAATTTCTTTTTGCCTTAAATGTATTAACACAACAATGCAGGCAATATGTACGTTTTATTGATTATCGGAAAGCTTTTGACTGCGTTAATCATCAAAAAATGATCAAAATTATGAGAACAACTGGAATTGACGAGACTGGTTCACCATCAACCAGTACATCTTTCTGAAATTAATTTCTAATCCTTCCTTTTTGAAGTTATACTTCTTTAGGCGCGATTGAGAGTAAAATTTCATAATACTGCGCGCATGCGCACACAGACAGTATGTCGTTTAGTTGCTAAATCTTTCTAGTTATGTATAAATATATCAGTGCAAGAAAAGGTGTGAAAAGAATAAATATATTAGTGTTTTTAGTAAATATATATATTTATTATAATTTTTGTGTCTTCGGATTTGTCTTCCTCAGGAGTAAGAGGAGTATTATTAAAACATTTTATTGTAAATTTATTCACCTTGTCTGTTTGTTGCCGTGTATTGTCATTAGGTACGTCCGAACCGATACAGACACAGTCCTCGTAGCGTATTCGGTATAGCATTCGGCCAGAGATCGAGAGGTCTTGAGTTCGAATCCAGTGCAATCCTATACTTTTTTTTATTTTTTTGAAAGCGGTAAGCACAAAATTAGTTTGGTGTTTAAAAATTAAAACAAACTGTTTAAAGTATATTTTTTATTTTTAAGAATCATATAATAGAAGTATAACTTCTTACGTGCGTATAAAGTACACACACATTCTTTTTTTTTTCTTAATATGTATGCGCTTTCCAGCATAGCTTTGAATCTAATGTCATACCCAAATATTTTACCGTATTTGCGTAAGCTACTTATTTGGTTTGTATTTATACTGATTACAATATGTTATTCTCTTTTGTTAGTAAGATTGACATGAACAGATTTTGTTTTATTCAGTTTGTTATGCCATCGCCTGGTCCAAATGTTAATTAGTGTCCAAACAGAATTTTGTAGCATGGTTGCTGCTAGATAAAGAAACATCATATTCTTCGATTTCATTTTTCCTCGTTAGGGGCCGTTTAAGTATTACGTAACGCAGGTTGGGGGAGGGGGGTCAAAAATCTTCAAAAATTGCGTTACGTAATACTTGAACGCTCCATTATGGTGCGTTACATAGCAGGGAGAGGGGTCAAAAATCTTCAAAAATCGCGTTACGTAATACTTGAACGCCCCCTTATAACCAAATATGCCTCGTTATATAGGTGTTATATTTCGATAGGAATTTCATGGCACATCTAGTGTACCTCGTTATAAGCGAAACCTCGTAATACCCGTGTTCGTTATATAGAGTCTACTGTATATCAATCGTAAAGGTGCAAAAATCTAAATCCTATATTAAAATCACCCTCAAGACCCATGACCCCCCCACCCCGAAAAAAATTTCTGGATCCGCCACTGGGTTGAACTTCATATTGAAATACGTAGATAAGTTGGCAAAAGACAGCATTTACAGTGGCGACGAAGCCTTATATTGGACTTCAAGAATGCATAACCATAACTAAAGTCAAGCTACATGATAACTGGAAACTTCACTGAAATCAATACTGTCTTAATCTTCCGACAAGGTACACTCTTGTACATCCAAAAATCCCGAAATATGATTGGCATAAAAATTTAACAATAAGTACTATAAGTGACTTGGATCATATATTTTTTGCATGTGACAATTATGTGATACAAAGAAATAAATTGAATATTCAACTATTGCAAGAAAACGTTTATCGTCCGTTTAATCTTATGAAATTACTAGCTCTGAACAAGAGCTAGTAAGTTCATAAGATTAGTTGGTTTTAAGTAAATATTAAGTAAGGAGGAAAACTATTTGGAAAAAGCGAGGTCCAGGAAGAAGAAGAACATCCTGGTTAAAGAACTTCAATACCTGGTTCAACACAACATCTGTGCAGATTTTCCGCGCTGCTGCAAATAAGATAGAGATTGCCATGATGATCGCCACCATTCGTCACGGATAGGCACGTCAAGAAGAAGATCCTTAATTGTTCCATTAGGTTCGTAATAGTCTTGGTGTATGGTAGGTTTGGTTAGGCGTTAATTTTAGGCAGTCCCGGATTAAGAATCTTGAGACTCCTAGGCAACCAAAGCTATGAGGCCCCTTAAAAAACCTAGGCTTCGAAATATTCAGAGTATTGTAGATCGCAGTTCTTCTGCTCGTAGTAAGCAAAATTATTTCTTTGGGATTTTAAGAACTCCAAAAGGGAATTTAGAAGTTGAACTGCAGTTTGAAGTTCAACCTCTTCTCTCTATAATGATTTACTGACAGCGTTGATGCGTTCTAAAATTGTTGCCCAAAATTCATCCATTATGAATGTTTCTTTTTTTGACATTGACATTTCTTTCAACAAACACTTAACCTCATGAACTGTTTTAGCTTTCTGATTAGTGTCTTCAGCAAGGGTATAAAGAGCAGATTTGAAAGCGTTGTAACCTTTAGACAAAGGTCTTGTTGCATGTCCGCTTGCAGTCCATATTGTGCTGCTTGTTCTTCTAAAGACTAGCTCGTGGCGAATAAGATCGCTAGTGGAGTTTCATTTAGGCATTTGGTCGTAACTTCCCAACGGTCGCGGTGGGCAGAGGCTGAAAAAAAGTTGTACACGGACTGAATAAACCCAAAATACGATATTCCATTTGAGGGAGAATACGTTACCCAATCTCTTTTAATTTTTGTTCCACTGATATCTATGTTTTCGAAAAACAGATTGTGTAGAAATCTTGTAATGGCTTCAAAATTTGTTTTTTATGCTGAAAAACTTCCATCAAGGGTTTTACATTCTCAAGACCTTTCCCAATCCAAAACTTCCGTACTTCTTCAGTTAGTGTATTCCGTAATCCGATGTTTTTAAATTTAGGACACGATTTATCTTTAACTTCAATTTCTAACTTATTTTCGGTTTCTGGTTATTTAACTTCTTGAACTGGAATAGAACTGTCGTTACATGTTATTTCATCTGCTTCATTTACGGAAGCTGTTTCCCTCAGTTATTTCTATTTCATCAATGCATTTTCATTGGTTGCATCTTCACTAGGATTTCCGTGTGAAACTGAGTTTAAATAAGTTTTGGTTCTATTTTGGATCTTGCTTAAGGATCTTTTTATTTCTAATGATTTTTCTTGCGTTTTTCTGCTCCACTTTCGAATTTTATTTTCTTATTTTCATCTGTAGTACTTATTGTTCCTTCTACCAAAGGGTAGCGATTTAATAACATAAGTACCATTAGCGATTTATTCTCACAGCATAGACTTCCTATGTGAACAAAAGCGTGCATTGCAATGTAGTTTTATAGGTCCACGATCACTTTTGAATATTGCGCAATATTTGAATTTTTCAACATAATATGATTTATATTAATTTTAATTATTTTTTTTTGTTTTGGACCCTGCGGCTTTGCCATTAGGCACTGATTTTAGGAAATGTTGCTGGCTAAATGGGCATAGTTCCCAAAGGCAATAAAAGAGGAAAAAATCCAATTCTTTTGTGCTCGGTTTTGATCTCTCTTTCTATTCTACACGAGATTCTGTGCTCATGAACTCATGAGAAAATATTTACTAATCATACAACAATGTCTTTTTCTTCTTAAGGTGCCTCTTCGTTTCGGATGTTGGCGATCAGCATGGCTATCCTAACTTTGCTTGTTGCTTTTCTGAATAGTCCGGTTGTCGATGTATTAAACCACTTTCTCAGGTTTTGAAGCCAAGATATTTTTCTTTTCTCTGGTCCTCTCTTTCCAAATACCTTGCCCTGTAAAGAATGAGTTGCAACAAGCCATGTCTCTGTTCATTCCTCAAACATGGCCAATATATTCTAGTTTGCGCTTTTTGATGGTGTTAATAATCTCACATTCTTTGGCTTTTCTACGTAGGATCTCAACATTAGTCACACGATCCACCTACGGTATTCTTAAAATGCGTCTGTAACACCACATCTCAAATGCCTCTAGTTTTCTTAAAGAAGCTTCAGAAAGTGTCCAAGCCTCTACTCCGTGTAATAACGTGGAAAATACATAGCACCTGATGATAGAGACTTTGGTAGCAAGTGGTAAATCGTGACTTCTGAAAAAAGATGTCATCGTTATGAATGCTGATCTCGCTTTTCCTATGCGTTGTCTTATTTCACTATCCAACAATGTGTATTTTTTACTAAATCATACCTATTAAAAATATTTGGAATCTTACGTCACCTTTGTTTTTATTGCAAAGTTATGGTGTTTATTTCTGAAAAAGATGTATTTATGGACATCATAAATAGTCCTGTCGCCAGGGGGGGTACAACGGCCTCGTTAATTCAGATGGACTTACTCAAGTTTTTTTTATGTATTTTGACCCGTAGAACACGAATTTTTTGGGTAACAGTTGATCCGGATGTCGATAAGATTGTTATAGACCAAGAACTTGAGGAATCAAATAACAGCGATTTTTGGCAAAACAAAACACTATTTTGTATTTTTTGGGCCATTTTAAGTAAAAAATATTTCTACAAGTTTTTTCGTAGGATGCACAGTTTTCGAGATAAACGCGGTTGAACTTTAAAAAAATCGAAAAATTGCAATTTTTGAACCCGAATAACTTTTGATTAAAAAATAAAATAGCAAGTCTGCTTACCGCATTTAAAAGTTTAAGTCAAATTATATCGGTTTTGATTATTTCCATTGGTAAAAATTTATTTTTTTATTGTTTAACAAAGCTATAAACACGTAGGGTTTCCCGTGCTTTTACATGTGTTTTAACGCATGTAACGTAGAAATAGTCTTGATTGCACTAGTACCTATTCTACCTACTCGTTCGATTTTAAATGAGAAATCATAGAAACATCACTCACGCACTAGTTGTTTGTAGCTTTGTTTAACAATAACACAATAAATTTTTAGCAATGCAAATAATCAAAACCGACATAATTTGACTTGAACTTTCAAAGGCGCTAAGCAGAATTGCTATTTTATTTTTTAATCAAAAGTTATTCGGGTTTAAAAATTGCAGTTTTTCGATTTTTTGAAAGTTCAACCGCGTTTATCTCGAAAACTGTGCATCCTACTAAAAAACTTGTAGAAATATTTTTTGCTTAAAATGACCCAAAAAATACAAAATATTGTTTTGTTTTGCCAAAAATCGCTGTTATTTGATTCCTCAAGTTCTTGGTCTATAACAATCTTATCGACATCCGGATCAACTGTTACCCAAAAAATTCGTGTTCTACGGGTCAAAATACATAAAAAAAACTTGGGTAAGTCCATCTGAATTAACGAGGCCGTTGTACCCCCCCTGGCGACAGGACTAAAAAATATGTCTATAAAATATTTTATTTCCAGCATAAAACAGATTTCATCAAAAATACCATTTAAGTTTATTAGTTGTAAATCTTGTATCTACATAAAGAAACTAGAAATACATATTTACCAACATCCCATTCAATCTGAACAGATGTTACAATTTTCTGTGTTCAGAAGAACCAATGATGGGTTAAGACAGTAGCACTTCATCTAACCCGTAGACAATAATTAAAGTAGATATCAAATAATTAAGAAAATGTGTCTCTTACCTGAATTGCTGTCCTCTTTACTTCGATATACAACCAATTATCCGTAGTAAACGCAATAGCAAGAAGAGCGACAGCTATGATGGAGGTAATAGTCGCCAAACTTAAAGTAACTGCCGAACAAGGCATTGTTAATAATCAAAATTTGCACAGTAAAAAGTCCACAAAATCACAGGAATTTTAACACTAGGTCACACGATGAACTTTATTCAGGCGTCTGATGGCCCGGGGGCATGGTATTCGTCGGTGAAGAGGTCCACGAAAATGATTTTTTGCGGGTTTGAGTACACGTTGCGCTGCGGACGGAGTGCTCGAAAGTAGTTCTTCGGATTGTAGATGACACTCGAACTCCGGGCGAGCCAAAGCCAAGGAAGCCGAAGGCAGGGAACAGGTTTCTCGGTGTTGTGTACCTGCGCAAGAAATGGACAGGGACGTACACAAGAAATTTTTAAAATTCGTATCATATATGTAATAATAATAATTGTGAGACACATTAATGCGAAAGTAGGAAGTGAAGACATTTATTTATATAAATATACCAGGGCCAAGAGCCTGCATAAAGAAAATAATGACAACGAAAAAAAAAACAAATAGAATTTTCAGGAACATAAACTTAAGATAGTAATTTGATCATTGATCATAAAATATGTATGTACATAATAATATGTAAATGTTATTAACCTGGATCTTTCCTGATACGAATAGAACAACAACAAACACAAAAACCGACAGAAATGGAGATAATAGCAGTATCTAATAAAAGACCTAAAAAATAATAAAAGTACCGAAGAAAGCAGAGTGCCAGCAGAGATATTAAAGGTAGGAGGAAATATACAGAAAATTAATGACAGAAAGTAAAAATTTAATAAGGTAATAGAATTTGGGTAGCTTGGAGTAACAGTTATAAATGGAGACTGAGATAGAGAAATAGAAAAACAGTTTATAAAGGTAGCAAAGCAGTAGGATCATTAAACGCAATGATGAAGGCAAAAAACGTGTCCAGGATAGCCAAGATTCGAACTCATGAAACAATAGTGAGACCAAGGGTTGTATGTATATGAAACTTGGACAATGAATCGAACAAAAGCAAAAAGCTAGAGATTTTGGAGAGGAAAATCTTAAGAAAAGAGTAAAACACACCAAGATATAGTGGATATTATGTATAAGAGACCTCAAATAACACAAAAAATCAGGTCGCAGAGAGTTATATGGTTGGGGCCTGTTTCACGAATGTCACAAGAAAGAAAGTTTCTAATGTTTTGCAAGACGGAGAAAACAATGGAAGAAAAGAAGAGAGAGACTATGAAGAAAGTGGTCTGATGCCATCCGAACTGACATAGAGGAAATGCGTACAACAAGGGACTGGAGAGAACAAGTGTAGGACCGGAAAAGTGGAAGAATCTAGTCAATACTATAAATACCTAAACGATGAACTTTATTCAGGCGTCTGATGGCCCGGGGGCATGGTATTCGACGGTGAAGAGGTCCACGAAAATGATTTTTTGCGGGTCTGAGTACACGTTGCGCTGCGGACGGAGTGCTCGAAAGTAGTTCTTCGGATTGTAGATGACACTCGAACTCCGGGCGAGCCAAGGAAGCCGAAGGCAGGGAACAGGTTTCTCGGTGTTGTGTACCTGCGCAAGAAATGGACAGGGACGTACACAAGAAATTTTTAAATTTACGATCATTAATTCTAATTTTCATTAGAACTCGAAAAGATAAGTAAAGCAACTACAAGAAAAAATCGAATACATAGAGAAATACAGTAAGAAGAAAAACCTGATAATGTCAAGATTTAAAGTGGACACAAACGATGATAGAAATGGAAAGTTTCATATTCAGAGAACTACAAGTAAAAGTGAAATTAAGGAATGCCACAAACATTAGGGAGAATCTCTGCGTTATAGAAACAGAAACAATGATTGAAAAAACAGATATTGAAAAGCAAGAGCAAGTTAAAAACCACAACGACTGCATTTACATAAAAAGTGACCTAACGATAAAAGTAAAAGAAATACAGAAACAAATAAGCAAAGTGACGAAAGAAGAAAGAGAAAAAGGAAAAATGGCAAAAATATGATAAACAATTTAACAGTAAACGGTAGAGTATGGAGATCGGATGAAAAGAAAAAACAGCTATACGAAGTAAAAAAAGAAGAATCTGCGCAAGGGAGGTCAAATAAATAGTAAACAACAAAGGAAAAATGTGAACTAATTGGAACAGTACCAAAAAAAAATGTGTGTGTACTTTGTACGCACGTAAGAAGTTATACTTCTATTATATAATTTCAAAGAAATAAATATACTTAACAGGTTATTTGTCTTTTATTTAAATATTAAACTAACTTTCTTACCTACCACTTTTAAAATTTTTTTATTAAAACGATACCAAAAATTAAAAAAAAGAGAATATGAATCGTCCGGGATTTCAACCCGGGACCGCTCGATCTCCGGTCACACGCTCTACCACTGAGCTATATTCCCTTTGCTTTGACAGGTTACAAGTTTTATCATACACACTGACAAATTTAATAGACCAAGTGAAGTATACAAAAATACTTTAAATATACTATACTTACTATTATTATAAAATATCTTATTCCCGAGCAAGACAAATCCAAAGACACAAAAATTATAATAAATAATACATTTACTAAAAACAGTAATATATCCTTTTAATGACTTATTTGCGCTGATAGCGCTGATACATACATATCTTGAAAGATTAGCAACGAACTACATACTGTCTACGTGCGCATGCGCCCGGGATTATAAAATTTCACTCTCGATCGTAAAGAAGTATAACTTCAATATGACATAAATATAATTGTGGAAGATATGAATGCGAAACTATGGAAGAGAAAATATTTATGTGAATATAACAGGGGGTAAAAGTCTACACAAAGAAAGTAATGACAATGGAAAAAAAACTAATAGAATTTTCAGTAGAACACGATTTTAAGATAGTAAGTACACAACTTAATCATAAAGATGTACATAAATAACCTAGATCTCTCCTGATGGAAAAACATGAAACCAAATAGATCATTGAAAGAAAACTCAATAGATCCCTGACTGATTGCGAAGCTACAGAGGAGCAGATGCGGATAGTGATAATATATATTGACAATAGTTAAACTTAAGCAGGAAATTCCCGATCAACCAAGATAACAAACACAAGAAACAGAACAACAACAAACACAAAAACCGACAAAAATTGAGATATTAAAGATAGGATAAGATATACCTACTGCAGGAAAAAGGCAACTCGGCTTATAAAAAAAAGAATGTGTGTGTGTACTTTGTACGCACGTAAGAAGTTATACTTCTATTATATGATCTAAACGAAATTAATATACTTTTTATTTATATTTTGTTTAAATATTAAACTAATTTATACTTACTACTTCTCAAACATTTTTATTAGAACAGTGCCAAAAATTAAAATAATAAAAGAATAAAACACACACAAACACATTAAACAAGCCACAAATGATGTCTGAACATTAATTGTCGAAAAATTTTTAAACTAAATACGTATTTTCTGAAAATACAATTATATAATAAATATACTTACAATCATAAAATGTATTAAAAAAAAAACAAAAAAGAAAGTTTCTATTGGGACTCGAACCAGCGCTGATAAGCGCGGTTGGTATTGGAATTCATTCGCCTTCAACGCTTAGCCACGGACACTATGTGTCATTATTTACGAAGATCGACTAACTAAACGGATTAAACTTGTAATATTTTGATATCTTGAAAATTGATCAAATTATTTTAATTTTGAATTGAAAAAATACAACAAAACATAGAGTAAGAAAACAATATATTAGGTGAATATTGATAGAAATTTTGATGGTAATCAAATTATATAAATAAAAGTATTACATACTATGTATTTTGGCAGATCAAATAGGTAGGGTTATACCCATGATACATTAACAATTATTACGTACCTGTTGCTTTTAAAAACTATTTAAAAGTCACTACAATATTATAAACTTTTTTGTTTCTGTCCTCACAACAATAAAACTAATATATTATACATTTGTTTACCTTTACCTTTACCTCCAAACCACAGCTGTCCTACAGCTGCCATATCGGATAATTTTTGACATGTCATTTGAACATCCAATCAGAACAAAGTTATAATGCGCATGCGCCGGGCTGATAGGTTTTAACATATAAAAAATCACCCTCTATCGCCGGTAAAGAAAATCTCAAAGAATCAAAGAAATCAAAAAGAAAATATCAAAAAAATATGAGAAAACAAAAAAGGCCCGAGCAATGGAACTGGAATACAGCACTCATCTGCCCAATTCACAGGAAAGGTAGTAAAACTATCTGTGAAAATTACAGAGGTATCGCACTGTTAGAAGTGGTATATAAAAGGTATTGGTAAAAATTATAAGAACTACAACAAAAGCCTATGAATAAGAGATAATAGAAAAATACCAGGCTGGTTTCAGACAGGGAAGAGCAATAACCGATCAAATATTTAAGCTAAAATTATTACAAAACAACAGTTAGGTATGATTAAAATCTAGGTTTGCACATGCTTTTTATTGATTTTGAACAGTCCTACGACTCTATAACGATAAGAGCAATGATACCTATTACTAGGAATGTCAGAGAAACTGATACCTACGATTAGTTAAAATGACGCTAACCAATACAATACAACAACAAATCAGAGGGGAAAATGCAGATTATATCGTTGTTTATTGCTCATTATTTGGCTTATATATTGTATATAAAATTGAAAATAACAGGAAATAAAACAACGCAATGTTTATACGAGGAGAAAGAAAAATCACTGAATTCACTATTACTCTACACTTTCGTGATAACTTCCAGTAAATCTTGCCTTTCTCTTAGGTCTGCTGTTTGTTTTGTTGGATACTGTCACTTTTTCTGGTTCGTGATGGGTACTTTCGTGAAGCTCATACGCTGGCTTCAATCTGTCTATGGAAATTGTTGTTTCTTTTCCATTTACACGGACGACAAAAGTCTTGTCACCTCGTTTGACTACAGGAAAAGGACCGTGATATGGGGTTTCTAAGCTGCTTTTGATTGTATCACGGCGGATGAAAACGTGAGAGGTGGTTTTCATGTCTTTGAAAATGAAGGTGCTTTTGGATTCATGATGCGACGGTTGCGTAGGACGGAGGTTTTCGAAATGGTTTCGAAGCGTTTTAGGTACCTATATGTGAGCACTGTCGTCGGTGTTTCTTTGTGACGAAAACAATAGTTCACCTGGCAAACACAATGGTTCTCCGTACACGAGTTCGGCGGCTGAAGTACCTAAATCTTCTCTCGAATCTTCTTTTATCGAACTAAAATCAAACAATTTGAGTCTGTGGAAATTATCAAAAATTTCTAAAATGTAATTTTATCCTAAATGAAGTAACCAGTTCAGAATTTCCATTGTTTTGTAAATTCAGTTTAGTATGTATAGGTATATTGAATACGGCCCTGTTCTTATATTATTGTTGTAGAAAGTTATAGCATACAGCATAAAGAAAATTAAAAATTAATAGGTATTCAATATTATTTACCTATCCGTGATGTTAGTTGCATAACTTAAGAAAATGGTTTCACAAAATTAATGTTAATGTTATGTTATGTTCTGTTCTGTTCACCGAAGTGAACTGGGTCTTAATAAATGGTATGAAAAAGGGAAAAGAGCATGGCGGAAAGTACCTAAATGTTACATCAAGGTGGAAAAGCTCATAAGGATACTAGAAATTTTGCAGAGGGTAAAACTGCAATTTCAAGGAATCTATTACTTGCAAGGAATGGGTTGGGGTACCATATTAGCATACCTAGCAGGATCGAAATGTTGAGAAACGTTATGAGATACTTATTCTGATCTCATAGTTTATAATGGAGAGCAGAATTAAAATTACCTACACACAGTATCCCATTGGTAATACCGGTTGCATACGTTAAGGAAATATACTTATGATCTGTATTGCTGGTTGTATACTGTTGAGGAACAGAATAATACTTTTGAACATAATTAAAAAACATAAATTTTCAGATATATTTAAACATATTTAACTTTTTATGTATTTTACCATATGTATGATTGTATACAAAACAATAATACCGAATTTGGATTACACGTATACTTAATATTTTTATATGCTTTGTGCTTACGGGGCCGACATTGGAGACAGGATCACGCAATGTTGCCAAAAATTAATTATTTTATCAAAGAATGCAATCGACAACATTCTTTAGTCCGCATATTTTTTTAAAGATGGAGTATGTTATTTATTTTACCTTTAAGGGGAAATACGTAAATAAGAAGAACAGTAAACATTTTTATCAAAATCCAGTTTTTATTGACTAATTATCGATGAATCAAATTAGATAAAATTTAATAAATCGACAAGACAAAGAATTTTCTCAAATATATAAATATGTCTATAAATGTCTTAAATGAAGAAAATCTTAAATAAAAATCGACAATAAGCACCGTTTAAAGGAAATATTAAATACTATAGACATACATTTTCTTATTCTTATTCATTTCTGTATCGACTTTTCGTCTTATTTGGATGACGTTAGTCGTATTGATTCCGCTGCATTGTAAAATCTGACATCGCTGTAAAAAGCGTCACAAAGCAAAGGAACATGTCGGACCAGACTGTTCACAGCTGAAATTTGTCGCGCAGTAAGAAGTTCGTTTGTTGTTAAACTTGTATGTAAAATCTATAAAATCGTACAAAATGAACGGTGAAAATGGTGACGATAATTGGTTAACGGGTTGGGAACAACAGTGTGCAGATTCCCTAAGAGAACAACCAAATTTTGAACAGAACTTGATAACAGAATCCAGTAATTATCAAACTAGAATATGGTCTTCCTTTCAAGATTCTGCAACAGCCGTGGCACAGCTTTATAGAGGTAAGTGGGATTTATAAAAAGTAGAATTCAAGGGGTATCCATGGGCGTTTTGAAGATATTTTTCCGACATTTTGCGTTTTGTTGACATTCTGGTGTGGGAGCATACTTGGCTTTCAACATACACCATCATCAATACCAAGTCAAGTGCATTCATCACCAGATAGCAAACGATTTCTTTGCATTATCCCTTTTGTAATCAAGGAGATATTTTAATAAATTCTGCATAATTAACATTGGACCATGGCAAAATCAGAATTCATAATATTGGTAGGAATTTGACCTTGTAAAATACACAGCAAAGGAAGTTCAACTATTTTTATGATTATATTATGAGTTTGTGGCACAAATTAAATAATTATAACTTAATAACAAGAAGCATTCATGATCTGTTCAAAAGAACTGCAGTACAATAATCCAAGATATAGGTAAAAAAATTAATTCCCTAAGCAATTCTTTGTGGCAGATTCTTTCATTACCACTGAGTGAATGTTAAATACTGGACAGATTTTGTTTAAAATGTATAAAAGATTGATAACGATATAATAATAGATAATACCCTAGCAATTCTTACAGAAAATGCAAACCTAAAGGCCCCTCATTCACGTTGAGATCAGTATCAATACATGTTGCAAGTATCAGTATCGCTATACAAATCTCATAGTGTATTTGGCTGTCTTAGTATCGCTGTATCAATATCACAACTCTATCTTCATCGTCTACAACTATATCGCTGTCTGTATCACTGTTGTGAAACAGATACAAATCTCATGATACGTGTGTCACAACTTGTCACAATACATGTATCGATACCGATCTCAAAGTGAATGATGCCCCTAATGAAAAACCCAAGTCATATAGTATCTCTAGATGAAAAAAATTTATAACAATGGATGATACAACTGATAGCAAATAATACAAAACCTCAGGACAGGTTAAAATAATAATGAACTTGTGAAACATGTGAGTTGTAGATTGGACTAATAAATCTGTAATTAGTATGAATTAATAAAGTACTAGCATTGTTTATATAGGGAGATAGTTAGTCAGTCCAATAGATAAATATGTTTGATATTGAGACAGTCACCAGATGTCCCCACAATTTCTGTCACTGTCGCAACGTCAAAATGCATAGACACCAAGTTGGATATGATCCTATTCATAACACCCCAACTCGCATACATATTAAGAAAAATAAATATATTTTAGAAGAGTATATTTAGAAATTGAATTCATGATGTCATGCTACTATATATTATACAGTAAGAGTCACCGTACTAGACACATGGGTATGTACCTAATTGCTATGCTTATGAGCTAATCCGGTCCGTTCTCAGATGTGACTTTCATCCCTGTCATGTTACTGTCAAGAAACTATTCAAAATAATTGTTTTTTGATACAAAAAATACATTAGTTTATAGTATTATTACTCTGTTCTAAAATAATTTTATTCAAACGCCAAGAATAGTACAATACTTTAAAGTTTTTACAACTTTTCTGACGTTCTAAACGTCACTTGACATAAAAATAAACATTGCAACAAGTGAAGGCTCCAGGACTGTAATAGCTCAACGTTCCTATGTGTCTACTACGGTGGCTCTTACTGTATATGTAATAGCATGATATCATTACAGTGGAACCTCAATTATCCGTCTCTCCATTAACCGTCACCTCTGTTAACCGTCAGGGTACATACAGAAGTTGTATTGACCACATAAGCAAAAATTTTAATGTAAAAAAATAAAAAAAGTTAATTTGATTTGTGATGAGGACACAAACTGCTATCCACTGCTGACAGATAAAGAAATCGTTGAAATGGCAACAAAGGTGGACCAGACAAATTCAGAAGCTGACACAGACTTGGAATTTGACTGTAGCTGTGTTGATGGACCTATTTTAACTGACAAATATTTGCGTAAATAATCTAGAGAAGCTGCATAGCATATGCAATAATTCATCGAGTGGTATTCTCGACAAGAAGAAGCCAATAAAGACGATTCCATGGTCTTATACCGATTAAGAAATTCAGCCGTCGCAAAATGTGAAGCAACAGTAAAACAAAGATTTCAGAATATTTTAACCTTTAACTACCCGCGCATCAAGTTATAACATAACTACACGCGTGGCGTACTTTGTACGCCACAAGAAAGTACACTTAAAAACAGCGGATTTGTTTAATTTTTTTTGAAAAAATACACTTAGTTGTTTGTTATAAACCTTATTCGGCATCAGTGAATACTTGGAGTTCCTTTTCAGTAAGCCAATTGGGATTTATAACTGGAATCATGGAATAACTGGATTCCATGATGAATAAAATTACTAATCAAAATTTTTTTTAAATGTGATTTTTTACAGGAGAAAAAGTATTGTTTACAAAGAAAAATATATTTTTTGCCATAATGACTAAAAAACAATTAAAATATGTACTTATATTACGACTTATAGTAATATAATCCTGGGGTATATTGTCCACCACCGGAAACAACAAATAATAAAATGTAAATTACGATCTTTCCAGAACGCCGATTATAACGAAACTAAAACTAAATTGTAAAGCACATTCCAGTGATAGGTTAGAAAAATAAGCAAGGTCAAAAATTAAATTTTTAAATATATTTCCAGTAGAATTCTTATATCTGGCGTACAAAGTATGCCAGCTCGTGTAGTTAAAGGTTAAATTGATTCGATTGTATGAACACAAATCCCTCTTATAGTGTCAAACAAACCATACAAATGAAATTTGAGAGTTGTACTATGAGTTTATAATTTTTCATAATCTTCTGTTAACTGTCTTTTTGATTATCCGTCATACCCTTGATCCCGTGCCCTGGTGTAATTCAATTTCTAAATATATTCTTCCATATATATTTATTTTTCTTAATATGTATGCGAGTTGGGGTGTTATGAATAGGATCGTATCCAACTTGGTGTCTATGCATTTTGACGTTGCGACCCTGACAGAAATTGTGGGGACATCTGGTGACTGTCTCAATTTAAATCAAACAAATTTTCATATTGGGCTGACCAACTATCCCTACATAAACAATGGTACTAGATCAGCGTTTCCCAACCGGTGGGTCGCGACCCACTAGTGGGTCGCGGGCAGATTTCAGGTGGGTCGCGGCTCTTATAGTAGCTGAGTGACGTACAAAAAAAACCAAAAAAAAAGAATGTGTGTACTTTGTACACACGTAAGAAGTTATACTTCTATTATATGATTTCAACGAAATCAATATACTTTAAACAGTTTCTCTACTACTTTCCAAAAATTTTTATTAAAACAATACCAAAAATTAAAAAAATAAAAGATTAAATCACACACAAACACATTGAAAAATGCCACAAATGATTTCTGAACAATAATTGTTGCCAAAAATTTTAATTAAATACGTATTTGCTGAAAAAAATTATATAATAATATACTCACAATCATAAAATCTCTAAAAAAAATAAAAAATGATATAACTTGCATTGGACTTGAGCCTACTTCCCGTATATCCCGCCGTACGAGAGTCGAAGCGATTTCAAACTGCACCACCTTCGCGTATATAAGTCATGTGGGAATATACACAAACTGTACAACTTTTTGACATTTTGTTTATATGAATTTTTATTAGTTTGATTTTTGTCGAATTAAAATACAACAATATATAGAGTAAGAAAACGTTACATTAGATGAAAATTTGTAGAAAGTTTGTTCGTAATCAGATTATGTAAATTAAGGCATTGCCTACTAGGGGTATAGCATAGCAAGTACTAGGTAAGTACATTATTTTTTTTACATTTTCCAAATAGGTATGAAGATAATTTTTTATTGGAATACAACTGAAACATTTAGAAATACGTACCTGTGGCTTTTCAAAACTATTTAAAAAGTCACTATAATTATAAATTTGATTTTATTTCTGTCCTTAAAACAATAAAAACTAATATATTATACAACATTTTTGTTTACCGATAACCTCCATATTGAACAATTATTGACAGATCATTTCAACACCCAATCAGAGCCCGTATAAAGACTAATACCAAACTGTCGGTGTGCTCATGCGCGCAGATCAATATAAATTCACCCTCAATCTCAATCGCGCCTAAAGAAGTATAACTTCAAAAAACCAAAAAAAAACCAAATATTTGACCTTCAGTAAGAATCCAATAAATGACACTAGTATCACAATAAACGGTACCCAACTTGAAAAAGTAAACGAATACAAATACTTGGGAACCCTTATCAATGAAACAGGTGACCAAAATTACGAGATAAAAAGACGTATTGAAATAATTGCCAGGTCTACTTTTATAAAAATGAAAAAATTATTTTTTAATCGTGATACATATTAGTATTCATCTACGAACTAGAATGTTAAAATGCTATGTATTCAGTACTTTGCTCTACGGTGTTGAGTCATGGACTCTTAAACAGAGGAATATTAAAAATCTTGAAAGCTTTGAGATGTGGTGCTACCGCCGTATACTAAGAATAAGTTGGGTGGATAAAATTACAAATGAAGAAGTAATACACAGAATAAATAACGAGCCAGAAGTTCTACTGAATATAAAAAAGAGAAAACTTGAATACTTAGGCCACCTGATGAGAGAGGACAAAAGTACACATTCCTACAAAATATAATGCAAGGAAACATCCAAGGACGAAGAAATCCAGGCCGTAGAAGAATGTCCTGGATGAGAAATTTGAGAGAGTGGTTTGGCTGTACCACTAACGAATTGTTCAAAACAGCAGTAACTAAAATTAGAATCGCCCTAATGATATCCAATCTCCGATAGGAGAGGCACTCAAAGAAGAAGAAGACGTACACAGTACAGAATAGTGTATCATCATGGGTGAGGGATGGGTCGCGAATTTTAAAAAACATCAGAAGGTGGGTCGCCAGACATAAAAGGTTGGGAACCACTGTACTAGATGATCTACAAATATAGTCAAGAAAGGAAAGCAAATATATAACGAGTTTATTACAGCTGTCACTGTTTCTTGCATCCTATCTTCCAAAGCTTGAGTTGGTTCCAGTCATCTGCTTGAAGACCCCTAGCATCCATTGCACCATTTACTTCTTGTTGCCGCAATCTTCTTGCTCTTCCCTTTTTTCTCCAGTTGGTGGGGATCCATTTTAACATTCTCTTTGGTCATCTTTGATCATTCACCTTCCAAATGGTCATACCAATGAATATAGACTCTCATAGAAGAATTCTACACTGTAACTTCTCAGCATCGCATTTGGGTTCGACATGGTGTAGAACGCAAATGCTAACAATGCCCACCCACCATTTGAAGTGACAAATAACCATGACAATTTCTCTGATTTAAACTCTTCTTTTATTAGTGTGTATATTCGTTGGTCATACAATTTCAGTTTTTTGTATTCTATAGGTTCAGAATGCCAATGTCTATGTCTGTAAGCTTTCTGATTTCAGTAATCCTTATTCTGTCTCTTCTGGTGATTTGGTAACTTCTACACCAATAAATCATTTCCATTGCTTTTATTTTGGATGTGTCTTTTTTATTTATGATCCAAAGCTCTGAACCAAATTTAGCAATACTTTCTATGAAACTTTTGTATATCTTCATTTTTGTTTTTCGAGTGATGTGGTTATTCCACAGTATACTATTCAGTTGACGGATTGCTGAATTACCTTGACCAATTCTAGTAGCTCTATTTTTTTTGCATCCTGACTGTTGAGATAATACTATCACAACATGACAATAGGATGTTCATATAGGACGTCCTAGACAAAGAGGGAGACTGTAGTTACTATAGATGCTGGTTCTAAATTAAGTGTGAGGTTATCTACCTGTACCTGTAATCAAAGGTGAGAGGGTTTCTATAACTATGGTGCAAAAGAGTTTTTACGAAGGATACTAAATAATTTATTGCACAGAAACAAAAAACTGGAAAATAACTAGGAAATGAAGGGAAAACAAAACAATACTTACAAAAAAGAATCAAAACAAAATGAGCATCCAAAGAAAACAAAACTACTATATATACTACTATATTACTTACTAGTATTAGTCTTTTGAAATGTCTGTGTGTGCACACTATACTGTCTATCAACACATCAGCTGGTACCAAATTCCTGGCTGTGGAAGTACGGCAACATTGCACCGTTGCAGTTGGTTATAATAGCAAAATAATTGCTATCACAGGTGATGCAAACTGGAACACTTGTTCGCACAAAAAACTGCTCGATTGCTGCTCAAACTAAGGCACAATCTTTTTCAGCGCAACTGCTTGCTCACACTTTGAGCGCTACGAGCAAACGGGGTATTGCTCTGAGGTCGACTAAATTTTTCACTTTTGAGTGAGACTGGCAACGGGGTTGTTGCTTGAATCTTGCTTGAGAACACACTGACTTAAAAAGGTCCACACTGGTCCATGGTGCCAAGAGGAAAGCGGGGGAGGCACTTTAGGTCTCGAAGAGAAAGTCTTTCCAGAAACATGTCTTTTGAGGCACACACATTAAAAACTAAACACTAACTTGTCCTTTGTACATATTTGCACTGTTGACAGTGTTGCATTCAAAAATAGAGTTAGATTTAAAAATATTTCTAACTATTTTTCATGTTCGAATAATTATTAGAACACTGACCATCCTTTGTAATTTTTACACTGAGAGATTTATAGATATCAGTATTTTCGCTTTGTGTCACCATTTTGTGTTTTGTTGACATTCTGGTGTGGGGCTTACTTGGCTTTCAACACACACCATCAATACGAGTGCATTCATCACCAGATATTAAATGATTTTTGTGCCTTATTCCTCTTGTAAACAACAAGAAATAAACCAGATATTTTAATAAATTATGCATAAATAACATTGGACCATGGCAAAATCAGAATTCATAATATTGGTAGGAATTTGACCTTGTAGAATACACAGCAAAGGAAGTTCAACACTATTTTGGATGTTACGATTATGAGTTTATGCCACAAATTAAATAATTTCAACTTAATAACAATGAACACTGTTGATTTGTTCAAAAGAACTGCAGTACTACTCCTAGATATCACAGAGAAAAAAAATACCTAAGCAATTCTTTGTTGCAAATTCTTTCATTACCATACATAGTCCAGGAACCGAAGCTTTTCACCTCGCAATTTTTACAGAATGGATCGATTTGCTTAAAAATTTGAGAATAAGTAGTGGATAGTCCAAGGATCAAAATCTATATGATTCTGGGTGCGATTGGGATATATGATGAAAGGCGATTTTACCATGGGGGTGCTTGCCACCCCATCTCGGGGGTGGAAATTTTTTATTATATTTTGACCTCAAAAGTTGGCAAAAACATTCATTCTAAGCAAAAAATGTTCTATACATTTTTTTGATAAAATTAATACTTTTCGATTTATTCGCTATCGAAAGTGTTAGTTTTATATCAAAAAAATCAATGTTTTTCGATATATACTCATTTACCATTCACTCAATTTTTGCCATAGAAAAAATTTTTTGAAACCAAGTTCTTTAGAATTAACCTACAGTTTCATATTAACACATTTTTTCGTATATCTGATGCTAATCTTTCTATTCTGAAGAAAATGGCATTTTTTATCAAACTACAAAAAGTCGTTATTCGCATTTAACTCCAATTTTTTTAAAAACTAATCATTCTAAGCCAGTCAGGCTTCTAAAATATATTAATAATACATAAATAAAGAAGAATGAATAAAGCCAATGACTAAAAACACCGATAACTTACATTATTATGCTTCCAATTATATTTCTCCTCTTTTTTTTTTTTCAAAAAAATATATTGATTTTTAACCGTTACCTTTTTAATTTTTATCTTAGAAAGTTTGTTGAAAAAGAATTTTGTACGTTTTGACAAGGTATATAAGACTATTAATATTAAATCCTTTTAAAATTCTCAGTCGCAAAAAGTGGTGACTTTGAAAGGATTGGTAAAGGTGGTTTTTGCATGTTATTACCAGTTTTAATTGTCAATAGCTCACTCAATTTTTACAGCAGAAAAAATATTTGCACAAGTTCTTGGAAATTTAATGAGCTACAATTTCATATTTAAACATTTTTTCGTATCCCTGATGCTAATCTTTCTTTTCTGAAGAAAAGGGATTTTTTACCAAACTCCAAAAATTCGTTATTCGCTTTTAACTTGATTGTTTTAAAAACTAATTATTTTAAGCCGGTTAAACTTCTAGAACCTATTAATAATACATAAGTAAAAAAGACCAAATAAGGTCAGTGACTAATCTTAATTAGGGAGGTAATTAGGGGTTTGCGGCCGATCACTTTTTCGCTGAAAAAAATAGCGACTGACATTCTTTTCATTATAAGTCACTTAATTTTTGAGCTAAAGACTGGTTTTTTATTTCTAGAGATAGATATTTTTAAATACTTCAAATTAGTTTAAACATTTTATCCTCGAAAAATGCATTGTTTTCCCGTCTTTTGACTTTGATACTACAATATTTAGCATTTGACGAAGAAGAGCTAACATATAATAAAGTATAGCTCGATTACTATTGGTCTTGAAGAAAATTTAAAAAAACGCTTTTGTTGATTTATTCACAAGGTACATTTTTGTTAAGCAAAGTTGTTCTGATAAATCGAAAACTTTTTGAGTTATTTGCAGAAAACTGATTAAAAAAATTGATTTTTTCGATATAAAACTAACACTTTCGATAGCGAATAAATAGTGAACTATTAATTTTATCAAAAAATGTATAGAACATTTTTTGCTTAGAATGAATGTTTTTACCAACTTTTGCGGTCAAAATAATACAAAATTTCCACCCCCGACATGGGGTGGCAACCACCCCCATGGTAAAAGCGCCTTTCGGCATCATATAGATTTTGATCTTTGGACTATCCACTACTTATTCTCAAATTTTCAAGCAAATCTATCAATTCTGTAAAAATTGCGAGGTTTTGTCCTATTTTAAGCTTCATTACTTTGACTAACATTGAGAGAATGTTAAGTACTGGACAGATTTTGTTTCAAACATATAAAAGATTGATAACGATATAATAATAGATAGTATCCTAGCAATTCTTACAGAAAATGCAAATCTAAAGGCCCCTCATTCACGTTGAGACCAGTGTCAATACATGTCGCAAGTATCAGTATCACTATACAAATCTCATAGTGTATTGACGGACACGGATTTAGACCAAAAAAGTCGACAGTCACGGCTGCATGCAGCTTGTTTGAGTGTATTTATGATGAATTAGATAGTAGAAACCATGTGGCAGGACTATTTTTTGATCTATCACGGCTTTTGACTGCTTAGACATAACATTAATTCGCAATAAATTATATAACATTGGTTTTAGAGGGATATTTCTAGAATGGGTAATAAATTTCTTAAGTGACAGGAAGAGTGTTAATGTCTTAAAGGATCAATAAAGTATGACTATGACTATGACTATTTGGCTGTCTCAGTATCACAACTCTCTATCTTTGTCGTCTACAACTATATCGCTGTCTGTATCACTGTTGTGAAACATATACAAATCTCATGATACGTGTGTCACAACTTGTCGTGATACATAAATCGATACCGATCTCAATGTGAATGATGCCGATGCCCCTAATGAAAAACCCAAGTCATATAGTATCTCCAGATGAAAAAAATATAAACAGTCAAGAAAGGAAAGCAAATGTATAACGAGTTGATTACAGCTGTCACTGTTTCTTGCATCCTATCTTCCAAAGCTTGAGTTGGTTCCAGTCATCTGCTTGAAGACCCCTAGCTTCCATTGCACCATTTACTTCTTGATGCCGCAATCTTCTTGCTCTTCCCTTTTTTCTCCAGTTGGTGGGGATCCATTTTAACATTCTCTTTGGTCATCTTTGATCATTCACCTTCCAAATGGTCATACCAATGAATATAGACTCTCATAGAAGAATTCTACACTGAAACTTCTCAGCATCGCATTTGGGTTCGACATGGTGTAGAACTTGAAGTGACATTTGAACATTTCAAGTGACAAATAACCCTGGCAATTTCTCTGATTTAAACTCTTCTTCTATTAGCGTCTATACTCATTGGTTATACAATTTCAGTCTTTTGTATTTTATAGTTTCCAGAATGTCAATGACTATGTCCATATGCTTTCTGATTTCAGAAATCATCACTCTATCTCTTCTGGTGATTTGGCAACATCTATGTCAATAATTCGTTTCCATTGCTTCTATTTTGGATATGTCTTTTTTATTTATTACCCAAAGCTCTAAACCATATGTAGCAATACTATATCGCCGCCGCCTACGAAAAGTATAACTCCGAAAAATGCTGTTAAGAGTAGAACTTTCAATGAACGCCGCGAAAAATATTACTTTTGATTATATGATTGTGAAAATTATAATCCCTAATAAAGTGTTAGCGAAGAAATTTATTTTTTGAGGAGTATCAGCAAAAAACATCATTTCTGTTTGTGGGTCCACAAAAATTATAATTACTAAAAAGTTCTCAGAAATAATTGTTTTCGGCAGCAGAAACATAAAGGAAAATAATTGTTTTCGTTGGCATCTATTATGAACTAAATCTTTTCGTTATAAATATTTTACCATAGGTATAAGCGATATAATACAATACTTTGGTATATCCTAAATTTGTGTTGCAAGTGATGTGGTTATTCCAGAGATTAAGTTGATGTACTCGTATTTCTGAATAATTTAGTTGAGTATAATTATTATCTTGACCAACAATTGTAGTAGCTATTTCTTTTGTATTCTCCTTTGTAATGCTTATCCGAGATATTTATAACTATTAGTATTTTTACTTTGTGTCGCCATTTTGCGTTTATTTGACATTCTCGTGTGGGAGCATACTTTGCATCAATACCAAGTGCATTCATCACTAGATAATAAACGATTTCTTAACCTTATCGCTTATCCCTTTTGTAATGAAGGAGATATAAATGAGATATCTTAATAAATTATGAATAAATAACATTGGACCATGGCAAAATCAGAATCAGAATAATATTGGTAGGAATTTGACCTTGTAAAATACACAGCAAAGGAAGTTCAATTATTTTAGATGTTTCTCTTCATAGAAGAGAACTGTTTCAGAACCTTGTTAAACAAATTTAGATATCTCATCCAATCAATAACTTCTTTACAACCAAGATTAGACCCAAGTCAGGACTTCAGAAGCATTCTTCACCTTATCTTCAGAAGTAGCAGAATCAGCACATGATTATTCCAATGGTGGCTCAAGCAATCCCATGGTAACTTTCACATTACACAGTGACTTCACTGAACGTTCCAACTGCCATATAATGAGAAAGGTACCATAAGATTGCGCGAGCCACTAGTGCAGCGGTTCTCAACCACCGTGTCGCGACACACTGGTGTGTCGGAAGAACCTATCAGGTGTGTCGCGAGATTTACGAATACGATATTTTATTTATATTTTTTTACTTATTATAATATACCAATCATGCATTCAACCATTTTTTTTTAACTATTAGGTATATACCACGTTATACCAATCAATAAAGTGACAATCCGTAATTGTTTCTTCTCTATAAGTGTTTTTAAAACTTGAAAAGACATTTGAAAATTCATTTGATGAAACGACATTTGGAACAAAATCATCAAAGCGTTTCCCAAAAACCGCGCGAGTATTTTCAACGTCTACGTTGTTCCATTCAATCATCCTCAGTTATAATAGAAAAACGAATAAAACTCCCAGATAAGGCACTTTTAGCATCATATAAAGTTTCTGAATTGATTGCCAAAAAAACAGAAAGCCCATACTATTGGTGAAGAGCTTATTTTACCGGCATGTAAAGAATTAGTTGCTACAATGTTAGGCCCGGAAGCTGTTGAACAAAAAATATCAAAGATACCTTTATCAAATGACACAGTCCATCGACGTATATTAGATTTATGTCAATCGATATTCAAAGAAATATTAGGGAGGTATTGGCAAATAAACAATTTGCTCCACAACTGGACGAAAGCACGGACATTTCGGGAAAGGCCCAATTGATATATTTTATAAGATTTGTGTACGGACCGGAAATTATTGAACAGTTCCTATTCTGTCGTGAATTGGAAACAATAACCACTGGAGCTGATATATTTTCTACTGTTGAAACCTTCTTTTAGGATCACGGATTTAAGTGGACGGATTTTATTGCGATATGTACAGATGGTGCTGCTGCAATGACGGGAAATGTCAAAGGATTTTTAAGTTTCGCACTAAAGAAAAACCAGTTGATAATAATTACTAATTGTTTTTTACATCGAGAAGCTCTGGTAGTAAAAACTACGGATGGAAGCCAACTGGGTGAAGTTATTCATACTGTTGTTTCTATGATCAACTATATCAAAACTCGTCCGATGAAATCAAGGGTGCTTGAGAAACTTTGTAAAGACATGGGCGCAGATCATAAAGTCTTGTTATTTCATAGTAAAATTCGTTGGCTTTCGAAAGGAAAAATACTAAACAGAGTTTTAGAACTTAAAGACGAACTACTCGAATTTTTTAAAACAGAAGATGGCCAAAGTGATAAAACCCTCTTTGGTGTGCTAAGTTGGCTTACCTTTCTGACATTTTTTATAAGCTAAATTCTTTGAATGCAACTACGCAAGGACGAAAGGAAACCATAATACTCGTATCATCAATTGATAAAATAAGTGCGTTCTCCAAAAAACTTACATTCTGGAACTCGGTTATAGAAAAAAAAAAAACGATTTGACTGCTTTTCCCGAAACCTCTATATCTTTAATTAATTTGAAATCTGAAGAACAGACTCTACTAAAGGAGAGCATGAAAGAGCACTTATGTAAGTTGCAAGAAGGGATAACTAAATACTTTCCCTCTGTCTTGAGTGCTAACTGTGAATGGTTGATTGCACTTATTGAAGTGTATTCTGACACAGTTTTAAAATCAAAATTTTGAGAAGTAGCTCCGGATTTTTTTTGGATTTCAGTTAAGAATGAATATCCAGAATTAGCAAAGAAAGCAGTATCCCTTTTACTGCCGTTTTAGACCTCGTAATTATGTGAATCTGCATTTTCTGCGATGAAAAATATAAAATCTAGCTACCGGTCTCGACTACTTGATGTGGATAGCGAGCTGAGAGTGTGTATGTCTACAATTCGTCCTCGGATAGATATATTTTGCAAAAGTCATCAGGGTCAAATTTCACACTGATTTTATGTATTCTTTCTGTTTTGTTTTTTACTTATGTTCTTACGAAATAAAAAATAATATGCTTAATATATTCATCTGTACTTACCTACCACTAGCAAAAATTTGTACATATAAGGGTGTCGCGAATCTGTAAGGAGTACGTTAGTGCGTCGCTGAGTAAAAAAGGTTGAGAACCGCTGCACTAGTGGAATGTCATCCTGCTTTCCAACCATCGCACATTCAAATTTTTAGCATGTGAAACGAGGGTCAGAAGTACCAGTAACAGGTACCAGTAACGAGGGTCAGTAACATCAATATATTGTGTTTAGGCTCCTGTTATATTTTTTACATTCTCGTAATAAAACTGAAATAATGAATATAGCCAGTTCTTGCGACAGGGGTGGAATGGTGTACCTCCTTTTTGTAACATCTATATTTTTTTACAGATAGGTACTCAGGGGAACCAACAGCTATTTGGGTACAATTTCAAACGGCAGCAGGAACTGTTACTTCCTTATACAGAGGTATGATTTATATATATTTTTTATACATATTTTGATATCTTAAGTAAATTTATACCCCAGGAAACGAAGCCGAATACTGACGTGAAAAATTGAAAAATTACTTCCTGCTACATTTTAAATAGACTATGGTTATCGACTTTTTTATTGCATCATGGTATTTTATGGACATTAATAAAAAAAGGGATTTTTTTCATTCATTTTAATATTGTGAAAAAATTATGTATTGTAGATGAAAACAATCAACAGACGGCTTTTTTGAAAATACTTGCTCTTAAATTGAGACTTTCTGAATTAAAAAATTATAGTTATTAAAAAAAAAACAAAAAAATATGTAAAACATAATGTCACAATATGAGTTTTTATGTAATAATTACTATAATATGTGCAAAAGGTGGGCCCAATCGGTCAAGTAGTTTTTAAACAATTCTATTTGTTTAAGGCCATCGGTACATAATTCGCAAATATTTTACGGCTATCCCTACTTTTTCTGTCTTTACACGGCAAATTACGTGTAGTAAAATTCACACTGGTATGGATATGTAAACATTACTAGAATGTCATTCTACTTGAAAATGTCATCATTAACTTAAAGAGATGGCTTTTGAATGTTCTTGGATAACTGTTATTTGTATAATTGCAAATTATTAATTCAGTTAATAAATGTGATAGTTTTTTCAGTATTCAAGTGTTCAGTGAAGTATTCAAGAAGTATTCAGTGTTTGTAACAATTTATATGTACAACAAAAACTAATACTCAATCGAGAAAAGAGGAAAAGTGTTAAAGTGATTTTTTAATAATATATTGTTACTATGGAACGCTTACAATTTTGAGCATCTTTAACAACAAAATACTTGGATCACAGAATATATTATCCTGATGTATTCTCTGCTTGGATCTTCCACAAATAATACACAATAAATAACTTTTTATTAAGTTCACGTCTTAAATAAATTATTCATCAAATACACTATATTTATATCAATATTATTTAATCAACAACTCAAAAATATTCCCGATGCCAGGTCAAATATTTAAAAAATTGTCACTGTCTGACTGACAATATGCTGACAATATTCTATTCGACTGAGTACGTTGTAAGACAAAGATAGATTTGGAAAATATTACCACGGACATTGTGTTCATTTTTTTCGAATCCTGCAAAAACCAATAAATATTTTTGAAAAATTTAAACGCAGAATGAAAGACTAAATTATTACCGAGGACCGAAAGTCCCTTAAAATAAATAAAAAGTTTATTTTGAATGAGATATTTGAAATTTAAAATCACACTAAATTTTCTCTTAGTTTTCCACCCCTGTAACTTATTAAAATAAACATTATAGAAGTTCTCAGGGGCTTTCGGCCCTTGCTAATAACGTAATCTTTCATTCTGCGTTTAAATTTTTCAAAAATACTTAATAGTTTTCTCAGGATTCGAAAAAAATGAATCCCCATTTGAATAGCATTGCAGCCGAAAATACGTACCCATCCCTTAAGCCATTTGAGAAAAAATGGTAATTTTCAAGGGGCTGTACAGGTGCTTTGTCAATATGTATAACGGCTTTCTTGGCTACAATCTCTTACCCATCCCTTAAGCCATTTGAGAAAAAATGGTAATTTTCAAGGGGCTGTACAGGTGCTTTGTCAATATGTATAACGGCTTTCTTGGCCACAATCTCTTCGTAAGGTGTCAAACTTTCATGTGTTTAAAAAAGTATATTCATTTTTAATAATTGTTAAAAAAACCCAAATTGTCAAAAAGTGATTTCGAGGCAAAAAAGTAATTTTTTATGATTTCTTTAAAAATTGTTATAAAATAGGTTGAATGGAAAATTTTCGGTAGACTTGTAAACATAGTTTATTCGCCTTATAATCTATCGATTAAAACAAGTTTAAGCTTGTGGGTGAAATTGTGAAATATGTTTTACATATATATTTATTGTTCATTTTAATAATTATAAATAATTGCTTAAAAATAATTTTTTAACATAAAAAAATCTTATTTTAAAGAGCAAGTATTTTCAAGAAAGTCGTCTGTTGAACATTTCCATCTGCAATATGTAGTTTTTTCACAATATTGAATTTTGTTTTGTTTAAATGTTAATAAAAAATTAGTAGTAGTATGTAAAAGTTTCGATACCCACGATGTTTTGCCTTTTATATTGACTTACCCTAAATATTCCAGTTAAAACATAGCGACCAGTTATCTTTTGATTTTTAAATGTTTCGTTTCCTGGAATAGCTGGAAAAGAACAGACTATTTTACTAGTATCTAGGTACAGTTCATATCATATGAAATAAACATTCTTTAAATGCCTTTATTCTTTTTTTAAATCTTTATATTATTTTTTTCGACATATTGTCATACATTAGAACTTTTTTCCATTTTTATCTTCAATATTTTGTTTAGAAATAATACGTTCAATCAAAATATATAGGGCGTCACAAAAGTAGCGGGATGGTCGAATATTCCTTAAAATCAACATCGAATCGAAAAACTGAAAAATACGTGTTCGGTTCAATATTTTTGATAAATCTATCGAAAGGCACCAAACACGACTCCCCATTCCACTCCCTGGAGGTGGGTGGGGAGTAACTTTAAAATCTTAAATAGGAACCCACATTTTTTTATTGCAGATTTGGATTTCTTACATAAAAATCAGCAGTTTTTATTCGAGACATTTTTTCGAATTGTGGATAGATAGCGCTATAAACAGAAAAAATGATTTATCATGATACCCTAACTCTAGGTAAATTATAGAAACGGTCTAATATCTCGAGAGTATACTTCAAATAAAAAATCAAAAAGCATGTGTTTAATAAAAATTGGAATAAATCCTTTGTAAAAGGTATAAAATTTATTAAAATCCCTAAAGGGCTACATCAGAACAAAACGTTTTCGATTTTATTACAAAATCATCATCAGTGTAAGACCTAAAAGTAAGTATAACCTATTTTATTAATGTAAATGGATACATAAATGGATCCATTTCCAGCTAATTTATTTATTTTCATTATTATTATGTACAGTTGGTTGCATACAATCTGGCTACTGCTCCATCCACATTATAAAACTCATTTAATACAACCTACAAAATTGGGGTAAACTTTATTATAGCCACATCTTTGTTGATGTTAGTTATTACTGTTGGAAAAAAATTTTTAAAAAATATATCACAATCAGTTGGCTGAGGTAATACATGGTAACCATTATGTCACTTTGTTCGGTTTGATCTTTGACACCTTTCAGAAACATCACTCAACTTTCGTTCAGTTGCCATAAAGTCATCGAAATGTAAACTCAAATTTTTTTTGCATCCCACATGTTGGGAATTTAAATACCTTACCTTAGGGCATTATTCCTGTTGCCTTTTGCCCATCACAAGGCATTTTAAGTAAATATGCATCTGTAAAGCATACATTTTATATTTGAAGGGTTATTACCCCTATATTTCTTTGGTGGCTCAGCTAGCATCCAGACTGTGAGTATAACCACTCGTTTTAAACCTTAGTCAGAATTTAAATATCAATTTTACATTAATAAAATAGGTTATACTTACTTTTAGGTCTTACACTGATGATGATTTTGTAATAAAATCGAAAACGTTTTGTTCTGATGTAGCCCTTTAGGGATTTTAATAAATTTTATACCTTTTACAAAGGATTTATTCCAATTTTTGTGATTGATGGTATACAGCCAACTACAGGAAAACTTTTCTTTCCTTGTGGATCATGTGTTTAATATTTTTCAAAAACCTATCGAATAACACCAAACACGACCCCCACTCCACTTCCTGGAGCTGTGGTGGCGATAACAATAAAATCTTAAATTAATAGAAGCCCCTTTTTTTTCGCGGTTTTGGATTCCTCATGAAAAAAATAAGTAATATTTATTCAAGACATTTTTTAGACAATTATTGTTAATAGGTGGCGCTAATAAATCGTATTTTTCCGATTATAGCGCCATCTATCAACAATTCTAAAAAATGTCTCGAATAAAAATTGCTTATTTTTACGTATGATATCCAAAGTTTCAATAAAAAATGTGGGTTTCTATTTAAAGGCTGTATGACACTATGCATTTTCTTGTATCATTTCTAATATCGTTTCTGATATGTCAAAAAAATGTATAGTGTCATACACAGATACAAGAAACGATATCAGAAACGATACAAGAATTTGTGTCAGGCACAGATTCTTGTACAATAACTGCGCCAATTTCTGCGCAAAGAGCAAAAACGTAAAACCTGCTGGTAAAACTTCTAAATGTCATAATGGCGGCTGAAAATGAGATCATATGATTTATGTCTTGATGAATTTATTTGTGTTTTGTAGGTATTATTTATAAATATTTTATTGATACTTAATATACCGTTTGGTATGGACTACTGTTCTACTAATAACCATATATTTAGAATAACTTTGGGTTTCATATTGCATAATTTTTTAATAGAGGAAAATACAATAGTTCCAATTTGGATCAAACTGAAGATAATTATAATGCAAATATTTTAGCACAAATATCAAAACAAAATAAAAAATACAAATAATCAACAGTCAACGTAAAAATTCTAGTTATTATAACAATAAAATATTTGTTTTTAAAAGTTTATAAATTTTATAAAATCCTTAAAATCAGCTGTAGACGCAGTACTACCATACCAATGTAAGGTGACAGGGTGACAAACAAAATTTCGACCAATCACGTGCCGAATTTCATACAGTTTTCGATACAAGAACTTGCATAGTGTCATACAGGGCACAAATGTACATACAAGAAATGATACAAGAAAATGTATACAAGAAACGATATCAGAAACGATATTAGAAATGATACAAGAAAATGCATAGTGTCATACAGCCTTATGATTTTAAAGTTACCCCCACCGACCTCCAGGGCATGGAGTGGGGGTCGTGTTTGGTGTTGTTCGATAGATTTTTGAAAAATATTAAACTCGTATTTTTCAGATTTTCTCGTTACTTTTGGGACATCCTGTACATACCTACAAAGAAACCGTAAATAAATATATAATTTTTCCACCGGCAGTCATTGAAACTACATATTGTTAAAACACTTTCGTTGATGTTATTGAAATAATCTGTTTGTTTTGTTTAGAATCGAGTGAAAGCTTGAGAAAAACGTCCGAAGTGGCGAAACAGAGCGGCTACCAAAAAAGAAACAATGAAATATTCAACTGGGCGAAGAGGAAAAGGCGTCTGATCCGGAGGGAAGATCTCTTGGCATATCTGGCTGGTAAACATCCCCCTCCGCCCAGTAGACAGAGTCACCATCATCATTCACATCACAGGTTAGTAATCTAATGAAAATTTATGTTATTTTGTAAACGTAAAAATTCTCATTTTTTGTTCCCCTGAATATTTTGAATTTTCTCTGGACAGTCCCATTCCTTCCTTTTTCAGCTATATAGCCCAGTAAATGACTGTTTTTTTGCCAAAGCGGGGATTTTTGCAGTGACTCGAGCGCGTCAGATTATCACATGGGGAGAAACCTTGTACCCTGTAAATGTACCTCTACCATATATTGGCTCTTAATACAGGGGAGTTTGTTAAGGGGGATCCGAAAAAAAGTCTATCCATAGAAAAAACTCAAAATCGTCAGATTAAGATAAGGGAAGTTAATTACATGCAAAACAGTGTATATTTAAAAAATGTGACGATTTGAGCGGGGCGTAAGGAAGGGCGGATCACAAAGTTTCACAAAAAAAAAGCGAACAATTCGAAAAACTAAAAAATATGGATTCAATATTTTTCAAAAATCTATCGAATATCAAACACGGCACCCACGGTGCGGGGTGGGGGATAAATTTAAGATTTTAAATACGAACTCCGCGATTTTTCGTAAAATGAACAACAGATCGAAAAACTGAAAAATACACGTATTCAATATTTTTGAAAAATCTATCAAATGACACCTAACACGATCCTCCTCGGAGGTGGGGTGGGGGGCTACTTTGAAGTCTTAAATAGGAGCCCCCATTTTTATTGCATATTTGGATTTTTTACATAAAAATTCTTCTTCTTCTTTTGCCCTTTAATTCGTCCAATTCTGAACATAGGCTTCCCCCAGTTTCCTCCATTCGCTTTCCAGTGCGTTCCTCCTATCTTTTTAATGTCGTCTCCCCATCTCATCTGGGGTCATCATCTTGCTCTCTTTCCTGTCCATGGTCTCCATTGTTGTATCGTGCTATTCCACCTATTGTCCGTTTGTCTAGCGTTATGACC
This sequence comes from Diabrotica virgifera virgifera, assembly GCF_917563875.1. Classification (NCBI taxonomy): domain Eukaryota; kingdom Metazoa; phylum Arthropoda; class Insecta; order Coleoptera; family Chrysomelidae; genus Diabrotica; species Diabrotica virgifera. The sequence continues at coordinate 3,724,931 of NC_065444.1, read as the reverse complement.
TGCGAAGCTCCATTTTAGCCTGGTTATATGTTGACCTGCGTCTTTGACTTTTGTTCTATTTCTGACCCAGTTGTTTTGCTTTTTGTCTGTCAATTTTACTTCTAACATTGCTCTCTCCATGGCTCTTTGTGTCTTTATTATTTTATCCATGTTTGCCTTGGTCAAGGTCCATGTTTGGCATGCGTATGTGAGAATTGGAAGTATGCACTGGTCAAACACTCTTGTTTTTAAGTATTGTTGTATTTTTTTATTCTTTAGGACCCATTTTAATTTTCCAAATCCTGCCCAGGCTAATCTGACCCTTCTTTTTACCTCCGCTGTTTGGTTTTCCTTATTTATTTTTATAATCTGTCCCAAATACAGAGAGAGTCTGTAAAGTGGAATAAATTCAATATCTCAAATACTAATTGTTTTTTTGGAAAATGCTCAGACCCGTCGATTAGTATTTCAAATTGTCCTTTTTGACATTCAATAAAAATGTATACAGGGTGTCCCAATTTAGAGATATGACGTCATCGTCGATTTTCTTAAATGGCAACACTGTCATTTTGATAGCTAATTTGATAGGGTTTGTAAAGTTATACATAACTGCAAAATATCAAATTTTTATTCTCTACCATTTACAAGATAATAGAAAATAACAAAGTTATATCTGTAATTTGGAATATATTCAATAATTAAAATACTAACTGTTTTTTTGAAAAATGCTCAGACCCGTCGATTAGTATATCAAATTGTCATTTTTGACATATAATAATAATGTATACAGGGTGTCCCAATTTAGAGATATGACGTCATCGTTGATTTTCTTAAATGGCAACACTATCATTTTGATAGCGTGTGTAAAGTTATACACATCTGAAAAATTTCAAAATTTTATTCCCTACCATTTACAAGATAATAAAAAATAACAAAGTTATGAAGAACAAGAAGTAATCAAATAATAATTGAATTTATTTATTTCAATTAAGCAAATGCTCATAACGTTGCCCATTGACAATTTGACAATAATTGAGGGCAACATTATGAGTTTTTGCTTAATTTATTGAAATAATTAAATTCAATTATTAGTTGATTACTTCTTTTTCATAACTTTGTTATTTTTTATTATCATCTAAATGGTAGAGAATACAAATTTGAAATTTTGCAGTTGTGTATAACTTTACACACCCTATCAAAATAGCTATCAAAATGACAGTGTTGCCATTTAAGAAAATCAACGATGACGTCATATCTCTAAATTGGGACACCCTGTATACATTATTATTATATGTCAAAAAGGACAATTTGATATACTAATCGACGGGTCTGAGCATTTTTCAAAAAAACAGTTAGTATTTTAATTATTGAATATATTCTAAATTACAGATATAACTTTGTTATTTTCTATTATCTTGTAAATGGTAGAGAATAAAAATTTGATATTTTGCAGTTATGTATAACTTTACAAACCCTATCAAATTAGCTATCAAAATGACAGTGTTGCCATTTAAGAAAATCGACGATGACGTCATATCTCTAAATTGGGACACCCTGTATACATTATTATTGAATGTCAAAAAGGACAATTTGAAATACTAATCGACGGGTCTGAGCATTTTCCAAAAAAACAATTAGTATTTGAGATATTGAATTTATTCCACTTTACAGACTCTCTCTGTATATATAATCATTACCGGCTTCTATTGTGGTGTCGTTTAGTATTACGTTTCTATTGTTTTGTGTGTTTGTTATTGTTTTTGTTTTGGCAAAATTCATTTTTAGACCTATTTGTTCGGATTCATTTGCTAGTTCGGTTAGCATGGTTTGTAGTTCTTCAAAACTTGATGCTATGACTACTACATCGTCTGCATATCTTAGGTGGTTTAGTTTCTTTCCATTTATGTTTATTCCCATGTTTGTCCATTCCATTGTTTTGAAAACATCTTCCAGTGCTAATGTAAATAGTTTAGGAGAAATAACATCTCCCTGTCGCACTCCTCTGTTAATTGGTATGGGTTTTGTGGTTTCTTCCAATTGTACTGTCATTGTTGCAAAAATTAGTAACTTTTATTCGAGACATTTTGAATTATGGATAGATGGCGCTATAGTCCGAAAAAAGATTGTTGGAAATGGAAAATTAATTTAAAAAATAGAAAGTCCTCTACTTTATGGAAAAGTCAACTTACCTTTTTTTGGTTTTAAGCAGAGCCTATTTTACTTCAAATCAGGCTTGAGGCACTACACACTTTTTGGGGCAATAATTTAACAATAATAATAATAATATTACTGCACCAGAAATTTAAATTTTTATGAACAATAAATAAAATTTATACCTATTTAAACAATCAAACATTGATTAATAATTGGATGTAGATATAGAACAGGGAACCAAGCATCATCAAGTAACAACTGAGAAAATCAACAAAATTGATTGTCGTCAGTTAGGATCGATTATTTTGAACAACGGTTATTTTAAGATATTTTAGGTTACGCTCAATGTTAGTATAGGTAATTTATACTTTTGTTGTCTGAAAGTAGTTTAAAAAATATCATTCATAAAATAAATATGCTACTTGGTTCCTTTTAAAAAAATTACATTTCAATATTTTTTATACAATTTTAAAAAGAACCAGTCACTTGGTTCCATGCATAAATAGGATTATTTTTTTTTATAAAGAAACTTAAAATATATTGAAACGAATGGGTTTCAATGAACACAAGAAAATGTCAAGTCACCAAATAAAACAGATTTATTTTCCAACAAAGTAATGTGGTTCCTTGTACAATATCGTAAAAACAATATTTAATGCTACAAACAGGTATCAATAAAGGCAAAAGAAAATAAAAAAATGATAATTATTATTTTTGATAGAACTTTAACAAAATCTGCCTCATTATTCAGTTTCAGTTTCAAACTCAAAATCAACGTCACCATCATAACCATCTACATCATCTATAATAGCGTCATTAGCAAGCAATGATGTAAAAAAGTTTTGCTCGTTATACGGTAACCAGTATTTTTTTCAAACTGACTATAAAAAAACGGTATCTAAATATATTTTGATTAATTACAAAACACCAAAGTAATTATGTCTGACTACCTAATTTGTGTTTAGCGAATAAGATGATTAGAAATATTATCGTGCAAATCGTACTTCAAAAAACATTTTAGAAAATACGGAAATATTTAGGTACATACCTATATGCACATCACTTCGGATTCCATAAATATCATATTTCTGAACAAAGAACCAATAAGAAGAGAATCCATATTATTCCTACTAGACATTTTAGAACATGGAACCAAACAACAATAAAAAGTACCAAACCCCCACATTTCACTTAACTTCATTATTGAAAAAGGAACCAGGTAACATATTCGAGGTTATAAAATCCATATAAAAATGTAATAATTTGTAAACTTACCTACTGTTTATTATGTGAATTGGCTTTTAAAAGATTTACATATTTGTTTCCACGCGACATTCTTATAAACTTTCAGATTATTTCGAAATCACTAAATCGTAGTCTAAAAATTGTGGATCTTTGTTCTAAAATTACTATTTCGCGAACCTGTACAAGAACATAGACCTTTCGTCAATAGATGGCGCTACGGGTATTATTTAAGATTTATATTCTGTAGCTGGGTGCAGGGGTATTGTGTAAATCTATTTAACGACAGAAACCAATATTTCAAAATTTGGCGGTTGGTTCCCTGTTCTATATCTACATCCAATTATAATTCTTATTGTTATCATTTATCATTTCCTGTTCGTAAAATGAAATAATTTTGAAAATCTATTTTGATATTGTAATAAAAATTTTTTTGGTGATATTTCCGGGCCCCATTAAAATACGGGCCCGAGGCAGGTGCCTCACGGGCCTAGTGGTAAAATAGGCCCTGGTTTTAATACCCAATCTTCACAACCCAATAGGTCCCCATAACTCTCGAGTAACTGCAAAGTTAGCATATTTTCCTCCCATTATAAAAAAAAAAAAACAAAAAAATGGTGTATTTAGTAGTTTGCAATACATATCTTCTTTAGTAATGGAACAGTTTCAAAGTTTTTTTTATAATATATCCTAGCATATAAAAATAATAACATCTGCATGACCCTTTTTGCAGTAAATATTCATTAATTTTTTATAAACAATGTTTTTCAAATAATTTTTTTTCTTTAATATTGTGATAAATAGAAATTGGCACAAAAACTAACTTGGCAAAAAAATTGGCAAATCCTCGAAGAAAACTTATTCAGAAACCATGATTAATTGTCTAAGAATTGGACAGATTGATAACAACAAAATACTATCAGTGTATTGCGTGATTTGTTGTTGTTAATTATTGTCTTTATCAGGACGTAATACCATTTTAATTATTCCGTTTTATAATCAGTTAGTAGCCATTGAAAATGATCAAAATAAAAAAATTCCATTGGTTAATTGAAATTTATGGGTGAATGTATTACTGATAAGACAAAAATCCAAACAACAGGTAATTTAAATATAGTTTATATATTGATGTTGCATGTTGCGGGGGGGGGGGGGGTACAACGGCCTCCTTTATTTAGATGGACTTGCCCAAGTTTTTTTATGTATTTTGACCAGTAGAACACGAATTTTTTGAGTAACAGTTAATCCGGATGTCGCTAAAATTGTTATAAACAAAAGACTTGCAAAATTACACATTAATTAAAACTATTTTCTGCGACGTGTTATCAATGTATTCTCCTATTTTTAAATTTATATAAAAATGTGATTTTTATTTACTACCTTACGAATGTGGTGATTTTGCAGTGGGAAAAGAAAAAATAATAACAAGAAATGCATGATTGTCTTGATCAACACAAGGCTCGGTACTTTATGTCTCGATTAACAGCCGATTAGTTATCCGGGGTTTAATCGGGACCTCTTTAGGGTCTCTTGCGTTGTAATAAATACAATTACAAGTATCATTATAATTATAAATAAGTATAATAATAATTATAATTACATTTATTACAACGCAAGAGACATAAAGTACCGGGCCTTTCCTAAAATTTAAATTCATTCTTCTAGATTTGTTGTTGCGTGTATTTTTGTTATTTCAACATTTTATTCAAACAGTTGAAGATACATTCTTGTTTATCACAACAAACTCGAACGTTGCAAATACTCGCTAAAAGAAAAAATTTCTATAATATGTATGTACCTTTGTACTTCTTTTTTACATTTCTCATTGTAAATTTACGTTATACCCACGATGGCGATGTCCTTCCTTTGTGAACATCTGTTGCGAAGGTATTGATTTTTAAGTATGGAGCAGAGTGCACACCTGCCTTTGTACTTACATTCCTTTTATTTTCTACCTGCCCGCTATTCCTATGATCAACGGGAGGTACCAGGGAAATAGACCATTTTAAAGTGTATTTATGCGTTTACCTGTTTTAGGTCAGTAACCTTAATTTAGCTATTCTGTTTCACTGCCAATTTTGAGAATCCCCTATGTATTTCACTCAAATTTGGTGAATCACAAGTTTGTACATATTTCATAGTCGACACGCGAGTGCATAGACCAGTGGCGGATCTACGAGCGGGGGGAAAACAGGGAAATTCCCATCCAAAATTCATGAAACTTAAATCGTAGACAGACAAATTTAACCCAATAAACCATCTAGTTAGGAAAATTAAGGGAATTTAATGCGTATACGTTATTATTTATGTCTTTTATGTAGTTTGGGTTTATCTTCGTGGTTGGTGTTTCATTGTTTCTTCTTCATTGCAAATTGGCAGGTTCCTCCCAAGGCAAATGTCTATATCCGCCACTGGCATAGACATTGGCGAAGTATCGACAGTTTAGTTAACCATTAACTACTGACGTGGATGTTTCAGGACGTAGACTCTGACATGCGATATGTCATATCGTTGCCTATTCTCCTTTGCTTTCAATATGAACTTGTCTTATTGGGACCGTGCAAGTTCAGCAAAGCGACACCTATTTCTACGCCCTGCAACTTTATTCGCACTTTTAATTATATTGGCCAATTATATTAGTCCTAGGTACTGGATAATTGTCAAGGCCATAGTCCAAAAAAAGTAATAAGAAAAAATAAGATTCAGGTTATGTTATTAAAACGTAAACAATTGTATGTAGTAAATAAAATTAGTTATTAAAATGCAAACTGCAAGCAAACTACAATTAATTAAATTTACCTTTATATAATAATTTCATATCATATCAATATTGTGGAGCAATATATAATTCTTCTTCATCAATGACAGTAGATATGAAATGTACGTCAATTTGACAATTTCAATTGACAATATGAATTATTTAAGAAAGTTGCAATATTTCTCCACTATTCGCGCACGATCGTTTCTCAATTCCCTTCCAAGTACTTGCACACCGCGAATACCACTGTATTTATTTTTTGCATCAACTATGGAATTATTATTCACACTGCTGTAGAATAAAATACTGCTCCAGATAAAATAAATGTACCCCGCACAAACCTTATGGAAGTTAAGTTTGGATCAAGGAAAAGTACTAGTAGTCTAGGATTTTTTCCTGGCTATCCAATGGCGACCTTTACTTTGACCTTGACCTTCAACGGACGTCATCTTCTAGTTTCGGGGTTTTCGGCATTTAATTGATGCAAATTAATTACTGGAGGGTTTTTTGAGGTCGCTAAACACGAATATGCCACCAGAACCGACTCCCGGAGCAGCTGGTTTCTAAGGTTAATGAAAGGCGCTCCTGGAGTTTCGAGGGTCTTTGGTACTACATTAATGCAAACGGATTAGTTATAGGTTTTTGGGGTTGCTGAACACGAATATGTGATCAGCACAGACACAGGAGCACCTGGTGCCTAAGACAGGATATCTTCTGGAGTTAAAAACCTAAGAGTAATCCATTTGATTCCTCCGAAACTCCAGAAGATAACCTGTCCTTGGAAACCAGGTGCTCCGGGAGTCGGTTCTGGTGGCATATTCGTGGTGTTGGCAACCTCAAAAAACCCTCCAGTAATTCATTTGCATCAATTAAATGCCGAAAACCATCGAAACGCTAGAAGATGACGTCTCTTGCAGTGGCCCTGGTCACCACGTCGTCCGGAGGTCAATTCTGATGGCATATTCGTGTTTAGCGATCCCAAAAACCCATGAGTAATCTGTTTATATCAATGTAATGCCGAAAACCCTCGAAACTCTAGAAGATGACGTCCGTTGAAGGTCAAGGTCAAAGTAAAGGTCGCCATTGGATAGCCAGGAAAAAATCCTACACTACTAGTACTTTTCCTTGATCCAAACTTCTACGTGTTGCCAGATAACCAGTAACTCAGAGAATTGGAATACCCAGTAAATCTTATAATTTTCCGAGTTTGTACCTCTTATATCTTGAAAATCCTTCATACGATTGAGTTGTGCCCATGAGAACTTTTTATCAGGATGCTTCAAAGAGTATTTTCCCAAAGTATGAACGAAATCCACTGGGACCCAATTTCCATAAGGTTTGTGCGGGGTACTTTTATTTTTTCAATAAAATTATGAACGCGTGTATAATATTAAAAAAATGGTGGAGGTTCTTACACAATCCTTTAAAACCGGATTACAAGAAAAATTTGAGTATTGGTAATTAAAAAAGGGTAAAATAGTGTTGAAAGTAGAACAACTAAATGAACTTAACGAAGGAATACACTGGACTGCTTTTAACTATAGAAACGTAAACACTGACATGCGCAAGAAAACTTTGTGTCAACATAGCTCAAAGACTAAACCACATTAAAACTGCAGCAGTTGAGAGCAGGTACAATTACACACCACATGAAGGTAAAAATATGGTGTTCTAGGAATCTCTTATAAAACAAGTTTTACAACCAAATAAATTTTTCGGCGCGGTATGGCATACCGCATGGCACTGGTTAAGGGTTAACAACGATATTTTTTATGTCGTCCTATTTTCGATTTGTCTTGAAATATTCCTAGTATTCTGTTTTGCGTCATAACTCTATTAATATATTTATTCCATCCCATTCTCTTTCGTGCCTGTGTGTCAACTGGATCTTCTTGCACTGGCTTCTAACGTTTTCCCTAATTTTCCTATCATATACAGTTTTGCCTGTTATTCTTCCTACTAAGTTCATCTCTGTTTTTTCCATTATTCGTTTTGTTGTAGGTACAATCTTACTTTGTGTATAGTTCAGTCAACAAGTCTTAAAGGCTCAAGGCTTCATTTGTTTTCATCTATTTTCATCTTTCCTGTCATGCTTTAGTTTTTCTTTTTGTATCAGCTTCAGTATTTATTATTTCTTTAGGAATTCTTTGGTTGTCCATATATTTGCATTAATTCGTTATTGGTTTTTCAAATTATCATCATCATTCATCATCATTCTCTTTGCCTTATCCCTATGCGGGGTCGGCTTCCCTAATTGCATTTCTCCACACAATTCTATCTTGGGTCATATCAATGTTAATCTTCTTTACCAACATGCCCTGCCTTATCGTCTCCCCCCAGGTCTTCTTTGGTCTTCCTCTCCTACTCCTTCCAGGAATCTGCACTTCAGCTATTCTTCGTATTGGGTGATTAACGTCTCGACGTTGAACATGACCAAACCATCTTATCCTATGCTCTCTCATTTTGGTATCAATTGGTGCCACACCTAGACTTTCTCTAATATACTCATTTCTAATTTTATCCTTCTTTGTCACTACACTCATCCATCTAAGCATTCTCATTTCCGCCACATGCATTCGTTGTTCCTCTTTCTTTTTCACTGCCCAACATTCAGTTCCGTACATCATAGCCGGTCTTATGGCTGTTTTATAGAATTTTCCCTTCAGCTTCATTGGAATTTTTCTGTCACACAACACACCACTCGCTTCTTTCCACTTCATCCATCCAGCCCTAATTCGACTGCATGCATCTCCATCTATTTCTCCATTACTCTGTAATACCGATCCCAGGTACTTGCCTTTTAACAATCAGTTCACCATCCAATCCAAAGATACCATTTTATTTGTAGTAACTCCATCTTTAAACGTACATTCCAAATACTCTGTTTTTGTCCTACTAAGTTTTAAACCTTTTTCCTCCAGAGCTTGCCTCCACTGTTCCAGTTTTTGTTCTAAGTCTCTTTCACTATTTCCTACTAACACGACATCATCAGCATACATTAAGCACCATGGAATGTTACCCTGTAGTTTCGCTGTTATCTGGTCCAAAACTAATGAGAATAAATGCGGACTAAGCACAGAGCTTTGGTGCAACCCTACTTTCACATGAAATTTCGTCACATGCATTCGTTGTTCCTCTTTCTTTTTCACTGCCCAACATTCAGTTCCGTACATCATAGCCGGTCTTATGGCTGTTTTATAGAATTTTCCCTTCAGCTTCATTGGAATTTTTCTGTCACACAACACACCACTCGCTTCTTTCCACTTCATCCATCCAGCCCTAATTCTACTGCATGCATCTCCATCTATTTCTCCATTACTCTGTAATACCGATCCCAGGTACTTGCTTTTTACAATCAGTTCACCATCCAATCCAAAGATACCATTTTATTTGTAGTAACTCCATCTTTAAACGAACATTCCAAATACTCTGTTTTTGTCCTACTAAGTTTTAAACCTTTTTCCTCCAGAGCTTGCCTCCACTGTTCCAGTTTTTGTTCTAAGTCTCTTTCACTATTTCCTACTAACACGACATCATCAGCATACATTAAGCACCATGGAATGTTACCCTGTAGTTTCGCTGTTATCTGGTCCAAAACTAATGAGAATAAATGCGGACTAAGCACAGAGCTATGGTGCAACCCTACTTTCACATGAAATTTATCAGTCTCTCCCACACCTATCCTAACACTAGTCGTTACTCCCTCATACATGTCCCTCACAATCTTTACATATTCACCAGGGACTCCTTTCTTATTGAGTGCCCACCACAGAATCTCTCGAGGAACTCTATCATATGCTTTCACAAGATCAATGAATACCATATGAGCGTTTGTTTCTTTATCCTGTATTTTTCCATCAACTGCCTTATAATGAAAATTGCATCTGTTGTTGATCTGCCCTGCATAAAGCCAAATTGATTCTCGGATATTTCGGTCTCTTCACGTATCCGTCTATCAATTACTCTTTTCCATATTTTCATGGTGTGGCTAAGCAGTTTTATATCCCTGTAGTTTGTACATTGTTGTATATCTCCCTTGTTTTTTTAAACAGTTACCAGTGTACTGCTTCTCCATTCGTCTGGCATTTGTCCAACTTCCATAATTCTATTAAATAGGCCTGCTAGCCACCTTGTTCCTGTCTCTCCCAATGCTCTCCATACTTCCCCAGGAATATCATCTGGTCCTACCGCTTTTCCTTTCTTTATTTTTTGAATCGCTTGAGCCACTTCCTCGTTTGTTATTTTGGTGACCATTGCTGCTACTGTCTCCGTTGACTCTACAGGCTATCTGTCAAATTCTTCATTTAATAAGCTGCCAAAGTACTTTCTCCATCTCTTTTTGACATCCCTTTCGTGAACTAGTATTATATTATTTTCATCTCGGATACATCTAATCTGATTAAAATCTTTTGCTTTCTTTGCTCTCTGTTTGGCTATTTTATATAATATCTTCGTTTCGCCTTCCCTGGTATCAAGTTGATCGTATAGGTTTGAATACGCTTCGGCTTTGGCTTTTGCTACTGCTACTTTCGCTTCCTTTGTCGCCACCATATAGTTTTGAAGATCTGTGTAGGATCTGGTTTCTTGCCATGAAACCATATAGGGAATGTGCTATTCCTGACAGTGATTGAAGGAACGTACTGGTTTATACAACCATACATAACATGATACAAGTCATCCACACATTCTTCCGCATTCAAGTTCGAAAATAAGTAATCGAAATCATCGATAGATATGTATAATTTTCTCTTCTCTTTTATTTTTCCTTGTACTTCGTTTAACCACCACCAAGTCTCTTTATCCTCAAACTTTTTTCCTGACGTTCTCCCAAGTATTTCAATAGCAGTCTCTCTAATACTACTGGCCATTTTTCTCCAAATTGTATTAGGGTTTCCTTTTATGTTCCAACATATTTTTTCTACTATTCTTCTCCTTAATATACCTTCTTTCTCATCTTTTAGCATCCACCTCTTGATTTTTTGTGGTCCTCTCCGATATTTTTGTTTAGTTTCGCATTTTACTTTGATGTCCAGAACAAGCAGCTTATGTTGTTGGCTTACTGTCTCACTAACTATTACCTTGCAGTCCTTGCATTCACGTATGTCTTCTTATCATGAAGTAGTCTATTTGGTATTCAAATTATCATCATCAATCAGCCAATCGCGTCCGCTGCTCCCTCAGTTCTTTCTTTTGTTCTCTACACTGGGCCTCTTGTAGTCGGTTTGCCGTTACTCTTTTTTCGTCGTCGGTGCATCCATTCTGTGGTCATCTTCGGCTTCTTTTATAGTTTCTGGGCCTCCATCCCATGATTCGTCTTGTCCATCGTCCATCTTGTGTTCTGTGTTTTAAATCCATCTATCCCAAATCGGATAGCTGTCAAATATTATATTCCTATTGTCCTGGCCTTGAATATTTTCTTCGACTTCAACACTTAGACTAGAACTTTAGTTTTACTTTTGATTCTTATGGATATTATGACATAAAACTTTATATACTAAATCTTGTAATGTTATTCCCTTGTAGTTTTTACATTTTACAACGTCCCTCTTTTTGTCTGTTGTTCACAGATTTCCTTCCCATAAGACGTCTTTCTCTTCCTAATCTCTTTCTCCACTCTCTCACCCAAATCTCTCTCTCTCTCTCTTTGATACCGTTCCTACTACTGGAGCATTGGGTGCATTCTTGTGTTTCTTATGCAAAGGGTTTTCGTTTTGAAAGAACTGACATAATTCAAGAAATAAAATCAGATGTAGAAAAAACAAGTACGTTGTAAATTTCTAACTGATTTTCTATGTTTTAGACTGTCTCCTAGACCGCCAAATATGTCTGCACCACATGATGATGAAGCGATCGTCGTGGACCCGAATCTACGCACCTTCAGGGACGCCTTAGTCACTTCCCCCTTGTGTGCCTTTATCACTGGAGAAATGGCGCGTCACACGAAGAGAGCGGCCAGTCCGTCGGACGTCACGATGGGCAGTCCCACTCAACACAAGAAACCTCGGTATATGTGAAATTTAACAACAGAAAGTCAAAACGTCGCTGGTTGTCTGCTGCCTTAAGTTGTAAGTATTAATGTTGTTCTCAAGCTATTTCCTTGTGGCGTTTTTATAATTAAGTATTTTCTATGGGAAATAAGCCACAATTTTACTAAAAAAATGAATTTATTAACGTTTCGACGCCCAAATAGGGTGCCGTTGTCAAAATACAACTAAATTAAACAAAAATGTGGTTGCTTAGTGAAAAATTCTTTTAATAATTTATTTAATCTGACTCATTTATATCGGCAATTCAGACATATATTATACATTTTAAAGTAGACGACTTTAAAATTATATTGCCAATATTTATGAGTTGCGTTCCTGGGACGACTTTACTGAAAGATAGTTCAATCGATTACATGAAATCAACCAAATCACGAGGGAAAACCAGGAAAAAACCTCGTGATACTATCCCGACATCGTAAGTATTTAGTCTTACATTTAGTTTACTCTCAAAACTAATACCAAATTCTGACTTTACTATATGTATGTTGTTTAAATTATAAATAATATTAATAATACATAGATATATAAGTAATGCTAATATAAAATATGTACTAACTCGATATGTTATTGACTTACTAATCGTGGTATTTTCTTTCTATTGACTTCCTCTTTCAGTATGGGTAACCACATCCTACTGTATTCTACCGAGGAATTTGCGACACAATTGTTAATTGTTAATTGAAAAGTTAATAAAATTATTTTTTTCAATTTCACTGTGGCTTATTTCCCATCTAAATAGTTAATTGTAAGTATTAATCTTAAATGGCAACAAAGAGGAAGGCGCAGACCAGGAAGGCCTAGAAGAAGTTGGAGTGAAGGAGTTGATAGAGAAATCGGGGACAGAGAACTGGTGGACGATCTATGGAATGACAGAACGAGATGCAGATTGGAAATCGGAAGACGTCGAAGAACGTTGTAAACCGATATTATATATATATTAATCTTAAAATTTTTACTGTATTTAAAGATTGACACGGTAAGCGTTGTTGTAAAGTAGAAACCACAGTTAGAATACAGTGTTGGTCTTATGACGCGCAGCGATGCCACTCATGTCGGCACAGTGGTAGGTGCGTGGTACTATAATAGAGCATTATATCATCATTTTTAAGATCGAAGCTGCTAAAAAATCAATCTAGATTAAGACTGTACATGTCAATTGTTGGCTCGTTGTTACATATGAAACTGAAACTGCATCAATGGGAAATAAACAAGCTGCTGGTATTTGAAAAGAAGGTTCTCAGAATGATATTTGGCCCTCAAAGACATGACAGGAGAGAGGAGAAGGCGCCACAATGCTGAATTGGTGACTCTGTATGGTACTGACATATAAAAGCTAACCGGATAAGATGGGCAGGCCATGTGGTAAGATCAGATGAAGACAGTATTTTTTGAAAGACTAGACGGTAAACGGTTTTAATCTACTGCGACGGGTAGTTCTTTCAAGACGACAGACCCAGTAAAACACAACGTATATTCAATGTAATTATGTACAGATCAAAAAGAAATAAAAATAAAATACAATTATATTTGTCGCCGCGTTGCAGAGCGAAGTCCTCCCCCGGATAGACGTCTGTAAAAGAAAAGCAAAATTAATAACAATCCGAAATATTCTTACACCTCAGTGCGGTTTAAGTTGCAAAACAGTCACGCGATTAAAATATATGAATTTATCGGGAGCTCGCTCACTTCGCTTGCTACCGTTTAATTATGAGCCGCAAATTACTTCAACACGGTACACCTTGCTGCTCAAGTTGGCCTGCCTTAGCTTGCGAGATCACGTCAGTACGGTAACTCGCTACTCAGGTCGGCCTGTCTCGCTCACCTTGCTTGACTGGTAAAGCTGTCGATTCAAGACTGGAGAATCCAGAGTTGCCAGATGCGATTTTCTAAATCCCCCACTTTTAAACTAAAATTCCCCCAAATTGAAGCTCAAATCCCCCAAATTTAAATTTTTGCCGCATTTTAATAGCTTTGTTCGCGGAGACAGTCCATGACTAGTTTCTGACTCATACGCATGCGCAGTTCCGTTTTCAAGCCCTTAAAAACGGAACTGCGCATGCGAATCAGTCAGAAACCAGTCATGGACTGTCTCCGCAAACAAAGCTAATGAATTAATAGCAGTAGTAGTACGAGTAATACAAGGTAGTACTCAAATGTAGAGAACAGTATACCAAAATTATACTACTTATCAACAGAGGGCGCTGAAATAATTCATATGTTCTATCATCCTCGATTATATGAGAGTAGAATATACAGTTCTTTCTATGTACATGCACAAATTTAATTTACCATGAGCGTTAAAATTATCCATAATTCTTCCCCCAAAAATCCCCCAACCAATAATTCTTCCCCCAAAAAATCCCCCAACCATTTCTGCTTATAAAAATTCCCCCAGACGCTTTCAAATTACCCCAAAAATGGGGGGAAATACCCCAATCTGGCAACTCTGGGAGAATCTCGGTTCGCTGGCCTCCTTAAATATCCCTCTGCCTGTGCTGTTTCGGAGAAGCGGAAATGAGTGGGACATCTGCGCGGATTGTGGAACTCGTACGGTTCTAGTGTTGGTTGCGTGTTCGCGGCGTATTATTACACTACATGCTAAAGGAGCTTAAACAAGAATCTGAGAAAGTCGGTTTAAAGATAAATTTAAATAAAACAAAAGTGATGACAAATCAAGATATCACAATCGACTTAGATGGAAGTGAGATCGAAAGTGTCGAAGAGTATATATACCTAGGTCACACGATCAAGCTAGGCAAACAGAATTAAACGGCAGAGACAACTAGAAGAATCCGAATTACTTGGACAGCAGTAGGAAGACTCATTGATGTGTTGAAAAACAAAAGGATACCAATAAATCTAAAGAAAAGGGTATTCAACAGTTGTATTCTACCAGTTTATGTCCTATGGAATGGCGACCATGATACTTACAGAGGTATCAGCCAATATATTGAAAACGACACAGAGGCCGATCGAACGAGCCATGTTAGGAGTATCTCTGAGGGAACATATACGAAATGAGGAAGAAGGACTAAGGTGGAAGATGTAGTTGGAAGAATTGCGCAAATGAAATGGAACTGGGTAGGACACGTGGCACGACAAAACATCGAAATGTGGACGAGAAACATTGTACATTGGAGACCACGCGAAGCGCAAGATCGTAGAACAGGGGTCACCAATTAGTTTCCTTAGGGTCCGTTTCAAAAACCTATGGCACTTCCGGGGTCCGGATTTAATGCTGCCTGTGTCTGGTTGTTCTGATTCGGTTTCTTTACGGATTGATACGTTATACGTTGATACGAAGGGATCCGGGCAAAATTTTTGGGCAGAAATTGTTTACCAATTTTTTTTAGCAAATTCAAAACATCATCTTTTTTGTCCCCGAAAATATGTTTTTAGCATTTTTGGGTCATCTTATACAAAAAAGATCTTAACACACTTAAGAACGTAATTAACATGTTATCTTTTCTACATTAGTTTCAATGCAAGCTGTTTGTTGCAAACTTATTAACGACGTTCTACACCTTCGGCAAAAAATTAGGGATTTTCATGGAATTTTAGTATGTTATAGTTTACTTCAAAAAACTAAGACTTGATTTTTTAAAAAAAATTTTACCGTGCCGTTTAATTACTATTAAGGGTCAAATTTAAGTTTTAACATGAGCTCTTATGGGAATTCTTAAAAAGTTAATAACTTTTGACCCAAATTTACGATTTTTAATTATTTGTGCTTAAATTAAAGGTTTTTTTGTAAGTAATAACATATTAAAAAATGAGGATTGTTTACCGCACCATTTATTTTTAATTTACTTATTATAACTAATTCCGTAATTTCCGTAATTTATTATAATTTATTTTTATAAAGTATTCAATACTGAAACATATGATTTGAGTATTCTGCTATAAATGCATTGTTACAGTATTTCTCATGATCATCTTTCAGTGCGTCACAGTTTTTCGATTTCTTTCTAACGCATTAAATTGTATGTGACAGAAAAAAAGGCACGTCGGTGATTACATTTCGTCGGTGACATTTTTATAACATTTATTCTAGTTATTCTAGTTGTCGATAGATGGCGCCATAATAAAAAAATATTTTTTTTTAATTAGATAATAATATTACAAATATAATCTGTAGAATTTATAAGACTATACAAATCAAAGAAAATAACATTTTATAAATGCAAGAAACACATTTGATTGGTTTTTATTCCAAATTGAAAATAAAATGTGACAACTGTCAGATTTAACTAAAATGTCATGTTAGAATAAATGTCATAAATGTGTATTATCACGGACTTACCCTTTTTCCTATCATTTGTTACGCACTGAAAAAAAGATCATGAAAAGGACAATACCAACTTTCGCTTGCATATAAGTTTCCCCCCTTTCCTCTGAGAGGCATACCCCGCAACGAAGGTGTAGAACGTCGTTAAATCTGAAATTTATTTCAAATAAATGCACAGCTGAAAAGTTTTCCCACTTAACATATAGTAGAGAGGAAATGAATATAAAAACACGCACGTGACAATTTTGTATTACAGTTTACTTAAATTCAAAATTAATGATTATAGTAAGTATAACAAAGGGGAAAAACTCTACAAAATTAAATTATCAGAGAGAAAAATGACATTTTTGTTATGTACAACCTGTCAGAAGTTTGGAGTGAGTATACTGCAACTGATTCTCATTACGGAGTTGGATATTCATCTGTAAGCTGAGATCTGTAAAAATTTTTAATAAAGTTCATTCTTGATAACGCGGACTCGCACACATAAGTTGAGCCAAACATAGTATCTACACAATTTTATGGCCAAACATTTTCAAATATGCCAAACACTAGATATATTCTTAATTTAATGGCGGTCCGCACAAAACTAGCCCACAGTCCGGATGCGGACCGCGGTCCGCCAATTGGTGACCCCTGTCGTAGAAGATGGAGGGCCATAGTGGATGCGACGAAGAGTCACCCCGAGTTGTAAGACTAGTCAAGAAAAAGAAGCGGTGGCTTTGGCTATACAGTAAAACCTCTGTTAACCGAAATAATTGGGGGGAGGCCATTTCGGATAACAAGAATTTCGGTTAAAAATATCATTGTTTTTGTATTCGTCTTGTATAAAATTACATAGTATTCTTGGTCAAAGTTGGTATTAAAAAATACTAGGAGGTAATTTCATAATGTGTTGTATATTTATTTTAATTGCGTTCTTTAGTTTTATGAAGGCAGTGTTGACGATGTTGACAAATTAACATTAAATTGATTTCGTTTTGCGATAAAAATTTACGTCAACTTAATAATTGACGAAATTATTGAAACTGTCGGCCGTTTCGGTTAAACGATGTTTCGGTTAAAAAGGTTTTGGTTAACGGAGGTTTTACTGTATCTATGTACATTTTATTTTTAGTGTTGTAATCTTTTCTTGGGAATAATACTGCACACTTATAAGAAACAGGTGGTTTTGCAACAGACTGTGATGTTAAAACTAAAACCTTCATATTACATTTTTAATGCATATTACCTAATTATCGGGCCCGGATAGCTCAGGCGGTAGCATGTATCATGTATGACTTCTACGCAGGTAGGCCAGGGTTCTATGTCTATTAGGCTCTATGTCTATAGGCCCCAAGTCGACTCAGCCTGAAAAAAATGAGTATGCTAATCAGTTCGATGAGTCACGCACTTACGATATTTTACGAATTATACAAAACCGAGTATTCCTTCTGTGTGAATGGGTAAAACCAGGGGTGATAATAGGCAGCTGAAGCATAGCACTGGCCCTGTTACCTTCCTTGTATACGGCCGTAGGCCGTAGATATAGCAGACTACCCTGCTATAGCGGTATAAAACGGTAGATTATTATTGTATTACCTAATTATTTTGTTTTATTCCCAAAAAAAGATATTTGAGTTTTCACAAACAAAGATCCTTGATACATTATTTTCTTTTATTTTCAGATCAGTTGCATAAAAATTTATGGTTGTAGCATAACTACTTTAAGAGGATTATATCAGTTATCACGAATTGATATGTCATGGTTAACAGCCGAAATATTATAGAATCCATTAGCTGAATCATACTACAAACGCAGGAAAAATGCAGACTATTTTAGATCGGAGGTCATTATCAAAATATGTCTGACATAAAAATGAGTGAGGAGTACTGACAAGTGGGTTAGATGTAGATTATTTTTTTTTATAAAAATCAGGTACTCCTTCTATAGCCTATTAAGTATTTTTATAAGGAATGATATATTCAATTGTGTAATGATAATTTTCTGATCCTTCATATTTTATAAGCAGTATAATTTTCAAAAATTGATGTTTTAAACATAATGTAGGAGTTATTTTATTATAACTTAATCCATCTGTTTTATCAAGATATTGAATGCAAATGTAATTTTTTTTGTAAATTAATACAAAATGATTGTTAAAATGGATCGGATGGAATGGATGGATTAAAACCCGGATCGGCCGCGGTCCCGATTAATCCGAGTTATCAAGGTTCCACTGTAATGTATATATAACACACTGATCTCTACTATCTGATTGTTTTATCGGTTTGTTTATTTTCAACAAAAGCTTTTATTCTCTGCAACAATAACAAGTTTTTTCAAAAAAAAATAAATATTGGTTTAAATACATGGTGATTCCATATCACTTTGGTTGTTTATACTTATGTACTTATTAAACCTACTTATCATTTTACTTACGATATTCTTCAGTTTTTTTTTTAAATTCACCTTTAATCCAGCATTTCTTTTTTGACAACCTTCTTAATACCACAGTTTAATGCTAAAAACTCAGTTAATTCAAAAGTGTAATAAGTCGGGAAATAAAATTCGAAATTATTTATCCTCTGAGCTTTTTAAGTTGGAAAAATAAAGCATAACAGAGTGGCGAAATACTCGACAAGGGAAATCTAAATTGCATTTCACGTCCTGTCATTCATCGTGATAATAATTTTAGCGAACTCTTTCTAAATTAATTTTAATTTAGAAATTTAGAAATTTAATTTTTAAATTAAAATTATCACGGTGAATGACAAGACGTGAAGTGCAATTTAGATTTCCCTTGTCGAGTATTTCGCCACTCTGTTATGCTTTATTTTTCCAACTTAAAAAGCTCAGAGGATAAATAATTTCGAATTTTATTTCCTGACTTATTACACTTTTGATTCATAGATGGTGCTAGTAGCATCTTTGGTAATTATTTTGATAATTACTTGGAAAGGATGAAAGGATTTGGTTTCAATTCAGTGCCTCTACCCAGGTGCTCCGATGAGGAAACGGTTATTCCGAAATACGTATAAGCACATAGTAGAGGCTCTGTACTGTAAGCAAATCTGAACCATCTTTTCCTTTCTTTCAATTAATTCACTCTCGAATTTTGAGGTTCCAATTTTGCAATCCACTCCTGAGGCAAAATTGTGAATGCGCGACGATAATGACCAATCACAGCAAATGCCCGACGATAACGACCAATCACGGCCAATCACGACCGATAACGACCTTAACTGTCATTCACTAAAATTTTTGATGCGCCATCACCAACATGCTTCTTCTTAAAGTTCCCTCTAATATCGGAGGTTGGATATCATACTGGCTATGGTCACTTTGTTGGCTGCTGCTCTGAACAATTGTAATGAACTACAGTTAAACCATTCTCTAAGGTTCCTCAGCCAGGAGATGCGTCTTCTTCCTATGCTTCTTCTTCCTCGGATCATTCCTTGCATAATAATTCTCAGCAACTTATATTTTTCTCCTCTGGTAGTGTGACCCAGATATTCCAGTTTTCTAGTTTTTATACTGTTCATAATTTCTAACTCCTTATTTAAACGTCGGAGCACTTCAACATTGGTAATCCTTTGAACCCACTGAATTTTCAATATTCTTCTGTAACACCACATTTCGAACGCTTCTATTCTTCTTATGTGTTGTCTCTTCAATGTCCAAGCTTCCATTCCGTATAGTAATATAGAAAATATGTAGTATCTTATAGCCCTAAATCTGAGAGGCAACTGAAAGTCTTTGTTTGTAAGCAGTGTCTTCATTTTTATAAATGCTTGCCTTCCAGTTTCAACTCGGACTTTCATTTCTTTGCTTTGGTCATTTTTGTCATCAACCCAGGTTCCCAGATATTTGTATGTCTTAACTTTTTCTATTTGGGTTTGATCTATCATTAACCTTTCATTTCCATGTTGTGTTTTTGAGACAATCATAAATTTAGTTGTCTTGTTTATTTTTAGTCCGTATCGAATGCAATAATCGTTAATTCTATTTAGCAATTCTTGTAGTGATTCCAGGTTGTCGGCCATTATAACGGTGTAGAGATTCCATCACAGCTCCGCTGTTGCTTCCTGAAATATGACTTCACTGTACACGTTAAACAGTAGCGGCGACAGAACACAACCCTGTCTTACTCCTCTTTTTATATCAATATTCTCGGATTCTTATTCTTTTATCTTTATATTGGCCTTTTGATTCCAATACAGATTGATGATAATTCGTAAATCTCGTCTGTCTATATCTCTGTTCTTCAATAATTCTATTAGTTTTTCATGTCGGACCCTGCCGAACGCTTTTTCTAAGTCGATGAAACAGGAATAAATATTCAGGTTCATGTCTAAGCATCTTTGAGAGAGGACATTAAACGCAAACAATGCCTCTCTTGTTCCAAGTCCTTTGCGGAACCCAAATTGGGTATCATCCATATTCCACGTCATCTTCTAGCTTTAATATAATAATATCCATATTTCATATAATCTTCCATGAATCACCTCTAGAAATATTCTGAGGGTATGGCTTATTAGTGATATTGTCCTATAGTCCGAACAATCTTTGGCATATACCAACATGCACCATAGTGAACAAAGGATGTTCGTGGAGTGATCCTACTGATTCGTTAGCTGTATACTGTGTTATATTAGAAACATCATCAGGAACCACATATGAATATTGATTCATAAATGTACTATTCGTATTTTGATTAAAACAGATGGATATGAAAATCAAGCCGCTGAATATCCTGTTTTAAGCTGTTTGGAGGATAAAAAATACTAATTATAAGTTTTAAGACAGCATCGTGAATGAACCTTGTTAATTTATTTGTTTAAAAATAGTCTCTGGGGACTTTAAACTTTTAATAATTTGTTTTATGTTATTGTTTACGTTATTCCTACATGATATGCACTTAAAAAACGAATAGTATGTTTTTTATTAAATCTATCTAACCAGAATATATACTGGCCCTTATTTACTATAAACTCAATCGTAATTTATCCATTTCTTAGAATTCATGTGCCTTAGCAAGCTTTTTTACACGTATATAATGCATATTACTTGCGAGTTTTGGTTTTGAAATATTTTAATTTCATTGTAGTGCCTTAGAAAAGCAGAAGTGTAAGGTATTCCGTTTTTTTTATTAAGATGTAGTTACCAATACAGATTCTCTAAGTCAACGCAGGAAGTAAAATAGTTTACTCGACATAATTAGAACTGTTTGTGGATTTGTGGAGACTCCAATACAGATGCTTCAAATTATTTTATTTTTCCTACATCGAAATCAAATTTTCTTTATTTAATTCTCGCCAAATATTCTCATGACTATTAGGGAGTCTCTTAACTATAGCATCTCTAGGAAGTATGTGGAAAAATTCGGGCGTTATTGTCAAAACAGCGGTCCATTCACACTGTTACATGTTTCATTCTATTTGAAGCTCGTCATACCATGATAAAATGCTATGTGTTTTCTATTATGTTCTTCTAGATGGAATGGAGTTATGGACCTTAAATGAAGCGTCGTTAGATGTAGGGTGCATAGAAAAATAGGTGCAGGTAGAAGAAGAATATACTGACTTCATAACCTACGAAAATGGTTTAACTTGATCACCTGGAAATAGACGGAGAGCCAGCGCCGAAAAATCTCTCTGAATTTACTAAAGGTAGTTTTTTCACAGTTGATTACCGTGGTTGTGTAAAGAAACATACTGCGGTCGGTCTAGCGAAATGTAGAGCAGGTGGTACTGACAGCTTGTCAAAGTTGCTTACCTGCGGAGGTAATTAAATCCATTTACTAAGGCTGAAAATCAGTACATACATTCTAAATTGAATATAAATAAAAGTTATTATAGTCGGTCAGCTGTATGACGGGACAGAGCCGGTCGGTCGGCCCCAATGAATGTACAGGGTTATTCAGTATATTTTGACCCCCCGTGTAAACTGCTTTATTTAAAGAATTAGAAAAAAATGTAAAATACAAAACTTTTCGATTTTTAATTATGATTTTTTGACATATGTATATATCGTACTAGTGCCGTCATCCATCTAGGCGTGATGACGTACTCGACTATTCTTTTAAATGAGTACCTATAGGGGTCGTGTGGTAGCTCATTTGAAAGGTTATTCAATTCTCTATTTAATAATATAAGCATTAAGATTATTATTTATACAGGGTGTCCAAAAACATTTTTTGAATTATTAATTAAACAATTATTTTGATTAAATTTTTTTTGGACACCCTGTATAAACAATCATGTTAATGTTTATATTACTGAATAGGGAATTGAATAACCTTTCAAATGAGCTAGCACACGACCCCTATTCTCATTTAAAAAATAGTCGATTACGTCATCACGCCCAGATGGATGACGTCATTAGTACGATATACAGGGTGTTTCAAAAAAAGGTAACCCCGTCTCTAGGGTAGGTAAAAAACTGAAAAATAATTGGGGTTTGCTTAGTAAAAAATTTTTGTAACGCCATCCGTTCTCAAGATACAGGGCGTTGACGAAAAAAAAATTTTACGCATTTTTGAAAATTGAAAAATTGAAACAAGGTTTAAAAACTCTAATTATTGTTGATTTATCGTCATAACAATCAATAAATGTCAGATTTCCATGGCACACTTGGAGAAAATAGAGGTATACCTATTAGAACTTTATCATTACTACCAGCATCAATTATTACTTCATAATTTTCCAATCAAAATATTCCGAAAGCGGTACACACTATCGAGTTTTACCAAGAGTACCTTTTTCGTGTAAAATTGAATGATGTTTAGGTTTACTTGAAACTTTGATTAATAATTATACTCTTAAAAAAGTTATATTGACTAATACTTAGTACGATCCGTGTAACTAGCGCCCTCTATGAGAATCAGATATAAAAACAAATTCATGGGATGTATCAGCTTCCAAAACCTATTCGTATAAAATTTCATTACAATGTTGCCAGTAGTTTCGGCAAAATCGTAAAAAATGCGTAAAATTTTTTTTTCTTCAACGCCCTGTATCTTGAAAACGGATGGCGTTACAAAAATTTTTTACTAAGCAAACCCCAATTATTTTTCAGTTTTTTACCTACCCTAGAGACGGGGTTACCTTTTTTTGAAACACCCTGTATATGTAAAAAAAATCATAATTTAAAAAATAATTAAGTTTTGTATTTTACATTTTTTTCTAATTCTGTAAATAAAGCATATTAGAGGGGGGTCAAAATATAGTGAATAACCCTGTACATTCATTGGGGCCGACCGACCGGCTCTGTCCCGTCATACAGCTGACCGACTATAATAACTTTTATTTATATTCAATTTAGAATGTGTGTACTGATTTTCAGCCACCACTAAATGGATTTAATTACCTTCGTAGGAAAGCAACTTTGATACCCTCTCAGTAACCCCTGTTCTACGTTTCGCTTGACCGACCGCAGTATGTTTCTCTACACAATCACAGTAATCAACTGTGAAATAACTAGCCTTAGTAAATTCAGAGACATTTTTCAGCGCTGCCTCTTGGACTAAATAGAGGTGTTTGGTTTGCCTATTAAATAATGACCAGGTTGTAAGGGCTGGCAGATCCCAGTCCGATTAGGCATAACATACGAAGCTGTCCTCAATTCTCGTCCCCTCGATATTTAAAATCTGTTTTGGTGCAAACCTTTCAAAAATTGGTTCTGATTACAGGTATTAAGGAATAATTTTTCTTGTGGATGGGCTTGGACAAGTAACAACAGTGGCTAGATAGATCGAATAAAAAATATTTCACTATGCAGGTATACTTTACCAGTATATTGTTTTTTATTTTCTTTATAACTAGCTTAAAAGAAGAGAAAATAAGTATAAAGCATTCGTTAATAAATTAATTTTACAAATAAGGCAGTAAGTGTTGCCAATATCAAAACAAAATATAATTTTAAACAAATATCAAATATAAAAAAAATATCGCATGTGATTAATATGCACATCTTTGTAAATATAAGTGCCAATCTAAAATAAATCCTTAACATATTATGTAATTCAACAATTTTTCGGTGCTACTATAGTATGCGGTCTACCGTCACGTCTATAAACGCATACATAAGAATTATTATTTTAATTTTACAAATAATCCTGTTATATCTCTATTTACCATTTTAGTTTGGGAATAAGCCAAGTTTGTGGCTTATTCCCAATTAAAAGAATAAATAGATATGACAAAGTATTAGTTTCTCTAATTAAAATGGTAATTATTCTGACTTATGCGTTTTATTCACTTTGTAAAGATTTTCATTATAGTGTGCAAATCCTTCTGAGAAAAGATTATGGTACTGTTTAGCCACACAGCTAGGTAAAGTACAGTGCCAGCAAAAAAATCTTTACAAAGTGAATGAAGCACATAAATCAGAAGAATTATTATTTTAATTATGACAATTGCAAATTGATACTTTGTCATATCAATTTACTATTTTATTTGGCAATAAGTCACAAAATTGGCTTATGTTGCACACTATAATAGATAGAGCCAGATATACCGCATACTATAGTATCACCAATTTTTCTATAGCATCGGTAGCAACGATTTATCGCAGGCATATACTTCTTTCCTCGATCTAGTACGCACATTTCTTAAAAGTTTTTACACGGTTATGTACTATTATTTATTATTATTTTAATTAATAAAAAATTGTAACTTAGGCCCAGCTCTTACGATACAATACAAACTTAAACGAAGCTGTGATTTTTTAAATGTGGAGCGTTATACCAAAAGATAACAAGTAAACATGACAACAAGTAAACAAAGATAACAGGTAAACATGTTTATCAGTTGATGTGGTACTGGCCTGAACGGAATAATTCCAAATTTGCTTTGTCAATTTTTTCGGTGGAAATAAATCTTGTTTGTCAACATTTTTTATTTTCTGTTCTTCTCTTGTAAGTGCCGTTCCTTTAAGAAGGTTGCTGTTCTAAACAGCTCAACAGCCACAATAATTGCACCATTGTCTCAATTTATATCCTGATATACGTCGTCGACCTACGCTTCTTGTGTCCAGTATCTTTTCTTGTATAATGATTTGCAGCAACACATATCTCCCAATCTGATGGCATGGCCCAGATACTATACATAATTTTCTTTTTTTGAATTGTATTTAATATCTCATTTTCCATATTCATTCTTTGTAAAATGTTGTTTGTAACCTCTTTGGCCCAACTTATTTTTAAAGCTCTGGAACGAAATAGGCGATGGACTACCCTAGCTAATTGAAATAATATTCGAAAATATTACCTCAATCATCCAAGATAGCCATCGCTACACCCTTAGCTTAGCTCAGTCTCTCAAGGTGTGTGTTCGTCTTGTCCTAATCTTAGAAATGAGCTATGAAGATTCGGAATGGAAGCAAACAAAACAAATACTTTTAACTAATCATGTTTATTGTTCAAAAAAATATAATAAAAATATGACTTATTAAGTGCATTAATAAATATATTCAAATTCTTGCCCAAAAATTTACAATTCTGGATTATACTTATGGCTTTTGGTATCTGATGGTAACTTCTTGATGTCGAATGGTACTGCTGTTTCTACAACTAGCACTGGGCTTCTAGAGGCTGTATTCCAGCAGGCCTACAGATGTTGGTCGTTGCAGTCTAGGTGATGTGGTTGCAGTCTAGATGACATGTCCCTCGTTGTTCTATCGCCGGCGATTTGAGGATGTTTGTTGCTCCCGAATGGAGAAAAGTGGTTTTATTCCCAAAAACTATAAGATAAAAATACATATCAAACATCAAAAGAAAAACCAAAATGTACCTTTGCCAAATAGTATTTAAAAAGTAGTAGATGGCAAGGGTATATTAAATGGAATTAATATTGATACTAGTTAAAATTTTATTTACACGTGCATATTAATAGATGAAAAGAAATGTAGAAACCAAACACATGGTTGAGCATTGGGAGGTTAGGTATAAGAAAAAATGATTATAGAAAATTAAAAGTAGACTATAAAAACTCACCCCAAGAGAATAAGTGTTGATGGAAAATAAATGTAATAGTCAAATTACATGCCTTTTTAAGGAATAGTTCTTTCCTTCCATTTTCATTTTGTGTCAGGGAGTAGGAATGAAGTGACACTGTCATTGAAAACGACATTTGAAATGACGACAAAGTACGTATGAAGTAGCAGGCATGTTCCGCATTGAAAGACAGATACTTACAGAGTAAGAATATATGGGGTACGTTCAGTATTTTCAGTTGATGATTAAGATTTTAGATGAAAAGAGTTATAATAAATAGAAGTTAATAAAAGAGGATAATAAAAGAGGGCGCCAACGAGTTTTTAACGAAGAAAACTGGTAAAACAAGTAGAAGAAAATTATTGTTAATGAGATAATAAAGAAAATAAAGTAAAATAATTATTTAAAAATAAAATATCTAAAGATGTGACATCTGTAACGTTACAGCTCTTCTATAAGCTCACATGTTAAACACTTCTATTCTGTTACATATATCCTTTTTTAGCGTCGAAGCCTTTATTCCATATAATAACACAGAAAATACATAACACCTCAGTATTCGTCCTTGAGCTGCAGACTCATTTTTTCAGCTCTTCACTACTATCTACAATCTTATTCATCAGAACCTGCAATTGTTATTTATCTAATGAAACTTCCTTTTGCGATGCACCAAAACGATTTTGGGGACTTTCAGGCAAATCCAGGGACAAAGGAAATCCAGGTGAATTAACAAATTTGGACGAGTGTTTAGACTTTAGAATATCAACACACATTCAGATTTTCACATTGTTTTATACATTTTAAAAATATCGTCACTTCAACAGCTAAAACAGGCCACAACAGCTACAGAATATAGGCTAAAAAGTCTAAGGAGCCATGCATTAAAACTTTCTTAAAATTATACAAAACAGAATATTCAAGCTATGCGAAGAGATAATATAAGACAGACGAGAGATGCACTGTTTAGTCTACAGGTATTATTCCAAAGATGCAGAAATATGACTTTTTATCTACACCTGCTTTGTGGAGTACCAAAAAGCATTTGATACAGTTCAACACCGAAAAATGATGGATGTTACTGATAGATGCAGAAATATTACTTTTTATTTACACCTGCTTTGTGGAGTACCAAAAAGCATTTGATACAGTTCACCGAAAAATGATGGATGTTCTAACAAAAGACCAAGTGGATGATAAAGACCGGCGTATAATACAAAATTTATACTGGAACTAATCAGCCACAATAAAAACAAATCTTGGAGATGAACCAACGGAACCGATCGATATTCTGTGAGGTGTTAGACAAAGATGTATAGTTGCACCTATATTACTTAACGACGTTCTACACCTTCGTTGCGGGGTATGCCTCTCAGAGGAAAGGGGGGGAAACTTATATGCAAGCGAAAGTTGGTAACAATGCATTTATAGCAGAATACTCGAATCATATGTTTCAGTATTGAATACTTTATAAAAATAAATTATAATAAATTACGGAAATTGCGGAATAAATTACGGAATTAATTATAATAAATAAATTAAAAATAAATGGTACGGTAAACAATCCTCATTTTTTAATATGTTATTCCTTACAAAAAAACCTTTAATTTAAGCACAAATAATTAAAAATCGTAAATTTGGGTCAAAAGTTATTAACTTTTTAAGAATTCCCATAAGAGCCCATGTTAAAACTTAACTTTGACCCTTAATAGTAATTAAACGGCACGGTAAAACAATTTTTAAAAAATCAAGTCTTATTTTTTTGAAGTAAACTATAACATACTAAAATTTCATGCAAATCCTTAATTCTTTGCCGAAGGTGTAGAACGTCGTTAACCTATATTCAGAGGAATATTTAGTGAAGCATTGGAAAATTGCGAACATGGAGTACTGCTAAATGGAGAACACCTAAATAACGTTCGCAGATAGTTTAAACAGTTTACAGCAACTAATAAACAAACTAAATGAAGTAAGAGAAAGATTTCACTGCAAGTAAAATATCAAACTAAAAAGGGGTAGTTCCCTGGGTTGGCTGTATACCTTATAGTTAAACAAACTGGAACATGAAGTAAAAACCACTTCTATGTAAAAGGTATATTTACTAAAAATTTTTAGAATCCCAATGGATTCAATAAAATGAGTTCATCAGAACGTTTTCAAACCTATCGGTCCATCATCAGTGAATTTGAATACTTGCAAAATAGCCCCAGAACCAAACAATGGTTGTGATTATAAATAGATCTACATTATGTTAAAATAAATTTAAAATGGCTAAACGCCGATGTTCAGGGATTAAACCTCTGGGAACATGGTGAAACTCTACCCGAGGACCCAATCAACCATCTTCGGGTTGATTTATTTAAAATTTATTTTAACATAATGTAGATCTATTTATAATCACAACCATTGTTTGGTTCTGGGGCTATTTTGCAAGTATTCAAATTCACTGATGATGGACCGATGGGTTTGAAAACGTTCTGATGAACTCATTTTATTGAATCCATTGGGATTGTAAAAATTTTTAGTAAATATACCTTTTACATAGAAGTGGTTTTTACTTCATGTTCCAGTTTGTTTAAAATATCAAAAACTAAATTTATGGTCATCAGCAAAAATAAAATTAGAGACGTCCAACTGCTTATCAAGAATACACCAGTGGACCGAGTAAAACAGTATACCTATCTTGGAACAATAGTAAATGAACAATGGGATCACTCACAAGAAATAAAATGTAGAATAGAGAAGGCTAAGAGTGCATTCAACAACATGGCCAAACTCTTTAAAAGCCACAACCTCAATTTGGAGATAAAAGTAAGGATACTGAGTTGAATCCTGGGCGCTCACTGAAGCGATGAAAAAAAAACTTGAAGCCTTCGAGATGTGGCTGTACAAGCGAATCCTAAGGATATCACGGACGGACAAGATAACCAACGAGACCGTTCTACGAAGAATGGGCAAAGAAAGAGAGGTGATGTATACGATTAAAAGGAGAAGGTTAGAATAACTCAGACACATTATGAGAAGCGACACTAAATACAGATTACTGAAAATAATCCTTCAGAGCAAAGTATTCGGAAAGCGAGGAATTGAGAGACAAAGAAGATCATGGTTAAAGAACCTGAAGAAATGGTTCTCCACAACAACTAATCTATTTAAAGCATCAGTTAATAAAATAATTATAGCCAGAATGATCGCCAGTATTCGAAACGAAAAGGCATCAAAAGAAGAACAGCTACAACTCGTAAAGTAATGGTCCGATTATGTTCTGATTTTGACAAGTGACGTCTGAAATTTGCTAATAGATAAATCTTCTTAGTGACGCCATCTAGTTGACAGGCCAGAACTTGTGACAAAGTGGAGTTTTAAAGATTAGTATATTTATTAAGTCCGTTCTCAAATCAATCAATTTTCGAAAAAAAAACCATATACTTTTGGTATAACGCAATTCAAATATATTTTTACATAATTCATATACGATGTATCTTTATAGTGACAGACAACTGGCATGTAAATTGTACATATGTATTTGTTTGGAAAAAAATATTAATATTTCCTATAGATATTAAAAAATGTACATAATCTTTCACATATTACTCGTAAATTATACAGTTAGCGACGTTGAAACGTTCACGTTGATTCAAGTTCGAGGATATATAGCTATTAGAGAGATTTTAGACCCTCTACTTTTTGACGTACGTTAAACGTAAAACGTTATACTTGTCATGCGCAATGAGTGATAAATAAGGGATAACGTATTTGCTTAAAATAGATTTTGAAACCCTTCAGAAAATACACACACAGATTAACGATAATTGACATTTGGCAAATGTAACCTATAAAACGGCAGTTGTGTGCTATAACTTATTTTATTGAATTATTTGCCATAATGGAAGAAAATGTATTAAGACGTTCACCAAAGACAATTTACTACTTTAGGAACACAAAACATCCATCCTAAGTTTAACAAGACAATTCAATCAAGTGTCAGATTTCTCAAGAAATGGTGTAATTTAGAATTATTCTACCAGGGTTGCCAAGCAGATTATATTCAATTATATTATAATATGTTTATTACCTGATAGTTTTTTTTAAAACAAATTTTGATTACAATTTTATACATCGTTACTATATTTTTTATTCTAGTTGTCTCTGGTTCAGCTCATATGACTTTTTTTTCGTTTTTTATGATTTAGATATATGACATTTGGCAATCTTACAAATACGTAATCCCTTAATAACGTGAACCTTATTTCTACCTAAATAAGGGGACACCTTATCCGCTAATAAGGTAATACGTTACTTTTCAGTTAATGCGCATGAGCAGAATAGCGTATAACGTTTAACGTTGCTGAAATAAGGGGCTTAAAAACTCTCTATTATATAGTCTAGAAAGCTTCACTCTCACGTCTTATTTGTTGCAGCACAAACGAAAAACATGAAGAAGATAGTTAGATACAAGTTAAGCTTTACAAACGGACCTTTTTCTTTTTAGGCTGACAATTTTTCGGATATAACGGATCATTGTGATAACTTGATTGGATGAGCCCTTGAAATTACTGTCTTACGTTTTCTATTCACATACGCCTTCATTTTACTACTACTACTTGTCGGTTTATAACGTTCTCTGCCGTTTTCCGATTTCAAATCACCAGTTCATCATATCTTTCTATGTTTCTTTCTCTCAGATCTTTGTCTATTCCTTCGCTCAAACTTTGTCTCGGTCTACCTCGTTTTCTCTTTCCTTCTGGTTGCCATTTTAGTCTGTCCTTTAATGTTGCATATTTAAAAAGAGCACAAAAAAGTAAGTTTAATGGTTCGCTTCCAATTTTGGGCCAGACAATTTTATGACTTTAATTTTGAAATTATATTGAATTTTTTAAGAACTCTGACATTAAAAAGCAGATATTATTAACTTTTAGTTATAAATTATTAAAGTTAATGAATAAATACTCATAAAAAAATATAAAGTAATTGTGACCTTGAACCAACACCCTGTATATTGAAATTTTGAAGATTTGTCTGCGCATTTTAAAAGAGCATAAAAAACTGTGATTAAGGGTTCATTTTAATTATTTGCGCCGTTTATTTAATTACATCAATTTTGAAATTATATTGAAATTTTATAGAACTCGTGAGATTAAAAACCAGGTATTATTAACTTTTAATAATTTAATATTAATAAATCAATACTTATTTTAAAAATATGTACTTAATACTTATTTACTACGCTGGCTTCATGGATTCTCTGGATTTGTAGCTGTATGCACATCATTAAAAATTATAATTGCGGGAATTGGACTATTTTAATGATTTAGTAAACAATTAAAAAAACAGCTATATCTAATAAAAAAAATTCGTTTAAACAATTCAACATAAATTAAAAATATTTGAACTATAACAGTTGCTCAAAATGTCCGCCTTTTTGTTCGATGCATTTCCTTGCTCGTTTTAAAAGATTTCGAACCGATTTTCTAATTACATTGGGATTGTTCTTAATTTTTCTGGCAGCTTCTTGTCACCTTGACAGAATAATCAATCAATACGATTTCAAAATTGTCGTAATTTAATTATCTGCGCAAAAATTTGACATGCACATTTTAATGCAGTTTTTATGCTCTTTTAAAATACGCAAACAAATTTTCAAAATTTCAATATGCGGGGTGTTGTTTCAAATTCACAATTACTTTATATTTTTTTGTTAATCCGGATCTGGATTTTTCTTATGATTAGTAATTGGGTCATTCCAATGTGGTGAATAAGTGTCGATTATTTCTAAAATGAGTATTTATTCATTAACTTTAATAAGTTATAACTAAAAGTTAATAATATCTGCCTTTTAATGTCAAGAGTTCTTAAAAAATTCAATATAATTTCAAAATTTAAGTCATAAAATTGTCTGGCTGAAAAATGGAAGCGAACCATTAAACTTACTTTTTTGTGCTCTTTTTAAATATGCAAACAGATTTTCAAAATTTGAATATACAGGGTGTTGTTTTAAGGTCACAGTTACTTTATAATTTTTTGTTAATCCGGACCTGGATTTTCTTATAGTTAGTATGTCGGTCGTTTGGGTTTTGAATGAGACATATGTATACCAAATATCAAAAAATATACAGGGTCTTTCTAAAGTTATGGCTTAGGAAAGAAATGGGCAAAATCGATAAAACACCCTGTAATTTGGTTATAAAAGTTGGTAGGGCAAAAAATGTAGTATATCTAGAACCGGCTCGGTGACCTCTATTCACCATTAAAGTATTTCCGTTTCCCAATGAAACACCCTGTATAGGTTTTCATCCTCCGTGCAAAGTGAAGTTATAGAATTTCGCTATGTATATTTCGGTACCCTACTTGGTCCTACCTGATCTTACACTGCCTGCTATCATGTCTAATATTTCTTCTATCATCCACTCTTGGTAGTTGGCTTTATTTTGGAGAAGAAAATTGTTGTTCATATCATCAAATGATTCTTTTGTGGTGATCCATAACTTTTCAACATCATCCACAGTTGCCTTATTAGAGAACTAATTGTTTATTTCTTCTGTATATGCTTCTCTTTTATCGTTGTTGGACATTGTAGATAAAGTATATCTTTTGCACTCCCCTACATGTTTCGCATCAGCAAATGATTCTTTCATGGTGATCCATAACTTTCAACATCATCCACAGTTGCCTTATTAGAGAACTCATTGTTTATTTCTTCGTTTACTTCTCTTTTATCGTTGTTGGACATTGTAAATAAAGTGCATATATCTTTTGCACTCCGCTACATGTTTTTCGATTTGTTTATTTTTACGTTTGCTTTTAAAGATAACGTACTTATAGACAAGAAGAAGTGATGCTTTGAATTATATTTTGATTGAACTTGTTTCAACCGCTCTGATGATAATTCGGATTTGAGAATTTTGAGATTTTTTAACGTTTGTACAATTATTTTGTATAGCTTTCCAAAGAATCCATTTAAATAGTTCGTGGAATAAATTATGATTTTGTATCTTGTATTGTGTATATTTAGAAGATTTCTGTTAACAGTGGTTTTATACAAAAAAAAAAATTTTAGCTGATGTAAAATAATAATTGTATATAGGATTTTTCTTACTAATTCGTTTCATATCATGACTAGCTACTCAAATTTTTATTTATGTTGTGTTACTTAACTAAAACAAAATATATGGAGTGCACAAAATCGAATCAACATGAGAATCTGAAGGTAGACAACCATACCTACGAATGAATATGCCTCTACTTTTCCCTACCTAAATCATAGGCTCAATGGACATCCTAAGTCCTGACGTCACAAAATTGGGAGGAGCTTATATTTGACTCCAAACAATTTTGTTTATAAGGTTAAACACTCATAAGGAAGATAAAAAAGATCAAGGCAGGTTTTGTTTATATTTGATTCAGAGTTGGACCACCATCTCCATATAGCTATTTCAGCATCCTTATGCCTCATCGGTGAAGCTCAGAAGTCTCAACTCATAAGGAATTTTTAATTTATTATTTACGTGGTTTGTGTGACAAAATAAGACTTTTCATTTATGCATTTAGTTAAAGAAACGTGTCAATTAAGAGATTTTTATTCGTTTTTGCCCAGGTGAGTTAATTTAATGCAATGATTAGAACATAAACAGTTTTGAGGTTATGTTTATTTTCAACCACTAAGGAATAAAAACCACCTGAGCAAAATCGAATAAAACTCTCTTAATTAACACGTTTCTTTAACGAAATACCTAAATGAAGTCTTATTTTGCCACACAAAGCACATAAATGAAAAATTCCTTATGGCCATTTAACGTTACAAACAAGATTGTTTGGAGTCAATATAAGCTCCTCCCAATTTTGTGACATTTGTGACGTCAGACTTAGGCTGTCCATAATAAATGACAACAACAATACCAGTCAAGAAATACAAGCATGGATTCTTAGCGGTAATAAGTTCTTTTATGCGTACAAACACTTAATGAAAAGTAAGTTATTGAATCGTGAGTCGATTAGAATCTACAAAACAGTAATTCGACCAATGTTCAGATATGGATACGATATGTGGACTTTCTCAACCACAGATGAACATCAACTGAGAATATTTGATCGCAAAATACTAAGAAAGATATTTGGACCACCACATTGCAGCGATGGTTCGTGGATAATTTAAAATGAACTACGAGCTGGATAAACTAATACAGAGCGCAGATATTGTTAAATTTGTAAAGTCACAAAGACTAAACTGGCTTCGTCACTTAAAAAGAATGCCAGATAATCGAGCTGTAAAAGTAATCCAGAGATGGAAGCCCTAAGGAAATAGAACAGGAGGAAGGTCCTGTAAAAGATGGATATACGACGTAGATTGCGATCTTAAAACCATGAACATCAAGCAGTGGCGAAAGAAAGTATCCGACAGGGCAGAATGGAAGAACATTGTTAAGCAGGTCAAGACTGACAAAGGGTTGTAGCGCCATTAGAAGAAGAATAAGTGTTGTTTTTGTAGTCTACCGGTGACCCTAATTGTTGACATGAAATATGAAACGGAATTGTAAGAAAAAGGAATAACTGTTTACCCTCAAATATTGTTTCAGTAATTTTTCATACCCCCGAAGGAATAGTTTACAATTTGTTTTATATTTTGTACATAGGTAGAAAAAAATGTTTGTTAGGCAGTTGAGTGACGTTGATTTTATTAATAAAATACTCAAACTTGTTATGAACAGTTTTAAAAAGTTTATACAAAAGTTGATACGAAATATGTACACTAAGACCATCTGTATGCTTTAAGGTGTCATCTGCTTTTAATCCCAATTGTTTTATCTCTTTATGTGTATCCAATCGTCGAGTAATATTTGGAAAAATATATCAGACTTGGCCAAATTTGGTGAATGAAGATGTTTTTACAAAAATGCATAGAAAAGTATATCCCGAGTAGATATTAAATAAGGAGGATATAATGCATTTCTGTCTGACGCCTCTTTGATTATAATATTCGTCGGTTAATCTCACGTCGAACCGTACGGCTGCGTTCTGGTTCAAAATTTAAGTTTTCGATGATGAGTATGTGTCTACCATCAATAATTCCTTTAATTCTTAATATGTCCAAAAGCATTCCATGCTGTACCCTATCAAAAGCCTGTTCCTAATCGATGAAAGCCACATAATTAGCTTTATGTTGTCACATCATTTTTGGGGAAGTGCATTTAAAGCAAAAAGTGCCTCACACGTACCCAGCGAATTCCTAAGTCCAAACTGGGTTTTATCTAGGTCTCTTTCGCAATGACTTTTTATTGTTCCATGAATAATGTGAAGAAAAATGTTCAATGTGTGGCTCATCAAACTAACTAACCTGTATTTATCAGATCTTTTTGCCCGTTGCTGCTTCGGAATTGCTATACAAACAGAATTAAGCCATCCTCAGGCAGGGGCTAACTACCATTTATGGGGGGTAACTACCCGGCCAAGAGGGCCCTGTAGGGGCCCCCGTTTGGTTGATCGTGCATAGATTGTAACGAGGTCACATAAACTTTTTATAGTGCTTTCAGTCGAGTTCTATTTCGAGTTGCCCGATTGTAATAAGTACACGGCATATTAATTGTAACAACTTCAATGATCAATTTTGACCTGTTTCACCTGCACCATTATAAAAAATTTTGTATTAAAATCTCTTCATGAAGTCACCTCATTTTCTTTGCTTTCAAACTGCAAAGCAGCTCCGTCCTTTAGATGGCTTCTTATAATTTCTTTGCAGTTTTCAAAGTTCTGCATATGTTGGAATTTGTTTTTTAAGATTTTAATAAAAGGTACCGGATGTCGTTTTCTAATATCCCCGCCAAATTGCATTCTGCTCTCATTACAGTTGTATACAATTACTTCCCGACGGTCTCCTCCTTTTTGACATTTTCCTATCTTCTTCAAATTTTCTTCCACTTTTTCCATATCGAATTTTAACGCATTTTCGAATTTTTCTTCCACCTTGTCAATTTTCTGTATCTTCTCAGCAATCTGGTTTACCTCTTTCTGCATTTTCTCTAAATAAACCTTCATGTCTTCATATTTTTCTAACTCCCAACGAACAGTATCGTTCGTTGGGAGGCACTGAAGTCCTCGTACCAATCTCAAAAATATTCCTCAAAAGTGACTCTAAAACCTCTCAATCCAACAGCTGGGCTGGAAGATTTGATGCAGTCAATACATTGAAACACAGATCTTCCGATGTTTTGAAGTGCCTTTCAAGTCTGGTTCTGACAAGTAACAAAAGAAATGAAAGAGACGAAGCAACACAACTGAAAAAAAGAAACTAGAATCATTCAAATTTGTTTTGTTACTA
Organism: Diabrotica virgifera virgifera; assembly: GCF_917563875.1. Lineage (NCBI taxonomy): Eukaryota > Metazoa > Arthropoda > Insecta > Coleoptera > Chrysomelidae > Diabrotica > Diabrotica virgifera. The sequence continues at coordinate 3,688,177 of NC_065444.1, read as the reverse complement.
GTTGTGCAAAATAAAATCCTTGAAACCCTCAACATAGTCTCAAAAACACTGCAATCAAAATCTTTGGACCTTTTAACAGTTTCCAGTTTACTTGAAGAGAGCCTCTTAAAACTAACTGAAATGAGAGGACAATTTGAAACCTTCTTTGAAGTGGCTTCAAATATGTGTCAACGTTGTTGACGTGTACTCAACGTGTACTCAATGATCGACACATGCCATCAGCTAGACACTCGCTTTCAAGGAATGAAAGCAGTATTAGATTCGTACTGAATTGTTCAACGTGATTTTATTTTGAATGCAAACGAACAAGATATTCAAGTCTCAAGAAGCACTTAACTTTGTAAAATGTTTTCCAGATTAGAGATGGTGGGGTTACCCTGTCCTCTGGTATTTCATCAGTAGTATACACGTCAGATTAACTAGAGCACTGATGTGGTCTTGTATCATTTTTAAGACTTCAGCTGGAATGTTGTCTGGTCCAATTGTTTCTTTGGTTTTGTCTGATTTTATTACATGAAGAACTTCAGATTTTACAATTTCAGGATCTTCTTGATTTATATTGCTCTGTACATTTTGCCTGTCATCTTGCAGCAATTCATTTATATAATTACTCCACGTTTCAAGTATTTTTCGTTCACCAATAATAACTTTTTCTGCATTATCTACTAGAGTATTAGCGTTTTTCTTATTATACCTATACTTCTGTTCTAATTCGTCTATTTATGAACATGGTCTTCACTTGGTAAATTCTTTAATTAAATAAATAATCCAAAATGTATCTCTAAATAATTTAAATTAATTTATTTAAGACATTTTAATAAATGTTGCAAAATAAAAAAAACATGTTTTAGTATTTTATTGATGATGTAAAATATAAGTGTAGTGTATATAAGAGAGAAATATGTTTTTAAAATTTTCTGGATATGAAACGATACTGTTCACTAATTCGAAAATGATATTATGTTCTCATAGATTACAAAAGAGTTCCAAACTTGATTACCGTCTCACCACTCTGGATTAATTTACTTTTTGGTTGTATATTTTTTGATAATTAGAACTATTTAATATTTATAAATTATTGGTCTAAAATAAATAGTTATTTACAATTACATTTATTCTTTTATTTTAATTTGGTTAGAAAAAAGGATCTAATAGAATTCTAAGGATTTGGTCTAATAGAATTCTGCCAAGAAAATGACTTCGTCATTACAAATACCTGGTTTCAACTTCCAGAAAGGCGTCTCTACACGTGGAAATCCCCTCAAGATGGACATCAAGGTAAAATAGTACGGAATCAAATAGACTACATCCTAATAAACCATCGATTTCGGAACAATATTAAAGATGTAAGAACTTACCCCGGCGCCGACATAAACTCAAATCATAATTTACTCTGCTCCAAAATACAAATTAAATTAAAGAAACTAACAAAGCCAACTAAGCCTAGTAAGATATATCTCGACCCCCTTAAAAACACCCAAACGCGCGAACACATAGCACAGCAGATAAATAGTAAAATGCACAGAATATCAAATATACCAAACGAAAACAGAACTATTAACGAATGTTGGTACGATATTCAAAACTCGATTTTAAAGGACGTAAGGGAATCTTTAAAAACACCTACACTGTTGGCAAAAAATGAATGGATGAACCAAGAAATTCTAGACTTGATGGAAGTTCGACGAAAATACAAAAATAGAAATATTATCAAATACCGTGAAATTAACAAACTCATAAAAAGAAAAATTAAACAGGCCAAAGAATCCTGGCTCGAGAATTCATGTAAAGAAATAGAAGACCTCCAAAAAAAGCATGACAGTTTCAACCTCCACAAGAAACTTAAATATACCTCCGGAATTAACTTATTTAAAACCTCAGACGGAAAAACTTGTGATCACGAACAACAGTGCAAAGAATGGGAGAGACACATCAGTGACCTTTTTGACGATGCTTCTCGAGAAAATGCTCCAAATACTACCTGTGACAACCAATTAGACAGAGGTCCCAGTATACTTAAGTCAGAAGTCATAAAAGCAATACAACAAGCCAAAAACAATAAAGCACCTGGACCAGATCAAATCCCTGTTGAGCTACTTAAACTTTTGGATGAGGAAAACATTACCTACTTGACTACTTTCTTTAACAAAATTTACAACGAAGGAAAAATACCAGATGCTTGGTTGGAGTCACTGTTTATAACATTACCAAAGAAAAGCAGGCCCACCAAATGCAGCTATTTTAGACTAATCAGTTTGATGAGTCACACACTTACGATACTTTTACATATTATACAAAACCGAGTATTCCTTCTGTGCGAAACTAGAATGGGTAATAAGCAATTTGGATTTAGAAATGGTCTAGGAACTGGAGAAGCACTATTTTGTATGCGCGTTCTATTACAAAAAAGTTGTGAATTCCGAAAGAACGTTTATGTTTGTTTCATCGACTTCGAGAAGGCATTCGACCGAGTACAACATGATACACTTTTCGATTGCCTGCAGGCAGCAGGACTTGACCATTACGATATAAGACTGCTGAAATACTTATTACAATCAAGTAGCCTCTATCCAAATTGGAGACAGTCGTACTGAAAAACTGCCGATAAAACGTGGAGTACGACAAGGTTGTGTTTTATCACCCACCCTTTTTAATCTGTACTCTGAAGAAATCTTTAGGGAGGCTTTGGATGACAGACAAGAGGGAGTAAGGCTAGGCGGAGAAGTAATCAACAATATTAGATACGCTGACGATACAGCCATTCTTGCTGAAAATTTACAAGATCTTCAGACACTACTAAATCTAGTCAGTGAAGCAAGCTATCGGAGAAGCCTTAAAATCAACATTTCAAAAACAAAGTGGACGGCAGTTGGAAAGATTAATATAGATCAAGGTCAGCTTTCTCTTGATGGAGAGGAGTTAGAACGGGTAAATCATTTCAAGTACCTTGGCAGCTGGTTAAATGTAAATTGTGACTGTGATGAAGAGATAATAACTAGGATCGAAATATCACGGAAGGCTTTTATGACCTGGAAACCAGTTTTATGTAATAGAAACCTGTCGATGAATATTCGAAAGAAGGTGCTGAAATGTTATGTGTGGTCTATCCTATTGTATGGTTGTGAGACATGGACGTTAAAAACCACAATGCTAAACAAAATAGAAGCATTCGAATTGTGGTGCTATCGACGAATCCTAAAGATATCGTGGGTTTCGCACACTTCCAATGAAGATGTTCTTCAAATGATGAATTCGGAACGTCTGCTCATAAGCATCATAAAGAGGAGAAAAACAGAATACTTCGGCCATATAATTAGAGGACCTAAAAACCATCTGCTTCGCCTTATAATACAAGGAAAAGTGGAGGGAAAGAGATGGATTGGTCGAAAGAAACTTTCATGGCTGCGTAATATTAGACAATGGTGTGGCTGCACAGTATTATTTCGCGCAGCAGCCGATAGAGAGAGATTTCAGGAAATTGTAAACATGATGACGGCCAACGTCTGAATACAGACACGGCACCTAAAGAAGAAGAAGAAGAAAAAAGGAGGAAAAGAGATGACTACAAAATCTTTTAAGAAGGAAGTATATCAGCCGTCTAAATTTAAAATCCGACATGTCCATTAAAATGAATTTTACGTAAAAGCTGAAATAACACAAGATATGAAAAGCAAGATCAGAATTCGTAAAGATGAAGTCTTTTTTTTATACCAAAATCTCTACCATCAGATGTTATGTATTTTCTACGTTATTATACGGAGTAGAGGCCTGGACACTTTCTGAAGCTTCCGTCAGGAAACTTTAAGCCTTCGAGATGTGGTGTTACAGACGCATTTTAAGAATTTCATGGGTGGATCGTGTGACTAATGTTGAGGTTCTACGTAGAATGGACAAGAGATTATTAACAACATCAAAGAGTGAAAACTAGAATATCTTGGCCATATTATGAGGAATGAACAGATATATGGCTTATTGCAACTCATTCTTCAGGGCAAGGTATTTGGAAAGAGAGGACTAGAGAGAATAATATCATGGCTTCAAAACTTGAGAAAGTAGTTCCATACGACTACAACTGGACTATTTGCAACTACAAAAATTTGCAACAGCAAATATTTATGTCAAAAGGTGCAAAAAACGATATGAAAATTGAAAAAAATAATAGAAGTGGGCAAGAACCCACAAATAAACAAGAATACCTGAATTCTCTGCAGCGAAAACTGTACGGACTCAGAAAGAAAGAGAATGGAAACCAGTTACGAGGTAATGGAGAGGAAGAGAGAAGGAAATACACTGCAAAAAAGGAATGGACACAAGTTAGAATATAAAGGAAAATTTAAGGGAGAAAGAAACGTGAAATGGTATGATGAGGGATATAAAAACGCAATAGACGAAAAAAGCAATCTGGACAAGTACCTATAGTCCAGGGCGCATCTGTTTTGAGATGGACGTTGAGAGGTGACTCAAATTTTTTTGCAGAAATTGCTTGAAAATAACTCAAATAATAATATTTGAGTTATCCTCCCACTCAAAATGGTCCGGAACATTGTTTAAATAATTAAAATGTCAAAATATGAAGGAAAAATTCGATTTTTTTTATTGGTTTTTTGATTATAACTTTAAAACTATTCATTTCTGATAAAAGTTCTACTGACATAAAAGTTGTGTAATTAAATTTCCTACAATATACAATTAGTTAAATATTTAAAAAATAGTCACACTTGTTGCAAAATAGCAATAATTGCGAAAAAAACCATACAGAAACAAGTATTCGCATTTTACGGTTTTCAACCATTTATGCTACACTTAGGACCATCATATTTTAGCCAGAAAAACTTTATGATATAGTAAAACAACACTGTAAATTTCATTAAGATCGGTTTAATAGATTTTGCAAAATAAATTTTGCAATCCAGCTTTCGCAAAAAAAATCCATTTTTTTTAATGTTGCAAGACTGAAAATAAAGCAGATAGCAAGTTGAATTTTTTTTTGCTTATAGAAGTGTACTGTACCTTTCATTTGCAATTTGCAAAATTAATATCGATTAATTACCACGGCGCCAGGAAATTTTTTAAATAAACATTAATTTTTGGTGCTACGCGCAGGACAGCGGTGTTCGATTCACACAAGTTGATTTCCACCAAAATTTCTGCCAATCTTGATCCAATATATTATTTTCTTACTCTATATTTTGTTGTATTTTAATATTTTAATTCCACAAAAATCAAACTAATTTTATTATTGATTGTGAAATATAGTTTAAAAAATTGCATATGTTTAAAAATAATAAACTTTTATTCTCAAGTTAAAATATATGAACAAAGAAAGTTTGTGCTAAAAAAACGTGTTATTTCAAAGGATAGAGTATGTGTTTTTATTTTGCAATAAACAAATTTATTTATTTATATCGAAGTGTAATAAAAATTAAAATGTATCAATCATTATGAAAGGTCATTGGAATGCCCAATCAGAGCAAACTATCCGCTGTCCTACGCGTAGCACCAATAATTAATGTTTATTTAAAAAAATCCTGACGCCGTGGTAGTTAGTCGATTTTAATTTTGCAAATTGCAAATGAAAGGTACAGTAAACTTCTATACGCAAAAAAATTCAACTTGCTATCTGCTTTATTTTCAGTCCTGTAACATTTTGAAAAAATGAATTGTTTTTGCGAAAGCTGGATTGCAAAATCTATTGAACCGATCTTAATGAAATTTACAGTATTGTTTAACTGTATCATAAAGTTTTTCTGGGTGAGATATGAAGGTCCTAAGTGTAGCATAAATTGTTGAAAAACGTAAAATGCGAATACTTGTTTTTGTATGGTTTTTTTCGCAATTATTGTTATTTTGCAACAAGGGTGACTATTCTTTAAATTATTTACCAATTCTATATTGTAGGAAATTTAATTACACAACTTTTATGTCAGTACAACTTTTCTCGAAAATTAATACTTTTAAAGTTATAATCAAAAAATGAAGAAAAAAATCGAATTTTTCCTTCATTTTTTGACGTTTTGATTATTTAAACAATGTTCCGGACCTTTTTGAGAGGGAGGATAACTCAAATATTATTATTTGAGTTATTTTCAAGCAATTTTCAAGCTGGTCTACTAGGAATTACAATGTACAAGTGTACAGCCATCGAGACGCTGAAAAAGAAGTAACAGATTAAGTACAAGCCCAATTCAGGACATTCGAGAAAAAGATACCAAGAAAAGTATATTATGACCCGATGCAAGAGGAAGATGACACATGGAGAATCGGGAGAAACGACGAGGAAGTGAATGGAGGGTATATTATAAGATTTGTGAAAAGTCAAAGACTCATGGCAAAAACAGCAAAGAAAATAATATGAAGCAGCCGATAGAAAGGCAAAAAAGGAAAACCCAGGACGAAATGATTGGATGGCGTCCTTGAGACGACCTGAAAACCATGAATATAAGACAATGGAGGAGAAGGGCCCAAGAGAGATCTGAATGGACGGACATAGCTAGGCAGGCAAAAACGCATCCAGGGTTATGTTGCCAAAAGAAGACGATTAAATACAAAGAGCAAATAGATTAACAGGATGCTTTGATAACACTAAATGCCGTAACCGACACATTAACTGCGAGAAGAAATTAAGAATCTATAAGGCATGTACAAGACCAATAATGACGCAGTTACGCATCAGCCATAAGACCACATACAACCAAAAGACAAAGAGTGCTGAAAATTACAGAAATAAGAATACTTCTATCTATCTAATCAGCCCTAAACATCCATCCTTGGATATAGGCCTCCTCTTCCTTCTTCCATGCCTCTCTATCTTGGGCAATTTGCATCCATTTTTAACCAGTGTGTTTCTTCAGGTCATCTGACCATCGCATTTGTGGCCTTCCCATTTTTCATTTGTGATTCCATGGTCTCCAATGTATAATCATCGTAGTCCATCTTTCATCGTTCTGCCGTAGGGTGTGTCCGGCGAACTTCCATTTAAGCTTTTCTAGTTGGGTAGAGATATCTTTCACTTTTGTTTTGTTACGGATCCATTCGTTTCTTTTCCTGTCTGATAGTTTAATGTTCAGCATTTGTCTTTCCATGGATCATTCTGTCTTTGCTATTTTTTCCATATTTTCTTTTGTAAACGTCCATGTCTGAGAGCCGTATATTAGAACAGGGAGTATACATTGATTAAAGACTCTTGTTTTTAGGTATTGCGGGTATTTTCTGTTCTTTAGAATATAAGACAGTTTTCAGAATGATGCCCAGGCCAATCTTATTCTTCTCTTTATTTCTTCGGTCTGATTTTCTTTATTTAATCTAGTGATTTGTCCGAGATATATACATATACTCTTTTACTTGTTCTATTCTTGTTTGTGCCACTGTAATTATTAGTTCTTCTTGTTGATTGGCCATGGTTTTTGTTTTACTATAATTCATCTTCAGTTCTATCTTTGTCGATTCTCTATCTAGTTCTTCCATTATTTTTTTGTAATTCTTCACTTCTTTCTGTTATTAATACAATATCATCAGCATATCGTAAGTGATTCAGATATTGCCCGTTTATATTTATACCCAAGCCATCCCAGTGTAGTTGTTTGAACACATCTTCTAGCGCTTAGTTGAATAGCTTGAGCGAGATGGTATCTCCTTGTCTTACTCCTCGGTTTATTTTAATAGGCTCCGTTTATTTCATTAGCTTAATAGTTGTTGTTGCCTTATTATATAAATTTGTAATAAGTCGGTATATCTGTAGTCTATTCTGCCATTTTCTAGGGAATTCTTTACTGCCCAGGGTTCCACACTATCAAATGCTTTTTCGACTAAATCCGGCTTCTTCTCTTGCCTGATATCCATCTAATTTAGTTGTTAATCTCTTTGTTAATATCTTGGTTAATAGTTTGTACATCACATTTAGTAAAGTTATGGGTCTGTAATTCTTTAGATCCTTTTTATCTCCTTTCTTAAATAGTAACAATGTTACTGCTTCGTTGTTGGGTATTTGTTTTGTCATTAATATTTTATTCATAAGTATGTATAAAACTTCTCTAGTTGTTTTCCCACCATTTTTTAGCATTTCTACGGTTATCCCGTCTTTTTCTGGCGATTTATTATTCTTCATCTCCTTGAGTGATCTTTTTATCTCATTCTTACTGATTTCTGGTTGTAAGTCGGAATTGACTTTTTTTATTTTTATTTGTAGTTGCTTAAGGATTTCTTGTGTTGGTTTCTGTTTTGTATTGTAGAGGTTTTTATAATATTCTTGTGTTATCTGTATAATTTCTTCTATATTATTGGTCTCTATGCCTTTTTTGTTCTTTATACTATTAATCTGTATGCTTCCAAGCTGTGCTTCCAACTATTTTATTTTTTATGTATAAATTGTTTTGTATATGTCTAAATATGTTATTTTATAATATATGTTATCATGTGTTAGGTGTTAGGTACCTATCTAAATTTTTGTAGCTGAACAATGTTAGCATGTAACAGTTACTGTTCTACAATGTAAAATCATCTCTATGACCTGTCTTGAAAGGTGACCTCTCTGTAAAAATGTCTTTAAAAGAATGTCTGTAAAAAAATTTTTTTACTGGAATAATAACAAAGGACATCAATACATGTACCTACAAACTGATGCAAGAATCTTAAAAATCGGAGTACAAATAATAAAGTTATAGATTATCAAACTTGATCAAAAATTTTATGTGGCGGAATTTTATGCCGGTGAGTGCAAATCAACAATAAGACCGATAATGACGTACACAGCGGAAACAATAGAGCAGATACGGCGAAGACGCAAAAACTGCTGGAAAGAGCAGAAATGAAAGTCTTACGAAAAATAACAAACCAAACTCTAGACGACATAGTAAGAAGTGAGGAAATACGAGCGAGATGTGGTATAAGAAGAAATAAATATGTGGACCAAAAGTAGAAAAATAGAATGGAATCAACACATAGAAAGAATTACAGAAAATAGAATAGTACGAATAGCAAGAGACACATCGCCAAATGGAAGAAGATCAATGGAACGACCGAGGAATAGATGGTCAGATAACGTCAATTGAGGCTAAAAACCGAAGTAAAACGCATTGAACCTATTAAATTTATAAAGTAAGAAGAAGTATTTTATTTATATAATTATTTTCTTGATTTCTGTCAATTACGGTAATAATAATATCAGCAGTCCGATCTCGTGTTCTTTTATCCGCCAGTGCTCTTGTCTTAAGACGGTCACAGTCGTTGATAAACTAATAATTATTTTCGGAATGTCAGAGATTTTTCGTGCGTAAATAATGGCTCGGTTACCAGCTTTTATTATGATACAATTGTTTTATTTGTCCTAGTAGTAAGGTACTCGCTCTCGGCTACAATACCACAAACATTTACTTTCTATTGTATATTCAACAAAAATCTCGGTAATGTCGCCACTTAGTGAAATTATCGCCGACAGAAAATGCAAGTGATGGTTTAAACTCCGTGCACAATGTGTATTTTGAAGCTACTAAGGCTTCACGTGACCGAAAAACACAAAAGACACAGAATCAACAACTATTTTCGCAGCAATGAGTACGTTAACTTTAATAGAACTCCTTTTCGGTCGAATTTCGGGTTTCCGGAGTTTACTTTTTACGAAAACGGAAGTGAAGAGGAAAAGGAAGATACCGAAACGTTGACGACAAGTTTGATCGACTCTATGTGTTCGGATTTTATCTTTAAAGGCAATGTGTGTGACTGTAAAGAGTTCCATGAGAAATTAAGGGAAACTGAAGAAAGGTAAGCTTTTGAATTTTCTATTTATCAGATGTTAAAAAAAGAGTGGTACATTAGGCGGTCCTGTAGACTAGCGCGAAGCTTCATACTTCTTATATTTTTTGTGTTTAAGACCTAAAATTTAACCAAAAATAACAAATTATGGCCAGTTCTCATAATTTTCCTATAAAAGTTTTTGAAAATATAAGTTTGGACTCTTCCAACTAAACTTACGTGCATAGAAATCGGCCCATTTAAAAATTTGGTCATTTTTGATGTCTCATATTTTCTAAACCTGTTGGCCGATTAAGTGATTTTTTGAACATGTTATAGCCTGATTCTTTAGCAATACCACTGTAATAATATTGTTGCTAAACAGGTAAATTTTCATTATCTACCGGGTGTACTAATCAAACTGTGTTTTTTCTCAAAGTTCGCATCATCGTGCGGAATATTCTAGCATTTATAAAATACTGAAATTATACCCAACTATAGCCTCAGGTTTTCTTAACATTCTGTTTTTTGATTCATTCGTTTATGTTGGATAATAAAAAAGTTAGGTACTTTCACAACTAGACATGTTCTTCATCAATACACGGTATTTCTTAATACGTGCGACAAACTTTAAGGGGTAATTCTGCATGAAAACATAATGACAGTTGGCTTTATAAACGTATGTCCACAAATGTTTCGTTTCCGAGATACGGGATGTTGAATTTTTTCTTACAAACTGACGATTTATTTATTGCTTTAAAATCAGTTGAGATATGCAAATGAAATTTGGTAGGTTTTAAGAGATAGCTATTGCGGATTATTTGACATAATGTTTAATTAGTGTCACTAATTAAATGAAATATTTACATATTATAATGGACTCCCCTTGTAGAGTAAATTGAGTCTTCCAATTTTACATGTCGTGACGATTTCTTTGCCGTTTTACTGTAGAGAAGAAATTAATACAACGGCGGTATAAAAGAGACCTAAAAGTTAAGTATTGCTTCCATAACATAATTCATTATGCTACGTCTACTGCGTTAATAATAGCCAGGTGATTTCATCTCCTTGGCATTGTATCTCTTCATTTCGAGAAATATTTACATGAATTTAGTAATATGTAATAATAATAATTACCGAGTGGAGCCTAGTAGGACCATGGCTTGATTGAACATTCTTCTCCATCTCTTTTTGTCCATTTCCTTCATTTCCAATTTTAAAACTTTTTATTTAGATGATCTTCTATCTCTCTCTGGTCCTTCCCCTTGGTCTTTCAGTTTCTGGCTTCTATCTGGTGACCTTCTTAACCATTAGGGCGTCTTTCCCAGCCATCTCAATCAGATTCTCAATCCTCATTAGGATTTCATCAGAGAGCTACGACAGCCCGAAGTTTGGTTGTTCAGAGAGAATTAAATAGGCGCTCTCTGAGGAAATCCTAATAAGGATTAGAACCGGTTAGAGTACTCTTGTTAATAATGCTCTTGTGAATAAGACGGCTATTGTTTCGTTTTAGAAAGAAATAATTATTTACTCCAAAAATGGTTTCAAAACTCGATTTTAAAAAAAATATTAATTATTTTCAAGAAATAGACTTTTACAGCTAAATTTGCAAAAATTAAGAAACAAATTAACAAAAATAACTTTGCAAACTCTCATTTTAAAGAATTTTCAATGCTTTTACAGTAAACTTGTGTCAATTTTTCAAAACAAAGGTATGAAGTAACTATTAGAGTTTTCAGTAAACTTTATCTTTTAAAATCATTTCAAAACTGTTAGTGACAAACTTTACTACAAAAGTAACTTTACAAAATTAACAAAAATAACTTTACAAACTCTCATTTTGAAGAATTTTTAATGCTTTTACAGAAAAATTGTGTCACTTTTTTCAAAAGAAAAGTATGAAGTAACTATTAGAGTTTTCAGTAAACTTTATCTTTTGAAATCATTTCAAAACTGTTGGTGACGAACTTTACTACAAAAGTAACTTTACAAAATTAACAAAAATAACTTTACAAACTCTCATTTTAAAGAATTTTTAATGCTTTTACAGTACCTAAAATTGTGTCACTTTTTTCAAAAGAAAGGTATGAAGTAACTATTAGAGTTTTCAGTAAACTTTATCTTTTAAAATCATTTCAAAACTGTTAGTGACAAACTTTAATACAAAAGTAACTTTACAAAATTAACAAAAATAACTTTTAAAACTCTCATTTTAAAGAATGTTTAATGCTTTTACAGTAAAATTGTGTCACTTTTTTTAAAAGAAAGGTATGAAGTAACTATTAGAGATTTCAGTAAACTTTATCTTTTAAAATCATTTCAAAACTGTTAGTGACAAACTTTAATACAAAAGTAACTTTACAAAATTAACAAAAATAACTTTACAAACTCTCATTTTTAAGAATTATATCAATGCTTTTACAGTAAAATTGTGTCACTTTTTTCAAAAGAAAGGTATGAAGTAACTATTAGAGTTTTCAGTAAACTTTATCTTTTAAAACCATTTCAAAACTGTTGGTGACGAACTTTACTACAAAAGTAACTTTACAAAATTAACAAAAATAACTTTACAAACTCTCATTTTAAAGAATTTTTAATGCTTTTACAGTAAAATTGTTTCACTTTTTTCAAAAGAAAGGTATGTAGTAAGTAGTAACTATTAAGGCCGCGTAGCACCATCAAATAATTTGATCAAACTGGTTTGAGCAAACTGAAAGTGACAGTTAGTGACGTCACATCCTGAGTGTTCATTGTGGATAATAATGAAAAATTTTAATTTTAAATAAAGTACAAACAAGTTAGACAACTCAATACAAAAAATTTGATCAAACTAGACTGATAGTGAGAGCACAGATTTTTAGAATTTCAAAAAAACTGCAATTGTGACGTCACTTTGACGTACTTCCGGAGTTTGCTCAAATTATTTGATGGTGAGACGCGGCCTTTAGAGTTTTCAATAAACTTTATCTTTTGAAATCATTTCAAAACTTTTGGTGACAAACTTTACTACCTTTTAAACATTTTTCGTACATATTTATCTTAAACTTTACACACTTTCTGATATAAGACCTTTAATTTGTCATTGAAACATTTCTAACATGTAATCTTCCATGACACAACCATCGAATCGTCCGTCCCAAAAGAAAATTACCGACTTCAGCAAAAATTGGTTGCCCAACATACGTGCCTTCTATATAATTTCAGCCTTTACCTACCGATATATTATTTAACATTATTTAATAAACACATCGACGAATTTCGCAAAATCCGATGAAAACTAGCAATAAACAAAACTAGCGAAGAAACTGACAATAGTTCGTAATGATTCATTTGTTGGATAAGCGATTTTTCGGAAAAATGAACCGAAAGTTGAAGTACAGCGCGAAATATTTGAAAGTGGCTAAAATGACGGGGTGCTTGAAGTTTAGTGGGACTCAGTGTGGGATTGCGAAAGTCAGTACTTTGGATAAGCCTTTGAAAGAAGCGGAAGTCTTTCAGTATTTTATAGAGACTTCCAACTGGTTTTTGTTCGAAAAGAATAACTCTGTGTTGACGTTGACTGAAATGTTTTCAAAGTAAGTATTATTTAAAGTAATCTAATCAATAACCCTTCTGCCCTAAGGTGTTGGATGTAAAGTTTCTTTTTACGCTTCATACACAAACTTTCTCCAATTCTTCTTGTTTCTTGCCATGTTCTTCACTTGCTCTTTAGTGACTCCTCTACTCCTCTCTTGTCTACGATGGCGGTAATTTCATCGTCGCAGGTCTTCATGGGCCTGCGCCTGCACCTCGGTCTTTTCAAGTTTCTTCTCCCTCACAAACTTGTTTCACTGGTCTTTATTCACCCTAACCATGTAGCCGTACCGATTCTTCGATTTTCTTCTCCATTGGTTGGACTTTTAACTTTTAACTGGTAAACTTTTACTTTGTTTGTTTTGTTGGTTAGCATGTTAGATTCTGAGAAAACACTGATGATGATCGGTCAACCGATTGAAAACTAGTTATGTCTTTGATGTCCCTGTATAGGGATTTTAACAAATACACCTTTCATAAAGGATTTTATGGTTTTTTCTAATATATTATTTTCTTACTCTATATTTTGTTGTATTTTAATATTTTCATTCCACGAAAATCAAACTAATTTGGTTATTGTTTGTGAAATATTGTTTAAACAATTGCATGTGTTTAAACATAATAAACTTTTATTCTCTAAGTTAAAATATATGAACAAATAAAGATTTTGCTAAAAAAAGTGCTATTTGAAAGGACTGAGTATGTGTTTTTATTTTGCAATAAACAAATTTATTTATTTATATCGAAATGTACTAAAAATTAAAATTTATCAATCATTATCAAAGGTCATTGGAATGCCCAATCACAGCAAACGTATCCGCTGTCCTGCGCGTAGCACCAAAAATTAATGTTTATTTAAAAAAAATCCTGAGGTCGCAGTAGTTAACCGATTTTAATTCTGCAAATTTCAAATGAAAGGTAATGTATTCTTCTATATGCCAAAAAGAAAATATATTTGCTATCTGCTTTATTTTCAGTCCTTCAACATTTTGAAAAAATGAATTTTTTTTGCGAAAGCTGGATTGCAAAATTTATTTTGCAAAATCTGTTTAACCGATCTTAATAAAATTTACAGTGTTTTTTTAATATTTATAAAGTTTTTCTGGGAGAAATATGAAGGTCCTAAGTGTAGCATAAATGGTTGAAAAACGTAAAATGCGAATACTGTTTTTTTGTGAATTTTTTCGCAATTATTGCTATTTTGCAACAAGGGTAACAATTTTTAAAATATTTAACTAATCCTATATTGTAGGAAATTTAATTACGCAACTTTTATGTTGGTGCAACTTTTCTCGAAAATAAATACTTTTAAAACGAAGAAAACAATCGAATTTTTCCTTCATTTTTTGACATTTTGATTATCTAAACAATATTCCGGACCTTTTTGAGTGGGAGGATAAGTCAAATATTATTATTTGAGTTATTTTCAAGCAATTTCTTCAAAAAATATGAGTCACCTCTCAATGTACTCAAATGTACTAATAGACCGGGCAGTATCGTCGCCCCCGCTAGCGTAATTATTCCGATTCGATTTTTTTGCACAAACTTACTCAAAAAGAGGTCCTTATAACATATCCAAAGGGTACCGGGCGGTGCCGTGGTCGAAAAATTTTTTAAACAATTTTTTTTAAACAAATTCACAAAAATATTTTTTTTATTTCCAAAAATTTTTTTTAGATAATTTGGGTCATCCTGAGAAAAAAGGTCTCCTGTCATTTTTTTCTAAAATTGACTGTTGTCGAGTTATATGCGATTAAAAATTTGAAAAATGCGAATATTTCCATTTCAAGGCTTCATAACTCGATTAAAAATGATTATTATGAAATTCAAAAAGTGACAAAATCAAGATTGAAATACTTTCTTCAGCGTCCTAAAGAGATTTTTGTCATTATTTTATTACAAAGCTGTTATTTTTAGTTATTAACAATTAGCGGTATAGTCAAACTGTATCGTCGCCCCCGTTAGCGGAACTATTTCGATTAGATTTTTTTGCACAAACTTACTCAAAAATAGGTCCTTATAACATATCCACAGAGTGCCGGCCGGTGGTCGAAAAATTGTTTAATCAATTTTTAGACCACGGTACCGGCCAGCACCCTGTGGATATGTTATAAGGACCTCTTTTTGAGTAAGTTTGTGCAAAACAAATCTAATCGAAATAGTTCCGCTAACGGGGGTGACGATACAGTTGGACTATAGCGCTAATTGTTAATAACTAAAAGTAACAGCTTTGTAATAAAATAGTGACAAAAATCTCTTCATGACGTTGAAGAAGGTACATATTTGAATGTTAATTTTGTCACTTTTTGAATTTCATAATAATCATTTTTAATCGAGTTATGAAGCCTTGAAAATGGCCATTTTCGCATTTTTCAAATTTTTAATCGCGTATAACTCGACAACAGTCAATTTTAGAGAAAAATGACAAGAGACCTTTTTTGCTCAGAATGACCCAAATTATCTAAAAAAAATTGTTGGAAATAAAAAAATTATTTTTGTGGATTTGTTTAAAAAAAATTGTTTAAAAAATTTTTCGACCACGGCACCGCAAGGCACCCTGTGGATATGTTATAAGGACCTCTTTTTGAGTAAGTTTGTGCAAAAAAATCGAATCGGAATAATTACGCTAGCGGGGGCGACGATACTGCCCGGTCTATAATATTTTTACAGAGCGCCCTGGTCTAATAGTATAATGGACTCGAATTGTTTTTCATCATTCTTTATCTGGATTTGATTTAGTGTCTCTTTTATCTAACATCCTAGGTATTTTAAATGGTTAACCTTTGCAATAGGCTTATTGTTGACAATTAGTTGCATACACTAGGCCTACATACAAGTTAATAAATATAGATCAATTCAAAAAATACACGTTTAAAAATATCTTCTTGGATTACTGCCCCAGTTAGGCGTAACCCATCTGTTTTATATTGTTAAAATAGATTTCACATCTTAAAATCCATACATGGCAAATGTTAACTTTTAGACCGGTTACTACATTATATGCATTAAATTAAAATTGTATTGTTAACTTTAAACGTATTAGGCCTGGATCCTGCGTACCAAAAAAAGTTTATTAATACCAAGCTGAAAATTTGTTAATAGCTTAACAGTGTCTGTCGGACAAATTTTGATGTATGGGAACACCGGAACAGGGGAAGTTTTAATTGTGGAACATGTTACAGGTTTCGAACATCAGACTACGAAAACGTCCCATGTATTTTGTCGGACAGAAATTCCAATTGATTTGTTCTCTTTTATTAATATCTCAAGCAAAAATCAGACTGCTATTTTATCACCAACATAATTCCAGTCAATTCCACCAACAGTAATTTGACATGTTCTACGTGTCGGACTTGTTAAAATGCCCAACATATTTGTCGGAAAAACATTTTTTCATATATTAACTTCCCCTGTCCCAGTGTTCCCATACATCAAAGTTTGTCCGACTGGACACCGTTACGCTTGTTTCACACACTAGGGTACGAACATGTCAAAGATACATGGATGAGCGCAGTGTAGGTCGCGATCGCGGTCGAGGTTTACATCGATGACGGGCAGAACATACCGAAGATACCTTCCTTTCAATGTTCTTTGCGGTTTCCATATAACCAAAACTTGTCGCCACCTAATTACAACAAGAAATGAATAAATACACCATACGTATCTGCGGCGAATGTCACGTGGTTTAAAAACCACCAATAAACTTTAATTTACCACGCGATCAGCAGCTCGATCGCGAAAAACAAACTATGTATTTTGTTTTGGCATTGACATCGCTGTAAACCGCGATGATAGTTCGCGAGGAGGGTGAACGGATGACACGTCCTTGGTATGTGCGATCTCATAAGAAAATGAAGGTTTGTTTTGACATTTGACATCGATGTAGCGACCGCGATCGCGACCTACACCGCGAGTAAAGGGACAGCAACAGTTCGAGCGCAATTTGACGCTTTTTTACATGTAAATCTCCATAAGAAAATCTAAGGTCCATTCTGGTCATTTTTGACGCTTTTTTTGGTGGAGGCGCGACGACTCGTCGGATCGTGACGTAAAATAACGTGACGTAAAATAACGTGACAGAACGTGACAGAACGTAACGTAAAATAACGTGACGTAAAATAACGTGACAGAACGTGACGTAAAATAACGTGACGTAAAATAACGTGACAGAACGTGACGTAAAATAACGTGACGTAAAATAACGTGACGTAAAATAACGTGACAGAACGTGACAGAACGTGACGTAAAATAACGTGACGTAAAATAACGTCACGTTATTTTACGTCACGATCCGACGAGTCGTCGCGCCTCCACCAAAAAAAGCGTCAAAAATGACCAGAATGAACCTTAGATTTTCTTATGGAGATTTACATGTAAAAAAGCGTCAAATTGCGCTCGAACTGTTGCTGTCCCTTTACTACCGCGCACATGCACGTATCTTCGGCATGTCCCTACCCTAATTTGAACGTGCGATAGTTGAAATGTACATATTGACTCGAGCAATC
Organism: Diabrotica virgifera virgifera; assembly: GCF_917563875.1. NCBI lineage: Eukaryota > Metazoa > Arthropoda > Insecta > Coleoptera > Chrysomelidae > Diabrotica > Diabrotica virgifera. The sequence goes on along the minus strand of NC_065444.1, from coordinate 3,670,373 downwards.
ATATGTATTATTTCTCCCTTCACCGCTTGAAACGTTCGGCGAAGGGAGAAAGATTCCATATGATTGCTCGAGCCACTACAGTCGGAAAAATGAAAGAATACCCATGAACGATCACTTCAATCACTTATTCTGTATTTGCTGTCTTTTTCTATAAATAACAAACGTTTGTTATAAATAACAAACGTTTGTTAGAAAAAGACAGCAAATACAAAATAAGTGATTGATGTGATCGTTCATGGGGTTATAAATAACAAACGTTTGTTATAAATAACAAACGTTTGTTAGAAAAAGACAGCAAATACAAAAGAAGTGATTGATGTGATCGTTCATGGGTATAACAGGCTGCGCCAAACCTCTGGTCTTCTTTGATTACGGCTAAACTATGAGATATACAAAAAAATGTTTATAACAAAACTAATGTGTATCAAAGAGGTCTATAATTTAAAATTATTTTCAATTATACAGGGTGAGTCAGAACGACGGTATGAACCAAAGTTGTATTTTTTAAATGGAACACCCTGTATATTAAATCATTTTTGAATATATTATTTAAAAATATGAAAAATTTGAATAAGGTCTTATAGGCCTAAAGTTAATAATTTTCGAAATATTTACATTTTTATTGAGAAAAATGGTAATATTTATAGGGTTGTGGATTATGTTTCCAAGAAAATAAAAATTTGGGTGATAGGTCAAAGTTTTTAAAATATAGTGTTATTTTTAAATAATTTAATATTTTTTATTTTAGCCATAAAATATACAGTGTGATCACTATTTGCAAATACAAAATTTTCTCATTTTTTTAAATGGGACATCCTGTATATTAATTTTGCGTTTTGTAGTAAATATTACAACCTTTCTTTTGGTGTAAGGTTGTATGTACCTAGCATGTTTCGTTTTGTAGATATTTTAAAAAAAACTATAGATTTTACGTGTTTGCGGATTTTTTATTTAAAATTTTTTTTGCAAAAAAATAATTATAATCTGGTTTTAGAAACATACACTAAAATATAAAATATGAAAATAAAAACGTAATTAAAGATTAAAATAAATCGTATGCTAGTACAACTCAATTGAATTTAATAACTTTAAATTATTTTACAAAAAATATTTTACCATATTAATGAATGCATAAATTAGTTACTAAATTAAATAAACAACCAAATTTTAAATCAACCGTAGTAATTTTTCTACTACAGCAACTTTCCTGTACCAAATTAATTGCTAGTTAAATTGTATTTAGTTAAACTTTTAATTTACCTTTTAAATTTACTTACATACATCTTGAGAATATAAAAATTATTATAAGGTATGCTTTGAAACAAAAGAATGTTAAATGTATCATCCAAATTATTTATTAATATAAATAGTATTTACTGGTGTCACAAAAACTGGTAATACTTTTGTAGTTGAAATTTTTGTAACAATTTTTTATATTTTAAATTTTAATTTTTTAACCGAAAAATTTTTGGATATGACATTTGTTTTGGGCGAAACCATTAGAAATTATTACCAGCTTTTGTGACACGAGTAGGTACATAGATACTATTTACTTCTTAATATACTTCCATAACGTTCATTTGTTTCAAAGCATACTTTATACGTTCTCAAGATGTAGGTAAATTAAAAAGTTATTAACTGATCTTACTCGTAAATACAATATAACTAACAATTAATTTTTTACAGGAAAGTTGCTGCGGTAGAAGAATTACTACGATTGATTTAAAATTTGGTTGTTTATTTAATTTAGTAACTAATTTATGTATTCATTAATAAGGTAAAATATTTTTTGTAAAATAATTTAAAGTTATTAAATTCAATTGAATTGTACTAGCATACGATTTATTTTAATCTTTAATTACGTTTTTATTTTCATATTTTATATTTTAGTGTATGTTTCTAAAACCAGATTATAATTATTTTTTTTGCAAAAAAATTTTTAAATAAAAAATCCGTCAAAACGTAAAATCTATAGTTTTTTTTAAATATCTACAAAACGAAACATGCTAGGTACATACAACCTTATACCAAAAGAAAGGTTGTAATATTTACTACCAAACGCAAAACTAATATACAGGGTGTCCCATTTAAAAAAAAATTGAGAAAATTTTGTATTTGCAAATAGTGATCACACTGTATATTTTATGGCTAAAAGTAAAAAATATTAAATTATTTAAAAATAACACCATATTTTAAAAACTTTGACCTATCACCTAAATTTTTATTTCCTTGGAAACATAATCCACAACCCTATAAATATTACCATTTTTCTCAATAAAAATGTAAATATTTTGAAAATTATTAACTTTAGGCCTATAAGACCTTATACAAATTTTTCATATTTTTAAATAATATATTCAAAAATGATTTAATATACAGGGTGTTCCATTTAAAAAAATACAATTTTGGTTCATACCGTCGTTCTGACTCACCCTGTATAATTGAAAATAATTTTAAATTATAGACCTCTTTGATACACATTAGTTTTGTTATAAACATTTTTTTGTATATCTCATAGTTTAGCCGTAATCAAAGAAGACCAGAGGTTTGGCGCACCCTGTATATTCGTTATAAATAATATCGTTCATGGGTTCTTGTTATAAATAACAAACGTTTGTTAGAAAAAGACAGCAAATACAAAATAAGTGATTGATGTGATCGTTCATGGGTATTCTTTCATTTTTCCGACTGTATGTACATTTCAACCATTGCACGTTCAAAATTCTTAGTGTGTGAAACAAGCGTTAAGCTGTTACCAAATTTTCAGCTTGCTATTAATAAACTTTTTTGTACACTGGATTCAGGCCTATATACCTTTAACTAATCACGCTACAGAAACATCTATCTGATTTCATTGTATATGAACCTATATTGCTACACTCAAAGCAAACAGAAGATCTGCAATCAATCAACCACAATTGCATTACAAATAAATTACTTTGCTAACTGATTCGTCTTCGTAATCGATTCAAATTGATTTACGACTAATGAGCTTCTGATTCTGATTTCAGATTTCTCTAAAGCATTGTTACGGAAAAAACTCCGTTATAAATGTGCATTAAATCGTTATTTATTGATGGAATATGTTTTTATAAAATATTACATTGATTATTTAATATTTAATTATTTTGAAATTATTTCGTGGTTAGACATTGCAATTAAGTCATTCAATTTGCATTGGTAATTAAGTACTGCATACTCCATTTCATATAAATTGGATATTGACAAACATTTTTTGAAGAAATTGAATTAGTTTAAAGTTTGGTAACTGCTTTCTTGGGGCATGTCTAATTTAAATACAATGTTTATAATACAGTGATGAGCGCGCTAATAACCGGCAAAATAGCGCAAAAGATGGAAAATATAATACATTGCGAAACAAAAAGAGATGAATCTAGTGGAGGTGGAAATTATCGTTATAAACGTATAAATTAACATTACAGTCGGAAAAATGAAAGAATGCCCATGAACGATCACATCAATCACTTATTTTGTATTTGCTGTCTTTTTCTATAGATAACAAACGTTTGTTATAGAAAAAGATAGCAAATACAAAATAAGTGATTGATGTGATCTATACGCTCTGAGCTTCGCTGGTGTCGCTCCTAGCGGTTACTAATTCAACTTTTACTGGTAATTTTTAAATTTATTATTTAATTGTTATCGCTTAATATTTACAACGCAAAAAAGTAATTAAATTGTAATCGATTTTTTTAATATTTTTCTAATCATTTTGACGTTCTATTGATAAAATATCAATTTCTTACTTCGGATACTTTGACAATAATCGTGTAGATGGCGCTAAGATTATAATAGATTATTTATAATTAGATATTACGGAACATTAAAAAAACTTAAATTCAGTATTTAAAACGTAAGTATATTTAAGGTAGAAATATATACCACAGCTTTGACCAACTAATATTGTTTATAATTAATGTTTTTAATTTTAATTTTAAATTAATCACTTTGACATTTATGTCAAATTTCCGGTAAACGTTTACAAACTTGTCACTACTGGCGTTCGCGAATTTGTAAATATCCCCTCTACGTACGAGCTCACAGCGTATACGCAATAGATCCGCTATAGTAATAGATACCAATAAAAGTTAATAACAAAAATTTTAGCCACCTTTGAGCTTCACATTACAAAATTAGTTAGAATGTTACAGGGTGTTCGATAACACAGTGGTAGACCAAACTTATGTTTTTTTAAATGGAACACCCTATATTTTATTTTATATTCGAAACCCTTTTAACTTCTTCATCACAAAAATATAAAGGTTTGTTATGTCATATATGGTATTTACAAAGTTATAACCAATTTTGTATGAAAATTGTAACAAGTTCAACTCCCTGTATAAATAAAAATAAGCAAAACAGCAATGGTTTATTCATGCCATATTTTTTATTTATTGTCAAAATTTTCAAGAATTATTGACATTGCTAATTTTCTTTATATCAAATACAGGGTGAGTCAAAACGCATGTACATTATTTTCTCAGTAATGTTAAATGGAACCCCCTGTATTTTATATCATTATTGAAAAGTGACATTACCGTACTTTAATTTTTATATAACATTCCTTATGTCCAAATTTATTAGTTTTCGAGATATTTTCATTTTTCAGAGCAAATTATTTTAGGTGTCTAAATTTATCTAAATTTCAAGTAAGCCATGACTGAATTAACAATTGACGATTACTGATTATCAATCCGGTAATCAATGTAACAAATAAAGAAATAAAAATAATTTATTAGTAATACATTTTACAAAAAAAAAAAACACAACCACAACATGCAACATTTTTGAAACAATTAAAAACTACTTTCTTATGTAAATGCAACAAATAAAGAAAGAAAATTAGTAATAAATTTTACAAAAAAAAACACAAACACAAAATTTTGCGAAGACAATTAAACACTACTTTTGTATGTGAATGTAACAATGTAACTAATAAAGAACGAAACATAATTTATCAGTAATACATTTTGCAAAAAAAACATGTTTGAAAAAATTATAAGTTACTTTTAATACAATATTTTTAATATTTAATTACATAAGGTGTTCAAAATTACCTCCTCAACACATTTATGCACGCCTAAAAACGATCATTGAATGAGCTACTTGCTCTACGAAGCATTTGTAAATTAACACATCGAAATACACTTCGTATTCTATTTTTCATCTCATCCCTTGTTGTTGGAGGTATTTTATAGACTTCATTATTAACGTAACCCCAAAAAAATCAGTCCAGTTTATTAAATTCTGGTGATTTGGGTGGCCGCGCTACTGTCCATTGAAAAATGAAAATATCTCGAAAACTAATAAATTTAGACATAGGGAATGTTATATAAAAATTAAAGTACGGTAATAGTACTTTTCAATAGTGATATAAAATACAGGTTGTTCCATTTAAAATTACTGAGAAAATAATGTACTTGCGTTTTGCTCACCCTGTATTTCATATAAAGAAAATTAGCAATATCAATAATTATTGAAAATTTTGACAATACACAAAAAAATGTGGGATTAATAAACTATTGCTATTTTGCTTATTTTTATTTATACAGGGAGTTGAATTTGTTACGATTTTCATATAAAATTGGTTATAACTTTGTAAATACCCTATATAACATAACAAACCCTTTATATTTTTGTGATGGAGAAGTTAACAGGATTTCGAATATAAAATAAAATATAGGGTGTTCCATTTAAAAAAACATAAGTTTGGTCTGCCACTGTATTATCGAACACCCTGTAACATTCTAACTAATTTTGTAATGTGAAGCTCAAAGGTGGCTAAAGTTTTTGTTATTAACTTTTATTGCTATCTATTACTATAGCGAAGCTATTGAGCTTTACCCAACTAATCAATCACCCTGTATATTGTATCGAATGAAGATATTGATAACATGCTATAAATCAGTATATTCTTGTATAATTAAATAATATAAAAAATAATAAATAAAAGGATGAGGTTTTCTCCAAAAATTAAAAGAAAAGATTTCTCCAAAAAATACACTTACGAATAAAATCGAGTACGAATTAATATTGTTTTTACCAATTTTGAAAAAATGTGAAAACGTTGAATTATCCACGTCCGTCTGTTTGACCGTAAACACAACTCCTCCCGTCATTATACCAGGTAGAATGACAAAAGAGGTGTCAAATGAAAGTTTATAATCCACGGATGGTACTAAAGGTGAGAAATTTGACCTAGGTTGTTTGTCCGACCGACCACGATTATTGTTTGTTTGTTACGAATAATTATAATTTTAATAAAAATGATTATTTTTCCAAGAACAAAGTATTTTATTCAATATATTATTTATATTAAGCCGTACTAGTTCGCTGAATTACTTTCTTCTTCTTGGCTTTTTTCCATTATGAGTTTGCCATTTTCGTCTTCCATAGCACTCTATTCTCCCAGTCGCCATCTCTGAGGTCTCTATCTACCATAGTATTTCCTCAGCTGTAGTGATGAGCAAAACAAGAACAAGACCAAGACCAGGCTAGTCTTGGTCTTGTTCTTGCAAGCTTGGTCTTGGTCTTGCAGCTAAAAGGTAGTCTTGGTCTTGGTCTTGCACTAGCCGGTCTTGTTCTTGGTCTTGGTGCAAGAGTCTTGCTGGTCTTGCTTTTTTGGTAGTAATAATTTGAACCTTACAATTTCGAATAAAATGTACATTGAAATAAATAAAGATGTAAAGAATGAAACTATATTTTTTGCTTTAAAATTTTAACAGAATGTAGAATGTAGTTTCAAACGGATACCAATTTTAACATTATACATTCACCTAATTGTTATTATTTCATTAAAAAGTATGTTTCAAATATAAAGGTTTATTTTAAAATTTCAATTTTAAGTTGAATTGAGACACAACCTGCTTTTTATACATTCGATAGCATATTTATTATATAAAAGAAAAAAAAAGTGAAAAAAAAAGAAGAAAAAAGAAAAAGTTATTAGTTACATTTTATTTTGTTTGGAGGAAATACGCGCTTTATTTAATTATACATACTTATGTACAAGGCAAAAGCAAAACTGTGTTTTTTATGTGGAGAAAAAATTTAAAAAACCTTCAATTTTAACCAGACGTAAAATTCCTATTGAAATGATGTATCGAACGTGAACACTGTTATTTTCACATATTTTTGGATTGAATACCCATTATGACATTTAAAAAGTTGAAAATATCCGGATGTGGGCAGTAAAAACTAGAATTTAAAACCCACTGAAATGATGCGCATGCATTTCAAGTGCGGCACATACTATTTGTAGTACTGGCCCTTTCTGGGGAAAACCTAGATTCTTCCAAATAGTTTTCAACTATGAAATCAGTAAAATTCTTTACGCGTTTGTCATCCGGGATTGTAAAAAATTAATCCAAAAAATAATTTTAAAAATTTCCCAGTATCGGAATTTTTGTCATTATATTCAGAAACTGAACCTAAGCTTAGAATTTTGCGATACCAAGCTTGACACATTACAATCGACAACCAGTTATTTTTTATTCAGGCCACAATGCTTTCACAGCATTGTGAATCCCTTTTCAAAATCTATTATATTTTTTGGTATTAATTTTAAATTTACCGACCTACATTTTTCCTCGATTATGCGAAAAGAATTGAAATAAGTGTCAGTATTTTTATTAGACAAAAAAGCGAAAACTACTGGTACATAAAAACCGTTTTTAATGGCATTTTTTTAATGGGTTACCCTATTTATAATTACATTTTTTTGTCTTACAAGTAATTTCAATTGTCCTTGAACTGTCGCCGTTTGAAAACTTGCCTTCTGGACACTTTGAAGGTTGAGAAAATGCAAACCGTTTGACTTAATCAAAACGACTTAAAAATATAACCAAAATATTATGTATTTTAAAAATTCGATATTGGTTATTACAATTTCAATGTCAGTATATATTACAATGTCAGTATATATTATTGAGATAAAAAAATAAAGTTAAATAATAAAAAACCAATTTCGCAAAAAAGAGCAAGAGTCTTGCAGGTTGGTCTTGCAAGGTTCGGTCTTGGTCTTGAATACCTGGTCTTGGTCTTGCAAACCAAAAGGCGGTTTTGGTCTTGCTGCAAGACCAAGACCAGTCTCGCTCATCACTACTCTGCTGGTAATTTGTAGACACCTTCTCATAAACTCCAATTCAACTGTTCGTATTTTATTTCGTATTATTGTTGTCACTGGCCATTCTTCCGCTCTTGTAGGGCAATATTCAGCACTATAACCTGAAAAATCCATTTTTGTTTTCTTTAATTAGAGTGTTGTTCCATATCACTCCATGGAGTGCTTTTGTGGCTTGTTTTCCCCGTACTATTTTCATTTCTATATCTTTCATATAAGTGCCATCTCGGTTTATCATTTACCCTAAATACTTAAAAGTCTTACAACTCTTAATAGTGTAAAAAAACTAAGTTTTCAATCTAATAGCACATAAAACAACATCCAAAGATGTTATTCCACATCCTACCAGACTGAAAACAATGGGAACCTTCTCTGGTAACACCTCCTAGGCTTCTACAATTTGCAAGCTATAACGGATGCCGAGACTAAGGAAGATGAGGGAATTTTACAATTTATAATTCACGTCTCATCTGCTCAGCGCGGTAAAGTTCCAACGAGAATGGTTCCTTCGTACTCCAATCGGAGTAAATATGTAAATCAAAAATGAATAACCATTTTCAATTATGTTGCAATACGAAACTACAGCCGCATCATCATTCCAGTTCAGAGAGTGCAGCAAGCACCTCTACCGGTTTCGAAACTTATTAGTCTCTCATCAGGAGGCACATATGCTGCTCTCTCTGACCCAACTAGGACAAACCCCGGCGTGCAGTCACGGATTGCAACGAACGAAATGGCAGGGATGCCCTAGCGGCAACTGCTATCAAAAAACTAAGTTTTCAATCTAATAGCACATAAAACAACATCCAAAGATGTTATTCCACATCCTACCAGACTGAAAACAATGGGAACCTTCTCTGGTAACACCTCTGAGGTTTCTACAATTTGCAAGCCATAACGGTTGCCGAGACTAAGGAAGATGAGGGAATTTTACAATTTATAATTGACGTCTCATCTGATCAGCGCGGTAAAGTTCCAACGAGAATGGTTCCCTAGACAAACGCCGGGGTTTGTCCTAGTTGGGCCAGAGAGAGTAGCATATGTGTCTCCTGATGAGAGACTAATAAGTTTCGAAACCGGTAGAGGTGCTTGCTGCACTCTCTGATTGAACTAGAATGATGATGCGGCTGTAGTTTCGTATTGCAACAAAATTGAAAATGGTTATTCATTTTTGATTTACATATTTAGTCCGACTGGAGTACGAAGGAACCATTCTCGTTGGAACTTTACCGCGCTGAGCAGATGAGACGTGAATTATAAATTGTAAAATTCCCTCATCTTCCTTAGTCTCGGCATCCGTTATGGCTTGCAAATTGTAGAAGCCTCGGAGGTGTTACCAGAGAAGGTTCCCATTGTTTTCAGTCTGGTAGGATGTGGAATAACATCTTTGGATGTTGTTTTATGTGCTATTAGATTGAAAACTTAGTTTTTTGATAGCAGTTGCCGCTAGGGCATCCCTGCCATTTCGTTCGTTGCAATCCGTGACTGCACGCCGGGCTTTGTCCTAGTTGGGTCAGAGAGAGCAGCATATGTGCCTCCTGATGAGAGACTAATAAGTTTCGAAACCGGTAGAGGTGCTTGCTGCACTCTCTGATTGAACTAGAATGATGATGCGACTGTAGTTTCGGATTGTAACAAAATTAAAAATGGTTATTCATTTTTGATTTTTAATAGTGTCTTCTAAACTTACGTTTAAATCAGCAACCAATCTGTGATCAATTACTTTCGACTAGGCTAAACTAGTTTATCCTGATATAAAGACATACAATTCAGGATAAACTAGTTTGACCTACGCGCAATAGGACAAACCAGTTTGGCCTAGGCCATACTAGTTTATCCTAACACGCTTAGGACAAACTAGTTTGGCCTAGGCCAAACTAGTTTGTCCTGAAATCGGGTGTGGCCGGTAACATATATACAGATCTTGACAGGGGAAGGCATATGGCAGGTCTCTTTTTTGATTTGTCCCGCGCCTTTGATTGTCTTGATTTTAATTTTATTAAAAATAAATTTTACAACCTAGGTTTCAGAGGAGATTTCTTGGACTGGATAGTAGACTATTTGAGCGATAGAAAAATGTTAGTTTCATATCAGAATTCTATTTCGACAGTTTACAATATTGATAAATTACTCCCTCATGGATCTGTTTTAGGACCGCTTATTCTTTTTATGAATGATCTTCCTGATTACATTAAATCTCGTGTTATTACTATTTACGCAGATGATACTGCACTAGCGATCTCTGCGCCTAGTAAAGAGGAACTTATATCATTTTCCAACGCTGTTTTTAAGTCATTTGTAGATTGGTCCAAAGCAAATGGATTAATAGTAAACGTCGATAAAACTCAATTTTTATATTTTCATTCCCAAAATGTTCTTAGCAATGTATACTCATTATCATTTAAATTTGACGATATAGGGGAGAGTTGGATAAAACGGGATACCTAGCCTAGAGATCCAACTATAGTGCTGCTATCAATCGGACAACGACGAAAACTGGTTCTCAGTCGTCATTTTAACATTCTCAGTTCGTTTTACCTCGATGCCATTATTGGATGAAGTTGTTGTGTTTAGAATTATTTGACTCTATTTTTTTGGTACTTTGTACTTTTAAGTGCGTTGTTTTCTACATTATATTGCCTACATATCTAAACATATAAATCCGGTGACTATCACATTTAATTAAGCACTCATTAACGAATATTCTCATGTGTAGTCCATCTAATTTTGAGTTGGATAAAACGGGACACTTATAAGTTGGATAAAATGGGATACAGTTTTTTATGTCCCGCTTTAACCACCTATTTATTTGTTTGCCTATTAATTTTTTAAATAGCGATAAAGCGTGTTCTCATACTGCAGAACAGAACAACATATTTTTATATGACTTTTGTTCTGATATACGTACCTAGTCCTAAATAAAAGGTCTTATTTCCCATTTTGCAGTAAAACATAAAAAATGCCTATTTTTAAGTTTCTGACTACTGAAGATATTGTTTTTTCAAAGGTAAATTTTGCTTTGCAGTCTTATATCTACTTAAATATACTTTTTAGATAATTTTATGCAAAAAATTAAATATTGTGAACCTATCCCGTTTTATCCAACTGTGGTATGCTAAAACGGGATGTGCAGGACTTTAATAAATATTTTTTTTTACTATTTTCCAGTCATTAAAAATAGCTAAAAATATGTTTTTTGTATCCTTCAATAAATGGTATACCTATAAAAAATAATAATATGATAACTTCTTTAACATTTTTTCCGTAATAAAAATAAACAAGAACGGTATCCCGTTTTGTCCAACTCTCCCCTACTTATTTCGTCAGTTACAACAAAATTTTTAGGTTTAAATATATATTGCCGTTTGAGATGGACTGAACAATGCAATAAATACAAAATTGAATAAATCCTTTTATACTATTTCTAGAATAAAAGATACTATGCCGATATCAGCACTGATCAATATCTAACGGTCTTGTTTACAGTCATATGAGTTACAACATATACTACTGTGGGGAAATTCTATTGACAGCTGTAAAATTTTTGTAACTTAGAAAAAAATAATTCGAAAAATATTCGGGCTAAAATTTCGGGAAACTTGTAAACCAACGTTTATAAAATACAAAATCATGTCATTCTATAGTCTGTAGGTACATTTCCCACTCTCTTCTGTTTGTCAAAGAAAATTTCAATCAATTTGAAACTAATGCTCATCGACATGATTACCATACAAGAAATTCTAATAAGCTCCGAATACCCCAATATAAAACATCAAGATTAGAAAATAGTTTTAAATTTATGGGAATGAAATTGTACAATAAACTTCCCGATGAAGTGCAGGAGATTGCTTGTTTTAACAGTTACAAAAATAAAATCAAAAATTTATTATTAGCTAAATGCTACTATTTAGTCAAAGAATTCCTTGAAGAAACTCTATAAACCACTATTTTATTTTTTATGTATAAATTATTGTTTTGTATATGTCTAAATAATATGTTATAATATATTATGTTATCAAGTGTTAGGTGTTAGGTACCGCCTGTTCTATAACGTAGAATCATCTCTATGACCTCTCCTATACATTTGTAAAAATGTCTTTAAAGGATTAATAAATATTTCTATTAAGGTGATACAGTAGCGATCAACAGGTAGCCAAAACGCGTTCCAAGATTGCGGCTGTAATTTTGAATATTTTTTCGAGATATTTGGCACACGTATTCGTAATATAATAAAGAATGGCGGTACAGAGCCCAATTTGAAAAATATATTAATATGTTTAAATTACTCTGTAATTAAATACAATATTAAAAAAACGAACCTGTACCGCCATTAAGACGAACAAAAAAATGCACTTTCTACAAATAAACTTTTTTATCCGATGCCTAGATTTTGTGTCATTTTGGAACTACATTTAATACATACTATTTAATTACAGAGTAATTTCCACATATTAATATATTTTTCAAATTGGGCTCTGTACCGCCATTCTTTATTATATTACGAATATGTGTGCCAAATATCTCGAAAAAATATTCAAAATTACAGCCGCAATCTTGGAACGCATTTTCGCTACCTGTTGATCGCTACTGTTTCCTCTTAATTAAATACGAAGCTACAATGTTATGTCCAGTTGCACTAACAAATAAACGGTTGATATTTTGATTTGGATTGCCCGTTTATTTTAAAATATAATAATTGTCAAAAAACTGTCAATTAAAAATAGAAATTTTAACGATTCTCCCGAAAAACATTAAATTTTTTACCATCAAATATAATAACAGAACACAAATAGGTCTGGATCCCGCGTATGAAAAAAAAGTTGATTAATAGCAAGCTGAAAATTTGTTAATAGCTTAAGGGTGTCTAGTCGAATAAACTTTGATATGTGTGAACACTGGAACAGGGGTAGTTTTAATTGTGGAACAGGTTAAAAATTTGGAACGGCCACAGCACGAAAACGGTACATTTATTTTGTCCGACAGAACAGACTTAAACTCTTCGAACAGAGATTAAACTCTCATGCAAAAATCAGACTGCTATTTATCACCAAATGGGCGTTTTAATGAGTGGAACATGTAGAATATGTCAAATGACAGGAATTATGACAGGTAATAAATAGCAGTCTGATTTTTTCATGAGAGTTTAATCTCTGTTCGGAGAGTTTAAGTCTGTTCTGTCGGACAAAATAAATGTGCCGTTTTCGTGCTGTGACCGTTCCAAATTTTTAACCTGTTCCACAATTAAAACTACCCCTGTTCCAGTGTTCACACATAACAAAGTTTATTCGACTAGACACCCTTAAGCTTTTAACAAATTTTCAGCTTGCTATTAATCAACTTTTTTTTCATACGCCGGATCCAGACCAAAAATTTAATATTTTTTGGGAAAATCGTTAAAATTTCTGTATTTGACAATGATATTTTAAAATAAACGAGCAATCCAAATCAATTGTTTATTTGTTGGTGCAGGTGCAACTGGACATTAGTATTTATTTAATTTATTCATCAAAATCAACTTATACCTTTAATAGTATGGTATAACTAGACCCAAACCCAGACATCCAAAGTGAAAGTTATCCTCCAACGCCAAATTGTTCTATATGGTCCACATTATGTTCAGAAAAAAGTTACACCATTTTGAGCGTCCGGTTTGGGGGGAGATGGGGGAGAAATCGGTAAATTAGTAATTTTTTTACGTGTTTCGTCAATATTTCTAAAACTATGCTTTGGCGTAAACAATGTTCTATACAAAAATGTACTACATACAATTTAAAACAAAAAACGTCCTATACATAATTGTTATAGAATCAACGGTTCCAGAGTTACGGAAGGTGAAAGTGGAGGTTTTCAATACTTTTTATATTTTTTGGGCAATTTATAATATTATTACTGATGAAAGAAATTTTCTTTAACAGGATTGTGTTTTGTAAATAAAATTTGCTATTTCAGTGGCCGATGGTATATGTTAGTAATAAGCCCTTGAAAAAATGTCAACCTCACTACCCAAAAGCATCATCAATTGCCCAAGAAATATAAAAAGTATCGAAAAACTCCACTTTTCACCCTCCGTAACTCTGGAACCGTTGATTTTAGAACGATTATGTATAGGACCTTTTTTGTTTTAAATTGTATGTAAAATATTTTTGTATAGAAGATTGTTTACGCTAAAGCATTGTTTTAGAAATATTGACGAAAAACGTAAAAAAACTACTAATTTACCGACTTCTCCCCATCCCCCCCCCCCAAACCGGACGCTCAAAATAGTGTAACTTTTTACTGAACAATATGTGGACCATATAGAACAATTTTGTGTTGGAGGAAAACTTTTACTTTGGATGTTTGGGTTAGGCCTTTTTTTGGACCAATTATACTATACTACCTCACTAACTTTGTAACGGTTCATTTTAGAAGGATTATGCATAGGACCTTTTTTATGTAAAATTTATTGTAGAACATTTTTGTATAGAAATGAAAAAATAGTTCATGCTATACCGCGTAGTTTTAGAAATATTGACGAAAAACGTAAAAAACTACGAATTTACTGAATTCTTCCCCCTCTCCCCACCAAACCCGACGCTCAAAATGGTGTCACTTTTTTGTGAACATTATGTGGACCATATAGAACAATTTGGTGTTGGAGGACAACTTTCACTTTTGATGTCTGGGTTATGCCATCTTTTGGATCAATTGTATCATACCATAAAGGTACACTGTGTTTTGGATCAAAATTAACGCACCACTTTAAAAATGGGACATTTTTGATGTTTTGTGTTTCCTAAACCTGTTGTCCGATTTTTGTGATTTTTTTAGTATATTATATCTTTATTCTTCAAAAATAGCGATGTAATAACATTTTTGCTAAACAGGTAAGTGTCATTGTATACCGGATGTAACAATAATAGTGTGTTTTTTCCTTAAGTTTGGAACACCCTGTGGAATATTCTAGCGTATATAAAATATTGAAATTAACACTCAACTGTAGCCTCAGTCTTTTTTAACATTTTGATTTTTGATTCATTCGCTTATGTGGGATAATAAAAAAGTTAGGTAATTTAACAACTAGCCATATTATTCATCAATACAGGGTGTTTCTAAATAAGTGCGACAAACTTTAAGGGGTAATTCTGCATGAAAAAATAATGACCGTTTGCTTTATAAGCATAATTCCACAAATGCTTCGTTTCCGAGATACGGGATGTTGAATTTTTTCTTACAAACTGACGATTTATTTATTGCTCTAAAACCGGTTGAGATATGCAAATGGAATTTGGTAGGTTTTAAGAGGTAGTTATTGCGCATTTTTTGACATACAATCAAGAATTTTATATTCACCACTGGCGTGCATACGGGATGTATCAAAAATGTTTATACCCGTATGCACGCCAATGGTGAATATAAAATTCTTACTTGTATGTCAAAAAATGCGCAATAATTACCTCTTAAAACCTACCAAATTTAATTTTCATATCTCAACCGGTTTTAGAGCAATAAATAAATCGTCAGTTTGTAAGAAAAAATTCAACATCCCGTATCTCGGAAACGAAGCATTTGTGGACATATGCTTATAAAGCAAACGGTCATGATTTTTTCATGCAGAATTCCCCTTAAAGTTTGTCACACTTATTTAGAAATACCCTGTATTGATGAATAATATGGCTAGTTGTTAAATTACCTAACTTTTTTATTATCCCACATAAGCGAATGAATCAAAAAGCAAAATGTTAAAAAAGCCCGAGGCTACAGTTGAGTGTTAATTTCAATATTTTATATACGCAAGAATATTCCACAGCGTGTTCCAAACGTTGAGGAAAAAACACATTATCATTTTTACGCCCGGTATACAATGACATTTACCTCTTCAACAACAATATTATTACATCGATATTCTTGAAGAATAAAGCTATAACATGCTAAAAAAATTACTCAAATCAGATAACAGGTTTTGGAAATACGAGACATCAAAATAAATGTCCCATTTTTAAGGTGGTGCGTTAATTTTGATGCTTAGTGTATATGTATCACATCCTACATTAACCTATTTTAGAAAATAATAGAAAAACGTTAAAGAACTTTTAATGTTTGTTTATCATTACAAAAATTATAATTTACTTGCTACAAAAAAATTCTTGTACCCCTCCAGTCCTTCAGTTTAAATACGATTGTTCAGAATAATGCACCAATGGCAATCATATGTCTAGAAAATGACACACATACTCATATCGCATGCTCACTGTTACCAGATAATCGTCTTCTTAATGAGTTATTAAACGAAATATATAATGAGGGGGGCTTTAATTAGTTTGCACCCCACTTCGTTGTTCTACTTCGGATTTCAATGTAAACACAACGTTTTTTCAACATATCCCTGCATCATCAGAAAGTACGGCTGATACAAATTTACACACAGATGACCATAGAATGTCTCCTATTTATTTCTCACTTCAAGTGGATAGCTAAAAAAGTGCCATCTACTATGGTGGCTTTAAACAATACACGATTTAATAAATTTGTTTTCTGTTAATTTGAGCTGTAGGACTTCAACAAAACCTTTGCTGTTTATGCATTTAAATCCATCCATGGAAATGGAGAAATCCAAATTTCGTACAGCCCAAAAGAACAAAAAATTATTTTATCGAAGCGTGCTTCGTTTATGACTATCAGTGTAGATGGGACTTTTGTAGATGTCCACTTGAAGTGTCAGATAAGCAGGAGAGGTTCTTCAACCGCCTGTGCATGAATTTGTATCAATCCGAGTCTCTGACGATGCAGGGATTTGCTGAATCAATGTTATAAAACTGACAAAAAATCTATTTATTCTAATCTTGCACGTTTGGTATCATTACTTATAGAAGTTTCATTTAGTCTTGTATTCGTTTCTACTTGTAAAACACGCTTATTGGAATTGTTAAAGGCTGCTATAAAGTTTAACAAGTTATCATTGGATAGATATTGAGCTATATTATATGTAGAATCATGGTCCAGAATAATTTTCTTTTCTTCGGCATCTTGATCTGCCACATCTAATTTAGTATAAAACTGTATCTCATGTAACTTCTTTAACAAATCTGCTCTTTCCAAAAAATGTTGTTTTACCTTATCTGTTATGATATCATGATATATAGGATATCTTATGGAATAATCCATTTTTGCTAGTCTTGCAGGTAATAGATCACTGTATACTACATGCGTGTCGAAGTTATTGGTAATAAATTTATATAGCGGAAGGCCATCTTTTATTTTATCTGTTTTCATTTGAAGAATTTCACGAACACAGGCATCTAGATAACTTGATAATTTACTGTAATTACTGTGTCCTTTATAAGGAGATAAATCAATAACTATTCTATAATCCCTATTGAAGTTCATTAGTAAAGTAAATTTAATCAACAATCTAGCACATCCATGATCTACAGCGTAATCTAAGGATGTGGAATAACGATCATTAGAATACCTTCGTTCACGATTTCTGATGTTAATATCAGCTCCATATTCTAATAGTTCTTTTACTACTTCCAGATCACCTCTTATTACAGCATAGTGCAATGCAGTATTGCCCCTACGGTTTGTTGCATTTACATCTACCCCATATTTAAGAAGTTCTCTAACTAATTGTTCCCCCTTCCCCCCTGTTATAGCAGAAAATAGTGGAGTTTCATTATACCTGTTTGTTGCATTAACATAAGCACCACCTAACAAAAGCTCTTTAGCAATTTCTACACTCTCAGTAATATGGAGTAAGGTATCATTATTCCTACTCCATCCTAATTCTACTCTACGGTTAGCATTAGCACCTGCACACAAAAGAGCTTTAACTTGTTCTAAGTTTCCTCCATTTACTGCTTTTTCTAATTCTTTGTTAATATCATTACTGGCCATATTTTTTAAATCCTTCTAATTTCACTATTTTTTAACAATATTTTGTAGATTTTCTGGATCTTGACTCTTGACATAAAATAACAATAATGATATATGTATATAATAATAATCTTGATATAATAATAATCTCGAATCTCGACATAATAGTACATTATATACCGCGGGACTGAAGTAGTACATTTAATCCTGAAGGTAAAGTTTATGGCCCGACCGCAGGGAGGGCCATAATTTACCTGAAGGATTAAATGTACTTCAGTCGCAAGGTATATACGATACTTTTCGTACTTCCGGTATGATTTTATTAATTATTTCAATAATTTCAATCAGTTTTTTCTCTCTTCAACTCATTTAATAAACTGTCTTTAAAATAAGTTACCATAGTAACATTGCGTTGTGACAGTTATAATTTAGAAACATTGTCATTACTAGTGTCATTGTAAAGAAACATTGTTATTGATAATTATTGGTATCATGAGTGAAGAAGGTGTATCTGATATTGATAAAAGAGCAGCCGAAGTAGGTGAAGAATTGTTACCACCGAAATCTAGAAAACTATACGAGCAGCAGTACGATGCTTTTAAAAAGTGGTGCCGCTTAAAAAATGTGAGACAACCTACTGAAAATGCGCTGTTAGTCTACTTCGATGATAAATCAAAAGCGGTTTGTGCCTCAACTCTCTGGGCACATTACTCAATGCTGAAATCGGTTATTAACATTAGAGAAGATATTGATATAAGTAAATTTCCAAAATTATTAGCTTTTTTGAAGAGAAGAAATGAGGGATTTAAGCCAAAGAAGTCAAGAATTCTCACGTCTGAGCAGGTAGATCAGTTCTTACGGGAGGCTCCGGATGATAAATATTTAATGCTTAAGGTAAATTTGGAAATTTGTTTATATTCAGAAATTTTAAGAAATCAATTTTTTTGTAGGTTGCACTTATTTTGGGCGTTGCGGGAGCTTGTCGTGGAAAAGAGTTGGTTGATTTAGAAATCGACGATGTGAGAGATTTGGGCGATTCCTTCCTAATTGCGATTAGAAACACCAAAAATAAAATTGACCGAAATTTTGTGATCAAAAATTCAGAAAACAGTGCCATCAGTTTTGTGGCGATATTTCGGAAATATGTGGCATTGCGAAAGACAGGGACAACTCATTCAAAATTTTTTGTTCAATACATCAACAAAGAATGTACTACGCGAGTAGTAGGAAAAAACATGTTTGGTACAATTCCACGGCAAATAGCAGCTTTCTTGAAATTAGAAAATGCGACGTCTTATACGGGACATTGTTTTAGACGCACATCTGCGTCTTTGTTAGCTGATTCGGGAGCAACAATAGACGTGCTGAAGAGACATGGAGGATGGAAATCCTCCAACGTGGCCGAGGGATATATTGAATCGTCTATTAAAAATAAACAAAAAATTTCAGATAAAATATTTGGTCAAGTCGCCGATTCGTCCACTATAGTTATGCCACAGTCCTCATTCTCGCTTCCTGTTTCCGCAGGATCTTCGAAACAAACACCAGTTCAATATGAAAAGGACCTATCTGTTACTCGTCAGTTACCTGCTGCATTAACCCAGGAAAGACTGGTCAATATGACGAACTGTCACAATATTAATTTGAATATTAACGTTAATTACCATTCTAATTAATTATATTTTTCAATAAAATATCCCTTAAATTCGTTTGTTTGTGATTTAATCGTTCCGGGAGTTTCGTCAATATTTAATCCCGGAGGGATTAAATGTGACACTTTAGTACCTGTCACAAGGGAGTGAAGTTGTCACTTTAGGCCCGGAAGTACGAAAAATAACAATTTATAATTAATTAGCGTCTATTAGGCCATTTTTCTTCTTCTGTTTTTTAATTTTCTTTGTTACTTGTTACCCCTTCACTGCGAGTCCATTCCAAGGCACGGTTGTTACGGTTGCCTACACCGACTAACCAATGAATATTAAGCCCGCGATTACGTCACGAGAGTACAGTAATTTGAATCGTAATATGATTAATCGGTATTTTTATGTCTTTGATGTATGGAAAATAGTAAAGATAGATATGAAATAAAGATGTTTAGTGGATTATAATACCTAATTATAGAAAACTGTTTATATTTGGGTGGTTTGGCACTTAAAATTGATCAGGAAATCTAGTAGGCCTGGATCCCGCGTACCAAAAAAAAGTTGATTAATAGCAGCCTGAAAATTTGTTAATAGCTTAACGGTGTCTTGTCGGACAAACTTCGATATTTGGGAACACTGCAACAGGGGAAGTTTTAATTGTGGAACGTGATTTTAATTGTGGAAAGTGTCATCCTGACAAGTTTATGATTGTGAAAACTAGCAGGTTGTTGTTTTTAAGTTTATTCAATAGCAAACTTTATATAATATATGAAAAAATTTTGTCTCACAAATACAGGGTGTAACAAAAATACAGGCATAAATTAAATCATCTATTCTGGGACCACAAATAGTTCGAAGGAACCTAACTTACCTCAGTACAAATATGTATGGTTTGTTCAACAGTAAATGGTTTGAGTTCAATTAGTGCGGTCGTAAATATTATTAAATTTATCTGATCTGGCCCATTGTTAAGACCCACCTGGAGCGATAAGCCACCGAGGTAGACAGAGTTGGTCTTTTGCAATTAACACTGACTAGACGGTACTCCCATAATAAAGCCTAAAATAAATTTTACCTGAAACAGGGCCTTTTATACTATTATCGGTTAATCCGGGCTGTTTATAGTGGTAACTAATTGAACTTAACCATTTACTGTTTAACATACCATACATAAAAAAGTTACAGCCCTTTGAAGTTACAAAATGAAAATCGATTTTTTCGAATAATATCGAAAACTATTAAAGATTTTTTATTGAAAATGGATATGTGGCATTTTTATGGTAGGAAAATCTTAAAGAAAATTTTTGTGAAATTTGTGCACCCCATAAAAATTTTATGGGGATTTTGTTCCCTTAAACCCCCCCAAACTTTTGTTTACGTTCCAATTAAATTATTATTGTGATAACGTCAGGTAAATTCAATCTTTTTAAAACTTTTTTGGCTCTTAGTATTTTTTCGACAAGGCAGTTTTTATCGAGTTGCGGCTTCTTTTCTAATATGTTTATACAAAGATTTTATTTTATTTATTTTATTTATCAACGGGCAATCACCCAATTAAAATACAGTATAAACATGAATCACAGGAGATTTATAACCTAACCTAAAGTAAATTTAAAAATTTTAATCATACAAACTAGGAACATTAAATAAATAACAAACATTAACAAAAAATGTACAAAACACAAGGATATCAAGTTATCACGCACAGTTTTTAAGCTGAGCTTTAAATTTATTTGGAAAACTGTAACAATCTAAACCTTCCGAATATTGGTTAGCAAATCTAGGTGTTCTGGACATGAAGGAGTTGTGTCCGTAGTTAGTGCGATGCGGTCTAATGTAAAAAGGTTGATTTAGCCTCGTTTGTCTACTGGGAACATGGAGGCTAATTTTCTCCAATAGTTGAGGACTAAAATTATTGGAGTGTAGTATATTATAAAACATTGTGAGATCCTTATGCATGCGTCGGATTTGGAGAGAGGTTATGTTGAGTGACTTTTCTATATTAGAATAGTTAATTTCATCAACCCTCTGATTTTGTTTAAATGCAACAAATCTTAAGAACTTGTGCTGAACTCTCTCAATAGCTAGAATATGGGTGTTATAGTGTGGAGACCAAACACATGAACAGTAATCTAGGTGAGGTCTCACAAGTGAACAATACAATACTTTTATGGATGGGATATTTAGAAAGTCTTTTGCACAACGTTTGATAAACCCTAAAAGTTGAAGTGACTTTGAGACAATAGATGAGATATGGGGGATGTAGGATAAGCTGGAATCGAGCACAACACCTAGGTCTTTTATCTGAGATACAGAGTCTAAAGGACAATCCTTAATAGTATAGATATGATTTGCAGGAGTTCTATTTCGACCAAAAACCATTAAATGACACTTTTTAACATTAAGTTCCATTCCGTTGTTATCACACCAATAGCTCAACCGATCCAAGTCAGATTGTAATTTTTGACAGTCACCATCATTCTCGATTTTCAAATATAATTTTAAATCGTCAGCAAACATTAGGAAAAAAGCAAAGTGGAAACAGGAGGCAATATCATTAACATAGATATTGAATAGAAGGGGTCCAAGGTGTGACCCTTGTGGCACTCCTGAAGGTACCTTAATTTCAAACGATTGAAAACCCTGAACACGCACTATTTGTATTCTTTCAGATAGGTAGGATAACAACCATTCTAAAAGTTCACCCTGGATACCCAGACCACTCAACTTATTGATTAAAATCTTGTGATTTACCCGGTCAAACGCCTTTGTAAAGTCTGTGTATACAGCATGAACCCGGAAGCCACCTTCAAGAGATTCCACAAGGAAGTCGGTAAATGACAATAAATTAAGTTCAGTGGAGCGGCTAGAGAGAAATCCAAATTACTGGTCGATAAAACAGCATTTTAAACTTGCTGACAAATAGTTACAAACAAGACTCTCAAAAACTTTGGGAATACAACTCAGAATGCTAATAGGACGATAATTGTTCACTTGAGACTTATCTCCAGATTTTAGTATTGGGGTAATAAAGCTAGTTTTCCAGTAGTCTGGGAACATCCCGGTCTTTAATGACAGGTTAAAAATGTGAAAAAGAGGTCTCGAAAGTAAAAAGCTTAAGTGTTTAAGAAAAGAAGGTGGAAGATGATGTTTTGCAGAATTGCGTGGATGTTAATTAAACACCGAAGTACTTCTAGTCAGTTTTATTTTAAAAGAAAACTCAATAATTCTACAATAATAACTTAAACATCAAAATCAACATTTATTTTTCTTTGACACTTATTTTTGCTTACAGTTGACATCTGACACTTATATAACATTGTTTCCAACTACATCATACAATAACAAAAATCCCCTAGATTTGCCGTTGCTTATTTTTACTGGGTATTCAACACCCCCCCTCAACGGTAAATCTCCTAGATCTAAATTAATTTTTTATTCTAAACCTAGCAACTCTCTAAATTTTTTAAACAGAGTTAAACCTAATGGTTTTGTACATATGTCAGCCTGTTGGTCACTTGTATTAAGATATTTTAATACAACAATATTTTCCTTAATTTTATCTCGTACAAAATGAAATCTAATATCAACATGTTTTAGTCTCTTATGAAATTCCGGATTTCTACTAACCCTTATAGCGCTTTGATTGTCTGCATGAATTAGAACCGCTACATAATCAGGTTTTATTTTTAAATCATACATTAAGTATCTTAGCCAACATGCTTCACTCACACATACACTTAGTGCAACATATTCAGCTTCAGTAGAGGACAAACTGACTGTAGACTGTTTCCGTGATGCCCATGACACCGTGCAATTAAAAACTTTGAATACATATCCTGATGTAGATTTTCTATCAGTACGGTCACCTGCCCAATCTGAATCTGAGTACCCTACTATCAAATTTTCCTGTTTATCTTTATGTTTATAGTATATCAAACTCATAGTAACTGTGCTTTGAATATATCTCAATACTCTTTTTATTGCTACCCACAAATCGTTACTTGCACATGTTTGATACCTGCTTAATATACCTATAGCTATACACAAATCTGGTCTTGAGCATAACATTGCATACATCAAACATCCTATAGCAACTCTACATTTCTTTTCTATCTCTATGCTCTCAGATTTTTTTCGTTTGAGAAAATCGTGGTGAAAATTATTATCCATTGGTGTTGTTGATGGTTTGCAGCTTGACATGTCAAATTTCTTCAAAACATTTTTTAAGTAAACAGTTTGATTAATTTTTATTTTGCCTTCAGACAAATTTTGAGTTATGCACATACCCAAAAAATGTTTTATTTGACCTAAGTCGTTCATTTTGAAGTTTTTGTTTAAAATGTATTTTATTTTCTCAACTTCTTGATCATTTGTACCTGCCAACAGCAAATCATCAACATACAGCAAAATGTATATCCTACCTTTTTCATTTACTTTAATATAAAGACAATATTCATATTCAGATCTTGAAAAACTCAAATTTTGCATCAAATTATGAAATTTGTCATTCCAATTTTTAGGTGAACTTTTCAAACCATATAAGGACTTTCTTAATTTGCAAATAGTGCCCTCTTTTTCTTTAAATCCCTTTGGGAGTGAAATAAAAACATTTTCTTTAATATCCCCATTTAGAAATGCACTACAAACATCTACTTGATGAATTTTCATATCAAAAGTATTACACATGGCTAAGAAAATCCTTATTGATGGTAATTTTGCTACTGGACTATAAATATCATTAAAAAACATACCAATTTGTTGAAAACCTCTAGCTACCACACGAGCTTTATATTTCACTACTTTACCATTTTCATTTTTCTTTTTCTTGAACACCCACTTGCACTCAATGACTTTTTGACCATCACTACTTTGCACAAACTCCCATGTTTCATTTTCTAGCAACGCATTTATTTCTGATTGCATAGCTTTCTTCCAATTTTTACACTCACTACTGGCCACTGCATCATCATACGTCTGGGGTTCTTCATCATCACTAAAAGTCAACAAACTCATTTCGTCATCATCCAGAACATAATCATCATATCTTGAGGGTCTTTTTATATGTCTTCTCAGGTCATATCCATGCTCCTGCTCTATTTCATTCACATCTTCAACACTGCTATCAGTTTCGAGGTCACTCTCACTGCTTTCTTCTCTATTATTTTGAAGTTCTTCTGCTTCACTGTCATCTTCTTCTGACTTTATCTCCTCACATATCATCTGTATGTTTTTATTCATGTCTGTCTCCCCATTTTTTATTTCTATGGTTTTCTCGGGCAAAAATATGACATCTCGATGAATTTCAACTTTATTTTTGTCTGGGACAAATATTTTGTAACCTTTTACATCCTCACTGTAGCCAATAAAGAAACCAAGCATATTTTTTGCATCCCATTTTAATCTCTTCTCTTTTGGGACATGCACTGATACTCTAGAACCAAAACTCTTGAGTGTAGAAATATTATTGACTTTCTTTTTGTACCATAATTCATAAGGTGTCACATTTTTTATGCTACTAGGGCCTGTTCGGTTTAAAACATACACTGCTGTATGTATGGCCTCTGCCCACAAGTTTTTATTCAACTTTTGCCCTTGTATCATAGTTCGGGCTGATTCAACTAGGGTTCTATTTTCCCTCTCAGCCCTACCGTTCTGCTGAGGCGTATACACTACTGATCTCTGATGTTTTATGCCTTGATAGTCAAGCATCTCCTTTATTTCTTGGTTCATAAACTCTAAACCGTTATCTGATCGTAAATTTTTCATCTTGCAGCCTGTCTCTCTCTCGGCTAATGATATAAAATTTTTAAGGTGTTTCTTAACTTCTGATTTATTTTTCATGAAATACGCGTACCTATAATTTGTATAGTCATCCTTTAACAACAGGAAATACCTATTTCCCCCTAAAGACTCTTCTTCCATAGGGCCACATACGTCTGTATGCACTAATTGTAATGGCTCACTTGCTCTTGATTCACTTAACTTGAATGGTATTCTGTGTTGTTTACCTGTTAAACACTGTTCACACACGAATTTTTCGTCTATAAAATCAATGTTATTTTGCCTTAAAAAGTTTCTCACATATGTAGTATTTTGATGTGCTAGTCTGCAGTGCCAAACTCTCAAACTTTCTGTTGTTTTTGCAGAATTACACTCTGATAAAAATACATCTACTAAACAGCTGTTTTCTTGAACTTGACCGTCAGACAAGTTTTCGTTAGGGGTGCGTTCCGAAATTAAAATATTTGCAAAGGTTTCAGTGTTTTGTTCTTGTGAGAATAACATTTTGTATAATTTGTTATCCCGTGTTGCCAATGCTCTTATTTCTCCTTTGTCATTATAAAATTCACATTTTTCATTGTTTGAAAACATCTTATAACCTTTATCTAAGGCACATCCAGCTGAGAATAAATTAAATTGTAAATCTGGCACAAATAATACATCTGACAGGGTTGACTTTATAAATTTCTTACCATTAAATGCCCATAGAGTTATTTTTCCAATACCTTTAACTGGTAATTTTTCTCCATTTCCGACTTTTACTTGTTTTTTATAGCTTATCTCTATCAATTCTTCAAACAGATCTTGATTCCAGCACATATGTTCGCTAGCTCCTGTGTCCAAGCACCATTCATTTTTATTTTTCTTACTCCCAGTATATACCATGAATGCATTACTGTCAATTTTATTTTCTTCTCTGCTTGTCTGTTGTTTTTCATTTTTATTTTTATTAAACCAACACTCTTGTAAGTTGTGTCCTCGTCTTTTACATTGACTGCATACTTTTATGTCTTTCTGGCTATTATTATCTCTCTCTTTCTTCTTGAAAAAGCAATTTTTCGCAATATGGCCACCTCTGCCACAAAAATGGCACTTTAATCTGGTTTTCTTTTGCCCTTTAAATTCTCTGCTTGTATCACTTTTCATCGCCAATGCTGTGCTGCCCTGTGCTGACTTACTTCTTTCTTCTTCGATAAGTAGTCTTGATGTAAGTTCATCTAGGGTTTGTTTATCAGATGGTACGGATTCCCATGCGGATCGAAAATGCTTATATTCCTCTGGCAATGCCATAAGTATTTTTGTCATGATCATTTTATCGGACAGCTCTTCACCAGCTTGCTTTAGCTTATTTTTTATCTCTTCAAGCTGTGATATGAATGAGGCAACATTTTTACCTGATGAAAACTCCAAGAGAAAAAACTTTTGTTGCATTAAATGAATGCTCACCTCTGACTCTTTGTCGTAGACAGACTTCAACTTTGTCCACATATCTTTCGAGGTCTCACAGGATAAAATGTGTGTCATAGGGCCTTGCTCTATTCTGGTTACTATAAATTCTTGTGCTTTTGAATCACTAGCATCCCATTTCTTTTGGTCATCTCCAGTAGTGCTCGGTCTCACAGACTTTCCTATTACTATGTCATAATAACCACGGCTTTTTAGCACTACCCTTGTTTGAAATTTCCAGGCTACCCAGTTGTCACCACCACTAAGTTTCAACGCAGCCGATGAATTTTCCATTTTTCGGATTTATGTTTTTCTTTTTTTATGTATATATACTCGAGCTTCTTTTTCACCTTTTTTTCAGCTTTTCTTTTTTTTATTTTCGTTGGCCGCGGCAAACTACCGACACAGGCTCTTCAACACTGACTTTTTTACTGGCGAAATACTCACGAAACAAGTGATCTGGGCCATAACCTGATGTTTTGCAGAATTGCGTGGATGTTAATTAAACACCGAAGTACTTCTAGTCAGTTTTATTTTAAAAGAAAACTCAATAATTCTACAAATAACTTAAACATCAAAATCAACATTTATTTTTCTTTGACACTTATTTTTGCTTACAGTTGACATCTGACACTTATATAACATTGTTTCCAACTACATCATACAATAACAAAAATCCCCTAGATTTGCCGTTGCTTATTTTTACTGGGTATTCAACAGAAGACCATCTGGACCTGGCCCCTTGTTGCTATCCAAAATGGAAAGTTTTTCATATATAGACGAAATAGAAATGACAAATTGAGATATAGTAAATTGTGATAGGTTGATGTCACCAGAATCTAAAATATTATCCTGTAAATCTCTATCACTATAAGTTTTTGAAAAGTATTCAGCAAACAAATTAACAATTTCTGTACCACTAGAACCAGTGATATTATTATAGTGTACAACTGATGGTATATTAGGTTTGCTATTTTTATTACTAACAAATTTCCAAAAATGTCTAATATTATCCCTGAGAGATGATTCAGTTAATGCAATGTAATCACGATAACATTGTTGTTTTAAGCGTTTACATTGAACCCTTAATGCAGAAAACTCATTAAAGAGAGTGGGGGATTTAGTTCTTAGATATTCTTTGTGAACTTTCTTTTTCTGAATAATTGTAACTTTGAGATCAGGAGAAAACCACACCGGAAATTTCTTTGCTGAATACTTTTTAACAGGAACATAAAGATCAATTGTTAAGTATATAATATCGTAAAAAATACTGATCATGTCATCAAGAGACTTATTTTTAAACAAATTATCCTAATTAAATTGAGAAAGAAAACTTGTAACATCTAGGACGTTCATCGCATGGAAATCTCTATAAAAAGCATCACCAGTCAGTCCAGGGTTGTTAACACATGATTCACACTTAAATTAAAAAGATATAGGTGGATGATGAATATCCAAAGGAAGTAGGACTATCTCTGCTGTTGATATCTTAGCTTCGCCATCGTCCATGAAAATCAGATCCAGCAAATTGTTGTGTGCATTTTTAATGGAGTTGACTTGATAAAGGTTATGGTATGAACATGAAGCTGAGAGAATCTGTATGGATTCAACTTCACGAGGTGAAGCTCCTATCAAAGGGGTACCCACTGAAGACATTCCATCCTTGGACCAGTTACAGTAAGGAAGGTTAAAGTCCCCAAGGATACAAAGCTTGTGATCCGGATTTTCATCCGATAGTTTCTCCACATTCTCCGTAAACTCCCAATATTTCTCTGGTTCACTTCGTGGTGGGAAATAAGCAGTAGCAATGATGATCTTATTGCTTCCAACTTCAATTTTAACAAACAAATGTTCAACACTGTTACTTGCTAACAAAACTGTGCTAGATATATTGTTTTACGGACAGCTATAAGCACCCCACCTCCACGAGAAAAAATGCTTGTTGATAAAGATCTATCCTTTCGGTGGATGTTATAGTCGAACATTTGTAGTTCAGAATTGTTAATGTCACTAGTCAACCATGTTTCATTTAGCACTATAATGTCATATTGTGAGTATGATATATTCTCATAGAGTAGATTAAGTTTTGTTCGCAGACCTCTGACGTTCTGAAAATAAACAGGTATTGACGAAGTGGCTTGAACTTTTAATTCTGTTGATTTTCTATGTTTTTTGTGAGCAATTTTGGTATACCGTTTACATATTTTAGAATAAGATTTGATTCACCATTACGCTGCCTTTCTTTAAGTTCTGTTTTCAGAGAATTAACCTCTGCACGTTGTTCGTTAGTCAAGTCAGCCTCAATAAACACTTTTAAGCTTCTATCGAGTCTTCTTTTGTTCCTCAAGATTGAACGAACAATCTCAGGAGACTCAAGGGTTAGGCGTAATGATTGATGTCCATTTTTATTGCGTTTCCCAATTCTGGCTGAGCTCAGTATGTTGACTGGGGAGTCTGACAGACCCAAGAGGATGTCGTTGGCTCTAGATAAGTCGTCTTCCTCATTGTTTTGGATTAAATTAAACATCATTAAGTTACATGCTCTCTTTTGCCTCTCAGACACTTCAAACATCACATTATTATGTACCACTGGTGCAGTATTCCCGGAGCCACCCTGTGTAGACGATGAGGTAGTGGAACTTTTAATAATGGAAAGATCCCTTTTAATATCATCAAGACATGATGAAAAACTAGTTCTCATACTCTTAACTTCGTCTGCTATCACACCAACTTGTTTCTCGAGCTCCTCGATTTTCTGGCTGTTGTCAATTTTGACCTCACTTAAGGCATCCTCCAGGGCTCTGACTCTGTTATCAAGACTTACTGCTGACTTTATTACCGACACACAATCTCCACAAAGGTAAGGAAAAATGCGTGATGATAACACGAGGCAACGAATCTCTGTAGCACTGACACCTGAGCAACTTTTACATAAAACTTTTTTACAAAAATCACATGGATAACCAAAAACCTCCCCATTATTCTTAGGTTCTTTAAAAATACATTTGGTAGAACAATTGCAACATTTACCAGACATCTTTAAAAACTAGAAGAAAAGATTATTGGACGCCACTGGATTTAATTTGCTTAAAACCTTACTATTTGTGTTTCTTATAATAATCAAGTTTTGGTTTTATGATGTTCCTTTCACTGATTAAAACAACTGGTATACTCTTATCTACACTAATGAGGTGTTTTTGTTCCCTTTGAATAAAAGCACTGAGGAATTTTGTTAAAGAATTGAAATAAACTGCACTTTTTCAACTATTAACAACAGCAAATGGTCAAAACACTTTATCGATGTTGTAGATTTTGTTTGTTAATTTACCCTTTGTACTCATCTAAATTTAAAACACTGTTTTACTAGATAAATTTTCAAGATTTTGTAAGGTGATTTTATTGACTACCGAACTCATCAAATGCTCATTACTGAATGAAGGTTTTATTTTTATGAGGGTTTTATTCCTTTAAACCCCCCAAATGGTTGTGTACGTTCCAATTAAACTATTACTGCGATACCATTAGTTAAACACAGTGTTTTTAAAACTTTTTTGCTTCTTTGTATTTTTTCGATAGGGCACCTTTTATCGAGATGTGGCTTCTTTTTTAATATGGTTCAAAATATACTTAAAAATGTAAATCATAAATAAATTTTCATATTATTACCAAGTCTCCATAATCGTACTTTACCATATACAAATATGTGGTGGATTTGACAAATATGCAAAATATATCGATAAAAACTGACTTTACGAAAAAGTACTAAGAGGAAAAAAAGTTTTTAAAATATTGTGTTTAACTAATGGTACTACAATAATAATTAATTGGAACGTACACGAAAAGTTTGGGGTAGTTTAAAGGAACAAAACCCCCATAAAATCTTTATGGACTGTCTAAATTTCACTATAATTTTTTCTTAAGATACTACTGTTATAAGAATGCCACATGTTCATTTTCAATAAAAAATCTCCATTAGTTTTCGATATATTGGAAAAAATCGATTTTCATTTTTTAACCCTTAACTACAGACATCCCAATATTAGCACGTAATTACAGATACCCGGTATTTTTTACCGGTCATTATAAAATAGAGTCAAAATATAAAGTTAATAATAAAAAACAAAAAAAATTGCATTATGAGTTTTTATGGAGTCTCTAGATATGGGAAAAATGGTAAAATGAGTGATTTTAATAATATAATACAAGATTTTTGAAGAATAATCTATTAAACCAGCATTTTGGTAACATTTTTGGTCTATTGAAACAAACGGCCATAAATGCTATAAATAAAAATTTAGACTTTTTTTAACAAATAAACGTAACCCAGAATCACAAAGGAAACATAAAATAGCATTTACAAAAATTTTTACATCCATGAGAAAAAATCTGCAAGGTGTAAAATTATCACAGAATTAAATGGCAATTCCATTTTTGCAAAGTGGCCTCAAAATTTTTATCGTCAAATTTAACCTTCATTGAAGGTCCAGGATGACTTCCACAGTCCTTTTCTTTACTTTTTTCCTAAAAACACAAAAACATAATATAAACATTTCAGATTTACAAATTTAGTACTCATATAAAAATACTTACTTAACACAGACATCCGGTAATTTTTACCGGTTAAGATTTTTGATATGTACTAGAAAAGAAAATATTGACAATACACACTAACACGCTTTGTACACGCTTTGACTAGCATTGTTATACAAACTACCCGAGAGGTACAGAGACACATGAACTTGTAAGTGGTGAGGTTACCACGAAATCCACATTTTGGGAATGCCCGCCGGTAAAAAATATCGGATCTCTGTAGTTAAGGGTTAACTTCAAGGGCTGTAACTTTTTTATGTGCACATTTGTACTAAGGTAAGTTAGGTTCAATCGTATTATTTTTGGTCCGAGAATATGTGATTAAATTTATAACCTGTATTTTTGTTACACCCTGTATATTGGGCGTTTTATTAATACACGTGGAACATGTCAAATGACAGGAATTATGTTGGTGATAAATAGCAGTCTGATTTTTGCATGAGAGTTTAATGAAAGGGTAACAAATCAATTGGAAGTTCTGTCCGACAAAATACATAGGACGTTTTCGTAGTCTGACGTTCGAAACCTGTAACCTGTTCCACAATTAAAACTTCCCCTGTTCCAGTGTTCCCCTTCATCAAAGTTTGTCCGACCTATTAATCAACTTTTTTTGGTAAGCGGGATCCAGGCCTATAGGACTTAAATCTCCATTCTACACTGACAATTTGTCGCTACATACCGTCTTTAGAGGTCAGCTAGAATTATGTAAATTAGAATTACTTGTACCTATAATTTATTGTAAGAATTTAAATAATAGGTAATAAATTTGGCCACACTACAGCCTGTAGACTTGTTGAGAGCTGCAATCCCAAAAGTGAAAATAGCTGTGGTGATTACCAACCTCCTTAGACGAGACGGAGACGGTACCTAAAGAAGAAGAAGACAGCCTGTATCTGCCATTCTAAAATTTCATCAACAATATTATTACGTTAATAGGGCCTACGTAATGAAATTTAAACGTTCTAACCTACCTTATTGTATAAAATATTCTTATTTAAGCTCCTACAATAGGTACGATGTACAACTATAATGTACATTCCCTTTTCCTTTTTCCTGCCATGCATCCTACTAGATATTATTATTTTTGGGACTCTCGCTGAACTCATTCTCTGGACGTGACCCAGCCATCTAATTCTTTGAGCTCTTGTAACATATTATATCCTAGTATACATTATATTTTTGTATTTGAAATTTTGGTGTTGTTTCCCGTAAAAATTTATTTTGAATTAAAAAAACAAGTAAAATCCTTTATAAAAGGTATATTTATTAAAATTCCCTAAAAAGGGCTACATCACAGAACTAGTTTTCGATCTGATAACAGATCATCATCAGTGCTGACGATACTATCTCGTTATATCAGGTATTTTATTTTTTATTGGTGCTCATAATTTGACCATACTAGATCACTGTTGTTGTGTTAAATAGTTTGATGGTTTTTCAATGAATACTTGAAAGCAATCAATTATTACTCATGTTTTATCCTGAAAAACCATTTTAAAACAAGATTGTATGTTTTTTGTGCTACTTCTTGATCTGGCCTTGGTTCTTGGTTTTAATTTCTGATCATATAATATTGAAATAACTATATTAAAATGTGAAGAACAGGTGCTATTTGATATTCCAGAACGATATGCAAGATCTTTAAAAGGAAGGTTTAGTGGTAACTTCATGTTAACAAATACTGCTGACATGGTTCCAAAGCAGATACCTTAGAACTAGTTGGTATATTATGTTGCTTGATTTTATTAAAAACTATATTTAAATTAGAGAACTCTAAACCTGTGTAATAAAGACACTTTTTATATTCATCTTTAAAGACTTATAACTTAGGGTTACTTTGCTAATGCGTGGTTACACCAACAGATCTTAAGCTTAAGACGTGCCTTAAGCTCAGTTTACGAAACACACGCGTTGCACCATTGAGAATTAGATTAATTTTCAGCTTGCCACAATGGATTGCCAAGTGGATTGCATCTTAAACTTCGTCTCAGTTAAGACGTTCTTGGATAAGGGTCTAGGACGTTTCATCGCCGCCAGTTCATCGCCGCCGTTTCGATGCCGCCAGTTCATCGCCGGCCGATTCATCGCCGGCCGTTTCGATGCCGCCGGTTCATCGCCAGTCAGTTAATCGCTAACTGATATATTTCCTAATTTTTGACCAATTTTCGACAGTTACATTTATTATTTATTTTTAGTATTAATTAGGAATTCTGGGAAATGCGAGATATGACCATTCCCGTTGCCATACTTAATCTTTTAATAGACTTTTAAACTTCTATAATATAAAATATAATTTAACACTACAAATTTAATACTGTTTAGTATCAAATTTAGGGGAAGTAGAAATAGAAGAGTAAATTAATATAATAATATTTTTGCACGATTGACCATTTTTGACTGTTTACCGTGACATTTTTACGTCAGTAGGTGATATTTACTAGCAACTCGACGGTAAATAATCCAACTCGACGGTAAGTACTCCAACTCGACGGTAAGTAATTCACTTACCGCCGAGTTAAAAAATCTCTTAATTTTAATTTATTTTTTGAAAGAATAAAGAAAATTAACGAATTATTTATTAATATTGAAACTTATGGTACAATTTGTTAAATTATTTAATGAAATCCCACTTGTTTGGGCTGTGGTTTCACTTCTAACATAAACTCCTGCAGAATCGCATACGTTAGTAGTATGTATTACTAGTATTGCACAATATTTTTTCGGAAAAATCTATTTTATTTTGAAGAGAATCATCAGGGCCCCCGCAAGGCTGATTGGCGCCCGCGTGCGGGACATATTTTAGCGCCCTTTAACTCTTATGTTGTTATTCTATTTTCATTTGTTTCCGAGATACGGGGTGTTATTTTTCTTAAAAACTGACGATTTATTTATTGCTCTAAAACCGGTTGAAGTGTGCAAATGAAATTTGGTGGGTTTTAACATAGTTGGTGCACATGTCTTGACACACAATTAAGAATTTTATAAATATCACAATGAAAAATTCCTGTACTGGCTGTATACCATAAATCACAAAAAAACCTTATTTTGTAAAAGGTATATGTATTTAAAATCCCTAAAAAGGGCTGTATCACAACAAAACGTTTTCGGAATAAATGTTCCATCATCAGTGTTATCACAGGTTTACATGCTTTAAGCCACCAAAATGTACGGGTAAAAAACCCTTAAATTGATTTTAAACAGTTAGGGTTACATTATATTATCTGATTTTATAGGATGTTAAAAATAATTACAGATTAACCCCTGGCATCACATGACATCAATCATATTGGTTGGAAATTGTAGGTACATGGCAGAGTTTAAGTGGAATATTGATTTCGAAAACGTTTTGTTGTGATACAGGAGCGTCATTTGAAATTTTGTTTGGGGGGGGGGCAAGCACTATATCTACAATACATTATATATGATGTTATGATGAATATTGATGTATTTTTTGTAAATTTCAGTCATTTTTTCGGGGCCAGGGGGGCAAATGCCCCCCTGGACGCCCAAATGACGCCCCTGTTGTGATACAGCCTTTTTTAGGGATTTTAAATACATATACCTTTTACAAAATAAGGTTTTTATTTTTTAAGAATTTTATATTCACCATTGGCACGCGTACGGGTAATAGTCTAAAAATTTTGAAACAAAAGAAGTAGTACGTCACTGAGATATTTTAAAAAAAATTTAATTCCCTGTTCAATTTCTGACAAACAATCTATCTTCATGTTTGTTCATACGACGCTTCGTTTTCATGCAAAAAATAAAATATCTTAACGCTTACAAAGAATTCGAAAAAGTTTCTACACATTCATATAGAAACTTCGTCGAAAACTGTAAGCCTTAAGATGTTTTATTTTTTGCATGAAAACTAAGCGTCGCATGAGAAAAAGGGAAGATAGCTTTTTTGTCACAAATTAAACGAGGAATTCAAGAAATATTTTTGCATTTGAAATTTTTTCTCATTTTTATCTTTAAAAAATTTAAGACTATTACCCGTACGCGCGCCAATGGTAAATATAAAATTCTTAATTGTATGTCAAAACATGCGCAATAACTATGTCTTAAATCCCACCAAATTTCATTTGCACACCTCAACCGGTTTTAGAGCAATAAATAAATCGTCAGTTTGTAAGAAAACTTTTAACCGTATCTCGGAAACAAATGAAAATCGAATAACAACATATGAGTTATTTTTTATTATTTTACGTATATTATACAGTCTTAAAGTGTGGTGCGTCCCCCCCACTCACCCTGTATAAAACTAATAAATATTTTTGAAAAATTTAAACCCAGAATGAAAGACTACATTATAACTGAGGCCAAAAGTCCCTGAAAACTTCTATAATGTTTGTTTGAATAAATAATTATAGGGGTGAAAATAAAAGAGAAAATTTAGTGTGATTTTTAATAATTGTAAACATTTAATTCAAAAGAAACTTTTTATTTATTTTAAGGGACTGTCAGCCCTCGGCAATAGCGTTATCGTTTATTTTGCGTTTAAATTTTTAAAAAATACTTATTCACTTAATACGAGTAAACCTGCTTGATCTAGCAAGTTGTGTTTTTGTTGGAGTAAAACTGCTAAGTTGCGTTTTATGGGTGTTAATTATTTATGTTTCTATTCGTCGAGGAATATGCCAAGCGTAATTCAATCTACTTCAAAGATAAAAATTAGGAAGGAACAACAAAACGTAATATATTTTTGACGGAGTAAGTTCAGTAATGCCAAAATATTTGATTTTTGAGATTTCTCTAGCTGTTCATGAAATAATTAAAATTGTAGGTATATAAAAATGATTATCTCATTTAAAATAAATATTTCTTATTTACCAAACCTTCGGTTTGGCGCCCCTTTGGGGTTACGCCCGCGTGCGCCGCACGCGTTGCACGCCCGGTTACGGGGGCCCTGAGAGAATCTTCTACATAGCTTTCTGCCACTGTCGATGAACGCCAACGTCCATGACGCTTTAATCCGAGGACATCAACACCTTTATTAGCCAAAAGCGTTGCTGATGTCCTCCTGAACGAATGGCCAGTATAGTTCTCGGGATTAGGCAAATTTAAGAATTTGGCAATTTGAGAAGGCCAGCCCCCGATTGTCCCTTTCCCTATTACTTGAGCACAACATTTTCCTTTGGCGTATCTTAAGAACAAATGATTTGATTTTACTTGTAATGGACGAAGTTTTATATACTTTAAAATTATTGACAACTAAATAAAAACTCAATTCTCCATTGTTGATATGCACCCTAGTTACTACCTAATAACCAAAGTATCTATCTTGATAAAATGAATGAAACTAGTCAATATGACGAAAATGTTTAATTTTATAATTTATAATGGTATCAATCGTGCAAAAAACGTTATACACCAGTTAATAGGGAAGAAAATCATCGGTTTCACGTAAAAATGTTAAGCAGGGTTTTGAAGGTTTTAAACGATAGATGAGGGATAAATGATAATGATTCCGTGAAGACGTACAGCTAATTTTTCTTCTTCTTTTTTTTAAACAGTTACAAAGAATGAAAAACTCAGTTTTTTTACCAATGTCTTAAAAATAGAGCCTCGAATAATTGATTGCGATTTGCTAAATATCTCTAGAGTCACTGATAGGGCAAGAACAGTTGTATAAACAATTGCTCTCTGGGATAAACAAATTGAATAACTTATAAACTATTAGGTCGATCTGGTTGAAATTTAGCACACTTAAATAACCTATTAAATGGCACAATTTAAAGTACTTAAATTATATATCATTATGCAAAAAGTAAAGTTATTAATATTTATAAATTAGTGCAAAAATGAGGGTTTTTTGCAATTATCTAGGTCAATTGTTTATGTGTATTAATATGAGTACTATCAGATTAAAGATCTTTTTAAGATCTACAACACTTATTTAAAACATTTTTCTCTAAACTGAACAAGAAACGTTTTATAGTCAAAATACTGAGATTTTCATTCTTGGTAACTGTTTAAAAAAAAGAAGAAGAAAAATT
This sequence comes from Diabrotica virgifera virgifera, assembly GCF_917563875.1. NCBI lineage: Eukaryota > Metazoa > Arthropoda > Insecta > Coleoptera > Chrysomelidae > Diabrotica > Diabrotica virgifera. Next base: position 3,632,913 of record NC_065444.1, on the reverse strand, counting down.
AGCTGTACGTCTTCACGGAATTATCATCAGTTATCTCTCATCTACCGTTTAGCACCTTCAAAACCCTGTTTAACATTTTTTCATGTTTTTTTTCCTATTAACTGGGGTATTATAAGCATGTCGAACGTTAAGGGTAACCGATCTCAGACAAAACAATTGTCTTCGATCGGTATAAAACCCTTACCGTTCTCCATACTTAATATACTATTTTTATCTATTTATTTGTCATAAGTTTTGAACTGAATTTAACGTCGTGTCGTGTCATCTCCCATAATACAAGATCAACTAACTAACTGGCGATGAAACGGCCGGCGATGAAATGGATTGGCGATGAACCGGCGGCATCGAAACGGCGGCGATGAACCGGCGGCGATGAAACGTCCCATTCCGCTTAGATAAGAATAAAAAATTATGGAGCAACTTAAGTGAGACTTAAAGTGGCCTATCTATAAGCTGAGCTGGGGCTAAGCTAGAGCTTAAGATTTGTTGGTGCAATCAGACATTATTAGTTTTCTCAGTATTCGAAAAAAATGAATGCATTTAAATAGCATTGCAAGAAGATTTTGCGCCTTCTTCTCAAACAAAATCATCGCTTTCGTTTACGAATAATAATTATCCATTACGTTGAATGATAATTAATTCATCATATTTTCGCACTTTTTTAAATTGAAGTAAATATCTCAAGCCACTTAGGTAAGTACCTGCTCCATTCGAATCGCCCTGGCGAGTACTTTCTTTTCCTCGCTTGCATCTCGAGCTGCTATTGACATTGGAATCCGAAGTAGGACAAAGAAGTGGGGCGCAGACTAATTAAAGCCCCCCTCATTATATATTTCGCTTAATATCTCATTAAAAGACGATTATCTGGTAACAGTGAGTATGCGATATGAGCATTTGTGTCATCTTCTAGACATAGGATTGCCAATGGTGCATGATTCTGCACAATTGTACTTAAACTAGAGGACTGGAGGGGTACAAGAATTGTTTGATTGTTGCAAGTAAATTATAATTTTTATAATGGTAAACAAACATTTCGTGATGTAAAGAAATCGAATCTTACTAAATATGTATTTGTAATCCAAAGTTATTTAAATTATTTAAAAACTGTAATAAACGCTTCATAAAATCATTTGATAAAAGTTCTTTTACATTTTTCTACTATTTTCTAAAAGAGGTTCATATAAAATATAAGACGTGATACATACATATTTATAAGTATATTCAGTGAGTGGAGCATGGCCCCACGGTTATTAGACTTTATTACGGTTGTCTTGTCCGACGGTGGTGGGGAGACTTATATTTTTGACTTTACGTCACAAGAGTTTACATTCCCATATTTTTAAATTATTTTCCATCATTGAATGTGTGTTATTGTGTATATATGTGTATTTTTTGTGTTATTATGAAATAATAAGACAAATATTACACATTTTATCTTATTGGGTGGCGAATCGTAAAAAGGGCCATAGGAAACTCAATGTAAAGTTCTGAATTGTTGAATTCCTGCTTCCCTAATTATTCTACATCAAAAGTCATGAGAGAATAGGTACTTGTAGAGAATTAAAATCTATTAAAATCAAAAGTTAAAATTGTTCTACGATTTAAATGCATTCCAAAATTTTGAAAAATATGATACATTTGCCACAATAGGTATGCGTGTAAAAGTAAGGCCACACGTTACTATTTAACTCACACCATTGACTGAATAAAAAAATCTTTATTATTAATGCTTTCTCCGCAACTGAGGGTATCTTATCAACTGTATTGTTTTTAAACAATAGCATAGAAAAAAGTGTTGTGTGATTTGAACAATAGATGATAAAATAAAAATATTGACAGTTCAAAAATGTGAACATTATTGCATTGTGTGTGGCCTAAGTTTGGGCTGAAAACTACAATGTATTACATTTTTACAAAATTTTGGAATATGTTTAATTACGTAGACCAATTTTAACAGTTATTTCCAATACAGATTTCAATCCTCTTCAAATAGTTTCTAATGTCTTTTGATGTAAAATAATTATTAGGGAAGCTGGAATTCAACAGTTCAGAATATTACATTGAGAATGCAAAACTTTGACTCATGTCAAAATTCTCAATGTGTTTTAATTGTATTCATTTTTATCGAATCCTGAGAAAACTAATAAATATTTTTGAAAAATTTAAACTCAGAATGAAAGACTACATTATTACCGAGGGCTGAAAGTCCCTGAAAACTTCTATAATGTTTATTTTAATAAGTTACAGGGCTGAAAATAAAAGAGAAGTGTGATATTTAATTTCAAATATTTCATTCAATAGAATCTGCTTGTTTATTCTAAGGGGCTTTCCGCACTCGGTAATAATGTAATCTTGCATCCTGCGTTTAAATTTTTCTAAAATACTTGGTTTTCTCAGGATTCGAAAAAAATCATATTAGGATTCAAATGACAGTAAACTCTCGTGACGTAATCTCACCCTTAATGTTCATTGGTTAGTCGATTTAGGCAACCGTAGTAATGTCTAAGAACCGTGGCATAGCCCTATGCCACCCTATGCCCTATGCCTACTCAATCCAGTGACGGAGCTAGACATTTGCCTTAGGGGGAACTTAAAATAAAAAACCAACCAAAAGACATAAAAAAGATAAACCCAAACTACATAAAAGACCTAAATAATAACTCAATGCTTTAATTTCCCTTCACTTTCCTAACTAGCATGTTTATTGGGATGGATTTGTCTATCTTCTGTGGCTTGAATTTTATATCACCTAATATATTTTTATGTTTTAACAATTTTTTTTCTTTAATTTTTCACCTTGTTAGGAAGGAAATTTCCCCATTTTCATTTTCATTTTCCTGATTATCATACTAATTTTGTTCGGGTTTAAGTTGAGTTTGATGAAATAAATCAAATCAATACAAAAAATTGTAGTTTCGCATTTAATTATTAATAAAGATTCAAATGTCCGCCTATGGTTATCTATCAAAAGTTGACGTTTCTCAATTATCTAGTTGTTTTTACGTCAACGTGTCAATATCTAGAAAATATATAAAAATTTTGTTACAAAATAGCAATAGTGAAATTTAGGAAGATTTAAAAAATATGGCAACTAATAATATTAACAATGAATTAAAAAATGCAGTCTATAGCCGAAACTTAGAACAAATTAAAGCTCTTTTGTGTGCAGGTGCCAATGCTAACTTTAGAGTATGTAGGAGTGAAAATACATTACTGCACACTACTGATAGTGTAGAAGTTGCTAAAGAGCTTTTGCTAGGTGGTGCGGACGTAAATGCAAGAAACACTTATAATGACACTCCACTACATTCTGCTATAATAGGGGCGAATAAATTAGAATTAGTTAGAGAACTTCTGAAACATGGTGCTTATGTTAATGCAACAAAGCGTAAAGACAACACTCCACTGAACCTTGCTGTAAGGAAAAGTCATAAAAATCTGGAAGTAGTAAAAGAATTATTAAAATATGGGGCTGATATTAACATAAGAAATCGTGAAAAACGGACATTATATCATAATGAAGATTCCTCCCCTTTAGATAACGCTGTAGGTGATCTGGAATGTGCTAAATTGTTGATTAAATTTACTTTAGTAAGGAACTTCGATAAGAATTACAGAAAAATTATTGACTTATCTCCTTATACCGAATGGAGTAATTACAGTAAACTATCAAGTTATCTGGATGACTGTGTTTGTGAAATGCTTCAGATGAAAGCAGATGAAATAAAAGACTGCGTTCCACTATATGAATTTGTTACAAATAACAACATAGTTCATGTATTGTACAGTAATCAATTAGCTGCAGGACTAGCAAAAATTGATTATTCCATACGCTATCCTATATATCATGATATCATATCAGAACAAGTAAAAGCTCTTTTAGAAAGAACAGATTTATTAAAGAAGTTAAGCCAGATACAATTTTATACTAAATTAGATGTGGCAGATCAAGATGACGAAGAAAAGAAAATTATTCTGGACCATGATTCTACATATAATATAGCTCAATATCTAACTAATGATAACTTGTTAAACTTTATAACAGCGTTTGATGATTCCAATAAGCGTACTTTAGAAGTAGAACCGAATACAAAACTTTATGAAACTTCTATAAGTGATGATACCAAACGTGCAAGATTAAAATAAATATATTTTGCGTTAGTCTTATAACGTTAATTCAGCATATTCCTGCATCGTCAGAGACTCGGACTGATACAAATTCATACACAGACGCCCGAAGATTGTCTCCTGCTTATTTCTCACTTCAAGTGGATAGTTACAAACGTGACATCTACTCTGATGGCCACAAACGAAACACGATTCGATAAAATCGTTTTCTGTTTTTTTGGGCTGTATGAATTTTGCGAAAATTTTAGTATTTCCATAGATGGATTTAAATGCATCAATAGCAAAGGTTTTGCTAAAATCCTACAGCTTAAAATAACAGCAAACGATTTTAATAAATCTGGTTTCGTTTATGGCTGTCAGAGTAGATGTCACTTTTGTAGCTATCCACTTGAAATGGGAAATAAGCAAGAGACATTCTTCGGCCGGCTGTGTGTGAATTTGTTTCAATCCGAGTCTCTGATGATGCAGGAATATACTGAATCAACGTTGTATTGGCATTGAAATCCGCAGTGGGACAGTAGGAATTAAAGCTCCCTTTATTCTATATTTCACTTAATACTTCATTAGAAGACCTGTCCCTTCGAGTATGTGATGCCATTGGTGCATGATTTCGCACAAATTGTACTTAAGTTGGACTGGAGGGGTGTACGAGATTTTGTGTAATTGTTTTATTGTTTTGTTGCAATTAATTATAATATTTATAATCATAAACAAACAGTTCGTGATTGAAAGAACTCGAAAATAACCAAGTATTTGTAATACAAAGTTGTTTAATTTATTTAAAAAGTGTAATAAACGTTTCACAAAACCATTTGATAAAAGTTCTTTATCTACTCTATCTCATATTATGTATAAGTTTTTAGTTTGTGAAAACTGTCATTATAGATAGCAGTCCGTGAAGGGTTTAAAGTGTGCGTAAAGTAACAATGTATTTTAAATGTGATTTACTTTTTCGCACTGTTTTTTGGCACACTTTTATATAATCAAATATCCTTAACTTTCGCGTTGTCATGGTGATGACATGTGAGCAATAAATTACAAAAAAACTTTTGACAGTTTGGTGGTTTGAAAGAAGTTAGAATTTTTAAATGTTAAAGTTCTAAAAATTGTAGAATAGAAATGAATTCCAGTGACGAAGAGTAGATAAAATATTGTATGAAACTGTGCGTGAAGTACTTTTTGCGAACTTGCGCGATGTATAGCACTCGCTAAGTTGTCGCTCGTGCTCTAAATATCGCGTGCGTTCGCAAAAAGCATACTTCACGAACTGTTTCATAAATAACTATTTATGTTTCAACATTTTTTTTCTTTAATTTTTTACCTTGTTAGGAGGGAAATTTCCCCATTTTCATTTTCATTTTCCTGATTCAATCATACTAATTTTGTTCGGGTTTAATTTTTATGAATTATTTTTATGAATAAAAAAATTGTAGTTTCGCAAAGATTCAAACGTCCGCCTATGGTTATGGTTATCTGTCAAAAAAGTTGACGTTTATCTAGTTGTTTTTACGTCAACGTGTCAGGTGTCAGTGTCAATGGGTGCGTTCGGTCGGACGACCATAGCGGCTGGCTGTCAGCAGAAATCGGCTGAGTGGTTGCACCCAGCCGTGATAGGGAAAGCTTAAGTCCACTTTACATCAACAATAATTGGACAAAAAATTGACAAGTTATTCAAGGTCAAATTTGAATTATACAAAACACAATTCTACATCCAATTTTGCCGTGAATAAAAAGAAAATAAAGAAATTTGACAAAATAAAACATATCCAATTGTTCTATTTCATCAAATTCCTTCATTTTCTTTTACAAACATACATTTTGTACTCGTCAAATTTGGCCTTGAATAACTTTGTCAATTTATTATTCAATTTATTGTTGATGTAAAGTGGACATTAGTAAATCTCTCAGCGGCTGACTTCTAGCGGTGACGTCTGACAGCTACTGCTGGCTCAGCTGTCCAGCCGCTGTGGTCGTCCGAACGACGAAAGGCTAATTAACCCACGCGGTACCGACGTTGCCAAATGTTGATATCTTCATCCTTCTGTCAAAGTCACAGGCAATGTGAGGTTATGAGTTATTTGTTGTTTTCTTGTCACAGAGCTAGCAAAATGATGATTTTATTTTTATTGTGGAATTGGAAGAAGGAAATGTAAGTAATCATGGAATTAAAACTTAAAAAGAATAATTATATAAAGTCATGAGATTCAAAAATACAATTCTATATTATAATAATCAGAAAACAATATTGTTTTAGAAAGAAAAGGTTGATTATGGTGAAGAAGTAAAACAAAATTACTTATATGCTAAGTTTATTGAAGAGTGAAGATCTTGAACAAGAGGTAAATCTATAGAAATTAGTGGAAACTGTTGATTTGTAGGTAAAGACAAAATAGCTAACGAAACAGAAAAAGTGGTAATCTTGTTACCACTTGGATTGTTGGATTTAAATAAAGGTTTTCAAGTAACTTTATATTATATGTTACAGTTCAAGTTGATTATCCAGTTGAAGTTGACTATTCCTAGTTTAAGTCAACTAGCACTATGCACTTCAGTAACATCCATCTTTTTAACAATATGTGATCATTACTATCTTTTGTAGATTCATCCTTCAGAGTTCTTACTTTTTTAATGTATTCTTCATACTAATCTTTTGATAGTGTCAAATTATTTAAAAAACTCTAACAAGAAGTAAAACCACTTCTATGTAAATTGGTATATTTATTAAAACTTAAAAATCCCAATGGATTGAATAAAAATGTCCAATTCAGAACGTTTTCAGACCTATCGGTCCATCATCAGTGAATCTACAATAAAATAAGTAATCCCACTATTAGAATTGAAAGATGGTTGAAATTTTTAAAAGCTAAAAATGTGGTTAGATTACTTACGTGCATACTTGCTAAATAGCCCCAGAACCAAACAATGGTTGAATTTAAAATTCAATTTACATTATTTAAAAATAATATTAAACAGGCTAAACGCCGATGTTACAGGATATTGCCTATGGGAACATGGTGAAACCCTACCAAAACCTCAATCAACCATCTTAGGCCAACTTTGACTATAAAGTGACACTAATGACTAAGGAACTGTTTGAAGTGACATTGACAGTAGAGAAAAAGGTAGTCGATTTTCAATGTTAATTAACCAAAAGGTCATGACCCACAACAAATGATAAAGATTTTAATATCTGAAAAATGTCTAACATTTTAAATCTATTGGTTATTGAAAAGAAATTGTGATATACAAAATTAATTTAGAATATAAGATTATTTATATTGACTGTATACCATAACATTAGATTGATCAAATTGATAGAAAGAAAGTAAGCTGCTGTCAATAAAGATAAAAAGATAAAAATAGATGAAGGTGAGAAAAGAGAAAAATCAATATTAGTTGGAAAGTTATTGTACAAAATGAATAAATTGGTAGGCAATTTAATCTAGTCTATATTGTATTGGTGGTTGTATATGTAAAAGGAAAATATTGTTATTTAAAAATGCAAGTTTTTGTAAATAATGGATTTGAGTTAGGATACAGTCAAATAATTAAAAGTGTGTAATATGTGAATGAAAAAAAAAAAAATTGTAATTATTATGAGATGGTTTATTTTTTTTTATTTTATTTCAAAAGTTTTGAGAGAATTCTTGTGACAAAGTGTTGGTATGGGAAATTAGAGATAAAGTAATGTATGATTATAGCTGTTAAGTCCAGTTGATACAAAAATGAAATTAAAATGAAAATAATATTGAAAGTGTACTGAATAAAATAAAACCAAAGTAAGAAAAAGAATATAGATATAATTTAATTGTAATGATAATGGATCTGAATGTGAGAACTGAAATCAAGTGAATGGATGTTAGTTGGAGAGGTAAAAGTTTTCTTGGAAAAGGTCAAAGACAAAAAGCAGAGGGCTGTGGTGTAAGGTATAAAGACAAGAATTTTAAGGGAAAGAGAGGGATAAAGAAAAGATGAGGTGTGGAATTAAACTGAACGAAGTAATGAAATGAAAAAGAAGTAAAAAGATAGTAGGGTGAATTAATGAGGTGATGGTTAATAGGGTTCAATAGTTAATAATGTTATTCGGGTAAAGGAGTTTGGAAGCAGTGAAGGAAAGAGGAAATTTTGAAAAAGAAGAGAGAGTAAGTTGAAAGAGAAAGAATAGGATAAAAGAGGAAGTTGAAAAAATAGGAATTATGAGAATAATTGGCGGTGAATGGGGACAAAGTTGCGGTTAAGGGATGTTTGTCTATTGACACAGTTGGGACTCTTCTTCATGTCCTTGCCAATCTCCAAATCTTCGTATAAGTCTAAACGGAGTGTATTGTTTTGTTGAATATTGTGTATCAACTGGACACCTTCAGGAATCTTAAGTTCATGTTTATTGACTTTTAAATGGTGTGAAAAGGCAGAAGTGGTATCTCTCTTGCTGTGTTCAGCAGATCGGGTAGAAAGGGATCTGTAAGTTCTGCCGATGTAGGTGGCATCACAATCTGAACAAGAGAGTCTGTATACCCCACTCCGGTTCATATAATGGATAGGATCTTTGGTATTAGTTAAACTTTTGCTGAGAGTGTTATTAACTTTGAAAGATATTTTTATGTTGTCACAAGAATTTGAAATGATATGTTTGACTCTTTCAGATAATTTGGAGTTATTGAATGGTAAGGAGGCATAGATGGGAGTAGTTGTGGATGATGTAGAGAAAGCGGATTGTTGTAGTAATTTGAGTTCTCTTTTTTGTTGAAGTTTAGTGATAATGTCTGGGTCATAACCATTGTTGACTGCAATCTGTTTGATAATATTCAACTCTTTGTTGAATTCAGTTACGGATAAAGGAATAGAGTTTAATCTATGTATAAAACTGCGAAAAGCAGAGAGTTTATATGATAAAGGGTGATTAGAAGTAGAATGGATAACATGATCTGTCTGTGTTGGTTTACGGTAGATACCAAAGTTGAAGTGGTCATGTAGTCTGGTAATAGATAAATCCAGAAAGTTAATGGAGTTAGAAGATTCTAGTTCCATGGTAAAGGTGATATTAGGATGGATTTGATTTATTTTGTGAAGTAAGTTGTGAGCTGAATCAGAGTTACCAGAAATGAGGACTAAAATGTCATCAACATAACGGAACCAGTGTAAGATCTCTGGATTTTTTATGATATAGTTGGATTCTAAGTGATCCATAAAAACATCAGCTAAGAAAGGGGATAAGCAACTACCCATTGCTAAACCGTCAGGTTGTTGATAAAAGTTGTTATTAAAAACAAAGTAATCTTGAGATAGACAAATTTTGAGAATGTTTATAATAGACGAAGTGGTGGTGGAAGTGACAGAATTATTTAAGAGGAGTGAATTAACCAGACTAATCGATTCATTTTTTGGTACTGAAGTAAATAAATTGCTAACATCAAAAGAAAGCATAACAATATTTGGATTAAGATTGACAAGTTGAAGTTTTTCAACTAATTGGCGAGAATTCAAAACAGTAAACTGTGGGGTAAAGTTAATAAAGTTTTTAATGGTGTTAAGAATGAATTTAGATAAAATAGAAACTGGAGTGTTAATGAAGCTGACAACGGGACGAATAGGAATGTCAACTTTGTGTATCTTTGGTAAACCGTATAACCTGGGGGTGAGTGGATTTGATGGAATTTTAGTATATGGTGCTTCAAATTCAGAAAAGAATTCAGTAAATTGCTTTAAGTTGGTTTTCATCTTCGAAACAAAAGATTTAGAGGGATCAACAGGAAGCAAAGTAAAGTTATTGTTGTCTAGGAAAGAGGTGACTTTGTCAATGTATAATTGTTGGTCTAAAATAACAAGGCAGTTACCCTTATCTGCTTTGCTGAAGATGAGGTGGTGGTTTTGGATCTTATTTTTGATAGATTTGAGTGTGGAGAGAAGGGATTTAGACTTATTATATGAGAAATTGGGAAAAGAGAGAGATGAAGAAGTTTGTGTAGAAGTAGAAGGGGAACTGATGTTGGTAAGAGAGGAGTTATTGTTGGAAAGAAGTTTAGTTTTGAATTTGTTGATAGTTTGGATGCAAGAGTTTCTGATTGAAGTTTTTTGTGTGAGTGAAATGGAAAGATTCTGAATAACCATGTCGGTCTCTATGGAAAGACTCTCAAGATCTTTGATAGATAAATTGCTAGGAATGGAGTGTTTGAGGCCGAGGTTTAAGAGTTTTAATTCGTCATCAGAAAATTGGACATTTGAGAGATTTTTGATTCTTGGGTGGAATCGAAAATTGGAATAATTTTTATTACGAGAAGCTTTTTGTTGATCAAGTCTAATCTTATTGTTGATTAAGTGTTTTAATTTATTATTGACTCTATTAAATTTAACTGAATGTGAATGATCTACCTTATCCTGAACGTCTGACATAAAAGAATTAAGATTAATAAATTGTAAAGTTTCAAGTAGAGAATCATATGTTACCTTTAGCTTACATTCTATGTAGTTGAGTTTACTGTAATGTTTACAAATCTCTTTCTTCATGAGTTTAATCTGCATGGAGGTCCTGATGTTAGGATGTACATTATTGGATGTTCTAACTCTACAAAATGTTGGGAAGACTTTATGATGTAAACATCTTGAAATGAACCATATGTCCAGCTTTATGTTGCTCCGTTGTGTGGCTAATCGCAAGTATTGTAGCGCCAAGTTGACCATACTGTCATATATAAACTAAAAGGGAGGTTCCCTAGGTTGGCTGTATACCATATAGTTAAAAAACTCTAACAAGAAGTAAAACCACTTCTATGTAAATTGGTATATTTATTAAAACTTAAAAATCCCAATGGATTGAATAAAAATGTCCAATTCAGAACGTTTTCAGACCTATCGGTCCATCATCAGTGAATCTACAATAAAATAAGTAATCCCACTATTAGAATTGAAAGATGGTTGAAATTTTTAAAAGCTAAAAATGTGGTTAGATTACTTACGTGCATACTTGCTAAATAGCCCCAGAACCAAACAATGGTTGAATTTAAAATTCAATCTACATTATTTAAAAATAATATTAAACAGGCTAAACGCCGATGTTACAGGATATTGCCTATGGGAACATGGTGAAACCCTACCAAAACCTCAATCAACCATCTTAGGCCAACTTTGACTATAAAGTGACACTAATGACTAAGGAACTGTTTGAAGTGACATTGACAGTAGAGAAAAAGGTAGTCGATTTTCAATGTTAATTAACCAAAAGGTCATGACCCACAACAAATGATAAAGATTTTAATATCTGAAAAATGTCTAACATTTTAAATCTATTGGTTATTGAAAAGAAATTGTGATATACAAAATTAATTTAGAATATAAGATTATTTATATTGACTGTATACCATAACATTAGATTGATCAAATTGATAGAAAGAAAGTAAGCTGCTGTCAATAAAGATAAAAAGATAAAAATAGATGAAGGTGAGAAAAGAGAAAAATCAATATTAGTTGGAAAGTTATTGTACAAAATGAATAAATTGGTAGGCAATTTAATCTAGTCTATATTGTATTGGTGGTTGTATATGTAAAAGGAAAATATTGTTATTTAAAAATGCAAGTTTTTGTAAATAATGGATTTGAGTTAGGATACAGTCAAATAATTAAAAGTGTGTAATATGTGAATGAAAAAGAATTGTAATTATTATGAGATGGTTTATTTTTTTTTATTTTATTTCAAAAGTTTTGAGAGAATTCTTGTGACAAAGTGTTGGTATGGGAAATTAGAGATAAAGTAATGTATGATTATAGCTGTTAAGTCCAGTTGATACAAAAATGAAATTAAAATGAAAATAATATTGAAAGTGTACTGAATAAAATAAAACCAAAGTAAGAAAAAGAATATAGATATAATTTAATTGTAATGATAATGGATCTGAATGTGAGAACTGAAATCAAGTGAATGGATGTTAGTTGGAGAGGTAAAAGTTTTCTTGGAAAAGGTCAAAGACAAAAAGCAGAGGGCTGTGGTGTAAGGTATAAAGACAAGAATTTTAAGGGAAAGAGAGGGATAAAGAAAAGATGAGGTGTGGAATTAAACTGAACGAAGTAATGAAATGAAAAAGAAGTAAAAAGATAGTAGGGTGAATTAATGAGGTGATGGTTAATAGGGTTCAATAGTTAATAATGTTATTCGGGTAAAGGAGTTTGGAAGCAGTGAAGGAAAGAGGAAATTTTGAAAAAGAAGAGAGAGTAAGTTGAAAGAGAAAGAATAGGATAAAAGAGGAAGTTGAAAAAATAGGAATTATGAGAATAATTGGCGGTGAATGGGGACAAAGTTGCGGTTAAGGGATGTTTGTCTATTGACACAGTTGGGACTCTTCTTCATGTCCTTGCCAATCTCCAAATCTTCGTATAAGTCTAAACGGAGTGTATTGTTTTGTTGAATATTGTGTATCAACTGGACACCTTCAGGAATCTTAAGTTCATGTTTATTGACTTTTAAATGGTGTGAAAAGGCAGAAGTGGTATCTCTCTTGCTGTGTTCAGCAGATCGGGTAGAAAGGGATCTGTAAGTTCTGCCGATGTAGGTGGCATCACAATCTGAACAAGAGAGTCTGTATACCCCACTCCGGTTCATATAATGGATAGGATCTTTGGTATTAGTTAAACTTTTGCTGAGAGTGTTATTAACTTTGAAAGATATTTTTATGTTGTCACAAGAATTTGAAATGATATGTTTGACTCTTTCAGATAATTTGGAGTTATTGAATGGTAAGGAGGCATAGATGGGAGTAGTTGTGGATGATGTAGAGAAAGCGGATTGTTGTAGTAATTTGAGTTCTCTTTTTTGTTGAAGTTTAGTGATAATGTCTGGGTCATAACCATTGTTGACTGCAATCTGTTTGATAATATTCAACTCTTTGTTGAATTCAGTTACGGATAAAGGAATAGAGTTTAATCTATGTATAAAACTGCGAAAAGCAGAGAGTTTATATGATAAAGGGTGATTAGAAGTAGAATGGATAACATGATCTGTCTGTGTTGGTTTACGGTAGATACCAAAGTTGAAGTGGTCATGTAGTCTGGTAATAGATAAATCCAGAAAGTTAATGGAGTTAGAAGATTCTAGTTCCATGGTAAAGGTGATATTAGGATGGATTTGATTTATTTTGTGAAGTAAGTTGTGAGCTGAATCAGAGTTACCAGAAATGAGGACTAAAATGTCATCAACATAACGGAACCAGTGTAAGATCTCTGGATTTTTTATGATATAGTTGGATTCTAAGTGATCCATAAAAACATCAGCTAAGAAAGGGGATAAGCAACTACCCATTGCTAAACCGTCAGGTTGTTGATAAAAGTTGTTATTAAAAACAAAGTAATCTTGAGATAGACAAATTTTGAGAATGTTTATAATAGACGAAGTGGTGGTGGAAGTGACAGAATTATTTAAGAGGAGTGAATTAACCAGACTAATCGATTCATTTTTTGGTACTGAAGTAAATAAATTGCTAACATCAAAAGAAAGCATAACAATATTTGGATTAAGATTGACAAGTTGAAGTTTTTCAACTAATTGGCGAGAATTCAAAACAGTAAACTGTGGGGTAAAGTTAATAAAGTTTTTAATGGTGTTAAGAATGAATTTAGATAAAATAGAAACTGGAGTGTTAATGAAGCTGACAACGGGACGAATAGGAATGTCAACTTTGTGTATCTTTGGTAAACCGTATAACCTGGGGGTGAGTGGATTTGATGGAATTTTAGTATATGGTGCTTCAAATTCAGAAAAGAATTCAGTAAATTGCTTTAAGTTGGTTTTCATCTTCGAAACAAAAGATTTAGAGGGATCAACAGGAAGCAAAGTAAAGTTATTGTTGTCTAGGAAAGAGGTGACTTTGTCAATGTATAATTGTTGGTCTAAAATAACAAGGCAGTTACCCTTATCTGCTTTGCTGAAGATGAGGTGGTGGTTTTGGATCTTATTTTTGATAGATTTGAGTGTGGAGAGAAGGGATTTAGACTTATTATATGAGAAATTGGGAAAAGAGAGAGATGAAGAAGTTTGTGTAGAAGTAGAAGGGGAACAGATGTTGGTAAGAGAGGAGTTATTGTTGGAAAGAAGTTTAGTTTTGAATTTGTTGATAGTTTGGATGCAAGAGTTTCTGATTGAAGTTTTTTGTGTGAGTGAAATGGAAAGATTCTGAATAACCATGTCGGTCTCTATGGAAAGACTCTCAAGATCTTTGATAGATAAATTGCTAGGAATGGAGTGTTTGAGGCCGAGGTTTAAGAGTTTTAATTCGTCATCAGAAAATTGGACATTTGAGAGATTTTTGATTCTTGGGTGGAATCGAAAATTGGAATAATTTTTATTACGAGAAGCTTTTTGTTGATCAAGTCTAATCTTATTGTTGATTAAGTGTTTTAATTTATTATTGACTCTATTAAATTTAACTGAATGTGAATGATCTACCTTATCCTGAACGTCTGACATAAAAGAATTAAGATTAATAAATTGTAAAGTTTCAAGTAGAGAATCATATGTTACCTTTAGCTTACATTCTATGTAGTTGAGTTTACTGTAATGTTTACAAATCTCTTTCTTCATGAGTTTAATCTGCATGGAGGTCCTGATGTTAGGATGTACATTATTGGATGTTCTAACTCTACAAAATGTTGGGAAGACTTTATGATGTAAACATCTTGAAATGAACCATATGTCCAGCTTTATGTTGCTCCGTTGTGTGGCTAATCGCAAGTATTGTAGCGCCAAGTTGACCATACTGTCATATATAAACTAAAAGGGAGGTTCCCTAGGTTGGCTGTATACCATATAGTTAAAAAACTCTAACAAGAAGTAAAACCACTTCTATGTAAATTGGTATATTTATTAAAACTTAAAAATCCCAATGGATTGAATAAAAATGTCCAATTCAGAACGTTTTCAGACCTATCGGTCCATCATCAGTGAATCTACAATAAAATAAGTAATCCCACTATTAGAATTGAAAGATGGTTGAAATTTTTAAAAGCTAAAAATGTGGTTAGATTACTTACGTGCATACTTGCTAAATAGCCCCAGAACCAAACAATGGTTGAATTTAAAATTCAATTTACATTATTTAAAAATAATATTAAACAGGCTAAACGCCGATGTTACAGGATATTGCCTATGGGAACATGGTGAAACCCTACCAAAACCTCAATCAACCATCTTAGGCCAACTTTGACTATAAAGTGACACTAATGACTAAGGAACTGTTTGAAGTGACATTGACAGTAGAGAAAAAGGTAGTCGATTTTCAATGTTAATTAACCAAAAGGTCATGACCCACAACAAATGATAAAGATTTTAATATCTGAAAAATGTCTAACATTTTAAATCTATTGGTTATTGAAAAGAAATTGTGATATACAAAATTAATTTAGAATATAAGATTATTTATATTGACTGTATACCATAACATTAGATTGATCAAATTGATAGAAAGAAAGTAAGCTGCTGTCAATAAAGATAAAAAGATAAAAATAGATGAAGGTGAGAAAAGAGAAAAATCAATATTAGTTGGAAAGTTATTGTACAAAATGAATAAATTGGTAGGCAATTTAATCTAGTCTATATTGTATTGGTGGTTGTATATGTAAAAGGAAAATATTGTTATTTAAAAATGCAAGTTTTTGTAAATAATGGATTTGAGTTAGGATACAGTCAAATAATTAAAAGTGTGTAATATGTGAATGAAAAAGAATTGTAATTATTATGAGATGGTTTATTTTTTTTATTTTATTTCAAAAGTTTTGAGAGAATTCTTGTGACAAAGTGTTGGTATGGGAAATTAGAGATAAAGTAATGTATGATTATAGCTGTTAAGTCCAGTTGATACAAAAATGAAATTAAAATGAAAATAATATTGAAAGTGTACTGAATAAAATAAAACCAAAGTAAGAAAAAGAATATAGATATAATTTAATTGTAATGATAATGGATCTGAATGTGAGAACTGAAATCAAGTGAATGGATGTTAGTTGGAGAGGTAAAAGTTTTCTTGGAAAAGGTCAAAGACAAAAAGCAGAGGGCTGTGGTGTAAGGTATAAAGACAAGAATTTTAAGGGAAAGAGAGGGATAAAGAAAAGATGAGGTGTGGAATTAAACTGAACGAAGTAATGAAATGAAAAAGAAGTAAAAAGATAGTAGGGTGAATTAATGAGGTGATGGTTAATAGGGTTCAATAGTTAATAATGTTATTCGGGTAAAGGAGTTTGGAAGCAGTGAAGGAAAGAGGAAATTTTGAAAAAGAAGAGAGAGTAAGTTGAAAGAGAAAGAATAGGATAAAAGAGGAAGTTGAAAAAATAGGAATTATGAGAATAATTGGCGGTGAATGGGGACAAAGTTGCGGTTAAGGGATGTTTGTCTATTGACACAGTTGGGACTCTTCTTCATGTCCTTGCCAATCTCCAAATCTTCGTATAAGTCTAAACGGAGTGTATTGTTTTGTTGAATATTGTGTATCAACTGGACACCTTCAGGAATCTTAAGTTCATGTTTATTGACTTTTAAATGGTGTGAAAAGGCAGAAGTGGTATCTCTCTTGCTGTGTTCAGCAGATCGGGTAGAAAGGGATCTGTAAGTTCTGCCGATGTAGGTGGCATCACAATCTGAACAAGAGAGTCTGTATACCCCACTCCGGTTCATATAATGGATAGGATCTTTGGTATTAGTTAAACTTTTGCTGAGAGTGTTATTAACTTTGAAAGATATTTTTATGTTGTCACAAGAATTTGAAATGATATGTTTGACTCTTTCAGATAATTTGGAGTTATTGAATGGTAAGGAGGCATAGATGGGAGTAGTTGTGGATGATGTAGAGAAAGCGGATTGTTGTAGTAATTTGAGTTCTCTTTTTTGTTGAAGTTTAGTGATAATGTCTGGGTCATAACCATTGTTGACTGCAATCTGTTTGATAATATTCAACTCTTTGTTGAATTCAGTTACGGATAAAGGAATAGAGTTTAATCTATGTATAAAACTGCGAAAAGCAGAGAGTTTATATGATAAAGGGTGATTAGAAGTAGAATGGATAACATGATCTGTCTGTGTTGGTTTACGGTAGATACCAAAGTTGAAGTGGTCATGTAGTCTGGTAATAGATAAATCCAGAAAGTTAATGGAGTTAGAAGATTCTAGTTCCATGGTAAAGGTGATATTAGGATGGATTTGATTTATTTTGTGAAGTAAGTTGTGAGCTGAATCAGAGTTACCAGAAATGAGGACTAAAATGTCATCAACATAACGGAACCAGTGTAAGATCTCTGGATTTTTTATGATATAGTTGGATTCTAAGTGATCCATAAAAACATCAGCTAAGAAAGGGGATAAGCAACTACCCATTGCTAAACCGTCAGGTTGTTGATAAAAGTTGTTATTAAAAACAAAGTAATCTTGAGATAGACAAATTTTGAGAATGTTTATAATAGACGAAGTGGTGGTGGAAGTGACAGAATTATTTAAGAGGAGTGAATTAACCAGACTAATCGATTCATTTTTTGGTACTGAAGTAAATAAATTGCTAACATCAAAAGAAAGCATAACAATATTTGGATTAAGATTGACAAGTTGAAGTTTTTCAACTAATTGGCGAGAATTCAAAACAGTAAACTGTGGGGTAAAGTTAATAAAGTTTTTAATGGTGTTAAGAATGAATTTAGATAAAATAGAAACTGGAGTGTTAATGAAGCTGACAACGGGACGAATAGGAATGTCAACTTTGTGTATCTTTGGTAAACCGTATAACCTGGGGGTGAGTGGATTTGATGGAATTTTAGTATATGGTGCTTCAAATTCAGAAAAGAATTCAGTAAATTGCTTTAAGTTGGTTTTCATCTTCGAAACAAAAGATTTAGAGGGATCAACAGGAAGCAAAGTAAAGTTATTGTTGTCTAGGAAAGAGGTGACTTTGTCAATGTATAATTGTTGGTCTAAAATAACAAGGCAGTTACCCTTATCTGCTTTGCTGAAGATGAGGTGGTGGTTTTGGATCTTATTTTTGATAGATTTGAGTGTGGAGAGAAGGGATTTAGACTTATTATATGAGAAATTGGGAAAAGAGAGAGATGAAGAAGTTTGTGTAGAAGTAGAAGGGGAACTGATGTTGGTAAGAGAGGAGTTATTGTTGGAAAGAAGTTTAGTTTTGAATTTGTTGATAGTTTGGATGCAAGAGTTTCTGATTGAAGTTTTTTGTGTGAGTGAAATGGAAAGATTCTGAATAACCATGTCGGTCTCTATGGAAAGACTCTCAAGATCTTTGATAGATAAATTGCTAGGAATGGAGTGTTTGAGGCCGAGGTTTAAGAGTTTTAATTCGT
The DNA here is from genome assembly GCF_917563875.1 of Diabrotica virgifera virgifera. Classification (NCBI taxonomy): domain Eukaryota; kingdom Metazoa; phylum Arthropoda; class Insecta; order Coleoptera; family Chrysomelidae; genus Diabrotica; species Diabrotica virgifera. The sequence continues at coordinate 3,614,466 of NC_065444.1, read as the reverse complement.
CATCAGAAAATTGGACATTTGAGAGATTTTTGATTCTTGGGTGGAATCGAAAATTGGAATAATTTTTATTACGAGAAGCTTTTTGTTGATCAAGTCTAATCTTATTGTTGATTAAGTGTTTTAATTTATTATTGACTCTATTAAATTTAACTGAATGTGAATGATCTACCTTATCCTGAACGTCTGACATAAAAGAATTAAGATTAATAAATTGTAAAGTTTCAAGTAGAGAATCATATGTTACCTTTAGCTTACATTCTATGTAGTTGAGTTTACTGTAATGTTTACAAATCTCTTTCTTCATGAGTTTAATCTGCATGGAGGTCCTGATGTTAGGATGTACATTATTGGATGTTCTAACTCTACAAAATGTTGGGAAGACTTTATGATGTAAACATCTTGAAATGAACCATATGTCCAGCTTTATGTTGCTCCGTTGTGTGGCTAATCGCAAGTATTGTAGCGCCAAGTTGACCATACTGTCATATATAAACTAAAAGGGAGGTTCCCTAGGTTGGCTGTATACCATATAGTTAAAAAACTCTAACAAGAAGTAAAACCACTTCTATGTAAATTGGTATATTTATTAAAACTTAAAAATCCCAATGGATTGAATAAAAATGTCCAATTCAGAACGTTTTCAGACCTATCGGTCCATCATCAGTGAATCTACAATAAAATAAGTAATCCCACTATTAGAATTGAAAGATGGTTGAAATTTTTAAAAGCTAAAAATGTGGTTAGATTACTTACGTGCATACTTGCTAAATAGCCCCAGAACCAAACAATGGTTGAATTTAAAATTCAATCTACATTATTTAAAAATAATATTAAACAGGCTAAACGCCGATGTTACAGGATATTGCCTATGGGAACATGGTGAAACCCTACCAAAACCTCAATCAACCATCTTAGGCCAACTTTGACTATAAAGTGACACTAATGACTAAGGAACTGTTTGAAGTGACATTGACAGTAGAGAAAAAGGTAGTCGATTTTCAATGTTAATTAACCAAAAGGTCATGACCCACAACAAATGATAAAGATTTTAATATCTGAAAAATGTCTAACATTTTAAATCTATTGGTTATTGAAAAGAAATTGTGATATACAAAATTAATTTAGAATATAAGATTTTATCCTATTCTTTCTCTTTCAACTTACTCTCTCTTCTTTTTCAAAATTTCCTCTTTCCTTCACTGCTTCCAAACTCCTTTACCCGAATAACATTATTAACTATTGAACCCTATTAACCATCACCTCATTAATTCACCCTACTATCTTTTTACTTCTTTTTCATTTCATTACTTCGTTCAGTTTAATTCCACACCTCATCTTTTCTTTATCCCTCTCTTTCCCTTAAAATTCTTGTCTTTATACCTTACACCACAGCCCTCTGCTTTTTGTCTTTGACCTTTTCCAAGAAAACTTTTACCTCTCCAACTAACATCCATTCACTTGATTTCAGTTCTCACATTCAGATCCATTATCATTACAATTAAATTATATCTATATTCTTTTTCTTACTTTGGTTTTATTTTATTCAGTACACTTTCAATATTATTTTCATTTTAATTTCATTTTTGTATCAACTGGACTTAACAGCTATAATCATACATTACTTTATCTCTAATTTCCCATACCAACACTTTGTCACAAGAATTCTCTCAAAACTTTTGAAATAAAATAAAAAAAATAAACCATCTCATAATAATTACAATTCTTTTTCATTCACATATTACACACTTTTAATTATTTGACTGTATCCTAACTCAAATCCATTATTTACAAAAACTTGCATTTTTAAATAACAATATTTTCCTTTTACATATACAACCACCAATACAATATAGACTAGATTAAATTGCCTACCAATTTATTCATTTTGTACAATAACTTTCCAACTAATATTGATTTTTCTCTTTTCTCACCTTCATCTATTTTTATCTTTTTATCTTTATTGACAGCAGCTTACTTTCTTTCTATCAATTTGATCAATCTAATGTTATGGTATACAGTCAATATAAATAATCTTATATTCTAAATTAATTTTGTATATCACAATTTCTTTTCAATAACCAATAGATTTAAAATGTTAGACATTTTTCAGATATTAAAATCTTTATCATTTGTTGTGGGTCATGACCTTTTGGTTAATTAACATTGAAAATCGACTACCTTTTTCTCTACTGTCAATGTCACTTCAAACAGTTCCTTAGTCATTAGTGTCACTTTATAGTCAAAGTTGGCCTAAGATGGTTGATTGAGGTTTTGGTAGGGTTTCACCATGTTCCCATAGGCAATATCCTGTAACATCGGCGTTTAGCCTGTTTAATATTATTTTTAAATAATGTAAATTGAATTTTAAATTCAACCATTGTTTGGTTCTGGGGCTATTTAGCAAGTATGCACGTAAGTAATCTAACCACATTTTTAGCTTTTAAAAATTTCAACCATCTTTCAATTCTAATAGTGGGATTACTTATTTTATTGTAGATTCACTGATGATGGACCGATAGGTCTGAAAACGTTCTGAATTGGACATTTTTATTCAATCCATTGGGATTTTTAAGTTTTAATAAATATACCAATTTACATAGAAGTGGTTTTACTTCTTGTTAGAGTTTTTTAACTATATGGTATACAGCCAACCTAGGGAACCTCCCTTTTAGTTTATATATGACAGTATGGTCAACTTGGCGCTACAATACTTGCGATTAGCCACACAACGGAGCAACATAAAGCTGGACATATGGTTCATTTCAAGATGTTTACATCATAAAGTCTTCCCAACATTTTGTAGAGTTAGAACATCCAATAATGTACATCCTAACATCAGGACCTCCATGCAGATTAAACTCATGAAGAAAGAGATTTGTAAACATTACAGTAAACTCAACTACATAGAATGTAAGCTAAAGGTAACATATGATTCTCTACTTGAAACTTTACAATTTATTAATCTTAATTCTTTTATGTCAGACGTTCAGGATAAGGTAGATCATTCACATTCAGTTAAATTTAATAGAGTCAATAATAAATTAAAACACTTAATCAACAATAAGATTAGACTTGATCAACAAAAAGCTTCTCGTAATAAAAATTATTCCAATTTTCGATTCCACCCAAGAATCAAAAATCTCTCAAATGTCCAATTTTCTGATGACGAATTAAAACTCTTAAACCTCGGCCTCAAACACTCCATTCCTAGCAATTTATCTATCAAAGATCTTGAGAGTCTTTCCATAGAGACCGACATGGTTATTCAGAATCTTTCCATTTCACTCACACAAAAAACTTCAATCAGAAACTCTTGCATCCAAACTATCAACAAATTCAAAACTAAACTTCTTTCCAACAATAACTCCTCTCTTACCAACATCAGTTCCCCTTCTACTTCTACACAAACTTCTTCATCTCTCTCTTTTCCCAATTTCTCATATAATAAGTCTAAATCCCTTCTCTCCACACTCAAATCTATCAAAAATAAGATCCAAAACCACCACCTCATCTTCAGCAAAGCAGATAAGGGTAACTGCCTTGTTATTTTAGACCAACAATTATACATTGACAAAGTCACCTCTTTCCTAGACAACAATAACTTTACTTTGCTTCCTGTTGATCCCTCTAAATCTTTTGTTTCGAAGATGAAAACCAACTTAAAGCAATTTACTGAATTCTTTTCTGAATTTGAAGCACCATATACTAAAATTCCATCAAATCCACTCACCCCCAGGTTATACGGTTTACCAAAGATACACAAAGTTGACATTCCTATTCGTCCCGTTGTCAGCTTCATTAACACTCCAGTTTCTATTTTATCTAAATTCATTCTTAACACCATTAAAAACTTTATTAACTTTACCCCACAGTTTACTGTTTTGAATTCTCGCCAATTAGTTGAAAAACTTCAACTTGTCAATCTTAATCCAAATATTGTTATGCTTTCTTTTGATGTTAGCAATTTATTTACTTCAGTACCAAAAAATGAATCGATTAGTCTGGTTAATTCACTCCTCTTAAATAATTCTGTCACTTCCACCACCACTTCGTCTATTATAAACATTCTCAAAATTTGTCTATCTCAAGATTACTTTGTTTTTAATAACAACTTTTATCAACAACCTGACGGTTTAGCAATGGGTAGTTGCTTATCCCCTTTCTTAGCTGATGTTTTTATGGATCACTTAGAATCCAACTATATCATAAAAAATCCAGAGATCTTACACTGGTTCCGTTATGTTGATGACATTTTAGTCCTCATTTCTGGTAACTCTGATTCAGCTCACAACTTACTTCACAAAATAAATCAAATCCATCCTAATATCACCTTTACCATGGAACTAGAATCTTCTAACTCCATTAACTTTCTGGATTTATCTATTACCAGACTACATGACCACTTCAACTTTGGTATCTACCGTAAACCAACACAGACAGATCATGTTATCCATTCTACTTCTAATCACCCTTTATCATATAAACTCTCTGCTTTTCGCAGTTTTATACATAGATTAAACTCTATTCCTTTATCCGTAACTGAATTCAACAAAGAGTTGAATATTATCAAACAGATTGCAGTCAACAATGGTTATGACCCAGACATTATCACTAAACTTCAACAAAAAAGAGAACTCAAATTACTACAACAATCCGCTTTCTCTACATCATCCACAACTACTCCCATCTATGCCTCCTTACCATTCAATAACTCCAAATTATCTGAAAGAGTCAAACATATCATTTCAAATTCTTGTGACAACATAAAAATATCTTTCAAAGTTAATAACACTCTCAGCAAAAGTTTAACTAATACCAAAGATCCTATCCATTATATGAACCGGAGTGGGGTATACAGACTCTCTTGTTCAGATTGTGATGCCACCTACATCGGCAGAACTTACAGATCCCTTTCTACCCGATCTGCTGAACACAGCAAGAGAGATACCACTTCTGCCTTTTCACACCATTTAAAAGTCAATAAACATGAACTTAAGATTCCTGAAGGTGTCCAGTTGATACACAATATTCAACAAAACAATACACTCCGTTTAGACTTATACGAAGATTTGGAGATTGGCAAGGACATGAAGAAGAGTCCCAACTGTGTCAATAGACAAACATCCCTTAACCGCAACTTTGTCCCCATTCACCGCCAATTATTCTCATAATTCCTATTTTTTCAACTTCCTCTTTTATCCTATTCTTTCTCTTTCAACTTACTCTCTCTTCTTTTTCAAAATTTCCTCTTTCCTTCACTGCTTCCAAACTCCTTTACCCGAATAACATTATTAACTATTGAACCCTATTAACCATCACCTCATTAATTCACCCTACTATCTTTTTACTTCTTTTTCATTTCATTACTTCGTTCAGTTTAATTCCACACCTCATCTTTTCTTTATCCCTCTCTTTCCCTTAAAATTCTTGTCTTTATACCTTACACCACAGCCCTCTGCTTTTTGTCTTTGACCTTTTCCAAGAAAACTTTTACCTCTCCAACTAACATCCATTCACTTGATTTCAGTTCTCACATTCAGATCCATTATCATTACAATTAAATTATATCTATATTCTTTTTCTTACTTTGGTTTTATTTTATTCAGTACACTTTCAATATTATTTTCATTTTAATTTCATTTTTGTATCAACTGGACTTAACAGCTATAATCATACATTACTTTATCTCTAATTTCCCATACCAACACTTTGTCACAAGAATTCTCTCAAAACTTTTGAAATAAAATAAAAAAAATAAACCATCTCATAATAATTACAATTCTTTTTCATTCACATATTACACACTTTTAATTATTTGACTGTATCCTAACTCAAATCCATTATTTACAAAAACTTGCATTTTTAAATAACAATATTTTCCTTTTACATATACAACCACCAATACAATATAGACTAGATTAAATTGCCTACCAATTTATTCATTTTGTACAATAACTTTCCAACTAATATTGATTTTTCTCTTTTCTCACCTTCATCTATTTTTATCTTTTTATCTTTATTGACAGCAGCTTACTTTCTTTCTATCAATTTGATCAATCTAATGTTATGGTATACAGTCAATATAAATAATCTTATATTCTAAATTAATTTTGTATATCACAATTTCTTTTCAATAACCAATAGATTTAAAATGTTAGACATTTTTCAGATATTAAAATCTTTATCATTTGTTGTGGGTCATGACCTTTTGGTTAATTAACATTGAAAATCGACTACCTTTTTCTCTACTGTCAATGTCACTTCAAACAGTTCCTTAGTCATTAGTGTCACTTTATAGTCAAAGTTGGCCTAAGATGGTTGATTGAGGTTTTGGTAGGGTTTCACCATGTTCCCATAGGCAATATCCTGTAACATCGGCGTTTAGCCTGTTTAATATTATTTTTAAATAATGTAAATTGAATTTTAAATTCAACCATTGTTTGGTTCTGGGGCTATTTAGCAAGTATGCACGTAAGTAATCTAACCACATTTTTAGCTTTTAAAAATTTCAACCATCTTTCAATTCTAATAGTGGGATTACTTATTTTATTGTAGATTCACTGATGATGGACCGATAGGTCTGAAAACGTTCTGAATTGGACATTTTTATTCAATCCATTGGGATTTTTAAGTTTTAATAAATATACCAATTTACATAGAAGTGGTTTTACTTCTTGTTAGAGTTTTTTAACTATATGGTATACAGCCAACCTAGGGAACCTCCCTTTTAGTTTATATATGACAGTATGGTCAACTTGGCGCTACAATACTTGCGATTAGCCACACAACGGAGCAACATAAAGCTGGACATATGGTTCATTTCAAGATGTTTACATCATAAAGTCTTCCCAACATTTTGTAGAGTTAGAACATCCAATAATGTACATCCTAACATCAGGACCTCCATGCAGATTAAACTCATGAAGAAAGAGATTTGTAAACATTACAGTAAACTCAACTACATAGAATGTAAGCTAAAGGTAACATATGATTCTCTACTTGAAACTTTACAATTTATTAATCTTAATTCTTTTATGTCAGACGTTCAGGATAAGGTAGATCATTCACATTCAGTTAAATTTAATAGAGTCAATAATAAATTAAAACACTTAATCAACAATAAGATTAGACTTGATCAACAAAAAGCTTCTCGTAATAAAAATTATTCCAATTTTCGATTCCACCCAAGAATCAAAAATCTCTCAAATGTCCAATTTTCTGATGACGAATTAAAACTCTTAAACCTCGGCCTCAAACACTCCATTCCTAGCAATTTATCTATCAAAGATCTTGAGAGTCTTTCCATAGAGACCGACATGGTTATTCAGAATCTTTCCATTTCACTCACACAAAAAACTTCAATCAGAAACTCTTGCATCCAAACTATCAACAAATTCAAAACTAAACTTCTTTCCAACAATAACTCCTCTCTTACCAACATCAGTTCCCCTTCTACTTCTACACAAACTTCTTCATCTCTCTCTTTTCCCAATTTCTCATATAATAAGTCTAAATCCCTTCTCTCCACACTCAAATCTATCAAAAATAAGATCCAAAACCACCACCTCATCTTCAGCAAAGCAGATAAGGGTAACTGCCTTGTTATTTTAGACCAACAATTATACATTGACAAAGTCACCTCTTTCCTAGACAACAATAACTTTACTTTGCTTCCTGTTGATCCCTCTAAATCTTTTGTTTCGAAGATGAAAACCAACTTAAAGCAATTTACTGAATTCTTTTCTGAATTTGAAGCACCATATACTAAAATTCCATCAAATCCACTCACCCCCAGGTTATACGGTTTACCAAAGATACACAAAGTTGACATTCCTATTCGTCCCGTTGTCAGCTTCATTAACACTCCAGTTTCTATTTTATCTAAATTCATTCTTAACACCATTAAAAACTTTATTAACTTTACCCCACAGTTTACTGTTTTGAATTCTCGCCAATTAGTTGAAAAACTTCAACTTGTCAATCTTAATCCAAATATTGTTATGCTTTCTTTTGATGTTAGCAATTTATTTACTTCAGTACCAAAAAATGAATCGATTAGTCTGGTTAATTCACTCCTCTTAAATAATTCTGTCACTTCCACCACCACTTCGTCTATTATAAACATTCTCAAAATTTGTCTATCTCAAGATTACTTTGTTTTTAATAACAACTTTTATCAACAACCTGACGGTTTAGCAATGGGTAGTTGCTTATCCCCTTTCTTAGCTGATGTTTTTATGGATCACTTAGAATCCAACTATATCATAAAAAATCCAGAGATCTTACACTGGTTCCGTTATGTTGATGACATTTTAGTCCTCATTTCTGGTAACTCTGATTCAGCTCACAACTTACTTCACAAAATAAATCAAATCCATCCTAATATCACCTTTACCATGGAACTAGAATCTTCTAACTCCATTAACTTTCTGGATTTATCTATTACCAGACTACATGACCACTTCAACTTTGGTATCTACCGTAAACCAACACAGACAGATCATGTTATCCATTCTACTTCTAATCACCCTTTATCATATAAACTCTCTGCTTTTCGCAGTTTTATACATAGATTAAACTCTATTCCTTTATCCGTAACTGAATTCAACAAAGAGTTGAATATTATCAAACAGATTGCAGTCAACAATGGTTATGACCCAGACATTATCACTAAACTTCAACAAAAAAGAGAACTCAAATTACTACAACAATCCGCTTTCTCTACATCATCCACAACTACTCCCATCTATGCCTCCTTACCATTCAATAACTCCAAATTATCTGAAAGAGTCAAACATATCATTTCAAATTCTTGTGACAACATAAAAATATCTTTCAAAGTTAATAACACTCTCAGCAAAAGTTTAACTAATACCAAAGATCCTATCCATTATATGAACCGGAGTGGGGTATACAGACTCTCTTGTTCAGATTGTGATGCCACCTACATCGGCAGAACTTACAGATCCCTTTCTACCCGATCTGCTGAACACAGCAAGAGAGATACCACTTCTGCCTTTTCACACCATTTAAAAGTCAATAAACATGAACTTAAGATTCCTGAAGGTGTCCAGTTGATACACAATATTCAACAAAACAATACACTCCGTTTAGACTTATACGAAGATTTGGAGATTGGCAAGGACATGAAGAAGAGTCCCAACTGTGTCAATAGACAAACATCCCTTAACCGCAACTTTGTCCCCATTCACCGCCAATTATTCTCATAATTCCTATTTTTTCAACTTCCTCTTTTATCCTATTCTTTCTCTTTCAACTTACTCTCTCTTCTTTTTCAAAATTTCCTCTTTCCTTCACTGCTTCCAAACTCCTTTACCCGAATAACATTATTAACTATTGAACCCTATTAACCATCACCTCATTAATTCACCCTACTATCTTTTTACTTCTTTTTCATTTCATTACTTCGTTCAGTTTAATTCCACACCTCATCTTTTCTTTATCCCTCTCTTTCCCTTAAAATTCTTGTCTTTATACCTTACACCACAGCCCTCTGCTTTTTGTCTTTGACCTTTTCCAAGAAAACTTTTACCTCTCCAACTAACATCCATTCACTTGATTTCAGTTCTCACATTCAGATCCATTATCATTACAATTAAATTATATCTATATTCTTTTTCTTACTTTGGTTTTATTTTATTCAGTACACTTTCAATATTATTTTCATTTTAATTTCATTTTTGTATCAACTGGACTTAACAGCTATAATCATACATTACTTTATCTCTAATTTCCCATACCAACACTTTGTCACAAGAATTCTCTCAAAACTTTTGAAATAAAATAAAAAAAATAAACCATCTCATAATAATTACAATTCTTTTTCATTCACATATTACACACTTTTAATTATTTGACTGTATCCTAACTCAAATCCATTATTTACAAAAACTTGCATTTTTAAATAACAATATTTTCCTTTTACATATACAACCACCAATACAATATAGACTAGATTAAATTGCCTACCAATTTATTCATTTTGTACAATAACTTTCCAACTAATATTGATTTTTCTCTTTTCTCACCTTCATCTATTTTTATCTTTTTATCTTTATTGACAGCAGCTTACTTTCTTTCTATCAATTTGATCAATCTAATGTTATGGTATACAGTCAATATAAATAATCTTATATTCTAAATTAATTTTGTATATCACAATTTCTTTTCAATAACCAATAGATTTAAAATGTTAGACATTTTTCAGATATTAAAATCTTTATCATTTGTTGTGGGTCATGACCTTTTGGTTAATTAACATTGAAAATCGACTACCTTTTTCTCTACTGTCAATGTCACTTCAAACAGTTCCTTAGTCATTAGTGTCACTTTATAGTCAAAGTTGGCCTAAGATGGTTGATTGAGGTTTTGGTAGGGTTTCACCATGTTCCCATAGGCAATATCCTGTAACATCGGCGTTTAGCCTGTTTAATATTATTTTTAAATAATGTAAATTGAATTTTAAATTCAACCATTGTTTGGTTCTGGGGCTATTTAGCAAGTATGCACGTAAGTAATCTAACCACATTTTTAGCTTTTAAAAATTTCAACCATCTTTCAATTCTAATAGTGGGATTACTTATTTTATTGTAGATTCACTGATGATGGACCGATAGGTCTGAAAACGTTCTGAATTGGACATTTTTATTCAATCCATTGGGATTTTTAAGTTTTAATAAATATACCAATTTACATAGAAGTGGTTTTACTTCTTGTTAGAGTTTTTTAACTATATGGTATACAGCCAACCTAGGGAACCTCCCTTTTAGTTCAAATTATTTACTTTTGCTCTCAAACGCTATCTCTTTAGCTTCTCCTGAAAAATATCCACATGGGTGTGCTACATTTTAAAAACCATCAACAGGAATGTAACTTATTAAAACTATTTAAAACATATAAAATTAAAAAAGAAATAAAAACTTAATATATCGATACATTTTTGGCAAAGTAACGTAAGTGACATTTTGGCGAAAATCATGTTTTTTCATTAAACTAATGCTATTATTGTTTAGAAGATACTGTCAAAGTGTAGTAAGCCTATGTTTAGTAAAATGTAAATAAGTCATACATATTATGTTTAAAGTAATTCTAGGCTTACTACACTTTGGCAGTACCTTTTAAACAATAATGGCATTAGTTTAATGGAAAAACATGATTTTCGCCAAAAATGTATCGATATCTAAGCTTTCAAATATTGTACAAATCTCAGCAAGCGGAACCATCAAGAATACAAACAATAGATCCATGAAATAAAATATTACATACTTTGTTACTGTATGTTCAAATCGTGATAAGTTAATAATAGTCAACACAAAGAGATGCGCATGCATAAAAAAAGCATGTGTGAATGTACATTTACTGAATATAGATCCATGAATAGTCAACTCAAACTAGTAAGAGCTGATTCTCTTTTTCCGGGGATCTACTTTTACTAACAAGAGTTAGGAAGAATGTATCTCAACTAGTAAAAGTTAAATTTAATTTTTCAAATCAACTCTTACTGCTCGTTTTAGTTTGAGTTGACTCGAACTAGGAATAGTCAACTCTAACTAAGAATCAACTTGAACTGTGACACATATACTATTTTATTTAAATCCAATACTATATACGACGCTATGAGATGAAGTGGCCTAAGCCCAAAATGCAACAAATTAGAAATAAAGACGGTTTTCAAACTTGATTACACTGTTAATGTTCTTGGTTATATTGTAATTTTTTGCAAAACAATATAGAATTCTGGTATATTTTTTCAGGAGTTAATTATTATATCCTAATTTTAATATTTATTAGTGACACTTTTCACATATTTATACGACTGAATTTATTCTAAACAAAAAAATTAATTGCAGATAACGCAAACATCTAGGAGATTTTTGATGAGTTGCCAATCCTGCGTTCTTAGAAAAAAGCCAGTCCCAGAAGGAAACTACCAATAATAAAGTAGAGAATTTATTACACCAAAGAACAAAGCTAATCCTCAACATAGATCAACTGATCCACATAGAAAAGGAGGAGCAAAGGGCACAACAGAAGCAGGCCAGACAAAAGAAAATGACAGAAGAGAGACACAGAAAAGAAATTACTTTATTAAATTTAAAAATTAAATTATGCAAAGGACAATTAAATAAAGAATAAAAAAATCAAACATGTGTATTAATGATTCTTTTATTTCCCCATAACACAAAAATATTCTATAAGGTTAGCAAACATCTTTAACACATTGACGGACATAATGTCTATATACGTCTAATTTCCATTGATGAAATGTGACACAACGTCTATAGACATTTTTTAAATAACAAGTTATGACAAAAAATCACTAGATTTTTGTCACATTATATCTACATATGCTTATTATGAAATGTGACATGACATTCATGGTCATCGTCCACATGTTTACAAAAAAACGTTAAAATTGTTTCCATAAACTATAAGCGCTAAAAGAAATTTAGCAATTTTCCTATTCTACTTTGCAAAATTCAATATAGTGTCACAACATTTACTTATCCATTTGACGCACTGTTCGTCGACGTGATAACTTTGGTAAATCTCTCTCAATCTCTATATTATAGTATATTTCTGTAGGATAGAACAATAATTGAATCAATTTAACTGTGTACACTTACATTAAATAAAATAGAAAACCTTTCCTGTTTTAGCCAATGTACAGTAGGAAAAATGAAATAATACCCATGAACGAACATATACAACACGCTGTATTTTTCTATCACCGTGTCACACAAAACATTGGCCAGCTCAAGTACATGTAATAATTATTGTTACATGTACTTGCACTGAACAATTTTCTTTATGACACGGTGACAGGAAAATACAGCGTGTTTTATATGTTCGTTCATGGGTATTCTTTCATTTTTCCGACTGTAAGTGAGTGAGATTCAATTTTTTTTCTTTTCTTCCTTATACAAAAAGGAATGTATTTGTGGACTCATTAATAATGGCTTCAGTGAATAATCAGAATGATCTGAATTTAAACATCATAGCAATACTACAGAATTATTTATATCTCTGGCATAAAAAATATGTAGGTAGGCATGAAAAATATTAGTAAGTATTTAAAACAGCCAGTGAGTATCACAATACAGTACCTTTCATGAAGTTTGTGCCGCGTTTTACTTCAAATTTAGCAAATTCATACTACCTATGGAAAATATTTCAAAATAAGTCTATAATTTTATTTTTTATCAAAATGAAAATACATTTTTGCGCCTCGTAATATTCATATCAGCTCTTATGTAGCAGGAATATTGTGTGCGCCACTAATTCTTCATTCTTGAAAAATCTACAATTAATTTTAGTCAAACAGAAACGTTAGGAAAATTCTTTTGCTTCAATATTGAGCCCATACGGGAAAAACATCGTAACTGTCAGTACCTATAAAAAATTTACAAGTGAAGTTTTAAATAAAGCCTTCCTTGCTATTAAGGAATGAAATATGCAAAGTATTTATTACTTTTAAGAAATAACTACAAAAATATTTCATTTTTATTTGTTAATAAGGGAGAAGACTTTACTCAAAACCAATCTTCACTTCTAAAATTTTCATTTTGATGGTTAAGTTAGAATGTTTCCTGAAAGAGGATGTTTCGCATTCAAAAATCGCGCCTATAATCTAGTTCAGAAAATCTGGCAACGTCGGTACCGCGTGGATTAATTAGCCTTTCGTGTCCGAACGCACCCATATCTCCCTCCCACATCACTGGTCAATAGGGCTTTTCATCGACTGTCATTTGTTTCGAGCTTCTGTCATGTGTCACATAATATTAATATATCTACGCCATACGTCTTTGGTTTGTATCATTGGTATATATCAATAACGTATGACGTAGATATATTAATATTATGTGACACATGACAGAAGCTCGAAACAAATGACTGTGAATGAAAAGCTCTATATCTAGAAAATAATAAAAATTTTGTTACAAAATAGTGAATTTTAGGAGGATTTAAAAAATATGGCAAATCATAATATTAATAAAAAATTAGAAAAAGCAGTCTATAGACGAAACTTAGAACAAGTTAAAGCTCTTTTGTGTGCAGGCGCCAATGCTAACATTAAAGTAGGACGAAGGGGTTCATTTGGTACAGATAGATTGCTGCATGATACTGATAGTGTAGAAATCGCTAAAGAACTTTTGCGAGGTGGTGCGAACGTAAATGGAAGAAACTCTTTTAATCAAACTCCACTACATGCTGCTATATATCGGAAGAAGATATTAGAATTAGTTAGAGAACTTCTGAAACATGGCGCTTATGTTAATGCAATAGACCCTGTGAATAATACAGCACTGAAAATTGCTGTACTGGATAATCCTAAAAATCTGGGAGTAGTAAAAGAACTATTAAAATATGGAGCTGATATTAACATAGGAAATCGGATGTTATGTGGTGAAATTTATAACACATCTTTAGATAACGCTGTAGAAGATCTAGAATGCGCTAAATTGTTGATTAAATTTACTTTAGTAAGGAACTTCAACAACGATTACAGAAAAATTATTGACTTATCTCCTTATAAACGATGCAGTAATTACAGGAAATTATCAAGTTATCTAGATGCCTGTGTTCGTGAAATTCTTCAAATGAAAACAGATAAAATAAAAGATGGCCTTCCACTATATAATATTGTTACAAATAACTTCAACATACATGTACTATTCAATAATCAATTAGCTGCAAAGCTATCAAAAATTGATTATTCCATAAGCTATCCTATATATCATGATATCATATCAGAACAAGTAAAAGCTCTTTTAGAAAGAACCGATTTATTAAAAAAGTTAAGTGAAATACAATTTTATACTAAATTAGATGTGGCAGATCAAGATGCAAAAGAAAAGAAAATTATTCTGGACTATGATTCTACATATAATATAGCTGAATATCTATCTAATGATAACTTGTTAAACTTTATAGCAGCCTTTGATGATTCCAATAAGCGTACTTTAGAAGTAGAACCGAATACAAGACTTTATGAAACTTCTATAAGTGATGATACCAAACGTGCAAGATTAGAATAAGTATATTTTTTGTCTGTCTTATATAACGTTAATTCAGCATATTCCTGCATCGTTAGAGACTCGAGCTGATACAAATTCATACTTCTTCTTAGGGTGCCTGTCTGTTTCGAACGTTGGCGATCATTCTGGCTATGATGATTTTGTTGGTTGCTATACAGAATCGTTGTGTTGAGGTGTTTCTATATCACGCTCTCAGATTAGCAAGCCAGGATATTCTTCTTCGTCCTGGGGCTTTCCTTCAATTTTACCTTGTAAAATGTATTGGAGTTGCTCTTACAGTAGGAAAAATGAAAGAATACCCATAAACGAACATATAAAACACGCTGTATTTTCCTGTTACCGTGTCACACAAAAAATTGGCTAGCGCACGTACATGTAATAATTATTGTTACATGTACTTGCACTGGACAATTTTCTTTGTGACACGGTGACAGGAAAATACAGTGTGTTTTATATGTTCGTTCATGGGTATGCTTTCATTTTTCTGACTGTATCTGCCTTGATTTCTCATTATATGATTTATGATTATATATGATTAATATAATTCATACACAGATGGTCAAAGAATGTCTCCTCCTTATTTCCTACTTCAAGTGGATAGCTTAAAAAGTCCCACCTACTCTAATGGCCATAAACGAAACGAAACAAAATTCGATAAAATAGTTGTCTGTTTTTTGAGCTGTACAAAATTTGCGAAAACTTTAGTATTTCCTTGGATGGATTTAAATTCATAAATAGCAAAAGATAGCAAAGGTTTTGCTGAAATCCTACAGCTTAGAGTAACAGAAAACAATTTTATTAAATCGTGTTTCGTTTAGAGCCATCAGAGTAGACAAGACCTTTGTAGCTATCAACTTGAAGTGAAAAATAAGCTGGATACATTCTTAGGCTGTCTGTGTATGAATTTGTATCAGCTCGACTCTCTGATGATGCAGGGATATGCAGAAACAATGTTGTATTGACATTTAAATCCGAAATAGGACAACGCAGACTAATTAAAGCCCCGTTTATTATATATTTCATCTGATAACTTATTAGAAGACGATCATCCGGTCCCCTCGAGCATGTAATATGAGCATTTGTGTCATCTTCTAGACATGTGATTGCCATAGGTGCATAATTCTGCACTATTGTACTTAAGCTGGACTGGATGAACACAAGATTTTGCGTAATTGTTTTATTGTTTTGTTGCAAGAAATTATAATTTTTATAATAGTGTAGGAAACAGAGGCTGAACCTTGCAAAATGGACACAAGTCCGGTTTAATTTTTTTTCTGGTGTATTAAGGGGTGCTTATTATAGGACTAACTTTTTCTGAAAAAATTTCGCCCCGGAATCCCCCTTTTCACCCCTTTAAAGGGGGTAATTTGTAGTTTTTGCGGAACGTAGCCCTTCCTGTACATTTTACAAAAAATTTCTTTTATAGAAATATAAAGAGGACTATATTTTCTACGATTTGTTTTCAACAGCATATATCTACCATCCACCGTTTAGCGGGGGTAGCGCCCCAAAGTTGACAAGTTTTTAAAAAAGATGTTTTTAAAAAAAATATATTTTTCCCTAACTGTAACGGAAATTAAGAAGAAATCTAACCGCAATTATTCACAAATAATTGATTGATTTTTTGGTATAGGTTTCACTTAAGGGTAATTGCCCTTTTTTTAATTACAGGGTGTTACATTTTAAAAAACCCCTTTTTATACCATCTGAACTGTCTATGCTAGAGTTTAAATATTTTCAACGATTACCCATGTACTGGTGCTATTTACAAATTTGTATAATGCACCCTCATTTTTTCCCCGGAACCACCACAAAAAAAAAGAAGAATTAATAAATAAAGTGATTTTCTTGGAATCCTTCGCACACAATGCCCTTTATTAATATGCTTTATATATCATTTTGTGCACGTTATTATTACCCATGCATGGACACCAAAAGCGATTTCCTAGTGCAACCCCTGCAGCCAAAAAAAAATAAATAAAATGGGGGGTTGAAATTTTTTTTTGTTTTTTGCTTTTTGATCCATATGGGCATATGCTTCATCAATAGTGGTTTTCAAAAATATATATGGTTATTGCACCATCCCTGCGGAAACTACCCCTATCCTTGAAAATATACTGCAAAAACTACCCCTATCCCTTGGCGAGGATGTTTTTACGATTTTCTCATTACCTATGCATTCCTTTTAAACAAAAGTTATACAAGAATAAAGACCACTACTTACTCTAAAAATTAGGTCCTATTCATTTTTTTCGTATAAGCAACCGTTACGGCACAGTGGCGCCGTAAACCTCATATATGCTTTGGCGGGCTCCAGTTTTTGTTTTCTTTTTCGCCATCTGTTTGTTCTATTGATAAAGTACTTATATAAAACAAAACAACACAGTGTAACCTACAAATTATGACCTATGCACATTTTACTGTCTTTGCGCCCCAAAACCACAGTGGTGGCCCAAAATCAATTTTTGCATATTTTCGCCACCTACACGCATTTTATTGCATTAATGCTACCTTAATAGCACAATATTCAATCTTGAGTGGTCGCTAAGTACTGGCGGATCCAGGAAGGGGTGATCACCCCCCCTCTCAAACCAAGTGATATTATATTTAAAGATTATAAAAATATTCATTTATTTTTATAGAAATACTTATATTATATTATTATTTTTAAAAAAATGGCGTACTTTTTATGCTTTAGCGACAGTGGTGGATCCAGCATCGTTAAGAGGGGGGTGCCAATTGGTTAAATTTCTATAAAAAATAAATGAATATTTTTATAATCTTTAAATATAATATTACTTAGTTTGACAGGGTGGGGGTGATCGCCCCCATCATCCCTCCCTTTATCCGCCACTGCTTAGCGACCACTTAAGGGTGAATATTGTGCTATTAAGGTAGCATTAATGCAATAAAATGCGTGTAGGTTGCGAAAATATGCAAACATTGATTTTGGGCCACCACTGTGGCTTTGGGGCGCAAAGGTTGTAAAATGTGCATAGGTCATATTTTGTAGGTTACACTGTGTTATTTCATTTTACATAAGTACTTTATCAATAAAACGAACAGATGACGAAAAAGAAAAAACAAAAACTGGAGCCCGCCAAAGCATATATGAGGTTTACGGCGCCACTGTGCCGTAACGGTTGCTTATACGAAAAAAATGAATAGGGCCTAATTTTTAGAGTAAATAGTGGTCTTTAACATTGTATAAGTTATATTTAAAAATAATGTATAGGTAATGAGAAAATCGTAAAAACATGCTCGCCAAGGGATAGGGGTAGTTTCTGCAGTAAATTTTCAAGGATAGGGGTGGTTTCCGCAGGGAGGTTGCAATAACCATATATATTTTTGAAAAGCACTATTGATGAAGCATATGCCGATGTGGATCAAAAGGCAAAAAACAAAAAAAAATTTTCAACCCCCCACTTTATTTATTTTTTTGGCTACAGGGGTTGCACTAGGAAATCGCTTTTGATGTCCATGTATGGGTAATAATAACGTGCACAAAATGATGTATGAAGCATATTAATAAAGGGCATTGTGTGTGAAGGATTCCAAGAAAATCACTTTATTTATTAATTTTTCTTTTTTTGGGGTGGTTCCGGGGAAAAAATGGGGGTGCATTATACAAATTTGTAAATAGCACCAGTACATGGGTAATTGCTGAAAATCTTTTTACTCTAGCATAAACGGTTCAGATGGTATAAAAAGGGGTTTTTTAAAATGTAACACCCTGTAATTAAAAAATGGGCAATTACCCTTAAGTGAAACCTATACCAAAAAATCAATCAATTATTTGTGAATAATTGCTGTAGGATTTCTTCCTAATTTCCGTTACAGTTAGGGAAAAATATATATTTTTTTAAAACATCTTTTTTTAAAACTTGTCAATTTTGGGGCGCCATCCTCACTAAACGGTGGATGATAGACATATGCTGTTGGAAATGAATCGTAGAAAATATAGTCTTCTTCATATTTCTATAAAAGAAATTTTTTGTAAAAGGTACAGGAAGGGCTACGTTCCGCAAAAACCACAAATTACCCCCTTTAAAAAGGTGAAAAGGGGGGTTCCGGGGCGAAATTTTTTCAGAAAAAGTTAGTTTTATAATAAGCACCGCTTGATATACCAGAAAAAAAAATAAAACCGGACTTATGTCCATTTTGCAAGGTTCAACCTTTGTTTCCTACACTATAATGTTAAACAAACATTTCGTGATTGAAATAATTTGAATACAAGCTAAATATTTGTAATACAAAGTTATTTAAATTACTTAATTAACTGTAATAAACGCTTCAAAAAACTATTTGTAAAAGTTATTTTACGTTTTTCTATTACTTTCTTAAAATAATTTATATTATTGAACCTTACAAAAGTAGCGGTGTGCAAGTACTTGGAGGGGATACGAGAAACGATCGTGCGCAAATATCGGAGAAATCTTGAAACTTTCTTAAATAATTCATATTGTCAATTGCAATTGTCAAATTGACGTATATTTCATTCCTACTGTCAGTGAAGAAGAAAAATTATATGTTGCTCCACAATATTAATATGCTATGCAATTATTATATAAAGGTAAATTTAATTAATTGTATTTTGCTTGCAGTACTGCATTTTAATAACTAATTTTATTTACTACATACAATTGTTTACGTTTTAATAACATAACCTGAATCTTATTTTTTTTTTCTTATTATTTTTTTGGACTATGGCCTTGACAATTATCCGGTAACCAGGAATAATATAATTGGTCAATATAATTAAAAGTGCTAAAAATGTTGCTCAGCTATGAAACCACGTGTCGCTTTGCCGAACTTGCACGGTCCCAATAGCATAGCTGTTTTTATAGCCCTCTAGGTGCCCCTGGGTCTGAAATACCTCTCAAAAGGGTAAAAAATGGCCTTTATTACCCTACATTCGAAGAACGACATCCAGGAGCCCAGTGGATCGATTTTAGGGCACAAGGTCTCATTTTTCTTGGTATAATATCAACTTTATGATGAAATATTTTGTAAAACCTCAAAACATACGTTTATTTTTTATGTCAAAAAGAACGAAAAGAAAACTTACAATATTGCATGATTTTTCTCATCTATTTGATTATTCTGCAATATTAATTTCAACGAATTATTAAAACAGATAACAAAATCTAAATTTTAAGAGCCTAATCAGGCCTTTAGGTGGTCGAGAACCAAGGCAGTGGCTGTTTTAATTTTAACTTTAATCTAATTTATCAAATATGTGGATTCGCCATTTAACCCTCCGGAGGTGTCCTTATGAAGTGATAGTTTGTTGTTTTATATTGCAAGCAGTACTAGCGTCCCTGTATTTGATCCGTCAGATTAAAGTTAAAATTAAAATTAAAACAGCACACATCACTAATGCTAGAGGAGGAAATAAATTGTTAAACTGTTGCCGTAAAAAAATTCTTCTATTGTCGTTATTGCTCCTCTTTCTAGTTAAATGTTATAAGCAAAATCCGACTATTTCATTGATTTCTTTACAAATTTGCTATTGCTCTTCAATATGCTAGTTACTTGACAATAAATATACGTAGAATAGTCCAGGACAATTTATGAGCAACAAAAAAAGAATGTGTGTGTACTTTGTACGCACGTAAGAAGTTATACTTCTAAATATGATTTCAATGAAATAAATATACTTTCGGACAGTTTATTTGTATTTTATTTAAAGATTAAATTAATTTTTACTTACTACTTTCTAAAATTTTTTATTAAAACAATACCAAAAATTAAAAAAGATTAGAAAACACCAGGATTCGAACCGAGGACCTCTTGATCTCCAGTCCAACTCTCTACCACTGAGCTATACCCTTTTGTTTATCCGGGCTGCAAGATTTCTCAGACATAGTGACAAACACACGAAGTGAATTATAAAATACTTTAAATATTACTTATTATCTTATTCCCGAGGTACAGTCGGAAAAATGAAAGAATACCCATGAACGAACATATAAAACACGCTGTATTTTCCTGTCACCTTGTCACAAAGAAAATTGCGCAGCGCAAGTACATGTAATAATAATTATTACATGTATTTGCGCTGGCCAATTTTTTGTGTGACACGGTGACAGGAAAATACAGCGTGTTTTATATGTTCATTCATGGGTATTCTTTCAATATTCCTACTGTAGACAAGTCCAAATACACAAAAATTATAATAGTTATTTATGATATAAATGTTAAAAGTACAATTTTAAGGCACGTATGTGAAAGTTTCGTGTGAAAGATTCGCTTCGCTCATTCTGCAATTCACATGAGTGCCTTAAAAATGTACTTTTTAACACGTATATCATACCATATTTTTTTACAAACGTCTTATATATCAACAATTATAATTTATTCATTCTCAATTACAGGACAATACCTACAAAAACTTTTACTTGAACTTGACTGACATTCCAGTTTTATATTTTTCTTGACATTGCATCAAAACTGCCTAGGTATACTGTCAATACGTAAATCATAACAACTATAGAATAACATCTACTTTTATTTTTGTATATTCTAACAAATTTTAATAGTTTTTTTCTACAAACGTGTTAAAAATGCAATAATACAGTTTAAATTAAATTTTAAAAAACCTTTTAAACCACCTTCTTCAAATTGCGCAAGTTGTGTTATTAATATTAATGTTAATAAATGAAATATAAATATTTTGACGTTTCACAATTTGACAATTCACTTTTAACTGCAGTGCCTTAAAATTTTTAAAGCACTGCTACTTTAAAGTAGCATTTTTAACGCTCCTATGGAGTGCTATAAATTGCATTTTTAACACGTTTGTAGAAAAATATATTTGAAAACACTAATAATATATTCTTTCCACACCTTTTCTGGACTGATATATACATAAATTAAAACATTTAGTAACGAACTCCGTACTGGCTGTGTGCGCATGCGCGCAGATTAATAAAATTTCACCCTTAATACGCCTAAAGAAGTATAACTTCAAAAATACAAAACTTTTCAAATTTGTTGCCTTTCCAATCACTTTTAACTCTATTTTATGACTTCTACTTTACCTTTACTTGCAAAAGCTGGCGCTCTAATTGGAATACATTTAAAGAAGAGCTCAGATTTATTAGTGTTATAAATTTGTTCTTAGCCATTTCCCCCCAGTGAATTTATAAATTCACGATATCTTGATTCGTTGGTACCTATGCTGTCTTAAAAATCAAACTTCTCCCATCACATTATTTCACTTAAAGTACAGTATCAATACTATATAAATTAAAAACCTCTTTTAATTAGGCCGCTATTAGCAGTGCTTCGGTTATATTTGAGAATTTTTTTAATTGAATATAATCACATCAGAAATTAGAAAATGTAGCAAATGACTCAGCGTCTATGTTAATCAATTTGATTAACTCTACGCAGTCATTTTGCAAATTAGGGTTTTTAAAATCATACTATGTGCGTACTTTATTAGTAATGATAATGATGCTTGCTAATTGATATTATCAATTATATTGGGAATTATATCAGGAGAAAGCAAAATAATCAGAGTAAAAGTAATTATACTATAGGTAAATTAAGTACAGGACAGAAATCAAACATGAAACATAATATTTCATCAAGATATACTCTGTTCACTGAACCCAGTCTGATCTGTCTAGTGAATTTAGTATCTAAGTAATTATTTTTTGCTGCGTTGTGGTCAAATTTTGAGTTCAATTATCTCTTTTTTCAATCCTGACCCCCGGAGGGAGTGTAGTGGCCAACGTGATGTCGTGTATTGTCAAAGATCTGTGTCTCTGGTCATTTCTTTTAACTCATGTATAGGTCTTTTGCATATTCCTATAATTTGATCGATCCATCTTGTTGGGGATCTTCCTGGTGATCTTCGGCCTTCCACATTTCCTTGTATAATGAGTTTTTCCATGTTTTCTGTATTTGTTGCCCTCATAACATGTCCAAAGTATTTTAATTGTTGAATTGAAATATTTGTCTTAGCCTTTAGCCTTAGTCTTTGCCTTAGAATTGAATTATTTGTCCTACTTATGGTCAGTCCAAGGAATTCGTAGCATTCGTCTCCAACATAACATTTCAGTGGCGTCTATCTTTCTTCTATCCGAATTTCTCAGGGTCCAAGATTCACATCCGTAGGTCAGTATTGGGAACATTAAGCAGTTGATCAACCACATCTTTAACTCTCTTGAAATTTGAGATTTGAAATTTGAATAATTTACATCTAGTTTATTAATGAAATAAAATGGTTATAAAAGTCTAAGTTTTTCGGCCTAATAAAAATATTTGTAAAATAAAATACTTTTAAAAGATTTTTAATTGAAAAAATTATTGGACCATTTTCCTGGCGACAACCTCCATGGCCTCTAAAAATTGCAAGCCAGATGGATGCTACAGTGAAGACAAGAGGGAATTCTAAAAAGTTGCAATACTCTATAGGAGTAATACTAATATAAAATAAAAATGTATACCATTTTTATTCAGTTGCAATGCGAAGCCAATGTCTTAATTTTTACCTAGGTTAGAGAGCTCATTCAGCACTCTTATCAACGATTTCACCTCTTGTTAGAGGCTCTTCAGAGAATGCATAGGCTGCTATCCCTACTCCAGGTAAAAATTTTCGACATTTATTAGTCCCCCATTGCAACTAACGTGAAGGTAGTAGGTGCGTAGCGGCATCCGCTAAATGAAAGTCTAAGTTTTTCAACTTAATACAAATATTTGTAAAATAAAATACTTTTAAACATTTTTAATTGAAAAACTTATTATTTTACAAATATTTTTATTAGGTTGAAAAACTTGGACTTACATTTAGCAGATGCCGCTACGCACCTACTACCTTCACGTCAGTTGCAATGGGGGACTAATAAATGTCAAAAATTTTTACCTGGAGTAGAGATAGCAGCCTATGCATTCTCTGAAAAGCCTCTAACAAGAGGTGAAATCTTCGATAAGAGTACTGGATGCGCTATCTAACCTAGGTAAAAATTAAGACAGTTTTGGCTTCGCATTGCAACTGAATAAAAATGGTATACATTTTTATTTTATATTAGTATTACTCCTATAGAGTAACTAGGTCCATTTTCCGTTGGAACTTTACCAAGCTGTAGACGGGGTTGTGAACTGCAACTTTTTAGAATTCCCTCTTGTCTTCACTGCAGCATCCATCTGGCTTGCAATTTTTAGAAGCCATGGATGTTGTCACCAGGAAAATTGTCCAATAAGTTTTTCAATTAAAAATCTTTTAAAAGTATTTTATTTTACAAATATTTTTATTAGGTTGAAAAACTTACATTTTCATTTAGCAGATGCCGCTACGCACCTACTACCTTCACGTTAGTTGCAATGGGGGACTAATAAATGTCGAAAATTTTTACCTGGAATAGAGATAACAGCCTATGCATTCTCTGAAGAGCCTCTAACAAGAGGTGAAATCGTCGATAAGAGTGCTGGATGCGCTCTCTAACTTAGGTAAAAATTAAGACAGTTTTACTTCGCATTGCAACTGAATAAAAATGGTATACATTTTTATTTTAAAATGGTTATGTTCTTCTTGATGATATCTCTCCAATTTTCCCTACCTTTAGTTTGTCCCTGCCATTCTCTTACTCCTGCTTTTCCACAACCACATTGGTCATGATTTTCCCCTTTTCTTTCTTCCTCCCGGATTACATTCTGTTAATGTATATGTCACTGCTTCATCTCCTATGATATGACCTAGCAATCTAGTTCTACATTGCTTTATTTTGGTCACGATATCTTCTTTTAGGACTTTCCTAATCTATATTTATTTTGATCCATTCGTTTTGCTTCTATATTCATTTTGATCTGTTTTGGTTGACCCCAGTATGGTTCTTATTATCTTTCATTAACTGTTCTTCTTAAGAGTACCTATCCTCCCTGGAGCTGCAACTAAATCATCTCTTACTTGATGTACATTATCCCGTCCATTTTTGCAAGGGGAAGAACGCTAGTTTGGCGCAAATTACAACCTTGCAATATTCTAGGACGTCCAGGCCCTCCACGATCCCTCCTCCAATATCCTAACACTGTTAATGGATTAGCTTCAACTCTTCTAGCTAAATTGACGAAATTGCCTAAGAGGGCAAACTTTTTTGTTCAGAGAAATAAGGAAAAAAAATATCCTGTTGGTGACACAACCTTCTCCAGGCTGAAACCAAATTTTTTGAGTAGTATGGGCATCTATATTAATAACCTGTATGTTTCCTGCAGCCTTTTCTTGTCGGTCTTGACGGTCCAGTTAGCTGAGGCACAGTCGATCGACAAGTTTAGTGTCGATAATAATTTTCGTTTTTTCGTCTATTACCAAAAAGTTACGCATTTTAAACAAATTTGAGAGTAAGAATCTCATAAATCGTATAAAAAATTTCAATAATGCGCTCGCTGAATATGTCTATCCTTATTGGTTGCTTAGAAAATTGCAAAATAAATTATAAATTTTGAGTTTTTATAAATATTCATAACTTATAAAAATTTATTTAGAACCTTTTTATTACACGGAATCTTGAAACTTCTGCTGCTTAAATCTTACCCTAAATTTTAAAGCAATTGGTCAAATAGTTTAAAAGTTATTTAATTTGTTTAAACCAAATTAATTTTTTTTGCAACAAAATAAGTCAGAAAATGATAAAGTTACAGTAATACTTTGGATAGTTTATGAAAGAAGAAGATTTACGTTATTAATTTAATTAAAAACAAATGACAAAAAATAATTCTAAATATTGCAAAATTATTTTTCAAGAACATGTGAAAAAAAGGGGGGGGGGCTAACTTTGTCCCTAATTGTCCTAGGACTTCTTTCTGAATGTGTATAAAATTTCAGCATTTCGTATAAAAAATCGATATTTTTTTGCAAAATAATTTTACACTGTTTAAAATTACTTTTTGTCATTTTTTTTAATTAAGTTAATAGTATAAATGTTCTTCTTTCATAAACTCTCCGAAGTATTACTGTAACCTCATAATTCTCTGACTTATAGTGTTGCAAAAAAATGAATTTGGAAAAAACAAATTAAATAACTTTTTTCTGCAACCGTGTTAAAAAATGCAATTTTTAGCACTCCATACGAGCGTTAAAAATGCTAATTTAAATCACTGCAGTTCGTATTGACCGTATAGGCAATTTTGATGTAATGTAAAAAAAATATAAAAATGGAATGTCAGTCAAGTTCAAGTAAAAGATTTTGTAGGTATTGTCCTGTAATTACGTTTGTAGAAAAAATATTGTATGATATGCGTGTTAAAAAGTACATTTTAAGGCACTCATGTGAATTGCAGAACTCGCTTCGCTCAATCTGCAAACTTTCACATGCGTGCCTTAAACGTGTACTTTTAATACTTATATCATAAATAACTATTAAACTATTTGACCAATTGCTTTGAAATTTAAAATATAATTTAAGCACGAGCAGTCTTAGCATTTCGTGTAATAAGCAGGTTCCAACTTAATTTTTACATAAATTATGAACATTTATAAAATCTCAAAATTTATGACTTATTTTGCAATTTTCTAAGCAACAAAATTTGTTGCTTAGAAAATTATTTAATAAGGATAGACATATTCAGCGAACGCCATATTGAAGTTTTTTTATATGATTAATGAGTTTCTTATTCTCAAATTTGTTTAGAATGCTTCACTTTTTAGTCACAGACGAAAAAAGAGAAAATTCACCGTCTTTTGATCTTCATTTGTTTATAACTATGTATATCATCAAAATCGGCTGCAGGAAACATACAGGTTATTAATATAGATGTCCATACTACTCAAAAAATTTGGTTTCGGCCTGGAGGGGATGTGTCATGTCATGAGACGTATCTTATTTCTCTGGACTATTTGGCATTTAAAATTTTTTTGGATAAATCAAAAAAAATCCAAAATGACTAAATACAAATAAAAGTTTAATTCCCAGAAATAAACTTTCTTATCTTTTTTGTTTTTGCGAAAAAAAAAAGAAAGAAACTTCAGTTAAAGAAAAGATATCGGGATAAAAACTTTGTCACATATATATTTTTAGATAAGACTTACAAAGAAATACTTTTGATCCAAATAAATAACCGTATACAAAGTGATGCATTTTTTGGCCATCAGTATAATTATTTTAGTTGACAATCATTTGCTCCAAATATGACAAACTGTATATCAAATAGTTGTCGAATGTTATAACAGTTATACGTGTTATTCAATTTATTTAGGTAATCACACAAAAATCATTTTAACAGTAAAACGTTTAGTTACGTTAAAAATAATGTGTATTATTTGGTTGTTGTGTTGTATGTGTGAGGTTATTATGTCAGCAGTTCAGCTCCAAAAAATACATGGGACAAGATTAAGTAGCTGGAAAATGTAACAGATTTTAAAAACATTAATTTGTCATTGTAATAGTGTCAAATGTAAACAGAAGCTGGAGTTCGCTTCAATAAAATAGTTATTTTCCTAACAAGTGCAGAAAGTCATACTTTTTCGCACGCGACTGCTATTAATATGAAAATACATACACAAATTAATTCTTTGACAAGGTTGTCAAAACCAAACTTTCAGTAGTAATTGCACAAGAGCTCTGAAATGATTGAATTTTTCCCGAGTGACACTTTGACAGTTTTAATTTCACGAGCCGAAGGCGAGTGAAATTATGTCAAAGTGTCACGAGAGCAAAAATTCTATATTAATTTCAGAGGTCGAGTGCAATTTGTTGCGATTATTTCATGAATAAAACTGTTCAAAACCAAAATTTTATTGTAACTTATTTATGTAAGTACCATTAAACGCACAGTTTTTATAAATATTTGACGATTGAAAGTCATCACTTTTATAATTTTTAAAACATTAATTGTCATTAATGTCACTGAATGTATTTTTTCATAACAACGAAGGGCATCTGACGTAATATGCTTAACCACGGGAGATTATCAAAAGTTATCACCTTAATTTGCATCGCTGTAGCTTTCTATTGGTCAGAATATCCTATGAATGAAATAATCAGCATAATTGCTTAGCATAACGACGATCTTGGTTTCCATGACGACGATTCAAAACCACTGTTATTGTCCAATGATTTGACTTTCGAATATTATGTCAAAATTATTTTATTTCATTTTAATTTTAATTTCATTAAAACATGAACACAATAAGATATATTTGAAATAAATTAGTAAATAATATCTAAATATTAGTTTATTGCATGTATTATAATTACTTTAAGGCCATATTAACATATCTAAATTAACACGCGTGCGCAAAAGTAAAACGCGTGCGGAAAAGTAAAACTTTCTAAACTAAAACGCGTGCGCGAAAGTAGACATTTTGGCACTCTCGTAGAAAAAAATATTTTCCGTTTTTGTCTACGTATTATTCATATATGTAATAGACTATAGGAATAAAAGGCAGATATCGAGCATCTAGTTGTATTAAATCTGGCCCAAATATACTTTCGCTAACTTAGCATCATCAGGGGCATCTGAAATAAGCCAAAAAAACGCTATTGTAGCAAGAAGTAGGTGGAAAAACTTTGACAAAAAATCGAAGTTGATTGACAAAAAATCGAAGTTGATGTTAAACAAAAAATTACAATAACGTAGACTTACTTCGTCAAATTAGGAAGATATCCCAGCAAAATGCAACATTGGCAAGAAATAAATGTTTAAAATTTGCAACTCATAAATAAAATATAGGGTGGATATATATTATTAGGATAACACACACTGGATATATATTATTAGTTGCAAATTTTAAAAATTTCTTTCTTCCCAATGTTGCATTTTGCTGGGATATCTTCCTAATTTGACGAGGTAAGTCTACGTTATTGTAATTTTTTGTTTAACATCAACTTTGATTTCTTGTCAAACTTTTTCTACCTACTTCTTGCTGCAATGGCGTTTTTTGGCTTATTTCAGATGCCCCTGATGATGCTAAGTTAGCGAAAGTATACTTGGGCCAGATTTAATAAAACTAGATGCTCGATATCTGCCTTTTATTCCTATAGATTCCATATATTGGAGCACTCAACCTACTTCTATATAAGTAATAATTATACTGTATAATTATGATTATTTCATTCATAGGAGATTCTGACTAATAGAAAGCTACAGAAATCTGAATTAAATCGATTATTTTTTTCACCTGTCAAATTCTGACGTTTTTGCTTTTTCAGCCAATCACCACGCGTCGTTCTAGCCAATCATTGAGTGTAATACTGATAAAACAGCCTCTTCCTTGATAAAACAGTCTCTTCCCTGATAAAACTTAAGGTACCCTAAATTTAAAAATATAAAATAATTTATCTATAACCTACTTAAGACATTGATCCTAGTTGTCTTAAAAATATTTCACAGATGCCCGTATTTACTAATAATACATATTGGTTCGCAAAATAATCTTTTCAAATACCACTCGTCCTCTAAATTTTGCTTGATAAATTTTTTCGTTTTCATACTTAAACTTCTTTATTTAAGGTAAAATCACTCAAACAAACCGAAATGGATAAAATCATTCGGTTTTGTTATCAAAAATCATTTGTCATTCGGTTTGTTTTCGTAATTTTACCAAATAAAGAAGTTTTCGTGAAAACAAAAAAAAATTATCGATAAAATTTAGAGGACTCGTGGTATTACCTTTGATAATTTTTGATAATCTCCCGTCGTTAAGTATATTACGTCAGATGCCCTTCGTTGCTACGAAAAAATACATTCAGTGACATTAATGACAATTAATGTTTTAAAAATTATAAAAGTGATGACTTTCAATCGTCAAATATTTATAAAAACTGTGTGTTTAATGGTACTTACATAAATAAATTACAATAAAATTTTGGTTTTGAACAGTTTTATTCATGAAATAATCGCAACAAATTGCACTCGACCTCTGAAATTAATATAGAATTTTGGCTCTCGTGACACTTTGACATAATTTCACTCGCCTTCGGCTCGTGAAATTAAAACTGTCAAAGTGTCACTCGGGAAAAATTCAATAATTTCAGAGATCTTGTGCAATTACTACTGATAATTAAAGGGCCGGATAGCTCAGGCGGTAAGTTGTCTGACTTCCACGCAGGTAGACTGGGGATCGAATCCCACCGCCGCCGCCGGCTAGAACATCTAGACATTCTTAAAAATGTCTATAGGCCCCAGGTCGACTTAGCCTGAATAAAATGAGTCTATCTAATTAGCTTTCTTCGGTCCATCTTTGGACATAGGCCTCCCCAATCCATTTCCAGTCTTCTCTGTCTGTCGCTGCAGTTATCCACCTAGAACCCACGTGCTTCTTGACATCATCTGCCCATCTCATTTGTGGCCTTCCTCTGCTTCGTTTATATTCCCACGGTCTCCAATTTATGAGAATGTTGTTCCATCGATCTTCTTTTTGTCTGATAGTGTGTCCGGCAAATCTCCATTTCAATTTTGCAACTTCTTGTCTAACATCCCTAACTTTGGTTTTCTCTCTTATCCACTCGTTTCTCTCTTTATCCATTAGACTTATGTGCAACATTTGCCTTTCAATTGCTCTTTGCGTTTTTATGATCTTGTCCATGTTTGCTTTCGTAAACGTTCATGTTTGGGAACCGTAAGTGAGAACAGGGAGTACGCATTGGTTGTAGGTATACCTTGGTCTTAAGATGTTGTGGATGGAATAAAATGAGTACCTTGGGTAAAACCAGAGGTTATTAATAGGCGGCTAAAGCGTAACACTGGCCCTGTTACCTTCCTTGTATACCGTAGGCCCTAGAGACAGCAGACTACCCTGCTATAGTCCCAAAGCCGCGTTAGCGGTATAAAACGGGAGACTATTATTATTAATATAACTATTATTATCTACGAATCTATATAAATATTTTTTTATTTGTGGCTTTAGCACTTAGCTATTTATAGTTCAGAGAAATAAGGAAAAAAAATATCCTTTTGGTGACATAACCCCCTCCAGCAAGGGCGGATCCAGGACCGATTTTCGGGAGGGGCCATGAACGTTTTTTGGGGGAGGAGTACCGGGGATTTGGGGGTAATTTTTAAAAATTAGGGCTTAAATTGCATTTTTAAGGCATTTTTCACACACTTTTGAGGGCCATAAAGACATTCAAAACTTAACGTTATTAAAGTATTATTAAAGTCAGTAGGTACGGATTCCTACACATTTTTTCGGATCCAAGTGCAGTTCTTTAAATAAGTTTAATACTATTTTTTCCAATGCTTCTCCTGACAGGCCTTCTTTTTCCCCTGTTCCTTGATTTTCACTAATTATTTTTATGTTCTCATAAGCGTCAATGAACGTGACAAAGTCTTCACGAATGTTGTTATTGTGTATGTATCTCAAATTTAGGGGAAGCTGTTCCATGTGGAATAGGTACGTCATCGGTAGTTTAGTCAAATATGACAGAGTAATAATTTGCACTTTGAACCTGATTCATAATTTGTTAAATTATTTCTCCACAACATGTTATCAATTTATTTTGAATGGTGCTACTAATGTATGTTGCTCAGGAAGATGTTGTGGATGAGTCCTATCTCCTGATGCGACTTTAAACCTTAATAATTCCCCTCATTGCTAGGTCCAGCATCTTCGTCCAGAAGCAGAAGGCCATTATCACGATGGCCTCTTAGAGGAATATTTTGTCGACCTAAAAACCCTATAGCTATAGACTCTACTTTTGGTCGTAGTCTTTCTCAATTTTCTTATATCTCTTTAGATCTCTGAGAGTCTATCTGGTTAATGACTGACTTCCGGGTTGCGATAACTTTGTAGAAAATCCAGCCCAACCTGAACGAATTTCTTGTGGTATGATGTTTTTTCATGAGTTTATATACATCCGTCTTTGGCCATGAGTTTGGCGAAAGATGATAAAGGTTTAGTGACAAGCTTTTGGGCTGTCATCCCTTAATTGTGGCCATATTTTTCATTAGAAAAATAAAATGCAATATGTACTTACAAAACAATATCTTTTGAATATGCGAAAGTACCAATTAACTCCTTTGTTCTAAGCGCTGGTGACCCAAGTAACGTTTCATTTCTTTTTAATTCTGAATGTGTACAAAATGTGGAAATTTACACGATTTTAATGGCTGCCGAGGTCGTTCTAACAATCGGCACTCTGTAAAATTATCAACATTTTGATTTACAAAACCTCCTATGTCATTCTTGAAGCTACCCTTACTGATTTTGTTCAATTCTAGTCAAGAAGATATATTTATTCTGTAATGTACATATATATATATATATATATATATATATATATATATATATATGTTTTTGAAACTAAAAACATTTGAACTGCAAATATTTAAATTTATATTTTTTTAATTCTCGGAGGGGGCCATGGCCCCCTCCCTGGATCCGCCCTTGCCCTCCAGGCCTAAACCAAATTTTTTGAGTAGTATGGACGCCTATATTAATAACCTATATGTTTCCTGCAGTCGATTTTGATGATATACATAGTTATAAAAAAATGAAGATCAAAAAACGTTAAATTTTCGCTTTTTTCGTCTATTATTAAAAAGTTAAGCAGTTTAAACAAATTTCAGAGTAAAAAACTCACAAACAGTATAAAAAACTTCAATATGGCGTTCGCTGAATATGTCTATCCTTATTGGTTGCTTAGAAAATTGCAAAAAAATCATAAATTTTGAGTTTTTATAAATATTGATAACTTATGTAAAAATTAACTTAGAACCTTCTTATTCCACGGAATGCTGAGACTTCCGGTTCTTAAATCATACCCTAAATTTCAAAGCAATGGGTCAAATAGTTTAAAAGTTACTTAATTTGTTTATCCCAAATTAATTTTTTTTGCAACACTATAAGTCAGAAAATGATGAAGTTACAGTAATACTTTGGATAGGTTATGAAAGAAGAAGATTTACACTATTAATTTAATTAAAAAAAAATGACAAAAAATAATTCTAAATATTGCAAAGTTATTTTCAAGAACATGTGAATTTTAAAAAGGGGGGGGGGGCTAACCTCGTCCCTAATTGTCCTAGGACAATAATTGTTCTTCTTTCTAAATGTGTATAAAAATTTATCTTTCTAAATGTGTCTTTCTAAATATGAAAAAATAATTTTTCTACGGTTAACGGTTAAATAGTTATTCTAATTATTTATAAGTAACCAAAAAATCGACATGTTTTTGCAAAATAATTTGGCACTGTTTAAAATTACCTAATTTTTGTCATTTTTTAAAATTAAGTTAATAGTATAAATGTTCTTCTTTCATAAACTGTCCGAAGTATTACTGTAACCTCATAATTTTCTCACTTATATGTTGCAAAAAAAATGAATTTGGTATAAATAAATTAAATAACTTTTAACTATTTGACCAATTGCTTTGAAATTTAAAATATAATTTAAGCACAGGAAGTCTCAGCAGTTCGTTTAATAAGAAGGTTCTAACTTAATTTTTACATAAGTTATGAACATTTATAAAAACATTTATAAAAACTCAAAATTTATGATTTATTTTGCAATTTTCTAAGCAACCAATAAGGATAGACATTCAGCAAACGCCATATTGAAGTTGTTTACAGTAGGAAAAATGAAAGGATACCCATGAACGAACATATAAAACACGCTGTATTTTCCTGTCACACAAAAAAATTGGTCAGCGCAAGTACATGTAATAATTATTGTTACATGTACTTGCACTGGACAATTTTCTTTGTAACACGGTGACAGGAAAATACAGCGTGTTTTATATGTTCGTTCATGGGTATTCTTTCATTTTTCCGACTGTATATGATTTATGAGTTTCTTGTTCTCAGATTTGTTTAAAATCAAACAAATGATTCTAATCACAAGTACGAGAAATAATGTTTTCTCGTACTTGGGATTAGAATCATTCAGTAGAGCCTGCGCAATACACTCAGAATCAACCTCTAACTCGTTTCACCTAAAAATCCTCATACGTGGTATTAGAATGTAGGTAGCGATTAGTAAGAAGATACCTATTTAAAACATATCCAGGGAGTATTACGAAATTGTCAGAATATAAAATCAGTCTTCCTATATTCTATAGATTTATTGAAAATTTTGAGAATTTCATGATACACCCAGTATGTTTTGGATACTTAACTCTGCAGCTTTTTTTTTCAAGGTAGGTATCTACTGTTTTGGAGCATACTTATGTACATACTTAATTCTAGTTACTATATCAGTACCTTTCATTTTGGAATCGTAAAATATTTGGCAATTCAAAGAAATCATTATTTTAAAAATGAGAAAACTAAACAATTTTTTAACAAAACTAGAGGTAAAACTTTTACCAATTTCATGTTTCACAGATTATTCTGGTGGGTAACTTTAAGATAGATACTTATGCAAGATGGGATAAAAAACTATTCTATTTTTATTTTTTACAACTTGTTTTCCTTTGTAAATGAATAAAGTTGGGTAGGTATACAATAATACATACCTATTATAATTTTCTCAAATTATAACCCATCTTTAATAATTTAATATCTAATAACTCTGCTCAAAAATTACAGCAGTAGGTATGTATAAAAACAAAATAACAGAAAATTTGTGATTGAGAAATTTTAGAAAGAACAAAATTTTACTTTTGCAATAAATTCAATCAGACGTATAAGATTTTAGGTTATATTTTTAGTTTCGCGGTAACCAGTAACCATGAAATATACAAAAAGCAAAGTTTATCTTCCAGATAACTTCTTATTCGGTACTTTATTCGGCAGTTAAATATTTGATATTTAACGTCAATTTATCTGCCGGATAACTTTATTCCAGAGTGAAAAGACGCTACTTTTTTTATCTGTCAAATAAACTTCCCGTTAACTATTTATTCGGAGGTGAAAAGACCGGGCCTAAAAAAACTAAATTTTCTCGTGCATATTTAATTTTATAATGGCGCAAAGAAAATCCAAGGTCCTTGTAGGTTTCCGTGCTACTCGCTCATTGAAATCATAATTTTAACCAAATCCGTTTTTGCAACGTCCGTTCGTCCGGTCGTCTGATTAGAACCTCCTTCCTTCCTCAACACCATAATTTAGTCCAAGAGAATTAAGATCAAGTCGTTAGCAAATGAAATAATGTAAATATCATGATAGTGTTTTTAAAAAATAGCAAGAGAGAATGGTATTTTTATATACCCACAATTGACCAGGAGCGAATCTACAGGGGGATAGAAGATAGAGGAATAGGAAGAAAAAAAGGGGAAATTTCTCCCCTAACAAGGTCCAAAATAACCGAAAAAAAAAAAAATGTTGAAAGATAAAAATGTATTAGTTGACATGAAAGACAAATTACCACAGACAGACAAATTCAACCCAATAAACCCACTATAGTCGGTTCGCTAAACTCAGACGCAACTGGCTAGATATTTTAGTCGATAATTTTTTTGTTTTTTGCCAATTTTGCAAAAATTGGCAAAATTACTAACTATTTAGTGATTATTAACTATTTAGTAATTATTTTTTGCCAACTTTACTAAAATTGGCAAAATTACCGGCTAAAACATCTAGAAAGTTGCGTCTGAGTTTAGCGAACAGACTATAGTTGGAAAATTAAGGTGATTGTTGCAATTTTTCTGTTTGCCTGTTTTTTTCACTGATTTTTCCTGTTTGCCTAATTATTTGTTATTTTCATAAAAATATACAAGATCTTTCAAACTTTGACAGTTAGTTGCGGCTATATAGTTGATTTGACATCTGTCAAATTCATTTAATCTGTTTTTTTCAAACCAATTCAAAATTGGTCTAGGCCTGGATCCCGCGTACCGAAAAAAAGTTTATTAATAGCAAGCTGAAAATTTGCTAAGATCTTAACGGTGTCTAGTACGACAAACTTTGATGTACGGGAACACTGAAACAGGGGAAGTTTTAATTGTGGCACAGGTTACAGGTTTCGAACGTCAGACTACGAAAACGTTCCATGTATTTTGTCGGACAGAACTTCCAATTGATTTGTTACCCATTCATTAAACTCTCATGCAAAAATCAGACTGGTATTTATCACCAACTGGGCATTTTATAGTGCGACAGATTCGTGCAAATATTATAAGAATTGTGCATTTAATGATAGAAGCATATAATTTGGACCACATATACTACACATATAAAGTCGACTATAAAGTCCAAATTTAGATAGGAGGCCAGCTCAGATTTTGCCTTTTACAAAAATGGCGGGGACTCAAAATGGCGACTATACATATGTGACTAATAGCACGATAACTTTTGAACGAGACTTCAAATTTTAACCAAATTTGGTATCTAGGTTCTTTTTTTGATGTAAAAGATCGAGGCCTTGAACCGGAAGAATGGGTTTACCAGAAGTTGTGTTTTTCCTGGTTTTTATGTAAAATTTTTTTTTTCAATTCTTTCACCCTGTATGTATTAATTTTTCAAAAAGTTAATACGGCCATTAAAAGGGGGGTATAAATATTTTTTAGGAAATATTTTTAACTTTTTAGTTATGTTAATTATTACCATTTAATAAATGCAAAACGTATCTTCACATGTACCTATATGCGGCACATTCGTGCAAATATTATAAGAATTATTGTGCATTTAATGGTAGAAGCATATAATTTGGGCCACATATACTACACATATTCAAATTTAGATAGGAGGCTATTTCAGTTTTTCTCCCTTTTACAAAAATGGCGGGCGTTCAAAATGGCGAATATACATATGTGACTAATAGCACGATAACTTTTGAACGAGATGTCAGATTTCAACCAAATTTGGTATATAGGCTCTTTTTTGATGAATAATATCGAGGTCTTGAACCGGAAGAATCGGTTTACCAGAATTTGTGTTTTTACTGTTTTTTTTTATGTAAAAATATATTGTTTCTTTTTTAATTCTTTCACCCTGTATATATTAATTTTTCAAAAAGGTAATACCGGCGTTGAAAAGAGCGTAAAAATGTTTTTTAGGAAATATTTTGAACTCTGTAGTTATATTAATTACCATTTAATAAATGCATAACGTATCTTCATATGTAGGTACCTATGTGCATATGTACCTATGTGCCTATGGCAGTTTCGTGCAAATAATAATATAAGAATTATTGTGCATTTAATGGTAGAAGCATATAATTTGGACCACACATACTACACATACAAAGATTATTTAGATATGAGGCCATGTCGGATTTAGTCTTTTTCAAAAATGGCGCATAGGTACATGTGAACATACGCTATGCATTTATTAAATGGTAATTAACACAACTGAAAAGTTCAAAATATTTCCTAAAAAATATATTTACACTCTTTCAATGGCGGTATTACCTTTTTGAAAAATTTATATATACAGGGTGAAAAAATTGAAAAAAAAACAACATATTTGTACATAAAAAATAGTAAAAACACAAATTCTGGTAAACCGATTCTTCCAGTTCAAGACCACGATATTATTCATCAAAAAAAGAACCTATATACCAAATTTGGTTGAAATATGACGTCTCGTTCAAAAGTTATCGTGTTAAGTCACATATGAATAGTCGCCATTTTGAATGCTCGCCATTTTTGTAAAAGGAACAAAAACTGAGATGGCCTCGTATCTAAATTTAAACCTTTATATGTGTAGTATGTGTGGTCCATATTATATGCTTCTACCATTACATGTACAATAATTCTTATAATATTTGCACGAATCTGCCGCATATAGGTACATGTGAAGATACGTTTTGCATTTATTAAATGGTAATTGACATAACTAAAAAGTTAAAAATATTTCCTAAAAAATATTTTTACGCTCTTTTCAATGGCGGTATTAACTTTTTGAAAAATTAATACATACAGGCTGAAAGAATTGAAAAAAAAATCAGCATATTTTTACATAAAAACCAGGAAAAACACAACTTCTGGTAAACCGGTTTTTCCGGTTCAAGACCTTGATCTTATACATCAAAAAAAGAACCTAAATACCAAATTTGGTTGAAATCTGAAGTCTCGTTTAAAAGTTATCGTGCTATTAGTCACATATGTATAGTCGCCATTTTGAATCCCCGCCATTTTTGTAAAAGGCAAAATCTAAGATGGCCTCATATCTAAATGTCAACCTTTATATGTGCAGTATATGTGGTCCAAATTATATACTTCTATCATTAAATGCTCAATTGTTTCACATATCGGCTGCACTATTAATACGTCCGACACGTAGAACATGTCAAATGACAGGAATTATGACAGGTGATAAATAGCAGTCTGATTTTTGCATGAGAGTTTAATGAAAGGGAAACAAATCACTTAAAAGTTATGACAAAATACATGGGACGTTATCCTAGTCTAATGTTTATTTATTTATTTATTTTCAACGGGACACTGCCCATTAAGATTACAAGTTTATAAGTCCAATATACATAATACATGTGTCAATAATAATAAAACTACAATAAAATAGTAATAATAAAACAATAATACAATAACATCGAGGCCATGGGCGAAAACGATATGTACAAATATCTTGGGGTAAAGCAGGCGCGGAAAATTGACCATAAGCAAATGAAAACTGAGATAACTACTGAGTTTATACGAAGGGTAAAACAGCTGCTTCGTTCACAGCTTAACAGTAAAAATTTGTTTAAGGCACTAAAGATAGATAGATATTTATTTATTTATCATAATAGATAATACACAAAACAAAAACATTGCACTCCACACCTGTACAAATTACATAAGAATTGTCAAGACAAGGAGCGCTGTATAATTATCATAAAGTATTACAAAAATTAAAAACATGAGACTAAACAAATAAAGAAATAAGCATTGTCAAATTAAATTAATCAGAAACATTCAATATATAAATAAAAAAAGAAAAAATAAAATAAAAATAAAAACACTGGAAGAACAACAAACATTGCCAATTGGTTTCTAGGTCTTAGTTTTAATATAATGGATTAATAATCTCTTAAAGATAGTTGCATTATGGCTATTTTTAATGTGATAAGGTATATTATTGAACTGTACAATTCCTTTATGAAACAAGCTTTTCATTGAACTGGACTTGTTGGTTGTTCTAACATAAAAATTTATTGAATTTGCAGCTCTAGTGCTATGCTCATGAACATTTGCTATCGGGACCAACTGACTGTTCAAATACTCAGGCAATAAATGGTTTACCATCTTAAATAAGAATGTCATAGATTGGACATACATAAAATGTTCAACTTTTAACCAATTTAAAGTTTTCAGCATATCTTGAATTCGAGTATATCGATTGCATCTCAATATTACTCGCATAGCCTTATTTTGGAGAATTTGAAGCCTGTCATAATTAGAACATCCTGTATAAATCAATGAACAACAATATAAAAAGTGAGGTTATATTAACGAATTATAAATTGTTAATTTAGTTTGAAATGTCAAAAATGGTGATACTCTTCGAAAAAAACCTATTTTCTTCCCTATCTTTCTGCAAATGTAATCAACATGTTTACTAAAAGTTAGTTCCCTATCCAATATGAATCCCAAATACTTTATTTCCTGAACCATTTCAATTTTTTCATTATTTAATTTAATGTGAACATCCGAACTTAAGAATTTCCCGAAAAGAGTATTATTACCAATAAACATGTATTTGGATTTTAACTCATTGACTTTCAATTTGTTTAACTTAAATCTTTCAGTTAATAAATGCAATTCACGATTCATCGTGTCCACTACATCAACAAAATCTTCCCCATAAAAATATATTAATGTGTCATCAGCAAAAAGATGAATTTTACATTTGCTTAATACGTTTCCCAAATCATTAATGTATAATATGAAAAGTAGAGGTCCAAGTACACTGCCTTGCGGCACACCAATATCATTTAACTGTGGATTTGACATTTCACTATTTAATTTAGTCCTTTGGTACCTATTTGACAGATAATTTTCCAGCCAATTAAAAACTGTCCCGTTAAAACCATATTTCTTTAATTTCAAAAGAAGTATATGACGATCTATTGTTTCAAATGCTCTTTTGAGATCTATAAAAACTGCGCATATACCGACCCCTGTCGTATCTAAAATACTTTTCATATCTGAGACAACTAACTGTAATGCGGTCTCACATGAATGAGAATTTCTAAATCCAGACTGGTAATTATACAGGATATTATTTGAAGTAATAAATTTAATCAGCTGATTGTACACCACAATTTCTAAAACTTTTTCACAAAATGGGAGCATATTTATTGGACGTAATTGATCAAGTTTATTAGTATTAGGAACTTTTGGAACAGGAACTATATACCTCGTCCAATTTACTTACCGTTGCACGTCATCCGCGCCATAGCCTGTGACACAATACCAACACGAAATATCTAGGCGGTAGGAGTGTTCCCCTTTAGAATCAAAATGATTCTAAAGGGGAACACACCTACCGCCTAGATATTTCGTGTTGGTATCGTGTCACAGGCTATGGCGCGGATGACGTGCAACGGTAAGTAAATTGGACGAGGTATAGTTGATATTTTAAATTGCTTGGGCACCAGGCCCTTCTCTAAACTCATATTAATTAAATTTAATAAAGGATAACCTAACACATGAAATAGATTTTTGATAATATCAAGACCTACTTCATCCGTACTATTTTTTTATATTGTACTTTGATTACATCATATAGTTGGTTTAGTGATATGCTCTCAAAAGTTTCAAAATTTACATCAGATGAAACAACTGTCTGCAAATTTAAATTAATGTCACTATTTTGGTCAAAACTTACAATAATATCTTTAATACTATCAACATAATATTGATTTAATATGTTTGCCAAATTTACACTATATGTTACACCTTCATGTTCAAGACTTTGAAATTGTGATATAGTTTTATTAGTTCCTACTAACTGTTTGAGATGTTTCCACATTTGTTTAGAATTACCCCTATTCCTATCAATATTTGACTCATAAAATCTAATTTTAACTTGTTTTAAAATTCTAACACAGTTATTTCTTTCAATTTTATAGTTATTCCAATCTATGCAATCGTTTGTAAACAAAAATCTTTTATAAGCAAGATTTTTATTCTTAACTGCCAATTTACAAGTGTTGTCAAACCATTTATTACCAAAGTTCTTAACTTCCACAGTTTTAACTGGTGACACTCTATCCAAAACATCTACGATATTACTGATGAAAGTATCAGTAACCTCATCGATGTTTACCGAAGAATATGACCAATCTTTTTCAATCAACATGTTTACCATATTATCATATATTATTTTAGAACGAATTTGTTTTGTTTCAATGACTTCATTTTTAGTTACTTTATTATTGAGCACATGGACAATACAGTGATCAGATATTATGTAATTTTTTTCTACATGAGCAGTTAACGTATAGTCATTACTTATGACAAGATCAATCATAGATTTTGAATCTTTAAAAATTCTTGTATATTCATTTACAAGTTGCTGCATTCCATTATTTTCTATATATTCTTTCAATTTACTTTTACCCTGACAATTTTTATCATAATGTATGTTGAAATCTCCAGCAATGACTATACTACAACTACTATGTGATTCATAATAATCATCCATCCACTTGAAAAATACATCAATGAATTCACTTATACTACCACTTGGCGATCTATAAATACCCACTATTCCATAATATGATCCATTAATTACAACATCCAAAGACAAAACCCACAAACTCTTGTCAATAATAAATGTTTTGATATTATTGACTTTTATGTATTCTTTCGTATAAATTAGAACTCCTCCTGTATGACGACTACTAGAATCACAACGCGCCATTACATATTCAGGGATCTGTAGCTCAGAATCTGCAAAATCGCTAGTGATACAAGTTTCCGTTAAACATAAAATGTGTGGGTCATATACCTGAACATAAAGTTTGATTTCATCGCAATGTTTATAGTAACTTTCAGCATTAATACAAGAAAGAAGAAGATTATCTGTACACTTTTTATTTGTGCGTGTAATATTTGAAGGCGTCTTTGATGGCTAGATATTATACCCTATTCTTTCTTTGGCTTTTAATAACTGTCTTTGATAACTACTACAATTTCTATCAAATACATTATGGTTATAATTAACATGTTTAAGTTTAAGAATTTCATTTGCATATTTACAGTTAACACAAGTAAAATTATCGTTAGTAATTCTGCACTCATCTTTTTTGTGTTGACCTCCACATAATGGACAAACATCCTGTGAAGTACATTTATCTGCAAAATGCCCAAATTTCCAGCACCGAAAACAACGAATAATATTTACGTGTTCAAAAAATCTGTAGCTATTCCATCCTATATGTATTTTTTCCCTTTCACTAATTAGATAATTAAATATATCTGCTGAAATTTCCACTATTACATTAAGTGCATTACGGTTATTAGTTTTCGATTTATATTTACGTAATATTTTAATGTAAGTTTCTATACCGTCAATCAAATTTTGTTTTTTAAAACTATCAACAAAGCTGTCAATATCTTCAATGTCTTTTTCGTGGACATTTATGATCTTGATCTCAGGTTTAGATATACTTGCAATTTTTATCTCATAATCTGTTCCAAGAACTTTTTCAGCATTAATTTTCAAATTATCCAAAGACTCCTTATTATTACAGTGAATTGCAATCGACCCTTTAGCACAAGATTTAACATTTTCAACCGACACATTTATATCAACTGGACTAAATTTTTGTGCTAATACAGTTTTTGTTGTTAAACAAGTTTGATTTTGATTTTTTGGTTTTATAATAAGTGGTTCGGTTTTTTTCGTTTTTACAACATCGCTCCATTGACGCTGACTGTTTGTTAGTGTACCATTATTTTCAATAAG
This sequence comes from Diabrotica virgifera virgifera, assembly GCF_917563875.1. Taxonomy (NCBI): domain Eukaryota; kingdom Metazoa; phylum Arthropoda; class Insecta; order Coleoptera; family Chrysomelidae; genus Diabrotica; species Diabrotica virgifera. The sequence continues at coordinate 3,571,666 of NC_065444.1, read as the reverse complement.
ATCAATTAACTTACAAGTTTTTTCCAATACTTCTTTTGTTTTCTTTTCATTAAGTTGATATTCACACTCGTTTTTGTTAAGTCTATTTTCAGCTATCGTAAAACAATTGCCACAAAACCACTTTAAATTAACACAATCTTGTTTAATTTCCACTTACACTTACACTTTAATTAACACTTACCCTTGTTCCGCGCTTAGCTATTCATTTGGTATTGTTAAGTGGACAAAAACGGATATAGAACATATTCAGCGAAAAGTACGAACACACCTCACAAAGGCACAAAAACACCACCCTAAAAGTGCAGTAGAACGAACGACATTACCCCGGTATTTAGGAGGACGAGGACTTATGGATATAGGTGAGCATTTAGATAAACAGATTGCTAATTTAAGAACTTATTTTCAGATGCAGGCTGAGACATCTACTCTACACCGCACTATTTGCGCAGTAGATGACACAACACCGATTAAATTGAGGGAACCAGAAATGCGCATAAACCACCTTACTAAGGACGAAAAACTGCGCACCTGGATGGGCAAACCTCTGCACGGGCGACATCCCAATGAGGTCAGCCAAGACTATGTCGACAATACAGCGTCGAACTATTGGTTGACATCGGGTAAGATGTTCCCTGAAACAGAAGGTTCAATACTAGCCATTCAGGATCAGGTTATACCAACTAAAAATTACCTGAAACACATCGTCAAAGACCCTCAAATCCAGAACGACAAATGCCGATATGGATGCCGAACCCAAGAAACCATCCAACATCTTACAGGGGGCTGCCAGGCATTTGCTGCAACTGAATACAAGGAACGGCATGACGCAGTGGGAAAAATCCTTCATCAAGAGATAGCTATCAAGCTGGGACTTCTCCAAACGGACCATCTCCCATATTATCAATATGTCCCTGAGAGTATGCTTGAGGATGGCAACTACAAGCTATACTGGGACCGTACTGTGCTCACAGACCAAACAGTGGCACATAATAGACCAGATCTCGTACTAGTTAATAAAATAACAAGACAAACAACACTGATTGATGTGGCGATACCTAACAACAATAATTTACGTAGTAAATTTACTGAAAAGATCGCCAAGTACAGAGATCTGGAAATTCAAATACGCAGACAATGGAGAATGCAAAGTACCCAGACGATACCTATTATTATGTCTACTACTGGAGTCATTCCGAAGAACCTCCTCGAAAACATAAAAAAGCTGGGTCTAAATGAACACCTTTATAAGACCATGCAGAAAGCTGTACTACTCGTGACGGCCAGATGTGTACGAAAATTTCTGGGAGATACTCCAGCATACCAAGTCACCTAGGGCTCGATAACACGGAAAGAGTCCCACCAGAGCTCAATCCTTTTGATACCGTAGGTATCTGGGATGAGTCAATTTTCCCCTTAGAGGGAGTGTGAGCCGTATGGCTAAATCCAATAAAATATAAATATCACAAACTTAATCACATAAATCAGATTCATACAGTGCGGTGGAATAAGTGTTGCCCCCCCCCCTGTTAACTTATTTATTTTAAGAATATAAGCAAAACGCTCGGACGCATTTTAAATGGAAAAGTACATCATGTGACACCTCACTTAGAAGCTCTTAAAATACTGATTTCAAATATGTATAATACTTTAATCCTGTTTGAGAGCAGAGGCGCAAAATGTCGGTCGAATTCTTTCTAAATGCAATAATTTTTTTCGAATCCTTAAAAAACTAATAAATATTTTAAAAAAATTTAAATGCAAAATAAAATATTTCAGTAATTTCGATCGTCCAAAGTCCCTGAGAACTCCTATAATGTTTATTTTAATAAGTCACAGTGGTGAAAAAGAGAGAAAATTTTGTGTGATTTTTAATTTCAAATATATCATTCAAAAGAAACTTTTTGTTTATTCTAAGTGACTGTAAGCCCTCGGTAATAATCCAATCTTTCATTCTGCGTTTAAATTTTTCAAAAATAATTATTAGTTTCCTCAGAATTCGAAAAAAATAAATGCGTTTAAAAAGAGTTCGACCGAAATTTTGCGCGTACGATCTCAAAAAGGATTAAAGTATTATACATTTTTGAAATCAGTATTTCAAAAGCTGTTAAATGAGGTGTCACATGATGTACCTTACCATTTTAAAAAATCAAAGTTATACCTGTCACCTGAAGAGGGATCGCTTAAAGTTCGAAACGTTGATGCTATAATATACTATGGTTAGTTTAAAAATCGACCTGTCCGAGTGTTTTGCTTATATTCTTAAAATAAACAAGTTAACAGGGGGGGGGCAACACTTATTCCACCGCACTGTATATCACAATAATGAATATCCAACAACTACTCAAACAAACAAACGTCTGAGGCCAGAGATGAATTCAGACAAATCTAGATCAGGTTGAGTGTTTGCCCATCTTAGTGCTCGAGATAAAAAGTTGTTATATGCATAGTTGGTTCTATGGATAGGAACATAGAATGTTTGATTTAATCGAGTTCTGCGGAGAGGTACATGGAGACCAACCTGCTCAAGTAGCTGAGGACACAAAACTGTTGAATTAATTATGCCATAGAGCATCCTTGCATCCTTAATTACTCGTCGGTCACGCAATGAGAGAATACCCAATTGGGTTTCAATTTGATAATAATTTAACTGATTTAACTCAAAAGGTATACCCAGTTTATATGCTATGTACCTTAAGAACTTGTGTTGGACTGTCTTGATTTTTGTTATGTAAATATTGTAAGATGGAGACCAAACACAAGAACAATACTCTAGATGAGGTCTAACTAAAGAACAATATAGTAATTTAATTGCATCAATATTCTGAAAGTCTCTAGTGCATCTTTTTATAAAACCAAGCATTTGTAAAGATTTGGAAATTTTTGATGTATAATGTGATTCAAATAAAAGTTTACAGTCTAAATTAATTCCCAAATCACGAATTTCAGTAACCCAGTCAACAGGAATATTCTGTATATTATAATTATATTCTATTGGGTCTCTCGATCGTCCAAAAGAAATAGCATGACACTTAGATTCATTCAGGGCCATGGCATTCAACATACACCACTCACTCAACCGATCAAGATCATGTTGAAGATTAATACAGTCTTCTGTATTGTTGATAATTGTATAGAACTTTAGATCATCTGCAAAAAGCAGAGGTGAACTGTGTCGGAAGCAGTGGTGTATATCATTGATGAATATGTTAAATAACAGGGGCCCCAAAAGTGAACCCTGAGGTACTCCTGAATGAACCTTGTTCCAAATTTTTAACCTGTTCCACAATTAAAACTTCCCCTGTCCCAGTGTTCCCGTGCATCAAAGTCCGACTAGACAGTTAAGCTATTAACAAATTTTCAGCTTGCTATTAGTCAACTTTTTTTTGGTACACAGGATCTATCTGCTAAGCCGATATGATTTGAGTATTTGATAGAATTATGTGGTTGAAGTATTTTTAAGATCTTGTATAACAATAAACAGCAAACATTATCAAAGTACTAGCCATAGATAAAAGTGTTAGGTGGTACTAGCTAACATACCATTTCCTAAGTACAACACTTGTCAGTTGTCATACTTGGCAAGTTTTTTAAACTTTAAAAAAAATTTTCCGCTTTTTGAACAATGTGATCTCTTTTTCGCAGTGGTACTTTTTAAAAGTTTTTTTTTCTCTGATTCTGGCTTTGGTTTAGAACTAGAACCTTTAGCCACGTAATTGTATAACTTATCACTAAGTCAGGGGAGTAACACCGATCCCACAAGGACAGAAACTATTTTTCATTTATTAATTTATAATAAATGAAAAATTTCTGCCTCTGGTTTTAAAAAAAAAGTTTTACGTAAGTTAACCACCGATAGACAGTATTTCTATTGTTATATTACTGAGTTTGTTAAGTGCGTTATTCTATGTATTTGTTGTACAGCTGAGTGACTTGGTCTAAAGCCAAATTAAAGGCAAATAAAGAGGTGCTATTAAATCTTTAATTACTGCTTCAGAAAGTTATAACGAAGAAACTTTAATCCGTGCTTAATCGATTACGAAAACGTTCAACTTTACGTTAAAACCAAACCACATTGGAAGGAGTGATACAATAAAACTATATCGGCACCATAATAAATGAAGAATGGACCAACAACCAGGAGATTAGAGAGCTCATCTGAGAAGCTCGCGCACCTTCAACTCGATGAAGGCTCTCTTCAAGAGCCACAACTTCTCTCTTGAAATCAAAGTAAGAATGCTGCGATGCTACGTCTTCTATGTTTTTATGGCGTTCAATCGTGGATCTTGAACAAAGATAAGTGCAGAAGATTGGAAGCATTTGGACGAAGTCGCAAAAGACGAGGTGTAACATCCTGATCATAACAAGACCAGGGCATTAAGCAACACCACACTGTTGGGAGAAACGATGGGAGGAATTCCTCGAACATCCCTTAGGATATTCAAAAGAAAAACGTCCACCGTTCCATCCATCAGAATGGTGTTCTGCCCGACTGCTCAGCCCTGGGTTCGTTCCCTGTTCATTCTTCCTTCACACCCATCCCAGAAAAGGTACAGGAAACAAAAAGTCTACCTAATCATTTTAAATACGCTATTTATTAACATATAAAAAAACTTAACAAAAATCATTTTATTGTATACTGATGACCAAGTTAATTTTCTAAGCCCGTGACCGAGACCCCGCTGGTAATCGGTACAAAAGTTATAAAGGTAAAAATTTACTCAGCTCTAAGTCTTTCCGTCACAGTTCCTAAAGGAGGTCCTCAATCCCTGTAGAATTTGTCGTCGCCGGCAGTTAGGGGAAGTCTAGGGCTACGTTGTTGGGCTGTCTTGTCTCTGTAGGACTGTCTTGTCTAATTTATTCTACTGCATCAGGATACGGTTGTAAGCCAATTCGCTCTCCAAGGTAGCGGTAGAAGGTTTTCTTTTCCAGGTAGTGCTTGATTAAAATCTTCTTCCCGAGGTAGACCCATAATTTAACGGCCTACACAGAAACACGATAATGTATGCCAATATTGTGCCTGATTTACGTGCAAATGGCAAAAGGGAGCTAGTACAAATTTTTATCGCATTAAATAGCTTCGAAGAGATGTACTAATTGACTTGACGGTAGTAGGGTCGCTTCTAGAAATATATAGTCCGAGGGACAAATACCAAGCGGAGCTTGGTGTAGCGTTCAATCGGCTGATTGAAACGTTACAGAGGTTCTCAGAAGAATGAAGAAGAAGCGAGAGATGCTGACTACCATCAAATCGCGAAATTACAATCCTTCAGACACATTATGCAAAATGAATCCAGATATGCTGTCCTATAACCACTCTGCAAATAAAAATCTTTAGAAAGCGAGGTCCAGGAAGAAGAAAAACATCCTGGTTAAAGAACCTCAAAACCTTGTTCAACATAACATATGTGCAGTTCAACATTTAAGCGCAGCTGCAGAAAAGTTAAAGATTGCCATAATGATCGCCAACATTCTCCAGGGATAGACACATCAAGAGCTAGAAGGAAAATGTTCGGAACAAACTGTATGTTGTGTAACATTGGTCAATAGTTAACTATGATATCAACTTTATCTATCTTTGAGTCTATGAAAATAACTTAGTAGACTACACACTACACAGTTACCTCTATCATAACCGAAAGTATAATAATAGTAATAATAAACTCTTTATTACAGAGACAAAATAAAGAAGTACAAGTACCAAATATAACAATATAGGAAAAAAAATCTCTGTAAAAGGGACAAGAGAACAACATGGCACAACACGAATGCTGTGCCTGCTGATCAAAGCTCTGGCCCTTTTTTAACAATTAAATAACATTTTCTGCTGGCATATATAAATCAAATATATAACAGTTATATTACAGTTGATTAAATTTAAATAATAGAAATAAAATAAAAAAGAAACAATACAGGTGATAGGACATGAAAAGTAATGTTTATAGGGTATTATGTGTTGACTCAAGAAGATGTAATTTCATTTTTCTTTTGAATGAGTTAATAGGTAGTTTTTTTCATTGATTCAGGGATACTATTATATAAGTTGTAAATATTGTAAGAGTATGACTTACGGAACGTTGTTGTTTTGTACGTGGGTGGAGATATCAAACCTTTGGATCTGACATTAATATTGTGAACGTCTGTCCTAAACTTAATTCTGTCATATAGATATGGCGGACATTTTGTTACTATTATACGATGATAGAGACAAAGAGCATGGAGTTTTCGTCGGTTCGCCATATCAAGCCATTTAGCATCCTTAGGCTTATAGGAGACACTCTTATACTTCCTAATACCGTAAATAAATCTAAGGCATGACTTCTGCACTTTTTGTATTCTATTTATATCAAACTGGTCAAGAGAAGGACCATACACGACATCTCCATAATTGAAATGCGATAAGACTAAAGACTCCGTTAGTAATATTTTATGCCTAGAGCTTAAAATATGTCGATGCTGAAATAATATTTTTAATGAACTGTATGCTTTTTGAATACAAGCCGACACATGTTTTTTAAATTTAAGATCAGAATCTAGGAATAAACCCAAGCTTTTGGACACATCAGTGCAATTAATTTTATTATTTTGCAACAAAATTTGAATATTTCTCCTAATACTGTCTTTGTTTTTACCGAAAACCATAGCGGATGATTTAATAGGATTTAATTTTAGTTGATGTTTTTCAGATTCAATTACGAGTTTAGATAAATCACTATTAAGCTTTTCTGAAGCACTTGCCAAATCTGTAGGAGAGAATGTATAATACACTTAAGTATCATCAGCATAACAATGAACACTAACATTATCTAAATTGGATGTTAAATTAGAAATCTAAATACTAAAAAGAAGTGGCCCAAGGATATAATCAGTGACATTAGAAGTGTTACACCCAGAAGGAATCATTTCTTGAACTTAATTTTTTGCCAGCACAATGACTATATTTAAAGCATGCTATGATAACAATATCAATGTTTTATCTTTTATAGTTTTTGTAAAAATAAAGTTTTATCTTTAATTTTTTTTTGCGAAAAGACCCATTTATGAAGACCGGTTGGTACAGAAATTTTTAGTTATTATTCCTCAGTCTAATTGTATTCAGTACAAGAATATTCCTCGAGTTTGAAGCCACCAAAATTACCACCATTTTGATTTTGACAGGGGTAGAATTATTGACTATAGAGATATGGGTTTGTCGTATCACGAAATTGGCCGTCGTGTTAATTGTACGGCAATGATAGTTATGCGAGTGTGTCGTGTGTGGACAAACGAAGGTAGAGCAACACGAAGAAGACCAACTGGTCAACCGAGGTGTACTACAGGGCGTCAAGATGGGCGCTTTAGACTCCTGGTTCTGCGTGACCGTTTTGCTACTACGCGTCTAATCGCTGGCCAATGGTTTGGAGTATAGAAGGTAGACTTGTTACTATACGTACCCTATACCGTAGCATTCGAGCCTTTGGACTGTTTTCATTCCTCCCACGACGAGTGCTTTCTTTGACTGCGGACCACTGTCATCAACGTTGGAATTGGTGAAGAGAATGGCAGCATTGGGTGACAAAATGGCATAATGCAGCATTCAGTGACGAATCGCGATTTTTAGATATGAATGATGGTCGTAAGATGATAAGACGCCGCCGTGGAGAGCGACGATATATCGGGTTTGCTGTTGAGAGGCATCTACACACGGTAGTTGGAGTAATGGTTTGGGGGTTATTGGTTATGGTAGCGGATCACCACTTTTGTTTATTAAAGGCAGTATGACAGATGCGCGTTATGTTGATAACATCCTACAAACCACTTTACTGCCTTATCTAGACGGCCGTCGAAACGCCCTTTTTCAGGAAGACAACGCGCGTCCCCATATTGCTCATCGAACTATGGACTTTCTCCAAGAAGCTGGCGCTAATTTTTTGCCGTGGCTACCCCGTTCACTGGTTTTAAATCCTATCGAACATGTGCGGGATATGATGGGGAGGAGACTGTCCATTTTGCACCATCCTCCACACACTCTGGCACAGTTAATCCATGAAATTCAAGTTGCTTGGAACGAGGTGCCTCAAGCAGACATCGATCATCTCATTTTGTCAATACCTAGACGTATACAGGGGTGCTTTCAGTTAGGGGGTCGCCAAACACATTATTAATTTTTTTTAATTACATGTCAATAAAAAGTCTTGCTAATGTTATCGTTTCATTCTTGATTAAAATGTATCATGTTGCCAAAAAATTAAGTTCCAGAAATGATTCCTTCTGATTTGACTTCTAATGTCACTGAGTATATTAAAGCATTCAAAGAAAGTAATGAAGACTATACCAAAGAGAGGCGGCAGATAATTACTAAAAACAAATATAGGAAAAGCAAAAGGAATAATCAGATTATTATGAAGTGGCTACATAATTAAACTAATAACAATGAATTAATTAAAGTGGTTTTAAAAGTTATACAACTTTGAATGAGTACCGTCCCCTCAAATTTCTGGAAGATTGTATCAGTCAAATCAAAATCAAATCATGATCTCGACGGTAAATTCCAGAGTATTATTATTACCTTAGTAATTATTGCCGTATCTGCAACTAATTCAACCGGACTAATTGTGAAATCATCTCTCACATGTGCTACACATCGCCGATCGCAAGCAGGTACATTCTCATTGAGATTCTGCCGTAGCGCCTCAGCCAAAGAAGAAAACTCAAAAGTCTTCTGCTGACCGCAGTGTGTAGTGCATCTTCTTCTTCTACGCTGAGTGTGTTCGCCGTGACATCTCGACCATCATCTCGTTACGCACGTTTAATGAACTGAGACAATCGAAAGTGTTGATTTTTTTTTTCGTGGGACTGGTCTAGTTGGAATTATTTTGTGGATTAGATTTTTGGATCCCCCGGTGAGCTGGTGAAGTAGGTCAGTTAAACGCATTATGTTTTGTTATGGTTTGGTGAACATGTCGTGTTTTTAGATTAATGAATTTTAGGAGTTTGATGAAAATTAGAAACACAATTAACTTACTTTTACAGAAGTGATTAATTTTTGTACAAGTGAAAATTACGAAGCTTTGTTAACTGAAAATTAGACTAGAAACTCAAAACATTTGATTTTGCTAGCGTTTTTATTTTTATTGCCGGTTTAATAATAATTAGCCCATCGAGCTAAGTAGGCCCGTGGTTTGATTGATCATTCTCCTCATCCCGTCTTGCCGATTGCTTTTATCCTCCAATTTGTGACGTTGAGTCTTTTTAGATCATCTTCTACATCCATTTTATACCTTGTTCTGGATCGACCTCTTCTCTGGCATCTTCCTATTTTACTTAGCAGTAGTATCTTTTTTAGTATATTATCATCTGGTATACTCTATATACAGGATGTCCCCGAAAATAGTGCGTTCCTTTAAGGTATAGATATAATACACAATTTAGAACAAAAAAGTCCTATAACGTTTTTTTCTAAAGTTAACCGTTTCCAAGAAAAAGTGAACATTGTTCTCCATAGAAGTGAATTTTTATTTACATGAATTTAAATGACATGGCAATGTGGTGTAGAAGAACTTGTGACTGTTGAGAATTAACCTAATGGAACCCCTTGTTTATTTACTATTTGAGGAGTGATTTTTGGGGTTGTTGACATCGGTAGGTACCTACCTTCAAAATAATTATTTCTTGCTTTAATAATGTGGCATTTTTGCTATTATCTGAATTAATTAAGGTTTTATAATTAGGGCTCGAAATATTACATAAATTATAACTTTTACTTAACTAACTATGGTTTAGTTCCTAAAATGTAAATGCACCCAGGAAAAATTATTTGTACCTACGTAATGTTTTTCTGAAATCTATTGAAATATGGAATAATTTTAAATGTGGTATCGAGAAGATTTTTCACAGCTCTGGGGCTCTGTCGTGACGAAACTACATTTCACGTCGTGTTTCCAAAGGCACTTCAAGAAGTACCGGCAAAACATTTTATAAGAAATTTATATGCGTCTCCATTTAGTGTTCTGGGTAATTTATAAAATATTGCGCACTTTACCCATTCTGTTTCCTTTACAAAGTAATGGATATAATATTTGTTTAATACCCAAAATACTAGAATAAAACTAGATAACCAATTATGCCAAATATTCAATGTCAATAACATCAAACAAATCAAATTCTTGGTTTGTTTGATGTGAGGGTACGACCAGGCACAGGGTAAAAAAATGTAAACACTAGACGCCTGTAGAAGGTTTGGTTGATATTTACATTATTTTACCTACCAGATACAACTACTGACCTACAAACCGACTGTTGTGACTGTCTTTGAATTACACGTTGTTGCTAGACTTCAGTTTGCATATCAAAATGTATTTTCGTTTTTTGGTCAAACGGCTGAATTTAGAAAAAAATGTTATAAGACTTTTTTGCTCTAAATTGCGTCTTCTACCTATAATTTTAAAGAGCGCACTATTTTCGGGGATACCCTGTAGGTTCAAGCCATCTTAGTGGTTGGATTCTTATTACTACTAGCTTGCTGGGTTTCCCATAAAATTATCATTTAGTCAGTATCATTTTTGTCCTTGTGATCCAAATAAAACGCGGTTCTCCATTTTTCCTCCAAATATTTTCCATACCTACTTTTTTGTTCCCTCATTTTCCTTAATTTTCCTCAATTTCTTCCAAGAGTTTTTCACTATATTTCTTTTTCTTTTCTCTTAATATTTGTTCTTTTTCGTTTTTCGTTGTACTCACTTTCAGCATCTTTTGTTCTTAATTTCGCGTTCTTAAGCTTGTTACTGATGGGGATGGGGAGCTATAATATAATGTATATTATCTGTAGCTAAACCTTCCATTTTGTTTAGCTTCTGTCTTTTTTATTTCTCTTTCTTCTTTTTAATGTGCCAACTCTTCTTAGAAGGTCGGCAATCATCATGGCAATTCGCACTTTCGATACCGCTGCTCTAAAGAGATCAGCACAAAATTAAACCAAGCTCTGAATCGTTTAACCAGGAGATGCGTCTTCTTCCATGACTCCTTCTACACTATTGTCTTCTTTGTCTTATTAATTTCCTCCAAGTAATTGCTAAATTCTGCTTCTTCTGGTGCCGTACGCTACGCAGCTTGTAGGCGTTCATGCTGTTTGGATTAAGATCATTCTGCTCTTCGTATTATTGTATTGATGTCGCAACAGTTTCTTATGTCTGTAAAACATGAGTGTCGTTTACAACCTGATCCGTTCTGACCTTCAATTTTGCCTATTAAAATGATTTTTATACATACACTAAGGATTTCCACAGTTTTCACTATATTCCTTCACTCAACCGTTCTCTCACTTTTTACTCTGAAGGATCTTCGAGGTCTGCCTCCCATCTTCTTCCTATCGGGCTCCACTCTGTTATTCTGTTTTTCCAACGGTTTTGGTCTGCTTTTTTGACATGTCCGTCAGTACCAAGTTAATCTCTTCTGTTCAATGTAGTCTATTATATATGAGTTTACTCCCATTTTTTTTTTAATCTATATGATATTTTTATTCTATTTCTTCTTGTTAATCTGCAGCTTCTCCTTAGAAATTCCATCTTTGTTGCTCTTATTTTTTTTGGGTTTTCTTATTTATTGTCTAATTTTCACAACCATAAGTGAGGATACCAACTGGGTAAAACTAGTGTATGTAGATAAAAGTTCATTCCCCATTCCTTCGCACCTTTTTTCCATGGTTTCAGGGATTTTTCCAGGAATATTTTGAACAGGGTAGGGGATGTGGAGCAGCTCCTTGGTCACCTTGAATAAACTACATACTGCATATTCTGTTGCCCGTCTTGATAGCTACTTTGTTATTCTTGTGGAGTGCTTTTACTGCTTTTATTAATATTCGTGGAACTTTGATGTCTTCCATTGTTTCCCATAGCTTGGTTCTAGGTATCGAGTCATATTTGTGTATATAGACTGTTGAAGATCCTTAAATCTGATTTTTAATTGCAGTACGTCTATTGGACCATACTCATATCTTATCCATCAAGACCAATCTTTTAATTTTATGGATCATTTAAGGATAATGGACAATTTTGGCCAAACAACTAATAGAAACATATAGGTACTTGTTCAGCAAATTTTTGCGCTAAAAACAAATATGTAATTATAATTATTTGAAAGTTGCATTTCGTTAACACTGTTTTATCAACCGTAAAGTAACATTGTTGTAGTTCATGCATAGTAATTAATTTTACGTGTGTATAGTCATCATTTTTATCAAGGAAGAATATTCAGAATGCGATACGATCTGCAATCATTTTAAAATTTCTAAATTTGGATCTACAATAAACCTATATATACCAGATTTTGATCAAAGTATCTGTAATAAAATATTTTTTATTAAGTAGTAAAGTGACTAATATTACTTAAAAAGGTCGTTCTCATTTTGTTGCACAATAAGACTTATTGCTTCCTTTAAATACTTTTATTGCCTTTATTTTTAATATTTTTCAATATTTTTATTTTGTAGTAATATTGTTTTATTACAACACATTTTTGTATACACATCTGCTGGGTTTAAGTTAGTAGTGAAAAAATGTAAAAAAATAATAACTATGTTGTCACTCCGATATTTTCTGCACTCAAAAATACTTCTGGGCATACTCCTAATGAGATGATCGCTTTACTCTTAAGGTATTTTATCCCAGGTTACTTACACCTGTGCCTAAAATCCGCTAGAGTATTTGAAGGATGAAGTAAATGGAGTAATCTTAGTCTTACAATGTCTCAGTAATGTTTGATGGGTGAAAGCTCGGGAGAGTTAAGCCTGCCAAAATTGACTTGGTTGTCTGATTTCGATTTATGTAGTTTATTCAGAATAATGTCACTCTTGTGCGATGCTAATCTTCCTGACATATTCCTGGAAGTTTCTCCACTATATACTCTGTTGCAAGTTTAAAGTTAAAATTAAAACTGCCATAATTTTGGTTCTCGGCCACCTAAAGGCTTGTTTAAACGCTAAAAGTTTAGGTTTTGTCTTCTATTTTAATAATTAGTTGAGTCAGAATAATCAGATGAGAGAAAATATTAACGACGCCATATGCTGGCTTACTTATGAAGCAAAAACCTTAATTTTTAGGGGGTCAAAATAGTTATAGGCTTGGGCCAAGAAATCCAATAAGTAGAGATTGTTGTATAGATATAGAACTACCGTCACCTAAATTTTAAGGCAATTTAAGATTGTCAGGCGAAAGTACTACAAGTTTACAAATGACAAAAATTCTATTTGCAAAAATTGGCCATTTTTAAATAGCTGTGTCCTTAAACATGTTAAATGGATTTTAATATGCAAGCATTTAATATACAAGAGCATTTTAATATAAGCATAAGATATTTTAATATACAAGAGCATGTAATGCTATTTTGAAAGCTATTTAAAAACCATATCATTTGCTGCTTTTTATAAATGTTTTATATTTTTATATTTTTGTTTCATAAAATTTTGTAAGTTTTCTGTTCGTTCTTATGACTTAAACAGTTCTGTTTATGTTAATTGGTATTGAGATTCTACCTATATTTCCAAAAAGATGAATTTCTATAACAGAACAACAGAAAACCATAACTTTAAGTTTTAAACATTAAAATTTCCCTTATTACGATGTTTCTTGGCATTGCACTGTTTATCTAAATTCCATAAATGTGAGCAAATCTCGCTTAACTTGTTAATATTAGGTTTTCTCCGTTTCGTAGATAAAAGTCATCTCCATAAACAATCTCAGTGTAATTCATTATGTAATCATTTCGAGTAAGGTGGATTGCTAAACTACAGTTACCTGGATATTTCCTCTTATCACTCCTGTGAAAGATAATAAAGAAACATATTATTGTAACTACAATTTAGGTTGAAGATGAACAGAAGCTTTCTTGGCCTATCTGTCACTACTCCTAAGCTTATGCAACCTTCACCGCAAACTTTGGCATAGACGCTAGAGATATTCTCTTTATTATTTCTTAGTATCTATTACTCAAGCAACAGAGTTTTTTACTGGTGGAGAAGGCAGGAACTAAACACACAAAAAACAACAATTGGTTTCGTTTGGACTTGTAGTAACTTCTTTAATCTTTTGTGTACTTTTTAAGTGGCTTCTTTATAGTATGTGATGTTTCTTTCAATCAATTTCGGCTAATTTTAAGTATATAGTGATATAGTAGGTTACTGAAGAATGTCCGCTCTTTTGTTCAAGGTGTTTTATGTGGTTTTGATTAAACACATTTCTAAAAACTGTTGTGATTTGCTTCCCTTGCCCATATTTTTAGTTGGTCATAATTTAGAGTGTGATCCCTCATTATTGAATATTACCTTAATGCACATTTAGTTTATTCAGATTAATGTCACTCTTGTGAGATGCTAATCTTCCCGAAATATTCCTGGACGTTTCTCCAATACCTATACACTTTGTTACAATTATTATTACAGGGTAGAGAGTATACAACATTGGAGCTTTCTTTAATATTTAAGGGGATGGGTACGAACTTTCGGCTTCAATGCTATTTAAATGGGATTCATTTTTTTCGAATCCTGAGAAAACTAATAAGTATTTTTGAAAAATTTAAAAGCAGAATGAATGATTACGTTATTACCGAAGGCCGAAAGTTCCTGAAAACTTCTATTATGTTTATTTTAATAAGTTACGGGGGTGAAAAAAAGGATATATAATTGGGATTTTTAATCTCAAATATCTCATTTAAAAGAAACTTTTTATTCATTCTAAAGGACTTTCGGCCCTCGGTAATAAAGTAATCTTTCATTTTCCATTTAAATTTTTCAAAAATACTTATTAGTTTTCTCAGGATTTGAAAAAAATGATTACATTTAAAATACATTAAAAATTTTGACAGGCGTCAAAATGTTCCTTTCCTCTTAAGGGTATTTTTGGTTTGGTGTGCAACTTCTATAAACAAAATCAAACATAACATCATAAGTCAAACTTTTACTAAAGTATTTATTACATAGTTGGGATTACTCGTATTGACTGATCAGTATTGATATCAAAACTCTTTAACAATTATCAACGTTTTTTCTTTTAATGATAATGGAACCATCAGCCAAATGCATTAAATTGTATAATTTCGTCATCCAACGTCGATAAAAATCTCCATTACTTTCTTGTATACCATAAAACAAGCTATAAAATCGCATCTCTTTTTAATGGAGCTCAAAATATATGTCACATCGATATGTAAACACCCAACAGAGCGGCCTTGACATCGACTGTAGCGCTTCCAAGAAAAATTTCTTCTTTCGTCGGCACGATAAATCACTGAGAAAAAGTTTCCTGACCATTTTCAGTGCCAATCAAAATCAAGTACACACACATACACAGATTTATATACGGGTGATTAGTTTCCGTAAGTTGCAACTTGATTTTTCTCAGGACTTTTTGTTTTATTAAATGATGCGCGTAAAGGATATTTTGACTGATGAATATGAATTCAGCCTTACCTCCTATACGGACTGTTAATTTTTGACTTGCGTTGACTTACGTTATTGATGGTTCGTTAATTTACTTCCTTGTATAGATTATGCTTCATCATTGTACGCAAAGGCCTAGGAACGCGTGAAGCTCTTTTCTCACTTAATATCCTAATACAAAGGTGCCTAGACGTCAATCAAGACATATATGTCTGTTTTATTGACTATAATAAAGCTTTCGATAAAGTACGACATGAACAATTAATGAATGTCCTGAAATTAAAGAAGATAGACTACAATGACCTCAGAATCATATCTAATTTATACTATAAGCAGCGAGCAAAAGTACGTGTTAACGAACAGTTGTCAGAGGAAATTGAAATTAGACGTGGGGTGAGACAGGGATGCGTATTGTCTCCAGTTCTCTTTAATGCCTACTCCGAAGAGATCCTAAAACAAGCTCTTGAGGGTGAAACAGCTGGAATAAAGGTGAACGGAGTTCCCATTAACAATATTAGATATGCGGATGACACTGTCGTCTTAGCCGAAAATATTGAAGATCTTCAGAGACTGGTTAACAGAATAGCGACATATAGCCAAGAATACGGTTTAACAATGAACATCAAGAAGACAAAATTTATGAGAATATCTAAAACTCAAAGAAATAACGAGAATCTCCTCATAAACGGAACCAACGTCGAACAAGTAGACCAATATGCATATCTTGGAACAATGATCAACTCCACAAATGATTACTTCCAGGAGATTAAAATTAGAATAGAAAAGGCTAGAGCGAATTTTAACAAAATGAGAAAAGTGCTCTGCACAAGAGATCTAAGGTTAGAGCTAAGAATAAGGTTGGCTAGGTGCTACGTTTTCTCGACTCTGTTTTACGGAATGGAAGCTTGGACCTTGAATGCGGCATCAATGAAAAAACTGGAATCATTCGAGATGTGGGTATATAGAAGAATTCTAAAAATATCATGGACAGAACACGTCACAAACAAAGAGGTTCTGAGAAAGGTGAATAAAGAAATGGAAGTCTTAAATACAATTAAAACCAGAAAATTGGAATATCTCGGACATATTACACGTGGAGAGAGATACAACTTGCTCCAACTCATTATGCAGGGAAAGATTCAAGGAAAAAGAAGCATAGGGAGACGCAGAATATCGTGGTTGCGCAACCTGAGAGAATGGTACGGATGTACATCAAACGAACTTTTCAGAGCAGCCGTCTCCAAGGTCCGAATAGCTATGATGATTGCCGACCTCCGTCGCGGAGATGGCACTTGAAGAAGAAGATTGTATATAGAGTGTGTACATAAATGATTTACATAAAATAAAACTGCAAATTTTAGGAACAAATTGTATAATGATGTGCTGGAAGAGAGTGACCTAAAAATTTTCTTTGATGAGCCAATATTTTTTGAGCATTAACATGCTGAGGTATTTAAACTTTTGGACGAGGAAACCATTAGGTAGTACTGAGAAACTACCCATCAAACGTGGAGTACGACAGGGTTGTGTTTTGTCACCCAGTCTTTTTAATCTATACTCTGAAGAAATATTTAGGGAGGCTTTAAATGACGGACAATAGGTAGTGCCACTATAGGCGTAGAAGCTATCAACCAACAATATTAGATACGCTGCCTGATGATACAGCCGCTCTTGCAGGAAATTTAAAAGATCTACATACAATAGTAATGTGCGAAATAAATAATTTTTGACATACCTCGTATAAGATTGATAATATTTGATATCTGATGGTTGCATCTTACGTTGTAGTCCATGCTGAACTTTCTATAAATAATAATTTTTTTTTTCAAGAAAAGGGCGGGTGTAGCTGAAGCGGTAGGACGTCTGACTTTCACGCAGGTAGATCAGGAATCGAATCCCAGCGCCGGCCAGAACATTTACACATTTTTAAAATGTCTATAAATGTCTATAGGCCCCAAGTCGAATAAGCCTGAATAAAATGAGTACCTTAGGTAAAAATAGATGATTGAAGCGTAGCACTGCTCCTGTTACCTTCCTTGTATACCGTAGGCCCTAGAGATAGCAGACCACCCTGCTACAATCCCAAAGCCGCGTCAGCGGTATAAAACGGGAGGCTATTATATACATTTTTTCAAGTTACGTAGACACACTGTATAATGGAACTAGCATAGCTAAAAGTACATTTGCTACTATTAAAACTCAGTAAATATGTTACTAATTTGTCGAAAGATATGCCTAACTAAATCTAGGAGAAGCTGTTTTACAAACGCTATAAAATCGATAAACTAAATAT
Organism: Diabrotica virgifera virgifera; assembly: GCF_917563875.1. Classification (NCBI taxonomy): domain Eukaryota; kingdom Metazoa; phylum Arthropoda; class Insecta; order Coleoptera; family Chrysomelidae; genus Diabrotica; species Diabrotica virgifera. Next base: position 3,553,967 of record NC_065444.1, on the reverse strand, counting down.
TTTTTACTGTAAATCAGTAGAAAGATCAGTATAGATAACAGAAACTAAGTACAGTGATCTTATCACCACCAACTGTCGCACTAGTTCGTATGCATGTGCTATTAAGCCTTTGATGTAAAACGGTAACAAAATTACGCCAAATGTTGGTAATCAAGTTGAAGTTTTAGAATACCAAACAAAATATAACATTTAATTGTTGACATAGTTTTAGAAATATGTGATTTTATTCACATAGACAGATAACATATACTTAACATACACTAGACAAAGGACAAACAGATACAAATTGATGGAGTACTTCTACGTCAGGGACGTATTGAAGATGGAGGTACAATATGTACCTGGTACAAGTTCTGCTTATAAGGTGATCTGACGAGAACAATCTTTATATTTTTGCATAATTTGCTATAGAAGGTTCTTTGTCATATTGATAAAATTCGTGGTTGAACCTTATTCTCCACATACCATTGTCGCAAATGGGTCCCAATATCCTTCTCAATATCTTTCTTTCAAAAGTATTGATAAGGTTTATTGTCTTTTCTGTCATGATAAAAAAGAGGCAGATAACTTTTTCGAATTGGTTTCCAGTTGATAAATGTTATAATTTGTATTTCTATATTATCTCATTATCGTATTTGTTGCTCTATGCATTCTAGCACCATAATACTTGATTGTATCTATTCAATTCTGAAAGAAATATGAAGCCCATCTAGTTTTTTTGGATAATACAGAGGTACCACAACTGGTGTTTGATAAAAAAACCATCAATTCTTACAAATAACATCTTGTAGATGCTTAAAAATCATTAAATCTCACAATCTCTTTAAAAATAATGACTGCTCATACCTTGCTTGTTAACAAACAGCCAATAACCGTGATATTTTTTATAAAATCAGAAATCCACATCAGAAGAATAATACTTTATGGGAAAGACATGAGGTCAGGCCGATTCGATGGAATTTTAAAATATTTAACTGTTTTATGATAAAAAACCTCACAATGGTCTGGTCTCGTGTCGGGTTACTAAAGACACAGAAGATGAATACTTGATAGGATATTGTTGGGTCAGTAGGTCGGAGGCTTCTTTGTAGCCAATTATTATACTTTTTAGTGTTTGTTTTACGAGCTAGCTGGTATTTTTTTAAGCAAAAACAAGAAAATGATGCAATATACGTTTGTTTAAATACGCTATAAAAATAAATTTTATTTCAAAATACAATAGTTTTATTTTTTTATGAGTTTTGAGTCTAAAATGGTGTTCTAAAGATATTTTTTTGAAGAATTTTACTTTTCTAATTAGTATATAATGGGAATTCACCGCAATAGTAAAATTGAGACAACTTTATTTGACATTTGTGCCTCCAGATCGTGTATCTGCGGCAGCCTTGTGGACTATCACGGGCTGTGATCCTTTGCATGTGTTAGCAGCAGAAAGAAGACATCTCTATGAGAGAATAGAGTATTTATTGAATGCAGCCACAAGAAAAAAAGAAAGGGAAATATCAATGGAAATATAACAGGGAGAGTGAAACAACATGAAAGATGTTGCCCAGTGGACTGAGATGCTGTCCTGAGTCTAAGAAACTGGGTGAACTGTGGGCACAGGCGACTGGATTACTTTCTGACGCAAGTGCTCACAAGACACACGGGTTTGGTTTTCAAGCTAGGACAAATAATCCCGGGACAAAAAATCCCCACAAATTATCCCCTGACAAAAAATCTCCGGACAAATAATCCCGGGACAAAAAGTCCCCACAAAAAATCCCGGACAAAATAATCCCTACAAATTTTTTGGACAAAACATCCCCACAAAAGATCCTGGACAAAATATCCCCACAAAAGATCCCGGACAAAAAATCCCCTAGAAATATTTGCTGCCGAATAGTTCTCTAAAAGTTTTCCCGAAATTTCACCAAATTTCGAATTCCAATTCCATGCTGAAAACTTCAAATTTTACATGACAAAGGAGTGTGAGTTGTTTCAAAAATCGTGGAATATATGAGGAATGAGCTAAGGCCCCGTTCTCATGGCATGCGCTTAACGCGCCTTTTGATAACGCGCTATTACAACTACATACATTTTACTTGAGACCGTTCACATCCCAACGCGCGCTTTAATGACCTAAAACGCGCGTTAGCATATGAACGGTTTTAAGTAAAATGTATATAATTGTAATCGGGCGTTATCAAAACGCGTGTTATTAAGCGCCTGTCAAGAGAACGGGGCCTTAGCTCATTTCCCATATCTTCCACGATTTTTGAAAGAACTCATACTTTTTGTCATGTAAATTTTGAAGTTTTCAGCATGGAATTGGAATTCGAAATTTTGTCAAAATTTCGGGAAAATTTTTAGAGAACTATTCAGCAGCAAATATTTCTTGGGGATTTTTTTCCGGGATTTTTTGTGGGGATATTTTGGCCCAAAAAATTTGTGGGGATTATTTGTCTGGGATTTTTTGTGGGGAAATCATTCATTTTTTCGAATTCGAATCCTAAAAAAACTAATAAATATTTTTGAAAAATTACATTATTACCGAGGGCCCAAAGTCCCTTAGAATAAACAAAAGGCTTCTTTGAATGATATATTTGAAATTAAAAATTATACTAAATTTTCTCTTTTTTTTACCTCTGTGATAAACATTATAGAAGTTTTCAGGGACTTTCGGCCCTCAGTAATAATGTAATTTCATTTTGCGTTTAAATTTTTCAAAAATACGTATTAGTTTTCTTAGGATTGCGCCTACGAATTACGCCTAAGAAAAAGCATTGCGCCTACGTTCTTAAAAAAAATTGCTTGCGGGATTTCTCAATGGGCCGGATAAAGTAAGCTAAAGGGCCGGATGCGGCCCGGGGGCCGGTTTTTGCCCACCCCTGCACTAGACCATTTAGGCGATAATGGTTTAGTAGTTTATAAAGCTTGGCATTTAATCGAGACACATTTAAGTTTATACATTTAGCTTAAAAGACTTCTGATACAAGAATTAAAAACCGCTAAACACGATAAAAATGAGTCGCCCACATTTCAGGATACTGACGAAAATAAAATTCTAGTTTTATTTTGAAAGATTTTTCCATAATATTTGCTAAATTTGAAGTAAAACCCGAACACAAAAGAGCCTCAAACGTTATCAAAGGTACAATTTTGTGGAGAGTTTTACTTCGAATTTAGCAAATATTATAGAAAAATCTTTCAAAATAAAACTTGAATTTTATTTTTCATCAAAATGAAAATACATTTATTGTGTGCCACGTAATATTCATACCAGCTCTTTTGTAGCTGGAATATTGTGTGTGCCACTGATTTTTATCTCGATTATCGGTTTTTCTTCTTGTATTCTTCTTCTTCTTCGGGTGCTATGTCCGTTTATCGAACGTTAGCGATCATGTTGGCTATCATAACTTTATCAGATCTGAAGAGCGATTCCGAAGTATGACCAAACCATTGCCTCAAATTTCTTAATCAAGATGTTCTTCTTCTTCCTCGACTTCTTCTGCCTAATATTTTACCCTGCATAATTAGATGTAGAATGCTATACATTTCCGGATGTCTACAAACATGCGCAAAATACTCGAGTTTTCTAGACTTTATCATTTTTACCAGTTCTCTGCCTTTCTTCATCCTGCTCAGAATAATATCATTACGCACCCTGTCCATCCAGCTTACTCTCAGCTTTCTTCGATAGTACCATAATTCAAAGGATTCAACCATCTTAAGCATTCTTCCTGTTAAGGTCCATGACTCAACTCCGTAGACAAGAACGGAAAACACGTAACACTTTAAAATTCTTGTCCTAAGACTCAAATTTATGTCATGACCGCATAGAATTTTCTTGTAACGGAAAAATGCTGATTTTGCTTGAGCAATTCTGCAACGTATTTCGGTGGATGGATCCCAATTATCAGTGATTCTGCTTCCCAAGTATGTTATAGCTCTCTTAAGTTGTACATCATTAACGTGAATTCCAGCATCGATGACATTATCCTTACTGACGACCATATATTTTGTTTTTTTGATGTTAAGGTGGAGACCATAATTACTGCACTGTGCTACCACAGAATCCAATAGATATTGTAATTCCGTATCACTACTGGCAATCAGTACAGTGTCGTCTGCATATCGGAGATTATTTATCAGTTTCCCGTTTATCACAACTCCACCTTGTGTAGTACTAAGTGCCTCTTCAAACATCTTTTCTGAATAAATGTTAAAAATTAATGGTGAAAGAATACGTCCCTGTCTTACTCCACGTTGAATTTGAATCTCTTCTGTGTGATCACCGTCTACTCTAACTGTGGCTTTTTGATTCCAGTACAAGTTAGCAATGATTTTTAGATCTTTATCGTCAATATTAGTTGACCTTAGAACATCTAACATCTTAGTATGTGATACTTTGTCAAATGCTTTTTCGAAATCAAGAAAACATAGGTACACATCAGCATTTACATCTCTACTCCTCTGTACTAATACCTGCAACCCAAACAGGGCCTCTCGTGTACCTAGTCCATTTCTAAAGCCAAATTGAGTTTCGACCAAATATTCTTCGATTCTTCTTGTATACAGACATATTAATCAGATATCGAAACTTGATTATTTTCTATAATCATTTTTATATAATATCGAAACTTTCCATATACCCGGAAAATGTCTGTATCTAGAGCGTACACCTATCGAAATCTTTACCATTACAAACTCACGTAGAATACGTGATTGGAACAACATCGGCACGAGAAAGAAAAAATAAGGCTTTCTATGAAGATAATATGACAACGCTTACAGTATGACGGATAACCATTTTAGTTTGGCTTTTTTTCAAATATGGCGGTAAAAGTCGGCAGTTTTAATCGTGTTGTTTACTATAACACTTGTTCAAGTGAAAGCATTACAGAATGAATCAAATATTTCTCACATTTGCATTTGAACAGACGCTAGTTGATGATTTTAGGTAGATGAAATAGAAACTGTTGGCCTGATTATTATCTTAACGTTGTAGTCGTTAATTTAGTTTGTTATAATTTTTGTAAGGCGTCATATTATAATTCAAATAATGTAGAGCAGATTAAGCAATTACTTTAAAAAAGGATGACTCAAACTAATTTGTTGTTTCTTTTTTTTAAACGCTTTTCTTTACTTCAATAGTTTGCATCAACTTTTTAGACGTTAATTTGACTGACGTTTCTTCAATGCAAATGAATGAAAATTTGCAGACATGCATTCGCGGGAACAATACACGAATAGTCAATAAATTTTTTTTATGTTTAATAATTATTGTTTAAATAAAAAAAAAACGATTTTAATGGAAAATGCTTAAATTATCTTTTTTTCTACAATGTAGAAACTTGAAACTTTTACGGATTGTAGCTAATGATATGGACTATACCTAATTTCACTTCTTAGGTTAATTGTTTACGTTATGCTTCATAAATAAACAATAAAGTTTCAAATTTTGAATTGACATATTTGTTTATACAGAGAGAGTCTGTAATTTGGAATAAATTCAATAATTAAAATACTAATTGATTTTTTTGAAAAAAGCTTAGACCCGTCGATTAGTATTTCAAATTGTCATTTTTGACGTACAATAATTATGTATATAGGGTGTCCCAATTTAGAGATATGACGTCATCGTTGATTTTCTTAAATGGTAACACTGTCATTTTGATAACTAATTTGATAGGGTGTGCAAAGTTATACACATCTGCAATATTTCAAATTTTTATTCCCTACCATTTACAAGATAATAAAAAATAACAAAGTTATGAAAAACAAAAATAATCAAATAATAATAATTGAATTTAATTATTTCAATTAAGCAAATGCTCATAATGTTGCCCTCAATTATTGTCAAATTGTCAATGGGCAACGTTATGCGTATGAGCATTTGCTTAATTGAAATAATTAAATTCAATTATTATTATTTGATTATTTGTTTTTCATAACTTTGTTATTTTTTATTATCTTGTAAATGGTAGGGAATAAAAATTTGAAATTTTGCAGCTGTGTATAACTTTACACACCCTATCAAAATAGCTATCAAAATGACAGTGTTGCCATTTAAGAAAATCAACGATGACGTCATATCTCTAAAGTCGGTCACCCTGTATACATTATTATTGTACGTCAAAAATGACAATTTGAAATACTAAACGAAGGGTCTAAGTGTTTTTCAAAAAAATCAATTAGTATATTAATTATTGAATTTATTCCAAATTGCAGACATAACTTTGTTATTTTCTATTATCTTGTAAACGGTAAAAAATAAAAATTTGATATTTTGCAGTTGTGTATAACTTTACACACCCTATCAAAATAGCTATCAAAATGACAGTGTTGCCATTTAAGAAAATCAATGATGACGTCATATCTCTAAATTGGGACACCCTGTATACATTATTATTGTATGTCAAAAAGGACAATTTGAAATACTAATCGACGGGTCTGAGCATTTTTCAAAAAAACAATTGGTATTTGAGATATTGAATTTATTCCAAATTACAGACTCTCTCTGTATATAAATCGGCGTTTATTCGTGTCAAATTTCAATACGATACGAAACAAAACTTCAACCAAAACTCGAATTCAAAAAATTCGTGTTTTAATCGTAGTCTTAGAAAAACCACCGGTAGAGACGTTTTGTGCTACAATTAACATTAGAAATTCGTTTTGTCGTATTAATTAATTAAACGCTTTTCTTTAGTTCAAGCGTTTGGGTAAAATCTTTGGACGTTAATTTGACTGCCTTTTCTTCAATGAAAATGACTAAAAATTTGCAGACTTATTATGCATTCGCGGGAACAATACACGAATAGTCAATAAAATTTTTTTTTGTTTATTAATTGTTTAAATAAAAAAAAACGATTTTAACGGAAAATGCTTAAATTCTCTTGTTTTTTTTACAATGAAGAAACTTGAAACTTTTACAGATTGTAGCTAATTATGTGAACTATACATAATTTAATTTTTTACGTTAATTGTTTACGTTATGCTTTATAAATAAACAATAAAGTTTCAATTTTTTTGCCGATTCCGACTACTTTTCATGTTTGTATATCATACACAACATACACAACAATACACGAATAGTCAATAAAATTTTTTTGTTTATTAACTGTTTAAATAAAAAAAACGATTTTAACGGAAAATGCTTAAATTCTCTTGTTTTTTTACAATGAAGAAACTTGAAACTTTTACAGATTGTAGCTAATTATGTGAACTATATATAATTTCATTTTTTACGTTAATTGTTTACGTTATGCTTCATAAGTAAACAATAAAGTTTCAATTTTTTTGTTGATTCCGACTACTTTTCATGTTTGTACATCATTTATGTTTTATACATATTTTAATAAACATGACGATATATTTTAATGTTTGAAAAGTGTAAGACTAAAAAGTAAAAAATAAAAAACAATGAAAAAAATATTTTTAAAAAACGCTTTTTAGTTACGAGTGACTAAAATTAAACATATTATAAAAAAATCAACTAAAAAGCAAAAAATTAAAAAGATTGAAAAAATCTAACACATTCGTTAAAGAAAAGCGTGGTGCGAAAACCGTTTATTCGATGAAGAAGCGCCAAGCTTTTCTTTGACGAATGTGTTAGATTTTTTCAATTTTTTTGATTTTTTGATTTTTGGTTGATTTTTTTATCATATATTTAATTTTAGTCACTCGTAACTAAAGAAAAGCGTTTCTTAAAAATATTTTTTTCATATTTTTTTATTTTGTATTGAACTTACAAAAAATTTCAGGAGACGAGGCCCATCCTGGGCACATCAGCGACGTAACAACCCCCGAATAGTAATACTGACCTCCTTTCTTCAAATTTTTTCAAATCACATCATTGTTCACCACTTCGAAGTGAACTTTACAAAATGTATTTTCCTTGTTCAATAATCGATTTTCATTTCGATATCATCACTTTAGTTCATAACATTTGCTAACACTCAGACAAATCGAATGCAATAAGTTTCATTGAGGGTCATCAAACTGCGAAAAATTGGTAGGTTTTGGATTTTTTACTTCTTCCTTGCCTCGCCTTCTTGTAAACGTAATAATGCAACAATATCACATTTCTCTATGATTAAAAAATATTCGTTAAGGACCATTAGGAACATCTGCCAATTTTGATTTTCGTTTAGTCGGTTCTTTTACTTTTTAAAGGATTCTTTTCTTGGGCGCGTTTTAAAAATTTATCGACAGGTGTGACAGGACAGACAGATTGAATAGAATCGATTTTCGTTAACGACCTGCGGCAATCAAAGACCTAGAATAAAATCAGTGATCAGCAGCACAGCAGCGGCAGAGAAATCTCCTCGAGAAGAAAGTGTAGAAAGAACTCTCCCTGGCCTCCGGTAGAATAGCGTAGCCGACGATGCCGTGCCGGCTTGTCTGCCGGTGAGTCGACGATACAAAAAAAACTGGTAGAGATGAGACTGACTATAGACTATATTAAATTTATAACTACAAAATGTAACCACCAGTAACTACAAAGATCACCACGTATTTGATATAATGAGCCACGTATTCAAGGCATTCCTAAGTAATTGACAGGTGGAATTATAATAAATGTGAAATGAAGACAGAACTCGGTTCGGTTTCAAAAACCACTAGAAAAGAAGACCACTGGTTTCACATACGAGAAGAACTTTTTTTGTTTTGCATGCAGTTCATCAACAGTCCGTTTTAAGTCCACTGCAGGACATAGGCTCTCCAAGTTGGTATCTGGAGTGTACGGTATTGTGACCTATCTAGAGTGTATATAGAATATCATCTATTCATTGCGTAGGTGGTCTTCCTTCGTTTCGTTTATCTGTTCTTGGTCACCATTCAGTTAACTTGCGTGTCCATCTTCCATCCTTTACCCTTGTCATGTGGCCAGCTTAACTCCATTTCAATCTGCAAGCTCTCTCCTCAACATCTGTAAGTCTTGTACTGTTGCACAAGTCTTCTTTTGTGATCTTTATTAACAAATTCTACTTCGTCTTTACGCATTTTAAAATTTTTACTCGTCATGTATTTTATTTTGGGAATATTTTTATTTTTACACCGATATCTCTGTAGACTCTTTCCAGCTCTTCAAACATGATATTGATTTCTCCTATAGGTCATCTCCTATCAAAATTACGTCACCAGCATAACTCAGGTAGTGCAGTTTTTACCCGTTACCACTTATCCCTTTCTGATCCCAATCAATGTTTTAAAATCACGTTCCAGTTCCAAAGCAGTTGTAAAAAGCATTGGTGGTAGTGTGTCACCCTATCTTAATTTTTATTTCATTACTGTTTTCGCGTAACTTTATTACGTTTGTCGCATTTCTATTAATATTGTAAAATAATCTGGAGTAACGGCTGTCAATGCGATTTTCATTAATTTAATGCTTTATTTACACTATCTAGTTTACCGAGTCAAATGCTTTGTGAAACTCTAGAAATACTAATACCAGAGGTCTGTTGTATTCTATGAATTTTTTAATGAGTTGTTTTATCGTTTCGTTGTTTTATCGATCGAAAATCTTCTAAGCCAGTTTTATTTTCTTTTTTATGTAGGAGAATCATTACAGCCTTATTATATTTAGACGGGATCAACTTTTCTCGTAAGCATAAATTAAAAAGTTCGTGTATTTTAAAAATCAGGGTCTTGCTACCATTTTTGAGGAACATGATAACTAGTGCATCATCTCCTGGTGATTTATTGTCTTTAATTTTATCCATTGCTGGTCTGATTTCACTAGTTGTCAAATCAGTCAAACTACTGTTCGTAAATACTTAAAAAAAGAAAAATGGCATCTCTATAAAGCACAGTTGGTACAGGAAATGAATGAAGACGGTCCAGATCGCACAATGAAGTTCTGTGTCATAATGTTAAGTAGATTTAACATTAATCCTATTTTTTTAACCAAATCCTTTTTTCTGATAAGGATAAGGCTACTTTCCATTTAAATGGCACGGTCAATAAACAAAACTACAGTTACTTGTAAGTTGAAAATGTGTGGGCAGGAATTATTAAAAATACCATTATTGCATTTTATTTTTGGGATACAACCATAAAAAGTGATGAATAATGGGCATTTTTAGAATTTGAGTTAATTCCAAAATTAGACAGACTCTTTCGTGATGATATAAATCCTCATCTCCTGAACAGATTAGTTTGGCTTCAGCAAGATAGAGCACCTTCTTCAAGGCCTTCGTGAATTTCTCGACGATACATTTCCAAATCGTTGGATTGGTAGAAGAGGAGCTACCGAATGGCCAGCAAGATTCCTGTATTTGACACCTCTAGATTATCTTTTATGGGATTATTTAGAGTGTATGTAAATAGACCACAGACTACCCAATAACTAGAAAACAGAATTACAGAAGAGATAGCACTAATTTCTCCTGAAACGACTAGAACATTCCTAAATGAATTGTCATTCAGGATGGATTTCTTTTTCCAAAGACAAGCCTTAAAAACCACTTTTATTTTTCTAGCTGCTTTCTTAAGACTAATATAAAAATCTGTTTTGAAAAATAATTATCCATTTCTTTTACTAACTAATTTTTCTTTCATAACTTTTAGATATTTTATAATGTTACATTATACGCCATGTTGTTAGAAAAGTTGCTTCCTTCTCTATAACTCGTTAACGAATTAGTATCAAGGTTCGGCTAATGATCAAGGTCTTGTTTCTTTCTCTCACACATTGTAATGAAATATATTTGCCTAACGGTTGTTTTCTATTATAAGAAGCGGACAATTACACCTACCAAAAAAAAACTAGATCACTTGCATTTTCAATCATTTTCTTATTCATTAATAGAAGACTAAAGAAGTGAATTTCAATTTATACAGGGTGTCCAGAAACTCTACCGACAAACGAAAAAGAGGAGATTCCTCAGATAATTTTAAGACAATTTAACCCAATTCATTCAGTCCGAAAATACTTCCTAAGGGAGCTAGAGCTCTTTGAAGATAGCGTTTTGGAATTAGATTTTCTTAAATATCTCCAGAACCCTTCTATTTAGAAAAACGAAAACTGGTACGATTATTTAGCTACTAAAAGTACACCGACTCCATCAATTACCAATTTCTAGTACCGGTCATAGACGCCCATTTTGGGTAGAGCGACGGTTATTTTATCGCATAACTGTTTTGTCTTTACCTTTTAAGCATTTTTGACACTGTATTATTATATTGTGAGGTATTCTAGTACTAAAAGTTACTCTTGATTTAAGTCAGTACGATGCACCATTTTCTAGAAAAATCAATTTGAAAATTTTTCGTTTTTTCAATTTTAAAAAAATTTAAAAAAAAATTAAATAAGAACGGTGTATTTTACCGACTTAACCCTCGCAGGACCAACCTTTTAGTAGAAACAGCTAGGACCAAGGAGGGTCAATAAATGTCCACACATAAATTAATTAAAAACGTGCTTCTTTATTTAAACTAATTTAAAAATAACAATTTTATATTATTCCTAGACGTTAATGGAACAGTTAAAAGATACGAATTTATAATTTACCCGGAGTCTTCGGTTTCAGTTGAATTGGCATCATTGTAGGATACAGAAACAATTTTGACTTCTTGCTGTGGTTACCGCATACATACTTGCATTTTGAACAAACTATTTTTGCCCACTTATTGCCCTTTTTTCTTTTATATTTTGCTAATTTGAGACATGAATGATATCGTCCCCTTCCATTTTGGGATGGTATTGAAGGTATTCAAGGGGATTATTTATAGTCCACTATCAAGTTTTTTATACAAGTATGAGGAAATTAATTAAATTATAGAAATGCTAATTATGCCATCTAATAGGGCAGTAGTACGCCGACAACTACTAATTATTTTAGATTTTTAGGAACAAAGGTATTTAGAAAATCGGATGTAATGCAATGTTGTGGATACTTTTTAACCCTCCTTGGTCCTTCTAGGGTTAAAGCAAGAGTAGCTTTTAGTACTAGAATACCTCATAATTTAATAATCCAGTGTCAGAAATGCTTTAGCGTTAAAGACAAAAAAGTTATGTGATCAAATAACCGTTTTCCTACTCAAAACGGACGCCTATGACCGGTACTAGAAATTCGCAATTAATGGGATCCGATCGATGTATCTTTAGAAGATAAATATGTGTACGAGTTTTCGTTTTTTTTTAATAGAAGCGTTCTGAAGCTATTAAAAAAAACTATTTACAAAACGCCATCTTTAAAGAGCTCTAGCTCCCTTAGGAAGCGTTTTCGGACTAGGTGAATTGGGCTAAATTATCTTCAAATTATCTGAGGAATCTCAGGTTCTCGTTTGTCGGGAGATAGTCCAGAGAAATAAGATTTTTCTCGTGACACATCCCCCTCCAGGCCGAAACCAAATTTTTTAAGTAGTATGGACATCTATATTATTAACCTATATGTTTCCTGCAGCCGATTTTGATGATATACATAGTTATAAACAAATGAAGATCAAAAAATGGTAAATTATCGCTTTTTTCGTCTATTACCAAAAAGTTAAGCACTTTAAACAAATTTGAGAGTAATAAACTCATAAACTGTATAAAAAACTTCAATATGGCGTTCGCTGAATATGTCCATCCTTATTGGTTGCTTAGAAAATTACAAAATAAATCATAAATTTTGAGTTTTTATAAATATTCATAACTTAGGTAAAAATTAACTTAAAACCTTCTTTTTACACGGAATGCCGAGACTTCTTGTACTTAAATTATATTTTAAATTTCAAAGCAATTGGTCAAATAGTTTAAAAGTTATTTAATTTGTTTATCCTAAATTCATTTTTTTTGCAACACTATAAGTCAGAAAATTATGAGGTTACAGTAATACTTCGGACAGTTTATGAAAGAAGAACATTTATACTATTACCTTAATTAAAAATAAATGACAAAAAATAATTTTAAACAGTGTAAAATTATTTTGCAAAAATATGTCGATTTTTTGCTTACTTATAAACAATTAGAATAACTTTTTAACCGTTACCCGTAGAAAAATTATTTTTTCATATTTAGAAAGATTGAATTTTTATACATATTTAGAAAGAAAAACAACTGCCCTAGGACAATTAGGGACAAAGTTAGCCCCCCCATTTTTTTAATTCACATGTTTTTGCAAAATTATTTTGCAATATTTATAATTATTTTTTGTCATTTTTTTTGAATTAAATTAATGCTGTAAATTTTCTTCTTTCATAAACTATCCAAAATATTACTGTAACTTCATTATTTTCTGACTTACAGTGTTGCAAAAAAAACTAATTTTGGATAAACAAATTAAATAACTTTTAAACTATTTGACCAATTGCTTTGAAATTTAGGGTATGATTTAAGAACCATAAGTCTCAGCATTCCGTGTAACAAGAAGGTTCTAAGTTAATTTTTCCATAAGTTATGAATATTTATAAGAACTCAAAATTTATGATTTATTTTGCAATTTTCTAAGCAACCAATAAGGATAGACATATTCAGCGAACGCCATATTGAAGTTTTTTATACGTTTTATGAGTTTCTTACTCTCAAATTTGTTTAAAATTCCTAGATTTTTAGTAATAGACGAAAAAAGCGAAAATTTACCGTTTTTTGATCTTCATTTGTTTATAACTATGTATATCATCAAAATCGGCTGCAGGAAACATATAGGTTATTATTATAGATGACCATACTACTCGAAAAATTTGGTTTCGGCCTGGAGGGGGTTGTGTCACCAACAGGATATTTTTTTCCCTTATTTCTCTGAACTAAGAGTTTCTGGACACCCTGTATAAAATTTTAATAAAGTTTGTGCTTAAACTTGCAAATACGGAAAATATCTATGGAAATATATATGGAAAATATGGAAATGGAAACGTTAAACCATAATTAGTGACATAAGAAATATTCTTCTTCTTCTTCTTCTTAAAGTGCCCTCTCCTCAATGGAGGTAGGCTACTACAATTGCAAATTCGTTTCTGTCTTCAGCTGTTCTTATTAGCTGTCCAAAATTTAGACCTGTCCCAGCTAACATTGTTCGTATATATGACGTCAAACAAACGTCAACATTTTGGGAGAAGTTACGTCAAAAGTTACATCAAATTTTACCTAAAATATACGTATAAAAGTCACAGCGATGTTACGTAACAGTTTTACGTATTTTCTACGTAACCTTTTTAACGTCACAAAAACGTCACTTTATAGTTGAATTTTCGGTATAAATAATATAAAGGGCTTTTCATCGATTGTCATTTGTTTCGAGCTACTGTCATGTGTTACATAATATTAATATATCTACGTCATACGTCTTTGCTTCGTATCATTGGTATATGCCAATAACGTATGACGTAGATATATTAATATTATGTGACACATGACAGAAGCTCGAAACAAATGACTGTGAATGAAAAGCCTTATAAATAAGACCTTAAAATTATTGTGTAAATAAAACCACATACATGATGCTAACACATTTAATAAATATTTGAAATAAACATTTATTATATGTTTGACTTTTATGTGAGAGGTATAGTATTTTTACTACAAAAGCGATATTACGTAGGTCAAAATTTTTGACGTAAGGGAACTGTCAAAACATTAGAATGTGACTTTTCATTATTGCCATGTTTATAATAAACATGACAATAATGAAAAGTCACATTCTAATGTTTTGACAGTTCTCTTACGTCAAAAATTTTGACCTACGTAATATCGCTTTTGTAGTAAAAATACTATATACCCTATTCCACGAACATACGCCTGTTTTGGATTACTCTGACAACGAATATTTTACTCTGCAAAATAAGAAGAACGAAAGTAAATTGCAAATTACATTGTTGTTTATTGGAATAATTATTAGCGCCATTTACTTTTGTACTTCTTATGTTGCACAGTAAAATATTCGTTGTCGAAGTAATCCAAAACAGGCGTATGTTCGTGGAATGGCCCATAGCTACTTTATCTAATACATCAACATACCCTTTAAGTAATCTTCATTCTTAAAGTGTAAACTGCACACTTTCATAATATAACGACTAGGCTCCTTTCCCATATTTAGAAGATATTTCCATACATTTCTTTTTTCAACTAAACTGCCATTGAATAGAATTCTATCTTGTTTATGCTTTTTAGGGAAAGAATGAAACGACAAATTACTATTACGCTTTATCCAAGAATCACATTGAGGCACACACCATGCATAATTCGATTTTTTTTTGCCATAACTCAATAAAAACCAACACGATTTTAAGCACGGAAATGTAAGGTTATGTATTAATGTCTATTTGAAAGGTTCGAAATAAATACGCGATGGCGCTGCAATCTTAAACGAGATTGTCACGGTGGCAATGCCAACAAAAAGCCACGTTTTAGGGACGAATAAATTCATACGTGTTAAATACGTACCAAAGAGCCACGTTTCAGAAACGAATAAATGCATACGTATAATATACGTGTTAAAATTTCGTATCAGTAACGTCATTTTTGATACGTAACAATACAAAAAAACCTAAATTTAACGTTAAGGTAACGTTATCTTGCTAGCTGGGGTCCATTGTCGGATATTTTTGAGCCACGACAGTATTTTCTTTCCTAGTCCTCTCTTTCCCTCGATCTTTCCTTTCACTGTAAGTTGAGCATATTGGCACTTATTATTTCTCAGTATTTCTCAGTTCACTAGGTATGATGTTTTTTCACCTTTCACTGTGTTGAAAAGTTGTCTTTCCTTGCCTATTCTATGCAGCATTTCTTCGTTTGATGTCCATGAAATTTTTAGGATTCTCCGGTATATCCACATTTCAAAGGCCTCCAATTTATTTACGGTTGATGTTTTAAGGGTCCAAGTCTCAACTGCATAGAAAAGAGTCAACCAGACGTAGCATAGCAGTTTTTTGAGTTTTTCGCAAGATTTTCTGGCCTGTTCTACTCTTGATCTTATTTCTAGCTTGATCTGTTCTAAAATGTGCCCATTTATTGTGCAAGGTTGAGGTACGTTTTGGTTTTTCTGTTCGTTGTAGCATTTTTGCAAGATCCCTGTATTTGACACCTCTAGATCAGTGGTGTCATGGCAAAATTAGCAGTGCCGGAACGCACTTTCCTTAACTTTTTTACAAGTAAAATATTACTCTATGTTTTTTAATACAAGTTACGTCTGCATATTTTAAAATGTATATGCATTTGCTTAATTCAAAATATTTTATTTACAAAATCTAAATTCTCTATTTTTTTTTCTTTTCTGAACCAGTGTCGGATATGTAGCATTTTTGCGCGAGAACTAGTAAATTGAAGAGGGCTTCTCTCGTTCCCATGCTGGCTCTGAATCCAAACTGATCGTCTCCGATGATTGTTTCGCACTTTCTTTAGATTTGATTAGGTAAAGCTTTTAATAGAAAAACATTATGACACTAAATTTTTAGTGGTTGGTGGTAGTTTTATAGCAGTGAACATTTGGTAAAACTTATAATTTCGACGAGCTACCTCACACCAAAAAAGAAGGCTCTGAGAAAGCTCCGTTTCGAGTACGAGATGGTACACCTTTTTTATTGACCTTCCACAAAATGCCAGTTCAAAAATAGTGCCCAATAATTTTTAGATTTTTAAATGTTTGGTTTTCTGGGGTATCATCCTTCCCTGCCTCCCTTTCCATTCTGTTCCATTCCGTTAGGATAAAATAAATTATTATAATGTAGGAGTAGATATAACTTCATTCTATTCAAATATATTAGTCACCCAACAATAATTTTATAATAATGTAGTTTTTTAACGAACATTTTAATTTATATGCGTCACCTAACTGTACTTACCTGGTGATTAAGGACGTAACATAACTGTCTTAATGCGAGACACAGATTTGAAACAATTCAAAGCATTACACTTTTCACTTTTTGTCTGTGTTTAATATAGACATTGTCAGATTTTATGACTTAGATATAACACATTGTTATACAATTAAAAATTTCAGGACAGTCAATAATTATGATTTATCTAAAAACTTTAGAACCCATTCTTTTTGTAGGTACCAAGGTAGTACAAGTACAAGAAATACAATGTTAATTTTTTTATATACAGTATTTAAAAATAACATATACAATTTTTTATTAAAAATATTGGTTGGCGTTTAACCAGTGGAGTAACCATACTATCTGAGGTCCATGGCAAATTCATTGGATGGGGCTCAAAGACAGGGCCTATTTTACCACTAGGTCCGTGAGGTGGTGCCTCGGTCTCGTATTTGAATGGGGGCCGGAAAGATCACCAAAAAAAAATTATTGCAATAATAAAATAAATTTTCAAAATTCTTTCATTTTAAGAAGAGGAAATGATAACAATAAGAGTTATATTCATAAACCAAAAACCGTTCTTATCAATTTTTTAAAAGGACATGAAATAGGTAATAATATACACATACAGATTTACAACTTTTTCCATTGAGCTCAGGATGTCAGGAAAAAGGTGTACTATAGAAAAATGGGTGGAAATGCATAGTTGCATTTTAAAGTACATAAAAGGCATCCAAAATTGTACAACACAATTGTACAACACAATGCAAAAAGTTTTTAAATGCTGTTTTTTAAAATCGATTTATTCACGTGTTTTTAGTGCTAAATGCACTGGTGTATATTGTTCACAGACAATAGTGAAACAGTAGACTTGAAAACTATTACCGAATATGAGAACGATATCGATGTTGATGATTTAGTGGAAATGGCACATTTTAAATAGATGCGTCCTGAAATTTCAATATTTTGATACCATTGCGCCAACTCTGAATTTTGCTTAATTAGGGCGTTAATTGTAATTAAAGTTTATCAAAATCGCATTTTGAAGTCCATAAAACTGACATTTATAAATAATATTAGTCTAGCGGCTTTTGAAATCAGTCTATTCACCACTAGCTTAAGCCGATTAGATGCGGTACAACTAACCAAAGTATACCTACTTTATTATCAATGATAATAGGAAAAGATAATAGTAAGCCTCTGCCTTAATCCCTCGAGAAAGATTTATGGAGTAAGCGAATCACAAGATCTTTTTTCTCTCTTGGACACACGTACATTCCTATTTGATTTTTATTTATTTTGATTTAGTTTTCTCAATTTACGCTCTTGTTAATCAAAATTCA
This sequence comes from Diabrotica virgifera virgifera, assembly GCF_917563875.1. Classification (NCBI taxonomy): domain Eukaryota; kingdom Metazoa; phylum Arthropoda; class Insecta; order Coleoptera; family Chrysomelidae; genus Diabrotica; species Diabrotica virgifera. Next base: position 3,535,896 of record NC_065444.1, on the reverse strand, counting down.
GAGTTGGCGCAATGATATGAAATTATTGTAATTTCAAATCGAATCTATTCATGTAAATTTTATTTCATTTGAGTGACATTATATTTTCCATAAGATGTGTGCAGTCTCCTTTGTAGACTTATTGTTAAGTCCGTCCTGTTCGGACATTTTTAAATGACACACATTGCACCATATTGAGCAAGTAATGAACTACAAAATTTGTCACTTAATGACAACCTTTTTAAAAAACAAAATAAATATGCAGGTACATAACCGTTAACAATAGGTGACCGGTCACACTACTCAACTCGAAACAAAAAACACCTTCGACAAAGAATATCCGCTTTAACAAAATTTATCCATAATCACTTCAGTCTCATAAAATCCCTCACACAGACCCCCACAATAGAAATGTGTACACAACAATACACAATATAAGTGAAAAACATTTTTTACTCATAAGGACACATTACATACAAGTTACTGTATTCAAAATGTAGTGCAACTTTTAAATTCTTGTAAAATGTCATTTTTATCAACTCTATTTCGGTGTTTTTGTTTGTGTTTCGTGATAAATCGCGGCTCGTGGGATCCAAATAGTGTTGGTGCCATTGATCAAAAACGGCTCAAAGAGAAGTTTGAAAATAAGGATACTAAGAAGAAGGAAGCAGCACTGAAGAAACCGGAGTGGCTGAAGGAATGGACTATCAGCAAAGGATGGGTACATAATAAAAGTCATCTTTTAGAGTTGGGTAGGAAGAGAGTGTAAAGTTTCAAATTAAGAGCACCACTTCATTTTCTGTATCTTTCTCAAGCTGAAACTGTTCCTTTTTCTAACTTTTCTTTTGTTTTTTATAATTAACGATTCTTTCTTGTGGCATGTTTTATATTGACTACTATATTTGTCTAGGAATAAAGAAAAAATACCAGAATTGTAATTTAAGCTATATAGTTTTGACGTTTCGGTTTATTATTCTTCTTCTCTTTCTTCTTCTTCCTCTTTATAAGCAAGTCCGCTTGTTTATTGGCGGGTTGATACTTTTAAGGAAGGTTGTCACTCCATGTTTTCCGCGGTTGGCCGATACTTCTTCTACCGATTGGTGATTTATCTCCTGCTATTTTGACCACATGTGTCTCCCCCATTCTTCTTGTGCTGGTCTATTATACTCTAATAATTGCTCAGTAATTTGCTTTATGATGAATATTGTATCTGTGTACAATCCTACAATACGAAAATCCTATTTTTAACCTGCTAAACTTAATCTCTGATTAATTTATTCCTTCGTTTCATTAGATATTTGGACTCTCACTTGTAGTCCTGTCGCCAGTGGGGGTACAACGGCCTCCTTAATTCAGATGGACTTACCCAAGTTTTTTTATGTATTTTGGCCAGTAGAACACGAATTTTTTGGGTAACAGTTGATCCGGATGTCGATAAGATTGTTATAAACAAAGAACTTGAGGAATCACATAACAGCGATTTTTCGCAAAACAAAACATTTTTTTATATTTTTTGGGATCATTCTAAGCAAAAAATGTTTTTACAAGTTTTTTCGTAGGATGCATAGTTTTCGACATAAATGCGGTTGAACTTTCAAAAAATCGAAAAATTGCAATTTTTGAACCCGAATAACTTTTGATTGAAAAATAAACTAGCAATTCTACTTACCGCATTTGAAAGTTCAAGTCAAATTCTATCGGTTTTGATTACTTTCATTGCTAAATATTAATTTTTTTATTGTTTAACAAAGCTATAAACACATAGTGATTGAATGATGTTTTCAATGCATTTCTCATTTGAAATCCAACGAGTAGGCGCGCATACAGACGATTTCTACGTAGATTACGTACATTAAAACGCATGCATTGGGCACGTGAAACACTATGTGTTTATGGCTTTGTTTAACAAATAAAAACTTAATTTTTAGCAATGCAAATAACCAAAACCGATAGAATTTGACTTGAACTTTCAAATGCAGTAAGCAGAATTGCTATTTAATTTTTTAATCAAAAGTTATTCGGGTTCAAAAATTGCACTTTTTCGATTTTTTGAAAGTTCAACCGCGTTCAATCTCGAAAACTATGCATCCTACGAAAATACTTGTAAGACCATTTTTTACAAAAAATGTTTTGTTTTGCGAAAAATCGCTGCTTTGTAATTCCTCAAGTTCTTTGTCTATAACAATCTTATCGACATCCGGATCAACTCTTACCCAAAAAATTCGTATTCTGCGGGTCAAAATATATAAAAAAAAAATTGGGTAAGTCCATCTGAATTAAGGAGCCCGTTGTATCCCCCCTGGCGACAGGACTATTGTACTTTTCCTGTGATCGTATGTCCTTGTATGTACTTTCTATAATTCTGATTAATGGTTTAGGTACTACTAATTGCTCCAGACCAACAGAAATCAAGTATAGTTCGTCTCTTTCTATTTTGCTTTGTATTATATTTCGTAATAGATACGTTCATGTTGTCATTTGTCTATGTGGCCTAAATCCTGGTCTTCTTCCAGTTTTGGTTTAACTTACTAGTACATTCTTTCACGGTTTTTGCTCTAAATTTTAAAGAACCGCTTGGATTGACATGATATTTGGCATACGTATAGCTTACATGTCAAAGAAAAAAAGTGATATTGTGCCGATGTGTGCCTTTGCCCTGGGGGTGACTTTCACCCCCTTTTGGGGGTGAAAAAATATATGTCCAAAATAAGTCCGGAAATAAGTAAACTGATTAATTTTAAGTAACTTTTGTTCTATAGAGCTTTTTCGCCAAGTCAACACTTTTCGAGTTATTTGCGAGTAAATATGTTCATTTTTCAACAAAATAACCACATTTTTAGACGGTTTTTCGGAAATAACTCAAAAAGTAAGTATTTGGTCGAAAAAAACGTTCTTAGCAAAAATATAGCCTATAAAAAAGTAAAAAAAAAATGGTGTAAGCGTTAGGTCTCTGGATCTCGTAGAACCCGAGTTATAGCCAATGAAAAATATATTCATATTCACCAAATTTCAAATAGAATATTTCGACGTGAAATATCCAAAAAATTAAGCACTTTTTGGGGAAAACCCATTTTAACTTTTTTAAAGTGTTTAAAAAAATATTTATTTCTGTTTTTACAAAAAGCTTCTAGCATTAAATTTAAGCAAGGTACGCTCAAAATAAAGTTGGTCCCTTTTGTTGTTGCAAAAAAAATCGGGAAGACCACCCCCTAATTAGCAACTTAAATTAAATTAATCGCTACCGCTCCACAAATTATTTTACTTATGCTGTGTTTATGTGATCTGTAAGTTTCATCGATTCAAAGTGCTTATTTTCGAAAAAATTTGGTTTCAAAATAAAATTTTTAAAAATTTTAATTTTGAAAAATATGCTTTTTTTCAAAATACCTTAAAAATTGTTAGAGATACCAAAATCTCTAAAAACAAAAAAGTCAGGATTGGTTTTTTGAATATCACGTATTTTTTTGTTTTTCTGTTAGACAAAAATTGATTAAGATTTGGTGTTTCTAAATTTGCATACAACTCGTTCAACCCCTTTTAACTACAGCCCTTTCAATAATAAGGACTTTGAACAGATGAAACTTACAGATCATATAAACAATACATACACGAGTCAAGAAACTTGTGAAGTCGTAACGATTAAGTTCATTTAAGATACTAATTAGGGGGTGATTTTCTCGATTTTTTTTACCAAAACAAAATAAGACTAACTTTATTTTGAGTGTAACTTGTTTACTTTTGATGCTAGAAATTTTTTTACAAAACAAAAATAAAGCTTTTTTTAAACACTTTAAATAAGTTGTAATGAGTTTTCCCCGAAATGTGCTTCATTTTTGGTTATTTCACGTTAAAGTATTCCATTTGGAATTTGACGAATATGAACCTATTTTTCATTAGCTGTAACTCTGCTTCTACTAGGTATAGAGACGTGCTATATACACCATTTTTTTTAAATTTTTTACAGGCTATATTTTTGCTAAGAATGTTTTTCGACAAAATACTTAATATTTGAGTTATTTGCGAAAAACCGTCTAGAAGTGTGGGTATTTTGTTGAAAAAAATGAACATATTCACTGCCAAATAACTCGAAAAGTATTGACTTGGTGAAAAAACTCTATGGAACAAAAGTTACTTAAAATTAGCCAGTTTATCCATATCCTGACTTACTTTTGACGAATACTTTTTCACCCCCAAGAGGGGGTGAAAACCACCCCCAGGGCAAAAGCACATATCGGCACAATATCACTTTTTTTCTTTGACTTGTTAGCTATGTGTATGCGAAATTTCATGTCAATCCAAGCGGTTCTTTAAAACTTAGAGGTTTTGCAATATTGTACCGTTAAAGAACGGACTATACTCCCTGAATATTTTCTTTATTTATCAATGTATATAGTTTATAGCTAACTTGGACTAGGCATATTGCTTTGTAGTTTTCGCATTGGGTTTTGTCTCATGTATTTGTACGGTTAAATTTTCCCATTCCTCGAGCATCTTTTGATTTTTCCAAGCTTCTTTGCAAATTATCCACATCCATTCTTTTCCCTGTCCTCCCAGATACTTTATTATTTCTGGCGCAATTTTGTCCTCTCTACAAAGTTTTCCTGGTTTGATTCTATTTATGGCTTCATCCATTTCCGCTCTTGTTATCTCCGGTAAGTTCTCCATTACTTCGTCTGCGTCTAAATATCCATTTGTCAGTGTGCCCCAAATATTTCTGTATAATGTTTTTTCCAACATTTTAATATTTTTTCTCTGCTTTAAGTTGACGGTTTTTGTCTTTTATTGCTCTTATTTCCTTTCTCTTGTTGCCTTTTAAACTCATTATAATTCTATCAAATATCTTATAATTTAAAACTTTACACTTATTCATATAGGTAGAAAAAAATTATCAACAATGGACAATCAAAAATATGACGAACTATCAGATGATAGTTCTGTATCCTTGGAAAATGTTGAAGATCTGATCTCTATCAATAGCAACATTAATTTGACCGAAACTATACAAAAAGCTAACGTTGAAGAAGATTCTTCTACACAAGAAGACGAAATCAGCATCATGAGATCGACTAAAGCTAGAATCTCACAGATGTATAAGCAAGTCAACAAAAATTACAGAGATAACTTTCCTATTTGTGGAGATGTTTCCAACTCAAGTCAAGAACTGAGTCTTCCACAAATATATAAAGAAAGGCTATTAATGAACGAAGATCACTGTAACGTTTTCTCCGAACTATGGAAACATGTTAAACCTGTACAAAAGAAGAAGATCGATCTGAACGACTACAAATTTACTGTAAATAGTTTGTACCAAGATATACCTATTTTGAACTCCACCATGGAGAGACAAATGCGCAGTCAGAGATACATCAAGAGAAACAGTTTAGGAAGAAATATCGCTATATCGAATACTCTAAATGCAAAAACGAATCTTCTTGAAGACATTATCTATGAATGTTCCGACGAAAACAGCAATCAAAACTCTTTGACTAACATTTATTTTAATCCCATATACTCTCCATTGCCATTACGAAACCACCACACTCCGAATCCATCTCAATTGACTTTATATGATAGAAGAATGATCGAAGGCCATAGAAGGCTCAAACCAAAAACGGAGAAATATGTTATTAGACATATTAGAATAAGAATAATGCTGTCGTTGCGAATGGGGAAGATAGAGAAAGTAAACAAAAATGGTAAGATAAAAAAGAAGACGTTTTTTGGAATGCGCAGGTGTAAAAAAAGTTTTGACGATAATGAAAATGTAACAATGCGAGTGGCGAGAATTCATGATGAGCAGAGAAGAATTGGAAATGGAAAGACGTCAGTCAAAATTCAAAATATGAGGTATGCTTTTATTTCTGTCATTTTTTTTTAAATTGTTGTGGTAAATGACGAAAGCATTGTTCTCGCTTAGTTTATGGATATCATAATTCAGTTTAATTTTAAAAATGTAACAATACAAAACCAGAATAGAAAGGATTCCTTCCGTTAAGATAGACAAAATGGCTCCCAGAATTCAATTTTGTCGTTTTCTTACGTTAGCATTTTTTTGTATATGTCCATACCAGTGCAAGGTTCTATTTTCCAACTTTTTTGGAATTGATCATTCTACTCATTTTATTTCATATTTCCTCTGTTCTTATTCTGTTCCCTCTAGTGATCTTCTCATAAAGTCCAATTCGACTGTTCTTATTTTATTTCGTATTGTTGTCATACTACCGCTCCATAGATGTAATATTTAGCACTATGTACTGAAAGATCCTTTTTTTTCCTCTTTGGTTAGGGTGTTGTTCCAGATCACTCCATAGAGTGCTTTCGTGGCTTGTTTTCCCCGTGCTATTTTCAACGAAATCTTTTCGTTTATAAATTCGCAAAGTCTGTGTGTTATTGCGTCGCCTCTCCTGTAATACCTAGAGCCGATTTACCGATGGATTCTTATGTAGTTTTGTCTTCTGAATTCAAATCTGAAAACGGCATTTCGATATCTCGAACCATCTTCGAGATAACCGAAAGTCTAAAATGTGACGTCACAATACTTTTATTTTTTTCCGACACACTAAACGGCATCTGAAATCGTTGCTATTAGTAGGCTAGTTTTAATCTGAATTTTTTAAGCAAAGCATAGGATATTTGGTATTTACATTTAAGTTTGACACTTCGTGAATGTCAAACTAAATTTGAAATTAGCTATTAATTAAATATAAATGACATTTTATAGTGAATTTAATTAGGTATTATATAAAATAAATAAAATGTTTAAAAATACAATTTGAGAATATTTTGAAAGCAATAATGTATTAAAAACAAAGGTTTGTACGAGTATACGGCCTCCCCTTTAATGATAAATAGACTGTTCCATTTTTAGGCGAGCGGTAGCAACTCTTAAAATTACGTTATACCGACCACGAAAATCAACTTTAAGGTGAATGACTAATTTTGGTGATTCTTTATATTTTCGATACCGCTGAATCTGAATATGAAGTTTATTTTTATCTAGACTTGGTGGTACATGTTAAAAAATAAAATTTTATGCAAAAATGGGAAAAATCAATTTTGATGATTTTTCGACTTTACCTCGCTGTATCTTTGGTCGCTGTAAATATTTCCTTTTGAAAATTTTACTGTGTCATCTTTGAAGTATTTAAATAACAATGTGCTTTATTCAAACTGTTCAAACAAATTAAAAGAGGAGTTGTTAATTTTTAAACATTTTGTCGTCAGATTTCCTTAGTTTCATGTTTACTTAAAAAAGTTGAGTGACAAACTTTTTAGTATATAATTTTCACCAACACAGGAATAAAATATAATTCATGAAGAAGTTTTTTGGAAAATTTCAAGTCAAAGTATGCAATAAGAAAAAAGTTATGTGAGTTTATAGACGAGCGGCACTCTTAAAATAACGCTTATTTCTCAAGATACTAGACCACGGTGTGATGAATGGCTAATTTTCGTCTAACCTAAGGTTTCGATGGTGCTGAAAACGAAAATAAGGTTTATTTTAAATCATCATTGTCATTTATAACTCTTGCATTTTTAATTTGACGAAGAAAAGTTATTCCTCATAAAAAGCTCTTCATGGTCTAGATTTATGATGCAACCATCACATATAAAATTTTATTAATTTTATACGAGGTATATAAAAAATATGAATTTTGAGTAAAGTATCTTTATAGTTCACAACATTTAAATTAGAATAATATAATCGCGAATTGAAACATAATTTTTAATTCTAAACAACTTTTCGTAATATGTAGTAATTTTCCATATTATGAATTTAAATACGTAAATAAACAAAGTTTTCGTTATGATAATGCTCGCATTTTTAGCTTGTTATTTCTGCATCGTTCATTCAAGTACCATCTCGGCTTATCATTGACTCTGAATACTTAACAGTCTCTTCTAAACCTTAGTTCAAATCTGCAACCTCGAATCCAATACGTAAGTATTTATCTTGAGTCCCCATAGCTCATACTCTTCCTTTAATTTACTTCATATATTCATACTTATATTATTCTTATATCATAATAAATTCCAATCCTCTCTGTTTTGTACAAAAATAATCCCTCTATAGTTATCTGTTTACCTGTTGTCACCTGTTTTGAAAATGGAGGACATGTATGATAGATTCCACTCATCTGCAATCTTCCCTGCTTCAATTTCATTATTGTCACAGGGTCTTGTGAGATACATTGATAAGTGCGCTAATAACCGGCAAAATATCGTAAAAGACGGAAAACATATTAAGTTGTGAGACAAAAAGAAACTAGCAGACGTGGACAATTTAGCGATAGAAGCCTATAAATTTACATAATATTGACTGTTTCCCATCTTTAGACGTATCGGAAGAGTTTGGCAATTACCACTATGACAGTAACATTTTTAGTTGACATACTCCTCTGATACTTCTAAAGGTGGGAAACAATCAATATAATGTATATTTATAGGTTTTTATCGCTAAATTTCCCAACTCAACTAATTTCACCCCTTTTTACCTCAAAACTTAATATGTTTTCCATCTTTTGCATTATTTTGCCGGTTATTAGCGCGCTCATCACTATATACTCAGGTCCATTCAACTCCAATAATTTTGTGTAGTGATTTGTCCACTCTTTTGATGTAATTATTTGCATTTAATTTTTACTTCGTTTATTACTTCTGATGTTTTTTATTTTTTTTCCATGCTTTCGTTGATCTGTTATACCCTATACCCTGTCGTGTTTTCTATGTCACTGCATATTCTCTTCCAGTATTCATTATTCTCGAGCCTTATTCATTGCTTGACTTGTGGTCTGAGGGCGTCATAATATTCTTCTCGTGGTCCTGGGGTTTTATTGTTTATCCATTTACGAAACGTAGGTATCTTTTTTCCTTTTAATCATCTTTTCTAGTTGGTCACTGTATTTCTACAAATATTTATTCTGTATTTCTGTATCCTATTTTGTAGCCTATTCTGATATATTGTTCGAATACTGAATTGTTGTAGAAATTATACTTTATACCTACCTCGTATTTGCAATTTTTTGCACCTCCTTTAGAACTTTTTATATCCTTTACTGCAGCGGTGGTACGTATAGTGCGGCAGATTCGTTCAAATATTATAAGAATTGTGCATTTAATGATAGAAGCATATAATTTAGAACACATATACTACACATATAAATCTTCAAAACTAGATATGAGGCCATCTCAGATTTTGCCTTTTACAAAAATCGCAGGCATTCAAAATGGCAACTATACATATGTGGCTAATAGCGCGATAACTTTTGAATGAAAAGTCCGATTTTAACCAAATTTGGTATATGGGTTCTTCTCTTGATGTATAAGATCGAGCTCCTGAAACGGAAAAATCGATTTAACAGAAGTTGTGTTTTTCCTGATTTTTTATGTAAAAATATGTTGTTTTTTTTCAATTCTTTCACCCTGTATATAATAATTTTCAAAAAGGTAATACCGGCATTGAAAAGAGCGTAAAAATATTTTTTAGGAAATATTTTGAACTTTTAGTTATGTTAATTACCATGTAATAAATGCATAACTTATCTTCACATGTACCTATGTGCGGCAGATTCGAGCAAATATTATAAGAATTATTGTGCATTTAATGGTAGAAGCATATAATTTGGAGCACATATACTACACATACAAAGGATCAAATTTAGATATGATGCCATCTTAGATTTTGTCTTTTACAAAAAGGCGGGCATTCAAAATGGCGACTATATATATGTGACTAATAGTATAATAAGCTGTCGAATGAAAGTTCATTACCCAACGATCTTATTAAGGTGAGAAATTTGACCTTGCACTTCCAGTTTTAGAGTTGAAACTTGAAGTACTATTTTAAAGTCGCCCAATAAATATTATAAACGACTTATTATTGGACGCGCTTTAGCAAGACGAAAACCATTATATTTTTCCGGCTTTGTGCAAGTCTGTCCGTTCGTCTGTCTATCGAATATAACTCCTACGTTATTAAAACACTCAACTCCGATAGCAAGATAATATAGCAGGAGACCTGAAAGCTACGGGCGTGGAGAACTGGACAGAGATTGTCTAAGACAGAGAAGAGTGAAGGCATGCTGTCGAGTGGGCTAAAACCCACGAAGGGTTGTAACGCCACGTAGTACGTAGTAGGTATGAGGTGTCGAATTAAGGATGGTATTAAAGCTGAGAAATTGGACTTCACACTTCCGGTTGCAGAGTTGAAACTGGAAGTAGTGTTTTAAAGCCGCCGAAATAGTACAAGCGATATATTATTCGATGCGCTTTAGCAATACGAAGACAAGGTATCAAATTAGATCTTTTAAAATCACCGAAATAGTACAATACATTTGTTTTCGTCTTGCTAAAGCGTGTTAAATAATACATTGCTTGTATTAATTCGGCGTCATTAAAACCGTACTCCCGGTTGTAACTCTATAAACGAAAGTCCGAGGTCAAATTTCTTACTTCTAATGCCATCTTTGGGTTATAAGCTCTCATTCGAAACATCATTTGTCATTCTATTTTTTTGTCGGACTTGACTAATACCGGAAGTATCTTGCTACGGCGCGTCGAATAATATGTCGCTTGTACTATTTCGGCGACTTTAAAATAGTACTTGTGTTATCAAGTTTCTCACTTTAATAACATCCTTGGGTTAAGAGCTTTCACTCTTACATCTCATTTGTCCTTCTGTCTGATCTTATGACGGAAAAGTTGTGTTTACAAAGTCTCTGGGACAGAAAAACTTGCATAATTAAAGTAGAAAACATATTATATTAATTTTTGTTAACAAATAGTGTAGGTACTAACCAAATTATTTAAAAGAAAAAATTAATAAAAAAATAAACGTTGAAATATAATTCAACGTTTTCACATTTTTTAAAATTGGCGAAAACAGTATTTTTTTACTTAAGTTTTTTTCTTTTAAATAGTTTGTTTATTATATCTGTTTACAAAAAGTTAAATATATTATTTTTTCTATTTTAATATTTTCTTTTGATAATTTCCAACTTTGGCAACACTGTCTGACAAAGCCATTACCTACGACCCGAAATTTTTTGGTGACCCTTCCCAGTTCCGCCACGTTCGACCGTCCCACATCTTCTAACCCGTTTTAAATGTATAATAAATACATGTCTCTTTGTTGCTCTTATTAAATGCGCATACCATCGATAACAAAATACCGACTCTGTATACCAAGTTTGGTTGAAATCTGACGTTCGTTCAAAAGTTATCGTGGCATTAGTCACATATGTATAGTCGCCATTTTGAATGCCCGTCATTTTTGTAAAGGGCAAAATCTGAGATGGCCTCCTATCTAAATTTGAATCTTTGTATGTGTAGTGTGTGTGGCCCAAATTATATGCTTCTATCATTAAATGCACAATTATTTCCCATATCGGCCGCACTCGTATAAATCATTTGCGGCTGTACACAAAACACAAAATAAAAATTAAAATAGTAGTACTTAGTAAGTCTTGATAATACAATCTAGAAATATAGGTGGTACCAAAAATAATAAAAAGAACTGTAAGTGGTACATGACTCAAAAAGTTTGGGAACCGCTGCTTTACTGGAATGCTCAGTTTTATTAGTTAAATATTCGGGAAGTTCATTATAACAAATTTCGTGTTTCCTGCTAATATGAATATGAAAAAAAAATGGTAAAATATGCAGCATCCTCCTATTAGAGCCAGTTGCTATAATTATCATCCCGTTACTGTTACATTAAGGGCCGGTTGTTCGAACGCTAATCAACAATAATCACTATCAAATATTTAATTACTGTCACCAAAACTGTCAATGTCAACTTTTATTGGGTTGGTGAAAACATAATTGATTATAATTATGAGATTAGTTAATCAATTAACATAACAATTATTAACATAATTGATTAAGTAATTTCATATTATGTTTTCAGGAACCCAAACAAACTTGACATTGACAGTTGGTGACAGTAATTAAATATTTGATAATGATCATTGTTGATTAGCTTTCGAGCAACCGGCCCTTAATGATATAGCGATCAGGTAGCGAAGAATAACAACTCCGATTCAACGGTTATCGTTGATAACTTAATAGATATAATGACGCAGATGGTTAAAAATTGAATATTGTTGTTACAACTATTATTGAAAATGATATAAAGCATTGCAATTATCGTAAAAGCTTCTCGATGATTGCTCTGCTGTCGGAGGTATGGAGTTATTATATTGGCATGTCATTTTTCACAATTTTGTAACGCATGTTACATCTCGCATCTCGAGAGGGCAATTTAATATCGTGATATCACAAAATCTTTTAAACGAAATTGTTTATGTTTCAGTAAAATATTGAAAATTATAATAATATTAACAATTGAGGAAAAACAGCTTTAGATTTAATTCGATTCAGGAGCCACCACCATTGGTTGACATTATGTTTCTTCTTTTAGAGACTTTAACTCTTTCTATTATTCTAGTATAAAGCTTCAACACTACTGATATTTGAACACTTCGAATATTTCAACACTTTGAATATATCCCATTGTCTAACTTCCATTTTCTCCAGATCCTCTCTGGCTGCATTTTGGATCCACCTTTTTGAAAACCTCCCAGCTGGTCTTTCCCAAAACACAATTTTTATAAGGCGATTGTTTTTACTGCGTATCACATATGTTCTATCCATATCTTAGTCTATTGACCTTTATACAGGGTGGTTCATCTTATTCGCCTCGGTATCTGTACGGAAAACCACTTGATATTTTAAAAAAATTTCTTCACAAATATACAGGCCCATTAATACTACAATCTAAAAATAATGTGAATTATACAGGGTACTCCAAAAAAGAGTGGTATATCAAAGTTATATTTTTTTTATAGAATGCCCTATCTCCGATGACATTATTGAATTGACCTTTTCGATTTTTATAAAAATTTATATTAAGGTTTTAGAAAAAAAATAAATATCTACGAATCTAAGAATTAGTAACAAATTCTTTCTTGGATCTTAATAATAGACTATTTACCATACTTAAACAGATGCTTATTGCAACAAAGTTTCTTACAGGGTGGTCAAAATATGAGATTGTGTTATTAACAAATTCAAGCTGTAATAACTTACTTATTTTAAATGAAACACCCTGTATTTTACTAGTTTATCACGTAGAAAATTTACTAGGCTTTCAATTTGTATTAGAGTTTCCTATACCAATCTTTTTACAGGGTGGTCAAAATATTAGATTGTTCTATTAACAAATTCAAGCTATAATAACTTACTTATTTTAAATGGAACACCCTGTATCTTACTAGTCGATCGCGTAGAAAATTTAATTAGCTTTCAATTCTTATTAGAGTTTCCTATGCCTATTTCCCTTCATTTTTTAAATATTTAAAGATTTCCTAATTTGTAAGCTTTAAAAATTAGAATTATCTAAGTACCCATGTCGTGGTTATGTACAACACATCACCAACACCGGCAATATACTTGGGATAAGATACTGTCATTAATAAAATTGTCATTTGTTATCATGTAACCACACAGAGTATTGTATTATTTTAGTTGATTTTGGCCTACATGTAACATTGAATAATGTTTATATTAAACTGCATACCCTATCTTAGATGCCGTATTCTAGAAGACATTTAAATTTTATTTCATTCCGTATAAGTATTTTCCATATCTTAACCCAACGGTTATTAATTAAATTTAAGAACACAACTTTTTGTTTGAATTTTTGAATCGCAATTACAAACAATTAAATGCATTGGCTACTTTGACGAAAACGAGCCTATTGTACAAAATATGTAAAAATGGGGATTTACAGAATAACATGAGAATTTATATTTACAGAATAACATGTGTCGAGAATGTTTACATGGAAGTAGAGATTTTAAATATCTTCCATTATAAAGAATAGAATATCTAGTATGTCATTTAAAATAAGAACACTCTGTGTGATTAAATAATAAAAATGTGAATTTTATTAATGAAAGTATCTTGACTAAGATATTTAAGTATATTGCCGGTGTTGGTGATGTGTTGTACATAACCACGCCATAGGTACTTAATTCTAATTTTTAAAGCTTACAAATGAGGAAACCTTTAAATATTTAAAAAATGAAGGGAGATAGGTATAGGAAACCCTAATAAGTATTGAAAGCTAATTAAATTTTCTACGCGATAGACTAGTAAGATACAGGGTGTTCCATTTAAAATGAGTAAGTTATTACAGCTTGAATTTGTTAATAGAACAATCTAATATTTTGACCACCCTGTAAAAAGATTGGTATAGGAAACCCTAACATAAATTGAAAGCTAAGTTGATTTTCTACGCGATAGACTAGTAAGATACAGGGTGTTCCATTTAAAATAAGTAAGTTATTACAGCTTGAATTTGTTAATAGAACAATACCATATTTTTACCACCCTGTAAGAAATATTGTTGCAATGAGCATCTGTTTAAGTACGCTAAATATTCTATTATTAAGATCCAAGAAAGAATCTGTAACTGATTCTTAGATTCGTAGATATTTATTTTTTTCTAAACCCTTCCATTTTTATAAAAATCGAAATAAATCAAAACACCCTGTATTTAGGTATAGGGAACCCTTATGAAAATATAGCTTATTTTTTAAGGTTAATTCAATAATGTCATCAGATACAGGAGATTCCATAAAAAAAATATAACTTTGATATACCACTCTTTTTGGAGCACCCTGTATAATTCACATTATTTTTAGATTGTAGTATTAAAGGCCCTGTATATTTCTGTGAAATTTTTTTTTAATATCGAGTGGTTTTCCGTACAGAGACCGAGGCGAATAAGATGAACCACCCTGTATATCTCATTAGGTTTTCCTTTGCGAAGGAAGACTAACTCGTTGTTGCGCCTCCATTTGTTTGCCATGTTATCTCTGCAAGGGTCATATATTACTTGAATGCTTTTATGTTCCCATAACAGCAATTTATTGACTTCATTTTTCGTTAGAGTCCATTTTTAGCTTCCATACGTCACTTGTGGTCGTATTATGGTTTTGTCTATCTACATAGATTTTTGCACCTCTTGAGAGAAGTTTCGATCTCATTAGATGTTACATTGCAAGGAAAGATCTGTTTCCCACCATTATTCGAGTTTCCACTTCTCATTCTACTTTGATGTCGTTGGTGATTGTTTCTCCTAGATATTTAAGCTCTTTAAGCACTTCGAAAAGTATTGAGGAAATTAAATAACCTAACAGAACAGCTGTGTAATCACTACATAGGTACCTACAAAAAGTTATGAGCCTTTACTACAATAAATTTGAATAGTTTATAAAATATATTCAATAAATTCGTTAGGGTAATGACCTTCATTAAAATAACATTCTTCCGATCAGTAAAACATACCTCAGTATAAGTATTACGTGCAATATTGTTACTAATTAACAATAATTTACTAAATTACCATATCGTAAATGCTAGGAACTCGCGCTATATTATATTAATTAATGTGTTAGATTTTAAAAACTGATTTCATATCATTGGCGCAGATAGTGCAAGAGTGACCTTAAAACTCCGTATCTTCTAATGAATTTCTCAGTGTCTGAATATAAGTTTCAGATTTGGTGAATTGGTTGGATTAAACCTTTAAGAAAGTTTAATAAAAGGTACCGCCCGTTAAGATAGGCAAAATGCCATCACTACCAGAATTTATTTTTTATTTTTTTACGTTCAATGTGATTCAAAAATAAGACTCAGCGAAATATTAGCCCTCCCCCTCCACTTCCCCTTCCAACAAAACGTCACTTTTTGGTTTTTATATTTTACATATAGTTGAGGCTTTTACAAAACATGTCTTTAGAGACCTGTAGGTTGAGTGTACATAACTTAAAAAATTAATCTTTTTTTCGAAAAAATCATACTTTTTTCTCAAAACAAACTATATTTTTGATTTTTTTCAGATTTTTATGCAAGGTGCACCACCTTCAACAGCCAGAAAAACTACACACCCCGGCAAAATTAGCCGAACACCTTAAAAATGGGAAATGTTTGATGTCTCGAATCTCCTAATCCTGTTGTCCGATTTGAGTGATTCTTTTAGTATGTTATAGCCTTATTAGTTAAAAATATCGGTATAATAACATTGTTGCTAGACAGGTAAATGTCATTGTATACCGGTATTACAATCATACTGTGTTTTTTCTTAAAGTTCTCAACACCCTGTGGAATATTCTAGCATATATAAAATATTAAAATTAAAACTCGATTGTAGAGTTAGGCTTTCTTAACATTTTCTTTTTTGATTCATTTGCTTATGTTGGAAAATAAAAAAGTTATGTGCTTTAACAACTAGCCATGCTTTTTATCAATAAATCCTCATAGTAGGGGAGCAAAGTATGCTAAATTTGCAGTTACTCGAGCGTTATGGGGACCTATTGGATTGTGAAGAGTGGGTGCTAAAACCAAAAAAAGTTAAGTTAGGTTTTCCATAAAGTGTGAGACTCTCCATTTTTTAATTTAATTTTCCATTTCCACCAATCGTTTTTTCCTATTGTAGGAAATATAGGCTATATCTATCCATAATTGGAAAAAATGTTGCGAATAATAGTTGCTTATTTTTACACCAAGGATCCAAATCTGCAATAAAAATTGGGGGCTCCTATTTAAGATTTTAAAGTAACCCCCCACCCCACCTCAGTGGGGGTCGTGTTTGATGCCATTCGGTAGATTTTAAAAAAATATTGAATAGGTGTATTTTGCAGATTTACGATCTGATGTTCATTTCGCGAAATATCGCAGGGTTCGTATTTAAAATTTTTAATTTATCACCCACCCCTCTCCGTGGGGTGTCACCAGCCCCCACGGAAGTGGGGTGGGGGATTTCATTTAAAATCTTAAATAGGAGCCCCCAATTTTTATTTCAGATTTGGATTCTTTACGTAAAAATAAGCAACTTTTATTCGATACATTTTTTCGAATTATGGGTAGATAGCGCTATAATCGGAGAAAAATGATTGTTTCAAATGGAAAATTAAATTAAAAAATGAAAAGTCCCCCACTTTATGGAAAACTTAACTTAATCTTTTTCTGATTTTAGCACATACTCTTCACATAGGTCTTCATAACGCTCGAGTAACTGCAAATTTAGTATACTTTCCTCCCCTACTATGAGGATTTATTGATGAAAAACATGGATAGTTGTTAACGCACATAACTTTTTTATTATCATACATAAGTAAATGAATCAAAAAGGAAAATGTTAAGAAAGCCTAAGTCTACAATCGAGTATTAATTTTAATATTTTACATATGCTAGAATATTCCACAGGGTGTTCCAAACTTTAAGAAAAAAACACAGTATGCTTGGTACACCCGGTATAAAATGATATTTACCTGTCTAGCAACAATATTATTACAACAATATTCTTAAATAATAAGGCTATAACATACTAAAAGAATCACTCAAATCGGACCAGTGGTTTAAGAAATTCAAGACATCAAACATGTCCAATTTTTAAGGTGTTACGCTAATTTTGCCGGTGTGTGTATTTTTAGTGGTTTTTGGAAAATTTCCCACATTCTATAGATTTCAAAAGAGATCAAATCAATGCTTCTTATAAATTATATATAATTAAGTAACTGAGCCCTTTAGGAGATTTAAAAGTTGGACGAAATACCTTTAAACAACCCAAAAACTATGTTTTCAGGTTATTAAGGATATTTGCGGGGTTAATCATTTTTTGTTGAAATCGATGCAACCTAAATCAATGTGTCAAAAAGTATGAACATTTTCAAGCCTCAAATAAGCAAATACAACCATCGTTTATGAAAAGAACAAGGTTTTCAAGCGATTTTACTGGATTTACCCAACCTTATTTTAAAATGTTTTTAAGTATGTATATATTTCTTTCTTTAAATTTTATAAATAAAAATAAAATGAAACGATGTATTTAATTTTATAAAATAAAAAAATGTATAAAATAAAATGCATACCATTTTCAAAAATTTTATAAATAAAAATAAAATGAAACGATGTATTTCTCATATTCAGAAGTTTGAGATTTTTTGAATGAAACATGCGAAAAACACCTAAAAACCCCGAAAAAATAAAAACATGGTTTGTTTGGGTGCTTGCACGTGTTTTCTCAATTTTTCAATGCGCTGTAGGATTCAGTTATTTCAAATTATATAATATAACCTATAAAAAAAACTTGATTTGATCTATTTTAAAATCTATAAAATGGGGAAAGTCCTCAAAAACCCCTAAGAATATAGTTTTTGGGTTTTTGAAGGTAGCGGAAAACCTTACGGAAAAGTCTGGATAAATTAGACCTAGAGCCCCAACCCCCAAAAGCTATAAGTTTTTTCGAAAAAAAAAATTAGGTTATGTACACTCATTCTAAGGGCGAATAAAAAAGACATGTTTTGTAAAAGCCTCAATTAAAGATTTTACTGCAACATTTCTTTTTGATCAACCAGATAAAAGTAGGTACATGTTGCTTTATTTCCAATCTAATTCTTGAATCTAATCAATAAAAATTGGTATTTTTTGTGAATACTTTTGTCCTAATGTACTTTAATGGTTATTTTTAAATCAATTCATTTCTTTTTAAACCTGAGAAAACTGATAAGTATTTTTGAAAAATTTAAACGCAGACTAAAGATTACGTTATTACCGATGGCCGAAAGTCCCTGAAAACTTCTATAATGTTTATTTTAATAAGTTACAGGGGTGAAAAAAAGAGAATTTAGTGTGATTTTTAGTTTCAAATATCTCATTCAAACGAAAATTTTTGTTTATTCTAAGGAACTTTCGCCTTTCGATAATAACGTAATCTTTCATTCTACTTTTAAACTATTCAAAAATATTTATTAGTTTTCTCAGGATTCGAAAAAAAAGAATGCATTTAAAAAGTACTGGAGCCCAAATTTTGCGCGTACGCCCTTAAGTTCATTTGCAATTCCTTTTTTCTCATATATTATTACTCTTAATGTTGTCCTGAAGCTTGTAGTTTATAATCAACTATTTTCAAATAAGAAATAAAATAATGAAATAATAAATTTCAATAAGTCAGATTAAATAAATTATTAGAAGAATTTTTTACTAAGCAACAACATTTTTGTTTAATTTAGTATTATTTTGTATTTTGACAACGACACCCGACTTGGGCGTCGAAACGTTAATAAAATCATTTTTTTTTGATAAAATTGTGGCTTATTTCCCATTAAAAATAGTTGATTATTACTCTTGTTTTGATTTTAACCGATTAATTTTTTTATTTCCTTTTATTTTTCTCCACATTGAGTTAAATAGGTAATACATTCCAAAGTAATGAAGACTTTTAATTTGTTGTTTTCAATGTGTTGTTAGTATAGTGGCCTTTTGTTGTTTAATAAATTTAATGAATAAATACCTTGTTTACAATAAAGCTCTTCCTAATACATTATTCTTGATGCGCTAATGACTGGCAAGTTAATAAATTAATACCATCATGGCACGCAATGCTCAATAAACTATCAAAGGAATTCAATTACTTCCCCTCTTCGGTAATTATGTAAGTAATTAGTAGGTGATTGTTAGCACACAAATCCATTCTAAACTCTTTTTTTCCGTTAATACGATTTGTTCCTTTGTTGATAATGTCCTTGGGATTGAACGGTTTAAGTGAATAATGTTGGTGATGAGTTATGGCGTGGGTGTTAAAGGTGTTCTTCGTTTTTTGTTGACTTGTTTGTAAGTACTTTTTGTAGATCAATAAATATTTATATATCATTATAATACATCAAATGATTTCAAATTTGCCTACCCACAATTTGAAATACCCATTTGATCCTACTTGATTTTTACAATCATTTGATATTTGTTTACCTTTAATATTCAGAGAAGATTAACTTTCAACCCAACATATGTATTGATGTTTGTTACTGTTACATTTAATTTCAAGTTAACTAATTATTCACATCGTTGGCTAGAGTATAGGTATTCTTTTTCTCATGATCATCTTTCAGTGCGTCACAGTTTTTCGATTTCTTTCTAACGTATTCAATTGTATATGACAGAAAAAAAAGGCACGTCGGTGATTACTTCTAGTTCTGTGATTATTCTAGTTGTCGATAGATGGCGCCATAATTTAAAAAAATAATTTTTTTTAATTAGATAATAATATTACAAATATAATCTGTATAATTTATAAGACTATACAAATCAAAGAAAATACCATTTTATAAATGCAAGAAACACATTTGATTTGTTTTTATTCTAAATTGAAAATAAAATGTGACAACTGTCAGATTTAACTAAAATGTCATGTTAGAATAAATGTCATAAATGTGTATTATCACGGACTTACCCTTTTTCCTATCATTTGTGACGCACTGAAAAATGATCATGAAAAGGACAATACCTACATACTTCCGGTTGCATTGACAGTTTGGTTTTGGTACATTCTGGTTGTTGACTAGTACATTGACTTCTTCTTTTAGTATTGGAAACAAAGCCTATTGCATTCTGCTGATAGGTTTGCTACACATTTTCTCTTTTTATATATGTTGCTTCAGGCATGTTTGATATGTATGATTTGTCAAAGTTACTGTTTTTGATGTGTTGTGTATTAATAAAACGAACAGTTGAACTAGAACACCGTTTAATAAGTATCAAAGTGAAACCTTACAACTGAACTTAATTCTAACCGACAGCCATGTTTTAACTTCCCTCCTTGACATGTTACCAATCCAAGGAATATCTTAAATAGCTTGGTACCAAAATACAAGACATGATGTATGTTTCATGCTCCTTTGTCCTGACACTTAGTGGTCTTGCAGTTTCTTCCACATATAAAATGTTGCATTCACATGGTAGAAACACATAGATACAGTTCTTTGACCTTTCTTGTATGTTGTTAAGTCTGTGACAATTATCAATTTTTATATAAATAGCTTAATAGGAGAGACTTAAAATACTAACTTAATTTACAAATTAGATAGCGACTGAAAAATCTACCTAACTTGACATCTGCACTAACTAATTTTCTAATTACTATTAGTCCAAAGAAATGGTTTAAACATATTGAAACACATATGGTATTGTTGTTGTCTTCAAATCCCTTGTTGTCATCTTTAAATCTTACTTTTGAGTGCTTCTGGATTGCTTGTGGTGTTTTTTGTTTTCTTTCTTTTATCTTGTGAAATTCTGTGTTTATACAATGTTTGTTGACAATGGGTAGTCATTTTTTTTAAGATCTTTGTTAAAACTATTTATTAAAATGTTTTCTTTCTATAAAGTAATTAGAAAATCAAATAACCAGCTCTCATTCTACGTAATGAAAAAAATGTGTTTTGGTTGCCAATACTAAAAGAAGAAATCAACCAGAATATACCAACAATAATAAAGTCGAAGACATACGTCTACAATTACACATAACACAAAAGCAACACACAATACACAAACCTAGCACACGTACTCACATATAAAAAAACGCACAATGAATATAATAAATTACACTTTTATAAAAAAGAACTTTTTTATAATAAAACCTTTTTATTATTTATAGGAAAGAATATAAAATAATTTAACGATAAACGATTTAACGATAACATGCTTAAAATTCCAAAAATTACACTCTACTAAAAAAGTACTTTTTATAATATTACGGTTTTGTTATTGTACATATAGGACACAACATATTTGGAAAGAATAATTAACTTATAAAATATGAATTTTTAGTAGGTGTATTAACTGTTATTTATAATTATGATTCCAAAAATTACACTAGTATAAAATAGTATTTTTTATAATACCACGGTTGTTTAAAATGGTATATTATAATTTTAAGTATATAAAGTTTTAATTATTTATTAAAAAAATTAAAAAAAAAGATACGCAACAGCCGGGTTCCAACTGGGGACCTCTCGTTCTGCAGTCTAATGCCACTGAGGCACCATCAATTTGTAGATATCGATTTATTAACATACTTTAAAATATCATTGCATTAGTCACATTTTTAAAATAGTTTGAAATTAAAAAAAAATCGATTTATCCATACAGTGTGATTGGCCAGTGGGGTAAAGCTTTGTAGATCCGTTATAAGTAATAGATAGTAATAAAAGTTAATAACAAAAATTGTAGCCAACTTTGATTACAGATTGATAATCAGTAATCGTAAATTCTAAGTTTAAGGGCCGGTTGTTCGAACGCTAATCACCAATGATCACTATCAAATATTTAATTACTGTCACAACTGTCAATGTCAACTTCAGTTGGGTTGCTGAAAACATAATTAATTATAATTATGAAATTAGTTAATCAATTAACATAACAATTATTAACATAATTGATTCACTAATTTCATAATTGTAATCAATAATTATGTTTTCAGCAACCCAATCAAAGTTGACATTGACAGTTGTGACAGTAATTAAATATTTGATAATGATTATTTTTGATTAGCGTTCGAACAACCGGCCCTTAGACAATTATTCAGTCATGGCTTACTTAAAATTTGGAAAGATTTAGACCCGTAATTATTAATAATTTTGCTCTGAAAAATGAAAATATCTCGAAAACTAATAAATTTACACATAGGGAATGTTGTACAAAAATTATAGTATGGTAATGATACTTTTCGATAATAATATAAAATACAGGGTGTTCTACTTAAAATTACTGAGAAAATAATGTACTTGCGTTTTGACTCACCCTGTATTCAGTATAAAGAAAATTAGCAAAACAACCATTTACGAAAATTTTGACAATAAATAAAAAAATATGACGTCAATACACCATTGACCTTGTGCTTGCTTTTATTTATACAAGTAGTTAAACTTGTTACGATTTTCATATAAAATTGGTTATAACTTTGTAAATACCCCATATAACATACCAAACCTTTATATTTTTGTAATCAAAAAGTTACGAAGATTTCGAATATAAAATAAAATACAGGTTGTTCTATTTAAAAAAAACATAAGTTTGGTCTGCCACTATGTATCGAACACCCCGTAACATTCTAACTAATTTTGTAATGTGAAGCTCAAAGTTCGCTACAATTTTTGTTATTAAGTTTTATCGTTATGCATTACTATAACGGATCTACGGAGCTTCACCCCACTACTTATTAATCACCCTGTATAATAGCAGTAAAATATTGCATTGTTAGCTAGTCCTAAGCTATCCTGAAAATTTCAGGTGTCTAGGTAGCCTAGAACTATTTTTAAAATGGATTACAAAATTTGCGGAGTCCGTGACACCAACCAAGCCAAGTATATAAAAAAAGGTTTTAAAAATAATGCAGAAGCACGCACAATAACCAGAATTTGATGTCCAGAAGGCATGGGCGCCAATACCTATGGGCAGGGGGGGGGCGTACCCCCTAGCTTTTCGGGTCCTTTAAACTATATACAGGGTGATTGATTAGTGGGGTAAAGCTCAATAGATCCCCTATACTAATAGATAGCAATAAAAGTTAATAACAAAAATTGTAGCCACCTTTGAGCTTCACATTACAAAATTAGTTAGAATATTACAGGGTGTTCGATAACACAGTGGTAGACCAAACTTTTGTTTTTTTAAATGGAACACCCTATATTTTATTTTATATTCGAAATCCTGTTAACTACTCCATCACAAAAATGTAAAGGTTTGTTATGTTATACAGGGTATTTAAAAAGTTATAACCAATTTTGTATGAAAATCGTAACAAGTTCGATTACCTGTATAAATAAGAATACGCACAACAGCAATGGTTTATTGATGCCAGATTTTTTATGTATTGTCAAAATTTTCAAAAATGATTGATATTGCTAATTTTCTTTATATCAAATACAGGGTAAGTCAAAACGCAAGTACATTATTTTCTCAGTAATTTTAAATAGAACATCCTGCATTTTATATCACTATTGAAAAGTACCATTACCGTACTTTAATTTTTAGATAACATTCCCTATGTCTAAAAGTAGTTTTCTTATCGAGATATCTTCATTTTTCAATGGACCAGTGAGTAGCCACCCAGATCACCAGAATTTTATATACTGGACTGTTTTTTTTTGGGTTACGTTAATATAAAAATAATATAAAAAACCTCCAACAACAAGGGATGTGATGAAAAATAGAATACAAATTGTATTTCGATGTGTTAATTTACAAATGCTTCGTAGTGTAAGGAGCTCATTCAATGATCGTTTTTAGGCGTGCATAAATGGGTTAGGAGGTAATGTGCAAAATGTATTTTGTGTCTGTGTGTTTTTTTTGTAAAATTTATTACTAATAATTTATTTTTCTTTCTTTATTAATTTGTTACATTTACATACAAAAGTAGTTTTTAATTGTTTTAAAAATGTTGTATGTTGTGGTTGTGTTTTTTTTATTAATGTATTAGGTACCAATAAATCATTTTTCTTTCTTTATTTGCTACATTGATTACCAGATTGATACTCAGTAATCGTCAATTTTCAATTCAGTCATGGCTTACTAGACACCTAAAATATTTTGCTTTGAAAAATGAAAATATATCGAAAATAATCAATTTGGACATAGGGAATGTTATATAAAAATTAAAGTACGGTAATGGTACTTTTCAATTATGATATAAAATACATTGTGTTCTATTTAAAATTACTGAGAAAATAATGTACTTGCGTTTTGACTCACCCTGTACTTGATATACAGAAAATTAGCAATGTAAATAATTTTTGAAAATTTTAACAATAAATAAAAATGTGGCATTAAAAAACCATTGCTGTTGTGCTTATTTTTATTTATACAAGGAGTTGAACTTGTTACGATTTTCATATAAAATTGGTTATAACTTTGTAAATACCCTGTACAACATAACAAACCTTTATATTTTTGTGATGCAGAAGTTAATAGAATTTCGAATATAAAATAAAATACAGGGTGTTCTATTAAAAAGAAACATAAATTTGGTCTGCCACTGTGTTATCGAACACCCTGTAACATTCTAGCTGATTTTGTAATGTGAATCTCAAAGTTGTCTACAATTTTTGTTATTAACTTTTATTGCTATCTATTACTATAGCGGATCTATTTAGATTTACCCCAATAATCAATCACCCTGTATGGTTATCCAAAGTATATAAAATTATATTATAATATTATAATGTGCAACATCTTCACGTACGGCTCCCCTTAAAATTTTTTATATGGGCGCCCGTGCCCGAGGGCACAAAATCCACTCTCAGATTTTTTTATTTAAAAGCATGGCTATTGCCTACAAGAATATGGCGAAATAAGTCAAGCGTCAATTTTGAAAAGTTATAACTCTCTCAATAACTCTGATGGTTAATTATGCTCTTTTCACACAATTCTTAAATAAAATAATCTTTT
The DNA here is from genome assembly GCF_917563875.1 of Diabrotica virgifera virgifera. NCBI lineage: Eukaryota > Metazoa > Arthropoda > Insecta > Coleoptera > Chrysomelidae > Diabrotica > Diabrotica virgifera. The sequence goes on along the minus strand of NC_065444.1, from coordinate 3,510,630 downwards.
TTGAAAACGATTTCCAAAGCGACAATTATTATTGTCGCTTAATCCAATAAAAATGCAATATTTAATTAATAGTGGTTCATCGACATTATCATCATCAGTCTCAAACTACGATCTATAACCTTGGCCAATCAAAATATGAACCTCTTTCGACATAACCATGGCACGCTTTTAAATCAAATCGTAATGCAATATCAGCATTTTTTTTTAGTTCCGGTACGTAGGCACACGGGAAGTCCCGTTCAACTGTTGGCTACTGCTACGAACTACGGACAGTTTTATATCTATTACTATACATTTTAGATGAAATATGATGGCGTTATAAACCCGTATTAAATGTACATCTCTAACAGTTGTTTTACGTATGACCTAGATTTTAAAATGTCTACTTCATGGAAGAACATAAAAACTTTGTTCAGAAAACAATTAAAAGTAAAAGCGATATTGTGGAAGCTATAGGTTCTTTTCTGGTAAATTAGTTCTATTTATAGATAACAAATTAATAAGGATTGGTAAAATAAGAAAACCTACGGTTTCGTTTTGATTTAAATCTGTCTCCCTCCATCTTCAGATAGTACTATTTCTAGGTATACCTGTTGTCAAGGAGGCTCTGAGTAAGAGAAATTTACACCAATACGACCGTAGTTTCTCGATATAAATTAAAATTATTTATATCGCAGTATGGTTAGAACGCCCTCTAACGGGGAATAAGTGAAATTAATTTCGACTCGATTCAAGTTCTCTGTTTAACCCAGGTATGACAATACCAAAAGGCACCGTTAGGAAAATATGTATTCCAAAATGCCGAAACTCCGTTATATAAAAGTAGGTTAAAATAAATCAAAAAACTTATTTTTTGAAAATATGTACACTAGTACACTGTATTTAAATATAAAGAGAAAATATAAAACACGAACAAAATTCTATTTAATTGTCTTCGGACATTCGTCGTGAAGTGACGTTGTTTGATATCGACGCGCTTGCTTTCGGTAATCCTGCTTTGAAAAACAAATCAAGTTTTGTTAGTACTTTTGAAGTTTGCTGTTTTTTTTATAATCAACTTTATAAAATTACGAAATTGCGTATAATCCAGAAAGCCACTGCGCATCCGCTAGGAAAAATATTCTGTTTCGGATTTTTTGCACAATCTTACTCAAAAAGGACCCCTTTGAACAAATTTGCATGTTGCCAGGACCAAAAGTTGGTCAAAAATTTTTTAAAGGTTTTTTTTTTGTTTTTTTCCTAAAATTATTTTTTTTTGCATGGAACAAAATTTTTTTAGGTTTTTTGGATCATTCCAAACAGAAAAGGCCTTTAGTGACTTTTCTCTAAAGTTGATAGTTTTTGACATATAAGCGATTAAAAATTGAAATTTTGACAAATCGGCCATTTTTAATCCTCAAAAACTAGGTGAAAAACTGAAAATTTGAATGTTGCCAAGGTAGGTAGTTATTCTTTAAACATCGATTGATGAAATACCGAAGAGTTTTTTGCAATACAATATTCAAAACTCCTTTGTTTTTTAATTGATAATCAAGCGTGCGCGACACTATTTTCCACCATTGCATGTGTAAATAGTATGGTGCAAATGAAAGGAATCAATTAGTTATTTCATAAACCGGTGACTTTAAGGAAAAATTCGAAACAGGTCGATTTTTATTTTTAAGTTATGAAATTGTGGCATATATGGTATACTAATGACGTCATCCATCTGGGCGTGATGACGTAATCGATGATTTTTTTAAATGAGAATAGGGGTCGTCTGCTAGCTCATTTGAAAGGTTCTTCAATTCTCTATTCAGTAATATAAACATTTACATGATTATTTATACAGGGTGTCCAACAATTTAATTTTTTGTCAATTTGTCAAATAATTTAATTTAATAAAATTTTTTTGGACACCCTGTATAAATAATTATGTCAATGTTTAAATTACTGAATAGAGAATTGAAGAACCTTTCAAATGAGCTAGGACACGACCCCTATTCTCATTAAAAAAAATCATCGATTACGTCATCACGCCCAGATGGATGACGTCAATAGTATACCATATATGCCACAATATCATAACTTAAAAATAAAAATCGACCTGTTTCGGGATTTTTCCTTAAAGTCAGCGGTTTACGAAATAACTAATTTATTCCTTTCATTTGCACCATACTGTTTACACATGCAACGGTGGAAAATAGTGTCGCGCACGCTTGATTGGCAATTAAAAAACAAAGGAGTTTTGAATATTGTATTGCAAAAAACTCTTCGGCATTTCATCAAACGATGTTTAAAGAATATCTACCTACCTTGGCAACATTAAAATTTTCAGTTTTTCACATAGTTTTTGAGGGTTAAAAATGGCCGATTTGGCAAAATTTCAATTTTTAATCGCTTATAATATGTCAAAAACTATCAACTTTAGAGAAAAGTCATTAAAGACCTTTTCGGTTTGGAATGATCCAAAAAACCTAAAAAAATTTGTTCCATGTAAAAAAAATAATTTTAGGAAAAAAAAACAAAAAAAAACGTTTATAAAATATTTGACCAACTTTTGGTCCTGGCAACATGCAAATTTGTTAAAAGGGGTCCTTTTTGAGTAAGATTGTGCCAAAAATCCGAATTAGAATATTTTTCCTAGCGGATGCGCAGTGGCTTTCTGGACTAGTATGATACAGTTAAACTTCGTTATTTGACGAATAATCAATACGTGTTATTAGATCGTCAAGGTGTGATCTTACATCTGAGAACTTCATTTTTGGCGCTGTTGTTTTGTATTCTTTACTCATATTTTCTTCACTTCCTTCCTTATGTTTTAGGTTTACAACTGCATCTGCTATTTTACTTTCAGTCATGATGTTATACCCAGGGACACCTTCATACAGACATAAATAATTTCCAACCCTTCTAAACCTATGTCTGCATCTTGGATATCAAACAATTTTTTTGAAAGGTACGCTTGATTTTTTGTATCCTCTGCATTATATTCATCATGCAATACAACCATTACTTCATAAAAACTTTCTGCAAGATATTCGTTTGATTTCCAAAATTATTTCCTGATCCATGGGTTGAATAAGCGATGTTGTATTTTTTGGCAAAAACATACAACTAAAGTTTGTAGCGTTTGGGGTCTACGGGGATCCCGTTGATATTTAATGTATCTTTGTATTTGACAGGTTAAGCATTTATAATATTAATAGTCCAGTAAATGAACGAGAAATACGGGGATACCGTGTAATTTTCAGGGGCAACTCCGAATTGCATGAAAATTTGGATTTGGGTTCTACTTATCCTCCACTTCAAAATTGAAATTTTGCCGTTGGTTGCTTTTACTTGGGGGGTGACAGTCACCCTTTATCGGAGGTGAAAAAACATACGTTCAAGATAAGACCGGAAATGGATAAATTGACTGGATTTAAGTAACTTTTGTTCAATAGAGTTTTTTATGCAAGTCAATACTTTTCGAGTTATTTGCGATTGAAAATGACAAAAAAACTACGTTTTTAGACGGTTTCTCGCAAATAACTTAAAAAGTAAATATTTGATCGAAAAGATATCCTTAGCAAAAGTGTAGCTTATAAAAAAACAAAAAAAATGGTGTATCAGTAAAGTCTATCAATCGAGCCAAAAAAAGTTGTAGCTCATGAAAAATACGTTCTTATTCGTCTAATTCCAAATCGAATATTTCAAGGTGAAATCACCGAAAAATTAAGCACTTTTCGGGAAAAACCCATTCAAACTTTTTTAAAGTGTTTATAAAAAGCTTTATTTTAATTGTTTACAAAAGTTTCTAGCATTAAAAATAAGCGAGTTATGCTCAAAATAAAGTTGGCCCCTTTTTTTTTGTAAAAAAAATATGAAAATCTCCCCGTGTTTAGCTCCCCAAAGAAAATTAATCGCTACCGCTTTACAAACAATTTACTTACTTATTTATTTTTTGTATGATCTGTCAGTCTCACCGGTTTAAAGTGCTTATTTTTGAAACGGTTATAGTTGAAAAAGCTTGAACGAGTCACTAATCACGAGTATATGCAAATTTTGAACAGCCATATCTTAACCAATTTTTGTCTTACGGAAAAACAAAATGAAACTAGCATATTTATAATAGCAAAACCTATATTTTTTTACTCTTTAAGATTTTTCTTATCACTAATACTTTTTAAGTTATTTTGAAAAAAAGGAAATTTTTCAAAAATTTTTAGAAAATTTTTTTTAATATAAAACCAAATTTTTTCAAGAATGAGCACTTCAAACCAATCAAACTTACAGATTGCATAAACAATACATATACAGTTAAAAAATGGTAAAGCGGTAACGATTAATTTTATTTAGGGTCCTAAATAGAGGGAGGCTTTCACGTTTTTTTTACCAAAAAAAGGAGCCAACTTTTTTCAGTGTAACTCGTTTATTTTTGATGCTAGAAACTTTTGTAAAAAACAAATATAAATCTTGTTTTAGATACTTTAAAAATGTTAATAAGCTTTTCCCGAAAAGTGCTTAATTTTTCGGTAGTTTCATCTTGAAATATTCGATTTGGAATTAGACGAATAAGAACGTATTTTTCATGAGCTACAACTTTAGTATTCTTCAATTTATAGACTATCGATACACTATTTTTTTCGTTTTTTTATAAGCTACACTTTCACTAAGAATATTTTTTTCGATAAAATAGTTACTTTTTGAGTTATTTGCGAAAAACGGTCTGAAAACGTAGTTTTGAAAAATCAACATTTTCAATCGAGAATAACTCGAAAAGTATTGAATTTCGTAAAAAACATTATAGAACGAAAGTTGCTTACAATCTGTCAATTTATCCATTTCTGGGCTTATTTTAAACACGCGTTTTTCACCCCCTGAAAAGGGGTGACTGTCACCCCCCAAGCAAAAGCAACCAACGGCACAAATTCAACTTTGAAGTGGAGGGTAAGTAGAACCTAAATCCAAATTTTCATGCAATTCGGAGTTGCCCCTGAAAATTACACTCCAAAACGGTCATTTATTGGGCTAACACTACGTTTTAATTTTTTTCACATTTGAGCGGATTTTTTGTCCGTTATATCCGAAGTCAGTTAAAGAGATGTCCGTTATATCGAGGTTTTACTGTAATATTATATTAGCGAGTTTGTACATATATTTATTTTTTACAAGTAAAATTTATTAAAATCGTAGATTTCAACAACCCGCCTGATTTTTCTTTTACCTACGCAAGAATCAGTTTTCCATTAATCGTGTTGTTATTACCTGCTAATCATTTTCTTTTGAAATGAACTTTTACACAAACAAAACATAGTATTTAGCCGACGTAAAGACGAGAAAGTACGAATTAAGTATATATGTATAGAGAAAAATTTAACGAGATTTCAAGATTGATTTCGGGATCGGAGAAATAGAAACAGTCATGCGAGAATGCATCAACCACCTGCTCCGTGTTTTAGTGCTCATTTATTCAATTTCTTTTAGAAAGCCCGTGAATATTGTTGCTCCAGAGTGTTGTTAACAAATACATTTTTAATTTTCGTTTTTCTGATTTAAAATTAAAAGCAGTGTATTCCGCATATGATCATTCTATATTTTTGATTTTTTAATATGTTTAAATGTATTGCAATGTTAAGAGGCGACAGTAGCAATCAACAGGTAGCAACAAACGCGGTCCAAGGTTGCGGCTGTAATTTAGAATATTTTGTGAAAATATTCGGCACATATATTTGAATTATAATAAAGAATGCCGGTACAGAGCCCAATTTCAGAAATATATTAGTATGTGGAAATTACTCTGTAATTAAATACAATATTAAAAAAACGAGCCTGTACCGCCATTAAGAAGAACAAAAAATACACTTTCTTCAAATAAACTTTTTTATCCCATGCCTAGATTTTGTTTCATTTTGGACCTACAAAAATTTTTTATTTCTAACAAGAATTCCAACATATTATACCTAAGTCGGCGCACACAGTGAAGGCGGTTTCCGCTTACGGTTAAACCGCGCGGACCCGCTTTTAAACGTTTTCAAAATGAATCACGCCTTTAAATGGGTGAAGTCGAGTTCGCTCCGCTTCGTTCAGGTATATTTTAGAAGGGTACTAATTGGCTCCCGCATGAATGCGGGTAGGCTCTCATATAATCCCGGAAACATTAGACATTGTTGCCAAATCGTGTAATATTTATACTGCTTAGGAAATTTACATAGTGATATAGACTTTTTATAGGAAAATTATACTTTTAGACAAATACTTTTAGAGTTTGTTTTAGTTCAACATTGGCATATGTGGCAATTTTAACACAAATTATCGGTGTCGGCCGGTAAGCGCTCGACCGTTTTGCGCTCTTACCTGAAATCGGCCGGTTTGCGCTCTACACTCTAATACCCGAAAGTTAAGTTAGGACCGAAGGGTTAGGTCTTCCTCCTTTCCCATAGATATTTCTAGGAAGGTACCTGTTTCTAACAAAAAGAGAAAATTTGAAAGAAGTGACAACGCTGGGTGATATTTTCGACATGTTTAGGTAAAATAAATTTTGTCTACGGGAGCCAATTCGGACTCTACCTTTTTTAGTTCAGGTAAAATTCTTACCATTGGGAGCGAACTCGACCCCGTCCCTTTAAATGTACACGAACATAGTAGAAGCAGGTTCGCGCGGGCCAACCGCTTTAACCCGCCTGACCGCTTTTACTAGAATGAGAATTTAGTTTTTTTCCGCGCGGTTTTAATGTTTACTCGAATGAGAATTTAGTTTATTCCCTCTTTTATAATAAGAATTAATAGTTCTCCATGGATTAATTTTATAAATTGTACATTATAATAAACAAAAGTAATAAAGTCAATCTTATTGAAACCGTAATTTTGTGTGACTTAGGTATTTCTAAAATCATTCCAGTATTAACTATTAACTAAATCAGTACTTGAAAAATAAATTTACAACAAAACTACTTACTTCAATGTTATAACAAGCCTTTCTTCCGTTCTATCCGTTCCGGATGTTGACGATCATCATGGCAATCTTGACTTTGTTTACCGCAGCGCGGAACAGTTCAGTGGTAGTGGTGTTATACCACATCCGTAAATTTTGAAGCCAGGAAATGCGTCTTTTTCCCGGTCATCTTTTACCATTTACCTTCCCTTGGAGAATCAGTTGGAGAAGGCCGTAACGTTCTTGATTTCTCATTACATGTCCTAGATATTCTATTTTTTTTGTTTTGATGGTTATGAGAATTTCACACTTTTTCCCCATTATACGCAGGTCTTCCACATTAGTAATTCGGTCAACCCAGGATATACGTAAGATGCGCCTATAACACCACATTTCGAAAGCTTCGAGCCGATTCATAGATGCAACAGTTAGTGTCCACGCTTCCATTCCGTAGAGCAGAACTGTGAATAAGTAGCATTTCAACAGACGGTATTTTGTTTTTAATGATATGTCTCGACTGTTGAAAATGGGTCTCATTCTAACGTATGCTGCTTTCGCTTTTATTATTCGCTGTTTAATTTCTGTTGAGTAGTCCCATTGGCTATTTAAATTCGTACCCAGATATGCATATTGCTCAATTCGACATTTGACTGCATCGTCAGTGCATTTGTATGGGCTCTCTCTTTTTTGTCCTCTTACGTCCTCGCTTTTGCTACGGTTTATGAGATAAATCAAATTATAAAATCATTATTAGATATTCTCTCATTCAGTTATCTAAAGAATTTTCGATATTTTCCCATAAATAACTCGTTATTAAACGCATCATTAAAGAAGGAGAAAGTCAATTACCACCATATCACTGTCTACAAGCAACAGTTTAATTTCCACAAAATAAAATTAATCCATTTAATGCGTGGAAAGTTGATACGATTTTTTATTTAATGGTACTACTGAATGGTTCTAGTGCAACAACTTGAATCACTTTCCATTTTGCAGAAAAGTTGTCATTATATTAGCTAGCCTTTTACTGATCGTTCTATTTTATTTTAGTCTTATTGTTGATTCGTTGATTGGTAAAAGTGAAATGAATATGTATATTATCAGATGGCATAAATAGATATTAAAATGAATCGAATACAGAATATTAATATGTAGCAGATGGTTGTGTTTTTTAAATATGGTCAAATCAAAATATTTAATCCAGTTGTGTGTATAGTGAAAAGTATACACTTTTATCATAAATTAACATATTTTCGGAAAAGCAGAATAAACATGCAAGAAACGATATTTAAAAACGGCCACCAATGCATAGCATTTGCAGATGATCTGACGCTATTAGCAACAAGCAAAAAAGAACTACAAAAGTTAATGAAAAACATAATAACAGAAGCCAAAAAATTCGGACTTAAAATCAATGAAGAAAAGACAAAGTATATGATAATGGGAGAGATCCAAAAAGAAAAAGAGAATAACATCATAGTACAAATAGATGGAGAAAAAACATACTCGTTTAAAAGAGCCAAAGAAATTATTTACCTGGGAGCCAAAATAGATGAAAATGGTCATGAAGAAGGGGAGATAAAGGCAAGAATAGCTAAAGGAAATAAAAAATATGGAGCATTACGCACATTATTGAAATCCAAATACGTATCAAGAAAAACAAAAATAAGAATTTATAAGACTGTTATCAGACCTACAGTAACATACGCAAGCGAAACATGGGTGCTCAAAAAGTCAGAAACAGACCTGTTAGAAAGATGGGAGAGAAAAATGCAAATATGGAAGTGTGAAAATAGAAGGTCAGTGGAGAAGAAGAACCAATAAAGAATTGGAAGAACTATATCAAGAGCCAACGATTACGACGACGATCAAAGCACAGAGAATACGATACTTGGGGCACATAGAGAGAATGGGAAGTAAACGAATGCCGAAAATGGTACTTTCACGAAGACCAATACAAAAGAGGAGGAAAGGCAGGCCAAGGAAAAGATGGAAGTACAGTGTATATGAAGATTTGAAGAAAAGTAACATTGAGAGATGGAAAGAACTAGCATTGGACAGAAGGAGATGGAGAGAGGTTGTGAAGGAGTGTATAAAAAGACTGTAGTGTATTTAAATAAAATTTATAAGTTATGTAAGTTATATTAAGTTATTTACTATATTATTTATGTAATCAGAAATGTAAACATTTTAGCCCTAGGCCTACAAGGCCTGTTGCGCTTAATAAATAAATAAATAAACATATTTTCGTGATCCGTCAAAATAGCCCGGTCAAAACAGCCCCCGTCAAAAAAGCCCCGTCAAAATAGCCCGAACACAAAATAGCCCCGACAAAATAGATCGCACACAAAATAGCCCCGGTCAAAACAGCCCCGGCTAAAATAGCCCCGTCTAAAACAGCCTCTTACAAACAATCACATAATTATTTATACAAGGTGTCCAAAAACTTTTTTTTAATTTAAATTATTTGACAAAAAGGAAGAATGTATTTAATTTATTTAATTTAAAATGTATTTTACTGTTGCCCGAAAACAGAAAAAAATGTTTATATCATAAATAAACATTGATTTTCGCTTAACTTAAATGTTCAAAGGACTCGAGTTCTCTGAAAAGACCATTTTTATTTATTGTGGTTAAGATAAACATCTGAATAGAGGATAATTACCATTTCCGAAAAAATGTATTTTTAAGGAATTATTTCATGATGAATTCTGAAGAGAGCTTTTTTTGTCGGGGCTATTTTGTCGAGGCTATTTTGTCGGGGTTATTTTGTCGGCGGGCTATTATTCCGCGGCTATTTTGTCTGCAGGCTATTTTGTCGGAGCTATTTTGTGTGCGGGATATTATGTTGGGGCTATTTTGTCGGAGCTTTTTTGACGGGGCTATTTTGACGGGGTACCACATATTTTAGGGGTTCTATTTTTTTCCACGGTGTTAATTTATCACGTGCCGTTTTTATGATTCTAGTTTTTGCCCTAGGTTAGAAAATAATATACTCAAGATTATAACGTCTTACGACGTTGTCAGACTCCCAAATGCCAATGTATTCAGCCCTGAGTTAATTTTTCACTTAGATTTAGAGTGTTAATCCCTTTCCTAACTCAGATTCCAGCTTTATGGTGGTCTTTCTCGTTTTTTTCTCTGGGTGTTGCCACGTCATAGTTTTTTTAGGCTATCTTTCGTCACCCATTCCTCAATATCCTCAACTATAGTGCCCTTAGGGTGTTTTGCTGAGAATGCAAAAAGAAAAAGAGCTGTTAATCAAAATAAAAACAGCCAAAATCGAATACCTCGGTCACATCATGAGGAACAGTGAAAGATATGGACTGCTGCAACTGGTCTTACAGGGAAAAGTAGAAGGAAATCGAGGACTAGGAAGGCGAAGGATTTCCTGGCTGAAAAATCTACGTATACGCCAGTCAATGGGAGCAAGAATAGGATATTACCTTCGAATTCTATCCTACTTCATGGATTTTAATGAAATTTTGGGAATAGCCTTTACTTATCTTCTAATTCAAAGTCTACCATATGCCGATGTGTGCTTTAATCTTGGGGATGGTTCCCACCCCTTCTCGGGGGGTGGAAAATTTTTCGGTTAAAATAACCACGGAAGCTTCTATAGAACCTAATTCTAAGCAAAAACTGGTCTATATATATTTTTTTTTTGAAAACTCAATACTTTTTGAGTTATTCGTGGTTGAAAATTTGCCATTTTCATTAAAAAATTACACACCTTTTCGAACGGTTTTTTGCGAATACCTTAAAAACTATGCATCTCACTAAAAAAAACTATATAAAACATTTTTGTAGCTTATAAGAAAACAAAGAGATTCGTTTCGTCATAAGTCTTCTAGATATATTACAAAAAGAGATATGGTAGGTGAGAAGATTTTGTTTTTTTTGGTGCATGCTCAAATCGGTGTATTCAACTTGAAATAACAGAGAAACGGTCGATTGTAGATGTATAATGCTGTCAATACCTTTTGTAGTGCTTAAAAAGACCTTTAAAATGAACAATACTAAATGCCTATTACATTCAAACTACGCGAGATATGCTGCAAAAAAATTAATGACTAATGTATTTTAAGAAAAAATGAGAAGTACCTATATTTAACCCCTCGTCCACCAGAATTTAAATGCATCGTTTTCCTTCTACTATACATTTTATTATAGTGTTATTTCTATGTTCAAAATGTTGAACGGGTTTAAAATGAATGGTTTTTGAAAAAAAAAAGAATGTGTGTGTACTTTGTACGCACGTAAGAAGTTATACTTCTATTATATGATTATATGATTATAAACGAAATTAATATACTTTTTATTTATATTTTATTTAAATATTAAATTAATTTATACTTACTACTTCTCAAACATTTTTATTAAAACAGTGCCAAAAATTAAAATAATAAAAAAATAAAACACACACAAACACATTAAAAATGCCACAAATGATTTCTGAACATTAATTGTCGGAAAATTTTTTAACTAAATACGTATTTTCTGAAAATAAAATTATATAATAAATATACTTACAATCATAAAATGTATAAAAAAAATAAAAAAATAAAAGTTTCTATTGGGATTCGAACCAACTTACCACGCGGCTGGTATTTGCGTTGTATTGGGATTCACTCGCATTAAAACTTCGCCACAGAGACAGCTTGTCATTGTGTGCGAAGATCGTCTAACTAAACAGATTAACCTTTTGACATTTTTAACTTATGTAAATCAAATTATTTTGATTTTGAATTGAAATGATTTAGAATTGAAAAAATACAACAAAACATAGAGTAAGAAAACAATATATTAGGTGAATATTGATAGACATTTTGATGGTAATCAAATTATGTAAATAAAAGTATTACATACTACTTATGTATTTTGGTAGGTTCAAGGTAGGTATCGGAGCCCGTATAACGACTAATAAATTTCGCAATCACTTGCGTCTTGCAAAGTGGCTATGTTCAAATATCATAACAAAATTTGATCAACTATTTATAAAACACTTACCAGTGAAAGATTCTTTAGCTTTGAATAAGCGAGATCTGCGGCAGGCATACTAGTCACAGTTTGATGAGCTTTCACATTGGCATGCAACAATCATCTCTTCTATGTAAATAAGTCCAAAAATATAATATGAAAACTATTTAAAAAGGCAGTATAACCATTAACAAACTTTTTGTTTGTTGTTTCTCTTCCTACAAATTTTAAAACGCAACAAGCATACATTATAACCAAACCACAGTCCCACAGCTGCCATATTGGATAATTTTTGTCATGTCATTTGAACATCCAATCAGAACAAAGTTATAATGCGCATGCGCCCGGTCGCTAGGTTTTACGATATAAAATTTCACCGTCATTACGCCCGTAAAGAAGTATAACTTCAAAAATAAGATCAAATTATAGAGCGCATTTTAAAATTTTCTTAAAAAGCTTCCTTTTTCTCCCTGTAACTTGTAAACAATAAGAAATACAGTAATGAAAAATAAAAACCAAATTTTTATTTTAAAAAAACCCTACATTTTTGTTTGGTATCTTTTTTTCGTATATCTTATCATTTTCGAGTTACATGGAGAAACAGGAAGATTTTTAAGAAAATTTAAAAATGCGCTCTATAATTTGATCTTATTATTTTTTCAAAAACCATTCATATTAAACCCGTCCAACTTTTTAAAGATAGAAATAACACTATAATAAAGAGTATTGTAGAAGAAAAACGATGTATTTAAATTCTGATGGATTAGGGGTTAAAATATACTTCCAATTTTTTCTTAAAATACATTAGTTATCAATATTTTGCAGCATATCTCGCTTAGGTTGAATGTAATCGACATTTAATATTGCTCATTTTAAAGTTCTTTTCAAGCACTCTAAAAGGTATTGGTAGTATTGTACACCTTAAATCGACCGTTTCTCTGTTATTTCAAGTAGAATACACCGATTTGAGCATGCACCAAAAAACAAACTCTTCTCACCTACCATATCTCTATTTGTATTACAACTAGAAGATTTATGAAGGAACGAGTCTCTTTGTTTTTTTTTAAGCTACAAAAATATTTTTAATAGTTTTTTTGTTAGATGCAGTTTTTAAGGTATGCAGCAGAAAACTGTCCGAAAAGGTGTCATTTTTCAATGAAAATGGCTAATTTTCAACCACGAATAACTCAAAAAGTATTAAGTTTTCAAAAAAAAAAATATAGAACAGTTTTTGCTTAGAATTAGGTTCTCTAGCCACTTACGTGGTTATTTTAACCAAAAAATTTTCCATCCCCAAGATAAAAGCGCACATCGGCATGGGGTAGACTTTGTTTCCTGATCTATTCCCTACTTACTCTGAAAATATCAAGTAAATCGAGGTAGTAGGATGGAATTCGGAGCCAAATATCCTCATTGACTGCCCTAGTACGTGGTTCAACACAACGATTACAAATCTTTTTAGGACAGCAGTGTGCAACGTACAGATTGCCATGATGGTCGCAAACATCCGAAACGGATAGGCACTATAACAAGAAGAAGATAGTGCCTCCTATACCCATTTGTTGTTTTATTACTTCATTCTTTATTCTTTCGGCTCTTGATACTCTCATCGATCTTCTTTTGGCATCAATTTCCATGGCTAAGACCTTTTTCTTATATTTCTCGGTTATTCCTTGATATTTGTTTACTCCATAGAACTTCGTCTAGGAATGCTATAGGTCTTTATTTTCTTTCCGCACGGATTGGTCCATAAAATATTGTTTAACATTGTGATGGCTTTTCTTCCTGACGTATTTCTTTCCCTTATGACTTTGTTTAATGTTCCATCGTGCGAAATATTGATATCTAGATATTTGTAGTCATAGCAATGCTTCATCGTGGCCATGTCGTCTAATATGAGATCGTTTTGTTCTTCTCCAATGCACAATTATTTGGTTTATCAGTGGCGAAGCGTCCATGTAACCACTGTTACCATTGGTAACAGTTACAAATCTTGCAAATAAATATTTTATGATTACTATGAAATAATTCCATTTATATTTTTTACCAACAGAAATACTTGTTAATAGTACCTAATTCAGTAAATAGCCATAGACGCACGAAAATGTTGCGAGATATGTGAATCCATGGCACGTTATCATATGCTGTTACCAATACTGGCACTGGTAACAGTAACGCAGGAGAAACCTCGCTATCGCTCGGGACTAGCTCTGAAAATTTTGTAGGAGCGATGCGATGGGTCTACAGACGGCGTGCGGGCACGCTGTGCATATCAGTATTGTAACCATTTTGAAGATTGGTAACGTTGTTTTAGTAATACCTATTACAGATTACAGTCTGCGTGCATTTAAACATGGAAGAGTGTTGCTACGTATTGCGCAATTGATCAACTACTTGAAAAGTCATTCTACTTATATATATTTTTTTAAATATTATTTTAAAGGAAAAATGATATTATTGAAAATGGAAGAATTAAAATATAAACAATAGTTTTCAAAATATGTTCTTTTTCCTACTTGTTCATTTTTTATGTTAATTTTATGGTAGAATAATATGTTTAGTTTGTTTATTATTTATTGTTATACCTGATACAATATACCTACATAATTACATACATATAATAGCTTGGGAATAGTGATTTGTTTAATTTTATCCCACAGGATTGAAACCAAAAACTTATATTTGGGAGGTTCAAAATATTTTTTAAATAAGATTTTTTTACATCTGGTTTTGGTATCACTTTAGAAAAAGTCACGCGTCGCCACTGTTGGTTTTATTATTCACTTCTTGACCCTATTATCATAATCTTCATTTAATTTTCGGGCCATATAGGTAGTTTAAATTGTCATAATCTTGAGCCTCTATTACTTCATCGTGTGCAAAGTTGAGCGTATATACTATAGTGTTGGTGGGTGATATCCCCATTGTTCTACATTGTTGTCTCCATTTTCTAAAAACCGCCACTTTATAGGTAGGTATATTATAAATAAAGTGGGTGACGATCCGTTTGATGTTACAAATCCTGTTGTTATTTGTGTCCTTGTTTTTATTTTTGTTTACCGAAAATTGCAACAGTCTTAATTCTTAATACAGGACTGATCTTGTGTCAGTTTTGGAAAAAAATTTAAAAAAAAAATATATATGATTACTTCGACAAACTTAGAATATAATACAAAATAAAATGCATATGAATAAGTCTTAATGATTTTAGGACTGTACGCCTTATGGAGACTATATTATTACTACAGGCTGTTGAATTATATAACTCTATCAGGTGTTTATTTATGATCAATGAAAAATGTTAAACCGATCTCACAAATTTTTCTTGTTATATTACCAATAAATCAAATAATCTAGTTTTAAAGCTAAATACTTTTGCTTTTAGTCTTGCAAAATACGGTAATCTACAAAATAGTGTTATACAGATGGTGTATTGGTGAAGATAGTTTCTGTAACGTTATTTTTAAGTGCGCATTCCGTAATTCACCTATATTTTTATCTCGAATGCAGGAACAGATTGAGATACGCTGAAAATTGCAACTATTATAGTTGCATCATATTTATATAACCCAAGATATTTTATGTAATAACAACCGAGCATGTAAGACAACAAACAGTAGGGTACTAAAAGAACAAATTCAACAGTTAAATATTATATTTACATATATGGGATTAGCCACAGTTTATTGTAAAGACAATTACAGTTTTTACCTAAAACAATTTGACGTTTCAATTTCAACTTCGGAAATCCTTTTCAAAAAGAATTATTACGGGAAAAGTTGTAATCGAAAATTGTAACGTGTAACCGCCAAGCTCTTGTTGAGAATATTTATGTTTTATAAAAATTCAGAAAATTGTGACGTAGGTACCTACTTGCCTATTGGTTGTAGGCAACAGCCATACTTTGGATGAAAAGATATCTGGGTGGATGTTTTATGCTCTATGATACATTAAATTCTGATTATTCTGTGTGTTTATACACTCACCGCCACAAAATTTCGCCACCCAAAAATTTTTGATTAAGTTTGGCAATCTATAACTTTATTATTTGTACTCCGATTTTCAAGATTCTTGCATCAGTTTGTCGACACATGTATTGATGCCATTTTTTTGATTCCGGTCACAAAATTTTTTTGCTTAGATGGCATTATACGGGGGTGAATGAAAGCGTTGTATTTTCTGTTAACTTTAAAAAATTCTGTGGAAAAATTTTAAGGGCTGATTTTGTTTCATACTCCTTTTGTATTATCCTGAAAGTATCACTAAGGTTTTGTTTTTTGAGTTATCCAAATATCTGTTTTCTTGTAAGAGCTGTAAATAAAAACACTGCTTCGAAGGTTTTTTAATTAAAAATATCAAACTCACTAAAATTAACAAAACAAAACAAAATTAACAACAAAACCAAATAATTCAACAGCGGGTATGTCCACCTCTTGCAGCAGCGACTGCTCTCAATCTCTTTGGCATCGAATAAAGATGTGCCTGGGGAATAGCCCGATATTCCTCTACCAGGGCCATAACTGTACTAAATTTTCTGGAGGCCTAGGATGACGGCGAATAGCTTTTTTAATTCATCCAATAAATACTCAATAGGATTGAGATCTGGGGTGCATGCGGGCCATTCTAATCTTATCAATCCAACCTCTATTTTATGAGTCAATCAGTGTGTTTATTTACAAAAAACAGCTCTTACAAGAAAAGAGATATTCGGATAATTCAAAAAACAAAATTTTAGTGATGCCTCCGGGATAATATGACAGGACTATGAAACAAAACCAGCCCTTCCATTTTTCCACATAATGTTTTAAAGTTAGGAGGACATACAACACTTCCATTCACCCCTGTATAATGCAATGCAAGCAAGATTTTTGTGTTACCAGAATAAGACCAAACGATACCAATACATGTACCTACAAACTCGTGCAAGAATCTTTAAAATCGAAGTACAAATAATGAAGTTATAAATTATCAAACTTAATCAAAAATTTTGGGTGGCGGAATTTTGTGCCGGTGAGTGTATATTATTTGTATGTGTTTTGCGATTCTGTGTTTGCGAGTGTTCGTATGTTTTGAGATTTAATGTATAAATTGAAAATTGTGTATGTGTTTATTGGTGTTGCATATGTATTGTGTATGATTGAGCCATCCTTCCTCTTCCTCTTTTAAGTACACTGGGACCTCGATAAGTCGGATTAATCGGGACCGCCGCCGATCCGGGTTATCGAAAATCCGGGTTAGCTGGAGAATATGGTAAAAATTAATAAAATACGGTATTCTTACAGATAAACTTTATTATTAAATTACATACAGTTGTATACAGTTTTGTTCATCTAAATTACATACAGTTGTATACAGTTTTGTTCATTTCTTTGTAAAAAATGTACTCAGTTTCGGTTGTGGCAATATGTAGGTACTACGTTTTTATTATTGAAATGTTTGATCTAAATCGAGCCGGGTTAGCCAGACTTCCGCGTTATCGAAGGCGGACTTATCGGGGTTCCACTGTATTGGCAACTAAATCCTGCTGTTTATATTCGATGATTTGCTACACATTTTTCTTCCAAACGGACCAATAAATTTTTCAATTTAAAAATTTTTAGTAATATTTTTTTTTGTAATTTTTAATATTATTAATGTTGCTATTAGGATTGAAAACTTTACCTTTCAATTGCCAGATGACGCTAGTCATCTAATCCATATACGTCAATTGCAATTAGTCCAGAAAGCCACTGCGCATCCGCTAGGAAAAATATTCTAATTCGGACTTTTTGCACAATCTTACTCAAAAAGGACCCCTTTTAACAAATTTGCATGTTGCCAGGACCAAAAATTGGTCAAAAATTTTTTAAAGGTTTTTTTTTGTTTTTTTCCTAAAATTAATTTTTTTGCATGGAACAAATTTTTTTTAGGTTTTTTGGATCATTCCAAACAGAAAAGGTCTTTAGTGACTTTTCTCTAAAGTTGATAGTTTTTGACATATAAGCGATTATAAATTGAAAAATTGCGAAATCGGCCATTTTTAACCCTCAAAAACTATGTGAAAAACTGAAAATTTGAATGTTGCCAAGGTAGGTAGATATTCTTTAAACATCGATTGATGAAATCCCGAAGAGTTTTTTGCAATACAATATTCAAAACTCCTTTGTTTCTTAATTGTTAATCAAGCGTACGCGACACTATTTTCCACCGTTGCATGTGTATGCAGTATGGTGCAAATGAAAGGAATAAATTCGTTATTTCATAAACCGGCGACTTTAAGGGAAAATTCCGAAACAGGTCGATTTTTACTTTTAAGTTATGATATTGTGACATATATGGTATACTAGTGACGTCATCCATCTGGCAGTGGCGGCTCGTGACCTCAGTATGCGGGTAGGCTACACATATACTTCGGGTAGGCGACAAAAAATATCCTACAGTTTGTAATACATTTTGAGCCGTCTTGCAATACTAAATGTAATCTATGAGCGCAACAATGTGTAAAAATTGCTTTTGGAGCATCTACTTTAATTTTTGATTGTAATCCGTTTAAAGAGCCAGCCATTACACTTGCACCATCGTAAAATTGAGCAATTTATTTATTTTTGTAATCATATGGCTCAAGCACGTTTGAAATTAAACTATATAGAGCGTCTGCAGATCTATTATCGCTAACATCAAAAAACCCTAAAAATCTTTCTGTTACCTGACCAACTTTGTTAACAAAACGGATTGTTAAAGTACACTGTGATTTTTCGGTTATATCAGTAGTATCGTCAGCTAGTATAGAAAAAAATTGACTTTAATTAATTTCTGTTGAAATTTCATTTTTTACGTAATCGGCAAGATCATTTAATCGCAATCTATTAAATCATTTTGTATTGTTTTTGACAAACCCGTGAACACCCCTTCTATTTTTTAACATGATCCTGGATTTCCTGATCGCGTTTAACTACTAAATTAAACATTTCTTTAAAATTACCCATGTTTGAAGAATTATGGCTCTCATCACGACCGCGAAATGTAAGTTCTTGTTTTGCTAAAAGAATTGTAACATCAATTTCTTCAACTTCTTCAATATTTTTCAACTTCTTCATTATATATCTTATTAGAGAGAGAAATATGTCCAGCGAAAGCACTGTCAGTAGTTTGTTTATTTTTTTCTAACCGTTTTAAATCTAAGGAATTGTTTAAATGTTCTTTCGAAGATTCATGTTTTTTTACACTAGCTGATAAATTTTTCAAATCTGAATATCCCTGACTCACCCAAACATTTTGCTTCAAATTTGAGAGCAACAGACAAGGCCAACAGAAAAGTGAATTTTTAAAATAACTTCCGCTTAGCCATTTATGATTTTCATACCATATTGTTTTAAACGATCTCGAAAATGGTTGATTGTCTTTTGTCTTATCTGTGGATAAAATTGTTAAATTTTGTAAAGGCCGGCCCATTGAAATAATTACTAATCTTTCTTGATTTTGGCGCCTTGAAAAAGCGTCTCGATCAAACTGCATATTACATCGTTTAAAATATTCATATTCGATGACTAAAGTTTTTCCACCAATAAAACTAACACACCTACGTTTCAACAACGTCAAATATTACTTATTTTATTTATGTATTAAATAATAATTTACTATTCGAATAAATTGATAAGTTACCAATTAACCTCGCTCTAAATTTTTAATTATCTATCTAATCTAATAACACATTATTCAGTTTTCATAAACAAATTTAAATTGTCCTACCTAGTTTTATTCAATACTTAACCTACTAATAACAGCCAAAATCAAAAAACAATTATTTTAAAACAGTTTCACAAGACACAAGAGAGGCAACTGATAAAATTTTGTAGGACCGGCTATAAGACTCTGTGCCTATCCGCCCGTTCAAAATCGTAGAATACGGTCGCTACGAGCAGACCTGCAGCAGGCCTGCTCGCGTAAACAGAGAGAGATCGCACGTCAATTCGGTGTTGGCGTCGTTCTATTTCAGGCTACGTTCCCGAGTGCCTGACCAAGGAGAATATAGAATCTATACAGTACTACTGATACTACAAGGAGCGTACAATAATTATAACTACGGAGAAAATTTTTTGGATATTTTTAAAAATAATTTGGATAATTTTTGCTATTTTATTGTAGATATTGTGTCCAAATTTATAAATTACAATTTTGAAATAAGTAATTTATATTAATAATTTATATTATTGTACTACATTTGAAGAGGGTAGGCGGCGCCTACCTTGCCTACTCCGACGGGCCGCCCCTGCCATCTGGGCGTGATGACGTAATGGATGATTTTTTTAAATGAGAATAGGGGTCGTGTACTAGCTCATTTGAAAGGTTCTTCAATTCTCTATTCAGTAATATAAACATTTACATAATTATTTATACAGGGTGTCCAATAATTTAATTTTTTTGTCAATTTGCCAAATAATTTAATTTAATAAAAAAATTTTGGACACCCTGTATAAATAATTATGTACATGTTGATATTACTGAATAGAGAATTGAAGAACCTTTCAGTAGTAGAACCGTCAGTAGTATACTATATATGCCACAATATCATAACTTAAAAATAAAAACCGACCTGTCTTGGGATTTTTCCTTAAAGTCACCGGTATACGAAATAACGAATTTATTCTTTTATATTTAATACGGAAAATAGTGTCGCGCACGCTTGATTGGCAATTAAAAAACAAAGGGGTTTTTGATATTGTATTGCAAAAAACTCTTCGGGATTTCATCAATCGATGTTTAAAGAATATCTACTTACCTTGGCAACATTCAAATTTTCAGTTTTTCACATAGTTTTTGAGGGTTAAAAATGGCCGATTTCGCAATTTTTCAATTTTTAATCGCTTATATGTCAAAAACTATCAACTTTAGAGAAAAGTCACTAAAGACCTTTTCTGTTTGGAATGATCCAAAAAACGTAAAAAAATTTTGTTCCATGCAAAAAAATTAATTTTAGGAAAAAAACAAAAAAAAACCTTTAAAAAATATTTGACCAATTTTTGGTCCTGGCAACATGCAAATTTGTTAAAAGGGGTCCTTTTTGAGTAAGATTGTGCAAAAAATCGGAATTAGAATATTTTTCCTAGCGGATGCGCAGTGGCTTTCTGGACTAAATGTGGGGATAAACTTTCACGGTTTGATAACTTCGAGCAGAGAGCAGCAGGCCTACGCCTCTCCGATGATGACTCCAATAAGAGTCGAAAATCGTCGATTCAGAGTGTTGGACTGCGCTCCCTATTTTAAGTGAAAAATAAGATTGTTTTGCCTTCGCATTGCAACTGAATAAAAATTGTATTATACATTTTTATTTTATATTATTTTATATTTTTCTTCATTTATTAGGATGAGAACGGCTTCTTTGATTTTTCTCTTTTTCATGTCTCCTTTATGATTTTTGATGCATCTTTCCATTATACTCTAACTCTCTATTTATTGTCCCAGGCATGTTTGAATATTTGTGATTTGTCGAAACTCCTGCTTTTGAAGTTTGTTTCATGTTCATTTATTCTGGCGCTTAGTGGTCTTGCAGTTTCTCTCCCATAGAAATCATTACATCCACATGGTATAGTGTAGATGGAGTTTGTAAGACTTTTTTGAAAATTAATTCTGAGTAGATATAAAAAAGTAGAGGCGATAAAATACATCCTTGCTCACTCCATATCATATTTCCACTGCTTCCGTCGTGTTCTGACCAATTTGTATGTTTTCATTAATGCCAATACAAATTTAAATTTTTGATAATATGGAGGTCTTGGTCATCAATTTCTAATATCCCTATATCTTTGAACCATGATCTGCAAACTGAATAATGCTTCTCTTTTTCTAAGTTGTTTTTGAAACCAAACTGCGTTTCACTTAGTTGTACTTCTATTTTGTTCTAAATTTTCTACACATATCTTCGTTCAATGTCCACGGTTCAACGCCATAAAAAAGACGTAGCTTTGAAGCATTCTTACTTTTATGCCAATAGAGAGGTTGTGGCTCTTGAAGTTGCATCTAGTTTTTCCAATGAATAAAACTGAACTTTAATCTCAAAATATTTTAGATTATTGTGGAAACATCGTGATTATTCCAAAAAAGAGTAATAGAATAAATACTCAGAAACGCTGACTGTTTAGTGCCTATATTGTCTAGTGGAAACATATTTATTATAATGGCAGTTTCTATAGTTTCCATTAAAAATAATCTTATTAGGGCCGGTTGTTCGAACGCTAATCAAAAATGATCATTATCAAATATTTAATTACTGTCACAACTGTCAATGTCAACTTTGATTGGGTTGCTGAAAACATAATTATTGATTACAATTATGAAATTAGTTAATCAATTATGTTAATAATTGTTATGTTAATTGATTAACTAATCTCATAATTATTATAATCAATTATGTTTTCAGCAACCCAATCAAAGTTGACATTGACAGTTGTGACAGTAATTAAATATTTGATAGTGATTATTGTTGATTAGCGTTCGAACAACCGGCCCTTAGTCTCTTATCAGGGCTAATAGAGAAGGCCAAAATTCTTTGTTAGATTGTGTGTGTGTGTTTATGTTTTATTGGCACTGGTTTAAGCAACCAACTGGCCAGTCAATGTGTTTTGAATTCTCTCTTTTACAAAATATATGCTTAGTATCTAAATTTAAAACTATTACTACTACTAAGTTTTTTTTACTCTGTTTTTTTTTATTTTTTTTAATATATTTTTTAACAATTTTTTTTATTACATTTTTTATTATATTTTTTATTATATTTTTTATTTTTTTTATTTACTTTTTTTTTCTTTTGCTTTTTTTGTATTTTTTTGTATATTTTTTTTACTAGCTAAGACCTAAACCCGATTCAACCTCGCGGAGGTTTAGATCTTCTTAGTAACTTTTTATTTTTTTTAATTATTATTTTTTTATAATTTTTTTTATTCTTTTTTTTTCAGAGCTTTAATTTTAAACAATTAACATGGTTGTATAAAATTTTATAAACATTTAGATTGTTTAATTGTAAAAGGTATATAAGATTAAAAGGAAATTGTACATTAACTTGAATTAGATTGGTATAGAAATTTGATATTTCAATAAAATGTAAAGGACATTCTAACAGCATATGTTGTAGATCAGCTAACTCTCCACATAAACATTCATCATTATCTACAAGTCCTATTTCTCTTTTGTAGACTGGAGTCAGACAGTGATTACTTCTTATTCGACAAATAGTTTTGATAAAGCCTCTGTTGTAAACTTGATTAAACCATGTCTTGATGGGAAGTGTAGGCTGGATTTTTTTGTAATAATTTCCTTTGTCTGAATTATTGTATTGTTCCTGCCATTTAGCCCGTTAGATAGATCTGATAATAGAGATTATGTCTCCCATACGAAGTTGATAGTTTTGCAGAGCGGATTCCTTCGTTGTTGCTTTTTTAGCCAGATCATCTACTATTTCGTTGTTTTTTATACCAATGTGTGCTTTTATCCAGCACAATATTATATTTTTGCCCGATTTCAAAGCTTTACTGTTCATTGCTACTATGTCACTGATGATATAATTTTCTGCAAAATTATGTACATTATATTTCAATTTCTTTACAATGCTTTGGCAGTCTGTAAATATAACATAATTGAGTTCTTTTTGATTAATACATATTTCGTATGCTTCTTTGATTGCAATGAGTTCAGCTGTGAAAATTGTCATTTTATCAGGTAATCTGTTGTTTATTTTTATACTTTTTTGTGGGTAATATACAGCATATCCAACCTTTCCTTCCATTTTTGAACCATTCGTCTATAAGTATCCAGCAGAAGGTATGTCATGTCTAAAAGGAAGAAACATTGAGTCAATTATTGCATATTTATGTGATTATCACGATCCGTCATCTAAACATCCAATAATTACCAACAAAGAGTTTTAGTAATTTATCATTGCCACGAAGTCCTACTGTTAACTTTTAGAATTTTAGAAATACCATCAGAGTAGAATGCGAATAATCGCCATCTTGTACATATTATATAAATAAAACGGTACGTGGTGTCTTCCGACAACAGCACAGTGCTGAAATAGGAAGAAATTTTT
Source organism: Diabrotica virgifera virgifera (assembly GCF_917563875.1). Classification (NCBI taxonomy): domain Eukaryota; kingdom Metazoa; phylum Arthropoda; class Insecta; order Coleoptera; family Chrysomelidae; genus Diabrotica; species Diabrotica virgifera. The sequence continues at coordinate 3,486,694 of NC_065444.1, read as the reverse complement.
ATAACTTTCGATAAGCATAGGTACTCGTAGATTTTGTAATTCAGTTTGCAACAAGCGAGAGACGCGGTACCGTTCAACCAATATGTATGAATGGATTCATACAATATCTTCCTGTGTAATGAAGACGAATAATACAAATATTGTAAGAGATAGCAAGCACTTCACTTCAGGAAGTTTTTGCAGCAAATGAGTATTGTATAATTGAAAGCTATCTTTGGTTCCGTTAGCGGATTTTTAATTTTTGAGAATGGAAGGTAACTAATTTGAATGTTGTTATGAGAATAGTATACAGGGTGTTTGGTAAAGAATGGGCCATAGCTTAACCTTAGGTTCCTGAGGTTAAAATAGGCCGATTTGAGCTAACTTACCTTAGTACAAAGTTTATAATAACCGAGATACAGAGTGTCAAAGTTAAACTTTTTTTTTAATTATTATAGAATATTTCCTGACAGGTATAAGATAACAACATGAAATTTGCTATGTGGGGGTTTTTTGGGTCGACAAAACTAAATTCCCTACCAAAAATTATGTATTGCTCAGAGGGCGCCACATACGCCTTTCAGCAATCATTTATTACGTTCAATTTTTTTATCCCCCACTCTGTATAATTTTGACATTAAAATTTTTATTCTCCTATTAGTTTTACTTGAAAAAGGTATACTTCTTTCATCTCCCTAAACTCAACCGTTTTCGAGATAAACGCATTTTAAATCTGCGATACACCATAATTTTTAGCATAATATCATTGTAGTTCTTCTTCTTCTTCTTCTTCAGCCTGTGTTCGTCCACTGCTGGACATAGGCCTCTTCCATTTGCTTCCATCGATTTCTACTCTTGGCAATTCTCATCCACTGTTTGCCCGCGACTTGTTTGATATCATCTGCCCACCTCTTCTGCGGTCTGCCTACTAATCGCCTGTTCTCTCTTGGTCTCCAGTTTGTTAGTCTCTGTGTCCATTTTTCGGGATCATCTCGGGCAACATGTCCGACCCATTGCCACTTGAGCCTTGCTATACGTTCTGCGACATCAGTAATCTTTGTTCTTTCACGAATGTCGATATTTCGAATTTTGTCTCTCAAACTAATCCCTAGCATAGCCCTCTCCATCGCTCTTTGAGTTGTACTGAGCTGCTCTAAGGTTTTCTTTGTAAAGGCCATGGTCTCCAGCCCATATGTAGTTACAGGCAAGATACATTTGTCATAAACTCTACGTTTTAGACTCATTGTAGTTACACCCGAAAAATAACTTAAAACCATAAAATTATCCAAAAATGTATCGCAAATTTCTTCAAATGGAATTTGCGATGCAATGACATAAATTTAAGAACTGGCACAATTATCATGGTTTTAAGTTATTTTTCGGGTGTAACTACAATGATATTATGCTAAAAATGATGGTGTATCGCAGATTTAAAATGCGTTTATCTCGAAAACGGTTGAGTTTAAGGAGATGAAAGAAGTATACCTTTTTTAAGTAGAATTAATAGGAGAATAAAAATTTTAATCTCAAAATTATACAGAGTGAGGGATAAAAAAAATTGAACGTAATAAATGAGTACTGAAAGGCGTATGTGGCGCCCTCTGGGCAATACATAATTTTTGGTAGGGAATTTAGTTTTCTCCACCCAAAAAACCCCTACATACCAAATTTCATGTTGTTATCTCATACCTATCAGGAAATATTCAATAATAAATAAATAAAAAGTTTAACTTTGACACCCTGTATCTCGGTTATTATAAACTTTGTACTAAGGTAAGTTAGCTTAAATCGGCCTATTTTAACCTCAGGAACCTGAGGTTAAGCTATGGCCCATTCTTTACCAATCACCCTTTTTTTTTGTAAGCATTTATTAACAATCAGAATTACATATTCTATAAGCTAATTTGATAACAAGTACAATAACATATATTGTCCTTTTCATGATCATTTTTCAGTGCGTAACAAATGATAGGAAAAAGGGTAAGTCCGTGATAATACACATTTATGACATTTATTCTAACATGACATTTTAGTTAAATCTGACAGTTGTCACATTTTATTTTCAATTTGGAATAAAAACAAATAAAATGTGTTTCTTGCATTTATAAAATGGTATTTTCTTTGATTTGTATAGTCTTATAAATTATACAAATTATATTTGTAATATTATTATCTAATTAAAAAAAAATATTTTTTTATTATGGCCCCATCTATCGACAACTAGAATAACTAGAATATATGTTATAAAAATGTCACCGACGAAATGTAATCACCGACGTGCCTTTTTTTCTGTCACATACAATTTAATGCGTTAGATAGAAATCGAAAAACTGTGACGCACTGAAAGATGATCATGAGAAAAAGAATATCAATGTATTATTGTACACTAAAATGGCGTTATGAGGTACATCACCCAGCGGTTTCACCTCAGTTTCAGCGAAGATCTATGGGCCATAATCTTCGCAATCTTCTGTTGTTTAGTGGCTGCAGTAATGGTAATATTAATTGGTTGGGGTGGTCTTCCAATTTCTCGTGATGTCTGTTGGCTCTTTCTTGAATTACTGTGCTGACTAACGGGATGTTTAGGTCTGTATGAAGGGTTTGGTTGGAAATGTACCACGGGGCATTTGCGATGGTGCGTAGAATTTTTGATTAAGTTCTTTGGATAATTTTTGTGTTTGATTTGCTGGCACAACTCCATAGTTCTATACCGTACGTCCATATAGGTTTGATGACTGTTTTATAAATCAGCAGTTTGTTCTCAATTGAGAGTCGAGATTTTCTACCTATAAGCCAATTAATTTCTTTCACTCTCAACTCAATTTGTTTCTTCTTCTTTAAAATGTGTTGTTTCCAGTTTAATTTAGAATCAAGATGAAGCCCCAGGTATTTGACGATGTTCTGTTGTGGTATGTTGACTTGATTAAGGCTAATATTTGGGCATTGGTCTTTCCTTAGTGTGAAAGTTATATGTGTTGACTTAGTTTCATTAGCTTTTATATTCCATTTCTTTAACCACTGTCCAATTTGATCTAGGTGTTCTTGAAGTTTTAATACTGCAGCTCTTGGATCCTCTTCAGTTGCAAATATTGCTGTGTCATCAGCGAAAGTTCCAATGGTGGTTTGTGGAGAGGTTGGTTAATCGGATGTGTACAGTACATAAAGAAGTGGACCCAATATACTACCTTGTGGGACTCCTGATTGAATATTGTTATGGTTTGATAGTTCATCCTCCACTTTAGTTTCAAATTCTCTGTGATTTAGATATGATTTTAATAAGTCAAAGTATTTGTTGGGTAGGGATTTTTTGATTTTATAAAGTAATCCTGGGTGCCATACCTTATCAAATGCTTGGCTGATGTCCAGAAAGGCTGCTGTGCAATACTGTTTATTGTCCAAAGCTCTATTAATTACATTTGATATGCGATGGCATTGTTGCACTGTAGAATGACCTTGCCGGAATCCAAATTGGTGTTCTGGGATCCAGTTTTGGAATTCTAGGTCGCTCATAATTCTTTTAAGTAACAGCTTTTCAAGAAGTTTTGACATTATTGGCAGTAGACTTATTGGGCGGTATGATGAAACATCCGTTAAAGCTTTACCAGGTTTCGGTATCATAATTACTTGGGCAATTTTTAGTGATATAGGCCAATAATTAAGTCTTAAGATTGCATTTGATATGTACAATAACTTCATTATACCTTTTTTAGGAAGTTGTTTTAGCATTGTTGCTGTTATGAGATCAGTGCCTGGTGCCTTCTTTTCATTCAAATGATTAATTTCCAAAAATAACCAAAAAATTAATAATAACCAAACACCCTGTATATCTCTAGTGTTATAGTCGATTTCTGTAAATATAGGATGTCCCAAAATTGCGAATGCTACTTTAACTGAGTTCTGCATGCTACTTCAATACTTCTTAAGGTTCCATTTTCTATCGAAGGTAGGATATCAACGTGACAATTCTTATTTTACTTACAGCTGCTCTAAATACTTCGTTAGAGCTCAGACTAAATCATACTATTTCATAAGCAGAAGGTTCGTCTTCTTCATACATCTCTTTAACCTTTTATTTAGCTGTCTATAATCAAAGGCAGCAGACTATAATGAGGACCTCTTACTATATGACCGAAATATTCAAGCTTCCGCCTCTAATTGTCTATATAATTTCTTCCCTCTTATTAACCCCATCAATGGATTATTGACAATATTGCTAATTTTGTCTGCCCATGATAATCGTAGCATTCTTCGATACCACCAACGCTCAAAAGCTTCCAATTTCTTAAACTCTAATTGCTTCAATGTCCAAGCCTCAGATCCGTAGAGCAAAATTGTAAAAACGTAGCAGCGGAACAACTTTATCCTTAGATCCATTCTTAGGCCTCTACGACATAACAGATGTTTCATTTTCACAAATGTTGCCCTTGCTACTTCAATACAGTAATCACATTAGTAAAGCCAAACTACTTTATTTGTTCGTCAATATTTAGACCAAAATTTTCCACGGCATTGGATAGCCGTGGAAAGAAGAGAGGCAGCTTCGAATGGCCTCCTCGGTCGCCAGATTTGCCTCTCCTGGACTTTTTTCCTGTATCTTTACATGATTAACGTCAACGAATTGTCAACGAATGCCTATGAATTTTCCTGCCTATGAAGGAGAAACGGCTGGCACTTAATCTGTTAAGAGGATCGGTACGTTTTTTCGGCTGCAATGCTATTCAAATGGGGATTCATTTTTTTCGAATCCTGAGAAAACTAATACGTATTTTTAAAAAATTTAAACGCAGAATGAAAGATTACGTTATTAGCGAGGGCCAAAAGTCCCTGAGAACTTCTATATTGTTTATTTTAATAAGTTACAGGGGTGAAAAACTAAGAGAAAATTTAGTGTTATTTTTAATTTCAAATATCTCATTCAAAATAAACTTTTTATTTATTCTAAGGGACTTTCGGCCCTCGGTAATAATTTAGTCTTTCATTCTGCGTTTAGATTTTTCAAAAATATTTATTGGTTTTTTCAGGATTCGAAAAAAATTAACACAATGTCCGTGGTAATATTTGCCAAATCTATCTTTGTCATGCAACGCACTTAATTAGTCGAATAGAATATTGTCAGTCAGACACTGACAATCAGTGACAATTTTAAATAATTATTTGACATGAATCGGGAATATTTTTAGTTGTTGATGAAATAATATTGATATATAGTGTATTTGATAAATAATTGATTTAAGAGGTGAACTTTATAAAAAGTTATTTATTGTGTATTATTTATGGAAGATAGAAGCAGAGAATACGATATATTCTGTGATCCAAGTATTTTGTTTTTAAAGATGTTCAAAATTGTAAGCGTTCCATAGTTACAATATATTATTAAAAAATCACTTTAACCCTTTTGCTCTTTTCTCTATTGAGTATTAGTTTTTGTTGTAGGTACATATTATTACATTCACTGAATACATAGCTAGTGAAAAAATTATCACATTTAGTAACTGAATTAATAATTTGCAATTATACAAAAAATAACAGTTATCCAAGAACATTCAAAAGCCATCTATTTAAGCTAATTATGACATTGTCAAGTAGAATGACATTCTAGTAATATGTACATATCCATACCAGTGTGAATTTTACTACACGTAATTTTCCATGTAAAGACAGAAAAGGTAGGGATAGCCGTAAAATATTTGCGAATTATGTACCCATAGTCTTAATAACAAAAAAAACATGGTAGTAGTTTGTAAAATATGGATTAATAACAAACGTATTTTATAGTTGCCTGTGATTAACTGCACATTTCTAAGTTACAACCTATTTATATGTATCTGTTGCCAATAATCGCCCCTGTAACATGAATTGTAAATAATAAATTCAGTGGAAGTATTCAACTGAGACAAATATTTCAAACGCATTAATCGTTTCTACTGTCACTTGAAACTGCAGTAGCAGTAACGGAAAATATGATCGATAGAATAACTGAAAGAACTTGTTATCTGGGTGAGAGAAATTTTAAAATTTTAATTTTTATGAAAGGAATATCACGACTAGCCGTGCATTCATTTCGTATGTGATTTATTTTCTGGTGAAATTACCAATTCAAATTAAAAATGGTGGCTTCAAATTAATTATTTATTATGCGCGTGCCGGATTCTGATGAGGTAGACATATACATACGTACTTTGGGAATTTGTTACCGACAAATATTTTTGGTTGTAGTAATAAATTGTTTCTTGACGCAAAACATCAGCAATAACGTAGCAATTAATTCCTTGAGATTCACATTTCTACTATTATAGTTTTTGGCCGATATCTCGATTTTTCCGGATCAGTTTTGCGCTTGGGGATGATGGGGTAATTTTTAGGGGGTTGGTCAATGTACCAAGCACGAGTAATTAATTAGCAATGAAATATTTCCACCAAGGTCGACTCTGTAGCCCTTTTCCATGCCGAGATATAGCTATGACTATGCCAGCTTTACCGTAAAGTTAGTATAACCATAACCAATGTTTCTCGGCAACGGTTGCAGCAATTAAAAATTTCTTGGCATAAAACTTAGCAAAAATCATCAATTAATTCCTTTCCTTTGAAATATTTGCCTCAATTGAATACTTCAGGGGCGATTATTGACAACAGATAACAGATACCTACATAGAAATGGGTTGTAACTTACAAATGTGCCGTTAATCACAGGCAAAAATACGTTTTGTTGTTAATCCATACTTTAAAAACTATGTACTAGCATTTTTTTGTTATTAACAAGTAAAGTGCCAGGGGTTTTCTCCATGAACTTAAAATAATGTGTATGTCTATCCAAATTGGTGAACGACAAAACTCATATTTTTGCATGCTTTTTGTAATGTTTTCTTAATTTTGTATTGAAAAATCCTTTGTAAAATGTATACAAACTTTTATTAAAATCCCTTTAAAGGCTACATCACAACTGTAACCCTTACAAAGGTTATTGGTTAGCTCAGCCTGGCGTAGGTCCTGTGCTGTACAACAATAAATCACTTTTCCAAGGATCTAAGGGAGGTTAATTAGTAAAAATCAAAAGTTTTACATATTCATTTATTGATCCTATTAAATCAATCAGATACACATTATTGCTATTTAAAGTATTGAAGAAATGAAATTGAAGATTATTAACAAAAAAAAATTGTCAAGAAAACTAATTCGTTCAGTAGCACTTTGCTAACAACACCTGACTGCAAGAGGGCTACTTATCTTTTGTGTCCGTCGAGAGATCTCCGTTGCCGTCCTCAGGTTTTGGAGGGACTTCATCTCCACGTAGCCTCTGTTGACTGGAGGTGGAGGTGTTCGGATGCAGGCCCTTATTGTAGTTGCATGTGCACCGGTGCAGAACGGCGGCTAGATGGTACTTGATTCATACAGAATGGGAATAGGTTCTCCCCAGCGACCCAAATAAGTTGGGAAAAACTTCTTGTTGTAGATAATGTTATTTCATGGGTTTTACTTGCTTCAAGTTTTATTCGGAAGAGAACAAATTATATGAAGGCACTCATTTTTAAGTGGTTAACATGTTGGAGAAAAACTAGTACTGACGAATATTTGATGCTCGCTAATTACAATAAATAGTTCGGGTTTCAGAAAATTATTATTTGAAGTACGTTAAGGGAATAGGACAGGAGCTAGAACAATTGAAGTGCTGAACTCAATTTTTGAATAGCGAATGGGAACTTCATTTGAATGGAAAGACTACAGAATGAAATGTTAACTAAAACGAAAAGGCTTGGAACAAAAATTAACTCAAATGTCAAAGAAACAACATAAAGAGAAAATCTATATATTATGAGAAGTAAAGCACAAAGGAAGACAATAGGATAAATTATAGAAAGGAGATGGAACATTGTAACGTTACACAACAGAACGTTTTCGATTTTTAACAAAATCATCGTCAGTGTTAAGAACAGGTTAATTGCACGCTGAGCCACCAAAGAAATACCAGGGTGAGAACCCTTTAAATGGTATATATCTAGTTATTTTATAAATGCATATTTGCTTGAAATTCCATCGGATGGATATAATTTATAAGGAATTATGCCCTCAGGTACAGTATGACCTTCCCATTACGTGAGATGTGAATGTTTTGTCTCTATCTAGACACAAAACAACTCACTTTACATCCCACCTAATGGGAAGGACATACTTTACCTAAGGGCATATTTTTTAACAAATAAGGGACATTATTTTTAACACTGATGATGACTTTGTATCGAAAACGATTTGTTGTGATATACCTAGCGCTTAAATGGATTTTAATAAAAGTTTTTATACCTTTTACAAAGGATTTTTCAATAAAATTTTTGTGGTTGATGGTATACAGCCAGCTACAGGAAAAATTCTTTCTTTTCCTTGTGGATTTTGTTTTTTAATTATAGTGCAGTTACTGAAGGTTTTCACCTCCGATCTCGTTGAACCTCCATCGATTTTCATGAAAATAGGTGAGCAGTTAGAGGATAGCTCAAGGAACAAAGGTGACATGATGCCAACTTGCGCTTTTACCCTGGGGGTGGATGCTACCCCTTTTCTTGGGTGAAAATTATTGTATTAAAAATAATACCATAAATGGATAGAGGGACCAATAAATCTAAACAAAATTTGTTATATTAAGTTTTTAACATCAATAATTTTTGAGTTATTACAGATCAAAGATTTTATTTTTTCGTAAAGAAAATGTATGTTTTTAAGCTGTTTTTCACGTATAACTCAAAAACTATTAGCTTTTACAAAAACGTTATTCTTACCAAAATTGAAGACAATAAAAAATTGAATACACTGTTTACTCAAAGTACTAAACTAATGATAATTCAAAGTGAGTTATGGGTATTTGAATGTATTTTTTTTTCGATGAGTACTCAAATCTATATATTCAAGCTTAAATAACGGGAAAATGATGCATTTTATAACATATATCTGCTAAACACTTATCAAAGTACTTCAGAATACCTAACAAATGAGCTCCAGGAGAAGTTAATAGCATCAAAATTAAACAAGTTATGATGAAACTCAGAGAACCCTTTCGATTTTTTTAGGAAAAAGTAAAAAATAAAACATACGCTATTTCCACAAAAAAATTAAATTTATAGTAATCCTTACAAAAATTTCTTTGTATTAGCATAAGTAACGTTTTTAACAATTTTCACCGGTTTAGAATGCATATTTTTGAAAAAAGATATAATTTAAAAAAATCAGAATTTTTAAAATTATGGTCATTTTCATTTTCTTTTGATAATAACTATAAAAATACTCAATATACGTAAAAAATGGTAAATAACCTAATTTTAGCTTTTTCTATATCAAATAATTTACTTCTTTATCATTTCTGTACGGTGAAAAATAACCGAGATAGAAACGTTTACAGCTTAAATTTTGCTGCGAGAACCATGTAACCGTGGCCATTTAATCTTTGATTTTTAAAAAAGTAGGACGTTTAAAAAATCAAATTCAACGCGTTTTAGTAGCCTTTGGAATTATCTTTGAAACCGTTTTTAGGTGAACCTGATATCTTAAAAATTAACGGAGTTAATAAAAAAAACGGTAAAATTTTTTGGAAAAATTTTTAAAAGATAAAGTTTGAAAAATTTGTTGGAGCATAAATTTTAATGCTCTTAACTTGTTCAATATCTCATTTGATAGATATTTCTAAGTACTTTCACAGATGTTTAATAAGTTTATATTATAAAATGCATCATTTTCCCGTAATTTAAGCTTGAATACTTAGATTTGGGTACTCGGCTAAAAAATATGCATTTAATTACCTATAACTGACTTTTAGTTAATATTAAAGAGTTTTTTTAGTAAGGAGTTTATTTAGTTTTTTATTAGCTTCAATTTTGGTAATAATAACTTTTTTGTAAGAACTTATAGTTTTTGAGTTATATATGAAAAATCGGTTAAAAATATGCATTTTGCTTAAGAAAAATTAAATTTTTGATCTTTAATAACTCAAAAAGTTTTGATTTATTTTAATAACTTTATATAACTGTCCCCCTATTAATTATGGGGTTATTTTTAATAAAATAATTTTTACCCCGAGAAGGGGTGGCATCCACCCCCAGGGTAAAAGCGCAAGTTGGCACCATGTCACCTTTGTTTCTTAAGATATCCTCTAACCACTCACCAATTTTCATGCAAATCGATGGAGGTTGAACGAAATCGGAGGTAATAGCTCATATCCACCTTCAGTGACTCCACTATTTTAGTCAGCTGTTATTTCTATAACATTTTTTTACTCTACAATTATCAGTGCTACTATTTACTATTTTCAGACGTTAACCCTAAAGATATGTAATCATCTGTTTGAGAGAAGAAGAACAGCTTGACACATCTCTCCGATTTTCTCGCAGCCTCTGACGGGCACCATCAATCGAGGAGAATATTTATGTCTTCATTAAAAATTCCTTTCGTTTCTAAGCAAAATGTTCAACCGGTTGTCTAGTGACTAGTGCCTAGGTACAACAATCATTGAAATCTCGTTATTGTAATAAAACAATGAGCAAAACGCATGTGTTGGCAGATAATAAATTGCAATACAGCTTGTGACTCGTTAGGAACATAATGATAATGTTTTCTCAATTTCTGAAGAGCTAATGAAGGTGATGTATGTATACATGTTTCGTTTAGTAAGTCATATTCTACTTGACATATAGGTACATATGCTGAATTAACAATGCGAAATGTTACTGGTGGGTGAAGAGGCGGTCTTACTATTATACACACCAGAGAAATTAGCAAAAAAGCCTTTTTCGTGACACTCTATGATACAGGTATCTAACAAATAGGCACTCTTGAATTTGGTGATAAATGTCTAATAAACAAAATATATGTAAAACATTAAACGTCATTTTTTACTTACATTTATCTTTACTTATATTTTATATATTTTTTATATATAACTTATAACTTATAAGTACTTATATATAACTTCTACTTATAAGTATCTATGTAATGTAATATTAACAAAAATATAATATTTATACTCCAACGAGTAGACCAATATGCATATCTTGCAACAATGATAAACTCCATAAATGATTACTTCAAATAATTGATGGATTCGACCGTTACTTGATGGAAGTTCATTTTATCTACCAATAAAACACTGAAAACGTTTGTTTTCTATACTTCCACAAAATTTATTACAACCATGTGACTACAGCTGTTTCGGCAGAGTGCCTTTCTCAAGTGATTTAGATTACTATGGGTTTGCCTTTTTAAAGTCTTTAACTGAAGAGGTTGAGGAGTGGGGAGCTGTTTGTCTCGATTTGGTCATTCAGAATTATATATGTATTTTTCAGTTTATTAATTTCCATAGATTCTAAAAAGATAGCTTAAGGCCCTTATTTTGGATATGCAGAATTCGAAACTCTTCATTGAAAGAATGATTATGATCTAGAAGGTGAAGTGAGTATGTAGAAGTGTCTGTTTTTCTATTGTTGAAAGCCCTTTTGTGTTCTGCTATCAGTTTGTCAAAAGTTCTGCCAGTTTGACCGATGTACGTTTTCGGACAGTCACCACAAGTTAGTTTGTACACACCACTCTGTAGTTGCTTTCTCTTTCGGCTTTTATTGTTCTTAATATATTTGCTTAAGCTGTTGTTAGTTCTTAAAGCTGATGTTATTCCTTTATGTATGTATACATAAAAAAGAAAGGAATAACACCAGCTTTCAGAACTAACAACAACTTAAGCAAATATATTAAGAACAATAAAAGCCGAAAGAGAAAGCAACTACAGAGTGGTGTGTACAAAATAACTTGTGGTGACTGTCCGAAAACGTACATCGGTCAAACTGGCAGAACTTTTGACAAACGGATAGCAGAACACAAAAGGGCTTTCAACAATAGAAAAACAGACACTTCTCCATACGCACTTCACCTTCTAGATCATAATCATTCTTTCAATGAAAAGATAGCCTTAAGCTATCTTTTTTAGAATCTATGGAAATTAATAAACTGAAAAATACAGATATAATTCTGAATGAGCAACTCGAGACAAACAGCTCCCCACTCCTCAACCTCTTCAGTTAAAGACTTAAAGAGGCAAACACATTGTAAAATATATCACTTGAGAAACGCACTCTGCCGAAACAGTTGTAATCACATAGTTGTAATAAATTTTGTGGAAGTATAGAAAACAAACGTTTTCAGTGTTTTATTGTTAGAATGATTACTTCCACGAAACTAAAATTAGAATAGAAAAAGCTACAGCGAATTTTAACAAAATGAGAAAAGTGCTCTGCACAAGAGATCTGAAGTTAGGGCTAAGGTTAAGCTAGGTGCTACGTTTTCACGACTTTATTTTACGGAATGGAAACTTGGACCTTGAATGCGGCATCAATGAAAAAACTGGAATCATTCAAGTTGTGGGTGTATAGAAGAGTTCTGAAAATATCATGGACAGAACACGTCACAAACAAAGAGGTTCGGAGAAAGGTGAATAAAGAAATAGAACATACAATACAAATGATGAATAAAGAAATCGAACATACAAATAGAAGGATAGAAATACAGTCAAAACCAGAAAATTAGAATACCTTGGATATATTACACCTGGAAAGAGATACAACTTGCTCCAACTCATTATGCAGGGAAAAATTCAAGAAAAAGGAAGCATAGGGAGACGCAGAATATCGTGGCTGCGCAACCTAAGAAGACAGTACGAGAAGAATACGTAAGAAAAACAAAATATCCCAAGACTATGCCTTATTTAATTATGATTTAAAATTGTAAATACGTAATAATTGTTAATGTATCATGGGTATAAACCTACCTATTTGATCTGCCAAAATACATAGTATGTAATACTTTTATTTATATAATTTGATTACCATCAAAATTTCTATCAATAATCACCTAATATATTGTTTTCTTACTCTATGTTTTGTTGTATTTTTTCAATTCTAAATCATTTCAATTCAAAATTAAAATAATTTGATCAATATTCAAAATATCAAAATATCACAAGTTTAATCCGTTTAGTTAGTCGATCTTCGTAAATAATGACACATAGTGTCCGTGGCTAAGCGTTGAAGGCGAATGAATTCCAATACCAACCGCGCTTATCAGCGCTGGTTCGAGTCCCAATAGAAACTTTCTTTTTTGTTTTTTTTTTTTAATACATTTTATGATTGTAAGTATATTTATTATATAATTGTATTTTCAGAAAATACGTATTTAGTTAAAAAATTTTTCGACAATTAATGTTCAGACATCATTTGTGGCTTGTTTAATGTGTTTGTGTGTGTTTTATTCTTTTATTATTTTAATTTTTGGCACTGTTCTAATAAAAATATTTGAGAAGTAGTAAATATAAATTAGTTTAATATTTAAACAAAATATAAATAAAAAGTATATTAATTTCGTTTAAATCATATAATAGAAGTATAACTTCTTACGTGCGTACAAAGTACACACACATTCTTTTTTTTACATTTTTTACCCTCTTATTTGTTTCACCTAGCGAACAACACGCGCGCTAAACTTATTTATTTATTTTCCCTAATTCTGTGGTAGGGGAGCAAAGTATGCGAAATGTGCAGGCATTCGAGTGCTTTGGGGACCTATTGGGTTGTGAAGAGTAGGTCCTAAAACCAAAAAAAGTTAAGTAATTCAATTTTAGTGGGTACTTGTCCATTTTTAATTTAATTTTCCATTTAAACAATCGTTTTTTAGATTATAGCGCCAACTATCCATAATTCGAAAAAATGTCTCGAATAAAAGTTACTTATTTTTACGTAAGAAATCCAAATCTGTAATAAAAAATGGGGGCACCCAAATAACATCTTAAAGTAACCCCCCACCCCACCTCTAAGAGGTCGTGTTTGGTGCCATTCGATAGATTTTTCACAAATATTGAATAAGTGTATTTTTTAGTTTTTCGATCTGATGTTCATTTCGCGAAATATCGCGGGATTTATATTTCAAATTTAAAATTTACCCCCACCCCTCTCCGTGGGAAGTTGTGTTTAGTTTCATTCGATAGATTTTTGAAAAATATTGAGCATGTATTTTTTAGTTTTTCGATATGTCATTCATTTCGCGAAATATTCGCTTTTTTCTTGTGAAATTTTAGGACTGACCCATTTCCTTACGCCCCCATCAAATCGTCAGATTTTTTTAAATATACACTGTTTTGCATGTACCTACTTAACTTACATTATCTTAATCTGACGATTTCGAGTTTTTCTAACGATAGATTTTTTTTCGGCCCCCCCCTTAACGATCTCCCCTGCATTAAGAGCCAATATATGGTAGAGGTACATTTTCAGGGTACAATGTTTCTCCCCATGTAATAATCTGACGCGCTCGAGTAACTGCCAAAATCTCCGCTTCGGCTCCCCTACCATATTTAGTTAATTATCAAGTACTACATTTATTAAGCCACCTAATAATAACGTAAAAAAATGCGATGAAAAGCTTTTTATTTTTCTAAATACTATTTATAACTATAGTGCAATATACTTGCCCTATTTATTGGTAGCAACATTTTTAAAAAAATTTCTATTTATGATAGTTCATCCGTATCGTGGCTCGAGCACTACAATAATTATTATTTAATTATATCGCTAGAGTAATAGAGATTATAACGCATCGCAGCAATTTGTTCCACTTGCAAAGAAAAGCATTCTTTTAACAGAGACAAATTAGCAACCATAGAAGAGTTCGGTTGATAACCCTAAAAACGCGGGAAAATTATTTACTACGCAAGAGTAGTAAGATTTATTCACTACGTAATTATGTCTATTTGTTATATTGACAGCTATAGTCAACCAGTTATTATTTCTTTTCAAATTGCTTTCATAGAACAAAACAGAATACTATAAGAATATATAATACCTAATACCGTCCTAATACCTTTTTTCAAAAAGGGAGACAAATCAGACCCGGAGAATTACAGAGAGATTAACTTATTAAGCACAACATTAAAATTGACAACCAAAGGTTTTAGGTCGGGAAGACCATACACCTACGCTCTATTTATAATGAGGCAGGTTCAAGAGAAGTGATTAGAATAGAACAAACCGGAATATATTTATATTTCATGGACCTTAAGAAGGCATTTAACATGGTCAAATTAAAGAACGTTATCCATCTATTGTAAGAGAGGTACCTCTAGGGATAACTAAATTGATCGGAAATATCTACCAGAAAAACACAATGAAGTAGATGAAGAACTAATTGACCTAATCGAAGCTGACAACAGGATAAGGCAGGGGCATTCCCTGACTCCTCTAATGTTCAACTTGATCATGGATGAAATAATAAAAAAGTAAGAACTAACACAGGATACCAAATGAGAGAAAAACCACTTAAAATAATCTGCTATATAAACGACGTAATACTAATATCTCAAAGTGAATATGATTTACAACGTAGAATATACTACACAACTACACCAATTAAATATAACCGAGAATTAATAATATGTTAATTTCCCAAAAAAAAAAAAGACCAAATGCATGGTTATAACAGCAAATCTACTAAGCTGTAAATTAAAGCTGGAGGGTCAAATAATAGAACAAGTCATGGAGTTTAAATATATCTAGGCATCACACTATCTAGCTACGGAAAGCTCGAAACAGAAGTGGAAGATCAAGTGATAGTACGTTCTTTAACGGTAAAATATTGCAAAACCTCTAAATTTTAAAGAACCGCTTGGATTGACATGAAATTCGGCATACACATAGCTAACAAGTCAAAGAAAAAAAGTGATATTGTGCCGATATGTGCTTTTGCCCCGGGGTGCTTTTCAACCCCTTTTGGGGGTGAAAATATTCGTCCAAAGTAAGTCCGGAAATTGATAAACTGACGAATTTTAAGTAACTTTTGTTCTATAGAGTTTTTTCACTAAGTCAATACTTTTCGAGTTATTTGCCAGTAAATATGTTCATTTTTCAACAAAATAATCACGCTTTTAGACGGCTTTTTGCAAATAACTCAAACAGTAAGTATTATGTCGAGAAAACATTCTTAGCAAAAATATAGCCTGTAAAATTAAAAAAAAATGGTGTATATATCACGTCTCTATACCTACTAGAAGCAGAGTTATAGCTAATTAAAAATAGGTTCATATTCGTCAAATTCCAAATGGAATACTTTAACGTGAAATAACCAAAAATGAAGCACATTTCGGGGAAAACTCATTACAACTTATTTAAAGTGTATAAAAAAGTTTCATTTTTGTTTTATAAAAAAAATTTCTCGCATCAAAAGTAAACAAGTTACGCTCAAAATAAAGTTAGTCCCTTTTTTTTTTGGTAAAAAAATCGGGAAAATCACCCCCTAATTAGTATCTCAAATGAACTTAATCGTTACGACTTGTTTTTGTTAAGTTTTTTGACTCGTGTATGTATTGTTTATATATGATCTGTAAGTTTCATCGGTTCAAAGTCTTATTTTTGAAAGGGCTGTAGTTAAAAGGGGTTGAACGAGTCACTGATCACGAATGTATGCAAAGTTAGAAACACCAAATCTTAATCAATTTTTGTCTAACAGAAAAACAAAAAAATACATAATATTCAGAAAATCAATGCTGACTTTTTTTGTTTTTCGAGATTTTTGGTATCTCTAACAATTTTTAAGTTATTTTAAAAAAAACATTTTTCAAAATTAAAATTTTTAAAAATTTTACTTTAAAATAAATTTTTTTCAAAAATAAGCATTTGGAATCGATGAAACTTACAGATTATATAAACACAACATCAGTAAAATAATTTTTGGAGCGGTAACGATTAATTTCATTAAGGTTGCTAATTAGGGGGTGGTCTTCCCGATTTTTTTTTGCCAAAACAAAAGGGACCAACTTTATTTTGAACGTAACTTGCTTAAATTTAATGCTAGAAACTTTTTATAAAAACAGAAGTAAAGCTTTTTTAAACACTTTAAAAAAGTTAAAACGCGTTTTCCCCAAAAAGTGCTTAATTTTTTGGATATTTCACTTCGAAATATTCTATTTGAAATTTGGTGAATATGAATCTATTTTTAATTGGCTATAACTCTGGTTCTACGAGGTCCAGAGACCTAACGCGTACACCATTTTTTTACTTTTTTACAGGCTATATTTTTGCTAAGAACGTTTTTTTTGACAAAATACTTACTTTTTGAGTTATTTGCGAAAAACCGTCTAGAATGACTTGGCGAAAAAGCTATATGCAACAAAAGTTACTTAAAATTAGTCAGTTTATCCATTTCCGGACTTATTTTGGATATTTATTTTTTCACCCCCACGGTGAAAGTCACCCCCAGGGCAAAAGCACACATCGGCACAATATCACTTTTTTCTTTGACATGTAAGCTATGCGTATGCCAAATTTCATGTCAATCCAAGCGGTTCTCTAAAATTTAGAGCAAGAACCGTGAAAGAATGTACTAGGAATAAAACAAACAGAGCTGCAGGTTGCCTGAATGAAACAATATGGAAAAATAAAAATATCGGAACAAAAATGAAAGGAAAAATTTCCAAACAGTCATCAGACCAATACTGACATACGAGGCAGAAACACGACCTGATAGAGAGAGGACAAAAAGAATACTAGAAACAGCAAAAATATAAACCCTTCGAAAAATTGATGGTAAGACACTATGGGACAGAGCTAGAAGTAGAGATATACGACGGAGACGCAAGGTGGAGAACATTGATAACTGCAGAAACAGAAGAGTATAATGGAATGTGCACATAAGCCAAATGACAATAAATAGGGCAACAAATAAGTATATAAGTATGGCGACATGATTCCCCAATAGGAAGACGATCAGTGAGACGACCACGAAAACGATGTAAAGACAACTTACTGGAGACACATTGAAAAATCAGACAGATTTATGTCTACACAAAAAGAAGAAGATGAAGAAACAAGAAATTGTTTTCTCCCACTTTACAACATTAAAATGTGAAAAGCTTCAATTATCCATGTCTGTCTGTCTCACAAATCTGTCATGAAACATATTCTCACTTTCACTTATACCCTATCCTTCTACAATTTGCAAGGAAAAAGAGCGATAAATTCATCAAAATGGGTGATCTAAAATTTGCATCCCACAACACGTCAATTTATCTAGATAAAAGATCAAACGAATGTTGATTCCTATCCTAGTACTCCTACTATCTTTATTTAAAATTTATTCCTTTTGGCTGTGCCACACTGTATATTTCTTATATTTCACTTGTTAGTTAAATCTGTTACTAGTAGATAGGCAACCAACATTACTGGTACGTACTTTCTCCAGTTTATCTGGTACTTTAACATTATGCGCTATGTAGCATGTTATTTTTCATATGTATATTTTTCATTTTTAGGATATGTTGTTAGTTTGTGTATACATAATTTACTTACTAATGTGTTACATAATTTATCACTCTAGTTACTAGCTTATTAGATAGTATTATGTGATACTTATCTCTTAATTATTTGTTAAAAGTGTTGTATGGTGACAACTATCTATTTATTATGGTACGGGAGCCCAAGCGGGTATTTTTGCAGTTACTCGAGCGCGTCAGATTATCATATGAGGAGAAACCTGGTACCATGAAGATGTACCTCTACCATAAATTGGCTCTTAACACAGAGGAGTTCGTTAAAGGGGGCCCGAAAAAAATATATCCTTAAAAAAACTCGAAATTGTCAGATTAAGATAAAGTAAGTTAAGTACATGCAAGAGAGTGTATATTTCAAAAATCTGACGATTTGGGCCGGGCGTAAGGAAATGGGTGAGTCCCAAAGTTTCACAAGAAAAATCGAATATTTCGCGAAATGAATGACAGATCGAAAAACTAAAAAAGGTGTGCTCAATATTTTTTAAAAATCTATCAAAAGATACCAAACACGACTTCCCACGGAGAGGGGTGGGGGTAAATTTAATATTTTAAATACGAATCCCGAGATATTTCGCGAAATAAACATCAAATCGAAAAGCCTATCGAATGGCACCAAACACGACCCCCCCACGGAGATGGTTGGGGGGTTACTTTAAAATCTTAAATATGAGCCCCCATCTTTTTATTGTAGATTTGGATTCCTTACTTAAAAATAAGTAACTTTTATTGGAAACATTTTTTCGAATTATGGATAGATGGCGTTATAATCGGAAAAAACGATTGTTGGAACGTTATAAACCGACATGTAGTTTTTTTTCCTAGAAGCCGTCTGTTGTGAACCGGTCGTACTGCAGCCACATGGCTTATTGCATATCTTCCATTCCTTTATGAAACCCATTCCAGAATTCTGGAACCCTGTACCAGCTTATACACGTCTAGTGGGTGGGTGCCATATATATTTGGAATTTGGATTCACTTCGATGTCTTCGAAAAGTGTTTGCTGTCTTTGATCCAATGCCTCACGGTCATGCAAGATATGGTTGACTGTTTCAGGTTCTCTGTTACAGAGTCTGCAGCTCAAGTCTCCATGAAATAACAGCAACATTGTAAGCAGGTGACCCTTAACTGGTGCATACCCAGTGAGGAAACCTGTTATGACTCTGAGCTAATTCCTGCTTGTTTTCAACAGTAATTCAGCCCTACTAGCACATATCCGTCCTATATACAACTTGCCATGTGTTTGACCAGGTATACCCTTCCAGTGTGACCGACATGTAGTAGTGGTAGTATTATTCTTAAAAATAAAAAACCATTTCAATGTTTTTTAGATTTTCATTGATTAAATAACTTATTTTTACCTAACCACGTTTACGTCATGGTATTATGATTTGTCTTGTTGATAAATTCAGTCAATTATTTATAAAAATAGTAGGTAGCTGTTTAAATTTTTATATTTTACGATGTTGTTACGTTCATCATATTTTACAATTATTATTATTTGATAACCCGCGTTTAAAATAGTTTAAATATTACCATTGATTATAGACACGGATGATCAATGATATTACTGAAAGTTTAAACATTATTAGTTATAGTTACCCTGTAGGTATGGTGTATTACATGTTGCCTACATTTCAGGCGAAACGATCGCCAGTGTAATATAAGTTGTCTACCTCTAGTTGCAACACCTCTCATTAATTTCACCTTTCTTGTGTTTTACAGATACGGTAGATTGAACGTTCTACGCTGGCTTCTTTGGGAGGCGGAATCCCGCGAAGACATGCCGGCCTTGGAGAAAGTCGCGGCCAACAATACGACATTGGCACTGCATTATGCGGCGGCTAGAGGATGTTTGGATTGCGTCCGCTTGTTAGTGGATTCATCACCGGAATTAAGGTAAATCTTTATGAATGAAACGAAAAACACTGATAATGTACAGTATGTACAATATAGATACCGTTGCACGTCATCCGCGTCATAGCACGTGACGTCACATGATACCAGCATGAACTATGTAAGTGGTACTTAGGTTTGTTCCTCTTTAAAATCGTTTAGCCGAGTACACTGTAATTACAGCAACTAGACATAGGTACAGTAGAACCCCGCTAATCCGAATGTTCGGCAAATCCAAACCAATGGAATGCGAGAAAAATTTAAAAATTCAAGACAAACACTTAAAACATGATTATACAGAGTAAGAGCAGAAAATTGAACAATCTAGGATTAATAGGTCTTTGAAATTCAAAATTTCTTAAAAATTAATACCTACTTGATACGTAGTGCTTTTACGTCCGTTCTCTTGTAGTCAACTTGAGTCCAAAAATATTGTCCACACTCTTGCGAGAACGTTTGCAGCCCTAAGAAGCATTCTTAAAGAAGTCGGTCACTTTCTTCTGACGTATGGAGGTGTAGCGAATTGACGCAACAATGTTAAACCATTTACGTATAAACATTACGTCGAACGGTAACGCAGCAGAGTTCTGCTCCACGTAACGTAGAGCCACACCCAGAGCTTTAGTGGCATCTGCACGTGACACTCGATATGGCAGGGAAACTTCTTCCACGCTTTCTTCATCTTCATTAGGGTTGCCTTGAGGCTGAACCAAGTCTACAATGTCTTCATCCATGAATTCTTGGTGTCCATTGTCGTCAGCTTCAATCCATTCTGTAATTGCACTTTATTTTTCGTTTTCTCATCCTGTTGTTGTACGACTTCTAAGTCATCTTTTAATGGAGAGTGGAAAAATGGATCTTCTTCAAATTGTAAATCTAGCCAGCGAGTTAGCGACTAAACACAAACAATGACACTGGCTCTGAAGTTGAAAGCTTTGAATTATTGGTTAAGCTAACTTTCGGATAATCCGAACTTTTCGGAATACGAACAGGCTGTCCCCCAATTAGTTCGGATTTGCGGGGTTCTACTGTATTTTATTATATACGCGTAGAAATAATATTGGAAGATTTCTATTAATAAATGAGAATCTTCCTTTCAAACACCAGCAGCTTATCTATTTCCCGCTGATGTAGAGTTCAAGTTTCACTTCCATATTATCATGTAACAACTAGGCGAATGATTGACATGCACAGTCTTAATTCAGATTGTCTTTTTAGCAGCTTAAAACTTAATAATGATGATTAGTCCAGGGCTCATCTGTTTTGAGATGGACGTTGAGAGGTGACTCAAATTTTTTTGCAGAAATTGCTTAAAAATAACTCAAATAATAATATTTGAGTTATCCTCCCACTCAAAATGGCCCGGAACATTGTTTAAATAATCAAAATGTCAAAATATGAAGGAAAAATTCGATTTTTTTATTGGTTTTTTGAATATAACTTTAAATCTGTTCATTTTTGAGAAAAGTTGTACTGACATAAAAGTTGCGTTATTAAATTTACTATAATATAGAATTGATTAAAAATTTAAAAAGTAGTCACCCTTGTTGCAAAATAGCAATACTTGCGAAAAAAAAACATACAAAAACAAGTATTCGCATTTTACGTTTTTCAGCCATTTATGCTACACTTTGGACCTTCATATTTTACCCAGAAAAACTTTATGATATAGTAAAGCAACACTGTAAATTTCATTAAGATCGGTTGAATAGATTTTGCAAAATAAATTTTGCAATCCAGCTTTCGCAAAAAAATTCATTTTTTAAAAATGTTGCAGGACTGAAAATAAAGCAGATAGTAAGTTGAATTTTTTTTACGTATAGAAGTGTACTGTACCTTTTATTTGCAATTTGCAAAATTAAAATCGATTAACTGCCACGCCGTCAGGAATTTTTTTAAATAAACATTAATTTTTGGTGCTGCGTGCAGGACAGCGGTGTTCGATTCACACAAGTTGATTTCCATCAAAATTTCTTCTAATCTTTATTTAATATATTATTTTCTTACTCTATATTTTGTTGTATTTTAATATTTTAATTCCACAAAAATCAAACTAATTTTATTATTGTTTGTGAAATATTGTTTAAACAATTGCATATGTTTAAAAATAATAAACTTTTATTCTCTAAGTTAAAATATATGAACAAAGAAAGTTTTTGCTAAAAAAGTGTTATTTCAAAGGATAGAGTATGTGTTTTTATTTTGCAATAAACAAATTTATTTATTTATATCGAAATGTAATAAACATTAAAATGTATCAATCATTATCAAAGGTCATTGAAATGCCCAATCAGAGCAAACTATCCGCTGTCCTGCGCGTAGCACCAATAATTAATATTTATTTAAAAAAATTCCTGACGGCGTGGCAGTTAATCGATTTTAATTTTGCAAATTGCAAATAAAAGGTACAGTACACTTCTATACGTAAAAAAATTTTTAACTTGCTATCTGCTTAATTTTCAGTCCTGTAATAATTTAAAAAAACGAATTTTTTTTTGCGAAAGCTGGATTGCAAAATTTATTTTGCAAAATCTATTGAACCGCTCTTAATGAAATTTACAGTATTGTTTTACTGTATCATAAAGTTTTTCTGGGTGAAATATGAAGGTCCTAAGTCTAGCATGAATGGTTGAAAAAACGTAAAATGAGAATACTTGTTTTTGTATAGTTTTTTCGCAATTATTGCTATTTTGCAACAAGGGTGACTATTTTTTAAATTTATAACCAATTCTATATTGTAGGAAATTTAATTATCCAACTTTTATGTCAGTACAACTTTTCTCGGAAATGAATACTTTTAAAGTTATAATCAAAAAACGAAGAAAAAAATCGAATTTTTCCTTCATTTTTTGACATTTTGATTATTTAAACAATGTTCCGGACCTTTTTGGGAGGGAGGTTAACTCAAATATTATTATTTGAGTTATTTTCAAGCAATTTGTGCAAAAAAAATTGAGTCACCTCTCAATGTCCAAATGTACTAATATTTTTACAGATCCGCCCTGGTCTAGATATAAAGTATAATGCTCTATTCCTCGCAACTATCCTTGCCGAGATCTCTTTTTTTCTATATGATTGTCATTTGTGATTACCGCCCCAAATATTTAAACTCGCTTTTACTACTTCGAAGTTGTGGTCATTAATAGTTATGTTCTGCCTAACTCTTGTTCTACAGCATACTGCCCGGTCTACAATACCTGACAGCTATTCTTCGTTCAGGGGCGTCATTTGGGCGTCCAGGGGGGGCATTTGCCCCCCCTGGTCCTAAAAAATGACTGAAGTTTACAAAAAATACATCAATATTGATCATAATATCATATATAATGTATAATATATATAGTGCTTGCCCCCCCCCAAACAAAATCTCAAATGACGCTCCTGTCTTCGTTCATTATTATTAATAATTCATCAGTAGTTTTCCTGAGCACAGCCACGTAGTTAGGATTGAAGCCTCTTTATTCCTTTGACACCGATTTGTAAAATGCTCGACTATTTGACTGGTGTGACTATTCCTTTCAATTGGTTTATATTCCTGTTTTTCTCATTTCTTTTTTTTCTCTCTACTTAGATTTCTTGTTTCTTACTAAAGTTCTTCTAGAACCTAATATTATATTGTTACATGATGTCTACTAAACTCTACACACAAAATAATTAAAGTTGGCCAAATTTTATGAAACAGTGACCTAGATTAGTTACTTTATTATTCTAACTAAGAAATAAGCCACAATTTAACTTAAAAAATGATTTTATTAACGTTTCGACTTCCACCTCGGACAGTTATTTTATTATTTT
Organism: Diabrotica virgifera virgifera; assembly: GCF_917563875.1. Taxonomy (NCBI): domain Eukaryota; kingdom Metazoa; phylum Arthropoda; class Insecta; order Coleoptera; family Chrysomelidae; genus Diabrotica; species Diabrotica virgifera. The sequence continues at coordinate 3,462,696 of NC_065444.1, read as the reverse complement.
AACTAAGAAATAAGCCACAATTTAACTTAAAAAATTATTTTTTTGACGTCTCGACTTCCACCTCGGACATCGTTATCAATAATATTCTAAAAAGTTACGTTATAAAATAAAATTTATTTTGGGGACGATTTCCGAAGTGGAAATAAAAACTGAAATTGTGGTATATTAATTCATAATATAAATAGTAAATAATTGATTATTATTTTCGTGACTCTAATATTCTTGAAGTCAAATGTATTTTTTGAGTTGTAAGTACATATATTTCAAAATTGTAAAGAAATAAATTTGAAATCGTTAAGACATGTAATAAACAAACGACAATAAAGTTTAATAAATTAATTAGTTACACAACTTCCCTATCAAATTTTCATCACAATAAAATACCAATAACACCTATTTAAGGTAAATATTTCATAACTTAAGCTTGTATATTTATCAATTAACGATTTAAGTATAACCAATAAACGAATCATGTAGTGTAACATACTACACAATAGGAGAAAAGCTGAAATGACGAAATTTGAAAGTCTTCATAACAGATATTACAACAAAATAAACTAATGTTTGGTAAAATTGGAAATTGTCACGAAAATTGTAAAACATAATAATAAACCAAAATGACAGAAGATGCAATTTGATAAACCCCAAAGTGGATTTAGAAGTGCAAATGCGATGCAAGTGAAAAAGAAAAGACACGTATCATTTCTTGACCTAGAAAAAGCTTTCGACAAAGTAGGTACCAAGACAGAAACTTTGCAGACTATCTTTATGTTGGTCTATCAACATTGCGTCGTCTACGTAACAGAGTATGTTTACTTCTTTGTTTCCCATTCTGTATTCTATTCCTTTGTTGACGTGTTTGATGATTTCCTCCATTTTTAAATTGAAGAGCATGGGGCTCAATGAGTCTCCCTGTCTTATTCCGCTACGTATGTTTATAAATTCTGTAAGTTGTCCATCAGTCCATCTATTCTGACTTCCATTTTATTGTCTTGGTTGGTAGATATTTCAAATAATTTTTACGTGATATAGGGGGTTTTATATTAGGAACAAAACAAGGAAGACACACTTCTATACCAGAAATAAGTTCACAATTTGTGACGAACAATTTATTTTGGTTGACGATATTCCAGATTTAGCAATATAATTTCGAGAATGTGTTAGAAAATCATCCCTTTCTGTAGGTCCAGGATATCAGCGATGTGTTTGCAATTGACAAAATTAAAGATAATAAGTCCAATAGTATGGACTCACACATGCAACCCATTCATTATTTAAAGATAATAATTCTCCGAAGATGCATTTTAACTTATTGAATTTTAATAATATCTGAATCACTTACGATATGCTGATGATATTGTATTAATAGCAGAAAGAAGTGAAGAATTACAAAGAATGATGGAAGAACTAGATAGAGAATCGACAAAGATAGGACTGAAGATGAATTACAGTAAAACAAAAACCATGACCAATCAACAAGAAGAACTAGTAATTACAGTGGCACAAACAAGAATAGAACAAGTAAAAGAATATATATATCTAGGACAAATCACTAGATTAAATAGAGAAAATCAGACCGAAGAAATAAAGAGAAGAATAAGGTTGGCCTGGGCATCATTCGGAAAACTGTCTTATATTCTTAAGAACAGAAAATACCCGCAATACCTAAAAACAAAAGTCTTCAATCAATGTATACTCCCTGTTTTAATATATGGCTCTCAGACATGGACGTTTACAAAAGACAATATGGAAAAAATAGCAAAGACAGAAAGAGCCATGGAAAGACAAATGCTGAACATTAAATTATCAGACAGGAAAAGAAACGAATGGATCCGTAACAAAACAAAAGTGAAAGACGTCTCTACCCAAGTAGCAAATGGAAGTTCGCCGGACACACCCTACGGCAGAAGGATGAAAGATGGACTAAGTTGGTAATACATTGGAGACCATGGAACCACAAACGAAAAAGGGGAAGGCCACAGATGCGATGGTCAGATGACCATCGCATCGATGACACTGGGTCAAAATGGATGCAAATTGCCCAAGATAGAGAGGCATGGAAGAAGGAAGAGGAGGCCTATATCCAAGGATGGATGTTTAGGGCTGATTAGATAGAATTCTCCGAAGATGCATTTTAACTTATTCAATTTTAATAATATTTTTTAAAACTGTATAAACATTTTCAATTTCTTTGTAACACGATAATGCAGCAGCTGCATAATGCTCTGGTTAAATCGGAGAGTGCAGGAAGAGTCTATACCGGTTTCGGAGGTCTTTTCCTCCTCATCAGTAGTCCCATATCCTCTTCTCTCCGATTTCCCCAGGCATCACACTTTGGGTCTTTCCGAATTGCAAAGAAAGAAATGTCACGGATGAACTAGAGCCATCTACCGAAAAACAAAGTAAGTTATCAATCGAAGTAGCACAGAAAACGACAATAAATTAATATCGTTCCCATACCACCAGATTGACAACAGGTGGAATATTTTCTTTGGTTACACCTCCTGAGATTTTTAAAATTTATAAATCATACAGGATGTCGAGGAAATTAAGATGAGAGAATTTTAAATAATTCACCACTCATCATTACTCAAAAGAGTAAATTAATTAAAAATGTATAAACATTCTTAACTTCTTTGCAACACGAAAATGCAGCAGCTGAGCTGCATAATGCTCTGGTTAAATCTTTATTTGCAATTCGAGTGGCTTGAAAGGCCCAAAGTGTGATGCCTGGGGAAATCGGAGAGAAGAGGATATGGGACTACTGATGAAGGAAGACTTCCGAAACCGGTAGAGACTCTTCCTGCACTCTCTGATTTAACCAGAGCATTATGCAGCTCAGCTGCTGCATTTTCGTGTTGCAAAGAAATTGAAAATGTTTATACATTTTTAATTCATTTACTCTTTTGTAGGAGTATTAAAACTACCGGTCTGGACGGTAGGGACATTAGAATAATCGCAAATTTGTATTGGGGCCAGGCTGCATGTATTAGGGTTGCGAATCAGTGCTCTGAAGAAGTAAAAATCAAGCGCGGAGTTCGACAAGGCTGTATATTGTCACCAATGTTGTTTAATCTTTACGCTGAAACAATCTTAAATGAAGTCTTGGAAAACGCAAAAGAGGGAATACTCATTAATGGTATGCTTATGAACAATATCAGATACGCAGATGACACCTTGTTGCTGACTGGATCAATTGAACATCTTCAAGCGTTATTGAATCGAATGGTGGCATTCTACGCGATATATGGACTCAAACTCAACGCAAGAAAAACAAAGTTTATGGTTATTAGTAAACAGGCAGCCGTAAATAATAATAACTATAACGTAACAATCGGTAATGACTCAATTGAACGAGTAAGTAATCTTGTATATCTGGGTACTCACATGCAACTTCGCATAAGAATGGTCCGATGTTATATATTCCCAGTACTACTTTACGGGGTTGAAGCATGAAGCATGAAGACACTGACAGAATCGCTTTTAAAAAACCTAGAAGCATTTGAAATGTGGGTCTACCGCCGTATTCTGAAGATCAGTTGGGTAGAAAGAGTCACAAACGAAAGGGTTTTGCAACGTTTGAATAAAAGTTGCGAAGTAGTGAACACGGTTAAAAGGCGCAAATTGGAATACTTTGGTCATATAATGCGTCACCCAGAAAAATATGACATACTTCACCTTGTCATGCAAGGTAAAATAATGGGAAAAAGAAGTGTGGGCCGCCGTACAACTTCTTGGCTTAAAAACCTACGCCAATGGTTTGGGAAAACTAGCACTGAACTATTTCGTGCGGCTGTAAATAAGACAATGATTGTTAATATGCTGCGCAACATGAGAGCCAACGATCGACAAGCGGTCTCGGCACCTTAAGAAGAAGAAGAAGGAGTATTAAGGAATCTTTCTTGTTGGAACTTTTACCACGCTGATCAGATGAGTTGTGAATTATTTAAAATTCTCTCATCTTAATTTCCTCGGCATCCTGTATGATTTATAATTTTTGAAAATCTCGGGAGGTTGTAACCAAAGAAAGTATTCCACCAGTTGTCAATCTGGTGGTATGGGAACGATATTTATTGTCGTTTTCTGTGCTACTTCGATTGATAACTTACTTTGTTAATATTTTTTATATCAATTGTTGAGTTTTCTACTTTTAAAATATATTGTTGTCATTTTCCTTTCTATTTCGTGAACATCTTCATTTTCTTTTTTAAAATGTAAGAACTAGTCCATACACTGTTAATATTGATTCACTAAATTACAGGAACAAAGAATACTTCGTATACCTACTGGTATATTTAAAACAATTAAAGAACATAGGTACTTACGCAAGCAAGTTGATGTTTATCTGTTCTTCTTAATGTTATAAGTGAAAATAATGGGCATTTATAAATTACGTTCGCTAATAACACCATAACGTACCATTAATAAAAATAAACGTTCTGGAAATTTCAGACGAATATTTTTTTAAACTTTCTACTACTTCCTGTATATACATAATACTGAATATATGAGGAAGTTCAGATTAAATAAAATTTGTTACTGACCACAAAATTTGAAGTATTTATCAAAAATATGACATAACAAATTTGCAACTATGTAATTAGTTTCTTAAATAATTTTACAGTTTCTCAGTATCACATTATTATTTTTTTCTATATTTTCTATAAGGACAGTATAATAATGACTGTTTTAATTTTTGTAACTATTTTCCAGTAAAAATGAATGGGAATTGTCAGAGTTTGCTTAAAGATTACAAAAAAAATAAATTGGAAGAAGGTGCAAGAAGAACAAGATCTTGTTAACACAATAAAATATTGTTAACGAAGAGATCTTAGACTCTTTATATGCACAAATATTAAAAATATCACTACAAATAAGGTTTTAATAAGAAATATTATGTGGAGCATTTTAAACACCTTTTCATTTCATGATATCTGATTCATCATCATTCTCTTTGCCAATATCCCTATGCTGGTCGGCTTCCCTAATTACATTTCTCCATAAGTTTCTATCTTGGGTCATATCAGTACCAATCCCGTTTACCGACATGTTCTGCCTAAGCGTCTCTCCCCAGGTCTTCTTTGGTTGTCCTCTCGTCCTACTTCTTCCAGAAACCCGTAGTTCAACAATTTTTCTTGTTGGGCGATTAACGTCTCGACGTTGAATATTACCAAACCACCTTAACCTATGCTCTCTCATTTTGCATCAACTGGTGCCACCCGTAGACTTTCCCTCATGTACTCATTCCTAATTTAATCCTTTTTTGTTACACCTCTCATCCAAACATTGTCATTTCCGCCGCATGCATTTGTTGTTCCTCTTTCTTTTTAACTGTGCAACATTCAGTTCCATATATTATAGTCAGTGTTATCGCTGTTTTATAGAATTTTTCCTTTAGCTTCATTGGAATTTTTCTGTCACACAACACACCACTCGCCTCCTTCCATTTCATCCATCCAACCCTAATTCTATTGCATACATCTTAATTTATTTCCCCATTACTCTGTAATATCGGTCCTAGGTATTTAAAACTCTCACTTTTCACAATCATTTCACAATTCAACGATATCATTTTATTTGTAGTAACTCGCATCTTTAAACGAACGTTCCAAATACTCTACTAAGCTTTAAGCCCTACTACTTTAATTGCCCTACTAAGTTTTAACCCTTTTTCCTCAAGAGCTTATCTCCACTGTTCCAGTTTTTGTTCTAAGTCCTCTTCACTATTTCCCACCAACACCACATCATGACCATACATTAAGCACCAGGGAAGGTTACACTGTAGTTTCGCTGATATCTAATTATCTAAAATCTAAAAATCTTAAAATCTAAAACTAATTAGAATAAATACGGACTAAGTACCGATCCTTGGTGCAATCCTACTTTCACATGAAATCAGGAACTGATTTTCTATGACAAAAACCTTTGCCTCAACTGATGCAACTACATATTTACTTGGTGATTTTATTACTAGAGCAATAATAATCTTCCAATTACTTCTAAATGAACAAATATGACAAACCCGTAATACGCGTGAAGCTTCATAGCCATTTCATGACGTTTATGTCGCCGTTGGGAGGCAAAGATTGTATTTGTTTATATTATTTGTCGTTGTGTATCTTAAGATTTTACCTTTCATAGTTTTTTAATTGTATTTTGCGAAACTTTTGTTGTTGATTTTGTGTAGTTTTTATTTAGAAGTACTTGAATGAGTTTATTTAGTTGTAAGCAGTGAATAAATAAACATGAGTGAATATTTTCAAAAGTGTATATTTTCAATACAGATGTTCCTAGTAGCTGTAAGCAAAACATTTGCAAAATAAATAATACAGATTCATTTTTCCCTCAAGAAGTGTGAGTTAACCTACAGTGGAGACAGTTTTCCAAGCTTAAGTAACATGGGCATAGTTAGTTATTTAGCATTTTTATAGGACATTTTGTAGCATGTAACCATTGTTTTTGTCTCTCAGAAAATATAATATTTAGTTCAGTTTTATGCTTAAAATGTAGCACTAATGGTAACTGATAAAACTAAACTTTATCATGATTACTTCGCATTCCACACTTCAAAACATAACAGAAATGAGGGATATTATCTTTTTAAATCGATTCTTCCAGTGCAAATGTTAATATAATCCTTATACAAAACAAAATTATAAATAAACGCAACTAAAATTATCTAAAACACATTAAGGATTAACAAAATAACATTTATGTTTGCCTCCCAGCCGCCATATTTATTTAATTTTGACAGCATGTTGGAATGCCCTATGCATTTTAATACAGTTCAATATCAATACTATTTATTTCAGCGAATAATATTGTACTTTATCAAAATTGATCTTTAGTTAAAATATTTTCGATTGGTCGATTGGTTCCGCTCGTGAAGATAAGCTCCTTTAAAAGCGTCAACCTTTCTTGCATACTCTGATTGTTACGTATAATAATAATTGTTATATCCGTCGAAATAAAAACAAATTAAGTAAGTGTATCAAGCCAGTTAGGAAACGTAGAAAGGAAGGAACTGTCTAGAACTGTATGATTAGCAACATGGTTGCTAATTAGGAGAAATTCTCACTTTCGGGCCACTCATGCTCATCAAAATATAATAAGAGGGTGTTTAAATATTTAGTGAGTTTCTTTCAAATCGTTATTTATTGAATTGGTGCACCGTTTAGTATAAATTTTATAATTATTAGAAACTCTTTGCGCACGAGTAATCAGTAATAATTTTGGGAATTGATTTTATTGGTATATTCGGTCTTGGTCTGGTGAATACTTTGTAAACGAACACTATAGTATAGTATAGTTGATCCAAAAGATGGCATAACCCAGACATCCAAAGTGAAAGTTATCCTTCAACCCCAAATTGTTCTATATAGTCCACACAATGTCCAGAAAAAAGTCACACCATTTTGAGCGTCGGGTTTGGGGGGGAGAGGGGGGAGAAATCGGTAAATTCGTAGTTTTTTAAGTTTTTCGCCAGTATTTCTAAAACTATGTGGTTTAGCATGAACAACCCTCTATACAAAATTGTTCTACATTAAATTTGAAATAAAAAAGGTTCTATGCATAATCTTTCTAAAATGAATGGTTCCAAAGTTACGGAGATAGTATAGTATAACTGGTGCAAAAAAGGCCTAACCCAAACATCCAAAGTAAAAGTTTTCCTGAACACCAAAATGTTCTATATGGTCCACATATTGTTCAGTAAAAAGTTACACCATTTTGAGCGTCCGGTTTGGGAGGGAGATGGGAGAGAAGCCGGTAAATTAGTAGTTTTTTTTTACGTTTTTCGTCAATATTTCTAAAACTATGCTTTAGCGTAAACAATGTTATATACAAAAATGTTCTACATGAAATTTAAAACAAAAAATGTTCTATACATAATTGTTATAAAATCAACGGTTCCAGAGTTACGGAGGGTGAAAAGTCGAGGTTTTCGATAATTTTTATATTTTTTGGGCAATATTTATGAAATAACTATAACAAAAACCCAGACATCCAAAGTGAAAGTTATCCTCCAACACCAAATTTTTCTATATGGTCCACATAATGTTCAGAAAAAAGTCACACCATTTTGAGCGTCGGGTTTTGGGGGGAGATGAGGGAGAAATCGGTGAATATAAAAAGTATCGAAAACCTCCACTTTTCACCCTCCGTAACTTTGGAACAGTTGATTTTATAACAATTATGTATGGAACCTTTTTTGTTTTAAATTTTATGTAGAACATTTTTCTATAGAACATTCCTTACGCTAAAGCATAGCTTTAGAAATATTGACGAAAAACGTAAAAAAACTACTATTTTACCGAATTCTCCGCCATCTGCCCCCCAAACCGGACGCTCAAAATTGTGTAACTTTTTACTGAACAATATGTGGACCATATAGAACAATTTGGTGTTGAAGGAAAACTTTTACTTTGGATGTCTGGGTTAGGCCTTTTTTGGACCAATTATACTATACTACCTCCGTAACTTTGGAACCGTTAATTTTAGAAGGGTTATGCATAGGGCCTTTTTTATTTCAAATTTAATGTAGAACAATTTTGTGTAGAGGGTTGTTCATGCTAAACCGCTTAGTTTTAGAAATATTGACGAAAAACGTAAAAACTAGGAATTTGCAAATTTCTCCCCCCCAAACCCGACGCTCAAAATGGTGTGACTTTCTTTTGAACATTATGTGGACCATATAGAACAATTTGGTGTTAGAGGATAACTTTCACTTTGGATGTCTGGGTTTGGGTCTAACTATACCATACTACTATATAAACGGATTAAATCAAAACGTTTACGTTTAGTGTATGACGTCGATGTAAGAAAGACTTCTTCTTCTAATGAGCCGTATTCAAATTTGAACATAGCAAATCCTCTGTAGTTAAAACTTCCACCTCTTCTATATTTTCTTCTTCGTAAGGATGTAGTAGCGTCATGTAATTTGTTTGACTGTTAAGGGTGTAAGAATGTATTATGTGTAGAGAGCGGAATATATGCAACACAACATTACCAAAATATGCGCATATATATGCATTACTTTTACTACAAATATGCAGGAATTTTTTCTAAATTTGTCTAAATATGCAAATGCATATTAAAAATACTCAAAAATAAAACAATATATAAACATTTATGTTTAAAAGATTCAACCTACATTTATGTTTAATACATATTTATTTTTCACATAAAAACAAATGAAATGACACACAAAAACTGAGGGTCTAGACGTTTCATCGCCGCCGTTTCGATGCCGCCAGTTCGATGCCGATGCCGGCCGATTCATCGCCAGTCAATTAATCGCTATCTGATATATTTCCGAATTTTCGACAGTTACAATTATTAGTTATTTTTAGTATTAATTAGGAATTCTAGGAAATGCGAGATATGACGGCGATGAAATGGACTGGCGATGAACCGGCGGCATCGAAACGGCCGGCGATGAACCGGCGGCATCGAAACGTCCCATTCCGAAAAACTGATATTATAATTAAATTAAGAATCTAAATAATAGTATGAATTTTTAATCAAATATTTTTCAAAATTTTCAACTAGCAACTTTCGCCTTCTATCACTAAAAACGTGTTTGGACACAGAAAAAGTGCGTTCTACATCTACTGATGTTATAGAACAATATTTTAATTTAGGCAGTAAACTAATTTGCCAAGTCGTAAGATCTTCAGAAAAGTTGCCTTCAAAAATACGTACAACTTTCCTCAAACAATCGAAGCCCTCATTTTTTTCTAAAACATTTTTTAATTTATTTCTAATTGTAATCCCTGTATTTCCGGGAATTTTTTGACAATGAGCAGAAAAAGTGTTAACAAGATTAACCGAATCACTTAATTGTAAATTCCTTTGTTCTAATGACTTTATTAGATCTGGTAAAAAACTAAAATTAACTTTTATGAACATAAGTTCTTTAGCAATTTGTACGTTACTTAAAAGTTCTTGAGTTTCAGTTACACACTGCGAGTCATTTTGAATATCTAACACAACGTCTTTTATGGCATCAAAATGATTTGCGTAGAAAATGAATGTAACTTACGATTTTGGAACAGGCCTTGCAAAATACTTTGTCTCCACTTAGCTTTAACTCGGGAAAACACTTTATCCAAGCACTTTTTTGAATGGTAGACATATTTAAATTTAATATATACCAATCACTTCAAAAACACTAAATACGATACAACGTTTACTTTAAACAAATGTTGGCCGGAAACTGACAAAATAAATATTAGACCCTTAAAAGCAGGTAGGTACCTACGACTTGCTACGCTAATAAAATAATATTTTTCTGGGAACACCCATAATTGTTAAATTCAGGTAGTAATGGGAAAGTCCAGATAGATAATAATGAGCGATAGATAGATAACTAACGAGCTCGTTCATATCGAAGTTATAAAATTCCAACTAAGAGAGGAAAATTTTAAACTTTTATATAATTTATTTTTAAAATATGCAAAATAAATCGTGTTTAGCTTAAATATGCAATGTTGTGTTTGTTGTCTGAAAATATGCAATATATGCATCTATATGCACTTTGCATATATTCCGCTCTCTAATTATGTGTAAGGCTTAGACATGTTAAAATAATTAGAGGTTAGAATATTTTTATTTCAATGGCGAAACCCCATTGTATTCGCAGGTCTCTGTAAGAAAGGACCACCGATTCCCTAGCCACTCATAGGGGGAAACCAGTAACCACTGACTCATATTCCTAGGCTTCAACACTCAGGGAGATGGACCCATTGATCCTGACGATAAACAAGAAGCAGAGAGACGCCAGACCTCTAAAGGAATGATTAAAATCTATCTTAAGATAAAAAAGCTTTCTGGGGCTTAGACGATGAAGCTAACAAAGGAACCAAGGAAAGAAAAATGTGAAACGGAACCTGGAAAGATGAAAATCTTCACAAGAAGACCAACACTATCGAGAATAAAGATATGTCTACGAAACACGAAAAGATCAAAAGAGTTGGGGATAAAATATCCCGCTCTGAGTCAGAAACTCCTAAAATTGACAATAACGAAGCCAAAAAGAGTAAAATTATCTCGAAAAGGGTGAGATACAGCGAGGCGGCGAAGGGCGTTAAGTTGGCAGTGATACACAAACGCCATCCCGATTCTAAATTGAACCAATAACAGATAGACTTGGTAAAAGCAAACTGCTAGAAGCATTTATACTGCCTATAAATGTAGAAAGGAAGGAACTGTTTGGAAATCCATGGTTAGCAACATGGTTGCTAATTAGGAGAAATTCTCACTTTCGGGCCATTGATGCTCATCAAAATATAATAAGAGGGTGTTTAAATATTTAGTGAGTTTCTTTCAAATCGTTATTTATTGAATTGGTGCACCGTTTAGTATAAATTTGATGATTATTAGAAACTCTGCGCACGAGTAATCAGTACCTATTAATTTTGGGAATTGATTTCACTGCGGTATACTCGGTCCAGTGAAAGCTTTACATACGTCATTAATCAATTTCTTCTTAGCCTTCTATCGTCCATGTTTGAACATATACCCTTCCCCGGTGGCGCCAAAATCCCGACAGCCAAAATCCCGACAACCAAAATCCCGACGGCCAAAACACCGACACGCCAGATTCCCGACAGGCCAAAATCTCGACATGCTACAATCCTCGCATAAGCAAACATCCCGACCTACTTTTTGAATATTTATTGTTTCCTTTTCAAATGCAATACCAAATCATTATAGAGTATTGAAATTAAAAAATTAATTATTTACTAATAAGTATGGGTACTAATTAATTATTGTATATTTCAAAAGAAAAAATCATTAAACACTTTATTTTATAATATAAAAGCTATACTTACATACTGAACTAGAAGGTTGTAAGTGACATGATAATATCAATTATATGAAAATAAACTTGAATTCAGGATTTGATTATACAATATATTATTGGACTATATATTGGCGTACGTAGAGGGAATATTTAAATATTCGCGAGCGCCAGTAGTGACAAGTCTGTAAACGTTTACTGGAAATTTGACATAAATGTCAAAGTGATTAATTTAAAATTAAAAATAAAAACATTAATTTTAAAAAATATTAGTTGGTCAAAGCTGTGGTATATTTTTTTACCTTAAATATACTTACGTTTTAAATACTGAATTTTTTTTAGTTTTAGTTTTAGTTTTAAATACTGAAGTTTTTTTGATGTTCCGCAATATGTACTTATAAATTAATCTATTAATCTTAGCGCCATCTACACGATAATTGTGAAAGTATCCGACGTAAGAAATTAATATTTCATGAATAGAACGTCAAAATGATTAGCAAAATCTTAAAAAAATCTGTTACAATTTAATTACTTTTTAGCGTTGTAAATATTAAGCGATAACAATTAAATAATAAATTTAAAAATTCCCGGTGAAAGTTGCATTACTAATCCGCTAGGAGCGACACCAGCGAAGCTCAGAGCGTATACCCATGTTAGAAATTTTATTTAGAAAATTAATTCATATTAAATGGTAAATACTTTTGTTTAGTAACGAAAAATAAAAAACAGATGACCATAAACAAAAAACCAGAAATAAATGTAATTATATGTTAAAAAGGAACTTATCAAACCTGTCGGGATTCTGGCGTGTCGTGATTTTGGCCTGTCGGGATTCTGGCGTGTCGGTATTTTGGCCGTCTGGATTTTGACTATCGGGATTTTAGCTGTCGGGATTTTGGGGTAGACTTACTAATTTGTTCTGGCTATCCTTTTTATGTATATCATATACTGATTTTATCTGCGGTCTTCCTCTTGATCGTTTACATTCGTAAGGTCTCAAATGTTGTATTGTCTGCCTGCGAAGCTCCATTTGATAGAAATTTTTGTTGTTATATCCTCAACTCCTTGTTTTTTACATATCTTACACTGTCGTTCCTCTTTTTATCTGACAGTTGTATACCTAACACTGCTCTTTTCATTACCGTTTCTATTGTTTCTAGTTTACTCATATTTACCTGGTTATAATCCAGGTTTGACATACATAAATATGTCATCATAGGAAGCATTCACTGGTTGAACATTTTACTCCTCAAGTGTTAGGGTATTTTGCAGTTCTTAAGTAACCAACTAAGTTTTCTTAATCGTGCTCATGATAGTCTTGCTCTTCTAGTGATTTCCGCACTTTGGTTCTCTTTGTTGGCGGTAGCAATTTTAGTAAGTTGGTTAGTTCATACAACGATAACAATTCTAACACAAAGTCGTTAGACCACTGCATAATAAAATTACCATGGTACTGCTCGTATTGTCCTTTTCATGAGCATTTTTCAGTGCGTAACAAATGATAGGAAAAAGGGTAAGTCCGTGATAATACACATTTGTGACATTTATTCTAACATGACATTTTAGTTAAATCTGACAGTTGTCACATTTTATTTTCAATTTGGAATAAAAACAAATCAAATGTGTTTCTTGCATTTATAAAGTGGTATTTTCTTTTACTAGCCGCTAGCTGGGTCGCAGTGGTGGAAGGGGTACGTACCTAGTCTGTATCTGTATCAGCTTTCTTTGAACCGTGTTCATTTACGTACAAACGATGCCACAAATTATATCATGGTAAAATTGGTAAATCACAAATTTTTAGAGAAATAACGCTATTTCTTGTTGCGTTGATTCCCTTCTTTACTTTTATCTTTTTCTATTACATATTTTTAATTTCTCTTAGCGTGCCACGCTTAGTTCCGTGGGATCCCGGCTTAAGAGGTAGGTATGCGAGGGATAGCTGATGACAAAATTTTCACACATAGACTGGGGTAAATTCCTTATGGAATAAGAATAGACCTGTTACAGGAAACGATATAATGAATATTGCTGAAAATTCAGAATAAAACTGTGATATAACTGCTAAACTAGACTTTTTGTTATCTGCATAATTTTTTATTAGTTATATGCAGATGCCTTCCAATAATCACAATTCATAGCAATCACTAATAGACATAATTCGACATGATGAAATAACAAAGAAGAAAATTGTACATACTTTCTAGACATACTGTATTTCACCATAAAGGATTTTTCTTTTATTATCCAATTCATAGAGAGGTGAGTCAACAAGAAGAGAAACTTTTCTTTTGTGTATGATACATATTAACCTTAAATTTATTGTACACGCTATTTAATAGCGGTTATAAACTAATTTCTTTCCGGATTTTTAATGAGGAAGCGGATTTATATTTATTATAGTTTTATAAACTGGTAATTTATATTATTAATGCGTTTATTGCACGTAATGTACGTATAAATGCACATATTTCCAATGGGAATCGTACATACTGTGCTAATAAAAAATTAATCACATCGAATTTATTACCTAGTCAAAAGAACCAAAGCAGCCTTGTTCTCTGACCAAAGTGACTATCTTCTTCTTCTTTAAGTGCCATCTCTTCATCGGAGGTCGGCAATCATCATAGCTATTCGGATTTTAGAGACGGCTTCTCTGAAAAGTTCATGTGATGTATATCCGTACCATTCACTCAGGTTGAGCAGCCACGATATTCTGCGTCTCCCTATGCTTCTTTTCCTTGAATCTTTCCCTGCATAATCAATTATAGTAAGTTGTATCTCTGTCCACATGTAATATGTCCGAGATATTCAAATTTTCTTTCTATTCTAAATTGCAAGTATTACTCCTTTGAGTAACATAGGTCCATTTTCCTTTGGAATTTACCACGCTGAACAGGCGGGGTCGTGAATTGCAAGTTGTAGAATTCCTTCTTGTCTTCTTCGCTTCAGCATCCATCTGGCTTGCAAATTTTAGAAGCCATGGTGGTGTTACCAGGAAAATGTTCAAATAAGTTTTCAATTTAATACATTTAATACATATAAATATTCAAAATATTTTTAAATAAGTACATATTTTTATTAGGATGAAAACTTTGACTTTTATTTAGCAGATGCCGCTACGCTCCTACTACCATCACGTCAGTTGCAATACGGGGACTAATATACTAATATATGTCGAAAATTTCAGCTTAGGCACCTATGAAGCATAGCAACAATGCATTCCTGAAGAACCACTAAAAAGTGGTGAAATCGTCGATAAGAGTGCTGGGTGCGCTCTCTAAACTAAGTGAAAATTAAGGCAGTTTAGGCGTCGCATTGCAACTGAATAAAAATGGTATACATTTTTATTTAAAATTTTCTTGTTTTGATGGTATTTAAGATTTCCATTTCGTTATTCATCTTTGTCAGAACGTCTTTGTGACGTGTTTATTTTTATTTATTTATTTATTTATCATACGGGAAAACCCCATTAAAAGTGTAATTATAAAGTAAATATTAATAATACTAACTAGCATCAACATAAAAAAGCAGTACACATAAGAAGATACAATGCAATAATACAAACAATCAGAATATACCTAAAATATAAGATGTAACAAATATACTGTTATATTCCTATTTGATAGGAGAATTAAAATTTATAATTATAAGCAAAATTCAAATTAATATAAAAGATCTTCAATTTTCTCAGCCACGGGCATGTAAATTTAGAACAACCTGTATACAACAAATTATTATATTTAGTTTTTAAGAAAGTGATTCGAAGAAGTGTACGAAACTCGGTAACAATGCGCCTAAGATAAACAAGTTGAGTGACGCGGACCATTATAGTGTTTCGCGAAAGATTCGATCATTAGCCTACGCTAAATAAGACTCAGTGAAATAGATAATAGGTCATTAAGTTTTGTAAAAAGTAGAAAGTAAGTTTAAATTGGGAAATGATTATTTTTTCTTGAAATCCATTAAACATATTTAGAAAGATTAAAAGTGGTATTGAGGAATACGGCGAATTAAAATTTGTGGTGGAATGTTGATTTTTGAATCTGGAAGGGATATTTAGAAAGTAGGGAAATGAATGAGGTGGAGAGATCAGAATGTTTTGAGCGGTCGAGAAGTGAAGTCCAGTGGGAGACGGTAGTGTACGAAGAGTGAAAAAGCCGGTGTAGTTCCGTGAGTGTTGAGTACCCAAGGGGAACGAGAAGTAGGCCGAGTCGAGAGAAAAGAATCTCCTTGAGCAAAGAGTATCCCGGTAGCTGATTGAAGTGGTTCGAAAAAGGTAGAACACGGCATCACGAGAAAAGCAGGAACGAGAGCTGTACGAGGTAGTTTTCAGAGGAGAACATTACTGGAGGCCAGGACGAGTTTTTCATCGCAACCAAGGGTAGCAGGAAACGGGTTTAGTGTGAGGACATTCGCAGTTTACCAGATAAAGGTCAGTCTCATTTGTCAGGACATGAATGTATGGGTTTTTGTATTAAATACTACATTAAAAATTGAAAAACGTAATCGCTAATATCAGAAGACTTTCATCAAACTTAAATCAATTTGTTGCTAATAAATCCTAATAGTTTCATTATTAATAAAAGTTTTAAATTGGAAACCAAAAGGAAATAAGATTCCCATTTTTAAATGTTTGTATTAAATAAATATAAGATCTAACAAATATTAAGCAGTAATTGCCATTTATATAAAATAAACAAAATTTTGATTTATAATTGTAATCCATATGTGTGTATTATTTTATTTTTTCCTATCCCGATTAGGAACCACTGAGAAATACTTAGAAGTCACGAAAGTAAGTAAGTAATTTTATAATTCGCCCTGAGATTGAAAACATATTGATATGTGATCTGGTTGATTAATTAGATTATCATTAATGCATTAATTAAATTAAATTACATATAAGAATATCATCACATATAAATAAATGAGATCACAACAATACCTAACACATAACACTAAATTTAACAAGACATATTAACAATAATGAAACAGACATTTTTACAACAATGAACATCATAAAGCCAGAGATCTCTTCAGTTGATACTGATACAATGAAATATTAAAAACATCAACATTACTAATATTCAATAATCCCATATACCTATCGACTGGGCTATGAAAACCATAGGATGTTCTGTGGTAAGAGACATTGAATGTTTTATGATAGCGAAGGGCTCGATGGGAAACATTAAAATCAATTTGGCGCAAGGGACTTGGACAATCAATTTGTGCGTTAATCAACTTATGCAGAAAGACTGCACTAGAGATGTCACGACGTAATCTGAGAGGAAGTAGAGAGAGATGGGACTCTACAGTTGAGTAATCATGGTTAACTATAGTTAGATAAGATTTGAATGCGCAGTAAAGTAATTTATGTTGGATTCTTTCGACCGTATCGATATGGTTTTGATAGTAAAAGGACCAAACTACCGAACAGTACTCCAACAAGGATCTAACAATTGAGCAATAAACCAATCTCGTTGCTACCACAGAAAAACACAATTTCTCATAACAAAACCTAGAAGCTTAGATGCCTTTACAGAAATAGTATTAATGTGTTCTACAAAAGAAAGTTTTTCAACCATAATGACACCTAAGTCTTTAATGGAAGAAACGCGATTGAGTGGTTGGTTACATATAGTATAACTCGTTTTAACCCTCCCAACCTTATGTGTAAAACTTAGGAAAGAGCACTTATTGGTAATTAAATTAAGTCTATTTTGAACACACCAGGCATGTAGACAGTCTAAATCCTCCTGAAGCAAATCTTGGTCACTAATCGTTTCTATAACTCTCCAGAATTTTAAATCATCAGCAAACATTAGACACTTACTATTACGAAAGCAGTGAATTATATCATTAACAAAGATGTTAAAAAGGAGAGGTGAAGTATGACCACCCTGAGGAATTCCAGAGCTTACTTTTATTTCATCGGAGCGATGATTTTCACCCTTTGACTGCGACCCTTTAAGTAATTTTTTATCCACTCCACAAATCCAGCATGAAAACCAAACAAGACCAACCAACTTACACAAAAGAATTTGATCCACACGATCAAAGGCTTTAGAGAAATCTGTGTATATTGCATCGATTTGCTTACGATCCTCCATCTGAGTAAGAAGGTCAGACTGATAGCATACCAAATTTGTCGCAGACTGATTGACTTATTTTTGTAAAAACCATGTTGTGACTCAGATAGTAAATTTCGACAAGACCAAGGAAGCTGCTTAGCTACAAGGCAGTCAAACAGCTTAGAAATAGCAGATTGGATGCAGATACCACGGTAATTTTCAACATTATCCTTCAGACCACTCTTAAATACAGGTATAATTTAACTTTCCTTCCAGGCCATCGGAATCGTCGAAGTTTCCAAGAATTTATTAAATAATAAAAATAATGGCACAACAATCGTACAAACACACTTTTTCAGCAGGAAATTTGGGACGCCATCTGTACCAGTAGTGAGCTTATTGGGAATCGAGCTAATACAATTAAAAATATCAGAAACAGAAATAGGATGTGTATGAATGCTTACATTTGAGTTTTTAATTTCGGAAATTGTAGGCAATTGAGAGTGATTGTTGTTAGGTATGTACACGTCTGAAAGAAATTCATAAACAACTTGGCTATATCTAGACTAGACCATTACAAGCTGTATGTTCCTGGTAAAATAAGGAATTAGGTAAATGATGACCTGACCTTTTGTCATTAACATACTTCCAAAAGGATTTAGGATTATTAAGTAGGCCTGACTCAATCCCTCTAATATAGTTGTTAAAACATATTTCAGATAAACGTTTACATTCAGCTCGAAGACGTGAAAACTTCATATACTCAGTGTCAGAATGATTTTTAAGATAAAGAAGGTGCGCTGCGCATACCTTTTCTCGCTTGTTAATTTTCTTAGGTTTGAGGAGAACCATTTAGGAAAGGTAGATGTTCTATATTTTTTCAGACGAATAAAGAGAGAAATCCCTGTTAAAAGGATATCATAGAAGAGTCCCCAATCAAACACCCATCCCAATTAATGAATGAAAGAAAGTTATTCAGTTCAAAATAATTACCGTTCCTAAAATCATAAAAAAATTTTCATAAATCAATGTTGTAGTTTTAGTGTCATTTAAGTGTTCTGTCCGTGATATTTTCAGAATTCTTCTGTACATCCACAGCTCGAATGATTCTAGTTTTTTCATTGATGCAGCATTCAAGGTCCAAGCTTCCATTCCATAAAACAAAGTCGAGAAAACGTAGCACCTAGTCAACCTAACTCTTAGCTCTAACTTCAAATCTCTTGTGCAGAGCACTTGACTATACAGATCATTTTACCTGAAAAGGATCAACAAGTTGAGGCTCGAATCGTTGTAGAAGCGGGATGAATACAGATATTCTTTACCAGATCCGGGAATGTAATATTACCAGAGAACGGCAGTTCTCGCCAGTGGCGCACATCCACACCCCCCTACACGCGACACTATACATATATACACGAAATTTTTGATTTTCTAAATCTGATTGAATTGAAAATTGGGTTAACTCCCATCTTAAAGTTCAGGAAAAGACTCACCCATTCATGTGGATTTTACGGTTCTTCCTATTTAGGGTCTGTTTTTTGTTCTCGTCTCCAAAACTCCCACAAACTTCGAAAATTTAAGTCCGACCTTTGCGGCGTCTAATTGTACTGATCATTACCTTTCCAACGCATGTCTAATTTTGAAAATCGGTTATACCATTCAAAAGTTACCGAGCTCAGAAATATGACTCAATTTCTATTTAAAAAAAGGGAAAATGTTTGTGGATATCTATGTATGTGGCTGGAAAAGTTAAACCGATGTGAATTTTTTTTCTGTGTTTGAAGATGAGGTCAGGGCTGGATTTAGAACCGGTGTAGTTTGTGACTTTTGACCACCCATAAGCCAACTATAGGACTTGGTAGGTACAAAACGGCATATTTTTGGGGGTATATATCTTCGGTTCAAGAAGAGAAAGAAGAACCGCAAATACACCAAATCAATAGTGTTGAGTTAAACTTTCAAATGGTGTGCAAGCCGTCAAGATCATACATACACACGGCTCAGTATAGCCAAAAAACTGAAAAAGTAAACTTTAAAAATTTTGGTTTTTCGACAATTACTCAAAATTTTAACCTACGAATTGCGCCAATAACTGAGCGTTTGTAGAAGGACTCTAGGCGAATCTAACGATATACTTCATATCCGGGAAAATTCGAATTTTTAAGCTATAGTCTTCATAAGTATGATCAAATCTATTATCTATGGGAAAAAACGGTTTTTGCGGTTTATGGTTTAAATGTATTTTTGTTTTGATGCGAAACAAAATTCTAGTTTTATTTTAAAAGATTTTTCCATAATATTTGTTAAATTTGAAGTAAACGCGCCACAAAAGAGTTTCAAAATTCAAACTGTATCAAAGTTACTCTTTTGTGGCCCGTTTTACTTCAAATTGAGCAAATACGTTCCTTTAAGGTATGGATGTAATACACAATTTAGAACAAAAAAGTCCTATACCATTTTTTTCTAAAGTTAACCGTTTCCAAAAAAAAGGTAACATTGTTTTCCATATACCTGTATTTTAATGTTTAGAAATTTTATTAAACTGGCAACATCGTACGCACTACGGAATAATAACAGATAATAAGAACTCGTTTGATTGTGATTTACAGTATTTAAAATAATCCAACCTAATAGTAGGTAATACTTATGTATTTACTATTTGTTTACTAAAATTATTTTCTTTTGAAATGTATTGAAATACCTATTGCATAATTTTAAACGAATTACACATGTTTTATCATAAAAACACATCTTTTAACTGAACTAGTATTATGTATTTAGTAAGGTTTAAATGGGTTGAATGCTGAGTATTGCTGAGGGCTTTAACTGAATTACATAGTTCATAGTTTTAATAGTTTACAGTGGAACTTAAATACACCAGATAATGTCTCAGTAATTTGTTTACTTGTGAACTGAAATAACTAAGTTGTACTTACTTGAAAATAATTAATATACCGAATAGATGTTTCAAGTAACCTTTCACAAACACCATTCATAGGTAATAACATAATAGGTAATACACTCACTATTCGAAAACATTTTCGGCATTGACACTAAACAGGATTCTTTAAAACTATCTGTTTACTATCTATCTTCTATCTATTTACATGGGACTGTCTATGCTTAAATTTGCGCACCGCACATAGTTGTCAGATTTAAATTTTCATACCAAAATGTATTTTAATTTTTTGGTCAAACGGTTGCATTTAGAAAAAAATGTTATAAGAGTTTTTTGTTCTACATGGTGCCTTCTACCTATACCTTTAAGGAACGCACTATTTTCCGGGACACCCTGTATTATGGAAAAATCTTTTAAAATAAAACTAGAATTTTGTTTTGCATCAAAATGAAAATACATTTTCGCGCCACGTAATATTCATATCAAATCTTTTGTAGCTGGAATATTGTATGCGCCACTCATTTTTACGGCGTTTAGCAGTTTTTTATTCTTGTAGATATACAGTGAAGCTGTATGTTGAGCGAAAATAGAAAATATGTAATAGAAAAAGATAAAAACTAAAGACGGGAATCAACGTAACATGAAATAGTGCCATTCATCTCAAAATTTGTGATTTAAGATCCTTGGGATAGGACCGAGCCCTCTCTTTATGGCCGGCTCGGATCGGCGCGAGGTCTCCTATCGTTTGTCGGTAAATTAACAAGGTTCAAAGGAAGACAAAAGCTGATACAGACTAGGAGGGGGCCGCCAACTGTGCTATTATTTTTCCTTTTGCTTACGTGAACTGGCGAAGATTGTCACGCCACATTCCATGGGCTTCCGTCTTTAGAACAACACGTTTCAAGCAATAACAAATATACAAATATCGATAAACTAAAGTGTTTATTTACAATAAAACTGTTTGTGTTGCTAATATGTTATGTTATGTTGCTAATATAAAATTTAATTTATCATTAAAAATAGACTACATACTACCTATCCAACCGTGATTGAACAAAAACACTTATTTAAAAGTTTATTGTGATTATTTACCAAATAAATTTGGTAAACTATAAAGACGAAAATTTAAACTGTAAAATTATTATCAAATAGGTTGATAAATTTGAGAAGAAGGTCGGTAAAATTCGTTGGTTAATTTCGAAAAAGCCAGCAGCTGAAAATTTAGGTTGAAGATCTTGAGCCAATTTAGCCAACGCCATGGCATTTTCGTCTCCAGTTGTAGCTTGTATGTAAATGCAGGTTCTGATCAAATCATTTGCCTTCTTTTCCACTCTGTCACACGAGAGGATGACTACAACTGAGAAGACCTAAAAATAAAGTAAGAGTTATTTTAAGTAATCATCCATCTATTCCATTTATTAAGAGAAGTGTAAGACGGTCAGACAGACATCCAGATGGAACCAGATGGTAAACTGTGCACTATGCACACTGCACACCTATTAATTACTACTTCATTAGCACTTTCAACCCTTTAACGTCAAACAAACAAGGAAGAAGAAAAAACAAACTCAACTCACGAAAGGTCCCAGCTTATGTTTTAATCTTGGCACAAGTGCTAAAACAACATTATTATGCTAACAATTATATTTAATCGTATGCTAAGCTTATCAAACTTTCCAAAAATATGGTAATTTGCTGAAATCATTATGATCCTTAAGCCAGGACAAGAGCCCAATAAAATAATATCTTAGCGACCCATCAGCCCACTACCAACCGTAGGCAAAGTTTCTGAAAGGTTGCTGCTACAAAGGATATACGCAGACCATGAACTCTTCACATTACTACCAAAACGTCAGTTTGGTTTTCGAGAAAATCACTCCATCACACAACAAGTCGATCGAATGATAAATGAAATATTAAAAATTCTAAAAGAAATATGTAGTACAACGCTATATTTCTAGATACCTCACATGCGTTTGACAAAGTCTGCCACAAAGGCCTGCTTTACAAAGTAAACATAGCACTGTTCAGTAATTATTTCCTCCTAATCAAAGCCTACATATCAAATAAGTAATATATTTCTCTGTAAAATTCAATTCACCAACAATCCAAGCTCTGTCATATTAAGTCCGGAGTCCCGCAGGGTAGTGTTCTCATTCTCGGGCCGCTGATTTTCACACTATATACAGCCGATACACCAGAGAATAATAATATTACTCCGTTAAGACAGGAGGGAGACAAGGAGTGGTAATATCTCCAAAGCTTTTCAACCTAGCCCTAGAAGACGTCTTCAAAACTACAAATTGCTAATCCTATGGCATTAACGTTAATGGCAACAAGCTAAACCATCTCGTAGGCAGCCCCCAATAAGTTGGCCTAAAAATGAATATGAGAAAAACAAAAATAATAATAATGACAAACACAGATGATATAAGACGTATAACTATAAAAATGGCAGTGAGATAGAAAAAGTCAAGAAATATATCAACCTAGCCCTAGCCCCAAATTCTAAAACTTGACAATGAGAACCAAAGTGCAGAACCAATTACTAGGAGAGCAAGACTAGCATGGTCAAGATTTGCAAAACTTAATTGGATACTTAAGAGCTGCAAAATATGCCAATAGTAGAGGAGCAAAGTTTTCAACGAGTGCATCCTTGCTATCATGAAATATGGATATCAAACTTGGACCCTAACCAAGGCAAATGTGAATAAACTAGCCACAACAGAAAGAGCAATGCCAGGTAGGTATACGAATGCCAGATAAAAAGAGGAACGACTGGGGAAATCATAAACAAAAGTCGAGGACATAACAACAAAAGTTGCCAAACTTAAATGGAGCTTCGCAGGCCACACTGCTAGACAAAAAGACCAACGTTGGAATGCAACAGTACAACATTGGAGACCTTACCAAAGTAAACGACCGAGAGGAAGACCACAGAAGAGGTGGGTTGATAATATTAAAAGAGTAGCTGACCAAATTGGAAATATATTGGAAATATATTGCTCAGGATAGAGACCGATGGAAGGAGTTTGGAGAGGCCTATGTCCAAACGTGGACGATAGAAGGCTAAGAAGAAGAAGAAGAATAATACTACAGTCGTTCCTCTGCTGATGACGTATCAATACTAGCTGTAAATGAAGATCTCATACAAGCCTCATAATAGTCCACGTGGTGAGACCGCTCCCGTCTGAAAAAAATTTCTGATTCGGTTTCTTTGTGGATTCCTGTGAATTAAAAAAATGTCCCCTTTAAATAAATCCGAAGGGTGCCGGGAGGAATTTTTGGGCAGAAATTGTTTAAACAGTTTTTTTAAACAAATACAAAAGATTACGTTTTTTTGGTCTGGAACATATATTTTTCTGGATCATTCTAAGCAAGAAAGGTATCTTGTAATTTTTCTCAAAAATTGATAGTTTTCGAGTTATATGTGATTTAAAATATGAAAAATGCGAAAATACGCATTTTCGAGGCTTAAAAAGTCATATTTAGATTAGTATTTTTGAGGGTGCCTGATACTAAAATTGAAGATTAAACATTCAGCTTCAATATTCTGAAGAGTGATCGCCTCTAACCTTAACTTGTACCGTTGTTTTTTAATTGTTAAATATGCGTGTTTATCCGATTTTTTGCCGGTGCGGCGCGCTCTATTTCAAAAGTCTCATATTTTCCCCCGAAAAATATGTTTTCTAGATTCTTCGGGATATTCTAAATAAAATAAGTTTCTTGAAATTTTCCTGAAAAGTTAATAGTTTTAAAGTTATAAGCGATTTAAAATCCGAAAAGTGCGAAAAAAACGCATTTTCGGATTTTAAATCACTTATAACTTTAAAACTATCAACTGAGAAAAATGTCACGATACTTATTTTATTTACAATATCCCAAAGAATCTAGAAAAAATAATATTTTTCGGAGGAAAATAGGAGATTTTTGAAATAGAGAGCCCCGCACCGGTAAAAAAATCGGATGGACAAACATAATTTACCAATTACAAAACAAAGGGTTAAGTTAAAGTTAGACGCGATCACTTTTCATAATCTTGAAGCTCAATGTTTAAACTTCAATTTAAGTATCTGGCAACCTCAAAAATATTAATTTAAATATGAGTTTTTAAGCCTCGAAAATGCGTATTTTCGCATTTTTCAGATTTTAAATCGCCTATAACTCGAAAACTATCAATTTTTGAGAAAATTTACAAGATACCTTTCCTGTTTAGAATGACCCACAAAACTTTAAAATATATGTTTCGGAGCAAAAAAACGTGATTATTTGTATTTGTTTAAAAAAATTGTTTAAACAATTTCTGCCCAAAAGTTCCGGCCGGCACCCTTCAGATTTGTTTAAAGGGAACATTTTTGAAAAGCAATCCACAAAGAAACCGAATCAGAAATTTTTCCCGACGGGAGCGGTCTCACCACATGGACTAATAAGGCTTGCAACATAATCTAGACATACTCAGTAATGATTAATTATTTATATGGGGAATAAGCCACAATTAAAATGAAAAAAATAATTTTATTAACGTTTAATTTAATTAAAGTCTTCTACTTTAAAATGTATAATATATGTCTGAATTGCCAATATAAATGAGTGAGATTAAATAAATTATTAGAAGAATTTTTTTGCTTAGCAACAACACTTTTGTTTATTTTAGTAATATTTTGTATTTTGACAACGGCACCCGATTTGGGCGTCGAAACGTTAATAAAATTATTTTTTTCATTTTAATTGTGGCTTATTCCCCATATAAATAATTAATCATAAAAATGCCACAAGGAAATAGCTTCAGAACAACAATACTCAGTAATTGAAAAAAAAAAATGGCGAACAAACGTAAACAAAACAAAATCAACTCAAATATTATTTACCAACCGCCACGAAGCATGCCCACCTGTAGTCCAGGGCGCATCTGTTTTGAGATGGACGTTGAGAGGTGACTCAAATTTTTTTGCAGAAATTGCTTGAAAATAACTCAAATAATAATATTTGATTACGAGGAAAACGAAAAGCCCTAGATACAAAGTTTACTACTTTTTAAACAATTAGAATAATTGAAATAAAAATATAATAAACAATATTTTAAATCCAAGACTTTTCGTTAATAAACTGCTTTCTGGCTGCATCCCATATCTCCGGATTTTACAATATATAATCACATAGAGACGACGAAATAGGAGAAAGCAAATAGAGGACACTTAGGCCACGCATTTACCTTCTCTTCGTCTAGGAAAAGGACCGAAAGACAGTTTCTAAATACTCACAAATTGAGTAAAAATGAAAAAGATAAAAAAGGGTTCAAGGCAGGTTTTGTTTATATTCAATTCAGAGTTGGACTACCATCTCCATATAGTAACTATTTCAGCATCCTTATGCATCATCAGTGAAGATTATGCAGTCACAACTCTGAAGGGAATACAAACATTCTGCCTCTTTTAAAGCAAACCATCGCGATGCGATGAACCCGCCTTTTGAGACGCAATACAGCGACATCTCTCGTATTACGAGGAAAACGAAAAGCCCTAGATACAAAGTTTACTACTTTTTAAACAATTAGAATAATTGAAATAAAAATATAATAAACAATATTTTAAATCCAAGACTTTTCGTTAATAAACTGCTTTCTGGCTGCATCCCATATCTCCGGATTTTACAATATATAATCACATAGAGACGACGAAATAGGAGAAAGCACATAGAGGACACTTAGGCCACGCATTTACCTTCTCTTCGTCTAGGAAAAGGACCGAAAGACAGTTTCTAAATACTCACAAATTGAGTAAAAATGAAAAAGATAAAAAAGGGTTCAAGGCAGGTTTTGTTTATATTCGATTCAGAGTTGGACTACCATCTCCATATAGTAACTATTTCAATAACTTGAACAGATATCTGAATAGAATCAGATAACTCAAATAATATTTGAGTTATCCTCCCTCTCAAAAAGGTCCGGAACATTGTTTAAATAATCAAAATGTCAAAAAATGAAGGAAAAATTCGATTTTTTTCTTCGTTTTTTGATTATAACTTTAAAAGTATTCATTTCCGAGAAAAGTTGTATCGACATAAAAGTTGCGTAATTAAATTTCCTACAATATAGAATTGATTAAAAATTTAAAAAATAGTCACCCTAGTTGCAAAATAGCAATAATTGCGAAAAAACCATACAAAAACAAGTATTCGCATTTTACGTTTTTCAACCATTTATGCTACAATTAGGACCTTCATATTTCACCCAGAAAGACTATATGATACATTAAAACAATACTGTAAATTTCATTAAGATCGGTTCCATAGATTTTGCAATCCAGCTTTTGCAAAAATAATTCATTATTTCAAATTGTTGGCTGAAAATAAAACAGATAGCAAGTTGAATTTTTTTTTACTTATAGAAGTGTACTGTACCTTTCATTTGCAATTTGCAAAATTAAAATCGATTAATTACCACGATGTCAGGAAATTTTTTAAATACACATTATTTTTTGGTGCTACGCGCAGGACAGCGGTGTTCGATTCACACAAGTTGATTTCCACCAAAATTTCTTCCAATCTTTATCTACTATATTATTTTCTTACTCTATATTTTGTTGTATTTTAATATTTTAATTCCACAAAAATCAAACTAATTTTATTATTGTTTGTGAAATATTGTTTAAACAATTGCATATGTTTAAAAATAATAAACTTTTATTCTCTAAGTTAAAATATATGAACAAAGAAAGTTTTTGCTAATAAAAGTGTTATTTCAAAGGATAGAGTATGTGTTTTTATTTTGCAATAAACAAATTCCTTTATTTATATCGAAATGTACTAAAAATTAAAATTTATCAGTCATTATCAAAGGTCATTGGAATGCCCAATCAGAGCCAACGTCTCCGCTATCCTGCGCGTAGCACCAATAATTAATGTTTATTTAAAAAAATTCCTGACGCCGTGATGTCAAAAATTTTGTAAAAAATACTACAATGTTGTAGTAAATAAAACCTTACAAAACGAAAGAAAATAGAAGTTTCTATGTAGTATGGTTAGAAACGAAGATATCGCCAAAAAACGAAAAAACTAGGGGGGGTTATGGATGGGACTAGGGGTAAAAATTTTTTTTGGTCGAATACTTTTTGATGTAGAACATGTGTTTTTTTTTATTTTTGGAATATCGCTGGAATAATTTTTCTCTATCTTAACCGACTAGGACTAGACCCTTTAGTTTTATTTAGTGTAATAAAAGTTTGCTGAATAAGCAGACTTGTCTCCCATTTTTTTTTAATTGTTGTAATGTTCATATTTAGCTCTTTGGCTAAAAAGTTTGCCGACCACTGACTTAGAAGAAACATATATGCAGACCAAAAGGAGACAGCTCGACATAAAATTCCGGCAAATGTATTGGCGATTTGGACGTAAATCAAAACAATATCCAAAACAAAATTCATGTATAACAAAGTCATACTCAAGTCTATCTGGTCCTACGGAGTAGGGTTAATAAGGGGATTATTCAACAATGGTCCTGCCACAAGGAGACCAGGTAAAACTTGGCCCCAAGACTTGCTTCAAAACTATGGTCTATAAAACATAAATATAGAATAAGGTGAAACCTCATTGAATGTCTCTCCTTTGCGTCCAAAACCAGTATACTCCAGGGTAATAAGATAGAAATAGACCATGTTCGGGACACTCAAAGATCCAGGTAACTGATTACTTTTTTAGTTATTGTAGACCTATAGGAAGAAAGCCTACCTGTTTCCTGCCTAGAGTTCGCGTTCGTTTTTTTATTATTAACAATTTAGTACAAAAATTGCGATTTTTTCCATTTTTTGCACCCCATTCAAAAACTAAATAGTTGACATAAAATTACAAGATTAAATTTTTTAGAACATTAAAAAACCTTCAAAACGCCGATTTTTAAAAGTTAAAAAGTTAATTTGTTGCTACGCAAACTACAAAATAAGTGAAAATAGTTATTTGTTAATAACTTTTACAAAAACTACCTTAGAACTTTAGTGTTTCACCCAAACTTTACTTAACAAACCCTCAAAATTTGAGACCGAAATTAGTTTAAAAGTTATTCTATTTGTTTATCCCAGAGACCTTTATTTTGCAATAACATAAGATAGAAAATAATGAAGATAGGGCAATTCCGCGTATGCCAAATGAAAGTAGAAAAGTGATACTATCAAAATGTAGTAAAAAAAGAAAAAAAATTATCTAATACAGTCGAACCCGCTTATTAGAATCCCTGTTATAGGAATATCCCGGTTTATGGAATATAAATTCAAGTTCCCGAAACATTTCCATTTACTCCTTAATAAATTTATCTGTTTATTGGAATAGGATCTAACTAGATAATACCGCTTATTAGCATATTTTGCAGGTCAAAAAATATTTTTTTTTACAATTTACTAAAAATTTAAATTATGTTTGGTATTATGGTTTGTCGTCAACGGCCGGTAGTGCTGGATTAGATATTATTAGGGTAATAAATATTTATTACTTTGTTAGGAATACCAATTCGATCTTTAGCATAGCCGACAAATGCATGGGTCATAAAATAATTTTTATTTGTCTACACAAAGGCACTGTTGCCTGTTATAAAATTGTTAGAAGCAGTTTAGTTAGAATTCACTCAGAGAGTACCTACTTGTTTGCAAGATGGAATTATGGCTTTGTTAAATTCGAAAAGAAGAGAAAAGAACAAGAATGTAACAATCCATTTCTTGACGCCAATAAAACTTCTATTCAACCAATGGATTAAGGATGACCACACGGATTAACAACGAAAAAGCTATAATTACCAATAATTTCTCAAGAAAAAAAAAGTAATTTTGTTATATAGGTATGCATTTTAATAAGAAAATATTTACATATCTACATATTGCATACATTTCATATTAATTATATAATGTATTCATTCACATACATGTAGTAATGTAATTTGGTATTTAACACATACATAGATAAGTACTAGTTACACTACTGTATTATTGACGTAAAAAGACCTAAAACCATATACATACACTGAATATGTAGGTATGTACATATAGTATGATTGTATGATATACACATTGGCATAGTAAGTAATAAAACTACATATTGGTATAGTATGTAAAACTACACATTGGCACAGTATGTAAATAATATTATTACGTATATTCGGTAACACTTATTTCGACTAGCCACCAATGATCGGTTATTAGAATATCCCGGTTATAAGAATATTTTTGCCTTGCACAAAGGCTATTCCAATAAGCGGGTTCGACTATAGTAAAAAATTCTAATGCTAATTTTTGAAATTTTGTAGTTTATAAACATTTAGAATAACTTTAAAAAAACTTTATGTAGAAAATTTTTTTTACATATTCGAAAAGCTCGTATTTTACACGAATTTTTAAAAATGCAGTTTAATTGGTGACTACTCGTTGTAATTGAAGAGCAGGGGGAGCTGGGAGCCGACAAATGCACTAGTTCAAAAACCAAAAAAGGGCAACTTAAAACTACTACCTTTTTCTATATCTCGGGATCTAGTTAATATATTTTGATCTTTCTTTTTTAATTTGTGTGTAATATTTCTGTACATTACAATTTGTGTAGACAATTATTACTTAATTTGTTTGTAATTTGTAAATAAACAGACTAATTTTTAAAAAAATAATTTTTTCCCAAAAATCCATGTTTTTAATCATACTATCATTATTAATCATAGAAAAAGTTAAGGTATACTTCAATAAATATATTATCTTCAATAAATAATTATCTAATAAAAATAATTTATTTATTAAAGTGTACTTTAACTTTTTCTATGATCATTAATGATTAAGAAAATAGATTAAAAAAAATATATTTTTTCAAGAATTGTTTAAACAAATTAGACTGTTTATTAATTAATAAATTTATAAACAAATTGCATATTTGTAATGTACGTAGAAATTACATACAAATTAAAAGAAGAAAGATCAAAATCCATGGAGTTGATCTGAAGATACAGATCGCACATCGCACACATCTTATGGAAAATATAATGTCACTCAAATTCAATAAAATTTATACCAATAGATTCGTTTTAAATTAACGATCAAATCTTATCATTGCGCCAACTCTCTATTTTCAAAAATAAGAGCAGAAATTGATATAAACAAATCTGAAATCAAATGGGTAGGTACATAAGTTGAGAGAGAAAAAATATTTTAAAATACCCAGATTTTCGGTACTCCATAAATCAGCGGATTAGTTTCACTAATCCGCTTAGGCCCAGCGGGATTTAAGCTGTTATGAATAGCACTCAGAGCAATAATGATTGTAAACTAACATTTTATGGACTCCAAAAATGTGATTTCGATAAACTTTAATTGCAATTTGCGCCGTAATTAATCATAATTAAGAGTTGGCGCAATGATAAGAATTGATCGTTATATTAAAACGAATCTAATCGTATAAATTTTATTGAATTTGAGTGACATTATATTTTCCATAAGATGTGTGCGATGTCCTTTGTATTAGTTTGAAATTGCTTTTTCGGCATTTTAACTCGGTGGATTTGTAGGTTCCCCCTAGTAATCGTTTGAACTACATTTTTGAAAAATCGTAGAGGGTGCTGTGGAGGTACAATGTTTGTGCAATTTTTTTACCAAAAACTGCAAATCCTATTCTTTAAAATGGCATCAATAAGAGTCCTTAATTATTATAAACAAATTAGCTGTGAATTAAAACAAAACACATGGCTAAATTAGCTTTTCGAATATATAAAAATATTGTTTCTACGGATAATATTTTTAAAGTTATTCTAAATGGTTATAAACTATAAAACTTCAAAAATTTGGCATTAGGATTATTGACTATATTAATTGATTTTTTTACCTTTTTTAATACACTTTGATATTATCAGTCTTCTTCTTTCATTTTGCATGCTCAGAATTGTCCTATGTTCATTATTTTCTGTCTTACGTTCAGTGGCGGCGCCTGGTGTAAAATATTGGGGGTGCACACATAATGTTAACATATAAAAAGACCTTGAGACCCCATTTCCGTAGGTAAAATTTTTTGAGTGTCTTCAAATTATAAAAATCAGAGGAACTTGTTAAAAATTACAATAAATAATGTATTTTATTGACTTAAAATTATAATTTAGTGTTTAAATGTTACAAGCAAGTTGTAACGAAAGTCAGTCGCCTGTTATTTTTTAGAAAAATTATTCACAAACAAACTCAGTAAAATTTGGAATTTCTTGAATCATTTTTTTAAATTGAAAACATTGCGAGTGCAGTTAATCGATTCTGGCCCAGAACTATTCTAAGAAAAGTTTTGATACGTTTCAATGCAGAGAGACATCGTTCTGTTTCTGCAGTTGTCACTGGCATCGTAACAAGTACATAATTGGAGAATTCAAATTATTTCAGAAAAATCGTCTTGTAAATTATTTTCAATCAAAAATTTAGTTAAGTGGACGGCGCCGGATAGTTAAAATCGTATCTTCTATTTTATTCATTATGCTTCCTTTTCTCCAAATATGTGCTTCACAGCTACACAATTTGTAAGTTTTTACACAAAACTCCATTTTAAATAATCATTTATAATCCCGACGTTTGCACTTTGGTACATTCTTAATTAACAAATTAGACCAGTAAGGATCTGTTTTTAGGTGGATGTGAGAGGTGGCATTCAGATTTTTGCGGATAAAGTTAGGTGATAACTTCGTTAATAATAATTGATTTATGCTCCTTCTCAAATATGCCCGGAACATTAATAAAAAAAATAAAATATTTAAAAATTTCGTTTTTTGTCTACTTTTTTTTGCTTATAACTTAAAAATTATTCATTTTAAAACAAAGTCGTATGAGAATAAAACAAAGATAATTAAATTTTCTATCAGATGCGATTGGTTAAAAATGTCTTAATTTATCACACTTACTTCAAAATAGCAATAAATATAAAATAAGGGGGCAAAACAAGCCTGTCCTTATTCAATGATTTTCGATCACTTAGGTTACACTTGGAACTTCCTAATTCGCTTAGAAAATTTTTGTAATGTGCTAAAACCGTACACCAAATTTCACTAAAATTGACTTACTAGATTTTGCATAATAATTTTGCAATCTAAACTTTTTTTAAAATCTTGCACAACAAAAACTAGAACATACAAAGATTTGTCAATTTTTTTACATATAGAGAAGTGCTACACCTATCTAATGCACTTTAAAAATTGAAATCGGATTATTTAAGCAGCCTCGGCAATGTTTTAAAGTTATAAACAATTTTTTGGCTTATAAACAAATTAGTGCTGTGGCCAGGAGGGGGTGCTACGGGCTCCTTTATTTAGATGGACTTGCCCAAGTTTTTTTATGTATTTTGACCCGTAGAACACGAATATTTTGGGTAACAGTTGATCCGGATGTCGATAAGATTGTTATAAACAAAGAACTTGAGGAATTACATAACATCGATTTTTCGCAAAATAAAACATTTTTTTTTTGTATTTCTTGGGTAATTCTAAGCAAACAATGTTTATAAGTTTTTTCGTAGGATGCATAGTTTTCGAGATAAACGCGGTGGAACTTTCAAAAAATCGAGAAATGGCAATTTTTGAAAGCGAATAACGTTTGATTAAAAAATAAAAATAGCAATTCTGCTGACAGCATTTGAAAGTTTAAGTTAAATTAAACCGGTTTTAATTATTTGCATTGCTAGAAATTAATTTTTTTATTTTTAAACAAAGCTATTTTTTTATAAGCTAAAAAATTGTTTCTAAATTTAAAACATTGCTGAGGTCCCTAAAATAATCCGATTTTAATTTTGTAAAGTGTATTAGATAGGTAGAGCACCTCTTTATATGTAAAAAAATTAGCCAACTTCTAAATGGTCTACTTTTTGTTCAGAAAGATTTTAAAAAATTTGAACTTTTTTAAAAACATTTAGATTGCAAATTTATTATGCAAAATTTATTAGATCGTTTTAATGAAATTTGGTACACGATTTAAGGATGTTACAAAGAATTTCCTAAGCGAATTAACAAGGCTTTAAGTGCCACCAAAGTGGTTAAAAAATATTGAATAACAACAGACTTATTTTGCCCCCTTATTTTGTATTTATTGCTATATTGCAGAAAAGGTAATACCTTAAGACATTTTTTACCAGTCGTATGTCATACAAAATTCATTTATCTTTATTTTATTTCTCTACGACTTTGTTCCAAAACGAATCGTTTTAAAGTTATAAGCAAAGAAAGCAGAAAAAAATCGATGTTTTTCGAAATTTTTAAATATTTTAATTTTTTTATTAATGTTCCGGGCATATTTGAGAAGGAGCATAAGTCAATTATTATTACTGAAGGTGTCACCTAACTTTATCTGCAAAAATCCGAATGCCACCTCTCACATCCAAAAATAGACGCTTTTTCGCAGATCCTTACTGGTCTAAATTTGGTTTCGGCATTTTTAATTTTTCTTCTAAATATAATGAAGAAAATTTAATTGATTTTAAATATTCCACGCTAACATTTACATCCACAAATCCTTCCATTCTTAATTATAGTTCCGAAATTCGAACTTCACGAAAGCAAAATTTAAACATACGTGTGCCGTGCACGTTGAAAACACCATAAGATCATGTAATAAGATCACATCCAACTTGTGATCGTATGGCCATCTAAACTTGTGGGCTATAGCGGGTAGCGGGGTGGGTGGTGAGCTGTATTTTGCGGTATGAAAAGTCATTGGTATAGGAACCACCTTGAGAGCGGTGAACGCGGGGTTCTGTCTAAGGCCTCGCATCCGTGAAGTTTCTCCTTTGAAATAGAATAAAAATAATTAAATGCTACCTATTAGATACTTATAAACTCCTTGAATCTGTTATTTCGAATTTCAATTACTGTATAGTTAGATTAAAATGTTATTTATAGAATGATAAATATTACATATATGAATGTTGATGTGAAAATAATTTTGGGGGTTCACGTGCACATGTGCACTTATGGAGAAACCGCCACTGCTTACGTTATTGCAAAATAAAGGTCTCTGAGAAAAACAAATATAATAACTTTTAAACTAATTAATGGATTGGTCTCAAATTTTGACGGTTTGTTAAGTACCCCAATACCCAACTTTAAGTGAAACACTAAAGTTCTAAAAATAGTTTTAGTAAAAGATATTAACAAATAACGATTTTCACTTATTTTGCAGATTGCATAGCAACAAATTAACTTTTTAACTTTAAAGAATCATTTAGCTTTTGAATGGGGTGCAAAAAATCGAAAAATCGCGATTTTTGCAATAAATTGTTAATAATTAAAAACGGACGCGAACTCTAGGCAGGAAACAGGTAGGTTTTCTTCCTATAGGTCTACAATAACTAAAAAAGTAGTCAGCTATCTGGTTTTTTGAGTGTCCCGAGAAACTCCTTATTATCCTAAACTAGTAACAGATTTACTTAATACTCTCTAATTATGTAGATTGGACTAATGAATGACTGGAGAAGCTTGCTGAAGGAGGCCAAGGCCCGGTTTGGACTGTAGTGACATTGGATGGATGAATGGAATGATGTAGATTGCAAATAAACATAGTTATAAAAAATAATAATGCATGTGTTTTACCAGATAAAATAGGTTTTTAGAAAAATATCCAAGACTTGTTTTAAATGCAAGATCCGTACTCTGTGACACTACAATATTCAGACCGAGCATCAGATTAAACACTATATCAAAAAACGTTATAAGTATCAAAAAAAGTATCGGTTTTCCAAAAATAATATTCACTTGGGACACTAAGTGATATATTTGACACAAAAGGTGTCTATTTTTGGTGAAATTGTGATCAAGTTCCATGTTTAAATATATCTGGCCAAAGAACCTATCCCTTATATTTTGTGATAAATGGACATATGTAATGTTTATAATGTTGGTTATTTCAGTTAATGCCAGAGTGTAACAACAGATCCTTAAGGACATGTTACATAGTAGAACTGCACTCATTATTGCTAGTATGTCTGGTGGATAATATATCATTAAATATATTATAGAGATATAAAGAAGAAAACTGGCAACAAAGCAAGAATAAAATTTTAGACGTTGCCAGTTAACGCTTTTGACTTCATAACTGACCACGTTCTCCATCGTTGCCACTATGTTCAACATCTGTTTCAGCGATCTCTTCTTCCAGTTCATCGACTGAGTATGATATAAAATCCATAAAATTTGCAAAAGCATAAATAAGCAATCCATTCCAGGATGTATATGTGTAAATTCAACATTTATCGAGATTATGGTAAACCAAGTAATCCCAAAGATGAGATACACTATTTGGAAAAAACATGAGGCGGTTGAGTCAAAAGGAAATATTCCCAGATATGGAGCAAGTCTCAATAAAAATCTCAGTAATTTTGCATGATTTCCAAAGATAGAAATGTTACTTGTGGGTACCACCATTCTCACTAACTGAAAATTTCGTAAAATTGGGAAAGCTATTTTTTGACCATCACTCTTTTAAACGATTGAATCTAACCTTAGTTTTAGTACTAAACCCACTTAATGAAATACTATTTTGTTATTCATTACTTAGGAGCGACGGAATTAGAAAATACCAAATATTACGACTTCCATTTCGAAATTACAAACGACGTAGTTATTCCTCATAATAGATTCTTATTTTTTTTTGTAAACTTTGTATTTTTTTTTATAAATTCGTTTTGTTTGATGTGACTAATATTTCAACAATAAAAACGTGTTTTGGAGATTCCATTTGATCCTTAATAAAATTATGTCAACTTCATTACAGTATTGTCCCAAACTCTCCTACTAATACTAAATAAATCAATAAAAATAGAGAAATAATGATGAATACGGAGAGACATTACAAAACTAAGAGAATAATAATCATTTGGATCACGTCGTCGATGCCAAAGACAATTTGAAGACTGGATTTTTGAATGGTTAACGCTGATTTTGAAGGTCGGTTAAGTATTTTAAATAATGGAGCCTTAAACCTAATCCCAATAAGCCTGAGTTTAGTCTTTTTATTTAAACAACAAAAATGGTCCACAAACAACTTGTGTATATTAACAACCAACTGCTTAACAATAGAAAAATGAGAAGTCTAAGATCTTAATAATAAATCTGAAACTTCTCGTTGAATCACTTTCTGGTAACATCTTTAATCTCCGCCTTTTACAATTTATAAGGGTCAAATGAGGGTTCTTTGATGCTTAATATATGAATTTCAAAGTGATTATCATACTCAACATCGTCCGGTGCTTATCACCATCGGAATATCAATTCCAATAATTAGATCATATCCTCGACCCAGGTGGAATCTTAGAAAAGCAAACTGGAAGAAATTCTCTGAACAACTAGACCGGACCTTGAGCTGGGTCCCTCCAACCAGCAAACATTATGAGAGGTTTGTGGGCGCAGTAATAAGCACTGCCAAGAAAATCATCCCTAGGGGGTATCGCAAAGAATATGTGCCTGGATGGACTGAAACATGTGAAGACTTATACACGAAGTTTCTCGAAAGTGGTGACCGAGAAATAGCCGATGAGCTTTTACACAACATCGATACAGCTAGACGCCAAAAATGGATAAAGACTGTCGAAAACCTTGACTTCAAAAAATCAAGCCGGCAGGCATGGTCCTTGTTGCGGAAAATTGGAGGAGCTAACCAGCTGGAATCCAGAGAGTCTAAAATGTCTCCTAACAAGGTTGCCTCCCATATAGTATCTCTATCCAGAGCTCCACGAGATCGAACACATACTACCAACGTGAAAAGAGACTTAAGGGCATTAAAACAAATGAACAGAACGAACTCCGAATATTCAGCAAGAATACTTATTTCTGAAATCACACATGCGCTGAAAGAAATGAAATCAGGTAAAGCACCTGGGTTTGATGGTATCCATCCAGAGTTCTTGATACACAGTGGTGCATACACGAAACAGTGGCTTGCAATGTTCTTTAATGATATACTTCAGTCAGGTAACATTCCTTTCTCACTTAAACGAACAAAGATAATTGCAATTCCGAAACCGGGCAAATCAAACGATAAGCCAGAAAACTACCGCCCCATAGCTCTACTCAGCATGGTATATAAACTATTAGAAAAGCTTCTCCTCAACAGAATTAGTCACAGGATACTAGAAAATGTCCCCATTGAACAAGCTGGCTTCCGCCCTCATCGAAGCTGTACGGACCAAGTGCTGTCATTAACAACTTTTATAGAAGCTAGTTTTCAAAAGAAACAAAAGACAGCAACAGTATTTATAGATCTAACAGCAGCATATGATACTGTTTGGAGACAGGGATTAATATATAAACTGGCCCGCATTATCCCCTGCAGAAAGATAATTAACCTCATTGACAACATGCTGACCAACAGAGCCTTCCAGGTTATAATGGGAAAGGAGACGAGTAGACAGATGAAACTTAACAATGGTCTTCCACAGGGTTCTGTCCTTGCCCCTTTACTTTTCAGCCTCTATATTGCTGACATGCCTGAAACCGAATCTCGGAAGTTTGGATATGCTGACGACTGGACCCTTGCAACAAGCCACCAATCTTTAGAAACTACAGAAATCACTCTCACGAATGACTTATCCATCCTCGGCGAATACCTTAAGAAATGGAGACTACAGCCAAGTACTACAAAAACTGAAGTATCAGCTTTTCATCTAAACAACAAGTTGGCAAACAGAGAATTGCGAGTGTATTTTAATAACAAGCTGTTAAAACACAATAAATACCCGAAATACCTTGGGGTTACTCTAGACAGAACGCTCACATTCAGAGAACACCTGACGAAAACAGCAGCAAAATTGAAAACACGCAACAATATAATACAGAAACTCTGCGGCACTACATGGGGGTCCACAGCATCAACATTAAGATCCTCTGCTCTTGGCCTGATATATCCGGTGGCAGAATACTGTGCTCCAGTGTGGCTAAATAGCAGGCATACCCACCTGGTCGACACCCAACTAAACCGTACTATGCGTATGATAACAGGCACAATTAAGCCCACCCCTACAATGTGGCTACCTACCCTTAGTAATATAGCACCACCCAACCTACGCCGCGAACATGCATTGGTTAAAGAATATAACAAAATAATGGACAGTCGCCAGCTTCTAGTCCACAACGACATCCCCGATATTCTTGGAAACCGTCTCCGATCCAGGTTACCCCCTCTACAATCTGCTCAAGCGCTGCAGCAATCCAACTTTGACTTAAATACCCGATGGAGAGAAGATTGGGAAAGTAGGACAGATCCGCATTACCATAGTCTACCGGACATCATAGGGAAACCTGGCGAATTTGAACGTCCCCGTAAGATTTGGGCAGCCCTTAATCGAATTCGAACAAACTGTGGAAGATGCGCCGACTCCCTCCACAGATGGGGTAAACTCCCCTCGCCTTCTTGTGACTGCGGCGCTGCAAGACAGACGATCAGTCACATTGTTCAGGACTGCCCACGCAGAGCATACACAGGCGACCCTATAGACTTTGTAATGGCAACCGAAGGGTCAATCGAATATATAAAAAAATTGGACATCTGTTTGTGATGCATTGTATAATGCATAAATCTAACTATATTCTGTGATATACTTAAGCCATACGCTAAATAAAAAATAAATCAAAGTGATTTATTCAATTGTTTAAATTTTATTCAAATTTTTATCCCAGAGAGCTTTTTTTGCAATAACATAAGTCAAAAAAAATAATGTTAGAACCATTCTACAGTTGTCAAATTAAAGAGCATGAGCTAAATTTTTAAATTGGTTTAAAAAAGGGAATAAAAGTGCATTTATTAATAATAAATAATTATGCAAAAGTATCGTCAATTTTTCCTTATAACCTTTTTGAATAAGTTTTTTCAAAAAAATCTATTTTTTACCGTTTTTTAGGTGCACAACTACCAAGTAATGTTATGTATATGATAATTGATGAAAAATTTTAATAAATGTGTATAATTTATTATATAAAAAAATAAAAAGTTCATAAGGAAAGATTGAACATACTTTTGCATAATTATTTATTACTAATGAATTTATTCACTTTTTAAACCAATTTAAAAATTTAGCTCATGCTCTTTCATTTGACACCTGTAGAATGGTTCTAACATTATTTTTGTCTGACTTATATTATTACAAAAAAAGCCCTCTGGGATAAAAATTTTAATAAAATTTAAACAATTGAATAAATCACTTTGAAATTTTTGTCACATAATAAGCACCAAAGAACCCTCATTTGACAAAAATTTTAAAGCTGTATTATTTTTACAAAAGTTATTGCGAAATTAATTTTTTTGAAATTTCAACCTTTTTTCGCAATTATATTAACAATTAATGAGTGTATTAAACTTTGTAATACGCCATTTTAAAGCTTTTTCCAATCTCTCGGAAATGTTTGTACTAAGAAATCCATGTCTTGCCGTTTTCCATTAATTTGAAAAAAAAAGAAAAATACCTTTTGACACTAAATTGTTTATAAATAAAAATGGGCGGCAGATCCTATTCAGGAAATAGTTACAATTTGTTCTTATGGTATTACCTGTCGAAAAAACGTTTCAGTACCCTGGCTGTTGAAGTGTCATGGAAAAACCTTATTACCCTGCACTAAAGCTGTCTTTCATTTTTCATTTTACATACTCATATTTTGACTTCACGGAACCAACTTTCGTTGGAATTTTTTCCTAGACGAATAGACGGAATGTGACTGCATATTGTAGAGTCCCCTTCGTCTCCTTTATTCGTCGTCTCCTTGCTTTGTAAACTGTAAAGGCAGCTTTTAAGGATGTTAGCAGAAAGTGATTCCACGAGAATTTTCAGATTTATTGTTTAGATCTGGCACTTCTTATTTCTCTCTAATAGATGTTTCTATCGCTACAGCTTCCGATACGCAGAACTATTTTTATAGTTCTGCTTAAATAGGCAGCTTGGTTTCGTTTCGATTTAGAGGTGTTCATGTAGCCCCCACTGAAGACGTCTGGAGAGACAAAAGCGTACGTATAGGGATGGTGGATCATTAACAATTAACCAGGTATTGCTCTGGACAGAATACTCTCATTTAAGAAACAACAGAAGAACAGTTAAGAA
Source organism: Diabrotica virgifera virgifera (assembly GCF_917563875.1). NCBI lineage: Eukaryota > Metazoa > Arthropoda > Insecta > Coleoptera > Chrysomelidae > Diabrotica > Diabrotica virgifera. Next base: position 3,421,862 of record NC_065444.1, on the reverse strand, counting down.
CTCGCAACAACGTCATACAGAAGCTCAAAAAAGAGGGTTTCAAAAAATACGTTTCAAAAAAGGTTTTAATAAAAAATCCTTTATAAAAGGTATATAGATTTTACGCACTTTCGATATAACTTTTAAAAAATAATTATTTTCAAAATTATACAATTAAGTTTTTCTACTTCAAAAAATTATACAATAAATAAAAAAATATGAAAAAAATTTTTAAGAAACGCTTTTCTTTAGTTACGAGTGACTAAAATGAAAAAATTATAATTAAAAAAAATAATCAACAAAGATAATTATAAAACAATCAATTGAAAAGCAAAAAATAAAAAAAAATATTGAATAAATCTAACACATTCGTCAAAGAAAAGCGTTGCGCGTCTTCATCGAATAAACGTTTTCGCCCCACGCTTTTCTTTTACGAATGTGTTAGATTTTAATTTTTTTTTTATTTTTTGCTTTTCAGTTGATTGTTTTATAATTATCTTTGTTGATTATTTTTTTTAATTATAATTTTTTAATTTTAGTCACTCGTAACTAAGGAAAAGCGTTTCTTAAAATTTTTTTTTAATATTTTTTTATTTTTTACTTTTTAGTCTTACACTTTTCAAACATTAAAATATATCGTCATTTTTATTAAAATATGTATAAAACATAATATTATGTTTAGTACATCATATTATGATGTACTAAAATGAAAAGTAGTACGAATCAGCAAAAAATTTGAAACTTTATTGTTTATTTATGAAGCATAACGTAAACAATGAACGTAAAAAGTGAAATTATGTATAGTTCATATCATTACCTACAATCCTTAAAAGTTTCAAGTTTTTACATTGTAAAAAACTAGAGAATTTAAGCATTTTCCATTAAAATCGTTTTTTTTTTATTTAAACAATGAATAAACATAACAAATTTTTTTATTGACTATTCGTGTATTGTTCCCGCAAATGCATATGTCTGCAAATTTTCACTCATTTGCATTGGAAAAAAGGCAGTCAAATTAACGTCTAAAGATTTGAAGCAAACTATTGAACTAAATAAAAGCGTTTAAAAAGCGTTTAAAAAACTGAAGTACAAAAATGACCAGAATTGATCGAAGAATGATAATCGAATTAGACAAGGCGGAAACGGCGCGTTCGTTGGGAAAAATATTCCCATGAGATATTTTTGCATAATCACATTCGTGAGACATCCCAGAATAAGGTTCAAGAAGTCGCCCACGTGAAAAGTGGGCCAATTTTTTTTTAACAATTTTTTTTTATTCAAATTGCAAAAATCAATATTTTTTGCCCGGACTAATTTTTTTTAAGTTTTTTGGACCATTCTCGACAAAAAAGGTATCTTATAATTTTTCTCAAAAGTTGATCTTTTTCGAGTTATCAGCAATTTAAAATTTGAAACCCGAAAATGGCCATTTTTAAGACTTAATAACTCGCTTAAAAATTATTATTATTAAAGTCAGAAAGTGACTAAATCAAATTTTGAAGTCTCCGCTAATTGATCCTGAACAAATATGTGTCATTAATTTACTACTAAGCTGTTATTTTTAATTAATAACAATGAGCGGTTATATCGTATTGGCGCGGTTGTAAATGTGAGTGCGATTAAGATGCACAATTGGACTGCTGGAATGGCTTCTCTCTCGCACTCAGCATTTACAGACGCCGCACACGTGCATGGCGCTTATTATTATTACTTAAAATAACAGCTTAGTAATAAAATAATGATAAAAATTTCTTCAGGATATTGTAGGGGGGCTTTAAACTTTGATTTAGACATATATTGACTTTCATAATAATAACTTTTAACCGAGTTATTAAGCCTTGAAAGTCGCCATTTTTCGTTTTTTTTCAATTTTAAATTGCTTATAAGTCGAAAACGATCAACTTTAGAGAAAAATTATAAGAGATCATTTTTGTCCAGAATGGTCCAAAAAAATAAAGAAAAAATTGTTCGGGCCAAAAATATTGATTCTTGCAATTTGATTAAAAAAAAATTGTTAAAAAAAATTGGCCCACTTTTCACGTGGGCGACTTCTTGAACCTTATTCTGGGATGTCTCACGAATGTGATCATGCAAAAAAATCTCATGGGAATATTTTTCCCTTCGAGCCCGCCGTTTTCGCCTTGTCTAAATGAATAATTAAAATTGGAAAATGAGTTTATTGTCCGGTTGTGTTGCAATTGCTGAGCTTGCAATTCCCTGCAGTTCAAAGAACAATGGTTGATAGTCTGGGAGCTAATGGTTACATTTCTTCTTCCTTCTGAAGATTTGGCTTCGTCCTCGAAGTTCTTGATACTTCTGCTACTAGTTTTTCTAAAATTTGGATTTGGGCTGTATCTAGCTTAGGTCCGAACAGGATTGTCGAAATACGTTTTCTTTTCTTTCGTAGGAATAATGTTAGAATCAATGACACAAATAAGATGATTATTAGTGCAGTGATGCCGACTCCAGTGGAAAGTTGCGGTAAATTAGCGGTCGTCTCGATAGGTTGAATTTGTCCATGCGTTTCTGGGATTCTCAATTTTTCGATTATTATTTCGTGGTTCGTATAATAGATGTGAGAAAGTTTTCAATACGTATTTTCGAAGCTCTGATATGTTACGTGTTTTCGATACTACAATATGGACTTGAAAGCTGGACACTAAAAACAAGAACACATAAAGAAGCTACAGACATTTAAAATGTGGTGTTACAGAAGGATGCTTATAATACCATGGACACAGAAGGAAACGGACAAGGAAGTATTGCGAGAAATGAGCAAATAATATGAAATAATAAACACAATAAAAATAAGAAAGTTACAATATCTGGGACACGTAAAGAGGAGACAGCGATGTGAAATGCTAAGATTGATAATACAGGGAAAAGTAACAGAAGGAAGGAGTATAAGAAGAAGTATAGTGTCATGGTTGAAAAATTTAAGGGATTGGTTTAAATGCAATTCAATGGAACTCTTCAGAACATCGACATATACGCTCTGAGCTTCGCTGGTGTCGCTCCTAGCGGATGACTAATGCAACTTTCACCGGTAATTGTTAAATTTATTATTTAATTGTAATCGCTTAATATTTACAACGCAAAAAAGTAATTAAATTGTAATCGATTTTTTTAAGATTTTGTTAACCATTTTGACGTTCTATTAATAAAATATGAATTTCTTACTTCGGATACTTTCACAATTATCGTGTAGATGGCGCTAAGATTAATATTGGTTTATAATTACATATTACGGAACATTAAAAAAACTTAAATTCAGTATTTAAAACGTAAGTATATTTAAGGTAAAAATATATACCACAGCTTTGACCAACTAATATTTTTTATAATTAATGTTTTTAATTTTAATTTTAAATTAATCACTTTGACATTTATGTCAAATTTCCGGTAAACGTTTACAGACTTGCCACTACTGGCGCTCGCGAATTTGTAAATATCCCCTCTACGTACGAGCTCACAGCGTATAGAGTAAATATAGTGATGATGATATCCAACATCCCATTCGGAGACTGCACTTAAACAAGAAGATAAATATACAATAACGTAATATTGTACAATTAAATATTAATTTCATTATGCTTGTTTGTAATTGCTCCAATCTCGGGCCAGTTTACTCCACTTGTAAAAAATTTTGACACTAATGACATTTATGAAATTTTGACACGATTAACATTGCATATGTTAATTAAGTTATATCAGCTTTTTTTGAGTTTTCTGCGTTATTTCTTTAATTTTTAGATCTGCTTTTATATAAAAAACAGTTGTTTTTAGAACTCTCTAGCGACGTATTAGTATAATATAATATTTATGGATTACCATCGAAGGCCGATATGAGCAACCAAAAAAGAAGACGCATTTAGTTACTTTTCTAGTGACTTTCTTGGGTGTGAATCTGTCTTTTTAGTTTACTCTTCTTAGTTTAAAAACAAACCATAAAACATAAATAGAATAAGGTGAAACCTCATTCAGTGTCTCTTTTTTGCGCCCAAAACCAGTATAGACAAGGCGAAAACGGCGGGTTCGTTGGGAAAAATATTCCCATAAGATTTTTTTGCATAATTACATTCGTGAGACATCCCAGAATAAGGTTCAAGAAGTCGCCCATGTAAAAAGTGGGCCAAATTTTTTTTAACAATTTTTTTTAATCAAATTGCAAAAATTAATATTTTTGGCCCGGACAATTTTTTTTGTTGGTTTTTTGGACCATTCTAGATAAAAAAGGTCTTTTATAATTTTTCTCTAAAGTTGGTCGTTTTCGAGTTATAAGCAATTTAAAATTGAAAAAAACAAAAAATGGCGATTTTCAAAGCTTAATAACTCATTAAAAGTTATTATTATGAAAGTCAGAAAGTGACTAAATCAAAGTTTAATGCCCCCCCCCTCCCTACAAGATCCCGAAGAAATTTTTGTCATTATTTTATTACTAAGCTGTTATTTTTAAGTAATAATATTGAGCCCTATGCACGTGGTAGCCGGCCGTAAATGCTGAGTGCAAAAGAGATGCCACTCCGGCAGTCCAATAATTATTGTGCATCTTACTTGCACTCACATTTACGGCCGCCTACCACGTGCATAGCGCTCATTATTATTACTTAAAAATAACAGCTTAGAAATAAAATAATGACAAAAATTTCTTCGGGATCTTGCAGGGGAAGCATTAAACTTGGATTTAGTCACTTTCCGACTTTTGTAATAATAACTTTTAACCGAGTTATTAAGCCTTGAAAATCGCCATTTTTCGTTGTTTTCAATTTTAAATTGCTTATAAGTAGAAAACGATCAACTTTAGAGAAAAATTATGAGACTTTTTTATCCAGAATGGTCCAAAAAATTTAGAAAAAAATTGTCCGGGCCAAAAACATTGATTTTTGCAATTTGATTAAAAAAAATTGCTAAAAAAATTTGGCCCACTTTTCACGTGGGCGACTTCTTCAACCTTATTCTGGGATGTCTCACGAATGTAATTATGCAAAAAAATCTCATGGGAATATTTTTCTCAACGAATCCGCCGTTTTCGACTTGTCTAGTAACACATTTACTTAATACTCTGTAATGATGTAGATTGGACTGATGAATGACTGGAGAACTTGCCGAAGGAGGCCAAGACCCTGTTTGGACTGTAGTGACATTGGATGGATGAATGGAATGATGTAGATTGTAAATAAACATAGTTATAAAACATAATAATGTATGTGTTTTACCAGATAAAATAAGTTTTTAGACAAATATCCAAGACTTGTTTTAAATGCAAGATCCGTACTATGGTAGACTAGAATATTCAGACCGGCCATCAAATTAAACAATATATCAAAAAACGTTATAAGTATCAAAAAAAATATCGGTTTTCCAAAAATAATATTCACTTGGGACACTAAGTGATATATTTGACACAAAAGGTGTCTATTTTTGGTGAAATTGTGATCAAGTTCCATGTTTAAATATATCTGGCCAAAGAACCTATTCCTTATATTTTGTGATAAATGGACATATGTAATGTTTAGAATGTTGGTTATTTCAGTTAATGCCAGAGTGTAACAGCACATCCTTAAGGACATGATACATAGTATAACTGCACCCATTATTGCTAGTAAGTTTGGTGGATAATATGTCATAAAATATATTATAGAGATATAAACAAAAAAACTGGCAACAAAGCAAGAATAAAATTTTAGACGTTGCCAGTTAACGCTTTTGACTTCATAACTGACCACATTCTCCATCGTTGCCACTATTTTCAACATCTGTTTCAGCGATCTTTTCTCCCAGTTCATTGATTGGGTATGATATAAAATCCATAAAATTTGCAAAATAATAAATAGCAAATCCATTCCAGGATGTATATGTGTAAATTCAACATTTATCGAGATTATGGTAAACCAAGTAATCCCAAAGATGAGATACACTATTTGGAAAAAACATGAGGCGATTGAGTCAAAAGGAAATATTCCCAGATATTGAGAAAGTCTTAATAAAAATCTCAGTAATTTTACATGATTTCTAAAAATAGAAATGTTACTTGTGACTACCATCACTCTTATCAACTAAAAATGTCGTAATATCGGGAAATTTTTTTTTGAAAATCCCTCTTTTCAACGATATCTAACGTTAGTTTTAGTACTAAACCCATTTAATGAAATTATGTATTTTGTTATTCATTACTTAAAAGCGACGAAATTAGAAAATACCAAATATTACGACTTTCATTTCGAAATTACAAATGACGAAGCTATTCCTCATAATAGATTCTAATTTTTTTTGTAAATTAATTTTGTTTGGTGTGACCAGTATTACAACAATAAAAACTTGTTTTAGATATTAGATTTGATCCCAGTGGCGTGCTGGCCATATAAATGAATCGGTGCAATCACCGAGAGGCTGCGCCCTCTTGAGGCCGGTCAAATAGGTTTTCACAAAAATTTTTAGATGTAACAAAAAAAATATTTTTTTTAATTTCTAATCGGATGTTAGTTTTGCTAATAATATGAATAAAACGTTTAAAAAAATCAATTTTTTTAATTGTGAAATACAGTTTAAGTAAATGAGTAAAACTCTATAGTCTATATACATAAATAGATTGCTACAGATATTATTTATTTTCATACATACAAGTATATTTATGGTTTTATATTTTCCAATTTCCTTCAAACATGTATGGACTCTGCAGAATTAAAAAATGGAAAAACGTCTTGCTCATTTTTGACCGAATTATTGAAAGTATCTAAAACGATTTGATCAAGACAAATCAAATCGTTTTATGATGATATAAGCACTCTACATCCTAGAAATTTTGAAACAATAAAAAAAATGGTATACCTTTGATGGCATTTAAATCATTTACTGAAAAATTAAGAAAGTTTTATCCTACCATATCTGCGACTGCAATTACAGAAGAACTCATGGATTTTGCTGATAAATGGATTGTATTAAAAATAGGATTTTGCAAAATACTGAGATTATAGAAGATGGAGTTAATGCATATGTTCAGCCTACAGAAAGTATGAAGTAAGCTTATCCAAATTTAAATAGTATAATATAAAGCATTTATTAACTCTTTAGTGACACAAGTATCTTGCGAAAAAATATTTTCAACATTGAAATACATAAAAGGTCGGTTAAGAAGTACTTTAACACAAGATCATTTTTATGCTAATGGCTATAGAAAAAGAAGCTTGTATGAGCTTAAAAATGATGAAATAATCGACGAATTTGCTCAAAAATCTATTTTAATGCGGAAATTATTATTGATCGAGAGTTAAGTAATTATTTTATAAAATAATTGCAAAATAATATTTAGATTATTGCGTTGTATTAACATTTTAAATATTGTTAAATTAAAATATTTGTACTGTACTTGTATTTACTCTCTTGTATAAAGCCGCGTTTACACGATGACAATTGGCGAGACAATTGTCATTGGACAATTGTCATCACGTGGTTGCGGATTGTCGGAGGCCAGTCCAGTTGAACGAGAAGATGTTTATACGGGGCCAACTATTGCCATGGCAGTAGACAGCTAAAACATGACCGACTGCTCGTCATCTGTTGTGTCCGGTGAGGACTTAAAACTAATGTTAAATCAGCTTTACCGGGAATTTATCAGTGAGTCTTGCAATGTGCTAGAAGAGAAGTTACATAAGAAGAGGGAGTGGACAAGGAAATGACTTTGTCACTCCACTTTGGTGCCATTTTGCTAATGAATAACCAGACGTAACACAAATAACACAAACTACGTGTATGTTTTGACTGACACAAGAGAACTAGAGGGAACTCATCCCCTCATCTATGAGGGAACTGGCAAAAAACAAAACAGCACTACTGGCCTACACCGTTCACACGGCGCCAATTGTCGCGACAATTGAGATTTCGAGTGGTGGGGGGGGGGGGTACTCACTGGGCGCAGCTTATTGTCCTCAGTCTACTCCCGGAGACAACTGAATTTTGGGCCAATTGCGAGGGCAGTTGGCAAGGCAATTGGCCTGAAGTGTTTAGACGAAGACATTAATTTCGTGCCAGTCAGTTGTCTTCTGACAATTGTCTCGCCAATTGTCATCGTGTAAACGCGGCTTAATTGATTTACTAAAATGCAACTTAATACATAATTGAAAAATTCTCAATTTTATTTTACTTGTACCTTAATTACATCAAATTCATATTATATTTATTTAGGAAATTATGGTTTCTGCCTTACTGCATACAATATTGTCATTCATGTCAATTATTATTTGTAAGATTTATTATTCTTAAATGAAAAATATAGCAAATTAAGAAAAAAATCATTAAATTCAAAGTTTTATGTTTGATTCAAAAATAAATTATATTTTTGTTTTTTTTTTGTTTTTTTAAATACCGAATAAAACATCCTGATAATAGAAGGTAAAATGAGGATGGGAGGCCGCTTTTCTATAAAATCACCGGGCCGCTTGAAAAGTTCCAGCACGCCACTGTTTGATCCTTCATAAAAATATGTCAATTTTGTTACATTAATGTCCCAAACCTCCTAACACTAAATAAATTAATGAAAATAGAGAGCTAATGATGAAAACAGCGAGATGTTGCGGCGGCCAAAACTGGTGAAAATAATTATCTGGATCATGTCTTCCATGCCAAAGACCGGTATAGTGCGGCAGATTCGTGCAAATATTATAAGAATTGTGCATTTAATGATAGAAGCATATCATTTGGACCACACTTACTACACATATAAAGGTTCAAAATTAGATATGAGGCCATCTCAGTTACAAAAATAGCGAGCATTTAAAATGGCGACGATACATATGTGCCTAATAACCAGAGACATGTTAACCGTAGACAAGGCATACTGAGCAAAATAGCGTAACGCGCGGGCAGTCGATCGGTGGTCTATCTATCTCTTTTTACTAAGCGATACCGCTCATATGACGAACAAAAATGGTTAGACCACTCAAAATGAATATTGACCAATGTCGTCCTTGATATCGGCGTTACACCTCGATGCACAGAGCGGCCCATAGATAGCCTAATCTACAGGTTATTATATCTATGCTAATAGCACGATAGCTTTTGAACGAAAATTCCGACTTCAATCAAATTTGGTATATGGGTTCTTTTTTTGGTGTATAAGATCAAGCTCTTAAACCGGAAGAATTGGTTTACCAGAAGTTGTGTTTTTCCTAATTTTATGTGTAAAAATATGTTGTTTTTTTTTTCAATTCTTTCACCCTGTATATATTAATTTTTCAAAAAGGTAATACCGGCATTGAAAAGAAAGTAAAAATAATTTTTTATGAAATATTTTGAACTTTTTAGTTATGTTAATTACCATTTAATAAATGCATAACTTTTCTTCACGTGTACCTATGTGCGGCAGATTCGTGCAAATAATATAAGAATTATTCTGCATTTTTAATTGTAGAAGCATATAATTTGGACCACACACACTACACATACAAAGATTCAAATTTAGATATGAGGTCATCTCAGATTTTGTCTTTTTCAAAAATGGCGGGCATTCAAAATGAATCTGCCGCACATAGGTACATGTGAAGATACGTTATGCATTTATTAAATGGTAATTAACATAACTAAAAAGTGCAAAATATTTCCTAAAAAATATTTTTTAGTCCAGAAAGCCACTGCGCATCCGCTAGGAAAATATTCTAATTCGGAGTTTTTGCACAAATTTTTTAAACGTTTTTTTTTTCTTTTTTTCCTAATATTATTTTTTTTGCATGGAAAAAAGTTTTTTTTAGGTTTTTTGGATCATTCCAAACAGAAAAAGTCTTTAGTGACTTTTCTCTAAAAACGATAGTTTTTGACATATAAGCGATTAAAAATTGAAAAATTGCGAAATCGGCCATTTTTAACCCTTAAAAACTATGTGAAAAACTGAAAATTTTAATGTTGCCAAAGTAGGTAGATATTCTTTAAACATCGATTGATGAAATCCCGAAGAGTTTTTTGCAATAGAATAGTCAAAACTCCTTTGTTTTTTAATTGCTAATCAAGCGTGCGCGACACTATTTTCCACCGACAATATGGTGTAAATGAAAGGAATAAATTCGTTATTTCGTAAACCGGTGACTTTAAGGAAAAATCCCGAAACAGGTCGATTTTTATTTTTAAGTTATGATATTGTAGCATATATGGTATACTAGTGACGTCATCCGCCTGGGCGTGATGACGTAATCGATGATTTTTTTAAATAAGAATAGGGGTCGTGTTGTAGCTCATTTGAAAGGTTCTTCAATTCTCTATTCACTAATGTAAACATTTACATACTTATTTATACAGGGTGTCCTTCTACTTCTTTTTTGTCAAATAATTTAATTTAATAAAAATTTTTGGACACCCTGTATAAATAATTATGTAAATGTTTATAGTACTGAATAGAGAATTGAAGAACCTTTCAAATGAGCTAGCACACGACCCCTATTCTCGTTTAAAAAAATCATCGATTACGTTATCACGTCCAGATGGATGACGTCACTAGTATACCATATATGCCACAATATCATAACTTAAAAATAAAAATCGACCTGTTTCGGGATTTTTCCTTAAACTCGCCGGTTTACGAAATAACGAATTTATTCCTTTCATTTGCACCATACTGTCGGTGGAAAATAGTGTCGCGCACGCTTGATTAGCAATTAAAAAACAAAGGAGTTTTGAATATTGTATTGCAAAAAACTCTTCGGGATTTCATTAATCGATGTTTAAAAAATATCTACTTACCTTGGCAACGTTAAAATTTTCAGTTTTTCACATAGTTTTTGAGGGTTAAAAATGGCCGATTTCGCAATTTTTAAATCTTTAATCGCTTATATGTCAAAAACTAGCATTTTTAGAGAAAAGTCACTAAAGACCTTTTCTGTTTGGAATGATCCAGAAAACCTAAAAAAACTGTTTTCCATGCAAAAAAAAAATAATTTTAGGAAAAAAACAAAAAAAAAACGTTTAAAAAATTTTTGACCACCTTTTGGTCCTGGCAACATGCAAATTTGTAAAAAGGAGTCCTTTTTGAGTAAGATTGTGCAAAGAATCCGAATTAGAATATTTTTCCTAGCGGATGCGCAGTTGCTTTCTGGACTATTTACACTCTTTTCAATGCCGGTATTACCTTTTTGAAAAATTAATGTATACCTACATGGTGAAAGAATTGAAAAAGCAACAACATATTTTTACATAAAAAACAGTAAAAACACAACTTATGGTAAACCGATTCTTCCGGTTCAAGAGCTCGATCTTATTCATCAAAAAAAGAACCTTAATGCCAAATTTGGCTGAAATCGGACTGTTCGTTCAAAAGTTATCGTGCTATTAGTCACATATGTATAGTCGGCATTTTGAATGCCCGCCATTTTTGTAAAAGACAAAATCTGAGATAGCCTTATATCTAAATTTGAACCTTTAAATGTGTAGTATATGTGGTCCAAATTATATGCTTCTACCATTAAATGCACAATAATTCTTATAATATTTGCACGAATCTGCCGCACATAGGTACATGTGAAGATACGTTATGCATTTATTAAATGGTAATTAACGTAACTAAAAAGTTCAAAATATTTCCTAAAAAATATTTTTACACTCTTTTCAATGGCTGTATTGATTTTATGAAGAATTAATATATACAGGGTGAATGATTTGAAGAAAAACATATTTTTACATAAAAACCAGAAAAAAGACAACTTTTGGTAAACCGATTCTTTCGGTTCAACACCTCAATATTATACATCAACAAAAGAACGTATATACCAAATTTGGTTAAAATCGGACGTCTCGTTGGAAAGTTATCATACTATTAGACACAGACACATATGTATCGTCGCCATTTTGAATGACGAACAAAATCTGAGATGGCCTCATATCTAAATTTGAACCTTGTAGTATATGTGTAGTATATGTGGTCCGAATTATATGCTTTTATCATTAAATGCATAATTGTATCACATATCGGCTGCACTAGTTATGCATATTTACAGATACTGCGTGTGTAGTCACCAGGGTGTTGAAATCTATAAGGTTTTGGAAAAACAGTACATTTGCAATTGCAATTATTAGTAACAGATTTGGAGACCAAAGTGTTAAAACCAGCAAGCTTTTGTAGTGGCTATACATGCACAGATGCTAACGGCTATTGACACTGATTTTTTAAATGCGGTCAGCATGGCAGCTCTCGCGTTGCTGGTTTGTCAAAATATATATAGAAAACATGAGGAACATAATTATTACTTCCAATCAAGGCAGTCACATGAAAAAAATGCTAGGGGTATTTAACAATATTCCCTAATAAGCTAAAGCAAATCGAAAATGCATCAGCATTTTAGGTTATTGTACGTCAGTCAATACTCAGCCCGTATTCAGATGCAGAAAAATTAAGGTTCAACCAACTGCTGTCAGCAGAAAGAAAAACATCGTGAAGGACTGTCTTGCGGATCCGGTAGGATTCAATCTGGACGTCCGCGTCCGTCCAACACCGAGGCAGTAAAAGGAAAAAATAACTAGAAACCTGATGAGAAATATCACATAGAGCCAATCTAACGCTAAAGGGCATGGATCTGCTCATTAATCTAATATTATTTTTTAAAAGTTGTTCCTGTTGTCATAAATATGTGTGTTCTTAATGCCTTCTGGCCCAAATTAATTAAATAGAATAAATAGGAATTAATCTGCTAACATTATACTTTTATTTAGTGGAGTAACAGACAGCAATTGTAAACAATAAGAACAATGATTCATAACACATCGGCCAATACCTACATAGTTACTACTATCTATGTATATCACAATACTGATTTCTTAGCGTATTTTTTATCGATCTAAATAATAACAAATATACTTAGTTTAAGTTCACGCATATTAAACGTGTGATACAAAACTATAAACTGATATAGTTTTTATATCTCTGTTCAATAAAGGTTAATAACATCTTATTTAAAATATGTTTTATATAGAGGGTTCATATTATACTACACTGTTTTAATATAATATACATATTTTCTAACATCCCAACGTTAAATTGCTACCTAAATCACTTAAATATTTTCCACAGAAGTAGGTATGTATTTAAAAGCAGTGTCAATAGCCGTTAACATCTGTGCATGTATAGCCACTACAAAAGCTCACTGGATTCAACACTCTGGTGTCCAAATCTGTTAGTAATTGTAAATGTATTATTTTTTTAAAACCTTGCAGACTTCCAACACCCTAGTGCCAAGACACGCTAGCATCTGTAAATATGCGATCGGTATACCTCCAAATCTTCCTCTTGTTCATCTTGTAGCAATTCAACCCAATATGGGTCTGGCTGAGGCCAGAACAGGTCCAGAACATTACTTTCCTTTCTACCATCGGCAATAACGTGCTCAATTTGGTTCCGTGTAGAGTTGCCATTAGAGATTATAGTCTGTATATGAATGTTTTTATGTTGGAACATTAAAAGCATATTGTTAGCCGACGCTAGCGATTGATTATCATCAATCTATATTGGAATCAAAAGGCCTTTATAAAGATAGAAGAACAAGAATCCGAGAATATTGATATAAAGAGAGGAATAAGACAGGGTTGTGTTCTGTCGCCGCTACTGTTTAACCTGTAGAGTGAAGCCATATTTCAGGAAGCGATAGCAGAGCTAAGTGATGAAATCTCTATAAACGGAAGAATAGTAAGTAACATGAGATTCACTGGTGACACCGTTATAATGGCAGACACCCTGGAATTGCTACAAGAATTGCTAAATAGAATTAACGATTCTTGCATTCGATACGGACTAAAAATAAACAAGAAAAAACTTTTATGATTGTCTCAAAAACAGAACATGGAAATGAAAGGTTAATGACAGAGCAAACCCAAACAGAAAAAGGTAAGACATACAAATATCTGGGAATCTGGGGTGATGACAAAAATACCAAAGCAAAGAAATTAGTCCGAATTGAAACTGCAAGGCAAGCATTTATAAAAATGAAGACACTGCTTACAAACAAAGACCTTCGGTTGCCACTTAGATTGAGGGCTCTAAGATGCTACATATTTTCTATATTACTATACGGAATGGAAGCTTGGACATTGAAGAGACAACACATAAGAAGAATAGAAGCGTTCGAAATGTGATATTACAGAAGAATATTGAAAATTCAGTGGGTTCAAAGGATTACCAATGTTGAAGTGCTACGACGTTTAAATAAGGAGTTAGAAATTATGAAAAGTATAAAAACTAGAAAACTGGAATATTTGGGTCACATTACCAGAGGAGAAAAATATGAGTTTCTGAGAATTATTATGCAAAGAAGGATCCAAGGAAGAAGAAGCATAGGAAGAAGACGCATCTCCTGCTGAGGAGCCTTAGAGAATGGTTTAACTGTAGTTCATTACAACTATTCAAAGCAGCAGCCAACAAAGTGACCATAGCCATTATGATATCCAACCTCCGATAGGAGAGGGAACTTTAAGAAGAAGAAGCTTTACGAGCCTTTGTCCATATCGTGGATGCTGTTTGAGATATCGTGGATGCTGTTTTGTCCTATTGTTGATCTTAGGTTATGTTCTTTGCCAATTTTTGCGTTGAAGTCTCCACAGATTATTTGCATGTCTTGTTTGGAGATTCTATCAAGGAAAGTTTGAAGCTCCATCAAGCAATAAGACGAAAACGGCGAGAGAAGCTCTCAGGTAAATAGCTCAGCCTCATAATGCCAAAATAGTGAAAGAAAATGTACAACGAAATAAATGAACGATATTAGAGCATCCACCCTATAGTTCAGATTTATAACCTTGCGATGTTCACATCTTTGGACCGCTGATAAATGCGTTAAAGGTAATCGTTTGCAGTCGGATGGAGAAGTAAAATATATCGTGAAAGAATTCTTGGGGCAACAACCACATGAATTCTTTAAGCAGAGTATACAATTTGATAAGTGTCGTAATATTGTAGTGGTAATTATTAATAAATATATTTACCAATTACTTTTTTTGGTCCAAAGACGTATTTCAATTAAACAAACCTCATACATACTTGCAATTATGATAACACTAACGGCCAGTGATTGGTGTAATATGGGCGTTAATGAGTTGGTTATACGGACTGTATGAAGATACTTACCATTGTTATAATACCATGTGTAAGAAATGTTGCATTCCTCAGAATATACTTAAATGATTTTTCTTCAATTAAGGAACCAATAGTTTGTAACATATCAATAAAGGCAAAGGCAAACAAATATACTAAAACTTTCCCAAAAATGTTATTAAAGAGCTCTACTGCTCTATAAAGAAGAACTATTTGAGCTTTAATGTCGCTTATCTTTAATTCATTTAGGATTTTTTCTGGATGAGTATTTATATACATTCCTTTAATGTATTTGGTCAGTGCTTCATAAGTTCCTCGCAATATATTTGTAATCTCACATACAACAATTACAATAAATAATGTATATGTAAACGTTCCAAACCAAATAAGGTATGCGAGAACTGGGACCAACATAATAATAATACGATTTCTGAAGAAATAGGTAGCTGAGGTAAAAAATGCACAATTCAAACCAGTCAACAAAAGAATCTTGAAAGGATGTAAATTAGTATTTGAAGGATTAAAGTTTTCTTTGTGAATGTCCTCTAATATTTTAAACATGTTTTTCCAACATGTCGTCTTGAAACTTTGATGAATTATGCTGAAATACAATGAGGTCAGGACGAAGTCACTTGCAGGATATAAACAGTGTTTTACAGCATCTAAGTGAATACGACCAGTGGTGTCCAAATATTCGAAAACCACACCAATTGTGCCTGTTATTCCAAAAAACAAACAGACGAATCTTTGGAAAAACACAACTTTACATGGAGCATTTAATGGAAAAACGCCTAGATAGCTTCCAATTTTGATTGTCGTTTTTAGTTGATGAATGTTTTTATTTGGGGTGAATTGTCTAGTATGTTTAAGGGACATTATCCTTCAATTCAAATGCAATGTGAAAAACAACAGAATATTTTCAGTTTTATAAACTGAGTAAAACAATTTACTTTAAATATGTCAACATCATTAAGGTTATGGAGTGATAATTCTTTTTTCAAATCAATCAATTTTTGATAAGGATATGTAATTTTAATGCTTTTATTCGTATTGCTTGCCGCAATAAATTTAATTTTTCGTTTCCTTTTTCATTTGTTGAATAAGTAAAATTTAAAGTATTATTAAGCTCATAATGTAAAACAAAAATGGTAAAAGATCCGTAGAAAGACGAAGAATTTCCGGCTGAGAAACCTAAGAAAGTCGTATAGTTTCAGCTCAGTAGATCTTTTCAGAGCAGCAGCCAATAAGATACTGATAGCGGTGATGATAGCCAAACTCCGATAGGAGAAGGAACTACAACTAGAAAAAAGAATCGCGGCACTTTTCTCATGTAAAAGTGGATTGAAATAAATTGGCGGCATACTGATAAATAAAATCCGGATTATAAGCATTTTGCTTTTTTTTGCCTTTTTGCTTATAATTAGGATTTTTAGTAAAAATGCTTATTTTGAAGATATATTGGTTATCTTTGTCTATTTTACTTCTTATGATAAACTATAGTTAAATTTCATTTCTGTACTTTCTGCAAAATTCTATGAAGTATACAGAGCTATAAAACTCCAAAATTCAATAAACCATAAGAATTTTAATCCCTTAGGCCTAGGAGATAAACGGAAAAACCCACCGTTATAGTTATTCATGTAGTAAACTAATATTTGTCTGCAGACAGCCCAAATTTATTATATCGTTGTAAAATACTTTTCTCAGAGACTATTCTAGGAGAATATTCTAATCATTCAGCATCGGTACAAGAAGACATAGCTTTTTAAAAGAAAATTTTGAAAAACTTATTACTGTTAATTGTTTTTATGCTAATAGCTATGAATAAAAAATATATTAATATGTTAGTTACTTTTCTATTTTTTTATTATATTAAAGTTTACCACTTTTGTAATTTTTTATTTCTTGCTATCTAATAATACGATAATTAAAACTAAATGTACATAATTTAATGTTAATGTCCTTTATTCATATTTATATCATTATATACATGTTTACTTACAGGTTTTTTACTTGAACCTTGCTTATTTCATAAAAACTGCTTATTTTTGCGACATTTTTTGCTTATATACGTGTTTATTTTGAACTTTCTGTCATGCTTATAATCCGAAATTTACTCATAAATTTGTTTAAAGAAAAATGTTACACCACTTAGATATTATATCAAATTAAAAATAATTTTGGATTACATTATCAAGAACTACAGTCGGAAAAATGAAAGAATACCCATGAACGAACATATTATAAAACACGCTATATTTTCCTGTCACCGTGTCACAAAGAAAATTGTCCAGTGCAAGTACATGTAACAATAATTATTACATGTACTTGCGCTGGACAATTTTTTGTATGACACGGTGACAGGAAAATACAGCATGTTTTATATGTTCCTTCATGGGTATTCTTTCATTTTTCCTACTGTATCTAATACAATCACATTTAACTTGAACAATAACAGAAAGCACTACTAATAAACTTAAAACTAGGCGCAAAGCTACAAAAAATATTCAAAATGACCTTGATATATGACACAAGTTTCAACTTTTGACCTCATTTGTTTTCGTATTTGCGCAAATATTACTGGTGTATCTCATATTGTGATAGTTATCTTCTACTCTATATTAAAACCTTATTTCTACTTATCTTCTTCTTCAAGGTATTTTTTTTCATCATAATTTCCAGCGTTCTCTGTCGAAGAAATCTGCAGCTTTTAAATACCTGGCGGTCGTTGCATCTTCAAGATCTTCTCTCCAGGACCATCTTGGTCTACATCATTTTCTTCTAGTAACAACAACAACAATGTTGACTCATTCAAGGTTAATTAATTATATGATTATAATTTGTATAAAAATGTTGTACCAGTCCAATGTACACCTGGTTCCAAAAAAAACTGATACGACTCTTGAAGCGTATGTTGTAGAAAATTGAGCAGTGTATTTTGAAGGATAAATACTATCCTGAGAAAACTAATAAATATTTTTGAAAAATTTAAACTCAGAATGAAAGACCACATTATTACCGAGGGCTGAAAGTCCCTGAAAACTTCTATAATATTTATTTTAATAAGTTACAGGGCTGAATTGAATATTAATTTGTTTTGTTGTATAATCCAGGTTTACAATAATTATGTGATCTATTTGATGTAAAAACTATCATTTATATACTCTTTATAAAATGCAGGAATTCAAAATAATATAAACATTTAGACCTTAATAATTAGTACAATTTATGAATTAACATAATACGTAATCAGTTGTTTGTTGTTTGGTTATTTTATTATTTGTCTTTCATAATAAATATAATGTCAGATCAATCAAATACACTGCTCAACATGATCAAATCTTACTAAGAGTCGTATCAGTTTTTTTAGGAACCGGCTGTACATAATATTTTTTATGCCAACGTTTGCCGATTTCCCAAATTCTTCGTCTTCTTCTTTTTGTATAGACATGACTCTGTCTGTTTTTTCAATGTGCCTCCAGTATGTTGTCGTTCCATCGTTTTCGTAGTATTCCCACTGATCGTCTTCCTATTGGGGAACTGTCTTTCGCTGTCCTTACTACTCTATTTGTTTTTTTTTTCAAATTCCTTGCTTGTTAATGTGTTTTCACACCCCTAGCTAGGTAAATAATCTTTCGTATTTTTGTCGCTATTACAATGATCTTTTGTAATGTTATTCTCAACTAGAAATAAATACTTGTTTTTGTCCGGTTGTCATATTTAAATTTGTATATATTAATGATTGAGAGTTAAATGTATGCAAGCCATTCTCTGTTTTATTTTACTTGTGTCAAATATTAGCCCGATCAGGGAACGCAAAATGTTACGAAAACCTCCAAAAAAATAAAGGAAGGATGAAAATTTGGCAATAGGTAGTTGAAATTGTCTATTATTATATAAGAAAAAGTTTACAATTCTACATCCCCTCCATTTTACAAAAATTGGGAAATACGGGGTGAAAAATTTTTTCTCAGGGTGAAAAAATATACGTTCAAAAGAGGTCCGGAATTGGATAAAATGACTAATTCTAAGTAACTTTTTTTCTATAGAGTTTTTTTACTTCAATAAGTCAATACTTTTCGAGCTATTTGCGAGTGAATGTGTTCTCATTTTTAACCAAAAAAAAAAAATGTTTTTGGACAATTTTTCGGAGATAACTCAAAAAGGTATTTTAGCGAAAAAATATTCTTAGTAAAAACATAGCTTATAAAAAATTGAAAAAAATGGTGTATGCGTGAGGTCTCGAGACCCAGTAGAAACAGAGTTTCAGCTAATGAAATGTAGGTTTTTCTTCGTCAAATTCCAAATCGAATATTTCAATGTGAAATAACAAAAAATCGGAGCACTTTTCGGGGAAAATTCATTACAACTTTTTTAAAGTGTTTAAAAAAGGTTTATTTTTGTTTTTTAAAAAACTTCTAACATTAAAAGTAAGTGAGTTACGCTCAAAATATTGTTGGTCCCTTTTATTTTTTGGTAAAAAAATGGCGAAAATCACCCCTTAATCAAACCCCCTTCTCACCCATTTTCACCCCCGCGAAAATCACCCTTCTCAAATAAAATTATTCGTTACCGCTTTACAAGTTACTTTACTTATGTATTGTTTATATTATCTATGTTTCATTGGTTCAACGTGCTCAGTTTTGAAAAAAATTGTGTTTAAAAAAATTGGGTTTTTTTATTTTGAATAAAATCGTATTTGTTTATGGAATTAACTTAAAAACAATTAGGAATACCAAAAATCTCAAAGCGTAAAAAATGTACGTTTTGCTTTTCTGAATACGTTTGATTTTTTGTTTTCTTGTTAGACAAAAATTGGTTATGCTATGGCTGTTCAAAATTTGCCTAAACTCGTGATTAGTTACTCGTTCAAGCCATTTTAACTACAGCTTTTTCAAAAATAAGCACTTTGAACCGATGAAAATTACAAATCAAATAAACAATACATAAGCAAAATAACTTGTGAAGTTATAATGATAAAATTTATTTGTGATGCTAATTAAGGGGTGATTTTCGCGATTTTTTTAACAAAAAATAAAAGGGACCAACAATATTTTGAGCGTAATTCACTTACTTTTAATATTACAAGTTTCTTTTTTAAACAAAAATAAACCTTTTTTTAACACTTTAAAAAAGTTAAAATGAATTTTCCCCTAAAAGTGCTCCGTTTTTGGGTTATTTCACATTGAAATATTCGATTTGAAATTTGACGAAGAAGAACCTACTTTTCATTAGCTGCAACTCTCCTTCTACTGAGTCTACAGACCTCATGTATACACCATTTTTTTCAATTTTTTATGGACTATATTTTTACTAAGAATATTTTTCTCGCTTAAATACTTACTTTTTGAGTTATCTCAGAAAAATCGTCCAAAAACATGTTTTATTTTGTTAAACATGAACATATTCACTCGCAAATAACTCGAAAAGTAGTTAGTGAAAAAGACTTAGTGAAAAAACTCTATAGAAGAAAAGTTGTTTAGAATTAGTCATTTTATCCAATTCCGATCTTATTTTAAATGTATTTTTTTTCATCTTCGAGGGGGGTATTCTCCTCCATTTTTGTAAAATGGAGGGGATGTAGAATTGTAAATTTTTTGTTATATAATAATAGACAATTTCAACTACCTATTCCCAAATTTTCATCCTTCCTTTATTTTTTTGAGGTCAGATTGTCCTTTGATCGGGCTATATACGAGTAGCATAATACATTTTAAATAATTAATATATAAATATAGACTTACTATTATTATAAATCCATGTGAGGCGTAAGATAAGTTGATCAATATATTCTCAAACGGGTTCTTTTGATTAGAAATACAGGAACTGACAGTATACATTACGTTAATAAAGGTAAACAACATCAAATAAACTAAAACTTTCCCGAAGACGTCATTAAAGAGCTCTACTGCTTTATAAAGAAGAACAATTTGAACTTTAATACCGTTTTTATCGAACTTTGTTTCATTTAGGAATTTTTCTCGATGAGTTTTGATATAGATCCCTTTAATGTATTGTGTCACAGTTTCGTAAGCTCCCTGCATTAAATTTGTAATCTCACATATAACAATTACGATAAACAATGTATTTGTGAACGTCAAAAACCAAAAGATGTATGCTATAATTGGAACTAGCATAATAACCTTACGATTTAGAAAGAAATACCTCGATGAGATAAAAAATGCACAGTTAAGACCAATCAACAAAAGAATATTAAAGAAATGAAAATCAGTTTTTTTAACATTAAATTTTGATTTCTGTATATCCTCTAATATTTTCAACATGTCTTTCCAGTAGGTCCTTTTGAAGCTTTGATGAGTTATACTAAAATACAACGAGGCCAAAGAAATGTCACAAATTACATATAAAAACTTTTTTGTTCCATCCATGTAATAATGACTGTTGGTGTCTAAATATTCAAAGTAAAAACTACATGTGGCTAATATTCCAAAAGAGACACATAGAAATTTTTGAAAAAACACAACGAATAAATTAGCATTTAGTGGAAAAATGCCTAAACAACTTCCAATTTTGATTGTTCTCTTTAATTGATTAATGTTTTCATTTGCAATGCATTTCCCAGTTCGTGTAAGAAACATTGTTGTGGATTAAATGCAGTGTTACACTCAACAAAACAGCCTCAATTTTCTAAATGGACGTTTCTTCAACTGTATTAACACTAATAAGGTTACTAAGTTGTAATCAATTGGGTTATTGCTACCAATATGTATTTGTAAAGCTTTTATTAGTATGATTGACACAATCAAACTTAATAAATATTTATTATTCAGATGAAAAATGATAAATATGCTTTTACCAAATTTGTTATTTTCGGTTCAATATTATTTATTTCGTTACATTTCATGCCTATACTTTAATACACGATCTAGAAGATTAGAAGCTACTTAAATCAATTAAACTATACGTTCCCAGAATGCTTTCCTTCCCAATTGTCCTCAATTCCTCCCTGGCAAATAAAGAACCCTCAGTGCCTAACACGCCTCATTTTTTTCGATAAACATTCAACAAACCCACAGTTAATCAAATCCGCCTTCAATGATATATTTCACAACTACAAGGATTATACACATGTATACACCGATGCATCTAAATCAAATGAAGGTACTGGTGCTGCAGTCATAACCCCAACATCAACAAATAAACACAAACTCCCTTTAGAGTACTCCATTTACTCTGATGAATTATACGCTCTATACCAGGCCACCCTCACTGTCAACGCATCCAGAAATACCAAATATTATATCATACTCACAGACTCTCTAAGTTCTGTATAGTCAATCCAACATGTCTGTCCATCTAATCCTTTGGTCATCAAAATAAAACAAGAAGTTTATACCGCTCAACTGAATGGAAAAATTATCATGTTTCTCTGGATACTATCCAATATTGGAATTTAAGGAAATGAAGAGGCACACAACGCTGCAAAAGAAGCTGCAACTAGTGATAGTGCGGAGTGTACGGAAACATTTACGAGTGCGGATGTGAAAGCGGCAGTCAAACATAAAGTGCGGTATATGTGGGAAGAAAAGTGGAAAGTGTCATCGGCCAAGTTACGCGAAATTAAAAAAAGAATGTGTGTGTACTTTGTACGCACGTAAGAAGATATTCTTCTATTATATAGGTAATTTAAACGAAGTAAATATACTTATATAACAGGTTATTTGTATTTTATTTAAAAATTAAACTAACTTTCTTACCTACCACTTTCAAAAAATTTTTATTAAAATAACGCAAAATAAAAAAAAAAGTATGAATCGTCCAGGATTAGAACCTGCGACCTTCCGTGTGCTTCCGTTCTCTGTCCCACCGCTCTGCCAACTACGCCATCGAGCCACTTGAATTGACACGTAAGTTTCGAATATAATTACACAACACGGCGACAAACTGTAAAAATGTTATGCCTACATATTTTATTATTTTACTACAGGGAAACACAAATCCAAAAACACAAGATTTATAATAAATAATACATTTCCTAAAACCACTAATATATTCTTTTAATGACTTATTTGCACGGTTACAGATACATACATACCTATCTTGAAAGATTAGCAATGAACTACATACTCTGTCAGAACTACATACTGTCAGTGTGCGCAGGCGCGTGGTTCATGTACAATTTTACCCTCAATCGATTCGCCGCTAAGGAAGAATATCTTCAAAAATCGATAAAACCCTGGACAACATTACCAACAAGTCGGAGAGACCAGGTAATATTAACGCGACTCCGACTGGGTCATACGCGATTAACTAATAGTCATGTGTTTTCCGACAAACAAGAACCAAGATGTGACAACTGTGAAGAAAAGTTAACAATCAAACATTTATTAGAGAAATGCGCAGCATTAACGCCAAAGCGCATGTTGTACAATATACCAAACAAACTGATATTTTAGGTCTACAGTGCAATATGTCAATTAAAGAGTTTCCTTAGTTCAATTAATATTTTATACAATATTTAAACATACAAATGTACCAAAAATTATTGTTCGCTACTATTGTTTCGCCAATATGTATAATATCCAATTTGTATAATAGCCAATTTGGCAGATGCGATTTTGTTAATAAAAAAAAAGGATCTAGAAGGAGATGTTAGGAAGTAAAAATATAAAAGCGAAATATACTTTTTTTTAATATTATGGTAGTAAAGCAATAATTATGTACAGTAAAAAATATTAAATAAAAGAATGTTTAACAAATAAAAATATTTCATTTTCTCAAGATTTATATTCTATTAATTTATAACAAATAATTGGACTTCGTAAGTCCTAGGTTTTCACCCAAAGAATAGAAAGTAGAACTGGAAGTCGATATTTGAACGCTTCGTGTAACTCTGCGCCGATTGATAAACGATTTTACTAATTTTGAGTAATTTTGACTAAACTTTGGGTCATCATTGTTTAAACAGAAATGACTTCAAAACCGAAACTAAAGATTCAAACTCAACTTTTCAATACGCTTCTGGTTAGAACTTTTTAACCGGAAATGATATAAAAACCAAAATTTTACATTTGTTCTCATCTTGCTAAGGCACGTCGAATAATATATCGCTTACACTATTTCGGTGACTTTAAAACAGTACTTACGGTTGCAATTTTAAAACCGGAAGTCCGATGTCAAATTTCTCATCTTTAATACCATCCTTGAGTTATAAGCTTTCATTCGACACCTCATTTGTCATTCTATCTGTATTAATAACGGAAAAAGACAGACAGACAGTCATGAAACCGGAAGTATATATTTGTTCTCTTCTTGCGAAGTCGCGTCCAATAATATATCACTTGTACTATTCCGGTGACTTTAAAACAGTACTTCTGGCCGCATTTCTAAAACCGGAAGTCCTAGGTCAAGATTCTCAACTTTCTTGTCATTTTGCCTGTTATAGTGGAGGATATATTTTCAGTCGGACAGACACACGGAGAGACAGCCTAGGTCAAATTTCTCACCTTTATTACCTTCCTTGGATTATATGCTTTCATTTGACACCTCATTTGTCATTCTACCTGATACAATGACGTAGGAGTTATATTCGCGGTCAGACAGACCGACGGACAGACAGCCTAGATCAAATTTCTCACCTTTAGTAGCATCCCTGGATTATAAGCTTTCATTTGACACCGCATTTGTCATTTTACCTAGTATAAGGACGGAGGAGTTATATTAGCGGTCAGACAGAGCGACGGACAGACAGCCTAGGTAAAATTTCTCACCTTTTGTACCATCCTTGGATTATAAGCTTTCATTTAACACCACATTTGTCATTCTAAATGGTCAAGTGACGGAGGAGTTATATTCTCGGTCGGACGGACAGACGGACAGACATCCTAGGTCAAATTTCTCACCTTTATTACCATCCTTTGATTATAATCTTTCATTTGACACCTCATTTGTCATTCTACCTGGCACAATTACGTAGGAGTTATATTCGCGGTCGGATAGACAGACGCACAGACAGCCAAGATCAAATTTCTCACCTTTAGTACCATCCTTGGATTATAAGCTTTCATTTGAAACCTCATTTGTCATTCTACCTGATACAATGACGTAGAAGTTATAGTCGAGGTCGGACAGACCGATGGTCAGACAGTCTAGGTAAAATTTCTCACCTTTAGTACGATCCTTGGATTATAAGCTTTCATTTGACACCTCATTTGTCATTCTACCTGGTATAAAGTAGGAGGAGTTATATTCGCGGTCAGAGAGACCGACGGACACACAGCTTTGGTAATATTTCTCACCTTTATTATCATCCTTGGAATATAAGCTTTCATTTGACACCTCATTTGCCATTCTAGCTGGCATAAGGACGGAGAAGTTATATTCACGGTCGTACAGACCGACGGACAGACAGCCTAGGTAAAATTTCTCACCTTTAGTACCATGCTTCGACTATAAGCTTTCATTTGACACCTCATTTGTCTTTCTAGCTGGTATATTGACGGAGGAGTTGTGATCACAGGCAGACGGACAGACGGACGTGGATAATTCAAAGTTTTCACATTTTTCAAAATTGGGTGAAAACAAAAACCAAAAATATTTATAGTAGAGATTATACACAGTTTTGGACATAATGTGTTAATACTGCCCCCATACCATTGTAAGTTCAAGCCCTCAAGCCCCTTGAACATATTTGGGGAATATGTAAAACAGCACGATAACTATATTGGACACAAGCTATTTCAGAAGCGTATTTCCTTGTGACATAATTATATTAGTTTAATTATTATAATATAAAATAAATAAGATGTTTAAAAATAAAATTTGAGTATACTTTGAAAGGAATTATTAACAACTTAATAACGTTAATAACGTTAAAAAGGTTGGTAGAAATATATTTCTTTTGTATTTACTACTGCATCAGTAATAGGCACTTAATTAAATTTTTCGCAAAATTTACGAAAATATGGGCTCCTTTATTAAGAAAAATAATTTAAAACATGATGTTACTTTATATTTATTTGGTTTACATCTACATGCAGGACTTTTATTATTTTAAAAATGTAATTTTTAATTCTTTTGAAGTTGTTGTTTTTTGTTGATTCTAAAATTTTGAAAACATTGGGTGAAGTGACTGTAGATAGCAATTTTTTGGATCCCCGTCGCATGGTGACAGTTAAATCTGACATGGTGACAGTTAAACCTTTAACTACACGCGCTGGCGTACTTTGTACGCCAGATATAAGAATTCTACTGGAAATATATTTAAAAATTTAATTTTTGACCTTGCTTATTTTTCTAACCTATCACTGGAATGTGCTTTACAATTTGGTTTTAGTTTCGTTATAATCGGCGTTCTGGAAAGATCGTAATTTACATTTTATTATTTGTTGTTTCCGGTGGTGGACAATATACCCCAGGATTATATTACTATAAGTCGTAATATAAGTACATATTTTAATTGTTTTTTAGTCATTATGGCAAAAAATATATTTTTCTTTGTAAACAATACTTTTTCTCCTGTAAAAAATCACATTTAAAAAAATTTTTTATTAGTAATTTTATTTTTCATGGAATCCAGTTATTCCATGATTCCAGTTATAAATCCCAATTGGCTTACTGAAAAGGAACTTTAAGTATTCACTGATGCCGAATAAGGTTTATAACAAACAACTAAGTGTATTTTTTCAAAAAAAAAATAAACAAATCCGCTGTTTTTAAGTGTATTTTCTTGTGGCGTACAAGTACGCCACGCGCGTAGTTATGTTATAACTTGATGCGCGGTTAGTTAAAGGTTAAAATTGCTAGTTAGTTTATGGCTAATTCCATTTCAAACCACTCAATAGGGCTTTCCCTCGATTGTCATTTGTTTCGAGCTTCTGTCATGTGTTACATAATATTAATATATCTACGCCACACGTCTTTGGTTTGTATCATTGTTATATACCAATAACGTATGACGTAGATATATTAATATTATGTGACACATGACAGAAGCTCGAAACAAATGACTGTGAATGAAAAGCTTTATTTTGGATCCAAAAAATTTTTAAATCACCGATTTGCCTAAAACATGGCTAGTACGTAAAATAAACTGGAGCTGAAGCATTTAAGCCCGAACAGTCTTCTTCTTTTTTTTTCTCAATTTATCATTTTTAGCGATTGAACAGTGATTTGGTATTCATTTAAATAAATTTGTATATTTTATCATAAAGTATCAGTGGAAAAAACAATGTTTTAATAGAATGGTTTCAAAATGTCATTATAAGGCATTATAATAAGTTATTTTTATGCAAAAACAAGTTTTTGATTAAATTTTATTGTAGAAAACGTTAAAATACCGTTTTTTACATATTCCTCCATTCCCAAAATATATAAAAAAAATATCATCTTTGATTTGGCTGAAAATAGCCCCACATATAGCCAAAACACAGGACTTTAACGGGTTAAAATGATTTTTATAGTTTTACAATACAAAAACTTATATGCAGTAATATCAGAGTCAAAAATATAGGCGACTACTGTAACTGCAATTACCTCGGAAAATATCGACCACACGACAGAAATTGTTAAAAAGAAATTGTAATAAGTGTAAATACGATTTATTTGGAACAATTTCAATTCTCACCATTTTTGTAGAAAAGTTGAAAATGGAGAGATATTGAAAAAAAAAACAACTGCTATAAAACCAATCACGTCTTACGCTCGCGCCTTTACCGCGTACGTACCACCTTAAATATTGATTTTGGCAAAAAAATGAGGGAGATGAAAATCGTATAAAATTTGATTCTCTTAATTTTTGTATAGGTACATTTTTTTGCAAAACTAATAATAAACGAGAGAGTTCAATAATTATGGTCTGTCACTATTTTCCCCTAACTCGGAAAATATCGACAGCACAAAAAATTTGTAAAAAAAAAATTATAGGAAATCGTATTTTGAACAATTTCAGTCCTTACACTTTTTGTAGAAAAGTTGAAAATGGCTGAGATATTGAACAAAAACGGTTCTCCTTTAAAATCAAGATGGCGGCTAACGTAACGGCATAATTCATCCGCGATTTTAAATTTAGACTATTATTAACCCCCTAAAGATTAGAAAAGTAAAATTTTGGGCAGCTCTGCATGCAAGGTCAAATGTTATTACGACTGGACTATATACTTTTGATTCTGATATGATTGCTTGTAACTTTTTTTGTATTGTAAAACTATTAAAATCCATTTAACCACTTAAAGTCCTGTGTTTAGGCTGTATGTGGGCAAATTTTCAGCCAAATAGAAGATGACATATTTTGGGAATGGAGGAACATGTAAAAAACGGTATTGTAACGTTTTCTTCACTAAAATTTGATCAAAAACTTGTTTTTGAATAAAAATAACTTTTTATAATGCCTTATAATGACATTTTTGAGCCCCTTCTATTAAAAAATTATTTTTTTCATTGATACTTTATGATATTACAAACAATTTTGTTTAAATAAAACCAGATCACTGTAACATCGCTAAAAATGATATTTTGAGAAAAAAAGAAGAAGACTGTTTGAGCTTAAATGCTTCAACTTGAGCTTATGTTTACATTCCGCAGAAGCCATAAACCAAGTTTCAGACAAATCGGAGTTCCAAAAGTTTTGTCTGAGTGATTTTACATGGAATGTACCTTATATGTTGGGTTAATCTGTGCTTATATGTATATTACACGGCATACTTACTATTATGATGACACCATGTGAGAGATAAGTGAAGCTGACCCAAAAATACTTAATTATAAGTAAGGAACTTATAGTATTAGCCGTGTAAATAAAGGCAAAAACCACCAAAGAGACTAACATTTTACCAAATATTTTATTAAAGAGTTGAACTGCTTTATAGAGAAGAATTATTTGACATTTTATATTAAATATTAAATTAATGTCATTCGTTTGTTGTCGAAGAGATAGTTTATTACATTCCTTAGCGTATAGGTCTAGACTTTCATAGGCCACATACAATATATTTGTAATTTCACATATAACATTTACCATGATTAAAGTAAATGAAAAGGTTATACACCTAAAGCTGTATGTCAGAATTGGAACTAATATAACAGTACGTCGAAAGAAGTAAATAGCTGATGAATGAAATGTACTATTAAGAGCAGCTAGCAAAATAATCCTAGTTAAAGACGAACTGTCATCTTTTGAATTAAACTTTGCCTTCTGCATGTCTTTTAACATTTTTAACATTTTATTCCAGCATGCTGTTTTGAAGCCTTGCTGAATTATACTAAAGTATAACGAAATAAAAGTAAAGTAGCTTGCCACGTATAAAATCTTTTTTATTATATCTACGTCAAAAAGTCTCATGGTATCTAAAAATTCAAAATAAAAACAAATCGTGCATGTGACTCCAAACAACAAACTAACACATTTTTGTAGAACCTTAAGTTTAAAAGTGGCATTTAAGGGAAAAATGCCGAAATAGCTTCCAATTTTCATGGTACTTTTTAATAATTGAAAACTGTTTCTATTGTAGATGCAATTTCTAGTCAGTTGTTCAAACATTGGTGAGCGATAAAATAGTGCCAACTCAACAAAACAGTAAAAATTTAATGATTGGATATTTTTTGAAATTCGGTAATAAAATTCATAAACTTATGACAAGTAATATGGTTGATGCTATATGCTATCAATAAAAAATTAATTTATTGTCATGTAAATTAATTGAGTTGACTGTCACTTTATCGCTTTATGGTGATTGAATCTAAAAAAAGCACATTTTTTAAAAGCCTTTGACTTTTATCTTTTTTGACAGTTAAAAGGTTATCGGTTATTATGAAATTACTTTTTTACCTGGATGAGTCCCTTCTTTCCAGATATTTCTAGAATATTTTATTATACAAAAATTACTTTTATTTTATATCAAAAGTACAATTTATTAAATATACATGACATGGATGACATTTTCCCACTGGCGAAGCGTCCATGTAACCACTGTTACCATTGGTAACAGTTAAAAATCTTGCAAATAAATATTTTATGACGATGAATAATTCTATTTACCAGTATTTTTACCAATAGAAATATATTATTATATTATGTGGTAATAGTACCTAACTCAGTAAATAACTCACTAAATAGCCAACTACTCGTAGACACGAAAATATTGGCGAGTTTATGTGACTCCGTTGCACTTTATTATACTGTTACCAGACTCATTTCTGGTGACAATGGTTATATACGCACGCTGGCGCTCGGGACCGGCTAGTGACTGAAAATTTTGAAGAAGCAACGGCATAAGTGCGCTGTGTATCAGTAGGGCTGTTACCAAATTTAAAATTGGTGACAGTACCTATAAAAAGTGTGCGTGCAGTTATACCCCAGGCTGTGGGTGAAAAATAGGTCGATTTCAGAATATAATTCAGGAATTTTTGAAACCTATCAGGTGTTGTAAAGGACGAAGCCAGGAATAACTTCTACTAAAATGTAACCAAAAATATTGTGCGCTTTTTTTTTTAATTACGATTTTCATTTGTTAAGTTTGCAATTTTTATTGATTTTTAATTTTGTAGCTTAGGATATTGATTTTAGAGAAAAACTTTTTAATAGAAAGTTGTAGTAAATTAAAAAACCTACAATTTGAGCTATGGTAAGTTTAATTTCGTTAATTGGTTATTGCAAAACAGCCTGCGAAAGGTCCAAAATGGCCGTTTTTTACAATTGCATTATTTATTGTACAAATAATTTTTTTATTTTTTTTTAGCTTTAAAATGAAGGTCTTTCAATTCCAAACATAAAAAAAGATTGTAAAGCCAGATTAACGAATTTGTTGCTTAGATATTATAAATTGTTTATCACAAGAGGTCAAATGTCGAAGGCTATAACTTTTTGAAAAAAAATCGTAGAAAGTTAGTGAAACATCCAATCTCCTTCGAAAGATTTATATTTTCATATTCTGATGTAAATAAATGCGTAAAATATTTTTAAACCTCTAATTTTTGGGTTTGAAAATAAGGGGGCATATTTCGTTATAAACATTTAGAGCTGAAGCGGCCCTGTACATCCTATGAGTTTTTAACTTACAGATTATTGTTGCTAAAGATGAAACAAAGATTTATAAAAAAAATAAAAAATTTCTACGACCAACTGAAGCCGAGATAATTTTTGGGTTTGCAAATAAGGGGGCAAATTTCGTTATAAACATTTAGAGCTGTAGCGGCCCTGTACATCCTAGGAGTTTCTAACTTACAGATTATTGTTGTAGTAATAGGCCATGGTAAAGAAGAAGAGGCGTGACTTGGCACAATGAAGTTAGACAGAAGTTAGGAGGTTAGAACATATAAGATGTAACGTAGATTGTAAATCTTTCTTTTATTAAATATAATATTTAATAAATACCTGAGTATTATTATTACATGGCGCAGTCAGTATAAGAGCCAAAAGTACAGTTATCCAGAATGGAAGGAAAAGTGCCAGAAGCCATGAAATTCGAGGGAAACCTTCATGAAAATTTTAGACGGTTTTACCAAAATTTTGAAATGTATCTTATTGCAACTGAGAAAGATGACAAAGCCGATAGAATAAAAATTGCTTTGTTTTTAAATATGATTGGACCGGAAGGAGTTGATATATATAACATTCTCAAAATACCAGAACCTAATAAATTTGATAGTGTCATATCAGAATTTAAGAAGTATTGTGCTCCCAGAAGAAATAAAACATATGAACGTTTTGTATTTAATAGAAGAATTCAAGCTGCAGATGAACCTTTTGATAGTTATCTTAGCGATTTAAAAAAGTTGATACAAAGCTGTGAATATGATACACAGGAAGACAGCATATTGACAGATAGGTTAGTTTTAGGAACAAATGATCTATCAGTTCAAGAAAAATTATTAAATGCTCAAAAGTTAACGCTTGAAACAGCAATAGAGATATGCAGAAACTCTGAAATAACAAAAAGGCAGTTGGAATCTGTAAGAAACAATGAAAGTTTGGAAGTAAATGCAGTAAAAAATAGACAAGAAAGTGGAAATACACAAAGTGAGTTAAAATTTTTGTGTAAAAATTGCAAACGCAAACATGTAGCTGCCCAGTGCCCAGCGTTTGGAAAAAATTGCTTTAAATGTGGTGGAGTAAATCACTTTAGTAATGCCTGTTTTGCTGAAATGTCCAATCAGCAAAGATATAAAAGGCAGAATGTTAAAAAAGTTAAAGAAATTAGAAGACATGACGAGAACATTGATGGCTGTTCAACAGATGATGACATATCTGTGCATACAGTGAAAGGAGTTGGAGCAATCAACAGTAGAAATCGTAATCAATGGGTCGAAGTGGTCAACATAAACAACAAAGACATTGAGTTCAAGATGGACACTGGATCAGAAGTAAATATATTACCTAGGGATATCTTAAATGTCTTATTCAGAAACAGTAAGTACAAAATTGAAAAGTGTAATACTATGTTAGAAGCTTATGGAGGTACACGTTTGAAACCTTTAGGGAAAATTACTCTAAATTGTAAGAGGTTAGATAGGAATTATAATTTAGAATTTGTAGTTGTAGATTTAAAAGTCCAGCCAATTTTGGGTTTAAAAACATGTTATTCTTTTGACTTAATTAAAGAAACACAGAGTGTGAATGTTGATGAGGAACATACTAATAAGGAACAAGTATTACTAGAATATAAAGATGTATTTGAGGGAATGGGCACATTCACAGGTTTTTGTAAAATACAATTAAAAAATGATAGTATTCCAGTAGCTAGACCAGCTAGAAGAGTACCATTTACCATAAAAAATAAGCTAAAAGAGAAATTAAGTGAATTAGAAAGTAGAAATATTATATCCAAAGTAACAGAAGCATGTGAATGGGTTAATAATATAGTTATAATTGAGAAGCCAGATGGTTCACTGCGTCTGTGTCTAGACCCTCAAGAGCTTAATAAATGTATTGTTAGGGAATATTTTGAAATTCCTAGTTTAGAGGAAATAAGTTCGAAACTGTCAGGAAAAAAATATTTTTCAGTATTAGATTTTAAAGATGGCTTTTATCAAGTTAAATTAGATGAAAAATCTAGTTCTTTAACAACATTTGCAACTCCATTTGGGTGTTACAAATTTCTTAGGTTACCATTCGGTCTAAATCTGGCCCCAGAATATTTTCAAAAATTAAATTGTAAAAATTTGGTGACATTGAAAATGTTATTATATATTTTGATGATCTATTAATTGCATCTGATTCCATAGAGGAGCATGACAAAACACTTAAAAAAGTGTTTGATAGAGCTAGGGAAAAGGGTGTAAAGTTTAAGAAATCAAAATTTCAGTTTAGACAACTGACAGTGAAGTATATGGGACACGTTTTTAGCGAAGATGGTATGAAAATAGATAATGAAAGATTGAGGGCTATAAATGAGCTAAAAAATCCGTCAAACAAGAAAGAGCTTCAAAAACTGCTGGGTGTGGTAAATTATGTACGAAAATTTGTTCCAAAATTGGGCGAGATTGCAAGCCCACTGTATCAGTTACTGAAAAAGAATGTTATTTTTCAGTGGCTTGGAGTTCACAGTAAAGCACTGGAAATGATAAAACAGGAACTTGCTAAAAATATATCTCTAAAGAATTTTGATTCTAGTAAAGATATTGTAATTCAAACAGATGCGTCCCAGTTTGGTTTGGGATGTTGTCTAATGCAAGATGGAAGGCCTGTTGCTTATGCTTCTAGAGGTTTAACAGGTACTGAGGAAAATTATGCTGTTATAGAGAAAGAGTTATTAGCTGTAGTATTTGCATGTCAAAAATTTCACAATTATATTTATGGTCGCTCTGTAAAATTCATAACAGATCACAAACCTAATGTAAGTATCATGAGTAAGCAAATAAGTCAAATTAGTTCTCCTAGGTTGCAACGGCTAAAACTGAAGCTACTGAGGTATAATATACAAATTCAGTATGTACCTGGTAAATATTTACATATTGCTGATTATTTGTCTAGAAACGTAAGTGATGAAAGTGCGGAGAATGATGCCGATATGAATGAAATGGTGCATTCATTAGAAAAGCATTTAAGAATGAGTGATACTAGAAAGATTCAGTTTAAAGCAGAAACAGTAAAAGA
The DNA here is from genome assembly GCF_917563875.1 of Diabrotica virgifera virgifera. Taxonomy (NCBI): domain Eukaryota; kingdom Metazoa; phylum Arthropoda; class Insecta; order Coleoptera; family Chrysomelidae; genus Diabrotica; species Diabrotica virgifera. Next base: position 3,387,777 of record NC_065444.1, on the reverse strand, counting down.
TAATGTACTGAGTAAAGTCATTGAGTGTTGTCTGAGAGGGTGGAAAAATACAAAGTATGAAGGAGAGATGAAAGTTTTTCACAAGTTAAGAACTGAGTTGTTTGTTAATGATAATCTTTTATTTTTCAATGATAGAATTGTGGTACCTAAAGTTTTGCGAAAAGATATGCTTCAAATTGTACATGAAGGTCATTTTGGTATAAATCGTTCAAGAGATCGAGCAAAAGATATCTTATTTTGGCCAGGGATGAGTGTGGATATTGCAAATGAGATACAGAGTTGCAAAATTTGTGAAAAGTATAGATATGCAAATAGTAAAGAGCCATTAATACCTCATGACATCCCGGAATTGCCATTTCAAAAATTGGGTGCTGATATTATGGAACATGGTGGCAAAGCTTATTTGGTTGTTGCTGATTATTTAACGAAGTGGCTAGAAATAATCCCTATAAGAGGTAAACAATCGTCTGATGTCATAAATGCACTCAAGCAGATATTTGCAACACATGGTATACCAGATGTAATTATAGCTGATAATATGCCTTTTGGATCATACGAATGCAAAAAGTTTGCAGATAAATTTGAGTTTAAATTTCAAACTAGTAGCCCCCATTATCCTCGATCGAATGGTTTAGCTGAGAGGTTTGTACAGATATCTAAAAATATTATTAAAAAATCAGATGACATGTGGGTTGCTCTAATGAACTATCGTAATACTCCTATTACTGATCTCAAGAGGTCATCAGCTCAACTTTTATTTGGCAGAAAACTTAAAACTAAATTACCATTTGTTGAAAAGCAAAATGATAATATCAAAGAAGTTAGGTCAAAATTAGAAGAAAGAAATAATATTTATAAGGAATATTATGATAGGCAGACAAGAAATAGGCCCGAATATAAGCAAGGTGAAAATGTGGTGTACAAGGACAATAATCAATGGAGTCCAGCTGTTATTGTAAATAAACATGAGGCTCCAAGGTCTTATTTAATTGATAATGGTAAAAACATCTTAAGAAGAAACAGCTATCACTTGCGTAAGTCAAAAATTGATCCTGATATTAGGCAAACTCAGAATTTAAGTGATGACAATATTGATACACCTAGTTGCAGTAAAGCTCAGAGTTCTGGCAGTTCAGAGTGTGATACTGATGTGAGCATGAGACCATCACGTACTATCATACAGCCTGCCAAGTATTCTGATTATATTTTATATTAGTATAGTTTACTTTGATTGTATTTTGTATTAGCATAGTTTTTTTTGTTTGATTAAAGTTTTGTAAAAAAAAAAGAGAGAAAAAGGGGAGATGTAGTAATAGGCCATGGTAAAGAAGAAGAGGCGTGACTTGGCACAATGAAGTTAGACAGAAGTTAGGAGGTTAGAACATATAAGATGTAACGTAGATTGTAAATCTTTCTTTTATTAAATATAATATTTAATAAATACCAGAGTATTATTATTACAATTGTTGCTGAAGACAAAACGAAGATTTATAAAAAGATAAAAATTTTCTACAACCAACTGAAGCCGAGATAATTGTTTTTATTTCTTAAGTCGTAGTGCCTTTATTTATAACAATTAAGAAATTATTTTACAGCCATTGACTAAAGAAAGACTTATATTATCTTAAAATAAAAATTATTATAAAATATAATTACATTTAATTATTAAAAATTATTTTTAAAATCGGTGCTTTTGCGAGCGGCCGAATTTTGCAAATCGCCCGGCTCGCTTCAAATCCGCGCGGTCGGAAAATTTTCACGTAACTTGTATTAAATTTTGACAGAAAACAATTTAATAATATCACCGTTATAATATACAATCTATTTACCACTGTATTTGTTTTTCTTGATAAACTTTTATATGTGAAATTTCATTTCTGAAGAAATAATATTACAAAACTGATACATATATATGAAATATATAACTATATTTTTAATTTTTTCATTGTTATATAAATATAATAATAATAATCTTACTTCTTACTATAATATACATAAAACTTTTTCTTCTTGATTCTTTTTGGATTTCACATATAAAAGATTATAAAGAAAAACAAATACAGTGGTAAATAGACTGTATATTATAATGGTAATAGTATTAAATTGTTTTCTGTCATTTAATACAAGTTACGTAAAAATTTTCCGAGCGCGCGGATTTGAAGCGAGCCGGGCGATTTGCAAAATTCGGCCGCTTGTAAAAGCACCGATTTAAAAAATAATTTCTAATAATTAAATATAATTATATTTTATAATAATTTTTATTTTAAGATAATATAAGTCTTTCTTTAGTCAATGACTGTAAAATAATTTCTTAATTGTTATAAATAAAGGCACTATGATTTAAGAAAAAAAAAACAATTATCTCGGCTTCAGTTGGTTGTAGAAAATTTAAATTTTTTTATAAATCTTCGTTTCGTCTTTATCAACAATAATCTGTAAGTTAGAAACTCATAGGATATACAGGGCCGCTTCAGCTCTAAATGTTTATAACGAAATTTGCCCCCTTATTTTCAAATCCAAAAATTAGAGGTTTAAAAATGTTTTACGCATTTAGTTACATCAGAATATGAAAACATGACTCTTTCGAAGGAGATTGGATGTTTCATCAACTTTCTACGATTTTTTTTCAAAAAGTTATAGCCTTCGAGATTTTACCTCTTGAGATAAACAATTTATAATATCTAAGCAAAAAATTCGTTAATCTGGCTTTACAATTTTGTTTTATGTTTGGAATTTAAAGATCTTCATTTTAAAGCTTTAAAAAATAAAAAAAGTTATTTGTACAATAAATAATGCAATTGTAAAAAACGGCCATTTTGGACCTTTCGCAGGCTGTATTGCAATAACCAATTAACGAAATTAAACTTACCATAGCTCAAATTGTAGGTTTTTTAATTTACTACAACTTTCTATTTAAAAGTTTTTTTCTAAAATCAATATCCTAAGCTACAAAATTAAAAATCAATCAAAATTGCAAATTTAACAAATGAAAATCGCAATTAAAAATAAAGCGCACAATATTTTTGGTTACATTTTAGTAGAAGTTATTCCTGGCATCGTCCTTTACAACACCTGATAGGTTTCAAAAATTCCTGAATTATATCACGTTTTTTCACCCACAGCCTGGGGTATTAACCATAGATGAATGTCGCTTCTTAATCGATCAACTACTTGAAAAGTAATTCTCCTTTTATAATTTTGAAGAAAAAATGAGATTATTAAAAATGAAAGACCTATTTTAAACAATTTAAAAAAGGAATCAACAAAAGTAGTTCGATATTTTAAATTTAGTTGGTACAGTGAAAATCCTTGGTTATATTATCGTTGCAAGAAAAATGTATTGTTGGCCATGTCTTCTGGTTTCTACAGAAAAATGGGTGGACCAAGTTCACGACTTAAATGGTGTTAGATTTTTAAAATGGAGACATAAAATTTCTCCGTTACCTACATGTAAGATGTATACCCAATTAGATTCAGTTTGGCAAAACAAAAATCAAAAATTCTCTTAACCAAGCTTTTAAAGCAAATATTGCTAAACATAATGAGTTTGTTCAAAAATAGATAGGTATATATGGTATATCCTTAGCACACTTACAAGAGATACTGTATGTTTTTGGGCCAAACAAGAACTAGCGTTTCGTGATCATTTTGAGTGCGACGACTCTGACAATCGAGGCAATTACGGGGAATTGTTAACGTTAATTGCCAAAAAAGATCAAAAATTTTGTAAGCATCTAGAAACATCTGTTTTTTCGAGAGTTTCAAGTCATATACAAAATGATATTCTTGAAGCTACACTCACCGGCACAAAATTCCGTCACCCAAAATTTTTGATTAAGTTTGACAATTTATAACTGTATTACTTTTGTGCTCCGATTTTCAAGATTCTTGCACCAGTTTGTAGGTACCTACATGTATTCATATTGTTTAGTATTATTCCGGTAACAAAAATTTTTGCTTGCATGTCATTGTACAGGGGTGAAAGGAAGCGTTGTATTTTCTCCTAATTTTAAAAAAATCTGTGGAAAAATGGAATAGCTGATTTTGTTTCATAGTCCTGTCAAATTTTCCCGGAGGCATCATCAACATTTTGTTTTTTTGAGTTATCCGAATATCTTTTTATTGTAAGAGCTGTACCATTTTTTGTAAATAAAAACACTGATTGACTCATACAATTGAGGTTGGATTGATAAGATTAGAATGGCCCGCATGCAGCCCAGATCTCAATCATATTGAGCATTTATGGGATAAATAAAAAGTCATCCTAGGTCTCCAGAAAAGTTGGTACATTTATGGCCCTAGTAGAGGAATATCGGGCTATTCCCTAGGCAAGGAAAACACATCTTTATTAGATGCTAAACAGATTGCGAGCAGTCGTTGCTGCAAGAGGTGGACATAACCGCTATTGAATTGTTTTGTTTTCTTATTAAATTTGTTTTGTTTTGTTAATTTTAGTGCGTTCGATATTTTTAATTAAATAAACCTTCAAAGCAGTGTTTTTAATTACAGCTCTTACAAGAAAAGAGATATTCAGATAATTCAAAAAACAAGACCTTAGTGATACCTCCAGGATAATACAAAAAGGGTATGAAGCAAAATCAGTCCTCCAATTTTTCCACAGTTTTTTTTTAAGTTAGGAGAACGCTTACATTCACTCCCGTATAATGCCATCTAAGCAAAAAATTTTTGTTACCAGAATAATAGCAATTGACATCAATACATGTACCTACAAACTCGTGCAAGAATCTTGAAAATCGAAGTGTATTAAATAGTGTGTTGTTACTGCCTTCTGGTTCTAATTAATTAAAAAGACTAAACACGTCTTACTATACACTATATTTTATTCACTGGTATCCAATATCTAAACAATAACATTAATGATTCATAGCGCCTCGCCTTACTACATACTAACTTCTAATAATTATTTGTATATCTATATCCATACTGATTGCTCAGCGTGTTTTTATACCTATCTGAACCATAACAAATATAGTTCAAGTTCACTCGTAATAAACATGTGATACAAACTATAAGCTATTGTTTTTATGTATGTTCAATACCCTAAAGGTTAATAACATCATATTTAAATTATGATTTATACAGAGGGTTCATAATATACCACAGAAGTACAAATAATAAAGTTATAGATTGTCAAACTTAATCAAAAATTTTGGGTGGCGGAATTTTGTACCGGTGAGTGTATATATACATTTAGCCATATCTTAATTTTTTTAAATAAGATTTTTTGCATCTGGTTTTGGTAACACTTCAGAAAAAGTCACGCGTCGCCACTGCATTTTCCTTGACCTATTCGGTACAAACAAGTACCGAATTTAAACAGTCTAAACTTTAAAAGGGAAATCCCTGTAATTGGCTGTATACCATTTATAGAATTCATCAAAACGCTTTCGGCCCTATCAGACCATCAGTGACAACGTCTATGTATCCGTAGATGAAACTAGCAACAGAATTGGATCAAAAGACCTTTAAATTACATAAGTATTCTAAATAAATACCTAGGTCATGAGATTCTCATAGGAAAAGATAGCCAAACCATTGAGCTTTTCTACAGGATTATATCAGCATCCAAAATAAAAGCAACTCATATTCATTTAATTTTTAAATATCTTAAAAACAAACATCGCCGGTTGTTGTAAACTAATTAGGTGACACCGATTGCCCAACATAGTGCACTAGTTTTCAAGAACGCTCTGTCAGCTATTCGATATTATTAATATTTCACGGTCGAGTCGTGTCAACAATCAAAATAACAACATTTACAAGTTAATGTACTGATTCAGGAGAAGCATCGCTGATCATTCTTTTATCATTCGTTATTCGTGATTCATTATTCATCATTCGATATTTAGACCTCAAGCTCACCAGCTAGTTACTGTTGCATTTAGAGTTGGTGAATAAATACATGTTTAACAAATAGTGTCTGCTTCATCAACCCTCATCATAGGGGGTTACTACCCCAACTAACATAGGACGTTCCTGAGGGTGGAGTACCACCATACTTCTCGGTCGTATAAGACTGACTTGGTCAGCCTTCGGCAAGCTGCACCATATTTTCAAATCGTCTGACATACCAATATGTCTTAAAAGAAAAACCTTTAATCAGTGTTCTTTATTAGATCTACGTCGTACCGGCTGACGGAGTCAAAATATTCAAAATAAAACAAAATGCGCATATTATTCCAAAAGACAAACAAACGAACTTACCACGGACTATTGGTTTTTTAACTAACAAAACTGTACTGACTGAATTAGTTGCGTAATGTCATGTGTCATATTATCGAAGAATTAAGAATAAATAAAATGGGAATGTTGAATTATTTAGGTATACCTTTAGCCAGACTAATTCAAAGTAACTTAAGCAAGTGGCTAAAGGGCATAAGTATTACACATTTTTCGAACCAGACTAAACACACGCAAGTTAACGATATACAGTATATTCTTCTTATACCCAATTAGTTTATATTATTATACAGCATACTTACTACTATTATAAAACCGTGTGAGAGATAAGCCAAGCTGACTTAAAAATACTTATTGTAAATATAAGTAAGCAACTGATAGTATTGGCCGCGTAAATGAAGGTAAAAACCACCAAAGAGACTAAAATTTTATCAAAAATTTTATTAAATAGCTCAACTGCTTTGTAGAGAAGAACTATTTGACTTTTTATATTAAATATTATATTAATGTCATTCGATTGTTGTCGAAGAGAATTTGATTACATTCCTTGGCGTATAGGTCTAGACTTTCATAGGCCCCATACAATAGGTATATTTGTTATTTCACATACAGTCGGAAAAATGAAAGAATACCCATGAACGAACATATAAAACACGCTGTATTTTCCTGTCACCGTGTCACAAAGAAAATTGTCCAGTGCAAGTACATGTAACAATAATTATTACATGTACTTGCTCTGGCCAATTTTTTGTGTGACACGGTGACAGGCAAATACAGCGTGTTTTATATGTCCGTTCATGGGTATTCTTTCATTTTTCCTACTGTATAACAATTACAATGATTAAAATTAGTGTGAAGGTTAGTTATGACTCGAATTATGTCAGAGTATGTCAGAATTGGAATTATTATAATAAGATTACGTCGAAAGAAATAAATAGCTTCTTTTGAATTAAATCTTGCCTTCTGTATGTCTTGTAACATCTTAAACATCCTATTCCAGCATGCTGTTTTGAAGCCGTGTTGAATTATACTGAAGTATAACAAACAGAAATTGAAGTCACTTGCTACATACAAAATCTTCTTTATTAGATCAACGTCGTAGCGACGGACGGAATCAAAATATTCAAAATAAAGACAGATGGCGCATGTTACCACAAAAATAAACAAACACATTTTTGTAGTACCTGAATTTTAAAAGTGGTATCCAAGGGAAAAAATACCCAAATAACTTCCAATTTTCATGGTTCCTTTTAATATTTGAAAACAACGCATTTTCTTGTCGGTTGGTCAACCATTGGTGAGAGTTAAATTAATGTCAACTCAACAAAACGGCCGAAATTTAATGGACGGATATTTTTTGAAATTCGTTTATAAAATAATGAAGTAATAGTAATATGGTTGATGCCATCACGAAAAAATTAATATATTTTCAATAGGCACATACTAAATGTAAATTAATTGAGTTAGAATCTAAAAAAACTCATTTTGTTGTAACGATAACAATCGTTAACATTATATTTCTGTTGACAGCTCATTGCATATCACTTATGAAATTTTATGAAATTACTTTTTTAAATTGAAACAGACTGTATGACTTGTACACACTTCTAAATAGGTCAAACCGCAAACAGGTGTATGTTCTCAAAGAAATTGGAAGTGTGTAAAAAAAAACACACACTTTCAATTTCTTTGAGAACATACACCTGTTTGCCGGTTTGAATTACTTTTTTGCCTGGATGAGTCCTTTCTTTTCGCCAACAACTACATCATTTATGGCCAACAAGCGATCCAACAACAATGCCATACATCAGCTGATCCAGAAATTTATTTTGGGGGGAGGTCATGGATCTTTAGGGAGATTTAATTACTTTTCTCTGAGGCAAGGTCACTTAGTCTTATCACCCCTAGGATAAGTAGGTTTTCAATTATTTTTTGGATGGGCCTAAATTTATTTTTGTTTGACAGCTCTCGGTTTTTCTTTTTTTTAGGATTGGATTATTTATTGAATTGAGTTTTATTTTCGTTTGGGGGTCATGACCCCGTGTCCGAAAACATAAGAAGATCATGCAATTTAGAAGACACAAATGGATGGGTGACAAAACGAAAACAGGAGTGGAACGAACACGTTAGTAGAATGGCTGAGGATAGGATAGTACGAATACCACGAGATAAGTCACCAAATGGGCGAAGAAGTATTGGCAGACCAAGAAAAATATGGTGCGATGACTTAAACAATTTAGGAGGCTAATTTTAAAGAAGAAACAGGCATTAAAGCATACATACAAGAAGGAAGAAGAAGAAGAAGAAGCAGAAGAAGAAGAAGAAGAAGAAGAAGAAGAAAACAAATGAAAAATACTTACTATTAGTATAAAAACTTGCGAAAAGAAAGTCAATTCATTCAAATTGTGCTCAACCAATTGCTGATAATTAATAGTTGAACTAATTGTATCCACCACGTTAATAAAAGTAAACACCACCAAGCAAATTACAATTTTACCAAATATATTATTAAACAGCTCTACTGCTTTATACAGAAGACCTATTTGGACTTTAATATCATTAATGTTTGTTTCATTTAGTTGTTGCGGAGCAGTGTTCCTGATGTATTGCGCCATAGTTTCATAAGCTCCACACAATATACTAGTAATCTCACATAAAACAATTACGACTAATAAAGTTAGAGTAAAGGTTATGTACCAAAGGCTGTATGTTAGAACTAGAAAAACAATGCTGATGTTGCGATTTTGAAAGTAATAGATAGCTGATGTATGAAATGTCATATTTTGAGTTGCCAACAAGAAAATCTTGAAATGAGGTAAACTAGTATTTTCCGAATTGAAATTTGCTTCCTGTATAGCTTTAAGAGTCTTAATCATGTCGTTCCAACATGTCGTCTGAGATCCTTGGTGGATGATATTAAAATATAACAAAGTCAAGAAAATGTCACTGGCCACATACAAAACCTTTTCTGCTGGTTCAATAGAATACTGATCATTGGTATCCAAATATTCGAAATAACAACTGATTGCGCCGGTGACTCCAAAAAACAAACAAAAAAGTTTTTGAAACAAAACAACTGTAAAACGAGCATTTAATGGAAAGACGCCTAGATAGCTTCCAATTTTGAGTGTTCTATTTAATTGATTAATATTGTTGTCCGGGATGAATTTTCTACTTGTATGTTTCATAAACATTGTGCTCTGTGTTTACTCTACTAACTTTGCCCCCTCAATTTTATAAATGGATATTACTTCAAAAATATGTTAATATTAATAATGCTATGAATTATATACAAAGCCTTTTGTAAAATTTGTACTTCCAATTTACATATAACTTTATTGATTCTGCTTAGTGATTAAATGTATGGCAGGTTTAACATGCCTAAAGACCGCTTTACAGCTTGCAAGAAAACTTGCTGCAATTTCTTGCATGCAAGACTTTCATGCAAGTCTGTTACATGGTCTTTTACAGCTTGCAACCCGGCTTGCATGCAATTTGAAAGTTTTACCCTTAACCTAACTTATAAACTTTTGTTTTTTTTTTAATTACTTTATTGCTGTTTATTTAACTTGGTAAATCTCGAAATGCCAAGACTATCAGAAATAACCAAATATAAAAGGAAAAAGGCGATAGTCACTAATTTAGAACGCCGAGATCGGAGATGGTGAGTAAGATCTTAGTTGAACAAGAAGAGGGGTAATAATGTATTTCCAACAGAAGAATTTATCCAAGTAGATGATGAAAATGACTCTAATTTTCTAGGAATGAATGTACACTTTAATAAACCCTTGGGAAAAATTGAACAATTACAAAGAAATCTATATTTGGAAATATTATTTCTGCGAAACACAAATTAATTATTATCCTAAGGTACTTAGCTAGAGGAGAGAGAGCTTCCGTAGCTTAATATACAATTTACAATAATTATAGAATCTCAGAAAGTGCCATTTCATTATTCATTTCCATCGTTGAAATTATATTTCACAAACAGAAAACAGCTGATCGGCATGTATTCGTGAATCCGTGTCGTCAATGACATTTGATATTGTGGAAAAATCAAATTCCCCTAGACTTGCATGAAAACTTGTGGAAAAAATGGCACCAAACCGATTATCGCGCAATTGCAAGAAGTTGCGTGCAATAATCAACTGAAGACATACTGCGCATGCCTTTAGGCAACTTTCTTGCGTCTTGCAGGTAGAATTGCAAGCTGTAAGGCTACGGCTCCACGGGCGAGAAATTGACGCTAGCAGTAGCAGTAAAATGAACTTAAGGTTCCGCGGAACGGAATTGGAATAGCCGAACTGAACCGACTACGCACAAGTCCTGTAGTCGGTACAGTTCGGCTATTCCCATTCCGTTCCGCGGAACCTTAATTTCATTTTACTGCTCCTGCTAGCGTCAATTTCTCGCCCGTGGAGCCGTAGCCTAAAGCGGCCTTAAGAGAAGCTAATATTAGACATACACTACATAGACTATAATACGCTATGCGCCAAAACAAAGTACACTGAAATCAGGAAGCGTGTGAAATATATTCGCGTCATATGAAACAAGTGACAATAGTTGTCATGGATTTTTAAACATTGTTTATTCTAACAAACTGTCAAAAAGATTCGAAATGGTGCTTACAACTTAAGAAAAAATATTTATTATTGAGTATTATTTCCGCTCATACGTTAATGGACAATCAAATGGACCTAGTTTGATGCTAAATTTTTATCAAATTTGATACAAATCTAACAACTCTTGATGCTTACGTATGGGGTATGCTGAAACAAGCCGTTTTTACAGAAAACCCACCGGCAACTATTGATGAACTCTTTGAAAAAATTTTGACCTTCTTCAGATTTTTCAGAAGAATGCAGCAGCCTATTTTTAATAACGTGCTAAGCAATCTTGTTAAGCGTTATGAGTACTGCTTGGAACGCAATGGTGACCACTTTGAACACATCTTGTATAGAAGCAAAACTTAAAATTCACATTATTTGAAATGTTGTTACTTAATTTTTCATGTTTTATTTACTAAAGCTTTAGTTTTTCAGTGTCGTTTGTTTTGGTGCATACTGTACTACACTCCTGTCTAAAAAAAAGAATGTGTGTGTACTTTGTACGCACGTAAGAAATTATACTTCTATTATAATATAATTTCAACGAAATAAATATACCTACTTAACAGTTACAATACAAAAAATTAACAATAATTACCAAAAATGAACCAAAACTTAACGATGCCAAATATTAAAAAAAATATGAATTGTCCGGGATTTGAACCCGCAATCTCGCGATTTTTTGATCTCTGGTCCAATTCTCTACCAACAAGGCCATCAAGCCGCATGCTACTTACCTTTCAGATATACATAATTATACATCACGGTGGCAAGTGAAATATAAAAATAGATGTTTTATTATTTTACGCCCAAGGAAGACAAATCCAAAGACACAAAATTATAATAAAAAACCTTTTAAACCACCTTTTTCAAATTGCGCAAGTTGTATTATTAATATTAATGTTAATAAATGAAATATAAATATTTTGACGTTTCACAATTTGACAATTCACTTTTAACTGCAGTGCCTTAAAATTTTTAAAGCACTAGTGCCTTAAAGTAGCATTTTTAACGCTCCTATGGAGTCCTAAAAATTGCATTTTTAACACGTTTGTAGAAAAATATATTTAAAAACACTAATATATTCTTTCCACACCTTTTCTGGACTAATACATACATAAATTAAAACATTTTGAAGTATAACTTCAAAAATACAATATGAAAACTATTTAAAAAGGCAGTATAACTATTAACTAACCTTTGTTGTTTCTCTTCCCACAAATTTTAAAACGCAACGACCGTACATAACCAAACCGTCAACCGTCCAAACCACAGCTGCGCTACAGCTGCCATATTGGATAATTTTTGACATGTCATTTGAACATCCAATCAGAACAAAGTTATAATGCGCATGCGCCGGGATCGTAGGTTTTAATATATAAAAATTCACCCTCATATCGCGCGTAAAGAAGTATAACTTCAAAAATCGGGACACCTTAAAAATCGGTCATTTTTGATGTCTAGAATCCCCTAATCCTGTTGTTCGATTTTAGTGATTTTTTAGTATGTTATAGCCTTATTCTTTAAGAATCTCGATGTAGTAATATTGTTGCTGAACATGTAAATGTCATTATAAACCGGGTGTAACAATAATACTACCTATGTTTTTTCCTCAAAGTTCGGAATACCCTGTGACATATTCTAGCATTTAAAAAATATTAAAATTAAAACTCAATTGTAGCCTTAGGCTTTCTTAACATTCTGCTTTGTGACTCATTCACTTATGTTGGATAATGAAAAAGTTAGGTACTTTGACAACTAGCCATGTTCTCATCAATACAGGGTGTTTCTAAATAAGTGCAACAAACTTTAAGGGTTAATTCTACATGAAAAAATAATGACAGTTTTCTTTATAAACATATGTCCGCAAATGCTTCGTTTTCGAAATATGGAATATTTAATTTTTTCTTACAAACTGACGATTTATTTATTGCTCTAAAACCGGTTGAGGTATGCAAATGAAATTTAGTTGGTTTAAAGAGGTAGTAATTTTCCTTTCTTTGACATACAACTAAAAATTTTATTTTCACCATTGGCGTGCATACAGGGTATATGATCCGTGTGCACGACAATGGTGAATATAAAATACATAATTGTACGTCAAGAAAATGCGCAATAACTACCTCTTAAAACCCACCAAATCTCATTTGCATATATTAACCGGTTTTAGAGCAATAAATAAATCGTCAATGTGTAAGAAAAAATTCAACATCCCGTATCTCAGAAACGAAGCATTTGCAGACATACATATGTTCATAAATCAAACTATCATTATTTTTTCATGCAGAATTACCCCTTACAGTTTGTCGCACTTATTTAGAAACACCCTGTATTGATTAAGAACATGGCTAGTTGTCAAGGTACCTAACTTTTTCATTATCCAACATAAGTGAATGAGTCACAAAGCAGAATGTTAAGAAAGGCTAAAGCATCAATTGAGTTTTAACAGGTGAACAGGGAAAAGTGTACTTTTGACGTGTGTAAAACAAATAATTCCTAGCTGAGCGCTTTCGGCTTATAAAGCCATCTTCAGAGCTATGGTCAAAAGGTTCAAAATACCACTATGAAGAGAGATGGATCCCATGTACGATATACAAAAAATACTTCTATTACTTGTGCAGTTTTTTAATGATGGAAAAAATGTAGAAAAAAACCTTGTCTGTCTGTTGCAAAAGATGGTCAATTCTTGCTGTTCTTAGTCGGAAAAGTTGAAAAAACATATATATTACAAGCACAAAGGACTTTCACGAAAAACTACATTACATATAACAAAAATTTGATCATGGTAAGGTCAAGAGACCTTACCATCTGATGTGTGCTGTGTCAGTATAAAGCACAGCTTTATTTATATTTATATAAGATTTATATATAAGATTAATTTAAGTTGCCTTTCTGAAACCGGTAAAATAGACCAGTAAGGATCTGCGAAAAAACGTCTATTTTTGGATGTGAGAGGTGGCATTCGGATTTTTGCAGATAAAGTTGGGTGACACCTTCAGTAATAATAATTGACTTATGCTCCTTCTCAAATATGCCCGGACCATTAATAAAAAAATTAAAATATTTAAAAATTTCGAAAAACATCGATTTTTTTCTGCTTTCTTTGCTTATAACTTTAAAACGATTCGTTTTAGAACAAAGTCGTAAAGTAATAAAATAAAGATAATTGAATTTTGTATGATATACGACTGGTAAAAAATGTCTTAAGGTATTACCTTTTCTGCAATATAGCAATAAATACAAAATAAGGGGGCAAAATAAGTCTGTTGTTATTCAATATTTTTTAACCACTTTGGTGGCACTTAGAACCTAATAATTCGCTTAGGAAATTCCTTGTAACATACTTAAATCGTGTACCAAATTTAATTAAAATCGACCCAATAAGTTTTGCATAATAAATTTGAAATCTAAATGTTTTTTAAAAAGTTCAAATTTTTTAAAATCTTTCTGAACAAAAAGTAGACCATTTAGAAGTTGGCTAATTTTTTTACATATAAAGAAGTGCTCTACCTATCTAATACACTTTACAGAAATAAAATCGGATTATTTAAGGGGCCCCAGCAATGTTTTAAATTTATAAACAATTTTTTGGCTTTTAAAAAAATAGCTTTGTTTAATAATAAAAAAAATAATTTTTAGCAGTGCAAATAATTAAAACCGGTATAATTTGACTTAAACTTTCAAATGCTGTTAGCAGAATTGCTATTTTATTTTTTAATCAAACGTTATTCGCGTTCAAAAATTGCAATTTCTCGATTTTTTGAAAGTTCCACCGCGTTTATCTCGAAAACTATGCATCCTACGAAAAAACTGGCAAGAACATATTTTGCTTAGAATTACCCAAGAAATACAAAAAAATGTTTTATTTTGCGAAAAATCGATGTTATGTAATTCCTCAAATTCTTTGTTTATAACAATATTATCGACATCAGGATCAACTGTTACCCAAAAAATTCGTGTTCTACGGGTCAAAATACATAAAAAAAACTTAGGTAAGTCCATCTAAATAAAGGAACCCGTAGCACCTACTCCTGGACACAGTACTAATTTGTTTATAAGCCAAAAAATTGTTTATATATTTAAAACATTGCTGAGGCTGCTTAAATAATCCGATTTCAATTCTGTAAAGTGCATTAGATAGGTGGAGTACTTCTTTATATGTAAAAAATTGACAAATCTTTGTATGTTCTAGTTTTTGTTGTGCAAGATTTTAAATAATTTTAATTAAAAAAAAAAGTTTAGATTACAAAATTATTATTCAAAATGTAGTAAGTCAATTTTAATGAAATTTGGTGTACAGTTTTAGCACATTACAAAATTTTCTAAGCGAATTAGGAAGGTTCGAATTGTAACCTAAGTGATGGAAAATCATTGAATAAGGACAGGCTTGTTTTGCCCCCTTATTTTATATTTATTGCTATTTTGAAGCAAGGGTGATAAATTAAGACATTTTTAACCAATCGCATCTGATAGAAAATTTAATTATCTTTATTTATAGGACTTTGTTCTAAAATGAATAGTTTTTAAGTTATAAGCAAAAAAATATAGAAAAAAAAACGAAATTTTTTGAAATTTTTAAATATTTTATTTTTTTATTAATGTTCCGGGCATATTTGAGAAGGAGCATAAATCAATTATTATTAACGAAGTTATCACCTAATTTTATCCGAAAAAATCCGAATGCCACCTCTCACATCCACCTAAAAACAGATCCTTACTGGTCTAAAATTCTTTCTGTGTTTTTAAACAGTTTGGTCAAACTGTACTTGTAACACAGTTTGCTTGCTTTTTCATCTTTTGTGATGGACAGAAATGTCTTGCATCAAGTTTACACTTCTCTCAGGAACATCATTAACAAATCTAATATTTTTTAAAAAGTTCATTGCATTTAAGATAGAAAAATGTGTTGTTTTTTTAACGAAAATAATATTTTCATAGTTGGATACTCAAGATACCTTAAAAAAGGCCAATAAACATGAAAAATGAGTAATATTTATGATATTTTAATCCCCATAATCAACTTATCATGGACTGTAATATTTTTACCTGAATATACCTATATATAAAATAAAGGTTAAAACTGAGTTTACTTCTTTCATTACGAAGAAGACGATCGTCAAATGCAAATTAGCCGTAGATAAGCTCCCACTGGCCCAAGCGAAATTCTGAACAGAGCGTGGGGTGCGTCCACTGGTCGGCATTTCGAATGATTCATCGGCACGCATCGCAAAAGTTGCCTCTCGAAGCAACCCTTCGGCATTATCGATGATGCGATCCATACGATGCGGATCAGTAGACGCAGTTACATAAGTTTTTGTACAAGGCAAACTAAAATCTGTTGCGTATGATGCGTGCGATGCTTACGATGCGGGTCTGTGGACGCTTGCCTTTATGCATCCTTTCATATGATACTGTCGTTCAGTCGCACGAAGGTAGTTTCTCTGGTTGTTTGGTACATTATTTTAATTTACACTTTGTGGCTGTTTAAAGTAGCTGCATATATTTTATATTATGATGCCTCAGATTTATGGTGAAATATTAATAACATTAATTGAAGCGACACCTGTTCATTGGGACATAGCAATAGAAATATATAAAGATAGAAACATGACGAGAAATGCTTGGAATGGTGTATGCCGTGCACTTAAGACTGCACGAATTAATTTGAATTAATTAATTTGACGAATTAGGTGATAAGGAAAAAACACATTTTATAAGCACAGCAAAATTAATTATATGTTGCTGATAACAACAGTAATTAAAACTGCTAAGTATATAATAATGAACTTTATTTTACATAGTTGCAATTAACGTTGAGTATAGAGGGTGTTCCATCAATATGTGTGAATATAAAAATATATAAATCGTATCTTTTAGTGTTAATAGGATGGACCCAATGAATTCGGTTCCTCTTATTTCTCCTTCTTCGACGATAAAGTAAACATGACGCTATAATTTGATTTCGCTCCATATAAAATATACCTTTTATTCTATGAAATTATATTTAGTTTTATAGGGTAAACAACTCGGTGAAAACTGGAATAGGGCGGCGGTCACGTCTTGTGTGAAATTATCTAAAAACAACATTTAAAACGAGGGGAACAACATTTAAAAATGAATGGATGACAGAGGGTCTTTTAAATTCTGTACATGGAAAACATAGATTGTAATGTTGTTCTGAAGCTGTTTCCTTGCGGAATTTTTATAATAAACTAGTCTGAATTGAAAATAAGCCACAATTTAACTAAAAAAAAAATTCTATTAACGTTTTGACGGCAAAATCGGATGTCAAAACGTTAATAAAATCATCTTTTTAGTTCAATTGTGGCTTATTTCCCATTTAGAATAGTTTATTACATAGATTGTATGAGCTAATTAGATGAGCTAATCCAAGATCCCACAAATAACTTAGTAGAACAAAGATTATAAAAACAAATTAAGGTTTTTAATTAAAAACATAAGAAATAATAACTGACAAAATAGAAATTGCAAATGAATTAAATACGCATTACAGTACATTAGGACAAAAGTATGGACAAAAAATACCCATTTGTAATGATACTTCGTAATAATACATATCCGACATCGTATCATGTACCTACCTCAGCCACAAAGTGTAAATAAAAATAATATACCAAACAACACAGCAAAATATCTTCGTGCGACTCAATTCTTATTGTGTGAAAAGGACAAGTGCGTCAAAACTATCGCACGAGAAAACCCTCGCACGTTCAAAATTCTTATAATGTGAAACAGAACTGTCGATAGTTGCAGCTGATCGTTTAGATATGTTATATTGGAATATTTGTGGTAATTCTGTTAAGGATGGTAACATAGGATGAATCTTATAATAATGATTATTTGAAGTATTCGCCAATACTTTCCATCTGTCTTGCCAGTTATAGTTTGTTTTTCCATTATGAAATTTGATTAGATCCGTAACAGTATAAATATATCCTTGTATACCAGAATGCGTGGAATCCTTAGCAAGCCCGTCTACTATTTCATTACCTTTTATCCCGCTGTGACTTTTTGCCCAAATAAATGTTACATCTTTGTTTCTAATTTTATGTTTAATTTCACATATCAGCTCACATGTCTTACGATTTAATTCAATATTATAATTCAATATTACGATCAATTGGATAGCAGAGGAGCAGAACAGAAAAAGATTGGGAATATCTGGAAGAGGCTTATTTTCAACAATGGACAAATCAGGGCTGATTGATGATGATGATGATGATAAAATATACTTACTATTATTGTAACAGTATTTGGAAGATACGCGAAATCATTCATACTGTGATTAACCACTTTCATTGTATAAGTAATACAGGAACTGACGATGTCAATCATGTTAATAAAAGCAAAAGTCATTAAACAAAGTAAAATATTGCCAAATATGTTATTAAAGAGCTGTACTGCTTTATAAAGAATAACTATTTGAGCTTTTATAATGTTTTTTTCATTCAGGGCCTGTAGATTTTTTGGATTTATTTCCTTGGTGAATTTAGCAAGAGACTCATAAGCTCCACACAGTATATTTGTAATCTCACAGATAGCAATGACGATGATTAAAGTTAGAGTAAATGTTATGTACCAAAAGCTGTATGCTGAAACCACAAACAAAATATTTCTACGATTGTTAAAAAACTTGGTCGCTGAGATGTGAAACGTAAAATTTAGAGCCGCCAGAAAGACAAGCTTAAAATTATGTAATCTGGTTCTTTTTGAATTGAAATTTGCTTCATCTATAGCATGTAAGGTTTCAATCATGATGTTCCAGCATGATGTTTTGAATCCTTGGAAAATTATGCTAAAAAACAATAAGGTCAAAAATACGTCGCTTCCTGCATAAAACAGCTTTTCCATTATATTGTTGTCATAACTATTAGTTGCGTCTGAAAATTCTAAATAAAAACAATAGATGCCTGTTATTACAAAAACCAAATAAACGAATTTTTGGAAAAGCAAAACGACAAAACTGGCATTTAATGGAAAAACGCCTAGATAGCTTCCAATCTTAATTATTCTTTTTAGTCGATTAAGATTTTTATTTGGACTAAATTGTCTAGTTTTTTTAGGAAACATTGTTTTCCAAATTGTTGTGCCAGCGTCTTACTCAAAGCAATTTTATAAATGGACTTTATTTTAAAACATATTATTATTATTAGGAAGATTGTTAAGTCGTAAACAAAGAGATTTATTAAACGAAATTCAATTTTAAGGCTTCTATTAGTATGAATAATGCAATAAATAATAGTTTAGTAGATTCGTTAAACAGTAAAACCTAGATCTTACTCGGAATATAACTAGTGAATAAACTTTTACTCACTATTATTTAGTAATTAATTATTACTAATTCAATACTTATCAAATTAGTGCCCTGATAAAATAACAACAAAAATTAATTATCATTAAGTATTTTCTATCGGAAATAAGCCACAATTTTACTAAAAAATGAATTTATTAACGTTTCATTTATTAATTTATTAATAAATTCATTTTTTAGTAAAATTGTGGCTTATTTCCCATAGAAAATACTTAATTATAGAAATAGCTTCAGAACAACATTAATTATCATATTTTCTATCAATCTATCGACACGCGAAAAATACAGTATTCGTCAAAATAAACAACACGTATGAAAGTAAAAATAGTACATTGTGTACCTAAGTAGGAAAAGCTTAACATTCCCGAACGATGTAAAGGACGTTAAAAAATTTTTCCAACCATTTGCAAAAAAGTTATGAAACAGCAAAGTAAATATACGATTGCTCCGTTGTTTATAATTTGTTTTAATTGTTTTAAAGCTTAAAAGTGAGTCTGTGGTACAATCTAATTACTCACAAAGAATATCAAATATTAGTTCAATGGTTATATTTTAATCAAAGATTAAAAACTTTTTTTTGTAATTTTTAGCGCGAAAGTAGGCTTGATACAGAGCCGGAGCTAAAATATTCACTGGAAGCGACTGACACGCAGCATACATAATACTATAATTTTATTTATTAAGTGTACGTCGCGCGGTGGTGGTCGCTTCGAGTGAAAATTTTAGCTACAGTACTGTATTAGTCTACTTTCGCGCGTGTAAATTACAAAAAAAATTTAGCTTGTACTTTAAACTCACTTTTACGCTTTGAAAGGATTAAAAAAATATATAAACAACGTAGTAATCGTATGTTTATTTTGCTGTTTCATAACTTTTTGCAAATGGTTGCAAAAAAGTTTTAAAGCATTCATTTTCAAGATATTTGAAATACGCATTTTAACTATTTTTTAAAATTAGAATATAATAAAAACTTTCTGAGGAACGTTAATTTGTTTATAACTATTTTTTAAACATTTAAAGATTATGCAAAAAAATAAAAAAATTATATTTTGTCGACAAAATGTTAAATAGGCATCTCATCTTTATATGAATTCAAAGTTTGATCAGTGTATCATAATTATTTTGGTTATTATTACGACCGTAAATTATTCATTAACAATTGAATTGTTGCTAAGGAATAAACCTGTAAGTGTTGAACTCTACATATATTGTGAAAATAACTTATTAACCGTGGTACTGTATGTATTTTGAACCATATACCTCTCATAGCAAATATTCTGTGTGCCATTTATGCAGATAACACTTTAAATCACATTTGAAAAATCGTATATCTTCTCTTAACCAGCTATACCTATGGAAATATATTTCTGTAACCGTACAATTACAGGTTACCCATTGTTGAGGGTACTTCACGTATTGCCTTAACAAAAACTTTATTTAAAAAGTAAAGATTTTGTTGGGAAAACCCGCATTTTCCGAGGAAAGTTTTTCGAAGCAGATCAGGAAAAACATATCTCTATGCATAATTTAATTGCGGTGAATTTTTATTTAAGTGTTTTTGTTGTAAAGTTAAAATCTTCGGAGTTATAGAGCAATAATTGAAAAAAACACAATTTTCGGGCGCCATTTTGTTTATAAAAAAAGTAGCACACTATCTGCGGACTTTGCATACCTATATTATTAATATATATAATCATAAGCTTCGATTCCAGCAATAAAATTGCTGGTAAATAACTTTTCCCAAAAATAGCCTATTCTCCGATAATCAGCCCAGACTATTAGTCGAGGAAATTAAGCATTTTGGCTCGCAATTTTTTCGTCCAGCATGGATTTACTTAAAATTTTCACAGAAAGTAGGGAATAGTCCAAGGATCATTTTCTATATCATGCCGCTGTACGCTTAAACCTTGGGGGTGGTTGCCATCCCATCTCGGGGGTGAGAATTTTTTATTAAATTTTAACCATGTAAATCAATGTAAAACGCAATTCTAAGAAAAAAATGTGTTGTACATTTTTTTCGTAAAACTAATATTTTTCGAGTTATTCGCGGTTGAAATTTTTTAGAAAAAATCCACTTTTTTAGAGAGTTTTTTGAGAATAACCCAAAAATATGCATTTAATCAAAAAAACTGTAGCTACCGAAATTGTGTCTTTTAGTAACCCAAACCAAATTATTTTCTATAATATTTTTCCGACCAATACAAAGCGAGATACGGCATGTTAAAGTTAGCTTTTTCGTCAAATGTATAATTTGAAATATTCAAAGCCAAATAACGGGAAAACTTTGCATTTTTTGAGGAAAACTTAAATAATATTTTTTCAAGGATAGAATTAGACATTTCAAAAGACAAAACAAAAGTTTCTAGCATAAAAATTAAGTGACTTATGATCAAAAAAAGGTCGGTATCTGCTTTTCTTTATGAAAAAGTCAGTGAAAGCAACCCCCTGACTACCCTCCTAATTAAAAATTGGTCTTCACCTTTCTGCAATTCCTTTTATATTTTAGGGGAGTGCATTTAGATTTTCACTTCGGAAAAAATCAAACAAGATAAAACTTTTTGTAATTTCATTAAGAAATGTTTAATAAACAACATATCAAAAAGTTCTACTCGAGAAGTGGGTGCTTCATTTTTTATTAAACAAATGAACAGCGAAGTTAGATGTTTTTTTTAATAACTCCGAAAATATAATTTTTAGAAAAAAACTGACTTGACCATTGAAAAATTCAGAAAATTCTCCAAAATAAACCTTATATAAAGATTTTTCTAAAATTAAATCTCTAGCTTCTGTAATTTTTTATTTATAACGCTAAAGTCACCCTTCTCACACACATTGGCGCACTGTACACTAGCGTTGGAAAAAGTGCACGGTTGAGTTTTTTAGTGTAATTCTTTAACTAATGGATCAAAAGAAATTTTACAAATTGGACATGTAAGAAGATGAAATAAGCTATCTTTTGGTTGTAATAAAAAGAAATAAATTGTATGGACATAAGTACGATGTGGGCGGAAAGTGAGCCTTACATGAATTTTGTTTAAAAATGATTTAAAAATGTGTAACTAATACAAGTTTACTTATAGAACTCTCAAATTTGCACAACTTATCTCTCAATCATCTTACTAGACGATGTTTTATTCAAAAAAATATCAAAAATTTAATTCAAATAATACGATGTCTCAAAAAATGTAATTTTTGAAAACTTCTTAGTTTTACAGAATTCCCACCAATTTAAGACGGTATTACTCAAGTTTGAATAAATCTAATACAATTTTTTTGATATTTTTTTGAAGCTTAGGATGTAATATTTAAAAAACACTGAATTATTTTAGTTTTAAAATGAAATAAACAATTTCTTTTTGAGAAAATTAAGAAAGATAACAAAAATGGAATACATAAACCGAAAATTATCAGCTGAAAAAATGTATATACAGAGTGATCAAAACTTTTTTCTGTAAAACTTACCTAAAATATATTTAATAATAAGCTTCAACAATAATAAATATTCAACAAAAAATTTTTTTTAGCTCTTATACAGTATGTCTGCGTAACTTGGAACCTATTGATAACTTTTTTAATATCAGTTTTACGAAAAAAAGTTATTCTTTATAAAATACTGTGCATCGTATATAACATAAGATGCAGCCATCAAATATCAAATTTTGTTAATTTTGTACGAGGTATGTCAAAAAATATGAATTTCACTCAAGAGTAAAGTACCTTTATATTTCACAATATCGAAAATTTTTATAAAGAAAAGTTGTTTGGAATTAAAAACTATGTTCCAATATGTAATTATATCCTTCTCATCGAAAATTTGTTCTTTCTTTCTAATACATTTTAATTTTGAATATTATTGTGAAAATTATTTGTTTATCTTTTTTTTTAAGAATGAAATTCCATATTTGTTTAATTGGATTCTACTTGTTTTTCATTTAAATATCCGCCATTTTGGATCCGCCATTTTGAAATTTAAATTTTTAATCTTTAATTCAGATTCAACAACCTGTTAAAAATAAAGACAATAAATGTTTTAGAAAAATGTTCTTTTTAATGTTCTTTTTAGAAAATCCGTATTTTGGATCCGCCATTTTATAGTTTATAATGTTAACATTTAAGTTAGGTTTATCAAAGTTCTCAAAAATAAATATATGTTGAAATAAATACATTTTGTGAAGAAATTATTATTTTACAACTATTTTTTAAGTTATCCGCCATTTTGGATCTGCCATTTTATAATTTAAATGA
This sequence comes from Diabrotica virgifera virgifera, assembly GCF_917563875.1. Lineage (NCBI taxonomy): Eukaryota > Metazoa > Arthropoda > Insecta > Coleoptera > Chrysomelidae > Diabrotica > Diabrotica virgifera. The sequence continues at coordinate 3,364,392 of NC_065444.1, read as the reverse complement.
TCAAAATTTGATTCACGTTCAGCAACCTCTCAAAAATATCCACATATATGTAAACAAACACGTTTTATAAAAAAAATTCGGATTTTACAACTACTTTTTAAGGATTTTTAGGAAAAAATCCGCCATTTTGAACCCGCCATTTTGAATTTGCAAATTGTAATGTCAGATTCGGGTTCAACATAATCCAAACTAAAATAAAAACATTTTTTATCAAAATAAAATGTTGAATTCACCCATATTCTTAACATTATTTATACAAAACAATTGTTATTGTTTAAACAATTAATAAACAATTAGCGGCGAAATTTGTGAGTAGAACTTTTTACTTTAACATATTTATAAACTAACAAAAAGAGTTTTAGAAAAATATAACCTTGTTTGATTTTTTCCGAAACATTGTATCTTTTCGTTCTAATTGCACTCCCCTATTTGTATTATCAATACACCCAAGAAGTTTGACCCATTTAAAAGTCCTAATTTGAGAAAAAATGGAGTTTAAAGAAAAATTGAATTTTTGCAATTTCGTATTTTTCACCATTTTCTTCAAAATACCTCCGAAAATACTAGAGATACGAAAAAAATAATAAACTACTAAATTATAGCTTTTGTCTTAAATAAAATTTTCTTGTGCATATATTTTCATTACAGTGAATAGTTAGCGAGATATAGCTGTTTACAACCCCTATTTACGAGCAAACAACCCCTTAACGAGCCCTTTAAACCCACCCCAATTAAAAACTACGGGATCCTTCAGAATTTAATTAACATAGTCTTATAGCTCTTCAAAAATTCTACAAAATCATTTTTGAAAAAACTTTTTATCGCCAAAAATAAAAGGAGTTATGTTTATAAAACAAAGTTTTTTTTTCGAAAAATTCGCAGTCCGAGCATTTTCAATGTATAATATTATAATACCACAGAACTAGTTCATATACTGAAAGATGACTAAAAAACTATTTGTATTTGTATATATTTATAAATTCGTATTTTTGTGTAAATAAATGTTTATGTAATTCTTTAATTCTACTTTTTTTCTGTATTGATCTATTAAATTGTCTACTTATAAAAATGGCAATGTTATAAGGGTGGTTTTTAAGGGTTGAAATATTATATTATATCCTTTAGCAGACATCATTATTTAAACAATCAAAACCAAATTTTACCCATATTAAAGTTTACAATGTTTGTATATAATTTTTGACAATAAGCGGTAGTTTACACCCCTAAAAATAATCAACGCCCTTGAACATGATATAGAATATGAAGTACATGGTGAGATGATCCTAATCTCAATTTTTTATGTAAATCGATGCAAACCAACATTATTCTTTTAGATGTCAATTTTTTATATATAGCTCCAACAAGGGTGGTTGTAAGGGTTGAAATATTATAATATTATATCTTAAAGCATAAAACAATCATTATGTAACTAATAAGAATAAAATGTTGACAATATTAAAGTTTGAAATGTTATATTAGAATTTTTTACAATTTGGGGTAGTTTTCACCCTTAAACAGCCAAAAGCGTACAGCGGCACAATATAGAAAATGAACTAGAGGGTGAAATGAGCCTAACCCCAAATTTTTGTACAAATCGATGCTGGACGAAAAAATTGCGAGATTTTGCCATTTTTTCAGTTTCATTTCCTCGACTATATAACGAAATAACAAAAACAGAGTAAATACATACCGAACTGACGCGCGGAATTAATAGATTTAAAGCTCAAATCTTTTACGAAGCAATTATTGATCTCTACAATCAACTTTGTGTGACAAAAGTTGTTTTCTGGATAAAAGACGGAATTAAAACAAAATTGAAAGTCCCTTTTTTAAAACGTTACAAACTAGTGAACGAACTTTGACCACCAACCTTACAACTTTTTGACTTTCACTATTAACAAAATTAAACACTAAAATCACTGAAAGGTTCTGAAACTATTTTCTAAATAGTGCTTTATATGGGGCATATCTGTACAAAATTATTTTATGCTATGGAATATACTTACTATTATTATAATAGTATTTGGAATATTCGCTAAATCATCCATGCTGTGTTTAACCAGTTTCATAGTGTAAATATGTAATACAAGAACTAACGACATCAGCCATGTTAATAAAAGAAAAAGCCATTAAACAAAGTAAAATGTTGCCAAATATGTTATTAAACAGATGTACTGCTTTATAAAGAAGAACCATTTGAGCTTTTATAATGTTTATATCTTTTTTATTTAATAATAAAACACTGAAAACGTTTGTTTTCTATACTTCCACAGAATTTATTATAACTAAGTGACTACAGCTGTTTCGGCAGAATGCCTTTCTCAAGTGATATAGTTTACAATGTGTTTGCCTTTTTAAGTCTTCAACTGAAGAGGTTGAGGAGTGGGGAGCTGTTTGTCCCGAGTTGGTCATTCAGAATTATATCTGTATTTTTCAGTTTATTAATTTCCATAGATTCTAAAAAAGATAGCTTAAGGCCTTTATTTTGAATATGCAGAATTTGAAACTCTTCATTGAAAGAATGATTATGATCTAGAAGTTGAAGTGCGTATGTAGAAGTGTCTGTTTTTCTATTGTTGAATGCCCTTTTGTGTTCTGCTATCAGTTTGTCAAAAGTTCTGCCAGTTTGACCGATGTACGTTTTCGGACAGTCACCACACGTTAGTTTGTACACACCACTCTGTAGTTGCTTTCTCTTTCGGCTTTTATTGTTCTTAATATATTTGCTTAAGTTGTTGTTAGTTCTGAAAGCTGGTGTTATTCCTTTCTTTTTTATGTATCTAGCTATTTTTGTTGTTATCTTGCCAGTATATGTGAGAGAGCAGAAGGTACTGGGTTCTTTCTGTGGTGGTGGATACACTAATTTCAGGGCTTTCTTATGGAGTTTTTGGTTTAAAATTTTGTTAACTGTTTGTTCGTTATACCGTTGTTTACTGCTATTTGTTTAATGATGTTTAGTTCTATCTCGAAGTTATTTTTTGACATGGGAATTTCTGTCAGTCTATGTATCATGCTATGGTAGGCTGCTAATTTGTGTTGTGTAGGATGGGATGATGAATTGCGTATAGTTGTGTCAGTATGGGTAGGTTTATGATATACGGAGAACTCATGTTTGTTGTTGTGTAGTCTGGAAATCGTTACATCTAGAAAGTTTATGGAGTTATTCTGTTCTGTTTCTATTGTAAACTCAATATTATTATGAAGTGAATTAATATATGATAGAAATTGGTCAAGTTGTCTGTTAGTTCCTGTAAAGCATACTAGTATATAATCCACGTATCTCCACCAATATAAGAACTGTTTAAATACGGGATGTTTAGAAATTGTTGTTTCAAGATGGTTCATAAATATATCTGATAGCAATGGGCTTAGAGGATTACCCATAATAAGTCCTGCACTGTTGTTTGTGTATATTTGATTATTGATTATTGCTACTATGCTTTACAGGAACTAACAGACAACTTGACCAATTTCTATCATATATTAATTCACTTCATAATAATATTGAGTTTACAATAGAAACAGAACAGAATAATTCCATAAACTTTCTAGATGTAACGATTTCCAGACTACACAACAAACATGAGTTCTCCGTATATCATAAACCTACCCATACTGACACAACTATACACAATTCATCATCCCATCCTACACAACACAAATTAGCAGCCTACCATAGCATGATACATAGACTGACAGAAATTCCCATGACAAAAAATAACAAAATTTTAAACCAAAAACTCCATAAGAAAGCCCTGAAATTAGTGTATCCACCACCACAGAAAGAACCCAGTACCTTCTGCTCTCTCACATATACTGGCAAGATAACAACAAAAATAGCCAGATACATAAAAAAGAAAGGAATAACACCAGCTTTCAGAACTTACAACAACTTAAGCAAATATATTAAGAACAATAAAAGCCGAAAGAGAAAGCAACTACAGAGTGGTGTGTACAAACTAACGTGTGGTGACTGTCCGAAAACGTACATCGGTCAAACTGGCAGAACTTTTGACAAACGGATAGCAGAACACAAAAGGGCATTCAACAATAGAAAAACAGACACTTCTACATACGCACTTCACCTTCTAGATCATAATCATTCTTTCAATGAAGAGTTTCAAATTCTGCATATTCAAAATAAAGGCCTTAAGCTATCTTTTGTAGAATCTATGGAAATTAATAAACTGAAAAATACAGATATAATTCTGAATGACCAACTCGAGACAAACAGCTCCCCACTCCTCAACCTCTTCAGTTGAAGACTTAAAAAGGCAAACACATTGTAAACTATATCACTTGAGAAAGGCATTCTGCCGAAACAGCTGTAGTCACTTAGTTATAATAAATTCTGTGGAAGTATAGAAAACAAACGTTTTCAGTGTTTTATTGATAGATCAAGTAACGGTCGAATCCATCAATCTTTTTTATTCCGGATCTGTAGAAAATTATTTGGATATATTTGCTTGATGTATTTTGCAAGAGTCTCATAAGCCTCACAAAATATATTTGTAATCTCACATATAGCAATTACAATAAATAAAGTGAAGGTAAAGGTTATACACCAAACGCTATATGCTAGAACCAAAACCAAGATAATATCTCTACGATCGTTAAAGAAATTGGTTGCTGAGATATGAAACGTAAAATTTAGAGCCGCCAGAAAGACAATTTTAAAATTATGTAATCTGGTTCCTTTTGAATTGAAATTTACTTCATCTATAGCATTTAGGGTTTCAATTATGTTGGTTCCAGCATGTTCTATTGAATCCTTGGTGAAATATGCTAAAAAACAATAAGGACAAGAGTGCATCACTACCTGCATAAAATATATTTTCCATTATATTGGTGCTATAATGCTGAGTTGTATCTGAATATTCTAAATAAAAACAACAACTGCCTATTATTCCAAGAAACAAATACACGAATTTTTAGAGAAGAAAAACTACAAAACTAGAATTTAATGGAAAAACCCCTAAATAGCTTCCAATCTTGATTATTCCTTTTAGCCGATGAAGGTATTTATTGGGACTAAATTGTCTAGGTTCTTTATTGACCATTTTTTTTTTCAATTTTATAAATGTTTTATAAACGTTATTTCAAAAGGTATTTTTATTAGGAAAATTATTAAGTTGCAAACAAAAAGTTTTATTAAACATAATTCAATTTTAAGCCTTCTACTAGTATAATTAATACGATCAATATTAGTTTAGTAGATTCGCTAAATAGTAAGATCCTAAATATTGGCGATATAAACCGGTGAACGAATTTTGACTATAGGGAACTTGCATAAAATTTAAAATTGGAAAAAAATGTTATAAATCACAACAGAACATAATTTAAAACATGTATCAATGATAAAAAAGTTTTGTTTGTTTTTCGTTTTTCCCCTAAAGACGATTAAAAATTCAAATTATTCCAGCCAGCAAAAAACGCGTCGTGACGTTATATGGTTTTGCATTTACATTTTACACCAAAAAGTAAACAAAATTAATTAGACATTATAAACGTCAGTAAAAAATACAGTTATGTGACGTTAAAAGTGTTTTGTTCGTTTGAACTATTCATAGAAAATTTTTACTTTTACAAAATGGTTTTATTTTCAATAGTAAACCTCCTTTTCTTTCCTTCAAAAACTGTATCAAGCTCCAATCTCAACAAACTGGTATATATTATTACAACGACATACGATAAATGTCATTAGAATATAAATATTTTTTCTTTATTACCCTACGACGAGCTGGCCAAATACCCAAGTAGGTGGAGGCCAATAAACTAAAGAAGGAAAAGAAGAATATACCTAAATATAACGCTGTGTCTAGGTACACGCTAACGTGTACGCAAATAAAAAAGTTAGTGTCAGAGTGTTTGAATTTGTTTAATTGCGTTGTGTTTATACTTTAATTTAAATATTAGTCCTGTCGCCAGGGGGGGTACAACGGCCTCCTGTATTCAGATGGACTTACCCAAGTTTTTTTATTTATTTTGACCTGTAGAACACGAATTTTTTGGGTAACAGTTGATCCGGATGTCGATAAGATTGTTATAAACCAAGAAGTTGAGGAATCACATAACAGCGATTTCTCGCAAAACAAAACATTTTTTTGTATTTTTTGGGCCATTTTAAGCAAAAAATGTTCTTACTAATTTTTTCGTAGGATGCATAGTTTCCAAGATAAACGCGGTTGAACTTTCAAAAAATCGAAAAATTGGAATTTTTGAACCCGAAAAACTTTTGATTAAAAAATAAAATAGCAATTTTGCTTACCGCATTTGAAAGTTCAAGTCAAATTATATCGGTTTTAGTTATTTGTATTGCCAAAAATGTATTATTTTATTGTTAAAACAAAGCTATAAACACCTAGTGCTTGAGTGATGTTTCAATGATTTCTCATTTAAAATCGAACGAGTACCTACGTAGAGGAGGTAAAAGTGCAAGCGGGGCATTTCTAAGTAGCATGCATTAAAACGCATGTATTAGGCACGGGAAACAGTATGTGTTTATAGCTTTTTTTAACAATCAAAAATAAATTTTTAGCAATGCAAATATTCAAAACAGATATAATTTGACTTAAACTTTTAAAGGCGGTAAGCAGAATTGCTATTGTATTTTTTATTCAAACGTTATTCGGGTTCAAAAATTGCAATTTTTCCATTTTTTGAAAGTTCAACCGCGTTTATCTCAAAAACTATGCATCCTACGAAAAAACTTGTAGGAACATTTTTTGGTTAGAATGACCCAAAAAATAAAAAAAAAATGTTTTGTTTTGCGAGAAATCGCTGTTATGTAATTCCTCAACTTCTTTGTTTATAACAATCTTATCGACATCCGGATCAACTGTTACCCAAAAAATTCGTGTTCTACGGGTCAAAATACATAAAAAAACTTGGGTAAGTCCATCTGAATTAAGAAGACCGTTGTACCCCCCCTGGCGACAGGATTATATTGATTAGTAAAGAGATTTCTTATTTTTTATTTATTTAGTGTTTGTTTTTAAATTAACGATGCAGTGTGGATAATTATTTAGTTGTTTTAATGAGTTTAACAACATTTTAAAACAGTATGAAAAAGTTAAGAGACTATAAATTAATATATGTATATTTTTTAGTTATAAGTGAAATACAGTATTTAGTATTACAATATAGTACAATATGTTACAATTTAGTATATACAATATTTAGTATTACCGTCCAAAATTAAAATAAAAGGAAGACCTAAAGCTTTCACAATAATATAACTTGTTATGAAGCTATTTCCTTGTGGCATTTTTGTAATCAACTATTCTAAATGGGAACTAAGCCACAATTTAACTAAAAAAATGATGTTATTAACGTTTCAACGTCTAAATCGGGACGTCGTTGTCAAAATACAAAATATTATTAAATTAAACAAAAATGTTCTTGCTTAGTAAAAAATTTTTTCTAATAATTTTTTTAATCTGACTAATTTTTGTATTTTGACAATGACATCCGATTTGGACGTCGAAACGTTAATAAAATCTTTTTTTAGTTAAATTGTGGCTCATTTCCCATTTAGAATAGTTGATTATAATAATTAACTTACGTATAAAAATTATTTTAGCAATATTTTGTACGTGTCATGTCAACTAAATACATATATTTATTTTGCTAACCTAAATATATACTTTTATTATATACATTGATTTATTACAATTAAGTTTGAAACATCTGAATAGTTCTGCTTCCCTTCCCTTAACAAATATTTTTCTATCAAACAAACACTAAACATATCAAAATAGCATGTATTTACCAAAATATACAGTCACTGCGTACGTTAAATAATGACGTCACTGGCTTGATGAAGTTTAATTCGCGTGTATGTACTACATACCTAACTTTTTTATTTGCGTACACGTTAGCTTTTACCTAGACACAGCGAAATATAACCATAATAATAACTAATGTAAAACTAGGTGACGTCACGGGCCGTTCGAACTACTTTAAAATACCGAAAACTTTAAATTTGTACTTCTAAGTTATTATGAGGTTTTGAAGCGTGAAATTTTGGACATCTCATTTTTATACAAAACTGAACATTATTATGTAATAAAAAAAATGTGCAAGTTCCCTATTATTAATCTTATAACTAGTTGACTGTCACTATTGACAATATCTGTACAATTATTATTAACAAACTATAACTATTAACAAAATTAAACACTTGTCGTTGAAAGAGGTTTTAAAACTGTTTTCTGAATAGTGTTGAGTGTTGTGTATGGAATTAAACCACAATTAATTAATTAGTACTAAATCAATACTTGTCATACTTGTGCACAACTAAAACAACAACAAATATTAATCATCTTAATTTTTTATCAGTCTAACAATACTGGAAAATATCTGTTATAGTCCAGGAAAAGATTCTTATGGTGGCCATTTTGGCCACCATAAGAGTCTATAACTTAAAGTAGAACCTAAAAGAAAACATATGTGCACTACGCCGTCAACTTTTAGGCAGGCCGCACATCAAAGGAACATAAAACGTGAAACATAAAACGTGAAACATGAAACAAATAAATTGTGAAGAACGAAACCGTTTTATGTTATATAGTGTAGGAAACAGAAGTTGAACTTCGCAAACTCGACACAAGTCCGGTTTTATTTTTTTTTCTAGTACATCAAGGGGTGCTTTTAATGAGACTAACTTTTTATTAAAAGGTTTCGCCCCGTAACACCCATTTTCATCCCTTTAAAGGGGGTAGTTTGTGGTTTTTGCGAAACGTAGCCCTTCCTGTACGTTATTACAAAAAATTCCTTAATAGAAATATAAACAGGACTATATTTCCTACAATTTATTCCGCGACAGCATATGTCTATCACACACCGTTTAGCGGGGGTGGCTCCCCAAAATTGACAAGCTTTTAAAAAAGATGTTTAAAAAAATATTTTCCCCTAACCGTAATGGGAATCAAGAAGCAACCCAGCGGCAATTAATCACAAATAAATGTCTGATTCTAATAATAAAACACTGAAAACGTTTGTTTTCTATACTTCCACAGAATTTATTATAACTAAGTGACTACAGCTGTTTCGGCAGAGTGCCTTTCTCAAGTGATATAGTTTACAATGTGTTTGCCTTTTTAAGTCTTTAACTGAAGAGGTTGAGGAGTGGGGAGCTGTTTGTCTCGAGTTGGTCATTCAGAATTATATCTGTATATATAGTTTATCCATAGATTCTAAAAAAGATAGCTTAAGGCCTTTATTTTGAATATGCAGAATTTGAAACTCTTCATTGAAAGAATGATTATGATCTAGAAGGTGAAGTGCGTATGTAGAAGTGTCTGTTTTTCTATTGTTGAATGCCCTTTTGTGTTCTGCTATCCGTTTGTCAAAAGTTCTGCCAGTTTGACCGATGTACGTTTTCGGACAGTCACCACACGTTAGTTTGTACACACCACTGTGTAGTTGCTTTCTCTTTCGGCTTTTATTTTTCTTAATATATTCGCTTAAGTTTTTGTTAGTTCTGAAAGCTGGTGTTATTCCTTTCTTTTTTATGCATCTGGCTATTTTTGTTGTTATCTTGCCAGTATATGTGAGAGAGCAGAAGGTACTGGGTTCTTTCTGTGGTGGTGGATACACTAATTTCAGGGCTTTCTTATGGAGTTTTTGGTTTAAAATTTTGTTAACTGTTTGTTCGTTATAGCCGTTGTTTACTGCTATTTGTTTAATGATGTTTAGTTCTATCTCGAAGTTATTTTTTGTCATGGGATATACTGGCAAGATAACAACAAAAATAGCCAGATACATAAAAAAGAAAGGAATAACACCAGCTTTAAGAACTAACAACAACTTAAGCAAATATATTAAGAACAATAAAAGCCGAAAGAGAAAGCAACTACATAGTGGTGTATACAAACTAATGTGTAGTGACTGTCCGAAAACGTACATCGGTCAAACTGGCCGAAATTTTGACAAACGGATAGCAGAACACAAAAGGGCATTCAACAATAGAAAAACAGACACTTCTACATACGCACTTCACCTTCTAGATCATAATCAATCTTTCAATGAAGAGTTTCAAATTCTGCATATTCAAAATAAAGGCCTTAAGCTATCTTTTTTAGAATCTATGGAAATTAATAAACTGAAAAATACAGATATAATTCTGAATGACCAACTCGAGACAAACAGATCCCCACTCCTCAACCTCTTCAGTTGAAGACTTAAAAAGGCAAACACATTGTAAACTATATCACTTGAGAAAGGCACTCTGCCGAAACAGCTGTAGTCACTTAGTTATAATAAATTCTGTGGAAGTATAGAAAACAAACGTTTTCAGTGTTTTATTATTAGATAAAATGAACTTCCATCAAGTAACGGTCGAATCCAACAAATGTCTCATTTTTTGGTATAGGTTTCATTTGAGGGCAATTGACCATTTTTAATTACAGAGTGTTAAATTTTAAAAAGCCCCTTTTTATACCATCTGAACCGCATATGCTAGCGTAAAAAAACTTTCAGCGATTACCCATGTACAAGTGTTATTTAAAAATTTGTATAACTCACCCCCATATTTTCCCCGAAACCACCCAAAAAAAAAGGAAAATGAATAAAGAAAATATGCAAAAATTGACTCTGCGCCACCACTGTGGCTTTGGGGTGCAAAGAAAGTAAAATTTGTATAGGTCACAATATGTAGCAGATAGTGTGTTCTTTTATTTGTCATAAGTATGTTATTAATAAAATGAGTAGGTGACGAAAAAAAAAAACAAAAACTGGAGCCCGCCAAAGTATTTCTGAGGTTTGCGACGCCACTGTGCCGTAACGGTTGCTTATACGAAAAAAAAAGGACCTTATTTGTAGAGCAAATAGTGATCATTAATTATGTATAAGAGTTGTTTCAAAAAAATATATAGGCAATGAGAAAATCGTAAAAACATGCTCGCCAAACTTTTTTTCCTACCCCCTTTAAAGGAATGAAAATGAGTGTACCGGGCAAATCGTTAAGGAAAAGGTTAGTCTCATAATAAGCACCCCTTGATATACGAGAAAAAAAAATAAAACCGGACTTGTGTCGAGTTTGCTGAGTTTAACCTCTGTTTCCTACACTAATATACTAATCAAAGAAACAAAAATAAAATTTGTATATTAAGTAATGGAAAGTGATGATGACGAGGTCGTTGCTGTTGTGGCAACTCTTTTATTACTGTCCAAAAATCATAACTATAGTACATAATATTTGGTTGCAAACGAATTAAATAATCATCTTGCTAAATTTCAATCATTTTATAGAATGAGTAAGTATTCAAACATCTATACATAGTTTTATTGTGGGTTCTGGTTTAAAAAAAACCGATATTGTCTTATTATTGTCTATTCGAGTACCACTCCAGGTTACAATTGTACAACTCTTCGTTCTGCTCCACCACATAAAACAATGCAATATTAAATTCTTGAAAGAAAAATCCTCAGACACATATATAAGGGAGTGAAAGAAAATGACGTATGGCGCAGAATATATAATTTTGAACTATACGAAGCATACAACGAACCCGACGTCATAACATCCATAAAGATCGGACGTCTGCGCTGGATGGGCCATGTTGAACGAATGTTGGAGACCGAAACACCAAAACACATAATGAAGCAAACACCAGTAGAGAGAAGGTCAAAGGGAAGACCCAAACTTAGATACATGGAACAAGTGGAACAAGATCTGAAAACACTTGAGATTACCCACTGAAAGAACAAAGCAAGGAACAGAACAGAATGACGGAAAATCCTAGAACAAGCCAGGACCTAAAAAGGGTTGTCGAGCTACTGATGATGATCAGTCTAGAACCGAACTCTCTATTTATGGCCGGTGCGGATCGAAGAAAGATCTTCCATCGTTTGTCGGTAAATGAACACGGTTCAAAGGAGGTCACAAGCTGATACAGACTAGGTAAATACCGCTTCACCCCTTTCGCCTCAGTCACAGAAGCATCAAAGTATAAAAGTGATAATGGCACGAGAAAAAATAGAGGACTCCTATACAAAATTGGTTTGTACTGTACAATACACTATACTACATTTACAATCAAGATGCACTAGAAGTAAACAAACCAAGCCACATTAACTGTTAAAAGGAGCACTCCTGAATCATGATTTACAATGTTTATACATTGTAAATCCCCAATGATGAAAAAGTTTATACATTGTAAATCATGATTCAGAAGTACTCCTTGTAACAGTTAATGTGGCTTGGTTTGTTTACTTCTAGTGCATCTTGACTGTAAATGTAGTGGCTTGTTCAATTGAAACTTTTCAGTTTCGTATTTGATCCAGAAAAAATTTATCGATAAACATATCTACAACTAATGACTACTATACAGGGTGTTTCATTAATAATTGTCCATATAGTAACTGGAGAAACCTTAGCACAAAATACGAAGATTTAACCTAAAACACTTAAATAAAATGTGGTTAGGGTGTTTTATCTAAAAATCTAAAAACTATTTTTGCTCAGCATTTTAAAACTATTCGACATATCCTTTTCATACTTGGCATAAAGTGCGACTACTATACACCCTACTAAATTATGATAAACAAACGTTTCTAGCTACTACCAGAGGCGTACGGCAGGAGATAGTAAATGGTGGACCCTTCTCAAATTCTACGCCACTAGAGGAATTACTATTTTAGTGCCATTTTTAGATTCTCCAATTCTTTCTACGTAAATAATATACTCTTCATTGGTAACGATAAAGTCATTAGTTTTAGAGATATTTGAAGTTAAATATGAAATGGCACAGTTATTTTGATTAGTTTTTGGTATGATTCATATGTAGTGTGACCAACTAGCCCGAAAAATCCGGGACATGGCCCGAATTACGAAGTCGTGTCCCGGCGTCCCGGACAAGGCTTCCGGGCCATCCGAATTTTCAACGTTTTGGTAAAATTCTATTTTGAAATTTTGAATACGCTATTCTTCTAATTCACATCAAAAAGAATTGGTGGGACGAAAAAAATCGACAATTTCTAGAGTTTCATTCTAATACCATACCACATCGAAAACGCATGCATTTTATATCGGTGGACTTTTTTTCGTTTCTGTATTTTAATTATCGTCCTTTGAAAAAAAAATGGCCCGATTTTCATTGAAAAGTCCCGGATTTCAGGTATTTTTTTCAGCCTTGTCCCGGATTCGACCGAAATGGAGTTGGTCACACTATTCATATGATTAAAATTTAAAAATAATATGTACCCAGCCAGTACTTTAAAACTATTTGGCGTATCCTTATTATACTTGGCAGATAGTATAGGTACTGTACACTAGTGCACACCCTACCAAATTACGATAAATCAACGTTTCTAGCTACTACCAGAGGCGTACGACAGGAGATAGTGATTGGTTGCCCCTTCCCAATTGCTACGCCACTGAGGAAATTGCTATTTTAGTGTAATTTTTGATTTTTCAAAACTCTATGTAAATAATATACTCTTCATTCGTAACGATAAAATGATTAGTTTTCGAGATATTTGAAATTAAAAATGAAGCGACACAATACATTAATCAAAATAACCGTTTCGTTTCATTTTTAACTTCAAAGATCTCGAAAACTAATGACTTTATCGTTACGAATAAAGAGTATATTATTTTCATAGAAAGTATGGGAAAATCCAAAAATTGAACTAAAATAGCAATTCCGCCAGTGGCGTAGAATTTGCAAAGGGTCAACCATTCACTTTCCCCCGTCGTACGCCTCTGGTAATAGACAGACATGTCTTTTTAACATAATTTAGTAGTTTGTGCAGTACCTATATTTCCTGCCAAGTATGAAAAGGATACGTCGAATAGTTTTAAAATGCTGAGCAAAAATAGTTTTTAAATTTTTAGATAAAACACCCTGTAACTCAGTAAGGAATAGTGTTGCCAGGTCCGATTTGTTTTTGATCGGTACATAAGCAAAAACAAATCGGGATTTAGTTTTGTAGATCGGGACAAATAAACAACAATAGCCCAGTAAATGACCGTTTTGGAGTGTAATTTCCAGAGTCAACTCCGAATTGCGTGAAAATCTAGTTTAAGGTTCTACACGGTTCTACTTACTGTCTACTTCAAACTTGAACTTGTACCGTTGGTTGCTTTTACTTGGGGTTGCGGCAGTTACAGTTACCCCTTCTCGGAGGTAAAAAACGCGCGCTTAGATAAGTCCCAAAATGGATCGACTGACTAACTCTAAAAAACTTTTGTTTTATATAATTTTTAAACTAAGTCAATACTTTTCGAGTAATTTTATCGAAAAAAATATTCTTAGCAAAAATGTAGCTTTTAAAAAAGCAAAAAAATTGTATGTTCAAAAAGTCTATAAAACCAGCAAAAGTAAAGTTGTAGCTCATCAAAAATACGTTCTTAATCGTAAAATTCCGAATCGAATATTTCAACTTAAAATAACCAAAAAATTAAGCAATTTTCGGGCAAAACCTGTTAAAATATTTTAAATTGTTTAAAAAAAATCTTTAATTTTGTTTTATATAAAAGTCTCTAGCATTAAAAGTAAGTGAGTTACCCTCAAAATAAAGTTGGCTCCTTTTTTGGTAAAAAAAATTGTGAAAATCTCCCTCCTACTATTTGGCATCGTAAATAAAATTAATCGTTACCGCTTTACCATTTACTTTATATGTGTATTGTTTATACGATCTGTAAGGTTTACCGGTTGGAAGTGCTTAGTTTTGAAAAACATTGGTTTTATAGTAAAAAAACAACAATTTTCCTAAAATATTGGAAAATGTCCATTTTTTCAAAATAACTCAAAAAGTATTAGGGATACTTTTCTCAAGGAGAAAAAAGTAGGTAGGTTTTGCTTTTATAAATATGATAGATTCATTTTGTTTTTCTGTTAGACAAAAATTGGTTCAAATATATCATATTCAGTTCATATTTTGCTTATACTCTTGATTAGTGACTCGTTCAGGCTCTTTCAATTACGTAAAAAATATATAAGTAAAGTAAATTGTTTGTAAAGCGGCAACGATTAATTTTATTTTGGGTTGCTAAGTAGAGGGAGATTTTCACGATTTTTTTACCGAAAAAAAGGAGTCAACTTGATTTTGACCCTAATTCGCTTAGTTTTGATGCTAGAAACTTTTTAAAAAAATAAAAATAAAGCTTTATTAAAAAATTAATTGGTTTTTCCCGAAAATTGCTTCATTTCTTGGTTATTTCACGTTCAAATATTTGATTTGGAATCTGACGAATAAGAACGTATTTTTCATGAGCTACAACTTTGCTTTTGCTGGGTCTATAGACTTTAAGAGTTTTAAGAGTTCACAATATTTTTCATTTTTTTTATATTATGCATTATGCTACATTTTTGCTAAAAATATTTTTTTCGATCAAATACTTACTTTTTGAGTTATTTGTGAAAATTGCCTGAAAACGTGATTTTTTGTTGAAAAATAAATATTTTCAATCGATAATAACTCGAAAAGTATTAACTAAGTTAAAATTCTATGGAACTAAAATTGCTTAGAATTAGTCAATTTATCCATCTCCGGACTTATTTTAAACGAGCGGTTTTTCACCCCCAACTAGGGGTGAAGTAACCAACGGCACAAGCCGTCCAAATTTTCATGCAATTCGGAGTTGATCCTGGAAATTACACGGTATCGCCGTATTTCCCGTTCATTTACTGGACTACAAGGTGTTTCTATAATCTGTATTTAATCCTACATAATAATAATAATCAGACGAAATTAAAGAAAAATCGTAGATTAAGTAAATTAGTTATTTTTTATTAAAATTATATTTTTCATTTGATTTTTTCGCTTTTAGGCGTGCCTTGTTTTTATAACGTAGTTATAAAATTCACTGCAAGTCCTCCTGACATTAGTTTTCGTGGGTGAAAGTCGGGACATTTAGTGTCCCGATGTCCCGATTAGGTACAAATCGGTACGCATCCTCAGACCCTGAAAATCGGGACGTCCCGCGCAAATCGGGACACCTGGTAACGCTAGTAAGGAACCACATTTTATTTAAGTGTTTTAAGTTAAATCTTCGTATTTTTTGCTAAGGTTTCTCTAGTTACTATATGGATAATTATTAATGAAACATTCTGTATTTAAGCATATATTCCATTGTTCCACCAACCGATTTTACCTTCCACCAACCTGTTTAAGAATTTTTCTGGCTGTAGGTCGAAGAATTCTTTAACGGCATTTTGTATTTCTTCGTCCATCTGAAAACTACTCTCTTTTAACGCCTTTTTTAACGGCCCAAAGATGTGAAAATCATAGAGCGATAAATCGGAACTATAGCGTGGATAATCTAATATCCTCTATTTCTTCAGTTGTAGATTTTTTCACTTCTTCGGCTACATAAAGCAGAGCATTGTCGTGCAGATTAATGACAAGCTTTTCTGGACGTTTTGGTGATAATGCTTGATAAACCAAGTTTAAAGTTTCCCTATAAAGATTTTCGTTAATATAGGTTACACTCTAGGTTCCGAAAACTTCATGAGCAAGGGTTCTTTTTTGGTTGAAAAAACATGTTAACATGACTTTGTCCGCAGAAGGTTGAAATGGGTATGGCCGCATGATGATTATATTTGGACGGATTGTTCAACAACGGCCATTTTGAAGTCACTATACTTTAAAATCTGCCTCTACTTCTTTTGCTTGCCCTGAGTCGCCATTCTAGAAGAAGCAGAGATCTCAAACATGATGGACTGATGATCTCAAATGAATAGCTGGCCACGGATGGATGCAAAATTAGTGATGGGAAAAACCTACCGGTTTTAACCTAAAACTGGTTTTTTTACTTCGCCATAATCGGTTTTACCGGTTGTTTTTTTGTCCCGGTTATAACCGGTTTTTTCTTTTTAAAGTAAAAACCGGTTATTAGGTTTTTACGGTGATTAGGATTAGGTTAGGTATTATTTTGGATCCCAATCATAATTATTATTCTCAAGTAATTATTCCAAACCAAACCATAATTCAATTTTTATTTTATATATACAGAAGCAAACTGAAAGTGCAAACTCACATCAGCCAGAAACAATTAAGTTTTATTATAATATTTTGTTGAAAAGTTATTTGTAATCATAATATTTACATAAGAAGTGATCTGGTTGAAGTAGACGCAAACATCATCTATTTTTCACACTTGACTCTTGACATTGAAAGTGGGTGAATTACTTTTCTGATTACCAAAAATAATGTTCTGACTATGAATATCGAATTACGGATTACGAATACGAATCTCCAAGAATTTCCCTACGTTTTCAAAACGATACACCCATACAGGAAGTATTAAAAATGAGTTAAAATGTACCTATTATACAAATATACAAACGTGTAAAAAAAATACATGATAAATTTTTTTTGATCGTAGTAAAAATAAAAGATAAATTGCATTATCCAAATTTTTTTAAGTAAAATATTTATGTTGATATTATTTTTTTTTAAATCTCATTTGAAAGAGTCTGGGAAATTTTTTATAAGTTGAAATGATTGGGTTAAATTGTATATTATTGCAATATGTATATATTAATCTTACGCTATATTATATTTAATAATAATCAATAAATATATAATAATAGTAAAATAAAAAAGAATGTGTGTGTACTTTGTACGCACGTAAGAAGATTTTCTTCTATTATATAGGTAATTTAAACGAAGTAAATATACTTAACAGGTTATTTGTATTTTATTTAAAAATTAAACTAACTTTCTTATCTACCACTTTCAAAAATTTTTTATTAAAATAACGAAAAATAAAAAAAAGTATGAATCGTCCAGGATTAGAACCCGCGACCTTCCGTGTGCTTCCGTTCTCTGTCCCACCGCTCTGCCAGCTACGCCATCGAGCCAATTGAATTGACACGTAAGTTTCGGATATAATTACACAACACGGCGACAAACTGTAAAAATGTTATGCCTACATATTTTATTATTTTACTACAGGGAAACACAAATCCAAAAACACAAGAATTATAATAAATACTACATTTCCTAAAACCACTAATATATTCTTTTAATGACTTATTTGCACGGTTACAGATATATACATACCTATCTTGAAAGATTAGCAATGAACTACATACTGTCAGAACTACATACTGTCAGTGTGCGCAGGCGCGTGGTTCATGTACAATTTTACCCTCAATCGATTCGCCGCTAAAGAAGAATATCTTCAAAAATAAATATAACAGATATCTGGAAAACAGAGATCTGGTACAGAGATCTGAAAATTCAAATACGAAGACAATGGAGAATGCAAAGTACCCAGATGATACCTATTATTATGTCTACTGGCGTCATTCCGAAGAACCTCCTCGAAAGCATAAAAAGCTGGGTCTAAATGAACATATTTACAAGACAATGCAGAAAGCTGTACTACTCGCAACGGCCAGATGTGTACGAAAATTTTTGGGAGATACACCTGCATACCAAGTCACCTAGGGCTCGATAACACGAAAAGAGTCCCACCAGAGCTCAATCCTTTTGATACCGTAGGTAACTGGGATGAGTCAATTTTCCCCTAGAGGGAGTCTGGGCCGTATGGCTAAATCTGTATAATATAATAATTAATAGAATAAAGTGTTCGAGTTTGGCAAGCGAGGCGAGAGGTCGTGTGGCAGGTGTATTGGCGATAAGGTAATTTCGAATTCGAAACCTATCACAATAAAAACACCGGTTTTTTAAAAGACCTATCGTTATCGATAATCGTTAAACTTAAAAAGCGTTCTTGTGCGAAATAAAAATAAACTTCTAAGTGTATAATAATAATATTTATATTAGTGCTGAGGTTAACATTTAATTTAAAATGGCCAGTGGCGGAACAGGAACAATCCGAAAGGAAACCTATAGAAAGAATGAAGAACTATCTGATAGTGGCGACGAAGAATCTAAGAAGAAAAAATATAAAGAAGATAAATTATATTTTGAAAAGAGTAACCTGACGAGACGAACACCGAATAAAAGCAACGACACAAATGAAGAGATGATAAAAATGATGCGGGAAGTTATGTGGAAAAATGATGAAATGATGGCAGAAATAAGAACCATACGGAAAGACCAAAAAGAAACGATGGAATATATTAAGGAGCTGAAAGAAAAAAACGAAAAATTGGAAGAAGGTTTAAAAATGGCAAACAATAGAATAGAACAATTGGAAAAAGATAGACGGAGAAATAATATAGTATTAAAAGGCCTAACACTAGATGCTACCGACGGAAAGCCTGTAAAGGAGTCAGTAGAACACTTCATAGGAAGAAATCTGAAATTAGAGGTCAGACTGAGAGGAGCGGTGAAGATCGGCGACCAAATCTTTGTAGCAGAAATGGAAAACCTAACGGATAAGATGAGTGTACTAAAAAACAAAGGAAAACTGAAAAATCTACAGGGACAAAAGGTGTATATAGAATCAGATTTAACAAGAAAGGAAAGGGAAATACAAGCAAAAATTAGGAAAATGGCAAAAGAAGAAAAAGACAAAGGTAATACTACGAAGATAGGATATATGAAACTGGAGATTAATGGAAAGGAGTGGAAATGGGACCATAATAAAGAGAAACTTATACTAACTCACAGAAATATCGGGGAAGGGACTTCAAAAAACTAAAAGAAAATAATGAGACCGGACCCACAACAATGACAACCAAGGCAATGAATGGGAAAAGCGATAGGGAAAAAGATGATGCAAAGGTAAACAAGGATGAAAATAGGAAAAAGGGGAAAGCTAGATTGCAGAAAAAAGGAGAGATAAAAATGGGAACATGGAATGTGAGAAGCATCAATGGAAAAGAGGAAGAACTGGTAGAAGATATGATAAGACAAAAAATAGAAATACTAGGAATAACAGAAACGAAGATGAAAGGAAAAGGTCTTAAGAAAATACACAAAGGATATTGGTTACTTTGGGTAGGAGCGGATACAAAAGAGAGAGCAAAAGAAGGAGTCGGGATAATAATTGCACCGAATAGACTACAACACGTTATAGAAGAAACATATGTTAACCAGAGAATATTATCGGTGAAAATTAAACTGATGGACGAAGAAATATGGACAATAATAACAGCCTACGGAGTAAATGAAGATGCAAGAAAGGAAGAGAAAGATAAATTTTTCGAGGAGCTCCAAATGCAAATTGATAATGGGGAAGAAAACATAATTGTAATGGGAGATCTAAACGGTAGAGTCGGAAACAACAACAGCGGAATAGAGGAGTGCATGGGGAAAGAAGGAGAAGAAATGCTAAACAGAAATGGTGAAAGAATAATAGAAATATGTATGGAGAATAAACTAGTTATAACAAATACAAAATTTAAACATAAAGAAGTACACAAATACACGAGAGTACAAGACAGCAGAAACGAAAAATCAATCATAGATTACTTTTTGGTAAGCAGCAACAAATGGAAAAGAGTACAGGATACGAAAGTGAAAAGAGGCTCGGAGATTGGCAGTGACCACCATCTAGTAATAATGAGAATGAGAACAACAGAGGAAAAAGAAGAAAAGAGAAGAAAGGTAGTAAATGAAAAAATAAAAAGTTACAAATTAAAAGAGGAAATATATAAGAAGAAATTCCAAGAAAAATTAGATAATACTTTGAAAGGTAGGGCAAAAAATACAAATATAGAAAAAAAATGGGAATATCTAAAAACCAGCATAATCAAAGCAGCTGAGGAAACTTGCGGGAAAGCAAAAATAGCAAACACTAACATGAGGAGAACAGAATGGTGGACGGAAGAAATACGAGAGAAAATAAAGAACAAAAAAGACAAATGGAAAAGATACCTAAGCACAAAACACCCGGAAGATTACGAAGCATATAAAGAAAAAAGGAAAGAGGTTAAAATAGCGGTGAAAGCAGGAAAGGAAAGGTCATGGGAGATATTTGGACAAAAAATGACAAAAAATTATAGGGAAAACCAAAAACTCTTCTACGGCGCATTAAAACAACTCAGACAAAAGAAAGAGCACACGATGCCGAATATAAAAGACAAGAATGGAAACGTACTAACAGAAGAAAAACAAATAATGGAAAGATGGAGAGAACATTTCAAAGAGCTAACTCATGTAGACAAGGACAACATAGGGGAGATACAAGAAAGGAATGAAGAACAACAAGTGGAATCCATAACAAGAGAGGAATTAGAGAAAGCAATAGAAAGAGTAAAACTGGGCAAAGCACCAGGCAAGGATCATATCACCCCGGAAATGATAAAATTCATGGGGACAGAGGGAATGGATAGCATGAAAGAACTAATGAATGATATCATAAATAGAGCAGAATTACCAAAGGACTGGAAGAAAGACATTATATTACCAATACACAAAAAGGGAGACAAGAGAAACTGTAATAATTACCGAGGTATCACCATATCAAGTATCCCTGGGAAGGTATTAGCAAGAATACTAGAGACAAGAATAAAAACACAAATAGAAACAACTATGGAAGACACACAGTGTGGATTCAGGAAGGACAGAAGCACGCAAGACCTAATATTCACATTAAGACAAGTAAGTGAGAAGGTAATCAAGAAAAATAGAGAGATACATATGTGCTTCATTGACCTGGAAAAGGCGTTTGACAGAATCCGAAGAAAGGACGTTTGGAAGACACTAACAGAAAGGGGAGTCGACAGACACATAATAGAAGTAATAAAGGATATGTACAAAAATAATACAAATACAGTAAGAACCATTAACGAGGAATCCAGAGAATTTTCTACAAGTCAAGGCGTCAAACAGGGATGCGTGCTGAGTCCACTGCTATTCTCAGTGGTACTGGATGAAGCGATAAAGAAAGCCAAGAGAAGAATGAGAAAACTAACATTAGGATACTGGCAAATGAAACAGACTCAACTATCGGAGCTACTATTTGCAGACGACATGGTATTGATAGCAGAAAACAGAGAAGACTTACAGAACAATCTTGAAATCCTAGAAGAAGAACTATCAAACATAAATATGAAAATTAATACAGAGAAAACAAAAACAATGATAATTTCAAATACGAGGAAGACACACGCAATAGAATTAGACGGGAAACAACTAGAGCAAGTGGAATATTTTAAATACCTAGGAGTAATAATCGAATCAAATGGTAAACAAGACATGGAAATAAACGAGAGAATGGGACGAACAGGAAGCTTATTTAACACTATGAAAACAACATTTTTTGGGAAAAAAGGGATACCGGAAAAAGTAAAAACGGC
Source organism: Diabrotica virgifera virgifera (assembly GCF_917563875.1). Lineage (NCBI taxonomy): Eukaryota > Metazoa > Arthropoda > Insecta > Coleoptera > Chrysomelidae > Diabrotica > Diabrotica virgifera. Next base: position 3,342,223 of record NC_065444.1, on the reverse strand, counting down.
AGTCGTTAAATCAGTAGTTAGACCAACAATCATGTATAGCAGCGAGACATGGACATTGACGGGGAGACAAAAATCCAGAGTCAATGCTATGGAAATGAGGTTCCTGAGGAAAATAGCAAACAGAAAAAGGACAGACAAAATACGAAACGAAACAATTAGACAAAACCTAAAACTAGAACCAATCAATGAAAAAATAGTAGAAGGACAACTTAGATGGTTCGGGCACGTGTGTAGAATGTCGAACGAGAGGCTAACAAAACGAGTGTTCGAAACGAGAGTGCAGGGGAAAAACAAAAGAGGGAGACCAAGAGTTATGTGGGTAGATGAAATCAGGAAAGAAGTCGAGAAGAAGGGATTGACATTGGAAAGTGCAAGAAACCTAGCGCAAGATCGGAAAGCATGGAGACTACAATGCCAAACTCAACTCCACCAGCCTTACACCTAAAGGTAGAAAGGCTTAGGACTAAGTAAGTAAGTAAGTAATAGAATAAAATGGTTTTATTAAAAATTGTGTTTTATTTATATTGATATTGATGTTCTTTCGATAGTACTAATTTTGATCATATTGATATCGAGTATCGAGTCGAGTGGAGTATCGCAAACTAAAGTGCATTGTAAATGTAACATTGTAACCAATTGAATTAAAAAAACCGAAAACCGGTTTTTCAAAAAACCGGTTTTTTTGGCCGGTTATAACCGCCAGGTTAAACCGTAAGCAAAAAAAACGGTATAACCGAAAACCGGTGTTTTGTCAAAAACCGCCATCCCTAATGCAAAAACAACAAACAGATATGGATGGGCACACCTAAGGCAGGCATACATGTGACGATGGATGGAATAGCTGTTGATGATGATGATGATGATGATACGTAAAATAGTAGGAATAGTAGTAAAATACAAATACAAATGATAGGAACTGATAAATGTGACGTGTACAAACATAACTAACATTTCAGAACGTTAGTTGAGTGATTACAATTGTTTCCAAGGCTAACCTGAGCAAATATATGTTTGAATTGAACAAGCTTTTACTTACTGTTATTATTAAAACGTTTGGAAGATAACCAAGTTGATACAGACCCTGCTCAACTGAATTTATTTCATAGTTTATACACGAACTAATTATGTCAAGTATGTTTATAGAAGCAAAAACCATCAAACAGATTAAAATATTGCCAAATACATAATTAAAAAGCTCCACTGCTTTATAAAGAATAACTATTTGATTTTTTATCTTGTTGATGTTTTTCTTATTCAGGATTTGTTGTGGAAAAGTGCTTAAATATAATTCCTTAACGTACTGTGTCAGGGTTTCATAAGTCCCACAAAATATTTGTGTAATTTCACAGATTACAATTACGATGAATAAAGTGAAGGTGTATGTTAGACACCATAAGCTATATGTTAGAACCAGAATCAGTACTAGAAAAATATTCCCACGATTTTTGAAGAAAATAGTCCCTGAGGTATGATACAAAAAATGGAGAGTCACCAGAAAAACATACTTAAAGTAATGTAACCTAGTTCTTTTTGGAACAACATTTGCGTTATTTATAAAGCTTAACATTTCCATCATGTCGTTCCAACACGTTGTTTTAAAGCTTTGTTGAATTATACTAAAATATAGTGGAACCAAAAAAATGTCACTTGCTGCATAAAAAATGTTTTCTATTCTATTAGTACTATAGCGAGTGGTATCTATATAGTCGAAATAAAAACTGCAAGCACCTGTAATTCCAAAAAACAAACAAACGAATTTTTGGAAAAATCTAACTGTAAAGTTGGCATTCAAAGGGAACGCGCCTAAAAAACTTCCTATTTTGATTGTTCTTTTTAGTAAATTTATGTTTTCATTTGCAGTTAATTGTCTATTTTGGCTAAGGAACATTGTTTAACAATGCAGCGTTATAGCAACAAAAGAGATTTAATTTTATAAGTGGTAATCAATTCATTTGATGAAACAATATGGAGTTTGAATGTTTCTATTAGTATGATTAATACCATCTATCTACATTCAATATACAGGATGTTTCACGACGAGCTTACACTATCTATATATCGGAAACTACTATATTTATTAATAAAATTGGTATATGGAAACTTTTCAAAGTTAATAGCTCATCCATTTATAAACATAATGTCTTGAAAACATTAGCACATAAAGAGTAAGTAATGTACTTTCGGTAATTTACATCGAAATCGACTTTATAAATATTGATTGTTCATATCATAAATGATACGACAATTTTTTAAACTAGTCAACCCACAAATATAAACGGAAGATGACAAGAATTAAAAAGAAAAATACATGAAACAACAATGAAGTAATAGGAAAGACGAAAACAACAAAAAGAGATAAAGACTGGTACGATCTAGATCTACGAAACAGAGAGAACATTAAAAAAACTCAGCTAGAATTACATAGACAAACAACCCGCCAGAACAACACATGGAGTAATACAAAATAGCGAGAAAAAAGCCAAAAAATAACGCAACAAATAAAAGGAAGAAAAATGACTAGTTAACTGAAAACCTCAAACATACAAAAAAATTAGAGAAGCAAAAAATACGCTCAACATAATAAGAGGACTAAAAAACCAAAAGGAGAAAGAGTATTTGAAAATAAACAGATTAATGGAATATAGAAAAAAATATTACGAAAAAATGCCATTCACTACGGAGTAAATACACTGCTATGAAAAGTATAGAAGACCAATAGTAGAAGATAACAACGAAACAGAAATTGCCACAGAAGATGTACAAAAAGAAATTAAAAACCTCCGAAACGGAAAAGTAGCAAAAGAAGATAAAATAGCAATACCTATAATGCTATAATTAATAAAATACGGAGGAAGAGAATTATACAAATAAATAAACATGTTAATACAACAAATATGGACAGAAACACACCACCAGATGATTGGAATAGAGGTATTACAGAGACAGAGCCTATCTAGGAGGTATAAAAAAGGAGATCGGGATGAGTGCGAGAATTTCACAGCAATAACAAACAATAAAATTAAAAATATGAGACTTGAGTCATGCGTTAAATGAATTATGAAGATTAAAATTATCATTATAGGAGAATACCACAACGAGCTCAGACCGGGTAGATCGATATTAATAATGGCTAATTATAATTAATTAACTATCTTCTTTTCTTAAGACTGTTCCTTTTAGCACCAACTTTTTTCTTTTTCAAATATTTTGGAAGGCCTGGAAGTATATTTTTTTGAACACCATTACTCTAAAGGTACGAATCCATACAAGGGTGATCCACGCTCGGTGTAGCTGCTCAAACGGATACGGCATGAGCTCCCCTACATATAAACCGCAAACCGGTTGAATCGAAGAGGGTGAGCGCCGAGCAGCGATCACCAACGTATCCACTATTAGTCCAAGTAATGAAGCTTAAAATAGGACGAAACCTCGCAATTTTTACAGAATAGACCAATTTGCTTGAAAATTTGAGAATAAGTATTAGATAGTGCAAGGATCAAAATCTATATGAGTCAGAAAAGCGCTTTTACCATGGGGGTGGTTGCCACCCCATCTCGGGGGTGGAAATTTTTATTTTATTTTGACCACAAAAGTTGCTAAAAACATTAATTCTAAGCAAAAAACGTTCTATGCATTTTTTTGATAAAATTAATAATTTTCGATTTATTCGCTATCGAAAGTGTTAGCTTTATATCGAAAAGATCAATGTTTTTAATCAGTTTTCTGCTAATAACTCAAAAAGTTTTCGTTTTATCAAAACAACTTTCTTAACAAAAATGTACCTTTTGAAAAAATAAACAAAACAGTTTTTTTTTTAATTTTCTTTAAGACCAATAGTAATCGAGCTCTACTTTATTATATTTTAACTCTTCTTCGTCAAATGCTAAATATTGTAGTTTCAAACTCAAAAGACGGGAAAACTGTGAATTTTTCGAGGACAACTTGTTCAACTAATTTAAAGTATTTAAAAATATCTATCTACAGAAATAAAAAAAAAGTCTCTGGCTCAAAAATTAAGTGACTTATTATGAAAAGAATGTCAACCCCTATTTTTTTCAGCGAAAAAGTCATCGGAAACTTCCCCCTACTTACCACCCTAATTAAAATTAGTCGTTGACCTTATTTGGTCTTCTATATTTATGTATTATTAATAGGTTCTAGAGGTTTGACCGGCTTAAAATGATTAGTTTTTAAAAAAGTGGAGTTAAAAGCGAATAACGAATTTTTGTAGTTTGGTAAAAAATGCCCTTTTCTTCAGAATAGATAGATTATCATCAGAAATACCAAAAAATATTTAAATGTAGAATTGTAGCTTATTTAATTTCTAAGAACACCGTTAGCAAAAATTTTTTCTATGGCAAAAATTGAGTGACCTATTGACAATTAAAACTTGTAATAACATGCAAAAACCACCTTTACCAACCCTTTTACGGTCATCTCTTTTTGCGAATGGGGGTTTTAAAAGGATTTAATATTAACATCCTTATAGATCTTGTAAAAACCCACAACATTCTATTTTTCCAAACTTTACAGGATAAAAAATAAAAAGTTACGGTTAAAAAATCAATATATTTTTTTGAAAAAAAAAGAGAAATCCAATTGGAAGCATAATAATGTAAGTGAGCGGTGTTTTTAGTCATTAGCCATATTGATACTTCTTTATTTATGTATTAGTAATAGATGCCAGAAGTTTGACTGGCTTAGAATGATTAGTTTTTAAAAAACTGGAGTTAAAAACGAATAACGAATTTTTGTAGTTTGGTAAAAAATACCATTTTCTTCAGAATAGAAACATTAGCATCAGAGATACGAAAAAATGTTTAAATATGAAAATGGAGGTTATTTAATTCCCAAGAACTTTGTTTGGAAAAAAATTTCTACGGCAAAAATTGAGTGAATCATAAATGAGTGTAATATCGAAAAACATTGATTTTTTCAATATAAAACTAACACTTTCGATAGCGAATAAATCGAAAAATATTAATTTTATCAAAAAAATGTATAGAACATTTTTTGCTTAAAATTAATGCGTTTATCAACTTTTGCGGTCAAAATATAATAAAAAATTTCCACCCCCAAGATGGGGTGGCAACCACCCCCATGGTAAAAGCGCCTTTCGGCGTCATATAGATTTTGATCCTTGGACCATCCACTACTTATTCTCAAATTTTCAAGCAAATCGATCCATTCTGTAAAAATTGCGAGGTGAAAAGCTTGGGTTCCTGGACTATATGTGGAGCTGCTACTCCGAGCGCGTATTACCCTTGTATGGGTACGTACATTTAGAGGTCTTTTTCTTGGAAAAGACACCATCAATAGATTGTATACGGTACATTCCATGTCAAATCACTCAGGCAGAAATTTTGGATCTCCGATTTGTCTGAAAATTGGTATATAGCTTCTGTGGGACGTAAAAATAAGATATTTAAAGTCAAAAAATCTTCTTCTTTTTTTCTCAAAATGTTATTTTATGCGATTTTACAGTGATTTGGTGTTTATTTAAACAAATTTGCATTTTCTGTCGTAAAGTATCAATGAAAAACATAATATTTTAATAGAAAGGACTTAAAAATATCATTATATGGCATTATAATAAGTTATTTTGAATCAAAACAAGTTTTTTATCAAATTTTATAGTGTAAAAAACGTTAAAATACCGTTTTTTACATTTTCCTCCATTCCCAAAATACGTCATCATCGATTTGGCTGAAAATTTGCCCACAGATAGCCAAAAGATAGGACTTTAAGTGGTTAGAAGGATTTAAATTATATTACAATACCAAAAAAGTTACATGCAGTAATATCAGACTCAAAAGTATATATTAGTCCAGTCGGGATAGCATTTGAAATTGAATGCCGAACTGCCCAAAATTTTATTTTTCTGATCTTTAGAGGAGTCAATAGTAGCCTAAATTTAAAATCACGAATGAATTCCTCCGTTACGTTAGCCGCCATCTTGATTTTAAAGGAGAACCTATTTTGCTCAATATCTCCGCCATTTTTAACTTTTCGACAAAAATGGTAGGAACTGAAATTGTTCCAAATAAATCGTATTTACAAATATTACAATTTCTTTTTAACAATTTTTGTCGTGAGGTCGATATTTTCGAGTTAATTGTACTTACAGTAGACGCCTATATTTTTGACTATAATATTGCATGTAACTTTTTTGGTATTATAATATAATTCAAATTCTTCTCACCACTTAAAGTCCTACGTTTTGTCTATCTGTGGGAAAATTTTCAGCCAAATCGATTATGATGTATTTTGGGAATGGAGAAAAATGTAAAAAACGGTATTTTAACGTTTTCTACACTATTAAATTTGATCAAAAGCTTATTTTGAATCAAAGTAACTTGTTATAATGCCATATAATGACATATAATGACATTTTTGAGTCCCTTCTATTAAAATATTATGTTTTCCATTGATACTTTACGATAGAAAATGCAAATTTGTATAAATAAACACCAAATCACTGTAAAATCGCATAAAATAACATTTTGAGAAAAAAAGAAGAAGAAGATTTTTTGACCTTAAATATCTTATTTTTACGTCCCGCAGAAGCTATATACCAATTTTTAGACAAATCAGAGGTCCAAAATTTTTTTTGCTCCAAAATGTTTGAAATGGAATGACCCATACAGAGTGAGTTTTATGTATGGAAACACTCAATTATCTCGAAAACGGCTTAAACAATTTTTATAGATTTTAGTAGGTAGGGGTTATGTAAAGTTAATCGTTTTCGAGTAATAAACAATTTAAAACTTAAAAAAAAATCGAATAATGACGATTGTCGAGGTTTAAAAACACAAGTAAAAAATATAATTTTTGAAATTACAAACTGCCTAAATTCAAGTACAACTTTTCTTCTAATAACTTGGCCATAAGATTTCTTGGCTCATTTTATTCTAAAATATTGCTTTTTAATTTTTAATGACGTGCATATTATGAGAGGACGGGCATTAACAACTAAAAATCAATGTTTTAAAATGAAACAATCTCAAATTACTTATCGGTAGCTGATAAAATAAGGCTTGAGCTTGAATTTGGATACTTCGTACTTCGCTGTTTCAAAAATAATATTGTTAATTTGTGTTCTTGAACCTTGAAAATCGTCATTATTCGATTTTTTTCAGTTTTAAATTGTTTTTAACTCGGAAACGATTAATTTTAGAGAAAAATTACTAAAGTTCTTTTTTGTTCCCAATAATCCAAGCAACCTAAAATAGTGTTCACCCGGGCCAAAAAAATTGATTTTTATAATTTGTTTAAAATTTTTTTAAAAATAAATGTAGCAATAACTCTGAAATTATGGCATTTAGGTATAGGGAATATAACATGAAAAATAATCAGTATTTCTTAAAGACTTCAAAACACAAAAAATATATAGGGTAGGTATTCCATTTGAAATAGAAAGTTCATTAGATTTCCAGAAAAACGGAAAATACGACAACAATGTAATTAGCACCATAATAATGGCCGCATTAGAAAACCCCTATCTACCAAAATCCATAAAAATGGTGCAAGCATCTTTCGAGATAATTGAGTGTTTCCATACATAAAACTCACTTTGTATGTAAACAAACACAAACAGATATTTTTATAGGCCCTCTATTCACTGTTGCCAATTTCTAATGTTTGTTTGTCTATGGTTTGATTATATGATAAGACCTTTTTGTCTGATTTTTATTTTTAGTTCTATTTACTGAAATCCTTTTTGTTTCAGGTAACTACAAAAATCCCTGTAACAGTTTGGGTAAGTTATTATAATTTTATAAAATTGTTTATACAGAGCTCTTCAGATAAAACTTCTTCTTCTTTAAGTTCCATCTTCTATCGAAAGTTGGAAATCATCATGACAATGCGGACCCTGTTGACTGCCGCTTTAAATAGCTCTGCACTACTGCATTCGAACCATTCCCGTAAGTTCTTAAGCCAGGATGTTCTTCGTCTTCCCACATTTCGCTTTCCTCGGATTTTGCCTTGCATAATAAGTTGTAATAATGAGTATTTTTGCCCTCTCATCACATGTCCCAAGTACTCAAGTTTTCATCTTTTGATAGTTAGTATTATTTCCGGTTGATTTCCTATCCTTCTAGTTACTTCCACGTTCGACATTCTTTGAATCCATGATATTCGTAGGATTCTTCTGTAACACCAAAATTCAAAGGCGGCGAACTTATTCAAATGGACTTGTTTCAACGTCCACGCTTCCAAGCCATAAAGAAGAGTAGAGAACACGTAACATCGAAGCATCCTTAGGCGTAGTTCTAACCTTATATCCCGACAACAAAGAAACTTTTTAAGTTTAATGAATGATGCACGTGCTATTTCAATACGTGTCTTAATTTCTTTGGTTTGGTCTACATTTGATGTTATCCATGTTCCTAAGTATTTGTAGTTATCCACACTCTCAATAACAGTATCTTCAATAGTTAATTGGATGTTTACGTTTGCTGATTTAGTTATGATCATGCATTTAGTTTTCTTTAAATTCATCTTCAGTCCGTACTCATGACAGCGTTCATTAAGGCGTTGTATTACGTTCTGTAAATCATTGTTGTTATCCGTTATTATTACTGTATCGTTTGCAACACGTAAGTTGTTCCATTGATAGATATACCTTCTATTGAATTTGAGAGCGCTTCTTGAAATACCGCTTCACTGTAGACATTGAAAAGTAGTGGCGACAGCACGCAACCCTGACGGACTCCTCTCTGTATTTTGATATCTTGGGTGTCCTGGTTGTCAACTCTTACCTTGGCAGTTTGATTCCAATATATATTAGATATAATTTTCATGTCACGACTGTCAATATTTTTGCTTTTTAATATATCTACAAGCTTTTTATGTTGAATTTTATCAAATGCCTTTTTAAAGTCTACAAAACATAAGTACATATCCTGATTCATGTCCATGCATCTCTGGGTCAGCACATTCAAGCCGAACAAAGCGTCTCGTATTTCATATTCGAGAGTTTTAACAATTCTACTGTGGATTATTTTCAAAAATGTTTTAAGTGTGTGACTCATTAAAGATATTGTTCTGTGATCCGAGCAGGTTGTTGCACTTGACTTTTTGGGAATTGCTACAAAGGTCGATTGCAGCCATTGTTTGGGGATTGTGGGAGTCTGATATATTAGATTAAAGATTTCAACCATTACATCAATACCATCTTCATCAATAAGTTTTAATAATTCGATGGGCACATTATCTGGTCCAGTAACTTTACCCTCTTTCGTGTTTTTAATGGCATAGATGACTTCGTCTCTTAATATTGGTGGTCCGGTATCCTCTGTGATTTCTAATGACAGTTCTCCTCTTTCATCTTTAAAGAGTTGTTGGATGTAATTGGTCCATTGACACAATCTCTCCTTCACGTCAGTAATAATATCCCCTTTATCATTTTTAAGGGTATTCGTTCTTGTGCTTTTTCTAGAACCTGTCATTTCGTTGATTTTTTTGTGTAAATTAAAGCTGTCATACTTTTTATCCAGGTCTTCTATTTCTTTGCATCTGTCGGAGAGCCACCTCTCTTTTGCCTCTCGAATTTTCTTTCTGATGTTTCTCTGAATTTCTTTGTATTTATTCGGGTCTTTTGTTTTATGTTTTCTTCGTTCTTCCATAAGTTCAAGAATTTCTACTGTCATCCAAGATTTTGTTTTTTCTCCAAGTGGTTTGAGGGTTTCTTTTCCAACTGATACTAAGGCATGTTGAATTTTTCCCCATTTTTGGTCAACAGTCAGAGTTTCCGCACTATCTTCTTTGACTTTCCTTAAGTTCTCGTTTATTTTAAATTTCGTTTCCGCATAGGTCTTGTCTTGTTTGAGCCGCCTTGTATCCATGATTTTATTGGAGCTAGGGCTCTTTACCTTCTTTAGTTTCATTCTCATAGACAAAACAACCTTGTTGTGATCGGAGGATATGTCCGCTCCTGGATAAGTTTTAGATGATATTATAGAATTTCTATATCTTCTGTTGACGATAATATAATCTATTTGATTTCTGACTATTTTGTTGTTATTGTCAGCTGGTGACTTTCATGTATATAGTTTACGTTTAGGAAGTTTGAACAAGGTATTTGCAATTATGAGTTCCTCATTGATACAGAAATCAACAAGCCTATCGCCACGTTCATTTCTTCCCCCGAGTCCATATCGCCCCCACACAATTCGCCACTTCTGCTTGACCGGCTTTAGCGTTCAAATCGCCCATTATAATATTTATGTCATGTCTTTTAGTTAGCTTTAAGACATTGCCAATTTGTTCATAGAAGGCCTCTATGGTGTCTTCATCCTTGTCTGCAGTGGGTGGATATACTTGGATTATATTTATTTTACGATTTAAATGAGAGTCGAGAGACAGCATTAATACTCGATCAGAGTAAGGAACAAAGTTACAAACGGCTTTCCGAGTTATCCGAATTTCCAAAGTTATCACCTATAATTCCAACTCCCTGTTTGTGATTAGGGTCGTTGTTTCCGGAATAATACAGTGTTCCATTTCTGGTGTTACATTTTCCTGATCCAGGCCATTGTATATCGCTAAGGCCCAGTATGTTAATCTTCATTCTGCACATTTCCGACACAGCGTTATCGAGTTTGCCTGATTGGTATAAACTTCTTACGTTCCATGTTCCAATTTTCAATACTATAGAGTTATTCTTATTTGTTTGACAGGGATTTACCTTGATGACGACCTGAGAGGCCCTGTCGTCTAAATCTGATTGTCCTCCCCTGCCGGATCTTGGATTCCGAGCTCCATGATCATTAAGTAAATTATCAATTAGTGGGTCCATGATGATTTTTACTAAGGATAACCACGCGGATCTTTAATTGTGGTAGTCATCCCGTGGCTTTCCACATCTCAATGCCGTTGACTAATTTAGCTCTTCCGCCTTCGGAGTTAATTTCTTGACTCCAGGGCAATGAAGTGCCCTACCACGTATCGGTTCTTCCACCCGTAGCTGTTGACCAACAAGTGGGTGATTACTTATACCGGCAATCGTTCGGTTATAAATAAAAATAAAACTATCCACCTTAAATAACTTTTGAACCACTGATTTTTAGGAAAAAACGCAAAAACACGTCAAATAATACTTGAAGGGGTAGACATTATGCCATATTTAAGCTTGGCGGGAAAGGCACCCTCTCACCCCCGTATCATCCCTTATTTTTTTTAATTACTACCCCTTTTTATTTCGTATTTGGATTCTTCTCTTTGTACTGCTTTCAAAAATGTGCTTTTATAAGAAAAATAAATACAAAAGCAAGAAAACTGGATTGAATAAAGATTATTTTTTTAACAATTTTATAACATTTGGAGTGAACATTTCACTACCAAAAATTTTAACTATAATTATTATTCACAAATTTTAACAATAATATTTATTCAAGACTTCAAAATTAATTTTGAATAAATAGTGTTAAAATTTTTGGTGGTGAAATGTTCATTCTAAATGTTTGTATGTAATAAAATTGTTAAAAAAATAATTTTTTCAATCCAGTTTTAGTTGTTTTTGTAATTATTTTTCTCATAAACTAATAAATTTCGGCATCAAGTGCTGTAGATTTTTGAAATCAGTGCAAAGAGGAGAATCCAAATATAAAATAAAACAAGGGTGTAGTAGTTTTTGCGTTTTTTCTAAAAATCAGTCATTCAAAAGTTATTTAAGGTGGATAGTTTTATTTGAAGAGCACTGTATAATATTTGGTAATTACGATTAGTGACAGTTTTTATAGGGCTTTTCAACGCTTCTCATTATTTGTTTCGAGCTTTTGTCATATGTCGTATAATCAGTGTATAATATTAATATAGGATATATGACAGAAGCTCGAAACAAATAAGATGCATTGAAAAGCCCTATTAACAACAAATAATATACTTTCATATTTGTAAAAAAAATACCTGTGGCATTCTTGTAACGCTCTTTTTTGTAACAAAGCTGAATCTACAACCCTCTAATATTTTGCTAACTGCCCTAATTACGATTTTTCATTGGGTCTCTGGATATAGAGTGTTGTAGGTATTTGTAATATATTTCCAAAAATCATTCATTTTGGTGATTTTGGTGAAGAAGGAAAATTAACGATTTTCTTGATAAGTAAAAATAATCATTACTTACCATCAAGGGAAAAATTGTTCCCAAGTATATAAAAGTATTAACAGATAATGAAATTCCATCAGCTGTAACCCTCGTCGAAAATTCAATGTAATTGGCAACATATGCAAACGTTAGAACAAAGATAAAACCTATAATCCTGCCAAAGAGTTTATTAAAAATATTTACTAATTTATCAATATTTATTAGTTTTATTCGTATGTCTTTTGTATGTTCTTGCGATATTTCGAATACATTTAACCTATCAGATAAATTAATGTACGATGCACATAGAATATTTGTTACTTCATAGACTGTTACTGCAAAGCACGAGGCTCCAATAAGTGTTAACATCCATAGTAAGCAACTTAGAGTAAGTCCCAGGCTTATTGTGCGCCCCTTCAAAAAGAACACTGATGCGCAGACAAACCAAAAAGTGTTAACCATAAAGAGAACCAGCTTTACAGTATATGAAACTAAATTCTTATCCTCTTCTATGCGACATTCTAACATTTTGATTTGCTGAAATAGGTTGGCCCATTGTTTACTTTTAAAGCTATTTTGCACCGAGAAGAAGTAAAGGATTACCATGCTGCAGTGGCATAAAACGTATAAAGATATTTGTACTACATTCATATGCAATGCTTGTATTCTGTCTAATGTTTCGAAATACATAAACACGCAAGTTATCAAACCGAAAATTATATATACCACTTTTTGAAAATATCCAATAGACTTAGACTGGACGGGAAATATACCCAATATTTTTCCAAATTTAAACATTAGTTTAAGAATAATTAGGTGTATATTTGATTTGGTATGTTTTATGGGTAACATTTTAACCATATTGATAAAAATAGTTCCTCCCCTATAATGCAAATGTATGTAACTGTCCAATGAATGTAACTTTTAAAAGAATGCTGTAATTTTTAATAATCTTAATGTATACTGTAGGTGTAAGGAGTTCTCTTTATTATGTTATTTCTTCTTTTTATTTTTGTCAATATTACTAAAAATATCAACAAAATCGCCATTGAAATAATTCAATATAAGTTTAAATTTCTATATTTATAATATATTCCCAATCAATTATCAATTATCTTGATAAAGAGACTCACTCTGGAAGAGACTAGAATGTCAACAATAGATCAAATATTTACAATCTGACAAACATTAGAAAAAAACTGCAAATTAAACCAAATGTACACCAAATTTTTGTAGATTTCCAGCAAGCATATGATTCGATAAAAAGAAGCAAATCATGGTTAGCAATGCTAGAAATGGGAATACCAAGAAAATTAGTGGAGCTAAACCAAAGGTGCGTGAGAGACCCATATGCATAGGTAAAGATATGAAACTAAACATCGATGCCATTTAGTATAAAATCAGGACCTAGACAAGAAGACCCTTATAAAACTGTTGCTATTCAATTTGGTCTTAGATTATGCAATAAGTATAATATCATCTGAGCTGACAAAGGGGTTTGCGAATCGAGGGTCAAAACTATTGATAGCGTGTGCTGATGATCTAGATGTTGCTCCTTCTACAAGAAACGTGAGAGTTATTTTCACAACTCGGGAAGGAAACTGGGGCCTTCGAATAAATAAAGGGAAGACGAAATACATGCTAGTAACCAAAAATCCAAGACCAAGAGTTAGGCAGAACATAACTATTAATGATCACAACTTTGAAATAGTAAAATAGTTTAAATATCTGGGGATGGTAATCACAGATAAAACCCACATAGATAAAGAAGTTTCAACAAGGGTAACTAAGGATAGTAGAGCATTATACTCCCTATCAACATTATTATATTAAGATCTAAACTGTTAAAAAGAAAATCGAAAACAATTATTCGCCCACATGTTACATATGGATGTAAAACATGGACTCTACATCAGCTGAAAATAAATAAGCTGCTGGTATTTGAAAGGAAGGTTCTCAGAATGATATTTGGTCCTCAAAGAGATGATGGAGAGTTATACTGGATGCTGCGAAGACTCACCACGAGTTGTAAAGCCAGTCGAGAAGGAAAAAAATTATAATGGGGAGATCGTACGAAGAAAAGTTTATAGAAAACTTTTAAGACTTACCAGTAGTGTCAAACCGAATGCAAGATAAGAAGTAACCCCTAGCAGGATATCAAGACCACTCTCAAACATATCCAGCAAATAATGGAAAATGCTAATTATCGTTTTAAACGATAAAAATACGATAAAAAATATCATCATTCTCTTTGCCTTATCCCTATGCGGGGTCGGCTTCCCTAATTGCATTTCTCCACACAATTCTAACTTCGGCCATATCAATGTTAATCCCTTTTACCAACATGTCCTGCCTTATCGTCTCCCCCCAGGTCTTCTTTGGTCTTCCTCTCCTACTCCTTCCAGGAATCTGCACTTCAGCTATTCTTCGTATTGGGTGGTTAACGTCTCGACGTTGAACATGACCAAACCATCTTAACCTATGCTCTCTCATTTTGGCATCAATTGGTGCCACACCTAGACTTCCCCGAATATACTCATTTCTAATTTTATCCTTCTTTGTCACTCCACTCATCCATCTAAGCATTCTCATTTCCGCCACATGCATTCGCTGTTCCTCTTTCTTTTTCACTGCCCAACATTTAGTTCCGTACATCATAGCTGGTCTTATGGCTGTTTTATAGAATTTTCCCTTCAGCTTCATTGGAATTTTTCTGTCACACAACACACCACTCGCTTCTTTCCACTTCATCCATCCAGCCCTAATTCTACTGCATACATCTCCATCTATTTCTCCACTAATCTGTAATACCGATCCTAGGTACTTAAAACTATTGCTTTTTACAATCATTTCACCATCCAAAGATACCATTTTATTTATAGTAGCTCCATCTTTAAATGAACATTCCAAATACTCTGTTTTTGTCCTACTAAGTTTTAACTCTTTTTCCTCCAGAGCTTGTCTCCACTGTTCCAGTTTTTGTTCTAAGTCTCTTTCACTATTTCCTACTAACACGACATCATCAGCATACATTAAGCACCATGGAATGTTACCCTGTATTTTCGCTGTTATCTGGTCCAAAACTAATGAGAATAAATACGGACTAAGCACAGAACCTTGATGCAATCCTACTTTCACATGAAATTTATCAGTCTCTCCCACACCTGTCCTAACACTAGTCGTTACTCCCTCATACATATCCCTCACAATCTTTACATATTCACCAGGGACTCCTTTCTTATTGAGTGCCCACCACAAAATCTCTCGAGGAACTCTATCATATGCTTTCTCAAGATCAATGAATACCATATGAGCGTTTGTTCTACGATATACGATAAAAAATATCATTGTACCAAATACTTTGTTAAACAAAATTACTATTTCATCCATCTCAACAAGGTTTTGCCTGGCTGCTTTAATAATTTCCGAAATACTTTTCCCTCTGTTTAAAAAAGATCCTTGAATACTCTTGTGGCCATCTTCCAATATATCGGTTATTGTCCTTACTAGTGTAACATATTTTATAGGGATGTTTGTACGAAAATTATATTTCTGAACATGAAAGATATCATTGAGCTAATAGAAAAATGAGGAATGTCACAAAATAGATCAAAATCATAGCGTTACTTCCAGAACAGATGATGAGGAACAGAAGTCTCTTGGTTTTGTACAAAACTTTAGAGGAACTGCATTTAAACCTTCTTTCCAAATCTAAGAGTTTGTTAATAAACGTTTCCAAAAGCGCCTTTTTAAAGTGTAGTCTACACATACTGAGGTACAATATTCCTTGCATAAAATCATTCAGTACATAGAAAAATATATCCACAACTGTCATTGTATGATCTTTGTAAATTAAATATAGAACAATCAGATATCGTGTGCGAATACACATGTACCCGTCACTTTTTGCGTCTTAAACTCGTTCATAAGGAGAAAAAGCGTCTGTTTATTAAAAGAGGTGGAATCGTAGAGCTTCGCGGTACTATTTTTGTTGAGCTAGTCGTTCTGACTGAGAGAATAGCATTTGTACCTAATGTTTTGAGAATCAAAATGAGAGAGAGAGAGAGAGATTTGTATTTGTTCACTTCGAGATAAGGTCTAGATTCGCGCTATTTTGTTTGCTAACTAGTGGTTAAAACTAAAAGAGTAGATAAGAGGCTGTCCATTAATCACGTGAGGCTCGGAAGGGGGGGAGGGGTCCGTAAAAACATCACGACAAGCCAATATACTCGTGATATAGATGGTCTTAAACCACACCATGTATCACCAAGGGGGAGGGGTGGTTAAAAAATGCCAAAAAAACATCACGTGATTAATGGACGACCCCTAACCGTGTGATCTCTTCCAGGGTGAAGACCAGAGAATGAGTTTTTCGTTGGCAGTGTCTAAGCAAATGTCTGTATTCCCAATGGAGTGGGGTAGAGTCAGTAGTAGAAATTATTAATGAGGGTTGGATTAGGTGATAATTTAGGATTGATATAGTAAAAATATAATATTATGTTTCGCATTTAAAAAATTGTAGATCTCGATCCCGCGTACCAAAAAATAGTTGATTAATAGCAAGCTGAAAATTTGTAAATAGCTCAACGGTGTCTAGTCTGACAAACTTTGATGTATAGGAATACTGGAACAGGGGAAGTTTTAATTGTGGAACAGTTTAAAAATTTGGAACGTCAGATTACGAAATCGTCCCATGTATTTTGTCGGACAGAACATCCAATTGATTTGTTACCTTTTCATTAAACTCTCATGCAAAAATCAGACTGCTATTACTAACCAACATAATTCCTGTCATTTGGCATGTTCTTCGTGTTCCACTCATTAAAATGCCCAGTTGGTGATAAACACCAGTCTGATTTTTGCATAAGAGTTTAAGGAAATTGTAACAAATCAATTGGAATTTCTGTCCGACAAAATACATGAGACGTTTTCGTAGTCTGACGTCAGAAACCTGTAACCTGTTTCACAATTAAAACTTCCCCTGTTCCAGTGTTCTCATACATCAAAGTTTGTCCGACTAGACACCGTTAAGGTATTAACAAATTTTCAGCTTGCTATTAATCAACTTTTTTTGGTACAGCTGTTTCGGCAAAGTGCCTTTCTCAAGTGATATATTTTACAATGTGTTTGCCTTTTTAAGTCTTTAACTGAAGAGGTTGAGGAGTGGGGAGCTGTTTGTCTCGAGTTGGTCATTCAGAATTATATCTGTATTTTTCAATTTTTTAATTTCCATTGATTCTAAAAGTGATAGCTTAAGGCCTTTATTTTGAATATGTAGAATTAGAAACTCTTCATTGAAAGAATGATTATGATCTAGAAGGTGAAGTGCGTATGTAGAAGTGTCTGTTTTTCTATTGTTGAAAGCCCTTTTGTGTTCTGCTATCCGTTTGTCAAAAGTTCTACCAGTTTGACCGATGTAAGTTTTCGGACAGTCACCACAAGTTAGTTTGTACACACCACTCTGTAGTTGCTTTCTCTTTCGGCTTTTATTGTTTTTAATATGTTTGCTTAAGTTGTTGTTAGTTCTGAAAGCTGGTGTTATTCCTTTCTTTTTTATGTATCTGGCTATTTTTGTTGTTATTTTGCCAGTATATGTGAGAGAGCAGAAGGTACTGGGTTCTTTCTGTGGTGGTGGATACACTAATTTCAAGGCTTTCTTATGGAGTTTTTGGTATCCACCACCACAGAAAGAACCCAGTACCTTCTGCTCTCTCACATATACTGGCAAAATAACAACAAAAATAGCCAGATACATAAAAAAGAAAGGAATAACACCAGCTTTCAGAACTAACAACAACTTAAGCAAACATATTAAAAACAATAAAAGCCGAAAGAGAAAGCAACTACAGAGTGGTGTGTACAAACTAACTTGTGGTGACTGTCCGAAAACTTACATCGGTCAAACTGGCAGAACTTTTGACAAACGGATAGCAGAACACAAAAGGGCTTTCAACAATAGAAAAACAGACACTTCTACATACGCACTTCACCTTCTAGATCATAATCATTCTTTCAATGAAGAGTTTCAAATTCTACATATTCAAAATAAAGGCCTTAAGCTATCACTTTAAGAATCAATGGAAATTAATAAATTGAAAAATACAGATATAATTCTGAATGACCAACTCGAGACAAACAGCTCCCCACTCCTCAACCTCTTCAGTTAAAGACTTAAAAAGGCAAACACATTGTAAAATATATCACTTGAGAAAGGCACTTTGCCGAAACAGCTGTAGTAATAACATAGTTGTAATAAATTTTGTGGAAGTATAGAAAAACAAACGTTTTTCAGTGTTTTATTGTGAGATAAAATGAACTTCCATCAAGTAACGGTCGAATCCATCAACTTTTTTTGGTATGCTGGATCCAGGTCTATTAAATACTTGCCTCCTTATCATTGTTTACCTTAACTATAATGATTTTAGATTGATTCTGGTAATATAATGGAGAGGTTCTACCACAAAAAGTTTATACAAAGCTTGAAAGACTTACCAGTAGCGTCAAACCGAATGAAAGATAAGCAATAACCCCTAGCAGGATATCAAGACCACTCTCGATCATATCCAGCAAATAATGAAAAATGCTGATTATCGTTATAAATGTTAAAAATACAATAAAAAATATCATTGTACCAAATACTTTGTTAAACAATATTACTATTTGATCCATCTCAACCAGATTTTGCCTGGTTGCTGTAATAATTTCCGACATACTTTTTCTTCTGTTTAAAAATGATTCTTGAATACTCTTGTGACCATCTTCCAATACGTCGGTAATAGTCCATACTAGTATAACATATAAGGATGTTTGTACGAAGATTATATTTCTGAATATAAAAGATATCATTGGACCAATCGAAGAATGAGGAATGTCGCGAAAATAGATCAGAATCATAGCGTTAGTTCCAGAACAGATGATGATGAACAGAAATCTCTTGGTTTTGTACAAAACTCTAGAGGAACTGTATTCAAGCTTTCTCTCCAAATATAAGAGTTTGTTGACAAACGTTTCCAAAAGCGCCTTTTTAAAGTGAAGTCTACAAATACTGAGGTACAATATTCCTTGCATAACATCATTCAGAACATTCAACAATACATATATAAATGCCATTGTAGGATCTTTATGCATTGATTCAAACGTGTTAATACAAAAACCACAGGTACCAATTATCCCTGTAATTATTAATAGAGATTTTATGGTATTAATTACGAAATAATTTCCATCAATATGGCCTCCTAGTTTCAACAAACTTTTTACAAAATCCGCCATCTCAGAAGTAAAGCCGATATTTGTTTATTTAGACACAAATATATTTATTTTACTAAGTTTAGTAAAAATACTTGGTTGCCTTTCACCAGCTAGGTAAAAAGCAAAATGTCATTATTTTAATTTACTTACACAAAAATTTAGAAGGCGTAACATGTATATAATTTTATGATTAAAATGCCTTAACAATAAAAGTGATTAATAAAGTCTGGAAAAGAAGAAACTAAAAAAATATTACACCTACAAAAAATGTAAGTCTATTGTTAAACTGTATTTTAAGGTAATACTTTGACCAATATTTTGCACTTTTGAAATAACTTTGGAATAAAACACAGTTTGTAGATAACAATAGACGCAATATACATAGTCACATAGTCAATTAAGAAGTGTTACGAACATGATATCGACTTATACTTCCTTTTCATAGATTTCAAGCGAGAATTTGACAGATAAGACCCAACCTAATAGAAGATATGAGAAATCTAGATATTCCAATGAAACTTATGAAGCTTAAGAAAATGACAATTAAAGGATAGACGGTAGCAATAATAACAGATGAGGAAATCACCAAAAATATAGAAATAGCAACTGGAGTATGACAGAACGACTCTCTATCAACGTCACTATTTGATGTCGTTATTGTCAATAGCTCTTCACAATAAGAGCTATTGAAATAAAAGATACAATTATTTATAACATGAAGAGAAGTATCCATATTTCGCAAATGTGGTCTCGAGGTAACAAAGTACAATAAACTCGAAGAAGTACCACTACCACAAAGTTTTTTTTGTGGTGGAAAACTTTGTGGTACTTCTTCGAGTTTTTTGTACTTTGTTAATTATTTATAACATCGACGTTGCAACTAGTCAGGGGCGGATCCAGCATTGTTAAGAGGGGGGGCCGATTGGCTAAAATAAAAATCGGATCGAAGAACTGAAAAATAGCTGTTCAGTAATTTTTAAAAATCTATCGAATGACACCAAATACGACCCCCTACTCCAACCCCTAGAGGTGGGGTGGGGCTCAATTTAAAATCGTAAATGGATACCCCCAGTTTTTATTGCAGATTTGGATTCCTTACGTAAAAATAAGCAACTTTTATTCGAGACATTTTTTCTATTCTAGATCTAGAAATAGAATAATATAGAAATAGTCTGTCTCGAGAAATACACTTTCAAAGAAAAAACTAAAAAACACGTGTTTAATATTTTTCAAAAACCTATCGATTGACATCGTGTCGTGTTTGGTGGCATTCGATTCGATAGGATTTTGAAAAATATTTAACTTGTGTTTTTTGATTTTTCATTTGAGAATGTATTTCTATAGATATTAAACAATTTCTATAAATTACCCATGGTATCACGATAAATCGTTTTTCCGATTATAGCGCCATCTATCCAGAATTCGACAAAATGTTTCGAATAAAAGTTGCTTACTTTTACGTAAGGAATCCAAATCTGCAATTAAAACTGGAGGTCTCCATTAAATATTTTAAAGTTACCCCCATCCCACATAGGGGGTCGTATTTGGTATTATTTGATAGATTTTTAAAAATCATTGAACACATATTTTTCATTTTTCCGACCCGACGTTCATTTCGCGAAATATTCAACGGTTCCGCTACTTTTGGGTTGGGACACCCTATATATAAAATTGACGAAATAAAAATAAATATATGTAGTGAATTATCATTAAAATTTAAAAAACCTACAAAATGAGACTTTATAAGTTAACAATTTACAGTAGTTTCGGAAATGTAATAATGAATTAACCGAATGTAATTTTCAAAAAATCAAAATACTTTACTTTTTTCAAGGCAAAAAAATTCATGTCGAAATAGTTTTAATTTTATTTCGTAATGGGAAAGTACATCATGTGACACCTCATTTAAAATCGTTTGAAATACTGATTACAAACATGTATAACAAATACATGCCCAAAATTTTGGTCAAATGCTTTTTGAACGCATTAATTTTTTTTTTTTCGGATCCTCAGAAAACTTATACGAGAATCTTTGAAAAATTTAAACGCAGAATAAAATATTACATTATTACCCAGGGCCGAAAGTCCATTAGAATAAACAAAAAGTTTCGTTTGAATGAAATATTTGAAATTAACACGCTAACGTACAGAACGTCTATAGACGTTTCATTTCCATTGATGTAATGTGACACAACGTCTATAGACGTTGCATTTTCCCCTATTCTACTTTGCAAAATACAATATAGTGTCACAACAGTTGCTTATACATTTGACGCACTGTCCGTCAACGTGTTAAAAATCATACTCAATTTTCTCTTTTTTCACCCCTGTAATTTAAAATAAACATTATAGAAGTTTTCAGGGACTTTCGATCCTCGGTAATAAGGTAATCTTGCATTTTGCGTTTAAATTTTTTAAAAATACTTATTAGTTTTCTCAGGATTATAAAAAAAATGAATGCATTTAAAAAGCATTGGACCGACATTTTGCACAAGTATTGCCTATATATTTTTGTAATCAGTATCTCAAACGCTTTTAAATGAGGTGTCACATGATGTATTTTCCCATATGAAGTTTAAAATTTAATTTATTACCATAATTTTATATATGTGGATGATTGCATGCCGCGACATAAGTGACTATCTATCGTACTCGTGGAGAAATACTCACTTCTGTCCAACGTGATATAAATAAATAAACTTATATAATATACAGTGCTAGTCAAAAGTCCATACCCCCCCTCGTATCTTTTGAACGGTTATACCTATAATAGTGAAATTGGGAGGGAGGAAATAAACGGACGTAAGCTTCTTAACTAGTCATGACAGCTGACGTAATAGTGACAGATGACTTTACAGCGCCACTGTCACAGATAATTTTAAATGGGACCTTATGGCAAGTGATACCTCGTTTGAAAGGTATTGAAAATACCTATTCGGTCATACTAATTTTGTTTGAGTTCAAGCTAATTTTGATGAATAAATGAAATAAATTAATAAAAATTCAAAATTCCGCATATGGTTACTTGTCAAATATGTTGACGTTGACGTAAAAACTACTAGAGAATTAAAAAACGTCAACTTTTTTGACAAAAAAAACCATAGGCGGACATTTGAATTTTTATTAATTAAATGCGAAACTACAATATTATAAATATTTATTTAATTTATTCACCAAAATTAAAATTAACTAAAACCCAAAAAAATAGTATGACTGAATAGGTATTTTTAATACCTTTCAAACGAGGTATCACTTCCCATAAGGTCCCATTTAAAATTATCGGTCACAGTGGCTCTGTAACGTCATCTGTCACTATTACGTCACCTGTCATGACTAGTTAAGAAGCTTACGTCCGTTTATTTCCTCCCTCCAAATTTCACTATTATAGGTATAACCGTTCAAAAGATACGAGAGGGGTACGGACTTTTGACTAGCACTGTATACTTTCTATACTTTCATGCATATGACATACCTTTTTCCATAAAACTCTCGAAAGTAGAATTGGTATTTACTGCATGACTTGCATAAATCGCATGACTTGTTTTGAATGCTCTCAGAACTTAAATTTGATCCAAGATCAGTAGGTCTCATAGTATGATCTATCTGATAAGATGTACCTTGTACTTATTTATTATCATCATTACTATTAATATTATCACCCAAATTACGTTGATTTTTAAAAAATAATCAGTTATATTGCGACATTTGAATTTTTTCTTTTTAAGTTCTCGGTAGAAGCTTGTGAATCCTTTCGTTTATTTGACATCTTATAACTCTTCGTAAATCACAAACTATATTAATATAAAAAAAGAAGAATAAACTCAAAATACCATTAATCACGCTAACAATTTACAAACTAAGATCTGCACGAATCAGTATTAGAGATGTTGCTTGCATCGAGACCCAAAATGCACTAATTACTAATAATTAATAAGTGTCTCCTTTTTTCGTGGTCAGCTATCGGCGTGTGAACATATTATTTATATTTTCGGCGAATTAATATAGTTTTTGCTAGGCGCGCAATTTTCGAGAGATTTTCGGCGAATCTGTTATGTATCTGCAAACGATTTTATAATTGTACCTGGAGAGTGGAGATGCTTATGTTGCGTTCACAGTATATAGGATTACATATTTTTTAAATATGCTTATTGTGATCATTTTTAATTCTTAATTTATAAGGATTATAAATTACTCATTTCCAAATACACTGGCGTCACTGGCCCGTTTTAGCCAAGTCCCATACTAATAAAATATATTTATATGTAATTCATAATATAATATTGTAATTTTGACATGTATAATTAATTATCTATTTGAAAAAATAAATAAATGTTCTTGTAATCTTTATATTATAATTAAAAAAACATAAATCACTTGGGTTGAGAGGGGGGGCCAATCGCCCCCATCGCCCCCCCCCCCTGGATCCGCCACTGCAACTAGTGGTGTACGCTCACGACATAGTACCAGAATAGTACTGATCAGCAGAAACTTACAACAGTTTAAGGAAGAATTTGCGAAGTTGTACAAGAAAGCATACAAAAGAGGTTTGGCAATAAATCAAACTAAAACAAAATACCTAATATGCTCACGAAAAAATACAGTTAATGTGACAAGGTTAAATATTGGCAAATAGGAGTTTGACATGGGAGAACACTTTAAGTATCTTGGAGTCTTAGTTAATGGAACTGATAATAAAAGCATATTAATCAATGAAAGGATCTTGCCAAGAAACGGAACCTACTGGAAATACAACAACGTCCTTAAAGAGAAGAAGCTTACTCAGAATACTAAACTGAAAATTTATAGAGCAGCAATTAAACCAGTAATCACATATGATGCTGAAGTAATGTGGTTGACATAGAAAGATGAGAAAGGATTGAGGAACCTAGAGAGAAAAATCAAGCGGAGAATAGCAGACCCACTAAATTTAGGTAATAACGAATTTAGAAAACTGAAGAACTATGAAGTAAGAGAACTTTTGAAAGGAAAAGATTTCGTCAGATTTACAAAGGCATAGAAATTGAGATAAATGAGACATATAGAAAGGAGAAATCCAGTAACAGTTATCAAGAAAATTACCAAATGGAGACCAGTATCAGGCAGACCATGAGGAAGACATGTTAATGCGGACTGATTCTGCTCGACAAATGAATCGGAAGAGCCCAAAGAGGGCGGCAATCATTCCGCTATTAGTGTAGATGCCATGATAATATACTTACCGTAGGTAGCAAATACTCAACTAAAGTAAACAATTTTACACTGAGATCTTTATCTTCGGAACGTACTGGGTGCAACAGTATGTTCAAGCAAGAAACTATAGTAACAAAAGACGAAATCATCAGCAGTAGTACGAATTTTCCTATTCCTGCATCAAAATAATAGCTAGCAAGATGTAACTTGTTAAGCATTTTTCCCACAGATTTCATCTTCTTTCGAAGAAGATAACTATTGGTGTTGTTAAGAAAGGACCGTTCTATAATGTTTTCCACTGCACAGTACTTTGAAACAAAATAACAGCTAGTCTCTCTCGTAAACCAAGTGGTAACCAACATTTCAGCAAAAAGCTGTATCAAAAATATAACAGACAACAGATCCAGCGGGTTGTGTAAATTATACCTCACAAATGTCATAATTGCGTGTGCTACGAAAGCTGTGGTGAAAAATAAACCTTGTATTAACGCTCCCCTGGTCGAGTAAATTCCTGCATATAGTTTCTTATCTAAACTTTCAATTGTACTTAAAAAATTAGTCCAACACAAACCATCTTTGAGAATTCCAATCGTGCAGGTATATTGAACAACTAAACCTAAGATGAGCACTGTTCCAAGCATGAAAGTGTGTGACAAATCAATACTATGCATTTTAATCTGTGGTATCGTCTTTAATGGTAATGTTGCTATCACAGCTAGATTAAGAATACACAATAAAAGCAGTTGGATATATTTGGTGATCTTTTTAGACAACAAAGGAAAGACTCCAAAATATGCAGAAATAAAATACATGTGTCTTAGTAGATAAGAGTCGTTTTTTGTACGTTCAAGTTTAACTTTAGATATCATGTCTTGGTCTTAGTACTAGTCTTTTCGTATATTGATGTAAGTCTAGTACACTAGTTCATAGTTTTTAATTTACTAACAGTTAACACATTATTTATTCATTTCTATTCAATTTTCTTTAAATTGTTTGTTATATAGTTATTAGGAAATGAAAAATCCACACTATCCGTTCAAAGACAATATTTTCTTGACTGAACTTTTTCATTACTTTATGAGAGAGTAAAAATACCTAAGAATGCATCGTAACATATTAAATACATCGGTAGATATTGACTGGTTTCTGACTGAACAATAAAACACTGAAAACGTTTGTTTTCTATACTTCCACAAAATTTATTATAACTATGTCACTACAGCTGTTTCGGCAGAGTGCCTTTCTCAAGTGATTTAGTTTACAATGTGTTTGCATTTTTAAGGTCTTTAACTGAAGAGGTTGAGGAGTGGGGAGTTGTTTGTCTCGAGTTGGTCATTCAGAATTATATCTGTATTTTTTAATTGATTAATTTCTATATATTCTAGTAAAGATAGCTTAAGGCCTTTATTTTGAATATGCAGAATTTGAAACTCTTCATTAAAAGAATGATTATGATCTAGAAGGTGAAGTGCGTATGTAGAAGTTTCTGATTTTCTATTGTTGAAAGCCCTTTTGTGTTCTGCTATCCGGTTGTCAAAGGTTCTGCCAGTTTGACCGATGTAAGTTTTCGGACAGTCACCACAAGTTAGTTTGTAGACACCACTCTGTAGTTGTTTTCTCTTTCGGCTCTTATTGTTTTTAATATATTTGCATAAGTTGTTATTAGTTATGAAAGCTGGTGTTATTCATTTCTTTTTTATGTATCTGGCTATTTTTGTTGTTATCTTGCCAGTATATGTGATAGAGCAGAAGGTACTGGGTTCTTTCTGTG
Source organism: Diabrotica virgifera virgifera (assembly GCF_917563875.1). NCBI lineage: Eukaryota > Metazoa > Arthropoda > Insecta > Coleoptera > Chrysomelidae > Diabrotica > Diabrotica virgifera. The sequence goes on along the minus strand of NC_065444.1, from coordinate 3,315,926 downwards.
GTGGTGGATAGACTAATTTCAGGGCTTTCTTATGGAGTTTTTGGTTTAAAATTTTGTTAATTGTTTGTTCGTTATAGCCATTGCTTACTGCTATATGTTTAATGATGTTCAATTCTATTTCGAAATTATTTTTTGACATGGGAATTTCTGTCAGTCTATGTATCATGCTAAGGTAGGCTGCTAATTTGTGTTGTGTAGGATGGGATGATGAATTGTGTATATTTGTGTCAGCATGGGTAGGTTTATGATATATGGAGAATTCATGTTTGTTGTGTAGTCTGGTAATTGTTACATCTAGAAAGTGTATGGACTTATTCTGTTCGGTTTCTCGGTTTCTATTGTGGATGACATACTAGTATGTTTTACAACATTCAACTTGACCAATTTCTATCATACATTAATTCCCTTCATAGTAATATTGAGTTTACAATAGAAACCGAACATAATGGTAGTGTATGGACTTATTCTGTTCGGTTTCTATTGTAAACTCAATATTACTATGAAGTGAATTAATGTGTGATAGAAGTTGGTCAAGTTGCCTGTTGTAAAACATACTAGTATGTCATCCACAATAGAAACCGAGAAACCGAACAGAATAAGTCCATACACTTTCTAGATGTAAAAAATTACCAGACTACACAACAAACATGAATTCTCCGTATATCATAAACCTACCCATACTGACACAACTATACACAATTCATCATCCCCTCCTACACAACACAAATTAACCGCCTACCATAGCATGATACATAGACTGACAGAAATTCCCATGTCAAAAAATAATTTCGAAATAGAACTGAACATCATTAAACAAATAGCAGTAAACAATGGCTATAACGAACAAACAATTAACAAAATTTTAAACCAAAAACTCCATAAGAAAGCCCTGAAATTAGTCTATCCACCATCACAGAAAGAACCCAGTACCTTCTGCTCTATCACATATACTGGCAAGATAACAACAAAAATAGCAAGATACATAAAAAAGAAAGGAATAACACCAGCTTTCAGAACTAACAACAACTTAAGCAGATATATTAAGAACAATAAGAGCCGAAAGAGAACACAATTACAGAGTGGTGTTTACAAACTAACTTGTGGTGACTGTCCGAAAACTTACATCGGTCAAACTGGCAGAACCTTTGACAAACGGATAGCAGAACACAAAAGGGCTTTCAACAATAGGAAAACAGACACTTCTACATATGCACTTCACCTTCTAGATCATAATCATTCTTGTAATGAAGAGTTTCAAATTCTGCATATTCAAAATAAAGGCTTTAAGCTATCTTTACTAGAATCTACGGAAATTAATAAATTGAAAAATACAGATATAATTCTGAATGACCAACTCGAAACAAACAGCTCCCCACTCCTCAACCTCTTCAGTTAGAGACCTTCAAAAGGCAAACACATTGTAAACTAAATCACTTGAGAAAGGCACTCTGCCGAAACAGTTGTAGTCACATAGTTATAATAAATTTTGTGGAAGTATAGAAAACAAAAGTTTTCAGTGTTTTATTGTTATATAAAATGAACATCAAGTACCGGTCGAATCCATCAAGTATTATTTTTTTCAATTTGTCCCTATCGACCACTGGTCTTAATTTTTGTTTTATTTCTGTATTAAATTCCCCAACCAGTTCGGGTTACTTAAACGCTTTTGGTATGAGAGATGCTTTATAGGTCTGGATCCCGCGTATGAAAAAAAAGTTGATTAATAGCAAGCTGAAAATTTGTTAATAGCTTAAGGGTGTCTAGTCGGATAAACTTTGATATATGGGAAAACTGGAACATGGGCAGTTTAAATTGTGGAACAGGTTAAAAATTTGGAACGGTCAGACCACGAAAACGGAACATTTATTTTGTCCGACAGAATAGACTTAAACTCTCCGAACAGAGATTAAACTCTCATGCAAAAAACATACTGCTATTTATCAGCTGTCATAATTCCTGTCGTTTGACATATTCTACATGTTCCACTCATTAAAACGCCCATTTGGTGATAAATAGCAGTCTGATTTTGCATGAGAGTTTAATCTCTGTTCGGAGAGTTTAAGTCTGTTCTGTCGGACAAAATAAATGTGCCGCTTTCGTGGTCTGACCGTTCCAAATTTTTAACCTGTTCCACAATTAAAACTGCCCCTGTTCCAGTGTTCCCATATATCAAAGTTTATCCGACTAGACACCCTGAACTATTAACAAATTTTCAGCTTGCTATTAATCAACTTTTTTTTCATACGCGGGATCCAGACCTATTATTCTCAGTACTAGTCTTATTCCAGAGGTTCCAAGACGTCAATTGCGACGTATGCGCATGTCTGGTTGACTATGAGATAGCGTTTGGCCGAGAACAGCACGTCAAGATAATGCAAATACTAAAAAAGCAGGAAAACAACTAACATCAGAAAATAATTATAAATCTTTACTGGAATCAGACTGCAAACCTCAGAGTTGAAAGTGAACATTATGTGAAAATTATGCGTGGAGTATGTGTCTCCTCTAATTTTCAATCTCTACCCTGAAACAATATTTATCGAAGCTTTGTAGGAAACTCTAAAAGGTATTCTACTAAACAGATACCGGCTAAATAACATCAGATATGAAGACGAAACTATAGTATTTGCGAACAACCTAGAAGACCTACAGGTCCTTATAAAAAAATCACGTATTACAGTCAACAATATGGACTCAGAAGACTCACGTAAAGAAGACAAAGTTTATGATCATTAGCAAGAAAAAGATAATAAAAGGACAACTTTACGTCAACCAGCCTTCTGTAGAATCGGCACCATAATAAAAGAAGAATAGCAACCAAGTGACGTCAATGATATCGAGAAAACGTCAGTTTTTGGTTGAATATATACACGTGTTTGAACATTACGTCATATAGACGTCTTTTGTAGGAGATTTTAAATACGTAAGATTAATGACGTTAAAATACGTTTAAAAAAACGTTTTCATTTCAGACAGCCTAAGTCTGACGTCACATAATTGGGAGGAGCTTATTGACTTTGACTCCAAACGATTTCGTTTATTTATAACGTTAAATGGTCATAAGAAATTTTTTATTTATTGTTTACTTGCTTTGTTTGGCAAACTATTTAGATATTTAGTTGAAGTAACGTGTTAATTAAGAGATTTTTATTCGTTTTTAATGCAGTAACTCTTCTTGCAAACTTTTGAGGTTATGTTTTTGGTGTTTACTTTCTGTTAATGAACTAGTTATGTGTTATCGAGTCTAATTAAATTCATTTGTAGCCTTCTAAGATTGCTTTAGCAGTCTACAAGATTTAGCTATGAGATGGTGAAGAAAAATGATGCTCGCATGTACTAGGTACTGTATACAGGTATTCGGTATTCCCAACAATGAGTTGTTCATGACTCTGTTTGATGTAATGTACAGCGTTAAATTAAGATATTATGCAGGATATTTTGTTAATAAATTATTTATTAGTTTATATGTTGTTTCAGTTTTGATCCAGTAAGCATATATAAAAATTGAAATGTTGCATTGAGTGTATTGTACTTTTATGCATTTTAGAGAGTCTTCCGTTTGGTTTTACTTTTAGCCTGTGGGCTAAATTTAAAACAGTTAACTGGAAAAATAGCAATACCCACAATGCCCATATGAATAATTATTGTGTATTTTTAAAACTATAAAAGGAAAAATAAATCTAAAAAATACGTTTTTGATATCACGTATTTAAAACGTGATAAAAATTACGTCAATTATGGTGGGACAAATTCACGTGACTTTCGACGTCGAAAAAACGTGATAAACTGACGTGGTTTGGTGATAATAATGACGTCCTTTCAACGTTTTTTAAACGTTATTTGGTTGCCTGGGTTGATCGATCAACAATTATTAATGCGCGAATTGGAAAATCTAGATCCACTTTCAACTGGATGGGGGCCTTCTTCAAGAGCTATGACCTCTCTCTTGGTATAAAAATAAGAATACTGGTCTTCTCTAACGTTATCTATTGTGTTGCATCGTGGACCTTAAACGAAGATATTTGCAGAAAGTCGGAAGCATTTGAGATGTGGCTATATCGGAGAATTCTGAAAATCGCGTGGACTGACGGAGTCACTAATGTGGAGGTCCTCAGGAGAATGAAGAAGAACCGAGAGGTACTGACCACTATCAAATCTTGAAAGTTACAAGTATTCGAACACATTATCCGAAATGGGTCCAGATATGCCCTCCTACAAGCAGCAATTCCTTGCTGCAAGAAGTTGCAGGTAAACAGAACATGTCCTATTTTTCATGCAATTTTTTCTGCAATTTGGATATATTTTTAGTGACTTTTAAGGCTACACTATTTGTTTTTACTACATTGACATTCTGTCATCCTAAATTTCAAACTAAACAATTTCTTAACAAAACTAGAGGAACTTTTTACCAATTTCACGCTGCACAGATAACATTATTCTGGTGGAGAATTTTAATTGTGCAACATAGGGATTAAAAAGACTATTTTCTATTTGTATTTCTCACAACTTGTTACCTTTTATAAATGAATAATGTATTATAGGTATGGGCAAAGTTTTCAACCTAATAGAAACATCAATAATATTGAAAAATATTAAAAATATTACTGCAAGATTTTTAATTGAAAACTTATTGGTTCATTTCCCTGATAACACCTCCTTGGCTTCTCAAAATTGCAAGCCAGATGGATGCTGAAGCGAAGAAGACAAGAGGGAATTCAATAACTTACAATTCACGACCCCGTCTGTTCAGCTGGTAAATTCCAACGGAAAATGGACCTAGTTACTCAGAGGAGTAAAGACCATTATAAAAATAAAATAAGAATTCCATTTTTATTCAGTTGCAATGCGAAGGCAAAACCGTCTTATTATAGGTATACTTGCATTAGGTATTAATTGATTTTGTTTATAATACATATTATAATTTTCTCAAATTATAATCTAACATTTTTAATCTAATATCTGATAACTGTACTCAAAAAATTACATTTAATTTATAAAAACAACGTAACCTAAAATCTATGCTATTTTGTCAAAGTTTCTGTCTATTTCATGTCAGTTTATGCCATTGTTTGTACCGTGTAATCAATGTATTGCAGAAAGTTAGTTGCAACTTATTGCACAAGTTCTTGCACAAGAAATTGTGCAATTAATTGCGCAATTACTTGCATCGTGTAAAGTGGCTATTAGAAGCCATTGAGAATTACTCTGGGCTAATTAGCAAAATTCATGGAAAAGTTATTTACCAGCAATTTTATTGCTGGAATCGAATTATAAGATCCTATATATTAATAATATAGGTATGCAAAGTCCGCAGATAGTGTGCTACTTTTTTATAAACAAAATGGCGCCGACAAATCGTATTTTTTTCAATTATTGCTCTATAACTCCAAAGATTTTAACTTTACAACAAAAACACCTTAATAAAAATTCACCGCAATTAAATTCTGCATAGAGATATGTTTTTCACGATTTGCTCCGACGAAAATTTTCCTCGGAAAATGCGGGTTTTCCTAACAAAAACTCTAATTTTCAAATAAAGTTTTAGGTAAGTAATTATTAATGAATAATTAAATAACCTAGTGACATCAAAGCTTTCTTGGTATAGATTGTAATTCCAGAAGCCGGTGAAAATTAAACCAATATTTTAGCAACAATTCAATTGTTAGTTAACAAATTACGATCGCAATAATAACCAAAATAATCATGATACATTGATCAAAATTATAAAGATTATAAAGATGAGATGCTTATTTAATATTTTATCGACAAAATATAAATTTTTCTCTTTTATGCATAATATTTAAATTTTGAAAAAAATATAGTTATAACACGCTGGTCTAATTAGTTAAGTACAAAGAAAGGTTATTTACCAGCAATTTTATTGCTGGAATCGAATTATAAGATCATATATATTATTAATATAGGTATGCAAAGTCCGCATATAGTGTGCTACTTTTTTTATAAACAAAATGGCGCCGACAAATCGTATTTTTTTCAATTATTGCTCTATAACTCCGAAGATTTTAACTTTACACAAAAAACACTCAAATAAACATTCACCCCAATTTAATTCTGCATAGAGACATGTTTTTCCCGATTTGCTCCGACGAAAATTTTCCTCGGAAAATGTGGGTTTTCCCAACAAAATATCGAATTTTCAAATAAATTTTTTGAGCCAGTAATTATTTATCAATAATTATATAGCATGGTAACATAAAAGCTTTCTTGTTATAGATTATAAATTTAGAAGCCGGTGAAAATGAAACGAATATTTTAGCAACAATTCAATTGTAAATTAACAATTTACAGTCGCAATAACAACCAAAATAATCATGAGACATTGATCAAGCTTAGAAAGAATATAAAGGTGTGATGCCTATTTAATATTTTGTCGACAAAATATAAATTTTTCATTTTTTTGCATAATCTTTAAATGTTTAAAAAAAAATGTTATAAACAAATTAACATTTCTCAGAAATTGTTTATTATATTCTAATTTTAAAAAATACTTAAAATGCGTATTTCATAGGTCTTGAAAATGAATGCTTTAAAAAAATTTTCGAACCATTTGCAAAAAAGTTATGAAACAGCAAAGTAAATATACGAATTCTCCGTTGTTTATAATTTGTTTTAATTGTTTTAAAGCTTAAAAGTGAGTCTATGGTACAATCTAATTACTCACAAAGAATGTCAAAAATTAGTGCAATGGTTATATTTTAATCAAAGATTAAAAATACTTTTTTTTGTAATTTTTAGCGCGAAGTAGGCTTGATACAGAGCCGGAGATAAAATGTTCACTCGAAGCGACTGACACGCTTAAACTCGCGCGAGTTGTGTATGTGGGCGTGTAGCTACGGTGCTGTATTATTCTACTTTCGCGCGTGTAAATTACAAAAAAAAATATTTATAATCTTTAATTAAAATATAACCATTTAACTGATAATCGATTTTTTTTTATAAAAATTTAGCTTGTACTTTAAACTCACTTCTACGCTTTGAAAGAATTAAAAAATATATACAGTGAGCACGTAAAGGTTGGAATAAATTCATTTTCTCGAGAACGGACGATTTTGGAAAAAAATCCCGAAACAGGTCAATTTTTGTTTTTAAATTGTCACCTTTTGGCATATGTATCATACTAGTGACGTCATCCATCTGGGCGTGATGACGTAATCGATGATATTTTTAAATGAGAATAGGGGTCGTGTGATAGCTCATTTGAAAGGTGATTCAATTCTCTATTCAGCAATATAAACATTAATATAATTATTTATACAGGTTGTCCAAAATAATTTTTTTTTAATTAAATTTATTGACATAAAAAGAAGAATGTGTGTAATTTATTGAACTTAAAATATATTTTAGTGCTATCAGAAAACAGGAAATAATGTTTATTTGACCAATAAATATTGTTTTTTGCCTAAATTCAATATTAAAGCGCCACCCACGTTCCTCTTGACAGATTGAACATTTAATTTAAGCGAAAAGCAATTATTATTTTTCAAATAAACATTTTTTTATGTTTTCTGAGAGCAGTAAAATGTATTTTTGACTAAACACATTACATTTATTCTTCTTTTTATGCTAATAAATTAAATTAAAAAAAAACTTTTTTTGGACACCTTGTACAAATAATTATGTAAATGTTTATATTACTGAATATAGAATTAAATTACCTTTCAAATGAGCTATCACACGACCCCTATTATCATTTAAAAAAATCATCGATTACGTCATCACGCCCAGATGAATGACTTCACTAATATGATACATATGCCAAAAAGTGGCAATTTAAAAACAAAAATTGACCTGTTTCGGGATTTTTTTTTTAAATCGTCCGTTCTCGAGAAAATGAATTTATTCCAACCTTTACGTGCTCACTGTATAAATACCGTAGTAATCGTATGTTTATTTTGCTGTTTCATAACTTTTTTGCAAATGGTTGCAAAAAAGTTTTAAGGCATTCATTTTCAAGATATTTGAAATGCGCATTTTAGCTATTTCTTAAAATTATAATATAATAAAAACTTTCTGAGAAACGTTAATTTGTTTATAACTATTTTTTTTTAAACATTTAAAGATTATGCAAAAAAATAAAAAATTTATATTTTGTCGACAAAATGTTAAATAGGCATCTCATCTTTATAAGATTTCAAAGTTTGATCAGTGTATCATAATTATTTTGGTTATTATTGCGACTGTAAATTATTAATTAACAATTGAATTGTTGCTAAAATATTCGTTTAATTTTCACCAGCTTCTGGAACTTTAATCTAAACCAAGAAGGCTTTTAAGTCACGAAATTATTTAATTATTGCTAAATAATTACTTATCTAAAACTTTATTTGAAAGTTAAAGATTTTGTTGGGAAAACCCGCATTTTCCGAGGAAAATTTTCGTCGGAGCAGATCGGGAAAAACACGTCTCTATGCAGAATTTAATCACGGTGAATTTTTATTTGGATGTTTTTGTTGTAAAGTTAAAATCTTCGGAGTTATAGAGCAATAATTGAAAAAACACGATTTTCGGGCGCCATTTTGTTTATAAAAAAAGTAGCACACTATCTGAGGACTTTGCATACCTATATTATTAATAAATAGGATCTTATAATTCGATTCCAGCAATAAAATTGCTGGTAAATAACTTTTCCCAAAAATGGCCTATTCTCCGATAATCAGCCCAGACTAAATACGTATTCTAAAAAATGCTAATTCAACTAATAATCAAAGGAAAGATCGAGGAAAAGAGAGAATTAGGAGGGAAAAGACTATCGTAGCAAGAAACATCTGAATTTTGAACAGCTAATAAGAACTGCTGAAGACATTGCAATTGCAAGCGTTTGCAATTGTATTATCCACCATCCATTGAGGAGAGGGCACTTTCTCCTTCTTGTAGCGCCTATCCGTTTCAGATGTTTGCGACTATCATGGCAATCTGTACTTTGCACACTTCTGCTCTAAAAAGATTTTTAGTGGTTGTGTTGAACCACGTACGTAGATTTTTCAGCCAGGAAATCCTTCGCCTTTGTGGTCCTCGCTTTCCTTCTACTTTTCCCTATAAGAGAGCACTTTAAGAAGAAGAAAAGAACACTTACCGTAGGTAGCAAATAATCCAATGAACGAATGAACATGATGCCAAAATCAATCTTTTCGGAGTAAATCCCACACAATAATAAATTCATAGCCGAAACTATAGTCGAAAATGACGACATCATTAACAATAATATAAATTTTCCTATCCCTACGTTAAAGTAATAGCTAGCAAAATGTAAATCGTTGAGAATGTTGCTCACTGATTCTATATTCTTTCGAAAAACGCTGCGGTTAGTGTTGTTGAAGAAAGATCGTTGTATAAATCTTTCAAGTTCGCAAAACTTTGAAACAAAATAAGAGCTGGTCTCTCTGATAAACAGGGTGATAATAAACCATCCTGCAAAATTCTCTACTGCAAAAATAATGGATAACACATCAAATATGTCATATAACCGATATCTTATAAATATTGTAATTGTGTATGCTATCAAAGTTGTAGCGAATAATATATCCCATGTCCACTTTTTCCTCATTGAGTAAATTCCTGCATTTAGTCTGTTATCTAAACTTTCAGTTGTGCTCAAAAAATTTGTCCAACAAGGAGTATCCTTGAAGATTCCGTAAATACAGGTATATTGAACAAACAAATTTAAAACGAGGTTGACAGCAAGCATAAAAAGCACGAAGGGGTTACTAATAGTCATTTGAATGTGTGGTAGTATCTTTAAAGGAAAAGATATCGTAAAAGCTAGATTAAAAATGGATAATATACCCAGTTGAATGTATTTTGCGATGTTTTTAGATAATAAAGGAAAAACTCCAAAATATGCAGCGGCAAAATATATACGCTTTAGTATATAAGAGTCGTTTTTTGTACATTCGATTTTCACCTTAGAATTCATGTTTTGGCTTAATGTTAGTCATATATTAGTATTTTGATGTAAGTGTAGTGCATCAATTCATTGCATTTAATTTACTAACAGTCAACACATTATTTATTCATTTCTAATTTCTATTTTATATTGATTGCTATGTATTACGAAATGAAAGATTTGTATCAACTATCTGTCCAGTTAGAATTAAGTAAGAATAGCTATTTGTATAACAAGGGAGGAAAGTGCTACTTTTTCTCCCGAGTTCATCAATTATTCAAGGTAGGAAAAGGTACTTTACTCCCATGTCATGCATATGATTTTTTCACCTTCCTCAAATAACTTTCATTTTTAAATAATTTATTTATGTAACTAACTAACAAAATTTATTAGAGAACTAAGACTAACAGGTAGGTGCATTATAACTGTCAGCTGTCAAATATAAGTCAAATTGCTAATGTAAACATTGGTAAATCAAAATTACAATTTACTGTTTTTTACCATTCTGCAAAATACGGGATGTTATATAAATAAACGTTAAAATGTATAGACACTTACGTAATAGATAGAACGCCGACGAGGGACGCAGGTTCGCCTGTCGTTGTACAATGGTTTCTAGGGAGACTGGTCGAGAGCAAAGCACGGACAGTACACGTAAATGTCTTGGAACCAACAACAATCCATCAAACTCTCTTCTCTGTTGACTTCTTAGCCTTCTGGACACCACCGTCCGGCATAACCCAGGATCCAAAAACACCAGGACACGGCGCTTGCCCTAGTGTGTTTTTCGGACTGTTTGCTTTTGCTGCCAACACTATACATTCACTACAAACCCTGAAGAGGACAAAATCCTAAACGGGGACAATCATTGATCGCATTTCCACATAGCATTATATCTATACACGCAAATCAAACAATGATAGTAGTAGTACGTAATAGATAATAGATTATTGTATAGGGCGTTAATAAATTATTTCATCAATAACATACCATGACGTCACTTTACTTTTCCTCCCTAGGGACGAAAAGTACAACTTTGCTCCCTACAATCAAGTCAGGGAAAGTATACTTTCAGTAGAGGTAGGTGGAAATAGCTATTTGTATAAAAAGGGAGGAAAGTGCAACTTTTCCTCCCGAGAATGAAATTTACTGCCCGACGCGTAGCGGAGGGCAGTAATCATTCAAGGGAGGGAAAGGCACTTTACTTCCATGTTATACATATGGTTTTTCCACCTTCCTCAAATAATAAGTCATTTTTTCATTTTTACTTAATGTATTTATGTAACTAACCAACAAAATTTATTAGAACTAAAACTAACAAGTAGGTACAATAGAACTGTCAACTGTCAAATATAAGTCAAATTATTAATGTAAACATTGTTAAATCAAAATAACAATTTACTGTTTTTTACCATTCTGCAAAATACAGGGTGTTTTATAAATAAACGTTAGAATGTATAGATACTTACGTACCTAATAGAAAATAGATATTGTACAGGGCGTCAATAAGTTATATTTCATGAACGAAATACCATGACGTCACTTTTTCTTTTCCTCCCTAGGAACACTTTTCTCTCTTTTCCTTTTCCTCCCTAGGGGGGAAAGTACAACTTTGCTCCCTAAAATCAGGTCCGGAAAAGTATACTTTCGGTAGAGGTAGGTGGAAATAGCTATTTGTATAACAAGGGAGGAAAGTGCTACTTTTCCTCCCGAGAATGAAGTTTACTGCCCGACGCGTAGCGGAGGGCAGTATTCATTCAAGGGAGAAAAAGGCACTTTACTCCCATATTATACATTATGGTTTTTCCACCTTCCTCAAATAACAAGTCATTTTTTCATTTTTACTTAAATTATTTATGTAACTAACCAACAACATTTATTAGAACTAAAACTAACAAGTAGGTACAATATAACTGTCAACTGTCAAATATAAGTCAAATTATTAATGTAAACATTGTTAAATCAAAATAACAATTTACTGTTTTTACCATTCTGCAAAATACAGGGTGTTTTATAAATAAACGTTAAAATGTATAAATACTTACGTAATAGAAAATAGATATTGTACAGGGCGTCAATAAGTTATATTTCATAAATGAAATAACATGACACCACTTTTACTTTTCCTCCCTAGGAAGTAAAAATACTTTGCTCCCTGCAATCAGATCCGGAAAAGTATACTTTCGGTAGAGGTAGGTGAAAAAAAATATTTTCATGGCTTGAACTCTATTTGAAGTACTACATAAAGGCAATGCGACTATATTTGAGCAATATCTACAACTCCAAAGAACAAAGTATAGATGACAGACGAAACTCTAGTTAAGATAAACTTCACTAAACTCTAAAGAAAATGGCTAATAGAAAACTGTGAAGAAAATAAGACAATTAGAGGAAACACATGACAAGTTTAATCTCAATAAAAAAGTTAAAGCGACTGTATGATCGCTCTTTGTGTCTAATAAAATGGTAAGTGCACTTAATAATAAGTGTTTTCTTCATCAGCTCTAATTACAGTTTTACACTGCCTTGGCGCATGCTTAAAATTAAATTATCAATTTTGTTTTGAGGAAATCAGATCCAGTCCTATCTAAGAAGATCTGAAAGACCTTGTCTAATATGACCATTGTGCAGAGGAGCACTCCGTCTCTGAAGCATATCCCATATATGCTCGGTGGGATTAATATATGGCGATTGTGCTGGCCAAGTGCAATTATCCTCTTTATAAAACCAATCTCATATTTTTTTGCGATATATGGCCTTATTGTTATTATTATGCATATTACGCAAATCAGGACCTGCAGCAGTGGCAAATGGAAGGATAACAGGTTCTAAGATACCATCAATATATGTGTACTAATATTGGTTCAAAGTGCCTTCCTCAAAAACGAGAACAATTTGATGATGAGAAATTATTCTACCGCACGTTATAACGTGTAGACCACTCTATGGATGAACAACCTGTACATTTCTAAGTCTCTCTTGTTGATCAGGTCCTCTCCAAACTCTCACTCGTCTTAAAACATGGTAGAGACAAAACCTAGCTTCACATGTGAATAATACATAACTCCATTGACCTCCAATGAACTCCAAAAATGAGAGTCAATTGTAAACAACTCAAGTTCGGTATTTTACTGGAAAACCAAGGCGAAGCATAGGAAGGAATGGAATCTAATTCTATGTAGAACAGACCTAAATCCACCAGGGGTAGTAGAGCCAATAATGATGAGTGTGAGTAGTTTACTTACCACATTTAGGGACTCATCTATTAGATAAACAAGCTCTCTCGAAATATCACTCCCATAATCATCTGATGAGATCACGAAATTAAAATAAGAAAGTATCACCATAAAACTTGAAACTATTATGTATAACAGAAGTTTTCCCATAATGTTATTTAGATGATTAACAGTAGCGTTCAAATCTCCCAGAAGTGACTCGATTTTCACAATATGTTTCTTATATTCTGCTTCTTTACATTTGTCACTAAAAGTCATCTCAACTAAATTCTTTAGTGCGCAGTATTTCGACGAAAAAAAGACGGAAATTTCATACATGATCAAACTTGCACCAGATAAGTCAACAAAGATGACTATGATAAATGCGAAAATGATAGTATCGAATATATCGGTGAGGTTATTATTATAATGTAAGCTTGTTATATGAACTATATTACAAATTATAAAGAATATTATGACCTTTGCAGTTCTTGATGCCGAATAGCTACCAACATTGAAGTTTTGGTCTAATTTGTTGGTTACTTTAAAGAATTTCCTCCAAGCCGAATAATCTTTGATGATTCCAAGAATGCAAATATAGTGCAAGACTAGCTGCATCATGAGGCTTGCTATAGCCGTGTAATATATTGAGTCCTCCTGGTATACAATTCTCATATGTGGTACAATCCTGCTCACTGTGAGTATAATTATGAGAGCATTGATAAATGCCAATACTACCAACTGAATGTATACGACAAATTTCTTGGAAATGAATGGAAATATTCCAAAATATCCAGCTCCCAGATAGAGTAGTCGTATCGAAAAAGAATCGTTTTTCAAATTATTAGCACTTTTCACTGACGAGAACATGTTTAGTTCAAGATAGATTGGGTAACAATAGGGAAAATTAAATTTCGCTGAAATTATTTGTTATGTTTGATTGGCTACTTTTTATCAATTTAAAATTCTAACTAATATCAATTGGACCGCAGGTCATTCAATTATTTTCTCATTTACTATGTTTGCTGATATATTTGTAGCAGTTTTTCTAAAGAATAATAAAATGTATGGCTAGAAGGCATGCGATATTATAATTTAAACAGGATAAACAAGGGATTATTTTATTGATGTAAAACATAATTCAACTTTAAAATTTTTATCTTACTACCTTATGCACACGTCATTTAATTGTTGCGTTCTGCTCTTGAATGTTGTTATTGAGTTTTGTTATTTTCATACTAACCACAAGTAACTTTTCCGCAAATCGCCAGGAAATTTTGACATTCCTGTCAAAATTTCTTGAAGAAAAAGTAAGGACTTCCTTACTGTAAGGAAATGTCATTTCCTTACTGTAAGGAAATGATATTTCCGTACAGTTGTTAGTGTTCTACATAAATGATAGAAAACACATTGCTATTAAAACCTTGTAAATTACCTTAATCATTAAATTTTCTTTATCTGGAGCTGCCTGGATAAATTTTTCAATTTCTTCCTTCGTTAAAATCTTAGATTTCTTTGCCCTATAACCTTGAGCTTGCCGTTTCAATAAAGAACGAAGTTTTGAGTATGTAGATATATCTACATTGTGTTTAAGTGCAAGGGTTGACTTCAGCATTGAATAATTGGCCCATAATGTTGAAGATTTCATCTTTAAACAAAGGTCTAGGAAGTATGCCATTACAACATTTTCTGAGAAAGAACTCGTATTTTTACTCATGCGATAATCCATAAAACGTCTGTATGCATTTTCGTACTTTTCTCTTGATTTCTTTGGCAATAATTCTAATGAAGCAGTATTCACTGCCTCAACCAGCTCTGGAGGAGTCCCAGGAATGGAAATTTCATCATCACTTATCATTTTACTTTCGAAAACACCAGCAATTAAATTTATAAGCGTCAAGTTTGACAATTCAACCTCAATACGTTTCCATAGTAACCCAAGTAATTTTATTAGGAATTTCAAAGCACCATTTATTTGGGAATAAAATTATCGCGTTTTTTTTAAATCAATCAATATCTGTCGAATTTTAAACGATTTGCGGAAAAATAGTATGTTTACCTCGTAGGAAAAGCCACATTCCTGGACTCTGTGTTGCTAAGTCTCGGCTTGCGCCTCGACTTAGCAATCTTCACAGTCGTCCAGGAATGTTAAGCTTTTCCTACCGGGTAAACAATGTACTATTGATGTATTTTGGGTAGTAAACAAGACATCGGCCCTATACAACTAATTGTCAGTAATGAATCGATAACCAAAGTTAACCATTTTAAATACCTAGGATGTTGAATAAACGAGACACTAAATCCGGATGAAGAAATCAAAACTCACAGAAATTGCAAGAGGAGCATTTATGAAACTTAGATCTATTCTGAACAATTCTCAGCTGAATTTACAACTAAGAATCAAGTTGATAAAATGTTACTTATGTTTATCCTGCATTACTGTATAGATGTGAAACCTGGATCATGAAGGTTAAGAGGATCGGTACGTATTTTCGGCTGCAATGCGATTCAAATGGGGATTCATTTTTTTCGAATCCTGAGAAAACTAATAAGTATTTTTTAAAAATTTAAACGCAGAAAGAAAGATTACGTTATTAGCGAGGGCCGAAAGTCCCTGAGATATTATAATATTTATTTTAATAAGTTACAGGGGTGAAAAACTAAGAGAAAATGTAGTGTGATTTTTAATTTCAAATATCTCATTCGAAAGAAACTTCTTATATATTCTAAGGGACTTTCGGCCCTCGATAATAATTTAGTCTTTCATTTTGTGTTTAAATTTTTTAAAATATTTATTCGTTTTTTCAGGATTCGAAAAAAATGGACACCATGTCCGTGGAAATCGAACATTCGCTATTTTTGTCATACAACGCACTCATTCGAATATAATGTTATGACAAGACTCAAGACAGTGACAGGTAGAGATGTGTCCGACCCGCTATTTTGATATAGCAGTTGATTCTGCTACTGCTTTTTAACGCGTTTACGATGATAATAAAATCAATCAAAGAGTTGTTTATTAAATAGTATTGATAGTGTATTTGAAAAATAATAATTGATTTAAGGCGTGCAATTAATAAAAAGTTATTTATTGTTTATATATTATTCACGGAAAATCCAAGTATTTCAAGTCATTAAAATTCAAATAAAAGTATTATTTTATAAGAGTTTGTTCTGATAACCGTAAATAGGTACGAGTTTAGCTATAAAGTAAAGTGCCCATGGTGGCATAAAATGTAGTAAATGCTAATGCTTCAAGTACGTACTACATTTTTTAAGATTTCACTACTTAAAAAGCATTTGCTTTTCTCCGTAGTATTTGCTAGTATTTACCAGCCTACATATATAGAAGAATGTACAATGTACTACGATTTTGAAGTATGTGCTTGTTCAGTAGTATTTTGCTTCAGTTTATGTGAAGTTGGTGGGTAGACGTCTTCGGCGTAGATATTTTTATAGTGTCATAGAAAAATTTACAAAGTAAGAAGAAAATTCTTAATTTTGGGGTCATTCTTTTATCAAATAAAATTTAATAATTGTGAAGAAGATTAACAAAAATAACAATTGTTCATTTTTATCCTCGCGTAACTCTTTTATCGCTTCGGATAAGAGTCACTTATTTTTACTCATGTACAATTCTAATAATTTGGTACGTAAAAATGTGAATTCACAAATCACAAGCACATGGAAAACTAATTCCATCACGATTGGTGTAATGCAGACACGGCTGGCGCTACGCTTTGTAGTAGATACTTCTGGTCAGTAGTAGGTACTTCTGTTGTGTAGTAAGTTCTTCTCAACAAAAGCACCTACTTTTATGTAAAAGAAAGTGCTACAAAGTAGTGACTATTTGCTAAAGCAATAGCATCTACTACGTTTTATGCATTCTGCCCATTTTCTTGAGTGAATTATTAAATGTTGTCTTCATATTTTTTCTATTTCTTCGTTTTTCAGTAACACATTTCTTGTAACAACGCCCCATATTTTAATTTGCGCAAATAAAGAAATAAATAAATTCTTTATAAATTAATTGAGTAATACTACATTTATATAACGCAGTTCTTCACATGTTCAAACCTTATCTAAGCTTTCCATGGTAACAGGACATTATTAAAATAACTTTACAACTTTTTTCTTTTTAGACTATTTGTATAGTATATAAATAATGGTAACCACTGAATACATAATTAGTGAAAAAATAATCCTATCATTTATACAAGTAAAGGTTATCCAAGAACATTCAAAAACTGAACGAAACCGAAATAGCCATCTCTACCTTTCTAATGACAATGTCACTGTCAACCTAATGTTTACATCTGCAGTTTCCATACCAGTGAGAATTTTACTAGACGTAATTTGCCGTGTAAAGACAGAAAAAGTAGGGATAGCCGTAAAATATTTGCGAATTATGTACCCATAGCCTTAACATACTGAACAAATTAGAAGCCTTCGAGATGTGGTCATATCGTAGAACGCTCAGAATATCTTGGGTTCAACTCATTTCAAGCAGAGAAGTCTTAAACAGAGTAGGTCAAGGCAAAGGTGACTTAATGAAGATGATAAAAAAGAGAAAACTTGAATATCTGGTGCATATAATGAGAGGTCGCAGATACAGGATACTGTATGGAAAGATCGACGGAAAAAGAGGATAAAAAAGAGGACTTCGTCAATGGACTGGATTATCAGCAGATCAATTATTACATGCCGCGAAAGATCGAGAACGATGCAGGCAAATTGTCATGGAAGCTACCCACGCCTCAAATTTGGGCACGGTACTTAAAGAAGAAGATACTGCATACTTACATACTGAAATGATGGCATCTTCTGAGGTAAAATGTTCCGGAATTAAAATGAGCTTCCGTTTTGATTTCCAGGGCAGGACTATTTCTGGGGGAACATGAGTACAGGTTAGAAAAATTAGAAAAACTCCTTGGAATCTTCGTAATCTTACAGGTAAGTGTGTGGAGTTAGTAGATGCGATTAAACGAAGGAGAGTACAAATTGCTTGCATTCAAGAAACTAGGTGGAAAGTACAAAAGACGAAAGACGAAAAGGACCAAAGAACTATAAGTGAAGGATAAAAAGGGTGGTATGTAGTAAAAAGTAACACTAGAATAATATCAGTGGAATTTGAATTTGATAATGAAGTATTGAATATTGTGTATGTATGCTTCTCAAATAGGGCTCTTTAGGACCAGAATAGTAGAAAAAATGAATAGGAACATAAAAGAAAGTCCTAATATAATTTGGAGGAAGATGGCCAGTATCATTAGAGAAAGAAGTTTGAGAATAAAGCGAATTGGTGGTTGGTGGTGGTCAAACCAAGTACAAGAAAAAATAAAAGAGAAAAGACAAACTTACATATATAAAAAGTGGCAAGAAAATAGGTGGGACACAGATCTTCAAAACTATACAGTCGCCAAAAAGGGAGCGAAAGTAGCAGTAGCAAAAACTAAAGCAGAGGCGTATACAAATATATACGATTATCTTCCATAGTATATAAAAATAGTAGTACCAGCAATGTTCACCAAAATACCTAACGAAGAAATAATTTAAGAGTAATTGCTAGACGGATACGTAAAGAAACCGAAATATCCGATAATCAGTTTGGCTTCATGCAACAACAGATGCAATTTTCATTATAAGCAATTGATGAAAAAATACAGAAATAACGAAGCATGCTCATATGGTATTTATTTATCTTGAGAAAGCATATAATAGAGTTCCTCGAGAGATTCTGTGGTGGGTACTCAATAAGAAAGGAGTCCGCAGTAAATATTTAAAGATTTTGGGAGGAGATATGTATGAGGGAGTAACAACTAGTGTTAGGACAGGTGAGACTGACAAATTTCATGTGAAAGTAGCATTGCACGAATGCTCAGTACTTAGTCCTTATTACTTTCATTAGCGATGGATTACATAACATCGAAACTACAGGGTATAATATTCCCTGGTGCTTAATGTATGCTGATGATGTACATAGTGTTAGAAATAGTGAAAGCGACCAATTCCACTGAAGCTGAAAGGAAAATTCTATAAAACTGCTATAAGACCGGCTATGATGTACGGAACTGAATGTTGGACAGTTAAAAAGAAAGAGGAACAATGAATGTATGTGGCGGAAATGGAAATGTTTAGATGGATGAGAGAAGAATTGCCAATACGAAGAATTGCCGAATTACGGGTTCCTGAAAGGAGTAAGAGAGGAAGATCAAAGGAAACGTAGGGAGGGACGTGGTATTGCAGTCTTGGTCTTGTTCTTGCGTTTTCGCAAGACCAAGACCAAGACCGCCTAATTTGAGCAAGACCAAGACCAAGACTTAGCGTGCAAGATTTGAGCAAGAAAAAGACTAAGCCTCCAAGACTCTTGCGTCTTGCAGTTAGAACTGAGGGTCGTTTTAGGGAGTATATTAGTTCGGGTAACAATACCAAATACCACAAACATACATAGCGAATCAAAATATCTATTAAAATAATACTTGACACATTTGACAAGTACTCAGAGATCATTATTACATTGCAAAAATAAAATATGTTTACATTCTTTCCCAGCAGACGACATCTTCGCTCTGAAATTAATTGTCCAGTAGTCCAGTATTCTTGCGTTGCGACCTTGCGATGCCGACAATAATGTCGTTAAAAATCTGTAGTTGATAAAAAATATACCTATTACATCTTATCGGTATATAGAATAGTAAGACTATTATGTATATTTTTTCTGTTGATTGTGCAATGCCCTCATTCAGTTAGACAAAATTTGATGAAAGAATAGTAAACCTTCTTTTCTTTCCTTCAAAAACTATATCAACTCTAATCTCATTATTACAATGGCATACGATAAATGTAATTAGAATATAAAAATGTTTCCCTTATTCCGCGACGATGAGCTGGCCAAATACCCAAGTAGGTGGAGGCCAATAAACTAAAGAAGGAGAAGAAGAATATACCTAAATATAACCATAATCATAACTATATAATAAAACTATGTAACGCCACGGGTCGTTTGAACTATTTTATACCGCAGAAGACTTTAAATTTGTATTTCTCTATATTATTACGAGTTTTTGAAGCGTGAAATTTTGGAAATCTCATTTTTAAACAAAACTGAACATTATTATGTAATAAAGAAAGTGCAAGTTCCCTATTGGGAAGGCTGACCCCGCATAGGGTCCAAGGCAAAAAAATGGTGATGAGTTTTGTTATTTGCATATGGTTGAAATAAAGATTAATGAACTCAACAACATAATGTATAAACTGTCATTTTTCGTTAATTAATTGAATTACGGCACTTAACTGACAATATGGCTCGTAGTGTCAAAAATAGCATATTATGCACTTATTGAATAAACATTTTATTGTCTTTATCGAAAATTCAATAATTAGAGAACTAAACCTAAAGACAATAATTAATTACGTGCACCAAGTTCCTAAATTTTTCCAATGTACAATATTCGATTATACTTTCTTGTCTGCCTTGCAAGTACCCCCTCCCGTACTCCATGTGCATCTTCTCCAAGAACCGCCGCGGAAGAATCTTTATTGCCGGGTCCTGCGAGCCAAGTACTTCCCTTGTGATACTCGACACGCAAAGAACCACAAAGCACAATAGACTAGACTAGTACCAGTGGTACCGTTCGCTAACCGTACCGCGTCAAGTACCACGGGTAACAACGCGAAGTAGCATGCTTGTAATGACGGTACTAACATGTGCGCGCTGCTTAGATTTCTTTCATTAATTAGAAATCTAATTTAATCGAGAACGAATTTGGAAAGCTCGAGAAAAGTATGACAGTGTTCGAAGTGGATTTTGACTTTTTTGTGTGAAATTATTTATTGGTGATACCATGGCTGCGATTTTCGGAAGAGTACATAGCAACAAGCGAAGACACAAGTCTGGCTGTTCTATACGAATCAGGTAATGACAGTTATAATTAGAACAAAAACATATACAAACCAATCATCTAGATTTTTTACGGTGTAGATGATTTACGAATCGTTTGCAAAAACAAAAAAGCTTATGTTTATAGTAGTACCACTACTAAGATCTAAAAGACTCATTAATATTCATCTCAGCGAGGTACCATTGTTCGAGGTGTGGAATTTCATAAACAAGGGATCTAAGTACCTGCTTTATCAAATAATATATTGTTTATATAATTTCAGACATCAAACAACAGCGCCCTGCTGAGACGAATATTAACCTCTTTCTTAGATTGCTGGTACGACTATACCATTTTGTATAATGCTGCATACACAACACAATACTGCATTCACCTCCCGAATTAATTAAAAAAGAACCTTCAGATCTTATTTTTCAATTTTTATGGATCCTCTTTGCATGCTGTGTCCCATTTATTCTCATTACTTAGCTTCCCTGTGTCCTTTATACGCAATTCAACGTACATATCCCCCTTTATTAGCTCTGCGAGACCAGTAGGGCCATGGTTTGGTCCACTATTTTTCTTCATATATTATAATCATATATCTTCATATGATCAAAACCAATTCCACCATATAATGGTGTGAGGTTTAATTTAGCTTTTAACCTTATTTCTTCCATTCTCTACGATTTCGTGTCGACATCTTTGTGCATGTTCATATGACTTCTCTTCTCTCCCATATCTTTCCGATTATGTACTTCAATTCGTATCTATATTGGTCTTCATCTTGTTTGTTTTTCAATACTTTTGCTTCTCACATCACTTTCAATGTGGATTGTATTTTCAGTTCTTTCCTGATACCTGTGTTCCTTATTCTAACCATTTTGATAGCACCCTTCACTCTTTTTAAAAACTACATCTTCATAGCCTGTATCTTGTTCTCTTTTGCTGTTCCGTTAGTATCCATGATAGGCTGCCAAAAATCAAAACAGGTCTGTAAACTGCTTTGAAAACTTTCATTTTGTATCCCGTGATATTTCTTTTCTGCATGGAATTATGATGGTGATAAATAGCAGTCTGATGTTTGCATGAGAGTTTAATGAAAGGTAACAAATCAATTGAAGTTCTGTCCGACAAAATACATTGGGCTTTTTGGTAGTCTGACATGCCAAATTTTTAACTTGTTCCACAATTAAAACTTCCCCTGTTCCAGTGTTTCCATACATCAAAGTTTGTCCGACTAGACATCGTTAAGCTATTAACAAATTTTCAGCTTGCTGTTAATCAACTTTTTTTGGTACGCGGGATCCAGGTCTATTCGTGTTTATTGTATGATACAGCTGTATCTTTTTCTCTATTCTCCTGTTGATTTCTGCTTCTAAAGATCCTGCTATTTATTACTACTCCTAAATATGTAAAAGAATTTGGAAAGCTCGAGAAAAGTATGACAGTGTTTCAAGTGGATTTTGACTTTTTTGTGTGAAATTATTTATTGGTGGTACCATAGCTCCGATTTTCGGGAGAGTTCATAGCAACAAGCGAAGACACAAGTCTGGCTGTTCCATACGAATCAGGTAATGACAGTTATAATTAGAACAAAAACATATACAAAACAGTTATCCAGATTTTTTACGTGGTAGATGCTTAAAGAATCGTTTGCAAAAACAAAAAAGCCTATGTCTATAGTAGTATGTACTAGCTATCTATAATTAGATTACAGAAGAGACTCATTAATATTCAGCTCAGCTCAGTACTATTTTTCGAGGTGTGGAATTCCATAAACAAGGGATCTACCTGTTTTAGGAAATGATCCCTTGTTTATTTAATTTCACACCTCGAACAATATCACCCTGCTGAGCTGAATATTAATGAGACTCTTAGATAGCTTGTACGAATATACCACTTTGTATAATGCTTATACATACACAGCACAATACTACATTATAGACTTTTCCCTTTAACGTAAAAACCGTGCAGGTTTTGTTTCTTGATTTTGATGAATACTCTTTGCATGTATTCTTTATATGCAATTAAACATTAAACGTACATTTTCCCCCTTCATAAGCTCTGCGAGTCCAGTAGGATAATGATCCACTATCAAAAACTTTTCTACGATATAAGGTACAATCAACTTTTTAACACATTTCTTCTATTCCTTGCGGTTTCGTGTCAACATCTTTGCGGCTGTCCATGTCACTGCTCTTCTCCCCAATATCTTTCCGATTACTTCATCCCATATCTATCGTGGTCTTCTTAAATTAATCCTAATCTCAATCTGCTTGAAAACTTACACTGAAACGTGTTTCAGTGTAAGTTCAGAGACTTACCCTGAAACATGTTCTTCCTTTTTATGCATTATATATAATACAATATTACAACCCTCAGTAAGATCTACAGTCTTAGGGTGTGGTCTAGGTTTATATTGTGTGACCTCTACTTTACTATTTACACGTTTTCTTTTTCAAAACTGACTATGGATTGAACTGGTCGCAAAGGGTCTCTATTGGCTTTTTCAGCAGTATAATAGTCCTGAAAATTAAATATTACTTGATTTATATTTAAAAGACGTCTCCCCACTTTCGCTGTCAATACATAAACAAACTCGTTCCAATCAAAAGTATTACAATGGTATTACTATTACTATGACAATGACAGACCTATTAGGGTAGGTACCATAAATTTACAACCGATTTTGGTAGTATCGTAAAGTAAGGTATCAGTTTCTCTGAATGGTTAAAAAGCTATATAGGATATGAGAGATTCAATAAATATCTACGCTTAAGTTAATCTCTCAGAGCTCACTGATTAGAACCACAAACAAACATTTCCGCGTAAAACGTCCAGTGCACAAGAATTATATCAAAAGAATTTACTTTAAAAATAACTTCTTATTTTCAAAAACAGAAAATTTATAAGGGTGGATTATGTTCTCTCTCTCTCTCTTGTCGTTTCCCCATTACTGAGGATCGTGATTTCTTCCAATATTCCTAACAATTTTTTTCCATTGGTCTCTATCTTCAGCTGCTCTAAGAGCTTCGTAGAATGCGTTTCCCGCTGAATTCTTAATTTGGTCGGACCATCTAGTTCGTACTCGTCCTCTTGATCTTTTTTCCGGAACGTTTCCAGAACCAATTAATCTCTCCAACCTCACCTCTGCAACCACGTGACCGTAGAATTGCAGAATTCGTTGCAGACATATTGTGAATAGCTGTTTTTTAATATCGCGTTGAAGAATAAAAACGTTTGTCCTATGAGCTGTCCAAGATATGCGCAGCATTCTTCTCTAGCACCACATCTCAAAGGCATCAATGTTTTGTCTCTGAACCGTATAGAAATATTAAGAATACAAGGGTATTCACCAGCCTCATCTTGATATTTTGAGAGATAGATCTATCTTTTCAAACTTTAGTTAAGCGACTCATCTCATTTTTGTCATACCAATACGTCTCCGAACTTCTGCTTCATAGTTACCATCGTTAGTTATACAAGACCCGAAATAGCTGTCTTCTTCTTCTTCTTCTTAACTCAGGCGAGACTCGTTAGTCTCTGGCACTTGGTCATAAGACCTTTGTACCAAACCCTGTTTTTCTGCTTAACGAGATAGCTGTTTACTATCTGGTATTCCTGTAACATGTTAGTCAGTTGAATAGTGTAGAATCTGTCGACCACCATTATTTTGTCAGCTTTATTGCTTTATTTTTATTACTTTATCATAATTTTTCAGAAACTAATATGATAATGAAGGCACTATATTGTGAACTTTCTATACCTAAATTATACGTTACGTATTATTGTTACATGTTTAAATCTTTTATTTAATCTGTAATTATACCGTTGCAATTGTTACCTTGCCGGGAAATTCATTGTTAGATTTCTAACAAGACTAGTAATTCGAGTACCTAAATCAAGATTTCTGTCAAAAGACCTCAATCTGATGTTATGTAAATCACCAGACTAAAAAATTTGTAAAATGAAACTCTAAAGTAACAAAATATTTGTTTTTCACAGTAAATAGAATTACAAATAGTATCATCAATATCCATAAACCACCAACAAACTGTGTTTTAAAAATCCAAACATCATCATCATCATCATAAGTGGCTCGACAATCCGTTATGGATCTTGGCCGGCTCACAAAGAAGTCGCCACTCCTGTCGATTTCTGGCAACTTCCCTCCATCTTCTGACCCCTAGAACTTTTAGGTCTTCTTCCACATCATCAATCCATCTTCTTCGTAGTCGTGCTCTACTTCTTGTGCCCTCTGGTTTTCAAAATGTTAATATCTTCGTGTATTCGTGATCTGACATCCTAGCAATGTGTCCAGCCTATCTAAGTCTCTGCACTTTAACTAATTTCACAATGTCGGATCGGTGTATTATTATATATAGTTTAAAGTTGTATCTTCTACGTCATAGCCCATTTTCATTTACGGCCCCAAAAATCTTTCATATTGCTCTCCCAAAAATACTAATGTGTCTTTCATCATTTTGAGATAAGGTTCACGTTTCAGCAACATATATCAAATCCAAACATATTGCGAATAAATAAAATTACTATTACTAATTACTAATAAGTGTATCCATGATTATTCTTCTTTTTCAATTAAATAAGTCTGTAACAATTAATTATTTCAGCTATTAGTACTGCAAGGTGGGAATTTTAGAGTATTATGAACTCTGCATAGATGTTAAATAATAAGGGAGATAAAACACACTCTTGGCGTATTCCATTCGAATATATACCAGGTTATCTTGATACAGTTTGCTAATAAGGCGAGTTAAATGTTTAGTTTTTCTCAAATTTTCTTGCCTGACGCCTGTAAGCCAAATTTCACTACCCAATGGTGTTGTGTAGAAGTATGAGGTGTCCCTGTTCAAGGAGAGTGTGAGGTGGAGGTACATACGGAATGTCTGCGGGCATCTGATAATCTGATCTGCATCGGCGTATAAAGACTTACATTGCTCCCTCCAAACATCTGTAACCTGGTCCAAATCCGTCTGTATATTGCCTTCCTTATCGTTGATAGACCAAGATTTTATCTGACCAATTTGATTTTATCGAAGAGTTCTTTTATCGGAAAAACTGAATAAAAAAGGCATCAATCTTTGCTGAACATCTCTCACACGTTTTTAGTGCACCTGAGCTTAATAACAATAATAACGAAAAACAAGTTCTTCAAAGAACAAAACTTCTTAGACACTCCATGCCCAATGATGCTACCAATCAAATGCTTTACTCCTAATAATGTGAAAGAACAAATTTCTAGATGCAATAACTACAAAGCACCAGGCTTCGACATGATCACCGGGCTAATATTAAAAAAATTACCCATAAAAGCAATTGTCCTACTAACAATGATATATAATAGTATCATAAGATTAACCTACTACCCGATTAATTGGAAGTTCGCACAAATAATTATGATTAGTAAACCAAATAAACCACCAAATATTACTACCTCATATAGACCAATCAGCTTACTTCCAATAATGTCAAAAATCTTAGAAACTTCTGCTCCAAAGAATCTCAGAAGACATCGAAATTTATTCAGTGATCCCAACACACCAGTTTGGTTTCCGCGAAGCTCATTCAACTCTGCAACAATGTCATAGGATTGTTAAAAACATTAATGTATGCCTCGAAGAAAAAAAAATTGCACTGCTGCCTTCCTGGATATACAGGGTGTCCCGAAAAGATTGGTCATAAATTATACCACAGATTCTGGGGTCAAAAATAAGTTGATTGAACCTCACTTACCTATATACAATAGTGCACACAAAAAAAGTTACAGCCCTTTGAAGTTACAAAATGAAAATCGATTTTTTTCATATATCGAAAACTCTCAGAGATTTTTTATTGAAAATGGACATGTGGCATTTTTATGGCAGCATCATCTTAAGAAAAAATTTAAGTAAAATTTGTGCACCCCATAAAAATTTTATGGGGGTTTTGTTCCCTTAAACCCCCCCAAACTTTTGTGTACGTTCCAATTAAATTATTATTGTGGCACCATTAGTTAAACACATTATTTTTAAAACTTTTTTGCCTCTTAGTACTTTTTCGATAAGCCAGTGTTTATCGAGATATTTTGAATATTTGTCGAATCCACCACATATTTGTATATGGTTAAGTACGATTATAGAGACCTGTTAATAATCTGAAAATTTATTAATAATTTACATTTTTAGGTATATTTTGAAAAAGAAGCTACATCTCGATAAAAGGTGACTTATGAAAACAAGACTAAGAGGCAAAAGTTTTAAAAACACTGTGTTTAACTAATGGTACCACAATAATGGCTTAATGGGAACGTACACAAATATTTGGGGGGTTTAAAGGAACAAAACCCCCATACAATTTTTACGTAAATATATTGAAAAAGAAGCCGCATCTCAATAAAAACTGGTTTATCGAAAAAATACTAAGAGGTAAAAAAAGTTTTAAAAACGTTGTGTTTAACTAATGGTACCACAATAATGAATTACTTGGAACGTACACAAAAGTTTGGGGGGTTTAAGTAAACAAAATCCCCTTAAATTTTTATGGGGTGGACAAATTTCACTATAATTTTGTTTTAAGATGTTCCTGCCATAAGAATGATACATGTCCATTTTCAATAAAAGATCTCTAACAGTTTTCGATATATTGAAAAAAATCGATTTTCATTTTGTAACTTCAAAGGGCTGTAACTTTTTTTATGAGCAGATTTGTACTAAGGTAAGTTAGGTTCAATCGAACTATTTTTGACCCCAAAATGTGTGGTATAATTTATGACCAATCTTTTCGGGACACCCTGTATAATAAATCTTTGACGGTATTTGGCATGATGGCCTCCTGTATAAACTTAAGTCATCCTTTCCCACTCCTCACTATCTACTCTTAAAATCATACCTCACAGAACGTCACTTTAAAGTCAGATTCCTTACAGAAACCTCTCATTACGATCCCGTAAAATCCGGTGTCCCTCAAAGTAGTTTCCTGGGTTCCCTTCTGTACGTCATATACACTGCTGATATCCCAACAACAAATACGACCACAGTAGCCATGTTCGCAGATGACACCGCCATAATATCCATCGATGATGACCCTCAAGTAGCGTCAGGAAACCTTCAAATACACATGAATCTACTACAAGACTGGATGAGTAGATGGAAAATCAAAGTTAACCATACTAAGTCCAATCAAATTACATTCACCAACAGGAACATCGTTTGACCGAGAATCATACTGAACAACATATTCCTACCAGGAAGAACAGAAGTCAAATACCTGGGAATGACCAAAAGCTCGTGGAATGCACACATCTTGTAGACCAGGGCGCATCTGTAAAAATATTAGTACATTTGGACGTTGAGAGGTGACTCAAATTTTTTTGCAGAAATTGCTTGAAAATAACTCAATTAATAATATTTGAGTTATCCTCCCTCTCAAAAAGGTCCGGAACATTGTTTAAATAATCAAAATGTCAAAAAATGAAGGAAAAATTCGATTTTTTTCTTCGTTTTTTGATTATAACTTTAAGAGTATTCATTTCCGAGAAAAGTTGTATTGAAATAAAAGTTGTGTAATTAAATTTCCTATAATATAGAGTTGGTTAAAAATTTAAAAAATAGTCACCCTTGTTGCAAAATAGCAATAATTGGGAAAAAACTATACAAAAACAAGTATTCGCATTTTACGTTTTTCAACCATTTATGCTAAACTTAGGACCTTCAAATTTCACCCAGAAAAACTATATGATACATTTAAACAATACTGTAAATTTCATTAAGATCGGTTCAATAGATTTTGCAAAATAAATTGTGCAATCCAGCTTTCGCAAAAATTTTCATTTTTTCAAACTGGTACAGGACTGAAAATAAAGCAGATAGCAAGTTGAAATTCTTTTTTGCTTATAGAAGTGTACTGTACCTTTCACTTTCAATTTGAAAAACTAAAATCGATTAACCACCACGGCGTCAGGAATTTTTTTAAATTAACATTAATTATTGGTGTTGTGCGCAGGACACCGGATAGTTTGCTCTGATTGGGCATTCCAATGACCTTTGATAATTATTGATACATTTTAATTTTTATTACATTTCGATATAAATAAATAAATTTGTTTATTGTAAAATAAAAACACATACTCTATCCTTTGAAATAAAACTTTTTTTAGCAAAAACTTTCTTTGTTCATATATTTTAACTTGAGAATAAATGTTTATTATTTTTAAACATATACAATTTTTTAAACAATATTTCACAAACAATAATAAAATTATTTTGATTTTTGTGGAATTAAAATATTAAAATACAACAAAATATAGAGTAAGAAAATACTATATTAGATGAAGATTGGAAGAAATTTTGGTGGAAATCAACTTCATGTGAATCGAACACCGCTGTCCTGCGCGTAGCACCAATAATTAATGTTTATTTAAAAAAATTCCTGACGCCGTGGTAGTTAATCGATTTTAATTTTGCAAATTGCAAATTAAAGGTACATTACACTTCTATACGCAAAAAAAATTTCAACTTGCTATCTGCTTTATTTTCAGTCCTGTAACATTTTGAAAAGATGAATTGTTTTTGCGAAACCTGGATTGCAAAATGTATTTTGCAAAATCTATTGAACCGATCTTAATGAAATTTACAGTATTGTTTTACTGGATCATAAAGTTTTTATGGGTAAAATATGAAGGTCATAACTGTAGCATAAATGGTTGAAAAACGTAAAATGCGAATACTTGTTTTTGTATGGTTTTTTTCGCAAATATTGCTATTTTGCAACAAGGGTGACTATTTTTTCAACTTTTAACTAATTCTATATTGTAGCAAATTTAAATATGCAACTTTTATGTCAGTACATCTTTTCTGGGAAATGAATACTTTTAAAGTTATAATCAAAAAACGAAGAAAAAAATCGATTTTTTCCTTCATTTTTTGACATTTTAATTATTTAAACAATGTTCCGGACCTTTTTGAGAGGGAGGATAACTCAAATATTATTATTTGATTTATTTTCAAGCAATTTCTGCAAAAAAATTTGAGTCACCTCTCAACGTCCATCTCAAAACAGATGGGCCCTGGACTATTGGCAAAAAAAATCCAAACCAACATGAAAATATGTCAAATGAATTGGCTAATAGGCCGAAAATCGCAGTTATCTACAGATAACAAACTTCTCTTGTATAAGTGCATAAGAATCCAATCCAAAATACTCAGAATGATTTTCAACGCCCCGTGGTATGTTAGTAACAAAACACTGCATGACGACTCTGGTATACCGTTCGTTGAAGACGAAATCAGCAGACTAACAAGAAATTATTTAGAACATCTGCCAGCCCACCCCAACGAGGAAGCAAGACAACTACATCTCCAACCAGAAGTCAGACGAAGATTGAAAAGACATTGGCCAACAGATTTTATTCTTTAATTTTAATTTTCATTTCCATTTTACTTTCAAATGATAATCAAACATCAATTAAATTTGTTAGTGTTAGTATTGGGAGTGTTATCAGTGGATAACTTCTCCTCTCATGTATTACGCAAAAGATGGAAAACATAATACCTACATTATGAAGTAAAAAGAGATGAGACTAGTAGAGGTGGAAATTATCGATATAACCGTATAAATTATGTATAAATGTATGTACATTACATAGTTTCCCACCATTAGACGTATCGGAGGAGCATGACACCTGTCACAGTGACAGGAGAATTTTATAAAAAATACTCCTGTCACAGACATCTAAAGCTGAGAAATGGTTGGAAAATCTTATGTCATAAACATCTATGTAATTTAATGTTAATTTATATGTTTATACCGATAATTTCCACCTCTAGCAGTTTCATCTCTTTTTATTCTAAAATGTATTATGTTTTCCATCTTTTGCGTTATTTTGCCTGTTATTAGCGCGCTCATCATTATACAGGGTGTAACAAAAATACAGGTCATAAATTAATTCACATATTCTGGGACCAAAAATAGTTCGGTTGCACCTAACTTACCTTAGTACAAATGTGCACATAAAAAAAGTTACAAATTTTTGAAGTTACAAAATGAAAATCGATTTTTTCCAATATATCGAAAACTATTGGAGATCTTTTATTGAAAATAGACATGTGGCATTCTTATAGTAGTAGTATCTTAAGAAAAAATTATAGTAAAATTTGGACAACCCATAAAAATTTTATGGGGGTTTTGTTCCTTTAAACCCCCCAAACTTTTGTGTACGTTCCAATTTAATTATTATTGTAGTACCATTAGTTAAACACAATCTTTTAAAAACGTTTTTGCCTCTCAGTACTTTTTCGAAAAGTCAGTTTTTATCGAGATATTTTGAGTATTTGTCAAATCCACCACATATTTGTATATGGCTAAGTACGATTATGGAGACTTGGTAATAATATGAAAATTTATTTATGATTTACATTTTTAGGTATATTTTGAACCATATTAAAAAAGAAGTAATATCTCGATTAAAAGTGCCTTCTCGAAAAAATACAAAGAGGCAAAAAAGTTTTAAAAACACTGTGTTTAACTAATGGTACCGCAGTTAAAGTTAAATTGGAACATACACAAACATTTGGGGGGTTTAAAGAAACAAAACCCCCATAAAATTTTTATGTAAACATATTAAAAAAGAAGCCGCAACTCGATAAAAACTGCCTTATCGAAAAAATACTAAGAGGCAAAAAAGTTTTATAAATATTGACTTTAACTAATGGTACCACAATAATAATTTAATTGGAACGTACACAAAAGTTTGGGGGGGTTTGAGGGAACAAAACCCCCATAAAATTTTTATGGGGTGCACAAATTTCACTATAATTCTTTTTTAAGATGTTCCTGCCATAAGAATGCCGCATGTCCATTTTCAATAAAAAATCTCTAATAGTTTTCGATATATTCGAAAAAATCGATTTTCATTTTGTAACTTCAAAGAGCTGTAACTTTTTTTATGTGCATATTTGTACTAAGGTAAATTAGGTTTATTCGAACTATTTTTGGTCTCAGAATATGTGATTTCATTTATGACCTGTATTTTCGTTACACCCTGTATATTTTTGTTCTTGTCTAGTCTACAAGTAGCCTGAATAGCTTTAAATCTTTAAGTACCTAATAATTATGGTGCTGTAAGGATCAAATCTGCTGCCTGCGCAATCGTTCCCATAGCTTAAATACCAATTTACTGAGACCTGGTTATAGCAGATACCATTGGCGCAATCGTCATCTGCTCGTAGTTTCTTTTCAAAATTTGATATACATAGCTGAATTTCTGGTTAGCTGACTAGGGCGTATGGTACGCGTTAGTTAAATTAGTCGTTAACCATAATTACCTGGTCTATTGTTATACTTAATTTGATAATAACGTGTTCAATTTGATAAATTAACACCTCATCATTTAACTCAGACAAAATTGTGATCCAATTACTCTCTTAATATGACTTTCATTGTTTCTCTGATTTTTTTACATTAATCTTACAATGTTATAACAATTATTTACACAAAAAAAAAACACGAAAAAAGAATAGACGAAACTAATTTAAAACCCATGACTAACCTCTACACGGTTATTTAACCAAAATAAACGAGAGCACTTTATAGAAAAAAACAAGTGAAAGTGTCATCATAGAGTGCCGGTTAGGGGATCTTCAATCCTTTAATTTTTATGATAATTCGTTATTGTTACAGTTGCATTAATTATCGTTAGAAAGTTTACATAAACAATTTACATATTTTGTCGGATATTTGTTTAAAATTTATAGTATTTTTCAGCAACGCTTTCGTAAACTTGTTTTGCTAAAAAGCGAAAACATTTTTAACGCTGGACGTCTCATTAATAAATTATTCTAGTTTAGATAACAAACATTTCTTCATTATGTTAATAAAACATAGTAGGTACGCTAGTCAATAGGGAAAAATATGAGAGAATCTTATACAGAAGGTCTTAAAAGGTACTTGGGGGATACCTGGGCTGATAATTCCTTGAAGACGTACTTGCTTTGATTTTTTAACAATCGCAAAAAGTAGATCATAAAAATTGCTTTCATTTCAGAGATTCCAAATTAGAGTACAAAAACAATGACCGAGATAATTGTAAAAAACCCTTATTTTTGTAGAAATTTATAAAAATATTAATAACTTTGTTTTTTGTTGTACAAGAACAAAACTGTATAGTTGCCAAACAGTCATCATTATCATCAATGGTGCTACAACCCTATGAAAGAGCCTTGACCTTCCCAAGCCTTCTATTACGCCAGTCAGTCCTATCCATTGCCAACCATTGCCACTTTGCTGCTCCTATTTTTCTCCCATCCTCATCTACACCATCCTTCCATCTGAGTTTTGGCCTACCTTTATTTCTACTTTCCACAGGTTGTGACATAAGGATTCTTCTAGGAGGGTTGTTATGCTGTGATCTTGCTAGATGCCCTGCCCATCTTAGTCTTCCTATTCTTATAAGAGATACTACGTCTTTACCACCAAATTTTTGTTTATATCTGTGGTATACCTCGTAGTTGTACCTTCTCCTCCAAACACCATTTTCACAGATTCTACCAAATATTTCTCTCAGGATCCTTCATTTAAATATAAGCAGAAGGTTTTCATCTGCCTTGGAGATGGTCCATGTCTCCGATCCATATGTCAGCACTGGTTGTATAAGGGTTTTTTTTATATGGTTATTTTTGTTTTTTGGCTTAATTTTCTTCTTCTCATATGTTTAGTCAGTGCAGAATAGCATTTGTTTGCTAGGATTATCCTTCGCTTGATTTCTTCCGTCATGCCGTTCTCCTTGGTGATCAGGGAGCCTAAGTATGTGAATTTGTCCACCACTTCGAAGGTAGAGTTATCAACCGCGAATTGGTGACCGATGTTTCTGGCTCTATTGTTGGGTGTTGATGCCAAACCGTCACTCTAGAGATATTTTGTAAATCGCAATAAATTCAAAATTTTGATAAATAATAACTTTGATATTTTTGATGTCACATTGTTCAACTGTCACACGCACATAAGTAGACGTTCAATGAAATGCTGACGAAAAACAAACTTAAAAAAGCAGTACCTACCTTCTATGGCCAATATCAAGAAACAATCCGAGATATTGCAGCTGACAGTTCTCCCCTCCACTTTCCGTTAGGTATTTTACGAGTAAAATCACTTTAACGGGTTATAACTTTTTACTCTCCCTAGATGCTCTTTTACTCTGTTATTACTCTTTTATTCTAGATACTTCTAGAAGTTGGAGCATAAATTTGATCTTAATGTTTCAGCTCTTAATGTTAGTAAACGATAGTGGTACCTATCTGACCCCAAGCCATACCACCACCCCTCCCCATCGAGGGACATACCGAATGGGGATGCGTTGTACTTAACGTTACTTTGGATGCCTTGGGTAATGGGAAATCCTCTGTATTACTTCATGTGGTTAAGGCACCTGATTTTAGGGGGTTTCTCCCTATTAATGACTTAGTTAATTTATTACTTGAATTTGGACTTGTGTCCTAAAAAAGTGTGTTCCGGGCATCAAGGCATCGATCTAAAATCGGTGTCTCGCTGTCCGGACCGTGTGTGCTTGGTCACTCAGCCGCCGAATTGGCAAAATAAATTTTGTTCTCCTCGACGGCTGAGCGCCCGAAAGGTGTGGCTTTCAAGCCCACGTCTGTCAGTACGTGACCTCGATGCTCAACTTCCGCGACTATGGTCCATTTGACCTACCTGAAGGGTACTTAGTGCCTGAAGGGCGACGTTTGTGTTTCGACTATCCCGTGGCTATCTCAATTCTTCATTCTTAAGGGTTTTCTCTATATCCAGCTAACTGCTGTCTGGGCCGACTATGTACCTTTCTTTGGTTTTCGCCATAGTAAGTCAATTCTCTTAATAATCTGCTAGGATGGTTCCTGATATTGTTGAATATTTCGTGTGCTCTTTCGTCTATCATTCTCAGGACTTTCTTTTTGTTGTGTAAGCAAATTAATATGAAATAATCTGCAAATGGACGCTATAGCGACATCTATCTAAAATTTGTTTGATCTTTAATAGATAAATTGACGTGTTTAGGTTTCGCCTAGATTTTGATTTTAAAAAGTTTGAAAATACAGAATCAACAATGAATTACAGAATAGAACAGATATTATTGAAAAATGTTTCGGTTATCTATTTAGTACATATTTCCCACAGGAAAAGGAATTCGAAATTTTCTGACGCGTAAATTAAATCACCAATAAAAACAGTATCTATCGTCTTTTAACAAGAGCAACCTCTTTTCAACGAAAAACGTTTAAGTGTCGATATTTAATATAATAGAGAAAAAGAGAGTTAACAACTAAGAAGAGAAATGTTCAATTCTATATAAGGTATTGAATGCACTGTTCTTTTTTTTTGTTAATCGGTACCAATTGGTTTTAAGTGCTGGTACACTTACTACAAAGAGATTAAGTAATTGTACATGTGAGACATTACTTTTACAATAAAATGAATCCGAGTCATAACGATTAAAGTTAATACCGAAAAATGCATAACAAAATAATTTTTCGTTATTTTGACCATGATGCCCCACGTATAAAAATCTGAAAAAATCATGGAGATAATCTGATAGCCAAAAATAGTATATTTTTTTCCGGCTTTATGTTCGAGCCAGTTTTCGTGTTCATAGCTCAAAAGACGCTATATCAAGACAGGATTATAGAAGTACCATCAACTCAATAGTCCCCTGCCCACCAAAATATTGTAAATTTTTCAAAATAATCTCATCACTTTTACAATAATTCACGAAAAGGGTATCAAAAAGAGATTGAAAAAGTACTTTGACAGTTTATTAAATGAAAAATTTGACAAAAAACCAGTTCTGTTAACGGAGACAGTATCACCAAAATAAGTGACTCAAGCACTTTAAAATTGGGTTCAATTTAAACGTTCTTATAAAAGTATTCTGGTGTGACCAGCTCAGTTGGAAGACTGTACGGACGAATAATAAAGAAACGGATAGAAAAGGAGTGGCAAGATCCCGAAGAACAAAGTGGATTTAGGGCAGGTAGATCATGCACAGATAACATTTTCTGCATAAGGCAATTACTAGAAAAACGTTCTGCTAGAAATCTAGAAACTCACATGGTATTTGTAGACTTAAAAAAAGCATACGATACCGTTCCCAGAGGAAAAATGTTTGAGGTATTACAACAAACCACTTTAAATAGAAAATACATCCAAACAATAAAAGATCTCTATGCTAATGCAACAACAGCAATTAAAATTGGAACGAAACTTTCAAATACCTTTGAAACTTCGAAAGGCCTTTTGCAGGGATGCTGTCTGTCGCCCACTTTATTTAAAATTTACCTTACACATGTGTTAAAATATTGGACTAGGAAATGCCAAACAATGGGGATACCAGTAGGAGATTCTTATTTGTATACGTTGCTATTTGCTGACGACCAAGTTGTGATTGCTGCTGATAAAGATGACGCCAGTTACATGATTAGAAAATTGAAAGAGGAGTACCAAAAATGGGGTTTGGAAATGAGCATGGAGAAAACTGAATACCTTGTAGTCGGAGGTGATACTGAAGACTTAGAATTAGAAGGGGAATACATAAAAGGATGTGATGAATTTAAATATCTAGGTTCAATTTTTGACAAAAACTCCACATGCGATCAAGATATAGAATATCGAATAAGCCAAGGAAGAAAAGCTATAAAACAGCTAAATGGCATTTGGTGGAGTACAGGACTGCAAAATCAGACAAAGAAAAAAATCTACCAAACTATCGTGGAAGGAATTGTCCTGTACAACTCGGAAGTGTGGGAAGTAAAAGACCGACAAAATAAAAGACTTCAAGCTTTAGAAATGGACGCGCTTAGAAGAAGCTGCAGAATATCTAAACTGCAGCATATCCCAAACGAAGAAATAAAAGAAAGAATGGAAGTAGAAAAGGATATTATAGACAGAATAGAACAAAAAAGATTAATATGGTACGGGCATGTCCAGAGAATGGGACCAACAAGATGGCCCAAGAAAATGATCCAGTATGTACCACCCGAGAGAAGAAAAAGAGGCAGACCGAAGAGAACATGGATACAAGATGTAGAGAAAGCAATGAACAGTAGACAACTCAACGAGGAAGATATTCGTGACCGAAAAGCATGGCGAATAGGATGCGGGAAACGGCGAATGCTGTAGAACACCCGATATATATATATATATAAAAGTATTCTATTATTCTTGTAGGTATCAAAAATACATTTCACATTGATTTAACATTTTGAAAGAAATAAAAAAAGTATGGCAACACTGTGACGCACAACCATAAGATTCAGATGTAGGGTACATAGGGTGCACTAATATACAACCTGTTCCCTTTTTCATTCTCATAAGATTTAAATCTACAGTGAAACTACAGGGTAATATTCCCTGGCGGTTAATAGGTATATTACGCGGATGATGTAGTGTTAGTAGTAAATAGTAAAAGCGGCTTAGAACAAAAACTGGAACACAGGAGACAACCATTGGATGGTGAAATTATTGTGAAAAATAATAGTTTTCAGTACCTAGAATCGGTATTACAGAGTAATGGGGAAAAAGATGACGATGCTGCGATACATGCAGTAAAGACAGGGTTGGATGGATGTAGTGGAAGGAAGCGAGTGGTGTGTTACAAAGGTGTGTGGTGAAGCAAGCGGTGTGTGTTGTATGTGACAGAAAAATTCCAATGAACCTGAAGGGAAAATTTTATAAAACAGCCATAAGGCCAGCTATGATGTACGGAACTGAATGTTGGGAAGTTAAAAAGAAAGAGGAACAACGAATGCATATGCAGAAGTGAGAATGCTTAGATGGATGATTGGAATGACAAAAAAGGATAGAATTAAAAATGAATATATTAGGGGAAGTCTAGGGGTGGCACCAATTGATGCCAAAGTGAGGGAGCATAGGTTAAAATAGTTTGGTCATGTTCAATATTGAGGGGTTAGTTATCCAATACGAAGAATTGCTAAATTTCGGGTGCCTGGAAGGTGTAGGAGAGGAAGACCAAAGAAGACCTGGGGAGACGCTTAGGTAGGGCGGGTCCCGGTGAATTCGTAACTATTTTAATCCCCCATCCTAATTACGGGCCAACTGGTAACTCTGGCGCGCAGGTAATTCTTCGATAACCCACTAACTACCGGTGAATTAGTAACTTTCATTTTTAAATAATGTTGATAATTTAATACCGGTATTCCAGGTATGTACCTGTAAAAATTACTCTCTTTGAAGGTGGTGTAAAAGGTATTCATCATTTATGTATTGTCTCTTGGAAGAGTTACTAGAGAAAATCCAAATAAATTTTGTGAAAATGACTGAAATTCTTGTAACAGATAACAGATTTCGTAATGAGTGCACGTGGGTGTAAGTTATTGGTGGTAAATAATTTTAAATTTCAAAAAGAAAGTGCTAAAAAGTGGAAAACATTTATGGTACTGTTCTGCATCTGGTTGCAAGGCAACCTGTTATACGGACGGAGTCATACGGCCTGCTATCATACGGCCCCTATTCTCATTTAAAAAAATCATCGATTGCGTCATCACGCCCAGATGGATGACGTCACTAGTATGATATGTATACCAAAAAATTAGAATTTAAAAATAAAAATCGACCTATTTCGGGATTTATCTCCAGAGACGCCCATTCTCGAGAAAATGAATTTATTCCAACTCAAACGTCCTCACTGTATTTGTTTATAAGCCAAAAAATTGTTTATAACTTTAAAACAGTGCTGAGGCCGCTTAGATAATTCGATTTTAACTTACCTTAGTACAAATGTGCACATAAAAAAATTACAGCCCTTTACAGTTATAAAATGAAAATCGATTTTTTTCAATTTATATTCGAGATTTTTTATCGGAAATGTACATGTGGCATTCTTATGGTAGGAACATCTTTAATAAAAATTATAGTGAAATTTGTGCACCCCATAAAAATTTTATGGGGGTTTTGTTCCTTTAAACTCCCCCAAACTTTTGTGTACCTTCCAATTAAATTATTATTGTGGTACCATTAGATAAACACAATATTTTTAAAACGTTTTTGCCTCTTACTACTTTTTTGATAAGCCAGTGTTTATCGAGATATTCTAAATATTTGTCGGATCTACCACATATTTTGTATATGGTTAAGTACGATTAGAGAGACCTGTTAATATCTGAAAGTTTATTTTATAATTTACATTTTTAGGTATATTTTGAAACATTTTAAAAAAGAAGCCACATCTCGATAAAAGATCGCTTATTTAAAAAAATACTAAGAGGCAAAAAAGTTTTAAAAATACTGTGTTTAACTAATGGTACCACAATAATAGTTTAACGGGAACGTACACAAACATTTGGGGAGTTTAAAGGAACAAAACCCCCATAAAATTTGTATGTAAACATATTAAAAAAGAAGCCGCATCTCGATAAAAACTGACTTATTAAAAAAATACTAAGAGGCAATAAAGTTTTAAAAACATTGTGTTTAACTAATTTTATCACAATAATAAATTAAACTTAATAAGTTAAAACGTACACAAGAGTTTGGGGGGTTTAAGGGAACAAAACCCCATAAAATTTTTATGGGGTGTACAAATTTCACTGGTATTTTTTTCTAAGATACTCCTGCCATAAGAATCCCACATGTCCAGTATCAATAAAAAATCTCTAATAGTTTTCGATATATTCGAAAAAATCGATTTTCATTTTGTAACTTCAAAGGGCTGTAATGTATATTAATACACTATTATTCGAGATGTCACTAAATAAGAATGAATAAATAAATCAGTTGATGGAAATAAAATTATAAATAAATGTATGTGTATCATATAGGATTAAGGACAAAGATGAAGGACATTTTATGTTTTCTAATATATCTAATTAAAAGTTGATTTGTAAATTTTTTCACACATTACTTACAAAACTTGCATGCAACTGTTACGGATATCAAGAAACTAAAAATATTAAATCACAAAACCAATAATTACAAATATATTCCTATTTAAAATTTCCGCAAGAGTGAATTTTGTAATTCAACTTGTGCAACAGTAATAACACTGTATTTATTTTAAAGAAAATTGTAGATTGCAGTAATTAACGCAGATATGATTAAATGTTATCTTTTAATTCCGAAGATTTGATGAAATGGGCATCTGTATATCGATGATCACCACTTTAGGGAGAGGTTATGTAATCTGAATTATAAGTGCAGAAATTAAATGAATAATTGGTATTTTGTAAGTTTGAACTGTTTGAAAAATCAAATCAATGGTACAATGTTTCTATAATTCGCGTTTATTATATTGGAGCAGGTTTTCAAAGAAAGGAAAAAAACACCCGTTGCTTTCATTGACCTATCAGCTGCATACGATACCGTCTGGAGACAAGGACTAATCTGCAAATTAATCCGTGCCATCCCGTGTCAAATGGTAACTAAACATTGATAGCATGCTCACCTTTACATCGCGGACGTACCTAGGACAACTTCGTAGAAATTTGGCTACGTTGACGATTGGGCTATTGCAGCTAGACATAACATGGGTGTTACAGAAACAATACTAACGGATGGCCTTGCCGTTATGGGTGAATACTTTCGCTAATGGAGGCTACAGCCCAATGCAACGAAAACGGAAGTATGCTGCTTCCATCTGATAATGTTCAAGCCAACAACAAACTCCCCGTTCACTTTGAAAACTGACTACTCACTCATAACTCACATAACACCAAAACAGTGTGACTCTTGACAGAACTTTAAAGTTTTAAAGATTACCTAAAAAGAACGGCAGAAAAACCGAAGAAATGAAATAATATAACCCAAAAGCTATGTGACACCACATGGGGGTCCTCACCCTCCGTACTTAGATCATCCGCTCTA
This sequence comes from Diabrotica virgifera virgifera, assembly GCF_917563875.1. NCBI lineage: Eukaryota > Metazoa > Arthropoda > Insecta > Coleoptera > Chrysomelidae > Diabrotica > Diabrotica virgifera. The sequence goes on along the minus strand of NC_065444.1, from coordinate 3,275,064 downwards.
GGACTTGTATACTCGGCGGCTGAATATGCTTCCCTGGTATGGCTCAATAGCAAACACACGACGATTATTGACACCCAATTAAACCAGGCAATGTGAATGATCTCAGGTACAATTAAACCAACACTGAACTATTGGCTTCTCATTCTGAGTCACATTCCACGGCCGAACCTACGAAGATGTCACTCTCTTCTCAGAGAATAGCGAAAAATCGAGGCTAACCATCAACTACCTATCCAACATGATAAGCTTGATATCGAAATAAATAGACTGCGCCCCAGATATCCTCCAATGTCTAGGACCACCTCCTTACATCAGGAACATTTCGACCTCACCAACGCTTGGAGAAGACAATGGGAGAGCGACTCACCACAGGAAGCACACCAAATGGACTGTATCGATCAGAAACCGCCAGGCTTTGAACTGCCCCGCAATACATGGACAACGCTAAACAGAATAAGAACAAGTAGCGGTAGATGTGCTGACAGCTTGCATAGATGGGGAACAACTCTTACTCCTGAGTGTGACTTTGGTGCGCAACGACAGACCGTCCGTCACATTATTGAAGAGTGCCTCCGAAGGTGGTTCCTTGGAGTTTTCAATGAATTCCTAAATGCGACCGAAAATGTTTTACATTATATTAATACATTAGATGTTCGTTTGTAATACTCCATGTAACGTTTTATATTGCTTTTTAAGTATGTTTTCCTATTGTCTGCCATATGAAAATTTTCTTTTCTTTTTTCCTAATCTATAAAATAAGACGGATTTTTTGCGGTTTTATTTCATCAAAATGTTGAAGCAAAATGTACAAAATGAACAAAAATGTATATCAAGCAAAATAAGACTCTCTCCGCTGAAATTGGTCCACTGGTCTCACAGATGGAGCTCTTCAAATATGGGGTAAAAAGGGCTATTTTGATCCTTTCGAGGGGCATATATCAGGCCCAGGGGCACCTAGATATCTAATAAATAATGATAATAATAATATATAATAGAGGTCTTTATTAGAAACAAAAATAATATACATACAAAATAATGAGCGAAGTTTAGCCTAGACTACTCTTACACTTAACTCACTAATTTGATGCTGAATTAAATTACACAAGTGATTCGATTAAATGGCACTAAAATATATAAATATATAGAATAAATTTAAATACATAAGAAAGAAAATATTTTTATAAAAAATTAGAGGAAAAAAACAAGCATAAAGGAGAAAAGATTAGAAAATTACTGGGCAAAAAAAAAATTTAAAAATATGGGCAAGAGAGAAGGAAAGAACAAAGGACAGCAACTTATTATATGGACTGAAATTACAGATTACTGAATGGATGCAGCAGATTGTTTTATTAAACGCAATTATTGTGAGTTTATTAAGAAAATTTTCACTTCGGTTTTAAACTTTTTGGAGTTTTTAATATTTTTAAATTTTTGTGGTAGAAAATTGTAGGCCTTAATTGTTTTATAGCTAAAAGATTTTTTTAAACATGGATGTTCTAAACCTAGGAAGGGCAAGTGTTTCAGGAAAACGAATGGTGCGTAGAAATGTATGAAGTTGTTCTCTAAATATAATCTTATCTTTTATGTAACTTGGTTTACCTGTCTGGATCACTTTATGAGTAAAAACCAAATTTTGCAGCTTGTATTGGTTAGTAATATCAAGCCAATTAAGTTCTTTTATTCTATGGGATATTCTATCATATTTTCGAATACCATGCACCAATCTGCAGCAAGAATTTTATATTTTTTGTAATCTTTTGACATTATTAACTGTTAGACAAGGACCATATATAAAATTACAATATGCAAGATGCGATAACACTAAGGATTCAAAGTGTTTTTCTCATTTTAAAGTTTAACATTTTTCTATTGGAATAAAGCAGTTTTAAGTTTGAAAAACATTTCTTTATAACTTGATTTACTTGTGGTTGAAAAGTCATTATAGAGTCCAAATAAAGTCCAAGATATTTTGCTTCCAACTTGTTGGAAAACGTAACGTTGTTTAATGTTGACAAGTTTTTATCAGTTCCAAAGAATATAGTTACACATTTCTTTGGATTTAAAGTTAGGTTGTGTTTAAGCGACATATCATAAACTTGTATGTAAAGCCCGATAACATCAACGTAGGCATGAAAGTCTGTCGAAATCTGGTTCAAAATGTCCGTAGTGTATATTAGAAAGAATAAAGGTCCCAATATAGATCCCTGAGGCACTCCGGTAGGAACGAAACAAGAATTTGAACAACATTCATTATTTTTTACTAGTTGACGACGGTCACAAAGATAAGATTTTATTAGCAATAGTGCAGTTTCATCAAATCCATAAAACTTAAATTCGGCCAAAAGCAATTTATGACATATTTTGTCAAATGCTTTGGAAAAATCTAATAGCACCATTGCAACAATTTCATCTTCATCCCAACTTCGAAAAAATACCTATATAATAATTTTTTAAGGTACAATACTATGTACTAATATTCTGAAATTTGGAAAAATCCGCGGACACTCTCCACAAAAGTGGTCGAAAAGTAAAAATATTGCTCATATATAGGAAAGAAGAAATTGATTCGATAAATCGCGTACATTTATGTCGTAATAAAAAGGACCATTAGATTCACTTTCTTCTATGAATAGGTGAAAACTCCAATCACACCCGAGGCGCAAAATTGTAAAAATTTGTAATTAACACTTTTGATTTTATATTGTTATTAAATTTTCATCGATATCCTTTCTATCAGGTGTTATGCAAATGACACCTGATAGATACTAGATGGATTTTAATTTACAAATGCTCGTTTGAAAAGAATAATTTAAAAACCCTTTCATTTGCCGGTTGCTACATTTTTCCTCGTTTAATTAAATTTTGAATGTTAGTTGAGAATCAACAAATTTTGCAAGTTTTCTTTTCGTTCTTTTAAACCTATAAAATACAACGTATCTTTCGCGATTTTGCAAATTATTTATTTATTTCTTCTTCTTCTTCTTCTTCTTCTTCTTCTTCTTCTTCTTCTTCTTCTTCTTTTTCTTCTTCTTCTTCTTCTTCTTCTTTTTGTATAGACATGACTCTGTTTTTTCAATGTGCCTCTAGTAAGTTCCATCGTTTTCGTGGTCTTCCCACTGATCGTCTTCCTATTATTGTCTTGTTGACATTATAACAAGAAAAATGAGATCTTGTGCGCTAAAATCGGTTAACTGGGCTCAGGGATATAGCTCTTCAAATATGAGGTAAAAAGGGCTATTTTTGACCCTTTCGAGAGGTATATCTCGATCTCAAGGTCACCTAGAGTCTAGAGGGCTAGAAAATATCTATCTGAAGGCTACTTTTTTAAGGTACAATAATAAACTAAAATTTCGTGTAAAAATTCGCGGACCGTCCCCCTATAAAAGTGGTCGAAAAGTAAAAATATTGCTCGTATATATAGTGAAAGAAGAAATTATTAATATATTCAGTAAATCGCGTATATTTCTGTGGCAATAAACAGGATTATTAGATTCACTTTCTTCTATGAATAGGTGAAAATTTCAATTGCACCGCAGGCGCAAAATTGTAAAAATTTTAAATTAACACTTTTGATTTTATATTGTTATTAAATTTTCATCGATATCCTTTCATATAGACACTGAATGCAAATAACACCTGGTAGATGTGTCGTAAATCCATAAAAATAACTCCATCCAACAAAAAGAGAAAAGAAAATAAGTAGAATGAAACCGTAAAACGGCCATTTAAGACGGTTGAGGTTACGGCTAATTGCAAATTAAATAAACAATTAAAATTTACTGGTTTTCATACTTCGTTGGGTTCTGTGTGCCTTCAAATTAATATTATTACTAGTTTGCTTTCGAGATGCATTGTATTTTCGATTCAATCATCGTTATACATATACATATATCTGCAAATTTTAAGGGCAACAGTTAAATAGTCCGTAGTTATAATTACATATTCGGTTTTATTTATTTATATTCACAAATCAGCATATCGATAATCAATATTATTATTTTTTACCTCTATTCGTATCTGGAGTAGATTCACTCATTAAGTTTCTATTTTGGGTCATATCAATATCAATTACTATTTCCGTAAAATAGGGGATGATGAAGAAGATCCAGATTTAGAAATTAGAACCACAAACCGCCTTTAGCTTGGCATTTTTCGTAGGAATCTTTCTCTCAGAAATGCAAAAGATCTACTTTCTTTGTGAATTGCTTTGGCAAAATTTTTCATGAGGCCAAATTTTATGGAGTGGCGGAAAAAGAATTTTCTGAGTATTCACCAGAGCTTGTGAGAGAACGTTGTGTGAGCCATATATTGTTTTTAAGAGAAAAATGTATAGGACAGAAGTTGCTCAAAGTTGGTTAATATAAATATATGCATTCCTGATGTTATGTTAATAAAGGAAAAATTTACCGCCGAAAAGGGATTACTTTCCCTACCTCCGCTACTCTAGGTAACATACTGGTCTTCAGTCTTTATAAAGAACAAATACAGCATATCAAAATCCCATGCCACTGCAATGTCAATCACACTACTTTCCTTCATCATTTCCTATTCCCAACCGCCATGAACTCTTTCTATTCTCTCCCTTTCTCTAGCAATATATCCATCCAAATCATCTAAAATAAAACACTTTTCATCTACAAAATTATTCCTTTTCTAGTTCTTCACACCCTACCTGAGAGGCTTAAGGCACATATGATCTTCACTTTGGTCTCGCCTGTATTCACTTAGACACTCATTATTCTAAACATACATACATGCATATAGAATTATTCTTTTTCTCATGATCATCTTTCAGTGCGTCACAGTTTTTCGATTTCTCTCTAACGCATTAAATTGTATGTAACAGAAAAAAAGGCACGTCTGTGAATACTTCGGTAATTATTCTAGTTTGGTGATTATTCTAGTTGTCGATAGATGGCGCCATAATCAAAAAAGAATTATTTATTAAATAAAATAATACTATTATCAATATAATCTGTACAATTTATAAAACTATACAAATGAAAGAAAATACCATTTTATAAATGCAATAGACACAATTGATTTGGTTTTATTCCAAATTGAAAATAAAATTTGACAACTGTCAGATTTAACTAAAATGTCACGTTAGAATAAATGTCATAAATGTGTATTATCACGGACTTACCTTTTTTTCTATAATTTGTGACGCACTGAAAAATGTTCATGAAAAGGAGAATAGTATCTATTATAATTATGTTGTTCTGAAGCTATTTCCTTGTGGCATTTTTATGATTAACTATTTATATGGGAAATAAGCCACAATCTAATTGAAAAAAATAATTTTATTAACGTTTCGACGCCCAAATCGGGTGTCGTTGTCAAAATACAAAATACTACTAAATTAAACAAAAATGTTGTTGCTTAGTAAAAAAATTCTTCTAATAATTTATTTAATCTGACTCATTTATATTGGCAATTCAGACAAATAGTATACAAAGATGAAGTAGTTTTCAATCCTAATAGCAAAATGAATAATATTGAAAATATTAAAAATATTACTAAAAGATTTTTAAATTAAAAACTTATTGGTACATTTCCCTGGTGACACCTCCAAGGCTTCTACAATTTGCAAGCCAGATGGATACTGCAGTGAAGACAAAGGGAAGGAATTCTACACTATGCAATTCACATCCCCCGTCTGCAGCTTGGTGAAGTTCCAACGGAAAATGCACCTGGTTACTCTACGGAGTAATACGACTATAAAATAAAAATGTATACCATCTTTATTCAGTTGCAAAGATGGTATACATTTTTATTTTATAGTCGTATTACTCCGTAGAGTAACCAGATGCATTTTACGTTGGAACTTCACCAAGCTGCAGACGGGGGATGTGAATTGCATAGTGTAGAATTCCTTCCCTTTGTCTTCACTGCAGCATCCATTTGGCTTGCAAATTGTAGAAGCCTTGGAGGTGTCACCAGGGAAATGTACCAATAAGTTTTTAATTTAAAAATCTTTTAGTAATATTTTTAATATTATCAATGTTATTAATTTTGCTATTAGGATTGAAAACTACTTCATCTTTGAATTGCCAGATGACGCTAGTCACCTAATACCTTCACTTCGGTTGCAATGGGTGGGAAAGACTCTCGGCGCTGGTCAGTTAGGGTATGGAGAACAGTGCCTACGTTCTTTCCGATTAGGCTCCAATAATAGCCGAAAATCGCGATTCAGAAGACTGGACTGCGCTCCGTATTCTAATTGAAAAGTAAGATCGTTTTGCCTTTGCATTGCAACTGAATAAAGATGGTATACATTTTTATTTTATAGTCGTATTACTCCGTAGAGTAACCAGGTGCATTTTCCGTTGGAACTTCACCAAGCTGCAGACGGGGGATGTGAATTGCATAGTGTAGAATTCCTTCCCTTTGTCTTCACTGCAGCATCCATTTGGCTTGCAACTTGTAGAAGCCTTGGAGGTGTCACCAGGGAAATGTACCAATAAGTTTTTAATTTAAAAATCTTTTAGTAATATTTTTAATATTTTCAATATTATTAATTTTGCTATTAGGATTGAAAACTACTTCATCTTTGAATTGCCAGATGACGCTAGTCACCTAATACCTTCACTTCGGTTGCAATGGGTGGGAAAGACTCTCTTCTATGGAGAACAGTGCCTACGTTCTTTCCGATGAGGCTCCAATAAGAGCCGAAAATCGCGATTCAGAGGACTGGACTGCGCTCCGTATTCTAATTGAAAAGTAAGATTGTTTTGCCTTCGCATTGCAACTAAATAAAGATGGTATACATTTTTATTTTATAGTCGTATTACTCCGTAGAGTAACCAGGTGCATTTTCCGTTGGAACTTCACCAAGCTGCAGACGGGGGATGTGAATTGCATAGTGTAGAATTCCTTCCCTTTGTCTTCACTGCAGCATCCATTTGGCTTGCAACTTGTAGAAGCCTTGGAGGTGTCACCAGGGAAATGTACCAATAAGTTTTTAATTTAAAAATCTTTTAGTAATATTTTTAATATTTTCAATATTATTAATTTTGCTATTAGGATTGAAAACTACTTCATCTTTGAATTGCCAGATGACGCTAGTCACCTAATACCTTCACTTCGGTTGCAATGGGTGGGAAAGACTCTCTTCTATGGAGAACAGTGCCTACGTTCTTTCCGATAAGGCTCCAATAAGAGCCGAAAATCGCGATTCAGAGGACTGGACTGCGCTCCGTATTCTAATTGAAAAGTAAGATTGTTTTGCCTTCGCATTGCAACTGAATAAAGATGGTATACATTTTTATTAAATAGTATACATTTTAAAGTAGAAAACTTTAAAATGATATTTAAAATATATAAAAATATATTTAAAATTATAATTATGTTTTTGTTTGCAGAGATAACCATTTTCCTCGATATTAACCTTACTAATTTGACAGTCAGTATTGCTTGCATAAGTGGATCATTTTTATTCATGTCTTTTCAACGAGGTTGTAGCGTATTAAGTGTCTATTAACGTATACAGAAAGTGTGCAAGAATGCCTTAATTAGTGCATTTACCTTTGATGATGGCGTGCACATCATAATTATCATATACGGTTGCATTATGAGCTAATTTTTACAGTTACAGGAAAAAATCGGTATCGCAGAAAAAAACCGTTTTTTATTTATTAGATACTAATACATCACGTACTTCTTTGAAAAATATTACAATAATATCACTCTGATAATCTCAGCTTTTTATAAATCAGCATATTTATTATTAAAAGTTATCTTACATAAAAAAGTACATCAATAATATTCTTCTTCCTAGTCGGTTGTCCGGTACGGACATTGTGGCACCTTGTATTTTTAATGATTTCTCTTAAACTGTGTCCATATTCTCGAAACGACCTCTTTTGTAATGTGGTCCACATACCTTGTTGGTGATTTTCCCCAGGCTCTCGTTTCTTGCACCATCTCCTGCAATGTCAGCTTCTCCAGACCATCTTTACGCACCAGATGACCAAAGTAAGCGCTGATTTTTTCGATCACAATGTTACGAAGCCTACTTGTAACGTGTAGCTGTCGAATAATAGACTCTTGGTTCTTTTTGCGGTCTATGGCTTATTTTTTAACCAGGAGGAGTAAACTAAAAAGACAGATTCACACCCAAGAAAGTCACTAGAAAATTAACCAAATACATCTTCTTTTTTGGTTGATCATGTCGGCCCTCGACGGTAATCCATAAATATTATATTAATACGTCGCTGAAAAGTTCTAAAAACAACTGCTTTTTATATCAAATCCGACTAAAAATCTAAAAATTAAAGAAATAACACAGAAAACACAAAAAATCGCCGATAGAACTGAATTAACCTATGAAATGCCAAAAGTGTCCAAACTTGATAAATGTCATTAGTGTAAAAATTTGATAACAGTGGAGTAAACTTGCCTGCGGTTGGACCAATTACAAACAAGCATTACAGCGCGGTAAATTTGAATCACTCCTCTTGATTTAAAATGGTATGTCACAACAAAATAGGTTCAGAACAATAGAAAACAATTGGAGAAAACGCAGTAGAACATGGAGTTAATTGAAAACAAAAGGAGAAGGTATATGACCAAAGAGATACTGAACAAAATACTCAATAAAAATAATTTTTAATGATTAAATTTTTTATAAATGACCACTGTAATTTTTTATTTTTTGCATTGTTAATCCTTAACTACGTATGTGTAGTCAGTTAATTATCGCAAGCAAGAACCTCTTTCGCTTCAGAATAACTCGCTTGAATGACGGAGTTTTTCGTAACATACCAGCGAAGCGAAAGTCATGAATAAAATGTAGATATTAATCATTTTGACAATGATCCGCTGAAAAATGTATATGGAGTAAATTGAAAGTTGTATTTAAAACCAGTTTTATGGAACTTATTAGTGTATTTGTTATATATATTATGTAAATTAGCCTCGTCATTTCCGATAATAATATTAAATTGTGTTATGCAATAAATCTTTAGATGAGCTTATTAAAGAAATGTGATATGTCTAGAATGTCTATTAGCAAATGAAGATTTTATCGCAATATGTCCCCGATTAGTAATAATATAATAATATGTTGTCACTAATGTATCACAGGGGGGTCTTAGAAAAATAAACAGCATATTTTAAGCGGCTCTTAAATAAATAGGAAGAAGAAATAGACGAAGAGGAAATGGAAAGATGAACAAGTGGTAAAACAGTGAACTGAAGTGATACGTTCTGGAAGGAATATCCTAATTATTGCAAAAAACTGATGTGTTTTGTACACATTTGTGAGAAATGAATTAATTGAAAGGAAAAGCATTTTATAAGTAATATGTAAATTATTTAATTCCTAGCTGAACGCTTTCGACTTACAAGGCCATATTTAGAACTATGCTCAAGATTTAAAAAGTATCTATGACTAACAAAGAGAAATCCTATTGGTGAAAAATTACACCATTTTTTCTTCGACAGTTGAAAAAACTCTAAAAAATCATCAAAAAGGGCAGCTCATTAAGAGACTCAACAAAAAACACATCAGATAACAAACATAAGATTGAAACATCAATCACAAGAAAAAAGTTAAATAAATCATAAATCAGGTCAAACGAATCTCCCTATCTATTTCTCCCTTTACGCTTGTCAATCTCCGGACAAGCGTTGTATTTATCGAAAAAGAAGAACTTCTTCTTTCTTGTATGTAGGCTTTAAAGCTAGATTTTTCTTCAATATTAGCCTCCTAAATTGTTTAAATTATCACACCATCTTTTTTTGTTGGCCTGTCAGTACTTCTTCGTCCATTTGGTGACTTATCCCGTGCTATTCGTACTATCCTATACTCTGCCATTCTAGGGTTCGACAAGTCAAGAATTCTTGTCTTGATAGCAACTTTTTGTCTTTTCTTGATTACCTGGTCCGGTGATTCCCCGGCGACCTTTTCATTGCCTTGCGTGCTAACACGGCCTAATAGATCCCAGAATGACCTACAGAATCCAATACCAGAGCCGAAAAATACTTAAATGAGCCTAGGTAAGAAGATGCTGAGAATATACTTGATTGGTATAGAAGACACGAAAATGTCTACCCGTAATTATCGAAAATGAGCAAGGATTTTCTCGGAACGCTAGCAACATCTGTACCTGCGGAAAGCTAGTTTCAAGAGCAGCTTTTTTTCAAAGTCAAGAAATCGGCTAGACGTTGACTCCACAAGAAATATTATCTGCCTTAACCAATGGCTTATCAATTCCGATTAAAAAATTTATGTTACATTTACATGATTTACATTTTTGTAAATCCTTTTAAAAAAACGTGTTCAATACATTAAAGTACGATATTTTATGTTAAAATATATTATAATTTTTCACAAATAAATACGTTTTAAAGTTTCTATTATTATCTAGTCAAGATGTTTCAAGATTTCTTGATTTCTTGACAAGAAATCTTGGTATTGACATAAAATTTCTTGTCTTGTCTTGAAATCTAAAATTACTTCTTGTCTTGATCTTGTCTTGAAATTAAGACAAGATCAAGACAAGATCTTGAAATTTTCAAGAATTTGGCGACCCCTATGCCATTCTACTAATGTGTTCGTTCCACTTCTGTTTCCGTTTTGTCACCCATCCATTCATGTCTTCTACATTGCATGATCTTCTTATGTTTCGCTGCTCTTCTTATCCAACAGACTTTTCCCTGGTATTCGTCAAAGTATTTTCTTCTCTGTTGTTTCTAATAGTCGTATCGTTTTAGATGTGTCGGGTCTTGTCTCCGCCGTGTATGCCAATATAGGTCTAATTGCTGTTTTATAGATTCGTGCTTTTGTGTCTCGTCTTAGGTGTTTGTTCTTCCAAATTGTGTCATTAAAAGATCCCGTACCTTACTTGCTTTTAAGCTTAGTTGTCGTATTTCTTCTTCACCATCTCCGTAACTAGTTACATCTATTACCAGATATCTAAACCTTGATTCCTGCTTTATTATTTTCCCATCAATTTCGATTTTTCATCGTAGTGGGTATTTAGATGTTGTCATACATTTGGTTGCTTCTGCTAATATTATCATGGTGTATTTCTTGGATGTTGTATTGAAGATTTGTGTTTGGAGATCGTCTTCTGTCTCTGCGATTAATGCAGCGTCGTCTGCATAACATAATATTTGAATTTTTTGTTCCCTATTCTGTAACCATGACCTTTACTATTGTATAATAATGAATTCGTTATTTTTAATTTCGTAACTAACGTCTTAAATCATCCCAACAGACATTCCCAATAGATATATGCATTACTGCCATTTAAAAATTCAAAAACGTAGATAATCTCGTCTTATGCATATCAGAATATCTTAGTTATCCTCTTGTGCACCATTATAACGTTTTATCGATCTGCAATAAATTTTGTGCTCTGTAAAAGTTGACCGAGCATCGGAAAAGAATTCTTTTATGGGCTGGTGCTGGTATAAAAACACGTAGTTCAGTCGTTCAACCTGCGATAAATACTTGCTTGGTCATATGCACGTACTACGATGTGAAAATTACTGGGAAGAAAAATTGGCAAGACATGAAGATATTTTAACCTTCTTTTGCTTTAAATAATATAGAATCTTGACAGAAATTTTATAACAATATTTATATTGTGAACTATAACGATCGGAAGAAAGAAAAATCATAAAATCAAAAGAAATGAAATCAGGAGGATAATTATCCTCACATGGACTTGGTTCATGTGAGGGTCCATTCAAAGCGTGAATTAAGGCCTGTTGCTCAGTGTCGGGAGCGATATTAGGGGATGGATGGAGTTGATTAATAGAGATATCACATATAATTGACATATATAACAATTAGTTAATAGTTTGTCAATTTGGCACAAAGAAAACATGAGATACTGAATTCTAGGAACTACAGAATTATAGGGCGCCAACAAACCTTGACCATAGGATAAAAGACTCAAGTCTTGAAAGGAAACAGATCAAAAGGTTAAAATAGCAACATTGCTAAAGTTGACATACTTATATGCTATAAAAATATTTACATCTTATTTTATTAAAAAATTGTTAACTTAAAAAAATGTATTTTTAATGCTTAATAGTACATTGTTTACCGGGTAGGAAAAGCTTAACATTCCTGGACGACTGTGAAGATTGCTAAGTCGAGGCGCAAGCCGAGACTTAGCAACACAGAGTCCAGGAATGTGGCTTTTCCTACGAGGTAAACATACTATTTTTCCGCAAATCGTTTAAAATTCGACAGATATTGATTGATTTAAAAAAAAACGCGATAATTTTATTCCCAAATAAATGGTGCTTTGAAATTCCTAATAAAATTACTTGGGTTACTATGGAAACGTATTGAGGTTTTCTATCATTTATGTAGAACACTAACAACTGTACGGAAATATCATTTCCTTACAGTAAGGAAATGACATTTCCTTACAGTAAGGAAGTCCTGACTTTTTCTTCAAGAAATTTTGACAGGAATGTCAAAATTTCCTGGCGATTTGCGGAAAAAAATATATATAGTCATATTATAATTCTTATAGATAAATGGATTTCGATCATTAATAAACTCGACGTAAATGATTATTCATAATTGAATACTGCTTAGACTTCATAAACAATAATTAATTGGGCCTTCTTTTTTTTCTTCAGCCTTCAGTAATCCAACTTTGGACATAGGCCTCCCCCAATTCAATCCAGTGTTGTCTATTTTGCGCCACCTGTTTCCAGTTGTGTCCTCCATACTTCTTTATGTCATCGGCCCATCTCACTTGTGGCCTTACTCTACTTCCTCTTCCTAACAACGGTCTCCATTGTTGTATTTCGTGATTCCATCTTTTATCCTTCAGTCGGGCTTTGTGTCCTGCGAAGCTCCATTTTAATTTGGCAGCATGTTCTCCTGCGTCTTTTACTTTGGTTTTGCTTCTAATATATGTATTTGTTTTTTGTCTATGAGCCTCACCCCGAGCATTGAGTTTTCCATCGCTCTCTGTGCCTTTACTATTTTATCCATATTGGCCTTGGTGAGTGTCCACGTCTTTGAACCATACGTAAGTATAGGGAGGATACACTGATCGTAAACTCTGGTTCTAAAATATTGTTCTATTTTAGTGCTTTTCAAGATCCAACTCAGTTTTCCAAATCCTGCCCACGCTAACCTTATTCTTCTAGTAATTTCGGCAGTTTGATTTTCTTTGTTAACTTTCATTATCTGTCCCAGATAGATGTATTTCAACGTCATATTTCTATGTCATTCAACGTCATTTTTGTAATGTTCGGTGTATTCGTCATTACTTTTGTTTTTTCCAAGTTCATCTTAAGACCTACTTTTTCCACAGCTTGAAATAGTTGCGTCATCATGGTCTGTAATTCTTCGAAACTTGTAGCGAATATTACAATGTCGTCAGCATATCTCAAATGACTCAGTTTTCTTCCATTAACATTTATTCCTTTATCTACCCAGTTAATGTCTTTGAACACGTCTTCAACTCCCAGTGTGAACAGCTTTGCTGAAATAACGTCTCCCTGGCGAACTCCTCTGTTGATTGGTATATCTTTGGTTTTCTCATCTATTTGTATTTTTATTGTAGCTTTCTTATAAATATTATGTATGAGCATTCTGTATCGAGAATCTATCCTGCAGTTGTTCATAGCTCTCTTTATTGACCAAAGTTCTATGGAGTCGAATGCCTTTTCATAATCAACGAAGCCAATGTATAAGTTCAAGTGATATTCATTGGCTTTCTCTATTAGCGTTCTGACTGTAAGAAGATGATCCGCTGTACTGTAACCCATTCAGAATCCTGCCTGCTCTACCGGTTGATAGCTATCAAGCTTCGACGATAGCCTATTAGTTATTAGTCTCATAAACAGTTTGTACATTTGGGACAACAGGGAAATTGGCCTATAGTTTTTCAGATCTCCCCTATCTCCTTTTTTGAAGAGAATTATTGTCAATTGGGCCACAATCCTTTAAATCCGAAAAAGCTTTTTGACTAAATAAGCACATCATCTATTCGCAATATTAAAAAATTGTATATTATAGTAGTACGTAATACAGTAGCCACCTTCACAGAAGATAATGCCCTGATGGCTGTGGTGAAGATTATTCAGAAGCAACAAGGAAATAACAATTTATTTCCTTTCAATAATAGTATGTCTTTTACTTATACGAAATTTCATCCCATGAAGAGGAAACTTAAATTCAGATATTAATTTAGAGGATGTAAAATTATTGAATATATTATGTATAAAAACATAATATTGATATTTTACAAGTATGCCATATCCAATTTGATGGTCTTGTTTTAATATTGTCAGAACAAACCATTTTGTCCAATAGGTATATCTTTACGTTACTTAAAATCCTTTTTCATTTTACTCAACAGACTAAAGCACTCTTGTTGTAGAACACTGACTTGAGTGTAGACAAAAATTTTTAAATCCACAATTTAAATTGCTAATATTTCTCTCTCTAATATTGCTTATTTTTTACAGCGCCAATACCCAGATGGACAATGACGTCACACCTGTATATCTGGCTGCTCAAGAAGGCCACCTAGAGGTCTTGAAATTTCTAGTATTAGAAGCAGGAGGTTCCCTCTACGTTCGAGCTAAAGATGGAATGGCTCCGATCCATGCCGCTAGTCAAATGGGATGTTTAAATTGTGTCAAATGGATGGTGAGTGGTTCATTATTTTGTAACAAAATTACCTCCGTTTTTATTATAAAACTAGAAAATAATTATTGTCCAGGGAGTTAAATCAGGGGATCTTGGTGGTCATTCAATAAAACCTCTTTGTCCAATATATCGCCTAGAAACGGAAACCGTTCATTAGGTTATCGCTTTACGTTTATGCTAGAATGGGAAGGTGCGCCGTCTTGATGGAAAAATAAACCATTTTATGAGCACCTGTTATCATTTTTGATTATATCTGTCAAGATGGGATCAACTATATCCTATAATTACTTTTCTTATTCGGTATTGCTTAGTATTCGTGCCGTGGTAGGGTCCAAAATTCTTTCTGAGTATTTATCTTTCAAAACATCTGAGTTTTCTTCACGAAAAGATTTGTCTGTACCTCAAAGTAAACTTCAGTTTCCATAATAACCTCTGTTATTATTTTTGTTTTGTTCATTCAATTTATTTTTTTGATAATTCCTATATTGCACATTTCAGATTCAAGACCAAGGAGTAGATCCCAATCTTAGAGATGGTGATGGTGCAACGCCTCTGCACTTTGCAGCTTCCAGAGGACACTTGGACACTGTTCGTTGGTTATTGAAGCATGGAGCCCGTTTATCACTAGACAAATTTGGAAAAAGTCCCATCAATGATGCAGCAGAAAACCAACAAGTTGAGGTAAATCAATATATTTCCGTTTTACAAAACCCTTTCGATCTACTTAAAAAAATAATGTTGCACTCCCAAGGAAGCCGGCAAAAATGAGAACTAGACAGGCCTAAAAAATATCTTTCTCAAAATAATCTCAAAATTTCATATATCTAAGAACATGGTACTACTCCAACTTTATTTTTAAGAAAATGAAAAGGCATATGAACAAGAAGACTTATTAACCCTATACCTAACCTTAAATTTCTTCCTGTACATAAGAGAATTATATTAATGTATCCAGCATCAAGACTCTACGACATATTCTTCAAGGAAAATGGAAATGTATAAGAATGAGAAGCAAGTCTTCCCGTATTTTCAAAGGTTATTCCCTATTTAACAGGGTTACTCCTTATACACCAAGGATTGTGCGACGACTTGCTTTGGTGCAAGGACTCCTGATTTTTTCCTTTAAAAAGGAGCAAAACAATACAAGTAGGAGGAGGAGGAAATTTATTAGCTCCAAATTCAATAGAGTTCTAACACCAAAAAAGTTATGTGTTAGATGCTTTGTTTATGAAGCTGTCAAAAATTTTGTTTATAATTAATTTATTTAATATTCACAATATGTTTTTTTGTAGTGTCTGAATGTCTTAGTCCAGCATGGAACTACACCAGACTACCAAACCACTCTCGATAAATTCTCCAATGGCAAGGGCTGTTCCTGTACTAGAAAAGGAGATAAACTTAGAAGAGTAAGTATTCTATTCATATAAGAATATGAATATATTGATAAAAAATAATACCATGATACCACCACTATCACGGTCGACACCGCTCAATATTTAAGCGAAAAAATTTATTTCATTTCACTAAAAAATCACCTCTGCTTTTCAAATTCTTTTTATGCCTTATTTTCTTCTCTGCACGTTGTGTCTGAGAGAACAGTTCATTTTACACAAAAATTGCTAATAACCATTTTTGTATAAAATTATCTCAGCTGCTTTTCCTTTTTAACTTTTTTTATTTCTATGGCGAACAGATTCTCAGGAAATCGATGTTTTCCTTTTCCCTCCTTATGTGGGAGGTGGTTTTAGGGGAATGCCCGGAGGTACATACATAGGCGTGACAAACTTTTTTGCATCTTTTTTGGTACCCAAAAGACATTTTCAGCAAAATTCAGCTTGTTCATATTATGTTTAGAGATTGAGTGGCATTTTCGTCTCTGATTACTGGATTATTATTAGAGCGGGCTGTATCGTCTCCACCGTTAGTGAAATTATTCCCATTCGATTTTTTTTGCAGAAAGTTACTCAAAAAGAGGTCCTTATAACAAATCCACAGGGTGCCAGGGGGTGCCGTGGTTGAAAAATTGTTTAAAAAAAAATTTTTAAACAAATTCACAAAAATTATTTTTTGCTTGATAATAATCAAGGCCTTGATAATAGCCTTGATAATAATCAAGGCTTAATAACTAAGCCTATCGCGTATAATTCGACAACAATCAATTGTAGAAAAAAATTACAACAGACCTTTTTGTTCAGAATGACCCAAATTATCGAAAAAAAAATTTGTTCGAAGTGAAAAAATTATTTTTGTTGAAAAAATTATTTTTGTGAATTTATTTAAAAAAAATTGTTTAAACAATTTTTCGACCACGGTACCGCCTGACACCCTGTGAATTTGTTATGAGGACCTCGTTTTGAGTAAGTTTGTCCAAAAAAATTGAATCGAAATAATTTCGCTAACGGGGCGACGATACAGCCTGGACTATAGCTCTAATTGTTATTAAAAATAACAGCTTTGTAATAAAATAATGAATAAAGTTTCTTCATGTTCTTGAAGGAGGGGTTTTTAGCTTTAATTTGATTACTTTCTGACTTTCATAATATAATTTTTAATCGCGTTATTAAGGCTTAAAAATGGCCATTTTCTCATTTTTCAAATTTTAAATCGCGTATAACTCGACAACAATCAATTTTAGAAAAAAATCATAAGATACCTTTTTTGCTCAGAATGACTCAAATTATCTAAGAAAAAATTGATAGAAATCAAAAATTATTTTTGTGAATTTGTTTAAAAAAAGAGTAAACAATTTTTCGACCACGGCACCACCTGACACCCTGTGGATTTGTTATAAGGACCTCTTTTTGAGTAAGTTTGTGCAAAAAAATCGAAGCGGAGTTAGCGGAATTTCGTTAACGGGGGCGACGATACAGCCCGCTGGCTGTATATAGGCAGTTCGAAGTATAAACTATAAACAGCAAAACATATCTATAAATATAATTGCTTTTTTGGATCTTTTACATTATATTTGTTATTCTAGAATATATTTATATCATTTATTGCATATATACCTACTTGACATCGTTCGATAATATATGTTTATGTTTATGCTAATATTAATATTCATTTTGTGAAAGAAAGTTTCTAGTTTCAATAGGAAATGAAAATACGGAAAAATTTATGAACATTACGAATAGTTTTTCTGCGTGACAGCCGCATACTATAATTGATCTTGTAAAATTAATCAATTACAAAAATGCATGAATCGATAGTTACCATAACAATTATTAGCACAACGATATTGTTTATTAATCATTTCTCTTCAGTTTTGCAAAAGGTGTTGCGATGGTAAGTAGTAGCGCATAAAATAATTAATTATATTACCAATAATATTTTTTTGGGTTTCTGCAATAGTTCCATCATAGACATAATCGTTCCTTTTCTACTGTTTGGTGTCAAAAAGATGCTTCTATACTAAATTTACAATCAAGATGCAGTAGAAATAAACAAACCAAGACACGTTAAATGCTACTAGCAGCACTTCTAAATCATAATTTACAATGTAGATACATTGTAAATCCCAAATCATGATTTCCAAAGTTTATACATTTTAAATTATGATTGAGGAGTGCTCCTAGTAGCATTTAACCTGTCTTGGTTTGTTTATTTTTACTGCATCTTGATTGTAAATTTAGTATAGCTATTGATGAATTTTCTCCACTCTTTGCCCATATTTTGTTATATCTCTGCTATGTCGCCGTTCCACTCTTTTATTGGTCTGCCTCTTCTGTTTTTCCCTGTTGAATTAGCTTCCCTCATTCTTTTTACTTGCCTGTTATTGACCATTCGTCTTATATGACCGCATCATGATAATTTTTTCTACTTTATTATGTCAAGTAACGGTTTAATTTTAAGTATGTTTCCTTTTTTTATTTTTGAATGTGTCTGTCCTTCTTGCACCTATCGTTCTTCTGAGGTATTTCATGTCTCCTGCTTGTATCGTACTCTGGTTTCTTCTGTTTAAAATTCAGTTCTCTGCACCGTATATCAACGTTGGTATACATATTGTTTCATATATTGTTACCTTCTTGTTGAGGAATCTTTTATTTAGTGTATGGAATAGTTTTCTTTTACTCTCTAGTACTCTAGTATATTGTTGAGATCGTTCTCAATGCTTCCTCTGTTATTTATTACTGTTCCCAGGTATTTGTATTTTTTGCATTATTTTTTGTTGATTTTTCACCAATTGGGTTAGGTCATCCTTGGCTTTTTTCTTGTTATTTTCATTACCTCTGTCTTTCTGTTTAGTTACATTTAGGTATATTTTTTGCTTCTAAGTTCCATTTTTCTAAACTGTTTTCAGTTTTCCTGCTGTTTCGGCGAATAATACTGTTATCTTCAAATGCGTATATCTCTGCATTTATCATTTGCATTCTATTCCATCCTGTACATATTCTTTAAATGTTTTCGTACAATATTTCACTATTTCATCTATTACCTTTATTGGGCTTAAGCTACCTCCTTGTCCATCTCCTTACGTTATTTGAAATTATTGAGATTGCATATTTTGTTTTCTTATCGTATTTATCTGAATCCGCTTTGAACGTCCTATAGTTCTGATTATCCACCTATTGTTCTCATTTATAGGGTCTAGTATTCGTCTCACAACCTTTTTTCAAAGAAGTTCATGAGGTTTGCAAATTTTTGAGTCAATGTGCAAGTTTTACATCCATAGCTCACTCGGTCGGATTCAGGTCTTGTAGATTCATATCTTAGTCCTGATGTATTTTTCGTGATATATTGGTTTTCGTCATATTGATTAGAGTCAGATTGGTTAGAGGACAGAATTATCCATGTATTTTCTTCTAAATGCGATCTCGCTTAGTTGTCTACGCAGATGTCAAAAAAGTCTCAAGATATATTTAACGAATGGTACATTTGATTATAAAATTAAAATAAACGTAGACGTAATTTTATTATTCTCTCTTAACATTGAAAATATCGTGCATTTGCTCCCAAATAAAACATTTTTTCTCCGACCGTTTAATAATATACTCATTATTCGCTATTTTTGAATAGATAATAACACCCATTACTTTACCCGTGAGTAATAATTCATTACTCACGGGCTGAAGTTACTCGCGGGTCATTACTCACGGGTTGAAGTTAGATTCAAGTGGTGCATGGCACTTTTAATATACCTATTAGCAAATAAAATTACTTAAACTTGTTTATTTAATAAAATATTCATTGTAATTTATATGAACAATTAAATTTGAAAAATGTTTAAAGGATTTTTAACTTTAACAATGGGTTAGTATATTTTTTACGTTTAAATTTCAACATTTGACATTTTAATATTGACGTTATAAAAAGGTAAACAATAAACAATCGGTATTAATTTCGTAAAAGGACTTACGGATATGAAATTCATATCAATGAATTCTGTTTTACTTACTGTTCATTGTACAATAGATTTGAATTGAGAGTACACGTTCTTTTTCACGTAATTGCCTTAAAATATGTTTTATTTTTAAAAACCACCGCCATTCCATGACATAATGACAACTGTTTATTGTTTCATAACATAAGCTCAACGAGTGTAATTCTAACAGTGTTGCCATAGTTACCTATATAAAATATATTTTCTTATGAAAAATAAAATATTTCGTTTTAAATAATGTTAGTAGTTGATAATTATATTTTTCTACTAACCCAAATAAAAAAGGTCGTAGAAAAAGTATAGTATTCTACTTGCATGTAATGGCGAGTGTCGTAATTCATCAGAGTGAGTAATAGCCATCATTACACGCTCGTTGAATAATATACTATTATTTCAGCATTATAAAGGCGTCCCATAATCAACTTAATAGATATATAAATTTTTTGCATATCCTTTATAAGAATAGTATATTGTGCAACAAGTGCAGAAAGGTACTAATTTCTCACGAGTTTGAAAAGTTGCGGTACGAGCGCAAGCGAGTGCCGCAATTCAAACGAGTGAGAAATTACCTTTCTGCACGTGTTTCACACTATACTTTTTCTACAAGCACAGTTTTTCCTAAAAATAAAAATCACAATTTCCAAACGACGATTAATTATAATAGGTAGGTACCTATGTGATAAGTTTTAAACTGTATTTAATTAATACCTACTAATCAATTTAAATTCCTTATACCTAAATAAATTGCACAGAAATCAGTTAAAAAATTAATGCACTGCCTTAATTTGTTTAAATTTAAACAATTACTACACATTATTGACATTATATTTATGCAGTCACGGATTTACACAAAACCTACTTCATTCGACGTCTCTTGCACAGGTTGCTAAATCCTTATTGGTTATTTGATAATTATAAAATGTTTAATAAGAATAAAATTGTAAAATAAAACAGTTGTAACATCCATAATTTAGTTTCTATGCTATAGTTAAATATAATAATTGTCTTATAGGTTATATATTTGTCTAAAGTTTAAGCACGGATGTAAACAGAATATAACGTTACTCAGAATGCGGTAGTCCACGGATGTAAACAGAATATAACGTTACTCAGAATGAGGTAGTCAACTGTGCAGAAAAGAACTTTGCGGCACAGAAACGTCACTTTGCGGCACAGAAACGTCACTTTTCTGCACACTAATGTCAAATATCTTATACTGTGAGAAAATATCAAGTTTGCTAACATAAAACCGTGCAGAAAAGTGCACTTTGAACAGTGGTTGTAGAAAAAAGTACAAAGTTTACATAACATCATTATTTTCTTTACATTGTTTTAAGTTGAAAATTTATTAAGCTACTTTACCAATTATAATAATTAATGACTAAGGTCCGGTTTCACCAACAACGAATAAATCAATGAATAGCTTTCGTCGAATAAAATTTATTAGACGTTTAAGTTTATATTTTGTTTCAATATAATTTTGATAATTTAAAGTTAAACTCGCGAATTTACTTTCTTCTAAATATTTACAGCCAGATTAACTTGCCAATTTACTCAAAGAGTAAGTATTTTTTTGATAAATAAATAAAATAAGTCTTATTTGACGTTAGTAAAAGGGAGAAATGTCAGTTTAATGGTCGAATAATTTTTAATCATAGAATAAACTACTATTTGTCGTTGGTGAAACCGGCCCTAAATGTATTTATTAAAGTAATTCTTTTATATTAGACTTTTTAGACATAAAATTTTTATTATTTTTTTTTTTTTAGGGAAACAGCGTAGCCAGCGACTGCTCAAACTGCAAACCTAAGTCAATTAGTAGCAACAATACCATGAAACACAATAATTCAGAACCGTTTTATCTTCATCCACCTTTAAGTGACAGATCGATGGAGCCTGCCCATGCACCGGAAAATGGTCTTTATATTAATCCAATGAGCAAACACAGACACAGGTAAGACATTAAAGTATAAACACATCAATGTTTTGTGTCAAATTTATCCCTATATTAGATTCAAATATGTATAATAAATTTTATTTTTTGGTGTATTGTATTGTGCATATTGTGCATATCGTAATTCTTAAAAAAATTGGCAAGGCATTTATAACTTTACCGAAAAAGTCTAACGCTGGACAATGCTGTGACTACCGAACTATCACCTCAATGAGCCACACTTTTGAGAATCCAAAGATTGAAAATCATCAAAGGATTTTCAAAACACTGGAGCAAGATATTAGTAACACTCAGTTTGGCTTCAGAAACAAAAAGGATTTAAGAGAGGCCTTGTTTGCTCTTAATGTATTGGCTCAAATATGTATGGATGTTAACCAACCACTTTATAATATGTTTCAGAGAATTAAATTCTACACAATTTTCATCTCTTTCATTTTTTTGCTAAAATTAATATTTAAGGTAGTACGTATGCGGTAATGGCGCGAGCGTAACACCGGATTGATTTTATAGCAATTGTTTTTGTTCAATATCTACGCCATTTTCAACTAAAATTGTTCAAAATAAAATTTCCGACAATTTCTTTTTAACAATTTTTTCATGCGGTTGATATTTTTCGAGTTACATGGGAAAATAGTAAAAAGTGGTGGGGGAAGCATAATTATTGAATTGAATTTTGTTTCCGAGCTGCCCCAAATTTTATAATTCTATCCTTTAGGAGAGATCAATAGTAGTGTAAATTTAAAATTTCGACTGAATTCCACGGTTGCATTAGCCGCCATATTGATTTTAAATGAGAACTGTTGTTGCTTAATATCTCCGCCATTTCAACTTTTCAACATAAATGGTGGGAAAGAAAATTGTTGGAAATGCAATTTCCTACAATTTTTTTGGCACAATTTTTTTATACGATCAATATTCTCCGAGTTAAGGGGGAAAATAATGGAAGCGGACGGGAAGCATAATTATTGGATTGTCTCATTTATTATTAACTTTACGACATAATTGTACAGAAACAAAAATAAAGAGAATTATATTTTATACAATTTTTGAAACTTCCAATGAAACATCAACCAAACTAAGTATATAAAAGACATAAAAAGACATTACAGGGTGTCTGCGTAACTTGGAACCATATGGGAAACTTTTTTAATATCCATTTTACGAAAAAAAATTATTCTTTATAAAGTGCTCTGCATAGTCTAAAACCTAAGATGCCATCATCAAATGTCAAATTTTGTCAACAGTATACGAGGTATGTCAAAAATAATGAATTTCTCTCAAGAGCAAACTACCTTTATATTTGAAAAAATTAAAAAATTGTATTATGAAAAGTTATTTGTAATTAAAAACCATATTCAAATATGCAATAACAGCCTTCTACTTGCAAAAAAAAATTTCTGAAATTTTCCTAAATTACCGATTCCGAACATCATTTTTATTTATTAGACATGTAATAACTCTTTTATTAATAATTTTAGGAAAAAAAAGTTAGTCTTCATAAAAATCTGTGCATGGTCTAAACCTCAGGAATTCAGGATGTAACCATCAGTTATCCAAGTTTGTTATTTTATACGAGGTGTGTCAAATAATATGAATTTAGAAAGAATTTAGAAAGAATTCTTTCTAAATTCATATTATTTGACACACCTCGTATAAAATTAACAAACTTGGATAACTGATGGTTGCATCTTGAGGTTTAGACCATGCACAGATTTTTATGAAGAATAACTTTTTTCCTAAAATTATTAATAAAAGAGTTATTACATGTCTAATAAATAAAAATGATGTTCGGAATCGGCAATTAAGGAAAATTTCAGAATTTTTTTTTTAAGTAGAAGGCTGTTTTTGCATGTTTGAATATGGTTTTTAATTACAAATAACTTTTTTAATAAAATTTTTTGATATTTTGAAATATAAAGGTAGTTTGCTCTTGAGCGAATTATTTTTGACATACCTCGTATACTGTTGACAAAATTTGACATTTGATAATTGCATCTTAGGTTTTAGACTATGCAGAGCATTTTATAAAGAATAACTTTTTTTCCTAAAATTGATATTAAAAAAGTTTCCCATATGGTTCCAAGTTACGCAGACACCCTATGCATTAAGTTCACTTAATTTTATTAACTAGCGGGTTTGATTGGTTGAATTTGTCTGTCGATATTTTAAGTTTTATGTCAGCTAATATATCGTGATGTTTTAACAATTTTTTTTTAAATTTTGGACCCTGTTGGGGGGAATTTTCCCATTTCCCCCCTTGTAGACCCGCCACTGGTTCTCTCAAAAAATTGTAGTAAATCGTAATTGCAACAATTTCAGTTCTTACACTTTTTGTAGAAAAGTTGAAAATGGCGGAGATATTGAACAAAAACAATTGCTACAAAATCAATCAGGTCTTACGCTCGCACCTTTACCACATACGTACTACCGTAAATATTGATTTTATCAAAAAAAAGTACGGCATCAAAATTGTACAAAATTTAATTCTCTTCATTTTTGTATAGGTATATATTTGTTGTAAAACTAATAATAAACGAGATAATTCAATAATTCAATAATTATGCTACAACTGTCACTATTTTCCCCTCATAACTCGGAAAATATCGACCGCACGAAAAAAATTATAATAAATGAAACTATAGAAAATCGCATTTTCAACAATTTCAGTTTCTACACTTTTTGTCAAAAAATTGGATATGGCGGAGATATTGAGCAAAAACCGTTCTCGTTTAAAATCAAGATGGCGGCTAACGCAAAGGCGGAATTCAGTCGAGATTTTAAATTTATACTAATATTGACCCTCCCTAAAGATTAGAAAAATAAAATTTGGGGCAGCTCTAATGCAAGGTCAAATGCTATCCCGACTGGGCTAGTAGTGAGATGTATTTTTATCTTATTATGTATACGGAATAGGGCTTGGATGCTAAAAAAGGATATAAGTAACAAAATAGAAACTTTTGAGATGTGGGCTTATAGAAGAATTTTAAAAATAAGTTTGGTCGATAAAGTTACGAACAACGACGTTTTAAAAAATGAATAATTAAAAGGAGATATCGCATACAATTAAAATAAGAAAATTTGCAATATTTGAGTCATGAGGTGAGAGGTATGCGTTGCTGCGGATCACTATATATGAAAACATACTGGAGAGAGGAACATAGACCGACGACGTATATCCTGGTTGACCAATTTGAGATAATGGTACAATTGTAACTTTATTGAGCTGTTGAGCTCAGCAGTATAAAGGTAATGATAGCCGTAATGATAACCAACCTTCTTAAAGGACACGGCACTTACAATAGAAGGAGTGATTCTTGAAATTAAACGATTTGGATTAGAACAAAAGCGTATGCATTAGATGTCGTAATACGGACAAAAAATGATGTAGATTTTTTGTTAGGTTAGGAATAAGTGTTTTGAGAAAATCTAGAAATTTCAGTTGAAATCAGCTATAGGTACATATTAACGTATAATTTATGATTTTAGTGCATCTAGCAGCTCTGAAAGCAGTGTAAGCAGTGGAAATGGAGAATCGTTTTACTTGCACAATCCCCAGGAGGTGATCTACAATAGAGTCAAAGACCTTTTCGAATCAACACAGAGACAACAAGGTCTTTCAGCTTTAACAGGTAAGGTTTTTGTTTAGAAATTAGATTTTGAAAATATTTTTTAATATTTCTTCTGCCACAAGGATATAATTTCTCTGCTATTTTGTTTTTCTAGCTACATGACCTAAATACCTAAAATAATCAGAATCATAAAAAGTGCATGCACAAGACAATCAGAGGAAAAGTACAAGTGAGAGACCAAAGATCCAATGAATTCAAAATTATTAAAGGAGTAAAACAGGGAGATAGTTTACGCCTACGCCCATTGTTGTTCGTCATAATAATGCCAAAAATTATAAAGAACCTTAAAGCTAAAGAAGAAAGCCTAAATACAGTAATGGGATACAGACACTTACAACCATTAAAATTACAGAGTTTACTCTATACAGATGATATTGTACTGGAAGTGAACAATAAAACTAAAATGCAAAGGCTAATGAATTCGTGAACTGAAGAAACTAAAAATGAAAATGGTGGTGAATATAAATAAAACAAAAACTATGATAGTTAATCAAAAGGAAGACCAAAACAATAATTAGATTCCATGTACCTAATGAAGCAGCATTAGAAAAAATAAAAAAGTAGGAATATCTGGGCAGCATTGTGAGTGATGGTAGTAGAATAGATGCGTAAATAACACATAGAGGAAATAAATCTACTAGATTATACTACACAATTAATTTAATATTAGGACACAAAGGTATAAAAAGTCAAGAGAAAAATTCACAATACGATAACAGTGCCAATAATAACATACGCCAGCGAAAACTGGACAATTCATAAAAAAGATGAATCAATCGAAATGAGATATTTGAGCAAAATGTGCGGAAAACCAAATGGGCCAGGATAATAAATGAAGATATCAGACAAATGACATAGCTGAGACCTATTACTGACTACATTAATTACACAGAAAAAAATGTTGTAGTTCGAAGATATTATTAGAATGAAACTATAAAGAATTAAGGAAGGAACAAATTATCTTCCATAGAATTGGGAAGTAAAAAAAGTTGAGGGGAAGAAACCAAAAGGAAATGAATAGATCAGGGAATAAAGGGAAACCTATTGAAGAATTAAAGATGATGGTCAAAAATAGAAATGCATGGGAAAACGGGTAAAGGAAGAACCGAAATCCGAATCCTACGGCTGAGAAAGAGAAGACAAATGCCTATGAGAAGAAGAAGAAGGAAATCTTTTTGAAGTTATACTTCTTTAGGCGCGATTGACAGTAAAATTTTTCATAAATCTGCGCGCATGCGCACACAGACAGTATGACGTTTAGTTGCTAATCTTTCAAATTATATATCAGCGCAAATAAGCCATTAAAATAATATATTAGTGTTTTTTAGTAAATGTATTATTTATTATAATTTTGTGTCTTTGGATTTGTCTTCCTTGGGCGTAAAATAATAAAACATCTATTTTTATATTTCACTTGTTACCGTGATGTGTAATTATATAGGGTGTAACAAAAATACAGGTCATAAATTAAATCACATATTCTGGGATCAAAAATAGTTCGATTGAACCTAACTTACCTTAGTACAAATATGCACACAAAAAAGTTACAGCCCTTTGAAGTTACAAAATGAAAATCGATTTTTTCCGATACATTGAAAACTATTAGAGATTTTTTAATGAAAATGGACATGTGGCATTCTTATGGCATGAACATCCTACAAAGAAATTAAATTGAAATTTGTGCAGCCCATAAAAATTTTATGGGGGTTGTTTTGTTCCCTTAAACCTCCCCAAACTTTTATGTGCGTCCCAATTAAATTATTTTTGTAGTACCATTAGTTAAACACAATGTTTTTAAAACTTTTTTGCCTCTTTGTACTTTTTCGGTAAACCAGTTTTAATCGAGATGCGGCTTCTTTTTTAATATGTTTACATAAAAATTTTATGGGGGTTTTGTGCCTTTAAACCCTCCGAATGTTTGTGTACGTTCCAATTAAACTATTATTGCTGTACCATTAGTTAAACATAGTATTTTTAAAACTTTTTTGTCTCTTAGTATTTTTCAGATAAGGCACCTTTTATCGAGATGTGGTTTTTTTTTAATATGGTTCAAAGTATACCTCAAACTGTAATTTATAAATAAGTTTTCATATTATTACAGTCTCTAAAATCGTACTTAACAGTACACAAATATGTGGTGGATTTGACAAAATATTCAAAATA
This sequence comes from Diabrotica virgifera virgifera, assembly GCF_917563875.1. Taxonomy (NCBI): domain Eukaryota; kingdom Metazoa; phylum Arthropoda; class Insecta; order Coleoptera; family Chrysomelidae; genus Diabrotica; species Diabrotica virgifera. Next base: position 3,247,300 of record NC_065444.1, on the reverse strand, counting down.
TCTCAAAAAAAACTAACTTATCGAAAAAGTACTAAGAGGCAAAAAAGTTTTAAAAACATTGTGTTTAACTAATTGTGCCACAATGATAATTTAATTGGAACGTACACAAAAGTTTGGGGGGGTTTAAAGGAACAAAACCCCCATAAAATTTTTATGGGGTTCACAAATTTTACTATATTTTTTTTCAGATGTTCGTATCATAATAATGTCACATGTCCGTTTTCAATAAGAAACCTCGAACAGTGTTCGATCTATTGAAAAAAATCGATTTTTATTTTGTAACTTCAAAGGGCTGTAACTTTTTTAGGTGCACATTTGTACTAAGGTAAGTTAGGTTCAATCGAACTATTTCTGGTCCCAGAATATGTGATTTAATTTATGACCTGTATTTTTGTTACACCCTGTATATATCTGAAACGTCAGTAACATGCGCCTTGATGGCCTGGTTGGTAAAGCATTGGACCAGAGATCGAGAAATCACGAGATTGCGGGTTCAAATCCCGGACGATTCATACTTTTTTCTTTTTTTTTAATATTTGGCATTGTTAAGTTTTGGTTAATTTTGGGTAATTATTGTTAATTTTTTGTATTGTAACTGTTAAGTATATTTATTTGGTTGAAATTATATAATAGAAGTATAACTTCTTAAGTGCGTACAAAGTACACACACATTCTTTTTTTAATATTTATTTATTTATTTATATTTATTTATTTATTTATATATATTTACGAGCAAAGCTCATTGCAATAAAACATTACAGAAGATATGAAGAACTAACAAAATATTACAAATATACGTAAAATACAATAAGATACAATAAACACTATGACAATAAAGCAAGTCAAAAAGTAAAAATAACAGGTAAAGATATATAATCACAAGTTTAAAATATTCAAGAACATAAAACTAGAGGGTGCAATCCTTTAGCGTTTTTAAAAATCGCGAACTATCCGCAAAGAAATCCACACAATTGGAGCAAGCATTTGCCTGTCTAGAAACCCTCGAGATGAAAGAATTTGCAGTGAAGTTAGTTCTGCTGATGCGAGTATGAAACGTAGATCTTGAACGTGTGATTCTGGAGGGAATATGTAAACCTACTTCCTCCAGGAGCTCAGGGCAGTCGTGAATTGAATTTATAATATTATACAACATGTACATGTCCTTCTTTTTCCGTCTGCTTGATAAGGTGTCAATGTTAAGTTCTAGTTCAAGATCCATATAATTCCAGTCTCTACGGTTTGTTTTGAATGCGACGAACCTAAGGAATAGGTGCTGGATCCTTTCAATCTTACAGTTGTATGTCTCATAGGCGGGTGACCAGACGCAAGATGCATATTCCACGATTGGCCTCACCATTGCACAGTACAACAGTTTAAACGATCTCAACTGCTTAAAGTCTTGGGAGCATCTTTTAATAAAACCTAACAGTTGAAGCGATTTTGAGATGATATTGCTTATATGAATATTGAAAGATAGTCCAGAGTCAAGTGTAACTCCAAGATCTTTTATGGATGTGACTGTTGTGATATTTATATCACCTATTTTGTATGTGAAAGAGATAGGACTTTTCGAACGCGTGAATGAAATGTGAAAACATTTGCAGGAGTTGAGAACCATGTCATTGTTGCTGCACCATTCATTCAACCGATTCAAATCGGACTGAAGCCTTAAACAGTCGAGTGGATTCCTAATGTGGCAGTAAAACTTAACATCGTCAGCAAATAAAAGAAATTTCGCATATTGGAAACAGTCTTTTATATCGTTAACCCGCCAGTGGTCGCTATATGAGATTTTCTCTCACGGTTTTAGAAAATTGCGCACAACTTTTTTTCTGGGAAAATATACGCGCTGTAGTTCCTTCTAGTCTCCTAACTATCCTTCCTCGACAATCTAATAGACTCGTCCGCTCAGATAGTGACTCAGTTTAATTAGTATCACCATATTGTTAAGTCAGTGCGCTTCATGTGAGAGATTCTCTCATCAAGCGACCACCGGCGTCACCAACTCTGTATAAAAATTAATTTTATTTTTTCCCTTAAAACTTAAAATAATATCCTTTTATGATGTAATAAAAGGCGATGTGGATGTGGTCGATGATATGAAAATCCTATATTGTGTTTCATGTTTTAGTTGTAGATGGTCACTTACCATATATTTTTCAATGTTAAATATTGGCGGCATCAATAGTCACATTTTATATAAAGATAATAATAATAAAACAGACAAACGTCGTGTCTTTTTAAAGCAAATGGATTTATCGTTGATGAAACCTCATCTTTTTTATAAAATTTTGTAAAGAATGGCAAAAGTTGGATATGCGAGAGAAAATCTCACGCGCGACCACTCGCTTAACATTTTACCTAGCGACCAATGCCGGGTTAATAAAAACATTAAACAACAAAGGTCCAAGATGAGATCCCTGCGGTACGCCCGAAGGGACAACTATTTCGTAGGAAAAATAGCTGTAGAGCTTGACGATTTGTTTTCTGTCCAGAAGATATTCCCTAAGCCACAGCAGAAGTGAACCATGTATCCCTAATCGCTGCAATTTTTCTAATAGAATATTGTGATTAACTCTGTCGAAAGCCTTAGAGAAGTCGGTGTACAGGGCGTCCACCTGTAGTCCTTCGTCCAAGGCGTTCAGTAAGAAGTTAGTATATGTCAGCAAATTGAGTTCAGTTGACTTATGGCGCCTGAAACCAAACTGCTGTTCCAATAGAACACCGTTCAAGGAGGGTGTAAGGAAATCGCAGACAAGTGATTCGAATAGTTTAGGAATAGAGTTTAGGATACTAATAGGTCTATAGTTGGACACAAGACTTTTGTCACCTGTTTTGTGTAAGGGCAATAGGAAACTGGTCTTCCAAACATTTGGAAAGCTTCCACTAGCTAAAGACTTGTTAAAGATGAGAAATAATGGCCGAGCTAAATTAAATGCACAGTACTTGAGCAAGCTTGATGGGATGCCGTCAGGTCCCGGGCCTTTAGAGGGATTGAGGTTACACAATTTAGAGTAAATGTCAGAGATGGATAGTTTACATGATGATAGGTTTAAGGGTGAAGAAGTGATGTCTTCGGGGAAATCAACAACAACAGAGGAGTAAACTGATGAAAGGAAATCAGCAAATAAATTCGCAATATGAACCAGATGAACTAGTTTTACCGTTGTGAGATAACTCCGAAGGAATTCCATTTGATTTTCTTTTGTTATTGATAAAAGACCAAAACTTATTCAGACCGCCGGGAAGAGAGTTTTCAGTAGACAATGTAAAGTTTAAATAGTCACGCTTGGCAAGCGTGACTATTCTCTTCTTTCTGACAATCTCTTCTTTCACAAGGGTAATATATTAAATATAATAGAACTGAGGATGCAACAGAAAAGAAAGATACACATCTAGCTTTTAAATGACACTAAACACTGAGCACTGACCATATTCTTTAGTGTATACTTTTAATTTCTGAAACATGACGTCCATGTTAGCATTGTTGTATAATTTGGTTTTAAACAAATTATCCCATTTACAGTCTGAAACAATAAGATCAATTAAATAATTAAACCATTACAATTCAGTTTTTGGATACTCATACTATCAAGATCTTTTAAAGTCAATTCTCAGACCTGTAATAATAAATAATCACTCTTTAATATCTTTATTGTACTTCAATTGGTTACAGTTAATTTTAAAATAGGTTAATAGGGGATATTTAGTTTCTTAATTATGAAAATAGGTTTTAGAGAGAATATAGAAACAAGATACTAGATAGATACTAAAATTTATGTTGATGCATTACAAATATCACTTTATTTTTAATCTATCAAATAAGAGGAAGGAACAAATAATATATTCTGTATGCAGCGTGGATTACGACAAGGAAACACCACGATGGCCTAGAAGCAATACCTCGTAAGTACCAAAAATTCAAAAATCACGCTTTTGGCGCCGCAGTACTGATTTTCTACCTATCACCAAAGGTATAAAGGCGCAAAGCAATGAATATCGTACTTTTCATCATGTGCCAATACCTCGTCTAAATATTTTTGCGTGCAATACCTCGTATGTGTTTATTTTGCTATGGTAGTTAATGTCGATTATAACGTAAAAGTTTGTTTTGCAAGTTTATATTATAAAGTTTACCAGTCTGGCGATTGGTAGAAAAGGTGTATATCAGTATTGCGGCGAAAAAGCGTGATTTTTGGTACTTACGAGGTATTGCTTCTAGGTCATCGATAAAAAGTTTTTTGCTAAAAACCACAAATTTTGACAGATGCACTTCCGAGGTATTGCTTCTAGGCCATCGCATCATCTCACCAAAGCTATTCAGCTGTGGCGAGACGCTTTGATGAGACGCTTTTAGAACATAATTGTAAGAAGGCAGATCTGAACGAATGTAGTATCAACATAAATGGAGAGAAGCACAGTCATTTGAAATTCGCAGATGGATGATGCAATAATAATGCTGAAACAATTATATCATGCTTCCTAAAGAGGTCGGATTAAAGATTAACATGAGCAAGACCCAAATGATTGCTATTCTGATGCCAAATCATAATATTATTGATGATGGAAGGAATATTGAGAAGACTGCATCTTAGAAGTACTTGAGATAACTGGGCAGAGATAACCAGACATGTGAACTCCCACGTCGCACAGGATTAGCCTGGGTAGCGTTTGATAAATTGAAAATCGGATTTACCCATTTGCCCCAAAAGGAAAATCTTTAACTAGTGTGTGTTACCACTATTCACTTTAAAGTGGAAACATTAACACTCCCAAAAAAAAGAATATGTGTGTACTTTGTACGCACGTAAGAAATTATACTTCTAAATATGATTTCAATGAAATAAATATACTTTCGGACAGTTTATTTGTATTTTATTTAAAGATTAAATTAATTTTTACTTACTACTTTCCAAAAATTTTTATTAAAACAATACCAAAAATTAAAAAAGATTAGAAAACACCAGGATTCGAACCGGGGACCTCTTGATCTCCAGTCCAACGCTCTACCACTGAGCTATACCCTTTTCTTTATCCGGGCTACAAGATTTCTCAGACATACTGACAAACAGACGAAGTTGATTATAAAATAATTTAAATATTACTTATTATCTTAGTCCCGAGGTAAACAAGTTCAAATACACAAAAATTATAATAGTTATTTATGATATAAATGTTAAAAGTACAATTTTAAGGCACGTATGTGAAAGTTTCGTGTGAAAGATTCGCTTCGCTCATTCTGCAATTCACATGAGTGCCTTAAAAATGTACTTTTTAACACGCATATCATACAATATTTTTTCTACAAACGTCTTATATATCAACAATTATAATTTATTCATTCTCAATTACAGGACAATACCTACAAAAACTTTTACGTGAACTTGACTGACATTCTATTTTTATATTTTTCTTGGCATTACATCAAAACTGCCTATACTGTCAATACGCAAATCATAACAACTATAGAATAACATCAGAATCTACTTTTATTTTTGTATATTCTAACAAATTTTAATAGTTTTTTTTCTATAAACGTGTTAAAAATGCAATAATATAGTTTAAATTAAATTTTAAAAACCTTTTATACCACCTTTTTCAAGTTGCGCAAGTTGTATTATTAATATTAATGTTAATAAATGAAATATAATAATTTTGACGTTTCACAATTTGACAATTCACTTTTAACTGCAGTGCCTTAAAATTTTTACCGCTCCTATGGAGCTGGTGCTTTAAAGTAGCATTTTTACCGCTCCTATGGAGTGCTATAAATTGCATTTTTAACACGTTTGTAGAAAAATATATTTAAAAACACTAATATATTATTTCCACACCTTTTCTGGACTGATACATACATAAATTAAAACATTTAGTAATGAACTCCATACTGCCTGTGTGCGCATGCGCGCAGATTAATAAAATTTCACCCTCAATCGCGCTAAAGAAGTATAACTTCAAAAGGTTGTGGACAAGATTCGCGTAAATCAGAGGGCTATGGAGCATCAGATATTGGATGTCTAAACTGGAATTGTGCAGAACACGTCGCCAGATTATCAGACAACCGATGGGCAAAACGTATTGTCGAGTGGATGCCATGAGAAGAAGCACTACGGAGCAGAGGGCGCCCACCAACCAGATGGACCGACGATCTGAAGCATATTATTAGTAACTAGATGCAAGCCGCACAAGACAGAGACAGATGGAAAGAACTGAGGGAGACCTATGTCCAGCAGTGGACGCGTATAGGTTAAGGATGATGAGCAAAAAAGAAGAAAATATATTATGGTATCAATGACGAGCTTATTAAATACGGTAGCCTAGAGATCGTGACATAAATGACAAAGATATTTCAAAAAATAATAAGATAACGTACTATACCAGAGAAATGCAGAACAAATTAAAAATATACAAAATAGGACTAAAAACTGGCGCACATAGAGAGGAATAACGCTACTCCAAGCTGCATCAAAATTGTTAACAAAAAAATCAGTAATAAATTTATTATACAGAGTGTCCCAAAAGTAGCGGAACGGTCGAATATTTCGCGAACTGAACATCGAATCGAAAAACTGAAAAATACGTGTTCAATAATTTTAAAGAATCTATCGAATGACATCAAATACCACCCCTCACTCCACCCCCAGGAGGTGGGGTGGGAGGTAACTTTAAAATCTTAAACGGAAACTCCCAGTTTTTATTGCAGATTTGGATTCCTTACGGAAAAGTAACGAATTTTGATTTAAGACATTTTTTCGAATTATGGATATATGGCGCTATAATAGTGATACCACAGGTAAATTATAGAAAAGATCTAATATCTCGAGAAATACACTTCCAAATGAAAAACCAAAAAATACTTGTTTAATATTTTTGAAAAACCTATCGAACAACATGACCCTCCACCCCATCCCGTATATGTAGATAAATTGGGGGGTAACTTTAAAATCTTAAATAGGAACCCCCATTTTTTATTGCAGATTTGGGGATTTCCTCATAAAAAAATAAGAAACATTTGTTGGAAACATTTTTTAGAATTATTGATAGATGGCGCTTCTTCTTCAGCCTTCAGTAATCCAACTTTGGACATAGGCCTCCCCCAATTCAATCCAGTGTTGTCTATTTTGCGCCACCTGTTTCCAGTTGTGTCCTCCAAACTTCTTTATGTCATCGGCCCATCTCATTTGTGGCCTTCCTCTACTTCCTCTTCCTAACAACGATCTCCATTGTTGTATTTCGTGATTCCATATTTTATCCTTCAGTCGGGCATTGTGTCCTGCGAAGCTCCATTTTAATTTGGCACCATGTTCTCCTGTAGAGGTTTGCTTCTAATCCATGTATTTGTTTTTTTGTCTATGAGACACACCCCGAGCATTGATCTTTCCATCGCTCTCTTTGCCTTTACTATTTTATCCATATTGGCCTTGGTGAGTGTCCACGTCTGTGAACCATACGTACGTATAGGGAGGATACACTGATCATAAACTCTGGTTCTCAAATATTGTTCTATTTTAGTGTTTTTCAAGATCCAACTCAGTTTTCCAAATCCTGCCCACGCTAACCTTATTCTTCTAGTAATTTCGGTAGTTTGATTTTCTTTGTTAACTTTCATTATCTGTCCCAGATAGATGTATTTCAACGTCATATTTCTATGTTATTCAACGTTATTTTTATAATGTTCGGTGTATTCGTCATTACTTTTGTTTTTTCCAAGTTCATCTTAAGACCTACTTTTTCCGAAGCTTGAAATAGTTGCGTCATCATGGTCTGTAATTCTTCGAAACTTGTAGCGAATATTACAATGTCGTCAGCATATCTTAAATGACTCAGTTTTCTTCCATTAACATTTATTCCTTTATCTACCCAGTTAATGTCTTTGAACACGTCTACAAGTCCCAGTGTGAACAGCTTTGGTGAAATAACGTCTACCTGCGAACTCCTCTGATGATTGGTATAGCTTTGGTTTTCTCATCTATTTGTATTTTCATTGTAGCTTTCTTATAAATATTATGTATGAGCATTCTGTAACGAGAATCTATCCTGCAGTTGTTCATAGCTCTCTCTATTGCCCAAAGTTCTATGGAGTCGAATGCCTTTTCATAATCAACGAAGCCAATGTAAAGTTCAAGTGATATTCATTGGCTTTCTCTATTAGCGTTCTGACTGTAAGAAGATAATCCACTGTACTGTAACCCTTTCGGAATCCTGCCTGCTCTACCGGTTGATAGCTATCAAGCTTCGACGATAGCCTATTAGTTATTACTTTCATAAACAGTTTATACATTTGGGACAACAGGGAAATTTACCTATAGTTCTTCAGATCTCCCCTGTCTCCTTTTTTGAAGAGAATTATTGTCAAGCTTTCTTTCAAATCATCTGGGACTTCTCCTTTGTGAAGGCATTCGTTGAAAAGATTTTTCAATTCTTCGAGAATAATTTCACTTCCCTCCTTTAACATTTCGGTAAGTATTCCATCTGGGCCCAGATGGATAGATGGCGCTATAATCGGAAAAATACGATTTATTAGCGCCATCTATCAACAATTCTAAAAAATGTTTCGAATAAATGTTACTTACTCTTTCATGAGGAATCCAAAACTGCAATAAAAATCGGGGGTTCCTATTTAAAGATTTTAGAGTTACCCCCACCCCACCTCCAGGGTGTGGAGTGGGGGGTCGTGTTTGGTGTCGTTCGATAGGTTTTTGAAAAATATTAAATACATGTTTTGTGGTTTTTCATTCGAAATGTATTTGTCGAGATATTAGACCATTTCTATAATTTACCTATGGTATCACGATAAATAGTTTTTTCCGACTATAGCGCCATCTATCAATAATTCGAAAAAAATGTCTTGAATATAAGTTGTCTACTTTTACATAAGGGATCCAAATATGCTATAAAAATTGGGGGTTTTCATTTAAGATTTTAAAGCTACCCCCCACCCCACCTCCAGGGGGTGGAGTGGGGGGTCGTGTTTGGTGTCATTCCATAGATTTTTGAAAATTATTAAAAACGTATTTTTCAGTTTTTCGATCCGACGTTCATTTCGTGAAATATTCGACCGTTCCGCTACTTTTGGGACACCCTATATATCAATCCTGGAAAGCCCTACCGCGCCGGACCAAAAATTTTTTGAAACCTTTTTGAAAAAAAAAAACATTTTTGAACCTTTTACCCAAAGTTGACCCAGTTATTGTTCCCATATTTTTTTTAATTTGCTCCCGATTTCGACATTTAATTGATTCATTGGTGGAAAGATCAATTAAATATGGTATTTTTGCAAACTATAACTGGTATCAGGTATCAGGTAATCAACGCCCAAATATATCCATTTTCGAAAATATTTTTGTGTGGCCTTGAGTGTACTAAAATATCTAATTAAAATCAGATAGAGATTTCTATGGACCACCAATCATCGTCATTTTTCTCAAATTTTTTTGACTAGTATATTCGTCCGTAGAAGTTAAAAAATTATACTTTTTAAAAATTTATTTAAATATCCAGGGAGTACGAAAGAATATAACGGAGTATAAGAGACAGTGAGAAATTCTTCTCCTTGCATGATATAAAATTGGTCAGGATCCTGCTTATGAAAAAAAAGTTGATTAATAGCAAGCTGAAAATTTGTTAATAGCTTAAGGGTGTCTAGTCGGACAAACTTTGATATAGAGGAACGCTGGAACAGGGAAAGTTTTAATTGTGAAACAGGTTAAAAATTTGGAACGGTTAGACCACGAAAACGTCACATGTATTTTGTCCGACAGAACAGACTTAAACTCTCCGAACAGAGATTAAACTCTCATGCAAAAATCAGACTGCTATTTATCACCTGTCATAATTCCTGTCATTTGACATATTCTACATGTTCCACTCATTAAAACGCCAATTTGGTGATAAATAGCAGTCTGATTTTTGCATGAGACTTTAATCTCTGTTCGGAGAGTTTAAGGCTTTTCTGTCGGACAAAATACATGTGCCGTTTTCGTGGTCTGACCGTTTTAAATTTTTAACCTTTTCCACAATTAAAACTTCCCCCTGTTCCAGTGTTCCCATATATCAAAGTTTGTCCGACTAGACACCCTTAAGCTATTAACAAATTTTCAGCTTGCTATTAATCAACTTTTTTCATACGCGGGATCCAGACCTAAAAGTTTATGGATTAAAATTAAAATTAACTTTCACAAAAAATTAAAAAATAATATTAAGTTATTTTATACATATGCATTACAATTTCAAAGAGTTCTTCTTCTTCTTCTTCTTCTTCTTCTTCTTCTTCTTTTTCTTGTTTTTGTTTGGACATGACTCAACTTTGTTTTTCAATATGCCTCCAGTAAGTTGTCATTCCATTGTTTTCGTGGTCTTCCCACTTGTCGTCTTCCCATTGGGGAACTAGTCCAGGGTAATAAGGTTTTTTCCATGACACTTGAACAGCCAGGGTACTGAAGCGTTTTTTCGACAGGTAATACCTATAAGAGCAAATTGTAACTATTTCCTGCGTAGGATCTAGCGGCAATTTTTATTTATAAATAATTAAGTGTCAAAAAATGGCATTTTTCACTTTTTTTTCAAATTAATGGAAAACAGGGAAACATATGATTTTTTTAGTACAAATATCTTCGAGATTATGGAAAAAGCTTTAAAATGACGTATTACAAAGTTTGATATACTCACTTATTGTTAATATAATTGCGAAAAAAGGTCGGAATTGCAAAAAAAAAATATTTTCGCAATAACTGTTGTAAAAATTAATGTACAGCTTTGAAATTTTTGTCAAATAAGGGTTCTTTGGTGCATAATGATAAAAATTTCAACGCGATTGATTCAATTGTTTAAATTTTATCAAAATTGTTTATCCCAGAGAGAATTTTTTTTGCAATAACATAAGTCAGAAGAAAATGACGTTAGAACCATTCCACAGGTGTTAAATGAAAGAGCATGATCTATATTTTCAACTTGGTTTAAAAAAAGTGAATAAAAAATGCATTTATTAGTAATAAATAATTATGCAAAAGTATCGTAAATCTTTCCTTATAAACTTTTTATTTTGTTATATAAGAAATTATACATATTTATTACAATTTTTTATCAATTATGATATAGATAACATTACTTGGTAGTTGTGCACTTAAAACAGGGTAAAAAAGTTAATTTTTTTGGAAAAAGTTATTCAAAAAATTTATAAGAAAAATTTGACGACACTTTTACATAATTATTTATTACTAATAAATGCATTTTTTATTCACTTTTTTAAACCATGTTGAAAATGTAGCTCATGCTCTTTCATTTGACACCTGTGGAATGGTTCTAAGGTCATTTTTTTCTGACTTATGTTATTTAAAAAAAAATGCTCTCTGGGATAAACTATTTGAATAAAATTTTAACAATTGAATGAATCGCTTTGAAATTTTTATCACATATTAAGCACCAAAGAACCCTCATTTGACAAAAATTTCAAAGCTGTACACTAATTTTTACAACAGTTATTGAGAAAATATTTTTTTTGCAATTCCGACTTTTTTTCGCAATTATATTAACAATAAATGAGTATATCAAACTTTGTAATATGTCATTTTAAAGCTTTTTCCATAATCTCGAAGATATTTGTACTAAAAAAATCATAAGTTTCACTGTTTTTCGTTGATTTGAAAAAAAAAAGAGGAAAATGCCATTTTTTGACAGTTAGTTGTTTATAAATAAAAATGGCCGCCAGATCCTACGCAGGAAATAGTTATAATTTGTTCCTATAGGTATTACCTGTCAAAAAAACGCTTCAGTACCCTGACTGCTGAAGTGTCACGAACAGGATATATTTTTGTCTTATTACCCTGGTCTAAACCGTCTCTCGCCGTCCTTACTACGAGTACTATATTTGTTGTCAATCGGCTTATGTGTTCGTTCCATTCTACTCTTCTGTTTTTCAACCAGTTATTAATGTTTTCCACCTTGCATCTCCGTCGTATATTTGCACTTCTAGCTCTATCCCATAGTATCTTGGCTGCCTGGGGTAATTGCGGGGTGGAACGAGTAGATCTATGGTTACCCAGGCGCGGATCCAAGGGGGGTCAATGGAGTCAATTGCCCCCTCCTTGAGACCTCGCCTGGTGTCTACTGACACTGTTTTTAAAAAACAGATTACGATTGAACATACATAGTGAATTTTGTGTCCTGTTGATAACTGAATAACTGAAACATAAATATGGCAGAATTCCTTGAAATCGAAAATTATTAAAAGTCTTTGGAACATAATAAATGAAAAAATCTGTTATTGCCATCTATTCAATTGTTATTGCTGTTGCTAAATCTGTTTATTGTCATCTATTCAATTCAATGCCAGAGACTAGATAAAAATAGTAATTGCTGGTGCTATGTTATGGTAATTTGATCATTTAATAAAACCCCCCGAATAAGAGCCGCTTTTAGAAGGATGTCCAAAGTATTATGTAACAGAGACCTAAAATTGGCATTAAGGATCCGACTACTTCGCTGCTACGTGTTCTCGGTCTTACTGTATGATTTCGAGTCTTGGACTGTGAATAAAATCGATCAAAATGGTCTTGAGGCTCTCGAAATGTGGTACAATAGAAGAATTTTAAGAGTTTTTTGGATGGAGAAGATTCGAAACCACAATACTAGAATGTCTCAGCAAGACTACTGCGATTATAGAAAGCATCAAGAAGATATAGCTGGATTTTTTCTTACGTTTAATGCGAGGTCCAAATATAGGTTGCTACAAAATATTATTCAAGTGAAAATAGCAGGCAAACGTAGCCCAGGACGAAGAAGAACTTCAGGTTGATTTAGTGTGGCAATAAATAAAATTAAGATACCTATGATGGTAATCAGCGTTCTGAAAGGACATGGTACATGAAGAATAAGAAAATAACAGCCCATCTTGACAAAAAAATCCTGCGTACGCCAGTCACGAGAAAATTTGTATTTCATTGCCCCCACCTTGCAAGGTTGCTGGATCCGCCGTTGTGGTTACCACAGCCGGTCCCGAGCCCGGATAAAATGTGGAGGGTGATTGGCAAGGTTAGCAACCTACCAATCGTAAAAACGAATACTACTCAAAGAAACAATGTGAATTTCAAAAAGTTTGATTTAAAAAGCTAAGGAGAGGGGACTTGGCTCCTTTCGTTTACAATATTATGGTTGGTTGGTACCTTTTTTTGAACCAGTCCGGTCCTGATTTAGTTCACATGTTTCTTTTTATTTTAGAATACAAAAAAACATGATTTAAAGCAATACCCTATATAGATAGATACAATAACCTTTTTCGCTGACCACTGAAACGCTTGTTTAAATTTCTATAAATTCCGGAAAACAAAAGCACGGTCTATAATTATCGATTTCCCGAATTAAAATAAATGTAAACCATGCATGCCTTCACGATTTGTAAATTTTATGATTTATTATAGTTTAGTTTAGTTGTGCGCTTTTTTCTTTGTTGTGCAGTTCATTTGTTAATAGATTTTTATCAGTCGTGTGAAAAAAACGATCCGAAAAAAAGTTTGTTACGCAAAAGTAATAGAAACGTCAAACGCCATTATCGGGGCCGGTTAAATGTATTTTTAGTGTATTTAAGGGTGTAACAAGAAAGGATTATTATTTAGACCAAAATTCTTGTACTATAATATCATATTTTTCTTCTATAAGTGCCTTCTCCCAATCGGTGGTAGGATATCATCATCACTATCTTTACTCTATCTACCGCTGCTCTAAAGAGTTTTATTCAACTCCATTTAAACCAGTCGCTTAAATTTTTCAACAATGAAACTCGCCTTCCTATACTCCTTCCCTATTGTCTTACAATTCATTGATGTATTCCGTGTCTATTTCTTTAATTTTTCGTTAGTATTTAACACTAGTTTCCCCATGTGTATCTTTTTGTGGCTTCCTTCTTCTTTTTGACTCATGACTCATGACTCTGTCATGTCTTGTGTTTTCAATATGCTTTCAGTAAGTTGTCGTTCCATGGATTTCGTGGTCATTCTACTGATCGTACTTATCGTTGTCAATCGGTTTATGTAGTCGTTTCATTCTACTCTTCTGTTTCTTACCCAGTTATTAATGTTATCGACCTTGCATCTCCTTTGTATATCTGTACTTTTAACTCTGTTTAATATTTATACCTTACCATATTTTTTCGAATCATTTTTTATCTCTTCTATTTCTAGCATTATTTTTGTCCTCTCTGTATCAGCTCTTGTTTCCACCGCGTATGTATGTATGTATATTATTGGTTTGATGATTGTTTTGCAAATTCTTCCTTTCATTTCTTTCCCGATATTTTTATTTTTCCATATTGTTTCATTCAGGCAACCTGCAGCTCTGTTTGTTCTATTTACTTGATTTCACTCTCCAGCTCTAATTTACATCTTAGTAGATTTGCTGTTATAACCATGCATTTTCTCTTTTTTAGGGAAATTAACATCTTACATTTTCTGGCGGTTATATCAAATCGGTGCAACATGCTATTGTAAATCATTTTCACTTTGAGAGATTACTATTACATCGTATGTTGTTAATACACTGAGCGGCACAAAAAATGGCCACCCCACAAAATGGGTAATTTTTGATGTCGTGAATTTTCTAAATCTGTTGTCCGATTTAAGTGATTTTTTTAACATTTTATAGCCTTATTCTTTAACAATATCGCTGTAATAAAATTATTGCTAGACAGGTAACTGATCATTGTATACCGAATGTACCAATCAAACTGTTTCTTATTCTCAAAGTTCACCACACCTTGTGTAATATTCTAGCATTTATAAAATATTGAAATTAAAACCCAACTATAGCCGCAGGTTTTCTTAACATTCTGTTTTTTGATTCATTCGCTTATGTTGGATAATAAAAAAGTTAGGTACTTTAACAACTAGCCATGTTCTTCATTAATACAGGGTCTTTCTAAATAACTGCGACAAACTTTAAGGGGCAAATCTGCATAAAAAAAATAATGGCAGTTTGCTTTATAAACACATGTCGGCAAATGTTTCTTTTCCGAGATACTGGATGTTGAATTATTTTCTTACAAACTGACGATTTATTTATTGCTCTAAAACCGGTTGAGATATGTAAATGAAATTTGAGAGGTTTTAAGATACAGTTATTGCACATTTTTTGACATACAACTAAAAATTTTATATTCACCATTGGCGTGCATGCGGGTAATATTACCCTTCATATTACCCGTATGTGCGCCAATGGAGAATATAAAATCCTTAATTGCATGTCAAAAAATGTGCAATAACTGTATCTTAAAACCTACCAAATTTCATTTACATATCGTAACCGGCTTTAGAGCAATAAATAAATGGTCAGTTTGTAAGAAAATAATTCAACATCCAGTATCTCGGAAAAGAAACATTTGCCGACATGTGTTTATAAAGCAAACTGCCATTATTTTTTTATGCAGATTTGCCCCTTAAAGTTTGTCGCACTTATTTAGAAACACCCTGTATTAATGAAGAACATGGCTAGTTGTTAAAGTACCTAACTTTTTTATTATCCAACATAAGCGAATGAATCAAAAAACAGAATGTTAAGAAAACCTGCGGCTATAGTTGGGTTTTAATTTCAATATTTTATAAATGCTAGAATATTACACAGGGTGTGGTGAACTTTGAGAATAAAACACAGTTTGATTGGTACACCCGGTATACAATGATCATTTACCTGTCTAGCAATAATTTTATTATTATTGTTAAAGAATAAGGCTATAAAATGTTAAAAAAATCACTTAAATCGGACAACAGATTTAGAAAATTCATGACATCAAAAATTACCCATTTTGTGGGGTGGCCATTTTTTGTGCCGCTCAGTGTAGTAGAGGAGGAAAGTATGCTAAATGTGTAGTCACTCGAGCGTTATGGGGACCTATTGGGTTGTGAAGAGTAGTTTTTAAAACCAAAAAAAATTAAGTTAAGTTTTCCATAAAGTGGGGGACTTTCCATTTTTGAATTTAATTTTCCATTTCCAACAATCGTCTTTTCCGATTATAGCGCCATCTATCCATAATTCGAAAAAATGTCTCGAATAAAAATTATTTATTGTTACGTAAGGAATATAAATCTGCAATAAAAATGGGGGCTCCTATTTAAGATATTAAAGTAATCCCTTACCCCACGCACCGTGGGTCATGTTTTGTGTCATTCGATAGATTTTTCAAAAATATCGAATTTTTTCGGTCTGATGATCATTACGCGAAATATCGCGGGGTTCATATTTATAATTTTAAATTTACCCCCCAGCCCACCTCCGTGCTCCAAACTTTGTGATTCGCCCATTTGCTTACGCCCCGCTCAAATCGTCAGACTTTTAAAATATACAGTGTTTTGCATGTACTTAACTTGCCTTATCTTAATCTGACGATTTCGAGTTCTTCTAAGGATAGATTTTTTTTCGGGCCCCCCTTAACGAACTTCCCTATATTAAGAGCCAATATATGGTAGAGGTACATTTATAGTGTACAAGCTTTCTCCCCATATGATAATCTGACGCGCTCGAGTAACTGCAAAAATTTTCTCTTTAATTCTGCGGGTCCAATTTGTCTCCCTTTTTAAAGAGAGATATTAAGATTCCTGATCTCTAAACATAATATAGTTTGTTTGTTATCACTTTGGCTATTAATTTTAATGTTATGTTTGATAAATTAATTCTTCTGTAATTCTCCAGGTCCGATTTGTATCCCCTTTTGAAGAGGGGTATTAGGATGCTTGATTTCCATTCTTGTGATATTATGTTGTGTTCTATTATCTTTTGGATTAGTTTTAATAGTTGTTTGGTCAGATCTGGTCCTCCGTACTTCGATAAGAGTTCATTCGATATTCTGTCCTTTCCTGGTGATTTTCTGTTTTTAATTTCCTTAATGCTTCCTTTACCTCTCTATTCTCAATGTTTATCTCTTCGTTTGTCGTCACTTCAGGTATTGATGGTTCATTATCGTCGCCTTAGAGATCGAAAGTAGTCTGCCCATGTTTCCTTCCGAATGTGTTTCGTTTTATTAGTTCACTCATTTCTTTTCTTTGTCCTCATAATTCTTTTTGTGTTCAGTAAATGTCGTGTTCCACATGTTTTGAGAAACTCTGCCAGTGCTCCCTTTTTATTTGTCTCACTAAAGTATTCGTTTCGTTTCTAATTCGTTTATAGTGGTTGTATGCCTGTTGTATTTGTTATGTTCTGTATTGTAAAATGGCTTTTTCTTTTCTTCATATTTCATCTTTCACTTCCTCTCTAAACCATAGGGTTTTCTTTTTTGATATTTTATAATGTCTTCCTAGATAAATTTAATTCTACAAACTCTAAAATTCTAAAAGCTTACAATTTTTCGCGCATACATTTATCTATTCTTATTTCTATAATAATTGGTGTTTTCTATTTTCTTCTACTTTAAATATATTTTGTTTTCGTAATTTTATTTTTACTGGTTAATGTTTACTGTTACAGTTGTTTCTTTATATTATTTTTAGTAGTAGTTTTTAGTGAACTTTTTCGTTCAGTGAATTCACGAACCATTGCAACAATTGAAAGTGACCACCAAACAAAAGAAGATGAATAATGAAAGTGATATGAATTCGTTTTCAGAGCCTACTTACCCATTTTAATTGAGTGATTTCAAAGCCAAAGTCTTTGCGGTTTAATGAAAGTGATGGCGTTAATTGAAGGTGAACACTTTTTTTGGTACTTTACTTTTTCGTATTTATAGTGGGACATTGACGCTATAATAATACATTTAGAAGCCAATGAGCTATGCCTGTTACAATAACATGGTTGACGTTTCAATAAATTAGTATTGTTGGTGTTTATGACACCTATGCTATATATGACACGTAACAAGAAACGAAATGTACCGCCTCCTGCAACTGATCATCCAGGGAAAGATTCAAATAAAACGGAAGCACCAGATTTAGATTTAATGGCTTAAAAATGTCAGAGACTGGATGAGTCTTGATTCAAGATCTTTGTTTAGAGCCGCATTTAACAGAGACAGATTTGCCAGTGTAGTCGCTAACCTCCACTAAAGGAGACAGCACCAGAGAGATCATTCATAAATTTTCTGGCAGATTACTAAGATCACTTGATCACTTGCTTCTCTTGTGTAAAAACGCTATATAGGTCAGCCACTTCACAAAAAAATAATATTTCAGGATCTTCTTGCGAATATACATCGACAGGTTTCTGTTACGTAGAACTGGTTTCCAGGTCGTAAAAGTCTTACGTGATATTTCAGCCTTACGTCACAAAGTTTATTCATTGCAGCTTGCAATTGTCTCCTGTTACAGGTTCCAGGTTCAGGTTCTCAGTTGCTTCCCTTCCTATGCATAGATGCTTTTTTGTTTTTACCTCCAGACCCCATTTTCAACATCTATTAGTTTCATAGTTTACTTGCCATATATCCAATATCTACCTTATCATATCTCCTATCGGTAGTCCCATTCCATTGACCTCTTCTTCCACTGTTTCCAAGGCTTCATCAATATAATATTATATTGAATAATACTGACGATACACAGCGTCTTTGCTTTAGTTCTTTAGTGACCAGGACACCTTTTGATGTTCTATTTTCAGTTTTATTTTGAATATCGAGTTTATATAAAACTCTTTCAAATCCTGGGTAAGAGATATGTACTTTTATACGTTTTTTTTTCTAGTATTTCTAATAGCCTATTAATGAGTACCATGTTATATTCCTTCGTTAGATCTACCATAAATAAATGAAACTCTTGACAGCCTTTTTTCTATTACTTGGTTATACAGAAAATGTTGTCTAATGTATGATTTTTTCTTTTCAGTAAAAGTAGAAGTGCATTCAAGTAGCAGTGGTGCCGGATCAGATGAGAATCTATCTTCCTCAGATCTATCAGAACGATCGGGGGACCACGAGCATGATTACGAAGACATCTACATGATCAGAGAAGAAAACAAAGCTTTAGAAAGAAACAAGAACCGATCTCGATCAAGAGACTCTGGCTCGCACAGTAGATCTGGATCTGTGACGTCATCCAATTCTGGTGGTCACGTGGTGGTTCATTTGACTACAGACAACAACAATAACGATCATCGAGCTGCAATTGGCAAAGCTGAGGAGATATACCAAAAAGAGAATGCCAAGGAAAAGGAAGCAGCAAATGTAAGTACATTTGTATTGTTCAAAAAATTGATTAAAAATCCTGTAAAAAAGGTATATTTAGATTAAAAAACCCTTTCGGGATATATCACAGAACGTTTTCGGAAGGACAATTCCATCACCAATGTTGTTTACGAGATAGGCATGCTTGAGTCACTAGCCACAAAAAATATCTAGGTGAAAATTCTTTAAATGGTACAAAGTTATTATAAAGTTACATTTTTTTATTAAATCTTATGTGATTTTTGAACTTTGTTTAAAGTTTTCAACATAACTTTTATTTATTTATTTATTTATTTATAGTAAATACAAATGACCTGGCCTCTTGTGACTAATCCAGGTCGTTTCCTGATCGTTCAGAGAAATAAGGGAAAAATATTCTGTTGGTAACACAACCCCCTTCAGGCCAAAACCAAATTTTTTGAGTAGTGTGCACATCTATTTTAATATCCTATATGTTTCCTGCAGCCGATTTTGATGATATACGTAGTTATAAACAAATGCAGATCAAAAAACGGTAAATTTTCGCTTTTTTCGTCTATTACCAAAAAGTTAAGCATTTGAAACAAATTTGAGAGTATGAAACTCATAAATCATATAAAAAACTTCAATATGGCGTTCGCTGTTTATGTCTATCCTTATTGGTTGCTTAGAAAATTGCAAAATAAATCATAAATTTTGAGTTTTTATAAATACTCATAACTTATGTAAAAATTAACTTAAAACCTTCTTATTAAACGGATTGCTGAGAATTCTGGTGCCTTAATCATACCCTAAATTTTCAAGCAATTGGTCAAATAGTTTAAAAGTTATTTAATTTGTTTATCCCAAATTAATTTTTTTTTGCAACACTATAAGTCAGAAAATGATGAAGTTACAGTAATACTTTGGACAGTTTATGAAAGAAGAAGAGTTACGCTATTAATTTAATAAAAAAAATGACAAGAAATAATTCTAAATATTGCAAAATTATTTTGCAAGAACGTGTGAATTAAAAGTGGGGGGGGCTAACTTCGTCCCTAATTGTCCTAGGACATTTTTTTTTTCTTTCAAAATGTGTATAAAAATTCAGTCTTTCTAAATATGAAACAAAAATTTTTCTACGGGTAACGGTTAAAAGTTATTCTAATTGTTTATAAGTAAGCAAAAAATCGACATGTTTTTGCAAAATAATTTTACACTGTTTAAAATTACTTTTTGTCATTTTTTTCAATTAAGTTAATAGTATAAATGTTCTTCTTTCATAAACTGTCCGAAGTGTTACTGTAACCTCATGATTTTCTGACTTATAGTGTTGCAAAAAAAAATGAATCTGGGATAAACAAATTAAATAACTTTTAAACTATTTGACCAATTGCTTTGAAATTTAAAATATGCACAATGGTAGGGGAGCAAAGTATGCTAAATGTGCAGTCACTCGAGCGTTATGGGGACCTATTGCGTTGTGAAGAGTAGGTCCTAAAACCAAAAAAAGTTAAGTAAAATTTTCCATTTTAGTGGGCGCTTGCCATTTTTTAATTTAATTTTCCATTTCCAATAATCGTTTTTTCCGATTATAACGCCATCTATCCATAATTCGAAAAAATGTTTCGAATAAAAGTTACTTATTTTTACGTAAGGAATCCAAATCTGCAATAAAAAATGGGGGCTTCTATTTAAGATTTTAAAGTGACCCCCACCCCACCTCCTTAAGGGGTCTTGTTTGGTGCCATTCGATAGATTTTTTAAAAGTATCAAATAAGTGTATGTTACAGTTTTTCGATCTGATGTTCATTTCGCGAAATATCGCGGGATTCGTATTTAAAATATTAAATTTACCCCCCACCCCTCTCCGAGGAAAGTCGTATTTGGTATCATTCGATAGATTTTTAAAATATATTGAGCACATATTTTTTAGTTTTTTGATCTGTCATTTATTTCGCGAACTATTCGCTTTTATCTTGTGAAACTTTGGGACTCACCCATTTCCTTACGCCCGGCTCAAATCGTCAGATTTTTTAAATATACACTCTTTGCATGTACTTAACTTACCTTATCTTAATCTGACAATTTGGAGTATTTTTAAGGATAGATTTTTTTTTCGGGCCCCCCTTAACGAACTCCCCTGTGTTAAGAGCCAATATATGGTAGAGGTACATCTGCAGGGTACCAGGTTTCTCCCATATGCTAATCTGACGCGCTCGAGTAACTGCAAAAATCCCCGCTTGGGCTCCCCTACCACAAGAAGTTTCAGAATTCCGTGTAATAAGTAGGTTCTAACTTAATTTTTACATAAGTTATGAACATTTATAAAATCTCAAAATTTATGACTTATTTTGCGATTTTCTAAGCAACAAATATAAGGATGACATATTCAGCGAACGCCATATTGAAGCTTTTTATATGATTTATGAGTTTCTTATTCTCAAATTTGTTTAGAATGCTTTACTTTTTAGTTATAGACGAAAAAAGTGAAAATTTGCCGTTTTTGATCTTCATTTGTTTTTAACTATGTATATCATCAAAATCGGCTGCAGGAAACATATAGGTTATTAATATAGATAGATGTCCATACTACTCAAAAAATTTGGTTTCGGCCTGAAGGGGAATTATTTTGAAAATTATAAATTATAAATAATTCGAATGGACAATTTTAATAAACAATTCTAAACAATTTTAATAAACAAAATAGTTGAACTAATATTTGAACTCTAGATAGCAACTCACTTGCTACATAATGAACGTAAGACAATAGAGGAGAAAGGCACAAGTGTATGGTGTATGATAGAGGATAGCCAGACTGGCAAAGACCCATCCAGGGTTATGATGCCAAAAGAAAAAGAAGAAGATGATATATAAATAAATAAGTCCTAATAGTGTAATAATTTTTGCCTGGCCTATTTTATTTTTCTAACACAAGCGATCAAAAACATAACGATAGCAGGTTTGTTGTAAATTAAATACACCGCTTACCACTCTGTCTGTGGAGCTTGTGATAATGTTTTCTACTGGCTTATTGGTAAGTACATAAATATGAATATACATTTTTAAACTTTTTTGTACAATATAATATGAAAAGTTAAAGTTTCTTGGATTAGGTTCATTTAAAAGTAATTATTATTAAATAAAGGTTCTTTACTGACGTTTGGACAGGTACCACATGCCTTTATCTTATAAACTCCATGTCTTTATAACATAATATCTGAAATACATCAAGTATTTTTGTCATAGTATTTGCAAAACGTTTTATGAACACTTACTATAAAACCCAAATTTTCTATTTTGGGGTAAAATCTAATAAAATATAGTAACATAATCCATAAACACAATTTGTTTATAACACCATTTCGATAGTTTTAAAATTCAGTGGTTATATCTTCTTCTTCTGTTTACCTATCAATATTTATTTATAGTAAGTGTTCTGTCAGAAAGTAATATGTTTAATGTTTTTACGGTATTTAGTCCCGCAACAGTTACAAAATATTAAAATAAAATTTAACAATTAATAAATTCATGTCTCTCATGTCTCTTATGGTGTTTGAGCATTGTTTTATGTGTATTGATTCATATATTTCTCTTTTTTTATATTTTGTTCTACTTTCAGAATTTTTTTTACTCAAAATTGAAAGTATGATCCTGTTATTTTTCATGATTTGTAACATTTTAGCAAACTTAAGAGTAAAACTCCCCTTATTGTCCTGTAGTTTGTACATTGTTGTATTACTCCCTTATTTTTGTAAGCAGATATAGCACTAATAGGTATACTAGTGGCTATTAGCCAACTTGTTCCTGTCTTTCCTAATGCTCTCCACACTTCTTCGATAATATTATCTGGTCCAACTGCTTTTCCTTTCTTTATTTTTTTAAGTACTCGAACCACTTTCTCGTTTGTTATTTTGCTGATCATTGATGTTGCTGTCTCCGTTAACTCAACTGGTTTTCTGTCAAATTCTTCATTTAATAAACTGTCAAAGTACGTTTTCCATCTCTTTTTGACATCCTTTTCGCGAATCAGTATTTTGTTATTTTCATATCGGATACAGCTAACCTTTTGCTGTTTTTGCTCTCTGTTTAGCTATTTATATAACTTTATTACGCCTTCTTTGGTATCAAGTTGATCGTATAGATTTGTATACGCTTCTGCTTGGCTTTTGCTACTGCTACTTTAGCTACCTTCTGGTGACCGTATAGTTTTGAAGAGCTGTGTCCAACACCTATTTTCTTGCCACTTTTTATATAATCGTTTTTATATTCTCTTGTCTTTTATTATTTCTTGTATTTCGTTTAACATCTACCAACTCCCTTTATTCTAAAACTTCTTTCTTGACGTTTCAAGTGTCTAGGTATTTCAACAGCAGTGTCTCTAATTCTATTGTTCATATTCCTCCAAATGGTAGAAACTAAGGGTTCCTTTCATGTTTCAACACATTTTTTTTTACTATTCTTGCCCCAAGTAGATCTTTTTTCTCAGCTTTTAACATCCACCACTTGATTTTTTGTGGTCATTTCCGACTACTTTTTACAGTAATCCAAAAAATCTGTAGAGATGGTGCACACCCCGTATATATTCAATTTACTTTTTAAAACTATCAGAATATGAAACACTCACAAGCTACTTTCTTTTTTGTATATCTTATGGATTTTTAATTGTTTTAGGAGTCATGCCTCTCTTCAGGAACTTCGCCACTAAGCTCTGAAGACGAGCCAGAAAAAGTGAAGCTCGGACCGCGCCACTCACTTCCTCCCAAAACCAACAATGCCACCAGCAACAACAAAATTTTGAAAAGAGTGACGTCAGTTCCGCTGGAAACATCAGTGCCGCCCCCACCTCCTCCTCCACCGAATGCTCTGCGCTTCGATCCTGATGATGAGCCAAGAGGGGCCGAAATCGTGGAGGTTGTAGAGGAACCCACTTTGAAACCGTCGGATATTTTGAAAGGGATGTGCCGGAGTATGTCTGCTTTATGTGAGTATATTCATTGGATTCAGTCATACTATCGAAATAAATGACATAGCATAATAGACGGAAAGGCAGCGCTGAAAAATCTCTTTGAATTTACTAAAGCTAGATTTTTCACAGTTGATTACTGTGAGTGTGTAAAGAAACATACTGCGGTCGGTCAAGCGAACCGTAGAACAGGGGTTACTGAGAGGGTATCAAAGTTGCTTTCCTACGAAGGTAATTAAATCCATTTACTAAGGCTGAAAATCAGTACCCACATTCTAAATTAAATATAAATAAAAGTTTTTATAGTCGGTCAGCTGTGTGACGGGACAGAGCCGGTCGGTCGGCCCTAATAGTCGATTGAGGAAATGAAGCATTTTGGCTCGCAATTTTTTCGTCCAGCATGCATTTACTTGAAATTTTCACAGAAGGTAGAGAATAGTCCAAGGATCATTTTCTATATCATGCCGCTATCATACGCTAAAACCTTGGGGTGGTTTCCACCCCATCTCGGGGGTGGGAATTTTTTATTGCATTTTAACCATGTCATTCGATGGAAAAAGTGATTCTAAGAAAAAAATGTTTTTTACATTTTCTTCGTAAAACTAATATTTTTCGAGTTATTCGCGCTTGAAAATAACAGTTTTTCGACGAAAAAATCGACTCTTTTAGTGGGTTTTTTGAGAATACCTCAAAAAATATGCATTTAATAAAAAAAACTGTAGATATCAAAATTGTATCTTTTAGTAACACAAACCAAATTCTTTTCCAATAATATCTTAAAGACCAATACAAACCGAGATACGGCATATTAAAAGTTAGCTTTTTTCGTCAAATGCATAATTTGAAATATTCAAAGCCAAATAATGGGAAAAATTTGCATTTTTCGAGGAAAACTTAAATAATATTTTTATATTGTAAGTATACAATTAGACCTTTCAAAAAAAATAATAAAAAGTTTCTAGCATGAAAATTAAGCGACTTATAATCAAAAAAACTGCTTTTCTCTACGATAAAATCAGTGAAAACAACACCCTAACTACCTTCCTAATTCAAAATTAATCTTCGCCTTTCTGTAGTTCCTTTTATATTTATATTATCAATACACTCAAGGAGTTTGACCTATTTAAAATGCCTAATTTTGGAAAAATTGTAGTTTAAAGAAAAATTGATTTTTTGCAATTTATTATTTTTTACCTTTTACTTCAAAATATCTCCGAAAATACTGAAGATACGAAAAAAATTATAAACCACTGAATTGTAGCTTTCTTAATGACTAAAATTACCCTGTGCATAGATTTTCATTACAGTGAATAGTTAGCCAGATATAGCTGTTTAAAACTTCTACTTACCAGCCAACACCCCCTTATTCGAGCCCTTTAAACCCGCCCCAATTAAAAACTAAGGGATCTTACGGAATTTAATTTACACAGTCTTATAGCTCTTTAAAAATTCTACAAAATCATTTTTGAAGAAACTTTTTGTCGCCAAAAATATATAGAATATTTTTCGAGGTATTCTCAAAAAACCCTCTAAAAAGTCGATTTTCTCGTCGAAAAACTATTATTTTCAAGCGCGAATAACTTGAAAAATATTAGTTTTATGAAGAAGATGCAAAAAACATTTTTTCTTAGAATCACTTTCTCTATCGAATTACATGGTTAAAATGTAATAAAAAATTCCCACCCCGAGATGGGATGGCAACCACCCCCAAGGTTTTAGCGTATGATAGCGGCATGATATAGAAAATGATCCTTGGACTATTCCCTACCTTCTGCGAAAATTTCAAGTAAATCCATGCTGGACGAAAAAATTGCGAGCCCAATCGGGGCCGACCGACCGGCTCTGTCCCGTCATACAGCTGACCGACTATAATAACTTTTATTTATATTTAATTTAGAATGTGTTTACTGATTTTCAGCCTTAGTAAATGGATTTGATTACCTTCGTAGGAAAGCAACTTTGATACCCTCTCAGTAAACCCTGTTCTACGTTTCGCTTGACCGACCGCAGTATGTTTCTCTACACACTCACAGTAATCAACTGTGAAAAATCTAGCTTTAGTAAATTCAAAGAGATTTTTCAGCGCTGCCTCTTGGTCTATAATAAGAATTGTTATGGTTATTACTTGAAAAGAGATATATATTTTAAAATAATATAGGTACGTACACAAATTAAGCTATTTTTTCAGTTACCTTTTTACAACAGTTCTTCTTCTTCTTTTGCCCTTTAATTCGTCCAATTTTGAACATAGGCTTCCCTTAGTTTCCTCCATTCGCTTCTGTTTAGTGCTTTCTGTTTCCAGTGCGTTCCTCCTATCTTTTTAATGTCGTCTCCCCATCTCATCTGGGGTCTCCTCTTGCTCTCTTTCCTGTCCATGGTCTCCATTGTTGTATCGTGCTATTCCACCTATTGTCCGTTTGTCTTACAACAGTTATTCGTAAATAAATGATCGTTTCAAAGATTTCTTCAGTGTTTTTCACCTGTAACGTCATTCTTAAGATCCCGGCGGCCCTGGTATCTCTCTTCCATTACTCGGATGCCCTGATGGAAGCAATCCCCTTGCTCTTCATTGTAACTCCCGTAGTTTTGGATGCAGAAAGTGCATCTTCTTCATGCATCCATCCCGTATGCTACAGTAGACTCTTACGAATAATACTGGCTTCTATGCTTGCCCAGAAAGTTTTTAAAGAACCAAAGAAAGCCAAGAATTTCTCTCCTTTGTCGAATTTAAAGTCTTCCATGAGAATCCTAATCTAAGTGCCATTAAAAACTCCCTCCTTTGGCTTGGGTTCACTAATAGTTTGGAATTTTTCTCTCAGAAATACAATGAATTCCTTTGACAACTTTATGTATGAATTCCTTTGATAACATTTTTTTTAAATAAACTTTTATAAGCAGAGGCGGAAGTAGAATTTTTTGAGTATCCACCAGAGCTTTGAAAGAACATTGTGTGAACCAAATTTTAGATTAAGGCTTACTTTCCAGACGCGCTTAACCTAATGCTGTTCGTCTGCTCTACTTCCCTGCAGAGGAAGCAAGGATACTTGGTGTAGCCACCCTGTAGCCCTAGCATAAAAGTGAAGTACATTGAATAAAGTGGCTGAGAAATT
The DNA here is from genome assembly GCF_917563875.1 of Diabrotica virgifera virgifera. Taxonomy (NCBI): domain Eukaryota; kingdom Metazoa; phylum Arthropoda; class Insecta; order Coleoptera; family Chrysomelidae; genus Diabrotica; species Diabrotica virgifera. The sequence goes on along the minus strand of NC_065444.1, from coordinate 3,220,137 downwards.
TAACATCGCTCTATTTTCTGTCATTTTTATACTTACCATAAGAAGGATACAGTACTCCAAATATGCTTACTTCTTGTTGCTCCAGCGCCGCTGACTTTCAACACCTGCGTTACAACTACATTATGTGAGGTGCAAAAATCTTATAGTGGTCACCAATATTAACACATTTTACGTACAAACGGTGTTATTTTGTACCACAAATGCAATCAAAACTGATCTGGATGATTTTTGCACTTTCGATTTATTTTGTAAGAGACACACAAGTAATGAGTCCAAGCAACCTGTAACTCAATATGACAAGCATTTTTCACTTTCCACCATCACCCTCTTACATAGTTGCCATATTTTTCCTCATCCACTATTGCCAACGATTGCCACTAATGACCTGGGACTGTTGATAGAAAAGTTCATTTTCAAAAGAAAAGTATAAGAAAAAATAAAGTGTGTTTTGACAATTTTATCACAAATTTAAGTGGTGTCCGTTTTTTCGTGCCTGTGGAGATGTAAAATAGACAGATAAAATCTTATTTTCACTTTCGTACACATTTCACTACTAAAATACATTTTAAATAAGTTTAAGGTAAAATAATATTTCGAGTTGATATTATCTCAATACAAAAGAAAAGAAGGTAACATAATACACATATGGATTAAGATCTGCTAAATGTTCCAGACTGCTAACTCTTCTTAAAATGATATGCACTTTCTGTTAATTTAATTAATTAGCTGCGTTTTTGCACTACTTTTTCCAAAATCATTGATCTTAATCTAAATACTCACTTCCGAAACTTCTTATAAATTCAAAACAGTTCTTTTACCAGTTTTCATAAATAAATAATTTTGAGCTTTCACGCAGACAAGGCAAAGTCTATTTTTCGGATTGTAATTGTGAAAATACCAGTCTAACAATTTTTTTTTCTGTGATTTACAGACAGAAATTTTATTCCTTTGCGGTTATTAACTTTATAAATTATTGTCTTTCATTCTTCTTTAAACCTATCCTTCATTGATATTGACGTAAGACAATCTCATGAACTTTATGAAGAACTTAATAAGTTATTTTATATAGTGTCAGTTTTCAGTTTTCTCGTGTTCAGTTAGTATATCGTATATCATTATTTATGTTGTCTTCCAGATTTTCATTCTTCTGGAGCCCTAAGACGTAATTGTTAATATTTTTGCCGAAATAGTTTTAATTTAAGTTGTATGTTACAGTAGCATCGAACTACTGAATGTTTGCCGATCAGGATAATTCTTAGCCTTAGCAATGTGTTCGCGCGTATCCTCTGGCGATTTCCACGTATATAATCTGGAAAGTCTATAAAAATATATTTGTAACTACAAATTGATTTTCCGTTCCTTACTTACGTTACTTTATCGTGTCAGGACATCTCTTTTATATAATTTTTGCCCGGTATTGGGCTACGTCCATTCCATCTTTGTTGGCGAGCCACAAATCTTCTAGAGTACGCCTATGAGGACAGTTTTTGCACGTAAGAATATTATGTTCAAGTATATTTTCACACAGAGTACGGTTCATAACATCGTGGTCTATTTTCCTTCATTTTGCCACGATTGATTTTTCTGGAGCGATCCCCGTTTTTATCCTATTCATAGTTTTCCACGTTTTAAATGTCTAGAGATTGGCTGGACGGAATAATAGAGAGGAGTAAAATACTCGGGCGGTTTATCCCTTTATCCTGCACTGTTCAATAGAAACTTTTCCTGGATTTTAGGCAGATCTGTTCCAAACGGAGCACGCATATTCAGCAAGTGCTGTTTAGATTGTTGTAGAACTTTTCTATTATTATAAATTCTAGTTTGTCGCTCGTGGTAGCATATACTTGAATTATGTTATATTTTATGAAATCAAACTCAAGTTACACGTTTAAAGTATAGATAAAATTATGCTCTGAAATTGTATAGTGCAAGTACGGCTCTGTAATTAAATAATCGGAGAAATTGTTATTTCCCAAAAGACTACATCCGAACCATTAATTAATTATGGCCACCAGACGTTTAATATACTTAAATGTATTCGAACATGGTAGATATATATCATAAATAATAGATGTTTAAGCACGGTTTTGAAAGTACCTAAATGACAAGAACTAAGTAGTTCATTAATTAATTTCACTAGTACTACTTGGTTAACCGACCAAAAAGTATATATACTTATGTGTATACATATGTTTTAAAATATACATTTATTATTGACAAGTGTCTACATTACATACTTTAAATGATATTAATTGTTTTTTAGAGAACAACAAAACGGAATATTTAGGTATTTATTGTAACTCTTATACATTACAGAGTACAGTCAAACCTGCCATATCCGGATCAATGTGGCGACAGACCGATCCGGATATGAAAAAATCCGGATATCAAGACCACTATTTCTTTTATAGTCTCTGAAACGTTTTCTCCTTCATACATTCCAGTAATCAACGCCGTCAATAACTTTCGTCGATAGACACGTTTTATAAAATCTATAATACATTATTTCGCCATCTTTTAGTTCTTCTTTTAGTGCGTTGTCCAACAGCAGGACTGCCTTTCTCGATAGATTTCGGTAGATCCGGACGGCGCAGAACCGTCCAGATATGGGGAGGTCCGGATATGACAGGTCCGGATATGGCAGGTTGTACTGTATATATACGGACAGTGGTCGGCAAAGTGCGGCTCCAGAGCTGCATGTGGCTCTTTGGCTCCGTAAGTGCGGCTCTGGCACGAATATCCACGGAAAGCACAATAATATTTTTATTAAGGGAACGGAGCAAAATGCAATATTTTGACGCATGTCAAAATTTTCAATGTGTTTTAAATGTATTCATTTTTTTCGAATCCTGTGAAAATTAATAAACATTTTTGAAAAATTTAAACGCAGAATTAAATATTACATTATTACCGAGGGCCGAAAGTCCCTAAAAACTTCTATAATGTTTAATTTTATGAGTTACAGGGGTGAAAATAAAAGTGAAAATTTAGTGTGATTTTTAATTGTAAATATTTTATTCAAAATAAACTTTTTATTTACTCTAAGGGACTTTCAGTCCTCGGTAATAAAGTGGTCTCTCATTCTGCGTTTAAATTTTTCAAACATACTTAGGTTTCTCAGGATTCGAAAAATATTGATACATTTAAAACACATTGAAAATTTTGACATGCGTCAAAATTTTGCATTTTGCTCCCTTTCCCTTAACAAAAAACCTGCTATGAAAAAATACATCTTGTTTTGATAAATTGGCATTTGCAATCTTTAGCAGTTGTAAAAAATCCTCCTGAAGCTAGGCTAACCGAGTTGAAATTTTCTACTTTTGAAATTGACATTGGTAGCTTTGAAATAGAATTGATGGATTTAAAAAAACAAGGAAGTATGGTGCTCTAATTCGAACATATTTGTGTTGAGTTGGAAATATTGGAGAAGAAAAAAATGTGATCTTGGAAATGGAAGACATCATCATTTTGAACTATTGGAATAGTATTCCTGATTCTTACGATCAGCTGAAGAAGCTTACGTTTGTCTTCTTTCCCATTTCCGTTCTACATATCAAAATTAAAAAAAAAAGTCTATTCTCCTGACTATATCTTCTCCCTTCAATTCTTCATTTATTTCGTTATTTCTTCGACTCCTGTATTCACCCTCTGCTGTTTTTATTGGACCTAATATTGCCCGAATTATTTTTCTCTCAGTTCTTCTCAAATTTTCTTCGTCAGTCTTGGTCATTGTCATCACTTCAGCTCCATACATTAATGTCGGTCTAATTAACGTTTCATAGAGCCTTAATTTAGTAGTTTTTGTTAATATTTTGCTTTTTATCATTTTTTTGTTGACTTGGAATGCTCTTTTTATTGCCAATGTTTTCTCTTTTATTTCGTTTTCTCTTGTTCCATCACTTGACAGCATGACTCCTAGGTATTTCCTAAATATACTAAAAGAAAATCAAGAAAAGTATAAAATAAAAAACATAGTAAATTAAAAATAGAATTAGCTACGTTTATAAAGTATGTTTCGCCCTGTAGAGGTAATTGAATTAGACATTAGACAATTAATTTAAAAACAAGAATATACAAATGAACTTATTAAGAAAGAAGCTCCGACTGTGTTTGTTTACATACATTATCATGATAAATAAGTAAAAGTTCTATGTAATGGTCTAATGAAGTATTGTTTTAATAAAAGGATTTCTTAGAACATTTATATTTCAAATGGAAAACAAAACATATAGATAATTATTTATCAAACAAAAGATATGAGGTTGACTTGATTAAAAAAAATCTATTATAGTATGTTAAGTTCAATATGAGTAAGTGCTGAATCGCCCTTTCACTCTTCTTCTTCTTGTTCTTCTTTTTTGTAGGCTGTCTTTGTCTTTTTGTAGATGCCTGTCTGTTTTTTCAATGTACCTCAAGTAAGTTGTAGTTCCATCGTTTTCGATATCTTCCCACTGATCGTCTTCCTATTAGGGAACCGTCTCTCGCTGTCCTGACTACCCTGTTTGTTGTCATTCGGCTTATATGGCTATTCCATTCTACTCTTCTATTTCTTATCCAGTTATTAATGTTCTCCCCCTTGCATCTCTGTTGTATATCTGTATTTCTAGCTCTGTCGCATAGTGTCTTAACATCGATTTTTCGAAGGGTTTTCATCTCTGGTATTTCTAGCATTCTTTTTGTCCTCTCTGTGCCAGGACTGCCAGGTGATGTTTCTGCAGCATATGTCGTTATTGGTCTGATGAATATTTTGTAAATTCTGCCTTTCATTTCTTTTCCGATATTTTTATTTCTCCATAATGTTTCATTCAGGCAACCTGCGGCTCTGTTTGCTCTATTCACTTGATCTTCCACTTCTATTTCGAGTCTTCCGTAGCTAGATAGTGTGATGCCTAGCCATTTAAACTTCATCACTTGTTATATTATCTGACCTTCGAAATTGCTTGACTTAAGCTTTCATCTCATAGTTTTTTCTTTTAAATTCGATGTCCAATATATTGAAAAATGTCATTGAAAAACGGTAAAAATTGGCTTTTATCGGCGTTTTTAAATGATTATTTACATTTTACGCTTGAGGAAAACGGAGCAAAATGCAAAATTTTGACGCATTTCAATGTGTTTTAAATGTGTTCTTTTTTTTTCGAATCCTGAGAAAACTAATAAGTATTTATGAAAAATTTAAACGAAGAATGAAAGACTACGTTATTACCGAGGGCCGAAAGTCCCTACGAATACATAAAATGTTTCTTTTAACTGAAATATTTGCAATTAAAAATCACACTAAATTTTCTCTTTTATTTTCACCCTTGTAACTTATTAAAATAAACAATATAGAAGTTTTCAGGGACTTTCGGCCCTCGGTAATAATGTAATCTTTCATTATGTGTTTAAATTTTTCAAAAAGATTTATTACTTTTCTCATAATTCGAAAAAAAACTGGATACGTTTAAAACACATTGAAAATTTTGACATGAGTCAAAATTTTGCATTTTGCTCCGTTCCCCTTAAGGTAAGCATTTTACGAAAAAATCATAAGAATAACTTTCGTATTAAAGTAACCCAAATTATTATTATGTTTTGTAGCAAAAAATGCAATTTTTATAATTTGTTTAAAAATTGTTTGTTAAATTTTTGGTAACCTTTTAAACATGGCGTATTAGCATCATAAACATACTCTTTCTATTAAACAATTTTTACCTTGTGGGTATGAAATCAACCTTTTTCGACAAAAGCCACCCGCCTATTAATTATCAACATGTAATTAACAGACATTTTCACAAACAATAAACTTTTTGCTAACTGCAGTCAGCGAATTAAATCCGAATTCATCGCAATAATAAGTCACGCTCTGCGAACTCATGCACTTAATCCATACAATCAGACTTACATGTCCGCACAGCGCCAAGGATTATAACCGAACCGACTACAAGCACAAGCCGAATGCAGATTCTAGCTTTTTACGCATAGGCGGTACGAATGGATTATGGATATGTATGTACTTAAAACATATAATTTCACCTAAAATACATCAAAATTTTAATAATTTTATACAGGGTGTTTGCTAAAGAATGGGCCATAGCTTAACCTTAGATACCTGAACTTAAAATAACTTAATAATAAGAAACCATAATAATTGTTCAAATTCTCATATTTACATATTGTTTTATTGCATCGAAAATTCGCAAATATTTTATTTGCGATACATTTTTGGACATTATTATCGTTTTAAGTTTATTTTTCAGGTGTAACTACAATGATATTATGCAAAAAACTATGTTGCATCGCAGATTTAAAATGCGTTTATCTCGAAAACAGCTGAGTTTAGCGAGATGAATGTAGTATAACTTTTTTAAATAAAATCATTAAGCTAACAAAAGTTTTGATTCAAAAAGTATGTAGGTAGAGTGTGTGATAAAAAAAATTGAACGTATTAAATCAGCGCTGAAAGTCGTGTGTGGCGCCCTCTGGGTAATAGATAGATCATTTTTGGTGGCGAATTTAGATTTCTCGTCCCAAAAACCCCTGTATAATATAGGTAGGTACATTAACTCCTTCAGTCATAATCGTCGCAGATCTTTACATAATTATATGAAACTTTGTAAAAAGTCATATTAATACATGAAATATATTGATTAATACTGGCAACTAACATTTATAAAAATATTCATTTATTCATTTTAGAGAAAACTTTTAAATAAAAAGTTGTAGTAAATTAAAAAAGGCACATTATTTTTACAATAAATAATGCAATTGAAGCGTTTATTTGAAAAGCAACAAATGTCCATTGTTCGCAAATTCGACTTTATGGATTCTTCTCATAGAATAGTAGTTTCTTTATCCATCTAACACAGATGTTCCAAACCAGTGTGCCGCGGCACACTGGTATGCCCTTAAGTCCCTGCAGGTGTGCCGCGAAATTTGATTATACTCACTATCATCATTATCATTATAGAGATTATTTACCCAAGTGTGCCGTGGCTGAACCAATTTTTGAGTTAGTGTGCCTCAAGCTAAAAAAGGTTGGAAACCGCTGATCTAACACATTCAGTTGTGTAAATAAAATTATACTTTTATAAAAAAGAACTTTTTTATAATACTTAAAACCTTTTTATTATTTATAGGCAAGAATATAAAATAATTTACCGATAAACGATTTAACGATAACATGCTTAAAATTCCAAAAATTACACTCTAATAAAAAAGTACTTTTTATAATATCACGGTTTTGTTATTGTACATATTAGGACACAACATGTTTCGAAAGAATAATTAACTTATAAAATATGATTTTTTAGTAGGTGTATTAACTGTTATTTATAATTATGATTCCAAAAATTACACTAGTATAAAATAGTATTTTTTATAATACCACAGTTGTTTAAAATGGTATATATTATTTTAAGTATATAAACTTTTAATTATTTATTAAAAAATTTAAAAAAAGATACGCAACAGCCGGGTTCCAACTGGGGACCTCTCGATCTGCAGTCTAATGCCACTGAGGCAACATCAATTTGTAGATATCGATTTATTAACGTACTTTAAAATATCATTGCATTAGTCACATTTTTAAAATAGTTTGAAATAAAAAAAAAATCGATTTATCCATACAGTGTGATTGGTCAGTGGGGTAAAGCTTTGTAAATCCGTTATAAGTAATAGATAGTAATAAAAGTTAATAACAAAAATTGTAGCCAACTTTGATTACAGATTGATAATCAGCAATCGTAAAATGTAAGTTTTAGGGCCGGTTGTTCGAACGCTAATCAACAATGATCACTATCAAATATTTAATTACTGTCACCAAAACTGTCAATGTCAACTTTTATTGGGTTGCTGAAAACATAATTGATTAAGTAATTTCATATTATGTTTTCAGCAACCCAAACAAAGTTGGCATTGACAGTTGGTGACATTAATTAAATATTTGATAATGATCATTGTTGATTAGCTTTCGAACAACCGGCTATTAGACAATTATTCAGTCATGGCTTACTTAAAATTTGGAAAGATTTAGACCCCTAATTATTAATAATTTTGCTCTGAAAAATGATATTATCTCGAAAACTAATAAATTTACGCATAGGGAATGTTATACAAAAATTATAGTATGGTAATGGTACTTTTCGATAATAATATAAAATACAGGGTGTTCTATTTAAAATTACTGAGAAAATAATGTACTTGCGTTTTGACTCACCCTGTATTCAATATAAAGAAAATTAGCAAAACAACCATTTTCGAAAATTTTGACAATAAATAAAAAATATGACGTCAATAAACCATTGACCTTGTGCTTGCTTTTATTTATACAGGTAGTTAAACTTGTTACGATTTTCATATAAAATTGGTTATAACTTTGTAAATACCCCGTATAACATACCAAACCTTTATATTTTTGTAATCGAAAAGTTACGAAGATTTCGAATATAAAATAAAATACAGGGTGTTCTATTTAAAAAAAACATAAGTTTGGTCTGCCACTATGTTATCGAACACCCTGTAACATTCTAACTAATTTTGTAATGTGAAGCTCAAAGTTCGCTACAATTTTTGTTATTAAGTTTTATCGCTATACATTACTACAACGGATCTACGGAGCTTCACCCCACTAATTATTAATCACCCTGTATAATAGCAGTAAACTATTGCATTGTTAGCTAGTTCTAAGCTATCCTAAAAATTTCAGGTGTCTAGGTAGCCTAGAACTATTTTTAAAATGGATTATAAAATTTGCGGAGTCCGTGACACCAACCAAGCCAAGTATATAAAAAAAGGTTTTAAAATCTCAGATATCCGGAGTAAACTACATAGAATATTTGGACAGTTTTTGAAAAACAACAGATATCCATGCATTTTGCTGTAAAATAAACACTTGTCCCATCTTAGTCAACGGTCATCGTTAAGCGTGAATTATTTTATTATTCGTAAATTTATCAGTTTTGTGCATTCTTTGTTAGTAATAATAGGCGATGTTTGTTTCTTTTGTATTAGTAATAGTTTAGCATGGCGGAAACTGTTCAACACAATACCTCTGTATTTTCCAATATACATTGTTGCTAAGTTTGCACCCATTTTTACTTAAAATATCAATAACAATATGAAACTAACTTGTGCAATTATTTTGATATGCACATTCCTTCCACTTAGTAAAAGTGAGATTTGAAATAAATTTAGGCTGGGCATTTTAATTTTTGGACAAGTGTTGTTTTTCAAATATACCCTTCAATTGCAAAAAACGGCCATTTTGGATCTTTCGCGGACTGCTTTGGAGCAACAAATTAACGAAATTAAAATTGCCATAGCTAAAATTTTGCTCTTTTAATTTACTACAACTTTCCGTTTAAAAGTTTTTCTCTAAAATGAATGAATGAATATTTTTGTAAATGTTAGTTGTCAGTATTAATCAATATTTCTTGTATGTAAATAATAAGTTGTTTTTTATTTATAAATGGTTAAGATTTCAATCTATTAACATGACTTTTTACGAAGTTTCATATAATTATGTAAAGATCTGCGACGATTATGACTGAAGAAGTTAATGTAGGTACTTACCTACCTATATTATATAAAATTATTACAATTTTGATGTATTTTAGGTGAAATTATGTTTTAAGTATTTACATATCCATAAACTTATAATAATCCATTCGTACCGCGTATGCGTAGAAAGCTAGAATCTGCAATCGACTTGTGCTTGTAGTCGGTTCGGTTATAATCCTTAGCGCTGTGCGGACATGTAAGTGTGCTTGTGTGCATTATCAATTCAAATCTTCATTCAAAGTAAAAGTAGACTAATACTATCTTCTTTCCCCCCAGCCGCTAGACGCCTCAACTCTTCGTGCTCAGATCTCACCATCGTCAGTCTAGATGGAGACGAAGCAGATAAGCACGGGCCGAACTTAGTGAACAAACAGCGAGTGTTACCCTTCATCCCCCCCTCGTTCCCCGGAAGTGCGAATTCGAATAACTTGATCAAGCCTTCGGAGTATCTGAGGAGTATCAGTGATAAGCGGTCTTCAATTAGTTCCGTGAGAAGTTTATCCGAAAGTGACGATACTGAAAGCAAGTTTGAAGAGAAAAGGTTGGACATTGTGAGGGTCGCTCCAGGACCACCGCCTCCTCCTTTACCGGATTTGAATCTAAAAGAGGTATGTTTTGCTACGTTTTTTAATATTTACATCATACTTTTATCGCATTTACTGGTTTTGAATTTATTTGATATTGTTGTTGGTATATATTGGTCGAAAATACACTGCCCACTATTAGAGTATATAGGTATTATACAGAGTACATTAAAAGAAGCGGGGCAGTTGAATACTTCGCGAAATTGACATCAGATCAAAAAGAAAATAAAAATCTATCGAATAAGCAAACACGGAGAGTCGTGTTTCCCTCTACCCCTGGGGATGGGGTTATACATAGTAACTTTGAGATCTTAAGTGGAGACCCCCATTTTTATTTCAGACTTTTATTTAAAAATATCCCTGCTAAACCGACCCTCTATCGGCTTTCGTTCCTAAAATAGGAGTGTTGGGTATTGTAGCTTAAATATTAAACCGCAATAGCCATTGGTGCTCGTAAGGGGATGAACCAAAAAATTAATTTTTGGCGTAGACCTGCAGCAATTAATTAGTAAAAAATACCCACTTGGTTTTAGGTCTTTTAACTGGTTATTTCCACCTTTTGTGAAATCCGAGGAATGATGATAACGGTAGGGGTTGGAGGGGGTGAGTTTGCAAATTCTTGTATACCCCATATTTCAGAAATTAATTAGCAATAAAATACGCTTCCGAAAGTGACCCTCTAACTGCTTTCGTTCCTGAAATATTAGTGTTGGGTATTGTATGTAGCTTAAGTATTAAACCGCAATAGCCATTGTCGCTCATTAGGGGATGAAGCAAAAAATAATTTTTGGTGCAGACCTGCAGCAATTAATTAGCAAACCATACCAACTTGGTTTTATGTATTTAAACTGGTAATTTTCACTTTTTGTGAAATCCAGGGAATAAAAATAACAGTAGAGGTTGGAGGGGGTGAGTTTGTAAATTGTATAATTGTTGTATATCCCATCGTTCAGCAATTAATTAGCAATAAAAGATGCCGCCGAAAGCGACCCTCGATCTGCTTTCGTTCCTGAAATAGGAGTATTGGGTATTGTAGCTTTAGTATTAAACTGCAGTAGCCATTGTTGCTCGTTACTGGATGAAGCAAAAAATTCATTTTTGGCGTATACCTGCAGCAATTAATTAGAAAAAAATACCAACTTGATTATAGGTCATTAAACTGGTTATTTTTACCTTTTGTGAAATCCGGGGAATGATGATAACGGTAGGGGTTGGATGGGGGGAGTTTGTAAATTTTTGTATACCCCATATTTCAGAAATTAATTAGCAATAAAAGATGCTTCCGGAAGCGACCCTCTATCTGCTTTCGTTCCTGAAATATGAGTATGTTTGGTATTATAGCTTAAGTGTTAAACCGCAGTAGCCATTGTTGCTCGTTAGGGGATAAAGCAAAAAATTCATTTTTGGCGTAGACCTGCAGCAATTAATTAGCAAAAAATACCCACTTGGTCTCTATCTACTATCGTTCCGGAAATATGAATGTTAGCCATTCTAGCTTAATATTAAGCTGGAATAGCCACCTGTTTCTCTGAAGGGGATGAAGCAATAAATTATTAATTTGCGTAATAAATTAACAATAAAATAGCAAAAAATATGGGGTAAGTCTCATAGCTCCCTTATGAAATGGTTATTCTAGCTTAATAGACATGCTAGGAGCACCCCGAATCATAATTTACAATGTATAAACTTTGGAAATCATGATTTGGGATTTACAATGTATATTACGTTGTAAATTATGATTCGGGAGTGCTCTTAGTAGTATTTAACGTATCTTGGTTTGTTTATTTCTACTGCATTTTGATTGTAAATTAAATATAGGTCAAATTTTTCACCTTTAGTACGATCTTTAATTATAAGCTTTCATACGACACCTCATTTGTCATTCTACGACCAGGTATAATGAGGGAGAAGATGAGTTTACCGACGGACGGACAGACAGATAGACGGACGTGGATAATTCAACGTTCAAGTTCTGTTTCGTAAACCCGATTTTTAAAGAACCCCTCAAGAAAAAGTTAAGTGTAGTTAAATCTGGTGACCTGACAGGCCATTCGTTCGGACCCCTTCGTCCAATACAAACGGTCAGGATACTGTTCATCTAGATTCTAGATAATTGCGAACGTTCCGTTCATAATGAGATGTATATTCTGCTGAAACCAAACGTGTTCCAAGTTATTGCTCTCAATCTCCCTTATTGCTGGAATTAATTCTTTTTGAAACATGTTTTCATACCTCTAAGCAGCAAGATTACCATCAATGAATTAATGAAAATTCGGTACTGACCGGTCATTGAAAATGATCAATATTATTGATTTTATGTGAATCGTAAAAAATGGCAAAAATCGCGCAACGTCTATTTATTTAACAGCTTTATAGAAACTGACTTAATTACATATAAAAGCTGCACTCTTCATCTTTAAAACTCATTTTGATTTTTGTCGACAGGACACTTTCATCGACAGATATCGAATTTTAACTGTCGATTTAATACAAATCTTATTAAAAACAAATGATTTCGCGCGCGTCACTGACGTTCAAAATCGCCGGTCGCTTTAAGTATTGTTTCTAAGAGAACAATTGAGGAGCAGATTTTCTAAATGCATTTTGTCCACTTTTTGTCATTTTGGCAAATAGAGAAAAACTGCTACGCGTTTGGCAAGAAATTAAACGAAAAACTGATATACCTAAAAAATGGATAAAAAATCATTCAAATATTATACCTATATGCCAAAAATCTAGTATTAATAATATCCCAAAAAAACTTGAAAAAACTGTTGGACAAACTGCATTTAGATTGTCATCCTTGGACAAAACGCATTTTGATTGTCTACACAAGCGGTATGACTGACTTTTGTTAGTAACGATGTAATAAAGCTCAAGTAACTTCATACAAATAGTATTTTATTTTTAAATACAAAATATTGTTTAAAAATGAATGGAAAAATATGGTATTTTACATGTCATAAAGGTCCCCATTGTCATCATCATTGCAATCACAGCACTCAGCTCCTTCGATAACATCATCATCCTCAGTTTCACCAAGGATAGCTTCATTCCCATTTTGCTCACCAGTGTCAGAAAGAATTGGTTCTAACCATGTTAGCTCAGGCTCGTTGACCCAATTCGTCCCTGATAGTTCTGGAGTTTCGAGAGGTTCTGGAGTTTTTTTGGTTTAATTTGGTTTTGAAATTCTACAGTAGGTAAGTTTAAAGTCGAAAGGTTCTTTCCACGTTTCAATAATGTTTGGAATTGTTTGGATGGATCATTATTTCTGTAGAACAATTCGGTCTTAAGCAAAATATCGTTGCTGTTTTGTGATCTCTTAATAATGATTCGTTTGGCTGCACTGATTCCTTCAATTTTTTTAAAGTGGTTAACGAACTTTTTATATCGTAAACTGTCCAGTCTCTACCAAGTTGTTTAACTTCTCCCTTCTTGGAGTAAATGTCATAATATTGTGTAGGGGTTTTTATTGTACTGTAGACTGTAGGATCGTATAACTTTTTCAATTTGTCCGAAAACATGGTCCGCTGGCAAATATGAATATCCGCGTACCGGAAAAATAAGTACCACAGATTTAATATTTTGTGGGGCATCTCTGTACAGCCATAACATGAGCATATGCATCATGTGTGCATTTTTATTCTGAAGCGCACAACCATCTGCTAATAGTCTTAACTGTTTTATATCTGATGCATATTCAGATTTATTAAGAAAAAGAAAATCACGTAGATCAGGACTTGTTTATGCAGATTCCCTTTTTGCTTGATGTTCCATCTAGGTGTAGAAAACTAGCTTTTTAATATCCACGTCCGTTACACAATAGCAATAAAAAAAACTGCTGGGCGTAAAATGCATCTTGAATAGGCACTTTCGGTAAGACTTGAACTTAAGTTCTGAAGGTCAAAACAGTAGGAAACAGTGTGTTCCGGTTTTTCATTCATTGGTTTAAAAAATTGTTTGGCCCTTACTTTATGTAGGTACACGTAGAGAAGTTCTTAGTTTCTCTATTTCAGTTGTGTCTTTGCAAAAGCTAATAGAAGATTGGGTCCTGACACAAAAGCCACATAAGTCAGTAGCAGGGCTTCCAAATGCAATATTAAAATGAGTATTAAAGATCCTACTAAAATACTTGTAATTTGCTTTCAAATTCTCAGCAGTGCTCTGATTGTACAGATTCCATAAAATAGTAATATTATTTTCAGATGAGAAATAAATGCGCCGATATTTAGCATGCCCGTAATGACTTTCATGTCCTTACAAACTGGCTTTAAATTTTTTAACAGCTTCAAATTTTTCAACATTCTTGAAAGACCGTTTGTCCCCTATACGCTTCTTAACAATAACACTGCCAGGCATTTTTCTTTTTATCAGTTTATTTCTACCAGTTAGATGTCTTTTTCTTTTTCTGCTACCACGGTCCGTATCACCAACTACATGATCCCCTGTCACAACTACATCCATTATTTTATATTGTTTTGTTAAAAATTGGAAAAACAAACGCACATAAAACGAACTTAACAGTACAGACACCAAGTATACAACGACAATGACTGCCAATGACAAACAAATCGCAATTAGTCCATAGCGCACGGACAAACTTCGGTTAGTTTGTCTACGGTCAATGGACATACAGCACATTGAAAGTCCAAGGTATTTTGTTTATTTAATTTTCAGACAACAGAATGCATTTAGAACCTCTTTCGTGACACAAAATGGTGGCTCTATACATATAGTTTGCGATGCCATCTTTAGTTGAAAATTTGAAAAAATGGACAAAATGCATATAGAAAGTCTGCTCCTCAATTAATTCTACACATTCTACAAAATTATCTGAGCTACATTTCTTGTTTGAAATATTTTTTCTAATGCGCTCAGATTCTAGTTCAATCGATGTTTTCCGTTTTCCCCTTACGAGGAGGGAGAGGGGGAACGAACTTTTTGGGGGTACAAAATTGACTTTTTTAGAGGATCAATAGCATATTCGTCTCTGACGACTGGAGTAACTACTAACGTATATGTAATTAAAAAATTCGTTTACTATTTTAGGAAGGAAACAACGAAATGGTTAAAAAACAGAACCAGCCACTCTCGGCGATAAGCATTCAAGATCTGAACTCAGTTCAACTAAGAAGAACCGAAAAAATGACAGCTTCAAAAACATTTTCTGCTCCTACAAGAAGTATGAGTCTTCAATGTCTTCAAAGTGAACCGTTTCTAGCCCAGAAGACCGACCTAATAGCTGAACTGAAAATGTCCAAAGATATCACCGGAATTAAAAAAATGAAAATTGAGCGAGCCAAATGCGAGGAGAGTAAGGGGAAAGAAATATTTTCGGAAATTTCAAAGCAGTTTACAACAACTAGGTTTGTAGAAAAGGTGAGTATGATTATTTACGAATCTTCTTCTTTAAGTTCCATCTTCTATAGAACGTTGTCATCAGGGCTATGCAGACCCTATTGTCTGTAGCTCAGAATAGTTCTGCACTGCTGCATTCAAAAGCTTCCCTTAAGTTCTTAAGCCAGGAGAGTCTTTGTCTCTCCACATTTCGCTATCCTCGAGTTTTGCCTTGCATAATAAGTTGTAGGAATGAGTATTTTTGTCCTCTCATCACATGTCCTAGGTATTTAATTTTTTTCTTTTGATAGTTATTATTATTATCGCTTGATTTCCTATTCTTCTCGTTAGTTCCACGTTTGACATTTTTTCAAGCTTTGATATTTGTAGAATTCTTCTGTAACACCAAAATTCAAAGGCGGCCAACTTGTTCAGATGCACTTGTTTTAGTGTTCACACTTTCAAGTCATAAAGAATACTAGAGAACACGTAACACCGAAGAATCTTTAGGCGTAGTTCTAACCTTATATTCCGAGAACAAATAAAGATCTTAAGAGGAAATAGTAGCGATCAACAGGTAGCAAAAACGCGTTCCAAGATTGCGGCTGTAATTTTGAACATTTTTTCGTGATATTTGCCACACGTATTTGTAATATAATAAAGAAAGGCGGTACAGAGCCCAATTTGAAAAATATATTAATATGTGGAAATTACTCTGTGAATAAATAAAATATTAACAAAACGAGCCTGTGCCGCCATTAAGAAAAACAAAAAAATACACTTTCTTCAAATAAACTTTTTTATCCGATGCCTAGATTTTGTGCCATTTTGGAACTACTAAAATTTTTTATCTCGTTAGTAGTTCCAAAATGACACAAAATCTAGGTATCGGATAAAAAAGTTTATTTGAAGAAAGTGTATTTTTTTGTTCTTCTTAATGGCTGTACAGGCTCGTTTTTTTAATATTGTATTTAATTACAGAGTAATTTCCACATGTTAATATATTTTTCAAATTGGGCTCTGTACCGCCATTCTTTATTACATTACGAATACGTGTGCCAAATATCTTGAAAAAATATTCAAAATTACAGCCGTAATCTTGGAACGCGTTTTCGCTACCTGTTGATTGCTACTGTTTCCTCTTAAGTTAATGAATGACACACGTGTTATTTTAATACGTGTCTTAATTTCCTTGTTTTGTTCTACATTTGATATTATCCATGTTCCCAAGTATTTTTAGGTATCAACACTCTCAATTACAGTATCTTCAATAATTAATTAGATCAAGAGGGAAAGGCAGGGAAACTGCCTTTCCCCCTTGTTCTTCTTTACTCAGATTTTTGAGTACTCGAAACTGTCTTTTGGCATTTTTCCTAGACGAAAAGAGAGTAGATACGTGACCGTTGTCCTTTCTGCTTTCTTCTATATTCGTCGTTCTCCATGCTTATAAATAATTGTTAAAGTCGGAGATTCAGGATCTAACCAGAAAGCAGTTTCTTTCGACGAAAAGTCTTGGATTTAAAATATTGTTTATTGTTTTATTTCAATTATTCTTAATTGTTTCATTACAAAAAACTTTGGATCTGGGTCTTTTCATCTTCCTCGTTTTAAATAACTAGATGTTTGCATCTGCTGATTTAGTCATAATCATGCATTAAGTTTTCATCAAATTCATCTTCAGTCCGTATTGATGACAGCATTCATTAAGGCGTTGCATATATTCTGTAAAGCATTGTCGTTATCCGTCATTATTACTGTATCTTCTGCAAAAAAGGAAAGTTATTCAAAACTTATCCATTGTAGATATAGCTTCTAGTGAATCTGAGAGCGCTTCCCTAAATATCGCTTCACTGTAGACACTGAAGAGTAGTGGTGGTGACGAGTCTAGGAAAAGTTGGTCGAGAACACTTCGTCGACGGAAAATTAGTCGACAACATTTGGTCGACAAACAGTTGGTCGAATGCACAATTCATCGAAAGTACAATTCGTCGACGAACATTTTGTTCGAATGGATTTTTCGTCGACAAACTCTTATTTATCTTTAGGATAAAGGGATTAATGTTGACAAACGACGGATTATTGGTTTTTATTTTATTAACTGGAATATTGTATTATACATACCTAAATTTATTTGTTTTGGGATTTTGTTATTTTTTTTTTCTAAATCTTAATTATTTTTAAATCTAATAGAAAAATTGACTGCGGTGGGAGAGTAGACAGCAAATATAAACCGATATTTTAATTAGTGATGTACCGTTCTTCTTTTTAGTGTCGGCGCACTTGCGAAAGCAGCATTTCCGGACAAGTCAAATTTGGGGGCACTTGCCGACAAGACGAAATGTGCGAGATGCTGAGGTAAATAAATTGTAGGGAATCGAGGCATTTCCGTACAATGTTTTTGACTGCAATTTTCAGTCAACGTCAATAAAAAAGTAAAGAAGTCGTGAAAATATACTTCCCTTTGGGTCTTTGTCTACGAAAAATCCATTCGATCAAATGTTCGTCGACGAATAATTGTACATTCGATGAATTGTGCATTCGACCAACTGTTTGTCGACCAAATGTTGTCGACTAATTTTCCGTCGACGAAGTGTTCTCGACCAACTTTCCGACACCGGTGGTGACAGCACACAACCCTGGCGGACTTTTTTGTGAATTTTGATATCTCCGGTGTTCTGGTTGTCAACTTTTACCGAGGTAGTTAGATTCCAATTATATATTAGATATAATTTTTATATTACAACTGTCAATAATTTTGCTTTTTAATAAATTTACAAGTTTTTTATGTTGAACCTTATCAAATGCCTTTTCAATGTCTACAAAACATAAGTACACGTCCTGATTCATGTCCATGCATCACTGGGCCAGCACATTTAAGTATACACACATATTTTTTTTTAATTAACAATTTGATTTTTTTAACAGTTTTAAAGGTAAGTTTGTAGTTATAATCATGGCTTCCATTTTTTGTGAATTATAGGTTCCAGAAAAAGACAACACAGGAAATATAATTCCAGCATGGAAAAGGCAAATGTTAGCGAAAAAAGCAGCTGAAAAGGCTCGGAAAGAATTGGAAGAACAACTGTTGAGGGACGCAGAGGAAAAACGGTTGCAAGCGATACCACAGTGGAAACGACAGCTTTTACAAAAGAAAGAGGAGGCTGAATATAAAATAAGGTAAATTTTTTTATATTTGGTTAAATATTCGATATATTCCACACACCTCCATTGAAGGTAGTTCCATTGGATACTGAGGAAAAAATTGTGCTATTGGTAAGAGAGTCTTAAATTTCCACCAACGTCGAAAACAAAAACAGAGAGAGAGGTAAATCACGTGTAGCACTTGAAACATCTGATGATAGCGAAATAAAGACAAAGAGGTGAAGAGTTTAAGAGGATGTTCATTGATATTTTGTCGTTAACTTTTTGAAAAGTATTCTGATCAGTGGCGCGCCTAGAATTTTCCTCTGGAAGGGTTGGCTTGGGCACCGAAATTTTTTTTGTATTGTCCTACATTGTATTTTATTACTACTATTGTATTGTAAATGTACTACATTTTCCTACTATTCTTTATATATTTTTATATGCCCTGGATGGGGGGGGGGTTAACCCCCAAAAACAACCCTGGGTGCGCCACTGATTCTGATCTCTGGGTCCGAATATTAGTCAAATTTTGTCGGCAGAAATTATTTTCAATTTAATCACATATTTATGTATTTTAGATCAACCTTATACACTCCCAAAGTAGTAGACGAGCCAAAAATAAAGATTCAAGACACAGAAATAATTTCTAGATCTCCCGACTTAAAGGACGAGCACGAGAACGAGGAGAATTTTTACAACGATGACAGCATCAAACTAGAAAATGAACCGACCGAAGGAGAAGAAGAACAGTCCGACGAAGAACCTGCGAACATCATACCGTGGAGGGCGCATCTGAGGAAAACCAACAGCAAATTAAATCTATTAGAATAGTTTAGCCATTTATACATAATATATTATATTGAAATGTTTATATAAGTTATTGAAATATTTTTAATGCAGGATATTGGAAAATCTTCACTCGACAGTATATTTTTAAATACATACATAATCGTTTATCTTCTACCGTTAGGTGTCAAGGAAGGAGCTTTTAGCCTTTGATGAATTTTCTCCATTTTTCCTGTTCTTCGCCATTTGTATTTCCTCTTGCCAAGATTTGCCCTTATTTTGTAATATATCAGTTACACTGCTGTTCTCTGTTCCACTCTTTTATTGGTCTGCCTCTACTGTTTTTCCTATTTTTTTAGCTTCCCACACTATTTTCTCGTACCTCTCACTGCTCGTTCATGTTATGTGACCGAACCATGGCTATTTTTTTTCTCCTTTTGTATCAAGTAACTGTTTAATTGTAAGTATCTTCATTTTTAAGTATGTCTGTCTTTCTTGCCCCTATCGTTCCTCTGAGGTATTTCATCTTTGCTGCTTGTATGCTTCTGTGGTGTGTTCTGTTTAAGATCCAGTTATCTACTCAATATGTCAATACATATGTCAAAGTTGGCCTAAACAGGGTAGCCAGAAAGTATGGAAACACGGTGATTTCTCGGAAACCGCTTGAACGATTTTTATAAATTTTGGTGGGTAGGGGTGTCCTAATGCGGCCGATATTATAGTGGTAATTACATTGTTGTCAAATCTTCCGCTTTTCTGTAAATTTAATTAACTTTCTTATTTTAAACAGAACACCTTGTATATTTTTTGTGTTTTGAAGTCCTTAAGAGATACTGATTATTTTTCATGTTATGTTCCCTATACCTAAATGCCATAATCTCGGAGTTATTGCTACGTTTATTAAAAAAACAATTTTTAACAAATTATACAAATTTATTTTTTTGGACCGGGTAGATATTGTTTTAGGTTCTTTGGGTCATTGGGAACAAAAAAGGTCTTTTGTAATTTTTCTCAAAAATTAATCGATTTCGAGTTATAAACAATTTAAAAATGAAAAAAATCGAAAAATGACGATTTTCAAGGTTCAAAAAGTAAAAAAATCATTTTTAAAATTACGAAGTACCTAAATTCAAGTTCAAACCTTTTTCTATCAGATCTCTAAAGAATTTTTGGCATATTTTATTCTAAAACATTGTTTTTTTAATTGTTAATAAAGCTCATATGCGAGGACAAGCTATCGGGCTGCATTAACAAAAAATAAAATTACACATTAATAAAATTAACAAAAAACTAAAAAATAATGTTTTAGAATGAAATAAGACCAAATCACTTATCGGCATCTGATAAAATAAGGCTTGAGCTTGAATTTAGGCACTTCATAGTTTCAAAAATAATATTTTTACTTATGTTTTTGAACCCAGAAAATTGTCATTTTTCGATTTATTTCAGTTTTAATATGTTTTTAACTCGGAAACGATTAACTTTTGAGGAAAATTACAAAAGACCTTTTTTGTTCCCAATGAACCAAAGAACCTAAAATAATATCTACCCAGTCCAAAAAAATAAATTTGTATAATTTGTTAAAAAAAAATTTTTAATAAATGTAGCAATAACTCCGAAATTATGGCATTTAGGTATAGGGAACATAACATGAAAAATAATCAGAATTTCTTAAGGGCTTCAAAACATAAAAAATATACAGGGTGTTTCATTTAAAATAAAAAAGTTCATTAGATTTCCAGAAAAACGGAAAATTTGACAACAATGTAATTATCACTATAATATCGGTCGTATTAGAATACCCTTACTCACCAAAATTTATAACAATCGTCTAAGCGGTTTCCGAGAAATTACCGTGTTTCCATACTTTCTCGCTACCCTGTATATTATTTCATATATTGTTATCATCATTTTTTTTTTTAAATTTCTTTGTTGTTGAGGAATCCTCTATTTAGAGCTTTGAATAGTTTTCCTATACTCTCTAGTCTGTTGTCGAGATCGTTCTCGGTGCTTCCTCTATTATTTATTTCCCAGGTATTTGTATATATCTGTTTGCTTTATTTTTTATTGATCTGTTACCACTTCGATTAGGTCATCTGTGACTTTTTTTCTTTTTATTTTCATTGTCTGTGTCTTGTTTGTATTTACATGTTGGTTGTATTTTTTGTTTTTAAGTTCCATTTTTCTAAATTACTCTTCAGTTTTCCTGTTGTTTCTATCAGGTCTTCGCTTACTTGTTTCTTTTTAAGACTCTCCTATATGGTTTTCCGGTCAACTGAATCAAATGCTTTTCCATGTCTACAAACTTATGTATACTTCTTTATTTTTCTTTAAAGCTTTCTCCATTATCTGCTGTATAATGAATATGGTCTTTTGTTTGTGTTATGTCCTTTTTTGAGTCCGAAACATGGCAAAATGAAGGAGAATAGACCAAGATGATATAAACTGTCACTGTAGAGAAATAAAAAATATGGAACACCTTCTTATATGCATATACTGTCCTCAAAAGTTTGTGCCTTGCCAACAAAAATATGAAACCGACGTAGCCCGATATTGGGCCGAAATTATATGAATGGCATGCCCTGATACAAGAAAGTAAAATTAAGTGTTATTTTTGTTGTAACCTAAGACAGAGGCTCTCACGAGCAAAAAAATGTTGTTCCCTCTGACATAGGTGTAACCAGGGGGGATTTTGGGGGTTATAACCCCTGGCTTAACACCATACCCCTCAGAGACCTTCCAGTAGTTGTAACCCCCCCCCTTTCCAGTAGTTGTAACTCCCTTCCTTAGGATCATCCTGGTTACGCCTATGCCCTCTGACAAAATGAACAAATTAATATCATCAGCAGTTGTTTTGATCATACATATATGTACATGCTATCAACGAATATATACTCTCAGTGAGAGTACGTATTCGTTGATGCTCTCTATCTATGCAGCCATCAGCCATGGCCATTCGTCAATCAGACACACTGTGTTAAATCTACTTATGTTTAAAAAATTATGTTTGTTCCGTTTCAGTTTTAAATTCGAACACTAAAGATTGTGTCAAACCTAAGATTAGGGTCCATCTAGAGCTTCAGTTTCCTTACATCTAGAATCCTGTCTAGTTTCTATCAAAACTTAGTAGCAGTTCACAGAAAGAAATGTTTAAAAAGACAGTAAAATATCTCGTATTTACACTAAAATGAAAATTATATTATTGTTTTCCAATGTCTTGTATTTGAGAAATATTATGCAATTAGTATTTAATGTAAATTATTTTCATATTGATCGAATATATAGCGAATTTGAAAGTTGTGTTGATATGATAAGCAAGTTTATTTTTGGAAAATAGAAATTTGTAGCTAATGTCAATATTAAAAACGAGTCATATTTGGGTATGTAAGTTATGAGATAAGATACAAGATATTAATAATTTTTTAACAGCAAGTTGGGAATGTATACTAGGATATATAGGCTATCGGCACGTACACATTAAAAAATGTTTGAAAACGGCTGTGAATATTTGGACAGCGAGTGTCTAAAACACAATAAAATACCAGAAGAATGGAGAACTAGCGAACGAAAACTACCTACTATTAAAAAAATGAGTTAAAAAAGCAACCTGAAAGCTACAGAAGTATAGGTAAACTTATTGAATACTACCCGAAAAATTACAACTAAACTTTTACAAAAACTACTGAATCAAAGGAGTAGTTTAGCAGCTGAACAGCAAGGGATTTCGTACGGGAACATCGTGTACAGATGCAATATTTGTCATGTCATAAAGCAAAGTATGTACTAAGATATCACTAGGGTATTATAGACCAGCATTTGTAGTGTCTGATTGACTTAAAGAAAGAATTTGACAGAATAAGACTCAAAGATGTAATCTATCTACTGTAAAATAGAAAAGTTACTCTAAATATCACAAAAATTATTAAAAAATCCACCACAGCAACAAAATTGAAGTTAGAATAGATGGACAACTTACAGAACCTATAAACATAGGCAACAGAATGAGACAGGGAAACTCAGTAAACCCTATGCTCTTCAATTTAATCATAAATGAAAGCATCAAAAGTGACAACAAAAGAAGTAAATACAGAATGGGACACAAAACAGTAAAAATACTCTGTTATGCTGATTACTTAATATTGATAGCCCAAGATGAAGACAGTCTGCAAAGACTAGTCCACAGATTTACCATAAGAGCAAAAGAATTTAATGTGACAATCATCTCAGAAAACTAAAACAATAGTACCTAATCAGCAAGGAACCAATCAGATGTAAAATAGAAATTGTTGGCATAAGTATTGAACAAATAATGGAAATAAAATACCTTGGAATTACACTGACCAGCTATGGAGACCTGGACAAAGAAGTAAGAAATCAACTACAGAAAGCGAATAGACTGGCAGGATGCCTTAATAACACTATATGACGAAACCGACATATTAACACCGAGATGAAGTCAAGAATTTCAATAATAATTATATATGCATCAGAAACAAAACCCGATACAGTCACAACACAAAGATTACTGGAAACGGCAGAGATGAGAGTACTGAGAAAAATTACAGGAAATTTGCTGAGAGATGGAAAGGGGAGTGAAGACATTAGAAAAAAATGTAACGTAGTGTATAAACGAATGGACACTAAATAGAAGAACAGAAGAGAGATCCGTGTGGTAAAAATATTAGTCCTGTCGCCAGGGGGGTACAACGGCCTCCTTAATTCAGATGGACTTACTCAAGTTTTTTTATGTATTTTTACCCGTAGAACACGAATTTTTTGAGTAAGAGTTTGAGGAAACGCGGTTGAACTTTCAAAAAATCGAAAAAGTGCAATTTTTGAACCAGAATAACTTTTGATTAATAAATAAAATAGCAATTCTGCTTACTGCATTTGAAAGTTCAAGTCAAATTCTATCGGTTTTGATTATTTGCATTGTTAAAAATTAAGTTTTTATTTGTTAAACAAAGCCATAAACAGATAGTGTTTCCCGTGCCCAATGCATGCGTTTTAATGTACGTAATCTACGAAGAAATTGTGTGTATGCGCGCCTACTCGTTCGATTTCAAATGAGAATTGCATTGAAAACATCATTCAATCACTATGTATTCATAGCTTTGTTTAACAATAAAAAAATTCATTTTTAGCAATGAAAGTAATCAAAACCTATAGAATTTGACTTGGACTTTCAAATGCGGTAAGCAGAATTGCTAGTTTATTTTTCAATCAAAAGTTATTCGGGTTCAAAAATTGCAATTTTTCGATTTTTTGAAAGTTCAACCGCGTTTATGTCGAAAACTATGCATCCTACGAAAAAAATTGTAAAGACATTTTTGCTTAGAATGACCCAAAAAATACAAAAAAATGTTTTGTTTTGCAAAAAATCGCTGTCATGTGATTTCTCAAGTTCTTTGTTTATAACAATCTTATCGACATCCGGATCGATTGTTACCCAAAAAATTCGTGTTCTACGGGTCAAAATACATAAAAAAACTTGGGTAAGTCCATCTGAATTAAGGAGGCCGTTGTACCCCCACTGGCGACAGGACTCTATCAAGAAATAAGTATTTGTAATTCTATTTTTAGTCTATGAAACATGTGTGTATCTCTTGGTTGACGTCCAAACATCGCTCTACGAGAAAATTTAGAGCAACAGAGCCTCTATAATGTCTAGTTATTTTCTGAATCCCAACTGTAATAACGCTGTCCACGCTAATAACAAGTTCCAGCTTTATGTAATTTTGATGCATGATTTTTCAGAGATAGTACCCAATATGGCAGTAATGCTAGATTCGAAAATTACATTACTTTACATTAGCAATTTCGTCAGTAATACAAACTTTTATTATCAAGTGTATTATTCGCCAAGTAAGTAGAAAATTCAACTACGGAATGATATCGTCCTGGAATGTCCAAAACACAAAATTCAAATTCGCTGAAAAACCGTATACGTATTTTTATTTAAGTTGATATTTACATAGATTTACACACTTAATTGATTGTAGTTTTAATATTGTTATACATTTCAAAGTTTATTTATACGACGTGTTAAGCCAAATCAGTTGAACCGCTGAATCAGATATTTTCAGTTTCAATACATGTAATACATCTTTTATCTATTTATTTAAGTTATCTTTTTTGCGTTGATAAAGATAAAAATTTAATTTCAAATAAACCATTAAAATATTCAAAATTCGACAATGTATAAAAAAATTAATGAAACACTTTAAAAACGGTATATTTTATTAAAATATTTATCTCCCATACTGTTCAACATATATATCGATGAAGCACTCAGGCACTGGAAGAAGAAGTGTAAAGGGATGGGGCTATCTATTGGGGATGAAACGTTATATACGTTGCACTATGCAGATGACCAGGTAGTTATTGCCCAAGACAAAGAAGACCTGGAGTATATGGCTAGAAAACTAATGGAAGAGTACAAAAAATGGGGCCTCGAAGTAAATGTCCAAAAAACACAATATCTTTGCGTAGGAGGAGAAAATAATCCAGATGACCTCGACTTAGAAGATGAAACTATTAAGAAATGTGACCAATGTACATATTTGGGGGTAAAACTGACAAAGACAGGACGAAGTGATGAAGCCATAAAAGACAGAATAACCAAAGGAAAACAAGTTATAGGTGCGTTGAATTCAGTATTATGGCAAAAAAATATAAGACCGGAAACGAAAAAACGAATATATAATACCATATTAAAACCAGTAATCGTCTATGGCTCAGAAGTGTGGCAGTTATCACAAAAACTTAAAGGTAACCTATTGGCAGTTGAAATGGATTTTTGGAGGAGAGCAGCGGGAAAGTCTAGATTAGAACATGTGAAAAATTAGGACATCAGGAGACAAATGAAAGTACAAAGATCAATTATAGAAGACATCGAAAAACAACAACTAATATGGTACGGACATGTTAGACGTATGGGGGAAGAAAGACTACCCAAAAAGATATTAGAATGGGTACCACCAGAGAAAAGAAAACGAGGACGACCACCAACAACATGGATCCAAGGAATCTCAAAAGCAATGTCAGCAAGAAATCTATCTGAAGAAGACTGGCAGAATAGACAGGCTTGGCGAACGGGAACCCAAAGGCGTATTACGCTGTGAACGGGATATATATATATATATATATATATATATATATATATATATATATATATATATATATATATATATATATATATATATATATATATATATATATATATTTTATTAAAATCCCTAAAAAGGACTACGTCACAGAACGTTTTCAGAATAACAATTCCATCATTCCACAAATAGTTGCTTGTTAACGTTCGTGATGTGAGAATCCATCTTCTGGAAAAAGCAACCCACATGGGGGAGTCCTGTGGTGCCTGATGTGAAGTCCAGGAATATTTTAAACATTACTTTAATTTTAATACAATTATGTAAAAATTTTATAACTATTTAAGATCTAAAGGATTTTCACCCCCTCATATCTTGGTGGCACAAGATATGATCCCTTGATCTGTAAAAAGCACTGATAATGGAACTGTTATTCCGAAAACATTTTGTGATGTAGCCCCTTTTAGGGATTTTAATAAAATATACCCTTTATAGAGGATTTTAGTATTTTTTGTGATTGATGGTATACAGTCACCTACAAGAATTTCATTTTCTTGTGGATTTTTTAATTTATAAAAACGCTTCTGATATGATGATGAAACACCATGTTGACATGAAATTGATTTGGATGTATATTCTACTTTTTTTATTAGATAGAAACAATCTTACTGGGTCTTCTTCGCGTTCCTCTTAATTTTTATCTTAAATACGGATTGTTTTCTGTTAATACCTATATTATTGTTTTTTATCCTATAATTTGTGAAATTTTTATCAAATATTACTGCACTATTTAGATACTGTTTTAAACTCTATAACTTTTATTATTTCTTTGTTTTTAGTTTATAGTCCATTCTTTCACGGTTTTTGCTCTAAATTTTAAAGAACCGCTTGGATTGACATGAAATTTGGCATACGTATAGCTTACATGTCAAAGAAAAAAAGTGATATTGTGCCGATGTGTTCTTTTGCCCTGGGGGTGACTTTAACCCCCTGTTGGGGGTGAAAAAATATATGTCCAAAATAAGTCCGGAAATGGGTAAACTGACTAATTTTAAGTAACTTTTGTTCTATAGATCTTTTTCGCCAAGTCAACACTTTTCGAGTTATTTGCGAGTGAATATGTTCATTTTTCAACAAAATAACCACATTTTTAGACGGTTTTTCGCAAATAACTCAAAAAGTAAATATTTTGTCGAAAAAAACATCCTTAGCAAAAATATAGCCTATAAGAGAGTAAAAATAATGGTGTACGCGTTAGGTCTCTGGAACTCAAATGAAATTAATCGTTATTGCTCCACAAATGATTTTACTTATGTTGTGTTTATATGATCTGTAAGTGTCATCGATTCAAAGTGTTTATTTTTGAAAAAATTTGGTTTCAAAGTAAAATTTTTAAAAATTTAAATTTTGAAAAATATGCTTTTTTTCAAAATAACTTAAAAATTGTTAGAGATACCAAAAATCTCTAAAAACAAAAAAGTCAGATTTGCTTTTTTGAATATCATGTATTTTTTTGTTTTTCTGTTAGACAAAAATTGATTAAGATTTGGTGTCACTAAATTTGCATACATTCGTGATCAGTGACTCGTTCAACCCCTTTTAAATACAGCCCTTTCAATAATAAGAACTTTGAACCGATGAAACTTACGGATCATATAAACAATATATACACGAGTCAAGAAACTTGTGAAGTCGTAACGATTAAGTTCATTTAAGATACTAATTAGGGGGTGATTTTCTCGATTTTTTTACCAAAACCAAAAGGGACTAACTTTATTTTGAGCGTAACTTGTTTAATTTTGATGCTAGAAATTTTTTTTATAAAACAAAAATGAAGCTTTTTTAAAATACTTTAAATAATTTGTAATGAGTTTTCCCCGAAATGTGCTTCATTTTTGGTTATTTCACGTTAAACTACTCCATTTGGAATTTGACGAATATAACTCTGCTTCTACTAGGTGTAGAGACGTGATATATACACCATTTTTTTAAATTTTTTACAGGCTATATGTTTGCTAAGAATGTTTTTTCGACAAAATACTTACTATTTGAGTTATTTGCGAAAAACCGTCTAAAAGCGTGGTTATTTTCTTGGAAAAATGAACATATTCACTGCCAAATAACTCGAAAAGTATTGACTTAGTGAAAAAACTCTATAGAACAAAAGTTACTTAAAGTTAGCCAATTTATCTATTTCCTGACTTTCTTCGGACGAATATTTTTTCACCCCCAAGAAGGGGTGAAAACGATCCCCAGGGCAAAAGCACATATCGGCACAATATAACTTTTTTTCTTTGACTTGTTAGCTATGTGTATGCCAAATTTAATGTCAATCCAAGCGGTTCTTTAAAATTTAGAGGTTTTGCAATATTTTACCGTTAAAGAACGGACTATTAGTATTAATTATTTTTTTCAGACTGTAGTTTTACGCAAGTCATATCCTCATTTTACAATTTTCAAATTTCTACACCCCTTCTTTCCTCCAAATTCTAGTAATGATCTCTTTTTGTTTTGGTTCAACACGAATTTTTGACTGAATCTTATTGAATCAGTAACATAATTATTACTCTTAGTTGCTAGATAATTTCTGTTCTTGTTATTAATATTATACACTCATGCAAGTGCATGAAAAACGGCCCTAAAATCTGAATCATAGGATTCTGAATCTCGTATCAACTGTTTATTTACTGCGAATATTAAAATGTATAGTTGCCATCAGATTATTGAAGCAAAACCTTTATCTTAAGTTTATTACATTTGTATTTGAGTTGTCTAGAATCTAGGAAACTAGATTCGGATACTGTTCAGAAAGATTATTCTAAAGAGTTTGAAGCAAATTTAAAAGTTTCGAACCCTAATAACATAGAAGAAACGTGGAAAGAAATAAAAGGCCACATTTCGATAGCAGCAGAAAAAGTAATAGGATACAAAGAAATAAAAAGGCAACAAGAATGGTATGACGAAGACTGCGAAACAGCAACCAGGGAAAAAAACCTAGCCCGAAAGAAATGGCTGAAGACAGGTAGAGAAGAAGATCTGGAAGAGTACCTATAGGAGAAAAAAGAAAGACTCAGACAAATGCTGTACAAATAAAAAAAAGATATGGATTGATGAAGTTATAGAAGAGTTGGAAGTAAATAGCAAGAATAATGTAAAGCTTTACAAATATATAAAATCACAAAACAAGAAGAAACCCACAGTTAAGATTGATGCCAAAATATGAGAGAAATACTACCAAGAGTAATTTAAGGCGAGAGAAAATTCTCTCGAATATACAGAAGAAACAGACCTTGATGATGAAATCGAAATCGAAAAGCCGTCATATGAGGACTTTTTACATGTGTTAAGAAATCTAAAACAAAAGAGAGCAGCAGGCCCAGACGAAATCCCAAATGAGCTAATAAAACGAGGCGGAGAAAAACTACAACGGAAAATATACGACCTAATAATAAGGATTTGGGAAGAAGACAGAATGCCCGAAGAATGGAAAACTGGATGGATATTTCCGATTCTTAAGAAAGGGGACACCACAAAATGTAACAACTATAGAGGAGTAACACTGTTAAACAGCTGCTACAAAATATTGACATTAATCAGACAAAAACTGTCAAAACACATTGAAACTAAAATAAGAGACTACCAGCACGGATTTAGGGAGGGAAGGTCAACAATAGACGCAGCTCACATAATCACACAGTCAATTGAGAAATGTTACGAACATGATATCGACTTACACATCCTTTTCATAGACTTCAAGCAAGCCTTTGACAGCTTAACAAGACCCGACCTAATAGAAGACATGAAAAACCTAGATATACCAATGAAACTTATAAAGCTTACGAAAATGACAATGAAAGGATCTACTGCAGCAATAATTACAGATAACGGAA
Source organism: Diabrotica virgifera virgifera (assembly GCF_917563875.1). Taxonomy (NCBI): domain Eukaryota; kingdom Metazoa; phylum Arthropoda; class Insecta; order Coleoptera; family Chrysomelidae; genus Diabrotica; species Diabrotica virgifera. The sequence continues at coordinate 3,189,753 of NC_065444.1, read as the reverse complement.
TCACCAAAAATATAGAAATAACAAGTGGAGTACGACAAGTCACTATTCAATGTCGCTATAGAAGGAACAATAAGAGCTACAGAAATAAAAGGTGCGATTATAACATCGATGTCGCAACTTATGGCGTATGCTGACGACAAAGCATTAATTAGCAGAAACCTAAACAGTTTAAAGGAAGAATTTACGAAGTTATGCAAAGAAGCATCCAAAAGAGGTTTAGAAATAAATCAAAACAAAAAAAAATACGTAATATGCTCAAGAAAAAAACCCAGTTAATATCATAAGCTTAAATATCGGTGAATATGAATTTGAAAAAGTAGAACATTTTAAATATCTTGGGAGTCTCAGTTAATGAAACTAATGGTAGAAGTATCGAAATTAATGAAAGAATCCAGGCAGGAAACAGAACCTACTGGAAATACAGTAACTTCATCAAAGATAAGAAGCTTACTCAGAATACAAAACTGAAAATTTACAAAGCAGCAATTAGACCAGTAATCACATATGGTGCTGAAGTAATGTGTCTGACACAGAAAGAGGAAGAAAGATTGAGGATCCTAGAAAGGAAAATAATTCGGAGGATAGCAGGACCACTAAATTTAGGTAATAATAAATTTAGAAAACTCATGAACCACGAAGTAAGAGAACTTCTGAAAGGAGAAGACATCGTCAGATTTATCAAGGCACAGAGACTCGGATGGATGGGACATATAGAAAGGAGGAATCCAGAAGCCGTATCAAGAAAATTGCCAAATGGAGACCTGTATCAGGCAGACCACGAGGAAGACCCAAAACTAGATGGGAGGATCAGATAGTGGAGGACCTTAAGAAGATGGGAGTCAGAGAATAGGTAACCAGAAGCAAAAACAGGAACGAATGGAGGGAAATTGTAGAAGATGCCAAGTCACACAACCAATTGTAAAACGAAAATGTTAATGCGGATTAATGTGGATGCCATGATGATGATGATTTGAGTGGTCTGATTAACTTTCTGACACAGGTAGAAAGTAACAAATGCTAATCTATTGTACGTTTAATTATCATACCTGCTATTCAGTATGTTTACCTCTCGAAACTTAATGATGCCATTCAAATGTAAATGGCTTTGTAATAAGCTAAGGTTTCTGCAATAATTTGTTGGCAGTTATACTCAAGTGCTTTAATATAAATAATTAATTTGACTTGTCCAGTCATGGTATTGTGATGTATTTTTTTAATAATAATATGTTACTGATCGTTGGACGATTTTTGCCACTAGATATTCAAGCCGCTTCATTTTTTATGTATTTATAAAAGTGCTTTTGAGGTTGGGGATTTGTACAAAAGTAATTAAGTACATGTATAATTGTATTGTATTGTAAAATGATTTTGTGTGGAGAAATAAAGATACATTTAATAAATTCCTCGATTTCAATTTAATCATCTGTGATGTTACGGCCAATCGCTCCGTTTGCGTGTCCATTTCACCACAGTGCGGTTTTGAAATACGTAGACACCGAAACGCTAAGACATATTTAGTTCCAAATAGGTGTTTATTTGAAAGTGTCAACCACAGAAATATGCACGGGTTTGTACCGAAACATGTGGCGTTGGAATGCTACAAACCAGTACACAGAACTATCGATTCAAACGTGATGGAGCAGTTTAAAAGTGTTTTTAGTAATATCTCGAAAGATTTTGAAATTCTGTTGTTTGAACAAAACTCATTTGAAGAAAACAGTAACTATACGTGAAAAGTTCAGTATTCATTATCTTATACCTGCAACTACGATGAGATTTGTACTTATATTATTAACAAATTTTCTGCAGAAACCAAAACAAACTGGATAATGAAGAGGCTCTATCCTATAGCAATACGATTTAAGTTCCGCAAGATATATTATGTTTATCAGCCAGCCGAAAACAACAAGTCAAAAAACAAAATAAAAGGAACAACTAGAAATTTCAATTGTAAGGCGAATATAAGTATTAAATTTTTGAAAGCAACAAGCACTACTTTAAAAACCTCACCATTATTAAAAAGAGGTTTAAATCTTGTTATAGACATTAATTTAAATTATTTACGTAGAGTAAATGTGAATCTTTAAGTTTACTACGTTGCTGTGACTCTGTGACGATAAAAAACAGTTATTTATTATCATATTTTGAAGCGCATGACAGTAGCAAAATCATATCATGAATTCAGTATTATAACACAATAATTGTTCAGCTAAAACTAAAATATATATGAGAGAAATGAATGTCGACTCGATTCAAGTTTTCTGTTAACCCAGATATGAAAATATCAAAAGGCACCGCTAGGAAAATATTCCAAAATGCGATTGAGAGAACCTATATGAAACGAGTCTTTGTACTCTCAAACGATTTAAATCGAAACGAAACCGTCTATTTTTCTATTTTTACTAATGCCATACTCTGTATGAGAGTACAAAGACTCGTTTCATATAGGTTCTCTGAATCGCATTTTGGAATATTTTTCTAGCGGTGCCTTTTGATATTTTCATTTCTGGGTTAACAGAAAACTTGAATCGAGTCGACATTCATTTCACTTATTCCCCGTTAGAGAGCGTTCTAATTTTACTCCGGTATAAATAGTTTTATTGTATACCGAGAACTACGGAAGTTTTGATGTAAATTTGTCTTCTTGCATAGCCTCCTTGACAACAGGTAGACCTAGAAATAGCGCTATCGGGGGATGGCAGGAGACAGATTTAAATCAAAACGAAACCGTCTATTTTTAAAATATATATGCTGTTTGCTGAAAAATAATTTTTCAGCTGAAACTAAAATGTAGAAAACGACAATATTCTGTAGTTGTGATAGACGACTTTCTAGGTCTAGGTTGTGGTAGACGACTAGTTCATACTCAAGTCAATCATCTCTTACCAAACTTAGACACCCTGTATAAATAATTATGTTTATGTTTATATTACTAAATAGAGAATTGAATAACCTTTCAAATGAACTAGCAGATGACCCCTATTCTCGTTTTAAAAAATAAGTAGACAGATAGACGACGTCAGTAGTGGGTATGAAATATGTCAAAAAATCATAATTTAAAAATAAAAATCGACCTGTTCCAGGATTTTTCTTTAAAATTGGAAGTTTACAAAATAATGAAAACAAAAATACTATAAAATTGGTTTAATATAAATTCTTATAATAACTTATAGTCTAAGATACGATATAAGGTCGACCTGCACCCATCTGTTTAATGGATAAAAATAATTTGATTAATGTAATTTAGTATGTTAATAATTATAAAAAAACAAGATGCTCAATATAACTTTGTTCTGACTAGAATTAATTAATAATTTAAAAATGACTTTTTTAAAATAAAAAAAATCGGTCAGGAACATCATTTTAGATTTTTTGGCTCAATCTAAACAAAAAAAGACTTGTAATTTTTCTCTAAGTTGATCTTTTTCGAGTTATAAACAATTTAAAACTGAAAAAAGAACGAAAGATGACGATTTTCAAGGCTCGAAACCACGAGTAAAAAATATCATTTTTGAAATTACGAAATACCTAAATTCAAGTTCAAACCATATTTTATCAATTCTTGATAACTATTTTTTGTAAACATCGTTTTTTAGTTATTAATGCAGTACGATCCCGTCTTATAATGCCGTCCTCCCACAAGGAACCTTCCTCATTAACAAAATATATTTTAGAATAAAACATAGCAAAATTCTTATCGGGACCTGATAGAAGATGGTTAGAACTTGAATTTAAGTACTTCATGTTAAAAAAATAAAATTTTTACTTGCGTTTTTAGCCTTAAATTGTTTATAACTCCAAAACGATCAACTTAAGAGAAAAATTATAAAATACTTACCTTTTTTGTTTTAGTCCCGTCGCCAGGGGGGGTACAACGGCCTCCTTAATTCAGATGGACTTACCCAAGTTTTTTTTTTATGTATTTTGACCCGTAGAACACGAATTTTTTGGGTAACAGTTGATCCGAATGTCGATAAGTTGGTTATAAACAAAGAACTTGAGGAATTACATAGCAGCGATTTTTCGCAAAACAAAACATTTTTTTGTATTTTTTGGGTGATCCTCAACAAAAAATGATCTTACAAGTTTTTTCGTAGGATGCATAATTTTCGAGATAAACGCGGTTGAACTTTCAAAAAATCGAAAAAGTGCAATTTTTGAACCCAAATAACTTTTGATTAAAAAATAAAATAGCAATTATGCTTACTGTATTTGAAAGTTCAAGTCAAATTCTATCGGTTTTGATTATTTGCATTGCTCAAAATTAAGTTTTTATTTGTTAAACAAAGCCATAAACACATAGTATTTCCCGTGCCCAATGCATGCGTTTTAATGTACGTAACCTACGTATAAATTGTCTGTATGCGCGCCTACTCGTTCAATTTCAAATGCATTGAAAACATCATTCAATCACTATATGTTTATAGCTTTGTTTAACAATAAAAAAAATTAATTTTTAGCAATGAAAGTAGTCAAAACCGATAGAATTTGACTTGAACTTTCAAATGCGGTAAGCAGAATTGCTATTTTATTTTTCAATCAAAAGTTATTCGGGTACAAAAATTGCAATTTTCGATTTTTGAAAGTTCAACCGCGCTTATGTCGAAAACTATGCATCTTACGAAAAAAATTGTAAAAACATTTTTTGCTTAGAATGACCCAAAAAATACAAAAAAATGTTTTGTTTTGCGAAAAATCGCTGTTATGTGATTCCTCAAGTTCTTTGTTTATAACAATCTTATCGACATCCGGATCGACTGTTGCCCAAAAAATTCGTGTTCTACGGGTCAAAATACATAAAGAAAACTTGGGTAAGTCCATCTGAATTAAGGAAGCCGTTGTACCCCCCACTGGCGACACGACTATTTCGAATGATTCAAAAAATCTAAAATAATGTCTGCACGGGTTAATTTTTTTAATTAATATAAAAAATATTTTTTTTATTAATAATTAATAGAGAGCGGAATATATGCAACACAACATTACCAAAATATGCGCATATATATGCATTACTTTTACTACAAATATGCAGGTATTTTTTCCAAATTTGTCTAAATATGCAAATGCATATTAAAAATACTCAAAAATAAAACAATATATTAAATATAAACATTTATGTTTAATACATATTTATTTTTCACATAAAAACAAATGAAATGACACACAAAAACTGATATTATAATTCAATTAACAATCTAAATTATAGTGTGAATGTATAATCAAATATTTTTCAAAATTTTCAACTAGCAACTTTTGCCTTCTATCACTAAAAACGTGTTTGGACACAGAAAAAGTTCGTTCTACATCTACTGATGTTATAGGACAATATTTTAATTTAGGCAGTAAACTAATTTGGCGACTTAAAAAGCGAATTTGTCGAATAAAATCACTCTTTCCAGAAAAATTTCTTTTGTGGGACATGATGCTTTTGTTTGTCAGTTCCTCATTTAAAAAATGAAATGTGAAAATGAATGTAACTTACAATTTTGGAACAGGCCTTGCAAAATACTTTGTCTCCACTTAGCTATAACTCGGGAAAACACTTTATCCAAGCACTTTTTTGAATGGTAGACATATTTAAATTTAATATATACCAATCACTTCAAAAACACTAAATACGATACAACGTTTACTTTAAACAAATGTTGGCCGGAAACTGACAAAATAAATATTAGACCCTTAAAAGCAGGTAGGTACCTACGACTTGCTACGCTAATAAAATAATATTTTTCTGGGAACACCGATAATTGTTAAATTCAGGTAGTAATGGGAAAGTCCAGATAGATAATAATGAGCGATAGATAGATAAATAACGAGCTTGTTCATATCGAAGTTATAAAATTCCAACTAAGAGAGGAAAATTTTAAACTTTTATATAATTTATTTTTAAAATATGCAAAATAAATCGTGTTTAGCTTAAATATGCAATGTTGTGTTTGTTGTCTGAAAATATGCAATATATGCATCTATATGCACTTTGCATATATTCCGCTCTCTAATAATTAATTATATCGGGTACCCCTTGTTTTTAATAATTTTTAACATACTAAATTACATATCCAATAAGTTTTATCCATTAAACAGATCGGTGCAGATTGACCTTATATAGGATTCTCTACTATTATTATTGTTTAATATTATCTAACAGATCTATTATTAAACAAACATTATTTAATGTTATACAAAGTTTCGTACTCATTGTCTTCATAACTACTTTAATCTTTATCAAAAGTATAATCACTGTAAAGCACTGTTATAGTCATCATCATCATCATCGTCCCCAGTCCTCATCATATTCATAATCTTCGTATTCTTTGTCGTCTGCATCTTCATCATCAATATCTCCATAATCATCTTCATCATCATTATCCTCATCATCATTATCTTCATAATAATTATCTTCATAATCGTCATATGCATGATCTGCACTGCCATCTTCGTCGTCACTATTGAATGCATCCTCAGTAACAGCTTTTTTTGGTTTTCAGTGGTTTCTGGTTCTGTAGATTGTGCAGTTATAACTTTGTTAGCCATTGTTATTGGCGTATTATCATCATCATTATCATCACTTTCTTGTACAGTAGTATATTCTGTAGGAATAACGGTCTCGATAGTAGGAGTTGTAATGTATTCAATGTTCCTAGTAATGCTAGTTGTTTTCTCGCTGTCTTCACCTTCCAAACTGCTGGTTTCAACACTGGTCGGCTGAGTAATAATAGTAGAAGTAGCTTCATTAGTTTTAGCAGTAGTTTTAGTTTGATCATCAGTAATATGGTGTGGTGTGTCTTCTTCTGCAAAAACGGTCGTATCTAAAATACTGGTCGAGAGTTCTGGTCTACTGGTAGATGCTGATATTTTGTTGTACCTTAGTCCTCCTACATACTGAGTTAAAAATATTTCTTTTGTATAAATTTTAAGCAAAAAACAATCCTGTTGGCAGCATGAGTAACCAGGTGGACACTGTGTGTCTGTTTCGCAGTTGTAAGGAGTTCCAAACTGATGTGAATATCTGCTGAAGCATGGCAAAAGCCGTGTAAGACATTGTCCACATTTCATAGAACTGTCATTTTCACGTGGAAAAGGTTGTTTATTACTACTGTTTTGGTCAGGTACGGTGCTTGGTGGAGGCGAGAAATACTGACGAGTTATCAAAGAGTTTAAAGCTTATTGATATATTAAGTTGTATTTTTCTGGAAAAAAAAATGTGTAATTAGTAAAATGTTTTAAATCAATGCCAAGGAAGGAGAAACAAAGATATACCTATAGAATAGGCAAACATAAAGCAAAGATAGCAAAACATTTTAACCAGATGTAATGTATCCGAGATGAAAATAATGAAATACTCTGGATTGTTTTTAAACCAGGAGTAAACTAAATAGACAGATTAACACCCAAGAAAGACACTAGAACAATCACCAAATACATCTTCTTTTTTGGTTGATCATATCGGCCTTCGACGGTATTCCATAAATATTATATTATATACTAATACTAAAGAGTTTTAAAAACAACGGTTTTTTTATATAAAAGTAGACTAAGAATCTAAAAATTAAAGGAATAACGCAGAAAACACAAAAAATCGCCGATATAACTTATTTAACCTATGAAATACCAGTTGTGTCAGAATTTCATAAATGTCATTAGTGTCAAAATTTCATAAAAGTGGAGTAAACTTGCCTGAGGTTAGACCAATTTGGTTTAAAAACAGACCATAGTTCACCAAAAGAATGTCAAAAAGCTATGGACAAAGTACTTTGACAGTTTATTAAATGAAGAATTTGACAGAAAACCAGTTGAGTTAAGGGACACAACAATGGTTACCAAAATAATTAACGAGGAATTGGTTCAATTTAAAAAAAAATTAAGGAAGGTAAAAGTTGGACCCGATGATATTCCTGGAGAAGTATGGACACTATGGACAGCGTTAGGAGAGACAGGAACAAATTGGCTAATAGGTTTATTTAATAGAAGTACGGATAAAATTATTATTGAAAAAAATATATCACAAATTACAGGGCCATAAAACTACTACATACTCAGTCACACTATGAAAATATGGGAGAGTAGAACCAATATGCATATCTTGAAACAATGATTCACTTCACAGGTTATTACTTTCAGGAAATTAAAATCATAATAGAAAAGACTAGAGCAAATTTTAACAAAATGAGAAAGTGCTCTTTACAAGAGATTTGAAGTATGAGTTAAGAGTTAGGTTGGCTAGGTGCTACGTTTTCTCGACTCTGTTATATGGAATGGAACCTTGGGCCTTGAATGCGGCGTCAAAAGAAAAAACTAGAATCATTCGAGCTCTGGGTGTACAAAAGAATTCTGAAAAGATCGTGGACAGAACACGTCACAAACAACGAGGTTCTGAGAAAGATGAATAAAGAAATAGAAATCTTAAATACCATCAAAACAAAAAAATTAGAATATCTCGGACATATTACATGTGAAGAGAGATACAACTTGCTCCACCTCATTATGCAGGGAACGATTCAAGGAAAAAGAAGCATAGGTAGACGCAGAATGTTGTGGCTGCGCAACCTGAGAGAATAGTAAGGATGTACATCAAATGAACTTTTCAGAGTAGCCGTCTCTAAAATCAGAATAGCTATGATGATTGTCGACCTCCGTCGCGGAGATGGCACTCAAAGGAGAAGAAGACGACAACAACGAAGTATTTCTAATAATCATTTAAAGAAGTTACTACCAATAAAATAGTAATTATAGATCGTAACGTGATAGTGAAAAGTAAATAGCTTTAAATACCTACGGTCAGCATTAGAGAGTAATGGAAATGTATATGGAGGTGTATGCAGGAGAATTAGGGTGAGAAGGATGACGTGGAAGAAAGCGAGTGGTATGTTATGTGGCAGAAAAATTACAAGGAAGAAACGAAGACATGAGTGGATGAATGGAGTGACAAATAGGATAAAATAAAAATAAGTATATTAGAGATGATAATATCTCATAATGAGAAGGGAAAAGGGCAAACCCGTTAAGAGTTATAACGGAATTGATACCCCCAGGTAAAAGAACAAAGAGCCGGACCTTAACTGAGATTAAGACAACAAGTTAAGGAGAATGGAAATTAGAAATATGGGAAGAACAATCAAAGAGAGAGAAGAATGGAGAAAAGTAGTGCAGATTACGTGTAAGCATGTAAAGAAAACTAGTTTTTGGAGCATACTGGTGTACTGAAAAAGTAATAAGATTATTATGAGCATAAAGTTTATACTAAAACACAATGAAGAAGTCTTAGATCCGAAAATATAAAACTTCTAACGTTGGAACCAACATTCTGGTGAGAACCTAAATCCGTGCCTTTTAAAATTTGAAAGGCAAACGAACGATAAATGAAACAGACTAATGGGAATCTAAGAGTGCATTCCTCAACCCGTCAATTTATCTAGGTAAAATTCTATCGAATTTTGTTTCAATCGATTTTTTTTTAAGTATACCTTTTAGACTTTAGAAAGACTTAAAAAAATCAACGATAAAAGGAAAATTGAAAAAAAAAATAATATGGCATATACACTCAGATGCAAAAAAACGCAACGGAGAAAATTTTTGTCAAATTCAAAGTAATTCGGTTTTTTTATTTTTGAGCCCCATTTGGATGATTTTTTTTTAGCACACTGTGTAAAAATTTGTAAATTCTAAGTTGTTATAGTGAGTTTTTTAATAAAATTTTATATTTGACTTATTGCCTTGCCTTATTTGACTTATTTACAAAATATGCCTTGGTTCATTTTTTAGAGCCAAATGAATTTGCCACCCACAATTTAGGACTTTTTTAATTATGATTATGATGGAGTTATTTTGTAATACGACGACGTGGCTTTGGTGACTGTTGTCAATATGTCTGTAATTTCTTGTGTGTCTTATTTATATTTTATGCCGAGAGAGAAACGTGAAAGTGTGACTTTTCTTATTAATTTATTTGACAACTTCTTAAAACAATATACTAATCGTAAAACTAAACTATATATGGTTTCCCACAACAACGTATCATATCTAGTGTATATATTAGATTCTAGTGTCCCAACATTCTCCGGACCCAGGAATCAGGCGGCAGTGAATCTATGTGGAATCTTCAATGTTCTTCCATACCTTGACTTTTTACCCTTTTCTGACTTATCTTGTTCTGTTGATTCTTCTTTGTCTTTTCTTAAATTTTCTTGAATATCATTGATAGGTAGTTCAACTCTATATAGTCGTAGACATGGACGAACCAATACACCATTTTTTGTCTTTACTTTTGCGACCCTTTGGATGCCATCTTGCCCAGAATATACTTCAATGATTTTGCCCATGGGCCAGTTTATTCTTTTGACGTTGTCGGAACCAACCATTACTACATCACCAACCTTCACTAGATAATTTACTAGTTCCGCAAGGTATTCTTTCCTAAATCTGTCGCGTAACATTTGCCTTAAATTTTGAATATGACGAAACCTACCTTTAAAAAATTCTGAATCCACGATGTCTAAATCAACAACCTCATCGGAATTACCCTGTAATGGCCTTAAAAAACTTGATGGGGTTAAAACCTCAAACTCATCGACTTCAGAAACATAGGTAAGTGGTCTTTGATTTATCACCGACTCTATGTCGCATAACACTGTGTACAGCTCTACATAATGCAACGATGCTTTCCCCAGTTGTCGGCGCAAAAGTTCTTTTACTACTATTACTAACCTCTCCCACCACCCGCCCCACCAAGAAGCGGAGGGTGGATTAAAAATCCATTTTATTCGTCTTGTACCTGAAAATTGCTCTATTTCTACCTAATTTAACTTTCCAAAAATATTGTCACTCCCATGAAAATTGGTCCCATTGTCCGAATATATGATTTTAGGCCTCCCCCTTCTACTAATAAAGCGACGAAGAGCGTATAAAAATGCTTCAGTAGAGAGAGATTTCACTGGATTTCACCAGTTCCAAATGAAGCGCTCTGTATACTGCACACGTAAATAAAACTATCCACGTTTTTTCACCTCCCTTTAAATATAAGGGCCCTGCTAAATCTATACCTACAATCTCAAAAACCCCAGCATCGTTTATTCTATTAGCAGGTAAAGGAGCAAAAGGTGTTTCAATTTGTTTACCGTTTAACTTTTTACATGTGACGCATGAGTAAATTACAGAGTTTATAGTTTTCCTGGCTTTTATTAACCAAAAATTTTCTCTGATTATTCCTAAAAGTATTTTCGGACCAGCGTGACAACTTTTTTCATGTTCTTCAACTAAAAGTTTTCTTACTATTGTATTTTTGCTTGGAAGAATTATTGGGTACTTAAATTCTTGTGAAAAATCGCCATATGCAAGTCTGGTTTTTAACCTTAAAATTCCATTTTTGTCTTCAAATATTTCGAACTTCCTCAATCCCTTTATATTTTCTGTTAAATTTTGAGTTTGTGCAAATTTTATTATGCATGTTTCAGCTCTTTCTAGTTCTTGAGCATTTAAGTAATCAAATTTGTTGCTTGTCTTAGCTTCTACACATGTTCTTCTTCTTTTGTTCCTAACATTGTGGTAAAATCTAAGAATCCATCCTACTAATCTCCGTACTTTTGAAAACTTTCCAAAATAATTTAACTTTTGACAAAATTCTTCCGAATTTTCTGCTAGATTAGTATTAACTAATTTCATACATTCTTTCATTGCTTCTTCTTCTGTAGCGCTTACTTCTCCTTTTGGCCACATATTTTCTGGTTCTTTGAACCATTGAGGGCCCTTCCACCATTGTTTTTCCAAAAGTTGTTTCCCGCTACATCCTCGTGATAAAACGTCTGCAATATTCATATCACCTGGCACGTGGCGCCACTGATCTACTGCAGAATATTTTTTAATCTCTTTTACCCGGTTTCCTACAAAAGTATTCCAAAGACCCTTTGTTTTAATCCAGGTTAAGACAACCATCGAATCACTCCAGTAGTACGTTTTAAGCTCTGTAAAGTCTGTTACTTCTTTAACAGTTTCTAATAACCTAACACCTATCACAGCAGCCATTAATTCTAACCTAGGGAGAGTAATCGTTTTAACTGGACTTAAACGTGATTTTGCTAACAAAAGTTTAATTGAAATTGAATTTTGAAATTCTAGCCTAATAAAAACGCAAGCGGCATAAGCGTATTTACTAGCGTCAACGAAAACGTGAAGAGTTTTATTTATTATTAGGTTCTCTTCTTCTGGATATGCTAAATATCTATGTATGTTACAAAAATTGAGACATTTAACACTTTTTAACCAAATTTCGAAACGTTTATTGATATCGTCAGGTAATTTTTTAAGTTCTGTTTCATTCCTAACGCTAGAAACACAATTGTCTACGTAAAATGCGTTAAGAAGTTGATTAGCTGTTTCTGTGTATGTTTTTTCCTTTTCTAAATGCAAATTAACTGTTGCTGCTAAAAGAAACGGACTTGGTTTTAGCCCAGAAACTACTCTACAATGTCTAAATATTTTTATTTCTCTTTTTTCATAGTTTTTCCACCACAAAAATCGTAAAAAATCCCTATCTTTCTCTGAAATGCTTATCTGCAAAAATGCCTTCGCTATGTCTGACGTTACCCCAATTTTATGTAACCTGAACTTTAAAATTAAAGGTATTATTAGCTCAATTAGATTCGGACCCTTTTCTAGTAAATCATTAAGAGAATTACCGTTACCATCTTTAGCTGATGCATCAAACACTGGTCGGATCTTCGTAGTTAAACTGGACTCTTTGACAACTGCGTGATGTGCCAAGTAGTGCGTATTCTTTTTCAACGGCTCTTCTTCTACTTCTTCAATGATTCCTGTATTTTCCCAATCTTGAAATATATTGTCATACTCTGTAAGCTTGTTCAGAGAAATTAACCGTTTTGTGGTAGAAAAAAGTCGCTTTTCAGCTAAATTAAAATTAGAGGTTATAGCCGGATAACCTTCTGCCCATGGTAAACAAATTTCATATCTATTTTTACTATTTACCACAGTGCTTTCTTTAAATTTTTCTAATGTGCGAATGTCTAACTCTTCTCGACATTTCGTCTCTGCTGGATCTTTTATACCCAGAACATCTAAACTCCATAAAGTACTCAATGAGTCAGTAAAATAAGTTGATACAAACGTGTTTATTTTATTATTACTTTTTTGTGTCCCCATAACGGTCCAACCAAACTTGGTTTCCAAAGCTACTAAAGAATCATTTGTGTTTACCAAGTTTCCCGTTATGATGTGACCAAACATGTCTGCCCCTATTAATAAATTAACCTCTAATTCTTTAGAAGCAGAATCATTTATATAAATATTTTTATCTTTTAATAAATCTAGGACCTTTTGGTCAATTAGTTTTGGAACGTAATTGCAAATTTTAGATTGTTCCAGTAAAGATAACCTTATGCTGAATGAATTTTCTAAATTTTCTATACCTGCCTTAAACAAACGATGAATCTTTGGAGCTCCCGGCAACCCACCAAAAACACCTTGAACTATATTTTCTTGTCCAATTTTAGTTAACCCTAAATCTTCCGCGCATTTTGTAGTTATATAGGAACGTTGCGAACCCGAATCTAGCAGTGCCCTTACTGTCATTGACCTTTTATTATCAGAAATAACCCTAACATTGATCGTTTGCAGTAAAGTTTCAGAAGCGACAGTTGTTAATGTATTTTCGAAAGATTCTGATTTTTGCAAATCTCTATTTTTGTTTTCTTTTTCATGCAAATCAGGACACATTAATGTAAAATGCTTGCGAGCGCATTTTATACATTTGACAGTTGTTTTGCATGTCCGAAAATTGTGAAACTGCTTTAAACATGAAAAACAACTCCGTTTTTTACTTATAATTGATTTTTTCTGCTCTAAAGTCATTTTCTGAGCTTTAATGCAGTCCTGACTGGCATGTGTATTGCTTTCGCAAAAAATACAAGAAAACTTTTGCTTACCCTTGGTTTTTAAACTCTCTGTATGTAAGGTTTCTACAGTATACTTATCGTCAATACTTTTTGGAACTGTGAAACTAGACTGAGCAAGTTTTACACGCTCTTCGGCCTCCACTTCTGTTTTCAGGAACTCTAGTAGACCCTGCAACTCATTATTAAATTTTAAATTATTAGAAGCCCTATTTCTTTCCCAAATTTTAAGCAACTCATAAGGTAGCGCGGATTCAACAAGTGGCAAAAGCATCGCTGCATACTTGTCGCTAGTAACACCTAGTGTTCCCAAAGCCCTAAGCTGAGTCTCCAACCTATCATACAAAGTAGATAAAGCCATACCTGGGTCCTCCTTTGAGGTTTGTTGATTTAGAATTAAATTTAATAACTCCCTAACGTATACCTCAATTAAAATTTCGTCCCTTGCGAATCTATTTTTCAGTTGGTCAATGGCTATTTTATAATTTTCAGCGGAAGGTGGGAAGCTTTCGACAAGGCTTCTGGCTGGCGTGCCATCTTCTGTTGACTGGATCAGGTATTGGAACTTGTCTTCGTTTGGAAGGTCTGCGTCTTCATCGATTTTTTTTAAACTGGCCCCAAAAATTTATCCAATTTTTGACATTTCCATCATATTTCTTTATTTCAATTTTCGGCATATGAAAATTTTTGACAGGTTTTTCATTTCTTGTACCTTTATTTTCTTGATCTTTCAAAGTTTTTAAATTTTTGATCAAATACTCACATTCTATTCTAAATTTTCCTACCTCGTCACGAAAGTTTTCTTCATCATTTAATTCCTTGCTAATTTCTTCCGTGCTGGTTTCTTCTGCGAATAGAATGTCTTTTATGCTGTTGTCTAGAAGAAATACTCGCTCTGCTTTATCATCAACTTGTTGCAGGAGTCTTTGTATTGTCTTCTCGTCACTGGGATTCACCTCTTCAATTTCTTTAAAAACTTTTTTCAGGGATCCTTTTATTGTTTCCCTCTCTAGCTTTAGGTTCTGCATGTTTTTCAATTAACCAGGGATGCCAATAATGTAATTTCTTGTGTGTTTTATATAAATTTTATGCCGAGAGAGAAACGTGAAAGTGTGACTTTTCTTATTAATTTATTTGACAACTTCTTAAAACAATATACTAATCGTAAAACTAAACTATATATGGTTTCCCACAACAACGTATCATATCTAGTGTATATATTAGATTCTAGTGTCCCAACAATGTCATATTGACACTTACATTTTGTTTACCTATGATTGATCATGGTTCTTAGTGTCGAAGATTGTGCGAAAGCCGTTGTTCTGGTTGAAGATGGGCGAAATTATGAAAATCTGGCTAGAGTACTACACACTCATCGCTCTACCATCCAAAGGGTAGTGGAACGTTTTATACGAACTGGAGCAAACAAGCGTAAAGCGGAAAGTGGCAAGAAGCGCAAAACTACCGCTTTAGATGATCGTTTTATACGAGTCAACGTTTTGCGGAATCGTCATTTAACAGCGGTGCAAACAAGAAATCAGCTTCAACAGGTTCGAGGCAATAACGTAAGTGTATTTACTACTGTTCGTTGAAGATTACATGAATTTGGTTTGCAAAGTTGCAGACTAGCAACTGGGCCCAAATTACTTCCACGGCATAGAGTGGCTAGGAATTTAGGACAATGGAGTAATGTTCTTTTTACGGATGAGTCGAGATACTGTCTCCACTCATCAGATGGGAGAGAACGAGTATGGCGTCGAACTGGAGAGAGATTTGCGGAGTGCGCTTTCAGTCCCCGCGTTAGCCATGGAGGGGGTACGCGGGTACGGGGTTTAGTGATGGTATGAGCAGGAATATCCCGAGACGCGCACACTGAATTTGTATTTATTGAGGGTTCGTTGGCTGTCCACCGATATATTGAGGAAATTTTAGCGAATCACGTAGTACCCTTTTCTCAATATATCGGCGATGATTTTCTATTAATGCAAGATAATGCGAGACCCCACTCTGCAATGTGTGTCACGCAATATTTAGAGGAAGTTGGGATTAATAAAATGAACTGGCCAGCGTGTTCGCCAGGTCTGAACTCAATAGAGCACGTTTGGGGCATGCTTGGTAGAAATATTAGAGGTCGCGAAGTCGCACCAGCCTCAATTAACGAACTTCGCTTGGCTCTAGAAGAGGAATGGCAAAACATCTAGTAAAATGATATTCGCAACCTCATAGACAACATGAGCCGACGACGTGTACAGGCAGTTATAGAGGCTATGGGAGGCAATACAAAGTATTAAGTTATATTTTAGTTAGTTTTTCTTTGTTATTTGTGTACTTAGGTTACGTTACATTTAAGTTGTTTTTTATGTTTTGTTCTTGTTTTCGTTGTTCATTAAAACCAAGATCATGTCGTTGCTTTTAATCATTATTTAAATACAGTGCTTCTGGGATGTCGATATGACATTCCTTCGATATTAGTCATCAAAGCCCCCATCGCCGTATTAGAAATTAATACAAAAGATAATAATAATAATAGGAAAAGTCGTAAATTGTGGGTGGCAAAGTCATTTCGCTCCTAAAATTGAACCAATCCATATTTTCACATGAAACAAAAAACATAATATGTACTTAGAAGACATGGTTGCAACCTAAAAACAAGGTTTTACGAAAATACGCTAACGGAATTATTCCACAGGATGTTTGAAAATTAGGATAAAAAACCACCTTTCGATAAACCCCGTATAATAAGTCAAATACAAAATTTTATTAAAAAGCTTACTATACCAAATTAAAAACTATAAATTTTTACACAGTGTGCAAAAAAAATCATCAAAATAAGGCTAAAAATAAAAAACTGAAATACTTTGAATTTGACCAAAATTTTCTCCGTTGCGTTTTTTTTGCATCTGAGTGTAAATAACAGTCAAAATTGGAAAACAATAGATCAACAAAATGGCACTTCAATAGTAGGTATTATAAGATAAACTTACCTCAATCCTTCGATTTTCACTGTGACAAATTCTTCAAAACTACAAATTCTATATCAGTTTGTGCACAAAAATGTTATCCTTATCACCCAAACAAATTTCACTAAACTGCAAATACCCAAATACGCAAATATTTGCATTAAAAAATTCACGTTAATATTGTGGATCACACAAGAGCCATTGGTACCAAATACAAACCAATTAGGCCTGGATCCCGCGTACCAAAAAAAGTTGATTAATAGCAAGCTGAAAATTTGTTAATAGCTTAACGGTGTCTAGTCGGTCAAACTTTGATGTATGTGAACATTTGAACAGGGGAAGTTTTAATTGTAGAACGTGATTTTAATTGTAGAACTTGTCATCCTGACAAGTTTATGATTGTGAAAACTAGCAGGTTGTTTTTAATAGCTAATATATGAAATATTGTTTTAATTATTATTACTACTATTAATAAGTCCGACACATAGGACATGTCAAATGATAGGAATTATGTTGGTGATAACTAGCAGTCTGATTTTTGTGTGAGAGTTTAATGAAAGAGTAACAAATCAATTGCAAATTCTTTCCGACAAAATACATGGGATGTTTTCGTAGTTTGACATTTGAAAGCTGTAAGCTACTTCACAATTAATACTTTCCCTGTTCCCGTGTTCCCTACTAAGCTAAAGAAATTTTTAGCCTGCTATTGATAAACTTTTTTTGGTACGCGGGATCCATGCCTAAATATTTCAACTGCTATATTTTACTGCATAACATGTGTGAATTTTTTAACATTAAATAACAAAATTGTACAAATAGCGTAACCTAAAGGAAACTTTGTTTGGATAAATGTAATACAACCTGTTTAGAAATGTATTTCACTGTACCGTTATTAAACATTGATAACTTTTCTGCTATTTATTAAGCTATCTAGAAAGAAAAATATATAAAAGTAAATCAAAGAGGCGAAATAAAAAAATGTATATTTATTGTATGCAACTTCATTCTGTCAGTATGAATTGATAAGTATATTTAAAATTATAAAAACAGAGCAAATAAAATAATAGTTTAATACAAAAAGCTCAATAATTTGTACTTCATTCAGATTTTATTCAGCTTCAGATTCAGCAGAATCGTAATAGTCTTTATATTCAGGGATGATGGCATTGGGATCTACAGTGGTAGTTTTAATTTCTTCTTCACTCTCTTCACTCTCATCTTCTTCCTCATACTCACTGTCTTCTTTTTCGGTGGTAGTTTCAATAGCCACAGGATTTCTTTCGTTAGTATTCTCTTTATTATCCTCATTATCTTTTTCTTCCATATCATTCTCCTTGGTTGTGATCTCGATAACAGTGGTTGTTTCCTCGCTATCTTCATCTTCTGAATTGCTTTCTTCTGTAGTGGTTGGCTCAGTTGTGGTAGGAGTAGTAGCTTCATTAGTTGTAGTTTCGGTTTGAGCATCAGTTGCAGACGTTATTTCTGGTTCTAAAGTAGTAGTTCTTTTAGTTACTGCAGATTGATCATCTCTTCTTAATTCCTCGACGTACTCATCTGAAGAAAGCTCCTTGGAGCAAATTTTATGCAGAAAACAATCCTGCTGACAACATAAATACCCTTGTGGACATTGTGCGTCTATGTCGCATTTATATGGGTTTGAAAAATGGTACGAGTATGGCCGTGAGCAAGGATATGGCCATTTTTGACAGTGTCTAGGTGTCTTCTGGTTCTTAGACGAATCATTGTCAGGTTGGCTGGATCTTCTATGAATAAAAGGATTCACAGAAGGGCCGTTGCCAATTCCATAACTGTGAATGTTTCCTTGTGAACATATTTTATGTTTAAAACATTTCTGCGGACAGCACTTATAATTTTGGGGACATTGATCATCGATTTCACATTCAAATTGAAATGTTGCAGATTTGTCGAACGGTTCCTTGCAGTGGAAGCCACTATCTTGGCAAACTAAGTTGGACCTATCTGCAAAAGAATATTTGCTTTGTATTCGGTTTTAAATTTACTGAATTATTATTTACTGATAGCCTAAGGGCCGGTTGTTCGAACGCTAATCAAAACTGATCATTATCAAATATTTAATTACAATTATATTTGATTAAGCGTACTTCTGACAGATGTCGCATTTTAAGGTTATGTTGACTGATTTATTTTATTATTTTGGTTTTAATTTAAAATAAAACATAATTAAACTCTTTCTGATGTTAATTTCTTGTTTTTACTTACAAATCAATAATAATAATAAGCAATTTTTAATAATTTAAGAGCTGCGGCTATATTTTAATTACTGTTTTACCTACAATCAATAACTGATTAGTGTTTTACATGTATTTTTCATGTCGCGATTTGATTTCCATCAAGAAAATTGATTACAATAAATGATTGATTATAATCAACTTCTTAATTAGCGTTCGAACAACCGGCCCTAAGATGAATATAGTCTGCAAATGTAAGTCTACTGTTTTAACGAAACAACAAAATAATAATTCAATGTAAAAATTTCATCTTAGACAACTAAAAGAATAGTAATCAGTAAAGAACAAATCAGGTGTAACATTTAAATTGATGACATCAGTATTGAACAAGTAATGGACATAAAATATCTTGAGATTACATTGTCCAGCTACGGAGACCTCGACAAAGAAGTGAGAAATTAAGCACAAAAAGCAAATAGACTGGAAGTATGCCTTAATAACACTACATGTCAAAACCAAGTATTAATACTGTAATGAAGTGAAGGATTTATAAAGCCAGTATAAGGCCAATAGAATAGAATAGAAATAGAATAGAATAGAAATATGCTTTATTGTCACTGAAAATTTTTACAATTTTATAGACAAAGCTTACATACAGTCAAAAGAAAAACATAATATAAATAACAAATAACAACTACAATTTACTAAAATTAGATAAATCGTCAATAATGTACAGTATAAGATATAAAAGCCAAGACAAAAACAATTAATTGCAAAATATATATAAATTGAAAATTGAACATACAACAAATAAAATAAAATATGTACAACATAAGGAACTGACAAGTTTATGCTACTGCGTATGGAACCCAATTTTCTTAGTTATTCATTAAGAAATTCTTCTATTGAATAATATGGTCTTTTGGATAGATAGGCTTTTGTCATTTTACGGAACTTAGGGAAAGATGTTGAAGATTTAAGTTGTAACGGAAGATGATTGTACAGTTTCTTTGCGGAATATAATATAGATTTCTTTACTAACTCAGTGGATGGAATCGGTAAATAAATATCAAAGATTGAATTTCTGGTGGAGTAAAGATGATTGGGCCTTGATGGAAAGATATGAAGGTGTTTACGAATTAAACAAACCGTTTCTAGAATATATAAAGATGGAAGTGTTAAAATTTCGTGATCTCTGAAGTAACTTCTGCAATGTGTAGATCTTCTGAGGCCAAACAAATATCTTATTGCTCTTTTTTGCAATCTAAAAATGACATCAAATTGAGCAGCTGTACTAGAACCCCAAAAAGGAAGACCATATCGAAGATGAGACTCGAACAACGAAAAATATGTTATTTTAGAAGATGCTAAATTGAGTTCCCTTGAGACAGATCGTATTGCATAGCAAGCTGAGGCGAGTTTCTTACTTAACGAATCGATATGAAGGGACCATTTGAGGTTGCTGTCTAAAAAAAATACCAAGAAATTTTACAGAATCAATAACGACATATGCATCTGAAACAAGACCGGATAGAGCGATAACACAAAGACTATAGTACGTTCTTTAACGGTAAAATATTCCAAAACCTCTAAATTTTAAAGAACCGCTTGGATTGACATGAAATTTTGCATACACATTGCTAACAAGTCAACGAAAAAAAGAAAAAAGTGATATTGTGCCGATGTGTGCTTTTGCCCTTGGGATGGTTTTCACCACCCCCCCCCCCTTGGGGATGAAAAAATATACGACCAAAGTAAGTCCGGAAATTGATAAACTGACTAATTGTAAGTAACTTTTGTTCTATAGAGTTTTTTCATTAAGTCAATATTTTTCGAGTTATTTGTCAGTGAATATGTTCATTTTTTTAACAAAATAACCACGCTTTTAGATAGTTTTCCGCAAATAACTCAAAAAGTAAGTATTTTGTCGAAAAAAACATTTTTAGCAAAAATATATCCTGTAAAAAAATTAAAAAAGTGTATATATCACGTCTCTATAACTAGTAGAAGCAGAGTTATAGCTAATGAAAAATAGGTTCATATTCGTCAAATTCCAAATGGAATACTTTAACGTGAAATAACCAAAAATGAAGCAAATTTCGGGGAAAACTCATTACAACTTATTTAAAGTGATTAAGAAAAGCTTCATTTTTGTTTTATAAAAAAATTTTTAGCATCAAAAGTAAACAAGTTATGCTCAAAATAAAGTTAGTCCTTTTTTTTTGTTAAAAATATCGGGAAAATCACCTCCTAATTAGTATCTCAAATGAACTTAATCGTTACGACTTCACAAGTTTCTTGACTAGTGTATGTATTGTTTATATGATCTGTAAGCTTCATCGGTTCAAAGTCCTTATTTTTGAAAGGGCTGTAGTTAAAAGGGGTTGAACGAGTCACTGATCACGAATGTATGCAAATTTAGAAACACCAAATCTTAATCAATTTTTGTCTTACAGGAAAACAAAAGAAAACAGGATATTCAGAAAAGCAATGCTGACTTTTTTGTTTTTTGAGATATTTGGTATCTCTAACAATTTTTAAGTTATTTTGAAAAAAAGCATATTTTTTAAAATTAAAATTTTTGAAAATTTTATTTTGAAAGCAAATTTTTTCAAAAATAAGCATTTTGAGTCGATGAAACTTACAGATCATATGAACACAACATTAGTAAAATAATTTGTGGAGCGGTAACGACTAATTTCATTTTAGTTGCTAATTAGGGGGTGGTCTTCCCGATTTTTTTGGCCAAAACAAAAGGGACCAACTTTATTTTGAGCGTAACCTGCTTAAATTTGATGCTATAAACTTTTTATAAAAACAGAAATAAAGCTTTTTTAAACAATTTTAAAAAGTTATATGTTTTCCCCAAAAAGTGTCTAATTTTTTGGATATTTCACGTCGAAATATTCTATTTGAAATTTGTCGAATATGAACCTATTTTTCATTGGCTATAACTCTGGTTCTACGAGGTCCAGAGACCTCGGGTGTACACCATTTTTTTTTTACTTTTTTACAGGCTATATTTTTGCTAAGAACGTTTTTTCAGCAAAATACTTACTTTTTGAGTTATTTGCGAAAAACCGTCTAAAAATGTGGTTATTTTGTTGAAAAATGAACATACATATTCACTCGAAAATATCTCGAAAAGTGTTGACTTGGTGAAAAGCTCTATAGAACAAAAGTTACTTAAAATTAGTCAGTTTATTCATTTCCGGACTTATTTTGGACATATATTTGTTCTCTCCAGGGCAAAAGCACACATTGGCACAATATCACTTTTTTTTCTTTGACATTGTCTATGCGTATGCCAAATTTCATGTTAATTCAAGCGGTTCTTTAAAATTAAGAGCAAAAACCGTGAAAGAATGTACTACTACTAAAAAGGCAGAAATGAGAGCACTGAGAAGGAGTACAGGAAATAAGCTGAGAGATCGAAAAAGAAGTAAAGACATTAGAAGAAAATGTAACGTAATTTGTATAAACGAATGGACACTAAATAGAAAAAAAGAATGGAACAACAACGCATATAATCAGAATGAGGAAGACACATGTGGTAAAAATAACAAGAGATAAATCATCAATCGGTAGAAGAAAAAGTATTGGCAGATAAATTTGGTTGTAACATACAAGATGTGACAATCTTCCATACAGTTGTACAGATAAATCTGCCAGGGAACAAGCTGAGTTGCTTATAATGAGGAAGAAGAAGAAGAATGATTATTTAGCTTGTCAACACATAATCATCAATTTGATTAAGTTGCTTAAAATTATTTAAAAAAAAATACATAAGAAAACTACACTTGAGAGCAAAATAATCGACTCACTTGCTGAATTGTACACGTTAGAAGTCTCGAATTTACTAAACTTGTCCGATTTGAGTGTTTTTTTTAGTATGTTATAGCCTTATTATTTAAGAAAATCTATGTAATATTATTGTTGCTAGACAGCTAAAGGTCATTTTATACCGGGTGTAACAATCATACTGTGTTTTTTCTTAAAGTTCGGAACACCCTGTGGAATAGTATAGCATATTATAGCATATTGAAATTAAAACTCCATTGTAGCCTTAGGCTTTATTAACATTTTATTCTTTGATTCATTTGCTTATGTTGAATAATAAAGAAGTTAGGTACGTTAACAACTAGTGATGTTTTTCATAAATAAATCCTCATTTTCTGCTTAGTAGTAAATAAGCCTAAAGTAGGCTATGGGAAATTAACAATTTAATGGATGTCAAATGGTTAACAGTCAAAAAGTGTCTGGTTTGCTGTGAAAATTAGTAGATTTATTATTTAAAGCTTCATTTACGTCCGTAGTTTTTTTTTTGTTATTTGATGGAAATGGAACCCGCTACAAGGAATTTGACCAGCGATGAGTGTGTTCAAGCAGTGATGACTTAGCTACTATGCTATCGGCTTATATTGGTAACAATTTTTTGCTAATGCACGATAACGCAAGACCTCACGTTTACGGACTGTAACCAAATATTTACAACAGATAAATCTTCGGGCTTCGCATTGGCCATCGCATAGTCCAGATCTTAACCGGATCGAACATTTGTGGGATATAATTGGCAGAAGACTACGACTGCGTTTGCCACCTCCTAGAACCTTACAAGAGATAGAAACAGCAGCTCTCGAGTTTTGGAATGATATTGATCAAGACCAAATAGCATGCCTCATTTGTAATATAAAAGTACATCATATCTCTTTTATTATCGAACATAAGCAAATGAATCAAAGAATAAAATGTTAATAAAGCCTAAGGCTACAATTGAGTTTTAATTTAAATATTTTTTATATCCTAGAATATTACACAGGGTGTTCCAAACTTTAAGAAAAAATACAGTACGATTGTTACATCCGGTATAAAATGAGCTTTACCTGTCTAGCAACAATAATATTACATCGATTTTCTTAAATAATAAGGCTATAACATACTAAAAAAATCACTCAAATCGGACAACAGGTTTATTAAATTCGAGACTTCTAACGTGTACAATTCTGCAAGTGAGTCGATTATTTTGCTCTTAAGTGTATTTTGGTTTTCTAGGTTACACGATCAAACTAGGTAAAGAGAACCAAACGGCAGAGATAATTAGAAGAATCCAAATGACTTGGCAGTAGGAAGACTCAGTTTTGTGTTATAAAAAGATGCTAATAAATCTAAAGATAATGGTATTCAATTCAAAGTTTTATTTCCGGAGAAAATAAAACTTTTAATGTTAATGAGACCAAGTTTCTGGTTGAGCCTACGCGGTTTCTATTGCTTGCAAACCACACGGATGTTGAAATAAAGAAGACTAGCGGAGGTCTATAATTTGCACCTCACTTTCCGTGTATTCAACGTGGCAAAATTCCAACGAAAACATGGTCTCTATACTCAGTCAGGAGTAGGTAACACTAACACAAAAGAATTTCGACGTGAAACGAAAACAAGAGACGTATAATATTTCAGTTCTTTCAGAGAGCGCCAAGCGCCATAAACACCCTAACCTATTCCACCATGCCATAATGGTGTTCATCAATTTGTATTCTGTAAAATAGAAGTAGGTTGAATGCTCGAATATATGGAATCTATACGAATAAAAGGCAGGTTTCTAGCATCTAATTTATTAAATCTGGCCCAAGTACACTTTCGCTAACTTAGCATCATCAGGGGCATTTCGTCAAATTAGGAAGATAGAAGATATCCCAGCAAAGTGCAACATTGGCAAGAAATTTTAGAAATTTTTTGAAACTGACAAATACATATAACACACACTGGGCAAAGGACAAACAGATCAAAATTAAATAAAAATTATGCTACATCTTAGCAAGTCAAAATGAAAGAACAATGAATTTTCTTGCCAATGTTGCACTTTGCTGGGATATCTTCCAATTTGACGAAATGCCCCTGATGATGCTAAGTTAGCGAAAGTGTACTTGCGCCAGATTTAATAAACTAGATGCTCGAAACCTGCCTTTTATTCCTATAGATTCTAATTTGTATTCTACCAATTTTGACATGGAATGAAGACAGTGACACTTAGTTTTCAACCGATAGATTACGAACAACATAGAGAGCCATCGAACGAGCTCTGTTAGGAGTTTCTCGAGGCTTCTCGTGACACATGGCATGAAAAAACAACGAAATGTGAACCTTGTACATTGGAGAACAAGCGAGCACAGTTTTAGCAGAGGAAGAGCAAAAACGATGGCTAGTGGCTAGACAACATCAAAGTATAAGTAAGGAGATATTGGCACCAGATAGTACAAGACAGAGAAGAGTGGAGAACTTATGGGGAGACCTTTATCCAGAAGTGGATGCAAACAGACTGAATAAGAAGAAGAATTTCGTTGCTAAATGTAGAATACAGTATTAATTATTTAATAATTTTGACATATTATTGAACATAGTTGGAAAAATATACCTGTCTCCGAAAAAATACCTCACAGTCAAACTCTTTATGTATTTCGTCAATAGTTATTGTTTTTATTTATTAATGAAATATAGTTACCTATAAATGCTCTTTTTAATGTTCTTGGAGGACGAATTATTTTGAATCCCTCTGGCAATTTGTCTAGCGCAGGATATGAAATAACCTGGTTAGTTTTATCATTATATAGATAATAACTGAAGATAACTTGCAAGCACGCAAAGAAGACTAGTTTCTGGAACATACTGGTTTACTGAAAAACATAATATACAGGTAAGCATTGTAGATCTATTCTTATAAGATTGATTATTACATAATAATTTTTTATTACTATTGAAAAATTCTGTAGG
Organism: Diabrotica virgifera virgifera; assembly: GCF_917563875.1. NCBI lineage: Eukaryota > Metazoa > Arthropoda > Insecta > Coleoptera > Chrysomelidae > Diabrotica > Diabrotica virgifera. The sequence goes on along the minus strand of NC_065444.1, from coordinate 3,163,914 downwards.
AAATAATATCAGACCTACATTTAAAATAAAAAAAAAATAGGATTAAGAGATCCCTGTTTGACAGGGATAATCTGCTGTTTAACATATACTCGTAGAAAATCTTTCAAGATGCAGTATTAGAGTATGTTTAAGTCGGCATTCGAATTTAAGGAGAATGTATCAATACCATAAGATACGCAGAAAAAGCAGCCTTCGAGGAATTAATGAATAGGATCACAGAAGTAAGTCAAAGATATGGAGAGTAATTAAGTCAGAAGAGATCCGCTAGAAGGTGAAGCAGCTAGAATAAAGCTAAACGGAGTTCCCATTATCAACATTAGGTATGCAGATGATTCTGTCATCAAAAAATAATGAAGATCTTTGGAGACTGATGATAAGAATAGCAGAGTATGGAACAGAATACGGTTCAAGAATGAACGTCAAGAAGACGTTTATGAAAAATTTATGAGAATATCAAAAACTCAAAGAAACAATAAGAATATTTTCATTTACGGAACCAGTATCGAAAGAGTAGATCAATATCTTATCTTGGAACAATAATCAACTTCACAAATGAAAACTTCCAGGAAATCAAACACAGAATAGAAAAAGCTTGAGCAAATTTTAACAAAATGAGAAGAGTGCTCTGCACAAGAGATGTGAAGTTGGACCTTAAAAGTTAGGTTGACTATATGCTACGTTTTGTCGACTTTGTTTTATGGAATGGAAGCTTGGACCTTGAATGCGGCATTAATGAAAAAACTGGAACCATTCGAGCTGTGAGTGTACAGAAGAATTCTGAAAATATCGTGGACAGAACACGTCAAAAACAAAGAGGTTCTTAAAAAGAAGAATAAAGAAATGGAAGTCTTAAATGCAATCAAAACCAGAAAATTGGAATATCTCGGATATATTACGAGCATTTCTCGTGGAGAAAGATACAATTTGTTCTAATTAATTCCAAATCATGAAAACTTTAGAGATTGGTATTGATGTACATCAAATGAAATTTTCAGAGCAGCCGTCTATTAAGTCCGAATAACTGTGATGATTGCCGACCTCCGTCGCGGAGATGGTACTTGCAGAAGAAGATAAGTAGTAAAAAAAAGAGAGAAAAGGATATCAAAGAAAACCTGTACACTAGAAAAGCAAAAAACGCAATAAATTTAGTAAATAACGAGGAAATACTGACCAGGTACAAAGAATAATTTGAAGAGCTTATAGATGAAATACCCACAACATAATTTGAAGAAGAACTGATGGAAAATACCAATCGTTCCAGAAAGACCAAACAGAGGGAAACCGACTAAGGAAAAATAAATGAAAGAAATAATGGTGAAACTAAAGAATATTAAGAGCCCTGGAAAGGATGAAGCAACAGCTGAAAGTTTCAAATATGGAGGAGCCAGTGGCGGCCGGTCAGGGTCGGCAAGGTCGGCAGTGCCGACCCACACATTTATAGATATAGATTTTTTAAATATTTGTATCTGTGAAATAAAAAAAAATCTATCAGATAATACAGACTAAATTTTATTCATGGTTTTTAAAAGAATTTGATCAATCCGAGCGTTAAGTGATCCCTGCGCATAACAGACTTCTCAAAAAATGAATGATCCGAGCCATTTATCTGACTTTTCGGCTAGCCGTCCCTAACATCCGTAGCTTGACAATTTACACGTAAAACTCAACGACATAACAAGTCGATGAGCAAGCGAACATTACTTCTCTCCGTGGGCAATAGCAGATACGGCATGGCAGGTTAAGCGGCAAGTACGGCACATTTCGGTCTGCCGGTCGGTGTTTCATTTGGAAGCATGCATCGGTAGAAATTGTCAAAAATAATCACGCCGTTTTACGTCGTTTAATTGATATTGTAATTTTTTTAAGTTGTCAGGAATTATCATTTAGTGGACATGATGGATCGAAGCATCTGTTAAAAATCAAATTTAATTATAGAGAATTAATAAATTTGTTTTAGAAATACCTATTTACTTTCTGATTCGAAGTGTATTCGTAATACAGAATGAACTAATACATATAATCAAATAGTTAAATTTTGAATAACGTTGTTGAATCTGAGATTTAGAAAACCATTGGCTTTTCACTGAAAGTAGATGAAACTTCTGATTATCATGTCATTCACAATTATCAATTATTTTGTTCGATACGCGTTACGTAGTAATATTTATGAGAGGTTTTTAGGTTTTAGAGATGTGAGTAAAAGCAATAAGGCAGAATATATTTTTGGTGTTTTAAAGAACAGATTCAAATTATTTGATACCAAAAATAATTTTTTTTTTTATTTAAAATAAAGTGTCTCGGCAACTAATGGCCATTGACACTGGTACAAAATTTTACAATATTATTTACTTACAATAATTACAGTTTGTTTTTGCACAAGTTACAACTTAATATTACAATTACACTAAATAGTAAAGGTGACAATCTTTTAGGAAACAAATTATGGCACTGTACATGTTTGTAGAACCGAGTAGGTCACTTAAATTGTTTTGAAAGTTGTAGTGGACTCTTTGAACTCTATACTGGCCACATTCCAGTAATATGTGCTGGGCTGTTAATGGCTCATCACAATGTTCACAACGAGGACGATTTTCAGAGGACATCAGATATCCATGTGTAAGACGAGTGTGACCTATTCTGAGCCTTCTGATAATAGTACTGTCTTTTCTGCTCATTTGGGGCATGGTGATGGAGGTAACAGTTCGTTGGATTGTGCGTAGTTTTGTATTTTGCATGCTCCAGTGTGTTTGCCAGGTGCTTAATACATTGTTCTTGATTTTAGCCTTTAGATCTTGGTGGAGTTGCATGTTTTCTAGATTTTCAAGAGAGCAGGCCTGTTTTATAATAATAATAAATAATAATAATAAATAATTTATTCACCTTTTGTGTCATACATGTATGAAGGTAAGTCAATATCGAATTACATAATAAATATTACATAAAAAAGTATACAAATTACACAAATCACTTGCACACTTAAAATACAAAACAAAAACAGAAATAATACAATACTCTCATATCCGCGACTACCCAGCTGTCTCTTGGATGAATTCCTCCAAGGAGTAAAATGCATTATTCAACAAAAACTCTTTCAGCTCTTTTTGGAATTTTCTTAAGTTATTTTGATTTTTTAAACTTAGCGGTAGTCTATTATATAGAGATGGACCAGTATAGTAAGGGGATTTTTTAAAACCGGCATGGTTACATTTCATCAAACGAATTTTGTCACAGTTCCTCGTGAAGTGTGAATGAAGATCGCTATTTTTCTTAAACAGTTCAACCTTCTGGAAAATAAAAGTTAACAGTTTATACATATACACGGAAGGTACCGTAAGAATTCTTTTCTTTCTGAAAACTTCCCGACAACTGTCACGGTAATTTATGTCAAAAATTCGTCTGATAATACGCTTCTGTAAGAGAAAGATGCGCATACTTTCGGAAGCCCGGCCCCAAATAATGATGTTCTGCGCGATACGGGAATATACCTGCGCATAGTAAACAGAGATCAATGTACTTGATGGCATATCATTTTTTAATGCCGCTATCGCAAAATACGTCTTATTAAGCTGCTTACATAAATGATCTATGTGTTTATCGAAACTTAAATTAGCGTCTATAACTGTGCCTAAAAATGTTGTATATGTTGCTGTGTTGACTACCACATCTCTGTTACTGATTTTAAGTTCAAAAACGGGTTGGGTCGTTCTTCTCTCACCGTATGAAAAGTTTACAATCTTGGTTTTTTCCAAATTTACAACCAATCCATTCCTATCACACCACTCCTTGAATAGCCTTGTTAAATATTTTACTTTTATAACTACTTGCTCCAAAGTTTCTGCGGAAACTATCATGCTGGTGTCATCGGCATACATAAATAGGTCTTTTTGTTCTCTAAAATACTCTGCTGCTTGATCAGCGCTCTCATTTCCATTGATACCAACATGGGATGGTATCCAGATGATGGTTACTGAAATACCATTTCTTGACTGTTGTTGGCAGATGTTGTGGATGCTCTGTACAATGGGATGTAAGGAGTATATATTCCAAAAATAAATTGGTAGGGCAAACTGGGGCAATCTTATGACGGCGTTGCTGTGATGAGTGGTGAATTGAATAGTCTCCAGGCAAAAGTTAAAACTATTGCATCACAAGCTTTATTTACTCACTATTATGCGCATATAATGAATTTAGTTTTACATGATACGTGTAAAAAAATAAAGAATATCGTCTTTTCTTGCCAGTTTAGCTCACCTAAACGGATTACTGCTTTAGAACAAATTTGTTTCGAAAAAAAAGCGAACAGTTTGTCAGACGCGATGAAATTTTAAATCTCGGTTAGTTTTATCTAAGCAGATTATCTCTTATAGTTTTAGTATCTGTAGCAGATTTTCGTGAACAGCTTTTGGAAGTTTTTGATTTTATTATCGAAGGCGATGATTTTGAAAGTGGCGATACCTCGATCCGTGAAGCAATCGGTTTGAGAACTTTATTAAATACTAATGACTCTTTCAATATTTTTTTAAATATTTTTAAAACAGAGTTTGCCCAAGATATTCCTTGTTGTTCAAAATCAGTCAACTGACATTATTTATTCTAAAAATAGAATACGAAAGCTGGTGGAAAATCTCAGAGATTTTCGTAATGATAGTAGTTTCCAATATATACGCAGTGACGTTTTGGATTCGCTTGATATTTCCGAACCACCCCAAAAAAAGACAACGACATGATACATATCTCGAAAAACGAGTAAGTATATCTTGAAATTTTGGATACCTACTATTATATGCAAATAGATACTCGTTTTTCGAATTTTGAAGATTTGCAAATTTTTGACCTCTTTGACGATTTAAAATTTAAAAGTTACGTTCGCCAAAGAATTTTTAAGATATTTATTATTACAAGTTAGGAACTTAAAAATTATGCTGGTCCAAATATTTTCAGAAAGTGGGATAAGTTGCACAATATGTATGTATAATTCTATGTAGTAAGTACTGCAATTCATTACAACAAACTGTTTATCAATTTTCTTATTACCACCAATTTCTGCCTAAAAAAAAACGGGATTTACCTTGTCTCAAAAGAATCAACACGTATTGTCGAAACACCATGAAACAAGAGAGAATGTCAAGTACATCAAATAAAAAAAAAATAAAAAAACAACAAAATCTCCTATGATGAATTAAGCCTTTTAGTTTGATGGTATACCTATAATATGAGGAGACAAAAAAACCTTGCCGACCCTGTCTCCAAGGCCACGAGCCGCCACTGGGAGGAGCAGTGCTAATGAAGCATTTGGAAGTGTTGCTGAAAGAAATATGGGTACAAGAACTTATACTGAAAGAATGTTTATACCACAATTACAGGGGAAGATTGCTACTAAATTTTGCTTATAAAATTCATAAAAATAGATAATAACGTAGAGAATAGAGGAGAATAGTAATGTGGATTCAAAAGAGGACGTAGTACAGTAGATCAAATTTTCCTACTGCGATGCGAGAAATACAATCAGAAATCTACGAATATGGGAAGATAAACGGAAAGAAATATACAAGGTAGCACTTGAAATGAGAATTAGTGAAAAATTAGTATGAATTTAAAAATGACACTCAGAAAAACAGAGAATAGGGCTAAAATAAATGAAAAAAAAATAATGTGTGTGTACTTTGTACGCACGTAAGAAGATATTCTTCTATTATATAGGTAATTTAAACGAAGTAAATATACTTAAAAGGTTATTTGTATTTTATTTAAAAATTAAACTAACTTTCTTATCTACCACTTTCAAAAAAATTTTATTAAAATAACGAAAAATAGAAAAAAGTGTGAATCGTCCGGGATTGGAGCCCGCGACCTTCCGTGTGCTTCCGTTCTCTGTCCCACCGCTCTGCCAACTGCGCTATCGAGCCACTTGAATTGACGTGTAAGTTTCGGATATAAATCACAAACCATACATACTCATAAGTATGTATGGTTTGTGATATAAATAGACAACACGGCGACAAACTGTAAATATGTTATGTCTACATATTTTATTATTTTACTACAGGGAAACACAAATCCAAAAACACAAGAATTATAATAAATAATACATTTCCTAAAACCACTAATATATTCTTTTAATGACTTATTTGCACGGTTACAGATACATACATACCTATCTTGAAAGATTAGCAATGAACTACATACTGTCAGTGTGCGCAGGCGCGTGGTTGATGTACAATTTTACCCTCAAACGATTCGCCGCTAAAGAAGAATATCTTCAAAAAAACAGATAAGTTTGAAGTCATTAAAGGTGCGACAAGGGGACCCAGTGTGCAGTATTCTGATGTAATTCTGTTGTAAGAAACCGGAATTAACAGGACATGACTTCTATATTAATTACAACAGCATAGCATTCGCTGAAGACATAGTACTGATAACCTAAACAAGAATTTAAAAAAATATATTAAAAAGTCTAGAAGCGAAAGCGAGAAAAAAGAGGATATACATAAACGGGGAGAAGTCTAAATACATATATGGAATGGACAGAACCAGAATTAGTCCAGAGAAATAAGGTTTTTGTCGGGACACTTGAGCAGCCAGGTTGCAAATGGATTTTTTGGGTACTGGGTGTAACAAAAATACAGGTTATAAATTAAACCACATATTCTGGGACCAAAAATAGTTCGATTGAACCTAACTTACCTTAGTACAAATATGCCTACAAAAAAAGTTATGGCGCTTTGAAGTTACAAAATGAAAGTTTATTTTTTCCAATATATCGAAAACTATTATAGATTTTTAACATCTTAAAAAGAAATTATAGTAAAATTTGTGCACCCCATAAAAAATTTATGGGGGTTTTGTTCCCTTGAACCCCCCAAACTTTTATGTACGCTCCAATTAAATTATTGTTGTGGTACCATTAGTTAAACACAATGTTTTTAAAACTTTTTTGCCTCTTAGTATTTCAGAATAGAATTTAGAATTAGTATTTCAGTAGAATCAAATGTCTGAGACGGTTGGAACATATCCAAAGGATGCTAAACACAAGACTATAACAAAATATTATATTAACAGGAGTAATATAATAATAGAAAGGTAGTCAGAAAACTAGGTGGAACAAGGACGTTGAAAAATAATCGTAAATCAAGCCATGCCTTTTAGACCTGGTGAGCTAGATTATATTATAGATATAAGTATAGAAAAAATAAATTTTCATCAATGCTCTTTCAAGAAATAGAAAAATATTGTCTATAATAAAAAAAGGAAGAAGAAAACTTATTAATAATAGACTATTGCTTATGTATTTTAAAAAGGAACTACAACGTTCACGGGGTTTTCTTGTTTCATATAGTCAATGGACCTCTCAGTATGAAAAAACCGCGGAGTGCTACCATTTAAAGGAGTGCGTTTTTGAGAAAAGGGTGAATTAGTCCCTAGGCACAGGGCAAATTAGGGTGAGCTCTATGCACATTTGGTGCAAACATGTCTACAGGAAAATTGTTTGACGTTAAATTTACTATAGAAATATAGCATTTTAAAGTCAAAATTACTTTTTTTTACAAAAATATATTCAAAAGAAAAGCAAGAAAAAAACATGAAAGATAGCAATTTTGTTTTTTATCCCAAATCTTTTTTCAATGGGGATATAGGTATAGGCGTATAGGCATTGCTTCACAGAAAAACAACATCAATCCTTTTTCTTTAAAGTGACATTTGGTATAAGTCCTTATGATTTATAGTTTCCAAATTATGATTTTTCAAAGTTCGCCACTCACAGCGATTTTGGGACATTTTCCTTGTTACTTCGCAAACATTGTTCTGTAACTTTTTTCTACGTAGCTTTAGGGATTTGGAATGTTACATTTTTGTGTGACTATTTTTAAGCAAGATATGGTTTTTCAAAGTTGTATACTTTTAATGATTTTTGATATATTTTACGATTATTTTTAAATTTCTCATTATACCTTTTTTTATTGTATATTTAGGTATACATATACATTGTGCAATAAAAAAGAAAACTTATTTTATTTACGCTAAAACTGTGTATTGTAAAAAACTCTGAGACTATTTTTAAACAAGATATGCTTTTTCAAAATGTCACATACACTATAGGTCCCACTAAGCTGGAACCATATGGAAAAATTTTTATTATTAACTTTATGAAAAAAAATTATTCCTTATAAAATGCTCTGCATAGTCTAAAACCTAAGATGCAATCATCAGATATAAAATTTGGTCAATAGTGTACGAGGTATGTTAAAAAATATGAATTTCGCTCAAGAGTAAAGTAGCTTTATATTTCAAAATATCGAAAAGTGATATTAAGAAAAGTTATTTCTAATTAAAAATTATGTTATAATATGCCATTATATTCTTCTAATTGAAAAAAATTAAACATTTTAAAAATTTTCTCAAATTACGGATACCCTTGAATATCCTACGGATATTTTGTTAAAAAATAGTCCTAGAATTTTTTGCCATACACTATTTTAAAGTAGAGAAAATATGCTTTTTTACAATGTATATACCTGAATGTACAAGAAAAAAAGTAATAATGAAAAATTCTAAAAATAATCATAAAAAATATCAAAAATCATAAAAGTATAAAATCTTGAATAAGCATAACTTGCTTAAAACTAGTTGTACAACCTTATACAATAGATCATTTTAAACGTAATTTACTTCTTTTTCTAGTAAGTGTACTATTGCATATACCTAGAAATGCGCAGAAAAAAGTTACAGAACAATGTTTGCGAAATAATGGGGAAAATGGTCCAAAAATTATGTAAGCGGCGAACTTTGAAAAATCCTATTTTGGAAACTATAAATCCTAAAGACTTCTACCAAACGTCATTTTAACGAGGAAGGATGGTAGTTATTTTTCGCTGAAGCAATGCCTATACCTATATCCTTGTAGAAAAAAGTTATGGGACAAAAGACAAAATTGCTTTCTTTTGTGTTTTTTTCTTGTTATTCTTTTGAGTATATTTTTGTAAAAAAAATAATTTTGACTTTAAAATGTGATATTTTGATAGTAAATTTAACCTGGAACAATTTTACTGTAGACATATTTGTACTAAAAGTGCATAGAACTCACCCTAATTCATCCTGTACCTAGGGACTAATTCACCCCTTTCTCAAAAAACGAACCCATTTAAATGGTAGCACTCAGCGGGTTTTTTCAAATTTAGAGGTTCCTTGACCATATAAGATAATAAAATCCCATTAACGTTGTAGTTCCTTTTAGCTCTCTTATTTTGAACATAATCAATAGCCTATAAGTAAAAATAATAATATTATACAAGATTACCTGAGTAATACGAATTTCACTGCGAGAAACTTTGACGAATTTGCTCACTTTGTGACCAAATGATATATATGGGTGAATTTACACACAATTTAAAGTAAGCCAATCAGTTTAGTGCGTAACTGCAAATATTTGCTGGAAGGGCAATTGAAAGGTGTCGCATTAACAATGCGACCCATTTTAAACCCAGATTATGGAACATAAAGGGGCCATTGATAGTGGATATTATAAAGGAATCTTATTACTCCACTTTATTACTGTGATATACGTAATATATTTGAATTTTTTACCGTTTTTTAAAGCTTAAAGATACGTAATCATGCTTCCTTATACCACATTTCAGGAATTGGCGACTATTTTGGATTAGGGATGAAAGTTTAGATTTGAAATTAGTAGCTAATTCTCTCAGTATTTGAAGCACTATCGAAGAATACGGTTTTAACTAATATGTATTTTACATTCGTAGCCCAATCAAATAACAATCTGACCCCAAAAAAATAAAGGAAGGATGAAAATTTGGGAATAGGTAGTTGAAATTGTCTATTATTATATAAGAAAAAGTTTACAATTCTACATCCCCTCCATTTTACAAAAATGACTAATTCTAAGCAACTTTTGTTCTATAGAGTTTTTTCCTTAAGTCAATACTTTTCGAGTTATTTGCAAGTGAATATGTTCATTTTTACCAAAAAAAACATGTTTTTGAACGGTTTTTCGGAGATAACTCAAAAAGTAAGTATTTCAGCGAAAAAAATATTCTTAGCAAAAATATAGCTTATAAAAAACTGAAAAAAATGGTGTATGCTTGAGGTATGTAGACCCAGTAGAAGCAGAGTTGTAGCTAATGAAAAGTAGGTTCTTCTTCGTCAAATTCCAAATCAAATATTTCACTGTGAAATAATCCAAAACCGAAGCACTTTTCGGGGAAAATTCATTTTACTTTTTAAAGTGTTTAAAAAGGTTTATTTTTGTTTTTTAAAAAAACTTGTGATATTAAAAGTAAGTGAGTTGCGCTCAAAATATTGTTGGTCCCTTTTATTTTTTGGTAAAAAAACGCGAAAATCACTTCTTAATTAGCATCACAAATAAATTTTATACTACATTCGCTCTCGCGAGATTTTTTTTGACCCATTCGGAATAGGAAACATACAACACAAAAATTCCTACCTCACATTATTAACTGCTAAAATCAACTCAAATCAACTTAATCTTTCATTAAAAAAAGAAGAATTATTAGAAATAGTGGGAGTGTCTACTAATCTCATAAAATTTTGTTAAGTTTATTTCTACAAAATATTTTTATTTTGTACAATAAACAATTTTCTTATTTGTTATCAATACATTATAATGGTGTAAATAAATAATTATTGATTGGCGTAATGTTTATGTTATTTTTATGTCTGTTTACTATTAATAATATTGGATATGAGCATGTGCCTTGGTTGTGTAGTAATTTCCACTCACTTCTGACAACTGAATTTCTCAAAAAAGAAATTACTAACATCAGTGTCAAAGTGAATCTCGATAGAGCGAATTCAGTATATCATTACCACTTCACAAGTTACTTTACTTACGTATTATTTAAATGATCTGTAAGTTTCATCGGTTCAAAGTGCTTATTTTTGAAAAAACTGTAGTTAAAATGGCTTGAACGAGTAACTAATCACGAGTTTAGGCATATTTTGAACAGCCATAGCATACCCAATTTTTGTCTAACAAGAAAACAAAACAGCAACGCTTTAAGAATTTTGGTATTACTAATAACTTTTAAGTTAATTTAATGAACAATTCCATTTTCTTTTTTTCAAATTAAAAAAAATGTTTTATTTTAAACCCAATTTTTTTTAAAGTAAGCACTTTGAACCAATGAAACTTATAGATAATATAAACAATAGATAAGTAAAGTAACTTGTGAAGCGGTAATGATTAATTTTATTTGGGAAGCTAATTAGGGGGTGATATTCGCGATTTTTGTACCAAAAAATAAAAGAGTCCAACAATATTTTGAGCGTAACTCACTTATTTTTATTGTTAGAAGTTTTTTTTAAAACCAAAAATAAACCTTTTTTTAATATATATATATATATATCCCGTTCACAGCGTAATACGCCTTTGGGTTCCCGTTCGCCAAGCCTGTCTATTCTGCCAGTCTTCTTCAGATAGATTTCTTGCTGACATTGCTTTTGATATTCCTTGGATCCATGTTGTTGGTGGTCGTCCTCGTTTTCTTTTCTCTGGTGGTACCCATTCTAATATCTTTTTGGGTAGTCTTTCTTCCCCCATACGTCTAACATGTCCGTACCATATTAGTTGTTGTTTTTCGATGTCTTCTATAATTGATCTTTGTACTTTCATTTGTCTCCTGATGTCCTCATTTTTCACATGTTCTAATCTAGACTTTCCCGCTGCTCTCCTCCAAAAATCCATTTCAACTGCCAATAGGTTACCTTTAAGTTTTTGTGATAACTGCCACACTTCTGAGCCATAGACGATTACTGGTTTTAATATGGTATTATATATTCGTTTTTTCGTTTCCGGTCTTATATTTTTTTGCCGTAATACTGAATTCAACGCACCTATAACTTGTTTTCCTTTGGTTATTCTGTCTTTTATGGCTTCATCACTTCTTCCTGTCTTTGTCAGTTTTACCTCCAAATATGTACATTGGTCACATTTCTTAATAGTTTCATCTTCTAAGTCGAGGTCATCTGGAGTATTTTCTCCTCCTACGCAAAGATATTGTGTTTTTTGGACATTTACTTCGAGGCCCCATTTTTTGTACTCTTCCATTAGTTTTCTAGCCATATACTCCAGGTCTTCTTTGTCTTAGGCAATAACTACCTGGTCATCTGCATAGTGCAACGTATATAACGTTTCATCCCCAATAGATAGCCCCATCCCTTTACACTTCTTCCAGTGCCTGAGTGCTTCATCGATATATATGTTGAACAGTATGGGAGATAAACAACAACCTTGCTTCAGTCCTTTTGTTACCTGAAAACCATAAGACACCTCTTTTCTTATTTTAACTTTTGCTATTGTGTTCTTATAAAGCTCTTTAATAGCATCGATTAGTGTAAAGCTGATACTGGTTTTCTCCAATACTTTCCACAACTTCGCAACAGCCACGGTGTCATATGCTTTTGTTAAATCGACTAAGAGTAAATGCACTTCTCGAGATCCCAGTGTTCTTTTCTCAAGTATTTGGGATAAGCAGAAAATACTTTCATTGTGGATCGTCCTGCTCTGAATCCGTTTTGTTCTTCTGACTCAAAAGGGCGGTATTCTTCGCATATGCGTTCTTTTTTAATTCTTCCATATAATCTGCTAAGCGTACTCGTAACAGTTATACCCCGATAGTTATTGCAACCTTTTTTTAAAGACTTTAAAAAAGTTGCAGGTAATGAATTTTCCTCGAAAAATGCTCTGATTTTTGATTATTTCACATTGAAATATTCGATTTGGAATTTAACGAAGAAGAACCTACTTTTTTCTACTGGGTCTGAAGACCTCACGCGTAAACCATTTTTTTTTCAATTTTTTATAAGCTATAATTTTACTCAGAATATTTGTTCGCTAGAATACAAACTTTTTGAGTTATCTGAAAAAAAAACCGTCCAAAAACATGTTTTTTTTTGTTAAAAATGAACATATTCGCTCACAAGTAACTCGAAATGTATTGACTTAGTGAAAAAACTCTATGGAAAAAAAAGTTGCTTGAAATTAGTCATTTTATCCAATTCCGGGCCTATTTTAAACGTATATTTTTCTCTCCTGAGAAAATATTTTTCACCCCGTATTTCCCAATTTTTGTAAAATTGAGGGGATGTAGAATTTTAAACTTTTTCTTATATAATAATAGACAATTTCAACTACCTATTCCCAAATTCTCATCCTTTCTTTATTTTTTTTTTGAGGTTTTCGTAAAATTTTGTGTTCCCTGATCGGGCTATCGTTTAGGTTTAGAGAAATATACAATTATTCGCACAAAAATAGAAGAAATCTACAAATTCTGTAACTGTACCTAATTCTGTACCTAAGTATTTGCTGATAAAATAATAACAATAACATTTAAAAAAAAATTTATATACCAATTTCAAGTACTACTGTGACACACTAATATATCCAACAAACACTCAGAAGATACCAAATTCATGACCCAGCAATAAAAATCAAAGGTGATCAAGCTGCCAAACTTATAAAAAACATGAAAAATAAAAAAGCATACATATGGACTAGAAGGAATCCTTGCTGAACTTTTAAAAATGCAATATGTACCAGTGGCGGCTCGTGGCTTTAGGGACAGGGTCGGCAAGGTTTTTGTCTCCTCAGATAGGTATACCATCTAATTGAAAGGCTTCAATCATCATAGAAGATTTTTGATTTTTGGTTTTTGTTTTTTTTTATTTATTTTTTTTTTGTTTTTTTTTTTTTGTTTTTTTCACATTAGATTTAGATTTAGATCCTAAACATGTTTATAAATTAACTTTAGTCTATGTTGTTTGGACGTAGCAAAATGGGTTATAACATAATCGTAAAATTTATTAATGTGTTGGAGATATTTTAATAGTTTTTTTCTATTGACATTTGAGAAAATCTTGACATACTCTTTTGTTTCATGGTGTTTCGACAATACGTTTTGACACTTTTGAGACAAGAGAAATCCCGTTCATTTAAGAGGAAACAGTAGCGATCAACAGGTAGCAACAAACGCGTTCCAAGATTGCGCCTGTAATTTTAAATATTTTGTGGAGATATTTGGCACACTTATTCGTAATATAATAAAGAATGACGATACAGAGCCCAATTTCAGAAATATGTTAGTATGTGGAAATTACTCTATAACTAAATAAAATATTGCAAAAAGGAGCCTGTACCGCCATTAAGAAAGACAAAAAAATACACTTTCTTCAAATAAACTTTTTTATCCCGTGCCTAGACTTTGTGTCACATTGAAACTACCAAAAATCGATTTTTTTTAACAAGAAATCGAACGTCACTGACTTGGCAACATTTCGCCTCTATCTGTATAAAAATTATTGTTTTTGATAGTATAAACGTCACTGTCAGTGTCGAATCACCGACGCACTGTTGCCTCACTTTTGAAAGTTCGTAGAACTTTCGGAATCTTGGACCGCATTTGTTGCTACCTGTTGATCGCTACTGTATCACCTTAAGGCAAAAGTTGGTAGCAATGAGAGAATTCATGATAATAATTTATTAATTTCGGGAACAGTTTGTTGCAATGAATTGCAGTATATAAAATTATACATATTTTGTAACTTATCCCATCTTCCGAAAATATTTGGATCAGCATATAAAACTTTTAATTAATTTCTTTAGTTGTCTATTTGATTAAAGAATGATGCATAGTTTTAATACACTTGTCTAATAGATATTTTGAAAATTCTTTGGCGTAACTTTTAAATTTTTGCAAAGTTTATAACACTATCTTCAAAATCTACCTGAATGAAGCACAGAGCAAATAGAGGAGATCATGCTCTAGAATGGGTAAACCATTAAACAATGATACATCATATAAATAAACTTCATTTTGCGGACGATTCAGTAGTCATCGCACAGGACCAGGAAGATCTACAATTCATGTCAAATAGATTAATACAAGATTACCAGCTATTTGGTCTAAATGTTAACTCAACAAAAACAAAATACATGTGCATAGGAGGAGTTGAGAATAATGAACATTCGGAACATGACGAATTTATCTTTCTACTCGTATCTTCTATTTAGGGGCAAAGTTGGAAAGAAATGGACTCACTTAAACAGAAATCGAAGAACGAATCATAAAATGGAAGAAAATAATGAGTGCACTAATATAACAGAAATGGATTTTTGATGCAGATCAACAGGTATATCCAGAATGATCCATCCAGTAGCTTTACAGACCAAACTGGGCCTTGTCCTCCTTCAGCAAGCTTCTCCAATCATTTACCCAGAATCATACACATAATAAATGAATGAATAAACACAACAACCACCATCAGAGAAGAATTACAGAAAAAACAGCTTATTTGGTATGGACATGTACAGAGAATGACAGACCATCGTCTACCGATGGCATCTAAACATTCCGTATATGTATTTGGTACCTAGGAGTTTTCTATTGGTTCCTTGCGGCACGCGGCCATATTTCAACCAATACGCAGCGAGGTGCCATTCACGTATACGGAATGTTATTCGGTGAGAAATTCATATACGGAATGTTAAATAGTCGTAGACGGAAAAAGACAAGTTTTTATTAGAGTCGATTAAAAGGAGATTGATTTGAAAATACTTGTTAATGTATTATTAAATAAAAATAAAACAATTATAATTATAGCATATGGAATGCTATTTGGTGCGAAATTCATATACGGAATGTTAAATGTTCGTAGATCAAAAAAGACGACTATTTTCGTCTGGTAGCACACAGCCCTAAACTAAAACAGAATTGAATAGCTGAAACATATCTAAACATACTAATCAACAAGTGCAAGTCATTAAAAATTCGGCAAAAGCGAAACCTTAGTCAAATAAAGAAATAATGTCTCTCAAATATATACCATTCATATTATTTCGCACCAAATAACATTCCATGTAGGTAATAATTGTTTTATTTTCTTTAATAATACATTAACAACATATTTTAAAATCAGTCTTCTTTAACTGACTTAATAAATAGTCGTCTGTTTTAGTCTGCGAGTATTTAAAACTCCGCATATGAATTTTCGCACCAAATAACATTCCAAATACTATAATTATTTTATTTTTTTTAATAATACATTAACAAGTATTTTAAAATCAATCTCCTTTTAATCGAGTATAATAAAATGTTCTTTATTTCCGTCTACGAATATTTAACATTCCGTATATTAATTTTGCACCGAATAACATTCCGTATACGTGAATGGCACCTCGCCGCCTATTGGTTGAAATATGGCCGCGTGTCGCAAGGAACGAATAGAAAACTCTTAAGTGCCAAATACATATACGGAATGTTTAGATGCCTACCGATGCTATATTGGATTGGCCTGAGCGAAAAAAACGAGGAAGACCGAGAACAACATGGCTTGGTGGAGTCCAAAAGGTAATGTCAGAAAGAGATCTACGACCAGGAGACTGGGCTGATAGACGTGAATAGTGACTTTGAACCGGAAGGCACAGGACGCTATAAACGGAACATTATATTTTTATACATACTATTGTGTTTCAATTTATCAATCAAAGATAGAATAAAAAATTTTATTTTTTTAATATAACGCGGGCACATAAATTTGATACACCCTGTATATTGATTTGTAAATATTTATTAGAAGTTAGCTTTCACGCAAGGTGGTTTCTCCTTAATGAATTTTTCCAGGAAGAATTAAAAACATTTTGTAAATAAAAAGTGAAACGAACATTTATTTAGGATTATAATTTTAAAGATTGTTTACGGGAAAAGGTAAAACCACAGGTAGATGTAATTATTAGTTTTTAGAAAAATAGAGGTAAAGAGAATTGGACTTTTAAATATGTTTGTTTAATGGTAGGAATATTTAGATAATTTCCGAAAAGCCATAAGTTTTGAGTAGAAGTATTGTTTGATAGAATGACTGGATTTTTTCGAATGAAAAAGAGAGTGGGGAAGAAGAAATGTCTCTGATTGGTTTGGCAATTTGGAATGGGAAGGAGAGAAGGTGGAATTTTCAGATAGTTTTGAAAAGAGGGATTATTGTGTTACCGGCATTCGAAACAAGCAGTCAAAGGTTTTCGTGAGTAGTTCAGAAGCAAGTACTAGTGTTTTGTTTTGATAGTGAGAGTAGCTGAAAAGTGGAACGAGAGACAAATCAAATCGAGAAGAAATACCTCTTTGATTCTGTAAAGTCCAAGAGAGTAAGTTACAAGAATTATCATTATTAAAATTATTTGTGACACCAAGTAAAAAAGATACTTGGGTCTCAGGAGATTATTGTTGAGAGAAAGAGAGGAGAGAGTTTTGGAGTTTATTGAACGAGTACTGGCAAAAAAGAGGCCTGGCTTGTGTTTTTGGAGAAATAGTTGCTGGTATCCTGCTGGATTGTTTGCTGAGAACGGAGAGGGCTTTGATTGGTAGCCTAACATAATCAACAAGGAGGAGCTGTTTGGGTCAAGAGGAGACATCATTGTGTGTGAATCAAAAAGGTCAGTCAATAACCTATGTGATAGATTTTCTTTATAATCAGAAGTTAAATTTTTTACGTAAAAGCATATGCATTTAAGATTCCAACATTTCAAAAATTTAATAGGAAGTATAAGTTATTTGCGAATACCAAATTAGTTTGTTTAGCTTGTTTTTTTATTAAGGGTATCAAGAACAAAGCGATAAATAATTGTTTGAAAGATTAATTTATATGGTAAAGGTTTCATTTGGACAATTATGCCCACAGAAATTTATTGATAAATTTATAGAACATTGCTTTTGATAATAAAGGTATTTGTATGTGTTTATTTATGATTTTTCTATTTATTTCCTTTTCCTATTTTATCCCGATAAGGATCAACTAAGAGATACTGAAGCCACGAGAAAGGATAAGTGTAACCCAAGAGAATTTAATTAAATTTTTTTGACAAAAGACACCCTGAGATTTTTTCTTAATATTTTTATGTATGATTTGCGTTAATTATATAATTGATCAAATAAATAATAATTAATATAAAAGTAATAGAAAACAGATCATAACAATACATATAAAAATTTAGACATCACATAAATCTCAAGCGAATTGAAGAAGTAATGAGTAATATAAAAAAAATACAACATTTTTAATCTCTATTAAATTGGCGATGATTTTATTTCGCAGAATTTATTATAGAAGGTTTAAACAAACAAAAATTTGTGTACTATTTAACTACGATAAGATAAGACGTGCAGTTTTTTCTTTACAACGTTAAAATCGTAGGATGCATGTACAAGTCTATTGAAATATAATAAGTATTAGGCTCGAACACAAAACACTAATAATTTTTTTATGTTTTTTTCTGCATTTATTGGGTAAGTGATAGGTATAGTTATTATAGCACCGTATACTGTATAAGTTATAATGTATTCTTACTTACTCTCTTACTTATTCGTGGCTTTACACAGTTTATTCTGTTTGCCGTTGACCACATCCCAAGCGTCGTTTCTTCTTGTAACATTATATCTTCTTCAGTTAGGTCTCTTTTCTCCGTTGCTGTTTTTATTTGTCTATACTATAGGACTTCCTCTTCTCCTCCTACTATTTGGCTTCCACTTTCAAGCTCTTAGCGGTATTGTTGTCTCATACATTCTCTCCTTCAGATTCATTAGGTCTCTAATTCGTTCATTTCTCACTCTGTCCATTAGTGTTAATCTGTAGCTGCTTCTCCAAAACATCATTTCCATTGCATTTATTATGTTTTCCATTTTGTATTTGTCACCCACGTCTTTAAGCCATACAGAGAGTAGCTTTCCACCATTGATTTGTTTTTTTTTGTTTTGCTTGTATAATATCGTCGTTCCATATAATCCTGTGTAATTGTAGGGTTACTGTCTTTCCTTTCTTTATTTTATTTATTACATCCATTTCATCTGATTCTGTATTTGTTAAAGTTACCCACAAGTATCTACATTTATTTGTTTGTTGATGGAGTTGTTATATATCTCCAGGTCTTCTGCACTGTTTCCAATGACCATGCACCCTGCTCTCAAATTTTTCTTCAAGATTTTTCATCATTAAGATGATGTAGTCTTTCTTTGTCTTCTGTAAAAATT
This sequence comes from Diabrotica virgifera virgifera, assembly GCF_917563875.1. Taxonomy (NCBI): domain Eukaryota; kingdom Metazoa; phylum Arthropoda; class Insecta; order Coleoptera; family Chrysomelidae; genus Diabrotica; species Diabrotica virgifera. The sequence continues at coordinate 3,144,868 of NC_065444.1, read as the reverse complement.
ATTTTATCATCGGCAAACAAATTGGTATGGATATAATGTAGTTGTCGTCAATTGTCATATGTCCACATTTCTTGTTCCAGCTTTTTAGTGTTTCATCTATATAAAGTTTAAATAAGGTGGATGAGAGGCAGCTTCCATGTTGAAGTCCTTTATCGACTAAACGTTTTAGTCCCCTCTTTAACGGTAAAATATTGCAAAACCTCTAAATTTTAAAGAACCGCTTAGATTGACATGAAATTTGGCATAACATAGCTAACAAGTCAAAGAAAAAAAGTGATATTGTGCCGATATGTGCTTTTGCCCTGGGGGTGGTTTTCACCTCCTCTTGGGGGTGAAAAAATATTCGTCCAAAGAAAGTCAGGAAATGGATAAACTGGCTAATTTTAAGTAAATTTTGTTCTATAGAGTTTTTTCACTAAGTCAATATTTTTCGAGTTATTTTGCAGTGAATATGTTCATTTTTTCAACAAAATAAACACGCTTTTAGACGGTTTTTCGCAAATAACTCAAATAGTAAGTATTTGTCGAAAAAACATTCTTAGCAAAAATATAGCATGTAAAATTTAAAAAAAAAATGGTGTATATATCACGTCTCTACACCTAGTAGAAGCAGAGTTATAGCTAATGAAAAATAGGTTCATATTCGTCAAATTCCAAATAGAATACTTTAACGTGAAATTAACCAAAAATGAAGCACATTTCGGGGAAAACTCATTACAATTTATTTAAAGTGTTTAAAAAAAGCTTCATTTTTGTTTTATAAAAAAAAATTCTAGCATCAAAATTAAACAAGTTACGCTCAAAATAAAGTTAGTCCCTTTTGGTTTTGGTAAAAAAATCGAGAAAATCACCCCCTAATTAGTATCTTAAATGAACTTAATCGTTACGACTTCCACAAGTCTCTTGACTCGTGTATATATTGTTTATATGGTCTGTATGTTTCATCGGTTCAAAGTCCTTATTATTGAAAGGGCTGTAGTTAAAAGGGGTTGAACGAGTCACTGATCACGAATGTATGCAAAGTTAGAAACACCAAATCTCAATCAATTTTTGTCTAACAGAAAAACAAAAAAATACATGGTATTCAGAAAAGCAAATCTGACTTTTTTTGTTTTTCGAGATTTTTGGTATTTTTAAGTTATTTTGAGAAAAAGCATATTTTTCAAAATTTAAATTTTTAAAAATTTTACTTTGAAACCAAATTTTTTCAGAAATAAGCACTTTAAATCGATGAAACTTACAGATCATTTAAACACAACATAAGTAAAATAATTTGTGGAGCGGTAACGATTAATTTCATTTAAGTTGCTAATTAGGGGGTGGTCTTCCCGATTTTTTTTTTGCAAAAACAAAAGGGACCAACTTTATTTTGAGCGTAACTTGCTTAAATTTAATGCTAGAAACTTTTTGTAAAAACAGAAATAAAGCTTTTTTTAAACATTTAAAAAGTTATAATGGTTGTTCTGAAGCTATTTTCTTGTGGGTATATTTAAAATATATTATATTTAAAAAAGTTATAATGGGTTTTTCCCAAAAAGTGCTTAAATTTTTGGATATTTCACGTCGAAATATTCTATTTGAAACTTGGTGAATATGAATCTATTTTTCATTGGCTATAACTCTGGTTCTACGAGATCCAGAGACCTAACGCGTACACCATTTTTTTACTTTTTTATAGGCTATATTTTTTCTAAGAACGTTTTTTTCCACAAAATACTTACTTTTTGAGTTATTTGCGAAAAACCGTCTAAAAATGTGGTTATTTTGTTGAAAAATGAACATATTCACTCGCAAATAACTCGAAAAGTGTTGACTTGGCGAAAAAGCTCTATGGAACAAGAGTTACTTAAAATTAGTCAATTTACCTATTTCCTGACTTATTTTGGACATATATTCTTTTACCCCCAAGAGGGGGTGAAAATCACCCCCAGGGCAAAAGCACACATCGGCACAATATCACTTTTTTTCTTTGACATGTAAGCTATACGTATGCCAAATTTCGTGTCAATCCAAGCGGTTCTTTAAAATTTAGAGCAAAAACCGTGAAAGAATGGACTATAGTTTTGTTCGACTTTATTTCTACATTCATTGTCTCCGTAAAGTGATTTGACTGCATTTTAGGTGTTATCTACTTCGTGATTTTCCATTGCTTTCCTCAGGTTGTTGACTGGGTTACCACAGGCCTTTCGGAGGTTTAAGAATACAATTCAGCGTTGTATTCTTCTCATCATAAAAAGATGGGACGTGCATACTTTTGTAAAATGTTTGAGATTGATTTGATTTACTTTACTGCAGTTTTATTTTTTATAGTCTTATTTTCTAAACGTTCATTTCTAGAGCTCTCAGGTTAAGTCGGCATAAAGCAATTACATAAAAAATTTAGCACATATATTGCATATAACATAACACTTTGGTATAATCATTTTATTCAAATATATACATGACTATGCCATATACCCCGTTTTATCTGTGAATATGCGATCTATCTCTCTTACCCTCACCAGCTATTTTTTGACTGTTCTTTCCTGTTCCTTCCAGAATTTTAACATTCATATATCAATCCATTCATGTTCTTTTATCTATTCTTCTTACTCAACTCATCCATCTAAGCTTTCTCATTGTTCTAAAAGAAATTAATTGCTCTGCTTTACTAACTGTCTATTGTTTCTATTTATTCTTTCGTTGTTATTCATTAGACCCTAGCTATAGCATTTTTAAGATCATTTCATAGAACATGGGGGGTAGGGTGTGAGGATATGTTTGGTGTCATTCGATAAATTTTTTAAAAATGTTGGACACGTGTTTTTCAGTTTTTCATTTAAAAGTGTACTTCTCGAAATACAGTATGCGGCAAAATAAACAGTACTGAAATTAATATTGAAATGTTTATCATTATTTATATAGCTATAACACATGATATAGTCTTGCAAACATCATTCACGACGACGCTCGTTCCCTATAAAACAGATGTTTAAGATGCCCTCTGGCCAGTGACGGATCTACGGGGAGGGAAAATGAGGAAATTCTCACCCTAACAAGGTCCAACATTAAAGAAAAAAAAATTGTTCAAACATAAAAATATATTAGCTCACATGAAATCGAAACCACAGAAAGACAAATTCAACCGAATAAACATGCTAGTTAGGAAAATTCAGGGAACTAAATGCCTATAAGTTATTATTTATGTCTTTTATGTAATCTAAGTCTATCTTTTTATGTCTTTTGGTTGGTTTTTCATTGGAAGTTCCCAGCTAAGGCAAATTTTCCCTCCCAAGGCAATTTTCTAGATCCGCCACTGCCTCTGGCACGGAAAAAATCTTTAATTCTAGTCCTCAATTCCGAAATGGCAGACGGTGACTCCTTCAGCATTCGCCATATGTACGCACCTGGTGGCGTTAGTTCTGGTTGAAACCACTCAATAGGTTTCGGCACATGACACATACAAATTTGAGGCATACGAATTTCAGTACTGTTTATTTTGTCGCATACCGTATTATACCGTTGTCATAATTTTCCTAGGTTATAACTTAAGGATAAATCTTTTTTTTTTCGATTATAGCGCCATCTCTCAATAATTCCAAAAAAAATGTCTCGAATAAAAGTTACCTATTTTTACATAAGGAATCTAAATCTGCACTAAAAATTAGGGTTTCTGTTTAAGATTTCAAAGTTTTAAAGGTGCCCCTACCCTACCTCCAGGGGATGGAGTGTGGAATCGTGTTTGATGTCATTCGATATATTTTTGAAAATATATTTTTCAGTTTTTCGGTCCAATGTTCATTTCGCGAAGTATTCGACCGCCCCGCTATTCTTGATACACCCCACAAACCATACATACTCATAGACGTTTCACGTAAATTGTCAAGGTCAAGACAGCAAATTAGTTACCATTCCAATCCAGAGATGTCGCTGTCAGTCAATCCTCTTGTCATATTTAACAACTGACAGTTGACAATTAAATTAATATTTGTTATTTACTTTTAATTTTACAGTTTGTGGCTTAATTATTTTATTATAGTGGTGTTACGTTTTTAATTAGATTTAATCGCAATTTTAATCAATTGTATTAACCTCCTCTCCGTTTTTATGAGTAGAATTTTTAGTTTACATTGATCATCCCGTGTTGTGTTTCTCCACATTTAAAAAAACAATATAATAGATCCTGAAACAGTTTATTCCAATAGACAAGTGTGTCATCAACATTTCGGACCTATATATTTTTGGAAGTTTGTAAAAGATTATAAGGTAATATTTATCTAAACAATCATCCTACAAGATTCTTTCAAAAAATTTCATTCAACTCAATATTACACATCAGTGCTTTCACGTGACACATGGCAGTAGTGTTTAGCATTTTGAAAACAAATTTTTGAATAAAACATTGAATTGTCTTTCTGTTTTAATTTCCTGCGAAATTTCATAAAAAATCCCGCAAAATTTATAATTTGAAATTCCAACCTAACTAAAATTTGTCAATTTAGTTCCCATTCCAATCAAGAGATGGCGTTAATTCGATCCGAAAGATTAACATGGTCGTGAAACGTCTATGAGTATGTATGATTTGTGATACACCCTATATATCATTTTAAGGAAGGTTCATATATTTTAGGTAACAAGAATGAAGCTTTGGTATTTCATTGCTATCTTGGTAATAATTCAAAAGAGTACTGTGGATTCTGCAAGTCTATCCATCCAAACTCCGGAAGAGGGTTCTGGTTCTGGTGACGGTGAATACGACGATGACGAAGATTATAATGGTAACAAAGATGAGATTACTATTGACGACGAAGACTATGATGGTACCATTAAACCCTGTGGCGGACCGAACTGTGGAGGAGAAATATCCAAAAACATTACAAACAGGTTCAGTGAAGATAACCATTATGGTAACAAAGATATAGTCACGATTGACGACGAAGACCATAATAGTACACCATCCTTCCAAACTCTAGAAGATGGTTCTGGTTCTGGTGACTATGGTTCTGGTTCTGATGACGACGGATATGACGATGACGAAGATTATTATGGTAACCATGGTAACCATGATGGTACTATTAAACCCTGTGGTACATCAAACTGTGGAGGAGAAATGTCCAAAAACATAACAAGCAGATTCGGAGAAGAAACATTTAATGAATATATTATTGAAATAGATATTAAAAATACAACTGAGCATACGATAATCTCCAATGTAGATAAGATTGGCTTTTCAGGAAGAAATCCAGTTCATTTGAGCATGTTCAGCAGATGGAGAAAGCTGCCAATAGAAAAATCAGAACTAAATATAGATATCATCAAACTAATTCAAAATAGTAACAGAAAATGTACTGTGTATACTTCGGTTGACAGTGTGAATTTTGTAATATACTGTTAATTACTATAGATGTTATGTTGTTTTTTTGTCTTTTATTTCATTTATAGAACATTATTACATGTAAGTGATTGAGACGATGAAACCAGGAAATATTATTGAGAGTAATATTAAGCGATTTGTATATCTTTCTAAGTGGAGTTGAAGCCTGGACAATTGCGGACGCAACTAAATAAAGACTTGCCAGCTTTGAGATATGGTGTTACCGAAGAATGTGGAAAATATCATGGACATAACATGTAACAAACGAGTATACATGAAGAAAAGAAAAATGAGCTACTTTGTAACATATTAAGAAATTAAAAATATGAGTTGCATTTGGTTATACAAGAAAGAGTGGAAGGAAAAACAGGAGCGGAGAGACGACGCACATCCTGGTTGAAAATTTTAGAGCAGTAGAATGGAAATACCACAACACAACACTTCAGAACCGCTGCCTACAGACAGAGTAAAATGAGCCATGATGATCGTCAATGTCCTTAAAGGATGGGGCACATGAAGAAGAAGAAGATTAATCAACGATTTTTAGAGGTAATGTCCGGTAACTAATATATTGTTCTCCTGGCAGCCTCGTTTCACTTAGACCAAGGACATCCCACTTGATCCTAGTTAGTTCTTCCTCCAGTTCTTCCATTGTTTCAGCTGACTTGAGGGTCCCGGCATTGAAACTAGCAATATAAATAGGTTGTTTTCGGTGTTTTAATGAGTTTTTGCCTCTCCCAGATTCCATGGGCTGACCTCCTTAGAGGCGTGGGATTAAGAACCCACCTGGGAACAAGTTCCTCTTGTTTTAAGACTCGTTTGGGGTGAGTTAGCCATGCTAGCAAGACGGGTTGGCGAGTGTGGGGGAGATATAGGGAAGGAATTTGGGGTTTAGGAGGAAGGTTTTAGAGGAGGAAAAACCGGGAGCTCGCGTGGGCAGGGACGCTAAATCCCTAAAGTAAGTCTACCCTCTATCGGGATCATAGAGGGGTACCTACTTGCTACCGCTGAGTAGGACACGTGATACAGCAAAACAACGACAGGTGGACGAGAAACATTGTACATTGGAGACCACACAAACACAGTCGTAGTAGAGGAACACCACAAAAAACGATGGCTAGACGACATCAAAGCCAAAGTTGGGAGAAACTGGCACGAAATAGCACAAAACAGAGAAGAGTGGAGTGGATAGGGAGGCCGTTGTCCAGGAGTGGATGCAAACAGGCTGAAGAAGAAGAGAGAAGAACTACTATATTTTGTGGAAAGTAAATTATAATATAGCCGGAGAATAATAATTAATTTTCTTATGCTTGCTTATCACTAAAATACATTTTAATGTGTACTAATATAACAAAACATTTTGCTTTTCACTTTCACAGAACTAACCAGCTCATTAAATTGACGTCTTAAGAGGGGTGTGGATGTGAAATGTGTAATGGATGTAGGATTACCAGGTCTACTGATTTTTCAGTATTGATTTTAACTCAAATCTACTTATCTACTGAAAAACTGTATCAATCTACTGAAAAGTATCTTTTATCTTTTATGACTTTTTCGAAATATTAATTGTTTAATAGAATTGGTAATTCATGACTGGACAGTAAAAATGATAATCTCGCATTGAATGAAAAAGTAAGTAATACAATATTTATTTCATTTTTTAATTTCGGGTCATTACATCCAGTTAGGTACCTTAGATAGGCCTGGATCGCGCGTACCAAAAAAAAGTTTATTAATAGCAAGCTGAAAATTTGTTAATAGCTTCATGGTGTCTAGTCGGACAAATTTTGATGTACGGGAACACTGGAACAGGAGAACTTTTAATTGTGGAACGTGTCATCCTGACAAGTTTATGATTGTGAAAACTGCCAGGTTGTTTTAAGTTTATTCAATAGCAAACTTTATAAAATATATGAAAAAATTTTTGCCAGACAGATATGTTGGACATTTTAGTTAGTCCGACACAGGGCCCCCGCTACCATATGTGCAAAGTGTGCAATGCACACGAGCGCCACCCTTTAGGGGCGCCAAAAACCAGGGTCAAAAATTGCAAAAAATTTGCAAAAAAAAAACAAACAAAAATAATTTTAAAATAAAAATTGAGAAATTAAATAGGATTAGGTATAAATACACACGAAATGTTATTAATATATCATCCAGTTACTGCTGATTCCTATTTGCGAGAACATGTCAGAAGTCAGGCAATAGTTTCTTGATTTTTTCTGTTCAAACATGAATAATGCCTGGAACAATATAAAAGCGATGCATTTCCAGAGGAGTTTTTAAACCGGTTAGTTCACTGGACCATGCAACAAGTGCATAAAAACAAGTAATTAAGTAATCCAACCAATAATTTCAAGAAATTCGTGTTCAAGCGAAAGAAGTAGAAAAATTTAAAACAAAACTGTTTGATTATCAACTATAAACACCGGGATGATACTCCCTCATGATCCAAAAACCGTCATTAAAATTAGTTTTTTCTTAACAGTTACAGATCAAACTTTAAGCTTTCTAAAAAACCAATTTTGACTTATGTAGGTATTTACATATGCTAATATTTTCGGATTTTTTGGCGACATATACAAATTAAGTGACAGAGATCTTTTAAAACATTGTTAAAGTTGTTTTCATTACCTGATGATATGATACTGACTCCTTAAGAGTGTAGGCGCAAAATTTCGTGCCAATGTTTTTTAAATACATACATTCATTTTTTTCAAATTCTCAGAAAAATAAGTATTTTTGAAAAATTTAAACGCAGAATGAAAGATTACTTAATTACTGAGGGCCGAAAGTCCTTAAAAACTTCTATGTTTATTTTAATAAGTTACAGGAGTGACAAAAAAGAGAAGATTGAGTGTGGTTTTTAATTTCAAATATCTAATTCAAAAGAAACTTTTTGTTTATTCTGACTTAGTTTATTCTTTCGGCCTTCGGTAATAATGTAAATTCTGCGTTTAACTTTTCAAAAAAACTTATTAGTTTTTTCAGGATTCGACAAAAATGAATGCTAGATAAAAGGCATTATATTTAATTTTGATTCAGAGATCATTATTATCTTTCTATGGACCATTTCGAACTCTTTTGTTCTCATCAGGAAAGCAACTGTAATGATGCTCTACAGCAACAGTTGCTTTCCTGATGAGAACAAAAGAGTTGGACGAAATGGTCCATAGAAAGATGGTAATGATCTCTGAATCGAAATTAAATATAATGCCTTTTATCTACCCACCGTTTTTACTCACGTATCGAGTACTAGGAAGCAGATTTGTTGATCTTTACCTCGGTGAATTGATATGTTGTGGAGTGCAACTATGTAGACTCCCCATGTCTTTACATTCATCACCCTTTTCCTTGCAATTTTTAGAAGGATGGGAATAGGTATAAGAGAGAATCTGTTTCCGAACTAAGAAATCCAAAGATTTTATTATTTTTAAACATTTATTTGTTTGAAAATGGAGTCTTTTGCGTTTCGACATTTTGTTAAAAATGAATGCATTTAAAAATCATAGTCTCGAAATTTTTCGCCTAAGCTCTTTAGTATTTTACAATATATTATATTTGAAAACAATTTAATCTCCAACCTTCTAAATGTAACCATTTCACTAATAGACCCGGGCGGATCTGTAAAAATATTAGTACATTTGGACGTTAAGAGGTGACTCAAATTTTTTTGCAGAAATTGCTTGAAAATAAATCAATAATAATATTTGAGTTATCCTCCCTCTCAAAAAGGTCCGGAACATTGTTTAACTAATCAAAATGTCAAAAAATTAAGGAAAAATTCGATTTATTTCTTCGTTTTTTGATTATAACTTTAAAAGTATTCATTTCCAAGAAAACTTGTGCTGACATAAAAGTTGCGTAATTAAATTTCCTACAATATAGAATTGGTTAAAAATTCAAAAATTAGTCACCCTTGTTGTAAAATAGCAATAATTACGAAACAACCATACAAAAACAAGTATTAGCATTTTACGTTTTTCAACCATTTATGCTACACTTAGGGACCTTCATATTTCAACCAGAAAACCTTCATGATACAGTAAAACAATACTGTAAATTTCATTAAGATAGGTTCAATAGATTTTGCAAAATAAATTTTGAAATCCAGCTTTCACAAAAATAATTCATTTTTTCAGAATGTTACAGAACTGAAAGTAAAGCAGATAGCAAGTTGAAATTTTTTCTGCTTATAGAAGTGTACTGTACCTTTTATTTTCAATTTTGAAAAATTAAAATCGATTAACACCACAGCGTCAGGATTTTTTTTAAATAAACATTAATTATTGGTGCTACGCGCAGGACAGCGGATAGTTTGCTCTGATTGGGCATTCCAATGACCTTTGATAATGATTGATACATTTTAATTTTTATTACATTTCGATATAAATAAATAAATTTGTTTATTGCAAAATAAAAACACATACTTTATCCTTTGAAATAACACTTTTATTAGCAAAAACTTTCTTTGTTCATATATTTTGACTAAGAGAATAAAAGTTTATTATTTTTAAACATATGCAATTGTTTAAACAATATTTCACAAACAATAATAAAATTAGTTTGATTTCTGTGGAATTAAAATATTAAAATAAAACAAAATATAGAGTAAGAAAATAATATATTAGATAAAGATTGGAAGAAATTTTGGTGGAAATAAACTTGTGTGAATCGAACACCGCTGTCCTGCGCGTAGCTCCAAAAATTAATGTTTATTTAAAAAATTTCCTGACGCCGTTGTAATTAATCGATTTTAATTTTGAAAATTGCAAATGAAAGGTACGGTACACTTCTATAAGCAAAAAAATTTTCAACTTGCTATCTGCTTTATTTTCAGTCCTGTAACATTTTGAAAAAATGAATTTTTTTTGCGAAAGCTGGATTGCAAAATATTTATTTTGCAAAATCTATTAAACCGATCTTAATGAAATTTACAGTATTGTTTTATTGTATCATAAAGTTTTTCTGAGTAAAATATGAAGGTCCTAAGTGCAGCATAAATTGTTGAAAAACGTAAAATGCGAATACTTGTTTTTGTATGGTTTTTTTTGCAATTATTGCTATTTTGCAACAAGGGTGACTATTTTTTAAATTTTTAACCAATTCTATATTATAGTAAATTTAATTACGCAACTTTTATGTCAGTACAACTTTTCTCGGAAATGAATATTTTTAAAGTTATAATCAAGAAACCAAGAAAAAAATCGAATTTTTCCTTCATTTTTTTGACATTTTGATTATTTAAACAATGTTCCGGACCTTTTTAAGAGGGAGGATAACTCAAATATTATTATTTGATTTATTTTCAAGCAATTTCTGCAAAAAAATTTGATTCACCTCTCAACGTCCATCTCAAAACAGATCCGCCCTGGACTATAAGAATTCTTTTGACATTGTCTGTATCTGTAGCTTCTGGCAAGCGATGTTTTTCAAAGTATAATCATTAAAAATTATTTAAGATCGACAATGTTTCAAGAAAGTTTGTCTGGGCTAGCCATATTAGCAATTGAACAAGAAATTTTTTATGGTAAAAATATTAGCTACGAAATTAATGAATTTTCAACAGCAAAGTCTCGGAAAGTATCGCTACTACAGTAGTTATTTTTTAGCTATCGTTTTGATTTTATGAGGAAGTTAGCTAGGTATTTTTTATCAGAAGTATCTGCATATTTTTTTAAATATCTAAGTATATATAGAAAGTCTACTTATACAGTGCTAGTCAAAAGTCCGTACCCCCCTCGTATCTTTTGAACGGTTATACCTATAATAGTAAAATTTGAAGGGAGGAAATAAGCAGACGTAAGCTTCTTAACTAGTCATGACAGGTGACGTAATAGTGACAGATGACTTTACAGCGCCACTGTGACAGATAATTTTAAATGAGACCTTATGGCAAGTAATACCTCGTTTGAAAGGTATTGAAAATACCTATTCAGTCATACTAATTTTGTTTGAGTTTAAGCTAATTTTGATGAATAAATGAAATAATATAAGATTGTAGTTTTGCATTTAATTAATAAAAAATCAAAATTCCGCCTATGATTACTTGTCAAAAAGGTTGACGTTGACGTAGAAACTACTAGAGAATTGAAAAACTTCAACTTTTTTGACAAAAAATCCATAGGCGGACATTTGAATTTTTATTGATTAAATGCGAAACTACAATATTATATTGATTTAATTGATCCACCAAAATCAAAATCAACTTAAGCCCAAAAAAATTAGTATGACTGAATAGGTATTTTGAATACCTTTCAAACGATGTATCACTTGCCATAAGGTCCCATTTAAAATTATCGGTCACAGTGGCTCTGTAACGTCATCTGTCACTATTACGTCACCTGTCATGACTAGTTAAGAAGCTTACGTCCGTTTATTTCCCCCCTCCAAATTTCACTATTATAGGTATAACCGTTCAAAAAATAAGAGGGGGGGGTACGGACTTTTGACTAGCACTGTATTATGTAGGTAGACATTACGCAATATTTCTGTTCCTAAAAAAGTCTACTAATGTGATTTGTAGTTTTCGTTTATTTTCTAGTATTTATAAACAACGCAAACATGTCCGTACCCCATTTGTTTAGTAAATGCTTTAAAATGGGTGTGAACAAGAATTTATTTTGTTATGATTTTATTCTGTTTGTTTCATTTTGATATTTTATTCTACAAATAATTATGACTTATATTCAAAAAAAATAAATAAAAAATCATGAACCAAAATGCATTAAGGGGCGCCAAAATCCTTTTTTGCACACAGGCGCCAACAGCCCTTACGAGGGCCCTGGTCCGACACGTATAACATGACATGTCAAATGACAGAAGTTATGTTGGCGATAAATAGGAGTCGGATTTTTGCATGAGAGTTTAATGAAAGCGTAACAAATCAATTGGAAGTTCTGTCCGACAAAATACATGGGACGTTTTCGCAGTATGACGTTCGAAACCTGTAACCTGTTCCATAATTAAAACTTCCCCTGTTCCAGTGTTCTTTTACATCAAAGTTTGTCCGACTAGACACCGTTAAGCTATTAATAAACTTTTTTTGTTGTACGCGGAATCTAGGCCTATTATCGAAAAATAAATATCAAAAGATTTTTTAAAATACACTAAGTTGTTTAAATAAAAACGAATTATACAATAAGTACACTCTTCTAAAACGATGAATTATCTTTTTAGGTAAGGCCGGCTTCCCTTTTTTCAAGGTTCAAATAACAAGAAAAATCGATAAGAATACTTTTAAGTAAACATTGCATGGAAGGCCAAATGCGAATACACAGAACTGTTTCTTTCTAGTTTGGAAATTTCTATTTTATTACCTAGCTTAATCTCCAAATAGATTAATTTTGTGAAATAAACTTATTTAACTAGTGACAGTTTATGTGAATGGAAGGTTCTGGTAAGTCTTTGTTTTTACACACCTTTTTTTGAACTGGTTTGTCCTTTTTTTAGGACAATGTGTGGTTTTTGTTTTTAATGGATGAAAACTACCCTCTTCTACCTAAAATAAAAAATTGCAGATTTATGCTAAATTTTAATCACGTTTAAGTATGTTAAATAAAGTCTTATTTATAATATATAATTAGTTTGCAACCCTTAAAAAACTACCCTTTAATCATCTAATAATGCATCTAATAATGCATAAATAAAAACTTGCGTGCATTAAGTTCCCTTAATTTTCCTAAATAGTGGTTTTATTGGGTTAATTTGTTTGTATGTGGTTTAAGTTTCATCTCAACTAATATATTTTTATGTTTTAACAATTTTTTCTTTAATTTTGGACTTTGTTAGGGGGAGAAATAATCCTTCTCCCTTCCCGTAGATCCGCTACTGATTGAAATTAATTTAATTTCCACAGTTTAATTTAGCAACGGTTACATATTTTCAACTCTTATAAACTACCCCTAGATTGAAATTTTAAATGCATTTATTCATTCATGAAAAACCACCCTTCATAGAGTAGCTAATGCAGGGGTCACCAATTAGGGCACCGCGGTCTGCATCCGGACCGTGAGCTAGTTTTGTGCGGACCGTCAATAAATTCAGAATATACCTAGTGTTTGGCAATTTTGAAAATTTTTGGCCATGAAATTGTGTACTATGTTTGGCTAAACTTATGTGTGCGAATCCGCTTTATCAAGAATGAACTTTATTAAAACTCAGTAGTATCTTAACAGATCAATATCTCAACTCCCTAATGAGACTCAGTTGCACTAAACTCACTCCAAACTTCAGACAGGTTGTACCTAAAAAAATGTCATTTTTCTCTCTGATAATTTAATTTTGTAAAAATGTTTCCCCCTTATTGTTATACTTACTAATCATTAATTTTGAAATTAAGTAAGCTGTAATATAAAATTGTCATGTGAATTTTTTTATATTCATTTCCTCTCTACTATATGTTAAGTAGGAGTACTTTTCAGATGTCAATTTAATTAAAATAATTTTCAGATTTAATAAGTTTGCAACAAACACCTTGCATTGAAACTAATGTAGAAAAGATAACATGTTAATTAGCATTTTGTACTATGATTATTTATTTTAAATTCCTCAGTTTCATTTCTACAAAATTGAAGATGTCTAAAAACTTCATTAGCATTGAAAATATAATTTCCTAATTTTTAAAATATTCTCAGTAACAATTTACGACACTGCTGTTTTCAAAAGATACTGATAATAACATCAAAACAATACACAATGAATTTATATTTTATTTATTGTACCAGGAAAACTTACAGAAAAGTATGCAGTAACCAAAAAACAATCAAATAGTATTAGTTTTCCTTTCCAAATTAGTCCATGTGTGAGGCCACTTTCGTATAAAAAATGTTTCTGACTCGATTTCTTGCAAAAATGTCCCCTTTAAACAAATCGGAAGGGTGCCGGGTGAAACAATTTTTTAAGCAAATTCAAAATTACTTGTTTGCCTCGGAAAAATGTATTTTTAGGTTTCTTGGGTAATTATAAATAATAAAGGCCTATTGTCATATTTCTGAAAAGTTGATATTTTTCGAGTTATAAGCGATTTAAAATCTGAAAAATGCGAAAATATGCATTTGCGATGCTTGAAAACGCAAAAATTTCGCCCGGCACCCTTCTGATTTGTTGATAGGGGATATTTTTTAACAAGAATCCACAAAGAAACCGAATCAGAACAGTCAGACACAGGCAGCATAAATCCGGACCCCGGAAGTGTCATAGGTTTTCGAAACGGACCCTCAGGGAAACTAATTGGTGACCCCTGACCTATAAAAATTGTTTCCTATAATTTCAAATTGAACAATGTTGTTAGTACAATCATTCAAAATCTCCTGATTTTTAATAATATTATTCCTCAAATATTTCGTTCTTTCAACCCCTAAAAAAATCCCCTTTCTTATAAAATATGGTAGAAAAAAAATTTAATCTACTACAGTAGATAAAATTCAAAAATGTATATTTTGTGTACCTATCATTATTAAAAACCAAATAGAGACGTATTTATTTCGACGTCTTTTTCTTGATGTGTGACGAATGTTGGCGATCATCATCGCCAGCAGAGCGAAAAAGCTGCGCAGATGTGTTGAACCAGGCTCTGAGATTTTTCAACCAGTATGTCCTTCTTCTTCCTGGGCCCCGCTTTTTTCTTGAAGGATGGCTTGTTGCAAAGCTTTTACCCTTAATTTTACCTTGCATTATGAACCTTAATATCTCATATTTCGCACCTCTGATAATGTGGCCTAAATATTCCGGCTTTCTTGTTTTTATGTTCTTTATCATCTCGCACCTCTCTTATTTAGCATCTCTGCATTTGTAACTCGTTGGATCCGTGCTATTTTCAAAATCCTTATATAGTACCAGATCTCAAATGCTTCCAACTTTATATTGTCTACTTTCCATTCCATACAACAAAGTCAAGAACACGTATCATCTTAAGGCTCTTTTCCTCAGCTCCAGAGGAATGTCTCGATTAACAAACATGTTTTCATTTTTATAAATGCTTGTCTTGCAATTTCAATGCGTGTCCTGATTTCTCTACCCTGGTCATTGTTTTCATTTACCCAGGTTTCCAGATATTTGTAGTTATTCACTCTTTCTACTTGTTTTCACTCGATATCTAGCCTTCGCTGTGCAGATTGAATAACAATGGAGACAACACGCAACCCTGTCTAACACCTCTTCTGATTTCTGTCGTTTCTGTTTCGACATTTTCGATTTTAATCATTTATTACAGTCGAGATATTATTTCGACTATCCACATTCTTTTCTTTTAAATGTTCTATGAGTTTCTGATGTCGTACTCTATCAAAAGCCTTTTGATAATCGATAAAGCAGACATAGAGATCCTGGTTCATATCTAGTCGTCTTTCATTTGCATTTGAAATGCATTTGAAGAATTTAAATTAATGGATCTGGTAATGGGATTACGATTACTTGAATTATGTAGTTAGAGACACAACATACTCTACCAGACTACCAGAGTTTGTTTTTGTTAGTTTTAAGAGATCTAGCGTTATACTAAAGAAGCTTAAGATTTCGATTAAAAGTCTTTTTATCGATTTATTATATTTATTTATTTTAATAAATATTGGCGATATCATTTTAAAGCCTTCTACTTTAAAATGTATAATATACGTCTGAATTGCCAATATAAATGAGTCAGATTAAATAAATTATTAAAAGAATTTTTTTTACCTAGCAACATTTTTGTTTATTTTAGTAGTATTTTGTATTTTGACAACGAAACCCGATTTGGGCTTCGAAACGTTAATAAAATTATTTTTTCAATTTAATTGTGGCTTATTTCCCATCTAAATAGTTAATTATAAAAATGCCACAAGGAAATTGCTTCAGAACAACTTTATAGATATTAGGTCTGGATCCCGCGTATGAAAAAAAAGTTGATTAATAGCAAGCTGAAAATTTGTTAATAGCTTATGGGTGTCTAGTCGGACAAACTTTGATATATGGGAACACTTGAACAGGAGAAGTTTTTATTGTGGAACAGGTTAAAAATTTGGAACGGTCACACCACGAAAACGGCACATTTATTTTGTCCGACCGAACAGACTTAAACTCTTCGAACAGATATTAAACTCTCATGCAAAAATCAGACTGCTATTTATCACCAAATGGGCGTTTTAATGAGTGGAACATGTAGAATATGTAAAATGACAGGAATTATGACAGGTGATAAATAGCAGTCTGATTTTTGTGTGAGAGTTTAATCTCTGTTCGGAGAGTATAAGTCTGTTCTGTCGGACAAAATAAATGTGCCGTTGCCGTGGTGTGACCGTTCCAAATTTTTAACCTGTTCCACAATTAAAACTGCCCCTGTTCCATTGTTCCCATATATCAAAGTTTATCCGACTAGACACCATTAAGCTATTAACAAATTTTCAGCTTGCTATTAATCAACTTTTTTTTCATACGCGGGATCCAGACCTATATACTTTCAGACTCTATTCCTTCAAAATTTACTTGATAATAAAATCAAAAAACAAAAAAAAACAAGATAATTATACCACTTTTATTATGAATCTAAATTTTATTTTTATATGTACTTGGTTTATAGATACATATACTGCAGTCACTGAAGGTTTTCAGCTCCGATTTCGTTTAACCTCCATCGATTTTCATGAAAATTGGTCAGTAATTAGAGGATACCTCATGGAACAAAGGTGACATGATGCCAACTTGCGCTTTTACCCTGGGGGTGGATGCCACCCCTTCTCGGGGGTGAAAATTATTTTATTAAAAATAATACCATGTCATTAAAGGGACAAATTGTAAGCAATATTTGTTATATAAAGTTAAAATAAATCAACACTTTTTGAGTTATTAACCCGGGAGTAGTCGCGCTCACTTCTGTAACGTGAATAGTCGCGTGTTAGATTATATCTCACAATATGAATTTAAATACGAATTTACAACAAATTTTTATTTTATAGTATTTTTATTTACTTGTTATGTTAGAAATATCATTTCTAACAATTATTAAAGCTAATTGGCACTTCCCAAAGCTATAAATTCCACAAAAAGAAGAATAAAAACAAATTAAAAAAAATAAAAAAAAATCCTACTCATTACTACACCCTTCCTCGAGGCACTTTTTTAAAAATTGCATCAAATTATCGCGAAAAAGGATAAAATGTAATATTCTATCTAACGGCGCAACTACACGCGGGTTAAAGACCAAAAATTTTATTTTTTCGTAAAAAAAATGCATGTTTTGAATCGGTTTTTCACGTATACATCAAAAACTATAAGCTTTTACAAAAAAGGTATTATTACTGAAATTGAACATAATAAAAAACTGAATATATTCCTACACATAAAGAACTAAACTAATGTTAGTTCAAAGTGAGTTATTGGCAATTGAATGTGTATTTTTTTCGACGAGTACTCAAATCTAAGTATTCAAGCTTAAATAACGGGAAAACGATGCAATGTATAAAATATTCCTGCTAAACATTTGTCAAAGTACTTCAGAATACCTATCAAATGAGCTTCAGAACAAGGTAATAGCGTCAAAATTAAGCAAGTTATAAGACAATAAAAGAACCGTTTCGAATTTTTTAGGAAAAAGTGAAAAATTAAACATACGCCATTTCCACAAGAATTAAAATGTGTTGTAATCCTTACAAGAACTTCTTTATATTAGTATAAGTAATGTTTTTGATAATTTTGACCTGTTTAGAATGCATATTGTTGAAAAAAAGATATAATTTAAAAAAATCATACTTTTTAAAATTATTGTAATTTTCATATTCTCTTGATAATAACTTTAAAAATACTCAATATACGTAAAAAATTATATATAACCAAATTTTAGTTTTTTCTATGCCAAATATTTTACCTGGTATAATATTTCTATAGGGTAAAAAATAACCGAGATAGAAACGATTAAATCTTAAATTTTGCTGTGAGAACCATGCAACCGGGGTCATTTAACCTTTTAATTTTAAAAAAGTAAGGGGTTTAAAAGATTAGCTTCAACGTGCTTAATTAGCATTTGAAATTAACTTTCAAATAGTTTTTAGATAAACCTGATATCGCAAACACGAACGGAGTTATTAAAAAAAAACAATAACATTTTTTGGAAAAATTTTTAAAAGATAAATTTTGAAAAAAATTTGGTGCACAAATTTTAACGCTATCAACATGTTCGGGGGCTCATTTGATAGACATTTTTAAGTACTTTGACAAATGTTCAATAAGTTTATGTTATAAAATGCATCAATTTCCCGTTATTTCAGCTTGAATACTTAGAGTTTTTTACTCACCGAAAAAAATATACATTCAATTACCTGTAACTCACTTTTAGTTAACATTAAAAGGTTTTTCTAGTAAGGGGTTTATTTCGTTTTTTATTAGCTTCAATTTTGATAATTATAACTTTTACTTAGAAACTTACACTTTTTGAGTTATTGATGAAAAATTGGTTAAAAACATGCATTTTTCTCAAGAAAAATTAAAATCTTTGATCTTTAATAACTCAAAAAGTTTTGATTTATTTTAATAATTGTATATAACAAATTTTGCTTGAAATTTGTCCCTCTATCGAATTATTGGGTTATGTTTAATAAAATAATTTTCACCCCTTAGAAGAGGTGGCATCCACCTCCAGGGTAAAAGCACAAGTTGGGACCATGTCACCTTTGTTCCTTGAGATATCCTCTAACCACTCACCAATTTTCATGCAAATCGATGGAGGTTCAACGAAAGCGGAGGTAATAGCTCATATGCACCTTCAGTGACTCCACTAATATATTTTTTTATTTTTTAGATCTGAAATGGAAACGATGATTAAAACAATATATTTCTTTCTACTATTCGTTTTTGTTAATACACAATGGCAGCAGTATTATTATAAATGGAATGGAGATCACTTTGATATTATTGCCTCGGATAAATATGTAAAGAATTATCGAAAGATTCAAGCTCCAAAGTCTTATAGAATAGGACACAATCAACGTGGAGGTAAGTAGAACTTTATACACTGTAGAAACCACTTAGTTTTTGAAGTTATACTTCTTAAGGCACGAGGGTGAAATTTTACATTCCCTGGCGCATGCGCACACCGCAGTATGTTGTTTGTTGCTAAATCATCCAATTTATGTATGTATCAGTGCAACTAAGGTTTAAAAATAATATAAATTAGTGTTTTTAGTAAATATATTTATTATAATTTTTGTGTCTTTGGATTTGTCTTCCTTGGGAGTAAGATAATAAGTATTTTAAACATTTTTATATTTAATACTTCACTTGATCTATTTGTATCGTCGTTTGTAATTACGTCCCAGAAGCCGTAAAAACAAAACCCTGATGGGTTATTGGTAGAGCATTTGACTACTAACGCGTCGGTCCCGGGTTCAAATCCTGACACAGACGATTGTTATCCTTTTTTTATTTTTTTTTTTTTGGTGTTGTTTTAATAAAAAATTATTTTTTGAAGGTGGTAATATCAAAATTAGTATAGTGGTAATATAAAAATAAAATACAAATAAACTATTATAGTATATTGTGCAACAAGTGCAGAAAGGTACTAATTTCTCACGAGTTTAAAAAGTTGCGGTACGAGCGCAAGCGATTGCCGCAATTCAAACGAGTGAGAAATTACCTTTCTGCACGTGTTTCACACTATACTTTTTCTACAAGCACAGTTTTTCCTAAAAATAAAAATCACAATTTCCAAACGACGATTAATTATAATAGGTACCTATGTGATAAATTTTAAACTGTATTTAATTAATACCTACTAATCAATTTAAATTCCTTATACCTAAATAAATTGCACAGAAATCAGTTAAAAAATTAATGCACTGCCTTAATTTGTTTAAATTTAAACAATTATTACACATTATTGACATTTTATTTATGCAGTCACGGATTTACACAAAACCTACTTCATTCGACGTCTCTTGCACAGGTTGCTAAATCCTTATTGGTTATTTGATAATTATAAAATGTTTAATAAGAATAAAATTGTAAAATAAAACAGTTGTAACATCCATAATTTAGTTTATATGCTATAGTTAAATATAATAATTGTCTTATAGGTTATATATTTGTCTAAAGTTTAACCACGGATGTAAACAGAATATAACGTTACTCAGAATGCGGTAGTCCACGGATGTAAACAGAATATAACGTTACTCAGAATGAGGTAGTCAACTGTGCAGAAAAGAACTTTGCGGCACAGATACGTCACTTTGCGGCACAGAAACGTCACTTTTCTGCACACTAATGTCAAATATCTTATACTGTGAGAAAATATCAAGTTTGCTAACATAAAACCGTGCAGAAAAGTGCACTTTGAATAGTGGTTGTAGAAAAAGTATATTTATTTTATTGAAATCATATAATAGAAGTATAACTTCTTACGTGTGTACAAAGTACACACACATCCTTTCTTTTATAACTATGTTTATTTATAATCCACATCATAACAGAATATTAAGAAAATGAAGAGACATCCAATGATCATCATCATCAGCAATGGCGTTACAACTCTTCGTGAGTCTTTGCTGTGTTTACTATTGCCTTCTATGTTTGTTGGTCCTGTGCCACTAATTCCCATTGTCGCACTCCCATTTTCTCTAGATCTTCTTTGACTGCATATTTCCACCTTTTTCTAGGCCGCCCTACAGACCTTCTTCCATCTGGCCTTTCCCAGAACACATTGTTTATAAGGCGTTTGTCGTTACTGCGTATCACATGCCCTGCCCATCTAAGTCTATTAGCCTTTATATCTGACTAGATTTCCCTTTCCGAATAGAGACTTTAACTCGTTATTGTATGTATTTGCACCTCCATTCGTTTGTCACGCTGTCTCTGCAAGTGCGATATATTATTTGAAGGATTTTACGTTCCCACACCAGCAATTTATTTACTTCTCTTTTTGTTAGCGTCCATGTTTTGCTTCCATACGCGACTGCTGGTAGTATTATGGTCTTATATATCTGGGTTTTTGCACCTCGTTAAAGAGGTTTTGACTTCATTAGATGTTGCATTGCAAAGAAAGATCTGTTTCTTGCGATTATTCGCATTTTAACTTATCGCTCTATTTTGTTGTCATTTATGATTGTTGCTCCTAGATATTTAAATTCTTAAACCACTTCGAAGTTATGATCGTTTGAGACGACCATATATTTTGTTTTGTCTTCATTTATTTTTAGACCGATGTTTAATGCAGCTTCTTCAAAGCTCGAGAAAATATCCTTAACTTCCAATGTTGATAGTGCCACTGCGTCGACGTCATCGGCAAAGGCGTGTATGATTTTTGCTCCCCGAGCAGTTATGTCTGGTTTGATTTTTGGATAAATTTTTCGCATGACATCTTCTAAGGCTAGGTTGAACAACTATGGGAACAACAGATCTCCCTGTCAGTCCAGAATTTACGCAGAAAGCATATGATATTTTCCCCTCTATTCTAAGTTGAGCAAAGTACCTACACATATTTGTGTTACCGCATGCGCAGTTAGTTTCTTAGGTACGCCTAGCACGATCATTTCCTTCTATAATGTTGCACGATTAATTTAATCATATGAACCACGATACAACAATGGAATGGAGACCATGGACAGGAAAGAGAGCAAGAGGACGACCCCAGATGAGATGGGGAGACGACATTAAAAAGATCGGAGGAACGCACTGGAAACAGAAAGCACTAAACAGAAGCGAATGGAGGAAACTGGGGGAAGCCTATGTTCAAAACTGGACGAATTAAAGGGCAAAAGAAGAAGAAACCTGTTTGAAATCTATAAAGTGGTGAGACATCCAATGATGTCTCATCTGAATCCACTTTGGTTTAGTTTTGAAACAGATCTTCCAGGGTCAGGTTCTATCCAGTCTCCTTGTAGCAGGACCATTGCTGAATGGTTCCCTTACTAACTCATTTTCGTGGTGAATGGTACGTTCATTTTGTGACTACATGGCTCGATGGATTTCTTCTCTCTGAAAATTGTAGTGTAGTAAGTTGTAGTGAAGTGTTTGATTACTTACTTACCATGGTACATCCACTATTGATCTTAGCACTTTAAACTAAAATCTTCGGATGATATTCAGCGACGTTGATTTTTCACAGCTCCATAGGTGTAGTTCCTAGTGCCAGATAGGTTTGAGTATGGTTTGTATAAAAGAATTTTGTTTTGAATGTTGAGTTTTGATATTGGTTTCGCCAATACATTTGCCGGAACTTTGAGTTGTCTTATTTTGGTGTGGATATATGTCTTTCAAGTGAGACGTTGGTCAAAATGGAGGCCAAGATACCTAGGCGTTTGTTACTGTTGGTATTCGTACATTGTCCATTCTTAAAGGTGGGCATGTGTTGAAGCGGTTGATTAATGTTAGTTGAATTGATTTTATATTAATGTTAGTTGAATATTAGTCTCTGGTATATCGGCCGTGTAGAATGCAGTGGCGGCTCGTGGTTTTAGGGACAGAGTCGGCAAGGTTTTGTCTCCTCAGATAGGTATGTCATCTAATTAAAAGGCTTCAATTTCATAGGAGATTTTTGGTTTTTGTTTATTTTTATTTTTTTTTTATTTTTTTTGCTTTTTTTTTTGTTTTTTCCTATAAATTTAGAACCTAAACCTGTTTATAAATTAACTTTAGTCTATGTTGTTTCGAAGTAGCAAAATGGGTTATAACGTCATTGTAAAATAATTTATTATTGTTTTGGAGAGGTTTTAAAAGTCTTTTTCTATTGACATTTGAGACAAGCTTGACATTATCTCTTGTTTCATGGTGTTTCGACAATACGTTTTGACTCTTTTGAGACAAGAGAAATCCCGTTCATTTGATGCAGAATTTGCCCACATTTGAGAACAATAATTTAATAATTTCGGGAACAGTTTGTTATACCTAACGAATTGCAGTACCTATATAAAATTATATATATTTTGTAACTTATCCCACCTTCCGAAAGTATTTGAATCAGCATATAAAATTTCATTTTCTTATTTTATTTGATTAAAGAATGATGGATAACTTTAATGAACTTGTCTAATAAATATTTTGAAAATTCTTTGGCGTAACTTTTAAATTTTGAATCCTCAGAGAGGTGAGTAAATAGGGTGTAATAGTTTTAACTTTTGCCTGGAGTCCATACAATTCACCGGATATCAAGGCAGCGCCGTCATAACTTTGCCTTACCAATTTATTTTTGATATCAAAAAATTTTAATCTGTCCTTTAAAACACCAAAAATATATTCTGTCTTATGGCATCTACTCACGTTTGAAAACCTAAAAATTTCTAATAAATATTACACGTAACGCGTATCGAAGAACAATTGATAATTGTGAATGACATGTTACCTCTATCAGTAGTTTCGTCTACTTCTACAGAAAAGGATCATAATGTAACTACTAATTGATTCTTTCATTCTGCGCTGTTTTAGGTAC
Source organism: Diabrotica virgifera virgifera (assembly GCF_917563875.1). NCBI lineage: Eukaryota > Metazoa > Arthropoda > Insecta > Coleoptera > Chrysomelidae > Diabrotica > Diabrotica virgifera. The sequence goes on along the minus strand of NC_065444.1, from coordinate 3,121,127 downwards.
GCCGCTAAATCTCTTCGAGACAGAAAGTAAATTAGAAAATTCCAGATCGGATTTGTTAAACAATTTTATTTGTTCTCAATAATTAACTTGATTTAACGAATGCTCCGATTCATTCTGTCCCCTAAATGGCAATTCCTGGCAACTTAAAAAAACTACAATATCAATAATTAAACGACGTAAAACTACTTAATTTCATAGTTTCACCCCGGGCGCGCTAGCAAGGTACGTGGCTAGGTACGTGCCTTGCTGCCGTTTGCAGATTAGTATCTGCCGGACTTATCGGCCAATATTCCATAGCTTCTTATTACAAGCAAATCGTCAATCTGGGGACGGCTTGCCGAAGCGGGCCTATCGCAATAGGGTGCATGGCTATAGGATCATTAATTTGAAAAGTATCTTACGCACAGCGCACAGGGTTCACTTAAATTATCGGAACGATCGAATTCCTTTAAAAACAATGAATAGAATTTAGTGTATTATCTCACAGATATTTTTTTTATTTCACAGAAACGAATATCATCAACTCTGATTAAATTAAATATTTAAAAAAATCTATAATGTGTCCATAAATGTGTGCTGCCACTGGTAGAATGAGAAAAGCAGCGGCCCGAAAACAATACCCTGTTGAGATTGGAAGTCGATAGTACAGAGGTTGGATGGTTGGTCATTGATTTTTACAGAGAAATGTCTTTGATATGAAGGATTTGAGTAGGAGGGAATAGTTACTGGATAGTGATATTTTTACTTTGTAAAGCAGGCCTCTGTGCCAGACTTTGTCAAATACTTGTGAGATGTCTAGGAATAAAGCGTTGCAGTATTTCTTTTCTTTAAGACTTTTTGATATTTACGAAACAACTTACGGAATACAATTTTTTAAGTCCTTATTTTAAAGAATTATAAGAAACGTTTAGACCCATCAACTTTGGCGACTAATATCATAAATTTTGCCTTAGGAGCATCCATTTCTCTTCCTCTCGTGTTGAAGCAATTAACTCTTGAATGCCCTGGAGATATTGCATAGGATATCAGTTGTCACTGTATCTGATTTTCAGTCCAAAGTCTTTATCGTGAAAACTCTGTTTGAAGAAGAGATCAAGCATTCTCCTCAGCTGATATAGAATGCATATCTGTCTGACGCATTTTTAAACGTACCTTTCGTCGCTAAATCTCCCATCGACTTGTATAACTGCTTGCTGCTTCTAATACATGTATTCTATGATACTTAGGTCTATACATACCATCAACACATTAATAAAATCTACCATAAATGCTTTTGATTCTTAATATGTTTCAAAGTATTCCATGCTGTACCCTATCAAAAGCATTTTCGTAATCGATGAAAGCCATATCTATTAAATCTTTACGGTGGTCGCGGCATTTTTGGACAAGTAGATTTAAACCAAAAAGTGCCTATCACTATGTACTTAGCGCATTACTAAATCAAAACTGGGTTTCATGTAGGTCTTTTTTGCAATGACTTATACATAAACGATCATTTTTATAATTATAAATATATTATTCGCTTTATAAATATTATTAAACTATTTTATAAATTTTTAGATCGCCCCGGTAGATGTATAGCTGCTCAATTCTACTGCAGTCAACCATACTCCTTACAAGATACTAACCAGTTCGAATGTGAGACAGACTATCAGTGCCCAACACCCTTTAAATGTTGCAAAGTCAAGTGTTTTCTACATAAAATTTGTCAACCCAGTATTGAAGAACAAGAAACTCCTGATCCTAATTCACCGGCATCTCCAGAAGAAATAAAGAAAACAACAGAAATTACAACAGCGCAATCAACGACATCAACATTCACATCCTTTAATACCGAAGATATAACTGCAACGTCAACAATCACAGAAGAAATATCTACAGACACAACGAGAACTGAAGTAACAACACAACAAACTGATTCGACAACTTCCTCAACAGAGGGTGAAGAAACAACTACAGTTTCTACTACTTTAAGTCGTGAAACTTCTACCGAAACTATGAAAACCGAAGTAACAACCAAACAAACTGATTCGTCAACTTCCCCAACAGAGACTGAAGAAACCACTACACATTCTACCACTTCAAGTCCTGAAACTTTCACCAAAACTATGAAAAGTTCAACTCCAACAGTGGAAATAACAACTATCACAGTGACAACACAACAAAATGACATTAAAACTTCACCAGAAAAGGAAGAAACTTCGTCAGTTTCTGATACTCCAAGTACTGAAACGTCTTCGGATACTTCGGAAATACAAACTTCTTTGACAGTGATAACAACTACCACAACCACACAGGAACCTGATCTTAAAACGACGTCAGAAAAAGTACATTCTACATATTCTAATACTGTAAGTAGCGAAATTGCTACTGAAAAGTCCGAAACGCAAACTTCGTCGATAACTCCTACAGCAACACAGCAACCTAGTCTTACAACATCAGAAAAAGAAGATAACTCTACAGATTCTAATACTGAAACGACTACTCAAAATTTGGAAACAAACAGTGCTTCAACGAAAATAACAGAGCAAACTTCTTCTAAAGATTTGGAAACAGATTCGTCAACAGTCGGCAGTACAGATAGAGTCACTAAACAGACTGAAGCCACAACAACAACTGATAAAACTAGTTCAACTTCGAGTGTTCATACAAGCCCTGAGCAACTGGAAACAGACACTACTCAACACCAAGAGCAGTCAACCGTGACAACAGAAAATAAGGACATATTGACTTCAATCACTACTAGCAATAATGGTGAAGCAACAGATCTCCCACCAGTACAAATGAGACGCACCACAAAACAAGATGAAATTACTACTACAAAGAGTTCAACAGAGTCTGTTATTTCAGAGAGTCTGAAGACAAGAGAACCTCCTGAGGAATTAAATCAAAAAGACTATAAAACAAAAGCACCAACAACAACTATTACACAAAGACCATCTAAAGGACAAACGGTGACAACTTCTACAACAGAGATAAGTTTAACCGAGGCAAAAACAACTGAATCTAAAGCAATAACAAAATCCACCAGCAGAATTATTGATAACGAAGAAGGTAGTGGAGGTATTGACGAGCATAATGGTAGTGGAGACAGTGATTATGAGGAAAGTGACAAAACAGACACTGGTAACGAAAAAAACAAAGTTAAGGGTAGCGGCGATGAAAATCGTGATGGCAATGAAAATGGCACTTCCGAATTTTCTTTCAGTGAAGAAGAGGACGGTAACGATTCTAACAAGGAATCATCCAGCACACAAACAAATACAGAACATGCTAAAGACACGACCACAACTTTTACAGCAGGCGTAACGCCAGACTTAAGCTCAACAGAGAAGAAAACAACCGGATCTAAAGCAACAACAGACGCCACCAGCGAAAATAATATTGATAACGAAGAAGGAGATATTGACGAAGAAAATGGTAGTGGAGACATTGATAATGAAGAAAGAGACAAAACAAATACTGACAACGGGACCAATAAAATTGAGAGTAGAGGTGATAAAAATGCTGACGACGAAAATGACAGTTATGAATATCCTTTTAGTGAAGAGGAGGACGGTGATGATTCTAACGAAGAATTATCTAGCACGAAGAAAACAGAAAATCCTAAAGAAAATACTAGTACCAAACCTTCAACAACACAGCCTACAACTACTACAAATAAATCACAAGCAAGCTCAGACGCAAAGAAATTTACTAAACAAAGTGCGGAAGTAACTAAACAATCTACGCAAGCGACTACACCAACTACAAAGGCAACCACTATAAACATTGAAGCAACACAAAAGGTTAAAATTGATGAAATTAATGGGGATAGTAAAAAAGAGGGAAACCTTGATGAATCTGAAGAAGAATCATCTAAAAAAGGTACGGAAGGAGATACAGGAAAAAAAGTAATGGAAAGTAGTAGATCCTCTACAGAAAAACAAGCTGCTCAACCTGCTAGTGCAGACACTACTGAAGCAACTCTACAAACTATTGGAGGAACTATACAATCTACTAAAGAATCGACACAAACTGTGGAAGAAATTGTACAAAGTACGAAAGCTACTACACAGACTCAGACTAGTATAGCAACCCCTATAGAACATAAACCAACAGAAACGAATGCTCCGAATAGTGATAAAACGGTAAGCAATGGAGAAAGCAAAGAAACCAACAAAGAATATAGTTATGATAAGGAACGTGAAAATATAAAAATGGATAACCAAAACAAAGAAATTGACCGTAGTGGTGACGATAATGGTGAAGACAAGAAAAATGATAGCTCGGATGGAAAACGTGGCGACTTTGAAAAGGAATTTTCTAAAAAAGAAGTAGAAGAAGATAATACAGGAAAAAATATATCCTTAAACAAAACAACAGGAAATCTTGAAAAAATTACTGAGACTAAACCCTCAACCATAGAACCTATAACAGAGACCATTAATAATAAGTCCCAGACAAGCTCAGAAGCAAATAGATTGACACAAGAAGATACGGAAGTAACCAGACAAACTGCTAAGGTGACTATACAAACTACAAAATTAACTACAGAAATTGAGGAGATAAGGAAGACAACTATGCAAACTATGAAAACAACCTCCGCAGACAGTGATGCAACACAGGCGAGTACTGTTAATGTTGCTAAAGATTCGACAAAAAAACCTACAGCAGAAAGTAGTAGTCACACGCCAATAACAATGGCTAACAAAGTTAGAGTAACTCCAAAATCTACAAAAGCAGAATCCACTGAAAGCCAAAAAGAAGCTGTTACTGAGAATGCACTCAATAGTGACGATGAAGATGGCAGTGGAGATCATGCATATGACGATGATGAAGATAATGATTATGAAGATAATGATGATGATGAGGATGATGAAGATAACGATGATGAAAATAATGATGAAGATAATGGCGATGAAGATGATTATGAAGATAATGATGATGAAGATACAGACGACAAAGAATACGAAAATTATGAACATGATGAGGACGATACTGAGGAAGATTCTAAAAATGAAGATTATAATAGTATATTACATACCTAGCGGGAAAGTACTCTATTTCAGCCGAGCGGCAAGGTAGTTTACCGAGGTGCGAAGCAACGAGGTAAACTACAGACGCGAGGGTAGAATGAGTTCCCGCGAGGTTTATATACTATTTTACTCACAATCGGTTAGTAGTTTATGGATTTCTAATACTCACAATCTACCAATAATAATTTCGTTTCAAATATCTGTATCCATTTTCATTATGTGATAAGATGAATTATTTTAAGTAACCTGTGAGATCGTTGCTAGGTAACAAAACAAGTTTGTTGAATCTGACATTTAGGCGATACACGACGCCATTAATTGTACATATAATCAAATTGTGTTTATTTTACAAAAATGTCTGATAGTGAATTTGAATGTACGCCACCAGAACTGCGGGTAGCTGCAGAGAGAGCTACTGAAGGAATAATTCCTGAAAAAAATGTTATTACGAAGTCTGTCACTATTTACATTCTTTCTAAACCATCTTTTAATCAAAAATGACATTGACATTTGCAGGTAGAAAAGTGACAGTTGCTAGCCGGGAAAGTACTTGCCCGCCTAGCTGGGAAAGTAAAGTAAGTAATAAGTCGCTTCCTGATTACTTCAAAGGTTAGAAATCCATAAATTACTAACCGATTGTGAGTAAAGATAGTTTACCAAATAAAAATAAGAAAGAAGGAAAAAAAGCCAATCAAAAAGGATAATATCATTTGAGTAAATTTTTGGAATTTTTTTAGTGTTCCTTGCCAGATTTAACCTGACAAGACTATATAGATAAAATGATTTTAGAATCCAAAATACTAATTTTCGAAATTATTTCTTCTTGTTTACGTTATTCTCCTATCGTAGATTGGGTATCAACAAGGCTATTCAATCTTTGTTTACAGCTGTCTATAAAATAGTTTGTTTGTGATGCAACCAAACCGCTCAGATTTCTCATACAGAATCATTCTTCTGCAGCCCGGATTCCTTCGTCCTTTAATCTTTTCCTGCATTATATTTTGCTGAAATCTCTATTTTTGTCCCCGCATTAGATGGCTCCAGTATTTTAATTGGCTCTAAGTATTACTCCTGGCCTTTTGTCCTTTCGCTGTACCTAATATTTCTTTATTTTTGACTCGGTCAAAACTTATTCTTAATATTCGTCGGTAACACCACATCTCATAACTCTCACTGTTATTTATATTGTTCTGTTTCTGTACAAGGGAACAAATCCTGAACCTGAGACAACTCATTGAAAAGTCTAGAGAATTTCAAGTACCTATGATTATATGCTTCGTTGACTACCAAAGGGTGTTTGATTGTGTAAGCTGGATAAATCTGTGGTCAATTTTAATAGAAATGGGCGCACCAATGCACCTGGACACACTTATTAAAAATCTGTACCAGTCCAACATAGCGACAGTACGACTAGATCATAAGTTCTCAAACCAATTCAAGACCGAGAGGGGTGTGAGACAAGGATGCGTGTTGTCTCCTAACTTATTTAACATTTATGGTGAACATGGCATGAGGATGGTTTTAAAAGGATGGGCCGGTGGAGTAACAGTAGCTGGTAGGAAAATCTCCAATTTAAGATTTGCTGATGACACTACACTTATAGCAGCAAATGAGCAAGAAATGTTTGATCTCCTGCGAAGAGTTGAGTACGAAAGCAATAAAGTTAATCTAAAAATCAATAAAGCTAAGACAAAAATAATGGTGGTCGACAGATTCGACACTATTCAATTGACTAACATGTTACAAGAATACCAGATAATAAACACCTTTGGCTATCTCGGGTCTAGTATAACTAAAGATGGTAACTGTGAAGCAGAAGTTCGGAGACGTATTGGTATGGCAAAAAATGCGATGAGTCGCCTAACTAAAGTTTGGAAAGACAGATCTATCTCTCAAAATATCAAGATGAGACTGGTGAATGCCCTTGTATTCTCAATATTTCTATACGGAACAGAGACTTGGACTCTTCGCGCATGCGAGCGCCAAAAAATTGATGCCTTTGAGATGTGGTGCTGGAGACGAATGCTGCGCATACCTTGGACAGCTCATAGGACAAACAGTTCCATTCTAAACCAACTCAAGATTAAAATAAGGCTGTCCACGATATGTCTGCAACGAATACTGCAATTCTTTGGTCACGTGGTTCACAGAGGTGACGACAGTTTGGAGAGATTAATTGTTTCTGGAAACGTTCCGGGGAGAAGATCAAGAGGACGATCACCAACTAGATGGTCCGACCAAATAAATAATTCAGCTGAAAACTCATTCTGCGAAGCTCTTAGAGCAGCTGAAGATAGAGACCAATGGAGAAACATTGTTAGGAATATTGGAAGGAATCACGATCCTCAGTAATGGGGAAACGACAAGAGAGAGAGTTTGAGAGTCCATGCTTCCACGCCAGACACATGTTTAGAATACATCTTGGTTTAATATGTCATTTGAGGTTATTCTCTTCTTTCTGGGCTGCCTTGTTTTTTCTTCTTCTTATTATGATGCCTATCCCTATCCACTAGGGATTTTGGTGACTATTAAAGCTATTTTCGCTTTATTTGCCGCTGCTCTGAATAGTGCAATGGTAGATAATGAAAACCACTTTTCATACTCTCCACATTAACAGTTTATAATTTTTTACTCCTCCACTGTATGCTGTTTATAAGTTGGATCATAAAACTTAGATTTTCATTTTAAGAATCCGTTCGATTTTCAGCTCTTGTTAATAAAAAATAAAAATACGGTTTAAAAAAAATGATATCTTATTTTTCCTATTGGTGATAGACGGTTCTGTTGTTTTTTGGAAAGGATGTGTTTTCAGCAGATTTTCATTGAGCCTACTTACAGGCGTGTGAAATAAAGAATATTACAGTTATTATAAATGTTTATAAGCTAAAAAGTCAGCTCTTTCATCTTTCAAAAAGTCATCTTTCAAACTGTTTTTTTAATAACAAATTTTTAAAAAATGATTTTTTTAAAATACCTAAACAATGAAACCTGGAATCGCTTTCCGGGATAAACAAATTGAATATCTTGTAAACTAGTTTATTTTAAAATTTAGCACACTGTAATGTAGACCTTATATTCACAACTTAAAAAATATATTACCTCCCTCATGAGACTTATTTATTCAGTTATTCATATTCATGTCGAATAGGATAGCTTTTCGGATAATTCGGGAGGGGGTGTTTCGTAAATAGGGGAGGTTTCTAAACTTTGGTGCGTCCGACAACTACTGAAGTACCCTTAAAAATATGTCGGACAATATTAGTAGTAAATTGTAAGTATTTTTTATCAAACAATCTTGCAAAAAAAATCATCATTTATGACTCTATAGTGCGGCCCCCATATGGGCGCAAAAATCAACTGATGACAGAGTCATAAAATTTATACCCTTACAGCTGATCTTTGTACGATTGTATGATAAAAATATTAACAATAACTGGTAATATTGTTCGACTAATTTTTAATGGTACTCCAGTGTCAGTTGTCAGACGCGGCGTTATCGAAATGCCTCCCACTTTTTCAGGTAAATATTTTCATACATTTTTTTTTAACTCCTTTATTCTGCAATCTATCAGTAATGACAATAAGCGTCTTTGTTGATAAATGATTATGACATGTACAGGATGCTCCATTAAGCACCCTGTTTTATAATGTAGCTATTGCTAACTTTGTGGCATTACCTCTAATATTTACAATATGTTATTATTTACAAAGATATGTACATTACTAATTACTTAAACCTATTAATTAAGTCTCTTGGTTTGAATTTTTTTAATCTTCTTTCTTCATGTTCATGTAAGTCTTCAAACAACCGCTTGGCTAACTCGTTAGGATGTTCAGACACTCTTTCGCGATATGTTGCACTATATTCACTTATCACCTCTTGTACTGTTGGAACTGCTAAGTCTCGTTGCATCACGTAGTTGGGTACGTAGTATGGAGCATGAAGAATCAGCCTTATCGTCTTGTTTTGGAACCTCTGTATTATATTTAGGTTGCTATTAGAAGCTGCTCCTCAGAGCTGGATACCGTAGGTCCAAATGGGCTTTATAATGGCTTTGTAGACCAGTAGTTTGTTTTCTAGAGACAACTTCGAGTTTCTGCCGATAATCCAATATAGACGGCTTAGTTTTAGTCCTAACTGTTTGCGTTTAGTGAAAATATGTTTTAGCCATGTTAGTCTTCTGTCTAGGTGGATTCCCAAGTATTTTACATCTTCGGCTTGAGGTAAATTGTTGTTGTTAAGTTGTACTGGTGGGCAAGTTTCTTTACGGAGTGTAAATGTTACATGTGTTGATTTTAGTTCGTTAGCTTTCATGCGCCATTTCGACAGCCATTTTTGTATCTTGTTAAGGCAGATTTGAAGTTGTCTTGATGCCATCTTTGGGTCTTCGTGTGAAGAAAGAGCTGCTATATCGTCCGCAAATGTGGCTATTGTAACCATCGGTGTATTAGGAAGATCACTTGTGTACAACAAATAGGTCCGAGTACACTGCCCTGTGGTACCCCTGATTTTATGGCGTTCAGAGAAGAGTATTCTTGGTTTTGTCTAACAAGGCAGTGTCTATTGGTTAGGTATGATTTTAGTAACAGGAAGTGGGGATATGGAAGTAGCTTCTTAATTTTGTAGAAGAGTCCAATATGCCAAACTTTATCGAATGCTTGTGACATATCAATAAATGCAGCAGAACAATAACGTTTTTGTTGGAAGTCATCGTTAATCTTGTTAACTATTCTATGTACTTGTTCGATAGTGCCATGTTTGTTTCGGAATCCAAATTGGTAGTCTGGAATTAAGTGCGTCATTTCTGTTATCGACTTCAGCTTTTTGACGTATATTTTCTCGAAAATTTTGGAGATAGTTGGTAGCAAGCTAATAGGTCGATAACTTCTTCTAATTTTTTGCCTGGTTTAGGGATCATTATTATTTGTGCTACTTTCCAGATCTTTGGGTAGTACCCTAGTTTGAGGACGGCATTGAAGATATATGTTAGTAATTTAAAGCATTTGGGTGTTGATTCCTGAAGCACTTTTCCTGTGATAAGATCATATCCTGGTGCTTTTTTAATGTCAAGTTCATTCATTATTATATTTCTGGTTTCACTTACTAGAATTTTTTTACAGGCAGGTCCATTTGGAAAATTTTTCATACATGAAATGCGTCCGTTTCGTTAATCATTTAGGCTGATATTTTGTCTATTTAATCTCTGTATAATGACACAATGTTGCCAAATCATAATTTAAATAGGTACTATCTACCTATTTTTATAATTGGTAGTTGGTAGTTATACCAAAGAATATTATATACTCTCAGGTCTCAGAAGGTCTATATTCTTTCTTTTTACATTTTATTTTAAAAAAATGTTGGCCAAAGATACGGTAAAACGGTGGACATGTACTAAAAAACCTGCAAAACATTTGTGAAAACACAGGGATGTGAAAATACGATAGTTGAATCAATATTAGGTCATAACCACGAGAAGTTTACAATAGAAAAGCCGTAAGCAATTCAATAAAAAGAGCAGCCGTGAAAGATCTCAACGAAAAACCAATGAAGCTCATCTGTAAAGAACTTATGAAGCCAAATATAGAGACATTTACTAACAATGATATCAATAGGGTGAGACAAAATTTGTATTATGCTAGAACCACTTATTCTTTAATTAAGCCTCCCAAATATATATCTGAATTTCATAAAGCTCTTGATCCATCTTCTATTATTACAAATAGAAACGAAAATTTTATAATTAAAAATGACAAAGATAAATCGTATTGTTATATTAATGTTTTTCAAATCTTTGTTTTCTTTCGCCTGTTTCCAATTGGTATGTTGACGGAACTTTTGAATACTGTCCTCGTTTTTTCACTCAATTGTTTAGTATACATGGCTTAAAAAATGGACAAAATATAACCTCGCTTTTAGATATATCATAGAAGAATGTTTTAAAATTAATTGTCCTGTATCCGCTACTAAAGTAATAACTTCAGACTTTGAAATTTCCATTCATAATAGTGTGCTGTAATTGTCTTTTTACGCGGTTGACTCTACTATTTTATTTATTTATATTTTTAGGCACTAATTTTAATTTAAATAAAGGAAGACTTACTTATATTATTTTATTTACATCACTTATTTATTTTAATAATTACAAATAACACCAACTAACACATCTAATTTATTTACAAACTCAAATTTATGATTTAATTAACTAAACATAATAATTCCGATAACTAATAAATACATTTCATATCTTCGATTCGAATACATTAACTTACGCGACGCGCTTCGATGAATGAATGACTGGCCTGTGCTCGAATCTCGGTTCTATATATACTTCGGCAGCGGTCGTCTTGAATTCCATGGTCGAGGCTCGTAACGCCGAGAAGCTTCGGGAAGAAATAGGCCAATTCGTGAGCGGACTAAATAGTGTCACAATAGTATCTATCCGTATGACATTTCCTGAAGCAGATCTTATTGGATGTCGTTTTCATTTGGGTCAGGCATGGTATAGAAAGGTTCAATCACTGGGCTTAGCTTCAGAATACCAGAAAAGTGGTGTTGGCTTAACTGAAATTACGCATTTTCTAATTTATATTTTTGCTCTTTGATTCTGACATCCTCAAGATGTTAGCGATTTTTTTGCTATAGATTTGGCAGAAATTAAACTAGTCGATGCAAGGGTGACCCAGTTTTGTGATTATCTTATTGATAATTACATATCTGAAAATTCGACATTTCCTCCACATCTTTGGGCTGAGCACTCTCTTCATCCTTACAAAGAACCACAAACGTATGCGAAAGTTTTCATTCCAAGTATAATTTTTCTTGTTACTGCCGTCATCCTAACATTAATAATTTTGTTGATATAATTTTACAATTTCAAATATACCTATACCTACATTAAAATGAATAATTGTGTTTTGACACCAAAAAAAATGTTGCGGAAAGTACAGCAAAAATAAATTTTCTAAATAAAAAAATTTTAGATTTAAGAAAATAAAAAATAAATAGATTAGAATTTGTCAAAGTAGTATGTTTTGTGATGTTACTTTTAATAAATCTATAAAATACTTATTATGTTTTTGTATTTTTTGTCAAATTATTAATAGTGCAGTCACTGAAGGTTTTCACCTCCGATTTCGTTGAACCTCCATCGATTTTCATGAAAATTGGTGAGTAATTAGAGGATACCTCAAGGAACAAAGGTGACATGATGCCAATTTGCGTTTTTACCCTGGGGGTGGATGCTACCCCTTCTCGGGGGTGAAAATTATTTTATTAAAAATAATACCATAAGTCGATAGAGGGACAAATTATGCAAAATTTGTTATATAAAGTTATTAAAATAAATCAACACTTTTTGAGTTATTAAAGACCAAAAATTTTATTTTTTCGTAAAAAAATGCATGTTTTAAATCGGTTTTTCACGTATAAATCAAAAACTATAAGCTTTTACAAAAAAGTTTTTATTACTGAAATAAATTGAAGATACTAAAAAATTTAATACACTCCTCATATAAAGAACTAAACTAATAATAGTTCAAAGTGAGTTATTGGCAATTGAATGTATATTTTTTTCGACGAGTACTCAAATCTAAGTATTCAAGCTTAAATAACGGGAAAACTTTGCAATGTATAAAATATTCCTGCTAAACATTTGCCGAAGTACTTCGGAATACCTATCAAATGAGCTTCAGAACAAGGAATAGCGTCAAAATTAAGCAAGTTATAATGAAAATAAAAGAACCGTTTCGAATTTTTTAGGAAAAAGTGAAACATAAAACATACGCCATTTCCACAAAAATTAAAATTTATAGTAATCCTTACAAGAACTTCTTTATATTAGCATAAGTAATGTTTTCGATGATTTTGACCGGTTTAGAATGCATATTTTTGAAAAAAGATATAATTTAAAAAAATCATGATTTTTAAAATTATTGTAATTCTCATATTCTTTTGACTATTTCACTCATCTTAAAATTTTCACATAATCTGACCAATCACAAACCAAATTCTGATTGGTCTATCAGCTTCGTGTTTTCAACGACGTAACCATGGATACCGATCGCAAAACAAAGTTTGACGTTTGCCAAAAAAATTATTGTAGCTGTATACGTCAAAATGAGTCGTTTCGGTGGTACTTCAAACGAAGTTATAAACCAAAACATTGAAGAAAATATACCGAGTAACACAAGAAAATCTAAATCTTATATATGGAGACAATTTATGATGTTCTGTGTGGATCGCAACTACAAATTAGATGCAGAAAATAACAACGAAAGACTAGCATTCATTCTAAAAGACTGGGCCTTCAACATGCGAAAAATTGATGGTAGTGATTACAAGGAGAGTGTTATTAAAACCATATGGAACACTACTGCAAAATTGGTACAAGAAAAATATTTCTGTGAGTATCAGAGACATATTGATCCCTTCAAAGATATAACCTTCAAGGAAGCGAGAGCGGCTCGTGATAGTAATAGAAAATTGTTGCAAACTGTACCCGATAAAAGGAAAATGAGTTCTGTCGCTATGACTTCGGATGAATATAAAAATATGTGCTTACAATGGGACGAAGACACGCCAGAGGGACTCCAAAAGAAGTTTTTTCATATAACTGCCGTAGAATTAGCTTGGAGAGGTAACGAAGCAAGTTTTTCCATGTTACATTTTTTCAATGAAGAGACTAACAACAAAAGCTTTTTAACAAACAGAATTGCATATAACCCGATATTCTCCAAAACCCGCCAAGGTGGTGATAAAAACTGTGCAGATAATAAATGGCTTACTCAAAATTTGAAGAATCCTGAAATGTGTCCTGTGAGATTATACCGGAAACTTATATCGAAAAGGGAAACTATTACCAATAATGATAGACTTTTTCTGACTGTGAATGGCAAGTGGAATAAATATAATGATAGTAATTAGTACAAGAATTGTCCTATTGGTATTAGTACAATATCCAAATGGACAAAAATGTCTGCAGAAAAGATAGGATTAGACACAAAAAAGTGAAAATAACGAATCACTCTAATCGTGCCACTGCAGTTAGTCAGTTACTACAATCTGGCGTTAGTGAACAACAAGCTATGAAAATTACTGGACATGGAAGTTCGAACTCGATGAAACCGTATTTACATCTTAGTGCCGAACATCATCAGAACATAGTGAATACTTTTAGGAATACTCCAAGTACATCAAGTAATAATAGCAACAATACATTGTATCCACCTAATAACGGTCATACTATTCAAAATTTTTACCATTGCACCGTTTATAATAATTATAGTCGAGAATAATGTATTTTTTCGTGTACAAATTATTTATTGTTATAGGTAAAAAATAATTATAACAAATTATTTATAGTTATAATAAATAGAAAGAAGACTAAGTTTTCACTCTAATGGCATATAAAACAACATAATGCTTACATACCACCAAACATGGTTATTCATTTTTGATTTATAATAAATATTTCATGATTATGACTAATTGTGAATTAATTAAAAAATGGGTAGATTTAGGTTACCTAGATCAAATGTATTATTATTAAATTCCTTCCTCTCATTCTACTGAATTTTTGACCTATCACTTTGTTCGTGAAATAGTCTAATAAAATACCACTCGTGATTTAATTTATCTTATAAGTCTGTTTTTTATTTCTAAACTTAACTGAGTTGCTGAAAGAAAACACCACTCGTCCTACGGACTCGTGGTGTTTTCAAGCAACTCAGTTTCGTTTAGAAGTAAATCGACAGACTTATCGCGAAAATTGAATCACTAGTGGTATTACTATTTACTCCAAAAATACTTATTATACGTAAAAAATTATATTTAACCAAATTTTAGTTTTTTCTGTGCCAAATATTTTACCTGTTTTGCTAATTCTATAGTGTAAAAAATAACCGAGACAGAAACGTTTAAATCTTAATTTTGCTGTGGGGACCATTCATGTTGTGGGGGCAACCGGGGTTATTTAACCTTTTATTTTTAAAAAAGTAAGGGGTTTAAAAGATTAGGTTCAACGTGCTTAAATAGCACTTGGAATTAACTTTCAAACAGTTTTTAGACGAACCTGATATCGTAAACAAAAATGGAGTTATTGAAAAAAACAATAACATTTTTTGGAAAAATTTTTAAAAGATAAATTTTGAAAAAATTTTAGAGCATAAATTTTAACGCTATCAACATGTTCGGGGCTCATTTAATATATATTTTTAAGTACTTTGACAAATGTTTAATAAGTTTATGTTATAAAATGCATAAATTTCCCGTTATTTCAGCTTGAATACTTAAGAGTTTTTTACTCGCTGAAAAAAATATACATTCAATTACCTATAACTCACTTTTAGTCAACACTAAAAGGTTTTTGTAGTAAGGAGTTTATTTCGTTTTTTATTAGCTTCAATTTTGATAATAATAACTTTTTTGTAAAAACTTACACTTTTTGATTTATTGATGAAAAATTGGTTAAAAACATGCATTTTTCTCAAGAAAAATTAAAATCGTTGATCTTTAATAACTCAAAAAGTTTTGATTTATTTTAATAACTTTATATAACAAATTTTGCTAGAAATTTGTCCCTCTATCGAATTTTGGGGTTATTTTTAATAAAATAATTTTCTCCCCCAAGAAGGGGTGGCATTCACCCCCAAGAAGGGGTGGCATTCACCCCCAAGAAGGGGTGGCATCCACCCCAGGGTAAAAGCGCAAGTTGGCACCATGTCACCTTTGTTCCTTGAGATATCCTCTAACCACTCACCAATTTTCATGCAAATCGATGGAGGTTCAACAAAATCGGAGGTAATAGCTCATATCCACCTTCAGTGACTCCACTATAATAACAAAAAATAATGGTTATAACCTATATATAATGGTTATAAAACTAATTATATTGTACAAGTTAGTTGAAATTTATAAATACTGCCTAGTGTCAATAATGTTTAATACATAGAGGTTGAAAATAAAATAAATTAAATAACAAAATACCAATTTTCACAAAAATTTAAAAAAGGACGAAGATGTGGCAACGTCGCACCTTCACATAGAGATTAGATGCATGTAATTTATTTAGAGCTCGGGAGGCAATTCGTATGTAACCATTTTAGCGACAGGTAAGAAACCCCTCTTCGGGAGGCATTTCTTATGTGGCCGTCAGACGCACCAAAGTTTAGAAACCTCTATATTTACGAAAAGCTCCCCTGCCGAAAATTTTCCGTATTAGCAAAGTTTTCCGACTCGAATAGTTTATGAATAACTTAATAGAAAAAGTCTCATAAGGGACTTAAAATTTTTTTTTAATGGGGTAGGCGCAAAATCTTGTTTTAATGCTATTTAAATGCATTTATTTTTTTCGAATATAGAGAAAACTAATAGTATTTTTGAAAATTTTAACGCAGAATGGAAGATTACATTATTACCGAAGGCCGAAAGTCCCGGAAAACTTCTGTATGTTGATTTTTTGAGTTAAAGGGTTGAAAAAAAAATTAGTATGATTTTTAACTTCAAATATTTCATTCAAAAGAAACTTTTTTTTTATTCTAAGGGACTTTTAGCCCTCGGTAATAAAGTAATTTTTCATTCTTCGTTTACATTTTTCAAAAATATTTATTAATTTTCTCAGGATTCGAAAAAAATTAATCCATTTAAATAACATTGGACCAAGATTTTGCGCCTATTCCCTTAAGTGTGGGCCCAAGAGCTAATAGCTCAGTAACTGCCATAATTTGGAGTAGATATATTACATGTCATTATGCAAAAAAAAACAACGTTATTAACATTTATAAATTACTACAAAATAAGGTTTTTTTTGCAATTATCGTCAAATGTTTATGTAAATATTTTAATTTGGAAATTTTCAAAATTAAAGAACTTTTGATGATCTACAACTTTTATTTGAACCATTTTCTATAAAATGTATAAGAAATATAGGCAAAAAATATTTTTTTAGTTTTTAAGATTGTTAAAAAAACAAAGCAAAATTAGGTGTACGTCTTCACCGATTTTACATCAGCTACCCTCATATATTGTACCTTTTATAAACTTCAAATACCTGTAAAGATTTTTATAGTTTTTTTTTCGTCCTTGACTGGGGTAAACTGTTAAAGGACGTTCTATGATGACTTGATGACCACTATCCTCTGATGTGCTAAGGAATGGTCAGCCGTATTATATTCCGTTTAAAAAAGATTGATAGCACAGCTTTTATGATACAGTTCATTTGCATTTTATGCTGTGTGTCATAAAAACTATGCTATCAATAATTTTCAAACGGAGTATAGACAGAAAACTCCCTGTAGATATTATGTATAAATAAATTAAGAAGGAGGAAGTAAAAAAGCAGATGTTTAAGTAAAAATTATTTTATTTTAATCAAATACAACTACTACAAATTGGATTTAGTTCTACAGAGTTTATTTAAACTAATATTGCCACTTTTTTAAAATAATTTGCTTTTTCTCTAATCTAAATCCAACTTTAACAATTATTGTATGTCAACTGAGATATGTAACAATATAACCTGGCTTCTTCTTACTACTATTATCACAGAATTAAAGCTAGAAGTACAATACTCATCAAAGCAAATATTCAAACAAAAAAAATCAGTATTTCTGTTTGTATTCAAGAACAAAATTTGATGGTGCTATTATTACGAAAAAAAGGAAGACAAATAGATATAAAGGCTATCTGGAAATATTTGTTAAAATATCGTTATTGTAAGTTAATATTGTAACAAATTTTCTATTGATAAAAGAATTATTTTTAAGAATTAAGAAACTACTAAGCTACTTACAAAAAATCACAAACGTCACTACACTAACATAAACATAACAGTCTTTTCACCAGGGCCTCCACATTGAAGCTTGCGAAGGTGTAGAACACTTCAACTTTGAGGTAGGAGAGCCTTGGGGGGATCCACACTTCTGGGAATACTGGATATTGAAGTTATGAGACACGTAATCCAGTTGCCTCACACAAGCTCCCAGATGTTGTAGCAATTTTCTCCCAGCTGAAGGATCTATGATATCAGAAGGTGTTGTGATAAATTGAGTAACTTCCTGAGCACATTGAGTAAAGCCAGCTCTAAATCGATCAGCGTAAGACTGTTCAGGTGGTAGTACTAGCTGGTGGTGGCTCTTGAGGTTGTGTAAATGCCTCACTGTTAGTTCTAAGATATCAGCTTTTTCTAACTTTGAAACATTTTCTCCGTCGTTTTGAAGCGCTGTCACCATCAACTCTTTCAACTCGTCTAAACATCGGTTAATCCTGGCTCTTCTTTTTCGCTCTAACATCGGTTTCATCACTTTGCGGTACTGGTACGTTCTTGAGATGGGTTCTTCGTTTAACTCACTGGTGGTATATGCCACCGGCGCCATTGTGTGTAACACGTTTCGCGAGCACTCTGTAAAAAAACGACTGTCGAACCTCGATGGCATCAAACTTAAGAATGAAGTTTTGTTTTGAAGCTTTAGTTTTATAAGGATGTTCCTGGTTAGGAGAATGAGAGTGGGGCAGGTTGCATTGTATGAATGAATGGCTAGAGTTTGACCGCAGGGCCGGTCTTACGCTAGAGAATATATTTTACTGAACGTGTACATAAACAGAAAATTTAAAGTTGCTTATTTCTGTTAATATCTTTATTAATCTTAAATAATTACATAAATGTGAAACAGTAGAATGTAAGCAAAAACCTTTATAAAAGTTAACATAATATTTCTTGAAAAAATAAAAGGTTTAAAAAGTTCAAAAAAGTTCAAAAATTTGAAAAATTGTAGGATATCGGAAATGGTAGGTTAGTGTTTATAGACTTCCACAAAGTGTTTGACTCGGTAGAACTAGATAATTAGGCCTGGATCCCGCGTACCAAAAAAAAGTTGATTACTAGCAAGCTGAAAATTTATTAATAGCTTAACGGTGTCTAATCGGACAAACTTTGATATACGGGAACACTGGAACAGGAGAAGTTTTAATTGTGGAACAGTTTAAAAATTTGGAACGTCAGATTACGAAAACGCCCCATGTATTTTGTCGGATAGAACTTCCAATTGATGTGTTACCGTTTCATTAAACTATCATGCAAAAATCAGACTGCTATTTATCACCAATATAATTCCTGTCATTTGACATGTTCTTCGTGTTGAACTCATTAAAATTCCCAGTTGGTGATGGTGATAAACACCGGTCTGATTTTTGCATGAGAGTTTAATGAAATGGTAACAAATCAATTGAAAGTTATGTCCGACAAAATACATGGAACGTTTTCGTAGTCTGACGTTCCAAAGTTCCACAATTAAAACTTCCCCTGTTCCAGTGTTCCCATACATCAAAGTTTGTCCGAATAGGCACCGTTAAGCTATTAACAAAATTTCATCTTGCTATTACAGTAGAACGTCGATAATCCGGACGTCAAAAATCCGGACCGTCAATAATCCGGATTTGTATCTAGCAAAAATATCTGATTCCTTTAAAATAAATTAAGAACTTAGGTGCGAAAACGAACCTCTACCGCAGTTCAAAAATATTTTACACATTTTTTAAAAGCCCAAATAATGTCTGATGTGTTTTACTGTACACATGCTGCTATTATAAATTAATTACAATACAGTGTTTAAACATAAAAAAAATGTTTTGATTAATTTCACCTCTATTTTTAGACACTTTACTGTACAAGAGAAAACATACAATTTTAAAACGTTTGTTGTACTTTAATGTGTATACTGGCTTTTTTTAGGTAATTTCGATATTCCGGATAATTTGATAATCCGGATGGGGTCCGGTCCCAACTAATCCGGATTATTGACGTTCTACTGTACTTTCTTTTGGTACGTGGGATACAGGTCTAATACAGTCGGAAAAATGAAAGAATACCCATGAACGAACATATAAAACACGCTGTATTTTCCTGTCACCGTGTCACAAAGAAAATTGCCCAGCGCAAGTACATGTAATAATAATTATTACATAATGTACTTGCGCTGGCCAATTTGTTGTATGACACGGTGACAGGAAAATACAGCGTGTTTTATATGTTCGTTCATGGGTATTCTTTCATTTTTTCTGCTGTAGTTATTTATGTACCAAGTAGGGCTTACAATACCGGGATTCCGGGATCCCGTATACCGGGATACCGGACGATTTTTGTCCGGTATTCGATACCGGTATTTAAAATAAAAATACCGGTATTTCGGTATTAGCTTAATTTATAAAAAGTGAATTGATGCACAATAAACTTAAACTCTAAAATATTTTCTGCTATTACAAGAAATTATTTTTGAAGATTAACAAACAATATCATTGTAAAAAATATTTATTAAACACGTTTATTACACATACAAGTCAAGTAGAGCGCTTTCTAAAAGCGTTAATGTCGTTAATTTAAGGCGAAGGGTTATATCAGTTTTACAACCAAATTATTAAATCTCGTCAACAAATGAGTTACATAAAAATTCTTAAATATTTAAAATTAGACTACTTTATTTTATAAAAGCTGTAAGATTTATTAATCAGAATGGTTTTTACATTTTCAGATCTATTTTTCATTTATTTTTTGTGTATTGTGGTGTATAAATTAGGCTCACTTATTTTCTGAATTATTTATAATAATTGAAAATATATAGCGGTCTAGATACATAGTAATCTATATTAAATATACAAATACTGTATGTCACAGTAAGTTAATCTTTGTAATTAATATACAGGGTGTCCCGGAAAATAGTGCGTTCCTTAAAGGTATAGGTAGAGGGCATCGTGTAGAACAAAAAACTCTTATAACATTTTTTTCTAAATTCAACCGTTTGACCAAAAAACTATAAAACATTTTGGAACGCAAATTCAAATCTGGCAACTCTGTGAAGTACAAAAATCTAAACGTAAATAGTCCCATGTTTAGTAAACAGATAATTTGGAAGAATCCTGTTTAGTGTCAACGCCGAAAATGTTTTTGAATCGTGTGTTCATGAGTAATATTATGATATTATGTTGTTTATTTATGGCAGATCAATAAATGGAGAGGCATAAGTAATACCTACTAAAATTCTTTCAAAATGTTTTGCTGGAAGTGCATGTTACCTACTCTATGAGTTCATGTGTTCGGAAAAGTGGTGGTTCAGTTAAAATATGTGTTTTCATCTTAAAATATGTAAGTATAATTCGTTTAAAATTATGCCATATTTCAACTACATTTTAAAAAAAATTATAGTAAACAAAAATAGTAAGTATTAGGTTGGATTATTTTAAATACTGTAAGACACAAACGAGTTCTTATTCACCAGTGCGTAACATGTTGCCAGATTATTTAATTTTCTGAAGATTAAAATTCAGGTATATGGAAACCAATGTAATCTTTTTTTTTGGAAACAGTTAACTTTAGAAAAAAATGGTATAGGACTTTTTTGTTCTAAATTGTGTATTCTATATATACCTTAAAGGAACGCACTATTTTCCGGGACACCCTGTATTTTAAAGTTAAATTAATTTACAAAGAGCAAATTTTATTAGTAAAAGTACTACCCTATCATATGCTAAATTCATCCTAGAATCAAATATATAGTTTTTCTATTTGCACATTTTTTTGTATCCATCTATTCCTACTCTCTATGTAATCTTATAAACAACATTTACTCATTTCAAAACAAAATTTAATAGGTTTCATAAATATTATTTAATAACAAGTCAATATACCAACTGTGGATAGTATAAACATAACGTGTATATTTTTTATTCATAATACCGGGTTTTAATACCGGGACCCCGGTATTTGAAATTTTAAATACCAAATAACGGTATTGAGATTTTGGCTCGGTATTGTAAGCCCTAGTACCAAGTCAGTAAAGTTACTCTTTATCGAACGAGTCTGATATTATGAGCCGAGCGAGCGTAGCGAGCAAGGCGAATAACAGACGAGTTTGATAAAGAATCTTTACTGTCGTGGTGCATAAAAAATTTTATCACATTTTATATTGCTTTTAACACTTAGGTACTTACAATTTACAATTTAAGAACTTTTTAAATTTTAAACGTCATAATAATTTCATGACAGTGATAACAGATAACTTTTGCAAGATGGTTGCTTTCGATTTTTAATCGATAGTAATTAATATTGAATAATTACTAAATCGGTAGTTTTAATTTACTTTATATGAATATAATTGCAAAATTCTACATAATTTCACTTTTTGACATAAATTTAATTGATAATATCGCAAATTGTGTACAATATTTTTAAATAACTAAAGTAAATAAATTGTAAGTTACTCAAATAAATAATCGATTACTGCCATCGACCACTTACATTCAATCTCGATTAATCGCGGCAGGTAAAGTAAAATTTTTCTTTCAGTACAATAAAGTGTTACTTTACTGCCGCAAATGAGGGCAGATGAGCACAATAATGAATGACTTTAGTGATGGTTGGCGATAAATGTAATTATTAAAACATTAAATGAAAGTTGCATTGATAGCCGTTATTCCAGAATACTATTATAGAAATCCTACACACGTCATTAAAGTTATACGAACAATCTTCTTTTGGTACCTATTCGTTTCGAATATTGGCGATCATTCTGGCTACAATTATTTTATTAACTGATGCTTTAAATAATAGATTAGTTGTTGTTCTGGAAAACCAGTTCCTTAGGTTTTTTAACCACGATATTCTTCTTCTTCCAAGTCCCCGCTTTCCGAATACTTTACCTTGAAGGATTATTTTTAGTAATAGTAATCTGTATTTAGTGCCATTTCTCATTATGTGTCCGAGGTATTCTAACTTTCTCCTTTTATTCGTATACATCACTTCTCTTTCTTTACCCATTCTTTGTAGTACAGTCTCGTTAGTTATCTTGTCCGTCCTCCGTCCATGATATCCTTAGGATTCGCCTATATAGCCACATCTCGAAGGCTTCAAGTTGTTAATTTTTTACGTAATCTTAAGTCGTGATGAATCTTTGTAGTTTTTTTTATTTCTGTATATTTATCACTGTAGTTTTGTGTCTGTCCACATTCCTATTTTTGTATGGGCTTCATTTCTCCATTAGCTATAGCAGCTCAGCCGTCATTCATGTCGTCTTAGTTTTGTCGGTATTATGTTTATTCAAAGACTCTTGAGTTGGAATCGTTATGTTACACTGTTTTCTTTTGTGGTAAGCTGTTTTTTCTTCAGCCGTTAATACTCATTATTGTAGAGAGTTTTATAAGAAAACGAATTTTTTGTGTATTTGGAGGGGGGATTCCATTTTACTTAAACGGACTGCAAATTAATGGATTATACTCTGATCTGATACCATGTGTTAACCCAGATATATTTTTGCCAAGTTGATGGAATTACGGAATCTCTTGTTGACTGTTATAATATATTCTATTTGATTTCTCATAAACATTCCTTTAGTACCTGCAGCGCATACACGAGTAACTGGTAATCAGATTGATGATAGTTTTGCTAAAAATTCAGTTAATACTCTTTGATAGGGAGAGCACCATTTTGCGGTATAACACAAAATAGCATAATGGACGATGTTAAAAAATAGGCGTTTGTATGATTACACATGGAGTTGGACGTTTGGCATTAAAATTGGGCAAGATTTTAGAAGCAGCAGAGATACTAACATTGCGAAAAAATATGAGGAAGAAATACTGTAAGCCAAACTATTGCCGAGTATCAGAGAATTATTTGAAAAGACTTCTCAACAATGCTTTCTACTAGCAGGATGCAGTGCCCTTTCATGCAACCAAGACTGTTACGTTATGGTTGAGAAACAATGGGATCACTATTTTGCCTTGACCTGGAAATAGTCTCGATTTAAATCCAATAGAAATATGATCACACTAATGTTCTAGTATCACGATGGAAGCCACTATTCAAAACTGATTTTAAGTTATTACACCAAAAAATTTCGTATCATAAATTCCATGCCTTGCAGAATCGAGTATTTATCCCAGTAGATACTAATTTTAGACAAAGAAATGGGATATGTGCTTGTCGTCCTTTTGGGCTCTCTGATTCATTTATTGCGGAGAATCAGTCCGCTGTTGTTTTTTTTATTATTATAGCAGCGTGTGTGACTTGGCCCTGTCTACAATTTTCCTCCATTCTTTCCGGTCCTTACAGCGCTCCTTCCAATTGTAGATTCTTATCTTCTTTATGTCTCCCAAGACTTGATCTCTCCATCTTGTTTTGAGTCTTTCCTTTGGTCTCTTTGTTGTTGGTCTCCAGCCAGTTATTCGCTTTAGCGTAGAGTCTGGGTTAGCTCTTTCTGTGTGTCCCAGCCACCTGAGCCTTTGCGCGTTCACGAACTTGATTATGTCTTCGCCCTGGATGACTTCTTTAATTTCTTCATTGGTTAATCTTCTAAATTCGCCTACACTTAATCCTCACCGGTCCCATTATTCGTCGAATTATCTTTTTCTCTAAGATTTCTAACCTCATTTCATCTTTTTGTGTTAGGCACATCGTCTCTGCACCAAAGGTGATCACTGGCCTGATTGCAGTATTATAAATTTTTAATTTGGTTGTCTTACTAATGTGCTTTTTTTTCAAGAATTTTTGGTAGTTCTAGTAGGTTTTATTACCCAGTAGGATGCGTTCATTTATTTCATCCGTTCTATCATTTCTGCCATTCACCATCACTCCCAAGTATTTGAAACGGTGTGCTCTTTCAAATGCATATGCACCACGCTTAATTTCTTTCTCGATGTTCGTATTCTCTCTTGAACACTTGAGGTATTTCGTTTTGCTTTGGTTTATTACTAGCCCTCTCTTCTTTGCTTCTTTATCTAGTATTAATATTATATTCTGCAGGGTTTTTAAATCTCTAGTAATCAGTGCAATATCGTCTGCATACGCTATCAGTTGGGCTAAAGATTCGATAATCGTTCCCATAATTTTGGCTGCTCTTACTGCCCCCTCTATGGCAATGTTAAATAATGTTGTTGACAGGGAGTCTCCCTGTCTGACACCTACCTCCATTTGTACTTCATCTGACGGGCCTTCCCTTGTTAAGATTCGTGCCTTGGATTCTTTCAGTGTCATTTTCGTGAGACTTACTAGTTTTTCTTGAATGCGTAGTTGACTCATATCCTTAATTAGCTCCTCCCTTATTACACTGTCAAATGCTTGCTTGTAGTCAATAAACAGTATATGTAGATCTATTCCGTGCTCGTAACCTTTTTCGATGATTTGCGTTACAATGTGTATTGCATCTATTGTTGACTTACCTTCTCTGAATCCATGTTGGTATTCACCTATTTTTGTTCTCGTTTCTTTTTCTATTCTTTGTCTGATCAAATTAGTTAATTTGTGTAATAATTTTGTACATTGTATTTAATAGCGTACATTTTTAGCGTATTTAAAAGCTTTTTTAATTTAACAAAAAGCAAATAGACTGACAAAATAATACTTATGGCGACTTAATAACACGGTATGGCGAAACCGACAAATTAACACTAAGATGAAGTCAAGAATTTATAAGGTCAATGTAAGATCAATAATGACAAATGCATCAGAATCAAGACCCGATACAGCTACAACACAACGACTACTAGAAACGGCAGGGATGAGATGGAAAGATAAATGAAGAAATTAAAAGACAATGTAACGTACAGTGTATAAACTGATAGACACTAAATAGAAAAAATAATGGAATAACCATATAACTAGAATGGGCGATTGAAGTATCGGCAACAAGAGATAAATCACCAATCGGTAGAAATATCGGCCGACGATGAAAGAGCAAGAAGAAGAAGAAATGCTAATTTTCTTCATAATAACCAGTGTTATTGAATTTTTTTAACATCTACTAAAAGCTAATGGTTGATGTTTGATTTTAACATTTTTAGAGGGAATAATCTTGTATCTAAATAAAATTGTTTATGTGAAAAAGAGGAATGCTGCTAACTAAAACTAAAAATTTTGCAAGTTTCCAGAATTGTGGCCGCTAGTTTATTTTATAAATAATTGCTCCATTGGCTCGTGCTTCAAATCGTATCCAAAACCGGCTCTGTAGCTTGATGCAATTTGAAGTTTGTCCCTCTGTGTTGAATGTAGAGGACTTTTATGAAATGAAAAGGGTGCACTGCTTTATTATGTAGCGATACGGGTGCTGAGCGTGTGACTCGTACTATGGGAATTTTATTTTTTTTTCCCATGCCCATGAAGAGAATGAAGGCAGGTTGCTTGGAGCGCGTAACTGTTTTGGGGGTTTTTTATAGAATGGTCGAATCGAATAATAAAAATTTACGGTTTCCTGTTGCCACTTAAGTAGGTATACGTTTAATTTTTGTTGGCAATTTTTTTATTTGACTTTTTATATATCGCACCCTCAGTGCAAGACTGCGGTAACTCAAAATTTTATGAAAATTAAGTAATCATGGAATTCGATTGTAAACATGCATATACATCCCATGTAAAACTTTAGTAACTTTCAAATGCTTAATGGGCTAAATATTACAACAACAACAACAACAGTTTAACTATTTTGCGTTTTTGAACATAAGTTCCGTGCAAAACTGTTGTAACTCTAATGTAACAGAGTTACAACAGTGTTGCACGGAACATTGCAACGGATTCGAGAACAAGCAATAACAAGCAATGAAAAAAGTAAGATATTTGTTATTTTAATATCTATATCTGTGGTGTTTAATTTTAATATACAACGCGTCTACGTAATCCATTAACGGCTGAGACAATAAACAAAGATTTTCGAGACCAATCTATTCATGTAAATTTTATGTCCTTTGTGTGATATTATATTTATTTTCCATAAGATGTGTGCGATGTCGTTTGACCATAATGTATTTGTTAGATTGGATTAAAACCACATAAATTAAGACTAATTATTTACGACCAAAAAGTATTTTTTCTCATGAAAGGAAAAACAGTTATCTTAAAACTTGTGTATTGACAATACTGAGAGGTCAAAAATATCTATTCTCAGAAAACTTGCCAAAGAACAGCCAAACATTCAAATGGTCAAAAAGAAAGATTTGGTATACTTATGCCATTCGGGTATGATACCAGAAGCCCACCATAGTTTTTATAAAAATATTTTGGCACACAATGATGTACGAGAAGAGGACAACAACTACGGTAAAACCTGTCAGCAACGGCCACTAAAAATGCAAGAACTATTGACCGATATAGAAAGGTGGCCGGTATTGCCAGTTTTTGTAGTCTAGATATACATAATTGTTTTGGGGAATTTTTAAACTGGCCGTTAGTACAGGTGGCCGATGTTGGCAGGTGGCCGGTAACACAGGTTTTACTGTAAAAGTAAATGTGCCTACACTTTTTACAATTTTCTCCGTGCAAAACTGTTGTAACTTTGAAATTCTAATACTAAATGTGTAGTGATTAACAATTTTTTCCGTGCAAAAGTGTTGTAACTTTGAAATTCCTAATTTTTTTTGCATTAATATTATTTTATTTAAATTTCTATTTTTGGTTAATGTAATATAGGCTGAAAATCATGCAAAATCATAATCAAATGTTAATTTTTCTTAAAACTTGTGTGTTATTTCACCGATATTAGCACGAAAATAAACAAAATCGTCTTTATCTCGAAACTTACTTATTTTGACTTACTGCAGTCTTGCACTGAGGGTGCGATATGTTACAGTTCAAGTTGATTCTCAGTTAGAGTTGACTCAACTTTTATTAGTTGAAGTACACTCTTCCTAATTCTTGTTAGTGAAAGTAGATCGCGGGAAAAAGAGAATCAACTCTTACTAGCTTGAGTTGACTATTCCTGGATCGATTCAGTAAATGTAGAATCTCACCTACTTTTTTGATATGAGTGTGCATCTCTTTTGACTGTTTTGACTGTTTCAACTACTTATCACGATTTGAACATACCCAATAACATTTTATTTCTAGAATCGATTGTTTTTGTTTCTGTTGTGAAAGAATACACTCTTACTAAATAGAGATGTTGAAAAAGTATGTATTCGTTACAAAGTAGTCGTTACTTACGAATACCGAAAGTAATGATTACTATACAGAGAGGCAAATCGTTACTTTGATTACTTTGATTACTCTGATTACTTCGTTACTTCGTATTAATCGTATCAGAGCGAGTACCGACTATTATATCTACTTTGATTATTTCGTACCAATCGTATCGAAGCGAGTTACGGACAGGACCAGTATTTTACGAGTGTTATCGAATATCTTTATCGGTATGAAGCGTTTTAAAGGTGTGAGAGTGAGGACTGAGAAATACGATTCTGGATAGGATTACCGGTACTCAAATACACAAGTAACAAAGGTAATAATAGTAATTAAAGTAACGAATACTGTAAATGATTACTTTATACAAAAGTAACGATTTGTAACGAATACTCGAAAATAACTATAATCAACATCACTATTACTAAATAGCATTAGGAAGAGTATACATTTTCTAGTTGGAGTTTACTTTAACTCACACCGAAAGGTAGACGAGTTATGGATTAAGTAAGTAAGGAAATGTTGAATAAAAATCTTCATGTTATATTTAAAATCAACTTTTACTAAAACCAGCCGATTAAGTTGAGACGAACTAGGAATAGTCAACTCCAGCAGGATAAGGGACCGTTCAAGTATTACATAACGCAGGTTGGGGGGGGGGGTCAAAAATCTTAAAAAATTGCGTTACGTAATAGTTAAACGCTCATTACAGTGCGTTACGTAGGGGAGTAGGTGGGTCAAAAATCTTCAAAAATCGCGTTACGTAATACTTGAACGCTCCCTAATCAACTTAAACTGTAACATATCGATGGTGAAAGTTTCCAACCTCCTATGTCAATTTTTGGATATTTTGTTCTGTTACCCTCCTCTGCGATTTTAGGATCCCGACTACAAATAATGACAAAATTAAAAGTGCGAATTTTGTGCTGGAATTTGGTATGTGGGGTTAGAATATTATTTGGAACAACTTGTTCAAATAACTTTTTGCGATATCTCTAACGCGAAGCAAAATAGAAAAGTAAATAAAACAGTGTAGCGTGAGTAAAAAATTTATGGGGAGGTCTGACCTCCTCTGACGAGCCGCCACTGCATCTATAAGCCGATTAATGAAATAACGACATAGGAGCTTGTAAACAGTAAAAATACATATTTCTCTTTAATTTAGGGTAACAAAACAAAATAGCCAAAAATTGGCATAGGAGGTTGGGAAATTTCACCATCGATATATACCATTTTAACTATTACTCCAGGGAAATAAACAAATAAAGACCCTATTCCGGACTTTCAATTATCCGGGTATCTGACAATCTTTTTAGTTATTGTAAACCTATAAGAACAAACCCACCCGTTTCCTGCCAAGCGTTCGGAATCGTTTTTTAATTATTAATAATTTCGTGCAAAACACGCGATTTTTTCGATTTTTTGTACCCCATAAAACGGCTAAATAGTTGATATAAAATTACAAAATTAGATTCGTACTACATTGAAAAAGTTTCAAAATGGAGACTTTTGAAAAGTTAAAAAATCAATTTGTTGTTCCGCAAACCACCAATAATGTAAAATCGTTATTTGTTCATGTACATTTTAACTATTATTAAAATGAACCTATAACTTTGATATTTCACCCAAAGTTGGTTACTCAACAAACCCTCAAAATTTCAGAACAATCCACTAATTAGTTTAAATGTTATTCTATTTGTTTATCCCAGTGACCTTATTTTTGCAATAAATTATTTGAAAATAATGAAGATACGGTAAATCTACGCACATCAAATGAAAGTTTACCAGACGTATTATCCAAGAAAAGCTAGGAATGGCCAAAAATCACGAAGAAGATCCCCAACAAGAAGCTAGATCGACCAAATTACAGGATTATACAAAAGGCCTATGCATGAGTTAAAAGAAATGACCAGAAACAGAGATCTTTGGA
This sequence comes from Diabrotica virgifera virgifera, assembly GCF_917563875.1. Taxonomy (NCBI): domain Eukaryota; kingdom Metazoa; phylum Arthropoda; class Insecta; order Coleoptera; family Chrysomelidae; genus Diabrotica; species Diabrotica virgifera. The sequence goes on along the minus strand of NC_065444.1, from coordinate 3,091,245 downwards.
CTTGAAAACGGACAATACATGACATCACGTCGACCACTACACTCCCTCCGGGGGGTCAGGACTGAAGAGAGAGATATATCCATTATATCACTACAACAACAGACCTCGAATTCCCCAGACTTTTTGTCCATCAGAACTTGTTTCCGTTTATTCTCATTTTCTTTCTCTTTAATTCGCCAGTCTCCTATCATTACTTTAACTGCATCATACTATCGTTTATTCTTATTTCGACGCCCCCATCGAACAAGATTGTAACTCATTTTTAACGAGTTTACAGGAGAGGCAAAAAACGAAAACATGAATTTTTAAAAATTTGTAGCGAAATGATTAAACTCTTTAACTACACTAATGTGCAGTGGCGCACCCAGGGGGGTTTTGGGGGTTAAAACTTCTCCCAGAGCATATAACAAAGATATATAGGGTGTCCCAAAAGTAGTGGAACGGTCGAATATTTCGCGAACTAAATATCGGATCGAAAAACTGAAAAATACGTGTCCAATCATTTTCAAAAATCTATCCAATGACATCAAACACCAACCCCCGTTACACCCCCTGGAGGTGGGGTCGGGGGTAACTTTAAAATCTCAAATGGAAACCCCTAGTTTTTCTTGCAGATTTTAATTCGTTACGTAAAAGTAAGTAACTTTTATTCAAGACATTTTTTCGAACTGTGGATAGATGGCGCTATAATTGGAAAAAACGATTTATCCTGATACCATAGGTAAATTATAGAAACTGTCTAATATCTCGAGAAATACACTTCCAAATGAGAAACTAAAATAGAGGTTTTTAATATTTTTCGAAAACCTATCGATAAACGCCACCATGGCCCTCCAAGCCACCCCCTGGAGGTGGGCTGGGGGGTAAATTTAAAATCTTAAATAGCAACCCCCACTTTTTATTGCAGATTCGATTTCGTCATGAAAAATTAAGCAACATTTATTCGAAACATTTTTTAAAATTGCTGATAGATGGCGCTAATAAATCGTATTTTGCCAATTAAAGCGCCATCTATCAACAATTCTAAAAAATGTTTCGAATAAATGTTGCTTAATTTTTCATGACAAATCCGAATCTGTAATAAAAAGTGGGGGTTGCTATTTAAGATTTTAAAGTTACCCCCAACCCCACCTCCAGTGGGTGGGTTGGAGGGTCATGTTTGGTGTTTGTCGATAGGTTTTCAAAAAATATTAAAAACCTCTTTTTTAGTTTCTCATTTGGAAGTGTATTTCTCGAGATATTAGACCGTTTCTATAATTTACCTATGGTATCAGGATAAATCGTTTTTCCCAATTATAGCGCAATCTATCCACAGTCTGAAAAAATGTCTTGAATAAAAGTTGCTTACTTTTACGTAACGAATCCCAATCTGCAAGAAAAACTAGGGGTTTCCATTTGAGATTTTAAAGTTACCCCCACCCCACCTCCAGGGGGTGTAGTGGAGGTTGGTGTTTAATGTCATTGGATAGATTTTTGAAAATGATTAAATACGTATTTTTCAGTTTTTCGATCCGATGTTTAGTTCGCGAAATATTCGACCGTTCCACTACTTTTGGGACACTCTGTATAAAGAATAGTAATAAACCACTAAAACCGCCTAAACCTTTAACTTTTTTAAAATAAGACGGATCGTTATGAAACCTTTTGCATTCGATTCGGGAGAGCTTTAGGGAAATTCTTTAATACTTGGCATGAATAATTACAAATGTGAATTGCATTCTTGTAGGCGGAAAATCCATTTTCCAAAGTGCATTTCAAAGTGTTTACACAATAAAAATTCAAAACTTGGAAAATAATCATGAGAATGAGTTTAATTTTCATATTCGGAGGATATTGAGGTCGCTAAACAGGAATATAGGGTCGGCGAAGCTGTAAGAGGTACCTGGTGCCAGGAATCTACGCCATCTCTAGGAGTTTTATAAAAATTCGTTATTGAAAATAATTTATTATCTCGGAGTTTTAAGATCGCTGAACAAGAATATTGCAATGAAGATGCTGTGTGCCCTGTATCTACGTGGTCTCTGGGAATTGTATGAAAATTCGTAATAAAATTTGTTGCAACTTGTTATTCCGGGGTTTTTAAGGTAACTAAGAGTTTTAATCATATACTCGAGGTTCTGGCATCTTTATATCTTAAAAAATTATTATTAATAGTGAAAAAAAATTTCGAATTATTTTTTTTTTCATAATTTTCGCTCTGAACTAAAATAGCTTACTGTTATTGTTATTCACAGTTGAATTTTATAACGAATTTCTATAAAACTCCAGAAGACGAAGTAGAGTCCGCGCACCAGGTAACTCATACTCATACAGCATCCTCCATGCAATATTTATTGCAAAACTCCAGGAGATAATATAGATATCGGGCACCAAGTACCTCGTACAGCATCGTCGAAGCAATATTCGGGTTCAGCGACCTCGAACACCTCGGAATAATAAGTTTCAATGATTTTCATAATGTATTTCCATAAAACTCCAGGAGACGACGTGCCTATTGGGATACCGGGCACCAGGTACCTCTTACAGGTTCGCCGAACCCATATTCCTGTTTAGCAACCTCAAAACCCCCGAGTATAAAAATATAACTCATTTCCATGATTATTTCATTCATAGGAGATTCTGACCAATAGGAAGCTACAGAAATAAAAATTAAAGTAATAATTTTTGATAATATCCCGCCGTCAAGTATATTACGTCAGATGCCCTTCGTTGCTATGAAAAAATACATTCAGTGACATTAATGACAATTATAAAAGTTATAAAAGTGATGACTTTCAACCGTCAAATATTTATAACAACTGTGTGTTTAACTGTAATAATTTGTACTTACATAAATAAATTACAATAAAATTTTGGTTTTGAACAGTTTTATTCATGAAATAATCGCAGCAAATTGCACTCGATCTCTAAAATTATTATCGAGTTGTTTCCCTCGTGCCACTTTGACATAATTTCACACCCCTTCGGGTCGTGAAATTAAAACTGTCAAAGTGTCACTCGAAAAAAATTCGATAATTTTAGAGCTCTTGTGCAATTACTACTGATTATTTTCTGAGTTGTAAATTTTTATTTTTTGACACTTTAAGAAGCACTTTGGAAATAGTTATTTGTGAAACAGTTCGTGAAGTATGCTTTTTGCGAACGCACGCGATGTTTAGAGCACGAGCGACAACGGAGCGAGTGCTATACATCGCGTAAGTTCGCAAAAAATACTTCACGTACTGCTATCTATAATAACAGTTTTCACTATACAATGTATTTATCTACTCTATGTCATATTATGTATAAGTTTTTAGTTTGTGAAAACTGTCATTATAGATAGCAGTGCGTGAAGTAACAATGTATTTTAAATGGGATTTACTTTTTCGCACTGGTTTTTGACACACTTTTATATAACAAAATACCCTTAACTTTCGCGTTGTCATGGTGATGACAATATGCGTTGTCATGGTAATGAGCAATAAATTACAACAAAAGTTTAACAACCATTTTACACTCTCCGTGTTAATTATTTTTCCCGTTTAACTCTTAAAAGGTTGTATGTTTTGAGTTATTTGCAATATAGCTAGAAGAAAATTAGTTTTTATGGTATATTTAAACAAAATATCAACTCACAGTTTACACAATTTTAATTGGAAATTATAAATTTTACAATAACATTAATATTCTATCACTATGAAAAATAATGGTATAAAATATCTCAAATTTTTTGCATTCTTATTGCGTATCTGTAAATATTTAATTTTAAACCATTTTACTTTATTACTTTACTCTTTTACTATCTACATACTTCAAACTTAACATGTGTGTCCTTAAATAGGTTAAAATTTAGAATCTGTTTCTGATTTATTTTAGTTACGGATTTAGGCTTGCCTGATGCTTTGGCATATCGTATCATGGTTATCCATAGGTGTGGAGCATATTATACGACTTAATATTTTTCGATTTTTCTATAAGGGCATGCATTCAATCACCCTCGTTTTGTGAATGTGCCATTTCAAAAAAATACTCAAAAAATGTTATGCTCAAAAAATGTGTAATGTTAATATTAAACTTTTTCACTGCATAGAAGTACGTAGCAAACAGTATATACTTATTATGTCCACCGCAACTATCAAAAAGGAAAAAAAGTCCGTAGATTCTTTTTTACTTTTATTTCGATAAATTGACTTATGAGATGCACCATATGTTTGAATCCTTTATAAATTTAACTGAACTGAAAACTGAACTATACTGAAAATACCGTGGACGGCTATGCTGACAAATGTGGCAGTCCTTAAGAGAGCAAATGCTACCCGCGAGCTGCTTGATAACATCAAATATAGAAAGATGGCCTATTTTGGACACGTAGTAGGGGGAGACCGGTATAATATTCTTCAACTTATTATGATGGGTAAAATCGAAGGACGCAGAGGAATTGGTAGAAAGCAGGCCTCTTGGTTGAAGAATATCCGGGAGTGGACAGGAATAAAGAAAGCAGAACACCTATTTAGAATAGCTCGAGACAGAGACAGTTTCGCCATGTTAATCGCCCACGTCAAGGGGACTTGATAGGGCACGTTAAGAAGAAGATAAATTTAACATACGTGCAACAAAGTTATAACTCATTTAAAAACCTTGGTAATCGTCAACTATAAAGAAGGTAAATATTTAAAATAGGGAGTATCCAGTGTTACTGCCTTTTTCACGCTAGAATGGCACACCTAAGTTAAAATACACCTTTTGTCAATAAAGTATTAGCCAAACTATTGAGAATTAAACTATGTCGGTTATATTGACGTGTGCGCAATTTTTTGCTGAATTCGCCTTTTGTGTTGAAATCTGAAAAAAGATGAAACTTGAGTTACAACCTTGTTCGATGGGAGTGTCGATTTATCCTACCCTTGTTTGTCTATCTCCTTCTCCCACTTTTGAGCTACCCTTGCTGTAACATTCTTATCGTGACGCATATATCTTATTCTTTTTCGCATAATATAATCTTTTGTCTAATTTTAGGTATTCGATATGAGTAGAGTATTCCTATCTTATAGCTTGTGTAACAAATAAGTAAGAAACTGCACCATTACCTATAATGCTACACTATAATATAATGATGGTCCTAAAGTGTAGACAAAAAGAAAATACCTTGAACCATTATTCATCCTTCTCTTCCTAAGTGCCTTCTCCATTGAGGTTGGTGATCAATATGGCAAATTCCTCTCTGTTCTGGGCTTGATGAATTAAGTCGTTTCTTGTTGTGTCATGTCGGTCCAATCTCTTATGTTTCGTTGCCAAGATTTTATATTTCTTCCTATACCCCTTTTACCTTTTGATCTTGCCTTCGAATATTAGCTGGAGCTGCTCAAATTCCCTATGGCGCATTATGTGTCCTAGGTATGACCATAATTCATAATAATTAAGATTTATTATAATTTTTTGCTCTTTATAATTTTTTATGCAAGACTAGGTAAATTAATACACATTTTTCTTACTGTCTTATCTCTATTAATAATATCGTGAGGTTTCTGTTGCAAAAAGATTGCCGACACATGGGAAGTGGATTCCGTGTATGATCCCATGAATATTAATTTACAGAACTGGATATTTTTAATGGCTTAACACGTCTTCTTTTTCAACAAAAGACGACAGGCTCCTAATAATATGTAATACATATTTAGTATTCTTATAAAATGATGACAAGAAATGTTTTTACTCACCTAAAAAAGAAGACATTATTATACCTAGCCGTTGATCCCAGGTCAAGAATTTTTTTGGTATATTACTTCTATTTTAAATATTATGTTTATGGTTTTAATTGGTTTACTCAAAGGAAACGAAATTAAAACGACTACTCCAAAAAAAATCAACTTTGTGCAAGAGAACTGAAAATAGACTTAAGAGTTAGGCGGACAAGGTGTTATATTTTCTCGACTCTGCTTTACGGGATAGAAGCATGGATACTTAACGCGTCGACTGTGGGTGTAGAAGAATCCTGAAGATATCATGGACCGAGCATGTAACCAACAACGAAGTCATGAGAAGAGTCAACAAAAGAATGGAAATATTGGAAACCATCAAGACACGAGAGCTGCAATTCCTTGGGCATGTTATGCGTAATGAGACTCTCATTATGAGAGATACTTCAGTTAATTATACAAGGGAAAATCCAGGGCAAGAGAAGTGTAGGAAGGACAAAAGTCTCATGGTTGCGTAACTTGAGTGAATGGTACGTATGCATATCAACTGAACTATTCAGTCAGAGCAGCAGCATCTAAGACCAGAATAGCCGTGATGATTGCCAATCTCCGTCGCGGAGATAGCACGTAGTGAAGAGAAGACAATAATTGGTATAATGAAAACCACATCTTTAATTACCTACGTTTGACAAGTGTGTGGTTGAAAAAATTGGTTGTGGGTGATGTTATTACATAGTTGTATGTATATCACATATATGTGTGTTCGAATATTGTGTGTTGCAATACATATAATGTATTGTGCATGAGATTATCGATGATTTGTTCTTCGCCTTACTTTAATCCGCTATTGTTGGTGTGTTCTTGCTGTTGACTTCTTCTTTAAGTATTACTTAAAGATACTAAGATACTAAGCCTGCAGCATTCTGCTGATGGGTTCTTTAAGTAGGGTAAGTGGTGCTTCTTTGACTTTTCTCTTTTTCATGTCTGTTTGTTTCATGATTATTGATGAATCCTACTGCTGTCATACGACCCGTAGTGATGTATGGTAGAGAAACGTGGACGAAAACAAATGCAAACGAAGAGCGACTACATATTAAGGAAAGAAGAATCCTAAAGAAGATCTTTGGGTCTATGTTTGATGAAGCAGCAGGACAATATAGGATAAGAACAATATAGAAAAAGACCTCGAAGGACCAGACGCTAACATAATAAAAGAAATAAATTCCAGAAGACTCCAATGGGCAGGACACCTCAGCAAACGCTCTGAAGAAAGAATAGTAAGACTGGTATGGGAACAAGTTCCAATTGGAAGAAAAGCAACGGGACCTTAAAGCTATGGGCGTGGAGAATTGGATGGAGATTACGCAAGACAGAGATCAATGTAGGCGTGTGGCCGAGTCGCCTAAAACCCAAGAAGGGTTGTAACGCCACGGAGTATTTTAATTACTTCACTTGCCACTGTCCGGTCCAGTGCAATGGTTGGAATCCGTTTAGTTCCGTTTCCTACCATGTGATTACCTTTCATGTTTCTCTCTTAACTCTTTGGATTGATACCCTACTAATTAGTGTTTGGGTCTTCGGCGGTTTTAGAATGGTTTCTTAGTTCGTTGGAGATTCCATACGATCCTTACCTCTTTGCTTTCTCAGTATAGGAACTTTTCGGATACAAATGTAGGGATGTTCGCAGTCCCCCTTATAATCTGTTAATCTAAGTGCAGAAAAATTACTTTTGTAACTTGCAGACGAGATTTTTTGGTACCTATCTTCTGCGCAAAACATACTCCGTTAAGTTACCAGTTGAAAGGAAATTAAATTCACCTTAAAGTGGTGTAATACTTGATTTACTTCCCATTTAAAAGTATAAGAGGAACCTTTATTCTTCCTAAGTGGAGATGGCGCCGAAGTAATACTTAAAACATCAATAGATATAAAAAAGCTAACTGGATAAGATGGGCAGGTCATTTATTAAGAACAAAGGAAGACACTATGTCATAGTGTTCAAGACTGTGTTTTTTGAGAGACCTTCTCCTCCTAAGTGCCTTCTCTTCTGAGGTTGGCGATCAATATGGCAAATTTCGTTCTGTTCTGGGCTTGATGAATTAAGTCCTTCACTGTTGTGTGGGTTCAATCTCTGATGTTTCAGAGCCAGGATTTTTTCTTTCTTCCTATACCCCTTTTACCTTCGATTTTGCCTTCTAACATTACCTGGAGCTGCTCAAATTCCCTATGGTGCATTATGTGTCCTAGATATGACGTCTTTCCAATTTTGATTGTATTGATCAGATGAGGACGTGTGTTCAATATTTCCAGTACTTCTTCATTCGCAGTTCTGCTGGTCCAGCCTATTCTTAGCATTCGGCGGTGCATCCACATTTCGAATGAATTCAGCTTGTTGACGTCATACTGTTTTAATGTCCAGGTCTCACAGCCATATAGTAATAGGGACCACACATAACACTTTAGTGTTCTCAATCTTATTGTGACTGAAAGCTTGGGGTTTGAGAGACCAGACAGTCGAATATCAGTAGGTTGTCCCAGAAAAAGATGAAAGAGAGGAAAAGAGGGGTTGAACCTTGATGACTAAAGAATATTCATTAAAAGTCTCGCCGTAGAAACAAAATTGACCTTTCCTTTTATGTTACCTACATTGTTCACCCTGTATATTTACAAACAGTCTCTTTAAGAGTGATCAATTAATGAATGCAAAACGTTGAAATTGATAATATCTGTCGTTGTGTCTGAGAAGAAAAGGCGGTCTCGATTTACATAAAAAAGATTCAGCGCTGGCTGGCTTGAAGAAGAAACAGAAAAGTCGAAGAGTATAATATAAGAGAGGAAGCGGCATACATTAGCATTATAATTAATTCGCATTTGAACCAACGATATAAATTAACGGCGACATATATGTTTATAATTGGAAAATCGTGGAATCGTAACATGGACACATCTTGTTCTCACGGTAAGATATGGAGGACATTGACGTACTTTGACGAAGTAAAAAATCATCGAAGAAGAGAAATTTTTACTTCTGTTTTAATAAAAAAAAATTATTTTTTTGGACGAAGATTGGGAAGTAGCACTGTAGTTTTCACTTTTAAGGAAGTCCCTCAGTAAAAATCAATAATTTAGATTTGATAGTATGTAGTCTTCTTCTTTTTCTTTAATCAGGCGAGACTCATTAGTCTCTAGTACTAGTACTTGATCGTAAGGCCTTTGTACCATATCTTGTTTCTTTCCTTAAATGTTAATTAGTTCTTTAGCCTCAACAAAAGCCAACAGTTTTCGTATTGGTGGATCTCTTCTGGTTCAAACCTTAGTTAGCCAGTGAATTCCTGACTCACATCACTTAGCATATTTATCATCAATGGCACTACAACTCTTCGTGAGTTTTTGCAGCGTTTACTATTGCCTTCCATGTTTGTCGGTCCTGTGCCACTAATTCCCATTGTTGCACTGTCATTTTCTCTAGATCTTCTTTGACTGCATCTTTCCACCTTTTTCTAGACCGCCCTACAGACCTTCTTCCATCTGGCCTTTCCCAGAACACATTGTTTATAAGGCGTTTGTCGTTACTGCGTATCACATGCCCTGCCCATCTGAGTCTATTGGCCTTTAATATGTCTGACTAGATTTTCTTTTCCGAATAGAGACTCTAGCTCGTTATTGTATCTGCGCCTCAAATCGTTTGTCACGCTGTCTCTGCAAGGGCCGTATATCATTCGAAGGATTTTACGTTCCCACACCAGCACCACTTAGCATATTGCAATGGCATAATATGTGTATTGCAGTCTCTCATTCACCTTATCTAGTTTGTATGGGTGGTTTCTTAAACGGCAATATCCAGTCAACATTTCAGTGACCGTTTTGATCTCTCGTTTATTGAGGTTCATCAAATTCTTCGAGTTTTTTTATCAATATCCTAGATTAAATTTTTTAGTCTGGATTTGCCCTTCAGTGGCTCTCCATTTCTTTTCCATTCCTGAATCTCGTTTTTCGTAGCATCTTTAGAGATGTCACAGAAAGGTTCTGGATCTTTAAAGGTTTCTTTCAAACCTTGTTTTGACAACATATCTGCTCGTTCATTCCCATGCTTCCCTTCATGATCCGGTACCCATAATAAAGACACTTTATTGTCGTTTGCTAAATCTTTGTAATCTTTTAAGGACATTGACGTACTTTGACGGAGTAAAAAATCTAAGAAGAGAAATTTTTGCTTCTCTTTTAATAAAAAAATTATTTTTTGGACGAAGATTGGAAACTAGCACTGTAGTTTTCACTTTTAAGGAAGCCCCTTGGTAGAAGTCGATCAGTTAGATGTGATAAAGCTTAGTTTAAAAGGTTGATTGCTTTTCTACCCCTTGGTACTACTTTGATGTTGGTTAGTTCGTTTTCAATCCATGGTATTCTAATTACTCTACCAAATGTTTGAATAATTATTTGATTTAGAAAGCACCTATCTCGAACGTCTATTCTCAAAATTGGAGAATATTGGAATTCTGAATGTCATATAAACTGTAGCAAACTGAACGTAGATACCAATGGTATAAACGAGCACTATGGTTGACTGAAACATTGTCTACTGGAACCATGAAAAGAGTAATGGATGAATGACGAGGTAAAGTTGTGCAAGCAAACTAAGAGAGTCGTTAATATTCAGCTCATCGGGGTACCTCCTATTGATGGAAATGTGTACTTTAAATAAACAAGGCATTATGGACATAAAGTAAAAATTGATGAAAGAGGGGACCTGGAAAACATTGAACTTCAGAAGAAATAATATTACAGATAATAGGATAGGATAGGATAAGATTTTCCTTCTGCTTCAATGATGTCTCTAGTCACTCTAATGGTATGTGGAGGTCCATTATTATGCACGAAAATTAAATTTTCTCCTGTTGCACCTCTCCAGAGCCTAACTACAGGTTATCAACATACCTGTGAGCAGTTAACGTTGATTGGATGAAAATTAAAGGAGTTTTTTTACGGATCACAATTCCTCTCCATAACATTACACTTCCCCTTTTATATTTATGAACAGATCTAACAGTTTTCGTTCTTGGTTGTCTTTCTCGACCTCTAAGTACACGATTTCGTGGGTCATCTGATTTTACACAATCCCTGACTTTTTCTGAAAATAGCACATTTTATCAATTGCTAATGTTACAGTTTTGGTGGTGAAGACACCAATTTAGACGATCAATCTTGTGCTGCCTAGATAACTCGGGAACCCATAACTGTCTCCTGCTGTATACTTCTTGGCACGAACTCTTCTTCTTATCGTTTCAACTGAAACAGTTACACCTGTAGCTTCCAAAAGCTACCTTTGGAGCTGCTGGTGAGAAATGATTGGGTGTCTTCCAGCTGATTGGACAATTAAACGATCGTGGCGAGCCGTTATTACTTTTTGGCCACTTCCCATTCTTTTTTGAGCTTTCCTATTTCCTGTTCCATAGGTTTTAGACAGAACGCCCTGTGTTACATCTAACTCTGCAGCTATGTCCCTCTGAGAACATTACTTGCTCTACAAGACCAATAGTCCTTCCCCGTTGTAGGTTCTATAACCCCACATGAGGCATATTTTTGTTTTTGGACGCAAAAGTTAGTTTATTTATTTTCGTTTAATTTGCAACTCAAGCAAATAACCTACATGGTACCGAGCTGTACTATCTGATTGTCTTATCGATTTGTTTATTTTCAATAAATACCTTTATTCTTCGCAATAATAACAAGTTTTTTTAAAAGAAATAAATATTGTTTTGAAAAACATGGTGATTCCATATAAGTTTGGGTGTGTGTGTGTGTATTATGTTATAGTCAAAGCCCGAATTTCAGGCACTCCTAGGTTTGACTAGGCAATCCTCAGGTCTGACTGACGGTCTTATTCAAAGCCAGAAATAAATTAAAGTTTCGGCCTTTGACTAGTCAAACATAGGAGAGACTAATTTGGTCAGGCAAAGGTCGAAATTTAATTTTATGAAATCGGAGTTTGACTAGTCAAACCCCGATCAGCTATTAAAATTTCGTAATTAGTTAGATTAGGTTTAGTAAAACGACATTTTTTAATTTTAATGTTTATTACTTTTATATTATCGTAATTAAAATACAAAATTTAGTATTTATTCTCACATGTTGAGGCATTATGGCATTTAGAAATGCACAATACGTTGGATCTTTTACACTTACATAATTTTGAAGAGCATTTCTTATTGCAATAGCAATTTATAAAGCCTTGTCCTCCAAATTTAGAATCTTTTGTACTAATTTCTCTTAGAGGCAGCTTAACGCCTGGCTGGAACATCTTTGAAATTCAGAAAATTCTCTGTGCATTCTCTTATTTGATTTCTTGAAAAAAAAATATTCATTGTTCCGTATTTCGTACCAATTCTATATAAACCGTCAATTGTTTTATCTTGTATGATACCCAAAATATTTCGAGCATCTCCTTTGGCTCTATCAAAGCTGGGTATGGGTATTGTTACAGTTTTTCCGATCGAAATTGGAGGTAATTTTTTTTTTTCACTTAATTGTTTCATAGACTTAGCCTGGGCATAAAGACCTTCAATCGCATTTCCTTTATTGGAGATGCTCGAAATCCGAGGAGATGCTCGAAATATTTTGGGTATCATACAAGATAAAGCAATTGACGGTTTATATAGTTATTACGAAATACGGAACAATAAACACACTTTTTTCAAGAAATCAAATAAAAGAATTCAATGGAAATTTTCTTAATTTCGAAGATGTTCCAGACGTTAAGCTGTCTCTAAGAGAAATTAGTACAAAAGAATCTAAATTTCGAGGACAAGGATTTATTACTGCAATAAAAAATGCTCTTCAAAATTATGTAAGTGTAAAAGGTCTAACATATTGTGCATGTCTAATTACCATAATGCCTCAACATGTGAGTGTAAACACTATTTTTTTTAATTTTAATTACGACAATATAAAAATAATATAAACTAATTTTAATAGGAAAGGAGCCACAACTTTACTAAAAAAAATATTTTATTAACGTTTAGGCGTCCACATCGGATGTCGTTGTTAAAATACAAAAAAAATAATAATGAAATAAACAAAAATGTTGTTGGTTAGTAAAAAATTCTTCTAATAATTTATTTAATCTGACTCATTTACATCGGCAATTCAGACATATTATATATACATTTTAAAGTAGAAGACTACAACTATAATTTTACTTGAATAATAGGAAACAACTAGTTAGAGCAAATGATACTGACTCTAATCTCAAAAACATTGTATGTGGAGTACCACAAGGTTCAGTATTGGGTCCTCTACTGTTCCTTATCTTTATAAATGACATCACTAACTTAAAAATCGATGGAAAAATTTTTCTTTTTGCTGCTGACACCAGTATCACTTGGAGCAACTCAACTATTGCATCTCTTCATGCAACTATAACTTCTGATTTGCTTACGATAAAAACCTGGTCTGACTCTAATTTACTCTCTTTTAACGTGGATAAGACAGTAGCATTATCCTATAAAAGTGCTCTTCAACCCCTGCTTGTTAATAACAGCCAGATCTCTACCGTTGATTCTGTAAAATTTCTTGGTATTTTTTTAGACAGCAACCTCAAATGGTCCCTTCATATCGATTTGTTAAGTAAGAAACTCGCCTCAGCCTGCTATGCTATAAGATCTGTTTCGAAAGAACTCAATTTAGCATCTTCTAAACTAACATATTTTTCATTGTTCGAGTCTCATCTTCGATATGGTCTTCCCTTTTGGGGTTCTAGTACAGCTGCCCAATTAGATGTTATTTTTAAATTACAAAAAAGAGCAATAAGGTATCTGTTTGGCCGCAGAAGAACAACACATTGCAGAAGTTACTTCAAAGATCACAGGATTCTAACACTACCTTCTTTATATATTTTAGAAACTGTTTGCTTAATTCGTAAACACATGCATGTCTTTCCAGCAAGGCTTCATCATGACTACACCAGAAATTCAAATTTTGATGTCTATTTACCGATCCCGTCCTCTGAGTTAGTAAAGAAATCTATATTATATTCCGCAAAAAAACTATACAACCATCTTGCTTTACAACTCAAATCTGCAACATCTTTCCCCAAGTTCCGTAAAATGACAAAAGCTCATCTATCTAAAAGACCATATTATTCAGTAGAAGAGTTTCTTAATGACTAACTAAAAAATTACAGTAATGTAGTAACCAAACTTATCTATTTGGGTGTCACATGCAACAGCTTAAACTTATTAGTTCCTATGTCTATAGTCTATAGTTTACTTTGTTGTATGTTCACTTTGCAATTTCTATAAATTATTGCAATATATCGACTTTGTTTTTTTTTTCTTTACTTTATTAACTTATATTTTGTATTTTTGTATTTTTTTATATTGACGATTTATCAAATTTCGGAAAATTGTATATGTTATTGTTATTGTTAGATATTATTTATTTATTTTTTATGACTTTATATTAAGCTTTGTCCATAAAATTTGTATAATTTTCAGTGACAATAAAGCATATTTCTATTCTATTCTATAGACCTGAGGATTGCCTAGTCAAACCTAGGAGTGCCTGAAATTCGGGCTTTGACTATAACATATATATCAAACAAATAAATTCAATCGAATTAAAGAAGAATTAACTACGCCGATGGCGGAAGCTCATGTCAGATGCAGAATAACGGTGGACGCGTAGGAGAACTAAAAGATTTAATCCTTGTAATCATTAACCATCGGAAAAATAAATATAACACATCTCCTCTTCCAAGTTACAACTTAAAACTGCTACGTTTTATTGCTCGAACATTAAGTTCGAGTTCCCATAGAAACTGGAAGCTACACTTAATTTTGATAAATTAATTGCATAATTGATTGCCATATGATTTTTTGGGAAAATAACTTGAACGTTTAGCAATAAAATATGCTATAAAATGAACCCAGAAGCCATAACTTATCATCGGACTAATTTACACTGTTAGTGATGTGTGTCGGTAACAAATTTTAGTAAATTTGTCTCGGTCATTGTGTTCTGCATGACAAAAAAATATATAGATGAACTAAAACTAAGATATTTTTCATGAAGATCAAGATAAAGGTAATGTTGGACGTCCGACCATCAAGTTTAATCATAAGAAAGTACCCTAGTGTATATACAGCATAATATATTATACAGATTGTAAGAAAGTCTTTGACAACATTGATCATTGCTGTTACTAGTTGCAATGGGAATATGAAGCTCTACATTTTGATTCCTAAAATCATATCTATTGGATTGGGTGTTGATGGTAAAGGTAAATAAATACTTCTAACAGATATACGGCTACTTCAGGAGTAGCACAATGTAGTAACTTTGGCCTTCTTCTATCTACATTGATTATAAACCCCCTCCAACTATCATTCTGATTCTGAATTATTAGATTTAGTGCAGTCACTGAAGGTGGATATGAGCTATTACCTCCGATTTCGTTGAACCTCCATCGATTTGCATGAAAATTGGTGAGTGATTAGAGGATATCTCAAGGAACAAAGGTGACATTGTGCAAACTTGCGCTTTTACCCTGAGGGTGGATGCCACCCCTCCTCGGGGGTGAAAATTATTTTATTAAAAATAACCCCACAATTCGATAACGGGACAAATTATAAGCAAAATTTGTTATATAAAGTTATTAAAATAAATAAAAACTTTTTGAGTTATTAAAGATCAAAAATTTTAATTTTTCGTGAGAAAAATGCATGTTTTTAACCGATTTTTCATAAATAACTCAAAAACTATAAGTTTTTACAAAAAAGTTATTATTGTCAAAATTGAGGCTAATAAAAAATCAAATAAATTCCTTACTAGAAAAACCTTTCTATGTTAACTAAAAGTAAGTTATAGGTAGTTGAAGGTATATTTCTTTCGTCGAGTACCCAAATCTAAGTATTCAAGCTTAAATACCGGCAAAATGATGCATTTTATAACATAAACTTATTAAACATTTGTCAAAGTTCATAGAAATATCTATCAAATAAGCCCTCGAACAAGTTGATAGCATTAAAATTTATGCACCAAAAATGTTTCAAAATGTATCGTTTAAAAATTTTTCCAAAAAATGTAATTGTTTTTTTTTTTTGTAAATAACTTCATTAATTTTTAAGATATCAGGTTTACCTATAATCTAATTAAAATTTGATTCCAAGAGCTATTAAAAAACGTCAAAATTAGTCTTTTAAACCTCTCACTTTTTTAACAATAAAGGTTAAATGGCCCCGGTTACATGGTTCTCGCAGCAAAATTGAAATTTTAAACGTTTCTATCTCGGTTATTTTTTACTCTACGGAAATAATAAAATTGGTGAAGTATTTGGAACAAAAAAACTAAATTTTAGTTATATACAGGGTGCTTCATCTTATTCGCCTCGGTCTCTGTACGGAAAACCACTTGATATTTTAAAAAAATTTCTTCACAGAAATATACAGGGCCTTTAATACTACAACCTAAAAATAATGTGAATTATACAGGGTGTTCCAAAAAAGAGTGGTATATCAAAGTTATATTTTTTCTTATGGAATGTCCTATATCTGATGACATTATTAAATTGACCTTAAAAAATAAGCTATACTTTCATAAGGGTTCCCTATACCTAAATACAGGGTGTTTTGATTTATTTCGATTTTTATAAAAATGTAAGGTTTTAGAGAAAAATAAATATCTACGAATCTAAGAAGCAGTAACAAATTCTTTCTTGGATCTTAATAATAGACTATTTAGCATACTTAAACAGATGCTTATTGCAACAAAATTTCTTACAGGGTGGTCAAAATATGAGATTGTTCTATTAACAAATTCAAGCTGTAATAACTTATTTATTTTAAATGGAACACCCTGTATCTTACTAGTCTATCGCGCAGAAAATTTACTTAGCTTTCAATTCTTATTAGGGTTTCCTATACCTATCTTTTTACAGGGTGGTCAAAATATTAGATTGTTCTATTAACAAATTTAAGCTGTAATAACTTACTTATTTTAAATGGAACACATCCGATTATGGATTTGCAGATTGAGAACATTTTGATTACTCAGAATTTTTGTATTCACCATTGGCGTGCATACGGGTAATATTATCGGTCATAATACCCGTGTCCGCGCCAATGGTGAATATAAAATTATTAATTGTATGTCACAAAATGTGCAATAACTACGTCTTAAAGCCCACCAAATTTGATTTGCATATCTCAACTGGTTTTAAAGCAATAAATAAATCGTCAGTTTGTTAAAAGAAATTGAACATCCCGTATCTCGGAAACGAAGCGTTTGCGGACATATGATTATAAAGCAAATTGTCATTATTTTATCATGTAAAATTATCCCTTAAAGTTTGTCGCACATATTTAGAAACACCCTGTACTGATGACGAACATGGCCAGTTGTTAAAGTACCTAACTGTTTTATTATCCAACATAAGCGAATCAATCGAAAGACAAAATGTTAAGAAAACCTGAGGCTATAGTTGGGTTTGAATTTCGGTATTTTATAAATGCTAGAATAGTCCAGAGAGTGATGCGAACTTTGAGAAAAAAAAAACACATTTTGATTGGTACACCCTGTATATAATGACAGTTTGACTGTCCAGCAACAACATTATTACAGCGATATTGTCAATGAATAAGGCTATAACGTGGTTAAAAAATCACTTAAATCGGACAACAGGTATAGGAAATTCGAAACATCAAAAATGACCAAATTTTTAGTGGATCGATTTTTTTGCACCGCAGTGTAGTTGAATTTGCTGATTTCTGAGTACTTATATAGTTTAGTTTGCCGAATGCTGCCCATGCTAACTTTCTTCTTCGTCTTTTTATTGCTTCCGTTTAAATTTCCCTATTTAGTATTATTTTTTGTCCTAAGTATATATGTATATTATAATATTCTTTAACTTTTTCTATAACTTTGTCGTTTATTATTGTCACGGTTTCTTCGGAGTGCATGACTTTTGTTTTGTTTAACAAACGACAAATCACGTATTAAAACAAATATAAAGAAAAAAGTTTTGGACGGAAAAGTGACCGTTAGGCTTTACTTTCAGACTTTTCGTCCTTCGTTGCCCACAAGAATCCTTATAAAGTCCAAACAATGAATGACAATCGAAAATTTGACACCGTTTCAAATCGTAGTGCCAACCCTTATAAAATCTAAAATCGTATATTATACCGTAAAAGCGTGTGACGTCACGTTTGAGCGGCGGCAGTTCTAGCGGGCGTCCGGCCCGCGCCAACAAGAAACAAAACACGAGCTTGGCCGTGAGCCGTGAGCCGAACCCGCACGGCACGGCACGGCTGACTTGGCGTGGCGTGGCGCGGCATAGGGTTCCCGTTCGTGGGACTCAAGATTGAGAACGTTCCCACGAGTGCTTCTATTTACAGAATAGATGCCTTTACACATACACACACGCACCACCTGGACAGAGTAGTAGTAGTAGAATACACCGAGAAACGAATCGCGATACCTATTATTCTTTTACTTACTTACAACTTGATGACAATATTAGGGTAAGCTGAAGACATAAAGAGGAGTTCAATTTTTATACGATAAAACATCACATTACAATAATTTCATTTATGAGTGTATATAATGTACCTATAATTATTATTAAACGCTTTTCTTTACTTCAATAGTTTGCATCAAATCTTTGGACGTTAATTTGACTGACTTTTCTTCAATGCAAATGAATGAAAATTTGCAGATACAGTCGACTCGCGTTAATTCAAACCTGCGATAATTCGAACTTCTCTATAATTCAAAGTTATCACGAGTTCCCTACAAAATCTCTTTATATTTCGAACTAAATCAATACATTTTGATGCACTTGGTAATTCGAACGAAAAAAAAAATCATTGCTATATAACAAAACGACGCGTTAATTCGAACTTATCGGCGTCCAGCACTCGACAATTCAAAGTTGCAGAGAGAAAGATGCGGAAAGATTGTAGTAAGTAGTTTTCTGCACTTTTTCTTCTGTACTTTCTTTTTCTGTACCTGCTTCAAAAAATCCGGTTTCTTAAAAGAAGATCAGGAAAATCTTCCAATACTTATGGATGATGAAGAACCAGCAATAGAACCATTAGTTGACATCAGCGGTGTGAGTTTTTCTGACTTTGTTCAAATAGATGAAGATGTTTTTGTCTCAGGTTCACTAACCGATGGCGAAATTTTATCTGCGACAGATACGAATGAAAAAAGTAACGATGAATATGAGTACGATACATAAGAACCTTTGGCAGAGGTGTCAGTTAAGGAAGCAAGATCCTCATTCGATACCTTACAAACCTTCTGTCTACAAAACGAAAGTGATGAAAAAGCATTTCAGGCACTTTTTTCTCTTAAAAAAATTATTGAGCACTCGGGAGCAGCAGCAATGTGCTTTGAAGCAAACCAGTATAATACAGTTCTTTCGAAAGATTGAATTCACATCATAAATACATACATGTATGTACACGAATGTACCTCTAAACTTTTGTCATCGTTATAGAATAGCAGTTAATAAATATTAATTGATCAACACTTAAGAGGAAACAGTAGCGATCAACAGGTAGCGAAAACGCGTTCCAAGATTGCGGCTGTAATTTTGAATATTTTTTCGAGATATTTGGCACACGTATTCGTAATATAATAAAGAATGGTGGTACAGAGCCCAATTTGAAAAATATATTAATATGTGGAAATTACTCTGTAATTAAATAAAATATTAAAAAAACAAGCCTGTACCGCCATTAAGAAGAACAAAAAAATACACTTTCTTCAAATAAACTTTTTTATCCGATGCCTAGATTTTGTGTCATTTTGGAACTACTAATGAAATAAAACATTTTAGTAGTTCCAAAATGACACAAAATCTAGGCATCGGATTTAAAAATTTATTTGAAGAAAGTGTATTTTTTTGTTCTTATTAATGGCGGTACAGGCTCGTTTTTTTAATATTGTATTTAATTAAAGAGTAATTTCCACATATTAATATGTTTTTCAAATTGGGCTCTGTACCGCCATTCTTTATTATATTACGAATACGTGTGCCAAATATCTCGAAAAAATATTCAAAATTACAGCTACAATCTTGGAACGCGTTTTTGCTACCTGTTGATCGCTACTGTATCACCTTAATAATTCGAAGATTTATTTATTTTCTCTCACAAATTTCGAACCATGTGATATTTCAAACACTCAATAATTCGTAATATTTTAAGAGTCCCTCGAGTTTCGAATTAACGAGAGTCGACTGTATATGCATTCGCGGGACCAATACACGAATAGTCAATAAAAAAATTTTATGTTTAATAATTGTTTAAACAAAAAAAAACGATTTTAATAGAAAATGCTTAAATTATCTTGTTTTTTTACAATGTAGAAACTTAATACTTTTGCCGATTGTAGCTAATGATATGAACTATACATAATTTCACTTTTTACGTTAATTGTTTACGTTATGCTTCATAAATAAACAATAAAGTTTCAAATTTTGAACGCTCATATATTTATAAAAAAGGCCCATTAAATATGTGATAAAGATACGGCTTTATAAAAGCGTAAACATCGTGAATACGAGGGGTGATACATAACTTTTGAAACTATGTGTATTTTCCTGAATCTTCTTTATAGGTCACACTTCACCCCCGTACATCAACACAGGCCTCACCATATCTTGTACATCTTTCCTTTCAGTCCTTCCCTGATTTTTCGATCACAGAGTACCCTGCTCATTCGCTTCCAGTTAAACCAACCAGCTGTAGCCTGTGGTCAATTTCTCGATCAAATGCGATGTTTTCAACTACCTACATATTCAGTCAGAAAAATGCATAGGCCGATTTTAACTTAATAACTTTTTTGAGTGTATACTAATAAGTTAGCTTCTTCTTGTGCATAAGGTACACCGGCAAGTGATTGGGCAAATATTAGGTTATATTTGTTTATGTGCCACTGATGCGATAGCAGTAAGATGATAATAAGGCATAAAAAAATGTTAAATATTTTTTGGAAATGGCGTGGGCCATATAGGTAGCTTTTAATATTACATACACAAACAAAGTAAGAAAAGTATGTTTTTAAAAATTCACGAGATATTATTGTAGGTAGTGTATCTATCATATTCTGCAAACCTGTCCAAATGGTAATAAATACCGGGGAAACCCAGTAAAACATAAAACCAGGTGGGCTTAAAAAAATATTAAATGAGACAAAAATTCCCCGCATATTAATACAGCACAAGTAGGCCAGGCCAATAAGACAAAAATATACAGTTATCACAAGGAAAAATTCCTGTACTGGCTGTATACCATAAATCACAAAAAATAAAAGCCTCCTTTTCGGAATCAATATTCCATCATCAGTGTTATCACAGGTTTACATGCTTTAAGCCACCAAAATGTTCAGGTAAAAACCCTTAAATTGATTTTAAACAGTTGGGGTTACATATGTTATCTGATTTTGAAGGATGTTAAGTGGATTAACCCCTGGCATCACATGACATCAACCATATTGGTTGGAAAATTGTAGGTAGAACCTTACATGGGAGAGTTGTCACCTAAACTCTGCCATGTAAGGTTCTACCTACAATTTTCCAACCAATATGGTTGATGTCATGTGATGCCAGGGGTTAATCCGGAAATATTTTTAACATCTTTCAAAATCAGATAACATAATGTAACCCCAAGTGTTTAAAATCAATTTAAGGGTTTTTACCCGTACATTTTGGTGGCTTAAAGCATGTAAACCTGTGATAACACTGATGATGGAATATTGATTCTGAAAACGTTTTGTGATACAGCCCTTTTTAGGGATTTTAAATACATATAATTTTTACAAAATAAGGTTTTTATTTTTTTTTAAATATACAGTGTTCTTGACACTTCAACAGCCAGGGTACTGAAGCATTTTTTCGACAGGTAATACCTATAAGAACAAACTGTAACTATTTCCTACGTAGGATCTGGCGGCCATTTTTCTTTATAAACAATTTAGTGCCAAAAAATGGCCTTTTCCCCTTTTTATTCAAATTACTGGAAAATAGTAAGACTTATGGTTTTCTTAGCACAGACATTTTCGAGAGAATAGAAAAAGTTTCAAAATGGCCTATTTCAAAAAAATTAATTTCGCAATAACTATTGTAAAAATAAGTATAGAGCTTTTAAAATTTTGACAAATGAGGGTTCTTTGGTGCTTAATATGTGACAAATTGTTAAAATGTTATTCAAATTGTTTATCCCAGTGAGCTTTTTTTGCAATAACATAAGTCAGAAAATAATAATGTTAGAACCATTCTACAGGTGTCAAATGAAAGAGCATGAACTAAACTTTGAAATTGGTTTAAAAAAAGTGAATAAGCAATGCATTTATTAGTAATAAATAAGTATGCAAAAGTATCGTCAATTTTTCCTTTTTTGAATCCTTTAAACTTTTTGAATAACTTTTTTCAAAAAAATATATTTTTTACCGTTTTTAGGTGCACAACTACCAAGTAATGTTATTTATATGATGATTGATAAGAAATTGTAATAAATATATATAATTTATTATATAAAAAAATACAAAACTTTATAAGGAAAAATTGAACATACTTTTGCGTAATTATTTATTAGTAATAAATGCATTTTATTTTCACTGTTTTTAAACTAATTTAAAAGTTTAGTTCGTACTCTTTCATTTGACACCTGTGGAATGGTTCTAACGTCATTTTCTTCTGACTTATGTTATTGCAATAAAAAGCTCTCTGGGATAAACAATTTAAATAAAATTTAAACAATTGAATGAATCGCTTTGAAATTTTTGTCACATATTAAGCACCAAAGAATCCTCATTTGACAAAAATTTCAAATTTCTATACTTATTTTTACAATAGTTATTGCAAAATTAATTTTTTTGAAATTTCGACTTTTTTCTCAATTATATTAACAATAAATAAGTGTATTAAACTTTGTAATACGCCATTTTAAAGCTTTTTCCATTCTCTCGAAGATGTTTGTACTAAGAAAACCAAAGTTAATTGTTTACATTAATTTTCAAAAAAAAAGGAAAAAGACCGTTTTTAGTAAATAAATTGTTTATAAATAAAAATGGCCGCCAGATCCTACGCAGGAAATAGTTACAATTTGTTCTTATAGGTATTACCTGTCGAACAAACGCTTCAGTACCCTGACTGTTGAAGTGTCATGGAAAAAACCTTATTACCCTGGACTAAAGATTTTATATCTTATATCTGCCGACGATAAATGCCAAATTCTGTCTGAAGTCGGGCTGATTGAGGCGGGAGTGCTGCATGGAACAGTGATCTCATGAGCATGGGCACAGATATGAAATTAAAAGAAAAGTCAAAGAAGTAGCTTTCATCCTATTTAATGAAGAAAAATGCGTAGCATGATCTCATCACCTAGCTCATCAGCAGAAAGCAGCAGCAGCAGGCTTTGGTTATCAATGATAAAAGAAGAAGGTCAATAACATACCAACAATCAACAATAGAGAATTAAGAAAGTCGCAGACAGCAACTACAATAATTATACACAACACCATATGCAATACACAATATACAAACATATTTTCTATGTAAATACACATTATACAAACAAAAAACACATAAAACCGAATTTTTTTTTGAAAAATGGCTTTGGCAGAGCCAATTAGCCAGACTTGTTTGTGATTGATTGTAGATTCATAGTCATAAATTTCTTATTTCATAACATAAGTACATACTACAATATTATTTTTAGATACATAGGTACACCTGGTTCCAAAAAAACTGATACGACTCTTGAAGCTTATTTTGTAGAAAATTGAGCAGTGTATTTTGAAGGATAAATACTTAATATTTACATACTTTCAATGTCACTGCCAAATCTTAAAATTTGTCAGATAGCTTATTCTGTTCCACGGTTATTAGACTTTGTTATTAATCTTTATTATATAAAATTTGACAACTGTCAGATTTAACTAAAATTACACGTTAGAATAAATGTCATAAATGTGTATTATCACGGACTTACCTTTTTTTCTATAATTTGTGACGCACTGAAAAATGTTCATGAAAAGGAGAATATTAATACTTTCTCCGCAACTGAGGGTATCTTATCAACTATATTGTTTTTAAACAATAGATGATACAATAAAAATATTGACAGTTCAAAAATGTGAACATTATTGCATTGTGTGTGGCCTAAGTTTGGGCTGAAAACTGAAATGTATTACATTTTTACAAAATTTTGGAATAAGTTTAATTACGTAGACCAATTTTTACGGTTGTTTTCAATACAGATTTCAATCCTCTACAAATAGTTTCCAATGTCTTTTGATGTCAAATAATTAGGGAAGCTGGAATTCAACAGTTTAGAATTTTACATTGAGTTAATGCAAAATTGTGACGCATGTCAAAATTCTCAATGTATTTTAATTGTATTCATTTTTTTCGAATTCTGAGAAAACTAATAAATATTTTTGAAAAATTTAAACTCAGAATGAAAGACTACATTATTACCGAGGGCTGAAAGCTGAAAGTCCCTGAAAACTTCTATAATATTTATTTTAATAAGTTACTTACAGGGCTGAAAATAAAAGAGAAGTGTGATATTTAATTTCAAATATTTGATTCAATAGAAACTGCTTGTTTATTCTAAGGGGCTTTCCGCCCTCGGTAATAATATAATCTTTTATCTTGCGTTTAAATTTTTCTAAAATACTTATTAATTTTTTCATGATTCGAAAAAAATATTACGATTCAAATGACAGTACTCTCGTAACGTAATCGCACCCTTAATGTTCATTGGTTAGTCGATCTGGGCAACCGGAGTAATAATGTCTAAGAACCGTAATTCTGTTCGACCCATACGAACTGTCAGTATTGACAGTTATGGTTCAACCTCAAAAAATATACTCTTTATAAAATAAATTATATACTCTTTATAAAATACAGGAATTCAAAATAATATAAACATTTAGACCTTAATAATTAGTACAATTTATGAATTAACATAATATGTAATCAGTTGTTTGTTGTTTGTTTATTTTATTATTTGTCTCTCATAATAAATATAATGTCAGATCAATCAAATACACTGTTCAACATGATCAAATCTTACATCAGTTTTTTTAGGAACCGGCTTTACATTGTGTTGCTTTTTTTTTATTTTGTTCTTTTTTATTATTTTACTGTGTTTTTTTAATATATATTTTAATTTGTGCTAAACACCTTTTTTTACTTTCTTTTTTTTATTTTTCTTTTCTCTTTTATTTTTGTTTCATTTTTTTAATTTTTTTTTGTTATTATTATTTTACTATGTGTTTTTTATATATTTTTTTTTTCTTTTTTTTTCTTTTTTTTTTATTTTTTCAAACCACATTAACAAATTATGCCTAGTTAGTAGGTATATATTACATTTACAACTTGTATTTACATAATTTAACATGTTTATAAATGAGATGAAGAATTTCCATATCATTTGTAAATATTAAAGTATTAAGGTTTATTGGGAAAATACATTTTAAATTTTTTAATTCCTTATAAAGGTCGTTTATATTATTTATTTGTAAATGACATTCTAATATGACATGTGTTAGATCTCCGATTTTGCCACAAGTACAATTAGGAGTACCTGACAAGCCGATTCTATGCATGTAAGATGGCGTAAAAGCATGATTGGCTCTCAGCCGATTAATGGTTTTTATAAAATGTCTATTATATTCTGTGTAAAACCATCTTCCTGAGAATATCCTAGGGTTCCAATGAGCAAAATTTGAGCCAGTATTACATTCTCTGTAATACATTTGCCAATTATTTTTAAGTTTTTGTCTGCTAAAAGTATCGATATCTGAAGCTGGAATTAAATTTTTGTTTATTTTTTCTCCGATCATATAAGCTGATTTAGCAAAATTGTCAACTATTTCATTGCCTTTTATTCCAGAATGGCCCTTAATCCAAGCAATTGTTACATTTACTCCCAGTTGTATAGTTTCAAACAGAGTTTTAAGAATATTCAATTCAATGTGGTTTATATGTTTGACTGTTTGAATGTTACTCAATCTGTCCACCACGCTTTTACTGTCAGTAAATATAACATAATTACTAGTTCGATTCAGTAGTACATACTGAACAGCAAACATTACTGCTACCATTTCGGCTGTGTATATTGAGCATTCAATAGGTAGGCTAAATTGATGATGGTAATTTTTATTTTCGTGGAACACTGCACTGCACTTCCATTTGCGTCTTTTGACCCATCGGTAAATATGTACTGAAAATTTGACCATTTCTGTTTAATAAGTATATCAAACATATTTAATTTAACAAAACCGAATTTAATACTACGAACAGAATTATTATTATTTTTGGCGATTTATTCTTTATTACTTCGGCGCATTCGCCAGTATTTATCATTTTTAATCCCAGATACACAAACATTCATTTGAAAAAATACTTTAGAAATAGCAAAATAGGGTAACTAGATTCACAGGAAAAAAAATCGAAAAATACATACACGATGTATGGTAGACTATACATTAGGGTGCATCGAAAAAATAAAAGTTAAAAATGTTATATCTAATAGCGTGAAAAAGTTGCTAGTGTTTCTTAAAAATAAATACACTTTAAACAGTTTGTTTTAATTTTTTTTAAACACCAAACTAATTTTGTGCTTACCGCTTTCAAAAAAATAAAAAAAAGTGTAGGATTGCACCGGATTCGAACTCAAGCCCTCCCGATCTCTAGCCGAATGCTATACCAAATACGCTACGAGGACTGTGTCTGTATCTATTCGGACGTACCTAATGACAATTCACGGTAACAAACAGACAAGGTGAAGTATCCTTTAATAAAAAAAAGAAATAACTCAAAAAACACAGTTTGTGGGAATTTGCAGTCAAAGTTTTTAAGTTTGGCACAGTACAGGTTAAAAATTATTTTCACAAAAATCATACGGGTTAGAGGAATTCTAAAGGTTGGCGTGGAGGGTTTAATTAGTAAGCTCTTAGATTTTAGTAAATGCTAATCCTCTCGTCTATTGTTAAGGGTGCAAATGTGTTGTTCTTTTGATAGTTTATAGTTATTTCACTTTATGATTAAACATATATTCTGCGCCGATGAAATAATTCTACATGATGCTCTTTTATTGCTAAATGAACTGTCATGTAAAATAAACAATTAGGTTTGTTGCAGTTTTGATGTAAAAACTTTGAGTTGACACTGAATTAATCCTAGTTGTTTCTATATTTTCTTAAACACAAAATGAATTTTCGTTTTCTTTATAATAAAATACTGATTATTCGTTTATTTATCTTTATTAACAAAATTGCCTGATTACAAAATAAAACTAAAACATAAGTAACACTATAATAATACAATGAAAAGATGTTAATACATTTTAAAAATAAACCGAAAATATAAAATAGATTGTTTCAAGAAACTTGTGTGGCTACTCTCAAATATGGCACAACGTTTACCTTAGAACTATGGATTAAAAAAAACGATTAAATTATTGAATTATAAAATTGGGAGTAAAAAAAAAAGGAATCAATCCTTTAGATGGCAATGCTTGCAAATCTTTCCGTTTGTTTGTACTCAATTTTTGTTTTTCTCTATAGGCGGGTTTGAGTGCTATTTCCGTTATTGATCCTATTTTTTTTCGTTTGTTCCTTACATCTACCTGTTTTTAAGTCTCATCCTTGTATGATGTCTTATAAAAAAATATGTAGGATTATCTTTGTTCACTTGTATTGCTTTGATTTCGTTTCAGTTAACATTTTCTCCCTCAGTATTAATCGTAAAGTTATACCCCAATTGTTCTTGCAAACCTTTTAAATCATAAAATGATTGGTAATTCATCTCGTGCACAATTAAAGGTGGGTTCGATTTTCTAGCATTCCATGATAAAGTTACATATTGGTCTGGAGTGTAAATTGATCCAGATTTCAAGCTCTTTTTAACTTCTTTCTCAATAAGACTGTGCACACTATCGGCTTCGTTCTGACTGTGGCCCCTTATTAAAAATGTATGTGTAATTCTCTTAATTTTTAACGTGGGCACAGCGAATAAATATAGCGACGTTATATACTTATTCTTGTTTTGGTCCACAGCAATTGTCTGAATAGAATATGACTTCTTTTTCACCATCGCCCTCTTCACTTATATTTTTTAAATAGGCCCATATGCAAGAACCGATTTCTATGGAGCCTCGTTTTGCATCACATTTAGATAAAAAATAACAGTGTAAATTTTTATATGCCTGCTTAGATTCTTTCTGTCAGTTCCGACACCGTTAAATTGTAACAGTTCAGTTTTGATTTATAATAAAATGAAGAAGACTGACCTGTATGACATTGCAGCACAGCTAGCTACTCTTACATTTTGGCTGACTTTGTTTCGGTCATTTAATTTCTCAGCCCTACGCCAGTGTTTTTTTCTTCTAAATTTGTTTTATATTTTTGCTCCAGGTCTTTATTTTCATTAACATTGGAATTGTTGTAGGTATTACACAGATTGTATTGATCTTTTTTTTTTGGTTGGAAGAGACCGATATTAAATTCAGTAGTAAATATTTTATAATAGGTAATATATGTACCAATTTCTTTATTGTTCCGCTCTTGTTCTAATTTAAAATCATTGTATAAATCTTTAATGGTTTTGCTGCCGTCTATGTATTCTCTTGAAGTAGAAATGCGTAGGCAGTGAGATTCAACCCTTGGTATAGAATTAATATGCCCCTTGATGTCGGTTATCAGTTCGGGATCATTTTTTCTGTGCTTGCCATGTTTTCCTCTTAAATCATCCAGTGCAAAACCATTTGCATCAATCTTAGTCTGTATTGTAAAAATCATGAGGTCAGAAATATCTAAAGTTGATTTAAAAAATGTTTTGCACACTCTAATTATGACATCATTTATAACAAAATGGAAAGCCTGGTTGCAGCGCCTAGGATTCTCAGCGTTTGTGTACCTGTACTTAGGTTGAATATCATCCATACAAGAATTTATGTATGCTCTTTGCTTTAGCAAACTGCCCAATTCCCAGAACTTGCAAAAAATACCATATCTGTTTGCTGTATTGATATTATCGGAGCACTTAAGTCTGCACTTTTCGGTACATGGCTCTTTCAGACAACGAGCGGGGATAGTATTTTTTTGTATTTTTTGACATAGATACGTAAGTTTACTATTATTACGTAAGATACTATTACTGTTTGATAGAAACAAGTAAAAGCCTTAGTTTATAATAAAAAATGTGTATTTATACATTTATTAAAGTAATACAAATTGAAACTTAATTCTTCCGTA
The DNA here is from genome assembly GCF_917563875.1 of Diabrotica virgifera virgifera. Classification (NCBI taxonomy): domain Eukaryota; kingdom Metazoa; phylum Arthropoda; class Insecta; order Coleoptera; family Chrysomelidae; genus Diabrotica; species Diabrotica virgifera. The sequence continues at coordinate 3,062,302 of NC_065444.1, read as the reverse complement.
GTTTCACATTTATTATTAAGGGGTTTTTCATTGATGGAATTATTATCCAATGAGGAATTTTTCGCTACTAATCCATGTATTTTTTTGCTCTAGACTAGAAGACGCCACTCTAAAACAAGAGTATAAATATTATACCGGTTAGTTAGACAAGAAGCTGATAGTCAACAAGAATCTAATTAAATTGAATTATCAAAAAATACGTACATAAGTGTCAATGCAAACATCAAACCATTGCATATTAAAAGTATTACTATTACAATAATTTTTGTTGATTTTATAATAAAGTGAAACAAGTCAAAAACGTGAAGGTTTCTAACTACCTATCTAATAAAATAATAGTAGAATATTGAAATAATACTTATTGTACTTTAGTAATTTTTAAAAATTTTAATTAGAAACTGCATAAAGTTGAAATAATACGGCACATAATAAGAAATAATTTCTACTAAAATGAACTAACTCATAAATGAACTAACAAATCTTCAACTAGTTTTCTAATAAAGTGAAATAAATCTGAAAGAATACACTTTTCTAAAAAGCGATAGCAAATAATATACTTACTCGTTAGTAAAACACAGAATTGTTTCGTATTGTATCACTTCTTTGAAAATACCGGATATCTTACCTCCAAACACAGCCGGAGTATAACTGAATTCCACCACTTTACGAGTACCGGTTTGTGCAAAGGCGTTAGTAAAAAAGAGCGGGAAAATCATTTTTCTCTCTCATTTTCATCATTTTAACCTGGCTGTTAAACGGAACAGGTTCTTCTCGTCTATTTATTTCACTTTATGATTAAATCTCGAAAATCATGAATTTTGAGTTATTTCGTTTTTTTATTAAAGGTGCGATATAATAAATATACAATAAAAGGTTTTAATAATTCTCATCTTACTCCTGAGGAAGACAAATCCAAAGTCATAAAAATTATAATAAATATATTTACTAAAAACACTAATATATTCTTTTCACGCCTTTTCTTGCACTGATATATTTATACATAACTTAAGAGATTCAGCAACTAAACGCCATACTGTCTGTGTGCGCATGCGCGCAGTATTATGAAATTTTACTCAATCGCGCCTAAAGAAGTATAACTTCAAAAAGAGGAGGAAGGAGTATAGAAAGAAGGAGAGTGTCATGGTTGAAGAATTTAAGCTCTTCAGGGCAGCAGTAGATAGAGTAAAGAAAATGATGATGATATCCAACCTCCAATTGGAAGACAACGCGACTCATCAATAAAGACTTTATACTTTTAACATGAATAAACAGTATTGAGTATTGAAAGTCGATATACAAGATTTTAATGTTAAATAGGAAAGATTTTATTGTAAACGCAACATCTCAATTTTGCCATTTAACATTTAAGATGCCCTAAGCGTTTTAATCGAAGTGTATCGTGGTATCGTGCTTTGAAGCCATCCAAAGTCAGTGGCGGCAGACTATAACCACCGCAAAAGTAAAAAGAAGAATCCTATCGGGTGTATAATAATCCGTTGTCGGCAAAGGCGAATGCATAATTCACGGGTAACTACAGTGAAGGATTTTTTTATGCATCGGGTTAATTTATAATTATCCGAACAGTGAATTCGTGACTTGTTCATCTCTTGAGTTGTTTCTGATCGTTTTCGATTCTGTTCTGTGTTGTGTGTACCACGCAACCTCGAAGAGAATGGCGGGGATCTACCGTGAGAAACTCAAAAAATACCTACAGCAATGTTGAAGGAAACTATTAAAATGGGTTGAGACTGTTTTATCTTGTTCGACAAGAACGTACTCATAGTTTTTGTAGGAAAGGAAGATATTTCAAATTAAGAGTGCAGCCGATATGTGAAACAATTGTGCATTTAATGATAGAAGTATATAGTTTAGACAACATATAAATAGTACACAAAGGTTCAAATTTAGATATGAGGCCATCTCAGATTTTGCCTTTTACAAAAATGGCGGGCATTCAAAATGGCGACTATACATATGTGACTAATAGCATGATAACTTTTGAACGAAACGTCAGATTTCAACCAAATTTGGTATATAGGTTCTTTTTTTGATGTATAAGATCGAGGTTCCGGAGAAACGGAAAAATCGGTTTACCAGAAGTTTTGTTTTTCCTGGTCTTTTATGTAAAAATATGTTGTTTTTTTTTCAATTCTTTCATCCTGTATGTACTAATTTTTCAAAAAGTTAATACCGCCATTGAAAAGATCGTAAATATATATTTTAGCAAATATTTTGAACTTTATAATTATGTTAATTACCATTTAATAAATGCATAACGTATCTTCACATGTACCTATGTGTGGCAGATTGGTGCAAATATTATAAGAATTATTGTTTATTTAATGGTAGAAGCATATAATTTGGACCACATATTATACTACACATAGAATTATTGTTCATTTAATGGTAGAAGCATATAATTTGGACCACATATACTACACATATAAAGGTTCAAATTTATGTATAAGACCTTCTCAGTTTTTGTTCCTTTTACAAAAATGGTGGGCAATCAAAATGGCGACAATACATCTGTGACTAATAGTACAATAACTTTTGAACGAGAAGTCAGATTTCAACCAAATTTGGTATATATGTTCTACTTTTGATGAATAAGATCGAGGTTTTGAACCGGAATAATCGGTTTACCAGATGTTGTGTTTTAACTGTTTTTTTATTTAAAAATATGTTGTTCCTTTTTCAATTCTTTTACCCTGTATATATACATTTTTCAAAAAGGTAATACTGCCATTGAAAAGAGTATAAAAATATTTTTTAGGAAATATTTTGAACTTTTTAATTATGTTACTTACCATTTAATAAATGCATAACGAATGTTCACATGTAAGTGCCCTACCTATGTTCGGCAGATTCATTTTGGATGCCCGCCATTTTTGTAAATAACAAAATCCGAGATGGCCTCATATCTAAATTTGAATCTTTGTATGTGTAGTATGTGTGGTCCAAATTATATGCTTCTACCATTAAATGTACAATAATTCTTATATTATTATTTGCAGGAATCTGCCGCACATAGGTACCTACATGTGAAGATGCGTTATGAATTTATTAAATGGTAATTAATATAACTGAAGAGTTCAAAATATTTCCTAAAAAATATGTCTATGCTCTTTTCAACACCGCTATTACCTTTCTGAAAAATTAATATATACAGGCTGAAAGAATTAAAAAAATAAGCAACATATGTTTACAAAAAAATCAGTAAAAACACAACTTCTGGTAAACCGATTCTTCCGGTTCAAGAGCTCGATCTTATACATCAAAAAAAGAACCTATATACCAACTTTGGTTGAAATAGGACATTTTTTTCAAAATTTATCGTGCTATTAGTCACATGTATAGTCGCCATTTTAAATGCCCGCCTTTTTTGTAAAAGGCAAAATCTGAGATGGTCTCATATCTAAATTTGAACCTTTGTATGTGTAGTATATGTGGTCCAAATTATATGCTTCTACCATTAAATGCACAATAATTCGTATAATATTTACACGAATCTGCCGCACATAGGTACATGTGAAGATAAGTTATGCATTTATTACATGGTAATTATTAACATAACTAAAAAGGTCAAAATATTTCCTAAAAAATATTTTTACGCTCTTTTCAATGCCGGTATTAACTTTTTGAAAAATGAATATATACAGGGTGAAAGAATTGAAAAAAAAAAGAATGTGTGTGTACTTTGTACGCACGTAAGAAGATATTCTTCTATTATATAGGTAATTTAAACGAAGTAAATATACTTAACAGGTTATTTGTATTTTATTTAAAAATTAAACTAACTTTCTTATCTACCACTTTCAAAAATTTTTTATTAAAATAACGAAAAATAAAAAAAAGTATGAATCGTCCAGGATTAGAACCCGCGACTTTCCGTGTGCTTCCGTTCTCTGTCCCACCGCTCTGCCAACTACGCCATCGAGCCACTTGAATTGACACGTCAGTTTCGGATATAACTACACAACACGGCGACAAACTGTAAAAATGTTATGCCTACATATTTTATTATTTTACTACAGGGAAACACAAATCCAAAAACACAAGAATTATAATAAATAATACATTTCCTAAAACCACTCATATATTCTTTTAATGACTTATTTGCACGGTTACAGATACATACATACCTATCTTGAAAGATTAGCAATGAACTACATACTGTCAGAACTACATACTGTCAGTGTGCGCAGGAGCGTGGTTGATGTACAATTTTACCTTCAATCGATTCGCCGCTAAAGAAGAATATCTTCAAAAAAACAACAAATTTTTACAGAAAAAAATCAGGAAAAAAACACAACTTCTGGTAAACTGATTCTTCCGGTTCAGAAGCTCGACCTTACACATAAAAAAAGTATCCATATACCAAATTTGGTTAAAGACGAACTTTTCGTTTAAAAGTTATCGTGCTATTAGTTATACATGTATCGTCGCCATTTTGAATGCCCGCCATTTTTGGAAAAAGTTAAATCTAAGATGGCCTCATATCGAATTTTAAACCTTTGTATGTGTAGTATATGTGGTTCAAATTATATATTTCTATCATTAAATACACAATTCTTATAATATGTATTTGCACGAATCTGCCGCAATAATATGAATATTCATAAATTATTTCTGTTAAATTTAATTTCAAAACTACAAGTATTTACTAAGTATGAGAGGAGCTGATAGTGATAATCATCATTTTCTGCTAAAATCTAAGTTGAGAACACGAATATAAGTTCAGACGCTGGAGCAGAACGGAGAAAAATATGGGACATAGAAGCTCTTCAAACACAAAATAAAGAACTAGATTATCAAGTAGCCATAAGCTACAGACTTCTATTGCTGGGAGAGGAAGAGCATCATGTAGACTTAGGACAAGCATGACAGCGAGTGGCATCAGTTAAAGGGCAGGCAGCGAAGGAAACCATTATAAAAAAAGGGACTCGCCCAAAAAGGAAATGGTTTCACAAAGAAGGCGAGGAAATACTGGAAATAAACACTCACAAAATATTGAAAATGCTACAAAACCCAACAGATGAGAACAAAACAGATTTTCACATAATAAAACCACTCACAAGGAGACTACTCAGAACTAAAAACAGGAGCTACATAGAACAGCAAACGCGAGAAATGGTATAAAAGGCGAGATAAATGAAGTAAGGAATTTCTTTAGGGAACTGAAGACAGTCAGAAAAGGTGGAACTGTTGGGGTAACATAAGCTATGAGAAATGATGCAGGTGAACTAATAATAATAGAAACAGAATTTGTCGAACGATGGAAGGAATACTTTCGGAATTTACCAAAAATATTGAAAGTGACATGGAGGAAGCAGATATGACATTCCATTCTACAGATGTGTAAATACCAGCACCAGTATTTCAAGAAGTAAAGAATGCGATAGCATCTCTTAAAAACCACAAAGCATCAAGAAATTATGGCATAATTAGAGAATTGATAAACAAAGAGGAAACGTTTTACAACAAAAATTGTGTGACTATTCTGAAAGTATGGCAATAGCAGAAAATGTCAAGTAAATGAAATAGAAGCGTAGCAATACCCATATATAAGAAAGGAGATAAATAACCATTTTGAAACTATAGCTATAGAGGCATATCGCTTATTAGCACAGCTTATAAAGTTCTGGCTAAATGTTGCTACAGATATTCTATACAACTACCAACGCGGCTCGTGCTAGAAGGTCAACAATAGATCAAATATTTACGATCCGTCAAATATTAGAAAAAAAGTGGTCTGGCAAACTGAGATACTATGGCTAGCAATTCTGACATGGGAATACCAAGAAAATTAGGAAGTACATAAGTGAAGTAGGTATATACGTACAAGTACCTCTATCTTACGCTAATCCAACCTGTTCAGGTGCTATTTTGCAACTTAGTTACACACGTTCATTAGAGGAAGTTAATTATTTTGCATTATTTATGTATTTGAATCACGTCGTAGACCAACAGAGAAATGAATTATTTTTTTAATAATTTCCCCTTGTAACCCCCTATGGACTGCCTTTGTCCGATCGTGCTCTCTCCTATACGGCTAAGTATTTGACCACATCCTTTTATTATAATAATTGTGAGATGCTACTGGAGGAGTTACTTATCTGGTATTAGGTTCTCAATATATGTTCTTTAATTTCTTTAATGTTTTCACGTTATATACCGCTGTTATAATACTTCTTTCTTACGTGTATCAGCGTCATTATACGTGAACTACCTTACATTATAGTTAAGTGTTGGCTGTGGGAAAGCCGAATAAAATAGACTTAGACTACGAAATGAGCGAACCATGATTAGGGGCTTGCTTGTATCGTTAAACTTGATGATTCACAGTTTACCTATAGTAGTTAGGTATGATGTGTGTAGTTATCTAAAAGTAGATATAATCCACTAACATGCCTGTTGTTAATAATATATCAGCTACACTATCATGGGCTAACTTTGCCACATAAATACATAAAATAAGCAGAAATTAGTTTTACATAATGTCATTCAAAAGAAGAAAAATGTGTAGCAAACCCATCAGCAGAATTCAGCAGGCTTTGGCTGTCAATAGTAAAAGAAGAAGTGAACATCAAGAATATACCATCTGATCAAAAAGTAAACTTTCAGGCTCATCAAACCGCCTACTTTTTTAAACTTATTTAACATGTTAGCCATAATAGTACCATATTCTGGGTCTTTTTGAATTTCCTAAGAATTCTGTAATAAGTACTTGCTTGAATGATACATGATACTCATGCGTCTTTCTCATTTATGGTCATTTTGGTTTCTAAGTTAACATCAAACATCATTTCTCGAATGTAAGGACCTACATAGACCTAGTAGGAAATTGAAAAGGAATTCCACACGAGAAAAACAAATGACAATGGCCACAGAATCTGTCAATTGGCAGCAACATTAAATATGACCTTCCTATCGACCAAAGAGCATTCAAGAAAACGTAACGTAACCTGAAGACACCCATCTGGCAGTGAAAATCAAATCGACCAAGTCCTAGCAACCAAAGGGTTGGTACAAAAAACACTGGATGCTAGATCTTACAGAGAGGCATATGCGGACACAGACCACTTTTTGGTAACAATAAAAATTAGTGTGAGCTCAGATGGAAAAAATACATCAAACTCTAATAAATGGAACTTAGAAACATTGGAAGAGACTAAATTCAGAGAAAAATTTGAATAATAGTTGAATGAAAACCTTATTTATCAGTCAACACACAAACATATGAGAAAGAGTACACGAATTAAAAAGCAAAATAAATGAAACAACATATGAAGACAGTGGCGGATCCAGAAATTTGGGGGGGGGGGTCATGGGTCTTGAGGGTGATTTAATTACTTCTCTCTGATGCAAGATCACTTAGTCTTACCAACCCTAGGATAAGGTAGTTTATAATTATGGGGGGGTCATGACCCCCGTGACACCCCCCCTGGATCCGCCAGTGAATGAAGAAATAACAAAAATAAAGACTGGTACGATCAAGATTGCGAAACAGAGAGAACACTAAAAACTCGTCCGGAGTGACATGGATAAACAACCCATCAGAACAAAACAGGAAAGAATACAAAATAGTATGAAAAATGAAAAACTAGATGAGCAATTTTACAAAAAGTCAGAACAACAAAAGATACAGAATACACCCAGCAATAAAACAAAGTGACTAAAAACCAAAAACGAGAAAACGTATTTGAAGATAAACAGATTAACAGAATCTAGGAAGAACATTACGAAACAAAGCTACCCACTACGGATTAAACAAAATGCGGTAAAGAAAGTAAGCCCAATAGTACAATTTTCACGAAAGAAGAAGTACAAAAAGAATTTAAAAGCCTCTTAAACGGAAAGCAGCAGGCGAAGATGGCAATGAAATTAATAAAATACAGAGGAAGAGAATTACACAAAGATATAAACAAGCTAAAATAACAAATATGGATACAAAACACATTACCAGATGATTGGAACGGAAGTGTTCTATAATTCCGACCTATAAAAAAGGAGATCGAGAGGAGTGAGAATTACAGAGCGATATTCCCATTAAAAATATAGAAAAAGCTATAAACAACAACTGTAGCTATAAACATTCCAGATACAGAATGCTAATACATAATATATCTAAGAAAGCAACAATGACATTACAATTTGAAGAAACCACAAAATCTATACCAATCAACAGAGGAGTACGACAGGGAGATGTTATTTCCCCTAAACTATTGACATTAGCACTGGAAGATGTTTTCAAAACAATGGAATGGACAAACATGGGAATAAACATAAATGAAAAGAAACTAAACCACCTAACATATGCAGACGATGTAGTAATAATAGCATCAAGTTTTGAAGAACTACAAACCATGCTAACCGAACTAGCAAATGGATCCTAACAAATATACCAAAACAAAAACAATGACAAACACACAAGATAATAGAAACGTAATACTAAACGAAACCGCAATAGAAGCGGTTAGTGATTATATATATTTGGGACAGATAATAAAAATAAATAAGGAAAACCAAACAGCGGAGGTAAAAAGAAGGGTCAGATTAGCCTGGGCAGGATTTGGAAAATTAAAATGGGTCTTAAAGAATAAAAAAATACAACAATACTTAAAAACAAAGAGTGTTTGACTAGTGCATACTCCCAATTCTTACATACGCATGTCAAACGTGGACCTTGACCAAGGCAAACATGGATAAAATAATGAAGACAAAAAGAGCCATGGAGAGAGCGATATTAGGAGTAAAATTAACAGACTGAAACCAAAACAACTGGGTAAGAAATAAAACAGAAGTCTAAGACGCAGGATAAGGATAAATATAGCCAGCCTAAAATGGAGCTTCGCAGGTCATAACGCCAGACAAACGGAAAATAGATGGAATAACACGATACAACAATGGAGACCATGGATAAGAAAGAGAGCAAGAGGACGACCCCAGATGAGATGGGGAGACGACATTAAAAAGATAGGAGAAACGCACTGGAAACAGAAAGCACTAAACAGATGCGAATGGAGGAAACTGGGAGAAGCCTATGTTCAAAATTGGACGAATTAAAGGGCAAAAGAAGAAGATCACCATTAAATACCATATATAAAATTGGGGGAACCGAACAACTTTTAAGGAGATTACAGTACAAAATTTTTTCTCCAGTTTTCACGATTTAGCTTTATTTTTATCTAAAAATGTTCGTGTTAAAATAGATACTGAAGGGAAAGGAACCATAAGATGATTTTTCAAATAGACGAGAAATAAAATCATCAGCCTTAAAATCTCATATTCAATAAATCTCGCCATTTTGTTTTTACCCTAAAAAAGATCCCCCTTTTACAATCCACCCTATACCGAACATTTCCCATCCAACCAAAACCAACCAACCGCAACCTCTTCGTCATGTTTACTCGTTGGGCCACGCGGCGGCGCTGCAATCTCGCTCGTGAAATCGAGAAGGCGTGGGGTGGCGTGGGGCTCGTGTATCGTGAGAATCGCAGCATGCCGTGAAGCGGCGGCGGCCTCCTTGATTACCGCTTCCGTTAACTGATTGAATGGTGTCCGGTCGAGGATGCGGCCGACTACACTATCATCAGCTCTAGCTCGGATCGGAATTGTCTTTCCGTCTATTGTGAGAGTCATAATCGTTTAGAAATGGCAATATAAAAAACAGAGATTGTGTTTGTGGAGGTATAGTTCTTCCACTCCAACTTTTCCCATGCATGAAATTATTCACGAATTATAGTTTAAGTAACCAATACAGTGAAACGGGTCAGATTTGTAAGTCCTGCTAGTTCCCCTTTAATATAGTTCGGAGGCTGGTTGTTTTTTCTGGTGATTAAATATGTAATTAAAAATATTTATTTTTTACTTAGATATACCGTTAAAGCAGGACATATCGTATGTACTAAAATTAATTATTAATTAATTAATTAATCTTAAATTAAACAACATTTTACACTCCATTATCGAGCTTTAAATCACACCTATACTCCAGTAAGACATACTATTGGACTAAAAGTTTTGTAAAACTTGTAAATGTCTGAGGGGACCGATTATGTGGGTGTGAAAAACAGATGTCATCAAACGAACCGCCTCTTAAAACATCTTTGACAAAGAATACCAAATTTTGCCGACCTTAAAGCTGTTTCACAATATAAATTTCTCGAACTATACTTTTTATACTGAGTCTCTTTTTTACTTACAGAAACCCTAATATCGCAAAATTAAGCCGCTTGTCCATAGAAACTACAATAAGTTAAACAAGGATAAACAATATGGCATGTTGTTGATACCTTGTTTACTATGAAGTTCCACGTTTATCATTTTAAGTGACAGTGACATCAGCGCATTTGTTGGTTATTATTTAAAATTATTGTTTATTTTGTTTTATAAATCAATAAAGTTCATTTGGTTTTATATTTATAAAAAAAATAAGAATATTTCAGTTAAATAAAGGAAGAGTTGCCCACGAGTATTAATAATATCGTGGTGTTGATATCTAACTCAATTTGTGAAAAATTTACACTTATGTCGCTGTTTTCCATAAAGGTGCGATATATTGAAAGTATTAATTGTTTTTTATGTACCTAAGTCACTCGATAATCTTGTATTTCTTAACTTTAGGTAATGTTAATTCTTCTTAACAATCAGTGGCGACGCCTGTAACCTCGCAAATACAATTTTTTGTTTATTTTATCTGGAAAAATGTTAATAACAGAATCGTAGAAAGAGGGCTCTGTCATTAATCCATTTAAAAAGCGTTACTCAATGAAAATTAAAGAAGATGACGACATTCGATCTTGCAATTGGGTATTTCATTCTAATCCGTTTGATTGCTGAAAAACTTCTTTCAACGGATGCACTTGTAACCGGAATTATTAAAAATAGGTTTGCCAATTTCAAGGGTTCCTGAAATGCATTATCAAGTTCTGAAGACGTTAAATATTGATGGAATTCTTGTACATTTTTTTTAATATAATCTGGATCATTATAAAGAACTGTCAGTTCTGTTTTTTAACTTTACTGTATTAAATTTTTGTCCATATACTGTACAAATTGATAAAATACCTTATCTGAAATTTTTTGCTTTAAATTAGGAAACCTATTTTTAAGTTGGATATACTCAGTTGCAAGAATTAAAAAAAAAAGTCGTCAACTACATTCATCCATATTTAATTGCACGCACACTTTAATAGGTAAGTAACCATTGTAACCATTCCAAAAAGTGGTAACAAGAATACCTACTAATATCCACAGCGCGCTTTTACGCCTTCTCCTTCAAAATTTTCAGACACGAGCCGTCTTCGACCGTCCGACCGATAGCCGATGGACCTTCATTTGTATCCACATTTAAAAGTGGTAACATTAACGTGCAACCGAGTCGCATAAATTCGCCAATATTTTCGTGCGTATAATTGGCTTTTTAGTGAATTACTATTAACATTCATATTTCTATTGAAAAAAAAAATAAAATGGAATTATTTCACAGTAGTCATAAAATATTTATTTGCAAGATTTTTAACTGTTACCAATAACAGTGGTGACATGGACGCTTCGCCAGTGATAACAATATTAACTTTGTTGTGACTTTTCTTAAATTTATTTATTACCGTTCTATGTATATTTATGTTTATACCAAAAATAGTCGGTGTGATGTTCAAGCTGTTTAATGATGAGTCCATCAATCTCCTCAATAGAAAAAAAGATTAAACACTTTAATAAAATAATAACTTTATACAATACGTCCACGGAATAATAGCCATTTCCTAATTATTACCAGTGACAGTAGGACAGTACGTATCAAATGATACTACACATCGACTCATCGACTTATGTTTCACTTTATGTTTTGATTTAACTCGTTTGAAAATGAATCCATACCGGTTGGGCAAAGATAAAATGGAACCAGCTATTCTAAATGGAAAATAAGCCACAATTTAACTAAAAAAATGATTTTATGTTTCGACGGCCAAATCGGACGTCGTAATATTATTAATATAAGATAATATTTTGACAGCCACATCCGATTTGGCCGTAGAAACGTTAATAAAATCATTTTTTTAGTTAAATTGTGCCTTATTTCCCATTTAGAATAGTTTATTACAAAAATGCCACAAGGAAATAGCTTCAGAACAACATAAAATGGAACAACTATAATTTAGGGTCGCGTAATATGTACTTCCTAGAATATAGGATGATAACCGAGCAGACTTCAACAGGAAGTCCATCAGTTTGTTATTAGTAGGTAACGGTGGTTTTATTTCACGCATTGAACAGAATTTAATTGTCACAGATAAGTCAAAAATTACTAGATGTATATGCGGATATATCCTCTATGATTTAACTGTGATATATTTGTAAATTATCATTTTTAAGATTTTTTCCTTAAAGTAACTTAAGTAAAATACATCCTCATCTATTCCTCCTAATTCCTTAAGTTCTTGTAAAGCATGGTGACACTCTAAATACTACTAGCTTGCTGTCTCCATTGGCAACGATTCTGTGTCTTCAGAATCTTCATTTGGTCTGCCCATTGTGTTGAGATCTTTCTCTTGGTGTTCGACCTTCTACCTTTCCTTCTATTACGAGTAATTTCATGGTCATCGTTCTTCTGACAATGTAGAATAATTTTTCTGTAGACTCAGCTCTTACTTCTATCGATTTTTTTGAGTTGAGAGTTCATGTTTTAGCTGATTATGAAGAGAAGGAAGGGGAAAAACAGAGGCATCGCATTCTCTATTCATGATCTCAATTTGGAACTTCGCATAAGAATGGTTCGATGTTATATATTCCCAGTACTACTTTACAGGGTTGAAGCATGGACTCTGACAGAATCGCTTTTAAAAAACCTAGAAGCATTTGAGATGTGGGTCTACCTCCGTATTCTGAAGATCAGTTGGGTAGAATGAGTCACAAACGAAAGGGTTTTGCAACGTTTAAACAAAAGTTGTGAAGTAGTGAGCACGGTTAAAAGGCGTAAATTGGTATAATTCATCACCCAAAAAAATATGACATACTTCACCTTGTCATGCAAGGTAATACAATAATGGGAAAAAGAAATGGTTTGGGAAAAACTAGCACTGGACTATTTCGTGCGGCTGTAAATAAGACAATGATTGTTAATATACTGGGCAACATGAGAGCCAACGATCGACAAGCGGTCTCGTACCTTAAGAAGAAGATCATCTATTCCATTCATCTCGGACTTTCCTGATTATGTATCCAGAATATTATATTATGTTGTAGAATAATCGTGACAGTATACAACCTTGTCCAGTTCTTTTATTTCTTTTGAATGCATTTGAATATTTCGTCTACCTTAACTTTGGCTGGGTATTTCTCATACAGATTTCTGTTTAAGATGGTTTAAGTTAACTAGGTTGTTAGGTACAATGTTTCAGTCACAGATAGAATGCAACAGGCTCTGACTGTAGTTACAGAATGGTCGTCAAATTTAGGACTTAACTGTAATAGACATGCGCCAACCAAGGGACTCCTGCATAAAATAGGATTCTTTCATGGAGTCTTGAGCTGCAGATCTGTAACTAAGTCACTTAACTTGAAACAGTCAACCACATATTTAATGACTACGAGGTATTAGATCGCAGGTGGCAAATACTTTTTGGACACAACCAAAATATATGGTACCCATCCACTGGACCTGTATAAGCTGGTACAGGGTACAGGGTTCCAGAATCCTGTAATGGGTTTCATGAGGGATTGGAAGATATACAAAAAGACGATTAGCCAATGTTTAACAGACGGCTTTCAGGGAAAAAATCCACTAACTGGGTAGAGGCGCCAGATGAGTGAATCTACCAAACACCTCACATAGAATTCTACTACTTCACCTTTAAGAGCCCGCGCAGACTGCAGACTTTTTAGTCGGCCGATAGTTTAGTCGGCTTCTTAATCAGTACAGAGAGGTATGCTGATATGGTATGCATCGGCGAATCGGTGTAATGTGCGCATTGCGCATCTGCACACCTCTCTGTACTGATTAACCTTCGGATGACCAAGCGGGGGAAATTGTGACCCCAGCGTATGTTTTTCTTTAATAAATTCAAAAGTATTTTCAATTTTCAACTCATTATTTTTTTATTTGACTTTAATATCATTCTACATAGATATCCTCATCCTCATATTTTGCAATAAAATTGTTTTTCTATATTTTACGAATAAAAAATATATTCTGAAGTTGATGTTTAGTAAAATACCGTCTATTATGTGAAATTCCAAGTAGTTTTACGCTAATGACGTCGACTTTGCAAAGTAGGAAGACACTTACTCAACATACACACTACACATGACACTAATACTCATTTTGTGACTGGCTGAATGACATAAAGTCCATGCCGAAAAAAATTTAAAATTTAAAAAAAAAACTTCATTTTTTTGTTAATTGTCATTTTTGACATTTTTGACCTGGGGTCATTTTCCCCCCCTTGGTCATCCGTGTAACTAAAAAAGGTTGGTCATCGGAAGGTTAAGAAGCCCACTAAACTATCGGCCGACTAAAAAGTCTGCAGTCTGCGCGGGCTCTAAGAATGATGTTTACTATTAGACTAGGACGCATCTGTAAAAATATTAGTACATTTGGCCGTTGAGAGCTGACTCAAATTTTTTTGCAGAAATTGCTTGAAAATAACTCAAATAATAATATTTGACTTATCCTCCCACTCAAAAAGGCCCGGAACATTATTTAAATAATCAAAATGTCAAAAAATTAAGGAAAAATTCGATTTTTTTCTTTGTTTTTTGATTATAGCTTTAAAAGTATTCATTTCTGAGAAAAGTTAGGACTTACTTAAATACTTAGGACCTTCGTATTTTATCCAGAAAAACTTTATGATATAATAAAAAAATACTGTGAATTCCATTAAGATCGGGTCAACAGATTTTGCAAAATAAATTTTGCAATCCAGCTTTCCCAAAAAAAATTCATTTTTTCAAAATGTTACAGGACTGAAAATAAAGCAGTCAACATTTTGAATTTTTTTTAAAATAGAAGAATACCGTACCTTTCATTTACAATTTGCAAAATTAAAATCGGTTAACCACTACGGAGTCAGGAATTTTTTTAAATAAACATTAATTTTTGGTGCTACGAGCAGGACAACGGATTGTTTGCTCTGATTGGGCATTCCAATGACCTTTGATAATGATTGATACATTTTAATTTTTAGTACATTTCCATATAAATAAATAAATTTGTTTATTGCAAAATAAAAACAAGTACACTGTCCTTTGAAATAACACTTTTTTAGCAATTGTTTAGGTTTTTTTTTTCTTTGTTCACATATTTTAACTTAGAGAATAAAAGTTTATTATTTTTAATCATATGCAATTGTTTAAACAATATTTCACAAACAATAATCAAATTAGTTTGATTTTTGTAGAATTAAAATATTAAAATACAACAAAATATAGAGTAAGAAAATAATATATTACATAAAGATTGAAAGAAATTTTGGTGGAAATCAACTTGTGTGAATCGAACACCGCTGTCCTGCGCGTAGCACCAAAAATTAATAATTATTTAAAAAAATCCTGACGCCGCGGTAGTTAATCGATTTTAATTCTGCAAATTGCAAATGAAAGGTACGGTACTCTTCTATATGTAAAAAAAATTCAAGTTGCTATCTGCTTTATTTTCAGTCCTGCAACATTTTGAAAAAATGAATTTTTTAGCTAAACCTGGATTGCAAAATTTATTTTGCAAAATCTGTTGAACCGATCTTAATAAACTTTACAGTATTGTTTTATTTTATTATATAGTTTTTCTGTGTAAAATATGAAGGTCCTAAGTGTAGCCATAAATGGTTGAAAAACGTAAAATGCAAATACTTGTTTTTTGATGGTTTTTTTGCAATTGTTATTATTTTGCAACAAGGGTGACAATTTTTAAAAATTTTAACCAATCCTTTAATATAGGAAATTTAATTATGCAACTTTTATGTCAGTCCAACTTTTCTCGGAAATGAATACTTTTAAAGTTATAATCAAAAAACGAAGAAAAAATTCGAATTTTTCCTTCATTTTTTAACATTTGATTATTTAAACAATGTTCCGGACCTTTTTGAGTGGGAGAATAACTCAATTATTAATATTTATTAAAATATTATTTTCTGCAAAAAAATATGAGTCACCCCTCAACGTCCATCTCAAAACAGATGCGCCCTGGACCATATGCTAATTCACCAATTCCGGAATACATAGATAGCTACACTTATTCAATAAAATTATAAATACATTAATAAAATATCTCCACAGACTTCTTCATCCGCATTTCTACAAGACATAATATATTATTTGAATGAATAATTCTATGGACCTTTTGCATTCAAATTGTTGACGTATTTATATTAGCCACGTACAAAAATAAAAAATCCCATCGTCACGTCACGCATACCAAATAAGTAAAAAACAAACCACACTTGACATGCATAAGACTTCTGGTTTAATACCATTGTTCACAAATGAATGGGTTAATTGTAAATGTATAACACAGTAGACAGAAAACAGACCTGATAGAATGCGTCCTTTGCAAGGACTTTTAATGTTTACTTAAGAAATACATGACAGAATGTTCTGGTGTCAGTTTCCGGCGGTCCCACGCTTCGAGTATGGGCAAATGGGCATTGCCTTTAACTGCTGTTCGAATTCGTTTGTTTTTACCTTAGCTCACGTTCGCTATTACACTTGAGGATTGGGTGCCATAAAAGACAAGGAGTTTTTTAATTATTACATCGTTAACTTTTTATGTACGTGATCATAAAGTAAAATGAAGTTGGAATATCTTATTACAGTTTCAGAAAGAAATGTGAGAAATTTAATTAACAAATGACTAATAAATGAACCAACTTGTAAGCAGCAAGGCAATGGCACTGCACTCATTCTTGCATCCTATCCTATCACTGTCCCTACCTAGCAAATAGAAACGAGTTCAGATACGACACGTGTCTCAGACTCAAGTCGGAATGATCGAGGCTGGAGTGCCACAGGTTGGAGTACTGTCATCATTTCCGTATACCATTCTCAGTCTAAAAAAAGTTTTTTTTTATATATATAACGATGGTGTTGTTCTTACAGCCCCCCGAAATGAATTTTCGCTGCCCCCCCCCATCTTCCGTGATCTTACGTTTCCGTATCCATTGTTGTACCCGAATCCTAGATGAATTGGCTTCCAACAATTTTCTTCTACCTTTTTCTAAGACGGTCTGCTGATCTTCTACCGCCTAGTATCTCAAAAAACACTGCCTTTAACACTCCGGTTATCTTATCCCGTTAACTTTTATATGTCTGACCATGTTTTCAGTAGGTACCATACAGGTCCCCAATTCATCTCTTTGGGGACCATATTATTCTGAGAACCTTCCTTTCAAATATACCAGCAGCTTATTAATTATTTCTCACTGGTGTAGAGTCCATGTTTCACTTCATTATGTAATAACTGGGTGAATAATTGACACATACTGTTTTAATTTAGAGGCCGAAGAGCAAGCCGGTTTCCGCGCTGGCAGATTCACCACTGACCACCTATATTGTGTAACACAGTTAATGGACAAACAAATAGCCTACAATCAAGAACTGCATTTAGTGTACATAGACTTAAAAAAAGCATACGATACTGTACCACAAAGTAAACTTTGGGAAGCCCTCGAAAAAACTAACATCAGTCTGAACCTCATTAAAGCTGTAAAAAATCTATACCACCGTAATATAGCAAAAGTTAAGCTAGGCAAGGAAATCTCGTCAGGATTTGAAGTGAATAAGGGTCTGCTGTCTACCGCCGACACTATTTAAAATATATGAGCAAGTTTTGAAATCCTGTAAAAGGAAATGTAAGAATATGGGTATACCGCTAAATGATGATAACATGCTATACACTCTATGTTTTGCGGATGATCAGATTCTTATGGCCCAGGATTATCACGATATTGAATATATGACCCGAAAAATCATAGAAGAGTACCGGAACTGGGGTTTAGAAGTGAATACCAAGAAAACGGAATATATGTGCGTTGGAGGTATACAGCAGGATCTAGCGTTGGAAAATGAAATAACTATTAATCACTGTCAGGAAAATAAATACTTGGGTCTTAAAATTACACAAGATGGAACATTGGACAACAATATCCAAGAAAGGTGCATACAAGGAAGAAAAGCTATCGCATTAATGAACAAAATCCTATGGGACCAAAGTATCTCCAAAGAAAATAAACATAATATCTATAACAGCATTGTTAAGAGCATTATAACATACAGCAGCGAAGTTTGGCCACTTAAAGAAAAATCCGAAAATATGCTCAGAACAACTGAAATGGACTTCTGGAGAAGATTTGCTGGTATATCAAGAATACAAAAAATCAGACATACAAGAATATTGGAGATAATGGATGTAAAGCATACAATAATGGACGATATAAAAACAAAGCAACTAAGATGGTTTGGCCACGTACAACGTATGGAAGACGACAGATTACCCAAGCAAGTGCTACGATGGGCACCAAAAGGACGGCGGAAAAGAGGAAGACCTAGGAAAAGCTGGATAGAAGGAATCCATAGGGAAATCAGAGAAAGAGGCTTGAACGAAGACATGTGCTAAGATCGAGAGCAATGGCGATTGGGAATCGGAAGACGTCGTAGAACGTTATGAACCGATTATATATATACTGTTTTAATTTAGATTCTTTTTAGCAGCATAGATCTTAATAATCATGATATTATAATGCTCTATTCCCCTTGCTATTAACGGAGTTTCTATTAACAACATTGGATATCCGGATGATACTGCTATCTTAGCCGAAAAAATTGAAGATCTTCAGAGACTGGTAAACAGAATAGCGATATATAGCCAAGAATACGGTCTAACAATGAACATCAAGAAGACGAAAGGTATGAGAATATCTAAAACTCAAAAACATAACGAGAATCTCCTCATAAACGGAACCAATGTCGAACGAGTAGACCAATATGCGTATCTTGGAACAATAATTCTTCTTGTTTATGTGCCGTCTTCTACCGAAAGTTGGCGACCATCAAACGATAGGTTTCTCTGTTTTGTGCCGCATGTATTATGTTCGCAGCTTTTGGTATTTGAAACCATTCTCTCAAGTTTCTCAGCCAGGATTTCTTCTTTCTGCACAAACCTCTTCTACCTTCAATTTTGCCTTCCACGATAAGCTGTAGCAGACTGTACTTATCATTACGGAACACATGGCCCAGGTATGACGCTTTCCTCCTTTTAACAGTTGTTAACAATTCCACCTCTTTACCCATTCGTCTCAATACCTCTGTGTTGGTCACTCTGTCTGTCCAAGGTATTCTCAGTATACGTCGATACAGCCACATTTCTAGAGCCGCTAACTTCTTTATAGTTGCTGCTGTTAACGTCCACCCTTCTACTCCGTAAAGTAGCGTAGACAGTACGTAGCATTTCGTGGAGCGCCATCGGAGGTTAACGCTTAGGTTGCGGTTGCTTAAGAGCTTTCTCATTTTTATGAATTTGGATCTTGCTATTTCAATTCGGATTATAATCTCTACGTCTGGGTCCCACTTATCATTTACTTTATATCCCAGATATTTAAATCGATGTACTCTTTCAATACGTTCGGCTTCAATATTCAGGTCGATATGTTGAATGTTCTTTTTACTAATCACCATAAATTTAGTTTTCTTTCGATTGATCTTCAGTCCAAATCGGTTGCCAGTTGTATTTACTCTATTTAGCATCATCTGTAAATCTTCGATGTTATCGGCCAGTATAACAGTATCATCTGCATATAACTAACAATAATTAACTCCACAAATGATTACTTCCAGGAGACTAAAATTAGAGGCTAGAGCGAATTTTAACAGAATGAGAAAAGTGCTCTTGCTCTGTACAATAGATCTTAAGTTAGAGCTAAGAGCAAGGTTGGATAGGTGCTACGTTTTCTCGACTTTGTTTTGCGAATTCGAAGCTTGGACCTTGAATGCGACATCAATGAACAAACCTGGAGTCATTCGAGTTGTGGGTGTATAGAAGAATTGTTAAAATAATATTAATAATATGATATTATCATAGACAGAACACGACACAAACAAAAAGATTCTGATAAAGTTGAATAAAGAAATGAAAGTCTTAGATACAATCAAACCCAGAAAATTGGAATATCTCAGACATATTACACGTGGAGACAACTCAGTATGCAAGGAAAGATTCAAGGAAAAAGAAGCATAGGGAGACGCAGAATATCGTGGCTGCGCAACGAGAGAGAATAATGGTATGGGTGTACAGTGAACATCAAATTAAATTTTTCAGAGCAGCCATCTCCAAATTCCAAATAGCTATGATGATTGCCGACCTTCGTCGCGTAGATGGCACTTTAAGAAGAAGATTCTTGCTGAACCTTCATCCATCCATTGGGATGTATTTACTTTGAGCTCTATACGCTTAACACCATACCTAGACAGAGACTCTCCAGTAGTTCATCTACTACATCCAGTAGTTCTAACCAGGATCATCCTGGTACACCGTTGTATGTAGTTGTCATCTGTGATAACCGCTCCCAGATATTTAAACTCTTTTACACTTTTACTATTTCGAAGTTGTGGTCATTAATAGTTATGTTCTGCCTAGTTCTTGGTCTTGGATTTTTGGTTAGTAGCATGCATTTTGCCTTCTCTTCATTTATTCGAAGACGCAGACTACCTGTTTCCTTCTCGAGTTGTGAAAACACCTCTTTCACTTCACGTCTTTAGTAGAAAGAGCAACTGCATCTTGATCATTAGCAAATTCCGACAATAGTTTTGATTCTCGATTCGCAAATCTCCATGTCAGCTCTGATGATCTTTTACTTCTTACATATTCTAAGGCTAAATTGAATAGCAATGGTGATAAGAGGTCTCCTCGTCTAAGTCCTGGTGTTATACTAATAAATGTACTTTATTAAAAAAGTTTTAAAAAAGTTTATTTAATTTTTCCTATTTTCCCACTATCATAAATCTTCAGTTATACACGGTGATCTTTATCGAATTAAAGCACTATTAAATTAATCAACATCCTTTGTCGAATCGAAAACGAGCACAGAAAAAAGAAGCCTTCTCTTTCACCTCTTTTATTGCATAACAAAATAATCTGAAATCTGTTTACTACCTTGAATTTTTTCCGGCTTAATAGATATTTAATTATTGCGTACAGTCGAGTTGACGTTACTCCGATCTTCTTCTTCTTCGTTAAACGCCTCGGCCAATCCAGTTATTACTCCCAGAGGTGGCTACGGATAATTGGACTTCCGGTGAACCGTGGGAAAGATGGGCAGGTGCTGCCTCTGCTGCGATCTCTACCTGTCTCTCTTTTTTATTTTAAGAGCATTCACGGATGCTGGCTATGCCCGATGATGTATGTATGTATATGGAAGCATTAATTTGCAACAGCGGCAATTGACTCGGCGGGATTTCGGTTGTTTTAATGCAATGTTTAATGTTTACACAGCCACTGGCGTCTTTTTACATACGGAGGAATAGAATTATTATATTGGACCACTGAAGAATAATTATCTGATTGTTTACTTCAGATTTCAGTATATAGCAGTAAAAGTTAGAAGATTTAGCACTGTTTAAATTTTAAATTAATTATAATAATAACAAAAACGCTGGACGGAAGTGCCGCCCGAGAACTTTATCGTACCGATCTATTATCGTTATCGTACTAGATATTATACTGGCACTCTATAAAAATAAAAAAGTTACTCGTTATTTTGATATTTTAGAAACACCTTGTATACTTGAAAATATTTTATGGTTCTACGCATCATTAATTCCTGCATTTGAGAAAATGTTCGGTGACACACTATAGATTATTGCATAAATCAATAGAATATTAGTCATACTTTCATTTCAAACTAGTTCATTTTTCTGAGAAATTAATAGTTTACAATATTTGCATTTTACTGCATGGATTTTAATGAAATTTTGGGAGTAGCCCAAAGCCCAATCTCCTAATTCAAAGTATATCCTATATACTACATATATACTATGGCGCTTTTATCATGGGGGCGGTTCCCACCACTTCTCGGGGATAGAACATTTTTATTTTCGAACTGCATGGAGCAAAAGGAAGAATTTTAAGAAAATTTAAAAATGCGCTCTATAATTTGATATTATTTTTTTCACCCGTCCAACTTTTTGAAAGTAGAAATAACACTATATTAAGAGGTATTGCAAAAGAAAAACAATGCATTTAAATTCTGGTGGATGATGGGTTAAATGTATGTACTTCTCATTTTTCCTTAAAGTACATTAGTAATATATTCTTTTGCACCATATCCCGCTTAGTTTGAATGTAACCGACATTTTAACGGTGCTCGTTTTAAATGCCTTTTCAAACACTACAAAAGCATGAGTACTTTGAGCATGCACCAAAAAACAAACTCTTTTTACCTACCATATCTCTTTTTGTATTATAAATAGAAAATTTACGAAGGAACGAAGCTCTTTGTTATTTATAATCTAAAAAAATTTTATATAGTGTTTTTAGTTTGATGCATAGTTTTTAAGGTATTCACAAAAAACCGTCCGAAAACGTGTCATTTTTAAATGAAAATGGCCAATTTTCAACTACGCATAACTCAAAAAGTATTGAGTTCTCAAAAAAAAGTATAGATCAGTTTTTGCTTAAAAATAGGTTCTCTAGCCACTTCCATGCTTATTTTGACCAACAAATTTTCCACCCCCTTGAAGGGGTGGGAATTGCCCCAAGATAAAAGCGCCATATTATATAGGGTAGATTTTGTTTCTCGAGCTATTCCCTACTTACTGTGAAAATATCAAGTACATCGATGTAGTAGGATGGAATTCGGAGCCAAATACCCTCATTGACTGCCCTATAATAATGCTCTGCTATGATCGCGTGAGAGGGGACACACACAAGATTCTAGCAAAATTTCTATTTTCTGTAACTTTTCGAGTTTTTGAGTTACAGCAACCAGTTTTATGTCATTGGAAAGGTTTTATGACATTCTTTCAAAATATGTAAAAATATACAGGGCGTATCTAAAAAATTAAGATTTTGTTTTCATTTCCGGTTCAAACGGAAGCCATATTGTAGGTAAAATTGTGCTAATAGATAATAAAGTACTCTATATGTCAGCCAAATTTCAAATTTTAGTTTCTATTACAGAGGAAGTTACGGGCACTTGAATATTTTTTTTATAAAAAATTCATAACTCCCCTCCTATGAGGAGTTAAGAAATCTGTCTAATGTTATTCAATTTACCGATAGGATATCAAAAATATGTCAAAAAATAAACAAATTCCTTGGAGCCATTTTTGAGAAAATCTAGTTCAAAGTTATGTCAAATTTTGACCCCTAAAATATAGGTAACCCATAACTTTTTCTGAAAAACGATAATATTCTTGTTATAGCCCCATCTTTAGGCTATATAAATGTTTTTTCAAATTAAATTTATCTTAAACAAGTTTTTCGATAGGTAGGGAAATGTGTCGGGTGGGCGGTCGGCCATGCTGGCCGCCATTTTGGATTTGGAAATGTCAAATTCAATATTTCTATTCACCTATCGATAAGCTAACTTTAAGTTAAATTTCATTTATTTCGGTCAAAATTTGCAAAAATGGGCCCCAAATAACCCCCCTATTTCGGCCCCCCTTTGAGAGGTTTTTTTCAAAAGCTTAGTTTCTCGACAAAATTCTCTTAAACTTACTCATACCGAATTTCATCGAAATCGGTCTAGTAGTTTTTGCTGGGCGGTGGCGACATTCGTACGTACGTACGTACATACGTACGTACATACTTCCGACATGTTTTTTTTATTTGCTTTTTAGACTCAGGGGGACTCAAAACGTCGAAAAAAAGTGAAATCTGAAAAATTTTTTTTGCACGATCCTATAACTTTATCTATTATACACATACTACGTATGTAGTAGTACGATAAAGTAAAACAGGTAGGATAACCAAACTCCCAAGCAAATTAAAAATGTATATAGTGTAATTAGAAAGAAAGAGGAGCCAAGGAAAAATGGTACCTGGTACTTATACTTAAACAAGTTTGAGGCAATATAAGTAGGTACTATTGGAAAGGCATGATGATTTTAATCTGCATAGGAAGGTAAAAGAATTGGCCAGCAGCAGAAAAACAAGCTACATTAGTATCCTAAGATATAAAAAAGGTAAAATTATCCCTGAAAACAACAAGAAAATAGAAACACGCAAACAATACATACAGGAATTATTTAAAAATGAAGAACAAACAGGAAACAGAAGAAATATGTAACACTAGAGAAACTGGGTCCAGTATAATAAAAGAAGAAGTCATGCATGCATTAAAATTGGCAAAATATGAAAAAGCTACAGATCCTGCCGAGATACCAGTGGAAATCAGAGGTGTAACCAGGATTATCCTAAGGGGGGGTTACATCTACTTGAAGGTCTCTGGGGGTATAGAATAATAATGGTGTTAAGCGTATAGAGCTCAAAGTACATCCAAAAGGGAGGGGGGTTATAACCCTCAAAACCACCCCCTGATTACGCCTCTGGTAGAAATATTAAATTAATCGCAGAAGATTAAATAGATATACTACATGACTTGTAAAACACATATAATATGATACAGGCGACGTTTGTAACCTTACCGAAAAAGCTAACGCTAGCGAATGCTGTGACCACCGAACCGTTAGCTTAATGGGCCACACTATAAAGACATTCTTGAAAATTATATGTACATCAAAGGGCTTTTAGAAAATTGGAGTAAGACATTAGTATAATATATTTATATAACACTCACTTTGGCTTCAGAAACCCAATGGGTAAAGGTAAAGGAGAGGTCTTCTTTGCCCTTAATGAATGTGGATGTTATCCAACTTCTTTTATATCCATTTTTCTGATTACAACAAGGGATTTGACAAAATCCTATATATTTATTCGCGTCCTACAGCTACTTCAAGATAAAAATCTGGATATGAAAGATAAGTATTAGAATAATATCAAACCTTTAAATCAATGTTGTTCTGAAGCTATTTTCTTGTGGCATTTTTATAATCAAGTATATTCAAATGGTAAATAAGCCACAATTTTACCTAAAAATGATTTTATTAACGTTTCGACGCCCAAGTCGGGTGTCGTTGTCAAAATACAAAATAATACTAAATAAACAAAAATGTTGTTGCTTAGTAAAAAATTCTTCTAATAATTTATTTAATCTGACTCATTTATATCGGCAATTCAGACACGTATTATACATTTTAAAGTAGACGACTTTAAATCAAGTTGCATCTGTAAAGGTTGGCAACGAACTATAAGAAGAAATAGAAATACCTACAATACGGGGTAAGGCAGGGATGCATACTTTCCATGGATATTATATAATCCTACTAGCCCATACTGTTTGCAGGATTTGTAGATACTATCAGACCTAAAAGAATCCTATATTAAATAGTATTTGGGAGCTTTCAAATTTAATAAAAATCTTTCTCTTTTCGTTCTGCCGCAAACAAGAAGAATGTGTCGTATGCAAGTAACAACATTCTTTAATATCTATATTGATTTCGAAACTGCTAAAAGGTAATTCTTGTTTGTCCCGTGCTAAAACTTTTTGTAATTTAAGTACAGTCGTACTTGTTAATTTTCATCACTAACAATGATTACTTAACACCTCAATACCTGATATTAGTTTGTTATTACTAACTCGATTTTTTTGTAACATCAAATAGTTAGGAAGCTTACCAACAGTTAGGTACGTTCCACTCGTTAGTTGTTTCGTAATCTTGATAACTTTCGTAGCAAATGGTGATATTTTTCTATCTTTGTCTACTGCAAAAGTCTGATTGACCCGGTGCTGGTAGTTGTGTAAATAACTGTTTTATGCAGTAGATATATTTTCTTC
This sequence comes from Diabrotica virgifera virgifera, assembly GCF_917563875.1. Taxonomy (NCBI): domain Eukaryota; kingdom Metazoa; phylum Arthropoda; class Insecta; order Coleoptera; family Chrysomelidae; genus Diabrotica; species Diabrotica virgifera. Next base: position 3,036,413 of record NC_065444.1, on the reverse strand, counting down.
ACACATTGACTCCAACGTAATCAAATGAAAAATAACAATATATGTCAGATAAATTATGAAAAGAAGCAGTACCTACTTCTTTTTCAGCTTGTTGATGAAGTTGACGCAATCATCCAATTGATGGAGAATCCGTCTTTGAAGAAGATAATGTTGAGTGCAATGAGCAGAAGATTGAAAATACCGACACTGAGGAAGACGGAGAAACGTTAGAAAATGAAGACTCTGAACATTCAGGAAGAGTATTTAGAGTAATATAATTTGTTGGAAATGATGACAAAACTGTTTGTAAGATACCACTAAAGAAATTCCATAACAAGGTGTAAGAAATATTATCATTAGAATTCCTGGTGGTAGGCATTCCGCGTAGCCTATTAAGGGTCAAAAATGGTAGAAAAATATGCTGGAACATGAAATGAATTGTGGAGGAATATTGTCAGCATAATTAGCAATACTGCTGTTAAAAGACTATGAGCAAACTCAGGATAGAAGTTTCAGAATAAAGAAATATGGTGATTGGTCATAATCAAACGAACTTCAAGAAAAAATAAAAGAGAAAAGAAAATTGGATACGCTAAAATGTTTAGCGTACAGACTATTTTATCTGTTTACATTTTTGTTACCTGGAAGAAAAAAACTAGTATTTTCAAAATAAGAGTTAATACTCGACTGGTAGAGTTGAGAATGCTAAATAATTGTTCTGTTTACACAATAATTAGAGTTAAAAGTGTAAATAAGGATGTGCTAATGCCAGATGGATAATGGTTTAATTGACTAATAAAAAGTTTAAGTATGTAAATATTTGTGGATATTTTCTATGTTATGTATTGGCAAATTAAGGAGTCACGATAAACGGCGACAACCTCAACCATCTGAGAATTGATGATGATGTTGCGCTAATAGCAAAAGACAGAGAACAATTTTGCAGGAAATGTTATTAGACCTAAATCAACTGACAATAATCAATGAATTTGTGGACTAGATATAACTGAGGACATAACTCTGGACAATAAAAATATAGAAAAGGTTGAGTCGTATAATATAAGGGCAACAAATCGAACTGTCAAAGCTTATAACCTACAGGCTGATTTCAAGACAAGATGTTCTCTAGCATGAGCATGGCATGAACAGCATTTGGTCGATTACAAATAATATTTAAATCAAACTGACCAAATACTTTAAGACAAAAACCTTCGATCAGTACGTATTGCCGGTTCTTCCACATGGGCTTTTTAACAACAATATCCACAAACTTCAAGTGACTCAGAGAGCTATGGAACGGAGAATGCTCAACATTAAGCTCAGTGATCGCAAGTCCAATGAAGAAATAAGAAAGCGATCAAAAGTAACAGATGTAATCCCAAAGCTTGCCATGTTAAAATGGAACTGAAACACATAGGAAGAATAGGAGGCAACCGTTGGAAGAAGCGAATTATTGAATGGCGACCAAGAGAAGAAGAGGCAGATCTCAAACCAGATGGGGAATGATGACATCAAGCGAATAGCTGACTACGAATGGAAATGGATGCAACAAACAACGAACATAGTGAATGGACACACATAAGAGAAGCTTACAGCTGATGGTGGATGGAATAGCTGTTGATGATTATATTGTAATGTTTTTACTATTAATAGGATACCAGACAGGAGCTCAATAAGACAGGATTTCAATTAGTGGACGATAGAAGACTCGAATTCAGTTATTCATACAGTCAAAATTGCCAAGAGCCATTTAATAAAAATTGCAGTCTCTTGATTCTTGATTGTTGAAAGTGAAACATAAACTCTGTTAAATTAAAGGGGACTCAGTGTGGAATGAATAGAGACGTATACAATTACAGAAAGAATAATACAACAAAAAAGAGGCGTCATATAATAAGCCTTTTATACAATTACAAGTGCGTGTTTCAAGAATATCATTCTAATTATAGTGGTAACCGTCGTCAGGCTTGATTTCAATCCCGGCATCGCTGTGTAAATTAAACAATATGGTTTAGAAAAAAAGTGTTCATGATCAACCATCCGTCCCAATCTCAAACATATAAATTTTCCTCATTGTCCATGTCCATGGCCATCGTCGAAATTACGTGAGTATCTTCGTTCTTAGAAGGAGGAGGAGGAGGCGGTGGGGCCGGAGGGCAGCAAAAGAAGCGAAGTGTGTTGGCACGGCGCTGCCGTTTTGGGAAGTTCCTCGAGTCGCGGTTCCCACGCTTCTGGGGCGTGCGAAGCGGGGGAAGGGGGGCGGGGAGCAGCCCGAGACTACTACCGTGCTGGCGTGCGAGCACCACCTGCTTCTCATCTCACAACCACGTGCTGACACTGTGAGAAGAACAACGAGAGAAACAAAGACAACAAAACAAATCTCAAGATAGCGGACGATGCATTTATTTCTATTAAACCCGCGGACATTGTATATAATGTGTATGATATTTTGAAATTAGCATTTTCATTGAAGTTGCGGGTATTTTAAATGCCTCTATCATAAATGATCATTTTATGAATGCAATTAGATTTTTTATTGTAAACTTTTTAGACAAAGTGTTGGTAGATGGAAAAGTAATAATTTTAAATGCGGAGATTAGGAATTATACCTATATTGACTTAAAATAGGATTTTCATCTTATACTCAGCTTTTAAATTAGATATATGTACCAGAAAACAATAGAATAGAGAGGGTTGTATATTTTTTTTAGAAAGAAATTCTTTTTTCTACAAAGAAATCAACATCTTGATACAAACATGAATACTAAAGTGTACAAGACATATTATATAAAAATCGCTGGTGTCACTGTTTACAATATACCAAAGATTGACTACAAAGATACCACTTTGCTCCAGAAGAATGAAAAAGAAGACCATAATTAATTGGATTTCAACGGAAAGATGTCGTAATAATCAAAATAGATTAATAAAGCAGATCCTGAATATGAGCCCATCCAGAAAATGATTCAATAAATAATAAATTTGTTCTTCCAAATTTATAAGCTTATTATTATTATTTTTGGCGATTTCCTTTTACTTCCCTCGGCGCATTCACCAGTATTTCTTCTTTCTCGAAACTCCTTATGTCGGAGGTTTTATTCATCCTCTATCCATATCTTCCATTTCTTGCGGTCACTTGCTAATTCTTTCATTTGTTGATGTGTTTTTCCTTTTTCCTGTCCAATTTCTATAAGCTGATCGATCCATCTCTTCCTTGGGCTCCCTTTCCTTCTTTTACCATATCTTTTTGATTCCATCACCTGCTTTGGTAGTTTTCCTTGGTCCATTCTGTTAATGTGTCCATACTATTTTAATTTTCTTTTTTGGATCTTGGTTATTATCGATTCCTGTTTCAGTCTTTGTCTAATATCTTCATTTCTTATTGTGTCCAATTTCGTTTTTCCTGCTATTTTTCTCAGCTGCTTCATCTCTGCTGCGTTTATTGTACTGTCCATTTTTGCATTGTTTACCCATGTCTCACTTGCATATATTAAAGTTGGTACAGATATTGCATTGTATACCTTCAGTTTTATTTCTTTATCTATGTCTTCCTTTCCAAATATTGTTTTATTTAGTGCATAGTAGATCTTATTTGCTTTTTTCGCCCTGTATGAGATTTCTTGATCTAGCTTTTCATCCTCTGATATTATTACTCCCAGGTATTCAAACGTCGAGACTGTTTCTATTATTTCGTTTTTGTACCTAAATATCGTTTGGTTTATTTCTTCCCTTTTCTTTTGGGCTACTATCATGGTCTTCGTTTTCTTTACATTTACCTCCATTTTCAAATTTTCTATTTCTTCCACCCAGATATCGATTAATTTTTGCATTTTCTCTTTATTATCTGCTATTATTACTAGGTCATCTGCATATAGCAATCCCTCCATTCTCACTGGTACTAAATTCCCGTACCCTATTGTTGACTGTAATTGCCTTGACCTTCTTTTAGCGCTCTTCATTACTCTATCCATTACTAATATAAACAAAACTGGGCTGAGACTGTCCCCTTGTTTTATTCCTCTAGGAATAACTCCTTTAGCGTTATTATTGGCGATCTGTTTCCGTTTATTTGAACTTTAGCAAGTACGTTTCTATTTGTACTTTTTACCACGCTTACTATCTTTTGCGGGATTTGCAGGTCTTCCATTACTGACCATATTACTTCTCTATTTATAGAATCAAAAGCAGCTTTAATATCTATAAACGTAATATACAAGTCTTCTCCTATTTCGTTTTTCCTTTCAGTTATATTTATCAGTATGTATATATTATCTGTTGTTCCTCTTTCCCTCCTAAAAGCAGCTTGTTCTTCTTCTAGTTTTCCTTCCAGTTCTTTCCTGAGCTTCCTTTCTATTATCCCGGTGTAGACTTTATATGCCACTGATGATAAGCATATAGACTTATAGTTATCACATTCCGCTTTAATAATTTTTTACTGGTTTTAAACTTCGGAAGCTAGGAATAACTAAAGGCACTTTTCACAACTAAACCTTTATCACAATAACACAAACTTTTGGTATTAAAGTAATTTTTTGTGTTGGATCGGACACAAGCCCTACTTTCCCGTTTTTTTTTATTCTTTTTTTTTATAACAACACCTTGGCAACGAACTTTTTTTGTTTTGAATATTGCGCCTTTGTGTAAACTTTGAATCATAAAACATAAAAACATAGAAAAAACTTTGTGAAGTGTACACAAGGCGCAAACCACTAAATAAAATATTGAAAATAAAATATTGAAACAAAGTACAGTCCTACCGAACATCAGTGTTGGGAATTTATTTCTCCAACACGCTTCATCTCCTTTCTTGTGTTGGACCTTCTCCATGTTCACCAGTATTTATCATCTTTAATCCCAGTTACAAAAACATTGCCTTGAAAAAATCGATCTGTGTGTTCTTTTTCTTTATAAGCAATTCCCCTTGTTCATTGGCGGATTGATACCTCTATGGAATGCTGCACTACTCTCATTTCTTCCGTTTCCAGTAGTCTGTAGTCTTTGTGTTGTAAATAGCTGTGTCGTGTCGGGTCTTATTTCTGATGCATGATATATATGTCATACACTGACTTTATCTAAGTGGTAATACGTGGGTTTCGCCATATAGTGTTATTACAATTTGTATTTTACATCTGATTGGTTCTTTTCTGATTACTATTGTTGTAGTTTTCTTAGTTGAGATAATCATATATATTAAGTAAATTCTTTTGCTCTTATGTCTTATGTTAAATCTATGGACTAGCCCTTGCAGATTATCTTCCACTTGGGCTATCAATATTGCGTCGTCTCCGTAACGGAGTATTTTTAGTTCTGTGTTTCCCATTCTATATCCTCTTCCTTTGTTGACACATTTGATGATTTCATCAATTATTAAATTGGAGAGCATAGGGCTCAATGCGAGTTTTATTAGCTTGATGGAGTAGCCCGATAGCACTGTTGGAGGGGGCGGGAACAAGCCCGTATAAAGGAGGAGGTCTACAGTCAGGTACACTGGTTACCGCTAGACTTGAAAGCCATGCCGCTCGTAGAATCGGATTTGCGCCACGGGATAGGAATGATTGTATCAGTGGCGCACCCAAGGAGGGGTTTTGGGGGTTAAAACCAGTGGCGTAACAAACTCCGTCGGGGCCCCTCCGCAGAATTTGAAATGGGGCCCCTTTTAACCCGGGAGCAGTCGCGCCGTTAGAAAAAATCCAACTTTTTATCATTTTCCGTGATAACTTAATGAAAAATTTTGCAACATAACTTTCCACTTGTAAGTGCCTCGAAGAAGATTGTAGTAATGCGTAGGATTTTTTTTAAATTTTTTAATTTCATTTTTATTTTTTTTGTGGAATTTATGGCTTTGGTGGGAACCAATTAGTTTTAAAATTGTTAGGAATAGATATTTTTAACATAACAAGCAAACGAAAATATTATAAAATTGAACTTTGTTTTAAATTCGTATTGTTAGATTTTGTTCTACGCGCGACTGCTTACGTGACAGAAGTAAGCGCGACTGCTCCCGCGTTAAACAATTACTAAATACGACTTATTTAACAAAAACTTTTTTTGTTAGCGTTATCATTCACTGTTCATAACAACTTACATTTCTCATCTTTATTGGTATACCGACCAATTCCAAATAAACAACTTCTTTTGTTGTTTTCTGTACAACTTACCTACAATACATTTAATAACCAGCTTTAAAAATAGTAAATGTTAAAACAATTCTTTCTTGATTTCTTATACAGTGTGTTTGCGTAGCTTGGAACCTATGGGAAACTTTTTTATTACATATCTATATTACGAAAAAAAAGTTATTCTTCATAAAATGCTCTGCATGGTATAAAACTTAAGTTGCAATAATCAGATATTAAATTTTATTGATTTTATACGAGGTATATCAAAAAATACTAATTTCGCCCAATAGTACCTATACCACCTTTATATTTTACAATACATATTGAAAAATTTTATTATAAAAAGTTGTTCGCAATTAAAACTATGTTTAAATATGCAATTATATCATTCCAGTTGAAATATTGTGAACTATAAAGGTACTTAACTCATTCATATTCGAGAGATGTTCATATTTTTCGACATACCTCGTATAAAGTTGGTAAAATGTGATATATTACGATTGAATCTTCGTTTTGAGATAATGCAGAGCTTTTTATAAAGAATCTGATAAGAATTTTATAAAGAATTTTTTCGTAAAATTAAAAATTTAATAATAAAATAGTCATTATAATTGTCATAAAATGATGTTGGTTATCGGTAATTTGAGAAATATTTGGAAAAATTAGTTTTTTATTTACAAGGATGTAATTATATATTAAAATTAAAATCATATATTGTTAAATATAAAAGTACTTTATCCTTGAGTTAAATTCCTATTTTTTGACTTACCTCGTATAAAATTGATAAGCTTTGATATCTGATGGTTTATCTGGCTTATTTTGTATCTCAGATTTAAGACCATTCAGAGCATTTCATGAAGAATAACTTTTTTCGTAAAATTGATAATAAAAATGTTTCCCATATGGTTCGAAGCCACGCAGACATACTGTATAAGTGCTCAAAAAAATTTATTTTTAATTTTCAAATTGTAATGTCTGACAGGGCCGTAACTACCATTGGGGCAACCGGGGCAGTGCCTCGGGGCCCCCGGCGAAGGGGACCCCGCGATTGTAATCGCGTTATACTGCCTTTAGGCAATATAACGCGATTAAAAACCTACATTATAGCCGAAGAATGTCAGTAACATTATATGTAGTATATTTTTTATGAAAACAGAAAAGATGTTATATTGATGGTGAATATTTAGCTTAAAATATTGTGATTTCAAATTTTTTTTGTGTTGGTCAACTAAAATAGCAATATGTGGGTAGGTACAGGAAACTTCAGTCATGGAGTACATTAAAATGCGTTTTCAAGTGGTTAAATATCAATTTTCCCGGACTCCTTCTGCTGGGTGATTAACCCCAGACCCCCTGGTAGGGGGCCCCCAGATCACGTTTGCCCCGGGGCCCCCAACATCGTACTTATGGCCCTGATTTAATGACATATTCGAATTCAGCATAATCAAAAAGCAAATAGAAACATTTTTGAACAAAGTAAAATGATGAATTCACCGATATCTTTTAAAATTATTTAATATAAAACAGTTTTATTGTTTAAAGAATTAATAAACAATTAGACGCATCTGTGAGTAGAACTTTTCACTTTAAGATAAGATATATAAACTAACAAAAAATGTTTTAAAAAAATATAAGCTTGTTTGATTTTTTCCGAAACCGAAACAATGCAAGTTTTTCTACATTGACTTACCTAAATCGTAAGTCTTATAATTTCCCTATCTTACCGTTTATCTGTTAGAGATTGTCCAATGATTACACAAAAAATTCGTCAATAATTGTTAAATAAATGCGTAATGCGTAACAAACTGATGCAACTATAACCGTAAAACAACACAAACATAAATAACAGTCAATGCAAACAACCAATATGAAATTACTGGCGATAATATTGTATCGAAATACTAAAAGTAGGCTAAGAACAGAGAGAAAGAAAACCCATTTTTAGATTTAAAAATATTGTTCTTAAATTCGGCAAATTGCAATTCTAATATCTTTCAATATTCACGTACAAAAATATATAGTTTATTGTCGCTGCCATAAAATTTCGGTAGGCCGGAAGGGATTAAGTTTCTAGATATTATGAGATGATTCACTTGGCAAATACGTCTAGTTAGAAATTTTTACGTTTTTAAATTTAAACAGACAACGTAAAAATAATATAACAATAACAGATTTTTACATAATATCAGATGACAAGATGGGGCCCTTAAGCGATTGGGGCCCCCCGCAAGCTTCATGCTGCGGGGCCCTCTGTTACGCCCCTGGTTAAAACCCCTCCCAGGGCATATAAAAAAGATATATAAAGAATAGTAGTAGGCGAGGAAAAAAAGCACTAAAATCGCCTAAACCTCTAACTTTTTTAAAGTAAGACGGATTATTATCGGTATATTAAACCTTTTGCATTCGATTCGGGAGAGCTCCAGGGAAATTCTTGAATACTTGGCATGAGGAACAAATGAAAATTGCATTCTTGTAGGCATAAAATGCATTTTTCAAAGTGCATCTCAAAGTGTTCACAAAATATAAATTCACAACTCAGAAAATAATCATGGAAATGAGTTCAATTTTCATACTCGGAGGATTTTGAGGTTGCTAAACAGGAATGTAGGGTCGGCGAAGCTGTAAGAGGTGTCTGGTGCCAGGAATCTAGGTAATCTCGTGGAATTTTATAGAAATTCCTATGAAAATAGTTGAATTTTATTATCTCGGGGTTTTGAGATCGCTGAACACGAATATTCCAACGAAGATGCTAAACGAGATACCTGGTGCCCTGTATCAACGTCGTCTCCGGGAATATTATGAAAATTCGTAATACAATTAGTTGAAACTTGTTATTGCGGGGTTTTTAAGGCAACTATAAAAATTATTATTAATAGTGAAAAAAAAATTCGATTTATTTTTTTTTTCATAATTTGCGCTCTGAACTAAAACAACTTACTGTTATTGTTACTCACCGTTGAATTTTTTAACGAATTTCTATAAAACTCCAGAAGACGAAGTCGAGTCCGGGCACCAGGTAATTCATACCAGTGGCGGCTCGTCAGAGGAGGCAAGGGAGGCTCAGCCTCCCCATAAATTTTTTACACACTCTACACTGTTTTGTTTATCATGAATCGCGAAAATAACAAGCACTCTCACTATTATACAACGTGTAAATTCCATATTATCACTAATTATCCATACGTACGGAGCATTAGCATTAGAATGCATGATCGCGCCTCAGTTTTATTACATATTATTGTAGGCAGGACCCTGGGTTATCCCGAGATGCATGAACAGAGCACGGAGCCGAGAAGCCCAGCAGTCTCCGTTGCTAATGCTCCGTGCAGCGCAGCAGGCGTTTAAGGAGACCCGGTCTCCTAACAGTGGCATCTACGGTGCCATCACACGCTGCCCGGAGATATACCAAGGGAGGCAGAATAGCTTCTCGGCTCCGTTGCGTGGTTGCGTGCGTCTCAGGACAACGAATTTTAGGGTCCTGACTAAAAATAATGAAAAATCTAAAAGTGCGAATTTTGTTATGAAATTTGGTATGTGGGGTTATAATAACATTTGGAACAACTCTAACTCAAAGCAACATATCGGTAATTTATGGTGTTTTTGAATTCGCAGTAGGCCGCGTTTAAAATTAAAAAATTCAGTTGAGTACCTATCTTAAAAAATTTGAAGCTTCATTTTGTATGGACTGCAAAACTTCAAATCTGTATTTATTTTGATATGCGAGGTATCTATTTACAAATAGATGAAATTGTTAACAAATAAACGACACAAACTTTGGTATTAAACTTTTACAATTAGACTAACTATTTTTAAAATGATATATCATGAAATTATGAATTAGGATGATATTATGAAATGTAAATAAAAAATAGTCAAAAAATGGGGCCTTAAATTACATTTTTTGGCTAGTGCAAATTTGTCTAGATATGGCAAATTTGTCTAGATGGCCCGCTCCCAGACTTACATTATGAACCCGTAAATCATAGTTCTATTACCTCAGTAGAATTTTCTCCTGATGATATTTTTAAAAAACTTAAAGAACTTGACACCAACAAATCTCCAGGACCAGATAATCTTTCTCCTACTTTCTTGAAATCATGTGCAAATGCTCTTAAATATCCACTCCATTTGCTTATGGAACAATCATTCCACTCTGCTACTCTACCACTTATTTGGAAAGAAGCACGGGTGAAACCAATCTTTAAGAAAGGAGATAAACTCGACCCCAAAAATTATAGGCCTGTTAGTCTCACTCCAGTTATATCCAAAGTTATGGAATCAATTATTGTGGATAATTTACACATATTTTTGAACCAGCATCAAATAATCCCGAACGAACAACATGGCTTTACCAGTGGAAGATCGGTTGCTACCAACTTGTTATGTTGCCTAAATGACTGGACTGCCGAAGTAGATATGGGACAGGATATTGATATTATCTACTTAGATTTTAGCAAGGCTTTCGATAAAGTTCCAAGGGAAAGGCTTTTGAAAAAATTAAACAGGATTGGAATTCGCGGGCAACTGTTAAACTGGATTTCAGCCTTCTTAAGTGAAAGAAAATTTTCAGTAAGAATACAGTCTTCAAGTAGCCCCCTATATGACGTGATAAGTGGAGTCCCCCAAGGATCTGTTTTAGGGCCACTACTGTTTAATATATTTACATCGGAGCTAAAATACATCATTTCATCAAAGTTTTCGGTTTATGCGGATGACACAAAGCTGTACAACAATCCTAAAATAAACTCTCAGTGTTTGCAAAAAGACTTGGACAGCATTTCTCGATGGTGTACTGACTGGTTGCTACCGCTTAATATAGAAAAATGTGTCGTTCTTCATCTCGGCAAGAATAACCCTCGGTTAAATTATTTTATTAACGGCACCGTTTTAAAAAAGACCGATTGTCACTCTGATCTCGGCGTGTTAATAGACTCACAATTGTCCTGGACTCCTCACACGTTGCAACAGTGTAATAAAGCCAATCGCATGGTATATCTTATTAGTAAAGTTTTTTCGTCCTGTGACAGTCGAACCTTAGCAAAATTGTATAAAACTTATGTGAGACCTATATTAGAATTTGCTAATTCAGTGTGGTGTCCGGTTCTTCAGCGTGATGTAAATATGCTGGAAAATGTACAGCGACGAGTAACACGGATCCCGTATTCATTGGTGCGTCCCTCATATGAAGATCGTTTAAGGATCATGGATTTAGTTCCATTATCCACCCGCAGACTTAGAGGCGACTTAATTACAACATTCAATTCATTTCATTACGAAACTTCTTCACTCAGAAATTTCTTTACAATAAATACAGATGAGCGGTTAAGAGGCCATCCCAGAAAGCTAAGAAGAGAACTCTGCAAAACCAACATCAGGTTAAACTTTTTATCAAATAGGGTTGTTAATGCTTGGAATTCATTACCAGCTTATGTCGCTATGGCTCCTAGTACAAATAGTTTTAAGAATAGACTCGATAATAATTGATTGTATTTTTAATTTAATTATATGTAAGTCAGCATAAGTGTAAAACAGCTAAGTACCAAAATTTGTTTAGCTTTTAGAGTATAATAGGATTCTAATCCTCTATTCTTATTGAATGTTAATAATAATAATAATAATAATAATAATAATATTTTACAGTTAGGTATAGCCTCCCCTATTGTAAAAATCACGAGCCGCCACTGATTCATACTCATACTCATACAGCATCTTCCATACAATATTTATTGCAAAACTCCAGGAGATAATATAGATACCTACCAGGTACCTCGTACAGCATCGCCGAAGCAATATTCGTGTTCAGCGATCTCGAACACCTCGGAATAATAAGTTTCAATGATTTTCATAATAAATTTCCATAAAACTCCAGGAGACGACGTTTCTACCGAGCACCAGGTACCTCTTACAGCTTCGCCGACCCCATATATCTGTTCAACGACCTCAAAACCCCCCAGTATAAAAATTGAACTCATTTCCATGATTATTTTCCGAGTTTTTAATTTTTATTTTTTGACACTTTAAGAAGCACTTTGGAAAATGCATTTTCCGTTTACAATAATGCAATTTTCATTTGTCTCTCATGCCGAGCATTCAAGAATTTTCCGAAAGTTCCCTCGAATAAAACGCAAAAGGTTACATAACGTAATGGTTTATATCCTCGTGTATAGGAAAATGTAACTTGTTTTTCACAAACAATACAAAAAAAATTCGGTGTCCAAGCCAACCCCTCCCAGAGGAAAATTCTAGGTGCGCCACTGCCATTACACATTAATTTACCTTTTATGATTTCTTTCAAATTCAATAATTATCTTTACTCTTTTTATCTAATAATAAAACACTGAAAACGTTTGTTTTCTATACTTCCACAGAATTTCTGTGGAAATTCTGTGGAAGTATAGAAAACAAACGTTTTCAGTGTTTTATTATTAGATAAAATGAACTTCCATCAAGTAATGGTCGAATCCATCATAATTATTATTTACTCTTTTTAACTGCGGCTTTGCTATAACTGTCGTATTATCGATTTTTTTACTTGAAGTAAATATTTATTCAATGAAAGACATTCTTTTTGTCTTTGTCGTAATAAAATTAAAGTATTTTTTCCGAATTACATATTAAGATTCTTTCCGACATTTCAAAACGGTATGCGTGTGCCATCTTTCGGTTAAGTCATCCACTAGAGAAGAGCTTCGATCTCGTTCATATAAAAGAAACCTGTCCTCGTGAAAGATGATTATATACATAATAAGGCTCCAAATCGCCATTTTAAAAATATTTATAAAATATATTTTTTAATTGTTTAAAAATGTATTATTTTTTACTTATTTGAAAATGTAGAATAAGGAAAAACAATAAAAATTAGTAGCATTAGTATCTACGACAAAAAAATATAGGATCTGCTTAAAACAGAACATTGCGAAACATGCACAAATGGGCAAATAATAAACGGTGATAAAATAGAAGGGGAAGGGTATATTTAAATTTTTTTCAAAATTTATCGTTAAAACCTCTCAAAGCTTAATAAAGTGCTTTTCATTTTGATACGTCGAAACAAGAGTTTTTTGTATTTTTTTTTAATTTCTCGTTCTGTATTTTTTTTGTTCTACTATACACTACAGAATATACAGGGTGTAGTAACAAATATGAAGGTAATAAATTAAATCACATATTCTGGGACCAAAAATAAACTCAGTACAAATGTGCACATAAAAAAGTTATAGCTGTGCCTTTGGAAGTTACAAAATGAAAATCGATTTTTCCCAATACATATATCGAAAACTATTATAGATGTTTTACTGAAAATAGACCTTTGGCATTCTTATGGCAGGAACATCTTAAGAAAAATTATAGTGAAATGTGTGCACCCCATAAAAATTGTGTGGGGGTTTGTTCGCTTAAACCACCTCAAACTTCTGTATTAAGTTATTATTGTGGTACCATTAATTAAAAACAATTTTTTAAAACTTTTTGGCCTCTTAATATGCGGCTTCTTTTTTAATATGTTTTCATACAAATTTTATGGGGGTTTTGTTCCTTTAAACCCTCCAAATGTTTGTGTACGTTCCAATTAAACTATTGTTGTAATGCCATTAGTTAAACACAGTGTTTTTAAAACTTTTTTGCCTCAAGTATTTTTTTGATAAGCGACCTTTTATCGAGATGTGGCTTCTTTTTTAATATGTTTCAAAATATACCTAAAAAGGTAAATTATAAATAAATTTTCATAATATTAATAGGTCTCTATAATCGTACAGCCATATACAAATATGTGGTGGATTTGACAATTATTCAAAGTACCTCGATAAACACTGGCTTATCGAAAAAGTAATAAGAGACAAAAAAGTTTTAAAAATACTGTGTTTAACTAATGGTGCCACAATAATAACTTAATTGGAGGTACAGAAAAGTTTGGGGGGAGGGGGTTAAGGGAACAAACCCCCATAAAATGTTTATGGGATGCACAAATTTCACTATATTTTTTTAAGATGTTTCTGCCATAAGAATGCCGAAGGTCTATTTTCATTAAAACTATATATGTAATAGTTTTCGATATATTGGAAAAAATCGATTTTCATTTTGTAACTTCAAAGGGCTATAACTTTCTTTATGTGCATATTTGTACCAAGGTATGTAAGTTAAGTTTAATTGAACTATTTTTGGTCCCAGAATATGTGGTTTAATTTATGACCTGAATTTTTGTTACACCCTGTATTCAGCATTAAATTCGCATTGATCATTTTTGGTAGTCCCACCTTGAAATATTTGATTTGAAGATTGCTCTCCCATTTTTGATTAAGTTGTTGAAGATTTCTTTTATGCAGTTCAGTAGCAATATATGTTGTGTAACTTGAAACCTACAAATGGTGAATCGTTGCAATGTATATATTTAGTTGTTGAGCAAGGCATTGTAATTCTTCTACTGTTCCCGCCAGAAGGACAATATCTTCAGCATATCTTATGTTATTAAGTGGCTCACCGTTTATTATTAGGCCTCACCGACTTCGGCCAATGCTAATTCTGAGATGGCTTCACCGCATAAATTTAACAAAAATGGTGATAAAATACACCCTTGGCGCACTCCACGGCGAATCTAGATATCGTCAGTCAGTTCTTTTTCAAGTTTCACTTTCACTGTTTGAATTCAATAGAGGTTACATATTATAATTCTAATGTCTCTACTGTCTATGTTTTTATTTATTTAAGATGATTCTGCTGTTTTCAGTCAAATGCTTTCTCAAAATTAATGAAACAGGCATATACGTCCTGATACATATCTAGGCTTCTCTTCGAAAGAATACCTACTCACTGCAAACAGTGCATCTCGTGTTCCCAGGACCTTTCCTAAATCCCATTTGTGTATTACTTATGCCTCCGGCCTCAGTTCAATTTCTTATTTATTCTATTGTAAATTACATACTTCTAAAAATAATTTCAAGCCACGACTCATTAAGGCTTATGGTGCGATGTCCCTTGTACTCCGTTGCATTGGCATTTTTGGGAAGTAGTATAAATTGGAAAAGACTGCAAGACTTGTACACACTTCTAAATAGGTCAAAACGGCAAACAGGTGTATGTTTTCGAAACACTTTTGATAGTGTGTAAAAAATATTTTATTATCAGCCAAGTACTTTCGACACATAACGTGCCATCATCAGAGCTTTCTAAAAGGACATATTTAAGATAAGATTTTTTTTATATAAAAAATGAGTGAAAAACTTACGTCCTCTGATAAAACCTTCATAGAAGAGCAATTGCTAAACGACACAATAAAAAACATGGATACTGGGCAAAAGCCACAGATATAGGGTATAATAACCCTTTAAAGTGAATAAAATCACATCTAAATTCTTTTATTAATTAATAAGACAACATGGCTGAGTCAAACCATTTTGAGCCCACGTGAACAGCAGATCAGCTGAGGAAGACTGACATTTATTAAAATGATAAAGAAGGAACTACAATCTTATGCGCCCTCTATGTTCATAAATATTAATTAAAAATTGAAAATAGCTAAAAAGCCATGTATAGGTTAAATGAATTTAAAGTTAAGATACTAAATTTTAAAGTTAAATTTTCAAAAAATTTCTATTATTACTGTTGAAGTGAAATGTTAACGTGTATATTAAAAGTTATCAAAATTCTTCCAAAAAACAAAACTGTTATAGTTTGACCAAGTGTAGAAGAAGTTAGATGAAATCATACCTAGGAGAAATATCATTTGACAAGCTCAGAGTTTGAAAGCTGTTATTAAAAATTAAAAATCTTATTGATTAATTCAGACAAACAACAAATATTTAGGTACTTGTTTACAAATATGTAAACAATGAACGAAAACTCAAGAATACCTAAAAGTAATGTTCAAAAAACTTTCATAAATTGTTGGGTATACTGTATACTAAACCAAAATTACTAAAGAAATTTCTTAAAAATAGGATCAAATTTACAATTTAATTGAATCTGGGTGTTAACACAGTTTTGAGGGTTTTTTTTCATTTCTCTACTTATTTCTAGATCTTCTAGTAGATTCATTTTGGTATAGTTATTATTAGGTATGCTGTGTAAGATCCTACTATCTTTTTGTGGACTAAAGCTGTGTTTCGATGCATGTAAATGATGACCAAAGCTAGATTTATCGATCTTTGACATATGCTCTTTGATACGAGTATCCAAAGGTCGCATCGTTCTACCCACGTAGGTCACAGGGCATTTACCACATGACAATTTATAAATGCCACTTTTTGAAGTTTTTTAAATTTTGTCTATAGTATGAGAAAAAATTGACTTATGTTATCTTTGCATTTAAGTGAAAGTTTTAAGTTAGGAATGTTATTTAAGATTTTTGCTATATTGTCTGAAGGATAACCTATGTATGATATAGATCTATACATAATTGCTGAGTTGGAGTTGTCCGGGGTCGCAATATAAGCTAGAGATCTGTTTCTTTTATTCCTTAATTTGTTGAGAATGTTATCAACCAAAGTAGGGGAGTAGTTAACCGTTACTATGTGCAAGTTGTTTAATAATATCCAATTCAGAAGTAAAATTTGTATCTGATAATGGTAAGCTAAGTAAACGATGGATATAGCAATAAAAAGAAGACATCTTCTGTTAAAAAGGATGATTCGAAGATCTAGGGATAGTATGGTCAGTCTGAGTTGGTTTTCTAATAAGTATAAATATAAGTAGTATAAATGTCGATTAAAGCCATTCTTTCGGTATTAATGATATTAAATAGATATACAAGAAGGTCCAGTGGCGGCTCGTCAGAGGAGGCAAGGGAGGCTTAGCCTCCCCATAAATTTTTTACACACGCTACACTGTTTTGTTTATCTTGAATCGCGAAAAACATCAAGCACTCTCACTATTATACAACGTGTAAATTCCATATTATCACTAAATATCCATACGCACGGAGCATTATCATTAGAACGCATGATTGCGTCTCAGTTTTTTATTATTATTGTAGGCAGGACCCTGAGTTGTCCCGAGACGCATGGACGGAGCCGAGAAGCCGGCCAGCCTCCGTTGCTAATGCTCCGCGCAGCTCAGCAGGCGTTTAAGGAGACCCGGTCTCCTAATGCCATCACACTCTGCCCGGAGATTTACCAACGGAGGCTAACTAGCTTCTCAGCTCCGTTGCCGTTGCGTGCATCTTGGGACAACGAATTTTAGGGTCCTGACTAAAAATAACGAAAAAACTAAAAGTGCGAATTTTGTTATGAAATTTGGTATTTGGGGTTAGAATAATATTTGGAACAACTTGTTCAAATAACTTTTTCCGATATTTGTAACGCAAAGCAAAATATCGGTAATTTATCATGTTTTTGGATTCGCAGTAGGCCGCGTTTAGAATTCAAAAAATTCAGTTGAGTATCTTAAAAAATGTGAACCTTCAACCTATATGGACTGCAAAACTTCAAATATGTATTTATTTTGATATGCATATCTACTTACAAAGATCGATGGAATTGTTAACAAATAAACGACACAAACTTTGGTATTAAACTTTTACAATTAGACTAATTATTTTTAAAATGATATGATATTATGAAATTATGAACTAGGATGATATTATAAAATGTAAATAAAATTTTTGAAGTTATACTTCTTTAGGCGCGATAGGGAGTGAATTTTTATTATTCTGCGCGCATGCGCACAGAGACAGTATGTTGTTCGTTGCTAAATCTTTTAAGTTACATGTATCAGTCCAAAAAAGGTGTGGAAAAAATATATTAGTGTATTTAGTAAATATATTTATTATAATTTTTGTGTTTTTGGATTTGTCTTCCTCGGGAGTTAGGTAATACGTATTATTACAACATTTTTATTTAACACTTCACTTCGTCTATTTGTTACCGTGGTTTGTCATAATGTCCGAGAAACCGTCAAAACAATGCCTTCGTAGCCTCATTGGTACAGCATTCGACTACGGATCGGGAGATCCCGGGTTCAAATGTGGACAATTGCTGTCTTTTTTTTTAATTTTTGGATTTTTGGAAAGTGGTAAGTAACTATTAAAATCAGTTTAACCTTTACCTACACGCGCTATCGTATTTTGTACGCCAGATATAAAAATTCTACTGCAAATATATTTAAAAATTTAATTTTTGACCTTGTTTATCTCTCTAACCTATCACTGGAATGTGCTTTAAAATTTGGTTTTAGTTTCGTTATAATCGGCGTTCTGGGAAGATCGTAATTTACAGTTTACTCTTTGTTGTTTCCGGTGGTGGACAATATACGCCACAATTATATTAATATAAGTCGTAATATAAGTACATATTTCAATTGTTTTTTAGTCATTATAGCACAAAATATATTTTTCTTTATAAACAATACTTTTTCTCCTGTAAAAAATCACATTTCAAAAAATTTTTTATTAGTTATTTTACTTATCATGGAATCCAGTTACTCCATAATTCCAGTTATAAATCCCAATTGGCTTATTGAGAAGGAATTCCAAGTATTCACTGATGTCGAATAAGGTTTATAGCAAACAACTAAGTGTTTTTTTCAAAAAAAAAAATAAACAAATCCGCTGTTTTTAAGTGTATTTTCTTGTGGCGTATAAAGTACGCCACGCGTGTAGTTATGTTATAACTTGATGCGCGGGTAGTTAAAGGTTAATATTTAATAAAGTAAAAACAAACTGTTAAAAGTATTTTATTTCGCTGAAATCATATAATAGAAGTATAACTTTTTACGTGCGTACAAAGTACACACACATTCTTTTTTTTATTTATTTATTTGCACTAGCAAAAAATGCGCCATTTTCTGGCGCATTTTTTTGCTAGTGCAAATTTGTCTAGATATTTTAGAGCTAGGTATAGCCTCCCCTATTGTAAAAATCACGAGCCGCGACTGAGGTCAATTTAATATCTACAATTTTGAGTATATAATGCAATAAGAATTTCATCAGGCTCTGGAGATTTACTACTTTTAGCTTATTTCATTGCATATTCGATTTGCAATGTTACGAATATGTACAGTTCTTCATCATAACTCACCCTTTCTATAAACGTAAACGAATGTTTTTTATCCCACTACCAATGATCTCTTCCAAAACTAACCGATCATTTATCAATACCGATGCATGTAGAGCTTTATCTCGTCCTAATCAATATGTACCCAACAGTAAAACAGATTAGTATCAACCAAAGAAACAAATAACCATAATTTCGCCAATGATCCCGAGACCCATACTGTTTCTTCGAAAATTAAGACGTAAAATATAGCGAAGCGTATCGATAAATAAGATCTTTCCTTTATAATTTAATTAAAGATATACCGAGGCTTATAATCATACGATCCATGCGGACTATTATTTCAATTATAGTTCCGATATTAATATAGATACATGTGGTCGCTGATTTTTTTGTTTTAAAAAGTAATCAACATGAATTATCCACGTGGGAGTGGCAATCTTGCGAGATGGACAATTATGTTGGATCGCCAAAGAAGCCAAATCAAAGCTTTAATAAAGGAATTGTAAATTTGGACAAGGCTTATAATGTCATAGTTTATAGTCTAAGATACGATATAAAGTCGATTTGTACCGATCTGTTTAATGGATAAAAATTATTGGATATGTAATTTAGTATGTTAACAATTACAAAAAACAAGGGTTGCCCGATCTAATCTTGTTCTAACTTTTTTCTAACTTTTTCGTTTTTCTGTGGGGGTCCATTAGTCCATTCTTCTAACACTTTTTTGGGATTTTTCTTTCTTCCTTTCGTTTAATGTGTCCTACCACACTAACTGTTCTTTTTCGATGTCATCTCTTATTGTTCTTTCTATTTCCATTGGTTGTCTAATGTCGTCGTTTCTTATGGTGTTCTAATCTAGATCTTCTTGCTGACCTTCTCCAAAAATCCATCCCAGTGGATAGTAATTTATCTTTGTACTTTTTTGGTTAATTGCTAGACTTCAGCTCCATAGGTTAACACTGTTTAAAAATTGTGTTGTAAATTCGTTTTTTATTTTTTCTTCAATACCGTCTTTTTGCGACAATACCGAATTCAGGGCTACTATCACCTGATTTCCCTTTACTATCTTTTCTTTAATATTTTCTTCGTTTCGTGATTCGTCCTGTGCTCGTTAGTTTTATTCCCAGATATATGCCTTATATTCATTGCATTATTTAAAAAAATAATCACTTCCTATAACAAAAATGTATATTCCCACGTGAAAAACCAAAAACTCACATGTGAATTCTCGGAAGGACCCGTTCTCAATTAACCTCACCCCTAGTATCTTTCACCCTCTTGAATTTGTAATCGATCGAATACAATGTTCAATGAAAATACATATATTGTTTATGATGGTTCCCAGCTCGAACATCTGCCCTTAGGGCACGTGCCCCATGTTACTTCCTTGTTCCGGTCTCCTCATTGGCCGAATGGAAGATAATGACAAAAATGAGGGGTTAAATAATATAAATCCGATGGGACCTAGATTCTACAGTTAGTTTGATAAATATTTTTGTAAGTGGTGGTTGCAATGGAAAAAAAATTGTGCTTATGAGTGTATTCGACATCATGTCAAAATTAGTAGTGATAAAGAAGAAGTTACTTCACAGTAATTGTTCATCTCCTGAGAGAAAACAGATTAGTTTGATAAACATTTTTGTAACAGCAGTGAAATAAAGAATGGTGCTTGATTAGTAGTATTCGACATAATGTCAAAGTAAGTAGTGACAAACAAGAAATTTCTTCACAGTAATTGTTCAATCTCCTGATAGAAAATAGGTTTCAAGATTGGTTTGATAAAAGTTGTTGTGACCAGTCATTGCAACAAAGTAAAAGAGTGGACATGTTGGAGATTTGTGTCCAGATAGAAGTTCATATTTTTTTTTATATAGAAGAAGAAACAAGTAGGTTATAATTGTTCTACCAAACAACAGAAAGGCCTTAAATCCATAGCAAGTGTTTAAGTGTAGTAACCAGGCCAATATATTGTTTCCTGAAAGAAATATTTTAAACGAAAGTTGAAGAGTCTTAGTTTTATATACGACACAATGTGTTATTGGCCAATTACGAATAAACTGTACTACATCTTAGGACTAAATCTAAAACAAAATAGTTCAAGATAATATTCGCAATTCATCTGGATGTTAGTCCCATATAATATCGCTAAGGCATTTATGGGTTCATTTGTGGTATAGTATACGGTGAGGAGTGATTGTTGTGTTTGTTAGTCCATGGAAATAAACAAAAGAAGACTCTGTTCGAGAATTTGTATAATTCAGGTATTTGACAACTTTTTTAGCTATTTTAAAGCTATTGGAAAAAAACCTATCTGTTTTCTGCCAAGATTTCCGAGACCCTTTTTATTCGTTGGGAATTTAGTGCAAAAATCACGATTTTTTCTATTTTTGGCAGCCTATTAAAAAGCTAAATAGTTGATATAAAATTACAAAATTTAAGTTTTTTAGAAAAAGCTTCAAAATGGCTATTTATGAAAGTTAAAACGTCAATTTGTTGCTTTACAAGCTGCAAAATAAGGTAAAATTATTATTTTTTAATAACTATTGTTATTAGTAACCTAGAACTTTGGTATTTTACCGAAAGTTGGGTACTAAGGGACTTAACAAACCCTCAAAATTTGAAACCCATCCATTAATTAGTTTAAAAGTTATTCTATTTGTTTATCCCAAAGACCTTTTCTTTGCAATAACTTTTAAACTATCAATACCTACATATTAAAAAAGATAAAAAAATTATTATACTCGAAAATCCTAATGCCAAATTAATATAAGGTCATTTTTAGTTTATAACCATTTAGAATAACTTTAAAAATATTATCTGTAGTGTCTTTAAAAATGTCAATAATTTGGTATCTTTTTTATTTAATATATATATTTTTACAGTATCTACAGTGCGTCCATAAAGTAACGCATAAATTCGTAATTTCGTAAACCGACGACTTTAAGGAAAAATCCCGAAACAGGTCGATTTTTATTTTTAAATTACGATTTTTTGGCATATATAACTTGCTAGTGACGTCATCCATCTGGGCGTGATGACGTAATCGATGATTTTTTTAAACGGAAATAGGGGTCATATGATAGCTCATTTGAAAGGGTATTCAATTATCTATCCAATAATATAAACATTAACATACGTACTCATACAGGGTGTTCAAAAAACATTTTTTAAATTAAAATAAATGAGACAAAAAGAAGAATATATGTAATTTATTTTAATTCAAAATGCATTTTACTACTGTCAGTAAAGAGAAAAAATTTTGTTTGACAAATAAACATTGATTTTCGTTTAAACGAAATGTTCAAACTGCCAAGAGACAGGTGGGTGGCAGCTTTAACATTTAATTTAAGCGAAAAACAATATTTATTTGTCAAATAAACATTTATTTCCTGTTTTCTGACAACAGTAAAACGTATTTTGATTTAAATAAATTACATACATTCTTCTTTTTGTCTCAATTATTTTAATTAAAAAAATGTTTTTTTGAACACCTTGTATAAATAAATATGTTAATGTTTATATTAGTGAATAGAGAATTGAATACCCTTTCAAATGAGCCATCACATGACCCCTATTCTAATTTAAAAAAAGCATCGATTACGTCATCATGCCCAGATGGATGATGTCACTAGTATGATATATATGCCAAAAAATCGGAATTTAAAAATAAAAATCGACCTGTTTCGGGATTTTTCCTTAATATCGCCGGTTTACGAAATAATGAATTTATGCGTTACTTTATGGACGCACTGTATAATATAAGTACTCTATTTTTCATTTGACACTCGCAGAATTGTGCTATCTTCATTATTTTCTGTCTTCTGTTATTGCAAAAAGGTCTCTGGGATAAACAAATAATATTATGATGGACTATTGGATGGATACCTTTAAAACTAATAAATTGATGGACTATTCTGAAATTTTGAGGGTTCGTTAAGTACCCCAACATTCACCAAGATTGGGTAAAACAACGAAGTTGTAGGTTAATTTTAATAATAGTTGTTAATAGAAGTAGCAGGGGAGCCTTGAATGCTAAATTTGCAGTTACTAAAGCATCATGGGACCTATTGGGTTGTGAAGGTTAGGTCTTAAATCCCAAAAGACTAAGTTTTCCATTTTAGTGGGGATTTTTAATTTTTTTAATATAATTTTCCATTCCAGAAATCGTTTTTTTGAAAAATATTGAATACGTATAGTTTGCAGTTTTTCGATCTGGTGTTTATTTTGCGAAATATTAGCTTTTTTTGTGAAACTTTATAACTAGCCCATTTCCTTAAGCCTCGCTCAAATCGTCAGATTTTAAAATTTTCAAAAATCGCCATTTGGAAGCTTTTTCAATGTTTTAAAAACTCAAATTTTGTAATTTTATGTCAACTATTTAGCTTTTTAACGAGCTACAAAAAATCGAAAAAAATCGCAATTAAATTGTTAATAATTTAAAAACGGCTTCAAACTCTTGACAGGAAAAGGTAGATTTTTTTCTATATATTTACAAAAGTTAAAGAGTAAAGAGTATGAGTTTTATACAAAACACATATTGCTATTTACCAATAATTAAGAACAAGCTGAATATGATGAATATTCGCAATTCATTTGGTAATAACCCACAAGGATTAGGGGGTTCGTGTGGTGATGGTGTAAAGTGAAGAATGACCATCAAAATTAGTGGTGTGGCTGTGTTGCGGTTGTTCTTTTTCGAAAGGAATGTTTCAAACAACGCAGATATGCCAAATGTGTGGTAATTGGAATAATTTGGTAATAATTTGGTTCGGATTCGGATGTTAGAAGTGGCGAGTTAAAAAAATTGGTTATCGGATGATGGTGTTTGGTGTTACATTCCTGATAAATTAGTGTGGTTAAGTTTGAAAACGTTGGTGAAATTAGTGGAAAAGATCAACATGCAAAGTGTTTCGTTAAATTTGTAAGTCAGTAGATTTATTTTTTGCCCATTTTACGCTAGTTTTTCATGTTTTATTTTATGGGTAATAAAACAGACCGACCATTTGGCTATTTTTCAGTATCAATTACATTAACATTCTTCTTCTTCTTTTTCTTTTTGTATAGATATGACTCTGTCTGTTTTTTTAATATGCTTCCAGTAAGTTGTCGTTCCATCGTTTTCGTGGTCTTCGCACTGGTCGTCTTCCTATTTGGGAAAAGTCTCTCGCCATCCTTACTGCTCTATTTGTTGCCATTCGCCTTATGTGGTCGTTCCATTCAATTTTTCTGTTTCTTACCCAGTATTATTAATTTTGTCCACCTTGCATCTCCGCCATATATCTGTACTGTTAGCTCTAACTCATAGTGCCATCTTCACATCGATTTTTCGAAGGGTTTTCATCTCTGTTGTTTCTAGCATTCTTTTTGTCACGTCTGTGTCAGATTGTATTTCTGCCATGTATTGGTCTGTTGACTCTGATGTTATTATTGGTCTGATGATTGTTTTATAAATTCTGCCTTTCAATAATTGAAAGAATTATTCTTTTCTGATATTTTTATTTCTTCACATTGTTTCATTAGGCAACCTGCGGCTGTATTTGCTCTATTCACTCGATTTTCCAGTTCTGTTTCGAGCATTCCGTAGCTAGATAGTGTGATGCCAAGGTATTTAAACTCTTATCACTTTTATTATCTTTTATTTCTATTCTATTTCTGTTCTTAGTAGATTTATTGTAATCACCATCCGTTTCGTCATTTTTGGGGAAAGAAACATGTTAAATTTTCTGGCGGGGTTATATTAAATTAGTGCAGCATACGTTGTAGCATACCTTAACTTTGAGAGATTAGTATTATAGACTGCATAGCAGATTATTTTAAGTGATTTTATCCCATTTGCTAGTTCCTACTTTTTGAAGTTATACTTCTTTACCGGCGATAAGAGGGTGAATTTTTATATGTTAAAACCTATGATCCCGGCGCATGCGCATTATAACTTTGTTCTGATTGGATGTTCAAATGACATGTCAAAAATTATTCAATATGGCGGCTGTGGTACAGCTGTAGTTTGATTATTTATGGTTGTTGCGTTTTAAAATTTGTTTGAAAAGAAACAACAAACAAAAGTTAGTTAATAGTTATACTGCCTTTTTAAATAGTTTTCATATACCTATATTTTTGGACTTTTGGACTATTTTGGACAAGGAAAACTCATTCTAATTTGGTAAGTAGTTTTTATTATAATCATATTGTAATTATACATTTGGATTAGGTTGAAATACAGTAAAGCGTCGATTATCCGAACTAATTGGGGGACATATGTGTTCGGAAAACCGATTTGTTCGGATAATCGAACTACAATATATTGATACATATTTATAGTCATACATATTTATCCACAAGTGAATAAAAGCCATATTTATATACCTACATATTTATTTATATCTTGATAATGACAACTAGCAACTAAACAAAAAAGGGCAGTCTTTGCAACAACATGATTATTTTTGGATACAATATTGAAGAAAATTGAAGATATTTTAAGCGTCAATTACTAACGCTTGCTCGGTATTCGAGTGCGGGACGCGGGAGTCGATAGTTCGAATAAGCGGTCGTTCGGTTTATCGACGTTCGGATAATCGACGCCCTACTGTACATTTATTTTCTCAAGAATGGGGATTTTAGAGAGAAATCCCAAATTAGGTCCGATTTTTATTTTTAAATTATGATTTTTTGGCGTAGATTTATTTATCTAGTAGGTATGTAATGCTTTGATTTACATACTTAATTTGATTACCAACAAAAGTTCTACCAATCTTCATCTAATATATTGTTTTCTTACTGTTTTGTTATATTTTAATATTTTCTTCCACAAAATTTAAACTACATAATTTAATTATATTCAAAACAACTGTCAAACAGTAAAACGTTCAGTTACCCTATTTTTCCACATGACAAATAATGTGGAATTGGACGAGTGAGTCTAGGCTGCGATTACGAATCAAAGCGCCCCGAAAGTCACGGGTTCGATTCCCGATGCAAGTTTTTATTTTTTTATGCATTTTATGATTGTAAGTATATTTGATATATAATTTTCTTTTCAGAAAATGCGTATTTAAAATTTTTGCCAACAATTATTATCGTTCAGAAATCATTTTTTCTTTGTGGCATTTTTCAATGTGTTTGTGTGCGTTTTATTCTTTTATTTTTTTAAATTTTTGGTATTGCCTTAAAAATCACATAATATGTAGTAGAAGTATAACTTCTTACGTGCCTACAAAGTACACACACATTCTTTTTTTTATTATTTCATCCATGATCAGGTTAAATAATAGAGAAATTAGTACCCTAAGTCTTCCTGTCTTATCCCATTGCCAGCTTCACTTGGGTCATGATTATTCTTCCATTTTTCTTTTATTGTGTACATTTATGTAACAATAGAGGACTCCGGGGGTAATTTACCCCAGGAAAACATTGCCTGGGGTAATTTCGGGATGGATCGAGTAGCTCTACGGGGATATAATAAATAAAAATAAAATAAAAATAAAAACGTTTATTGCCCTAATAATATATACATTTCATTAACTTAAGATATTCCATTTTCTTCTAAGTGTTCCGCGAGTGCACCACTTCCTTTGAACTCCATCCTTGCGGCGTTGATTCTTCACTTGTAGTATCCTGGACATCTTCTTCTGTAGGTACTTTTTCTGGCATCGTACCTACTTTCCTGACCGGTCTCTACGGGGAGCGTTCAAGTATTACGTAACACGATTTTTGAAGATTTTTGACCCCTCCCCCCTTCGTAACGCACTCTAATGGGCGTTTAACTATTGCGTAACGCAATTTTTGAAGATTTTTGACCCCCCAACCTGCGTTACGTTTTAAGCTCATACGGTTTATTGTTAATACTTAAAAATATCAGCTTTGCAATCAAATAATGACAGAATTTTTTTCAGGATCTTGAAGGAGGGATTTTAAACTTTGATTTAGTCACTTTCTGACTTTCATTATAATAATTTTTAACCGAGTTGTTAAGTCTGAAAAATGGCCATTTTTGCGTTTTTCAAATTTTAAATTGCTTATAACTCGAAAACCATCAACTTTAGAGAAAAATTACAAGATACCTTTTTTGTCCAGAATGGTCTAAAAAACCTAAAAAAAATTATCTAGACAAATAATAATAATTTTTGCAATTTGATTAAAAAAAAATGTTAAAAAAAATTTGAACCACTTTTCTCGTGGGCGACTTCTTGAACCTTATTCTGGGTTACAAATGTGATTATGCAAAAAAATCTCATGGGAATATTTTTTCCAACCAACCCGCCGTTTTCGCCTTGTCTATGCAGTATTAGACGGTACTTATCGTGTCTCAATATACAGCCTAGATACTCAATCCTCTTTTTTTAATTGTGTTCACGATTTCTTTCTCTTTTCCGATTCTGTGGATTACCTCTATGTTCGTGACATATATTCGGTCCAAGATGTACAAAGAATGCGCCGGTACACCCACATCTCGAATGCTTCTAGTTGTTTCATGAGCGTCTCTTTTAGCGTCCAAGTCTCCACACCATTTACCCCCATATGAATAATTTAGCTACAGTTTTTTCACAATATTGAATTGAACGAAAAAATTCGCTTTTTTGTTTAATTTTTTCCGATTTTTAAATGCCTGGGGTAATTGCCTACACTGTCCGTTTATTGTAAACCACTTTTAACACAAAATTAGTTTTGATCACTTCTCTTTCATTATCGAATGGCTTATAATTGGATTATAATTAATGTTCAGTATCAGAATACGCGTATGCAGTACACATTCTCGATTTCTAAAATTATACAGGCGGAGTAGATCACGCTCTTAAAATGAAAAGTAAGAAGAAGAAGTGAATACTTTTGAAATTATGATGTTGGTACTCATAAGTAGCGTGTGTCCGTAATAGCCTCCTCATTCGTTTAAAATTATACCTTACAGATTTTTAAGATTAACCGATGGTTATCTGTGTTCTGATTGGCTTATGTTATAATTTTCATTCGTATTGCACTTTCTTTTTTGTGCCTTAGTTACCTTAATTTAAATCTAAAGGAAAAGTAATTAAAGTTAGAATGAGATCGACTTTTAATAAGATAAGATTAAAGACAAAATATATACTAAATTATATCTCTTATTTATATCAGCCATTTCTGTATTATTCTTTTTTTCTAAAGTATATAGAAACTTCAACGAAAGACAAAAAAAAAACATTTATGAAGAAGAAACAATGACGATGACTAAAAAAGATGAAAAAAACTTAAGCATAGTGGAGAGAAAGATCATGAAAACGATACGGGGACCAATCGGAACAGAGCAAAATAAAATGAATATTGAAGCTGTGAGATTAACGAGGAACAAGGTGGACAAAGAAAAGAAGGCAAAGCCCTAAAGTTGGGTGCCATAAATATGTGTGGCAATAAAATGGAAAGAAGAAGAAGTTGTCAACACATATGGGATGAACGAAGGCTCCGTTGCTCAGAATCGGTTAGAGATGTGGGTGTGGTTCTTTACATTTTCTTATTAGCTGGGAAATGCAGACAAAAAATAGACAAACAAAAAAAGGGCAAATAGCTACTAGAGCTAAACTAGGACACAATGGACAGAAAAAATTAAATTAAAAAATTAATCAATATAAAGCCGAAAGGGCGCCACTTTGATCTTTCAGTTTTGAAAGGGAAGACAAAGAAAACTCTTTAAATAAACCAAACAAATTAAAAGGTAACTAAATAAAAATAATAATTTCAGGATAAATATAAATTCATATAAAGATATGTAATAAAAATAAAAAAGATAAATAAAACCTACCTTATTATTTCTTACTCAGTTGACCTGAGAGAAGGGAGATGGATAATTAGTAACAAGCCAACATTATTAAAAATTAATACTATTTATTAAACAAAAAAAAAATATTAAAAAAAAGAAATTAAGGTTGACCTCTTTCTGGTTTTACATTTTTTATTTTAAGAGGTATTGTCCACAAATACAAAAAAAGAATGTGTGTGTACTTTGTACGCACGTAAGAAGTTACACTTCTATTATATGATTTAAACGAAATTAATATACATTTTATTTATATTATGTTTAAATATTAAACTAATTTATACTTACTACTTCTCAAACATTTTTATTAGAACAGTGCCAAAAATTAAAATAATAAAAGAATAAAACACACACAAACACATTAAACAAGCCACAAATGATGTCTGAACATTAATTATCGAAATTTTTTTTAACTAAATACGTATTTTCTGAAAATACAATTATATAATAAATATACTTACAATCATAAAATGTATTAAAAAAAACAAAAAAGAAAGTTTCTATTGGGACTCGAACCAGCGCTGATAAGAGCGGTTGGTATTGGAATTCATTCGCCTTCTCCGCTTAGCCACGGACACTATGTGTCATTATTTACGAAGATCGACTAACTAAACGGATTAAACTTGTGATATTTTGATATTTTGAAAATTGATCAAATTATTTTAATTTTGAATTGAAATGATTTAGAATTGAAAAAATACAACAAAACATAGAGTAAAAAAACAATATATTAGGTGAATATTGATAGAAATTTTGATGATAAACAAATTATATAAATAAAAGTATTACATACTATGTATTTTGGCAGATCAAATAGGTAGGTTTATACCCATGATACATTAACAATTATTACGTACCTGTTGCTTTTAAAAACTATTTAAAAGTCACTACAATATTATAAACTTTTCTGTTTCTGTCCTCACAACAATAAAACTAATATATTATACATTTGTTTACCTTTACCTTTACCTCCAAACCACAGCTGCCATATCGGATAATTTTTGACATGTCATTTGAACATCCAATCAGAACAAAGTTATAATGCGCATGCGCCGGGCTGATAGGTTTTAACATATAAAAAAATCACCCTCTATCGCCGGTAAAGAAGTATAACTTCAATAAATACAACATCAAGTAGGTACCTTTGTGTCTCTGCTTTAATGTCCTGCAGCTTCCAACGCAAAGTCCAGATATACGGTCGTAGCACGTTTCACTTCACTACCACAAAAATACAATACTGATGTGGTACAATTTCGAATTTACAAGAGTATTTAGTTTGAAAAGTTCAGCAATGCTTTACTGGTTTTAGTAACTTCTGTAACTTGTTGTGACGTAAATACACGATTTCATTTCACCATGATTATTAATAAGAACTGCTTGACTAATATGAATTGCGTTCCAAAAGAACAGGAGGTGTCACAGGAGTGTGAACAAAAGTAATTGATTACCGACCATCCAACCCTGTAGCCAAATCGACGATCTCCATACTTCTTCCCAGTGTTTTACGAAGACATCCACCGGACACTACACAGTCAGAAGTTCGACCTCTCTACATCGTTGGCTGATCGATAATGATCATCTTAGCTACCTCCTCATCGCTCCTACCCCACAAAACATACCACCTTTCCTCCAGCTCACACCTCATGATCCGACCAACCAATCAAGAAAATATTATCCTTTTCATAACAAAATAATTGACGAATCCAAAACCAATTACAGAAACAAGAACAGCCCCGAAAAGCACCATTTCTCCCAAATATATCACAAAACGTTAGTCCAGCCAATCAAAAATGAGATACCGTGATTCCAGATGACAAATATTAACCAATCCTAGCAAAATGCTAAGCCCTGCTCTTTTGCATGACACAATATTTAGCGAATTAAAAACCAATACACTAACTCTGCGTTAAAATGCCAATAAATTATAGCCATTAGTTAGAAAAATAAACGATGTAATTTGGACGATCTTTGGTGTTTATACGTCGCAATTAGATGATTCAATTCCATTTCGGCTTAACAAAAAATAGCCAATTAATAATTCCAATTGGGACTGACTTAAGTAAGAAGAACAACAGTCCACTTATTTCACTACTTTTAATTTCTCAATGTTTATTCTGGATATTAGTTGGCATGGAAAAGAGATTAACTTTATAGCGAACGTTGAAGTTACCCAAATTTATGGTGAACAATAATTAACCACTCAACGTTCACTTGCGTTCTTTAAGAAACAGACACTTGTGTAAATACCAAAATATATCTATCTACGCTAAAGCGTAGAAACATTAGGATTCTACTAAGAAGACATTGTAACCAAAATAAAGTTATGTAGAGTTAGATGGTTAGGTTACATCTGGTGAGCAGGAGATGATGCAGTGATATATTATATAGAATGGAATCCAGGAGGAAGAAAGAAAAGAGGAGCACCAAGATCAAAGTGGTTGCAACAAGTTGAAGAAGACTTTAAAAACGCAAGAGTCAGAGAATGGCTGGGAAAAACTAGATATAAGAAAAAATGGAGAGAAATCGTTAAGAAGATAACATAAGCAAAAGGAACTGATCCTCCCCATAAATAGGATCTAGAGAGCTTTCGCGACTTACCCCCACATCGGGGTGGTGTAGTCACTATATTAGCCAATTATTAGTTTTGGAGGTTATGATAGATCAAAGTTGACCGACATACAGGGTGAGTCATGAGGAACTGTACATACTCCTACCTCGTATAGAGGCTCCTATGGGGAATAACAAATGATCATTAAAAAGTGTCTGCTCCCATTGTTTAATAATATACAGGGCGAGTTTCGCATTTTGACAGAAATTTGTATTTGTCATAATTTTTGAACGGTCAGATCGATGTGTCTCTTATTTTGGCCAATCGTTACACTATTACCACCTAATCAACTAATTTATTCAAACTAGAAAAAAATCAGGTCCGGCTTTAAAAAAATTAGTTCGTTTGGCTCTTAGAAAAAATTTCACCCTGTATACGCTTTTTGAAAACTCTAATATGAATTTTACAAATTAGACAAATAGGCAATTAAAATGGCATATTTATTTTTTCCGCACACGAATACTTAATTTTTTATAAAAAAATCAAATTTCACTATGAATGAAAAGTTTCGTAAAGTGAACCATAGATTTAAAAAAAAATAACTTTTATTACAAAAATTAATTTTTTTTGCACAAATAAGTAATTTATGTTACCATCCAATCAACTGATTTATTCAAACTAGAGAAAAATCAGGTCCGGATTAAAAAAATTTGTTCGTTTTGGTCTTAGAAAAAATTTCACCTTGTATACGCTTTTTGAAAACTCTAATATGAATTTTACAAATAAGACAAATAGGCAATTAAAATGGCATATTTATTTTTTCCCCACACGATAACTTAATTTTTTTATTAAAAAATCAAATTTGTCAAAATCGGAGTTTTAACCAAAAAATGAAAAAAAAAATGAACTCACGGTTTAACTCGCTACAACTCTGTTACATTTTAATATTTTTTTCTGAAATTTTTACAGCACATACATCTTACCATTGTGAAGACTATGAAAATTGTTGCAGACTTTCAGTCTTCTTCTTGTAAAAGTTGCAAACTTGTAAATCGCATAAATTAGGTGGAAAAATTTAAAATTTATCAATTTGATCACGTCTATGTTAAACTATAGAGTCCAAAAGAAGTGTTATGGGAAGTTTTAGATCTAGACGTGTTATAGAAAAAAAAAATGGTAAAACTTTTAATTGTAAGAAAAACGTTGTTTTTGTAAATTAATTTTTGTAAAAAGAGGTAATTTTTTAAAATCTATGCAAAAACTTTGCCAAACTTTTTATGCATAGTCAAATTTGATTTTTTAATAAAAAAATAAGTAATCGTGTGGGGAAAAAATGAATATGCCATTTTAATTGCTTATTTGTCTAATTTGTAAAAATCATATTAGAGTTTTCAAAAAGCGTATACAGGGTGAAATTTTTTCTAAGACCAAAACGAACTTATTTTTTAAATCCGGACCTGATTTTTTTCTTGTTTGAATAAATCAGTTGATTGGTGGTAACATAAATTAAATATTTGTTCAAAAAAAATTAATTTTGGTAATAAAAGTTAATTTTGTTAAATCTGTGGTTCACTTTACCAAACTTTTAATTCATAATCAAATTTGATTTTTTTATAAAAAAATAAGCAATCGTGTGCGGAAAAAAATAAATATGTTATTTTAATTTCCTATTTGTTTAATTTGTAAAATTCATATTATAGTTTTCAAAAAGCTGATACAGGGTGAATTTTTTTCTAAAACCCAAACAAACTAATTTTTTTAAAGCCGGACCTGATTTTTTTCTAGTTTGAATAAATCAGTTGATTAGGTGGCAATAGTGTAACGATTGACCAAAATAAGAGACACATCGATCTGATCGTTCAAAAATTATGACGAATAAAAATTTCTGTCAAAATGCGAAACTCGCCCTGTATATTATTAAACAATGGGAGCAGACACTTTTTAATGGTCATTTGTTATTCCCCAT
Source organism: Diabrotica virgifera virgifera (assembly GCF_917563875.1). Classification (NCBI taxonomy): domain Eukaryota; kingdom Metazoa; phylum Arthropoda; class Insecta; order Coleoptera; family Chrysomelidae; genus Diabrotica; species Diabrotica virgifera. The sequence continues at coordinate 3,003,031 of NC_065444.1, read as the reverse complement.
AGGGGCCTCTATACGAGGTAGGAGTATGTACAGTTCCTCATGACTCACTGTATACAACAATAGTATGGTCTGTTTTGTAAACAAATGCCTTTATTGTTTGAGCCTTCTTTCTAACCCAGTATCGAGTTGCTGAATGGCTTCTGCCTATCTTCTTCTTGATAGCTACATCTTCAATTTCAAGGCCCTTGAGGTGGTATACATTTCTGATATACCAAGGAGCATCAAGTATGTTCCTTAACACTTCATTGTGGAATCTCTGGACGATCTGGATATTACTTGAATTGGCACAGCTACAGAGTTAGCAACTGTGCGTCCATGCTGGTCTCAGTAAGTGATTGAATAGCAATTGTTGTTATGTATGGACAATGCTGAGTTTCTTGCAATCAGCCAATACATTTTTTTGTAACGGATACCTAGTTCAGTCCTTTCATTTTCTTTTTAATATGGATTTTCCAGAGAAGTCTTGCACCAAGCGTGATATGTGATATCTAAGTATTTTGTGGAAGATGCATATGGTATTTGGGTATCACTTTTTGGCCTGTTTTGGATTTTTTTATTTGTAAAATTAATGTGATTTGATTTAGATTCATTTAGTTTGATTTTTCATTTTTTGGTCTAATTATGAATTTTATTTATTGACAACTGTAATTTTTCTGCTGCTTCTTCGATGTCTCAGAGATCAGAAACATCTGCAAATGTTGCTATAATATCATTTTCTAGTTCAGGTATGTCGATATGTAGTATGTGTATAATGTGTAGAGGATTGGATCTAATGCGCTTCCTTGAGGGACTTCTGCTTTTATTTCTTTTAGATCTGTGTACAGTCTTCTTGCTCAATTCTCAATTCTGAAATATTTGTAAGATATATATGACTTCAAAATTTTTTAATATTGCTTAGGCATAAGAATTTTGAGTTTGTAGATCAAACCTTCATGTCAGAATTTGTCGAAGGCCTTAGCTACGTCTAAAAAGATTGTAGAACAGACTTTCTTTTCTTTAATGATTTTTAATTATGTTGGTAATACGGTAATGCTGTGTATCTGATCAAACGTAGAATGTTTATTTCTAAAGCTAAATTGGCGGTTTGGAATCATTTTTTTCTCTTCTATCATTGGCTTCACTATTTTTAGCAGGAGTTTCTGACAGAGCTTCGACATTACTGGTAAATATGAGCCACATGTGTAATAATGGCCTATATGAAGAGACCTCATTTGGTGATTTCCCTGGTGTATCATTATAACCTCAGCTATTTTCCATAAATTTGAAACATATCTCAAGCTTAATGCAGCATTGATGATGTTGGTCAAACTATGGCTTTACGAGGCAGGTTTTTCAGTAATTCTACGGTAATTACATCATATCCTGGTGCTTTCATAGGATGTATGTTGTCTTTTTATTTTAGCAGCTACTTCCTTCGGGGATATTGGTCTTATTCTCTCTTCTGTCTGATTACAAATGGGCTCTGGCTCTAACGCTATTTGATCAACTAATTTTCGGTTAATGTAATGCAGTTTCAATGTATTTTCTAAATATGAGGCAAATCTCTCTGCCTTTTGCTCATGCTTCAATGCGATAATTCATAAAGATTTTCACGTAATGATCCAGACCAGACGACAGGACAATTTATAATAACAAAACAAGAAACTTAAAAACAGCTCTAGAACAGATGAGAAACAACTCATTTGAAAACTATGTATCAAACCTTTCGCGTCAAGATAACTCTATCTGGAAACCAATCAAAAACAAAAATAAACCAATAAATACTTCACCTCCAATTCGGAAAAACTCATTACCACCAGGACCATGGGCAAAAAGCAACAAAGAAAAAGCTGATTTATTTGCTGAACATCTAACTGAAGTCTTCAAGCCACACGACAATGACCAAGTACAAGAAGTAGAGCAGGAACTAGCCTTACCAATTAATCAACGAGAGCGACTAACTTTAATTACACCGAACGAGATCAAAGATGAAATTAATCATTTGAATGAAAAGAAGGCACCAGGCACTGATCTCATAACAGCAACAATGCTAAAACAACTTCCTAAAAAAGGTATAATGAAGTTATTGTACATATTAAATGCAATCTTAAGACTTAATTATTGGCCTATATCACTAAAAATTGCCCAAGTAATTATGATACCGAAACCTGGTAAAGCTTTAACGGATGTTTCATCATACCGCCCAATAAGTCTACTGCCAATAATGTCAAAACTTCTTGAAAAGCTGTTACTTAAAAGAATTATAAGCGACCTAGAATTCCAAAACTGGATCCCAGAACACCAATTTGGATTCCGGCAAGGTCATTCTACAGTGCAACAATGCCATCGCATATCAAATGTAATTAATAGAGCTTTGGACAATAAACAGTATTGCACAGCAGCCTTTCTGGACATTAGTCAAGCATTTGATAAGGTATGGCACCCAGGATTACTTTATAAAATCAAAAAATCCCTACCCAACAAATACTTTGACTTATTAAAATCATATCTAAATCACAGAGAATTTGAAACTAAAGTGGAGGATGAACTATCAAACCGTAACAAAATTCAATCAGGAGTCCCACAAGGTAGTATATTGGGTCCACTTCTTTATGTACTGTACACATCCGATTTACCAACCTCTCCACAAACCACCATTGGAACTTTCGCTGATGACACAGCAATATTTGCAACTGAAGAGGATCCAAGAGCTGCAGTATTAAAACTTCAAGAACACCTAGACCAAATTGGACAGTGGTTAAAGAACTGGAAGATAAAAGCTAACGAAACTAAGTCAACACATATAACTTTCACACTAAGGAAAGACCAATGCCCAAATATTAGCCTTAATCAAGTCAACATACCACAACAGAACATCGTCAAATACCTGGGGCTTCATCTTGATTCTAAATTAAACTGGAAACAACACATTTTAAAGAAAAAGAAACAAATTGAGTTGAGAGTGAAAGAAATAAATTGGCTTATAGGTAGAAAATCTCGACTCTCAATTGAGAACAAACTGCTGATTTATAAAACAGTCATCAAACCTATATGGACGTACGGTATAGAACTATGGAGTTGTGCCAGCAAATCAAACACAAAAATTATCCAAAGAACTCAATCAAAAATTCTACGCACCATCGCAAATGCCCCGTGGTACATTTCCAACCAAACCCTTCATACAGACCTAAACATCCCGTTAGTCAGCACAGTAATTCAAGAAAGAGCCAACAGACATCACGAGAAATTGGAAGACCACCCCAACCAATTAATATTACCATTACTGCAGCCACTAAACAACAGAAGATTGCGAAGATTATGGCCCATAGATCTTCGCTGAAACTGAGGTGAAACCGCTGGGTGATGTACCTCATAACGCCATTTTAGTGTACAATAATACATTGATATATGTTATTGTACTTGTTATCAAATTAGCTTATAGAATATGTAATTCTAATTGCTAATAAATGCTTACAAAAAAAAAAAAAGAAACGTAATGATCCGTGAAAGCTCTCTTAAAAAATACTGAAAATCTCTAGACGGTTCACTTAAAAAAATAACTTCTCTAAAGTTATCACGCTCTATTACTTTATGGCAGTTATAGAATACAAAAAAGCAAACTTATAACAGGTAAAGCTCCAAATCTGATTAAATCTTCTCATATTCCCAAATATAACCGTGAACCGTTGCTCTCTACTACAATACGCTATAAAAACAACCGCTTTGAAAAGAAAAAGCTCTTCCCAGTCTCCCAGTCAACGTTTACAACCTCATAAAAAAGTATCCAAAATCCGAGGTAGGTACAATAAATTCACTCGAATCCAGACAAAAACTACATAATGGTCAAATTAATCTCACATATATCTAGTGAAATAATTACGACTCGGCTATGGGAAAATAAAAAAACATACAAAAGAACCGAGAAATAATGCTTGTACCCAAATCCGTAGGTAATCTTGGCCATTGAAATTGCCTCCTCTACGAGTAACAAATCTGAATGTGGGTAGTGGGTAGATGAGGCACAGGTGTCACAGTTATATAATATCACTTTGTCATGGAAAAAAAGGGAACCCCTAAACAGGTTAATTCTTTTGATGTTATGTGGGAAAGTTTGGGAACGGTTTCACTTTTTGTGATGTCGCTTTTTAGATTTAAATTGTCAAAAAAATCATTTACCCTCTAGGTCTGACTGTAACGAACGTCTCGGCCAGAACTAAGGTAAAGTAGAAAACACTTTAGGTAGAAGAATATATGCTAAAAATGAGATGGTTTAAGAATATTATAATACATATTACGAAGTGCCGTCAGAGAATAGCTATTTGTATAACAAAGGAAGAAAGTGCTACTTTTCCTCCCGAAAATGAAGTTTACTGCCCGACGTGTAGCGGAGGGCAGTAATCATTCAAGGGAGTAAAAGGCACTTGACTCCCATGTTATACATATGGTTTTTCCACCTCCCTCAATTAACAAGTCATTTTTACATTTTTAAATCATTTATTATGTAACTATTTAACTAACAAAATTTATTAGTGAACTAAACTAACAAGTAGGTACAGTATAACTGTCAACTGTCAAATGTAAGTCAAATTATTAATGTAAACATTCTTAAATCAAAATAACAATTTACTGTTTTTTACCATTCTGCAAAATACGGGGTGTTTTATAAATAAACGTTAAAATGTATAGATACTTACGTAATAGAAAATAGATATTGTACAGGGCGTCAATAAGTTATATTTCATGAATGAAATATCATTGCGTCATTTCCTCCCTAGGGAGAAAAAGTACTTTTACGTATGGTTTTTCCACCTCCCTCAATTCATGTCATTTTACATTTTTAAATCATTTATTATGTAACTAACTAACAAAATTTATTAGAGAACTAAAACTAACAAGTAGGTACAGTATAACTGTCAACCGTCAAATATAAGTCAAATTATTAATGTAAACATTGTTAAATCAAAATAACAATTTACTCTTTTTTACCAGTCTGCAAAATACAGGGTGTTTTATAAATAAACATATAAATATTTATGAAACAGTTCGTGAAGTATGCTTTTTGCGAACGCACGCGATGTTTAGAGCACGAGCGACAGCGGAGCGAGTGCTATACATCGCGCAAAAAGTACTTTTCGCACAGTTCCATACAATATTTTATCTACGATAAACAAATAAAAAAACTGTAACTCTTCGTCACTGGAATTCATTTCTATTCTAAATTTTTCAGAACTTTGACATTTAAAAATTTAAAACTTCTTTCAAACCACAAAAGTGTCATAATTTTTGTTGTAATTTATTGCTCATTATGTCATCACCATGACAACGCGACAGTTAAGGATATTTGATTATATGAAAGTGTGCCAAAAAACAGTGCGAAAAGTAAATCCTATTTAAAATATATTGTTACTTCACGCACACTTTAAACCCTTTACGCACTGCTATCTATAATGACAGTTTTCACAAACTAAAAACTTATACATAATATGACATAGAGTAGATAATAGTATATTACATACCTAGCGGAAAAGTACTCTATTTCAGCCGAGCGGCAAGGTAGTTTACCGAGGTGCGAAGCACCGAGGTAAACTACAGACGCGAGGCTAGAATGAGTTCCCGCGAGGTTTGTATACTATTTTACTCACAATCGGTTAGTAGTTTATGGATTTCTAATACTCACAATCTACCAATAATAATTTCGTTTCAAATATCTGTATCCATTTTCATTATGTGATAAAACAGTAAAAAATCCAGAAACGTCGGCGTCATCATCTATTTCTGAAACTCATAATTTTGAGCAACACGGTCTTACTTTAACCGTTAATAGTAATCATAATTCCAATGTAACTATTAATATTTATAATTCCAAATAGTTTTCTTTTTGTTATTGTTGTTGTTGTTTCTTAATTAAATAAATGTTGAGTGGATTCTATTCTTTCTAAACCATCTTTTAATCAAAAATGACATTGACATTTGCAGGTAGAAAAGTGACAGATGCTAGCCGGGAAAGTACTTTCCCGGCTAGCTGGGAAAGTAAAGTAAGTAATAAGTCGCTTTCTGATTACTTCAAAGGTTAGAAATCCATAAATTACTAACCGATTGTGGACTTAAAAGTAGAATAACAAGACAACAACAATAGAAGTTATGGACTAAGAAGAACTCGTTCAACAGGTGGACATATTATTTACTGGGATACAGCTGCAACAACGGGAAAACAACGAATATACGCAAGAAATAAAACTAAATATAGAAAAAGCCCTTAAACTTAAATAATTTCAAGCTCTTTGTTTGATTTGTCTATGTTTTCTTCAATTAGTTTTTACTTACTTTCTTATTTCGTTTAATTCCTTTTTCCTTGTTATATCAACTCTTAAGTTAGACCATCTAGAATGTTCGTTGGATATTTTTGATTGCCTGGTCAATTTTGAAAATCTGGTCTTGGTTTTTTTGGAAAAGTCTACCTAATAACTTCGAGATTGAACCTTCCACGTAAGCTCTTTGCCAGTAGCTTTCTTCGTCTAATGCAAAGAACCGTACATTTGCCGAGCTGTCACACTGGCATATAATGTGCTCAGTTATTTGTAGTGGAGTCACTGAAGATGGATATGAGCTATTAACCTCCGATTTCGTTGAACCTCCATCGATTTGCATGAAAATTGGTGAGTGGTTAGAGGATATCTCAAGAAACAAAGGTGACATGGTGCCAACTTGCGCTTTTACCCTGGTGGTGGATGCCACCCCTCCTCGGGGTGAAAATTATTTTATTAAAAATAACCCCAGAATAGGGGGACAAATTCTAAGCAAAATTTGTTATATAAAGTTATTAAAATAAATCAAGACTTTTTGAGTTATTAAAGATCAAAAATTTTAATTTTTCGTAAGAAAAATGCATGTTTTTAACCGATTTTTCATAGATAACGCAAAAACTATAAGTTTTTACAAAAAAGTTATTATTACCAAAATTGAAGCTAATAAAACTCTGAATAAAAACTTCTTACTAAAAAAACCTTTTATTATTGACTAAAAGTGAGTTATAGGTAATTGAATGCATATTTTTCTCGGTGAGTACCCAAATCTAAGTATTCAAGCTTAAATTACGGGAAAATGATGCATTTTATAACATAAACGTATGAAACATTTGTGAAAGAACTTAGAAAAATTTATCAAATGAGATACAGAACAAGTTAATAGCATTAAAATTTATGCTCCAAAAATTTTTCAAATCTTTTAAAAATTTTTCCAAAAAATGTTATCGTTTTTTTTAATATCTCCGTTAATTTTTAAGATATCAGGTCCACCTAAAAACTCTTTGAAAGGTAATTCTAAAGGCTATTAAAACGCGGTAAATTTAATCTGTTAAACCGCTTACTTTTTTAAAAGATCAAAGTTTAAATGGCCACGGTTACATGGTTGTCGCAGCAAAATTTAAGCTTTAAACGTTTCTATCTCGGTTATTTTTCACCCTACAGAAATGGTAAAAAAGGTATAATATGTTATATAGAAAAAACTAATATTTGGTTATTTACCATTTTTTACGTATATTGAGTATTTTTATAGTTATTATCAAAAGAAAATGAAAATGACGATAATTTTAAAAATTCTGATTATTTTAAATTATATCTTTTTTTCAAAAATACGCATTCTAAACCGGTGAAAATTGTTAAAATCATTACTTATGCTAATATAAAGAAATTGTTGTAAGGATTACTATAAATTTTAATTTTGTTGAAATGGCGTATGTTTTATTTTTCACTTTTTCCTACAAAATTCGAAAGGGTTCTCTTAGTTTCATCATAACTTGCTTAATTTTGTTGCTATTAACTTCTTCTGGAGCTCATTTGTTAGGTATTCTAAAGTACTTTAATAAGTTTTTAGCAGGTATATTTTATAAAAGTATCGTTTTCCCGTTATTTAAGCTTGAATACTTAGATTTAAATACTCATTGAAAAAAATATACATTCAATTATCCATAACTCACTTTGAATTAACATTAGTTTTGTACTTTGAGTGAATACTGTATTCGATTTTTTATTTTCTTCAATTTTGGTAAGAATAACTTTTTTGTAAAAGCTAATAGTTTTTGAGTTATATGTGAAAAACAGCTTTAAAACATGCATTTGCTTTACGAAAAAATAAAATCTTTGATCTTTAATAACTCAAAAAGTATTGATTTATGTTAATAACTTAATATAACAAATTTTGCTTAGAATTTGTTCCTCTATCGATTTATGGTATTATTTTCAATAAAATAATTTTCACCCCAGAAAAGGGGTGGCATCCACCCCCAGGTAAAAGCGCAAGTTGGCATCATGTGACCTTTGTTTCTTGAGGTATCCTCTAACTACTCACCAATTTTCATGAAAATCGATGGAGGTTCAACGAAATCGGAGGTGAAAACCTTCAGTGACTGCACTATTGTTGTTATAGGTGAATCTACATAGGTCATCATCTGCCAATCCCATCAGCTTCAACTGCGTATTAAGCTTACAGTGCCCTGTTAGAAGACCTATGGCTTTGACTGTTTTCCTGTCTTTGCTTATTAGATCTGCCGTAAATTTTGGCGAATATTCTGTAACTGTTTCGCCTGTCTTTGTCCTGGTGAATGCCTCTACCATTCCAGAGATTTATGGGCTATCCACTTTCTTGCAGTCGTTCTAGTTACCTTTTCAACGAAACAGAAAGGTGTGAGTTCAACAAATAGCATTGAGAGCTTTGTTTAGCTATTTCATCTGCTTGTTCATTGCACTTATGACCCTGGTGCCCCAGTACTCAGGCTACCGTAACCTTGATATGGTATTATTTACTGGGAAATGTATCCTTCTTTTGTTCTTACTACACTGAAATTTACTAAACTCAACAGCAAGTCACTTACTGTCACTTGCTGTTGCGCTTAGTAAATTTCAATTTCCGACTTATCATCGACTTATTTCGTATGCTTTAAACGATGACGCATGGGTAAAGATTCAGGGGCTCAACTGTAGTTTTCTATTGTCAGCACTATACGCTTGGCTTATGTGTTGCTATGTGTTGGCTAACCTTTGTGTATTACTAAGTAGCCTTATTGCTCTCACTTTCTGTGTCTTTGTCCACCACATTACAGACCCATAGGTTATCAATGGTGTAATTACACGTATGTATAACCATATAGCTATTTTGTCTCCAATTCTTATCGCACATTCTTCTACATCTGTCCAAGTACATAGTATGTGTGCAGTATTTCAGTTATCAACTATATTTATGGCTGCTTGCATTCTCCCAGAGACGACTTGGGTAAATTTTGCCACTGAGGACGATGGAAATATCGTCAGCGTATCCTAGACAGTAAAAGTCTTTTGTGGACAGATACTTGAGAAGACCATCTTATCAGATTGCCCAAAGTAGAGGTGACAGAACTCCTTCTTATGTACAGCCTCCATCCGCTCTTGCTTTGATGGTTGCAGAGTGGATATTACTATCCTATTCTCCATGGATACCCTTAATCATCTGCATCTTACCGCAGGCGTGCACCGTCTACTGATAACCTCTGTCAAAAAGTTGGTAGCAATATTATTAGTTGCCCCTTCAATATCTAAAAACTGGCTATCACTTTGTTCTTCATCGACTTAGAGATAAGCTTATTTAGATCATCCACCTCTGACTCGGTAGGTTTACCAGGTTGGTATGCATATTAATGATTGCTTAAAAAATTATCTTTTATCCCTTCGTCTCTGATGTATCTATCAAGAAGTCTTTCCAGCGATTTTAATAGAAAATACAGTAGGCTTATTGGTCTATATGACTTTTGTGTTAGGTCTGATACTTTACTTACCCTGGGCAAGTATATTTATTTACTAGGTTATTTTGATGTTAAAGTGGTAGTAGTATTTTGTTGTAGTAGTACAATAAACTAATCATAATTAGTTTTATATACTAATTCTATTCCTAACAAATTTTGCTATATTTTCTATAATGTATTTTATATCACTTAAAACTTTTTAGACTTTTTAAAAAATATTTTATTTTGAAAAATAGAAAAATTAAGTTACATGTACTAAATCTAAATTATTACGAACAAATATTAAACACCGGCAAATGGTTTTATATGATTTACAAAATGCTGAGGTTGTGAGAAAGCCTGGACGTAGTAGTTCTCGCTGACATTGGCATTGAAACTGGATGCGTCGATTCAGATGGCTGACACCTGATATATCCTGATGGGAAATAAGTAGGTACTTCATTATTAAGGTTAGTTGGTAAAAACGGATATAACAGCTCCCCTTGTTAGAAGGAAGTTGACGCGTGGCAGCAACTTCCAGAGTGTCTGTTTATTGGTATTCAGTGTGATTTGCTCTTCTTCGTCTATGGAGTCGCTTAGGTGGATACTGGGTCTTTGTCTTGGAAAGATTTTGTCTGAGAAGTGATTGCAGCAACTGAATGGTATTTCAACTGGATGACTTTAGTACGTAACATTGTCGTAAGCGTCGATCAATTTCTGGGAGTGTACTCTTGTACTACCGATAAGGGCATCGCACGTGGGTTGTAGTTTGAGCACGTGGTTAGTTTTGATGATTTCTGACTTGACTTCTCTGAATTAGCATTTGATTGTATTGGGCAGTGGGTCAGAAACTGAGTCAAAAATTCAAGCTGATCTTCTGAACGGTGTAGTCTTTGGCAAATATTACGGAAGTCTGGCATGTTCTAGGAAGGCGTTCTTGTCGCTTCAGAAGTTGGGCTTCGCATATGGCGTCGCTGTCGATTGGATAACAGATCTTGGTTCTGGCTCGAAGTGTTTTGCATGACTCAAGGCTATCTATTTATTGTAAGGTATAACAAAGAATCATCGTTTCGCGCAATATATTTATGAGTTGTTGTTAATATCGAATTTAAACCTGTTCGATTATCCAGTATCGTTATTGGATAGAGATAATATAAAGTATATTGTTCTACATCAGTTAAACAGTTAAAGGAATATTTAAGAAGAACACAATTCTTGTGTCTAATTGATAGGCATGTAATTCGATAATATCGAGATATTGAGGGAGGTTTGAAGTATAGATAGATAGGGAAGATTATTTTTCTGTAATGATTGTGATATATGCCTAAGCGATTCAATTAAATCAAACGGGGTAATGATTGAACTATGTAATAAGGTTAATCTAGCAAAAGTTATAGCATTTACTATATCATTTAACGAATCTTCGATAAATGAATAGCTTTCCATTAGCAATTCACAAAAGTTCAGCATATCGATTTGAGATTTATAGAATTTTAATTGGTCAGAGATATTCATTATTGATTTTCTAATTTCTTTAATATTATTGTTGAAGGTTTCCTCATCTATTTGTAATTTTCGGATTGTCGCGTTGAAACTCTTAATGAAAGAAGTGGTAACCGATATTTGAATTTTTAATAGGTTTTCGATTTGATACTCATCGTGGGGTATCTTATTAAATTTATACATTCATTGAAATATTCGCCATCTGACGAATCTAAGTTTCCGGTTATTGTTATTGATTTCCATATTGAACCTATTCCGTTAATAAGTTCATGTTTTATTCTCGTAAAGCGTATTGTTTCGTATCAGCGATTATTTCTGTATATTTGACATTAACGGAACTAGAGATTTGTTTGAGGAGACGTATGTGAGTTTGGACTTCAGATTTGAATGATAGTATTCAAACTACATTTTATTCAGTGGTATCTAATGAATTGTCTAAGATTCTGTCGTTTTGTCGATAAAATCTCTGATTGGTTACATGTCTTTGTATACCAGGAGGGTCCATTTGTCGTTTGAAATTTTGATTTAAAAGATTTAGTGAAAACATACAGGAAGCAGTGTTAAACATTAGTAAAGTTACCTTAGTTAAATTAATTAGTTAATAGTTAAAAATGGAAAACAAAAATAAAGGAATGGTGTGATGGGGGAAATGCTGAAATTGGTAGAAGCAATTAGAAAAATAAGAATTAAAAGTTAACCAATAATAGTGACTGTAATAGATAAGAATTCAGAGAATTGAGGACAATGATTAAAATAATGTGTAAAACAAAAGAAAATACAATGAAGATAAACTCAAAGAGGTCGAAGAAAGATTCCAAACAAAAGGCATTAAATCCTTTTACCAGGAAACAAGAACAATGGAAAGAGGATATAAGAAAAATATCCCATATACGAAAAATGATGAAGGTGGGTACATTAATAAATAAATCAGGGAGTTAATGAGAAATTGGCAAACTTACTTTTTGCAACTGCTAAACAAAAATGAAGAAGGAAGGAGAATAATCCCTGAAAGCGAATATGACCTTATATTAATAGAAACTTGTACAATGGAAGAAATAAAAAATATAATATAAAGACGAAAACAATAAAAGTCTAGGAATAACAGAAATATCGGCGGAAATGATAATAGCCGAAGAAAAAAGGCTACCCAAAGAGATACATAACTTGATAAAAGCACATGGGAAACAGAAAAACGTCAACAGAGTGTGCGATAGCAGGGGTATGTCCTATACACAAAATTTGACGAAATGAAAGGTGAAAACTATTATAGTAGAGACAACTATAATAGAGATATCGCGCTGTTATAAGTAGTTAGTTTAGACAATCTTGACACAAATCATAAGAAAAAGCTAAATCAATATAAGGAAAATATATTGGTCGAATATCATGCAGAATTTAGAAATAATAGGTCGACCACAGACCAAAAGTTTGCGCTAAAAGGAATCCGCACTACGTGCTACGAATATAAACATCAGTATTATGTCCTGTTCGTTGACTTTTCAAGTACGACTAAGATAAGGTAAAGTGGCAACAGATATACGATCTAATGAAAGAGATAAGCCTACTAATTAAAATCGTCATGATGAAAACAAAATGCCTATGGATAACACAATAAGGAAATAGTAAACAAGGGCAAGGGCATAAAGCAAGCAATTTTGAAAGAAACGAAGGATGACAGTAAGGGTACAAATTATCAATGTCTCTTTTTTTTTTAATCTAATACTAGAAGGAATAATCAGAAAAAGTAAAATAAAGATGCAGGAAATATTTTCAACACGGCCATCAAATTATGGCAATGTATAGATTTAACACTATTAATGACAAGTAAGAAAGAACTAAAAGGATTAATGAACAATAATATAATAATAGAAAAGAAAAGGGGTAAAAGATTTAGTCTTCTAATAAATAAGGAAAAGACAAAATGCATGATAATGGGAGAAAGACATAAAGAAAAAGAAGATAATTTCGCCTTAGATAGAATGAAAAAATTTCTGTTCGAATGAGTTTCCGAGTTTACTCAGGTGAGTCTGAAATTATGTGAAAATGGACACGGGGAAGGAAAGATAAAGACAAAAATAGTAAAAGGAAACAAAAAGTATACAGTGTTGTGATCATTAGTGAAATTCGAATATATCTCGAGAAAAACAGAAATTATAATCTACAAAACAGTTATCAGACGTACAGCTACATACGCATGTGAAACATGGGTACAAAAATCAGAAATATATTTTTTAGAGAGATGGGAGAGAAAATACAGGAGCGATATAGAGAGGTGTGAAAATAAATAATAATAGAGTAGAAAGAATAATAAGAGACTTTTTATTTTATAATGGCTTTGGCTTAGTCAACTAGCCAGACTATTTGTTTTTTTTTTTGTATGGAATAATAGACTTAAATAACGAGTCAAAAATATTTATTTAAATTAGAGCATATGGAATATGATATTTAGAACAAATTGAAAGAATGGGAAAGGAAAGAATGTTGAAAATGGTACTCTCACGAAAATCAATACATCAAGAAGGAAAGATAGACCAGGAAGGATATTAAATGTTACAGTATATGAAGACTTACGAAAAAGTAATAAATATCGAGAATTGGAAAGAAAAAGCTTTAGACAGAAAACAATGGAAACAAGTAGTTAAGAAAAATGTATGGAAAGACTATAATAAAATTTGTATATTGTAAATATTTAATATTAAGTGTGGTATTAAGTGTTTAATAAAAATAAATGTAATATTGTCTATATTAGGTATAGTAGTAGGAGTAGGTACAGTGTAGTATTATTATGTACTTAATAATAATTGTGAGGAAAAATAAATTTCTCAGCTCTAAGGATTAGAGGGCTCTTGAGCTTAATAAATAAAATGAATTCTTCATGAAAGAAGATTCCAATAGTGTTGTTAACTGGGGTTAACATATATTGGGAGTGGATGACTGAAATGAGTCTAAGGACTTTGAAAGGGAATTCATGATAGATAATTTATTAAAATTTACTTTGATTGTTCTATTGGATTGGATTTTTAATAAAGTAACAGAATTTACGCGAGTTTCTTGGGTTTCGAAAGGGCTAATAAACTTATTTTGGGGTTGGATGCAAAGTGCTCAAAATATAGCACAATGGACAAAAATGAGGAAGGCCTATGTCCAGCAATGGACGCAAAGAGCTGGAGGATGAATAAACTTATGTTGGGTTTTGGCTTTAGGATTACTTAAGTCCCTAAAGTACTTTGATAAAGAGTTTTCTCATTATAAAGTGTTTCGGGTGGTCTAACAGAAGTATATCCAAAAATTAGGGCGTAAGGTATAAATCCATGAGTTTTTGCATTATAAAATAATTCGGGTGGTCTAATGAAGTATATCCAAAAATGAGTTCGTATGGCATAAATCTGTGAGTTTTCGCATTATAAAATATTTCGGGTGGTCTAATAGAAGTATATCCAAAAATGGGTTTGTACGGTGTAAATTCGTTAGTTTTGTTTTTTGTGTTATTAGGACAAATAATTGCATAAGGCAGGATATTGAAAGGATGTTCATCGAAATGTTCAGATTGATTGGCTCTTTTGTTTTTATATTTTAAGAAAAGGTTTTTTACTAGTTCTCGTTCTTCCTTGTTAATATGTTGTATTAGAAGTCGAGACTTGATGTTGTCGTTTCGGTATATTTTATCAGAGCAATAATTTATTATGTTATCGTTTGACTGGAAATTTAGAATCGGGTAGTTTGAATAGGGTTCAATTATTGCGGTATCGGGAAAATCAATAATTTTGGAGATTGTGTTTGAGTTTACTATAGATGTCAGAAATTTTTCTTTTTCATTCACGTGTACTAATTCGTTGGGGGTATGGACTTTATCATTTTCATTTTTGTGCAAAATTGCATCTGTATTCGACAGATGACATGTTAGATTAAATATTTGCTCGGATCTGGGATCTATTTTAATTTGATTAGGAGATTCATGGTTAAGCGAATTAGTTTCTACTTTATAGAGAGGTAATGTTTGAAAATTTGTGATTAGTTGTTTGTTCTTGAAATCTATTGTACATTCGTAATGTTCAAAAAAATCGAGGCCTAAGATTCCATCAAAATCAATATCTAAATTATAGATAAATACTTTATGGGCGTTTCCCATTTGGAAAGGGAATAAAGTGGATTCGGTGATAAGAAGTTTTTGGTCTGTACTACCTTGTATGGTAATACTTTCGGGAAAACGCGGTTTGAAATTTTTCGCGGTATTTTCTTTAAAAATAGAGATACCAACACCGGTATCGATAAGTAGTCTAAACTTGTTTGATGCGTCTGTTATATAATAAAGATTTTCATTGTTTAGAGCAAAAGGAGGGCTCAGAGAAATTTCTGTTCTGGAAAATTCAGAGGCGGGTTCATGTCGTCCAAATTTAGAGTTTGGATCTGATTTTCTATTTGAGACAAAGGTTCGCTGATTGAAATGGCATTGTCTGGTGGGTGGTTTTGATTTGGAACTGTGAGAAAATCCTGATAGTCTTGGCTATCAATTAAATCGGTCTGTTCATCGAATGAATTGTAATAATCAGGAGGTGAATAATAATTATTATCGGAGAAATCTTCGTAATGATAGTTTTCAATTGGAACTGGGGTATAATCATTAACATAGTCAGGTTCATAGTTAACGAAATGAGCTCTCTGTCTATCGCTCGAAAAATTTGGATTCTTATGAATTACAGAAGGGCGTATTTGTGGGTTATTTTGATTGAATTGAGGTCTTTGTTGGTCGTTAGGTCTAGTGTTTTGATAGTTATTATTCGGGCTGAAGTTTTGCCTCTGAAAGCCATTATTTTGGGCATTATTGAAGTTTTGATAGCTACTGAAATTTCGAGTATCGTTAAAATTCTGGGAATTATTTTGGGAATTTTGTCTAGAGCGACATTCGTTGTTTGAGTGGCCAATGCGTCCACAAAAGGTGCATCTAGGTGGTTGAAAGTTTGGTCTTCTAATCGGTTGATTATTTTGATTGGGTCTGGGAGGATTGGGGCAATTGGTTTTTTGTATTTCGAAATAGGATAATTGTAGCTCTCGTCTGATGCGGACCTGAGCTTGAAGAAGGTCTTTCGGATTACTAGCACGAACAATATGTGCAATTTTTGGATCGAGGCCGGTCAATAATGTATTGAGCGCCATTGATTCGATTAGTACGATTTGGGCTTGTTTCTCTTCAGGAGTGAGGCCAGATTTCTGGATATTGGCATGCATTTTTGCATTAAGGACTTGGACACGATTGAGGAATGTAAGAGCCGATTCATTTGAAAGTTGTTTGACTCTCTGTAAATCTTGTATGAGAGAAGATAGGTCTCTAGTGTCTCCAAAGTGGGAATTAAGAAGTTGTTTGATTTCAAGATACGATAATGGATTTCTAGAGCTTATGAGCTGCGCTGCTCTTCCGCGAAGTTTATTTTTTATGTGAATTACTAATAGTTGTTTTTGATCACGCGTAGACATATTGTAGGCATAGTCACAAGCATTTAGAAAAGTTTGTAAAAATATTTGATCACCTTCAAATTCGGGTACGATCGAAAATATTTCGGATAGTTTATAAGGTTCTACTTCGGGTTCATTCTCGATATGAGATACGGGGACTGCGGGGCGAGAAATGTTACTACTGTCAGTCATGATGATCAAATAAATTTAAATAAAATAGGTAATCAATATATCAAAAAATATAAAAAAAATGGTCAAATAAAACAATTTAAATATGGAATAATCAATATATCAAATAGTAAAAATAAAAATGGTCAAATAAAACAATTTAAATGTGGAATAGTCAATATATCAAATAGTAAAAATAAAAATGGTCAAATAAATCAATTTAAATATCAAATAATAGTCAGAAATAATAAAAAATATATCAGAAAATGTTTTTATAACAACTGTCCGATTAGCGAAATGTGCGTGTTTCAGACGTGTATATAAGAACAATAGTGAAAATAAAGGAATGACGATTAACAGAATAAACGTCAAATAGTTAAAAGATAATCAGAAAAATATTTAGTGGTTGTATTTAGTATTAAAAAAAATGTTCTTATAATAACTGCCCGATGAGCGAAAAGTGCGTGTTTCAGGCGTTTTATAATAACAATAAATAATAAAAAAAAAAATTGACGATTTACAGTATAAACGTCAAATAATGAGAATAAATATGTACTTGTTTTTATTGATTTTCAGTATAATCAATATTGGAATATCGAACAGTATTCAATAATAATAATATTAATAATAATATTGTAACATAATGTAATAATAATATACGAGATGATTCAATATTAGACTTACACTAAATCCAAAAACATCTAGTCGTCTTGTTCTCGACAGCGTCTCTACCAGGGGCTTCACCAGGTGTTCCTAATCCGTAGATATCTGCAAAGTGATGACGGCTCTGCCTTTTGGATGGTTCGTTTCTGAATCAAAGGATTGGAATCCACCGTTGTTAGTTAGGCCTTTCCGTGTTCTAACAACGTTTCCAGATCCTACTGACTGCGCCAATTTTTATATCACTTAAAACTTTTTAGACTTTTTAAAAAATATTTTATTTTGAAAAATAGAAAAATTAAGTTACATGTACTAAATCTAAATTATTACGAACAAATATTAAACACCGGCAAATGGTTTTATATGATTTACAAAATGCTGAGGTTGTGAGAAAGCCTGGACGTAGTAGTTCTCGCTGACATTGGCATTGAAACTGGATGCGTCGATTCAGATGGCTGACACCTGATATATCCTGATGGGAAATAAGTAGGTACTTCATTATTAAGGTTAGTTGGTAAAAACGGATATAACATGTATATAAAAATATATAAACAATTCTATTCTATGATCAAAACGCCTAATGTCAAAGGTACAGAGAAAGTTAAGCTCACGTTTCTACCGCACCTCATTTTCGTCGATTGCCAAGATGACCCTCACCCTAAAGTCTGAAAGAAAACTTAAGATGTGTGTGTGCCTTCTTGGTTTTATTTTCTTTCTTTTTCGAGGGGGAGCAAGGCAAAATAAGGCAACAACTGTAAAGATTCTCTTCATGTTGTAGTAAACCGTGAGAACTCGAGACAGGTGTTTTGAAAGCAATCATTTATCTGGGCTCCACAATTAAGCTACCGTATTACGACTGTGAGGATTTTTTATTTCGTTTTTAGTGATTATAATATTATGTATAGGTGGATGGATTTATTCCTGATTTCAGGTGTAGTGGAAAGTCCCCAGATATTATATGAGTTATGACACTTTTTCAGTTCAGAGTAATGACAGTTTTATTGGGAATGTGGCTTAAAAGTACATATTATTAAATTATTATTTACCGAGACAAATGGGAGCTGTATAGTCTTTATATTGTATGTGTATACCGACAAAATATTATTAATATACAAGAACATACATAAAAATCTCCTTTATTTAACTCTATCGTTTACTATAAATTTAAATCATCTGGACTCATACAATACAAAAGAATTTTTTTTAAATTATTTTAGATCTTAGTTACCTTTTTTTAGTTCATAACCCTTTTAAAACAAACCCAAATATGCAAAATTTTAGAAAATATGCGTAATATATGCAAATATGCAGACATTAATTATTATACCTAGTATTGTTCATAGATTTTGCATTTAAGTGCGTAGGCGCAAAATTTCGGTTCCAGTGTTTTTTAAATGCATTCATTTTTTTCGAATCCTGAGAAAACTAACAAATATTTTTGAAAAATTTAAACGCAGAATGAAAGACTACATTATTAACGAGGGCCCAAAGTCCCTTAGAATAAACAAAAAGTTTCTTTTGAATGAGATATTTGATATTACATATCACTAAAATTTCCTGTATTTTTCACCCGTGAAACTTATTAAAATAAATATTACAGAAGTTTTCAGGGACTTGCTGCTCTTGGTAATAACGTAATCTTTCATTCTGCGTTTAAATTTTTCAAAAATACTTATTACTTTTCTTAGGATTCGATAAAAATTAATTTATTTAAAAAGCATTGGGGTCGAAATTTTACGCCTACTTCTTTAAGAACCTTAAAAATTCATAATAATTTATTTAATTCATAATTCATAATAATAATCTATTTTGCCTTCCTGCTAGGATTTAAAAAGTTGTATTTTTATACAGATTAAAACTGCAGTAAAATATAATTTTGACATTTATTTATTTCTTCTTCTTTCTCATAATCCTTTGTGCCCTTCAGGGTATAGGATGTAGGGTTCCGGCTCTTACTCATTTTTTTCATGCGCTTCTATTGGTGGCCAGGTTCTTCATTCTCTATTCGTCTATCCTTTCACCTATATTATGGATCTGGTCCATCCATGTCTTTCTCGGCCTTGACCACTGTCTCTCTGTCACTGTCTCAGACTATTTTTTCTGTTTTCCTCCCTGATCTTCTTAGTAGATAGACAACCTGCGTTCTGGCACATCCCCTAAATCGCAACCCTTAAATATTAATAAATGCCAAACGGCTTAACGTAGGATGACGTGTGACGTATCGTTGGAAAGGGGATGAAAAGGGGGGTTGAACGCAGTATGTGGCGTGCGCATCGGAATATGCCAAAAGGGCATTACGTCATATCTTCTTTTCTATTGGTCCGATTTTGACGTAAGAGGGCTCGTCGGAACGGGGAGGGGGGTAACGAATAAGTTGAGACAAAAAAAACAAAGATGGCGCCAGTGCCAAAAGGGCATTACGTCATATCTTCTTTTCTATTGGTCCGATTTTGACGTAAGAGGGCTCGTCGGAACGGGGAGGGGGGTAACGAATAAGTTGAGACAAAAAAACAAAGATGGCGCCAGTGCTAAAAGGGCATTACGTCATATCTTCTTTTCTATTGGTCCGATTTTGACGTAAGAGGGCTCGTCGGAACGTGGAGGGGGTAACGAATAAGTTGAGACAAAAAACAAAGATGGCGGCAGTGCCAAAACAGCATTACAGCATATCTTTGTTGCTATTGGTCCGATTGTGACGTATGGAGTGTCAAATGAAAGCGGCGGTGACACAGAAGCCAACTGTCAATTCTTCTTCTTCTTTTCGTTTGTCAATTCTTCTTCTTTTCCGTATAGTGCCTAACAGAACGTGACATTCGACATCTTTGTTGTCATTGGTCCGATTTTGACGTATGGGGTGTCAAATGAAAGCGGTAACGACACAGAAGCCAACTGTCAATTCTTCTTCTGTCAACGTTCAATATTAACTGTCAATTCTTCTTCTTTTCCGTATAGTGCCTAACAGAACGTGACATTTGACGTATGACGTGACATTTATATGACATTGTTCAGTTTTCCGTCCGACATTTGACGCAGAACGTGACGTAGGACGTGAATGACGTGAAATTCGACGCAGAACGTGACATTTGACGTAGATATGTGACATTCGACGTAGGACGTGAATGACGTGAAATTCGACGCAGAACGTGAATGACGTGACGTGAATGACGTGACATGTGACGTAGGACGTAAATGACGTGACGTGAATGACGTTAAGTTCGAAGCAGAACGTGACATTTGAACGTGAATGACGTGACATTCGACTTGCTATCCTCTGCTGCGCTCTGCTACCGTCTGCTAATCTCTATTACCTTCTGCTCCGCTCTGCTACACTCTGCTGACCCCTTATACCGCTCTGTGATCGTCTGTGCCTTCTGTTAGCTTGTCTCTGATGACGTCTGTACGTCTCTGGTACCCTCTGCTAGCCTCTGTTATCCTCTGTGACCCTCTGCTAGCCTCTGTTATCCTCTGTGACCCTCTGCTACCCTCTGTTACCCTCTGCTGCGCTCTGCTACCCTCTGCTGACCTCTGATAACCTCTGTTACACTCTCTAAAGTCAAAAAATAAAAGACAACATTTTATTAATATTATTTATTAACAATTATCCAAATCATTTACAACTTTATTGCTATAATACCATACATATTCATTCAAAGCTTGACTTAACAAAGTATCTGGAAAAATTCCACAAAACGCAGTTAAAGCGTGAAGTCGACTATATAAACTGTTACTCTTATGACAATTTTGCTGAATAAAGTATACAACATTTCTATAATACGAAAAAAACTGTAAATTGTCCAATAACGACACTCGTTGAGACACTAAATCAATGTTTGCTCTCAGGATCTGGCTTACATCATCATCACATAAATAATATTCGATTCCATGTTTCTCGATAGTCAGGAACTTTACATTTTCCATTACCAATTGCCTTAGTTTGCAGAAATCACCACACTCAAATTCGATTGGATCATACTCATCGGAACAGGCGGGCAAAGGTGGTATGAAAAATTCTTCCATAATTTGTATAAACATCTCAATTAGGGTAGTCCACTCGAATGTGTTTAAACTGATTCTTGTACATTTACCATGTTGGTACAGAATAATGGATGGAGAAAACTGTCGAGCTGGAGATAGACCAATTTTTATGTGAAAACATCCTATTGGATATGTAGTTTCCAATAGATAATATGGCTCATCTTTGGCAGCTTCTTCATATTTTTCCAGTACTCGATCTAATTCAGCGTCGTAGATAATTGTCTCTTCACTTTCGTATCCGCTATCTTGAGAAGCCATATTACTGCTGTTGCAACTGAATACACAAGTCGGTTGGAGAAACTCAAACTGAATGTGACGGATGGTTGCTGAGAGAATTTATACTTTTTCAATCCCCCACTCTTTGCGTGTAATTGTCAGAATTTTCTAAAAAATGTATGTCTACGTGGCGTATCGAAATATAGATCCTTAAACTACATCTGAACTAGTAATCCAGCTGTTGTGTTTGCTATCCAATCCTAACCATTTAACATACATCTTATTGCCTTTTCGTCTAAGTACTTTTTCAACCAAGTAAATGTCGGGATTTTTTGTTTTCTGTAATTCTTCTTCGTAAAACCCGCCGCTAATCGGTGTACCTTGCATGTCTTCGAGCAAATACGTTATAGGATTCGTTATCTTAACTTGTACAATTCTAAATAATTCTGTAGTCCAATTGGGCGTGTAGGCCTTTTCAAAGAAATGTTTTGCCTTTGATATACGTACAATGTCGCCAACTTTAAATCTTCGTGGACCAGCAATCTTTAAATGACTATAACTTTTGTTTAAAATGGCTTTTTCGTTGGATTTGTTGACATGAGATGGCTTGTATCCTGTTTTACTGTGCTTTGTATTGTTGTATTCCTCAGTGACTGTAGGTAGTGCATCTAGCCATTTGTATGATCCATGTAAACTGAAATACTTGTACAACTTTGCTTTCAACGTTCTAATAACTCTTTCACAAATGGCAGCCTTCTTAACCGTGTAGGTACTGTAATGATTAATTTCGTGTTTTTTCATTAAATTTTGAAATTTTCTGTTGTAAAATTCGGTTCCCTGATCAGATTGTAGGTTTTTCGGAACTCGTTGAGTATGGGCGAGAATATCCGAAAATGCCCGAGTAATTTCCTCACCTGTTTTGTTCTTTAGAGGGCGTGTCCAAACAAATTTTGAAAAACAATCAATTACAACTAGTATTAGTTTGTAATTTTTATTTTGGTGCGCATAAGGACGCATTTCAGCCAAATCCATCTGCCACAAGTCATCGATTCCTTTGATTATTGTTCGTCGACAAGGATAATTTTTTCGTGCTGGTTTATGCAACTCATACACCACCTGTTCCTTTTCTTTAGACATTTTTATAAACGACTTTCAATTGCTGTTAGGCGGGTATCTATATTCATCGAATGAAGGTTGTCTACTACATCCTGCAATGCCGCGTTCATTTCTTTTATCTTCTTTTCCATCTTCATATCGTATATCGCATGATGTGCAATGGTTTCTGCAGCCGATTTTATATTCTTATCCGTATCCTTTTTTAGTGTATTCAAATCATCTTTGAATATTTTTTGCAACTTTTGCTCGAGAAGTGGAACTGTGGTTTTATGAAGCTCTTTTCTTACTTCGTTTAGTTCCATGGTTAAATTCTTTATATCACGAGTTTTTTGCTGCAACAACTTATTTACATTATTCTCCGTATCCTTTTTTAGTGTATTCAAATCATTTTTCATTATTTTCTGCAACTTTTGCTCGAGAAGTGGAACTGTGGTTTTATGGAGCTCTTCTCTTACTTCATTTAGTCCGATGGCTAAGCCTTCTATCTCCCCAGTTTTTTTCATCAACAACTCACCATGTGTTTGAATTAATGGTGACTGTATGTTACGCAACTCATTTATTTGTGCATCGACGTATTTTTTCGTTGCAGCATCACCATTTTCTGATGGGTCCTTGACATTGCAAATTTTCACATTTTCAGCATTAATATTTCCGTCAGAAGTATGTGGAAATGTAACTCGCGTCACCTTTTGAGCGCTACCACCACCACCATACGTTCTTTATAGCTGGAACAAAACTACAAAAACGTCTTGCACGTGGAGATCCAGGCATTAATCCATTAGACGCAGCTTGTAAACAACACGATATCGCTTACTCGCAACATTCATCTCTCGAAGAACGTCACAAGGCCGATAAGGAATTGGAAAATAGAGCCTGGGAGCGATTCAAGTCGAAAGACGCTAGCTTTGGTGAAAAAACTGCTGCCTTACTTGTAACCGGTGGAATGAAGACGAAAAGAAAATTGGGAATGGGATGTCAGTTACGTCGTGGAAGAAAGGGGCGTTACTCTTTCAATCGCGATGTTGTCTCAAAAATTGCAAAGTCCATGAAGAGAGGAGCATCGTTACACAATACTGCTTTGACTGCTGTACGAATTGCAAAATCCATAATCAAAAGACTTGGCGGCCGAAAAGAAATTGACGTTCCTCGCGTATTACCACTAAAATCTGGAGGTTTCCTACCACTCATACCTCTCTTTGCTGGTCTTTCGGCATTGGGGGCTTTAGCGGGTGGTGCTGCGGGGGTGGCAAAAACTGTGGTCGACGCAAAAAATGCCCAAAAGAAATTGGAAGAGGATATACGTCATAATAAGGCAATGGAACATATCGGTTCAGGCCTGTACTTACGTAAGAAACCCAGAGGCGGATTCGGCTTGTATTTGAAAAAAAACTTCCAATAAAGCTGCCCAATCGTCCGCTGTATGACTTGGACATTGCACATTACGCGAAAATACTTAACATACCACATTTTCGAGGAGTTTTCATGAATGACGCTCTGCCTAGAGACGGTCCTCGACAACGAGAATGTGCAATAGTTAACTTGGATGTGTCCGCGCATAACGGAACACATTGGGTAGCATATAGAAAGATAAACAACGACGTGGAATATTTCGATTCATTTGGTAATTTGAAGCCGACCAAAGAACTTGTGAAATATCTGGGTGCACGTGCCAGAATTTTCTACAATAATCACCAGTATCAAACTTACAATCAAATCGTTTGTGGGCATTTATGCTTAAAGTTTTTATATAATGGACAGTAGTAGATTGCTTATGTCCCATATGTTTCGCGAAAAATGTTTTACAGAATATAGTGAAGAAGAACTAAAACACATACCGCTAGAGTATATTATACGGACTGTTAGACCTTCAGAATTGTTAAGTGTATGGCATAAATTGCCTGGGGAATATCGAGGAGAATTTAACTTGCAGATACTACTTCCGTGCTTCGTACATTACAACAGACCAGATTGGAGGACTCACTGGGATGGACCACCCGATTCTCAAGCATCTTGTCATTTATGTAAACTTGCTTTAGAACAAATAAAAAATATGTGAAAAAAAAAATGGTGTTTATTCACCTATATATATATATATATATATATATATATATATATATATATATATATATATATATATATATATATATATATATATATATATATATATATATATATATATAAATCTATTAATCTATCGACTTGAATCAGTCATCATGTCGCAGTTGTTGAGAGTAGTTAGTACCACTTATACATTTTCATTTCAACCACCCACACCATTCGTGTTGGATCCGAAAAAAAATTACGAAATAGCTCTTCGTGCCTTCCATTCCTACAACAGTATACCAAACATTGAAAATAACAAGTTTTATTACTGCAATGACAAAAACAAATGGCAAAACTTTGCTTTTCCCGATGGATGTTATGAAATTGCCGATATTGAAGAATACATACAAAAGAAACTGGGTGCTGACAATGAGCTTAAACCAGAATCGATATTTAGTCTAAAACCTAACCACAACACGTTGCAGTGTCAAATATTTAGCAAATATAGGATTTCGTTTAAGCAACCTGATAGCCTTGGTACAGTATTGGGATTTTCTCCGGCAATACTCAATCCTGGACGGATACATACTTCGAATCTACCTGTTAGGATTATTAAAGTATCTAGCATACGCTTTGAATGTAACATTAGTACTGGAGCCTTCGACGGTAACAGACCTGCTCATACGATCTACGAATTTGTCATACAATCAAATCCTGGGTACGCAATTGACGAAACTCCTCACAATTTGTTGTATTTACCCGTTGTGTCGCAGCGTGAACTTACCAATATCACTGTCTTGGCTCTCGATCAAGAAGGACGACCTGTAAACTTTAGAGGAGAAGAGAGCACATTGGTGCTGGAACTTAGATCAAGAGGGAAATGGGACTAGTAATAAGGTCATCTACTGCTCAAAGGACACCATTAGTTGTGCGGCCGTCCAAGCGACAACATCATATTAAAAGAACACCATTAGTTGTGTCGAAGCGGAAACCTCTTACGTTCGCAAAAAAATTGTTTTTACAATCACTTGGTTTTAAACTAAAAAATTACAACAATGTATGAAAAACAAGAATGTTCAGACAACATCGTAATGCCTCCAATATTTGATATTTATCGTAAGCCAATGTTTGATGAGTCGATTCGAAAGGCCGAATACCGAACTTATGCACCATTCATCAAATCATTCAACTGTAATGATATTGTAGAATTTAGCATTAATCAAGTTGACTCGTTTTTTGCAATGAGCGAAACCTTGTTGTGCATTAAAGGATCACTCGTCGATAAAGAAGGATCTGGCGTAGTCAAACTAGCCAACAATGTGGGTGCTTTTCTTTTCGATTCGTGTACGTACAGCGAAAGCGCACGGGAGATGGAAACAGTGCGGGATCCTGGTATCGTAAGTGCTGTACGTGCCATGACGTGTTACAATCAAGAAAATTCCCATTATATGGTTATGGCGGGTTGGAATTACCCTAATGATCCAATTCTACACGATGCAGATAATTCATTCAACATACAGATACCTCTTAAGCATATTTTTAACATTTTCAACGATTATCCAATGATTACGTGTGGTCGTCAAACAATAAGACTAGTTCGAGCTCGAAACGACAACGATTGTTTAATTATTACTGATGAAACTACAAAAGCAAAGATTAACATCACCAACATTGAACTCAGAGTGAAGCACATATTTCCAAATGACGAAATTAAACTAGAACTAATGAAGTCCATTCAACAAGATCAACCTATAGTTATTCCATTTAGAAAGTGGGAATTGCACGAATTGCCTACCATTACCAAAGGGGCTAGGCGTGAAGTTTGGGCCGTTAAAACTAGCACATCAGTTGAAAGACCACGTTATGTCATTGTTTTCTTTCAAACAGGCAAACGTAACACGATTACAGCTGATCCTACCTTATTTGACAATGTTAGCATCCAAAGTATTAGATTATCCTTAAATGGAGAATATTGGCCAAACGAGAGAATGCAGTTGGATTTCAGCAAAACTGACTACAACGAGGCCTATTTCAACTATACCGAATTTTATCCCAGCTACGTACATTCCCAACAAAAGCGACCTCTACTCGATTTCTCAGCTTTTAAGAATCGTGCATTGTTCGTCATCGACTGTTCAAAACAAGAAGAAAGCATGAAAGCATCCACTGTTGACGTAAAACTCGATATTGAAGCACATAATGGTTTTCCCGAAAATACCAAGGCCTACTGCATTATAATTCACGACTGCGTAATGGAGTACTACCCACTTACCGAAATTGTAAAAAGTCTAAATTAGACGCATAAAGTGTCAGTAGTACAAGAGCAGTCATCATGAGAGTAGCATTCGTAGATATTCAGGGATTCGCTGTGGACGGGTGGTTTGTTCCCAAAGAACTTACCATCGAAATAGGTTTTAAACGAAGTCATTATATCTTTTTACCTCCGAAACCATTCGATGCGCTAAGTAATGATGATAAGAAAACAGCATCATACGTGGAGAAAAAACTGCTTGGCATTCGATATTCTGATGGAGCAGTAGAATTGTCCAAAATAAATGAAATACTAGAAACCAAGTTGTTGTATGCAGCCGATTACATATACGTTCGAGGAGAACAAAAAGCAGAATTTTTAAGCAAGAAATGTCACATTTTTGGAGTTTTTCCCCTTATTATTGATGTTTGCAAGTTTGATGGCACGCCTCTTGCTACTGGAAACGTTGGTCCTGCTACAAACCCCTGTCACGCCGTTGGACTATTTTCGTGTACAGAAAGAAATGTGGATCGTCTACGTCACTGGTTTTCTTATACAATATTACCATTGTAATTTTTCTATGTATAAATAAATATTTTTAGAGAGAGATTTTTGCTTTTTTATTTAAACACCTTATTTACTGATCAAGTCTTATATTACATGAAGATTCAAATTTTCTCTTTACAATTTCAAACATAATTTTTATAATTAAGATAAATATAGATGCTAATATTACACAAGACATTGCAAAGACATTGTCTATTTCACTTTTCACATACTCGCTGGTGTTGTTGCTGGCACCCATGGTGTAGGCTGAATACGTCTCAATGGATATGTAGCTTGTGGTAGTTTTCTAAAAGCGTAAAGACCTTGCTGCTGCTGCTGTAAATTCAACTCTTCAGGCTTCCACGTTTTGTCCTCAATATGCAGACTATCGAAATGTCTTTTAATTTGTTTTATATCCTCATATGATTTAATATCTTTATTTAACTGATTAAGTTTAGTTTGAAATTCCATAATCCTATGTATGTACTCGGTGGGATTCATATCAATACTGAACATGTTCAGTGTCACAATGTCTCATAAATGCCACGTTCTGCGTCAAATGTCGGACGGAAAACTGAACAATGTCACATATCTACGTCAAATGTCACGTTCTGCGTCGAATTTCACGTCATTCACGTCCTACGTCAAATGTCACGTTCTGCGTCAAATGTCGGACGGAAAACTGAACAATGTCATATAAATGTCACGTCATACGTCAAATGTCACGTTCTGTTAGGCACTATACGGAAAAGAAGAAGAATTGACAGTTAATATTGAACGTTGACAGAAGAAGAATTGACAGTTGGCTTCTGTGTCGTTACCGCTTATATTTGACACCCCATACGTCAAAATCGGACCAATGACAACAAAGATGTCGAATGTCACGTTCTGTTAGGCACTATACGGAAAAGAAGAAGAATTGACAAACGAAAAGAAGAAGAAGTGACAATAGCTCAACACAATGAAGAATAATTGACAAACGAAAAGAAGAAGAAGAATTGACAGTTGGCTTCTGTGTCACCGCCGCTTTCATTTGACACTCCATACGTCACAATCGTACCAATAGCAACAAAGATATGCTGTAATGCCGTTTTGGCACTGCCGCCATCTTTGTTTTTTGTCTCAACTTATTCGTTACCCCCTCCACGTTCCGACGAGCCCTCTTACGTCAAAATCGGACCAATAGAAAAGAAGATATGACGTAATGCCCTTTTGGCACTGGCGCCATCTTTGTTTTTTTGTCTCAACTTATTCGTTACCCCCCTCCCCGTTCCGACGAGCCCTCTTACGTCAAAATCGGACCAATAGAAAAGAAGATATGACGTAATGCCCTTTTGGCATATTCCGATGCGCACGCCACATACTGCGTTCAACCCCCCTTTTCATCCCCTTTCCAACGATACGTCACACGTCATCCTACGTTAAGCCGTTTGGCATTTATTAATATTTAAGGGTTGCGATTTAGGGGATGTGCCAGAACGCAGGTTGTCTATCTACTCTTCTTTATATGTATTTCCCTTCACTTATTGTACATAGTCACCCATTCCTTTACCATTAAATTGATTGGTACAGCATACAGCTGCTCCACGTGTATAGCAATTGTTAAGGTTGTCCTATATGTGCTTACCGCTCATATCCATGTACCTACTTTTTTCTTTACCACCTCCTCCCAGACTGGTACTGTGTATACAACTGTAGATTGTGTACTATTTCTAAATACATCTTCCTTTTATATGAACTAGGCCCTTATATTTGGCAGTATCTTTGCTAAAGCGGCGATCTTTTCCTCGCTTCTCTTGACGACCCTCTCTATATGTTTTGTAAAATTAAATTGGTCATCGAGTTGAACCCCCCAACTAACAAACGTTGTGTCAAATTTTTTACTAGTTACTTTTAGTTTTCTGTTGGATAGATAGTCAAAGATAATGTTTGTTAGATATGTAGGTACTTACATATTATTAATGTCTTTCATTATTTCTATTATAAGTTGGATGAAAGATGAAAAGTTGCATTTAATGGATGAAAGAAGAAAAAAATTGACGTGGAAAACAAATATGGCAACTTCAGTTTGTATAAAAAATATTTATAGCAGAGATTGCATTTAAAGAACATATTAAGCTTTGTGCCATTAACTTATTTCAGTTATTTATCAGAGAAACATAAAAATATAATAAATTATTTACTATTTAATGTCTTTAAAAACATATTCTAATAGAAGTACAGAATCAGAATCCAAGAAACTGGACCTTGAAGATTTAAAACAGTGTATTTAACATTAACATATTATATGCACATAGTTGAGTCCATTTTACTACCTTCTCTTAGATTGTATCGGTATTTTATCTCTATCATCGTTATTCCTTTAAAGAAAAAAAAACAAAGCATGCCAATTAAAGTCGTACACGCTTTAAAAAATCTTTAAAGTACTCTTTGAAATCCCTGGAGGTACTGCTATCATTAAGTACTGACCTTCGTAGTTAAAGACTTTTGCTGTGCTCGTACTGTATCCGGCTATAAATTCTTCTTCCCGACGCGGCGATGTACAATGAATTTTAATGGTAAAAAATCGGAGTAATACATGAAAAAATAAGCCGTGACATTAGAAACAATGTTCAATTAAATACTTAGGTAGACATTGACTGAAGCGACAGGTACGGTGTTCGGCTCAAGTACTTCTTGTTGCACTTTTGCAACTTTATTTTAAATACGTATTAAATGCCAAGATGCCAAGTATGTCTAATTCATACCTTGCCAACCCATTTAGCGCTGACCAGATTCCGAAAGTACGAATTAGATTGGAAGAACGCATCACAATTGCTTAAGCAATCAATCATCATCAGGGCTTTTCATTCCGGGTGGAATGTTTGTCGCTCTTACTTAGAGCTCTCGGATTCGCTTATTGCGGTGAATCACTCCGCATTCCACTTGTATGTTGTCAAAGTTTGTTGTATGACATGGCTTTCGTTACAATTTTCTTCCACTCATTTCGATATGTGCATAGTTTCCTCCAGTTTCTCACTTCCAGAATTTTGATATCTCTCATGACCTGGTCCTGCCATCTCTCTCTGGGTCTTCCCCTTGGTCTTTCAGTTTCTGGTTTCCATCTGGTGATCTTCTTAATCAGCAGGTCGTTTTTCCTTCTCTCTATGTGTCCCAGCCATCTCAGTCTCTGTGCTTTAATAAATCTAACTATATCTTCTCACTTCATTATGTCTCTTAGTTCATTGTTCATTCTTCTTCTCAATTCTCCGTTGTCCATTCTTATCGGGCTCATAATTCGTCTGAGGATTTTCCTTTCTAATATTCTCAATTTTTCTTCATCTTTTTCCGTGAGGCACATTGTCTCAGCTGCGTACGTAACTACTGGTCTGATTTCAACTCTGCGTATATTTTCAGTTTTGTATTTCTGGATAAGTTCTTGTCCTTCAGAAGCCTATGATATCTCCAGTATGTTTTGTTGCCTGCTAGTATTCGTTCCGTTACTTCTTCACTTCTTTTGTTTTGGCCATTCACTATTACTCCCAAATATTTAAATTGTTCGACTCTTTCAAAAGTTTAGTTTTCTATTTTGATTTCTCTCTTCCTGGTATCTTCTCTTCTAGATCAAAGTAGATATTTTGTTTTTGCTTCGTTAATTTCTAGACCTCTTTTCCGTGCTTCTTTTGCCAGGATTGTTACTGCTTCTTTTAATCTTTCCTTGTCTCTTCCCATAAGAACTAAATCATCTGTATATGCAACTATTTGCAATCTATGCAATGCAATATTGGCGCTAATAGCCTTCCCTAAGTATATTTCTAGTATGCGGTCATTCACACAATCTCAACTCATCACTTTGTTCCTGGTCTGCCGAAGAAGACAGTCGTGTCTTCGGTACAGGGTAGCAATCGCTATCTACCATCATGATCATCCCACGTGAATAATCAAGGTTTCATTAAACACCTGTACTATTACTATGTTTTCTCTGAAAAGCAATGTCTATATTTATATTAGAATCAAGCATTTTCTGAGTATTTCGTAAACCGCAGGTTTTTAAACTATTCTTTTATTTGAGTTTGATGATGGCCAGAATAAAACTGGAAGATGCAGTGACAGAGAAGTATTATCATTTAACAAACATTGATACGAGTCTTTTTAATTTGTGCTTCAATTCACTTTTCTGAATGAAATTATAACACTAACAGAAGAACAACAACGTTTTTGCAAGGTCTTTAAAATCATGCACCGACGCTATATTTATAATAAGGCAAGTGCAAGGGAAATCATTAGAATACAATAAAACCGGCATATTTATGTTTCGTGGACCTTAAGAACACATTTGACAGGGTCACATTAAAGGCTGTTATCCACTTATTATACTCAACAGAGATGCATCTAAGAATAATCAAATCGATCGAAAAAATATCAAGAGATAACACAATAAAAGTAACAGTAGAAGACAAAATTAACTAACCCAATTATTGAAGCTGACAATGGGATAAGATAGAGCGATTGAATGTGTCTGTGTCCTCTATTGTTCAACCTATTCATAGATTAAATAATATTGCAGCAAATAATATAGGCCTAACGACAAAAGAAAATAAAACTTACGGCATCACGCATAGACTACAGAATTAGAAACATGTGACAAAAAAACTTTAAGATTGGTAACTATAAGTTTGATATGTAAGTATTTTAAAAGTTGTCCTACATGGGAAGGATGGTAAACACCACAAACATATAATTTTGGAAAGATAAATCGTAGAAGGAGGATTGTAGACAAGGTGTAAGATGGATTTTTCAATCACCTTGGACATTAAGAAAATCAATGTAAAAACTGCCTCCAAGCTCCATAGAAGAATATCCATGGAGAAATTAGCTGAGAAAGGTCGATACTCAACTAGGACCATAGCATCAATGATGATGATGAGAGTTCATTACAAAACTATGAAGAAAAAATTAGTGCTTTCGACAATACGAACAAAATGCTAGAAAACTGATCAAAATTCCTGAAATATGATTTGTAGGGTCTGTTCTGTTTCTTTTTCATTCTGTGTTGTTTTTGATATCTGGTTTCATTATGATAATTTTCATTGCGATGTTTTGTTACAGCACTGTATGTCTTATTTCTAGTAACTTTATATAATATTTAGAAATGTATACACTGTTACAATTTTGTCTGCTTTACATTTATACTGGTATACATATGTGTATATCTTACAAGGTTTAAGAAGCAGCTTGTTGAGCATCGTTCGTAAAACGTTCCCGGCCCTATACGAAACGTCAATAACATCAAGACAAAATACCAACAAATTATTGGGTACGCATGCCCCGGGCACCAAAACTACCTGCTCGCTTACGCCGGCCCTGTAACTTTGTACACACATTCACATTAAAGAGTTTGCAGAGTTACACCTGCCCGATTTTCCCACGAGAGATCGCAGTTGGCGTGGCGGCGCCTCGCGCAAAACAACTGACAATCGACCCCGCATGTTAATGAGCTCGCGACGATTAAGAATGGCAATTTGTTAATTAATTCGAATTTTATACGATGCCCATTGAAAAGGCTTTATTTTATCGACACTGCGGGATTTAATAACACCCTTAACTGAAATTGTTTTTGCTTCAATTTAAAGCACTTATAAGTATGAATATGTATATCATTCTTCTTCTTGGTTTTTTTGAAAACATCAAAAAATGACAGTTTTATAGGATGCACATTGATAGGCTTTATCGACACTGTAGGAGTTAATAACACCCTTAATCGAAGTTGTTTTTGTCGCAATTTAAAGCAGATATGTATCTGAATATATCATCCTTGGTCTTATTTTTTTTCTTTAGATATATGTATAGACGTCGAGCTGCAAGGCTATTATGGTAAATTCAGATACAAAGTCACTAATTGATTTCAGTAGTACGTAGGCTATTAAAGATTTTTTTATTTAGCGAATGGACTTTTACAGTACGATTACACAAATATAATATTATTCAAACACTGCACTATTATATTGAATGAATTGAATGAACCTAAATATTAATGTCCAATTTACAGATATCTACATTCTACATGGGTCTTATTTACCACAACCCCAAAAGCATTTTAAGTCTTTTTCTTCTTCGTGGGACTAGGATTAATCCTGTTTGTATGCCTCTTATTTTGTTTCAGTTGTTGTTGACTGTACATTGTCTTTCCACCTTTTCGGCGGTCTTCCAACGGGTCTTCTGCTATACGGCTTGTTGCTTTTACAGATGTTCGCTAATCTATCTGGTTCCATTCGGTTTACACGTTCGTTCCAGTTTTTCTTTCTTGTTTTTATCCACCTGTTAATATTTTGAATTTTGCAACGTTCTCGTATACTTCTGTTCCTTTGTCTGTCTCTTAATGATATGCCCGCTATTGATCTTAATAGTTTCATTTCGATATTGTTGATTTGTTGTTTTGTCTTTCTTGTATCGGTCCTTGTCTCCGCTGCATATATGTTAGGATTGGTCTTACTGTTGTCTTTTATACTTTCATTTTGCTTTCTGTGGTCAGATATTTGTTTCTCTAGGTACATGGTTTCTCGGAGGCAACCACTTACTCTTGCTACTTTTGCTGCTTGCCTTGTCATGGTCTCTTTTCTTATATCCCTGTCACTAGTGATCTCTACTCCAGGGTAATTGAATTTCGTTACTTGTTCTACAATTTTGCCGCCTATTCCTAGTTTGCATCTACGCGGCTCTTTACTGATCACTAAACATTTAGTTTTTTCTACTGATGTTCTCATTATTAAATTTGTTTACTATGATTTAGAAGATGTGAAGCTGTCTTTGTAGGTCATCCTCGTTATCAGCAATTAGTACTGCCTTATCGGCAATACTATCGTGATTTTATGCGCTCCCATGTAGTATTCATGTCGTTTAAGTAATTTGTTTAATAGATATGAAGATTAAAAAAGCATTTATTTTAAATAATCAATCCAGCATCTTTTCCGCTGAAGCATGACCTATATTATAATATAATACTTGAAAAGGTTTCAAATCAAGGCCGAAAAACAAAGCAAAAAAAAAGAAGTTATTTTACAATATTATTCTCATTTAATTTAAAAGTGTCAAAATGCAGATAAACATCTGCCAGAACTGGTAAATTATATCGAAATAGGCAGGTACATCTACAAAACAACCATAAGAGAAATTTCAAAATAACCCTTTTCTATCATCATTCATCGTAGCCGCAGAATATAATGACATATTCGATAATGGCAAAATCTACCTGTTTGCACACGACCAACACACTTTAGATTGGTAGAGGTATTTTGGAGCGAAAATTGGTTCTATTTACCCATTGTATCTTTTTGAAAAGATACTTATTGTAAGTTTAGTAAAAAAATTATTTAAAAGTCTATAGCAGCAGCAGCTTAGGAATTTTAATTTAGGTCAACCACGTCCGACACAATATATTACCGACTACATAATTAAATATCAAACGTCACTAAAATTTATAAAAATGTATAGCAGTAATAAATGTAATAAAATAATCTTCTACTGAATGTTATCTTACAAAACAAAATTTCGAGTAAATGTTTTTTAAATGCATTAATTTTTTCAAATCCTGAAAAACTAATAAATATTTTTAAAAAATTTAAACGCAGAATGAAAGATTACATTATTACCGAGGGTCGAACGGCCCTAAAAACTAAAATGTTTATTTTAATAAGTTACAGGGGAGAAAAAAATTAGGTCTTATTTTTAATTTCAAATATCTTATCCAAAAGAAACTTTTTGTTTATTCTAAGAGACTTTCGGCCCACGGTAATAATGTAATCTTTCGTTCTGCGTTTATATATTTTAAAAATATTTATTAGTTTTTTTAGGATTCGAAAAAAATGAATGCAATTAAAAAGCATTGGCCCGAAATATTGCGTCTTTAAAATAGAATTGCATTAAAATGAATAACAAAATACGACAAAACCGCGATTGCAAAAATTTCTCATCTCTCGTAAATAATTTCGCCTAAAATATGTATTTTTCATTTTCTCTTAATTGACACGTTTGATTATGTTTTTCTCAACTAATGTTTCATTTATGTAGAATCTCTTCCTATTTTTCCATCTTTTCTATCCATCTCTTCATATGTTAAGAATATTTTCTGTCGCGTTACAAAAAGAAGAAGAAGAAGACCAAGACAATGCACGAAGTGCCACAAATAGATAAAAACGCTGGTAGAAATGCACTGATTTAGCTTTGAATTGCTTCCATACCCTTCGTGTAGTACAGATCTGACCCCGAGCGATTACCACCTTTTTCGGATCTAAAAAGAAAGCGAGCAGACGCGGATCTAGAAATTCATAATAGTGGGGCCAGACTTAGCTTAGATTCAAATATTATATTTTTCAGATTTAGCCATACGACTCACACTTACTCTAATGATAAAATACACTATATTATAATCCCAGATACCTACGGTATCAAAAGGATTGATAGACAATTCACGACTATTAATCTCACTGGTCGTTCTTTACCATAAAGATGAACCTTTTTACCATCAATGGGTAGGTAGGCATAAATTATCTAGTAAAATACAAATTTTTATATCTTTATTGTATCGCAAATTTGAAACGTGACTTTTCATGAGGTAAGGTTTATACCCAGTGTAATGTATTTACATTTTAAAATATCATTTTTGTTATTCTTTGAATTGAGAAAAATATTTCCGTTGTTTATGGTTCCACCGGTACCCAAGGAAATGCGCCTGCAGATTATTTTTCAGAGAAGGGTGTTTTATTAGATTTTATGGCTTCTTTCAATTCTTTAGAAGCGTTGGAAGATTGTCGTGTAATTTAGTGTTGTACTGATGGCATAGAGTTAACAGAAAAAAATAATAAATAATAAAAAAATACTTATAGGCTAAATACAATAGGGGGTCCATGGACCCGTTGACCCCCCCCCCCGTATACGCGCCTGCTAGCGAGAGATATTGATCCGATGAGGAAGTAATCGCCGAAACTGAAGAATATTTTGAAGGCAAAGTTAAGTTATTTTACAAGGGTGGAATCGAAAAATTAGAAAAGCGTTGGAATGATTGTATCGCTGCTAAAGGATATTATTTTTATGAATAAAGAATATTTTTTACTAAAAAATGTTGTACTAGTTAAGCTCTAGGCTTATTTTATGCTGCTCCATGATCTTTATTTTATATATTAATTAAACATTTCAATTTTTTAATCAAAAATTGATATTGGTTAACTTTTAGTACACCCTATATAAAATCGTTTCCAAATTTCTGTACTATTCACTTTATTATCGAGGTCAACCGCTCGCATAACGTTTTTCCGTTATACCCTCTACTTTATCCCGGTGTTTATGTGCCACCCTTCTACCACGTGCAAGTCATGACATCGACATCTCAGTGGGTTGGTTTTTTAAATCGCGTCGTCCTCTACAAGCGTCCTCGTCGTATGCCAGGTGCGTGCGATCAGTGTGGGAACTCTGCTGAAACTCAGTTTCCCAGGGTCTCAGTTTAAAGAGCCACCTGCCATCTTGCTCCTCCGTCATCAAGAGTGCCACAAGGATGGCAGTGGTGCATGGCGCGAATACTGATCGGCCAGCACCAGCCCTCTCGTCTCCCTATTAACCATATTATAATGTTTTTATTATATTGAGCGTGTCATATGCCTTGATCCTTTTTTGTAGGCGAATAAAAAAATAATAAAAAACGTGTTTCACGACTTTATTAAAATTTTATTCTGGTTTTTTATTATGTCGTTGATTTGATCAATAAATTATTTTTTTAAAAGTCTCTTGGTTATATTTAATGCTAATCTCTTATAGTCCACAGTACATCGTCCTTTTTGAAAGATGATTACAAAAGTCTTAAAAATGGTCGTAACTGCTTCGTTTGAGCGAGTCTACTACTTTCTGAAAAATTTTAGAGTGCAGGTTGGACGCGTTTCCGCGTCATGAACATATTATTATTTACGTTGTCGGAGTAACGAAACGCGGCTGTAAAGGACACCGCACACATCTTATGGAAAATATAATCTCACTCAAATTCAATAAAATTTATACGAATAGATTCGTTTTAAATTAACGGTCAATTCTTATCATTGCGCCAACTCTTAATTATGATTAATTACGGCGCAAATTGCAATTAAAGGTTATCGAAATCACATTTTTGGAGTCAATAAAAGTGTCAGTTACAATCACTATTGCTCTGGGTGCAATTCAAAAAAACCTCCGCTAAGCGGATTAGTGAAACTATTATAATAAGATGCTTAATAGCCCGAGAAGACTTATAAAGTACCTACGGATAATTTGGGTATTTTAAAATATTTTTTCTCTCGTTAACTTATGTACGTACCCATTTGATTTCAGATTTATTTATATCAATTTCTGCTCTTATTATTGAAAATTCGGAGTTGGCGCAATGATAAGAATTGACCGTTAATTTAAAACGAATCTATTCATATAAATTTTATTGAATTTGAGTGACATTATATTTTCCATAAGATGTGTGCGGTGTTCTTTTGTCGGACAAGAGATTGAAAATCTTTATTAATTTAATATAAGTACTTTAACCCTTAACTACAGAGATCCGGTATTTTTTACCGGCGGGCATTCCCAAAATGTGGATTTCGTGGTAACCTCACCACTTACAAGTTCATGTGTCTCTGTACCTCTCGGGCAGTTTGTATAACAATGCTAGTCAAAGCGTGTAGTGTGTATTGTCAATATTTTCTTTTCTAGCACCAAAAATCTTAACCGGTAAAAGTTACCGGACATCTGTTTTAAGTAAGTATTTTTATATGAGTACTATAGGTATTTGTAAATCTGGAATGTTTATATTATTTTTTTGTGTTTTTATGAAAAAAGTAAAGAAATGAACTGTGGAAATCATTCTGGACCTTCAATGAAGGTTAATTTTGAAGATAAAAATTTTGGGGCCACTTTGCAAAAATGAAATTGCCATTTAATTCTGTGATAACTTTACCCCTTGTAGATTTTTTCTCATGGATGTAAAAATTTTCGTAAATGCTATTTTATGTTTCCTTTGTCATTCTATGTTACGTTTATTTGTTAAAAAAAAGTCTAAATTTTGTCTATAGCATTTATGGCCGTTTGTTTCGATAGACCAAAAATATCACCAAAATTGTCGTTTAACCCTCGTAAGGCGGTGCGGGGTGCACGTGCACCCCAGACCTCGTTTTTCTTACCTATCTAATAAATTTTTTTGATTTTTGTCCATTTTTTTATTCGCATTAAATTCAATTCTAAACACATTACACCCATTGCAGCTTCTAAAACGCTTTACGTTTTCGTGATTTTTTGGAAAATTGACTGTATTGTGCAAATGATGGAAATTTCATATCCTGAATTGGACGTTTCTGGTGTTCCCCTTGGAGCTAACAGAGCTACGGGACAAGGTCGGTGTTACTTATGTCAGAGAAAAAAGACCGAAACTCCTGACATAACTGTCTTATGTGTAAAAACTTTGTGTTGCTCACTCTGTGAAAAATTTCATGTATTTATCTTGCAACAATAATAATTTTTTTTAAGAAATGGGTACTTTGTAAAATTATGTTTCATACTATAATAAACAAGTCCTAATTATCTTTCAAATTAATTTCCCCGACGCACAGTGGTTCCAAATGCTGAAAACGTGGTCATGAGGCGAAAAAAGGAGTCCCTATTTAGGGATTTTCATGTTTACAGTTATTTTCTCATACTATCGTAGAGCCCTAATACGCAGGTATGAGGATCAGACTGGATGTATTCTGGTTCACAACTCAGGAACAAGTGGACCATGTCCGGGGTTATTTTGGCCGGCAGAGAAAGTGAAAAAGAACTCGTATATTGAAAACGCTGTAAAACGTTTTGTAGTTTATCAATTTTATCGCTGTAAAGCACATTCTTCTTTTTTAAGTATGTAGTAATGTAAGATGTAACTTAAATCAACATTTATTAACAATAAATTCCTTAAATTTGTTAATGCATAAATAGTGAAAATATACTTGAAATAATTAAAAATTTGTAAAGATGCATTCCAAAAGTAGAAAATTCTGCATAATTCTGCGACTAATGTTTATTAATCTTAAAATATATAGTAAGAAGATACAGAATCACTTTGGTTTAGCTGCCTCTAACTGCCTATGCATTGCTGGCAGTTGTTTGAATACAAAAGTGGGAAATGACGCATATTACATGATTCTGGCGATTGTTGAGTATGTATGGGCAATTGTACATAAATAATAGCTTCTGAATATTGTACTTCATAAAGAAAATGTATTGGTAATCAGCAGTTTCAAAAGTCCGTTATAGTATAACATTTTAAACAAAAATGCGGCTAAAATAAAATTTTCGAACTTCTTTCGTCCATATTGGATCCGCCATTTTGTTTTAAAAAAAAGTAATGTTAGATTTGTAATCAGCTACCTTACCCTACAAAATTTGACAAAAAATTTTCCTTTTTGATTGATATTTTCAATTTCTTTCCGCCATGTTGGATCCGCCATTTTGTTTTTCAGAAAAAATAATGCCAGATTCGTAATCAGCGATGCCAAAAACCCTTCAGCACGAAAGTAATTCCAATATGTATAAACAATATACGCTTTTAAAGGTCCATGACCACGTTTTCGGCATTTGGAACCACTGTGCGACGTTCACATATAAAAAAATGGATATACAGATAGGGTGCAAATGCACCCCGCACCGTTGTTTACGTAAGAATCTAAACACCGCTTTACGAGGGTTAAAAGATTATTCGTATATAATATCACAAGAGAGAAAATTTTGCCGGCAATATTTTCGACTGGTATGAAAGTTTGTTGCCTGGCAATTTTCGCGAATTAAATTTTGACTTAAATCACGAGACGTCAGTCGAGCGATTTTGTCAAAATTTCATAAGCGAAAATTACCAAAAGGCAACGAACTTGAATGAAACCAGGAGAAAATTTTGCCGGAAATAATTTTCTCTCGAATGATATTCGACAAGACTATTTCACGAGACAATTAATGCACCATATCAACGAAATATAATCTTTATTTCTTTATTTATTTATTTATCTTTATTTATTATCTGTCATAATTTTGTCGCTGAGATTTCACGTCGTTAAGGAGTTTTGTCAGTTAAAAACAGTCTAGTGAAATAGTCTTTAAAAATCGTGTACTATATATTATATTATTAAAATCACTCAGTTTACCATTTTCCCATATCTGTAGACTCCAGAAAAACACATAATGCATATTTTTTTGTTTTTTATTATTCACTTTATATTTTGACTCTATTTTATAATGACCGGTAAAAAATACCGGGGATCTGTAGTTACGTGGTAATATTGGGATGTCTGTAGTTAAGGGTTAAATTGAAAAATAAGAGTTTTGAAATAAAATAGTAATTCCAAAATAATTCTAATATGGCAAGAGAAAAAAAAGGTGATTCTTCTTCTTATTTTTGTTTTTATGGCTGCCTTGCCGTGGTGATATGCCAGATCATTTGTGACTCAGTGAGTCCATGTATAAACCAATCTTTCCTGTATTAACAATCTATGTAAATTCTCAATATAAATATGTCTCAGATATTGTAATTTCCCTATTTTTTTACTGTCCAATATTTCACATTCTTTATAATACTTCTCGTATAACATCCCTGTCTGTTTTCTATTGCATCCAAGATCCAAGCTAACACCAATGTCACCAATAGTCATTCTGTAACACCTGTATAGTGTTTCTATATTTATTAATACTAAATACACAATTAATATTCAGTGTGTACTAAGTAGAGCCCTTATAATTATTATAATATGTCGTGCTGCAATAATTAGGAGTCGAAACAATTTCAAAGTAATAATTGACTATTAGTCGAGAGAAAAATAACGAATATTAAAAATAAATCATTTCAAAATGAATGGTTTTGTCAAATTGCCTTCAGTTAAAATTAGTATTTATAATAAAACCAAATACCTATGTATGTTAACTGATCTGTCTAAAGATGCGGCAATGCGGGTAACAATTACTATAAAAGCAGAGATGGACTCAACCAGTTACTTTGAATAGGTACTAGAAATATCGTGAAATTACCAATATCATACAGTAATGAAATGTGGATAGTGGATAGGTCAAACTGTGCTGAGAAAGAAAACTAAACCAAGTTTCTAACTTCCTTCTTTCACCTGGTTTTTGGCCTACTTTTCTTCTTCTTTTCCACTTTTTCTTTCACTTGGTTTTTGGCCTACTTTTCTTCTTCTACTTTTTGGCATCCATTGGATATGTCCCAACCACATCAGTATTTGTAATTTTATGATCCCTACGATATGCGGTTCTATACAGGGTGTTTCATTGGGAAAGTAACATACGTTAACTGTAGAAAGAGGACACTTAGGCGGTCTCAAAAATACCATACTTAATGGGACTTACTCCAATAATAACAGAGATACTGGGTGTTTTATCTATTTTGCCATTTTCTTATTTGGTTCATAACTTTTTAACCACACCGTATATTTATTTTATATTTGGCACGCAAATATCCTTTCAGGTGTACAGTACAATAAATTAATTTATTTACGAATGTAAAAAATCCAGGTCTGGATTAAAAAATATTGTAAAAATGTTCCGACCCAAAAAAACACCCTGTATATTAATTTTTTTAAAATGGATTTTGCATTTGAAAAGAGGATGAAAAACTAAATTTAGTGATGTACTTTGAATTTTCGGCAAAATGATTTTTCTGATAAAATTTTGAATTTGAATTCTGAAATTATGTCAATTGCGAGAGCTCTAATTAATACCATTATTTAATCTAAATTGGTAAAATGTTAAAACATTTCAGTGTTTTTTTATTATCTGTGACAAATAGTTTATGGCGAATATTCATCTTTAAATAATGAATAAATAATAAAGAGTCACTGTATTCTCCGATTATAGTGACAAGTTGTTGAAGATCTGCTATGTTGTCACAAATTAAGACAGCATCATCAGCATATCGTATGTTGTTGATCAATACTCCATTCACTTTGATTCCCATCTCTGCATCTTCCAAAGACTCTTGAAATATGGCTTCCGAATAAATGTTAAATAAAAGAGGGGAAAGCACACATCCCTGCCGAACACCCCTTCTTATATGTATGGGTTTGGATATAGAATTGTCTATTTTTAATTGTATTGCCTCATACCAGTATAAGTTTTCAATGCATCTTATGTCTTTTTGGTCTATATCAAGCTTCTTGAGGATCTGCATTAACTTGTGATGTTGGACACGATCAAACGCTTTCTCGTAATCTAAAAAGCACAGGAATACGTCCTTCCTCTAATCGTAACAATTTTGGACCAACACGTGTTGCTACTACTTAATTAAAAAATACAGATATAATATTGTGACTTGTGACAATTTGAGACAAACAACTCCCCACTCTTCAACCTATTCAGTAAAAGACTTAAGGGCACCCGAAGTCCCATTTAACGACAATGTTAACATTATGTCACATATGTAACCAAAGCACATAGAGACCTTATTTTTTGTTTATTTTGAAACTAGATGCATTGTTTCGTCCCGCGTAGATTTCTGTAAAGTTATACTGAAAGAAACATTTTTGTTTTATTTTTTTTAAATACTCTTACAAATAAAACCAAAAAGTTTGGATTTTATTTTTTTATTTTACTTGTTTTTGAACATTTTTCAATAAAACTTTACGCGGGACTTGATATTATCTATCTACAACTACTGTAAAAATTTGGTCCTTCTATCATCATCTTAGGCAAGGATCCAGAGATATTTGACATCAAAAGTTAAAAACCGAGTATTCCGGAAATCGCAAAAACATAAACACTCTAATAGGCTGTAAAGCTACCGGTACACGGTAAGTTGAGTGCAGACGTTCAA
Source organism: Diabrotica virgifera virgifera (assembly GCF_917563875.1). Taxonomy (NCBI): domain Eukaryota; kingdom Metazoa; phylum Arthropoda; class Insecta; order Coleoptera; family Chrysomelidae; genus Diabrotica; species Diabrotica virgifera. The sequence continues at coordinate 2,959,483 of NC_065444.1, read as the reverse complement.
AAAACAAATAATTTTGTAACCATGGATATTTTCTGCTATAATGTGTTATATATCGTTAGAAAGAGATTATAACCGAAAAACTCAATTTTCGGACTTTGGGTACCCTTAAAGGTCGCCTCATATTATAATGCACGTCGCGTTTTCGTCATGTAGCGTTTCGTTTGCGAAAAATATAATTTAATGGTTTTTAAATTGAACCATTCATATTGTGCGTATAAGACACGTAACGTAGCGTATAAGACACGTTACGTCTGCGTTCGGTTCATTCGAAAACAATATTTTTCGGATGTTGACAGATACGGGTCGTTTTCCCCTTGTTGTTTATGTAGGTATTTCTTTGAATTTGATACCGAGTATTTAGACCGGTCAGTATCGTCGCCCTCGCTAGCGAAATTATTCCGATTCGATTTTTTGCACAAATTTACTCAAAGAGAGGTTCTTATAACATATCCACAGGGTGCCAGGCGGTGTCGTGGTCGAAAAATTGTTTAAATAATCTTTTTTAAACAAATTCACAAAAATATTTTTTCATTCGAGCAATATTTTTTTTAGATAATTTGGGTAATTCTGAGCAAAAAAGGCTTCTTGTCATTTTTCTCTAAAATTGCGAAAAATCAAGGCTTAATAACTCGATTAAAAATTATTATTATGAATTTCAATAAGTGACCAAATCAAGTTTCAAACAACTTCTTCAAGGTCCTGAAGAGATTTTTGTCATTATTTTATTACAAAGCTGTTATTTTTAACTATTAACAATTACCGCTATAGTCCAACTGTATCGTCGCCCCCGTTAGCGAAATTAGATTTTTTTGCACAAACTTACTCAAAAAGAGGTCCTTATAACACATCAACAGGGTTCCGGGCGGTGCCGTGGTCTAAAAATTGTTTAAACAATTTTTGTTAAACAAATTCACAAAAATAATTTTTTATTAATAATTTAATTAAACCCAAATTAATAATAATTTGAGTTATTCTGGGCAAAAAAGGTCTCTTGTGATTTTTCTCTAAAATTGATTGTTGTCGAGTTATATGGCCATTTCCGCATTTTTGCAAGATATGTTTGTTGCTAAGAATAACCCAAATTATCTAAAAAAAATCGTTCGTAATGAAAAAATTATTTTTGTGAATTTGTTTAATAAGAATTGTTAAACAATTTTTTGACAACGGCACCGCCCGGCACCCTGTGGATGTGTTTGTTATAAGGACTCTTTTTGAGTAAGTTTGTGCAAAAACATCTAATCGAAATAGTTTCACTAACGGGGGCGACGATACAGTTGGACTATAGCGCTAATTGTTAATAACTAAAAATAACAGCTTTGTAGTAAAATAATGACAAAAATCTCTTTGGGACCTTGAAGAAGGGGTTTGAAACTTGATTTGGTCACTCATTGAAATTCATAATAATACTTTTAATCGAGTTATTAAGCCTTGAAAATGGCCTTTTCGCATTTTTCAAATTTTTAATCGCATGTAACTCGACAACAATCAATTTTAGAGAAAAATGACAAGAGACCTTTTTTGCCCAGAATGACCCAAATTATCTAAAAAAAAATTGCTCGAAATGAAAAAAATATTTTTGTGAATTTGTTTAAAAAAAATGTTTAAACAATTTTTAGACCACGGTACCGCCCGGCACCCTGTGGATATGTTATAAGGACTTCTTTTTGAGTAAGTTTGTTTAAAAATATCGAATCGGAATAATTTCGCTAGCCGGGGCGACGATACTGCGCGGTCTAATTTAAAAAGTAGTTTTCGAGGCAATTTGTCATGTAAACATGTGTTGTGACAATAAACACATCTGCACCACACCAAACTGAAACCAACGTAAACGTTCTATGTATGATAATGTGAATGGGCAGTCCGATTGACCGTCTGCAAACGCTACGTGCCGAAAACGCGACGTGCATTATAATACGACGCGACCTTAACAGTGCAGCTACATAGTACCTAAAATACATCACTTGAGAAAGGCACTCTGTCAGTGGCGTACTGAGCATGGTTCTGCGGGTTCCGCGGAACCAGGGCCGGGCCACGCAGGGGCCCGCTCTGCTTGTACCTAAGTATTTAACTTACTTATAAATGTATCTTATGCAATTTGAGAATCTATTTTGTTGACATTTTCATTCCAATGTTTATTTTTTAAAAGCTGTTTTAGTTTTCCGATATTAAGGTTTTTAATAATGACTGGAGATTTAGATGCAGAAAATTTTTGAGTTTCATTATTTATAAAAACGGCTGTAGTAAATTGATCAGTAATGTCAGTATGAAAAACGATAGGATTAAAATTAACTGTTTTCATAGTCCTTGTTTTTAAAAAAAGTTTCTAACATCAAAAGTAATTAAGTTACGATCAAAATAATGTTGGTAGATATCTTTTTTTGGTTGGTAAACAAAAATCGTGAAAATCACCCTCCAATTATCATTCGAAATGAAATTAATCGTTACGGCTTCACAAATTACTTTACTTATGTATTGTTTATAAGATATGTAAGGTTCGTTGGTTCAGTGCTTATTTTTGAAAAGGCTGTAGTTAAATGGGCTTAAACGAGTCACTAATTCGAAGTATATTCAAATTTTCAACAGCCATATCTTATATAAACAATTTTTGTATTCAGGAAAACAAAAAGTCCAAAATATAGTACAAAAAGTAAAACCTATATTTTTTTACTAGTTGAGGTTTTTGGTATCACCAAAATCATCATTTTTTACACTTTTTTATAGGCTATATATTTACTACAAATATTTTTTTCGATAAAATACTTATTAGTTATTTGCGAAAAACCGTCTCAGAAACGTCTGCGTGTTTCTTTTTTGTTGAAAATGAACATATTCACTCACAAATAACTCGAAAAGTTGTTCTGAAGCTATTTTCTTGTGGCATTTTTACAATTTTAACTATTTATAATGGGAAATAAGCCACAATATCATTAAAAAATGATTTTTAAAAAATATTAAAAAAAATTCCCAGGAACGCAACTCATAAATATTGGCAATATCATTTTAAAGTCTTCTACTTTAAAATGTATAATATGTATCTGAATTGCCGATATAAATGAGTCAAATTAAATAAATTATTAGAAGAATTTTTTTACTAAGCAACAACATTTTTGTTTATGTTAATAGTATTTTGTATTTTGACAACGGCACCCGATTTGGGCGTCGAAACGTTAATAAAAATCATTTTTTAATAATATTGTGGCTTATTTCCCATTATAAATAGTTAAAACTCGAAAAGTATTGACTTGTGAAAAAACTCTATAGAACTAGAGTTGCTTATAATTAGTCAGTTTATCCAATTCCGGACTTTCTTGAACGTATGTTTTTCACTCACATCGGGCACTCACCCCAAGGGCAAAAACACACATCAGCACAATAGGGATCACTTGATATGATATACATATTATGATTCATATTTAATGTTTATTAAAAACTTTCACTAAACGCTAAGAAAACCAAATGTATGATGATCTCTAAGAATGAACAGCAATTTGGACGAATCAGTGTGAATGGTCAACAAATAGAAAGAGTAAAAACATACACCTACCTTGGTACGAACGTCAATGAAAATTGGGACCATTCTATAGAAATCAAATGTAGGATAGAGAAAGCAAGATCTGCATTTCAAAAAATGGCAAAGTTGTTCAAATGTCATGATTTGTCGATACCCATAAAAGTCAGATTACTACGATGTTATATATTTCCTATACTGTTATACGGAGTTGAGTCGTGGACTCTCACAGACGCCACCTGCAAGAAAATTGAGGCTTTTGAGATGTGGCTTTATCGTCGAATCCTGAAGATATCTTATACCGACCTCATTACTAATGAGGGTGTTTTGCTGAGAATGAAAAAAGAAAAAGAGCTGTTAATCAAAATAAAAACAGCCAAAATCGAATACCTCGGTCACATCATGAGGAACAGTGAGAGATATGGACTGCTGCAACTGGTCTTGCAGGGAAAAGTAGAGGGAAAGCGAGGACCAGGAAGGCGAAGGATTTCCTGGCTGAAAAATCTACGAACGTGGTTCAACACAACCACTACAAATCTTTTCAGAGCAGCAGTGTGCAAAGTGCAGATTGCCATGATGGTCACCAACATCCGAAACGGATAGGCACTACAAGAAGAAGAAGAAAAACTTTTGATATACAATGTGTGTTTTTACTGGGCGGGCGGGCCCGCATCCAAACTGGAACCAGGGCCCGCTGATCTATCAGTACGTTACTGCACTCTGTCGAAACAGCTGTAGTGACATTAACGTTTGTAACTTCATGTATGACTTCTTCGCCCTCTACATGTAGCTTATAATCTTCCCTTCCCACCTTTGCAAAATCCACCCATTATTATTAAGATGTCATTTCTGGGGGTATTTCCACAGGTTTCTTCTAGGATATTAAATTGGTACCTACCTTACAGCCAGAAGATAAAAAATAGACAGCAAAAATTGCTCAATTTATTATATTTGCTTATATGTAGTGAAATAAGTAAAATAAAAATCTGACGACAGCAATTATAGATATTATTAAAATAATTGCGAGCCTTTAGTACTAACGGGTAGGTCAGAAAATTGCCTAAGTTGTTTAAATTCTTTAGTTGTACAAATATAATAATGGATAATTGTATATGGTGGCTTGTAAAATAATTGTATTATTATATTCCACTTGAATTAATAAAGATGGAATTGTTACTTGTGAGAATAACGGTTAATACCATTTTTGGTCAAAGAGATTCGTTTGCTTCCATTGATATGGGTCTTGTACTACACAGTCTATTCTGATTTTTGAAGTTATACTTCTTTACCGGCGATAGAGGGTGAATTTTTATATGTTAAAAGCTATCAGCCGGGCGCATGCGCATTATAACTTTGTTCTGATTGGATGTTCAAATGACATGTCAAAAATTATCCAATATGACAGCTGTAGGACAGCTGTGGTTTGGAGGTAAAGGTAAATGTAAACAAATGTATAATATATTAGTTTTATTGTTGTGAGGACAGAAACAAAAAAGTTTATAATATTGTAGTGACTTAAATAGTTTTTAAAAGCAACAGGTACGTAATAATTGTTAATGTATCATGGGTATAAACCTACCTATTTGATCTGCCAAAATACATAGTATACTTTTATTTATATAATTTGATTACCATCAAAATTTCTATCAATATTCACCTAATATATTGTTTTCTTACTCTATGTTTTGTTGTATTTTTTCAATTCTAAATCATTTCAATTCAAAATTAAAATAATTTGATCAATTTTCAAAATATCAAAATATCACAAGTTTAATCCGTTTAGTTAGTCGATCTTCGTAAATAATGACACATAATGTCCGTGGCTAAGCGTTGAAGGCGAATGAATTCCAATACCAACCGCGCTTATCAGCGCTGGTTCGAGTCCCAATAGAAACTTTCTTTTTTGTTTTTTTTTTAATACATTTTATGATTGTAAGTTTATTTATTATATAATTTTATTTTCAGAAAATTTTCGACAATTAATGTTCAGAAATCATTTGTGGCTTGTTTAATGTGTTTGTGTGTGTTTTATTCTTTTATTATTTTAATTTTTGGCACTGTTCTAATAAAAATGTTTGAGAAGTAGTAAGTATAAATTAGTTTAATATTTAAACAAAATATAAATAAAAAGTATATTAATTTCGTTTAAATCATATAATAGAAGTATAACTTCTTACGTGCGTACAAAGTACACACACATTCTTTTTTTACTATTTGAGTATACGCCAGTCAATGGGAGCAAAAATAGGATATTACCTCCGAATTCTATCCTACTACATGGATTTTAATGAAATTTTGGGAATAGCCTCTACTTATCTCCTAATTCAAAGTCTACCCTATGCCGATGTGTGCTTTTATCGTGGGGGTGGTTCCCACCCCTTCTCGGAGGTAGAAAATTTCTTGGTTAAAATAACCACGAAAGTGGCTAGAGAACTTAATTGTAGGCAAAAACTGTTCTATAATTTTTTTTGAAAACTCAATATTCCCAATATTGATTCCCAAAACCCAATAAAGTCAATGGAATAATAACCGAACCCATAGAAGCAAACACAGGAATCAGGCAAGGAGATTCAATAAGCCCTCTACTGTTTAACATAATGTTGGATGCAATTATAAAACAAGTGAAGAAAAAAAGAAGGTACAAAATGAGCGATAGAGAGATAAAAATACTCTGTTACGCTGATGACACCGTGTTAGTAGCAGAGTGCGAAGACGACCTACAAAGATTACTGCACGAATTAACGCAACAATAACGCAAAGAAATGAAGATGAAAATATCAGCCCAAAAAACAAAAAGCTTATTAATATCCAAAGAACCAATAAGATACAAATTGGAGCTAGACAATCAAATTATACAACAAGTAATGACTTTCAAATACCTGGGAATTAATCTATTAGCCGACAACAATATCGAAGAAGAGGTAAAAGACCAAATAATTAAAGCCAGTAGAACGGCCGGATGCCTAAACGACACAATTTGAAAAAACAAACACCAAAAAGTGGAAACAAAGGTCCCAATATATAACTCAGTGTTATTAGACCAGTTATGACTTGCACGACCGAAACAAGACCAAACCAAATACAAGAAAAACACAAAGACATCTGGAGACCAACGAAATGAAGATCTTAAGAAGGATTGCTGGAAAAGGACTACAGGATAGGGCGTAACAGAGGCCCCCGCAGCATGAAGCTTGCGGGGGCCCCAATATATCAGGGGCCCCATCTTGTCGTCTAATAAATGTAAAATGTGGTATTATTATATTATTTTACGCACATATGAAAAATGTAAGTTGCCATAAAAAGTGCATGAATACACTAGTAGCCCAGTAAATGGCCGTTTTGGAGTGTAATTATCAGCGTCAAGACGGATTTGCTCGACAATTTGGATTTAGGTTCTACTTAAACTTCAACTTTAAAGTTGGACTTGTGTCGTTGGTTGTTTTTACTTGGGGGCGAAAGGGATGACTCTCGGGGGTGAAAAACATACGTTTAAAATAAGTTCGGAAATGGAGAAATTTACTAATTCTAATAAATTTTTGTTCTATAGAGTTTATATAAGTCAATACTTTTCAAGTTATTTAAGAGTGAAAATGTTTATTTTTCAAGAAATAAAACACGTTTTCAAGCAGTTTTTAGCAAAAATGTAGCTTATAAAAAAACAAAAAAAAATGGTGTATTCAAGAAGTAGGTACATCGACACAATAAAAGCAAAGTTGTAGCTCATGAAAAATTGTTCTTATTCGTCCAATTCCAAATCGAATATTTCAACGTGAAATAACCAAAAACTGAAGCACTTTTTGGGAAATCCTCATTAAAACTTTTTTAAATGTTTAATAAAGAGCTTTATTCTTATTTTTTTATAAAAGTTTATAGCATCAAAACTAGGCGAGTTACGTTCAAAATAAAGTTGGCCCCCTTTTTTGGTAAAAAAAATATTCGTGAAAATCTCCTCCTATTTGGCACCCCAAATAAAATTAATCGTTAGCGCTTTACCCTTTACTTTATATATGTATTCTTTATATGATCTGTAACTTTGGTCAAAGTTCTTATTTTTGAAAAAAATTGGTTTTATAGTAAAAAATTCTTTATTTTGGAAAAATGCCATTTTTCAACATAACTTGTAAAGTATTAGTGATACGAAAAAACTCAAACAGTAAAGAAATGTAGGTTTTGCTTTTGTAAATATTTTGTTTTATTTTGTTTTTCTGTAAGACAAAAATTGGTCAAAGATGTGGCTGTTTAAAATTGGCATACACTCGTGATTACTGACTCGTCCAAGCATTTTGAACCGGTGAAACTTACTAATCATATAAAAAAAAGTTAGGTATAGTCGGTTTGCTAAACTCAGACACAATTGGCTAGTGATTTTAGTCTGTATTTTTTTTGTTTTTTGCCAAAATTGGCAAAATTAATAACTATTTAGTAATTATTAAGTATTTAGTAATTATTTTTTGTCAATTTTACTAAATTGGCAAAATTATTTACTAAAATCGCTAGCCAGTTGTGTCTGAGTTTAGCGAACCGACTATAATTTGTAAAGCGGTAATGATTAGTTTCATTTAGGGTGCTATAGAGAGATTTTCACAATTTTTTTCAACCAAAAAAGGTTTTAGCTGTATTTTGAGCACAGCTCGGTTAGTTTTGATGCTAGAAACTTTTATAAAAAATGAAGTTTTTTTAAACACTATAAAAAAGTTTTAATAAGCTTTCCCCGAGAAATGCTTCTATTTTTGGGTGTTTCATGTTAAATATTCGATTTGGAATTTGACCAATAAGAGTAATTATTTTTTATAAGCTACAACTTTGCTTTTACTGGGTCTAGAGACTTCATTTTTTCATTTTTTTATAAGCTACATTTTTGCTGAGAAGAATTTTTGCGATCAAATACATACTTACTTTTTGAGTTATTTGCGAAAAACCGCCTGAAAACGTTTTTATTTTTACAATAAACATTTTTACTCCTAAACTCGAAAAGTATTGACCACTTCGGTGGTGACACTGAAAATTATACGGTATTGCCGTATTTCATGTACATTTTCTGGGCTAAATTAGTTTTTGTTACACTAGTCGCATGTAGTAATTTTTTAAAGGGGGGCCCATTTCCAATTCTGCGGGAGGGCCCCGACGGAGTTTGTTACGCCACTGGGATAGGGTAAGAAATGAGGAAATCAGACGCATATGTGGAGTAGACAATATAAATACCTGGGTAAAGAACAGAAAAGAAGAGTGGAATCAACACATAAGCAGGATGTCTGTATCAAGGATAATAAGAATAGCCAGGGACAAGTCACCGTTAGGCAGAAGAAGTATAGGGCGCCCAAGGAAAAGATGGAATGACGCCCAATTTAGGGACAGAATGAAAGCATCGTTGAAGGAAAACAGAGAGTACTGCCTATATAAAAGAAAAAGAAGAAGAAGAAGATTTTTCGCCATTATTTTAATTTTACATTATGTTTACTATTGTTGGCAATTAGTTCTTACGTCTATAATTAATTCAGTAACAACTATTATATCTTTTATATTCAAACAGACTGAAGCAAAAAATTGAAACATGCGAAATACATCGCAATTTTTTAAAGGGCCGAATTTCTTTCTTGCGTACATCATTAAATTCGTTCGAATCGTATAAGAAATGTGCTGCAAAAGATGACTTCGTTTTAAAATTGAAATGGCATGAATGGTACATTTATTCATTTGGATGGTTGTTGATTGTCAACTTGTTATGTTGGATGAGAACGAATGAACGAAAGGCTTTCATTGATTTCTGCTGAACAGCCTGCAGATAATTCAATAATGCATTAGCTGAGGTGTTCTTTTGCTGAGAAGGGTGAATAAAACAGACTTGTTTTCGTTGAATAATGCGTCAATGCGTCTTTTATGGTCTGGAAGATTCAATAAAGGTGAATGTACCAGCAAAATCAACATAGGCGAGACGACAAAAAATATTTTTGTTTATTTAAGTGAATAATGTGTGAGGAATATTTTTACTTTTCGACCACTTTTGTAGGGTGAGAGATCCCCAGATTATTATTAAATTTAGTATATTATTTTCCTTTAAAAATATGACCTAGAGCTATTTTTTAACCCTCTAGGTGCCTCAGGCCCTGAGGTATGCCCCTCGAAAGGGTTAAAAATAGCCCTTTTTACCTTATAAGAACTACCACATATCTGAGCTTAGTGGACCGATGTTGATATATCAGTCTCATTTTTCTTGCTATAATGTAAACTTTTTAATGATATAATTTGCAAAATCGCAAGAAGTTTTATTTTATAGGTAAAGAAGAACGAAAAGCAAAGTTGGAAAATTTTATGATTTTCAACTATCTGCCAAAATCTACTAACGGAGAAAAAAAAATCCGACAAATCAAAGGGTCTTTAAATACCTTTTAAACTAAAAAACATAAAAATCGCATTATTTTGTCAATTATAAATTAATAGTACTTTTGCCTGACAATCTCACATTAACTAGAAATTTAGATGAAGATAGTTCTGTACGTATAAAATAATCTCTACTTATTGGATTTCTTGGCCAGTCTTTTTTTTGGAACTATTTTTTTGGCACCTAAATATTGATTTTTTTTTTTGCTTACAAGTAAGCCAATGTAATTGATAGTGACGACTCGGTCACATCTGATCTAAAAAGTCAGTTAGGTCTGCCAAGGAATCCTACCTCCTATGTTCACAATATATGGCGCGCTAAGCGAGTACGTTATTAAACAAAGCATTAAACTTTTTAAATCCATGGTTGAAGGGTTAAACTTTTTATGCATCTTCTTCTTCTTTGAGTGCCTCTCCTATCGGAGATTGGATATCATTAGGGCGATTCTAATTTTATTTACTGCTGTTTTGAACAATTCGTTAGTGGTACAGCCAAACCACTCTCTCAAATTTCTCATCCAGGCCATTCTTCTACGGCCTGGATTTCTTCGTCCTTGGATTTTTCCTTGCATTATGTTTTGTAGGAATGTGTACTTTTGTCCCCTCATCAGGTGGCCTAAGTATTCAAGTTTTCTCTTTTTTATATTCAGTAGAACTTATGGCTTGTTATTTATTCTGCGTATTACTTCTTCATTTGTAATTTTATCCACCCAACTTATTCTTAGTATACGGCGGTAGCACCACATCTCAAAGCTTTCAAGATTTTTAATATTCCTCTGTTTAAGAGTCCATGACTCAACACCGTAGATCAAAGTACTGAATACATAGCATTTTAACATTCTAGTTCGTAGATGAATACTAATATCACGATTACAAAATAATTTTTTCATTTTTATAAAAGTAGACCTGGCAATTTCAATACGTCTTTTTATCTCGTGATTTTGGTCACCTGTTTCATTGATAAGGGTTCCCAAGTATTTGTATTCGTTTACTTTTTCAAGTTGGGTACCGTTTATTGTGATACTAGTGTCATTTATTGGATTCTTACTGAAGGTCATATATTTGGTTTTTTTGACGTTCATCCTTATGCCGTAGTTATTACATATCTCATTCATACTTTCAACTAGATGTTGTAGATCTTCCGCTGTTCTTGCCATTATCACAGTATCGTCAGCATATCGAATGTTATTGATAACTTCTCCATTGACTATTATTCCTTCGTTTGCATATGAGAGAGCTTCTTGGCATATTTGTTCGCTGTAGATATTAAACAAGAGCGGTGACAATATACAACCCTGTCGTACCCCTCTACGTATTTCTATTTCGTCCGATGTTTGGTCTTCTATTTTTATATTAGCTCGCTGATTCCAGTACAGATTTAATATTATTTGTATGTCTCTGGTGTGACTTTGACTTTGTCAAAGGCCTTTTCAAAGTCTATAAAGCAGGCGTGTACCTCTTGGTTAACATCTAGGCATCTCTGTGTTAGAACGTTCAGGGCAAAGAGAGCATCCCTTGTACCTACTCCTTTTCTGAATCCCATCTGTGTATCATTAATATCGATGTCTAGTTTTTGATAGATTCGGTTGTGGATGACTCTAAGAAATATTTTAAGCAGGTGACTCATCAAGGAGATTGTTCGATGATCTGAACATTGCACTGCCTTAGTTTTCTTCGGTATGGTGACAAACGTAGACAGCAACCATTCTTGTGGTATTATACCAGTACTGTATATTGTATTGAATATATGCAATATTATGGTTACGGATTGAACATTCAAAAGCTTCAGCAGTTCTGTAGGGATTTCATCAGGTCCGTTTGCTTTTCCATTTTTAGCGTTTCTTATTGCGTATTCTACTTCTTCTTTCAATATGTCTGGCCCAGTTGCATTGATTATCTGAGTTAAGTTGTTTCTATCGTCTTCAAATAATTCATTCATCACTCATTCTATGCATCATTTTATGCATCACTTTGATCAAATTGACAGCTGCAATTCCTGTAAGTTACTCTACAATTTTTCTCTATTTTTGTAAGCTTATTGACTTACTTTTATATTAGCTCGATCAGGGAACACAAAATTTTACGAAAACCTCAAAAAAAAATAAAGGAAGGATAAAAATTTGGGAATAGGTAGTTGAAATTGTCTATTATTATATAAGAAAAAGTTTACAATTCTACATCCCCTCCATTTTACAAACATTGGGAAATAAGGGGTGAAAAATATTTTCTCGGGAGTGAAAAATATACCTTTAAACTAGGCCCGGAATTGGATAAAATCACTAATTCTAAGCAACTTTTGTTTTATAGAGTTTCTTCACTAAGTCAATACTTTTCGAGTTATTTGCGAGTGAATATTCATTTTTAACAAGAAAAAAAAATGTTTTTGGACGGTTTTTCGCAGATAACTCAAAAAGTAAGTATTGTAGCGAAAAAATATTCTTAGAAAAAATATGGATTATAAAAAATTGAAAAAAAATGGTGTACGCTTGAAGTCTGCAGACCCAGTAGAAGCAGAGTTGTAGCTAATGAAAAGTAGGTTCTTCTTCGTCAAATTCCAAATCGAATATTTAAATGTGAAATAACCAAAAAACAGAGCACTTTTCGGCGAAAATTCATTACAACTTTTTTAAAGCGATTAAAAAACGGTTTATTTTGTTTTTTTTTTAACTTCTAACATTAAAAATAAGTGAGTTACGATCAAAATATTCTTGGTCCCTTTTATTTTTTGGTACAAAAATCGCGAAAATCACCCCCTAATTAGCTTCCCAAATAAAATCAATCGTTACCGCTTCACAAGTTACTTTACTTATGTATTGTTTATATTATCTTTAAGTTTCAATAGTTCAAAGTGCACATTTTTGAATAAAATTGGGTTAAAAATAAAACATTTTTTTTAATTTTGAAAAAAAAATGGAATTATTCATGGAATTAACTTAAAAGTTATTAGGAATACCAAAAATCTTAAAGAGTAATAAAATGTACGTTTTGCTTTTCTGGATATTTTTGCTGATTTGTTTTCTTGTTAGACAAAAATTGGTTATGATGTGGCTGTTCAAAATTTGCCAAAACTTGTGATTAGTTACTCGTTCAAGTCATTTTAACTACAGCTTTTCCAAAAGTAAGCACTTTGAACCGATGAAACTTACAGATCATATAAAATAGACATAAGCAAAGTAACTTGTGAAGTGGTAATGATAAAATTTATTTGTGATGCTAATTAGGGGGTGATTTTCGCGATTTTTGTAACAAAAAATAAAAGGTACCAACAATCTTTTGAGCGTAACTCACTTACTTTTAATGTTACAAGTTTTTTTAAAAAACAAGAATAAACCTTTATTTAAACACTTTAAAAAAGTTGAAATGAATTTTCCAAAAATGTGCTCCGTTTTTAGGTTATTTCACATTGAAATATTCGATTTGGAATTTGATGAAGAAGAACCTACTTTTCATTAGCTACAACTCTGTTTCTACTGGGTTTACAGACCTCAAGCATACACCTTTTCTTTCGGTTTTTTATAAGCTATATTTTTACTAATAATATTTTTTTCGCTCAAATACTTCCTTTTTGAGTTATCTCCGAAAAACCGTCCAAAAACATGTTTTTTCTGTTAAAAATGAACATATTCACTTGCAAATAACTCGAAAAGTATTGACTTAGGGAAAAAACTCTATAGAACATAAGTTGCTTAGAATTAGTCATTATATCCAATTCCGGACTAATTTTGAATGTATATTTTTCACCTTCGAGGGGGGATGTAGAATTGTAAACTTTTTCTTATATAATAATAGAAAATTTCAATTACCTATTCCCAAATTTTCATCCTTCTTTTATTTTTTTTGGGGTCAGATTGTTCTTTGATCGGGCTATATGAACTGATGATGTGTACTAATTCATGTACGAAACCGATAAAGCTTCTAAACTAAAACACTTATTGCTGCCTACTCTACGGTATGCTTCTACAGGGTGTCCAGAAACTCTACCGACAAACGAAGTCCGGAGATTCTTCAGGTACTTTTAAGGCAATTTAACCAAATTCACCTAGTCCAAAAATGCTTCCTACAGTTCTTTGAAAATGGCGTCTTGTAATTATTTTTTCTTAAATACCTCCAGAACGCTTCTAGTTAGAAAAACAAAAATTTGTACGCATATTTATCTTCTAGAGGTAAATCCATTCCATCCATTGTGAATTTATAGTACCGGTCATAGGCGTCCGTTTTGGGTAGGGTAACGGTTATTTTATGGCATAACTTTTTTGTCTTTAAATTTTAAGGATTTTTCACTTTGGATTATTAAATTGTGAGGCATGCTGGTATTAAAAGGTACTCTTGATTTAAGTCGATAGGACACACCATTTTCTAGAAAAATCGATTTGAAAATATTTCGTCTCTTGAATTTGAAAAAAAAAAATTTTTTTAAATTTTCAAAAAAAAACTGTGTATTTTACCAACTTCAAGCAAGAGTAACTTTTACTACTAGAATACCTCATAATTTAATAATCTAGTGTCAAAAATGCTTAAAAATTAAAAACAAAAAAAGTTATGCTATAAAATAACCGTTAACCTACCCAAAACCGACGCATATGACTGACACTAGAAATTCCCAATTAATGAAATCGATTCATCTCTGGAATATAATTAAACGTACAAGTTTTCGTTTTTCTGAAAAAACAAATAGTTTTTTTTTAAATTTTGTTTTGACATTTAAAAAACGAAAAATTTTCAAATCGATCTTCCTAGAAAACGATGTATCCTCCCGACTTAAAACAAGAGTACCTTTTAGTACAAGAATACCTCACAATTTAATAATCCAGAGTCAAAAATGCTTAAAAGTTAAAGACAAAAAAGTTATGCGATAAAGTATCCGTTGTCCTACCCAAAATGAACGCCTATGACCGGTACTAGAAATTTGCAATGAATGAAATCAATTTATCTCTGGAAGTTAAATTAATACGCACACCAATTTTTGTTTTTCTAAATAGAAGCGATCCGGAGGTATTTAAGAAAAACTAATTACAAGACGCCATCTTCAAAGAGTTCTAGCTCCCTTAGGCAGGCCTCACATCAAAGAAACATGAAACGTAAATTACGTTTCATGGAAATAAACCAATGCTAAACAAATATATGTCCGGCCATTTATGAAACTCTCCGAAAATAAAAATGTATCATGAGCATGAATCACACTCGTTTCATTGGTAGGCGGACTTTGAGATTTGTTTAGCAGTGTTTTCTTGTCATGAAACATGTTTTTCGTTTCATGTTTCATTTTTTTACGTTTCATGTTTCTTTGGTGTGCGGCTTGGCTTAGGAAGTGTTTTCAGACTAAGTGAATTGGCTTAAATTGTCTTAAAATTATTTGAGGAATCTCCTGTATTCGTTTGTCGGTAGAGTTTCTGGACACACTGTATAGTTACTTAACAAAAAGCAACGGATTATTGAATATAAAAGCTACATAACAAGGGAAAGAAGAAAATAAAAAGAATCGTTCAAATTATATTACAATCAATAACATTGGTTTTAACTTTCAGCTTGTTCGGAAGCACGAGCAAAAAAACCAAAAAATCCACCGCAATTTATCTTGTTTCATGTATAAGAAAACAATAAATTAAAGCCTGAACTCAAAACACTAATCATCCTTCTTTGATATTCTTTTGATGATGGTTGTTCATGCTGCATGAGGCTCCGCTGTTTCTTTTGGATGTGACAGAAGAAGAGAGAAATGATCGAACGGGTCAATACTCTTTTACTAACGATCGCCACTGGTGTTAAAGTGCTCCACTTTTCGTGGCTTTTATAATGTGCTTAAATAAAACAAAAGTGCAGTAGCTACAGCTTGTTTTTATTTCTTTTTATGACTATAATTTGTGTTTATGCACGGATTATTCAGAATACGTGTGACAGTATACTGGAGCTGGAGACACTACTAGGTCTGGATCCCGCGTATGAAAAAAAGTTGATTAATAGCAAGCTGAAAATTTGTTATGATATATGGGAATACTGGAACAGGGGAAGTTTTAATTGTGGAACAGGTTAAAAATTTGGAACGGTCAGACCACGAAAACGTCACATGTATTTTGTCCGACAGAACTTCCAATTGATTTGTTACCCTTTCATTAAACTCTTATGCAAAAATCAGACTGCTATTTATCACCTGTCAAAATTTATGTCATTTGACATGTTCTACGTGTTCCACTCATTCAAATGCCCATTTGGTGATAAATAGCAGTTTGATTTTTGCATGAGAGTTTAACAAAAGGGTAACAAATCAATTGGAAGTTCTGTCGGACAAAATACATGTGACGTTTTCGTGGTCTGACCGTTCCAAATTTTTAACCTGTTCCACAATATTAAAACTTCCCCTGTTAAAGTGTTCCCATATATCAAAGTTTGTCCGACTAGACACCCTTAAGCTATTAACAAATTTTCAGCTTGCTATTAATCAACTTTTTTTTCATACACGGGATCCAGACCTATACCATTTAGACGTTTTTTTTATACATATGAGTGTATGAAGATAATAAAAGTATTAGACATTTAGACAAATAGCTATTTGTATAACAAGGGAGGAAAGTGCTACTTTTCCTCCCGAGAATGAAGTTTACTGCCCGACGCGTAGCGGAGGGCAGTAATCATTCAAGAGAGGAAAAGGCACTTTACTCCCATGTTATACATATGGTTTTTCCACCTTCCTCAAATAACAAGTTATTTTTTCATTTTTACTTAATTTATTTATGTTACTTACCAACAAAATTTATTAGAACTAAAACTAACAAGTGGGTACAATATAACTGTCAACTGTCAAATATAAGTCAAATTATTAATGTAAACATTGTTAAATCAGAATAACAATTTACTGTTTTTTACCATTCTGCAAAATACAGAGTGTTTTTAAATAAACGTTAAAATGTATAGATACTTACGTAATAGAAAATAGATATTGTACAGGGCGTCAATAAGTTATATTTCATGAATGAAATACCATGACGTCACTTTTACTTTTCCTCCCTAGGGAGGAAAAGTACAACTTTGCTCCCTACAATCAGGTCCGGAAAAGTATACTTTCGGTAAAGGTAGGTGGAAATAATAATTATTTTGCGATATAAATTGGTTTTGACTAAGTTTATTAATCGATTGTAGAACCAATTCGGTCTCCCTACAGTAGGGGAGGAAAGTATGCTAAATTTGCAGTTACTCGAGCGCAGTGGCGACCTATTGGGTTGTGAAGATTAGGTCCTAAAACAAAAGTTAAGTAAAGTTTTCCATTTTAGTGGGGACTTTCCATTTTTAATTTAATTTTCCATTTCCAACAATTGTTTTTTTTTTAATTATAGCGCCATTTATCTTTAATTCGAAAAAATATCTCGAATAAAAGTTACTTATTTTTGCGTAAGGAATCCAAATCTGCAATAAAAAATGAGAGCTCCCATTTAAGATTTTAAAGTAACCCCTCACCCCACCTCCGTGGGGGTCGTGTTTGGTGCCATTCGATAGATTTTTCAAAATATTGAATAAGTGTATTTTTCAGTTTTTCGTTCTGATGTTCATTTCGCGAAATATCGCGGGATTCATATTTAAAATTTTAAATTTACCCCCACCCCTCTCCGTGGGAAGTCGTGTTTGGTATCATTCGATAAATTTTTTAGAAATATTGAGCACGTATTTTTTAGTTTTTTGATCAGTCATTCATTTCGCGAAATATTCGCTTTTGCTTGTGAAACTTTGGGACTAACGTCAGATTTTTGAATTATACACTGTTTTGCATGTACTTAACTTACCTTATCTTAAGACCATGGGTACATAATTCGCAAATATTTTACGGCTATCCCTACCTTTTCTGTCTTTACATGGCAAATTACGTGTAGTAAAATTCACACTGGTATGGATATGTAAATATTACTAGAATGTCATTCTACTTGACAATATCATAATTAACTTAAAGATATGGCTTTTGAATGTTCTCGGATCAACTGTTATTTGTATAATTGCAAATTATTAATTCAGTTAATAAATGTGATAATTTTTCACTAACTATGTATTCAGTGATTGTAATAATTTATATGTACAACAAAAACTAATATTCACTCGAGAAAGGAGGACAAGTGTTTGCTCTTATGGAACTTACAACGCTTGGAACGCTTACAATAATTTTGAACATCTTTAACAATAAAATACTTGGATTACAGAATATATTATCCTGAGGTATTCTCTGCTTGGATCTTCCACAAATAATGCACAATAAATAACTTTTTATTAAGTTCACGCTCTAAATCAATTATTTATCAAATACACTATATATCGACATTATTTAATCAACAACTCAAAATATTCACGATTCCATGTCAAATATTTAAAATTGTCACTGATTGTTACTGTCTGACTGACAATATGCTGACAATAGTCTATTCGACTGAGTGCTTTGTAAGACAAAGATAGATTTGGAAAATATTACCACGGACATTGTGGTCATTTTTTTCGAATCCTGAAAAAAACCAATACATATTTTTGAAAAATTTAAACGCAGAATGAAAGACTAAATTATTACCGAGGGCCGAAAGTCCCTTAAAATAAATAAAAAGTTTATTTTGAATGAGATATTTGAAATTAAAAATCACACTAAATTTTTTCTTAGTTTTTCACCCCTGTAACTTATTAAAATAAACATTATAGAAGTTTTCAGGGACTTTCGGCCCTCGCTAATAACGTAATCTTTCATTCTGCGTTTAAATTTGTCAAAAATACTTATTAGTTTTCTCAGGATTCGAAAAAAATGAATCCACATTTGAATAGCATTGCAGCCGAAAATACCTACCCATCCTATTAATCTGACGATTTCGAGTTTTTCTCAGGATAGATTTTTTTCGGCCCCTTTTTAACGAACTCCCCTGCATTAAGAGCCACTATATGTTAGATGTACATTTTCAGGGTACAAGGTTTCTCCCCATGTAATAATCTGACGCGCTCGAGTAACTGCAAAAATCCCCGCTTGGGCTATCCTACTATTAGACGTATATGAGTGTATGAAGATAATAACAGTATTAGACATTTAGACAAATAATAATTATTTTGCCATATAAATTTGTTTTAACTACGTTTATTAATCGATTGTAGAACCAATTCGATCTCCCTATGATTGTATTTCATGGTCTACGGCAGGGGTCACCAATTAGTGGACCGCGGTCCGCATCCGCACCGTGGACTAGTTTTGTGCGGACCGCGATTGAATTCAGAATATAGTGTTTTGCAATTTTGAAATTTTTGGCTATGAAATTGTGTACTACGTTTGGCTCAACTTATGTGTGCGTAGCCGCTTTATCAAGAATGAACTTTATTAAAAATCGGTACAGATCTCAGCTAACAGATGAATATCTTAACTCTTAACTCCCTAATAAGAATCAGTTGCACTAAAGTCACTCAAAACTTCAGACAGGTTGTACATAATAAAAAATGTCATTAACATTTACAATATAAATTCTTAGCTTTTAAAATATTACTGTGTTGCTGTGTCCAAAATAAAATTTTTCTGATTCGATTTTTTTTTGCGGATTCTTGTTCAAATATGTCCCCTTTAAACAAATCAGAAGGGTGCCGGGCGAAACAATTTTTTAAACAAATTCAAAATTACCTTTCTGCCTTTTTTGGGTAATTTTAAAAAAAAGTTCTGAAAATTTCTGAAAAGTTGATAGTTTTCGAGTTATCAACGACTAAAATCTGAAAAATGCGAAAATAAGCATTTTCGATACTTGAAAACTCATATATAAATTATTAGTTTTCAGGTGGCCAAGTACCTAAATTAAAGTTTATTCATTCAATTTCAAGATCCTAATGAGAAATCGAAGCTTATTTCGCGCGAAATATCGCGCATATTTAACAATTAAAAACATCGGTCTAAAATTTAGACTCTCAATAATTGAAATAAGCCCCGATTACCCATTAGAATCTTGAAATTGAATGTTTAAACTTCAATTTAGGCACTTGACCACCGCAAAAATAATAATTTAAACATGAGTTTTCAAGCTTCAAACATGCTTATCTTCGCATTTTTCAAATTTTAAATCGCTTAAAACCCGAAATCTGTCAAGTTTTGGGAAAATCACAGATCATTTTTGTTAAGGATGACCCAAAAATTCTAAAAAAGGTGATGTTTTGAATTTGTTAAAAAATTGTTAAACAATTTCTGCCCAAAAATTTCGCCCAGCACCCTTCTGATTTGTTTATAGGGTATATTTTTTAACAAGAATCCGCAAGGAAACCGAATCAGAACAACCAGACACAGGTGGCATTAAATCCGGACCCCGGAAGTATCATCATAAGTTTTCGAAACGGACCCTCAGAGAAACTAATTGGTGACCCCTGGTCTACGGTTTTATTTAGTGCAACATTGACGTACATTTTAAAAAGATTTGGTGGCATGAAGTCGATGAAATATTAAAGCGGGACCATAGCTCTGAAGATGACTTTTGTAGGCTGAAAGCGCTTAGCTAAGAATTTAATAAAAATATTATTTTCACACACTTCACAAAAATACTGTTCTTTTCCCAATCAATCATTAATAACGTAATAATCTTACCGTTAATGTAAGATTTAATAATGTGGTTTAGAAAAACTGAAAATTAAAGGCTGGAGTGCGGCAAGGGTGTATATTATCCCCCATTTTATTCTATATAATAACGCGTCAACTTTTTGAGGAATGGCAGTGTGGAGCAACTATTGGAGGAAGAAAAATTAAAAACCTACGATATACTGACATGGTTCCATCGGATCCTTCACCAGAAGAACTGAAACAAGTTATGAATTAGCTGGACACGGTGAGTACGGAATATGGGTTGAAAAATAAATATACAGAAAACCAAAGTAATGATCATCGATATACCTAATTAGAATCATCCAAGCAGAGATGAGAAACATGACAGGTTAAGAAGTGGTCAGACAATTTAATTACTTGGGCTCCGTCATCTACTTTCTTTACCCTGCAAACTAAAAACTGCGATGAATGCAAATATTAAAGGGTTAAAAATAACTATATGGAGCACTAGGCAAAGCAATAAAATAATAAAACACTCGAGGCAGACGGCAATGAGGTTAATGAATGGCCATTTTACATAATATTGTATCTCTTCCTTGAAAAATAAGGACATATATAAGTGTGACGAGGAGTAATAACCCTTTGAAATTGAAAAACCGTTGCAAGTCTGAGGTTTACGTGTATATCCGAAGATCAATGTACATGACAATAATTATCATCTCTTTTTGCGCCATACCAGCTAACTAGCAGCATCCTGTAATTTTAATTTATCTCCGTTACCCGCTAATTAACTCAAAAAGAAAAATGCCAGTAGCAGTTCGTCAACAAAATTGTGCAATTACGCAATATTGCTTAACTGCAAATCTTTTTTTCATCCCTAATTATTTAAAATAGTTGTCGTAACGGTATAAGCCACTGTACGCCTAATCAACTATGGCAATTTTACATTTCATTAGTACCTACCGAATTTACACCTGGTAAAATAAAAACCGACAGATTCCCAAAAAAAATAAACTCGCAACCGAAAAATATTTAACCAGATCGACCATGAAACAAAAATAAGAGAAGGACATTTGACAACAGAAGACATAGTTATAAACACAGGAATCCGTCAAGGCGATTCACTGAGCCCTTTCATATTTAATTTAATGATGGACAAAATAATAGAAAACCTTCCCAGTACAGCTGGATTTAAGATGGGTAACACATTCTTTAGAGTCGTTTGCTACGCTGACGATGCTGTCCTTATCGCCGATTCTGAAGACAATCTCCAAATGGCTACTGCATGCATTTAGTACTAAAGCTAAAGAACTAAATATGCTCATCAACACCGAGACGACTAAGTGCCTAGTAATTTCCAAAGAACCGATAAGATGCAAATTAGAAATTGACTCCAAAACTGTAGATCAGGCGAATCACTTCAAATATCTTGGGAAATCTCTCAAAAGAGGTCAGAGAACAAACAATGAAAGCAGCTAGAATCTCGGGATGCCTGAAAGAAATCGTATGGAAGAACAAATATCTAAATTCTAAAAGCAAAGTCAAAATATATAAGACAACAATAAGACCTATTATAACATATGCAGCAGAAACAAGACCAGACACAAATAGAACGTTAAAAATGACGAGAACAGTTTGTTGAAATGAGAACACTAAGAAGTATACAAGGCAAAACTCTACGTGACAGAATAAGAAGTGAAGACATCAGACAAAACTGTGGAATACACAACATAGGAAGGTGGGTCAGATAGAGACGAATATATTGGAACAAACATACAAAGAGAATGGAAGACAGCAGACTCGTTAAAAGTGCAAAAACGAATATCCCAGTAGGTAAAAGACCACAGGGTAGACCACCAAAACGATGGCAAGAATGCTGGACCTCATCGTCCGGGGAAGACTTGATGGCAATGAACAGGCAGTAGCCTACTAGCATGATCGATCATGCTAGAAAGAAGAAGTAGAAGAAGAAGAATATCATGTACTGATTGAGAAGGATGAAGAAATAGCTACTTATATAACAAGGGAGGAAAGTGCTACTTTTCCTCCCGAGAGGCAGTAATCATTCGAGGGAGGAAAAGGCACTTTAATCCCATGTTATACATATGGTTTTTCCACCTCCCTCAAATAACAAGTCATTTTTTTATTTTTAAATAATTTATTTATGTAACTAACTAACACAATTTATAATATTAGAAAACTAAAACTAACAAGTAGGTACAGCAGAACTGTCAACTGTCAAATATAAGCCAAATTATTAATGTAAACATTGTTAAATCAAAACAACACTTTACTGTTTTTTTCATTCTGCAAAATACAGGGTGTTTTATAAATAAACGTTAAAACGTATAGATACTTACGTAATAGATAATAGAATATTGTATAGGGCGTCAATAAGTTATTTTATCAATGACATACCATGACGTCACTTTTACTTTTTCTTCCTAGTGAGGAAAAGTACTTTTACTCCCTAGGGAGGAAAAGTACGACTTTGCTCCCTACAATCAGGTCCGGAAAAGTATACTTTCTGTAGAGGTAGGTGGAAAACATTGTTAAATCAAAATAACAATTTACTGTTTTTTACCATTCTGCAAAATACAGGGTGTTTTATAAATAAACGTTAAAATGTATAGATACTTACGTAATAGAGAATAGATATTGTACAGAGCGCCAATAAATTATATTTCATGAATAAAATACCATGACGTCACTTTTACTTTTTCTCCCTAGGGAGGAAAAGTACAACTTTGCACACTACAATCAGGTCCGGAAAAGTATACTTTCGATAGAGGTAGGTGGAAAAATGTATTACATACCAACATATAACACTTTGAGATGTAAAAATGGACAAAGACAATAGAAGCTACCACCTCATAAAAGCAGGAGGCAGGAGTACCCCAAGGCAGTGGTTTAGGGCCAGTTTTGTACTTATTATACACTACTGATATACCAACTACGGATAAAGCAATTATCGCCGCTTTTGCCGATGATACAACAATATGTAATTGAAGACCTCGGTGTAAGAACGGGGCAAGTCCACTTTTCTGAATAGTTGGGAAGTCGACAAAAACTTATTATTTTTTAGAAAATACGAATAAATTATGCTTAATTAAATTAAGCTATACAAGTCTTGTCTAATATTCTTCTAGGAGGATTAATTAAATTAAGCATAATTTATTCATATTTTCTAAAAATATTAAGTTTTTATCGACTTCCCAAATATTCAGAAAAGTGGACTTGCCCCGTTCTTGCACCGAGGTCTTCAATTGCACTTGACCATGATCCAGATCCAGTAGTGGCCTCAGCCTCAAACAAGCTATACACATGCACACATTTAGATCGATTACAAAACTGACTCCAAAAATTGGAAAATCAAAGTAAAAAACGAAAAATCAGCTCACATTGCATTTAAGAACAAACATGTAAATTGTCCTCATGTCACAGTAAACCACCAAGTTATTCCAATGAAAACCGAAGTTAAATATTTATTTGGGTATTCACCTCGATTAGAAACAAACATGGAAAGCACACATTAAAGCCAAAAAACAACAACTTCAATTAAAAACCAGACAAATGAATTGGTTTCTTTGTATAAGATCACAATTATCCATAAAAAACAAACTGGCAATATATCAAATAATACTAAAGCCTATATGGACCTACGGGATTGAATTATGGGGATGTAAAAAACCGTCAAACACCAAAATTCTGCAGACATCTTCTTCTTCTTCTTCTTCTTCTTAGCCTTCTATCGTCCACGTTTGGACATAGGCCTCTCCCAACTCCTTCCATCGGTCTCTATCCTGAGCAACATATTTCCAATTCGTTCCGGCTACTCTTTTAATATCATCAACCCATCTCATCTGTGGTCTTCCTCTCGGTCGTTTACTTTGGTAAGATCTCCAATGTTGTATCGTGGCATTCCAACGTTGGTCTTTTTGTCTAACAGTGTGGCCTGCAAAGCTCCATTTAAGTTTGGCAACTTTTGTTGTTATGTCCTCGACTTTTGTTTTTGATCTTACCCAGTCGCTCCTCTTTTTATCTGACAGTCGTATACCTAACATTGCTCTTTCCATAGCTCTTTCTGTTGTAGCTAGTTTATTCATATTTGCCTTGGTTAGGGTCCAGGTTGGACACCCATATGTCATGATAGGAAGGATGCACTGGTTGAACACTTTGGTCCTCAAATATTGAGGTATTTTGCGGTTCTTAAGTATCCAACCAAGTTTTCCAAATCCTGCCCATGCTAGTCTTGCTCTCCTATTAATTTCCGCACTTTGGTTTTCTTTGTCAAGTTTCAGGATTTGGCCTAGGTAGATATATTCCTGGACTTTTTCTATCTCACTGCCATTTATAGTTATGCGTCTGGGGTCATCTGTGTTTGTCATTATTTTTGTTTTCTTCATGTTCATTTTTAGGCCGACGTATTGGGAGCTGCCTGCGAGTTCCTCTATCATAATTTGCAGTTCCTCGAATGAGCTCGCTATAATCACAATGTCGTCAGCGAATCTGAGGTGATTTAGCTTCTTGCCATTAACGTTAATGCCATAGGTTGACCAATTTGTCGTTTTGAAGACGTCTTCTAGTGCTAGGTTGAAAAGCTTTGGCGATATTACGTCTCCTTGTCTCACGCCTCTCTTAATAGGGATGGGATTTGTATTTTCGTCTAGTTGTACTATCATAGTTGCATTTTCATATATATTATGTATTAGTTGTCTATATCTCGAATCTTTCTACAATTATTAATAGCTTGTTCTATGGCCCACATCTCGATACTATCAAACGCCTTTTCATAGTCTACGAAGGCAAGAAATACGGGTAGTTGGTATTCATTTGCCTTCTCTATCAATGTTCTCATTGTCAGCAGATGGTCTGATGTACTATATCCTTTGCGGAAGCCAGCCTGTTCCACTGGTTGGTAATTGTCCATTTTGTAGGTCAACCGGTTGTTAATAATTCTCATGAATAGTTTGTATACTTGACTGAGCAACGATATCGGTCTATAATTCTGTAGGTCACATTTGTCCCCTTTTTTGTGTAAAAGTATTACTAGACTTTCGTTCCAGTCTTTAGGGATCTTGCTATTATGGAGACATTTATTAAATAGCTCTGTTAGTATAGGGATTGTTACTGTCTTGCTTGTTTTCAAGAGCTCGGCAATTATACCGTCCTGTCCTGGAGCTTTATTATTTTTTAGTTCTTTTAAAGCTCTTTCTATTTCGAATCCCTTTATATTTGGTATTACTTCTGATCCCACGTTTTTTATTTTTCTTTAGACGTTCTCCTTTGTTGATTCATTAGGCTGGCTTTGCGAGCTGTACAAGCTTTTGTAGAAGTCTTCGACTATTTTTGTTATTTTATATTTGACCTTCTCTTCCTTACTATTGGCGTCTTTAATTTTAATGATTTTTTGAACACCCAATGCGGGTCTTAGACATTTTAAGCCTCTGTTGTTTTCAATGACTCGCTCTATTAAGTTCTCGTTCCATTTTTGTAAGTCGCGTTTTAGTTCTTTTCTAATTGTTTTATTAAGTTCTATGTATTCTTGAGTATGGCGTTTGTTTTGCGTTAGTAGTTGTCGTCTTTCCGTCATTAGTTGTTTAGTTTCGTTGCTTATTTTGTCTTCTTTAGTACTTGTTTTCTTTGCGACCTGTAGTCCGGCTTCGAGAAGGTTCTTATTGATGTTTTTGTTAATTTCGTCAATTTCATCTTGATTATGTGAAGGATCATATTTGAACTTATCCGCTAAGACCTCTCGGAATTGCTCTTCATTTGTTTTTACTTTAAAGGCATCTATTCGCGTTGTTTTTTTAAATATTCTTTTCCTCTCTTCTTTCATGTTAATATTTATTTTTGCTCTAACTATACGATGGTCACTACCCGTTGTTACGTTGTTTATTGTTGTTACGTCTTCGAATATTCTTTTGTTGTTTGAGAGAAAATAGTCTATTTCATTTTTGGTGGTTCCGTTAGGTGCAACCCATGTCCACTTTCTGTTAGGTTTCTTTTTGTAGAAGGTATTCATAATATACATGTTTTCTTGTTCCAGAAATTCCATAAGTTTTTCTCCCCTTGTGTTTCTTGTGCCGAATCCAAAATTTCCAATCTTGCTTTCAGAGTCTTCAATCTTACTTCCAATTTTGGCGTTAAAATCTCCCATTATTATTATTTTGGATTCTCTGTTGGTGTCTATAGCTTTTTTAAGATCTTCGTAAAAAGTATTTATTTCTTCATCAGTTGCCTTTTCAGTTGGAGCATAAACTTGCACAATCTTTAATTTGGTTTTTGGATTTAGTTTTAAAATCATGTATGTAACCCTGTCTGAGATGCTGTCAATTATTTGAATTTGTGATTTTCTCTTCTTGTTGATTAAGAAACCTACTCCACCGTATGTATAGTCTTCATTGTCTTTATAATAGAGCCTGTTGCCTGAATGTAAGTCCACATACCCTTCACCTCTTCTTTTAACTTCTGATAGTCCCATTATATCCCAATTCATATTCCCTAATTCCTCTTCTAGTTCGTAGAGTTTTTCGTCTTTTGCCATGGAACGGATGTTGTAAGTTGCTATATGGAGTTGTTTGTTGTTCTTCTTTTTCAATGTCGACTTGCCTCCCCCAGAATCCTCGAGGCAGACCGTTATTTCGGTGTGGGACTGTGGAATAAACTTCCTACCCACCTGGGGTATCTTCCGTATATCTGTTGAAACCGACATTTTTGATTTGTGGAGGTTTTTGGCCATAACCCACCACGCTGGCCAGACGGGTTGGTGGGTGGGAGGGGATATTAGGGAAGGAATTTGGGGTTTGGATAGGATAATACTGAGGTTGGGGCCTGGTTACCTCTAAATAGGAAATGGAGGAAAAAGCCAGGAGCTCGCGTGGGCAGGGGCGCTAAATCCCTGAAGTAAGTCTGCTCTCTATCGGGATCATAGAGGGGTACCTACCCGCTACCACAAAAATTCTGCAGACATACCAGTCAAAAACTCTAAGAATCATTGCAAATGTACCCTGATATATTTCAAACCAAACATTAGGTACATGAGGTCTTAAAAAAACCATTCATAAAAGACGTAATAGGACTACATGCGACCAAACATAGAAAAAGAAGCATCAATCGTAACAACGAGCTGATTTCTGCGCTCACCAATCGTCTATTACTAGTTCGAAGACTCAAGAGACAGTGACGAGAAGACTTAGGTGAATAAGGTGAACCGGCACTGGCCGGCAACACACTACAAAGACATTACATAATTCATCAGTTTTACTTAGTACTCTTTTGTACGGAGTAAATTGTATACAAGTTTCAAATAAAGGAAAAACATACTAATATCAGGACACACTAATATCAGGACAATTCACTGTAATCAATATGGCTTTAGAAAAAAGTGCAGCACTACAAAAGCTATACAGAAAATTGTGAGAGATATAGTCGACGGCATGGAGGAAGGTCATTTCGTGTCTTTGACATTGCGTGATTTATCCAAAGCTTTTGACTGTGTTTCGCATAAATTAATGTTGGAAAAAATGCATAAATATGGTATAAGGGGAACCACTCTCAATCTATTTAGATCTTATTTAACAAATAGAAAACAGGCAGTTTTTCTTAATAATAGCTATTCTGATTTCAACACGGTCGAATACGGGGTTCTTCAAGGTTCAATACTAGGATCCACTTTGTTTCTTATTTTTATCTGAACGATCTATTTCACTACACTTTTCCCATAAAATGTGTGTGCTTTGCAGATGATACCACTCTCATAAATACTGACATTAATTATCATAATTTGAAAATTAAAATAGATAGTGATACTCAGAAAGCAAAAAACTGGTTTTTGCACAATGGTCTGAAGCTAAATGAAGACAAAAATCAGAATTTGATGTTTAGTTCTGACCGGAAGTATGTCTTAGGAAATAGTGTTAAACTCTTAGGAATTTTCCTAGATGATAATTTGGACTGGAGTGCTCATACAGACTACTTAAGCTCTAAACTTGCTACAACTATATTTTTGATACGCAACTTAGTTTTTATGATCCCTAAAAGTACCCTTAAAATGATCTACTTTGCACTGTTCCATAGCCATTTAAAGTACGGAATAACTGTTTGGGGTGACTCTTGTCACGCAGAAAGAATTTTTAAGTTACAAAAGAAAGTAGTGAGGATACTTGCAGGAGCAGAGTATAGGGAACACTGTAAACCTTTATTTCAGAAGTTAGGTATTATGTCACTACCTTCACTCTATATATATGAGACGCTGATTGAAATTCATTCCAACAAAAGTAAGTTTAACATAAACTCCAACTTCCATGATCACCATACAAGATCGAGTGATGCTATTAGAGCACAACGTTTTAGGTTGACGAAAAGTATAAAAAACTCAACTGATGTTAGTTTGTACAATTTTTTGCCAGATGAAGTAAAAAGTCTTCATTTACAGTCGTTTAAAAATAAAATAAAATCACATTTTTTAAAACATTGTATTTACACAAAGACAGAGTACTTAGGTACCGCTTATAATACATTATAATAAGTACATTAGTTTGGTCAGGGTATTTTTGCCGATTATGACGATATTTCATGTTATTAAGTTTATTTCATGTCTTTAGGTTTTTACATAGTGTGTTAAATTGTTTAAATTTGTTAGTACCTGTTTGTATATCTGTTCATTATAATTTATAATATTTATCTTTTTAATTTTGTCAAAATTTTATAATGTAGGTACGTACTCTTTTGACTTGTCAAAAACAAAAGAAATTTTGTATATTTGATGAAATAAATTCTATTCTATTCTATTCTATTCTATTCTATTCTATTCTATTCTATTCTATTCTATTCTATTCTATTCTATTCTATTCTATTCTATTCTATTCTATTCTATTCTATTCTATTCTATTCTATTCTATTCTATTCTATTCTATTCTATTCTATTCTATTCTATTCTATTCTATTCATACAGAGGGTCAGACGCAAACTCTGACCACTTTATGGTAGGAGCAAGAATGAAACAGACCAGTTCTGAAGAACTTAAACACAGAAAAACGAAGAATTAATGAGGCTACAAGGTTAATGACCGAAAATGAAAAAAGAAAATACGAACAATAATTTAACGAGGAGATAAACAAAACCAAAAAAAGAAATGTGGGAAAGAAATAGGAGAAGTATGGTAAAATCAAGAAATCTGGAATGTATTATTGTGTATCAATTTGTCAATCAAAGATAGAATAAAAATTTAATTTTTTAATATAACGCAGGCACATAAATTTGATACACCCTGTATATTGATTTGTAACTATTTATTAGAAGTTAGCTTTTAAGCAGTGGGTTTATCCTTAATGAGTTTTTCCCTGAAGAATTAAAGACATTAGTAAATAAAGTGATGTGAGTGGACAATTTATTTCGGGATTATAATTTTAAAACGGTTGCTTTGTTACGTGCGAGGCCAAAAGCCACAGGTAATTATTATATTTAGAAAAATAAGGTAGAGAAAGTTGGAATTTTAAGGCTCTTTGTTTAAGCCCCAAGTAATTATCATGAGTAGAAGTATTTGTTTGGAAGGATGCATGGGTTTTTCGAATGAAAAAAGTGGAATGGGGATGAGAGAAGATTGAATGTGCTTGTGAAGTTTGGAAAAGGAGATTATTATGTGACCGGCATCGCGGAGCAGCAGTCAAAAGTTTTCGTGAATAGTTCAGAAGCAAGTACCAGTGGTTGTTTGATAGTGAAGAGTGTAGCTGAAAAGTGGAACGAGAGACAGATCAAATTGAGAAAAAATACCTCTTTGATTCTGTAAAGTCCAAGAGAGAGAATGTTATTGTGAGAAAGAGAGGAGAGAATTTTAGAGTTTTTTTTTGAACGAGTACTGGTCAAAAGAGGCCTGGCTCGTGTTTTGGAGAATTAGTTGCTGGTATGCTGCTGGATTGATGCTGAGAATAGAGAGGGCTTAGATGGGTAGCCTAACATAATCAACAAGGAAGAGCTGTTTGGGTCAAGAGGAGACATCATTGTGTGTGAATCAAAAGGTCAGTCAATAATTTATGTGATAGATTTTCTTTATGTTCAGAAGTTATTTTTTTTTTTAGTAAAAGCATATGAACTAAGATTCCAATATTTCAAAAATTTAATAGGAAGTATAAGTAGTTTTGCGAATACCTAAATTTGTTTGTTTAGCTTGTTTTATCAATGTTATCAAGAACAAACCGATAAATATTTGTTGAATTAAAATTCATTTATGTAGTAAAAGTTTCATTGGGACAGTTATGCCCACAGGATTTAATTGATACATTTTCAGAGTATTGGTTTTGATAATAAAATATATTTGTATGTGCTTATTTATGGAATTTCTATTTCTATCTAAAGAGATACTGAAACCACGAGAAAGGATAAGTATAACCTGAGATAATTTAGTTTTTTTTTTGTATGATAAAAAGGCACCCTGAGTTTTTTTTTAATTTTATGTATGATTTGCGACAATTGACTAATTAATTAAATAAATACTAATTATTATAAAAGTAAGAGAAAGCAGATCATAACAGTATATACCAAGAATATGTGAGGTAAGCAATAGTTATTTTCCTAACAAGTGCAGAAAGTCATTCTTTTCCGCACGCGACTGAAGTTTGCCGAACGACGCGAAGCGGGAGTTCGGCAAGCAGTCGAGTGCGGAAAAGAGACTTTCTGCAAGAGTTAGGAACAATATTTTTTCTAAGAGTCTTTAAAAAATTACCAAATCTTACTCAAATAATTTAATTAATATGAAAATACATACACAAATTAATTCTTTGACAAGGTTGTCAAAACAAAACTTTCAATATAATTAGTTAGCATGACGACGATCTTGCTTTCCATGACGATGATTCAAAACGACTCGACTGTTATTGTCTACCGATTTGACTTTCGAATATTATGTCAAAATAATTTTATTTCATCGAATTGTCGCGTTAATTTCATTAAAACAGGAACACAATAAGATATATTTAAAATAAATTAGTAAATAATATCTAAATATTAATTGATTGCATGTATTATAATTACTTTAAGGCCATATTAACATATCTAAATTAACACGCGTGCGGAAAAGTAAAAACCGCGTGCGGAAAAGTAACACGCGTGCGGAAAAGTAACACGCGTGCGAAAAAGTGAAACTTTCTAAACTAAAATGCGTGCGCGAAAGTAGACATTTTTGCACGCTCGTAGAAAAAATATTTAACAGTACAGACAAATAATAATAATGTACATAGAGATTCAAGGAAGTTGAGAGGTTCAAATATCAGGAACAATTAATTCTAACACGAAAACCAAACAACATGGCAGTACCAGAGAAATGGAGAGAGAGTATAACAATACCCTTCTACAAGAAAGGCGTAAAGACAGATCCTACGAACTACCGAGGAATTACACTACTCAATTCTACATCAAAACTGTTGACAAAATTCTATCTCAAAAAATATACAAGAAAGTGGAGTATCGGAAGAACAACAGGGTTTCCGCCTAAACAGATCTACAATAGACGCTATTTTCATCATGCGACAATTAGTTGAGAAATCAATAAAATTAAACAAGCCCATGTTCACATGCTTTGTAGATCTGAAACAGGCATTCGACAGAGTACGATTGAAGGACGTGCTCACTCTCCTTGGAAAGAAAAACATAGGTCAGAGGTATAGAAACATAACATAAGCAAATAGATAAGCTCAATAGATCCAACAAAACACGAATAAAAACCACACCCGGGTCACGGAAGAAATCAAAATCAATGTCGGCATTAGACAAGGTGACAGCCTCAGTCCATGCCTATTTAATTTAATAATGGATGAAGTTATAGGTAGTGTTAACCAGTGTTGCCAATCAGCGGATAATTATCAGATTTGCGTACCTTTTTGAGAGTTGTCGTATCTTCTTCGTATCTTTAAATAAATCGGATATTTGCGGATATTTTTCAGTGTATCTACCATCGACTAAAACTTTCTCATCCATATATTCCCAACATCAACAACACATTAATTTTGTTTGGTTCCACCCAAATTTTTATAAATAGCCTATACTGGATGAATGTTAGTGACATCTGATACTTTTCATCTTTTGACAAAAGAAACATGTGCCGATTCTTTTGTTTAGAATTTAAATGCACAAGTGCATCCACTTAAGGCATACTAATCCAATTCAAATTTCAAAAACTGTCTGCCGTCCGATATTATTTATGAGTTTTTAGTTTTTAGTCTTTAAACTTATGAAAGCTAATTCACGCACGATTTAGTTTTATTTTCATTTTATGTAGTGCAGTGCTTAAGTAAACGTTTCCAGATTTCTCGGACATGAGATGTAGTTAAATCTAGTTCTTTTTTGTAAAGTTCTATCAAATCTAATATCTTAAACAAACCATTTCATCAAAACATGTTATACTTACCTAATTATATTTATGATTTCTTTGAGGAATGTAATGGTGCTATGCAGAAAAGAACTTTCCGGCACAGAAACGTCACTTTTCTGCACACTACTGTCAGTTATTCTGTGAGAAAATATTAAGTTTGTTAACATAAAATTGTACAGAAAAATGCATTTGGAATAGTGGTTGTAGAAAAATCTACTTATTTGAAACTAGTAATATCTAGATATCCACTAATTAACTCAAAAATCCTTCAAAATGTTTGCCTATAAAAATTATTTAGTCGGGCATTAACGTTGAACGCACCACGGGTACTATGAATAATAACTTTGATACCTTAATAACTACAAGACTGTCAAATACATTTCTGTTGTTTTAGTTGTAATAAATCTTTAGTTGTTAAAAGAGCGTAGACGCAAAATTTCGGACCAATAATCTTTAAAAGTATTCATTTTTTTCGAATCCTGAAAAAACTACTAAATATTTTTGAAAAATTTGAACGCAGAATGAAAGATTACATTATTACCGAGGGCTGAAAGTCCCTTAGAATAAACAAAATGTTTCTTTTGAATGAGATATTTGAAATTAAAAATCACACTTAATATTCTCTTTTCCTTTAACCCTTGTAACATATTAGAATAAAAATTATACAAGTCTTCAGGGACTTTCGGCCCTCGGTAATAATAGGTTTGTTCGTAGAACGATCAGCAACCGTTGCCAACCGTCAGACGCAAGCGCGTTCGTAGTCTACGAACTCGAACTGTTAACTGCGCAGCGCTAACTGTTAACTGCGCATGCGTCTGATGGTTGGCAACGGTTGCTGATCGATTGGATCGTACTACGAACAAACCTAATGTAATCTTTCATTCTGCGTTTAAATTTTTAAATAATACTTATTAGCTTTCTCAGGTTTTGAAAAAAAATATGCATTTTAAAAGCATTTACCAGAAATT
Source organism: Diabrotica virgifera virgifera (assembly GCF_917563875.1). Classification (NCBI taxonomy): domain Eukaryota; kingdom Metazoa; phylum Arthropoda; class Insecta; order Coleoptera; family Chrysomelidae; genus Diabrotica; species Diabrotica virgifera. The sequence goes on along the minus strand of NC_065444.1, from coordinate 2,925,743 downwards.
TTGCGCCTATGCTATTAATGTAGCTGTAGTTTATTTTGTATTGATTTATTTATTATTTATTTTTCCAGTACCTAGTTTTAGGTAGTTATTACGTTTTAATAAAATACTATTTAAAAGTGTTTTTTTTACTTAAATAATTATAATAAATTAATATAACGATCCCAATAATGAAATATTTAGATTTATTTATTTATTTAGAATTTAACACTTACGATAATACAAAATACGAATAATATACTAATAGTAAGTAAATAGTATTTACATACATGAATTAGGTAATAATCAGCTAGGATACGAGATTTTCATCTATAAACGAAAATTTTAAACTGTGAAATAGGGCTTTTCATTCACAGTCATTTGTTTCGAGCTCCTGTCATATGTCGTATAATCCGTGTATATTAATATTATACACAGTTTATTCAACATATGACAGAAGCTCGAAACAAATGACAACTGATGAAAAGCCCTGTCAATGTCAACTTTCATTGGGTTGCTGAAAACATAATTGATTACAATTATGAGAATAATTGATTAATTAATTAATCAATTGATTAATTAATCAATTATGTTAATAATTGTTACGTTAATTGATAATTAATTAATCAATCAATTATGTTAATTATCATAATGATAATTGATTACAATCAACTGATTGGCGTACGAACAACGGATTTTGTTATTTGATGGTTGTTAAGGGGACTAAAAGAATAACATTGGCAACATTGATTTTATAACAGAATAATTTTTGACCTTGCGTACCTTTTCGTGACAAATCGGATATTTTTCGAGCGATCATCGGATAATCTAGAGAAATGCGATTGGCAACACTGGTGTTAACAAAATGAATCAGGGATACAAAATGGGTAACCGAACCATGAGAATACTTTGCTACGCAGATGATGCAATCTTAATAGTCGAAAATGAAGATGACTTACAACGCCTACTACAAAAATTTAAAATAACCGCCGAAAAGTATAACCTAACACTATCCACAGAGAAAACCCAATTGATGGTAATATCCAAGAACCCAATTAGATGTAAATTAGTAGTGGACGACCATATAATCGAACAGGTAATGGATTGTAGATACTTGGGTGTGGAAATATCTAGAGACAGGCATCTGTGGCAAGAAACAAAACAGCAGGCAATGAAAGCAGCGAGAATATCTGGTTTCCTGAGGGATATAATCTGGCGAAATAAATATATGAGGACCGAAAGTAAAGTCCGCATTTATAAGACATGTGTTAGACCCGTACTGACATACGCAGCTGAGACAAGGGCCGAGACAACAAAGACCAAACAAATAATGAGAACAACAGAGATGAAAACCCTAAGATCCATAAGAGGTATTACGCTTAGAGATAGAATACGAAACGAAGACACACTGAGAGAGCTGGGCGTCCAAGACGTAGTGAGATGGACAAGAGCACGACGAAGCATGTGGAGAGACCACGTAGATCGGATGAACCCTGAACGTATGGCGCAATGGGCGAAGACACAGAAGCCCAATACCAAGCGACCAAGCGAAAAAGCCGGATCACAGCACAGACTGTAACAGAAGAAACAGGACATAGTCCTATTACAAGAAGAAGAAGAAGAAGAGGAAAGACGACGAAAACCAAATATAGAAGAAGAATTCCAAAATAGACTAATGAAAGCGAACAAGTATATTTATGCATTAAATAGGTTAATAAGAAATAAATGCATTCAAGAGGTGACAAATAGGATGCCACTAAGGAAAATATTTGGAGGAAAAATGGAGGACGGTGTTTGGATCAGAAAGACAAATGAAGATCTGAGCGAGTTATATGGAGAGCTCAGCATACTAGGAGTAATACGAACCTAACAACTAAGATGGCTAGGACACATCCAGAGCATGCCAGAGGGAAGGCTACCGAAGATGTTACTGTTAAATACAATTGAAGGACGTCAGAGAAGAGGTAGATCCAGAATAAGATGGAAAGTGGATGTAGAAGATGATCTAAAAAGACTCAACGTCACAAATTGGAGGATGAAAGCAAAGGACAAGAACGGTTGGAGAAGAATGGCCAATCAAGCCATGGGCCAACTAGGCTCGACGCCATAGTTATGTTACTATTATCCCAGATTTAGCCATATGGCTCACACTCCCTCTAAGGCAGTGATCCTCAACGTGCGACCCGCGGGCCGCATGCGGCCCTCTAGCGTTTTTTATGCGGCCCGAAGGCTAACTAAAGGGCCCTGTAATCAAATTATTTGTCAAACACGTGTTTTCTCTAATTATTTGATATTGTGTCGATTTGTTTGAGGCGTGTTTGGGAGCGAGGCAGACAATTTATTGACTTAAATTTTAAACTATATTTTAATTTTTAAGAACTCTGATTAAAAGCAAGGTATTATTAACTTTTAATAATAAATTATTAAAGTTAATGAACAAATACTTATTTTAAAAATAATCAATACTTATTTACTACATTGCAACGACCCATTTAGTAATCACAAGTAATCACAAAAAAAATTAAAATAATTGTGACCTTGAAACAATACCCTGTATATTAAAATTTTCAAAATTCGTCTGCACATTTAAAAAGAGCATAAATACTTAATTTAATTGCTCGCTTCAAGTTTTTGGGCAGACACTTTAATGACAAATGAATTTAAAGACATTAATTTTGAAATAATTATATAGAAATTTTTATTTTAAAAGTACGAGTTCTTAAAAAATTTTGACATAATTTCAAAATTAAAATCATTGAATAGTGTGCGCAAAAAATGGAAGCTCCATTAAAGCTCTTTTCAAATGTGCAAACGGGTTTTGAAAATTTCAATATACAGGATGTTGTTTCAAGGTCACAATGGATTTATAATTTTGTTTAATCCGGACCTGGATTTTTCTTGTGATTAGTAGTTGGGTGGTTTGGATTCTAAATGTGTTTGATTTCTAAATTGGACATATGTGTACCAAATATCAAAAAAATATACAAGGTGGTTCTTAAGTTATGGGTCCAGAAAGAAATGGGTAAAATCGATAAAACACCCTGTAACTTGGTTATAAAGTCGGTGGATCAATAAATTTAGTATGTCTAGAACCGCCTCATTTACCTCTATTCACGATTCAAGTATTTTCGTTTCCCATGAAACACCCTGTACACTACTTCATCTTGATTGCGGCCCGCAAGCTGTGGCAATAGATACTATGTGGCCCAGGAAAGAAAAAGGTTGAATATCGCTGCTCTAAGGGGAACATTGACTCATCCCAGATACCTACGGTATCAAAAGGATTAAGCTCTGGGGGGGCTCTTTCCATGTTTTCGAGCCCTAGGTGACTTCGTATGCTGGAGTATCTCCTAAAAATGTTCGTACACATCTGGCCGTCGAGAGTAGTAAGTACAGCTTTGTGCATGGTCTTATAAAGATGTAAGATGTTCATTTAGACCCAGCTTTTTTATGTTTTTAAGTAGGTTCTTCGGAATGACTCCAGTAGTAAACATAATAATAGGTATTGTCTGGGTACTTTGCATTCTCCATTGTCTTCGTATTTGAATTTTGAGACCATGTACTTGGCGATCTTTTCAGCAAATTTAGTACGTAGATTATTGTTGTTAGGTATCGCCACATCAATAACATTAGTGTTCTTTGTCTTGTTAATTAATAACTATGTAGTACGAGATCTGGTGTATTATGTGCCACTGTTTGATCTGTAAGTACCGTGCGATTCCAGTATAGCTTGTAGTTGCCATTCTTAAGCATAGTCTCAGGAAAGTATTGATAATATGGGAGATGGTCCGTGTGGAGAAGTCCCAGCTTGATAGGAATCTCTTGATGAATGGATGGTTTCTTGGGTTTATTATTATTATTATTATTAATTATTTGCCCCATGGTTTAGAGAGGAAGTGAATATAAAATGTGAAGAAAAGAATAAAGACATAAAATCCTTTATAAAAGGTATATAAAGGCAAATATACCTTTTATAAAGGATTTTATGTTTTTGTAATGGTATACAGCCAACTACAGGAAATTTTTCCTCGTGGAAAAGTATAAAGCTTTTTTACAATCAGAAACAAAACGAGCACAAAGACAAATAAAAATGGAACACTGGAAGAACTTATCAAAATAGATGGAACGCGACTTCTACGGAACATAAAAGGAAATATGAAGAGTTACACATATGTACAGGGTGTAACGAAAATACAGGTCATAAATTTAATCACATATTCTGGGACCAAAAATAGTTTGATTGAACCTAACTTACCTTAGTACAAATGTGCATATAAAAAAAGTTACAACCCTTTGAAGTTACGAAATGAAAATCGATTTTTTCCAATATATCGAAAACTATTAAATGTAAACTAAATATTAAATATGAAAATGGACATATGTCATTCTTATGACAGTAGCATCTTAAGAAAAAATTATAGTGAAATTTGGACAACCTATAAAAATTTTATGGGGGTTTAGTTCCTTTAAACCCCCCCAAACTTTTGTGTCCAATTAAATTATTATTGTAGTACCATTACTTAAACACAATATTTTTAAAACTTTTTTGGCTCTTAGTACTTTTTCGAAAAGTCAGTTTTTATCGAGATATTTTCAATATTTGTTAAATCCACCACATATTTGTATATGGTTAGGTACGATTATGGAGACTTGGTAATAATATGAAAATTCATGTATGATTTACATTTTTAGGTATATTTTGAACTGTATTAAAAAAGAAGCCATATCTCGATAAAAGGTGCCTTCTCGAAAAAATACAAAGAGGCAAAAAAGTTTTAAAAACATTTTGTTTAACTAATATTATCGCAGTAATAGTTTAATTGGAGCGTACACAAACATTTGGGGGGTTTAAATCAACGAAACCCCCATAAAATTTTTATGTAAACATATTAAAAAGAAGCCGCAACTCGATAAAAACTGCCTTATCGAAAAAATACTAAGAGCTAAAAAAGTTAAAAATGGTACCACAATATTAATTTAATTGAAACGTACAGAAAAGTTTGGGGGGGGGGGGTTTAAGGAAACAAAACCCCCCATAAAATTTTTATGGGGAGCATAAATTTCACTATAATTTTTCTTTAAGATGCTCCTGCCATAAGAATGCCACATATCCATTTTCAATAAAAAATCTCTAATAGTTTTCGATATATTCGAAAAAATCGATTTTCATTTTGTAACTTCAAAGGGCTATAACTTTTTTTATGTACATACTTGTACTAAGGTAAGTTAGGTTCATTCGAACTATTTTTGGTCCCAGAATATGTGACTTAATTTATGACCTGTATTTTTGTTACACCCTGTATAAGGTACCTACACATTCAAAAGTCAAAAGTAAATATGGGCGGACTTGCTAAAGGTGATGATAATGAACCACAAACACCGGAACTGACAACAAAGGAAGAAATAAACATTGAAGAAGAAGGGGTAAGGAAATTAAAAAATAGATAATAGCAAGACGATCAGTGAGATGACCACGAAAATACGAAAATTATGGAATGATATCTTACTGGAAGCAAAATGAAAAAACAGGAGTCATGTCTACACAAAAAGAAGAAAAAGAATTATTTAAAATAGGTGTTGTAACGGTATAATCTACTATCTGACTAATCAACTATGGCAATTTACCATTTTATCATATACATATGTAATTATCCTACCGAATTTACACCCGTAAAATAAAAACCAAAAGATTCAAATAAAAATAAACCCGCAACCGAAAAGTTCGTTACAACATCCAGAGGCAACAAAAAAAGATGAAACAAATTTTGATCTCAGACCAAAGAATCAGCACAAAGAGTATAATGCGACAAGAACTGACACGGCCCTAAAGACGTGGATGGATGGTGTGACGAGGTGACTAATACACCAATGCTTAGAAGAGAATATGGGATGCGAAACACCATCCCAAGGATGCCAAAGTCTTTTAGGCTTGGTATTGAATATCATTTATAGTTCAGGAATATTAGTACCACTATTTGAAAAAAAAATGCATTTGTCATAAATATGTATTTTTTGTGTTCAGTATACGAGTAAGTTAACACATCAATGTAAATTTTTTGTATTATATACCTATTGTTTATTTTTTTAACCTTATTTTTTTTCTTAAAAATCTGCTTTAAAATGTCTCAAAACAGCCAATTTTAAACATACCTGCTGCCCATGCACCGACAAAGAAAAAGGAAGAGAAAAAGACAACTTTTTTGAGAAACTAGAGGAACTGACAAAATAATCTCCCCAAATAAATAGGAGATGTCGTATAATATTACTATCTTGGGAGATTTCAATGCAAGGTTGAGAAGGAAGCAGCATATAGACTAACAATACATAGGTAGATAACCATACTCTCCTTGATGTTAGTAACGGTATGGAATAAGATTCATCATCATCATCATCATCATCATCATCATCACACAGCCACATTTGTCCACTGTCGGACATAGGTCTCCTCAAGGTGTCTCCACCCTTCTCTATCCTACGCAGCTGCAATCCAGTTTGTCGCTATTCTTTTAATGTCGTCCGTCCATCTGGTAGGTGATCTTCCACGACTTGGAAGACTTGTCTGCCTTTGACCGCTACCCGCCACTCTAAAATCTTCTTTGTCCATCTGTTGTCTCTCTGTCTTGCGACGTGTCCTGACCATTTCCACTTCAACTTCGTAATGCGTTTTATGATGTCTTCCACTCCAGTTCTTCGCGGTATCTCATCATTCCATATTCTGTCTCTCAAAGTTAGTCCAAGCATGGATCTTTCCATTTTTCGTTGTGCTACTTGTAATTTTCTTATTGATGCTTTAGTCAATGTCAGTGTTTCAGCTCCATAAGTGAGCACCGGAAGTACGCACTGGTTAAATGCTTTTCTTTTTAGCTTTATTGGGATGTTTTCCTTGAACACGTCTCTTAGTTTGCCATACGCTGCCCATCCTAAATCTATTCTTCTGGATAATTCGCATGTTTGGTTGTTTCTACCTATTTGTATTTCGTGGCCCACATAGATGTATTTGTCAACTGTTTCGATATGTCAGTTTTCTAGTTTCAATGGTCCGCTAGGTACTAAATTGGTCATCATTTGAGTTTTCCCAAAGTTTATTTCCAACCCTACTTTTTGGTAAACTCATTGTAGTTCTTGCAAGGGTAATTGGCAAATTTAAAGAATATTTAAGTATTTTTGAGAATGTTATATCTCGAACACTAGGGCTGATAAAAAGAAAAGCTTTGTTTGAAATCATCATCATTATCATAACTGGCTCAACAATCCGTTTTAGATCTTAGCCTGCTCGCAAGAAGTCGCCACTCCTGTCGATTCTTGGCAACTTCCCTCCATCTTCTGACCCCTAGAATCTTTAGGTCTTCTTCCACATCATCAATCCATCTTCTTCGCGGTCGTCATCTACTTCTTGTGTTGTTTGGAATCAGCACAGTTGAATTAATCAAAAGCATTTGCTTTTTTAATGAGTTAACCGAATGAGTAATGAGTTAACCGAGTAATGAGTTAACCGTTAATAAGTATTGAGTTAACCGAAGAAATTCAGATTCGTCGAGGTGTGCGTCAGGGTTGTGTGCTTTCTCCACTGTCCACTACTATTCAATATATATAGCGAAACAATATGTCAGGAAGCGCTCCTAGAGCAAAACATTGGTGTGAACATTAACGGAGAGATAATTAACAATATACGATACGCTGATGACACGCTAATAGTAAGAGATAACCTAGCAAATTTACAGTATTTGATGGAAAATATAAACACTCATACCAATAAGTATGGTCTGAAACTGAACATCAAAAAGACTAAATTTATGATTGTAACAAAGAAGCTATACACCAATGTGAATTTAACTATAAATAATCAGCCAGTTGAAAGAGTTACGTCCTACAAATATTTAGGGGTTTGCTTCACTGATACTAATGACCAGACACGAGAAATCAAGAGGCGAATTGAGATAGCGAGACAATCGTTTGTCAAAATGAAAAAGTTCCTATGCAGCCGGGACATAAATATAAACTTAAGAACGAGAATGCTAAGGTGCTATGTTTTCTCCGTTCTACTGTACGGCATGGAAGCTTGGACACTGAAAAAGATAAACATCAAAAATATTGAGGCATTCGAGATGTGGTGTTACAGGAGAATGTGGAAAATACAATGGACAGAAAGAGTAACAAATCAAGATGTTTTGCTGAAGATGGGGAAGGAATGCGAAGTCATAAAAACCATACAAACGAAAAAACTGGAGTATCTAGGTCACATAATGAGAGGAGAAAAGTACTCTCTGCTAAGACTCATAATCCAAGAAAAAATCTCGGGAAAGAGAAATGTGGGACGTAGGAGGATTTCCTGGTTGCGAAATTTAAGAGAGTGGTATGGGTGCAGTTCAATACAGTTGTTCAGTGTTGCTGAAGATGGGGAAGGAATGCGAAGTCATAAAAATCATACAAACGAAAAAACTAGAATATCTAGGCCACATAATGAGAGGACAAAAGTACTCTCTGCTAAGACTCATAATCCAAGGAAAAATCTCGGGAAAGAGAAATGTGGGACGTAGGAGGATTTCCTGGTTGCGAAATTTAAGGGAGTGGTATGGGTGCAGTTCAATACAGTTGTTCAGAGCTGCAGCCAACAAAGTTAAGATTGCTGTGATGGTAGTCAACCTCCGATAGGAGACGGTACTGCAAGAAGAAGAAGATTTGCTTTTTTGTCATCGAGACATTTTTTTTGTTGGGCTGTGTTATTCTTTAAATTTCAAAGTTTTTCTCAACGTTATTCGACCTGTACTATAACCGTTGGCGAACGTGACAGATAGAGACGGCGATAGGTTGGCTTGGGCTCAGCGCACGCCGTTGGTCGCGTGTTTAACGCGCGCTGAAAATCGTACATGCGCCGACTGAAATCAGGTACGAGACTCGTCTGTATAAAATAGGGAGCGGTACTGATATCGGGCACATTCACCCTCAGATAACACTTCAAGTAGGTAGTAGTACCGTGAGTTCAGTTGTTGACTACGCGTACGTATTTTGACAATCAGCTGATTTTTGTTTTGTTGGGCAATGTGTCTTTGCAACAAAGGAGCAGATATGAACAAGACCAGATCTCCTAGGTCCCCATATCGGAGGCAACATAGAGAGGTAAATATTTCTGATAGTACTATTTTGTTAGTTTCAAATATTTGTTTTCATTTTGCAATTAGTTTATTATTGTTGTGTCAGCTGTTTTTTACATTTTCTTTAAACTTTCATATTGTTTTATTTATTTCAATGACTTTCACTAAATTTCTTCTTCTATTTAAATCGTTTTTTATAGTTTTGTTACATTTGATATGAGTTCCTCCTTTAAATCAATAATTACCACATTTATATTCATATTTTTATCATCCAATGTTTGTTATTTCTTTTCCAATAGATACAATAGAACATTCAGGTTCTTTCTAGCTGTATTTTTTTATGCTAATTCAATGCTTTGCCATATTAAATTCTTCTAAACAAGTTCACATGACTAATTTCTTTATTTTGTTTTCAGATCATCAAACCCAGACTCTCAAGAAGGATCGTTCCCAGTGCCAGAGTCAATTTGAACAACTACTGGCTCAAATTTGAGGAACTGCACAACGAATCTGCATCTTGTGCTACCTTTGATTCTCCAAGTACTGCAGAACTGTTAAGAAACTCTCAGTACTCCACCTTCCAGGACAATGAAATCAACGAAAACTTGGTTAACGAACTTCTAGAGCTTGCTAAGCTCTAAAGACAATAAAGTTTTAGTGTACAGGTATTTTAGTTTTAAGCTTTTTTTTTAAGTTTATGCAATAATATTCTATCTTTTGTATTGGTATCTTTTGTAATGGTTCTTAATATTGTTGCATAAGCTTTTAGAATGTAGATATGTTTGTCTTCCATTATTTTAAGAGTAAAATTAGGTTTTCCGAGCATTTTATCATTAATTTTGGTTAAGCTGACTTTTTGAAAGTGCAATTAACTGGATTTGTGCAATAACTTTTTAGTGCAATATCAAAATTTGTAGCCTTTATCGATTACTTTTAATCGTGTGATCAAATATCTTAAGAAAAATCATTGAATCAATTAACTATAGTACTACAAGCTTTCTAAGAGATTAAATTAATATTCAGCTCAGCAGGGTGCTCTTTTTGGATGTGTGAAATTTCATAAACAAGGATCTGTCAGTCTCTTTTTTCTGAAATGATCCCTTGTTTATGTAATTTCACACCTCGAACAATACTATCCCTCTGAATTAAGCAGTTTCTTATAAAGCTTGTACTACTATACATTTTATTTTGCTTTTTAAGTTACTTAATGTAATTGATTGCAAGATGTATGTTCAGTGATCTCTATTGATAATCACAGTATATATTTTATCATACTCCCTCTGTGATATTCTTACAGGTGGTCTTCTAAATTTATTTAGTTCAAGTGATCTTTATCTTGTCTAAATCAAAATTTCCATATAATTTAATTCATACCTTACATAATCCAATCAGATATATCTAAAAAACTCAATAATATTCAACTCAGCAAGGTGCTAATTTTCGAGGTGTGAAATTTCATAAACAAGGGATATATCTGTTTTATGGAATGATCCGTTGTTTATGTAAGTACACATTTCGAACAATTAGCACCTTGCTTAGTTGAATATTATTGAGTCTCTTGATGATTGTTGGACTATAAGTTTTTTGCTTGCTGTGTTTTTTGGACCAACTAGCTCACATTTGAATCCTACACCACCTGTTAGGTTAGGCTAACTTCCACTGTGATTTAGTGACGTAATGGCTTATTTTTTTTTCATTTTCTCTCTCGTATGCTTTATGTTCTGTACATACTTTTCCAACACCTTCGATTTTTGCTCAAGCTTTAAATGATGCTTTGAAAATTTTAGCAGCAATTCATAAAGTTTTTGGAGATACAGCTTTAACTAGTTTTAGGGAAACTGTCTGTGATAACAAAGCTTTAATTTTGTTTAGTTTTAGTGCTTTTTTGTACCAACACTTAAAATGATACTCCCGTATCGTTTTTCTTGTGGTAGTTTTGAAAAACATAGGCCGAAAAGTGTCAATTTTTTTGTAAATAAGACTGAAAAACTGCTTTATTGGTAATTTAGGACGATTAGTTTAGTCTGCACTCGATTTTTAGGTTAAGTTCGCACTATTTTGAGCACATCACTAAGCTTCAAATTTGAGAGTAATTTTTTAAAATAATGCTCAAGCAGGCTATGTGATCGAAGTAATTTTTTGTATATTTTTCTGTGATATCAGCTTAACAAATGATTTCTCTATTAGATTATTAAAGACCTAAGTGGGAGTAGGAGGTATGTGACATTCTCAAAATTTTGTGTTGTCTAGTGAATGAAGGCTATATGTGACTTATATAATTATCATATTTTATGAAACTTACACTGTACCTCTAAAAAGGTCAATAACAATGTTGTTAAGCTTTTTAGAGGTAGAGTGTAAGTCTTACATGATAGATAAGTCACATATAGCCTTCATTCACTAGGCAACTCAGAATTTTAGAGAATGTCACATACCCCCTTCTTCCACTTCTTAGGTCTACAATTATTGTATTGTTTAAAACATGATAGCTTTAAGTTTTTTTGTATAACTTTAAATTTAAATAGGTTTGTAGTAAACAACTCTTCCATGGATCTTTCATTAGCTTTAAGATTTTTTTTGTAGACATGTACTAGATTTTTAAAAATGTTGTGTTAGAATTGTATTTCATTTTGTAATAATTGATTTAGATAATAAAAATAAATGTGTGTTTTGAATATATCTGCTTTTTATTTCTATAGTAAATAACTATGGTACCAACTATAGTAGTACCAACTGTCTAACAGACTCGTTAATAATATGCTCATCGGGGAGCTATTGTTGGAGGTGTGAAATTACATCAACAAGGGATCATTTCATAAAATAGGTAGATCCCTTGTTTATGAAATTCCACACCTCGAGCAATAAAATCCTTCTTAGCTAAATATTAACGAATCTTTTAGATAGTTGGTATTACTATGTCGCTTCCGAGATAATTTCTGTGGCTTGGTTCTAAAATGTCAATATTTCACTTTTTTGTACAGCTTTAATATTGAAAAAACAAAACGCAAAAAATTGACATTGGCCATTTTAACACCAAGCCACAGTATGTAACTTTGTGTTAAAATGGCCAATGTCAATATTTTGCGTTTTGTTTTGTCAATATTAAGGTTTAAATAAAGCTGTACAAAAAAGTGAAATATTGACATTGGGACTTTTAGAACCTAGCCACAGATTTATAGTATTACCAGCTATCTAGAGACTCGATAATATTGAGCTCAACGGTGTGTTACCTATTGTTTGACGTGTAGAACTACATAGAAGGGATCTATCTGTTTTATGAAATGATCCCTTATTTTATGTAATTTCACTTAATGAGCCTCTTAGATAGCTGGTACTACTATAATCAAAGATCATCTTCCATATTTTTAGATTCTGTCGTTTCCGTGTGACAATGACATGATAGAAATATAGAAGATGACTGGTGACTTAATGTAATATTAAATTCATTAGGTTAATATTGGGTATAAACCTCACCTAATTTCTTATATTTGTCCATCTCTAGTTCTTAATATTACCTGTTACAAATAATTTTGTCACTAAGATCACGGTGTTCTACATTTCTTACCTGAAAAGAAAAAAAATATGTTAATATTGTTGATTTGGCGGGAAAACATATTGTTTGGATTATTTAAATATATGTAGTAAGTATAAAGAATTTATATTACTTAGAACTTTTGGAAAACACTTTAGGATAATATAAATATTTTCAGAATATGATCAAATCGGCTTGTTCAGATTATTTCTACAGTACTTAAGAGGGTAGGCGCGAAATCTTGGTCCAGTGCTATTTAAATGCATTTATTTTTTTCGAATCCTGAGAAAACTAATAAATATTTTTGAAACTTTTAAACGCAGAAGGAAAGCTTACCTTATCAGCGATGGCCGAAAGTCCTTTAAAATAAACAAAAAGTTTCTTTTGAATGAAATATTTGAAATTAAATATCACAATAAATTTTCTCTTAGTTTTTCACCCCTGTAACTTAAATAGTATTTATTGTACCAAGATTTTGCGCCTATCCCCTTTATTTTATGTAGATTGTAGACATTACGACTGTCAGTTAGATATAGGTAAAAATTCAAGCCTATTACAAAAAAATCTTAACCAATTTATTTTTTTATGAAAGTGTTTGAAACAATCACCCAAGCAGATATTATTAATACCTGGTATGTCTGGGCAATACACACACTCATAAATTATGTTTTTTTCTTCTTATTTTCAAGATAGAACACACTCTATACATTTTTCTTTTAGTTTCGCTTTACCTAGCAATGGTTTTAGGTAAAAATGTTCGTGTGCAGTATTCTATCTTTCTTTGCCTTCACGAATTAGTTCTAACCAGAAAAATCTTTTAAAGACAGTTAAGTTTGGTCTCAGAATATTTATTGTACAGAAACAAGGCATTGAGCAGCATTAATTAAAGAAAGTGAAGCCCTAGTTTGTTATAACACCTCAAAGTTTTTCTGGAACATGGGTAATACGACAAAATTTGATCCTGTCAATCGATATCAACCATAGACTTATTAAATTTTAATATTGACAACGTTTCATCTTCTTTTCGTTCTATATTCCGTCATAGTATGGGGAAACTTCGTGGATATATAAATACATCTTCTTTGTCATGCCATTTACCAACCATCCAAATCTTGGGCTTTCGTTTTTCCTTTGGCTAATCGAGCAATCGAGCACTGGTTACCCCTACTGGATTTCTGGAATAATAAGTTTTTAGTGCAGGATATGCTTCACTAACATAAAACTGTTATAAAAGTTATCTATATAGATAGCATGTTCCGGGTTAAGCAATTGTTTCGCAATTTCTACAACCATACAGAATATAGACATTGATAAGACTCCTTAGCACGAAAGACATCAAGAGGTTTTAAAAAAAGCTTCGATAAAGTCCAAATCAGTATATATTAAGCCTAACTGGCAATTCATAAGCAAGCAGTATTATTTCAAGTTTGAAGGTGTAAGGAATGCCACTTACTGAATCTTTAGAAATGGTTGAGATTTAAAAATGAAATACACAGAGCTAATGAGATCCGAAAGTATGCACCAATAATATCGGTAGATGTAAAAAGGTAAAAAAAATAATTTCTTGATAGACAATATTGAATATTCTTGATTCGTATTATCAAGAACATTAAATTTAAAATTGCATTTAACTATACATTTTCATTTTATAATCAATAATTTAAAGGCCCCTTTAACTCAAAACTTTTATTTCCAAGATATTGATGAATTTAATGACATAGAAATTGATGAATAAGTACATGAATCTTTCATGAATTTATTGTTCTTGCAATGCGGCTTTTATAAAAATATATATATTCATCATTAACGCCATAGAATTTTAAAAACTGAGAACGAAAAATACTATCCTTTTCATTGATAATAATAATGATTGTACATAATTAGCATTCAATTTTAACTCAATTTATATCCGTATTTAGTACATATTTATACCGAATACCTTTTTATTCAACAAACCCTTTAAATTTGCTCTTCAAAAGAGAACCTGCCATTTGGGACACACAGCCCCAGGGCAGAGCTGTAAAACAGGTTAACAACCCCTAAAAAGGTTTGAGGCCTTTCCGATAGATGGCACTGGTAGTGTTATAGTTAAGGAATAACCGAATAAATTTCAATTTTGTTTCTAAAATGATGGCTGTTTAGTTTCGTTTAGGATATTTTAAATTTTTACAGCAGCATAGAATAATAAGTTATTATGAGTTGTTTATTTCCATTAAACATGCGTTATATTATAAGAAAAAAGAAAAGAACTCAATCAAACATAGAAATATAGATAAATAATAAATATGTATAATATCAGGGTGAATGGCGTTGATCTTGTTAGTTATTTAATAGGTATATAGACCAGAGCGGATCTGTTTTAAAGAGATTTTTGCAAAAAACTTGGGTGGTAACTTCAATAATCATAATTGATTTTCCTCCCTCTGAACCAGAGGGAGGAAAAACATGAAAATTTGAGAGCTAACGAAGAGAATGAGATCAAAAAAGTCTTCTAAATGGCTACAAATCTCCTGTACAGCCGTTTGAAAATTAACTTTTTTTCTCAAATAAGATAAACAAATAGAATTGTTTGAAAACTACTTGACCGATCGTGCTCATCTTTTGCAATATGGTAACTACGTAAAAGCTCATATGGTGAAATGTTTTTATTGTTTATTTTAATAATTATAAACAATTGAAAAAATATTTACTTTTGGGTTGAATTTGCAATAACCTGTCCTGTTTGTTTAAGTCAAGAAAGGTAGGTACCTCTAGGAATAATTAAAATTATCGAAAACATCTACCAGAACAACACAATAAAAGTAAAAGTAGAAGATAAGCTGATCCAATTAAAGCTAGCAATGGGATAAGACAGGGGGATTCCTTGAGTCCTTTATTGTTTAACCTGATCATGGATGAAATAATAAAAAAGTAACAACTAAAAAGGATACCAAAATGGGAGAAAAACAAGTTAAAATAATCTGCTATGCAGACGGTGCAATACTCATCTCTCAAAGTGAAGATGATTTACAACGTATGCTGCACCAATTTAACATAACCGCCAGAAAATTTAACATGTTAATTTTAATTTCCCCAAAAAAGACAAAATGCATATCTAATAACAGCAAATCCAATAAGATGTAAATTGTAGCTGGAGGGTCAGATAATAAAACAAGTGATGGAATTTAAATATCTAGGCATCACACTATCTAGCTACGAAAGGCTCGAAAAGAAGTGGAAGATCAAATGAATAGAGCAAACAGAGCCGCAGGTTCGTTGCCTGAATGACACAATATGGAGAAATAAAAATATCGAAAAAGAAATGAAAGGCAGAATTTACAAAACAGTCAGTCACCAGACAAATAATGACATACGCGGCAGAAACACGACCCGACACAGAGAGGACAAAAAGATTGCTCGAAACAGCGGTGATGAAAAACCCTTCGAAAAATCCATGGTAAGACTCTATGGAACAGAGCTAGAAGTACAGATATACGACGGGGATGCAAGGTGGACAACATTAATAACTGGGTAAGAAACAGAAGCATGTAATGGAATGACCACATAAGTCGAATGACAACAAAGTAGTAAGGACAGCGACAGACGGTTCCCCAATAGGAAGACGATCAGTGGAAGACCACGAAAACGATGAAAAGACAGACAAAATCATGTCTATACAAAAAGAAGATGAAGAAGAAGAAGAACGGTTTGTTTATAGACATTTTTTAATTTAGAAAATCTCATTTTAAACAGCAAGTATTTTCAATAAAGCCGTCTGTTGAACATTTTGAACATGTTGAAGTGAATGAAAAAGTCGCTTTTTTGATTAAATGTTAATAAAAACCCATGACGCAGTAAAAAATTCGATACCCACGAGATAGTATAATTTTTCCATTGACTTCCCACAGGCCAGTAATTTTTAGATTTTTTCAAGTGCTTTCCTTTTCCTGGGATATTTGGTGAAAATTAGGTACTTATTGTTTAATTTAGTTGTCAATTACAGTTATGTCGCTAATAACTGTAGAGTGGATGCGATTTAAACCTTTAAATAAAAAAAATTACTCTTGTACATGTTTGCTTATCCATTCAAGCAATTATCCTTTCTGACAATTGACCACAAGTGTCATTATCTTTCACCTTGTAGATAGAACAACAATCGGGACCACCCTGCCTAAATTTTGAAGGGACAAAAGTAGAATACGCCCATTGTTCCACCGGTCCTATAAAAATAACAAATGTTAACAATGTCATTTCATTGTATTGATATGTTGCAACTGACTTCTACCTTCATGAATTTTCTATTATTTTCTGGTAGTAGACACCACAAACAAAGACACGAAAAATAAAGAGACCAACGTTGTGTCGACAAAATTCCAAATAAATGCAAACATGGTGCCAGTTAGCAAAGCTAACAAAAGAAATTGGGCAGATGGTTTAACCGCTTTATAAGTTTAGTTACGATACAATAGAAAATTTCAGGCCTTAATAGCCATCTAATCTAAGGAGATGGACTACTTCAGTTAGACGTCAAATGTCCTTTACGTTATTAAGTTCAGTATTGATGTATCAGATATCTGTCAGGTAACGTCCTTTAAGATAAACAGATTTTACAGACCGCAAGAGTTTTTCAGAAATATAAGTAGGGGGATTTTTGTGAAACTATATTACAATCAGCAACAGTACGAAAATCATCTTCTAAATATTTCAAAACTTGTATCAAGTGGAGTGGCTTCTTATCCAATCATGCTCCTTACCTACTAATTTGACTTATATTCTTCTCCATTCGTCCCTGTTTGTTGCGCTTTCTTCCCAACCATTAATTTTTTTCTTTTCTGAGATCTTCCTGTGCGCTATCAAACCATCTTTGTCTGGGTCGTTTTCCTCCTTCTCGTGATTTCATCCCTTCTTAGAATCATCCTTGGCATCCTCTTCCTTTCCATTTTTATCACATGTCCTTACGTTTTTTTTTTGAAGCTACTGATGTTTGGTTCGTTATACAGATCCTCTAGTTCCCTGTTTGTTCGTTGCACCCAACCTTCCGCCATGTTTTTGCCAGCATATGTAGCTCTGAGCATTTTCCTTTCCTATCTTTCCAATTTCTCCGTATTTCCTTTTTTCATTGTCCATACTTCGCTACCATACGTCTCGACCTACCATACCTTAACTTTGTCTTTCTCGACACATATTTGGATTTCGTCATATAAATCTCCTTTTTCTCATTCTTCTTAGTTCTATATAAACATGATTATTTCATTCATAGATATTCTGACCAATAGAAAGCTACAGAAATAAAAATTACAGCGATTATTTCATTCATAGGAGATTCTGACCAATAGAAAGCTACAGAAATAAAAATTACAGCGATTATTTTTTAATGATTGTAACTTCCAGTCGTATTAAAAAATAATCTTACGAATATCACACGACAGTAAGAATAAATAAGAAAATAATGCTTCATTTTTACTCAAATTTGTTGTCATTGGGCAATAGCCACTAGAGCCCTGCAGGCTCTCGTGTCTATTGCAAGACAACAAATTTTCGAAAAACTGTCGCATTATTTTCAATTTATTCTCACTCTCTTGTGATATTATACCCGATTATTTCATTCATAGGAGATTCTGACCAATAGAAAGCTACATAAATCTAAATTAAATCGATAATTTTTGATAATTTCCCGTCGTCAAATATATTAAGCCAGATGCCCTTCGTTGCTACGAAAAAATACATTCAGTGACATTAATGACAATTAATGTTTTAAAAATTATAAAAGTGACGACTTTCAACCGTAAAATATTTATAACAACTGTGTGTTTAATTGTACTAATTTGTACTTACATAAATAAATTACAATAAAATTTTGGTTTTGAACAGTTTTATTTATGAAATAATCGCAACCAATTGCACTCGATCTCTAAAATTAATATAGAATTTTTGCCCTCGTGACACTTTTGACATAATTTCACTCGCCTTTGGCTCGTGAAATTAAAACTGTCAAAGTGTCCCTCGGGAAAAATTCAATCATTTTAGAGCTCTTGTGCAATTACTACTGATAATATCCCTTCGTCAAGCATTACGTCAGATGCCCTTCATTACTACGCAAAAATGAACATTCAGTGACATTAATGACAATAATTATGTTTTACAACTTGACACATTATGTTTTAAAACTGTCAAAGTGTCACTCGGGAAACAAATCGATAATTTAAGAGCTCTCGTGCAATTACTACTGAAATTGTGAAATTAAAACAGTCAAAGTGTTACTCGGGATACAAATAGTGACTGTTCTTCAATGTGCCTTCAGTAAATTGTCGTTCAGTCGAAATAGTATTTAGACAAGGCGAAAACGGCGGGTTCGAAGGGAAAAATATTCCCATGAGATTTTTTTGCATAATCACATTCGTGAGACATCCCAGAATAAGGTTCAAGAAGTCGCCCACGTGAAAAGTGGGCCAATTTTTTTTTAACAATTATTTTTTAAACAAATTGCAAAAATCAATATTTTTGGCCCGAACAATTTTTTCTTTAATTTTTTGGACCATTCTGGACGAAAAAGATCTCTTATAATTTTTCTCTAAAGTTGATCGTTTTCGACTTATAAGCAATTTAAAATTGAAAAAAACGAAAAATGGCGATTTTCAAGGCTTAATAACTAAGTTAAAAGTTATTATTATGAAAGTCAATATATGACTAAATCAAAGTTTAAAGTCCCCCCTACAAGATCCTGAAGAAATTTTTGTCATTATTTTATTACTAAGCTGTTATTTTTAAGTAATAATAATAAGCGCCATGCACATGTGCGACGTATTTAAATGCTGAGTGCGAGAGAGAAGCCATTCCAGCAGTCCAATTGTGCATCTTACTCGCACTCACATTTACAACCGCGTCAATACGATCTAATCGCTTATTGATATTAATTAAAAATAACAGCTTAGTAGTAAATTAATGACACAGATTTCTTCGGGATCATGTAGCAGAGACTTTAAACTTTGATTTAGTTACTTTCTGACTTTCATAATAATAATTTTTAACCGAGTTATTAAGTCTTAAAAATGGCCATTTTCGCGTTTTTCAAATTTTAAATTGCTTATAACTCGAAAAAGATCAACTTTGGAGAAAAATTATAAGAGACCTTTTTTGTCCAGAATGATCCAAAAAACCTAAAAAAATTAGTCTGGGCCAAAAATATTGATTTTTTGCAATTTGATTAAAAAAAATTGGCCCACTTTTCACGTGGGCGACTTCTTGAACCTTATTCTGGGATGTCTCACGAATGTGATTATGCAAAAATATCTCATGGGAATATTTTTCCGAACGAACCCGCCGTTTCCGCCTTGTCTAATTTTGATGGTTTCCATTCCGTATCGGTAGTGAAGGTATAATTTAAAAAGGTTAGTTTTAGATTTTACATTTTTTATATATTTTGTCTTGTATTTCTGTTCGCACCTACTATAATCCGGTCAACTTAGACATCAAAATGATTGGCAAATAACAAAAATTGCCGGAGAGCCAAATTTTGGTGGAGAGCTAGGGTATACCATAACAAATAAAGTTTAAAAATTCCCCATCGATTCCATGTGTGCGTCAAAAGTTATTCGGGGTCAAAGGTCAAAATTTGAGATTTTTTGGATTTTTTTCGAAAACGGTAAGTTTTGTCAAAAAAAACCTCAAACCAAAGTTGTAGATCTTAATATTCTCTACAAAAATTGTCCTTACAATTTTTTTCCTAAGAGTTACCACTCCTGAGATATCGCGATTTTAAAAGTTACTTTATACATTATATGCACATATAAGCCACGTACAGGGCCGTCTTAACCCGGGGGTGCAAGGGGTGCGAGGCACCCGGGCGCCAAGTTCAAGGGGCGCCAGACGAACACTTGCTAGGCTCAAACTTGCACCTGTCCTTAAAGAACTACAAATAACAAACATGTACAAGTGCACTTTCAGTATTTTTTACAAACGCTATTAATGCTTAGTACACCTACGATATACAAATAGAATATGAAACCCATTTAGATTATGTATTCCGACATAATTTCAAGAAGGTGATGCCGTACACTATTTTAAGGAATACCAGATAAATTAAGATTATTATTAACAGAAGATGGACCAGTGCAAATTAAAAGATCTAAGTATCCTGTAGATAGCAATAACAGGTCCTTTGCAGATACCTATTATACAAAAAGTTTAAAAAATAAACGAAATTATCAAACGAGATTGTCTTATATATTCTGTATCTAATAGTGGTTCTGTATTTTGTTTTTACTGTAAGCTTTTCAATGCCAATGTTACTGCTTTTAATACCCACATTGGTTTTAAAGACTGGATACATTTCGAGAAATTTAAAAGACACGAGAAAAGTTCTGGTCACTTAATTTCTGTAAAAAAATATTTAGGTCTAAAAAAGGCTTACCTACTATTAGACAGAAATACAATAGACTCTGTCAATCAAGCAGCAGTTGAACGCAAAAGTAAAAGGTGGACAGCGGTTTTAGAAAGAATTATCGAAATAATAACATTTTTAGCACACCAAATTTAGCATTAAGAGGAACCAGTCAAAGGTTGTATGAATCGGATAACTGTAACTTTTAATTAATAGAATGTATTTCCAATTTTGATAATACGCGGTCAGAACACATTGCAAAGTGTTCAGCATCGTATGCCCCATTATCTTCAACATAGTATTCAAAATGACTTGATAAAAAGTAATTGGTGAAACAATTAAATGCACAATTATTGTTGATTTTTTAAAACAATCTAAATATTATTCTATAATTTTAGATTGCACACCTGATACTACACTCAAGGAACAACTTACTATTGTGTTTAAGTTTAGGTTCGTTTATCTCAATTCGTCAACAAAGCTTGCCGAAGTTAAATTTGCATTTTCTAGGTTTTTACTGGTTACTGATGGTTGATACTACCGGACAAGGATTAACAAATTATTTGTTAGAATTTTAGAAATGAATGAATATTGATTTAGATGATTTACGAGGCCAAGGGTATGATAATGGGGCAAATACGAGAGAGAGAGAGAAATACTAGCCTTCAAAAAAAAATTACAAAAAAAAACTAGTGCATGGAAATAGACCTGATATAGATGGTGAATATCTATTCCATGAGTTAGAATTGTTACCGATATTTTTTATAAATAAAGACACAACTCCACTTGATATTTTAAGTTACATATATTATACTCTTATAATTTACTTCCGTTTTCCCAAATCTTTTTACATGTCTAAGGATATATTTAACACTTCCAGTACCTAATACTAGCTGAAGGAGAACAATCTTTTTCTAAACTTAAATTGACCAAAAATTATCTGCGCTCAACATTGGATCAATATTAACAAACCTGTCTTTAATAAGTAGGTTAGATATAACCGAAGTAATAAAAACTTTTGGCAACTCAAAAGCTAGAAAAGTTGACTAGCCTTCAAAAAAAAATTACAAAAAAAAACTAGTGCATGGAAATAGACCTGATATAGATGGTGAAGATCTATTCCATGAGTTAGAATTGTTACCAATATTTTTTATAAATAAAGACACAACTCCACTTGATATTTTAAGTTACATATATTATACTCTAATAATTTACTTCCGTTTTCCCAAATCTTTTTACATGTCTAAGGATATATTTAACACTTCCAGTACCTAATACTAGCTGAAGGAGAACAATCTTTTTCTAAACTTAAATTGACCAAAAATTATCTGCGCTCAACATTGGATCAATATTAACAAACCTGTCTTTAATAAGTAGGTTAGATATAACCGAAGTAATAAAAACTTTTGGCAACTCAAAAGCTAGAAAAGTTGACTTTGATAAATAGAGTTAAAAGATTTATCTTGTTTGAAAACTGAAACCATGTTTTTTTAATATATAAATAAAAAAAGCAAACATACTCAGTTTTAATTTTAGCATACTTTTATAACCTATATTCCTAAGATATAATCTTCTGACAAAAGGGGCGCAAAGTTGAGTCTTGCACCCCGGCGCCGTGTATGCTTAAGACGGCCCTGGCCACGTATATACATATGTGGCCCTTAAGACAAATATAAATGCCTATTTGTGTCTCTTTTATATAGTATATTATACTTTTCTGAAAATATTTCTTCAAAAGGTAATCAGTCCCAAACTGAATTTCCTCTATCCACGTGGCCTTGAAAAACATGTGGCTATACCTTTGTTTAAAAAAGAACAGATTGTCTATTATAGGCAATGGCTACAGTATTGTCCGTAGGTCTGGTTCATAATATTATCTGTTTCTTTTAGTGCTAAAGGTTCAGTTTAAGTGAATATAAGTACTTATTACAAGCGTTTACCATTTAGTACCGTTACCGTTATTTGTACAATTTTATAGTTTTAAAAATGTCTCAGTTTTGCTTTATTTGCAATAAACTTTTAAGTGAAACTAAAACAGTTGTGGTTGATCGTGGAATGCCAAATTTAATCGAGGCTAGTGTCGAGAGAGGTGATGAGTTTATTGAGTATTTAAGAACTCAAAAATTCGTTACAATACACGTGAATTGCAGAAAATCATACATTCGGAAAACTTCAATCGCTGCAGTGAAAAGACAACGTGAGGAGGAACAGGCTAGTACCTACTTCAAAAGTAAGTCCACCTCATACTAGAACGCGAGTAAGTAAATCACATCTTTGTTTTAAAAAATACTGTTTATTTTGTGGCAATGAAGCCAATGAAGAATCTGAGATAAAGAAAGCACAGCATCTTCGAAAAATAATTTGTAACGTGACTACACTAAAATTCAAAGAATCCCTGTTGAAATTAGCTAAAGATCGTTCTGATGATGTTTCGAAGGCTGTTCTTGAACGTATTAATTTTGAGTATGATTTAGTCGCTGCTCATGCAAAATACGATGACAGTTGCTACAAAACTTTCTTAAAACCTAATACTGGTCGTAAAATTGGCCGTCCACAAGATGAAACTGTAAACTCTGCGATGGAGAAAATGTTTCAATTCATAGAAACGAGTGATGATTGCCAGTTTTCGTTGGATGAATTAAAGAATGTTCGTCAAGATGTAGTTTTAGATGACAGAACTATAAAAATACGATTGAAATTGAAGTATGGTAGTAGAATTATTATTACAGAAAAGCCTGGACAATTAACATTTATTTGTTTTATTGACAATTACCAAGATATTTTAAGTCAAGTCTGGTCTGATAAAAAAGACAAGCGGTTAAAAACTTTGAAAGCCGCAGCAGAAATTGTTCGTGAAGATATTCAATCTTGTGTTTTCGATAATACTATGTACCCACCACCAGGTAGAATGTTCGAGGATATAAATAACGATATTCCCCAATCATTGTCATATTTTTTGGAACAAGTCATCTTAAAAAACAAGCGTCATAATTTAGAGCATCTAAAATTAGTTTGTACGAATATTAGCCACTGCATCATGACAGCTGTTCGGTCTAGAACCTTTAAATCGAAACTACAGCTAGGTCTTTCACTTTTTTTTCATCGGCGGTTTGCTTCGAAACGTCTCATACAAATTTTTTGGTCTCTTGGTTTATGCGCCTCTTACAGTGAACTATGAAGCAGCAGCAGTTTTCAGTCATCCACCTCACATTTTACCACCAGAAAGAGGCACATTCATCCAATATGTTGCAGACAATGCTGACATTAATGTAAATACTTTGGACGGCAATGATACGCTTCATATAATGGGTATTATCCAAGTTGTGACTCCCAAAACTATCTAAAGAAATCAAAACAATAGTTAACCTAATAATCAATAGCAATATCAATAATCAATATCAATAATAAGGTAATATCTAGAACTTGACCGGTATTGTTTTCTTAAATTATCCTAAAATTGTCAAAACAGTTAGTGGAGTAGGCCTACAGGGGAAACCACGGTAAAAAAAACGCGCCGAGTACACTATCTCACAGGTGGTGTGGAAACGTGTGCATATCATGTATAATGTGACTCTTTGAATCTCGATATCTCAGGAATGGCAACTCTTAGGAAAAAAATAGTAAGGACTATTTTTGTAGAGAATTTTAAGAACTACAACTTTGGTTTAAGGTTTTTTTTTTGATAAAACTTACCGTTTTCGAAAAAAATCCAAAAAATCTCAAATTTTGACCTTTGACCCCGAATAACTTTTGACGCACACGTGGGATCAATGGGGACTTTTTAAACTTTATTTGTTATGGTATACCCTAGCTCTCCACCAAAATTTGGCTCTCCGGCAATTTTTGTTATTTGAAATGTCTATATAGACCGGGTTACTATTCTTATTCACAGTTTATCACATATATCTGGAAATATATGGTTTAAGTTCATTCGAAAACATGTTCGACACCTTTGCTTTGAGTCATATTTCGTTTTGCAACCGTTCCCCAATATATTCTTTTCTAAACAATTGTCCACGCAAATTGGACCAGATTGCCCCTTTACTTGACTTCTCTGAGTATTGTTAACTGTTTTCAAAGTTTACCAATCGACTTATCAGATCATTATTTTCCGAACAATTTGTATTATTTAGCATGGCGCATATTGCAAACGCACTCTTGCAAAAATCAGATTGCAATCACGGTAGGCATTGAACCAACAGACGACTGGCTGATTCCTGCAATCAGATAAACCATAAACAAACTCTTGAAACGAAAATAAAATCACCACAATCTAATACCAGCCCGAGCCCGTATAGAAACCTCAACGGTGATTTGTGATAACGAAGCGTGTAATGAAAAGACCCTGTAGATGTAGAGAAATGAATAAATAATTCACTTGGTCGGTTGGTAGTGCCTACTTGTGTTTTGTACTGCCTTGGGGTTTGTACTCAATTACGATTGTCGCTGGATACAATCATTGGTGGAGATTGTATAAGTCTAAATTTTTGTTTATTATTTTTAATAATAAACCCATTATTACATTGAGATACATATTTTGTAAAATGCCAACAAATATAATAGTCAACGTTTACATCTGCTCTCCGTATGTCATACTATGAACGCAGTAGTATATTGATTTTAGTTTCTTTCTTCGCGCATCTTTTATTTTTTACTTTTCGTAAATACATAACGAACATGAAATTAGATGATCCTCTTGTAACTGACTATCAGTTGTAACAAACAATAATGTGTGTGTACTTTGTACGCACGTAAGAAGTTATACCTACTTCTACTACATATTATGTGATTTTTAAGACAATACCAAAAATTTAAAAAAATAAAAGAATAAAACGCACACAAACACATTGAAAAATGCCACAAAGAAAAAATGATTTCTGAACGATAATAATTGTTGGCAAAAATTTTAAATACGCATTTTCTGAAAAAAAATTATATAAAAAAATATACTTACAATCATAACATGCATAAAAAAATAAAAAAATAAAACTTGCATCGGGAATTGAACCCGTGAATTTCGTGGCACTTTGATTCGTAATCGAAGCGTAGACTCACTCGTCCAATCCCACATTATTTATCATGTGGAAAAATACGGTAACTGAACGTTTTACTGTTTGACAGTTGTTTTGAAAATTAAATTATGTAGTTTAAATTTTGTGGAAGAAAATATAAAAATATAACAAAACAGTAAGAAAACAATATATTAGATGAAGATTGGTAGAACTTTTGTTGGTAATCAAATTAAGTATGTAAATCAAAGCATTACATACCTACTAGATAAATAAATCTACGCCAAAAAATCATAATTTAAAAATAAAAATCGAACCTAATTTGGGATTTCTCTCTAAAATCCACATTCTTGAGAAAATAAATGTATGTATTTCAACCTAATCCAAATGTATAATTACAATATGATTATAATAATAATAATAATAATAATAAATTGCCTTTATTTAGTCTGTAAAAATTTACAAACACGAGATACATGAGGCGAAGTCTAGCTAGAGCTACTCCACTTAACCTCAAGTTTACAATGTTAGTTTGAAATAATTAGAATGTAAGGTAATTTATAATTCGACATAAAAATAATAATATAATACTGAAATGATAGAAATAGTCATGTGGCAACTAGAAAAATAATATAAATAAAATAATTTGTGATGTTATGTGATAAATGATAAGAATGATAAATAAAAACAAAAATAATGGTAACAATAACGACAACAATATACTATATAATAATAATAACGTTACTGCGATTGTAGTAAAAATTTCTTATAATGCTGCTTCATGAATTCAAGAGATTTACCTCTTAAATTTATTGTTAAACTGTTAAACACTAAAACAGCATTGTAAGTAAACGATCTCTGGAAAATAGCTAGTCTATATCTTGGCAGCATAAGACTATGAGGATATCTCAGATCCAGATTATGAGCCTCTCCACGAAATACTAATTTGTTCCTTAAATAGATAGGATTTGACGACGAAATAATTCGATATATCAAAGAGGCGAGGTGATATTTGTATAAATTATCTAAGGTTAACCATTTAAGTTCTTTTATTTTGCATGATACACGATCGTATTTTCTTATGCCAAAGACAAATCTGCAACAATTATTTTGAATTTTTTGCAACCTTAGTTTCGTAACTTGATCTAAGCAAGGATAAAATACCAAGAGCCCATAATTAAGAATTGACATTACCATAGTTTCACAAAGTAACTTACGCAATTTAAAGTTTAAAATACCTTTACTTATATACAGTTGACGCATAACCAAATAGCACTTTTTTACTAAAAGGGTGACATGCTCTTGAAATCGTAGCGTACAGTCATATATGACTCCTAAGTTCCTGCAACTATTAACATGTTTTAGAGGTTCATTTTTTATAATTAGTTTTAAGTTATCCTGAACAGTGGCTTTATAATTTTTTGAACAATATATCAAAGAGTTACATTTTTTTGCATTTAGTTTAAGATTATGTCTAGTGGAATAAGTACAAATAGATTCCAAATCCTGATTTATTTTTTGTGACGCTTGATTAACAGAGTTAGGTTCAAAAGAGAAATAAAGTTGTGTGTCGTGTGTCGTCTGCAAAAGAGTGCAACTTCAAATTATTTAAAGATTTATACAGGTCGGAAATATATAGTGAAAAAAGAAGAGGACCAAGAACCGAACCTTGTGGCACCCCTGAAGTGACAGATGCAAATTCTGATGAATTATTATCGATTATGACCTTTTGATAACGATTTACCAAATAAAATTTGAAAAACTGTAAGGAGGTATCATCAAATCCAAAATATTTCAATTTAGCACACAGAAGAGCGTGATCAATAGTGTCAAAGGCTTTAGAAAAATCAAGCAAGATGACTGAGGTTGCTTTTCCTTCATCAAATGATCGAAGTATATTATCTGTTAAGTCAAGAAGCAGGGTCGTTGTACTAAACTCTTTTCTAAAGCCTGATTGTATACACGTAACTACATTATTTTTAAAAATATAATCGTATATCTGTTTATAAATAACCTTTTCTAAAATTTTTGACAGTCCCGGTAGAATGCTTATTGGGCGAAGATCATTAAGTGATTCAGGTTTATTTAATTTGGGTAGTGGTTTTACCAAAGCGTATTTCCAAATGTCTGGAAAATAACCTACCTCCAAACAACAGTTTATAATGTGCGTAATATAAGGAGCAGTAATGGAAAGGGAGAGTTGTAGCATTTTTGCAGAAATATTATCACATCCAACAGCGTCCGATTTTAACCCTAATATTAGTGATTTAATTTCATCAATAGTGGCCATTTTAAACGAGAAAATAATATCTGGGTTGAAAATATTTGACTGATACCATTGGGTTGTCTCAGGACAACAATTTACAGGGCTAAAAACAGATGTAAAATAATTATTTATAGAGATAGGGTCTTTAAGTTCCTGAGGGATCTCTATAACTGGTTTATTCACAATTTTGAATATCCTCATCGTTTTCCAAAGATTTTCCTTTTTTATTCGAAGAAGAAGACCGATAATTTAAATAACCACACTTCTCCAGACGGACTGCGTTAGTAACCGCGTTTCGAAGGTCTTTATAGTAACTATAGTCTAAGACGTTTCTAGTTTTCTTATATTTGGCTAAAGCAGCATTACGAGTTTTCATCATATTCTGTATTGTGGGTGTTAGCCACGGAGCAGGTGGTTTTGTAATTCTTGATTCAACATAGGGAGCATGTTTGTCAAACAGCGAAACTAACATGTCATTGAAAATTCGAACTTTATTATCTATAAAATTTTCGTACAGTATATTATCCCATGACATTTTTGCCAGATCTGCGTTAAAACAAGATATTGAAAAGTTTTTGTAATTTCTATATATCTTTAAAAAGTTCGTTTTGTAATTAATATCTAAATCAAATTCACAGTACACTGCTCTATGGTCAGATAGTTCATGATCTAAAACGCCTGAATGTCTAATGAGTTCACTTTTATTTGTATAAATAACATCAAGCAATGTTTGTGAACTGTTAGTTATGCGCGTAGGTTCCGCTACTAATTGAACAAAATTATAAGACTGAAAACAGTAATTTATTTGATTATCTACTAGCTGATCAACATTGATATCACCAGTTAAAATAATATTATTAAATTGAGGTACTATGTGAGAAAGGGTATCATCACAATACTGTATAAAATTTAACATCCTGCACGCCTCAGTTCTATATATAACACCGACTAACAATGTTGTTTTCTGTATTTTCACAGAAATCCACATTTGTTCGATACCTAATGGACAAGGAAAGTCAGCAAGTTCAGACTTTGAAATTATTGAATCACGTACATAAACAGCGACTCCACCACCTCTTGAACCACGGTCTTTACGAATTATTTTAAAACCCGGAATGTATACACTCTGATCTGAGATATCCGAAGTCAACCAAGTT
Organism: Diabrotica virgifera virgifera; assembly: GCF_917563875.1. Taxonomy (NCBI): domain Eukaryota; kingdom Metazoa; phylum Arthropoda; class Insecta; order Coleoptera; family Chrysomelidae; genus Diabrotica; species Diabrotica virgifera. The sequence continues at coordinate 2,896,352 of NC_065444.1, read as the reverse complement.
TCGGACAGGCAAACAATATCAAAGTTGTGATCATTTACTAGATCAAGGAAAACGTTAAATTTTGGAAACAAAGAACGTGTATTAATAAAAACTACTTACCAAATTAGAATGAGTTTTCCTTGTCCAAAATAGTCCAAAAGTCCAAAAATATAGGGTATATGAAAACTATTTAAAAAGGCAGTATAACTATTAACTAACTTTTGTTTGTTTTTTCTTTTCACACAAATTTTAAAACGCAACAACCATAAATAATCTAACTACAGCTGTGCCACAGCCGCCATATTGAATAATTTTTGACATGTCATTTGAACATCCAATCAGAACAAAGTTATAATGCGCATGCGCCCGGTCGCTAGGTTTTACCATATAAAAAATTCACCCTCTATCGCCGGTAAAGAAGTATAACTTCAAAAAATTAAATCAGCATCCCGATAACTAAGAAACGTAAGACATTTGACCAATGAGTTCTTGCTATTATGACATACGGAGCAGAATACGCTCACAAAAACAACAGCAACAAAAATGCGAGTGGCACAAAGGCGCATGGAAAGATCGATTCTCGACGTGACAAAAAAAAAACAAAATAAAGAACCAAGGAAAAGAAGAGGTATCGGTGATGTCGTTGAACGTATAACCAAGCTGAAATGGAATTGGGCAGGTCACGTAGCAAGACTAAAAGACTCAAGATGGGCAAGAAAACTAATTGACTGGCGCCCAAGAGAATACAAACGCAGCAGAGGATAACTGCCAACACGCTGGATGTACGACACCCTTAAGCTCCTAGCGTTACATATATGTAACGCAGAAACCGCTAAAATCCTAAGCCTTAAATTCGGGAAGTGATTCTAATTTTAACTAGATGAGGTTATTTCACAAGACTTTCAAGGGACACTTGTTTACTAGTTATCAGCAGTTGGTTCGAGGATTTGATCTAACCTGTTTATTTAGTTGAGTGTTTTATGTGACGGTGTTTATTATTTTTGGTAAAAATGGATCCCAAGTTTGAGAAAGTATATTTTTACCTTTCATTTGTTATTATATTTTGTTTAAAGTGTTTTCAATTGAGAATAAATTAATGAATTTTCTTATTGATAGTATAAATTTTTAGAAATTTTATCCTGGTTTTGTAAAAAATGCCTTTAATTTTTGGTGTTACATATATGTAACGCTAGGAACATATGGGAGCAACAATCGGAACTTTTGGAATTGTTACGTATTGTTTGTTCCAGAAAAGGGTTTTCTCTTCAAGAAGCGGTGGAGATAATTGATTAATTGACGTTGATAAATATAGGTACTGAAACCCCAGAATTGAATGTGCTTACAGACGAAGAGTTTGGTGATGACGAATATAATGATTTTAACAGGCTGTCCGAGAGAATTCTAAGAGCACCTGTTGAACTTGTTTTACTTAATGGTGAAAGAGATTTCAAAATATATGATGATATTGACGAGGCTCAGCCTTCCAGATTATCAGCAAAAGCTAAAAAACTAGTGAAAGGAAAGTTGAAGTTAATCTTATGGACCAGAATGTAGCTAGATACCAAGTAGGAATATGCTCTAAAACATCATGGTGGTGTCTATTTACATTGATGCTGGACATAACTATGGACATAATGGTCTATTTACATTGTTGCTGGACATAACTGAACATAATAGATCCTATGATTCTATGCCAGAACTAGAATTTCGAATATATCTAGTAACATCGGATCTTACGAAATATGGTACCAAACCAAAAGATGCAGGCAGGCCATCTTCGTCCAAAGTAGTCGTAGATATAAGATATGATAAGATTGATCATCTACTGACCTATATTCCTGATAAGAAAAGGAGATGATTTGCAGATGAATGGTGTAGTTCATATGTGCTCACCACGGGTTGCAAGTGCAATGTGGGAGTGTGTATCAAGTGCAACATAGATTTTCATCTACAATAACTTGATTATGATTTTTCATTTATCTAGTTTTGTATTTGTTTGTTAGTTTGAAATTTATAATCAGAAATATTTTAAATATGTTTGCTCCTATATCATCCTAGCGTTACATATATGTAACGGCAATTTTCTAAATAATCAAAAATAATTAAGAAAATAATGTATGTTTTAAAACCTTCTCCTGAATACATCAAAATAAAAAAAAAATTAAAATTTTCTAAATAAATGAATTCAGAATCTTAAGGGTTTTAAACGAGCGTCCAAGAAATGGCAACAAGACGCACAGAACCGTGGAGAGTGGTGAAAAATGGGAGAGACCTATGTCCAGCGGTGGATGGAACAGATTGAATGATGATGAAGACGTCTGCTCTATAATATATTCTTTTCAATTTTTTTGTACCTAGTACTATTTGAGTTCTTTTTATTCTTTTATTTGAACTAGGTAAATTTTAATTTTAAAATTCCTTCTTCTTCTTGATTGGCTTAACAACTCGGGGTAAGCCTTCACAGCATCCTACATATTAATGCTGAAAGTTACTATAAACATTGCGATGAAATCAAACTTTATGTTCAGGTATATGACCCACACATTTTATGTTTAACGGAAACTTGTATCACTAGCGATTTTTCAGATTCTGAGCTACAGATCCCTGAATATGTAATGGCGCGTTGTAATTCTAGTAGTCGTCATACAGGAGGAGTTCTAATTTATACGAAAGAATACATAAAAGTCAATAATATCAAAACATTTATTATTGACAAGAGTTTGTGGGTTTTGTCTTTGGATGTTGTAATTAATGGATCATATTATGGAATAGTGGGTATTTATAGATCGCTAAGTGGTAGTATAAGTGAATTCATTGATGTATTTTTCAAGTGGATGGATGATTATTATGAATCACATAGTAGTTGTAGTATAGTCATTGCTGGAGATTTCAACATACATTATGATAATAATTGTCAGGGTAAAAGTAAATTGAAAGAATATATAGAAAATAATGGAATGCAGCAACTTGTAAATGAATATACAAGAATTTTTAAAGATTCAAAATCTATGATTGATCTTGTCATAAGTAATGACTATACGTTAACTGCTCATGTAGAAAAAAATTACATAATATCTGATCACTGTATTGTCCATGTGCTCAATAATAAATTAACTAAAAGTGAAGTCATTGAAACAAAACAAATTCGTTCTAAAATAATATATGATAATATGGTAAACATGTTGATTGAAAAAGATTGGGCATATTCTTCGGTAAACATCGATGAAGTTACTGATACTTTCGTCAATAATATCGTAGATGTTTTGAATAGAGTGTCATTAGTTAAAACTGTGGAAGTTAAGAACTTTGGTAATAAATGGTTTGACAACACTTGTAAATTGGCAGTTAAGAATAAAAATATTGCTTATAAAAGATTTTTGTTTACAAACGATTGCGTAGATTGGAATAACTATAAAATTGAAAGAAATAACTGTGTTAGAATTTTAAAACAAGTTAAAATTAGATTTTATGAGTCAAATATTGATAGAAATAGGGGTAATTCTAAACAAATGTGGAAACATCTCAAACAGTTAGTAGGAACTAATAAAACTATATCACAATTTCAAAGTCTTGAACATGAAGGTGTAACATATAGTGTAAATTTGGCAAACATATTAAATCAATATTATGTTGATAGTATTAAAGATATTATTGTAAGTTTTGACCAAAATAGTGATATTAATTTAAATTTGCAGACAGTTGTTTCATCTGATGTAAATTGTGAAACTTTTGAGAGCATATCACTAAACCAACTACATATATGATATAATCAAATTACAATATAAAAAAAATAGTACGGATGAAGTAGGTCTTGATATTATCAAAAATCTATTTCATGGGTTAGGTTATCCTTTATTAAATTTAATTAATATGAGTTTAGAGAAGGGCCTGGTGCCCAAGCAATTTAAAATATCAACTATAGTTCCTGTTCCAAAAGTTCCTAATACTAATAAACTTGATCAATTACGTCCAATAAATATGCTCCCATTTTGTGAAAAAGTTTTAGAAATTGTGGTGTACAATCAGCTGATTAAATTTATTACTTCAAATAATATCCTGTATAATTACCAGTCTGGATTTAGAAATTCTCATTCATGTGAGACCGCATTACAGTTAGTTGTCTCAGATATGAAAAGTATTTTAGATACGACAGGGGTCGGTATATGCGCAGTTTTTATAGATCTCAAAAGAGCATTTGAAACAATAGATCGTCATATACTTCTTTTGAAATTAAAGAAATATGGTTTTAACGAAACAGTTTTTAATTAGCTGGAAAATTATCTGTCAAATAGGTACCAAAGGACTAAATTAAATAGTGAAATGTCAAATCCACAGTTAAATGATATTGGTGTGCCGCAAGGCAGTGTACTTGGACCTCTACTTTTCATATTATACATTAATGATTTGGGAAACGTATTAAGCAAATGTAAAATTCATCTTTTTGCTGATGACACATTAATATATTTTTATGGGGAAGATTTTGTTAATGTAGTGGACACGATGAATCGTGAATTGCATTTATTAACTGAAAGATTTAAGTTAAACAAATTGAAAGTCAATGAGTTAAAATCCAAATACATGTTTATTGGTAATAATACTCTTTTCGGGAAATTCTTAAGTTTGGATGTTCACATTAAATTAAATAATGAAAAAATTGAAATGGTTCAAGAAATAAAGTATTTGGGATTCATATTGGATAGGGAACTAACTTTTAGTAAACATGTTGATTACATTTGCAGAAAGATAGGGAAAAAAATAGGTTTTTTTCGAAGAGTATCACCATTTTTGACATTTCAAACTAAATTAACAATTTATAATTCGTTAATATTACCTCACTTTTTATATTGTTGTTCATTGATTTATACAGGATGTTCTAATTATGACAGGCTTCAAATTCTCCAAAATAAGGCTATGCGAGTAATATTGAGATGCAATCGATATACTCGAATTCAAGATATGCTGAAAACTTTAAATTGGTTAAAAGTTGAACATTTTATGTATGTCCAATCTATGACATTCTTATTTAAGATGGTAAACCATTTATTGCCTGAGTATTTGAACAGTCAGTTGGTCCCGATAGCAAATGTTCATGAGCATAGCACTAGAGCTGCAAATTCAATAAATTTTTATGTTAGAACAACCAACAAGTCCAGTTCAATGAAAAGCTTGTTTCATAAAGGAATTGTACAGTTCAATAATATACCTTATCACATTAAAAATAGCCATAATGCAACTATCTTTAAGAGATTATTAGTCCATTATATTAAAACTAAGACCTAGAAACCAATTGGCAATGTTTGTTGTACTTCCAGTGTTTTTATTTTTATTTTATTTTTTCTTTTTTTATTTATATATTGAATGTTTCTGATTAATTTAATTTGACAATGCTTATTTCTTTATTTGTTTAGTCTCATGTTTTTAATTTTTGTAAAAATTTTTGTAATACTTTATGATAATTATACAGCGCTCCTTGCCTTGACAATTCTTATGTAATTTGTACAGGTGTGGAGTGCAATGTTTCTGTTTTGTGTATTATCTACTATGATAAATAAATAAATATCTATCTATAGCCCTCCATCTTCCACCATCTTTCACTTCAATTTCCCTTTGTTGTACCCCAAGCCTGGTCTCTCGAAAAGACACTGTCTTTAACACTCTGCTTACCTCTGATCTTACCACATGACCATCTTATCCGGTTAGCTTTATGCCTGACGATGTGTTCAGTGTCATACAGAGTCACCAATTCAGCATTGCGGCGACTTCTCCACTTTCCTACCAATATTATCATTCTGAGAACCTTATTTTTAATAGCAGCAGCTTATTGTTTTCCTGCTGATGTAGAGTCCATGCTTCACTTCCATATGTAACAAGTACGGTCTTATTTTACATTGTGTGACGCTCTTGTGTAACCGCCGAAAATTCCGGCCTATTTATTGTAATTCGACGTAAACAAAGTTTTTATGGGCTGTTTGATGATTTATGATTTATTGCAGAACTTTTGCCGATTGTACTAATAAATTATTTTAAAGTTGTTTATTTGATATTATGTAAATACTCATTTAGTCCATTAAAATGTTACATTTAGGTTGCATTTCTTAGAGGAGTCAATTTTATTTTTTTTAATGTGTAGGGGGGTTTAGTAGAAGCTTCAGTTCAAGTTTTGGGATCGCCACCCTTGTCCCCCGGCCGCCATATTGGAAAAAGGGATGCAAAGGGTTTTCGCGCTGTATCTTCTAAACTAGCAATCCTACAGAAAATTTAATTACACATAAAATGTAGCAAATTAAATTTTCTATAATTTTTTATCTATTACTTTTTATCGTCAAGTGACCAACAAAAAAGTTATAAATAAAAATATGAGAAAATTTTGTAAGAAGTTTCCTTTTGGAGGTTATATCTTTTTTTCCGTTCATTTCACAATTAAATAACATCATAGCGATTTTGTAGAGGATTTTTAAATAAACAATTTTCGCTATAAAGTTGTTTAATTTTATTTATTATCTAGGTTTTACAGCGCTCCAATCTTGACCAGATTCTCGAATTCTCATAGGAATACAATAAAAAAAATACTTTTCTATCTATATATAGTCGAGAGGCAGCAATCTTTATGCCGACCACGAAAATCAAATTTAAGGTGAATGACCAATTTTGGTCTATTTTTATGTTTTCGAGGTCTCTGAATCCGAATATGAAGTTTATTTTTATCTAGATTTGGTGGAACATGTTTAAAAATCAAATTTTATACAAAAATGCCGAAAATCAATTTTGATGATTTTTCAAATTTACCTCGCTGTTTCTTTGGTCGCTGTAAATGTGTAAATATTTCCTTTTAAAAATTTTACCGTTTAATCTCTGAAGTATGTAGATAACAATGGGATTTGTCCTAAATATTTAAACACATTAAAAAAGGAGTTGTTAGTTTTTAAACATTTTGTCATCATATTTCGTTAGTTTCATGTTTACTTAAAATAGTTGTATGACAAACTTTTTAGTTTATAATTTTAACCAATACAACAATAAAATATTATTCATGAAGAAGTTTTTTGGAAAATTTTAAGTCAAAATATACAATAGGAAAAAAGTTATGTTACTTCACAAACAAGCGGCACACCCCAAAAAACGCTTATATCTCGAGATCCTGACCACGGTGAGGTGAATGGCTAATTTTGATCATACTTTTTGATTTTGATAACAAAAATTCGTTTTTTGCTCTTCTTAAGAATTTTGCAATATGCGGTTGCGTCATTCTTCTTCTGAACCGGCGAATTTGTCCTCAAACAACTTCTTGGGCCGTTTCTATATATGCTTCGGGTTATAAGTTGGGGAGAAAGGTCAAAAACAGATTAATAATATCATAGGAATGTTAAAAGCATAATAAATTGTATGAATAAAAAATATATATAGATAGAAAAGTAAGCCTAACTTTTGTTTTTATTATATCCCTATGAGCATTCGAGAATCTGGTCAAGTTTGGAGCGCTGTAACACCTATATAAATAAATAGAATTAAACAAATTTATAGTGGAAATTGTTTGCTGAAAAACCCTCTATAAAATTGCTATTATGTTATTTTATTTTAAAATGAACTGAAAAAAAGTTATAACCTCCAAAAGGAATCTTGTTAAAATTTTTTTACATATTTTTGTTTATATCTTTTTTGTTGGTCACTTGGCGATAAAAAGTAATAAAAATAAAATTGTAGAAAATTTAATTTTCTACATTTTATGTATCATGAAATTTTCTATAGGATTGCTAGTTTAGGAGATACAGCGCGAAAGCCTTTTACACATTAAAGAAATAAAATTGACTCCTCTAACAAATGCAAGGTACGGCTTAAAAAATGTAACATATTAATGGAGTAATTTTATTTTTGACAATTCCTTTGTGTTCGAGATGCATTGAGTACTGTATAAATAAGAGGCTTTTTGAAATTAGGAGGCAGATATAATTTTAACGTCGTACAAGTTAACGGGGTGTATTTTTTTGAACTTTTGTACAAATAAATTTTAGTCGTAAATAAATTAGATGTGTTTTAGTTATTTGTTTCTTTGTTTGTATCAATTGTTTTGTAAATAAGTGTTAATTAAAGTGTTGTAAATAAATTAAAATGTAAGTCTTTTTTATTTAAATAAATATAAGTTAGTGAAAAAATAATAAATCAATAAAAATAAAGTAGTGAAGTCAACCGAGTAACACTACAATGGTCTAAATGACAATCTAAAAAGGACATCGCACACATCTTATTGAAAATATAATGTCACTCAAATTCAATAAAACTTATACGAATAGACTAGTTTTAAAGTAACGGTCAAATCTTATCATTGCGATAAACTCTTAATTACGTATAATTACGGCGCAAATTGCAATTAAAGTTTATCGAAATCACATTTTTTGAGTCAGTAAAAGTGTCAGTTACCATCACTATTGCTCTGGGTGCTATTCAAAAGAGCTTAAAACCCCCGCTGGGCCTAAGCGGATTAGTGAAACTAATCCGCTGATTTATGGAGTACCGACAATTTGGGTGTTTTAAAATATTTTTTCTCTCTCTAACTTATGCACGTACCCATTTGATTTCAGATTTATTTATATTAATTTCTGCTCTTATTATTGAAAATATAGAGTTGGCGCAATGATAAGATTTGACCGTTAATTTAAAACGAATCTATTCGTATAAATTTTATTGAATTTGAGTGACATTATATTTTCCATAAGATGTGTGCGATGTCATTTTCAAACTGTTGAAGTATTTGTTATTGGTATTATCAATCCATTTTTTGTGGATGCTAAATACGTCGACAATCTCCTCCTCCTCATATCCCTTGTGGGGGCATGATGACACTCCCTGAGCAAACATTATTAGCTTACTGTCTCCATTGGCTGCGATCCTGCGCCAGGTGGACTGCTTCATGTAGGTATTTCCCCATCATCTTTATTACGTCTGCCCAAAATGTTGTTTTGGAGATCCTCTTCTTGGTCTTCGGCGTTCCACCTTCCCTTCTACTACTAATAGTTCCACAGTCCACGTTCTTCTGGCTACATCGGTAATGTCGGAATGCTCGGTTTTTTAATAGCCTGTCTTTTACATGAAGCTCCCTCCAGAATTGACATGTTGGTTCTGTGTTCTGTCCAATACAGTGGCGGCCCGTGAGGTAGTGCCATAGAGCCATGGCACTACCTTGCTGACTATGCAGAAACATATTTTATATCTTCAATACTTTTTAATTCCTGTTAATTTTTTTGTGTGTATTTCTTTTGATCTTCATAAATTATATAAAATATGGCAACTATGGGCGTAATACAATCCCTGCCGACAGCGGAGATTATTCGACAGGAGAATCTGCCCGTGCCAAAGTCAGTACTGGCACGACTAAAGAGAGAAAGATTTTACGAGCATTCTATGTAAGTGACAGAGAAAGAGCTATATTGGACTATTAGTATACCTTAAAATGAGAATCTCTGTGCCGGGCACGAGGTTCAGTTTCTTTGCGTGCTGATTTGCCGCTTTTATTATGTATATTTTCTGTTAAAAAGTTTTTGTATTTATAACTAAACTTTTAGTGCATCATGATCGTGGGTGTAGTATAAATAATATTTTGATTAGTTGTTAAGTTTAATTTATTAATTGACAATGAAGATTAGTATCTTTTAAGAAATTTAAATTTTTAAGAATATTTTTTTTAAATATTTTAAAAAAACTACAAATGTTATAAGGTTTTGTGGAGCTTTCGAGTTAGCTTTAAGAGGTCACGACGAAAAAGAAAATTCAGAAAATAGAGGCATATTTAAGGAGCTGGTCAATTTTAGCGCCGAATTAGACAACGACTTAAAGGTTCATATTATTCAAAGTATTTCAAAGGTCTACCTACCTTCTCCGGACATTTAGTTGCTTCTAATTTATTTATGTCGGAGAAGTTTTCTGCTTATAAGCATCAGTTCTCCGAATCATTTCTTAATGAAACATGGAGACAATTTTAATTTTTAAGCAAAACTCGATTGAAAACGGAATTAGAAGTAGGTACTGTATTAGCGAGACGAATTAAGTACTACCTCTGGGGCTGTTTCGCTATCGGTTTTATTGTAGAGGGAAGGCTTAAAAAGCACATTTGAAGAAACTATTAAACTTTTAAGTATTTTAGTTACCATTCCTATATCAACATCTGAAGCAGAACGCTGTTTTTCGATGTTAAAACATAGTGCTTTAGGTATGCTATATGCAGAAAAGCATTTTGTAAATTGTATTGATAATTTTAATAATAAAGTCATTGAAAACTTTGCAACCAAAAAATAGAAGAATGAACTTCATATATCGTAAACTTTAAAATTGACATTACAAAAATTTATGCGTGTGTGTGAATAATGAAATAGTATTATTTTTATAAATTGGTAAATAGAGACTAAATCGTAATAACAAACTTTAAGCACTATCAGCAGTAAATGCTGGTGGTAGGTTAAGAGGTTTTTATTATTAATTAATTTACGAAACTGTTTTGATCAATGTTGGACAATTCCTTGGCACCTTAGATCAATAAACATAAGATACATAAGATAAAAGTATCCGCGCATATATTTTTTTAGTTTTTGTTGTAAGTATACCTTTTTTGACAATATCGTGAATCCGTCACTAAAAATTTTGGCTGCTGCCCGAGTTCTGGCACTACCTTCTTAAAGTGGTACGAGCCGCCACTGAGTACAATACACATTTTGAAGATTTCGATCTTACTTCTATTGATTTTTTGGAGTCCATATTTCAGCCATGTATGTAACAATAATGGCATTAAACAACCTGAGTTTAAGTAGCTAGGATAAATATTACGGAATAAAAGGGAATAAGATGAAAAAATTCATGCAGTAGAAGTTGGGTTGGATGGTTGAAGTGGAAGGAAAAATAATTTCAATGAACCTGAAGAGAAAATTCTTCAGAATAGTCATAAAAACAGCTAGGATGTATGGAACTGAATCTTGGCAGTTTAAAAGGAGGAGAAGCAACGAATGAATGTGGTGGAAATGAGAATGCTTAGATGGAGGAGTGGAGTAGTGGAGTGCTCCTGGAAGAAATAGGACAGCAGGACATGTCAGTAAAGGAGTTTGATATTGAGATGGTCCAAGACAGAAACTTATGGAGAAATCTAATTAAGGAAGCCGACCCTAAAGCATAAAGACAAAGAGAAGGAGGAGAAAATACAATCTAATTAAACAATTTTCTATTTTTATCGATTAGGAATTTATGTTATATAAACGTGTTCCAAGGGTTTACCGCCAATATAAAAAACTCTTTATTATTTACAATCGGAATTAACCACAACTTCCCTGTATATATCATAAGTGTTTTTGCATAATACATATTTGATTGAGTGACCAAATGGGTCAGTGTGTACCTCCTGTGGAACAATACTAAAATAACATAAAATCAATCATCGCTATAAACCAATCTGCCAACCAACATAAGATTAAATTCTTAAAGCCCTATTCTCGTAATTGGCAAAGCCATAAATAAAGCAGAATGGCCTTAAGGCCCAGTTTATATACAATATGCAACAGCATAATAAGTCTCTAACAATCGCTTAACCATTTTAGTCTTTTTCGAACGCCATTGTTGCAACACGTGTTTAGAATGGTTATGGGCTTATACGGCTTCTTTAACAATGGTCACATTACGATGTTGATGGGTAAACACGTGCTAAGAAGCTTTTGTATTGTGGCAAATATACCGTGGTTTAAGTAAAAGAGGATCGATCGTCTTTAAGAGATTGTTTAAATTTGTCCTAGGGATTTTGGGAAATTAGTTCGAAAGCAAAATAAATAATTATTTTGTGATCGTTTCAAAATGATGTACTGTGAACTAAATATTTGGGCTGATAGAAAGCTTTTTCGGTAGCAGATTGAAAGGATTTTTGTGAATCGAATGAATTTATAGAAAGTGAAATGTTATATTTTGAATATATATCTTTAGTACACAAAAAACCGTAAGAAGATTATATGAAACACTTTTGTGTATGGGACGCTATTGAGTGTTGAAGAGTGGCCAGCAGGAGCCTTATTACTCTCTTCACTACGAAGAGTTGTCCAGTTCTGGACTTTTCTTTTTCTTTTGTGAGAAACTTGTTCCTCTTCCTGAAGCTTCATATGAAGGGTAGTTTCCCTTGTTTCACTGTAGCGAGTTGCTACTGGCATTTCCTCCAGTGTTTTTGTCTTCCCTTCCTTGGATCAGAAAGTTAACTTTCCCATTCCGAAAAAGGGTGACATTTGGAGTTTCTGGAGCTCTTCTCGAGATTAGGATTGTATTGAGAAGGTCCATAAAAACCTTTGTCTGAAACGTTCAATAGATGTGTCCTGAGCCCATGGTACCTACTTATCTTTAGTCTATTAAATATTCTTTTGGACTCAAGACGTTTCCCATCTTTCATTTTATATTTTTCTGTTTAGAAGCCTTGAGAGATGCACCCTCCTAAGACCTTAGGGTCTCCTTTAGCCATCTTCCACTTTTCACTGGTGTCGCCCACACATTTAGTACTGCCGCAACCTTAACAAAACAGAACAGTAACAGTACCAGAACAGAGAACAGTAACAGCAAAACACACCCTCGGTTCTTGTCCTTTTACCTTTGCGTTGGTTTTCGGGTGGTGTGCTTCCGCTAGACCTTGGCCAATTTGAACCTTTGGCTGTCTGGGTTTCTTTTTGCTCTGTCATGACCTCTTATAGCTTTGACAACATCTCCTTTGTCTTTTCAGCGGCTTTGATTAAATTGGCCCTGACTACAGCCCTTTGAGTTTGTATTTAATCTTGGCCTTGTATGACCAACTTAATGATTTTGGCTTTAGAAATGCCAGATAGATTGCAGCCTTAGTCTTTCAACACTGTTACTTTGACAGACTGTAATTCCTTGTCTTTCACCTTCGGAGATTTCTTCAGAACTTTTTGGCCTTTCGAATGCAGATTTTGGAAAATCCCTATACATGAAGCCCTTCATCTGGAACAATGAAGGCAGCAAGATCATATTTAGAGTGTCAATGCTTCCTGAAGAAATGAGGTGAAGGAGGCTGATAATCGCCAACTATTTTTTTTATAGCATGCATACTTTTGAGACCCAAAAAGGTAAAAACCCATTTCTGTTGTATTGGAACCTTTTACAGGTTAAGAAAAATAGATTAGAAAGCTTGGGAGAGAATTAAAATGTAACTTGTAGGGGTAATTATCATTACCCTCCTAAATACAAGTCTTACCACTCCTAATAGTCTCTTTTAAACTTACACATATATTTATCTTGAGTCCTTCCTGTCTTGTGCAGAATGAGTTGGTCATCGGCGAAAAGTAGTCAATAGATATAATTATATTCTCTTGTACTGGTATGCCCACTGTTTGTCTATGCATGTCTTGTATGTATGTATTTTCATATGTATGTCTTGTACTGGTATGCCCATTTTCTATACCATCTTTTTCAAAGCCTGATCTATGTATATGTTAAAAAATGTAGGTGATAGAGCGCATTTGTGTTTCAGGCCTTTTGTTGCGATGATTTTTGTTGTTTCATTGACCAACTTTATTTGCACCTGTGTTTCTTTATACAGCCTTTGTGTTATATTCACCCTTTGCCCATTTCTTCATTACGCTATCGTACGCTTTTTTCAAGTCCATTAAGGTCATTTTTGTGTTTCAATATGTTTCTCTTTGTTCTTTTTTATACATAATATTCATATTTTTATCTATTTAACTATATTCATTAGGAGACAATTGATAGAAAAGAACTAATGAAAAAAAGAAGAAAATGTAGATACAGAGTGTAATAAAATTTAATGACATTTCAGTGGGTTGTTTTAAAAATCAAACATTATCTCTTTAATCTTCCGGTTGATAAAGCAATGTACAAGTTTCAGAGTACCACCATAGAGCCGCACCTATTGACTAATGACCGTAGAACAAATTACAACTTGTCACATGTAACAGTTCTTATAAATTAGTATTTAAATTATGCCTACTCTAGTTAATTACATATTTTATTGTCGACCGTGGATTATTTACGAATGTGCAGCCTTCCGAAAGACAAGTAGCAATTAGTCGTACTGTTGCGGACAGAGATGGACCGACACAAAATAGTACCAAGAGTACCAATAGTAATTAGCAAGACTATTTGAATTATATCTTCTTCAATAGTTTATTTGATTTCTATTACTAGGTACTTATTTTGATTGGATTTGTCATCGTCATCATAAATCAGCCAATCGCGTCCACTGCTGGACATAGGCCTCCCTCAATTCCTTCCATCGACGGCGTCACGACAGAAAGGTATAAGCGCCATTGACAGTTTTTTTCAGGAGACACAAAAAACGTTTAATATCGTTTAATATTTCTTTTTTTACATTTTTTTGGCATTTTATTATTATAGAACTGAGGCATTTTGACTTATTATATGTTAGTTATAAAACAATTATTATAAACATGAGATATTTAACATTTTGGTGCTTACGCCTTTAATGTTAGGTTCTGTGGTGTTTAAGCCTTTTTGAAAGGCGGTTACCATATTTGGAAAAAAATATTTTGATCAAAAAATGTCGCTTAGGAACTTGTACGCCTTTTAATTTTACGGAAGTATAATAAAAATGGAGAATAAATCTTTTCATTTTAAAGCATAACAATTAAGTAAAAATAATACAAAATAAACAATACGCAATATATTTATGAGTTTCTTAGAGTTATATTTGTGTAAAAAAATATCATACAAAAATAAAGTTAATTTAATTATCACGGTATATTAATTATAACAAGAAAATAAACTGGCTTTTTAAAGAATTGTAAGCAAACACGTTTTTGTACATCATTCTTCAAAAGAAAGTATTGATAAGTTAGATTACGACGTGAATCAGAAACTGTTCTTTTTCTCTTTACAGTATGACATTAACGCAACCACTAATGAAATTTTTCTTATCTAAATTATTACCTAGGCTCAAAAAATTTAAAAAAAATACTATTTCTGTCCTCAATGCTAAAGCTATTACATTGATTGACACATTTTTTGCCTAAACATGGATTAGGAAGCAAAACTTTTTCAGCAACGAGGTCGTTTTTATAATTACAGTAACTTTTCCCCAAGTTACGTAACTTTCATTGACGTAATAAATTACTTTCCTTTTTTTTTCTCTTTTGTCCTCTACCTTCAGGTTGAGCGCTTTGAGATGAACTACCTGATGTTTTACTAGAAATTGAACCAGTTGATGAGCTAGAACTAATGCTGTCAATTTCAGTCTCATTTTTAAGAAATACTGTCAAGGATGATGAATCTGATTCGGAGTTTAATAAAGAATCATTATGTTGTATAAAATCATTACAACCCATCTTATCATTAACTAATGGACTAAATACTATTGCGGCATTATTACTACTATCATTAGTACCATCACTATCTGAGTAAGGTACAAGCTTTTTATCACAGGTTAATAAATCAGTCTCTTCTTCGGCAGTCTCATCAATGTTCGAAAATAAACGGCTGTCAATATTCAAATTTGAACTTGAAAAGAGGAAAACTGAAATCCACAATGGCATCATCATCTAGAACAGAACTAGGCATTTGGAGTTCTTGTTTATGGTCTTTTAGTATAGGCTCTAAAAGAACATCATGCTTTAGCGCTTCATTGAGGATCTCATTTTCAGTGGAAAATGAACCATGGTTTTTATTATTTCCGCTGAATTCCTGCACATTACTATCCTGATCCTCCAAAATGGATAGCAATGCAAGATTTATTATTTTGTGCCCCCGAGAAACCATTCTAAAAACCATTAAAAAAAAGAAGTAAGCGCCACTCAAATGTTAGTTTTTTAAAACAATATTACTACCAGAATATAACTTTAAAATTAAAAAAAAAAGACAACTATACAACAGAGTAAATATATATTTTATTTAGGTTCAAACCTTATTTAAGTCGGTTAAGTAGTAATTTTTTTATGACAAATTTAAGTCATAGTGTATTTTAAATAGCCAAATGGCGGTTACATAAACGAAAAATTTTTTTCTGAAAAGGCGTAACCGACAATTGGTAAAATTGTGGATTCTTATGGTATATTATGATTTCTCAACATAAATAATCTAACTAAACGCTTAACAAACCATTAAATATTAATAATATTTCAAATTATTGTTTACCTTATTGATATAACCACGTTTTCAGACCCAAGACGTAAGCACCACCTTCCACTACGGATCTTGTCGCTTACTGATTTCAGTGTCTCATCTTTTAAGAAACTCGTTTGGCGGTTAGAACATTCAAAGCCCCTTTTAGTTGGTTTGGAATTTTTTTACAGCTGCGTCTTTTTAATAGTTGATAGGACGTAAAAACTATTTTATTTTGATACCAAAACATAAATTTAGAATTTTTGGCGCTTACGCCTTTTTGTCTTGACGCCATCGCAGTGTTCTCTACACTGGGCCGATTGTAGCCAGTTTCTTGTTACTCTTTTGATGTCATCGGTCCACCTAGTCGGTGGTCGTCCTTGGCTTCTTTTGTAGTTTCTGGGCCTCCATTCCATGATTCTTCGTGTCCATTGTCCATCTCGTGTTCTAGCTAATTGCCCTGCCTAGTTCCACTTAAGCGTCGTGATTCTTTCGATGGCGTCTTAAACTCCTGATCTTTGCCTGATTTGTTGGTTCGTTATGTGGTCTCGAAGGCTCACGTTCAGCATTGCACGTTCCATGGCTCGTTGTGTAACTCTAAGTTTATTCGCGAATTTTTGCGTCAATATTAAAGTCTCTTTTCAATAAGTTTGTACGGGCAAAACGCATTGGTTTTAAACCTTTCGGTTGAGACACATAGGAATTAAACTTTTTATGATTGGATTTGTAGTTATTACATTACATTTATTTAATTCTCAATATTTACTGTCATGGTCATCCATGTGTAATTATACTGAGAACTTCTTATTCTTAGAGTGCCCTCTGTTGAATGGAGGTTGGCTACTACAATTGCAAACTCTTCTCTGTTTTCTGGTGTAACATGTTCTTATTAGCTGTTCAAAATTTATCCCAGTCCGTATTGATGTCCATATCCATGACCAGTCGGATGTTTCTGAATAACGTTAGTCTTTTCTATACTAGTTCCCTCTTTCCGTCGATCATTCCTTTTACTATAAATTGGGCATATTGGTACTTATTATTTCTCAGTATGTGGCCTAGGTATGATGTTTTTCTAATATTCACTCTGTTGAAATTTCTTCGTTCCTTTGCCCGGTCTGTGCAGAATTTCTTCGTTTGAGGTATGCGAAGTCCATAAAATCTTAAGGATTCTCTGGTTGATCTACATTTCAAAGGCCTCCAATTTATTTATGCTTGATGCTTAAGGGTCCACGTCTCAGCTGCATAGAGCATAGAGCAACAAACGTAGCATTTGATAACGTAGTCGAATTTCGAGTTTTATTCGAAAATCACATAGGACATGATTTTTTGAAAGATTTTCTGGCCTGTTCTATTCTCGATCTTATTTCAAGATCAGTATTCAGGCTGCTGTCGATCCAACATCCCAGGTACTTAAATCTATTAACCTGTTCTAGGTTGAGGTATATTTTGATTCTTTCGGATTGACCTCACTTTCTGAATAGGTACACTATTGATTTAGTTTTCTGAGTTAAGATTGTCATATTAAACTCTTTTACTCTTATGTTCAAACTGTGGACTAATCCTCTGATTCATTAGAACTTATAAAATTTTAGTTATAGGTTTTAGGGCAGTATTTAAGTTTATACCTATGTAGTTTTCTGGCTGTTTCTTACCTCTTTTTTTGAACAGTATAATTATTTCGCTACTTCTCCATTCTTGCCGAACTTTATTGTATTTTATAATTTTCTTGATTAATGTTGTTAAACAGGGAGATATTAACAGAACTTCAACCTCGATTTTTTAAGTCCTGCCCTTTGCAATACTGGAAGGTTAGAAAAAGTACTTACAATTTATGGAAAAATCCACGGGTTTCCTGTGACATTTTCCTGTGAAAATTAGATTTTTCACGAGGAAAAAATGGGGAGTTGCGATGAATTTCTGAGTCCTGCCATATCCATAGAATGACAGGATACTATCAATTTTATGAAGAAAGTTTTTTGGGCAGGAGGGTTGCAAAAGGACTAAGGTAGTATATGGATATACGAATATGTAATGAAAATAATGAAATTTTCATAATTTTCTGAGTCCTGCCAACTTAATAAATCAAACATAATTATTTGAAAATGATCGAAAAAAATGTTGACATGACGTCTCCTAATGTTTAACTGCACTTGTCTCTTGAACAATTCTGTGGAAAATTTTCACCCTGGTTCCGTGATTTTCTGAGTCATAAAATAAATTTTATTATAAAATAAATCATTTAAGTAGACTGAATTGAGTCGAAATTCATTTCGATTATTCAAAATGGCAGGATGTTTGGTTAACCCTTTTTTACTAAACATAGTTAAAAAATGTGTAAGGAAATTCGTGGAAAGTTACACGATTTTCTGAGTCATGCCATTTTGGATATATCTCAAGAATGTTAATATAAAGCTATTTACAAAGAGGCACGGTGGTTGTGTAGTTATTTCGTATATAAAAATAAAATTTTAGGTTAGTAAAATTATTGCAGGTTGTTATACAAACATATTCATATCACCACAATTTTCTGAGTCATGCCATGTCAGGTATGCTTAAAAAACACTAATCTAAAACCGTTTACAACGTGGCAGGATAACCGCAAAGATATTTTTAATACATAAAAATTAATTTTTATATCGTTAAAAGACTCGTACAATATTAAATATTATTTTCCTGAGTAATGTCTCGGATTTTTACACACCTTTCAAATATAATACCAAACTGTAACATTTGTGAATCGAAGACACTTGACATCAATATTAGAATGCGAACGGGCCATTGTCACACACCAGACCATTTGTTTAAAATTAATTGTAGTGATACTCCTTTTTGTGAATGTGGACAAATAGGAAGTATAACTCATATGTTACTTGAATGCCCAATTAACAAAGCAAATCAATTTGACCTCTATCAGGAACTTGTTAATATAGGAAGTCCAACCCCCATTTCAATACAAAATCTCCTACATAATATTAATGACCAAACCTTAAGAAAGATCAATCAATTTTTAACAATATTTCAAATTAAAATATAAAATAAAAATAGTTATTTGAAAATCATATCACAATGAATTTAAAGAAGGGAATATGGAAAAATCCAGACCCTTTTAAAAGAGGATTCCCTTCCAGTTAGTCTAAATACGAGGACTGGCTAAGTACCTAAGAGGTGGAGGCCATGAAACTACAAGAAGAAGAAGAAGAACTGTAACATATTTATTTTAAGCGATTAGATCATATTTGTATCTAAGTAAACGTAATAAAAGTAATAGGAAGAAAATCAATAATTTTACAATTAATTGGTTATAGTAGGGATTGTACCTATTATACAGGGTGTCCAGAAACTATTCTAGCAATCGAATCCCGGAGATTCCTCACATAATTTTAAGAAAATTTAACTCAGTTCATCTCGTCCGAAAATGCTTCCCAAGGAATCTAGAGCTCTTTAAAGATGGCGTATTCTAATTAGTTTTTTTTTAATAGCTCCAGAACACTTCCATTTAGAAAAACGAAAACTGGTACACCTATTTATCTTCCAGAGATAAATCGATTCCATCGTTTGTTAATTTTTAGTACCGGTCATAGGTGTCCGTTTAGAGTAAGGAAACTGATATTTTATCCCATAACTTTTCTGTGTCTAACTTTTAAGAATTTTTGACACTGGATTATTAAACTATGGGGTATTCTTGTACTAAAATCGGTAGGATACGTCGTGTTCTAGAAAAATCGATTTGAAAAATTTTTTGGTTTTTGAATTTGAAAAAAAAAAGAACTATTTAGAAAAAAATATTTTATCAATTGTGAATTTCTATTATCGGTCATAGGCGTCCGTCTTGGGTAGATCAACGAAATCTCATAACTTGCTTTAATTTTTAAGAATTTTTGACAGTAGAGTATTAAATTATGAGGTATTCTAGTACTAAAAGTTACTCTTGCTTTAAGTCGGTAAATACACCGTTTTTTTTATTTATTTCAAATTTTTGTTAAATTCAAAATACGAAAAATTTTGAAATTGATTTTTCTAGAAAACGGTGCATCCTACCGACTTATAGCAAGAGTACCGTTTAGTACTAGAATACCTCACAATTATAGTGTCAAAAATGCTTAAAAATTAAAGACAAAAAAGTTATGCGATAAAATAACCGTTGCCCTACCCAAAACGGACTCCTATGACCGGTACTAAAGATTCGCAATTGATGGAATCGATTTATATCTGGAAGATAAAAAGACGGACCAGTTTTTGTCTATCGAAATGGAAGCGTTCTGGAGATAAAAAAAATCTAATTACAAGGCGCCATCTTCAAAGAGCTCTAGCTCCCTTAAAAAACATTTTTGGATTATGTGAATTGTGTTAAAGTGTCTTAAAATTATCTTAGGAATCTTAAAGTTATATACAGGGTGTTCCATTAAAAAAAAATAAGTTTGTGTCACCCTGTCAATACGGGTAGCCCTTTATATTAGAAAATATTTTTAAATTATGATCCTCTCTTTGCTCCACGTTTTACCTAAATAATTTTTTTTCGTATCTCTTACGACAAACGAGTAATTGGACTTTGTCACACTAATGCCCCACCCTGTATACGAAATAACTATAAAACCATCCTGCCTCTTTGCAAATAGACTTATTTTAAGATTCTTGAAATATATGCAATATGGCATGACTCAGAACATCGTGGAATTTTTCACGAATTTTCTTACAAATCTAGGACTCATGCCGTCTTACAAGAACCGTTTAACCTTCCTGCCGAGTACCGAAAAAGTATTGATTGTATTTGAGAATTATAACGTTTTAAAGGCAGGACTCAGAAAATCATGGAATCAGGGTAAAAAGTTTGCGCATAATGTTCCCAGGGACAAGTATACTTAAACAGTAGGAGACGTCATGCCAACATTTTTTTAACATTTCGAAATAAATATGTTTAATTTATTTAGTTGGCAGGACCCAGAAAATCATGAAAATTTTATTATTTTCCTTACATGCTTGTATACATATATACTCCGTTAGCCCGTTTGCAACCCTCCTGACCAAAAAATTTTCTTCATAAAATCCATGGTATCCTGTCATTCTACGGATATGGCAGGACTCAGAAATTCATCGCAAAACCCTATTTTTATTTTTTGGGAAAATCCAATTTTTACAGGAAAATGTCACAGGAAATTTGTGGATATTTCCACAAATTGTAAGTACCTCGTCTACCCTTCCACTATTGCAAAGGGCAGGACTTACAAAATCGTGGCTGAACTTCTGTATAATATCTCCCGGTCAATGTTGATTGTTCTGTCATTGCAACTCCACAATATTTTAGTAATTCGTTTAGTATTACACAAATATCTGCAACTTTTCTGTTTTTCAAATGTTTTCTGAACTTCCTGTATATTAAGATTAACTTTTCCTGTTCTGGCGCCATTTGTTGTACCTCTGCAAATATAGTTTTTTTATGTAGTCAATCCATGTGTTGTGCAGCTAACTTTTCTGTGTGTTTTACGAGTAGTTCTATTAGTTCCGTTACCTCCGTTCTTTGATATCTTATATTCCATTTTGCAAACCACAAAAATCGTGTGCGTCGTGTGTGTTTGTAGAAAAACATTTCCGGTCATAGTAATAATTTTTTATTTTTACAAATGCATGTGTTCCGATTTATTTTTCTTCTTCTTCTTTTGCCCTTTAATTCGTCCAATTTTGAACAAACGCTTCCCCTAGTTTCCTCCATTCGCTTCTGTTTTGTACTTTCTGTTCCCAGTGTGTTTCTCCTATCTTTTTAATGGCATCTCCCCATCTCATCTGCGGTCGTCCTCTTGCTCTCTTTCCTGCCCATGGTCTCCATTATTGTATCGTGGTCGTGGTATGTCCGTTTGTCTGGCGTTAAGACCTGCGAAACTCCATTTTAGCCTGGCTATATGTTGTTCTGCGTCTTTGACGTTTGTTTTATTATTTGCCAGTTGTTTTGCTTTTTGTCTTTTAATTTTACTCCTAACATTTCTCTCTCCACGAAATCTTGGTGTTTTCATTATTTTATTCATGTTTGCTTTGGTAAAGGTCCATGTTTAGCATGTGTTTGTGAGAATTGGGAGTATGCACTGGTCAAACACTCTTATTTTTAAGTATTGTTGTATTTTTTTATTCTTTAAAGCCCCTTTTAATTTCCCAAATCCTACCCAGACTAATCTGACCCTTATTTTTACCTCCGCTGTTTGGTTTTCCTTATTTATTATTTTTCCTTATTTATTTTTATTATTGCTTTATAATTATCATGTCTCTTGTGTCTTGGTTGACATGTATTTTGTGTAAGCTTTTTTTCTTTAAATTTTTCCTTCACTTCTGTACAAAACCATGAGGTTCTTCGTCTTGGGAGCGATTGATTTTTATTAATGTTTCTTTCACCAAGAACTTCCTTGGTTGCGGCTAAGATATTAGACTTAATTTTTGCTTTTTTTCGACTCCATCACTTTCTATAAAATACGGTCCTGTAAAATTCGTATGGAAACCGTATTATTTACGAATACGCATCGCTCCGAAAGACAAGTGGCAATTACCGATGGATTTTGCCTCTTTGTTATACAGTCCATTAATTCCGGTTTTATCGCAAAATTGCGATTAGACGGTGAAAGATAAGTACTTTCAGACCCACGGTAGTCTAATTAATCTGGTTCTTAATGAACATTTTGATTTAATAATCAATGGCTACAATGCGGGACCGTATAGGTGCTAATTAAAATATGACAGCATCATCAATATTTGAAATAATCCATTTTTCGTTCTACAATAAATTAAATTTAGTCCAAGTATACCATAAACATGTTTTTTAGAACGCAAAATATATTGTTTAAAAATATAATTTATCTTACTATATTTTTTAAATGATCTCTTCTTCTTAATTTAGGAAAGACTCGTTAATCTCTGGCATTCTCTGACACTTGGTCGTAGGAACTTTGTCGTCACTCATTATCGTCAATGGTGCTACAGCTCTATGAAAGAGCCTCGACCTTTCCAAGTCTATTGCGCCAGTCAGTCCTATCCGTTGCTAACCGTTGCCAGTTTGTTGCGCCTATTTTTCCCCCATCGTCATCTACACCATCCTTCCATATAAGTTTTGGCCTACCCCTATTTCTACTTCCCACAGATTGTGACATAAGGATTCTTCTAGGAGGGTTGTTGGGCAGTGATCTTGCTAGATGCCCTGCCCATCTTAGTCTTCCTATTCTTATAAGAGATACTACGTTTTTACCACCAAATATATGTTTATATCTGTGGTATACCTCGTAGTTCGTAGTTGTACCTCCTCCTCCAAACACCATTTTCACAGAAGCCACCGAATATTCCTCTCAGGCAGTGGCGGCTGGTCAGGGTCGGCAGTGCCGACCCACACATTTATGGAAACATTATAGATTTTTTTAGATATACAGGGTGTCCCGAAAAGATTGGTCATAAATTATACCACAGATTCTGGGGTCAAAAATAGGTTGATTGAACCTCACTTACCTATATACAATAGTGCACACAAAAAAAGTTACAGCCCTTTGAATTTACAAAATGGAAATCGATTTTTTTTCATATATCGAAAACTCTCAGAGATTTTTTATTGAAAATTGACATGTGGCATTTTTACGACAGCAATATCTTAAAAAAAAATTAAGTAAAATTTGTGCACCCCATACAAATTTTATGGGGGTTTTGTTCCCTTAAACCCCCCCAAACTTTTGTGTACGTTCCAATTAAATTATTATTGTGGCACTATTAGTTAAACACATTATTTTTAAAACTTTTTTGCCTCTTAGCACTTTTTCGATAAGCCAGTGTTTATCGAGATATTTTGAATATTTCTCGAATCCACCACATATTTGTATATGGTTAAGTACGGTTATAGAGACCTGTTAATAATCTGAAAATTTATTTATAATTTACATTTTTAGGTATATTTTGAAAAAGAAGCTACATCTCGATAAAAGGTGACTTATGAACAAAAGACTAAGAGACAAAAGTTTTAAAAACACTGTGTTTAACTAGTGGTACCACAATAATAGTTTAATTGGAACGTGCACAAACATTAGGGGGGTTTAAAGGAACAAAACCCCCATAAAAATTTTACGTAAATATATTGAAAAAGAAGCCGCATCTCAATAAAAACTGGCTTATCGAAAAAATACTAAGAGGCAAAAAAGTTTTAAAAACGTTGTGTTTAACTAATGGTACCACAATAATGAATTAATTGGAACGTACACAAAAGTTTGGGGGGTTTAAGAGAACAAAATCCCCATAAATTTTTTATGGGGTGGACAAATTTCACTATAATTTTGTTTTAAGATGTTCCTGACATAAGAACTATACATGTCCATTTTCGATAAAAAATCTTTAATAGTTTTCGATATATTGAAAAAAATCGATTTTCATTTTGTAACTTCAAAGAGCTGTAACTTTTTTTGTGAGCACATTTGTACTAAGGTAAGTTAGGTTCAATCGAACTATTTTTGACCCCAGAATGTGTGGTATAATTTATGACCATTCTTTTCGGGACACCCTGTATAATTTAATCAGAGTTGATGATATTCGTTTCTGTGAAATAAAAAAAATATCTGTGAGATAATACAGACTAAATTTTATTCATTGTTTTTAAAAGAATTTGATCGATCCCATACCTTAAGTGATCCCTGTGCGCTGTGCGTAAGAGACTTTTCAAAAATGATCCTATAGCCATGCACCCGATTGCGATTGTGTGTTTTCGGCAAGCCGTACCCAGATTGAAGATTTGCTTGTAATAAGAAGCTATGGAATATTAGCCGATCCGATAGGCAACCAATTATACATTTCCCGTATTTATTTGAATGGCAAGTACGGCAGAAACCAACCTGCCGAGCGGTGATCTGCAAACGGTAGCAAGGCACGTACCTAAGCGCGCCCGAGATAAAATTATGAAACAGGTAAGTACCTAGGTAGTTTTACGTCGTTTAATGATTGATATTTTATTTTTTTTAACTTGTTAGGTATTACCATTTAGGGGACAGAATGAATCGGAGGAGTCGTTACATCAAGTTAATTATAGAGAACAAATAAAATTGTTTAACAAATTTTCTAATTTACTTTCTGACTAGAAGACATTTAGCGGCGTACCTAAAACAGCACAGAATGAAAGAATCAATTAGTAGTTACATTTTGATGCTTTTCGGTAGAAGTAGACGAAACTACTGATAGAGGCAACAGGCAAGATGTCATTCACAAGTATCAATTGTTTTTCGATACGCGTTACATCTAATATTTATGAGAGGTTTTTAGGTTTTCAGACGTGAGTAGAAGCCATAAGACAGAATATATTTTTTGTGTTTTAAAGGACATGTTAAAATTTTTTGATATCAAAAATAAATTAAAATCCACGAGGAAAATAAACTTCCTGTAGCTGGCTGTATACCATAAATCACAAAAATACCAAGTTTTTTGTAAAAGGTATATATTAAAATACCCTAAATAAGGGTCACAATACAAAACGTTTTCGGATTAAGGAATCCATCATCAGTGTTTAAAAGCCCTAAAATTAAGTATAACCTAATTAAATGAGATAAAAGTTAAAATTGACAGAGGTTTTCAAGAACAAGAGGCCATACTTACAAAATTTGCCTGCCTGAGCCACCAAAATGTATAGGGTAAAAACCCTTTAAATGTAAATCATAAAGTTATTTTACATATTTATATAAAATTCATCGGATGTTATAGATAAACCTGGATGTTACCCAGGGCAACACAGGACTCTCCCCACGTGGTTGGAACTTTTTTTGGAGAAAACCTCACATATTGGATTTCAATGGCCAACTGACAAGTGAATTCAAGAGCAACCCAAAATGACATCAAGAACTGTCAATGTAACCTAGTTGTAATATTACTTCAGCCACAACGTTAAAGATTAATTTGAATGTTTTAAGATAAAAAACAGTATCAAATTTACAAATATTAAAAATAAAAGATGTTCGCAAAATATGAAAAATTTTTCCCTTAAAAATAAATTGGTAAGGCAAATTTATGACGGTGCTGCCTTGATGTCCGGTGAATTGTATGGTCTCCCTCCAGGCAAAAGTTAAAACTATTGCACCAGGCAAAACTATTATTTACTCACTGTTATAAGTCATTGACCTCTTTGACGATTCAAAATTTAAAAGTTACGCCAAAGAATTTTCAAAATATCTATTAGACAAGTTCATTAAAAATTATCCATCATTCTTTAATCAAATAAAATAAGAAAATGGATTAACAGGTTTATATGCTGATCCAAATATTTTAGGAAGGTGGGATAAGTTACAAAATATGTATAATTTTATATACTGCAATTCATTAGGTACAACAAACTGTTCCCGAAATTAATAAATTATTGTGCTCAAATGTGGGCAAATTATGCCTCAAATGAACGGGATTTCTCTTGTCTCAAAAGAGTCAACACGTATTCTCGAAACACCATGAAACAAGAGAGAATGTCAAACTTGTCTCAAATTTCAAATGTCAATAGAAAAAAACTTTTAAAATCTCTCCAAAGCAATAATAAATTTTACAATGACGTTATAACCCATTTTGCTACTTCGAAACAACATAGACTAGAGTTAATTTATAAACAGGTTTAGGTTCTAAATTTATAGGAAAAAACAAAAAAAAACAAAAATCTCCTATAAAATTGAAGCCTTTTAATTAGATGGCATACCTATCTGAGGAGACAAAACCTTGCCGACCCTGTCTCTAAAGCCACGAGCCGCCACTCAGGATCCTTCGTTTAAATATAACCAGAAGGTTTTCATCTGCCTTGGAGCTGGTCCATAAGGGTTTTGTATATGGTTACTTTTGTTTTTTGGCTTTTGAACTTTGTACCATACCTTAGTTTTTCTTCTACTTCTTTTTCTTTTTCTCAGTCGTTAACTTGATGCAGGTATCGTGATAGTATGTAGCTATTAGCTGATTTTTTAAATGTTTTGCCATTTTTCTGTATCTTTTGCCATTCTAGCACATTCTGAAAATGGAGCGCTAATAGTAGCCACAATATAGTCCGTGTATCGTATAGGAGATCTACCTCGACTTCTTTTTGCCTTCTATCTTTCCCTGGTTGGTAAGTTTTTCAAGACCGTTTCTTCGAAGCACGTGCCCAAAAGAGTCTATTATTTAAACTAGTCAGTCCTATGGCATCAACAAAGGCCACAGTTTCTTCATTAGTAATTTTAGGATGACCAGTTGACTCAGTTGACCAGTGAATTCCTTCCTCACATCACTTCTTCCATTCCATGGAATTTTCTGCATCTTGGTTCACTTACCTTACCTAGTTTGTCTAAAACGGCAATGTCCAGTCACTATTTCAGTGACCGTTTTAATTTCTCGCTTATTGAGATAGATTCATCAAATTTTTCAAGAGTTTTTTTAATCAATATTCTTGATTACTTTATTAGTCTAGTTTTGTTCTTGAGTGACTCTCCATTTCTTTTGATGATTCCTTATCAGCCACTTCTAAACCTCATTTTTTTGTAGCATCTTTATTGATGCCATAAAATATAATAGTTCTGGGCCTACAAAGGTTCCTTGTGAGTCTTGTTCATTCCCCAATACCCTTTCATAACTTGACACTATATTAAAGACACTTTATTATCTTTAGCCAAGTTGTTGATGAGATCTTTGCAGTTCCTTACCTGTTTTGATTTAGTAAGTGGGTTTTTTATTGCCAGAATAGCTGCTTGGCTATCCAAGCCCACGGTTATTAGACTTTATTACGGTTGTCTTGTCCGGCGGTGGTGGGGAGACTTATATTTTTGACTTTACGTCACAAGAGTTTACATTCCCATATTTTTAAATGATTTTCGATCATTGAATGTGTGTTATTGTGTATTGTTATATTTCTATTTGATATGAAAATTAAATTTTGATAATTATAAACAGAATTCAATTTAATATAAAATATTTTCAATTTTCTCAACCACGGGCATATAAATTTAGAACAACCTGTATACAACAAATTGTTATATGTAATTTTAGGAAGTGATTAGAAGAAGCTTACGAAACTCGGGACAATGCGCCGAGAATAAACAAAGTGAATGGCGCGTACCATTATCGTTGTTCGCGGAAGGTTCGATCATTAGCCTATGCTAAATAAGACTCAGTTGGAATCGATAATAGGTCATTATCATTGTTCGCGGAAGGTTCGATCATTAGCCGATGCTAAATAAGACTCAGTTGAAGTAGATAATAGGTCATTAAATTTTGTAAATAGTAGAAAGTAATTTTAGAATGGGAATTAACTATTTTTTTTGGAAATCCATTAAGCATATTTAGAAAGATTAAAAATTGGTTTTGAGGAATACTGCGAATGAGAGTTGGTGGTGGAAGGTTGATTTGTGAATCTGGAAGGGATATTTAGAAAGTAGGGGAATGAATGACAAATAGAGATCAGAATGTTTTGAGCTGTCGAGAGGTGAAGTCCAGTAGTGGACGGTAGTGTACGGAGAGTGAGAAAGCCGGTGTAGTTCCGTGAGTGTGGAGTATCTATCGTGGAACGAGAGGTAGGCCAGGTTGAGAGTAAAGAACCTCCTTGAGCCAAGAGTGTCCCGGTAGCTGATTGCAGTTTCGAAAAAGGTAGAACACAGCATCACGACAGAAGCAGGAACGAGAGCTATACGAGCTAGTTTTCAAAGGAGAACATTACTGAAAGCCAGGACGAGGTTTTGATCGCAGCCAAGGATAGCAGGAAACGGGTCTTGTGTGAAGACATTCTCAGTTCACCAGAAAAAGGTCAGTCTCATTTGTTTGGACATGAATGCATGGGTTTTTCGTATTAAATACCACATTATAAATTGAAGAACATAATCAATAATATCAGAAAAGCTTCATCAAACTTAAATAGAA
Organism: Diabrotica virgifera virgifera; assembly: GCF_917563875.1. NCBI lineage: Eukaryota > Metazoa > Arthropoda > Insecta > Coleoptera > Chrysomelidae > Diabrotica > Diabrotica virgifera. Next base: position 2,867,423 of record NC_065444.1, on the reverse strand, counting down.
TTGTTGCTAATAAATCCTAATAGTTAAATGTTAATAAAAACTTTCAATTGCAAACCAAAAGGAAATAAGATTCCCATTTGTAAATGTTATGTTTAAGAATAATAAGATCTAGCAAATATTAAGCAGTGATTGCCATTTAAATAAAATAAACAATATTTTGATTATAATTGTAACCCATATGTGTGTATTATTTTACTCTTTTCTTTCCTATCCCGATTAGGAACCATTGAGAAATACTTAGAAGCCACGAGAGTAAGTAATTAATTTTATAATTCGCCCTGAGATTGAAAACATATTGATATGTGATCTGGTAAATTAATTAGATTATTATTAATGCATTGATTAAATTAAATGACATATAAGAATATTATCTCATATCAATAATCAAGATCACATCAGTATATATGTGTATTATTTGTGTTATTATGAAATAATTAGACAAATAGTACACATTTTATCTTATACCGGGTAGTGAATCGTAAAAAGGGCCATAGGAAACTCAATGTAAAATTCTGAATTGTTGAATTCCTGCTTCCCTAATTAATTTACATCAAAAGTCATGAGAGAATACTTGTAGAGAATTAAAATCTGTATTAAAATCAAAAGTTAAAATTGTTCTACGATTTAAATGCATTCCAAAATTTTGAAAAATATGATACATTTGCCACAATAGGTATGCGTGTAAAAATAAGGCAACACGTTACTATTTAACTGACAGTGCTCACACCATTGACTGAATAAAAAAATCTTTATTATTAATCCTTTCTCCGCAACTGGGGGTATCTTATCAACTGTATTGTTTTTAAACAATAGATGATAAAATAAAAATATTGACAGTTCAAAAATGTGAATATTATTGCATTGTGTGTGGCCTAAGTTTGGGCTGAAAACTAAAATGTACCTATTACATTTTTACAAAATTTTGGATGTTTAATTACGTAGACCAATTTTAACAGTTATTTCCAATACAGATTTCAATCCTCTACAAATAGTTTCTAATGTCTTTTGATGTAAAATAATTATTAGGGAAGCTGGAATTCAACGGTTCAGAATTTTACATTGAGTTAATGCAAAATTTTGACGCATGTCAAAATTCTCAATGTGTTTTAATTGTATTCATTTTTTTCGAATCCTGAGAAAACTAATAAATATTTTTGAAAAATTTAAACTCAGAATGAAAGTCTACATTATTACCGAGGGCTGAAAGTCCCTGAAGACTTCTATAATGTTTATTTTAATAAGTTACAGGGCTGAAAATAAAAGAGAAGTGTGATATTTAATTTCAAATATTTCATTCAATAGAATCTGCTTGTTTATTCTAAGGGGCTTTCCGCCCTCGGTAATAATGTAATCTTGCATCCTGCGTTTAAATTTTTCTAAAATACTTGGTTTTCTCAGGATTCGAAAAAAATCATATTACGATTCAAATGACAGTAAACTCTCGTGACGTAATCTCACCCTTAATGTTCATTGGTTAGTCGATTTAGGCAACCGTAGTAATGTCTAAGAACCGTGATCCAAGCCAAGGCTATATGTATAAATGTAGATTCTCTTTTTAATAGTGACATGTTTCGATTAATTTACGTTAGACAGGCATTTCATTGACATTACATCAAGACAGATGTCAAAACATTAGATTTTATTCAATCATAAATAAGAACATCATGACTACAATATACAAAAACACATATTTTCTTAATTCTGGAGAATGTTAGTGTCAGCTGTATTATTATTGGGCCTAGTCGGATACATTATCTATAAGATTATCAAGAAGATCTGCCGCAGATTGGAGTACCGCGTGTTTCAACAAATCATGAACGAGCTTTATGTACAAGAGGATGTTATTCCAGAAATTGAAGCAGGAGAGTACAAAACTGGTGATCCAGATCTCTGTTGGTATGTGTTGGATCAAGAAATGAGAAAGATAAATAGTAAATTACCCAGAAGGACTAGAAGTTGTCAGGACATTTATAAAATAGAACCTAGGGCTAGGAGAAGAAGATCAAGTCAAACATAATTGTATATAACAATATTTTGAGTGTGCGGTACAACTGTTATTAATATTTTATTAAAGATTTTATTTTTAGTCATTCGTTAAGTCAAGTGAAATGTCTGGAATATTATAGTAAGTATAGATTGGTATGATACATCGGACTGATCAAGAGAGATTTCAACAAACAATACACACAGGGGCGTCATTTGATAGGGTCAGGGGGCATTTGCCCCCCCCCCCTGACCCTGAAAATGATTGAAATTTACAAAAAATAGATCAATTTTGTATTATGTTTGCATATATAACGTATTGTATATATATATAATGTTTGCCCCCCCTAGCAAAATTTCAAATGACGCTCCTGAATCCACAAACCGATTTTAATTCGAAATCAACATTATAGCAGTTGGTGGCCATTCAAAAATTGAAATTGACGTGTTTTAAGATTTTTTTTAAAAGTCGTCTCTTTCTGAGTATGAATTTGTTCCATACTTTTGCATCGTACTGTATAACCGATCGTCAATTATTTAGGTATTGTGATATATTGGGTTACATTAGGTATTTGCCGCCGTAACAGAAAAATTGCAAGTAAATCCTCTTCCTGTTTACTCAGGCACTCGTCTGAAAAGATTTGCAAAATGGAAGAAAAAAACGTAAAACCTTTCTCAAATTACTTTCTACCAAGAACCAAGACTAATGAAACGAGAAAAGTTACGTTGTCCGTTCTTCATTCAATATAAAATTTAATCCTCACGTCTTTCGAGCAATTCACGTGTTGCGTTTTGTAAAAAAATCCAAAAAAAAAGCGACTGCGCCAATTCGATAGGGGTTATCGATAATCCTTCGACAAAAAGACCAACATTCAGGGCTTCTTTTTAAATAGTATCATTCTTGCGCGACGAATTTTTCATTCAGACTTTTGCGATGAAGGCCAGGTGCTTGTGGCTTTTTTCGTTACGTCAAATAGATTTTTTGCTAAAAACCGCGTGGAATCTTTTGTCATTTCGGCTTTGTTCGATCTGGCTAGCGTGGTGATACGAGTAATTGCGATTCGCACCGTTTAATTTTATTCCTATAGTTATTTGAAGAGCAAAGTGTGTTTGTTAGACCTGTTAGAAATCTGTTATCTAATGTGTAAGGTTTACAGAAGTAATCGAATGAATTCTATTTTTGGGAAACTAGTACATAATAAAAAATATATTAACGCACGATATACAGTGAGCACGTAAAGGTTGGAATAAATTCATTTTCTCGAGAATGTATGATTTTAAAAAAGAATCGCGAAACAGGTCAATTATTATTATTAATTTACGACTTTTTAGCCTATATATCATACTAGTGACGTCACCCATCTGGGCGTGATGACGTCATCGATGATTTTTTTAAATGAGAATAGGGTTCGTGTGATAGCTCATTTGAAAGGTAATTCAATTCTCCATTCAGTAATATAAACATTAACATAATTATTTATACAGAGTGTCCAAAAAATTTTTTTTGGATTAAATTTATTGACATAAAAAGAAGAATGTATGTAATTTATTTATTTCAAAATACACTTTACTGCTCTCAGAAAACAGAAAAAAATGTATATTTGAAAAAAATCATTGGTTTTCGCTTAAATTAAATGTTCAAATTGTCACGAGGCTGGTAGGTAGCTGCTTTAATATTGAATTTAAGCAAAAAACAATATTTATTTGCCAAAAACACATTTTTTCCTGTTTTCTGATAGCAGTAAAATGTATTTTGAATTAAATAAATTACACACATTCTTCCTTTTATGTCAATAAATTTAATTTAAAAAAAAAATTTTTGGCACCCTGTATAAATAATTATGTTAATGTTTATATTACTGAATAAAGAATTGAATTACCTTTCAAATGAGCTATCATACGATCCCTATTCTCATTTAAAAAAGCATCGATGACGTCATTACGCCCAGATGGGTGACGTCACTAGTATGATATATATGCCAAAATGTCGTAATTTAAAAATAAAAATTGACCTGTTTCGGGATTTTTAATCGTCTGTTTTTGAGAAAATGAATTTATTCCAACCTTTACGTGCTCACTGTATATTTATTCATCAATTTATGAGAATATAATACAAACAAGATTTATTTATTATAAAGCTCAACAGCTCTTAATGGACTGAAAGTTTAATTTTTCATTATAATTATTATTTATGTTTATTTATATAAAATACGTATTAATATTTCTTATTAATACTCAATACTCATCGCATTTAATATTTCTCTAGACTTTCCATCCATTTCTTAACCACTTTGTTTCCAATTTTCAACATTACTTTTTTCATCTAATGAGTCTTTATATGCACTGTCCTTCTAGCTATTTCTTGGTTTACCTTTGCTTCTTTTTTGTATGTATTAGCTTTCGTGATGAAACCATTTTCGCTATTCTACTTTCCCATTCTTTCGATGTTCTAAATATCGTATTCTCTGTGGTTTGATTGATGTCGTTTTACGACAACTCTTTTGTTATATTTCTCACTAGTCTTCTTATTTCTTTCTCAGTTGTTGTTAATAGTGTTAGATCGTCTGCGAAGGGACATTGGCCATTTTTAGATCGCTCTCTGCATATTTATATGTATTACTTTTACTGATTATACCTTCCAGTATCAGTTTAAAAAGAGTCGTTGATAGTCCTTGTCATAATCCTTGTTTTGTTTCAAAATTGTGTGATTTACGACCATTCCAGGCTTGTGTTATCCATAGTCATTTTTACATCCTGACGATTTTACTTGGTAGATCCATCTCCATCATTAGATCGTACATCTGTTGTTTCTTAAGCCATCTCAAAGTCGACGAAGAAGACATATACTGCAGTTTTATGTTCTTAACACGTAGTCTGGATTTGTTTTAGCGCAAATATTTGGTCTGTCGTCGATCCATTGCTTCTAAATCCTGTCTGATGTCTTGTGCGGGCATTGATTTAGCTTATTCCGTATGATTCGTGTCAAGATATTGTAAGCTACTTCTAGCAACTTTTATGTATTAGTTCAGAGAAATAAGGAAAAAAATATCCTGTTGGTGACACAATCCCCTCCAGGCCGAAACCAAATTTTTTGAGTAGCATGGACATCTACAGTCATAACCTATATGTTTCCTGCAGCCGATTTTGATGATATACATAGTTATAAACAAATGAAGATCAAAAAACGGTAAATTTTCGCTTTTTTCGTCTATAACCAAAAAGTTAAGTATTTTAAGCAAATTTGAGAGTGAGAAACTCATAAATTGTATAAAAAAACTTCAATATGGCGTTCGCTGAATATGTCTAGCTTTATTGGTTGCTAAGAAAATTTCAAAATAAATCATAAATTTTAAGTTTTTATAAATATCCATAACTTATGTAAAAATTAACCTAGAACGTTCTTATTAAACGGAATGCTGAGACTTGTGGAGTTTAAATCATACCCTAAATTTCAAAGCAATTGGTCAAATAGTTTAAAAGGTATTTAATTTGTTTATCCCAAATTATTTTTTTTGCAACGCTATAAGTTAGACTAATACTCTGGGGCGTAACAGAGGCCCCCGCAGCATGAAGCTTGCGGGGGGCCCCAATAGATCAGGGACCCCATCTTGTCGTTTTATATTACGTAAAAATCTGTTATATATTATTTTACGTGTGTCTATATCCTTTCCGGTCTCTCGAACTTTTATGGTGACGACAAACTATAATGCTTTGTACGCCACTATTGAAAGATTTGAGAATGGCAATTTGCCGAATTTTAGAACAATATTTCTAAATCTAGAAATCCTCTTTAATCTCTACCCACGTTTAGTATTTCGATACATACAATTATTCAGAGGCGTAACAGAGGCCCCCTCAGCACGAAACTTACGTGCACGAAATGACTTAAAATGTATAAGTGATACGAAAAATCTCAAAGAGTAAAGAAATGTAGGTTTTGCTTTTATAAATATGTTGGCTTTATTCTTTAAGAGAAAAATTGGTTAAGATATGGCTGTTTAAAATTTGCATAAACTCGTGATTAGTGACTCGTTCAAGCACTTTGAACCTGTGAAACTTACAGGTCATATAAAAAAGTTAAATAATTTGTAAAGCGATAATGATTAGTTTCATTTCGGGTGCTAAATAGGGGGAGATTTTCACAATTCTTTTACCAAAAAATGGGATTAACAGTATTTTGAGGGTAACTGGCTTAGGTTTGATGCTAGAAACTTTTGTAAAAAATAAAAATAAAGTTTTTTTAAACACTTTAAAAAAGTTCTAATGATTTTTCCACGAAAAGTATTTAATGTTTTGGGTATTTCACGTTAAAATATTCGATTTGGAATTTGACGTATAAGAAAACTTTTCATTAGCTACAACTTTTCTTTTACTGGGTCGATGAACTTCATTTTTGTTTCATTTTTTTATGAGCTACATTTTTGCTAACAATATTCTTTTCGATCAAATACTTTCTCTTTGAACTATTTGCGAAAAATCGCGTAAAAACGTGTTTTTTTTTTTGTTTAACAATCAACATTTTTACTCATAAATAACTCGAAAAGTCTTCAGTTGACTACTTCGGTGGTGACACTGAAAACTTACACGGTATTGCTATATTTTATGTTCATTTACTGGGCTGTAAGGACATATAGGTATTTGTAACACATGTCGCATTTAGTAATTTTTTAAAGGGGCCCCCATTTCCAATTCTGCAGGGGGCCCAGACGGAGTTTGTTACGCCACTGCTAATACTTTGGATAGTTTATGAAAGAAGAAGATTTATACTATTAATTTAATTAAAAAAAAATGACAAAAAATAATTCTAAATACTGCAAAATTATTTCGCAAAAACATGTGAATTAAAAAAAGAGGGAACTAACTTCGTCCCTAATTGTCTTAGGACAATTGTTTTTCTTTTTAAATGTGTATAAAAATTCAGTCTTTCCAAATATGAAAAAATAATTTTTCTACGGGTAACGGTTAAAAAGTTATTCTAATTGTTTATAAGTAAGCAAAAAATCGACGTGTTTTTGCAAAATAATTTTACACTGTTTAAAATTACTTTTTGTCATTTCTTTTTTATTTAAGTCAATAGTATATGTTCTTCTTCCATAAACTGTCACAAGTCTTACTGTAACCTCATAATTTTCTGACTTATAGTGTTGCAAAAAAAATGAATTTGGGATAAACAAATTAAATAACTTTTAAACTATTTGACCAATTGCTTTGAAATTTAAAATATAATTTATGCACCAGAAGTTTCAGCAATTCGTGCAATAAGAAGGTTCTAAGTTAATTTTTATATAAGTTATGAATATTTGTAAAAACTAAAAATTTATGATTTATTTTGCAATTTTCTAAGCAACCAATAAGGATAGACATATTCAGCGAACGCCATATTGAAATTTTTTAGACGATTTATGAGTTTCTTACTCTCAAATTTGTTTAAAATGCTTAACTTTTTGGTTATAGACGAAAAAAGCGAAAATTTACCGTTTTTTGATCTTCATTTGTTTATAACTATGTACATATATACCCTATTCCACGAATATACGCCTGTACCCTATACAACGAATATTTTACTGTGCAAAATAAGAAGAACGAAAGTAAATTGCAAATTACATTGTTGTTTATTGGAATAATTATTAGCGCCATTTACTTTCGTACTTCTTATGTTGCACAATAAAATATTCGTTGTCGAAGTAATCCAAAAAAGGCGTATGTTCGTGGAATGGCCCATATCATCAAAATCGGCTGCAGGAAACATAAAGGTTATTAATACAGATGTCCATACTACTCAAAAAAATTGGTTTCGGTCTGGAGGGGGATGTGTCACGAGAAAAATATTATTTCTCTGGACTATATTGGGCATATCCTTGTCTATATGTTTCCATTTATGATTCCAATATGCTTTTTATCAAGATATGTGTCTCTTTATGTAGCCTTTTCTCTCATGCTTTTCATTTCCATCGATAGTTCTTTTATTCCTGGAGGTTTATTGTTTTTAGGCTCTTTATTTCATTTTCTATTTCTTCTTTTGTAGGTATTTTCTACTACTATATGATCATCTTCAATTTAATGGATTGTCTCCCTTTCTTCTTCTTTTTTGTTTAATAATTGTGTAAAAGTAAATTTGCCAATTTCTCATTATTTCCTCCATTATATCCCTTCATCATTTTTCATATATAGGTAATTTTTCTGAAATCATCTTTCCATTTTTCTTGTTTCCTGGTAAAAGGATCTTATTTCCTTTTCATGGATTTTTTGTTATATCTCTCTGAGTGTGTTTTCGTTGCATTTCTTTTTTTTTTGTTTTTGTACGTTCTCTTCAGAAAATTCTCCTCTATTCTGTGTACAGCTACTGTCTGCTACTGTCTACTACTAATAGGGAACTTGCATAAAATTTTAAATTCGAAAAAAATGTTATAAATCACAACAGAACATGATTTAAAACATGTATCAAAGATAAAAAAGTTTTGTTTGTCTTTCGTTTGGCCTCTAAAGACGATTAACAATTCAACTTATACCAGCCAGCCCAAAACGCGTCGTGATGTCACGGGGTTATATGTTTACATTCATAAACAAAATTGTATATAATTTTAAATTAGACATTATAAACGTCAGTAGAAAATACAGTTATGTGACGTTACAAGTGTTTTTGATCGTTTGAACTATTCATAGAAAACTTGTACTTTTACAAAATGGTTTTATTTTTCATAGTAAACCTTCTTTCCTTTCCTTCAAAAACTGTATCAAACTCCAATCTCAACAAACTGGTATATATTATTACAATAACATACGCCATTCTTTTGAGTTTGTGTCTTCTGTTAGCTTTCTAGTTCCTTTCATTACAGACAAGGAATTGAAATGAAATATAAAGAACGAGCGAACGAACCACAGAAAAAATGTTGATTCATTATTCTACTTTAAATAGATTCTAAGAATAATTTAACAGGATATTAATATAAAATATTAATAAACATTAATAAGAAGAATTAAAAATGAAAAATGAATATAAACAGGATATTAATATAAAATATTAATAAACATTAATAAGAAGAATTAAAAATGAAAAATGAATAAGCATTTCATTATAAAACTTGAGTCGTGTCATATCAAAATTAACAATCTCCAATTTTTATTAAAATTGAGATTTTCGTTCTCCCTTGCACTCTAGCTATTTCTTTATAGGATAAGTCGGAGTATTTTTGTCAAAGTAGACAAAATCCCTGACAAATTTATATAATAAAACTGGCATTTGCTGCAAAGTTAACAATCTCCTTGGGGTATTCACAGCATAGTTGACAATATCCAATTCAACCAATGAACATCAAGATATCCATCACGTGACTTAACCACACTTCATGTTGATAATGTCATTTTAGTATGCTTTTAAACATAAAAATGGTGGTTGTTTCGTGAAAAACACAATTAGAAAATTTGGTTTATTACAAAAAGTATTCAGTTTTGAGGAGTGGTATAACGTATTTTTAATTATGGAACAATATCCTACTGAAACAAATCAAGAAAATTCCAGACAAAGACCTTCAAATTCGAAGAATTGGAAAAGAACTTTGAAGAAAGAATCAAGGTATGTAGCCTACAATTTTGTTGTATATCTACACTATACAATATGTCGTTTAAGTTTAATTCCTAAATAATTTGTTTACTTTAAATAACAATAAATTATAATTTAAGTTGAATGTTAATCATTAATCCCCATTTTCACTCATAAACGAATATTTTAAATTATCTGGTGCATAGTCAACAATCTCCATATGCTATCACAACAAAATAAACAATCTCCAACGGTTCATATCAAAGTCAGCAATATCCATTATATTAATGCGATTTTCTTTTATATTAACGAGACTACAAGTTATTTACTCTTTTTATTATAGATATGAATGTAACAACTTTGTACCTGTAGAAATAAATGTTTTAAAATTTCAGATTTTTATGTCTAAATCGTTTTTATAAATTTGCTCAGATTGGTCTAGGTGGGAGATTGTCACTTTTGATATGATACGCCTCACTTATACTTAAAACTTATAGCAATTATATCTTTGATCAGTAAGAGGAGACAATAAATCAATTTGATAGTTACTTATAAAAACTTATTAATACCTAAAAAAATCTGACAAGTAATAGCTAAATGAGAGACGCCATTTTTTTTAAAATAAATCAAAAGTTTGAAAAAGCAAAGGCCGAAGCCGAAGGAAGGCGGTAGCCAATTTTAGCGGAGCGGCGATCATTATCTCAGTAAAAATTAACTCCTGCAACACGCCGATAATTTTATCTGCACAAGTAATTAAGATCGAAAATCTTAAAGATAGTGTTATACGACACCGTACGTCAACTTGAATGCGCTCAGACTACAAAAAATCCTTTTGTTGCCTATACAGAGCGTTATCGGCCGACAAGATCAGCAGAGATTGAAAGGACTGCAGTACTATCGAGGCAGGATATCGGTGTACCATCTGCTGATTGAAGATTCCAATCTAAAAAATAGAACTCTATCTCGAGATCGGATCTAATCTACGGATCTCATCTCATCTCTCGGAGGATTTTTTGAAAGACGTACAAGTAAAAGGGACATTATTGTGTTTTGTGATGTCGAGTAAAGCCACTGCAGCTAACCAAACATTGGCCTGTCTTTTAAAAACTTTGAATAGATTTTTGGCTCGGGCTCTTCATTGTTACCGCTTTTCAGATAGAATCTCTTACAATTTAGACGATTTTATTTTAGGGTTTGTATTGCTAACCATCAAGTCGTGAAGAAATTATTTCTTTATAATAATATAATATAACACATTTCTTTTTTCGGTGAAGGAAACGAAATGCCTCAGGGATATATGTACCTATATTCAATTTTTATTCTTGTTGAATGTCCGAGGGGGAGGTATATAGGTACGCATGGGTGGAGGGAATTAAAGATTTATAGCATTTTTACAATTGCTTAGTATTGTGCCTTTGGATTTGCAAATTCACGGGTTTCTGATTTCGCTGAAATGATTTTTGGATTTTTGGATGTGTATATACACGATTTAGGACTTATTTGAGGGTGTAATTTGAATTTTCGGATTGTTTGTGTATAACAAATAACACAACATTTATTTTGCATTACTGTAGGGATAGTATTCGAGATAGAACATTAAACAAAACATTGTTTGTATGTGCTGTCGATTTTCTTTGACTATAGATTTAATCCATTAGCCGAACTGAATTTACTCTTTATTATGAGATATCTCTACTCTATATGAGATATCTATACTCATTATATTTTTGAATAATAATTTTGAACTTAATTGAATTATATTTTGAATTTTTTATTTATTTACTTTTTTATAATTATTATATTGTTTTTAACTTTTTCTTTTATTTTTTTTAACTAAGACTTATTGACTAGAATTCACAAATGCTCAGGGGTCTTTCAGAGCAAAAAACAAACAAGAACAGACCACAGAAAAGAAAGTAAAAAATGGGATAAACAAAGATAAAAATCCACAAGGATAAAATTTTCCTGTAGTTGGCACCATGTAATACAAAAAATAGTAAATCCTTTATAAAAGGTATATATTGAAAATCCCTAAAAAGGGCTACATCACAATCACATAACTAGTTTTCGACTGGGTTACCAGTCATCATCAGTGCTTACGTGAAGTTTACATGCTAACCATCAAGATATAGTTTAACAAAAATGTAATCAAGTCAAACCACAGCTCAGATGTTACCTGGGGCATAATATTAAAATAGTTTAAACATCCATGCTTCAATTGGCATTTTTAACTGATGTTTCCTTAACGGACCACTTATACAGGGCTTTAACCCACATATTTTTGTTAAACTATATCTTGGTGGTTAGCATGTAAACTTCACGTAAGCACTGATGATGACTGGTAAACCAGTCGGAAACTAGTTATGTGATTGTGATGTAGCCTTTTTAGGGATTTTAAATATATACCTTTTATAAATGATTTACTATTTTTTTTTAAACAAAGGTAACTTATATAAAATTTCACAATTTTAGTTTTATATTAAGAATGTGGTTAATTAGGATCTCACAATACACTTTCATCTCTAGTAGAAATCAATGTTTGTTAATTAAAAGGTTTCTTATGTGTTGTTTAATATAAATTTGATCTATATGTAAAATATTCTATTTCCTTTTTTTTTAGTTTACAATCTAATATCATATTAGACCTGGATCCGCGTTTTAAAAAAAAGTTGATTAATAGCAAGCTGGAAATTTGTTAATAGCTTAACGGTGTCTAGTCGGACAAACTTTGATGTATGGTAACACTGGAACAGGGGAAGTTTTAATTGTGGAACAGGTTAAAAATTTGGAACGTCAGACTAGGAAAACGTTCCATGTATTTTGTCGGACAGAACTTCCAAATGATTTGTTATCATTTCATTAAGGTACTAGTACACTTTAGAAGAGCAAAAATAAGCATTTTTTCAAGATTTTTTTCTGAAAACCTTTATTAAAAATTAACATAAAACCTTTTACATATTAATATCTAACACTTAGAGAATACAAAAAATATATATTTTTCCATTTATGCACTTACACTAATATTGTTAGAGGGCGTCAAAGTCGAGGCTTCGAAAAAAAAGTAGTTCCGATGGCGGACAGTTAATCTCAGGATTGAGGATTGTGATCTATGAAACAAAAAAATCGTACGGCATTTGAAAAAGGAAGGTTTCTTACGTGACAATTTTCAATTTACCACCGTTAGTGAAAAATTCTGCCAAAAAAAATTTTTACGGAAATTTGAAAAATTTCATGTTTCAGTTTTTCATGGTTAAAAAATATTTATTTTTTATTTTACTATCAAATTGTGGTAAATTATCACGTAAGATACCTCCCTTTTTCAAATGCAGTACGATTTTTTTGTTTCAGATATCCCAATCCTGAGATTAACTGTCCGCCATCATTTTTCGAGGTCTCTAATTTTGCGCCCTCTACAATATTAGTGTCCATGCATAAATGAAAAAATATATACTTTTTGTACTCTCTAAGAGTTAGATATTAATATGTAAAAAGCTTTATGTTCATTTTTAATAAAGGTTTTGGGAAAAAATTTTTTGAAAAAAATGATTATTGTTGGTCTTCTAAAGTGTACTAGTACCTTAAACTCTCATGCAAAAATCAGACTGGAGTTTATCACCAACTGAGCATTTTAATGAGTGGAACACGAAGAACATATCAAATGACAGGAATCATGTTGGTTAGTAATAGTAATAGCAGTCTGATTTTTGCGTTAGAGTTTAATGAAAGGGTAACAAATCAATTGGATGTTCTGTCCGACAAAATACATGGGACGTTTTCGTAATCTTAATTGTTATAAATAAAGCTGCTGTGAATTTAAACAAAAGGGAACTGAACTAACTTCGTCCCAAATTATCCTAATGGTAGGGGAGCCCAAGCGGGGATTTTTGCAGTTACTCGAGTGCGTCAGATTATCATATGGGGAGAAACGTGGTACCCTGCAGATGTACCTCTGCCATATATTGGCTCTTAACACAGGGGAGTTCGTTTAGGGGGCCCGAAAAAAAAAAATCTATCCTTAAAAATACTCTAAATTGTCAGATTAAGATAAGGTAAGCTAAGTACATGCAAAACAGTGTATATTTAAAAAATCTGACGATTTTAGCGGGGGGTAAGGAAATTGGTGAGTCACAAAGTTTCACAAGAAAAAGGCGAATATTTCGCGAAATGAACGTCAGATCGAAAAACTAAAAACCACACGTTCAATATTTTTCAAAAATTTATCGATAGATACCAAACACGACCCCTCGCAGAGAGGGGTGGGGGGTAAATTTTAAATTTTAAATACAAATCCCGCGATATTTAGCAAAATAAACATCAGATCGAAAAACTGCAAAATACACTTATTTAATATTTTTGAAAAATATATCGAATGGTACCAGACGCGACCCCCATGGAGGTGGGGTGGGGGGTTACTTTAAAATATTAAATGGGAGCCCCCATTTTTTATTGCAGATTTGAATTCTCTGCATAAAAATAAGCAACTTTTATTCGAAACATTTTTTCGAATTATGGATAGATGGCGCTATATTCGGAAAAAACGATTAATGAAAATGGAAAATTAAATTAAAAAATGGCAAGCGCCCGCTAAAATGGAAAATTTTACTTAACTTTTTTTGGTTTTAGGACCTAATAATCACAACCCAATAGGTCCCCAAAGCGCTCGAGTGACTGCACATTTAGCATACTTTGCTCCCCTACCATAAGAAAACTTTTTTAATTTGTGAAAAATTGAAGCTTTCCAAATATGAAATTTTTTTTGCAGTCAATTGCTATTCTAAATGCTTATAAGCAATGTTTTTGCAAAATGATTTTGCAATATATAAAATCGTTTTCCTTCATTTTTAATAATGATAAAATAAACCTTCTTCTTTCATAACCTACCCGTATAATTAATGTAACTTTATCATATTCTGACTTATATTATTGCAAAAAAATTTAATTTGGGATAAAAAAATAAAAAAACTTTTAATTAATTTGGCCTATCGCTTTGAGATTTTGAGCACCACAGTCCACAGTATACATCACATTCCATGTAATATCAAGGTGTTAAGTTCATAAAGAAAAAGTTTTATAAAGCACCATTATATTATTATAACAAACATTTATAAAGAACCGACATTTCTGACTTATTTTACAATTTTTTAAGCAACAAATAAGGATAGAAACATTTAAAAAACAGGATTTTTATATGACATGAGTTTCTCAAATTTGTTTCAAACGCTTACTTATTTCTGAGACAAAAAGCGAAAATTTGCTGCTTTTTTATTTTAATTTGTTAATAACTAATTAAATAAAAAAACGACTGCAGGCAACATATAAGTTCCTGTGTCCCGCAAAAATATTTTGCGAAATGAACATCAGATCACAAAACTGAAAAATATGTACGTGTTTAATATTTTTTAAAAATCTATAGAATGTTATTAAACACGACCACCCATGAAGGTGGATTGGGGGCGGCTTTAAAATCTTAAATGGGAGAGAGCTTCCATTTTTTTATTGCAAATTTGGATTCCTTACGTAAAAATAAGTAACTTTTATTCGAGACATTTTTTCGAATTATGGATAGATGGCGTTATAATCGGACAAAACGATTGATGGAAATAGAAAATTAAATTAAAAAATGGAAAGTCCCGCACCTTATGGAAAACTTTTTTTGGTTTTAGGACCTACTCTTCACAACTCTACTTGCCTCCCCTACTATAGTAATCTATTGATAAGCAAATTAACTAAATAATTGCAATAAAATACAATCCATATCAGGGTCTCACACACACACCTCGTACTTACTCAGTTCATAGGTACATTTAAATAATATATTTTCTCTGTAACAATGTTCAAACGTCACTTTAACGAGTTTCTCTTGTACTTCACAGAATGTAATAATTTTCAACACAGAGAACAATTTATATGGTAAATAGACCACTCTACATGACTCCTCGCCCGTCCAAAGAATTTCCTATACAACAGTTTTACCACATGCGACGCTTTTATTTGGGTTGTGTGGTGACTTACAATGGAGGAAATAAAGCTATAGACCAAAACGTGTCAAACTAAATGCAAAACAAACGTAAATAAGGTGAAATATTTTTGTGGAATACACGGAAAGACAGCTGCACTTTTTGCAGATCTTTTCATGACTATGTTAAATGAACATTCTAGTAGTAAATAGGTTACCTAGGGTTCTAAAAAATTAGAACTCAGCAAGTGCCACTAAATTGTCACTCACTTATTTGTTGCGTGCGACCATGCGAAACTATGGGATATTCTTTTCTACGAATGTTCAGAATGTTTTAAATTTATTTATTTATACCATAGGCGTAGATGGTTTACGTTTCTTGAGGAAGCTTATCCTTATCCAAAGAAGAAGAAAATAAATTGAATATGGCCGCTATTGTAATACGAAATGCTAAACGATCGGCCAAGTGAGATGTGTTAAATAAAAAAGTTCGCTCAAGAAACCCTAGATTTGTGGTTTACTCGGACAGAATATCAGTAACACAGGTTTCTAGTTATTTTGCCGTCATCATTATCACCCAGCCTCAAAAATCCAATGATGAAAATAGCCATCGTGTAGGTGGTCGACCGATGCTTCTCTTCCCTTCCCTTTCTTCCCTTGGTCTTTCTCATCTTCATTTTAGTCTGGCTCTTTTCGATGACTTCAGTCACTTTGGTTCTTCTCCTGATCTCTTCATTTTTTATTTTGTCTCGCAGAATTATTCCTAACATAGATCGGTCCATTCCTCCCAGTGTGACCCTCAACTTGATTATTCTTCTTCTTCTTCTTTATGTGTCTATCTGTGATGAATGTTGGCTATCATCACGACAATCTTGTACTGATTGTCAGTCTTGTCTTGTCTTGTCAGTTAATGTATTATTGTCTGCATACCACTACCGCTACTACTATTCAAAAAAGCAGATAAAAAACCGTCACAAAACTATAGAGGTATTATAAACTAAAATTTAGTAAGAACTAATTAATCAGAGGTTAAGTTTAGCAAACGAACAATAGGGTTTTCGTACTGGAAGATCGTGTACAGATACAATATTCGTCATAAACCAAATTACTGATAAATTACTGAAATGTAATAGACCAGTATTTCTATGTCTGATTAACTTGAAGAAAGTATTTGCTAGAGTAAGTAAGAGTCGTCTTCTTTATAACAGAGAAGTTCCGCTAGCTATCACAAAAACTATTGAAAACATCTACTAAAGCAATAAAATGGAAGGCAGAATAGATTGACAAATTAGAGAACCTATGACATAGATATGGGAAGTAGGCAGGTGGACTCATTGAGCCCTACTCTTTTCAATTTAATGATGGATGAAATCATCAAAAGCGTCCACAAAAAAATGATACAGAATAGGAAACAAAGAAGTAAAAATACTCTATTACACAGACAATGCAATATTAATACCCCAAAATGGCGTGCAAAGATTAGTCCACAAATTTAACATAAAAGCAAAAGAGTTCAATATGCCAGTCTCAACTCACAAAGCTAAAACAATAATTATCAGCAAATAACCAATCAGGAACAAATATTGGAAATAAAATACCTTGGAATTACACTGTTCAGCTACCTGGTCAAAGAAGTGAGAAATAAGTACAAAATTAAATAAATTGGCAGGATGCCTTATTAACACTACATGGTGAAACCGACATTTTAACATTTATTAGACGAAGTCAAGAATTTATAAAGCCAATGATAAGACCAATGATGACATATATGTATCAGAAACAAGAATCGATACAGGATACAGCCACAACACAAAAACTATTTTGAAAACGGCAAATATGAAAGTAGTGAGTAGTTAGAAGAATTACTGGAAAGATCGAAATAGGATTGAAGACATTAGAAGAAAATGTAACGTACAGTTTAAAAACGAATGAACACTAAATAGAAAAGAATGGAATAACCACATAAACAGATTGGGGGAGACCCGTGTGGCCAAAATCGCAAGAGATAAATCACTAATCGACAGAAGAAATATAGGCCGACCGCGCAAAAGATGGAGTGACAACTTTTCATAGAGATATCAATCCGCCAATGAACAAATAAAATTGCTTATAAAGAGGAGGAAAAAGAAGACACTACCATAAGTATAAATATTTATAGGAGCACGTACTTTATACGGAATACAGGCTATTGTTTTTATTATCGTATGTTACCATATTTCATAAATACTATGTAAAATACCTAACATCAAAATTATATTCCAATTATTTAATTTGTTTTAGATCGATTAATACCTAATTTACATCTTTCGTCATGTGTCAATAGTAGTTTTCGTAATGTAACTATGGCATATTGTAACTATGTCAATATCTTTTATTGACACCCTATGTAATGTAACTATGGCAAATTGCTATTAATTATAAAAAAATTTCGGCAAATTTTTCAAACAAAACCTATAAAACCACTACCAAAGACTTTGCCGAGCTAGTTAATTAGTAAGTAGTTTTCGAAATTTTCAAGTTCCCGCCAAGCCAAGCGGGTGCCTGTCGCCATATGGATTCAAGTTATCACGTTGATTATGAGAGACAAACTACAGAACCAGGCCGAAAAAGCTTTTAGACAACGTTTAATTATCTCATTTGGGATGCATCGCATCACTTGAATATTTCGTCACTCCAGCCATGATGGGGATAGACTAGATAATAACTATAACAACCACCTAATAAGGGAAAACAAGTGATTTGGGATTTTTGAGGAAGTGCATGGAATACTTTTGGCGCCCGAGAGGAGACTTACCGGCTGGACCACGGATTCTGCGGATGGGTATGGGTGGCCAATAACAGGATGTAACACTTTTAAAGAGGGTGAAAATTGCAGTGTTGACGTGGTACATGAAAGCGAACTTAACTAATCAAATAGATTTTCCGTTATTGGCTAATGTTGTTTACACAAACATGTAAGAAAACATACTTGATGCGAAATAATTACACTGCTTCATTTTATTACTTCCGGATAAAGAAATAAGAACAATAAAATATGCCCATTATAGTAAAAAGCTAATAGCAAGCTGAAAATCTGTTAATAGCTTGCGGCGTTTAGTCGGACAAACTTTGATGTATGGGAACACTGGAACAGGGGAAGTTTTAATTGTGGAACAGTTTACAGGTTTTGAATGTCAGACTACGAAAACATCCTCTGTATTTTGTCGGACAGAACTTCCAATTAATTTGTTACCCTTTCGTTAAACTCGTGCAAAAATCAGACTGCTATTTACCAACAATATAATTCCTGTCATTTGACCTGTTCTACGTGTCGGACTTATTAAAATGCCCAAAATATTTGTCCTACAAACATTTTTTCATATATTATAATATAAAGTTTGCTATTGAATAATCTTAAAAACAACCTGCAAGTTTTCACAATCATAAACTTGTCAGGATGGCACGTTCCACAATTAAAATCACGTTCCACAATTAAAACTTCCCCTGTTCCAGTGTTCCCATACATCAAAGATTGTCCGACAAGACACCGTTAAGCTATTAACAAATTTACAGCTTGCTATTAATCAAATTTTTGTTGGTACGCGGGATCCAGGTGGCAAGCCGCACATCAAAGAAACATGAAACGTAAATTACGTTTCATGGAAATAAACCACTGCTTAACAAATATATGTCCGGCCATTTATGAAACTCTCCGAAAATAAAAATGTGTCATGAGCATGAATCACACTCGTTTCATTGGTAGGCGGACTTTGAGATTTGTTTAGCAGTGTTTTCTTTTCATGAAACATGTTTTTCGTTTCATGTTTCTTTGGTGTGCGGCTTGGCTAAGGCAGGCCATACATCAAAGAAACATGAAACGTAAATTACGTTTCATGGAAATAAACCACTGCTAAACAAATATATGTCCGGCCATTTATTAAACTCTCCGAAAATAAAAATGTGTCATGAGCATGAATCACACTCGTTTCATTGGTAGGCGGACTTTGAGATTTGTTTAGCAGTGTTTTCTTTTCATGAAACATGTTTTTCGTTTCATGTTTCATGTTTTTCGCTTCATGTTTCTTTGGTGTGCGGCTTGGTTAAGAAAGTGACCAACTCTATAATTAAAACGATATCTACAATCTACAGTGATACTAATCGATTTTAAAAAATAGTTATATAGTTTAATTAAACAATACTTTACTTTTTGTCGCAGGTAAGCATGTGTAAGTACGCAAAAAGTTCTACTTAAATTCAATATATAACAGACTAGAAACTTTTTTTCTGCTACAGATCCAAGAGCAAGCAGGTTTTCTCCCAGAAAAAGGTGCAAGAGAACATAATTTTAAATGCCAGACAGTTAATTGACAAAACTCGCGAATTTAATACCCCTATGTTTATTTGTGTTATAAGAACACATTATATTCATATTACAAAAGTCGGTTTAAAACAAGGCTGCATAATCTCTTCAACTCTGTTTAAGATATCACTTCAAAACAAGAAGAATTGAAAAACATAATGAGTCGGCTGGAGGAGAAAAGCAAAAAGTATGGGATATTGCTAAATAGCCATGTCTCCCAGCGGAAGACAAAAAACACGATAATAGACAGAGCACAGAAAAATATTCACTTCATATTAAATAGAATGAGGGTTTTGAAGTAGTAGATAATTTTATATACCTGGGGTCTCATAACAAACGAAGGAGGATGTGACACAGATACGTAGAAGGCATACTATAACAAGAACAGATGTAATGAAGTTTATAACAATTTGGAGAAACCCAACCATAACAGTGCACACAAAATTAAGACCGGCTAGAGCCCTTATTTTTCCTATAAACTACTGGCATCTGAATCGTGGACCTTGAAAAAAGGAGATAAGAACAAAATAGAGGCTTTTGCGAGAGGAAGTTCTTTTTTGATTGGCTTAGGATTCACCCATGCTGCATGCTGTATGTCAATTTTTAATTTCTCTGCTTCTTGGTCAAGCTCTTCAATTGTTTTCAAGCTGATGTTCAGTTCTATTCTGTTTTCTAAATCTTGTATGAATCCAGTCCAATCCGTGGTCTGGTTAGGCAATGTTGGGTTCTCTTCTTTCATAATTATTCTATCGCTGTCATTATTACTGAGGAGTGAAATAATTAGGTGAAAGGAAAAGAGTAATGTTAGTGAAATGTATATTTGATAGAGACAGGCGGAATGAAGCATAAGCTGATTTGTAAGAATAGCATTCAAACGCATCTTCAAATGTTTTTAGAAAATATTAGCAGTCCGTCAATTTGGTCCATTTTCTGTTGATAACAAGGGCTATTCTGTATTTTTATTTTGTAGGTAAGGCACTATCGAACCATTCCTTTTAATTTTCTTTTGAAAAACCGTTACTTTGTTACTTACTTACGGACGAACCGTACAACCATAAATCTATACACATTTAAACCAAAATAGAAATGATTACGATTGTTCAAGACATTTATGGATGCGGTTCAAGCCGTTTTCATACACACAAAAATATCGAAATCCAAAATTCGCCACGCAAGATTAGAAATCCAAGGCAAGGTCCATTTGTCAGCCGAAAAACTACCGTGACGTCTCGTTTCTCTCACAAAATTCGGGTCCGTGGCAAATCGGCGGTAATTCTAAAAATTTTTAAATCTATAGGCCTGATCAGCTGTCCTATTATGACTTGAGAAAACAAATTTTCTTGTAATATACCGACGAAATCTTTTGTTGCGCGGGTTTTGTTCGAGGATATGGCGTATAAATTTTCGAGAAATCAAATTCGTCGCATGAAATTTTTTTAGTTATATTTCACGATGTTTATTAAACGGTTGTTTAAAGTGGGAGGGCATGTCTATATGGAATCGATGAGTATGGGACTAAATTTTCGGAGTTGATGAAGTTATTAGACATGCCAACTGGAATTAATTTCAAATAAATTAACAATAAGTCAGCGAGTTTAAAAAAAATAAATGAATTTTTCACAAATTTATAAATAGTACAGTTTTTTTTTAAATTAACGTGCCTTAGTAATAAAGGACATTGACACGTTTAAAGATTACAGTATATTTAAAAAGAAAAAAAATATGAGCAAAATGATATAACAATATATCTATATGGGTTTAGAATAACTGATACTCTTTAAGAATTATTATAAAATTATTAAAGTTATTATTGTCACTAAGCCAAGCCGCACACCAAAGAAACATGAAACGAAAAACATGAAACATGAAACGAAAAACATGTTTCATGAAAAGAAAACACTGCTAAAAAAATCTCAAAGTCCGCCTACTAATGAAACGAGTGTGATTCATGCTCATGACACATTTTTATTTTCGGAGAGTCTCATAAATGGCCGGATATATATTTGTTTAGCAGTGGTTTATTTCCATGAAACGTAATTTACGTTTCATGTTTCTTTGATGTGCGGCCGGGCTAAGAGTGGTTGTTAGCTCTTCATCTAGTTTGTGTAGTCTCCTAGTATTGGTGTATAATTGGCACTTAGCTATTATGAATGTATTTGACGGTAACACGGGTATTGCAGATATCCAAGGGCGCCAAGGAGGATTGATTTGACTCATCGGGTAAAACTATTTTTAACTATGTATGCGTAAAACAGCAATGTCCAATGCTTAGTGTTCCTATGACAACTTTGTTCCATCTAAAAAGTGCTGGTACTTTTAAAGTAGGGATTCTGGATTGAATACCATGAAGTTTACAGATGGTTCTTTAGATCCCGGGTCGAGGACAGTAGGTTTTGGGGTACACATACCTTCAATCAATTATGACTATGCATCCAGATTACATGAGCACACTCAAATATGCACTGCAGAAATTATTGCAATTAACAAGGCATTATTTTTTTGTATTAAAAAAACATTAAAGAAGCAATAATTTTTTCAGATGCTAAAAGTGGTATCCAAAAATTACTTAACCCGTCTGGGGGACAAACAACCATATTGTAAACCTAACTACAAGACTCATTATTGAGTCAATGGAAGCAGGATTTAATATAATCTTAGCTTGGATTCCAGGCCATACTGGAGTAAAGGGGAATACAGAGGCTGACAAATTGGCAAATATAGGCAAGACTTTAAATGTTCCTGCAGACATTAAAATAGATAAATTTGACTTTTTGCCTTTTATTAAACAAAAAATTGTAAATGAGTTTAAAGTTGAATGGACAAAACAGTTTAAAACTAAAGTTAAATGGTATCAACAATGCCAAAGTGATTTTCCTATAAACCCTTGGTTCCACAAATTCACATTTGTCGATCGAAGGCACTTGACATTAATTATTAGAATGCGAACGGGCCGCGAATTTACAAAACCTATACCATTTCAGTCATAGCAGCGACTGAATTCGAATAGGGTTTGTATGCAGAATATTAGTTACATATTCTATACCATTTCAGTCATGACAGCGACTGAATTCGAATAGGGTTTGCATGCAGAATATTAGTTACATATCCTATACTGTTTCAGTCATGCAAGTAAAACTAATCAAATATTTACTTAGTGCATTTATTGTTATATCATAAAATTTAGATATGTTTTGAAAATTAAAATTAATAATATATATTTCGATAATATTAAAAATTAAAAACAAATGAGTAATTACTAATGTACGAATATATGTATACAGTATGTCCCTGTAAGTTGGAACCATATGGAAAACAGGTCGATTTTTATTTTTAAATTATAATTTTTTTGGCATATATTTCATAGGTACTAGTGACGTCGTCCATCTGAGCGTGATAACGTAATCGATGATTTTTTTTTTAATAGGAATATGGGTCGTGTGGCACCTCATTTGAAAGGGTGTTTAATTCTCTATTCAGTAATATAAACACAAATATCATTATTTATACAGGGTGGACAAAAAACAATTTTTGAATTATATTGATTGACGAAAAAAGAAGAATGTATGCAATTTACTTCAATCAAAATACTTTCTATCGCTGTCAGAAAATAGAAAAAACTGTTTATTTGGCAAATAAACATTGGTTTTTTGCTTAAATTAAATGTTCAAACTGCCAAGAGTTACGTGGGAGGCTGTTTGTGATTTAATTTAAGCAAGGCGGAATGTTTATTTGTGAAATAAACATTTTTTTCTCTATTTATTGATAGCAGTAAAATGTATTTTGAGTTAAATAAATTACATACATTCTTCTTTTTTGCGTCAATTAATTTAATTAAAAAATATTTTTTTGGTCACCTTATATTGGTATACATAATGATATTATTGTTTATATTACTGAACAGAGAATTGAACACACTTTCAAATTAGTTGCCACACGATCCCTATTCCCATTTAACAAAATCATCTATTACGTTATCACGCTTAGATGAATAACGTCACTAGTATGAAATATATGCCAAAAAATTGTAATTTAAAAATAAAATCGACCTGTTTCGGGATTTTTTTCCCAAGTCGTCCATTTTAGATAAAATGAATTTATTCCATAACTTAGCCCCTCTCTGTATAAAGATACCTTACTCTTAACAGAAATTCATATTTTTTGACATCTCTCATATACTATTAATAAAACTTAATATCAGATGATTGCATCTTCGGTTTTAGACCATGCAGAACTTTTTATGAAGAATATCTTTTTTGCGTAAAATCGTTAATAAAAATTTTTTCCATATGGTTCCAACTTACAGGGACATACTGTATATATTCATACATTAGTAATTATTCATTTGTTTTTAATTTTTAATATTATCCAAATATATACTATTCATTTTAATTTTCAAAACATATCTAAATTTTATGATAAATAAATCCACTTAGTAAATATTTGATTAGATTTACGTACATGACTGAAACAGTATAGATATTTGCTCAGTAATAATCAAAAATTTCGTTTGCAAATCCTACACCACTACAGTTAATTTCTAGACCGAAATAGTATAGGATATGTAACTAATATTCTGCATACAAACCCTATTCGAATTCAGTCGCTGCCATGACTGAAATGGTATAGGATATGTAACTAATATTCTGCATACAAACCCTATTCGAATTCAGTCGCTGGCATGACTGAAATGGTATAGGTTTTGTAAATTCGCGAACGGGCCATTGCCACACACCAGACCATTTGTTTAAAATCAATTGTAGTAATACTCCTTTTTGTGAATGTGGACAAATAGGAAGTATAACTCATATGTTACTTGAATGCCCAATTAGCAAAACAAATCAATTTGACTTGTATCAGGAACTTGTTAATATAGGAAGTCCAACCCCCATTTCAATACAAAATCTCCTACATAATATTAATGACCAAACCTTAAGAAAGATCAATCAATTTTTAACAATATTTCAAATTAAAATATAAAATAGTTATTTGAAAATCATATTACAATGAATTTAAAGAACGGAATATGGAAAAATCCAGACCCTTCGAAAAGAGGATTCCCTTTTAAATTACAGTCTAAATACGAGGACTGGCCAAGTACCTAACAGGTGGAGGCCATGAAATTGGTACCTTAATAACTATTTTGATTGACTGTATGTTATAAATCTATCCTAAGTTGAATACTTTCTATTGAAAAATCAGAACGGGATGCCTCTTTAGCCGCTTGGTCTGCATTTTAATTTCCTGTAGTATCTACGTAACTACGTATGACTGAGTCCAAGTCCAAATAATGTTAACCAATACGTTCTGTTTTAGTTTACCGTGAGTATACGTTGCTATAAAATATTACTTTAGCAAATTAAAATAATATACGACGACACTTTTCGACTTTATTGATTACTATACGTGTTTACAGATCTAATTTTCGCTGGCTACTGAATATACAAATATGTACAAATAATAATACTACTAAAAATACAAAACGACTGCCCACCAGACACCAGAAATCCCTGATGGTGGGGAACACAAAAATGTCTTATCTGTCCTACACAATTTCACCTTGGGAAAAACGTAATTACAAAATCGTCATCACTGTCCTTCTCAGAAGCTGACAATAACCGCTTGAGTCGCCTAACTGTTAATTTCCAAATACCTACTTTCTAAATAGAAGGATTATGATACAAATGACAAATGTTACCCAGAAATATGGGTAAAAATGAATGCATTTTAATCTTTTAAGAGATTTCTGGAAACTAATTTACCCAAACTTTAAGAATTACTGATATGAATTTAGAAAGAACACGTTCTTTTCTTTTAATTATTGGTGACATGCATTGTGGATACCTTGAATACTCCTTCCTAAACTCATCCACACCAAACAGTGTGCCTTAATCATCTACAAAGTCGCTTCTAAAGTTAAAAACCAGATTGGTTCTTGTTTCACTACCACTGTGCTACCACCAAGAAGTTATAGCTACCTACCACCTTCCATATTACTGTAGCATCTGCACATCCGAACTAGATGGTGCCATCAAAGCACTCAGTTGTCCAACCAACAAAAACAACATCCTTGCAATCTGCACTGACTCACTATCCTTCATCCTATCTATCAAGAATATTTTCTCCAAAAATTTATTAATAATTAATTAACTGTAATTAATGAAGTTCATTAATAATTCGTGACTAACTCACTATCATTCTTCCTTTCTATCAAGTATACAGAACCTATTTTACTTCAAATCAGGCCCGAGGCACTACATAATTTTCGGGCCCCTAAATATAATTTAATAATAATATTAATTAAGTTAATTAGTTAATATTGATATCAAATTTTTTAATTGTTCTAAGACCTTCTTCTTCTTCTTAACGTGCCCTATCAAGTCCTCTTGACGTGGCGATTAACATGGCGAAACTATCTCTGTCTCGAGCTATTCTAAATAGTTGTTCTGCTTTCTTTAGTCCTGTCCACTCCCGGATATTCTTCAACCAAGAGGCCTGCTTTCTACCAATTCCTCTGCGTCCTTCGATTTTACCCATCATAATAAGTTGAAGAATATTATACCGGTCTCCCCTTACTACGTGTCCATAATAGGCCATCTTTCTATATTTGATGTTATCAAAGTAGCCACACATTGTCAGAGTAGCCACACTTTGCCACACTTGTCAGAGTAGCCGTCCATAGTATTTTCAGTGTACGTCTGTGCAGCCATATTTCAAAGGCCTCCAAACGATTAATGGTGGATATTTTTAATGTCCATGCTTCTACACCACACAAGAGGACTGACCAAATGTAACATTTAATCATGCGCTTTCGAAGTTTAAGTTGTAAGTTATCATTTCAGAAGAATGACCTCATTTTTAAAAGTGTCGTGCGGGCTATCTCGATTCTACATTTTATCTCTTCATCTAGATCTAGTTGTTCAGTAATATGGCAACCAAGATATTTAAAATTGGGTACTCTTTGAATTATATGACCATAAACATATATAACTGTGAATCTTGATGGGCCAAACGGCTAAATACCATGTATTTTGTTTTTGAACAGTTTATTTTTAGGCCAAACTCTCTTCTTACTGTGTCAATGGCATTTAAAAGGTGTTTTAATCTATTCATATCATCACTTAAAGTAACTGTATCGTCTGCATATCTGATTGTATTTATCAGAATTCCATTAACTTTCACACCCCATTCCAAAATATGGAGCGATTACTTAAATATTCTATCTGAATATAAATTGAATAACAGTGGGGACAGTATACAACGCTGTCTGACACCTCTTTGTATTTTGCATATTTCTGCTGATTTTCTTTTTATGCAAGCTGTCGCTGTTTGACGCCAGTATAATTTTTCTATGATTCGTACATCTTGACTATCAACGCCTTAATCCTTTACTATTTTAATTAATTTGTGATGTTGTACTCGATCAAAGGCCTTCTCATAGTCAATAAATACAGCAAATACGTCTTTCCTTTGATCTCGGCATTTCTGCGATAATACATTTAGTGCAAAGAGTGCGACCCGGGTTCCCAGTCCATTTCTGAAGCCAAATTGTGCTTCATCCTGGTCTTCTTTACATTTATCTCTGATTCTATCGTGGATGATACGTAGAAAGATTTTCAAAGTGTGGCTCATGTGGTTTTAAGACCACAGTTGACAAATTTGAAAATTTATCTTGTTTTATTGCAATAAAAAAATTTTGATGATCTTTCCGGGCCCCATTAAAATGAGGGCCCGAGGCAGGTGTCTCACTGGCCTAGTGGTAAAATAGGCCCTGCAAGTATATTTACTCCCAAAATTCATTAATTATTAATGAACTTGATAGGTAGGATGAAGGATAGTGAGTCAATGCAGATTGCAAGGTTGTTGTTTTTGTTGGTGGGACAACTGATTATTTTCATTGCAGCATATAGTTCGGCTATGTAGATGCTACAGTAATATGGAAGACGGTAGGTAGCTTATATTAGTTGGTGGTAATGACAGAATAATCAATCTGGCTTTTAACTTTAGAAGCGTCTTTGTAGATGATTGAGTCTTACTATTTGGCGTGGATGAGTTCCAGGAAGGATGACTTTAGGACGGAACTACTAGGAGTTCGTTTTTTATTATGTGTTAAAAAACTGGTGATTATAGTGGGCAATGTTATTGTCAATGGTGGAGTATTAAAGTATGAGATTGGAATAGTACTTTGTAAATATGATATTAGTTGTTTAAGAAATTGTGAAGCTGCTTTTACTGTTCTGGGTTTGTTGGACTAACATAGCCACCATTACGTACACGTTGAATAATAGACTATAATTGGTTGTAAATGTTCTAATTCCTAGGACTAGACGCTTGAAGAAAAAAAATATTAGTCGTCAATTTTCGCTTAGACACAGATGTACAAAAAATAACTATCTTAAGGCGATTAAAAAATAAAGGGGGTTCTTTTCACTGGTGTTGCGTGTCACTCAATAATATTTCCAACACTATAAATTAGCCAAAAAATAATAGAACTATGAACACAATGGACAAGACTTAGAAAAACGCAACCTTTAAATAACTAACCCAAATTGGGTCTATTCTGTTAAACATATTATTTAAGAAAGACGGTAATTGTGCTGTTTGGTATAATTTTTGAACAGTTGGTGACTAGGTGTTCCAACAAAGGTGTCGAAACTCTTAGGTGGTCTGTTTAGAATTTTTTTCTATGCGCCTAATTGACACGCTATAGATAGTGAATACGAAGAGGTAAAAAGTAGTTAAATAGAGCCTTTAATCGTGACACGCTACCTTCGAAGAACAAATATTTTATGTATAATAATTGAGACTTTTAAAAGATATAACTAACCAAAAAGTTTTCTAATCAACAGCAATTTACTAAAAAAATCTCTCAAAATTTTACCAAAGAATTAAATTATGGTGAATTTTAATTTGGGTGTTTTTGGTTTAAAATTAAAACCTTCGGAGTTTAAACCTTCAATAAATAGTTTTATTGAACAAAAAATAAAAATAGCACACTTTTTGCGGACTTTGCAAACCACGATAGCAATCGTAAGATTCGATTCCAGCAATAAAATACCTTTTTTCCTTTTTTTCCTAATGGTAGGGGAGCAAAGTATGCTAAATGTGCAGTCACTCGAGCGTTATGGGGACCTATTTGGTTGTGAAGAGTAGGTCCTAAAATCAAAAAAAGTTAAGTAAAGTTTTCCATTTTAGTGGGGACTTTCCATTTTTAATTTAATTTTCATAATTTTTTTAGATTATAGCGCTATCTATCCATAATTCGAAAAAATGTCTCGAATAAAAGTTACTTACTTTTATGTAAGGAATCGAAATCTGCAATAAAAAATGGGGGCTCCCATTTAAGATTTTAAAGTAACCCCCCACCCCACCTCCGTGGGGGGTCGTGTTTGGTGCCATTCGATAGATTTTTCAAAAATACTGAATAAGTGTATTTTTCAGTTTTTCGATCTGATGTTTATTTCGCGAAATATCGCGGGATTCGCATCGAAAATTTTAAATTTACCCCCCAGCTCTTTCCGTGGGAAGTCGTGTTTGGTATCATTCGATAGATTTTTGAAAAATATTGAGCACGTATTTTTTAGTTTTTCGATCTGTCATTCATTTCGCGAAATATTCGCATTTTTCTTGTGAAACTTTGGGACTCACCCATTTCCTTACGCCCCACTCAAATCGTCAGATTTTTGAAATATACACTGTTTTGCATGTACTGTACTTACAATGAAACAAAATATAGGTAATTTGAACAAACTTATAAGACTGACTTTAGACTGAAACATTTGTTAAAATCTTACAAACCTACTAACACTTACAAATCTACAAATATTTCTCTCACCTTGTAAGTATTTCTTATCTACTACAGAGTTTAGCTTTCGGCTTCAGATAGTTGGTTAATATCCGGACAGAAGAGGCCATTTCCTGCAGATTTTTAAGTGGTTCAAAAATTTGCCCCTAGTAAGTAGTAGTAATGAAAGGAAGTTTTTGTAGAAAAAAAGGCTTTTAAGAATATCGCATCCCGAACAGGATTCAGCCACTTAACTTTTATAATTGGGTGTTAATTCTTTATGACACTAAATTAATAAGAAGACTGAACACTATGAACAGTTAAAAGATACATAAAAAATACAAAATTAAGTAGGTAGACATTGCCTACAAAAATTAAGAATACAGCTAAATATTAAAATAACTTAAATACAGTTGAGTCCGGGAATCTTTACCCGTGCGTCATCATTTAAAGCATACGAAATAAGTCGATGATAAGTCGGAAATTGAAATTTACTAAACGCAACAGCAAGTGACAGTAAGTGACTCAACTGTAGGTGGCAACATTATTACAGTAAAAGCTCCTTTATTCGTTGATTGGAAAAATGCGATCCAATGCCTATATTATTTGTTCGCGGTCTAAAATTTCTTTATTTGCGGATCGAAACGATACATCGGTACATAATAAATGTACATATACCCAAATAAAAAGCATTATATATTCCTGTCAACGCTAATAACAAATACTTTGGACTGATTAAAAATAAAATTGACCTTATTACAACTATGCCTGATTGGCGTTGGCTTTGCTTCAACCTATGGTCCAAGGAATAATCCAGGCCCTTATAGGGCAGTCAATGAGGTTATTTGGCTCCGAATTCCATCCTACTACATCGATTTACTTGATATCACAGTAAGTAGGGAATTGCTCAAGAAACAAAGTCTACCATATGCCGATATGCGCTTTTATCTTGGGGGTGGTTCACACTCCTTCTAGGGGGTGAAAAATGTTTTGGTTAAAATAGCCACTGAAGAGGTTAGAGAACCTAATTTTAAGCAAAAACTGTTGTATAATTATTTTTTGAAAACTCAATACTTTTTGAGTTATTCGTGGTTGAAAATTGTCCATTTTCATTGAAAAATGACACCTTTTCGGACAGATTTTTGCAAATACCTTAAAAACTATGCATCTAACAAAAAAACTATACAAAATATTTCTGTAGGTTATAAAAAAAATAAAGAGATTCGTTCCTTCATAAATCTTCTAGTTAAAATACAAAGAGGGATATGATAGGTAAGAAGAGTTTATTTTTTTGCTGCATGCTCAAATCGGTGTATTCAACTTGAAATAACAGAGAAACTGTCGATTTTAGGTATATAATGATACTAATAGGTTTTGTAGTGCTTGAAAAGACCTTTAAAATGAGCAATACTAAATGTCGATTACATTTAAACCAAGCTATTCTGCAAAAAAGTTGATGACTAATGTATTTTAAGAAGAAATGAGAAGTATATTACCCCTTCATCCATCAGAATTTAAATACATCGTTTTCCTTCTGCAATACTTTTTATTATAGTGTTATTTCTATGTTCAAAAAGTTGGCTGGATTAAAATAAATGGTTTTTGAAAAAAATAAGATCAAATTACAGAGCGCATTTTTAAATTTTCTTAAAATTCTTCCTTTTCCTCCATGTAACTCGAAAAAGATAAGAGATACAAAAAAAAGATACCACACAAAAATGTAGGGCTTTTTCAGATAAAAACTTCCTTTTTATTTTTCATTATTGTATCTCTTATCATTTTCAAGTTACAAGGAGAAAAAGGAAGATTTTTAGGAAAATTTAAAAATGCTCTCTATAATTTGATCTTTTTTTTTCAAAAACCATTCATTTTAAATCCGTCCAACTTTTTGAACATAGAAATAACACTATAATAAAAGGTATTGTGGAAGGAAAACGATGCATTTACATTTTGGTGGATGGGGGTTAAAATTACCTCTCATTTTTCTTAAAATACATTAGTTATCAATTTTGTTTGCAGCATATCTCGCTTAGTTTTAATATAATGGACCTTTAATATAGCTTGTTTCAAAGGTCTTTGAGAATGTACCAAAAAACAAACTATTTTCACCTACCATATCTCTTTTTGTATGATAACTAGAAGATTTCTGAAGGCCAGTGTCTCTTTGTTTTTTTTTATAGCCTACAAAAATGTTTAATACAATTTTTTTAGTTAGATGCATAGTTTTTAAGGTATTCGCAGAAAACCGTTCGAAAAGGTTGCTTTATGGTGTTGAAGTCTGGACAATAACAGAAACACAAACAAGAATCCAAGCATTTGAACTCTGGTGTTACCGTATAAGTATAAGGATTGTAGGACTATAACTTATATTACCATTCCATATTCTCGGTTTCTGTATTCTCGGTGTAGTTACGGAACATAAAGAGCTTCTACTGTATGTTAGATAAAATTTGACACGGTATTGATGAAGGTAAATTCAGAAGCGGTACTGATCTCGGTTTAAAAATGATATATCCAAATACGGAACAGTACATACAAATAATACATGTCATATCCGGATATGTATGTTTTGATACAGCCGACACGAAATAGATCCCCCACACAAGCTTCCGCCTCTTTTTTTACATAAAAGCTAACATTTTAGTAACCCAGGTAACACAGTCATTATACCATTCTCCTATATATCGCCGGTTGAAGAATAACAAAACGCCAGTCATCTTCTAAGTAGGAAGTACATTTCATTGTAGTCGATGCAAAAGCAAAAAATAAAAATCTCGTCAATTGCAAAAGCTGTTAACGATGTAAATGTAACAGAGGTATTCGCATGAGTGGTTTTCAGGTTTTCTATAGACCAGAAATGGCTAAGTTGTGCCCACGCTTGCCGCCTCTTGTGCCTTTTAAAAGTGTCAAGTTACAAATGGCAAAGGCCTTCCGTCCAACCAAACAACAAATTTATCGAAGGATTTAAAAAATTATCGCAACCCAACACGTGTGCTGGTTCTATATTTTAGTTTGGCCAACATTGGCCGTATGAGGAATTCTTTATTTATACAGGGTTACTCATAAATTGTGTAGAGAATTTATTTATCTATACAATCGGCAATTACTTGACGGAAATTCAGGATAAGGAATTATGTGAACAAATCATAGGCACTATGATTAATTTTCAATAAATTCACACCATCGTTGTCGAAAACAAAAGAAAAAAATAGGAGGTATAATGAAATTGGAGGTAAATCAAATAGATTGTAAACTTAATTTGGGTGATATTGAAATTTTCAATATGCCGTGTCTACCCTCGAGAGTTTTCTCAGAGACAGAAGATTCGAGTATGGCCAGGAAGAGAGAAAACAGACCAAAACTAAAAGGAAGAAAATCAGCGATACTGAGAGTGAAGCAAAAAAGAAAAAACAGACAGAAGAAAGTAAAATGGAAAAGTCAATAGCTGCCATGGAGGAAAACATGAGAGTTATGAGGAAGCAAATGGACAAATTACAAGAAAATATAGATGATCAAAGAAAACAAATTTCAATATTTTAAGCAACGAAAATAAAAGACTAATACAAAACAGACTATTATTTAACGGAAACGAAAAAGAATGTGTCTCAGAGAAAGAAAACACTAAGTAAGTAAAAGAGTCTAAAGGTGAAATGGACACCTTACAAAATGTAGAGGAAAAAGTGAATCTGGATTTACAGTAGTCTTGAAAAGAAAGAAAAAGTCGAAAAATAAGAACAGCAAATAAATTCAAGAAAAACCCAAAGGGATGGGAGAGCTCGAGAGCTAGAGGAAGACTTTTCTATCCCAATTAGGATAAAAAAAAGACAAAAACCATCAACAGAAGAGGTCAAAAAGTCAGTAAGAGCACCATCAACAATCGAAATCAAAACAAAAATAAAAACCAAGAATTTTCAAGATAGCCATGGAAAAGATAACTGAAAATAAAATGGCCAGAAACTCCCTTTTTATACTAACCAAAAGCATAGAAGATTACAGAACAGTGTACGTACTGCTAGATTTTTTTTCCTGGAAGTCGTCCATTACACACCGATTCTACTGCAGCCAATCGGTTAATTGTATATCTTCCACCCTCTCACGATATCCATTCCATCATTCTGGAATTCTCTATTAGCTTATACAGGTCCTGTGGCCGGGTACCATATATTCTTGGAGTCACTTCGTTGTCTCGCCGCCTATGATCTAATACCTCGCACCCATGCAAGATATGAAGATACGGTTGACTCTTTCAGGCTCTCTGCTGTGCAGCTCAAGTCTCCAAGAAGCAGTCCTACTGGATGCAGGTGTCTCTTGACTGGCGCATGTCCAGTAGGAACTGGACAACTGGACAAACTATTGTGGCTTTGAGCTGATTGCTGCTTATTTTACGCAGTACTTCAGCCATATTAGCACATGTCCGTCCAACATATGAGGGTGTTAAAGCCAAAGTGGTGTAAGTCATTTTTGTGAAATAACGTAAGTCTTGCTTTATAACCTTGATAAATAGACCTCTTTTCACCAGGGACATCAGGAAAAGTGGTGTAGATATTTTCAGTAATATAGTAAGTAATACAGTAAAAACTTACACCAGTTTTTCTTTGAAAAGGTCTATACAGGGTGTCCAGAAACTCTAACGACAAACGAAGACAGGAGATTCCTCAGATAAATTTAAGACATTTTAACGGGAGAGATTAAATGTCCAGCAAACGACGGCACTGTTGCCAGATTTACCTTTTTCCTTTTAGCGGGAATTTTAAAATTAGTCTAATGCCACTTTGGTTTTAAAAGAGAGTTCTGTATTCTTAAATTTATAACCTTACTTTTACAAGTAATTAGGATTATTTTATTTACATGTAAATATTGAAACAAGTATTGTACTGTGTCATAATTTAAAACTCATGTTGCAGTATTTTGAAAAAAAATGAAGCTCAAAAGAAATATACTTATACAGTACAAATTATTTTTTAATGGGAATGGAAATTTAGGACTTCAAAGGTGAAAATGTGTTGGGATAGTATAGATGGACACTTTTTTATTTTAGTATTAAGTGGTTACATAATTATTCAGAATATTAATAAAATTACTAGTAATTTGAATTAGTATTAATATGTATTATAATAGTATTAATTCTCATCATGTATCTGGCTAAATAGCTAAGCGCTAAATAAAAAATATTGAAAAAACATTCTTAGTGGCCTAGCTCCTTTACTTTGCCTGGGGGCGAGGCGAGTTATTAATAAATTCTATTTTCTTATTGCAGTCATTTTGTGATGGCTTAAATGATGTCTTTAGGCTGTGAAATTTTAACCGTAGAAAGACATCTTTATGACTTGTATTTACATGATATAGGGCTTTTCACTCAGTCATTTGTTTCGAGCTTCTGTCATGTGTTGTATAATATTAATATATCTATGTCATATGTTATTGATATTGCCAATGATACAAACCAAAGACGTATGATGTAGATATATTAATATTATGTGACACTTGACCGAAGCTTGAAACAAATGACAATCGATGAAAAGCCCTATTCAATAGGGCATTTCATTCACAGTCATTTGTTTCGAGCTTCTGTCATGTGTCACATAACATTAATATATCTACGTCGTACATTATTGGTATATACCAATGATACAAACCAAAGACGTATGACGTAGATACATTAATATTATGTGACTCATAACAGAAGCTCGAAACAAATGACAATCGATGAAAAGCCCTATTGGCGTCTGCATATCAGGATCCGGTAATACTATATTATTTATCTATGATCAGGATATTGCTGGGTGTACACAAGTAAACAACACTTTTTTGATTAAAAGGTTTATTTCATTAAATCAAAACTTACATGGATACAATTTAAATAAGATATTTTTTCTATTTAAGGCAATATAATATAAGATATATATTTTAGTATAACTCTCCTACATTAACAAGCTTTAACACATTCAGTGGCCATGACGTGTATGGGTAGCATCACGAAGGTTTTACGGAAGGTACTGACGACACATAAGTTATGTGAGTAGTACTGTGTAACTAAATAAATGATTTAAGTATGTGGTACCAGCCAAGTGGAGCTTGTTCGAGATGGGCACCAAACATGTTAATCTGGTCATGCACAGAGACTTATACTATAATATGTTATATCTCATATTGCTCACTCATTACGACTGTAGTGAACAATATGAGATGTAATATTATGAGATATACCTATTATATATTATGGTATAGCTCTCCATGAGTGCCAAGTTTTAAACTTAACTGATAACAACTAATGGATACCCTTTTATCCAAAATTTTATGAAAATTTTGAATGGTCATATTGGTATTAATTCCACAACCCCTTCCTATTCGCGGTGTGCAAGTACTTGGAAGGGATACGCGAAACGATCGTGCGCGAATAGCGGAGAAATATTGCAACTTTCTTAAATAATTCATATTGTCAACTGAGAAATTGTCAAATTGACGTACATTGCATACCTATTGTCATTTAAGAAGAAAAATTATATATTGCTTCACAATATTGATATGATATGCAATTATTATATAAAGGTAAATTTAATTAATTGTATTTTGCTTGCAATACTGCATTTTAATAGCTAATTTTATTTACTACATACAATTGTTTACGTTTGAATAACACAACCTAAATCTTATTTTTTCTTCTTATTATTTTTTTTGGACTATGGCCTTGACAATTATCCAGTAACCAGGACCATATGATTGGCCAATATAATTAAAAGTGCGAATAAAAGTTCAGAGCGTAGAAATAGGTGTCGCTTTTCCGAACTTGCACGGTCCCAATAACAATAGGCCCATTGTTGGATGTTATTGCAGTAGTTCTACTGGAAATACTTACTAAAATTGTGTGTATCTGCATCACTTAGAAGTCTACCCAAAAAGCTATTAATACT
Source organism: Diabrotica virgifera virgifera (assembly GCF_917563875.1). Classification (NCBI taxonomy): domain Eukaryota; kingdom Metazoa; phylum Arthropoda; class Insecta; order Coleoptera; family Chrysomelidae; genus Diabrotica; species Diabrotica virgifera. The sequence goes on along the minus strand of NC_065444.1, from coordinate 2,830,913 downwards.
CTCTAAACCATCATTAATACATCTTGTATACATAATAGGATTTTTTTCAGAATCAGATATTTTATTAAGATTTACTTACCATGCCCTATCTATGTGCCAGGCACTTAACAGTCTATTAGGAGCAATACCCATTACATTTGACGAGGCATTGTAAAAGGTGTCGCTTATGCCTGATATGAAAACATTTGACTATACATATAATACCAACACAGACATGTATTTAAAAAAAATTGGTAAATTAAAGTAGTTATCTTTTCTATTTGAAAATAAGAAAGCAGTACAAAATCCATTCCCAAATTCATCTTTTACTAATACTGTCATAAGTTCAAAGTCATAGGAATTGAGCCCAGGAGTTCCATCGATTGCGATAAAGGATTTACCAAACTTAATTAACATTTCCTTTTGGCACAGTATTAAGGAAAATAAGACAAAAATCATAAATGTTAATAAATTCAGAATGAATATCCATTAGTATGCAATGTTGTTTGTAAAATAATATTGGACATGAGTCTGTAAGCATCCAACCCAAAAATAAACACTGGTTGCATGATCATTGTACATATACCCATCTTTCAAATCAATGCCATAAGAGAGTTTAATGTTTGTGATATCTTTTCTTGTAACGTAAATTAATTCTTTTTAATTCGCCTCCTATGCTATTATGCTATCCTGAACAGTCTGAAGTTTACTAAAAAAGTAAAATATAGGTATAGGAGAATGAAACACACTAGTGTGAAATTGTAAACTGTAGTAAATATTCATAAGTAATATTTAAAAAGTGGTTTAGTGGTAACATTCTTGTTTTAAATTATATTGTGTATATCGACGGCGGAAAGGCAGGACCTCATAACTGAAAAATTTGTATAAAATGAGTTACTTCGGTTTTCGCTTTAGAATAAGTGTATCAGCACCTATTAAACAGCTTTTAGAGCTGGGAAAGCCTTTTGGAAGCCTTCCGGAAACTTTCCCAGCTGTAATCGCTGTTTAATAGCTGCTGATACACTTATTCTAAAGCGAAAACTGAAGTAACTCATGTTATAAAATTTTTTCAGTTACTAAGTCCTGCAGGGGCGTCATTTAGGCGTCCAGGGGGGGGCATTTGCCCCCCCCTGGCCCTAAAAAATGACTGAAATTTACAAAAAAATACATCAATATTCATCATAACCTCATATATAATGTATTGTATATATAGTGCTTGCCCCCCCCCAAACAAAATTTGAAATGACGCTCCTGAAGTCCTGCCTTTCCGCCGTCGATATGCAAATATTTTACTTACATTTTTGAAGAAAGTCTCAAAATAAACTTTGAAGAGATATTTATCTGATTTTGGTATTTATGTAAGTGCTCTATGTCATCCTCATGCCTGTAATGTGTTTTAAAATAGTTTCAATATTTTTAGATACTATTATTCGACTAGTACACCAAATAAACATTTTGCAGGATCCTTGGGATTTTAAAACTCTTTCTCTATCTTGTTTTGTAAAATAATTTTTTGAGGATCACATACATATACATTCATAATAAGATGTTTCATGTTCTTGTACTCTTCCTGTGCCATCCATACAGTGCAAATCTAAAAAAACAACATAACAGGTGATTACATGGGCAGTTATACTACTTACAGCTTACTTTGTATCTAATCTATTATCTAGTATTACTCTATTAGTATCTACCTACATAAAACTATCTTTGAAATCTAAATTTTTGATATCAACATCAGCTTTAATACTTAAAAAATAAATAATAATGTGGAAGTTACAGGTACCTACCTAAAAGTTTTTGAATTGCAATTTTATCAACTGGAAAAGACTGCAACATAATGAGTTTGAAATTATGGCACAGCTCAATATTTATTGTTTCAATTTACATGTAAATAAAATAATAATAATCCTAATCACTTGTAAAAGTAAGGTTAAGATTTTTGACTTGAGAAAACAGAACTGTCAAATTTAAAACCAAACTGCTATAAAATTTTAAAATTCCCGCTAAAAGTAATCTGGCAACATTGCCGTCGTTTGCTGGACATTTAATCTCTCCCCATTTTAACCCAATTCTTCTAGTCCGAAAATGCTTCCTAAGGGAGCTAGAGCTCTTTAAATATAGCGTCTTGTAATTAGTTTTTCTTAAATAACTCCAGAACGCTTTTATTTAGAAACATGAGAATTGGTACGCATATTTATCTTTCAGAGATAAATCTATTACATTTATTGTGAACTTTTAGTACCGGTCATAGGCGTCCGTTTTGGGTAGGGCAACGGTTATTTTATCGCATAACTTTTATGTCTTTAACTTTTAAGCATTTTTGACACTGTATTATTAAATTATGAGGTATCCTAGAACTACAAGGTACTCTTGATTTAAGTCGGTAGAACACCCCGTTTTCTAGAAAAATCGATTTGAAAATTTTTCTTGAATTTCCAAAAAAAATTAAAAAAAAAAACAGTTAGAAAAACGAAAATTGGTACGTTTATTTATATTCCAGAGATGAATCGATTTCATTAATTGCGAATTTCTAGTACCGGTCATATGCGTCCGTTTTGGGTAGGTCAAGAGTTATTTTATCGCATAACTTTTTTGTCTTTAATTTTTAAGAATTTGTGACTTTAGATTATTAAATTATGAGGTATTCTAGTACTAAAAGTTACTCTTGGTATAAGTTGGTAAAATACACCGATTTTTTTGAAAATGTTTTTCATTTTTTTATCAAATTTAAAAAACGAAAAATTTTCAAATCGATTCTTCTAGAAAACGGTGTGTCCTACGGACTTAAATCAAGAGCACCTTTTAGTACTAGAATATCTCACAGTATAATAATCCAGTATCAAAAATGCTTAAAAGTTAAAAATAAAAAAGTTATGCGATAAAATAACCGTTGCCCTACCCATAACGGACGCCTATGACCGGTACTAGAATTTTACGATGAATGAAATCGATGCATCTCTGAAAGATAATAGGTCTGGATCCCGCGTATGAAAAAAAAGTTAATTAATAGCAAGCTGAAAATTTGTTAATAGCTTAAGGGTGTCTAGTCGAATAAACTTTGATATATGGGAACACTGAAACAGGGGTAGTTTTAATTGTGGAACAGGTTAAAAATTTGGAACGATCACAGCACGAAAACGGCACATTTATTTTGTCCGACAGAACAGACTTAAACTCTCCGAACAGAGATTAAACTCTCATGAAAAAATCAGACTGCTATTTATTACCTGTCATAATTCCTGTCATTTGACATATTCTACATGTTCCACTCATTAAAACGCCCATTTGGTGATAAATAGCAGTCTGATTTTTGCATGAGAGTTTAATCTCTGTTCGAATAGTTTAAGTCTGTTCTGTCGGACAAAATAAATGTGCCGTTTTCGTGCTGTGACCGTTCCAAATTTTTAAGCTGTTCCACAATTAAAACTGCCCCTGTTCCAGTGTTCACACATATCAAAGTTTATTCGACTAGACACCCTTAAGCTATTAACAAATTTTCAGCTTGCTATTAATTAACTTTTTTTTCATACGCGGGTTCCAGACCTATAAATATGTGTACCAATTTTTGTTTTTCTAAATAGAAGCGTTCTGGAGGTATTTAAGAAAAACTAATTACAAGACGCCATCTTCAAAGAGCTCTAGCTCCCTTAGGAAGCATTTTCGGACTAGGTGAATTGGGTTAAAATGTCTTAAAATAATATGAGGAATCTCCTGTCTTCGTTTGTCGGTAGAGTTTCTGGACACCCTGTATATCAGGGTTATAAAGCAAGGCTTACATCATTAAAATGAATAATGGAAACAACAGAGATGAAAATACTAAAAAGAATAATGGGCAAAATCTTTAAGATCCGAGACAGTACAAAATAGTTTTCGTTAACACGCGAATGAAGGCAGTTTATCAAATAGAAGAACGGCTTGAAAGTTTAGAAAATCAAAAAAGGCGGAAAAATATAATTATACAGGGTTTGAACATAGATACAAATGGCCCAGATATCCTAAAACATGCAATGAAAAATTGTATGCAGACAGAATTAGAAGTAGATGTACAAATAGAGAAGGCTCTGAAGTTAGGAGAAAAAGTTTGTTTGGTTGAGCTTGAAAAGGAAGAAGATAAAAGAAAAATCATGCGAAACAAAATCAAATTGAGAAATCGAGAAGAAGGTCCAGTTTATATCAACGATGACCTATCAAAGAACGATAGAATTGTACAGAAACGTGTCAGACAAAAATGGCAAGAACTAAGAAAGGAAGGGAGAAAAGTGAAAGTAGGGTATAAGAAAATATATGCCGATCATGAAATATGGCGCTGGGATGGAATGAACCAAACGTTGGTGGTAGAGACCAAAGCAGAAAACTAAGCAATAGCAATGAAAGGAAACAAATTACGACGGAAAATGCAAAGAAGAGGATTACGAACTATGGAAATAAAACAAATCAAGACAGCAATAAAAAAGAAAAGCCGAAAAATGACAAGATACAGTTTGCAACAGAGATAAATAAGACGGAAACGACGCAGGCAATGGACAAGGAAATAAGTAAAGATAACAAAAAGAAAACGTCAACTTGGGTACATGGAATGTAAGAGGCACATACGAAACAGGAAAACTCAAAGAATTAATTAGAGAAATTAAAAGATATAATGTAGAAATAATAGCTTTACAAGAGACAAAACAATTGGAGACAGAAATAGTAGAAATAGAAGACGTGGTATTTTTTAAAAGCGGGGGAGAAACCAGAAGGTTAGGAACAGGTTTTATAATACAGCGAAAATGGAAGGAAAGAGTAATGGCATTCCAACCAATATCAGATAGATTATGCACAATAAGATTAAAAGGGGACAAACGAAACATAAGTATAATAAATGTACACGCACCGATTGAAGATGCCACAGAAGAAGAAAAAGATGAATTCTACGAGCAATTGGAAAGAGAATATGATAAATTACCAGGGTTTGACATCAAAATAATAATGGGAGACTGCAACGCCAAACTCGGAAGAGAGAATATATACGAACACCTAATAGGGAAATATAGTAAGCATGAGGTGTCGAACGATAATGGCCAAAGAATAATAGGCTTTGCAACAGAAAGGCAAATGGTGATAAGAAGCACACAATTCCGCCGAAAAGATATATATAAAGGAACGTGGATTTCCCCTGATAAGAAGACAAGTAAATCAGATAGACCATATTTTAATAGATAAGAAGCATGCAAACAATGTAATAAATGTAAAGAGCATGAGAGGAGCGGACTGTAACTCTGACCACTACTTGGTGAGAGCAGAATACAAAATCGAGCATAACATAAAGCGAAACAACAAAACAACGGAAAAAATTGGAAAACAATTCAACATAGGACTACTAAAAGATAACAACACACAGAAGAAGTATGAACAGGGAATAACCAACAGACTAATCAGGGAACAAGAAACGTCAAGCCCAGACAAACAATGGCAAAATATCAAAGAAGCAATCTTGAACACAAGTAAAGCAATCCTAGCGAAAACCAAAAGAAAACACAAAACAAAAGATTGGTATGATGAAGAATGTCAAGAAGTAGCAGAGGCAATAAGAAAAGTAAGACTCAAAAATCTCACAAATGACGAGAAAGCACTAGAGAAGAATACAGAGAATTGAGAAAAATCATGAAAAGAAAATGTAGAAGCAAAAAGAGAAAATACAATGAGAACAAACTGAACGAAATAGAAGAAAAATTAAAAAAAAAGAAATAAGATCATTCTACCAGGAAGCAAAAAAAAATGGAAAGAGGATATCAAAAAAACAACCCATATATGAGAGATGATAAAGGGATGTTGCTAAATGAGCCGGAAAAAATAATGGAAAACTGGCAAAACTATTTCACAGAACTGCTAAATAAGAGCGAAGTACAAAAGGAAACAAGCCATGAAATTGAAGATGATCAGATAGCAATAGAAATACCCACAGAACAAGAAATAAAGAACGAAATAAAGAGCTTGAAAAATAACAAAAGCCCAGGAATAACAGAAATATCGGCCGAAATGATAAAATCAGGAGGGAAAAGACTACAGAAAGAGATATATGACCTGATTAAAAGAATATGGGAAGTAGAAAAAATGCCAGAAGAGTGGACCATAGCAAGAATATGCCCTATACATAAAAAAGGTGATAGAATGCTATGCGAAAACTACAGAGGCATCGCACTATTAGAAATAGTTTACAAAATCTTGGCACAAGATATAAGAAAAAGGCTAAGTCATTATTCGGAAAAATACTGGGGGAATACCAGGCAGGTTTTAGAAACAACAGATCAACGACTGACCAAATAATTGCCTTAAAAGAAATACAGACTACCTGTTACGAACATAAAACAGTACTATATGCTTTGTTCATAGACTTTAAGCAGGCTTACGACACAGTAAATAGACAGCAGATGTACGAACTGATGAAAGAACTGGGGATACCAAGTAAAATTGTTAGGATGATAAAGATGACGATGGAAAACACAACAAACGAAATAGCTTGGAAAGGGTATACATCCAAAAAGTTTGAAACCAAGGAAGGATTACGACAAGGAGACCTACTATCAACAATGGCATTCAATCTAACATTGGAAGGAATAATCAGGAAAAGCAGAATAAACATGCAAGAAACGATATTTAAAAACGGCCACCAATGCATAGCATTTGCAGATGATCTGACGCTATTAGCAACAAGCAAAAAAGAACTACAAAAGTTAATGAAAAACATAATAATGGAAGCCAAAAAATTCGGACTTAATATAAATGAAGAAAAGACAAAGTATATGATAATGGGAGAAATCCAAAAAGAAAAAGAGAATAACATCATAGTACAAATAGATGGAGAAAAAACATACTCGTTCAAAAGAGCCAAAGAAATTATTTACCTGGGAGCCAAAATAGATGAAAATGGTCATGAAGAAGGGGAGATAAAGGCAAGAATAGCTAAAGGAAATAAAAAATATGGAGCATTACGCACATTATTGAAATCCAAATACGTATCAAGAAAAACAAAAATAAGAATTTATAAGACTGTTATCAGACCTACAGTAACATACGCAAGTGAAACATGGGTGCTCAAAAAGTCAGAAACAGACCTATTAGAAAGATGGGAGAGAAAAATGCAAAGAGCAATATATGGAGGTGTGAAAATAGAAGGTCAGTGGAGAAGAAGAACCAATAAAGAATTGGAAGAACTATATCAAGAGCCAACGATTACGACGACGATCAAAGCACAGAGAATACGATACTTGGGGCACATAGAGAGAATGGGAAGTAAACGAATGCCAAAAATGGTACTCTCACGAAGACCAATACAAAAGAGGAGGAAAGGCAGGCCAAGGAAAAGATGGAAGGACAGTGTATATGAAGACTTGAAGAAAAGTAACATTGAGAGATGGAAAGAACTAGCATTGGACAGAAGGAGATGGAAAGAGGTGGTGAAGGAGTGTATAAAAAGACTGAAGTGCATTTAAATAAAATTTACAAGTTTTATAAGTTAGTAAGTTATACTAAGTTATTTATTATATTATTTATGTAATCAGAAATGTAAACATTTTAGCCCTAGGCCTACAAGGCCTGTTGCGCTTAATAAATAAATAAAATAAATAACACGCGAATACAAAACAAAGGATAGAATCAAATAATCATGTTGAAATCTAATTTTCATTACACAAACAATTTAGCCCAATCCCATATAACCATAACACTAAATCGTATTGATAAAATGACGAAAAACAAAAAACAAAATAATGGGAACATTTCGAGAAAAATGGTCAATATGTTGTGAAAAAAGAGGAAGTATTCGTTGATATATTTATATTAATTAAACAAATGTTATTTAATGTTATATAAGAAGATATTTTTTCTTGATGTGTTATTTTTCATAAAACTGATATTATGTTTTGAATTTTTGGGTAGATCAGTGAATGCTTACGTGCATATTTTTCAATTTTTATTTGAATATTACCTAAATCTACTTACGACAGTGCTAAAACACCAGTGTTGTAAATTTTAATGGCCCAAAATGATTAACAGGTACGTGTAAAAATGATTCAACAAATAACAGCTCCCAAACTCAATAATTAAGTCCAGCCCTAAACAAAATAATCTTTTAGAATCGGCACATCCTCAAAAGAGCACCAAGTAATAACCCCGATGGACCAGTTTCCTTTGTCTGGACGTCACTGATGACCGACAAAGGGCTCACCTCACGTCCACCATTATTCTTCCTTTGACTTTTGGTCTTTTGGTCTTTGAAATTGGCACAATGGCTGAATCACGTGCGCTCGTTAATTAAGCGTGAATTTTGTTGAATAGATCGGTAACGAGTTCTCGGTTTGAGAATCGATTCTGCATGCGCTTTTGCCGAAGGTGTGCGTATAATTTAGAAGAGATTATTGTCCTTTCAAGTCTAGCAGAAAATTAACTAACAGTTTTCGAGTGACTCTTAATAAAATTGAAGGCACCTACCTCAAGAACTAATAAAAGAGAGGACGAGTATACAGGAAGATTCGTAAATCATGGAAATCGTGTAAAGCAGAGGCAAGTAAGCAATTGAAAATATTGCTCACATCTCATTTTTTAAACATAATGGGAGTAAAATTCCCCATAAATTTCAAATATAATCATATTTATAACCGTTTCCCATAAAAAAATTTATGCAAACCGTGTATATTGAAAAAAACTATAAAAAACATTCAGTTATCTTAAACATACTCCAACATACTAAGAAAATGTCTTCTTGATACATACAGTTCTTATAGACTTCTTCTATAGTTAGACCTAGCTTCTAACAGTGTGGAATACTGACAAATAAAATGCTCACTAAACATTTAGTTATGTTTATCTCCCCCTTTAATATGAGCATTAAACTGCTGACATTAAAGGGGGAGACAAATGTCTCCCCCTAGTAAGGGAGACTACAAATATATGTATTTAACTTATTGATAACATATACCAGAAAGGAAAAACATGAATTAAGATGTATGAGCTCAAAGACAAAATAGCACTGAACAATTGAACATCGGAATATGTCGAAGTGACACAATACCACAAAAGGGATTTAAATTCGCCCTAGAGGATGAAAAAGTAAATTGGAAAGAAAAAGAAATAAGATTAATGGAAAATATCTTCATCATCATCAACATCACGTAGCCCTACAACCCTGGGTGGGTCCTGGCTGACTGTACAACTTTCTTCCAATTTGTTCGGTCTTCCGTCAACCTAGGGTCAAATGGTATGTTCATTTTTCGGAGATCTGCTTGGATGTTATCTCTCCATCGCATTCTGGGACGTCCGAGTGGTCTTTTGCCTGTAGGAATCTCCTCCCATACCAGTTTTACAAGTCTCTCGTTATGAAGTCTGTGCACGTGGCCTGCCCATCTTAGTCGCTGTGATTTAATTTCTTGGACAATATCGGTGTCATTGTAGAGTTCTTTTAATTCGAAGTTGGTTCTGATCCTATACTAGTTTGTGGTGTTAAGGTCGTGGTGAGGTCCGAAAATGTTTTTAAGTATTTTTCGATCAAAACGTGTGAGCTTTTTTTCGTTTGATTTGGTCATGGTCCACGTTTCGCAACTATAATATGGTTAGTACATAACACATTATGTTAGTACAGGTCTGACGATGGATTTATAGATTTTGATCTTGGAACTTCTTGTAAGATTTTTTGATTTTATAAGCTTATCCAGTGCGAATAGACAGCGATTTGCTGATTGGATTCTGTCGTTTATTTCTTCAGTAACATCGTTGTCAGCTGTGATTACGGCCCCCAGATACTTAAAACGTTGTACTCTTTCGAAATTGAAGGTGTTGACCGTCACATTTTGTCCTATCCTGTCTCTTCGTGTCGTTCTATTTATACACATATATTTTGTCTTCTCTTCATTAATCGTCAGCCCTACTTCGCTTGTTGTTCCTTCCACCTTGTTGAAAATGGCTTTTGTGGATAGTGTGGAGTCTCCAACGAGATCAATGTCATCTGCGTAAGCTAGTAATAACTTGGGACCTTGAACCGATAGCAGTTCTGTTTTTATTTCGGCCGACCTCATGGCTTTCTCTAAGGAGAATATCTTAACCTACTTAAACATCGACGATACGTCGATGATGTGTACCTGGTAGGAACTGATAAAGAGCAGTTAAATAATATGCTTTTAGAACTTAGAAACTGGTAGAGAGGAGTTAAATAATATACTTTTGTTGAAAGTGGAGATCCTGTAAATCAAAACGGCACAAAGAAAGGCCACATACGAGATAGACAGACAATTTAAAGACACGTGCCGGTCCAAGATGGATGAAAATCGCAATGGAAAGGGAAAAAAGTCAGAGGGAGAGCAGTATATCTGAATTTGTATATAGAAGCTTTTGGATATATATGTAGATAAATAGGTTAGATAGTCGCTGAAAAGAAACGGAAATATCACAAGCACTTGCAAAATAATAAAGACTAAAACAAGGCAGTATAAAATAAATATCCCTATTATATATCCATAGATAAGAAAATATTCTTGGCAACTGGCTGACTTTTTGGTCATCATCAGTACGGTGCAGCCAAGTTAGAACAGCAGTAAATTAACTTGAGTAAATATCTGGTCATCAAGCAATAAGAGGAAAAAATTCAAATAAAAGCTCTCACGCGGTGTCATTCTTCTGCACGACAATGCTCTGCCTTATGTTGCTAATGTAGTGAAATAGAATCTACAAAAAAAGATGGAGGATATTAGAGCATGCACCCTATAATAGTTCTGATTTATCTTTAGATTTTTATATTATGTTTTTATTATGTTTCTTCTATATATTCGTGAGTAACTTCTTTTTCTAGCCTTAAATAATTCTTCGTAATATTTCTCCCATATTTTGCCATCAATCTTATATGTTGATTTCTTCTTGTTTTTTGGTTTTATTATATTTATACATATAGCTTTACATTATTAAAAGTTATTATTATTATTAAAATATTGTACCTAGTAATTTAGTATATTCTTTGATAGTTAACCCCCAAGAAAATATTGGTCTTACTTCGGGCAAACTACCCACGATTCGACAGCTACTCTCACCGCTTTTACAAAATATAGACTTGACAGCTACTTCCTCCAATAATATCTCCTCCGTTCCTCCTTGGAATAAAACGATCCCCAAAATAAGTACCACCCTAAGTAAATATCCCAAGCATGAAACTCATCCGTCAACTCTTTAACACATGTTCCTAAATATTGTTAGCCAATTACAGTCTGACCTAATAATTTACACTGATGGCTCCAAGAATAATGACGGAGTTAGTTGTACAGTCACAACGTCAATAGAAATCATCAAAACATCGACCCTTCCATCGTTTTGCAGCATTCATACAGCTGAATTAGTAGGAATACTTCACGCAATAAACTCTTGATCACCTAATTACGCGTCTTCAGCAATTTGCACTGACTCCTTAGCATCTATCAATTCCATAAAATATATTTTCACAAGACATCCAATTGTTGAAGCCATCCATGACTCAATTAAGTTACTGGCCTCTCAAGGAGTCATTCCGACAATCATCTGGGTACCCTCCAAGGTAGGTATTCAGGGCAACGAAAGAGCAGACACCGCAGCCACATCAGCACTATCATCAGCCAGTGATCCTGAATAGAAGTATGCAAATAGACAAAGATCTAAAACGTCATTTTAAACATTTATCAGGCAACTGCTGGCAAAATAATTGGAATAGGCTGCCTATGAAACTGATAGAAATTCAACCGAATATTGGTAGTTTTAAACCGCCGAATATCTGCAGAAAATCAACTGTAGTACTTAGAAGACTAAGAATTGGGCATACCAGACTAACACACGGATATTTAATGGCTTCTGAAGACCCTCCCATGTGCCAATATTGCAAATGTCAGCTGTCAGTGAAACATATCCTATTAGATTGTCCAAAATACCAATATGAACGACGACTTCATGGACTCACGAGTAGCCTAAATGAAGCACTAAACTCGCCAATTGATATACTCCACACCATAAGCTACCTACGAAATATAAATATTTTCAATAAAATATAAAAGTTCATGTAATGTAAATCACTCGAATCTATGTATTTATTGTTTATTAATGTATAATTGTACCTGTGTCAACGATCATTGTAATCGAGACACGTTAATTCAATAAAAAAAACATTATACTAAAATCCGTAATTTATATTACATATATAAGACGTCAATACCTTCCTTATCGTAGCAATAGAATAAAAAAGGCGCATTCAACACACCCAAATCTGAAAACAAATAGGCATGAAACAATATTATACACGCTTTTTAATCCCAGAAAAACTGAGATCAGAAGCGCCCACTGCATTACCGGCTGAGGTTAACCGTGAACCGGAGAAAAGAAAAAAATTAAGCCCCTGCCGGCTACACAGTTCCTATTAGAAAAACTTCTTTTGTGTGTCCACAGGAGAAAAAGAAACGGATATAATAGCAAAATAGGCAAATCACTTTCCGCTGCACTAGACACATAAAGTTCTCAGCTTTTCAGCTTGTCGAAAGACTTATTATCCTTGTTAGACTACTTAGGATCATGTCTTACACTTGGGTTTTTGGTGTCGGGGATTGTTAATACGGAGGTCGGGATTTGTGTTTTTTGTTTGTGTGTTTTTTAAGGCTCGGGGTAGTTTACCCTGCTCATGTTTCAACACAACTTCTTAAAGACATCAATATAAAAAATGTAGGTATTGAAATCTGAAAGCTAAAGAATTATCTTGAGGAACTGCATTTAGTCCATTCTTTTACGGTTTTTGCGCTAAATTTTAAAGAACCGCTTGGTTTGACTTGAAATTTGGCATACGTATAGAAAGAAAAAAAGTGATATTGTGCCGATGTGTGCTTTTGCCTGGGGGTGACTTTCACCCCCAGGAAAAAATATATGTCCAAAATAAGCCCGGAAATGGGTAAACTGACTAATTTTAAGTAACTTTTGTTCTATAGAGCTTTTTCGCCAAGTCAACACTTTTCCAGTTATTTGCGAGTGAATATGTTCATTTTTCAACAAAATAACCACATTTTTGGACGGTTTTTCGCAAATAACTCAAAAAGTAAGTATTTTGTCGAAAAAAACGTTCTTAGCAAAAATATAGCAAATAAAAAAATTAAAAAAATGGTATACGCGTTAGGTCTCTGGATCTCGTAGAACCAGAGTTATAACCAATGAAAAATAGATTCATATTCACCAAATTTCAAATAGAATATTTCGACGTGAAATATTCAAAAAATTAAGCACTTTTTGGGGAAAACCCATTATAACTTTTTTAAACTGTTTAAAAAAGCTTTATTTCTGTTTTTACAAAAAGTTTCTAGCATTAAATTTAAGAAAGTTACGCTCAAAATAAAGTTGGTTCCTTTTCTTTTTGCAAAAAAAAAATCGGGAAGACCACCCCCTAATTAGCAACTTAAATGAAATTAATCGTTACCGCTCCACAAATTATTTTACTTATGTTGTGTTTATATGATCTGTAAGTTTGATCGAGTCAGTGCTTATTTTTGAAAAAATTTGGTTTCAAAGTAAAATTTTTAAAAATTTAAATTTTGAAAAATATGTTTTTTCAAAATAACTTAAAAATTGTTAGAGATACCAAAAAACTCGAAAAACAAAAAAATCAGATTTGCTTTTCTGAATATCATGTATTTTTTTGTTTTTCTGTTAGACAAAAATTGATTAAGATTTGGTGTTTCATAATTTGCATACATTCGTGATCAGTGACTCGTTCAACCCCTTTTAACTACAGCCCTTTCAATAATAAGGACTTTGAACCGATGAAACTAACAGATCATATAAACAATATATACACGAGTCAAGAAACTTGTGAAGTCGTAACGATTAAGTTCATTTAAGATACTAATTAGGGGGTGATTTTCTCGATTTTTTTTACCAAAACCAAAAGGGACTAACTTTATTTTGAGTGTAACTTGTTTAATTTTGATGTTAGAAATTTTTTTTATAAAACAAAAATGAAGCTTTTTTTAAACACTTTAAATAAGTTTTAATGAATTTTCCCCGAAATGTGCCTAATTTTTGGTTATTTTACGTTAAAGTATTCCATTTGGAATTTGACGAATATGAACCTATTTTTCATTAGCTATAACTCTGCTTTTACTAGGTGTAGAGAAGTGATATATACACCATTTTTTAAATTTTTTACAGGCTATATTTTTGCTACGAATGTTTTTTCGACAAAATACTTACTATTTGAGTTATTTACGAAAAACCGTCTAAAAGCGTGGTTATTTTGTTGAAAAAATGAACATATTCACTGCCAGATAACTCGAAAAGTATTGACTTAGTGAAAAAACTCTATAGAAGAAAAGTTACTTAAAATTAGCCAGTTTATCCATTTCCTGACTTTCTTTGGACGAATATTTTTCACAACCAAGAGGGGGTGAAAACCACCCCCAGGGCAAAAGCACATATCGGCACAATATCACTTTTTTTCTTTGACTTGTTAGCTATGTGTATGCCAAAATTCATGTCAATCCAAGCGGTTCTTTAAAATTTAGAGGTTTTGCAATATTTTACCGTTAAAGAACGGACTAATTGATGTACTTAAATAGAAGAAACAATTTTTTTTACTTTTATCCTAATATGGATTGGGTCCTATTTTACTATTATAATTATTTTAGTGTAAAATTAATGCTAATAAAAAATTAATGTGAAAAATAAAAAAAATAGTCAAAAGACGCGAACCCCGGATCAAAAATCCAATTCCAAAAATCCAAATCCAACAATGCGACAAGTTCACAGAGTGGCAAAAGATAGGGTAATGGATCCAAATATGAGACACTTTTTTTAAACTCTTGGTAATCGTAAAGTTTATGGATTCAAGAAGTCTTAAATTAGATCATGTCATAATTATGCTATTATATTGCAACAGGTTCAAAATTAATCTTAAACTATCATTTTTTTACCAATAAATTAATTTTTTAAAAATGTCCAGATTCCCAACTTAAAAAACGGTGTCTTAATATGAGACTTTGTGGTATCCTAATATGAGACACTACGTTATACAGGTTAACAAGGTGATTCAAATTATTATTTTAACACATTGTTCTGGATATAAACTGTATTACATGCTGTAGACATGATTCTATTGTTCTGAAGCTGTTTCTTTGTGGCATATTATGCAATTTACTATTTTATTGGGAAATAAGCCACAATTTAAGTTAAAAATAAAAATTGGAAATATAAACGTCAATAAATTTGATTTTTAACTTAAATTGTGGCTAATTTCCCAATAAAATAGTAAAAAGACATGGTGCTACACTCAAGACATTACAGTACCCTATCTCATATTAGGCACAGTTGAGGGTCTCATATTAGGAGCAACCACGTGTGAACTTTTTAGTCCGTATTTTGAAGTAAGGATTGGTTTTTACGCCACTACAATTGCGTGTTTCTGTAACCAATTTAAATAGCTATCAACTAATTACTAAGGTGATCTTTTTTCTCTCACCTTATAAATACAACAAAATAAAAAATATACATGGAAAGATATTAGATTTGATTGTAACACCGTCAGTTTTTAGTTGCGAAGTTACACCTGAAGTCAATGCCTTAGTTCCTATTGATTATCATCATCCTGCTTTAACTTGTTATTTTCCGTATGAAGTCAAAGAAGATGAATATTTTGTTCCGAATCAGAAACATCTTAATTTTAGAAAATATAACGTAAATAAATTTAACAAACTTTTAACCGAAATGGACTGGAGTCATTTAAAACATTTTTCAGATGTAGATTCTGCTGTAGATTCGTTTAGTTTGTCTCTCCAAGAAATTATAGATAAATGTGTTCCACTTAGTTCAACTAGATCTCAAAAATATCCAGCATGGTTTACATCTGAAATAATCGCCAAAGTTAAACGTAAACATCATTATCTGAGAATGTATAGACGAAGTAAATATTGTTTTTACCTCCAACGAGCTAAAGATCTCAGGAGAACTATTAAATTAGAAATACAACTAGAATATAAAAAATTTATTGAAAGATCCCAAAATTCTTTTAAGTCAGATGCGAGACAATTTTGGAACTTTGTTAATGCCAAAAATAATAAATCACGGATACCTGGTCTGATGAAATACGGTAGTGATAAGTTTACCACGAGTCAAGATATAGTAAACGCATTTGCAAACTTCTTTAAGAGTGTTTATATTTCTGATAGTAATAGCTCTCCTTCTGTTACATCTTATTTTAATTATAATCCAAGTTCTTACTTTAATATCGGTAAAATTACCAGTAACGATATTATAGAAGGTGCAAAGAAATTAAAAAATAAATTTTCCTGCAGTCCTGATAATTTTCCTGTTTCGATACTTAAATGTCACGTCGAGTCATTCATAGAACCACTTGTTGTAATTTTTAACCTCATTCTTAAGACAACATCATTTCCAGCTGCGTGGAAAAATACAAGAGTTTGTCCTATTTTTAAATCAGGTTCAAACTCTGATATATCTAACTATCGACCTATCGCTCTTATATCAGCATTCTCTAAATTGTTCGAAATTATCTTGACAGATTACTTGTATGCTCATGTGCGTTGTTTGATTACCAGCAGTCAACATGGTTTTGTGAAAGCTCGGAGTACGGCAACAAATCTTTGTATATTTACAGAATATGTTTCGTCAGCTTTAGATTCAAGACAACAGGTGGACGTCATATACACTGATTTCAGTAAAGCATTTGACCGAGTCTCACACAATAAATTGCTAACAAAATTAGATCAGTTTGGAATTTCCAATAACTTTCAAATATTACTGAAATCATATTTAACTGATAGGAGTTTGTTCGTAGAATATCAAGGCTTTCGATCTTTTCGTTTTGTTGCCACGTCTGGAGTACCTCAGGGGTCAAATCTGGGTCCCTTATTATTTCTCCTTTTTGTTAATGATATCTGCTCCATCGTAGACTCTGAAACACTGTTGTACGCGGACGATATGAAAATATTTCGCAAAATTAACCATATTTCCGACTGCGTTAAACTTCAACAGGATATCTCTGCCATTAATGAATGGTGTTTCGATAATCAACTATCCTTAAATATAAAGAAATGTAAAGTAATGTCCTATACCCGAAAGATCAATAACATACATTTCGATTATAAGGTCAACAACATTTTACTGTCTTTTACCTCAGAGTTTAAAGATCTTGGTGTTATATTTGACAGTAAATTAACATTCTCAAGTCATATTAATACCGTGGTCTCTAAAGCAACCAAATCTTTAGGATATATTATTAGAAGCTGCAGAGATGTAACGTCTGTGGAAGCTTTGCGTAGTTTATATTTTGGACTAGTTAGTAGTAAACTTAATTACTGCAGCGTGGTATGGAATCCTAATCATGCAGAACTTGTCTCTAATCTTGAATCTGTTCAAAAAAGATTCTTAAGATATTGTTACCTCAAAAAATATAACAGATATCCGGTTAGAGGCTATAGCTATAATTTACTCCTTTCTGAGTTTGGATTCCATTCACTGCGTAAGCAGCGTGAAATAAACGGCCTAATATTCATCTTCAAAATTGTCAATTGCCTAATTAATAGCGATGTTTTGCTTAGTCTTGTAGACTTTAATGTACCACGAGCTGTGTCACGTTCAGGTGTAACTTTTCATATTTCGGTGCCTAATTCGCAACATAATTTCTATTGTCCGATAAAAAGTATGTGCAGAAGTGTCAATAACTTAAGATCTGTGGACATTTTTTTTCTTAGTTTTAACATCTTTAAACGCGAAATACGCAATAGCTTATCGAATTGATGCCATGTTATTTTTCTTTATTAAGGTCTTTGTTTATTATTGTGTATGTGTATTAACAACAGAAACATTTTTGGTTATTCTTTATTTTATTTTATATTTTGTCATCAAGTGTTCAGTCAATGTATGTAGTTTTCTTATGTACACCTTTATGGGTTTATACCTGGTGGATGTATATTTCAATAAATAAATAAATAAATAAATAAATAAATAAATAAATAAAAATTCAGTTTGAGCTACACCGATTAAAAAACTTTTGACTCGCAAAAAACTTAAAAACTTCACTGACTGGTAATACTAATTCACAGACACTCGATTTGTTCACAGCCTACTCGAAACACTACCAGTGCTAAGTTTTTACCCCACTCACCAGGCTGCAACACTTACAAGACTCTAGAGACAGCTGTCTCATATTAGGAACGGGTCTCATAATAGGATCCTTAACCCTATAAATGACAATTTTGAGGCCAAAAAATGTTCAGCGGCATTTCTGCATAAAGCCCCTATACAAGCTAAAAAGAACATAACCGCACAGCTTTTACATTGTTCTTGAGTCACATTTGTCAGGTAGGTGTTCATTACATATCAAGATGTAACTTCCAAAACTCTATTTTATCAAAGCTGGCGTACCACAGGCTGGGTAACATGCTGAAACCTACCTTGTATCTATTGTTTACCGCAGATATACTTACAACTCTTCAGGAACTACTAGAGGAGAAAACACCTACAGAAGATTTGCCTACAACTCTTCAGGAACTACTAGAGGAGATACTCCCTACAGAAGAAATATTGCTATAGGAACATTTACCGACGATACTGCAATCCTAGCCTTACATGCTCAACTATTTATGCCTCGCATCTCCGTCAAGCATATCTAAACAGAATACAGTATTGGTTTTTGGAATGCAAAATTAAAGTCAATGAAGGAAAATATATTCATATTGCATTTACAACACGAAGAGGTACCTGTTCCTTGTAACTTGAAATAATCATCAACCTTCATCCAACGAGGTAAAATATCTTGGTATTCATTTAGACAGAAGTCTCACACGGAAGAAACATATTTGGACCAAGAGAAAGCAACTAGGTCTCCAATTCAGAAATATTTATTGGTTAACGGGTCGTTCATCAAGGTTATCCCTCAAAAACAACTTGCTACTCTTTAAGGCAATATTTAGACCCATCTGGATAGATGGGTTGGAATAGCCTCGATCATTCTGACTTCAAACAGAAGAGGTCATATTTGAACCTTGAACTTTCTATTGTTTATGCAGGACGATTGCTAGGTCATTGTCGTGCTGTATCCAAGTTGGCTCATTTTAAGAATAAGTCTTTCGTGCCACATTTTGTCTAATGCTGTACTTACGCCTGTGCATGCAGTAGCAGCATATTTCTCCTGGTTGAATCCCTCTGTGATGTAATCAGGAATCTTAACAATTGTAGCTCGCTGGATTATTTCTAACTAGACTCTTCTTCTAACCTAGCTAGTATTACACTCTCTGCAACCTAACTTGTTGATGATAGTAAGCTGATTGGTTTGTTTGTAGTTTTGAGAAACTATTAAATTTATTCCTACTTTCCCTAGGAATCTCTAGGGACACCCTTACTATGGTTTGGTTCGGTACGTCAGTGGATTTAAGTATAGGCCATAAAAGTAAAAAAATCACCTTTTCACACATGGTACTCATTCCAAAAAGGGAAATATTTGGCAAAACGCTCGAACATGCTCTATCATTATTTTAATTGGTCTACCTTTCCCCAAACCTATAAACTAGGAGATATATAAAAATTCGAGACCTCGGCCGACATTCCGGAACACATTAATTTTTAACAAGTTGAAATTCCTTTTAATGTGTATCCGCTTGAGGATCATTTTCATCCCAAAATCTCCGGGCTCAATCTAGATAAAAACATTGGACCGTTTGTAATATTTCATTTATCATTTTCAACTTTGACACGTGTTTATAAAGCAACATGTGTTTTGGAAACGTAGTTTGAGAAATTTAATACTTTTCTTGCAGTAAAACATCAGCTAAAGTCATCCAAGTCGGTTTTATAGGCATTCCGAAAAATTTTAGACATAATTTTATTGGCTGACAAGGAAGTGCATCCAAATTTTTGTAGGGAAATTACCCTGCTTATTATTATAATATAATTAGTATGTAAATATAATTAATTAGTATAATATAATTAGTATATTATAATTAGTATGTAAATTGTGACTAATTTGATCTCATGCTGAACATTCTTCTCAGAGTTGTACATCAAAGTGATCAAAGTATATTCAGAAAATGCGAGACAAAACTTGAACGACAATCAATTTCGATTTCTTATAGTTTATAGGGATTGGTGATTGGTACTATTAAGTGAGACAGTGAAGCAGTAAAAAATTACTAACCTACCAAATTCGATACAAAGGACATCGCACACATCTTATGGAAAATATAATGTCACTCAAATTCAATAAAATTTATACGAATAGATTCGTTTTAAATTAACGGTCAAATCTTATCATTGCGCCAACTCTTAATTATGATTAATTACGGCGCAAATTGCAATTAAAGTTTATCGAAATCACATTTTTGGAGTCAGTAAAACTGTCAGTTACAATTACTATTGCTCTGGGTGCTATTCAAAAGAGCTTAAAAACCCCGCTGGGCCTAAGCGGATTAGTGAAACTAATCCGCTGATTTATGGAGTACCGACAATTTGGGTATTATAAAATATTTTTTCTCTCTCTAACTTATGTACGTATCCATTTGATTTCAGATTTATTTATATCAACTTCTGCTCTTATTATTGAAAATATGGAGTTGGCGCAATGATAAGATTTGACCGTTAATTTAAAACGAATCTATTCGTATAAATTTTATTGAATTTGAGTGACATTATATTTTCCATAAGATGTGTGCGATGTCCTTTAGTGCAAACTCATTACTTGGGAGTTTCTGGGGTCGCTGATCATATCGGCAATAGCATTATATTTGGAGTACTAAGGCAACCATTGTCGATGGAAATTTACCGCCTTTTAGCAGATATTACGTGAATTAGGTATAAATAATAAAGTTTCCTCATCTTCCTAGTCTCAGAATCCGCCTGGCTTGCATTTTTAGAAGCCTCGGATGGTGTTACCAGAGAAGGTTTTCCATTGTTTTTAACCTGGTAGGATGTAAAATGGTATTATTTTATGTGCTATTAGCTTAAAAACTTAAACAATTTTCTAGCAGATGTCTAGGACATCCCTGTCATTTCGTTCGTTGCAACCCGTGACTGCTCTCGGTGTATTATCATTCAGAGAGAAGAGCAGACGGTTCATTCAGAAAGAAGAGCATATATGTATCTCCTGATGAGGAGCTAAGAATCCCCGAAACCGGTAGAGTTACTTGCTATACTCTCTGATTGAACTAGAAATACAATACAACTGCAGTTTTGGGTCGCAACGAAATTGAAAATGTTTATTCATTTTTAATTAAATTTCCGTCTTTGCATTTCATATGCCTGAATCTTTGGTAAGCATTATTCGTCGCCATTTGTTTCCTTTTCCTGTTGGTGCTTAGTTTTTGGCCTCTACTACATACGTTTGTTTCATGCCATTCCAGCGTCATATTTCATGATCGGAGTATGTTTTCTTATATCTACTCTACTTTCTTTTCTATCTCCCTCTCTTAGTTCTTGCGCTGTCTATCTGATATCTTTCTGTATAATTCTGCCTTCTTTAATGTCGTCGATGATATCAACTAGGATATCTCTTCGATTTCTCAATTTACTTTTGTCTTGCATGACTTTTCTTATAACTTCTCAACCTCTATTTAAACATACAGATACTCATCATCCAGCCTCAAAAGTCCACTGCTGAACATAGGCCTCCTTCCCTCGTTTCCAACCCCATCTATCCTGCGCCGCCCTCATCCAGTTTTTATTTACCTTTCTTAAGTCGTCAGTCCATCTTGTAGGCGGTCGACCGACGCTTCTCTTGTCTTCTCTTGGCCTCCATTCCAATAACCTCTTCGTCCATCGCCCATCTGTAATTCTGGCTACGTGTCCTGCCCATCTCCACTTCAACCTGGCTATCCTCTCGATGACGTCAGTCACCTTTGTTCTTCTCCTGATTTCTTCGTTTCTGATTTTGTCTCGCAGAGTTATTCCTAACATTGACCGCTCCATTCTTCTCTGCGTGACTCTTAGTTTGGTAGCCGAGGCTTTAGTTAAGGTAAGTGTTTCTGATCCGTACGTCAAGACTGGGAGGACGCACTGATCGAATACCTTTCTCTTTAGACATGTGGGTAACTCACTTTTAAAAGTTTCTCTCAGTTTTCCAAATGCTGCCCACCCAAGACCGATTCTTCTCTTCAGCTCATGAGTCTGGTTATCCCTGCCAATCGTAATTTCATGTCCCAGGTATTTATATCTATCTACGAGTTATATTTCCTTCCCACCAATACTGATGTTCTGGTTGGGTACCAAATTTGTCATTATTTTTGTTTTTGAGATGTTTATATTTAAACCTACATTTTCTGTAGCTACAACGAGTTCTTGTACCATCTCTCTTGCCATACCTAGATCCTCAGCTACTATGACTATATCATCGGCGAAACGTAAGTTCTTTAGGTATTCTCCATCTATTTTTATTCCCTTTGTCATCCAATCCAAACTCTTGAAAGCATGTTCTAAGACCGTATTAAAAAGTTTAGGTGACATTGGGTCTCCTTGTCTAACCCCCCGTTCTATTTTTATGCGATTACTGTTAGTATGTAATTTGACAGTGGTTGTTGCCTGTAAGTATATTTTGTGTAATAATTTTGTATACCTATAATCTAGCCTGCATTCTTTAAGCGCCTGTAATATTTTGCTAAGTTCAACTGTGTCAAAGGCTTTATGAAAATCGATAGAAACTAGAACTAGGGGTTTATTGTATTCCACTACTTTCTCTATCAGGGTTTTTATACTTTGTAGATGGTCATTTGTTCCGTAATTTTTTCGGAATCCTGCCTGTTCTCTTGGTTGATAAGGCTCTAACTTTCTTTCCATTCTCTTAACTATTATTCGCGTAAATAACTTATATAAATGGCTGAGGAGGCTAATCGGTCTGTAATTCTCTAAATTGACTTTGTCTCCTGCTTTGTGTAATAGAATCATAGTAGCGTTGTTCCAGTCTGTTGGAATATTGGCGTTGTGAAGGCAGATATTGAAAAGTTGTTTAATTTTTTCAAGTAGTATATTTCCTCCAATTTTTAGTGCTTCTGATACTATTCCATCTTCACCTGGGGTTCGATTATTTTTCATTTTCTTCAGAGCCTCTTTGATTTCTGATTTTGTTATATCGGGCATTAAATCCGATCCTTGATTTAATACCCCAGTTTTTACTGTAATTGGAGGTTGCGCATTGTCATCTTTTTTTCTTGATTTGTATAACTCTGTGTAGAACTCTTCGACTATTGTTAATATTTCATCTCTGTTTGTAGTTTCTTTTCCAGTTCTGTTTCTTACGCTTACGTTCTTCAAAACTTTCATGTTCTTATTTTGCTCTATTGCTTGTTTTGTTTTTTCTACATTGTAGTTTCTTATGTCTTTTCTTATTGACTTTGTGATAGTCTTATTTATTTGATTTAGCGCTTCTTTGCTGGAACTTGTATCTCCTTTCATCTGTCGTCTTAGTTCTATAAGGGTTTTAGTAGGTTGACTTAGTTTTTCATCTTTTTGGTTTGTTGGACAGTATTTAGTTTGAGCCTGTTGTATTGTGGTGATTATTTGCTTGTTCAGTATATTAATGTCTGTTGTTGTTGTATCTTTCAATGTATCATTAATATATTTTTCGAACTCCTGAATATTAGTTGGTTTTACCCATTTCTTTGGGTGTTTCTTATTTATCATTTTGAGTCTTTCCTTTTCAATCGATATCGTTATTTTAGCTCTTACTAACCTGTGATCACTGCTCGTGCTGAACTGGTTTAACACATTTACGTCTTTAAATAATTCTTTTTTATTTGTTAAGAAATAGTCGATTTCGTTCCTTGTTTTTCCATCTGGACTTTCCCAGGTCCATCTTCTGTGTTTTTTCTTTTTAAAGAAGCTGTTCATTTGATAGAGATTGTTTTCCAAAAGAAAAGTTAACAGTTGTTTGCCTCCATCATTTCTGCCTTCGCTTCCAAAATTTCCCAATATTATTTCAGAGGGGTCTTCCTTGGTACCTATTTTGGCGTTGAAATCACCGCCTATTATTAAGAAGTGGCCAGGATTTTCCTTGATTGCACAGGATATTTGGTCGTAGAATATTTGGACTTCTTCATCTGAATGGTCTGTAGTAGGTGCGTATACTTGAATGAACTTTAGGATATATCTGGTGCTCATTTTGATGTTTAAGTAGACCACCCTTGTTGATATTTGGTTTATTGACACAATTCTGTTCGCAATTTTTTTGTGAACAAAGAAGCCGACTCCTCCGACTGTCGATTCCTCTTCTCCTTTGTAGTACCACAGATGGCCTGATGGGAGTGAGATAAGATTCTCTCCTTTTTTTCTAACTTCGCTGATACCCACAATATCCCAATTCACTTTTGAAAGTTCTTCCTCCATTTCTTCGAACCTTTCTTCGGTAGAGAGCGACCGAGCATTATATGTGGCGATGTTGAGGTTTATATTTTTGACGCACTTTGAATAGGGTTGGTTTACACTGGTTGGGTTTGTGGCATTTAAACACCGTGCTTGCCTTGCATGTTGGTGAGTATTCATATTTATTCCCACGAGTAGCTGGGGATCGTTGTCGATTCCTGTAGAGCCCCGCGTATAGGAACAAGGCTAATTTTCAATGGGATTTCGCCCGGTGTCCCAATAGCATCGTTAGCGGCCGCATGACGTGCGACCATTCAGTTTTTAGCACGATAGCTTCCACCTTAACTTACGGATTTTTTGCATCTGGTTTTCTCCATATTTTGTTGGGTAAGATGGGGAGGGAAAAAGGTGTATATGGGAAGAATCTGTAGTAGAAAGAAATATAGTGACCCGTCTGCCTTCGGAAACCTAATTGCCATTCGGGGTCGGAAAAAAACAAGAGTTAGCCAAGAGAGGCTGATAGAAAAGATTAAAGACATTTCACTCAAGACAAGTTGAAGAAGAGTAAAATGTGAAGGCCCTT
Organism: Diabrotica virgifera virgifera; assembly: GCF_917563875.1. NCBI lineage: Eukaryota > Metazoa > Arthropoda > Insecta > Coleoptera > Chrysomelidae > Diabrotica > Diabrotica virgifera. The sequence continues at coordinate 2,806,027 of NC_065444.1, read as the reverse complement.
ATGATCCGCCAGGTGCATTTCATAAGATACAGAGTGGATCAAATAAAAGTGTCCACCTCGATATTTGGCAGAATTTATTAGATTTTAAGAAAATAAAAAAATAGGTCAATTTTTGATCTAAGGGGGACACATTTTTACGGTACACACATTCGTACATACATTTGTCAACCCCCTCTCTTCCACATCCCCCGCCCCTTATTTTTAAATAGGAAATAGGGGTTGTGTGCTGGCTCATTTGAAAGGATATTCAATTCTCTATTTTTAATATAAACATAAACATAATTTTTTAGAAATTTTTTTTTAAATTAAATTAATTGACATAAAAAGAAGAATGTATGTAATTTATTTAATTCAAAATACATTCTACTGCTGTCACAAAACAGAAAAAAATGTTTTTTGATAAATAAACATTGCTTTTTGTTTAATTTCAATGTTCAAGCTGCCACCCATCTGCCTCTTGGTAGGTTGAATATTGAATTTAAGCAACAAACAATATTTATTTATCAAATAAACATTTTTTTTCTGTTTTCTGTCAGCAGTAGAATTTATTTTGAGTTAAATAAATTATATACATTCTTTTTTTTTTGTGTCAATTAATTTAATTTAAAATAATTTTTCTTGGACACCCTGTACAACTAATTATGCCAATGTTAATATTACTGAATAGACAATTGAATAACCTTTCAAATGAGCTAGCACACAACCCCTATTCCCTATTTAAAAATAAGGGGTGGGGATTGTGGAAGGAAGGAGGTTGACAAATGACAGATGTATGTACCGTAAAAATGTGTCCCCCTTAAATCAAAAATCGACCTGTTTCGTCATTTTCTTAAAATCCAATAAATACTGCCAACTATCGAGGTGGATACTTTTTTTTGGTTCACTCTGCATATAATTTTACCTGCATAAAATTTTTCATTACATTTTTTAACGTCTTTTTTCATTTTCCAAACTTTCAAGTCTTTAAAAAAAACAGTAAAATCCTGTATAAAAGGTATATTTAAAAACCCTCAAAAGGACCACATTAAATTCACATAACTAGTTTTCGACTGGTTTACCAGTCATCATCAGTGCTTACCTAAAATGAATATAACCTGATAAAAAAGGCAAAGATGTTGAAATTTTGACTAGGGTTAAAAAATATTAGGTTATACTCACGTGCAATGTACATGCTAACCACCAAGATAGTATTATACAAAAATATGTGGGTCAAAGCCCAGTAAAAGTAGTCCGTCAAGGAAACATAGGTATAAAATGCTACCTTAAGCCTGGAGGTTTAAAATATTATCTAACTTGCCCTAGGTAACATTTTAAACATCCAGGCTTAAGGTAGCATTTTATACCTATGTTTCCTTGACGGACTACTTTTACTGGGCTTTGACCCACATATTTTTGTATAATACTATATTGGTGGTTAGCATGTATATTGCACGTGAGTATAACCTAATATTTTTTAACCCTAGTCAATATTTCAACATCGTTGCCTTTTTTATCAGGTTATATTCATTTTAGGTAAACACTGATGATGACTGGTAAACCAATCGAAAACTAGTTATGTGAATTTGATGTGGCCCTTTTGAGAGTTTTTAAATATACCTTTTATACAGGATTTTACTGTTTTTTGTATCACATGGTATACAGCCTACTACAGGAAAACTTTTTCCTTGTGGATTTTTTTTTCAAGTATTTCTTCAATTTGAAAAACTACTTGTTTTAATTTTTGGTTTTCTTCTCTCTTTATGTCACATTCTCTTGTCGTAACTGTCTTATTTCTTCTACTTCCAAATGATTTCCTTAAATGGCATGAGAATACATAATCATCAGTTTTTTGAGTTAATTTGCTTAGCCATAATAAAGCACTACATATATTTTTTTGAGTACAATACCCTTTTCACCCTTTTCTAATTTTCTTCGGTTACCTCACTGCCAGCTCTGTTAATTTGAAAGAAAGATAAGCGAAATACGATACACATGACCAGAAGAAACACTTTTAACAGAAAAAACTCTCGCTCGAAGGGCATAACTAACCTACCATCATTAGTTTACAGTCAAAAGAGGCCTTTGAAAGCCCTAGTAGAGACAGTAAATATTTGTCGATGTAGCCCATGTGGTAAACATTAGTAAATACATATGGCTTTTATATTGGTTAAGTAGACCTAAATAGGGCGGATAAGGGTGGATTTGGGATGAAACAGACTTATTTGTTAATTATTATGAGAGCATAAGCACGGTAAAGCCTTCAAATCGTTTGTTGACAACGGTATCTTATTATGTGTATAAGGCTTTTAACAGATGATGTATTTATAATGCCAGTCTTCAACATATGAAAACATAAAGTTGAATTAAAAAACATTGTTGTTTTATTAGACACGCTCATAATTGAAGACATAAGTGGATAAAGGTCACAAAATAATGTTTTTGAGTAATGAGCATTTTAGTGTCTTTGTTCCAAGTTAATTATAGTGTAGGAAACAAAGGTTGAACCTTGCAAAATGGACACAAGTCCGGTTTTATTTTTTTTCTGGTATATCAAGGGGTGCTTATTATAAGACTAACTTTTTCTGAAAAAATTTCGCCCCGGAACCTCCCTTTTCACCCCTTTAAAGGGGGTAATTTGTGGTTTTTACGGAACGTAGCCCTTCCTGTAACTTTTACAAAAAATTTCTTTTATAGAACTATGAAGAGGACTATATTTTCTACGATTTATTTTCGACACCATCTCTCTATCATCCACCGTTTAGCGGGGGTGGCGCCCTAAAGTTGACAAGTTTTTAAAAAAGATGTTTTTAAAAAAAATATATTTTTCCCTAACTATAACGGAAATTAAGAAGAAATCCTGCGGCAATTATTCACAAATAATTGACTGATTTTTTGGTATAGGTTTCACTTAAGGGTAATTGCCCTTTTTTTAATTACAGGGTGTTACATTTTAAAAAACCTCTTTTTATACCATCTGAACCGTTTATGCTAGAGTAAAAAGACTTTCAGCGATTAACCACGTACTGGTGCTATTTACAAATTTGTATAATGCACCCCCATTTTTTCCCTGGAACCGCCCAAAAAAAAAGAAGAATTAATAAATAAATTGATTTTCTTGGAATCCTTCACACACAATGCCCTTTATTAATATGCTTCATATATCATTTTGTGCACATTATTATTACCCATACATGGACACCAAAAGCAATTTCCTAGTGCAACCCCTGTAGCAAAAAAAGTAAATAAAATGGGGGGTTGAAATTTTTTTTTGTTTTTTGCTTTTTGATCCATATGGGCATATGCGTCATCAATAGTGCTTTTCAAAAATATATATGGTTATTGCAACATCTCAGCGAAAACCACCCCTATCCTTGAAAATATACTGCAGAAACTACCCCTATACCTTATCCAGCATGTTTTTACGATTTTCTCATTACCTATTCATTTTTTTTAAACAAAACTTATACAAGGTTAAAGACCACTATTTACTCTAAAAATTATGTCCTATTCATTTTTTCGTAAAAGCAACCGTTACGGCACAGTGGCGCCGTAAACCTCATATATGATTTGGCGGGCTCCAGTTTTTGTTTTTTTTTTCGTCATCTGTTCGTTTTATTGATAAAGTACTTATTCAAAATAAAACAACACAGTGTAACCTACAAATTATGACTTATGCACATTTTACATTCTTTGCTCCCCAAAGCCACAGTGGTGGCCCAAAATAAATTTTTGCATATTTTCGCCACCTACATGCATTTTATTGCATTAATGCTACCTTAACAGCTTAATACTTACCCTTAGGTGTTCGCTACGCAGTGGCGGATCCAGGGAGGGGTGATGAGGGTGATCACCTCCCCCCTCTCAAACCAAGTGATATTATATTCAAAGATTATAAAAATATTCATTTATTTTTATAGAAATTTAACCAATTGGCACCCCATCTTAACGATGCTGGATCCGCCACTGTCGCTAAAGTATAAAAAGTCATTCTTATAAAAATAATATTAATATAATATAAGTATTTCAATAAAAATAAATGAATATTTTTATAATCTTCAAATATAATATCACTTGGTTCGAGAGGGGTGGGGGTGATCGCCCCCATCACCCCTCCCTGGATCCGCCACTGCTTAGCAACCACTTAGGGGTGAATATTGTGCTATTAAGGTAGCATTAACGCAATAAAATGTGTGTAGGTGGCGAAAATATGAAAAAATTTATTTTGGGCCACCACTGTAGCTTTGGGGAGCAAAGAATGTAAAATGTGCATAGGTCACGATTTGTAGGTTACACTGTGTTGTTTTATTTTACATAAGTACTTTATCAATAAAACAAACAGATGACGAAAAAATAAACAAAAACTGGAGCCCGTCAAAGCATATATGAGGTTTACGGCGCCACTGTGCCGTAACGGTTGCTTAAACGAAAAAAATGAATAGGACCTAATTTTTAGAGTAAATAGTGGTCTTTAACCTTGTATAAGTTTTGTTTAAAAAAAAATGAATAGGTAATGAGAAAATAATCGTAAAAACATGCTGGATAAGGTATAGGGGTAGTTTCTGCAGTATATTTTCAAGGATATGGGTGGTTTGCACAGGGATGTTGCAATAACCATATATATTTTTGAAAAACACTATTGATGAAGCATATGCCCATATGGATCAAAAAGCAAAAAACAAAAAAAAATTTTTAACCCCCCATTTTATTTATTGTTTTTGGCTACAGGGGTTGCACTAGGAAATCGCTTTTAGTGTCCATGCATGGGTAATAATAACTTGCACAAAATGATAAATGAAGCATATTAATGAAGGGAATTGTGTGTGAAGGATTCCAAGAAAATCACTTTATTTATTAATTCTTCTTTTTTTTTGGGTGGTTCCGGGGAAAAAATGGGGGTGCATTATACAAATTTGTAAATAACACCAGTACATGGGTAATCGCTGAAAGTCTTTTTACTCTAGCATAAACGGTTCAGATGGTATAAAAAGGGGTTTTTTAAAATGTAACACCCTGTAATTAAAAAAAGAGCAATTACCCTTAAGTGAAACCTATACCAAAAAATCAATCATCTATTTTTGAATAATTTTCGCAGCATTTCTTTTTAATTTCCGTTACAGTTAGGGAAAAATATATTTTTTTTAAAACATCTTTTTTAAAAACTTGTCAAATTTGGGGCGCCACCCTTGCTAAACAGTGGATGATAGAGAGATGCTGTCGGAAATAAATCGTAGAAAATATAGTCCTCTTCATATTTCTATAAAAGAAATTTTTTGTAAAAGGTACAGGAAGGGCTACATTCTGCAAAAACCATAAATTACCCCCTTTAAGGGGGTGAAAAGGGGGGTTCCGGGGCGAAATTTTTTCAGAAAAAGTTAGTCTTATAATAAGCACCCCTTGATATGCCAGAAAAAAAAATAAAACCGGACTTGTGTCCATTTTGCAAGGTTCAACCTCTGTTTCCTACACTATTATTTGTTTTATAAATTTGCATTGCTATACTTTTTTTAAACAGGTATCCGAATGTACTATTTTACGCTTTAAATTAAATTTAAAAAAAGTTACCTTAAGCCAAATATTTCAAATTTTGTGGACATATTACCTTTATCTAAATAGTAACTAGTAGAAAATTCTCCATATTTACACATTTGACGTGGATAAAGGTATGATGTCCAAACGCAATTTTGGACATAATACCTTTATCCGTCACAATTCGAAAATCATTGTGTGACATATTGCTTTAATACCTTCCTGTTATTTTTATTTTGCTAAAAATAGGTATTTTTAAAATTTTAATAGGTTAAACAGCATATTAGAAGAACAAAAAGCTAATAAAACAATTTTCTCAAAAAATGTGACATATGACCTTTATCCACTTATCTCTTCAATTGCTACATAAAAGTCAAATAATGGATCAAATTTAAAATTTAATAAAACAGTATGAAACAAGATAGTTTTTTCAAAGAAGATAGTTTTCAAATTCACAGAATTACAATCTGGAAATCGTTTTCAAAAAAGCTTTAACATAAAAAATTATCAATTACAGGTTAAGTACAAAAATTGTATTTAACCTGTAAATTTAAAAGTGCTGTGCCCTAAAACAGAATAACGCCAGTGAGTGGTAGGTGGTAACACCAATTTGACAGTTGACTTACTTTGCCTAGATCTTGTTGGCAATATTTTGGGAAATTTTGCGATGTGTTGTACTCTACGATGGGTCAGCGAGCTCAGAATTTCACTGAAAATATAGATAATAATGCCTACAAAATCGAGGCCAAGACAAAATCGAGGCCAAGTTAGTCAACTGCCAAATTGAGTTTAGCACCTACTGTTAATTTGTATAGATTTAGAAGCTAAGTAATTGATTATTTTTTATTTTAAAAATTCTTTGAAAATTATTTATAGATTGAAAATGGAAAGTTCAAACAAAAAGTAAAATATAATTCTCATTACAATCAATTTTGGTTTAATCTAATAAAATAGCTATATATTTGTATAACAAGGGAGGAAAAGGTACTTTACTCCCATGTTATACATATGATTTTTCCACCTTCCTCAAATATCAAGTAACTTTTTCATTTTTCAATAATTTATTTATGTAACTAACTGACAAAATTTATTAGAGCAATAAAACTAACAAGTAGGTACAGTATAACTGTCAACTGTCAAATATAAGTCAAATTATTAATGTAAACATTGTTAAATCAAAATAACAATCTACTGTTTTTACCATTCTGCAAAATACAGGGTGCTCTATAAATAAACGTTAAAATGTATAGATACTTACTTATAGTCCGTCCGCTATAACTTTTCCCATGCGGTACGATTCATTTTCAATCAAATTAAGTCAAAACATAAATTGAAACGAACGTCGATGTGTATATATACATTTTGTATACTGTATACTATATACTACACACATCGGCGTGCGTTTCACTTTCTGTTTTGACTTAATTTGATTGAAAATGAATCGTACCGCATGGGAAAAGTTATAGCGGACGGACTATAATAGATAATAGATTATTGTATAAGGCGTCAATAAGTTATTTCATCAATGACATACCATGACGTCACTTTTACTTTTCCTCCCTAGGGAGGAAAAGTACGACTTTGCTCCCTACAATCAGGTCAGGAAAAGTATACTTTCGGTAGAGGTAGTGGAAAAAATAATATTTAACCTTAACGTACCACAAGAAAGTTTCAGAACCATTTTAAAAGAAGAACACTTCAATTTTATAACATTTTGATACTGAGTTAATGCTATACTAATCTGGAAATGGTTCTTGTTCTTCTTAAAGTACCCTCTCCTTAATGGCGGTTGGCTACTACAACTGCAAACTCTTCTGTCTTCAGCTATTCTTATTAGCTGTTCAGAATTTAGCCCTGTCCATTGTAGGATGTTTCTGAGCCACGATAATCTTTTCCTTCCTAGTCCACTTTTTCCCTCTATCTTTCCTCCACTATTAATTGAGCATATTGGTACTTATTATTTCTCAGTATGTGGCCTAAGTATGATCTTTTTCTAACTTTCACAGAGTTGAAAAGTTCTCTTTCCTTGCCTATTCTATGCAGCACTTCTTCGTTAGAGGTATGTGATGTCCATGAAAATTTAAGTTTTCTCCAATAGATCCACATTTCAAAGGCCTCCAATTTATTTACCTTTAATATTTTAAGGGTCCATGTCTCAACTGTATAGAGAAGAGTCGACCAGATGTAGCATTTTGATAAACGTAGCCGAATTTCGAGTTTTATTCGAGAATTACAAAGCAGTTTTTTGATTTTTTCGAAACATTTTCTGACCTGTGCTATTCTCGATCATATTTATACGGAAATAGTTACTTAGACTGAAGCCTATCCAAAGAAAAATACAAAATACCTAAATCAGAATATAAAATTAAATATTTCTTGCTTTGTAATTCCAGAACTTGACACAATATTTCAGGAATTTTTAGTTCAAATCGCCTACCTTGTGTAAAGATGAGCTGGGCTCAAGTATCGTTTCAAAGCTTCTTTTGCTTGCCGTAAAAGTCGACTAAATGGAACAGCGATTCGCTGTCGGAGTGGAGCTGCGCCTCTGTTAAGGTTGCGGCAGTACTAAGTACTAACAGAATTCCCAAAAGCCTAAATGAATGTGGATAAGATTAAGGAGGTCCAAAAACACATGAATAAATTCCGGAAGCAGGATCTCAGATTCGCTTCCTAAAAAGTCGGGTTTCCTAGAACTTAACTGTAGGGAAAACTCAAGTGCGAGGTGGCTAAAGGAGCTGATTCCAATCCTAAGACCTTGGGAAAGTGCATCTCTCAGCGTTTTGGAGGGACAACATATACCCAAGCCGCACTCGCGCATTGTCTTCGTACAGGGAAGGTCTTGAGTCCAAAAGTACCCTTAATAGGCTAAGAATAAGTAAACATGAGCTTAAGACACATCTATGGACAGTCTAGAGTAGGAAACCTTCAGAAAATGGAGTTTGGACCTTCTCAACCCAATGGATTCATTAATCTAGAGAAGAGCTCCAGAAACTCCAAAGGGAAGACAAAAACACTGGAGAAAAATCTGGTAGCAACTTGCTCAGTGATACAGGCGAAACTTCCTTACATGTGGAGGTCCAGGAAGAGGAACAAGGTGGAACCTGCTGTCTACTGGACCACTGTACGAGAAGAATGTTAGACCCACAGAAGAAGAAGGAAAGTCTACGTAACCAGAACCGGACACCGAATTGTGGGGCAATTACATGCAACCAAAATATATTTTTCAGACGTGCTGCTGGTAAATCAAAGTTAGATAGGGGTAGTAAGAATAGAATACGAGAAATTATGAATGTCAAGCATATAACTTAAACATTATAAGAAACCAACTCAGATGATACCACAGCACCTCAGATGATACCCAGCTACCTTTACCTAAGCAGATTGGACACTACAAGGTAAAAGGAAAACCTAGACTAACTTAGAGAGAAGGCGTTGACAAAGAGATCAGAAAAAGAGAAATAGACGTCAAGGCAGAGAAGAATGGAAACTGAAAAAATCGGAACACTTCGGAAAACGTAACTTTTTAGTAACAGTTACTTAAGAAAATTGGAAAGAAATCCTTTGTAAAAGGTATAAAATTTTTTTATTAAAAATCCCTTAAAAGGGCTACATCACAACAAAACGTTTTCGATTTTTATAAAAAATCATCATCAGTGTTCGATAAACTGGATGCTAGCTGAGCCACAAAAGAAAAATATCTGGGTAAAAACCCAGATGGGTTTTATGGAGTTGCCATATGGTATTTTAAATGGAGTTGCCATTAAGTCATTGAAATGTGATCAACTCAATTTGGATCCCACGTGTTGGGAAACCTGTATACCTTACCTTAGGGCATTATCCTGTTTGCCATGTGACCATCACAGGCCTTTTTATTGAAGTATGACCTTTTAAGGCATCTATATTTTATGTAAAGGGTTTTTACCCAGATATTTTTCTTTTGTGGCTCAGCTAGCATCCAGTTTATCGAACACTGATGATGATTTTTTATAAAAATCGAAAACGTTTTGTTGTGATGTAGCCCTTTTAAGGGATTTTTAATAAAAAAATTTTATACCTTTTACAAAGAATTTCTTTCCAATTTTGTGATTGATGGTATACAGCCAACTACAGGAAAACTTTTTCTTTTCCTTGTGGATTTAGTTACTTAAGAATTTTCTTCAGTTTAAGAAATAGTGCTATTGTTTTATAAATAAAGTTACAGATAAAATTTTTCTACAATTATTAAAAATTACACTTTAATGTGAAATAACCGACTTCCAAACAGTTTGATTGCTCTTCACCACTCTCATATCTTTCAGAAACCGCTCTTTTCATGTTGTCACTAATATTATTTTTTATTTGATATTTATTTTTATATCCGACAAGAGACGATAGGAACGACAGGAAACTGCATATTTTTTGTATCCAAAGCACCAACTATCTTCGTTATTTTGATTTATAATGACTAATAGCTACGGTCTCGATATTTCCGAAAATGCCAAAAGTCATCCCAAATAAAAAAAGACGAATACACGAATTCACGTGCACCGTTTCCTGATTTTTTACTGACATTTAAAATACGTTGGGCCGACCATATGGTGCCAATTTTTGAAGAATTTCTGAATCTTAACAAAGATCTGAAATCGGGTCAGTGGTTAATAGGTCAGCAAATGCCAGATGACGATGTATTTAATATCAGTGCATCATTTCGTGCTTTGTGCAACCGTTTTGAGTATCCGCAAATACATCCAATTAGCTATATTTGCTTCTGTCGCAGATACGAAAATGTCCCATAATTATTAGTTGGGGGGCACCGTTTAGCAACTAATAAGGGGTAATAAATAAGATTGAGTTCTTTGAAAGCGTTTTCGAAATTAGAGAAAGTTGGCAGATTTGGGTCTTACAGGATATCGGCAATCAGTTGACCCACTTTTCTTGTTCGATCGGCTCATTTTGGTTATTATACTTATTTTTGTTATTACTAACAAGAAAATATTGTGCTGGAAGATATTGTTGATTATAGTTATTTTATATGGGTATGTAACGAGCTCAAGACCAAATTGTTGTCGTAGAAAATTAGTGTATGCCAATCAATGTCTTTGATTGAAAGAGGTTAAAAGGTAACAAAAGAAACTAAATAAGATCAATAAAAGACAAAAACAGTAAACTAGGAATAGTCTAGGAACTAAAGCTTTTCACCTCGCAATTTTTGCAGAATGGATCAATTTGCTTGAAAATTTGAGAATAAGTACAGTGGATAGTCCATGGATCAAAATCTATATGATGTCGACAGGCGCTTTTACAATGGGGGTGGTTGCCACCCCATCTCGGGGGTGGACATTTTTTATTATATTTTTACCGCAAAAGTTAATAAAAACATTCATTCTAAGCAAAAAATGTTCTACCCATTTTTTAGATGAAATGAATAGTTTTTGATTTATTCGCTATCAAAAGTGTTAGTTTTATATCTAAAAAATCAATGTTTTTCGATGGTATAATCATTTACGATTCACTCAATTTTTGCCATAGAACAAATTTTATCAAACCAAGTTCTTGAGAATTAAATTACCTCCAATTTCATATTTAAACATTTTTTCGTATCTCTGATGCTAATCTTTGTATTCTGAAGAAAATGGCATTTTTTACCAAATTGCAAACATTCGTTATTCGCTTTAAACTTCAGTCTTTTAAAAACTAATCATTCTAAGCCAGTCAAACTTCTAGAATCTATTAATAATACATAAATAAAGAAGAATAAATAAGACCCATGACTAAACACACCGCTAACTTACATTATTATGCTTCCAATTGTATTTCTCCTTTTTTTTAATATATGTATTGATTTTTTAATTTTAACTTTTTTATTTTGTATCTTAGAAAGTTCGTTAAAAAATAATTTTGTAGGTTTTTATAAGATCTATAAGGTTATTGATACTAAATCTTTTTAAAATTCTCAGTCACAAAAAGAAGTGTCATTGAAAGGGTTGGTAAAGGTGGTTTTTGCATAATATTACAAGTTTTAATTGTCAATAGCTCACTCAATTTTTGCCGTAAAAAAAATTTTTGCAAACCAAGTTCTTGGGAATTAAATAAGCTACAATTTGATATTGAAATATTTTTTCGTGTCTGTAATATTAATCTTTCTATTCTGAAGAAAAGGGCATTTTTTACCAAACTACAAAAACTCGTTATTCGCTTTTAACTCCATTTTTTTTAATTAATCATTCTAAGCCGATCAAACTTCTAGAACCTATTAACAATACATAAATAAAGAAGATGAAATAAGGTTAATGACTAATTTTAATTAGGGTGGTAATAAGGAGGTTGCTTCCGATCACTTTTTCTCTGAAAAAAATTGGGACTGGCATTTTTTTCATTATAAGTCACTTAATTTTTTTAGCTAGAGATTTTTTTTATTTCTGAAGATACATATTTTTAAATACTTTTAATTAGTTTCAACAAGTTATCCTCGAAAAATGCATAGTTTTCCCGTTCCTTTGACTTTGAAACTACAATATATAGCATTTGACGAAGAAGAGCCAACATTTGATAAAGTATAGCTCGATTACTGTTGGTCTTAAAGAAAATAAAAAAAAACGATTTTGTTTATTTTTTTTAAAGGTACATTTTTGTTGAGTAAAGTTGTTTTGATAAAACGAAAACTTTTTGAGTTATTAGCAGAAAACTGATTAAAAACATAGATTTTTTCGATATAAAACTAACACTTTCGATATCGAATAAATCGAAAACTATTAATTTTATAAAAAAAATGTATAAAGCATTTTTTGCTTAGAAGGAATGTTTTTACCAACTTTTGTGGTCAAAATATAATAAAAAATTTCCACCCCCGAGATGGGGTGGCAACCACCCCCATGGTAAAAGCGCCCTTCGGCATCATATAGATTTTGATCCATGAACTATCCACTACTTATTCTCAAATTTTCAAGCAAATCGATCCATTCTGTAAAAATTGCGAGGTTTTGTCCTATTTTAAGCTTCATTACTTGGACTAGAACGGAAAGATTAGAAATATTAGAAACTTAGAAAGAACATTGTACAGAAATATTTGAGGGTGAAGTGATAAAAGGTACCTAAGAGAAAGACGAAGCAGTGGAAAATTTACCGGACATAACAAGAGAGGAAGTAGACGAAGTCTTAGATAGAATCAAAACACGAACAGCATGTGGAGAGGACGAAATTGCGCCAGAAATAATAAAAAGTATATAGGAGGAAATAAGGCTAACGAATGTCTGTGGATAATTTGCAAAGTAGCTTGGAAGAATCAAAAGGTGCCTGACGAATAGGAAAATAATTTAATCGTACCAATACCAATACATAAGAACGAGAAGAAGCTCGATGTGAACACTATAGAGCAGGGGTGGGCAAAAGCCGGCCCGCGGGCCGCATCCGGCCCTTTTGCTTGCTTTATCCGGCCCGTTGGGAAATCCCGCAAGCAATTTTCTTAAGAGCATTGGCGCAATGCTTTTTATATGCATTCATTTTTTTCGAATCCTGAGAAAACTAAGTATTGTTGAAAAATTTAAACGCTGCCTGAATGAAATATTACATTATTGTCGAGGGCCGAAAGTCCCTGAAAACTTCTATATTTTAATAAGTCACAGAAGTGAAAAAAAAAAGAGAAAATTTAATGTGTTTTTTTAATCTCAAATATCTCATTTAAAAGAAACTGTTTATTCTAAGGGATTTTTGGCCTTCGGTAATAATGTAATCTTTCATTCTGCGTTTAAATTTTTAAAAAAATATTTCTTAGTTTTCTCAGGACTCGAAAAAAAGGAATGCATTTAAAAAGCATTGGTCCGAATTTTTGCGCCTACGTTCTTCATCTTTTTTATGCGATTTTGTTGAAATCAACAGTATTAGTGTTCGTAGTGTTCAATGAAATGAATCTCTATCTTCTGCTTTTCAAAAGCATCTGTGTTTAACCCGGTCCAGGCGCGAATATTTTTCGGCTAGGGTATTTGTCGTCTACCAGGACCCCTTTTCCTTCGATTTTACCCTTCATAATCAGCTGTTGCAACAACTTACAACAACGTACTTATCATTTCTAAGTGTGTGCCCTTTCTCCTTGCTGTCTTTCTCCTTTTAATGATTTCTCACCATTTCGTTCATATCATGATCGGTCCATGGTATTTTCAAACTTCTTCAAAAAGTCACATCTCAAAAGCTTCCAGCTTTCTCATTAAATCATCATTAACAATCCAATAGACGAGAATAGAGTGGATATACCATTTTTATTATTATCCCGGTTTTTTATAGGGTTCTCTGCCTTCCGATATTCCGGTTCCCAGTTTCCAGCTTCTTTCGTCCGTCGTTACGTTCGCCAAGGTGAAGGTTCCTTTTTGACATTACCTTCTGAATTCCACAGAGCTAGGATTGTTTCGGCCCTCCTCTCTTCTTTCCCTTGGCGTAAATTTTAAAATTTGTTTTGGTAGCCTGTCGTCGTCCATTCTTTCTACATGACCATACCAGATCAGTTGTCTCCTTTGAATTTCGTCGATGACGGTTGACTTGACATAACGTTTTACTATGCGATATCTGATTTGCAGATTGAATCTTTGGTTACTCAGAAATTTTCTTATCTTCATAAAGGCTGCTCTTGAATTTCTGAATTTCATTTTTTATCTGGATCCTTGTTATGGCTTAATACAATGGACCACATTAAAACATTCGTAATTTTATTGGGAACAAATGGTTCGCATGTACACCCAAACCCAACTATGATAATTTATTATTAGTATTATCTATTATTAACAGTCAAATGTCTTTGTCCAAATTCTTTAAAATGATACTTATAGTATTGTTGCCAAAAAAATTTCTTGGGCAGAGAAAAACATCCACCAAAAACATTAGCGTGTGCGCAGCGTACCTACTGGGTATGGTATAGGTCTCCGGCCCGGGAGACATTTTGAAAATTTCATTTTGGCCCGCGCTTAAAAGTATTTGCCCACCCCTGCTATAGAGCAATATGCCGATCCCAAGATAGCTGTAAACTACATACATCGATAATAAAGAAAACACTAAGAGAGTACGTTGATCCGGATCATCAACATCAATGGTGCTATAGCCATATAAAAGAACCTCGACCTTCCCAAGTCTATTAGGCCAGTCAGTTCTATTCATTGCCAAATGTTGCCAGTTTGCTGCGCCTATTTTTCTACCATCCTCATCTACACCATCCTTCCATCTGAGTTTTGGCCTAACCATATTTTTACTTCCCACCATTCTCTAAGTTTTCTAAGCCAGTAGACCAGGGCGCATCTGTAAAAATATTAGTACATTTGGACGTTGAGAGGTGACTCAAATTTTTTTGGAGAAATTGCTTGAAAATAAATCAAATAATAATATTTGAGTTATCCTCCCTCTCAAAAAGGTCCGGAACATTATTTAAATAATCAAAATGTCAAAAAATTAAGGAAAAATTCTATTTTTTCTTGGTTTTTTGATTATAACTTTAAAAGTATTAATTTCCGAGAAAAGTTGTACTGAGATAAAAGTTGCGTAATTAAATTTCCTACAATATAGTATTGGTTAAAAATTTAAGAAATAGTCACCCTTGTTGAAAAATAGCAACAATTGTGAAAAAAACATACAAAAACAAGTATTCGCATTTTACGTTTTGCAACCATTTATGCTACACTTAGGACCTTCATATTTCACCCTGAAAAATTTTATGATACAGTAAAACAATATTGTAAATTTCATTAAGATCGGTTCAATAGATTTTGCAAAATAAATTTTGCAATCCAGCTTTCGTAAAAAAAATTCATTTTTTCAAAATGTTACAGGACTGAAAATAAAGCAGATAGCAAGTTGAAAATTTTTTTGCATATAGAAGTGTACTGTACCTGTCATTTGCAATTTCGCAAAATTAAAATCGCTTAACACCACGGCGTCAGGAATTTTTTTAAATAAACATTAATTATTGGTGCTACGCGCAGGACAGCGGATAGGTTGCTCTGATTGGGCATTCCAATGACCTTTGATAATGATTGATAAATTTTAATTTTTATGACATTTCGATATAAATAAATAAATTTGTTTATTGCAAAATAAAAACACATACTCTATCCTTTGAAATAACACTTTTATTAGCAAAAACTTTCTTTGTTCATATATTTTAATTTAAATAATAAAAGTTTATTATTTTTAAACATATGCAATTGTTTAAACAATATTTCACAAACAATAATAAAATTAGTTTGATTTTTGTGGAATTAAAAAATTAAAATACAACAAAATATAGAGTAAGAAAAAAATATATTAGATAAAGATTGGAACAAATTTTGGTGGAAATCAACCTGTGTGAATCGAACACCGCTGTCCTGCGCGTAGCACCAAAAATTATTGTTTATTTCAAAAATTTTCTGACGCCGTGGTAATTAATCGATTTTAATTTTGATAATTGCAAATGAAAGGTACAGTACACTTCTATAAGCAAGAAAAAAATTAACTTGCTATCTGCTTTATTTTCAGTCCTGTAACATTTTGAATAAATGAATTTTTTTTGCGAAAGCTGTATTGCAAAATTTATTTTGCAAAATCTATTGAACCGATCTTAATGAAATTTAAAGTATTGTTTTATTGTATAATAGAGTTTTTCTAGGTGAAATATGAAGGTCCTAAGTGTAGCATAAATGGTTGAAAAACGTAAAATGCGAATACTTGTTTTTGTATGGTTTTTTCGCAATTATTGCTATTTTGCAACTAGGGTGACTATTTTTTAAATTTTTAAGCAATTTTATATTGTAGTAAATTCAATTACGCAACTTTTATGTCAGTACAACTTTTCTCGGAAATGAATACTGTTAAAGTTATAATCAAAAAACGAAGAAAAAAATCGAATTTTTCCTTCATTTTTTTGACATTTTGATTATTTAAACAATGTTCCGGACTTTTTGGAGTGGGTGGATAACTCAATTATTATTATATGGGTTAATTCCAAGCAATTTCAGCAAAAAAAATAGAGTCACCTCTCAACGTCCATCTCAAAACAGATCCGCCCTGGACTACAGATTTAGCATTTTTTCTTGATTTTTGTTCAAAATCCATGTTTCGCTTCCGTAAAAGACTGTGGGCAGAATCATTGTTCGGTAGCTTCTCAATTTCTTGGCTTTCTTTCCCTTTACTTGTTAGAGTTACTCCTAAATACTCAAATTCTGTCACCTTTTTGAAGCAATACTCTTTACTCTCATTGTTAGTGGTAATTTTCAGTTGTGTTTCTTCATATGTGGTCTGCTCCATGTCCATATACTTTGTTTTTTGCTCATTAATACTTAGTTCATACTATTTAGACATCGCGCATCGCTTCAAAGAGTTTGAAAATCCTCAGCAGTTCCCTTTCCGTTCTTGACATTAGCACTACATCGTTCGCAAAGGCCAAAACCTGGTTTCTGTTGTCAAGGATCATACCATTCGTTCGTATTCCACTCTCTCTCAATATCGCCTCCAACAAGATATTGAAGAGTACTGTGGACAGCGGATCTCTCTACTTTAATCCCCTTTTAACTTCAAATTTTGCTGTTATGCTTATTTCTATTCTTACTCTATTGTTGATCTTCATTAATGTCATTTTTACTAGTCTGATCATCTTTTCCGGAATTACAAGTACTCTTAGAGCCTGACACAGATGTATTCTTATCATAGAATCGTATAGTTCAGAGAAATAAGGAAAAAAAATATCCTGTTGGTAATACAACCCCCTCCAGGCCAAAACCAAATTTTATGAGTACTATGGACATCTGTTGATCTGTAATAATAACCTATATGTTTCCTGCAGCCGATTTTGATGATATACATAGTTATAAACAAATGAAGATCAAAAAACGGTAAATTTTCGCTTTTTTCGTCTATTACTAAAACGTTAAGCACTTTAAACAAATTTGAGAGTGAGAAACTCATAAATCGTATAAAAATACTTCAATATGGTGTTCGCGGAATATGTATATCCTTATTGGTTGCTTAGAAAATTGCAAAATAAATCATAAATTTTGAGTTTTTATAAATATTCATAACTTATGTAAAAATTAACTTAGAACCTTCTTATTACACGGAATGCTGACTTCTGGTGCTTAAATCATACCCTAAATTTCAAAGCAATTGGTCAAATAGTTTAAAAGTTATTTAATTTGTTTATCCCAAATTATTTTTTTTACAACACTATAAGTCAGAAAATGATGAAGTTATAGTAATACTTTGGATAGTTTATGAAAGAAAAAGATTTACACTATTAATTTAATTTAAAAAAAAAGGCAAAAAATAATTCTAAATATTGCAAAATTATTTTGCAAGAACATGTGAATTAAAAAAAGGGGGGGCTAACTTCGTCCCTAATTGTACTAGGACAATTGTTTTTCTTTCTAAATGTGTATAAAATTCAGTCTTTCTAAATATGAAAAAATAATTTTTCTACGGTTAACGGTTAAAAAGTTATTCTAATTGTTTATAAGTAAGCAAAAAATCGACATGTTTTTGCAAAATAATTTTACACTGTTTAAAATTACTTTTTGTCATTTTTGAAGTTATACTTCTTTACGCGCGCTATGAGGGTGAATTTTTATATGTTAAAGCCTACGATCCCGGCGCATGCGCATTATAACTTTGTTCTGATTGGATGTTCAAATGACATGTCAAAAATTATCCAATATGGCAGCTGTAGCGCAGTTGTGGTTTGGACGGTTGACGGTTTGGTTATGTATGGTTGTTGCGTTTTAAAATTTGTGGGAAGAGAAACAACAAAGGTTAGTTAATAGTTATACTGCCTTTTTAAATAGTTTTCATATTATATTTTTGAAGTTATACTTCAAAATGTTTTAATTTATGTATGTATCAATCCAGAAAAGGTGTGGAAAGAATATATTAGTGTTTTTAAATATATTTTTCTACAAACGTGTTAAAAATGCAATTTTTAGGACTCCATAGGAGCGTTAAAAATGCTACTTTAAGGCACTAGTGCTTTAAAATTTTTAAGGCACTGCAGTTAAAAGTGAATTGTCAAATTGTGAAACGTCAAAATATTTATATTTCATTTATTAACATTAATATTAATAATACAACTTGCGCAATTTGAAAAAGGTGGTTTAAAAGGTTTTTTATTATAATTTTGTGTCTTTGGATTTGTCTTCCTTGGGCGTAAAATAATAAAACATCTATTTTTATATTTCACTTGTCACCGTGATGTATAAATATGTATATCTGAAAGGTAATTGGAATGTGGCTCGATGGCCTTGTTGGTAGAGCATTGGACCAGAGATCAAAAAATCGCGAGATTGCGGGTTCAAATCCCGGACGATTCATATTTTTTTCTTTTTTTTTTTTTTTTAATATTTGGCATTGTTAAGTTTTGGTTCATTTTTGGTAATTATTGTTAATTTTTTGTGTTGTAACTGTTAAGTAGGTATATTTATTTCGTTGAAATTATATTATAATAGAAGTATAACTTCTTACGTGCGTACAAAGTACACACACATTCTTTTTATTTAATTAAGTTAATAGTATAAATGTTCTTCTTTAATAAACTGTCCGAAGTATTACTGTAACCCCACAATTTTCTGACTTTAGTGCTGCAAAAAAAAAATAATTTGGGATAAACAAATTATATAACTTTTAAACTATTTGACCAATTGCTTTGAAATTTAAAATATAATTTAAGCACAAGAAGTCTCAGCATTTCGTGTAATAAGAAGGTTCTAACTTAATTTTCACATAAGTTATGAATATTTATAAAAACTCACAATTTATGACTTTTTTACAACTTTTTAAGTAACAAATAAAGATAGACATATTCAGCGAACGCTATATTAAAGTTTTTTATGAGATTTATGAGTTTCTTATTGTCAAATTTGTTTAGAATGTTTCACTTTAAGTAATAGACGAAAAAAGCGAAAATTTAGCGTTTTTTGATCTTTATTTGTTTATAACTAGGGTAGCAGCACCATTTTTGGCCACTTCACCGTTAGTGGCCACCTAAACCAATAATCTAATATAATAAGGTCCGAGTTTACCGCCTTTACGGAAATCGGAAGAATTTCGACTATATTCGTTCTAACACGATGGCTCTACAATTTGCGACTTATTCTGATTTACAATTTACAGGTTAGTTTCTACTTATTCTTGAAGTAGGTGACACTGTGTATTATACCTTCTGTTAACGATATACGTAAGAAAACAGGTAAGTTTATTTAAGCTGTATTTAAGCCAAATACTTATTAAAATTTTGTGATCAACGTATGATTTTAAGTTTTGGGTATGATTTCTTTACGATTTCATCTGTTTTTAAACTCCTTATTTTATCTCGATACATTATTAAATTGGGTGGCCACAAATGGAACACTTATTTTTGTATTCACACCATTAATGGCCATTTGCTGGCTACTATTAGAACACTTCTGACCTATTTGTGGCCACAGCAACTGTTTAATAGTGGCTACTAATGGAACAGTTAAATCCAATTTTGGTCATATGCCATAATTTACTGACTACTTTAAAAACACGCGTGTTCCCATAGTAGCCAGTTATACTCTACAGGGTGTTTTACTCGCAACGGACCGTTCGTTAACAAAATGATTTAAAAATATTTTGTAATAATCAAGGTATCCCAAAATGGGGTTGTAAAACAAAAATATAATTTTTTTATGGAGAACCCTGGAGTATGCATTTACTATACATTGACATTTATTTAAAACAAATAAGAAACCATACCGTTACCGGTAAAACATCATGTACATAAAAATATAACTAATAATTTATTTATAAATGTTTGTTATTATTACAGATAATGGCACGGAGTAAAAAGAAAATTGAAATCAAGAAAAAAAATAATAATGTACGACAACGACCAAAACGAACATTTTTGAAGTTATACTTCTTTACGGGCGTAATGACGGTGAAATTTTATATGGGAAAACCTAGCGACCGGGCGCATGCGCATTATAACTTTGTTCTGATTGGATGTTCAAATGACATGACAAAAATTATCCAATATGGCAGCTGTGGCACAGCTGTGGGACTGTGCATGGTTTGCTTATAATGTATGCTTGTTGCGTTTTAAAATTTGTAGGAAGAGAAACAACAAACAAAAAGTTAGTTAATGGTTATACTGCCTTTTTAAATAGTTTTCATATTATATTTTTGGACTTATTTACATAGAAGAGATGAATGTTGCATGCCAATGTGAAAGCTCATCAAACTGTGCCTAGTATGAGTGCCGCAGATCTCGCTTATTCAAAGCTAAAGAATCTTTCACTGGTAAGTGTTTTATAAATAGTTGATCAAATTTTGTTATGATATTTGAACATAGCCACTTTGCACGACGCAAGTGATTGCGAAATGTATTAGTCGTTATACGGGCTCCGATACCTACCTTGAACCTACCAAAATACATAAGTAGTATGTAATACTTTTTTTTACATAATTTGATTACCATCAAAATTTATATCAATATTCACCTAATATATTGTCTTCTTACCCTATGTTTTGTTGTATTTTTTCAATTCTAAATCATTTCAATTCAAAATCAAAATAATTTGATTTACATAAGTTAAAAATGTCAAAAGGTTAATCTGTTTAGTTAGACGATCTTCGCACATAATGACAAGCTGCCTCTGTGGTGCAGTTTTAATGCGGGTGAATCCCAATACAACGCAAATACCAGCCGCGTGGTAAGTTGGTTCGAATCCCAATAGAAACTTTTATTTTTTTTATTTTTTTTTTATACATTTTATGATTGTAAGTATATTTATTATATAATTTTATTTTCAGAAAATACGTATTTAGTTAAAAATTTTTCCGACAATTAATGTTCAGAAATCATTTGTGGCATTTTTAATGTGTTTGTGTGTGTTTTATTTTTTTATTATTTTAATTTTTGGCACTGTTTTAATAAAAATGTTTGAGAAGTATTAAGTATAAATTAATTTAATATTTAAATAAAATATAAATAAAAAGTATATTAATTTCGTTTATAATCATATAATCATATAATCATATAATAGAAGTATAACTTCTTACGTGCGTACAAAGTACACACACATTCTTTTTTTCAATACGAACCTCAGCAAGTAAAGAATGCATTGGAAGCTATTCGAGGTGGAATGAAAGTAAGTACAGCATGTAATTTGTATGAAGTACCCCGTTCCACAATACGCACTAAGTTAAGTGGAAGAGCTCCAGAAACATCAGGCAAAGTCGGAAGAAGTCCAGTTTTAGGGAAGATCATAGAAGATCGGCTGGTACACTGGATCAAAACTACAGCTAAAATGGATTTTCCTATTTGTCGAGAAGGCCTTTATTTTTCAATAAAAAAATTGGTAGAAGACAGTCAACTAAAAACCCCTTTTAAAGCAAATACTCCTGGGAGGAAATGGTTTCATCTATTTATGCGTAGATTTCCAGAACTCTCATTAAAGCAGTCTGAATACATAAATAGAGCCAGATCATTAATTACTGAAGAAAAAATCCGAAACTGGTTCAAAGAAACTTTGGATTTACTTGGAGATGATAAGCATGTTTTGGATGATCCGGCAAGAATCTGGAATATGGATGAGACGTCTTTCTATTTATGTCCAAAAGGCGGTTTAATTTTAGCGGAGAAAGGTCTTCCAGTTTACAATACTTCATCCTCCTCGGACAAAGAAAATATAACCACTTTAATAACAGCAAATGCTTTAGGGAAAATGGCACCACCCCTTACACTTTTTAAATATGATCGGCTTCCTGAGAAGATCTGCAAAAATATTCCAAGAGACTGGGGAGTTGGAAAATCACCCAAAGGATGGATGACATCAAAGTGTTTTTACGAATACTTTTCAAATGTGTTTATTCCTTTTGTTCACGAAAGTAATATTGCGTTGCCGATTATAGTTTTTTTGGACGGACATTCCTCGCATTTAAGTTTGCCTTCAAGTCGATTGTGCATTGAGAATAAAATTATAGTTGTGTGTTTACATCCAAATACGACACACATCCTTCAGCCGTTGGATGTCAGTTTCTTTTTTCCGTTAAAAAGTAAGTGGAAAACTGAAGTAAAAATGTACAGATTTCACAACGGCAGAGATGTCAAAAAACATGATATTCCACAACTCCTTCAAAAAATTATGGATGAAACTGATTTTACTAAATCTCTACAAAATGGGTTTAAAACATGTGGACTTTTTCCGTTTTCTGCTAATAACGTAGATTATTCTAAAATCACATTAAAGAAAGAACCCATAGTAGTCTCTAGCAAAACAAAAACTTGTCTGACACATTTAAAATATTTGGAGTCTAAAATTCATCCCGACGTTTTAAAACAATTCAAACAGTCCAAATACGATGCTTTTGATGAATCATTGTACAATATATTGGTACAGTTTAAAAACGAAGAAGATTTATTACATGACCCTATTGAGAGTGTCAGCAAATTGTCGGCTGAGGAAATTCCTAACCATTATATGGTAGACAATTCCATTGTAATTGAAGTGGAAGATAATAATGTACTAACATCAACTCCAACAGTCTCTAATATTGTAGAATTTGACTTTCCAGAGTATAATAATCCTTCCTTTAAAGAAAGCAGTTTCATAGACAATGCTACAGAAATGTTAATAGATAAAGAGTTAGCAAAAAATTCTGATGTGGTTATGGACAATGAATCGATGGATCTATTGGAAAATAAGGTACCTTAAGCTAGCATGGCCACATGAGCAAAACCCAATTTAACCTATGCCATAATTTTTCACCAATTTTTCACTAATTTATTACCACCCTAATAATTTTTCACCCCTTAACCCCACTTCAGGAGAGATGTCACGCTAGCTTAATATTCAAGCTAGCAAAATTCTCGATAAAACGGCATTGCATGAGCGGAATCCAATTTAACCTATGCAATAATTTTTCACCCATGTTAAACTAATTTATTACCACCCTAATAATTTTTCACCCCTTAACCCCGCTTCAGGAGAGATGTCACGCTAGCTTAACATTCAAGCTAGCAAAATTCTCGATAAAACGGCATTGCATAAGCGGAATCAAATTTAACCTATGCAATAATTTTTCACCCATGTTAAACTAATTTATTACCACCCTAATAATTTTTCACCCCTTAACCCCGCTTCAGGGGAGATGTCACGCTAGCTTAATATTCAAGCTAGCAAAATTCTCGATAAAACGGCATTGCATGAGCGGAATCCAATTTAACCTACACTATAATTTTTCACCCATGTTAAACTAATTTATTACCACCCTAATAATTTTTTACCCCTTAGCCCCGCTTCAGGAGAGATGTCACGCTAGCTTAATATTCAAGCTAGCAAAATTCTCGATAAAACGGCATTGCATGAGCGGAATCCAATTTAACCTATGCAATAATTTTTCACCCATGTTAAACTAATTTATTACCACCCTAATAATTTTTCACCCCTTCACCCCGCTTCAGGAGAGATGTCAAGCTAGCTTAATATTCAAGCTAGCAAAATTCTCGATAAAACGGCATTGCATGAGCGGAATCCAATTTAACCTATGCAATAATTTTTCACCCATATTAAACTAATTTATTACCACCCTAATCATTTTTCACCCCTTCACCCCGCTTCAGAAGAGATGTCAGGCTAGCTTAATATTCAAGCTAGCAAAATTCTCGATAAAACGGCATTGCATGAGCGGAATCGAATTTAACCTATGCAATAATTTTTCACCCATGTTAAACTAATTTATTACCACCCTAATAATTTTTCACCCCTTCACCCCGCTTCAGGAGAGATGTCACGCTAGCTTAATATTCAAGCTAGCAAAATTCTCGATAAAACGGCATTGCATGAGCGGAATCCAATTTAACCTATGCAATAATTTTTCACTCATGTTAAACTAATTTATTACCACCCTAATAATTTTTCACCCCTTAACCCCGCTTCAGGAGAGATGTCACGCTAGCTTAATATTCAAGCTAGCAAAATTCTCGATAAAACGGCATTGCATGAGCGGAATCCATTTTAACCTATGCAATAATTTTTCACCCATGTGAAACTAATTTATTACCACCCTAATAATTTTTCACCCCTTAACCCCGCTTCAGGAGAGATGTTACGCTAGCTTAATATTCAAGCTAGCAAAATTCTCGATAAAACGGCATTGCATGAGCAAAATCCAATTTAACCTATGCAATAATTTTTCACCCATGTTAAACTAATTTATTACCACCCTAATAATTTTTCACCCCTTAACCCCGCTTCAGAAGAGATGTCAGGCTAGCTTAATATTCAAGCTAGCAAAATTCTCGATAAAACGGCGTTGCATGAGCGGAATCCAATTTAACCTATGCAGTAGTTTTTCACCCATGTTAAACTAATTTATTACCACCCTAATATTTTTTCACCCCTTAACCCCGCTTCAGGAGAGATGTCACGCTAGCTTAATATTCAAGCTAGCTTTGCGGCTTCTAATAGTACTGATCATTACCTTTCCAACGCATGTCTAATTTTGAAAATCGGTTATACCATTCAAAAGTTACCGAGCTCAGAAATAAATATGACTCAATTTCTAATTAAAAAAGGGAAAATGTTTGTGGATATGTACAAGTGTAAATGTGTATAAGTGTATACAAGTGTATACACTTATATTGTATGTATCTATGTATGTATGTATGTATGTGTGTGGATAAGTTAAACCGATCTGAATTTTTTTTCTGTGTTTGAAGAGGGGCCGATTCAGAACCGGTGTAGTTTGTGATTTTTGACCAGCCATAAGCCAGTTATAGGACTTGGTAGGTACAAAACGGTATATTTTTTGGGGCTATATATCTTCAGTTCAAGAATATACAGGAGAACCGCAAATACACCCAATCAATAGTGTTGATTTCAGATTTCAAATGGTCTGTGAGCCGTCAGGATCAGACATACAGACGGCTCAGTATTATAGCCGAAAAACTGAAAAACTAAACTTTGAAAATTTTGGTTTTTCGACAATTACTAAAAATTTCAATCTACGAATTGCGTAAATAACTGAGCGTTTGTAGAAGGACTCTAGACGAATCTAACGATGTGTACCCCATATCCGGGAAAATTCGAATTTTTAAGTTACAGGCTTTATAAGTATGACCAAATCTATTATCTATGGGAAAAAACGGGTTTCAAGCTCAATAATTCCTGTAATCAGTTAGCATACTTGACCTTAGATGCATCAGATACTACTTGTCAATACGTTTCAAACTCATGTTTAGTGATCAAAATCGGTTAAACCGTTTAGAAGTTATTGAGCTACAGAAGTATAATCCAGTTAACGATTATTCTCGAAATGGTTTATGTAGTTGTAGTGATTACGACGCTAAATTTGATCTGGCAACGGGAAATCAGAGTTTATTTACCAGCCATCCCAATATTTTTTTTCAATCTATTTCGAATAGAAAAAAATTGAGTGTAAATTCGATGGACACTAAGTCATTTGGGAGATAATGCGACAAAGTAGACCATTTATAAAGCTTAACGTGTAATCGAGAAAAACATTGCATTCAACTTCATACATTTAATTTATAAATAACTTTAAAAAACTCCCAATTGAAGAATAATAAACCGATAAATGCCGTAAAAATGAGTGGCGCATACAATATTCCAGCTACAAAAGATCTGATATGAATATTACGTGGCGCGACAATGTATTTTCATTTCGATGCAAAACAAAATTCTAGTTTTATTTTAAAAGATTTTTCCATAATATTTGCTAAATTTGAAGTAAACGCGCCACAAAAGAGTTTCAAAATTCAAACTGTATCAAAGTTAGTCTTTTGTGACGCGTTTTACTTCAAATTGAGCAAATATTATGGAAAAATCTTTTAAAATAAAACTAGAATTTTGATTTGCATCAAAATGAAAATACATTGTCGCGCCACGTAATATTCATATCAGATCTTTTGTAGCTGGAATATTTTATGCGCCACTCATTTTTACGGCGTTTAGCGGTTTTTTATTCTTGTAATTATTATTGTTATAGGACTCAATTTTCATCTCTCAATATTTTTTAAAAGATCAGTCTAAAAAACTGATTTTTAGATTTTATCATTAATAATGAATAAAACACGAATAGGTATAATATATCTACGGACAATGAACTGATATATAAGTATAAAAGTAAAATAATTTTTAAATTAACAAGTATGTAATTTTGAATATAGCTAACACAGCCCTTTGGAACATTTATTACTTAATTTTTATAATAGGGTACCGATAATAATGCATTTTATGATACTATTCTTTCCGCATTTCAAAGTCATAAAACCACCACCCAGATGTTTACCTATTGTATCTACTACTATTGTTGTAGTAAGTGGGTCTGTATTAAAATTTATTTACTTCTATGAATAATTTTTAACCACGTTAATATAGGAAAGTTAAGATTTAAGGACAAAAAAAATCATTTTTTACAATTTTACTGTATATACTTTATATTATTCTGAAGCTGTTTCTTTGTGGAATCTTTTTGAAAAAAATTTACTATTTTATTTAGAAATATATACTATACCTAGTTTAAGCCAGATTAAATTAAATTTTTAGGAGAATTTTTTTACTAAGCAACACAAACAAACTATTTTTAATTTATTAATATTTTGTATTTCAATGACGACTTCCGAAGTGGAAGTCGAAACATCAATAAATTTCATTTTTAACTTGAATTGTGGCTTATTTACAAATAAAACATGTAGTACATTTCACTATACCTACTATATTTATAAGTAAAATAAGAAAGGGCTCTGGTAAGTTTTTACTTAATGTTAACCAACCTCATAATTTTACAACCAAAACCACACTGAATGGGAAACATTCCACAAGCTACACATTCGCGTTAGCTGAATGCAAAATATTTTCGCATTCTAATGTATAAATGCTTAATTATTAATTTGTACTGCTAAGTAGTTCATATTTTGACTTAAGTAGGCTAAGTTATAGAGTACAGGGGAAAAACAATAAATGTCACATTGTATACATATCGAGATAAACACCAATAAACGTTTCATTCTTATGATATTCTAAAAACCACTTAGGATATTCTTAGCAAAATTCTGGCGACTCTTGTTCTAAAATCTTAATATAATATTAATCTAATATTATTATATACAGGATGAGTCATGAGGAACTGTACATACTCCTACCTCGTATAGAGGCCCCTATGGGGTATAACAAATGACCATTAAAAAGTGTCTGATCTCATTGTTTAATAATATACAGGGCGAGTTTTGCATTTTGACAGAAATTTGTATTCGTCATAATTTTTGAACGGTCAGATCGATGTGTCTCTTATTTTGGTCAATCATTACACTATTACCACCTAATCAACTGATTTATTCAAACTAGAAAAAAATCAGGTCCGGCTTTAAAAAATTAGTTCGTTTGGGTCTTAGAAAAAATTTCACCCTGTATACTCTTTTTGAAAACTCTAATATGAGTTTTACAAATTAGACAAATAGGCAATTAAAATGGCATATTTTTTCCCCACACGATTACATAAATTTTTATAAAAAAATCAAATTTGACTATGAATTAAAAGTTTGGTAAAGTAAAGTGAACCATAGATTTAAAAAAATTAACTTTTATTACAAAAAATAATTTTTTTAAACAAATATTTAATTTATGTTACCACCCAATCAACTGATTATTCAAACTAGAAAAAAATCGGGTCTGGATTTAAAAAATTAGTTCGTTTGGGTCTTAGAAAAAAATTTACAAATTAGACAAATAGGCAATTAAAATGGCATATTTATTTTTTCCCCACACGATTACTTAATTTTTTATTAAAAAATCAAATTCGTCAAAATCGCAATTTTACCATAAAAATAAAAAAAATTAAACAACGTTTTTCTTAAAATTAAAAGTGTTACCTTTTTTTTTCTATAACACGTCTAGATTTAAAACTCCCCATAACACTTCTCTTTGGACTCTATAGTTTAACATAGACGTGATTAAATAGATAAATTTTAATTTTTTTCATTTTTCATTTATTAAATTAAAATTCATAACTTTTACGAGAAGAAGACTAAAAGTCTACAACAATTTTCATAATCTTCACAATCGTAAGAGATATGTGCTGTAAAAATTTTAGAAAAAAAAATATTAAAATGGAACAAAGTTGTAGCGAGTTAACTGTGATATATTTTTTTCATTTTTGGGTTAAAATTCCGATTATGACAAATTTGATTTTTTAATAAAAAATTAAGTAACCGTGTGGGGAAAAAATAAATATGCCATTTTAATTGCCTATTTGTCTAATTTGTAAAATTCACATTAGAGTTTTTAAAAAGCATATACAGGGTGAAATTTTTTCTAAGACCAAAACGAACTAATTTTTTAAATCCGGGCCTGATTTTTTTCCAGTTTGAATAAATCAGTTGATTAGGTGGTAATAGTGTAACGATTGACCAAAATAAGAGACACATCGATCTGACCGTTCAAAAATTATGACGAATACAAATT
Organism: Diabrotica virgifera virgifera; assembly: GCF_917563875.1. Taxonomy (NCBI): domain Eukaryota; kingdom Metazoa; phylum Arthropoda; class Insecta; order Coleoptera; family Chrysomelidae; genus Diabrotica; species Diabrotica virgifera. The sequence goes on along the minus strand of NC_065444.1, from coordinate 2,777,093 downwards.
TCTGTCAAAATGCGAAACTCGCCCTGTATATTATTAAACAATGGGAGCAGACACTTTTTATTAAGTCATTTGTTATTCCCCATAGGGGCCTCTATACGAGGTAGGAGCATGTACAGTTCCTCATGACTAGGGAGCGGATTTATATTCGATCAATTTTGATGAAATATGCGCATATATATGCGGTAAAAAATTACGAAATATGTGCAAGATATGCACAAAAATTAAAAAAATTCGCATTTCAAGAAACCACAAATTTTCTGTTCTATTCTATTCTAGGGGGTTCTTTTATAGAGGGGGTGGCAATCTGATTTATTATCTTTCAAATAAAATAATTTTTTTATATATGCAATTTATTCACAAAAACTGCTACCAATAGTTACCTATTTAAAATAAAACAACAATATCACTATAAATTATCTTCGATTATAATTCACTAAAATTTGTTTTTCCAAATTCTTTACGAGGAAACATATTCTTTGATCAGATAAAATATTTTTATAACTTGAAAAACTCCTTTCAACATCAATAGAAGTAATTGAGGCGTATTTAAAATAACTTGTTAATTTCCGTTAGAAATTCGTAAAACTATGGTTAAAGGTGTAAATTCTTTTGACAATAGAGGATTTAAAAGAATTATCAGAATTATAGGTACCTACTAAATATAATAAAAGTAAATAAAATTCGGATTTCCAGGTAAACCATCCTCCATCATTACAACCTACAATCATTTTCTAACGGCGCGCGGCGTACGATAAGCACTAGTAAATAAGTACTTCGTGTAAAGATCGGGTATTTTCTAAGAAAAAATGAAAGGCAGTGAATGAGCCGTCTCTCTTCAGGTAGTCCTCGAATTAATATATATGAAGGGCTTAATGTGAAACAATGAAAAGCCTCAAAAAGGTAAAAATGAGATATTTGACTTTGAATGTTAAAAATAATATTAAAAAATCCAGTAACAACTTTTATTGTTTTAGTTTAGATATTTCGATGCATCATGCCCTATGAGATCATAGTTGACAACAATATTAATAAAATTACTTGAAACTCGAGAAAAAACAGCATTTATTTAAAAAAAATGTGGCATGTTAAATTATTCCATTAATAATAAATACCCAAATTTTAGATATATGTAGATTCATAATTTTCTATTATTGACTGAGTTCGTGGTGGTTTCAACCAGTGGTGTCATGGTGTGGGAACGCGTGGGAACGCCGTTCCCACACTGGTTAAGAAAAGAAAAAAAAATAATAGAGAATTTAGGTTTTGTAAACAAAAATTAGCAATGCGTTCCGGCACTGCGTTCCCGCACTGCTAATTTTGCCATGACACCACTGGTTTCAACCCTATACGTGTTAAACAGTGTTTATTTCTTTGTCTCCATCAACTTGTTGGAATTTTTGACGGGTGTGTTTGGTTTTGTCCTTTTTATTGACGGACCTTGTTCATTATCCTACAACTAAATGCAATAATATAACAAGCCACGTCACAAGCCACTACATTAATCTTGAATGGTAATAATGTGACAAGCCACATTTAGGAAAAAATTACGTATCACTGTATTTTCATTACTTGAGTCACTTCTAGATTGTACATAGTCAGGGTTACGGTCACTGTCATCGAATGTCAAGTCAACTTTACTATTTTTCTTGCTAGAATCATCAGAACTCAATAATTATCCGAATTGCTTCCGCCCATGTTCGCCATTTTTATGGGGCTTGTCATTATGTCGAGTAGATACTAGAGACAAACTAGACCTATGCAATAGTGTGACCATAGATTTATCGGGCCATCTATTAACGAAGGGCTGAGATAATTTGTTAGTGGCTTGTTATACTATTACTTTAACCAAGAATAACACTAACTTGTTTTGAAATCATGTGTGGCTTGTCATTGTTTCACATTAAGCCCTTCATATAACATACGACAGCCTGTGCGGGGAAATATTTTGTGTTGAATTAAAAAATTTTTTTTGGACTTAAATGTTTTTAAATAGGCACAAAATATGCATGTTTCTTTAAAAATATGCATGTTTCTTTAAAAATATGCAAAATTTAGTAAAGTTCTCAAATATGCGAAATATGCATGCAGTATGCATTTAGCATAAAATCCGCTCCCTACTCATGACTCACCCTGTATAGGGTGGAAGGCACTTATGGAACAAAATTATTTCTGTCCTTGTTTTAAACAATTTTAAAAAACGCCAAGACCCGTCCATTTTTAAATATAAATATACGCTTTTAAAACTTAAATTTGATTGTACAGGGTGATTCACGCAAGTCTAGCATAGTCCATAAGCTTTATTTTTAATGAAACACCCTATATATTTTTATACTTTTAAAAGTTGCTTAACAACCTAATTTCATCGAACTACATCATGTATGGTATATTATGAATAAGACAGGGTGAAATTTTGAAATTATAATGTGTGGAACCCACTTATGGAAAAAAATTGTTTGTGTCCTTATTTTAAAAAATTATACCAAATTGTTCTATATGGTCCACATATTGTTCATATTGAGCGTCCGGTTTGGGGGGCGGGGAGAGATGGTGGAGATGGGGGAGAAGTCGGTAAATTAGTAGTTTTTTACGTTTTTCGTCAATATTTCTAAATCTATGATTTAGGATAAACAATGTTCTATACAAAAATGTTCTACATAAAATTTAACAAAATTCCATAAAAAAAGGTCCTATACATAATTGTTATAAAATCAACGGTTCCGGAGTTAAATACGGAGGGTGAAAAGTGGAGGTGATGATTTTGGGTGGTGAGGCTGACGTTTTTCAAGGGCTTAGCACTAAAATACCATCGGCCACTAAAATAGCAAATTTTATTTACAAAACACAATGTTGTTAAAGACAATTTCTTTCATCAGTAATAATACCTATTATAAACAATTCCGTTCACGAGGTGCCATTTTTTGGAATTCTGCTGGCTTGAATATTAATCTAGCGGAACATCTCCCCTGGAGTAAGGTTAAGAGGTAAAAAATTATTAGGGTGGTAATAAATTAGTTTAACATGGGTGAAAAACTACTGCATAGGTTAAATTGGATTCCGCTCATGCAATGTCGTTTTATCGAGAATTTTGCTAGCTTGAATATTAAGCTAGCCTGACATCTCTTCTGAAGCGGGGTTAAGGGGTGAAAAATTATTTGGGTGGAAATAAATTAGTTTAACATGGGTGAAAAATTATTGCATAGGTTAAATTGGATTTTGCTCATGCAATGCCGTTTTATCGAGAATTTTGCTAGCTTGAATATTAAGCTAGCGTGACATCTCTCCTGAAGCGGGGTTAAGGGGTGAACAATTATTAGGGTGGTAATAAATTAGTTTAACATGGGTGAAAAATTATTGCATAGGTTAAATTGGATTCCGCTCATGCAATGCTGTTTTATCGAGAATTTTACTAGCTTGAATGTTAAGCTAGCGTGACATCTCTCCTGAAGCGGGGCTAAGGGGTGAAACATTATTAGGGTGGTAATAAATTAGTTTAACATGGGTGAAAAATTATTGCATAGGTTAAATTGGATTCCGCTCATGCAATGCCGTTTTATCGAGAATTTTGCTAGCTTGAATATTAAGCTAGCGTGACATCTCTCCTGAAGCGGGGTGAAGGGGTGCAAAATTATTAGGGTGATTAGTTTAACATGGGTGAAAAATTATTGCATAGATTAAATTGGATTCCGCTCATGCAATGCCGTTTTATCGAGAATTTTGCTAGCTTGAATATTAAGCTAGCGTGACATCTCTCCTGAAGCGGGGCTAAGGGGTGAAAAATTATTAGGGTGGTAATAAATTAGTTTAACATGGGTGAAAAATTATAGTATAGGTTAAATTCGATTCCGCTCATGCAATGCCGTTTTATCGAGAATTTTGCTAGCTTGAATATTAAGCTAGCGTGACATCTCTCCTGAAGCGGGGTTAAGGGGTAAAAAATTATTAGAGTGGTAATAAATTAGTTTAACATGGGTGAAAAATTATTGCATAGGTTAAATTGGATTCTGCTCATGCAATGCCGTTTTATCGAGAATTTTGCTAGCTTGAATATTAAGCTAGCGTGACATCTCTCCTGAAGCGGGGTTAAGGAGTGAAAAATTATTAGGGTGGTAATAAATTAGCCTAACATGAGTGAAAAATTATTGCATAGGTTAAATTGGATTCCGCTTATGCAATGCCGTTTTATCGAGAATTTTGCTAGCTTGAATATTAAGCTAGCGTGACATCTCTCCTGAAGCGGGGTGAAGGGGTGAAAAATTATTAGGGTGGTAATAAATTAGTTTAACATGGGTGAAAAATTATTGCATAGGTTAAATTGGATTCCGCTCATGCAATGCCGTTTTATCGAGAATTTTGCTAGCTTGAATATTAAGCTAGCGTGACATCTCTCCTGAAGCGGGGCTAAGGGGTGAAAAATTATTAGGGTGGTAATAAATTAGTTTAACATGGGTGAAAAATTATTGCATAGGTTAAATTGGATTCCGCTCATGCAATGCCGTTTTATCGAGAATTTTGCTAGCTTGAATATTAAGCTAGCGTGACGTCTCTCCTGAAGTGGGGTTAAGGGGTGAAAAATTATTAGGGCGGTAATAAAGTAGTGAAAAATTGGTGAAAAATTATGGCATAGGTTAAATTGGGTTTTGCTCATGTGGCCATGCTAGCTTAAGGTACCTTGGAAAATAGCAGTGTTATTAATAAATTGACGGACTCGCCTATACCTTCAAATGTTGACTTAATGACTTCATCTGTTGGTACTACCATTGTCTATACTCCGAAAAGAAGGCCTGTAGACCTATTAAGTAACATTCTAATTTATCCCAGTGACGAAAACATTTCCAAGAAAACCAGAAAGCGTGAAATCTTACCTTCTGTGCTAACATGTAATACATGGTTGGAACTTGCGGTGGCTAAAGAAAAAGAAAAAGAACTTGAAATGGAAAAAAAAGAAAAAAAGAAGCAAGACAAAGAGGCGAAAAGAGCCTGTAAAGAAGAGAATCTAAAAGAAACTTCTAGGAAAAATGGAATTAAGATAAAATCTAAGGAGACTAAAAAAAACCGAACTAATAAACAAAACAGTTTCCGTGAGTAATGTAAAGGCCCCTGAAGATGTAAAACAAGTAATTGGAAACGGGTTAGAAAAGACCAATCTCACACAAGAATCAGGGGAGGAACCTGTCTGTGAGGAGGCCAAAAATATACAGAATGTAGTTGAAGAGAACCCTCTTGACATATGTACTGCGGACAAAGTATCTACATACGTAATTGTACAGTACGAAAGTAAGTTTTTCCCAGGAATAATTACTGATGAAAAAAATGGCAAGGTTTTAATCAGCACAATGGAAAACTATGGGAATGATTGGAAGTGGCCACAAAAAAAGGATGAAATTTGGTATGAAAAGGATGAGGTAATGGAAGAAATTCAACCACCTTTAAAAAAAATTCAAGGGGTTACTTTTTTGTTGAAGAGATCAATAAATATTATAAATTTTAGTAATTCGTGTTGATTAAAACTGTTGTAATAACAATTTTTTTTATTAAAACTACTATCCTTTTCATGTAATTTTATTATCATTTCTAGTAATTAAATATAATTTTTCTACCTTTAGTAAAAAAATGTGTTAGGTAACTAAAAATACTAGAAACTATCATCCTTATCTATGTAGAATTAAACAAATGGCCACAAATGGTTTCTGAATAAACCACATTAGGAGCAAAGTGGTCACAAATGGTACAAAGTTAGTTTTTATATGCTTTCTGAATTAAAAATACCTAACAAAATGTCCTTATAATTTAACTTCAAACGTAAGTGGCTATTAAATCAAACAAAGTTAACGTCATACGTTTGCTCAATTACAAGTCCGCAGCTCTAATTTTTGATTTTTAATGATTTATTAAGGCCAAGAAACTCCTTAAGATGGCCAAAAATGGTGCTGCTACCCGATGTATATCATGAAAATCGGCTGCAGGAAACATATAGGTTATTATTATAGATGTCCATACTACTCAAAGAATTTTGTTTCGGCCTGGACGGGGATGTGTCACGAGAAAAATCTTATTTCACTGGACTCTAACCACCCCTTGCAATCGGCAAGGTCACATACTCACCAGGATCCCGAAAGTTCCATTCCCTCCGGCCAATCTTCTACAATTGGCCAGAAACGAACTACCTGATGAGTACTACGAAATTTTAGAACAACTCCCCTAATGTATCGCAGATAACCAAGCTGCATCCCCACACGCTGATCCAAGAGCCGTTCCTCTATGGTGACAGATTTGGACCCTCCTTGGATGACTGGACGCTTTACTGGGCTACGGCAACTTCTCTCCTTCACCTCTATAGCTTCTGCGCTAAAACCACCTTCTGAACCTCTGATGCACTGGCAATTTTGCTCCTCCACTCTTCACCTAACATTCACAACAAGCTCACTCTTATCGTCCCTATACTCCTGAAAAGGAGGTTCCTTCACCCTGAAGAGGCATAAGCCTAAACGGGGTATTATATAAATAACAAGTTCCATTCCATTTCTCTGGGCTAGTAAGTTTGTTTGAAATCTATAAAGAGGAGATTTAGCTTTAACTGTTGCTCATACGTACTGCTCTGAATCATTTTCAAAACAAATATCTATATAAGGGCAAATCTATGGTAGATCTGTCCTTTTTCATTTTATAGTGACTAAATTAACTAAAACAACAATGGGTTGATGTGTCTTTAATACTGTAATCCTTTCATAGTTTCATAGGCCTGATGATGGAGTACAAATTGTAAACTAAAAATTACGATTGTTTCTGATTTTATCGACGGTCGTTACTGTATTTTCACGATCCATTGCATTTTAGAATCTAAACGTTAATCCATTTGTCAATCAACCTATTATAAAGAGAAACGTTCCTTTTTATGCCGGTATCAAAAGTTGTTCACTGATAATAGCTTTTTGGCGTCGTTATGTGAAAGAAAAGGTTTGACAAAGGCAGGTCTGGGGCCAAACTGGGCTGAAAGTTAAAGAAATTCCCTATACAATCGCGTTATGGTCGGTGTGGTTTTCGAAATCTTTTCGAATGTGTTTTCTTTAACACATTCGGCCTTTAGTGTTAAATATGTAAAGAAATCTTTTCAATTTGACTTATAATAGTTATAAATTATGCTCCTTTAGAGGCATCGGTTTTGTCAACACGTGTGCTTTGGCCATGGAACTATTCTTCAATTAAAAACGTCACTTTTCTATTGAATGAGGCTCGAGTTGTATTCAAAGGCAGTTAAGATAGAGCAAATATCCTTCTGAGGTGAGAATTCTTCGTCAAATACGATGGCTTTTTGTAACGGAAATTTAGAATAATGGTGGATATTTTGGAGCAGTTTTGAATTACTTTTGAGATGATAAATACATTTTATTGATTTGGCAAAAACCTAAAGAAAAGAACATCTGGAAATATTTCGCTATAGATATTTTACATAAATCAAGAAAGTTTAAAAAAGCTAAAATTGCTTTATTTGTAAGAGTTTAAAAAGAGAAAGAATTTATGAATATGAATTTAAAAATATACACATGCTATATAAACAGAGCAGATAACCTGAAAAAGATGTAACGGCTAATTGATATATTGATGAAATAAAGAAAATGAAATTAGAAACAAACATCAGCAAATGCAAGACTATGAAAATAGGTCAGCAGGAGATTGGAGACGAAACACTAGTGGTGTGTAAAGGACAAGAATTGGAGATGGTGACGGCCTACGAGTACCGTAAGATGGGGCTACTTTAATCTCTGGGGGCTACTTTAATCATAACTTCCCGCCTAAAATATATTTCATTTCAATCGAAACTGATCGAATATTTCGATGTAATTTTTATACGTGGCAACAGTGGAATGTTATTGTTAACCGTGTGAGTCGTGTTTCACGTGTTCTCTGGCAAATATACATACATGTAAGTATTATTATAAGAAACAATAATTTGTGCATATTTTAGCACCAAAATTACTTCTATGGTAAGCTATAGGCATGTTATTTAGGTAACAAAATCATTTCGTTATGATAATATAGGTACTTTCATGATGTAGGTTTAACCTCAAATTTTAACGTACTGTATTTTACCATATTTTTATTTTTAATATTGTGTCGCGGGGTAACTTTGATCGGAGAGGTGGGGCTTCTTTAATCAGTGATCAAAGTAACCCCAGCGTATAAAATAGTCTACTAGTGTACATTTTCTTTTTCAGAAATATGGTGTGTACGTACACAAAACGTCTTGGCAGTAGGCCTTACAAAAATTACGATGAAGAAACGGTAGAACGAGCACTTAATGATATCGTTACTGGAAGTCTTGCCTTAAGAGAAGCTTCAGCAACTTATAAAATTCCGTTTGGAACACTTCGTAACAAATTCAAAGGGGCACATATTAAAAATCCAGGAGCTCAGCCGGTTTTCGGTCATGTTGAAGAAAAAGCTATTTTAGCAGCAGCGGCTAAGTGTGCAGATTGGGGTTTTCCACAAACTTTACTCGATATAAGAATGATGTTATTTGTAACGTCAAGGAAGGGTGGTCAATAAAGTTTGTCAATAACATGCCGGGAAAAGATTGGGCCCTTAGTCTATTAATACGACACAAAAATTAATTTGGCCAACGTTTATCCACAAACATTAAACAAGTACGAAGTAAAATTTCCAGAGAAACGATTGAGGCTTATTTTGCAAACTTATCAGATACTTTAAAAGATGTACCATCTGAAAACATATTTAATTATGATGAGTCCAATGTATCTGACGACCCAGGAAAAAAATGGGGAGTATACAAACGAGGGGTAAAATACCCCGAAAAAATATGTAATCATTTCAAGACGGCAACTAGTATAATGATTTGTGGTTCTGCTAATGGAATACTGTTACCTCCTTACATTATCTATAAAGTTACCCATCTTTATGACACGTGGAAAGAAAGTGGTCCTGTTGGAGCACCTTGTTGCGATCAACCATATTGTTCGAGAGGCAGTAGATACAATAGAACACTTAGCGGTTGGATAGATACAGTCACTTTTCGCGACTGGTTTATGACCTCCTTTCTACCGCATGTCAAAAGATTACAATGCAGAAAAGTACTCTTAGGAGATAACCTTTCTTCACACCTAGATGGGGATGTAATAAAAAGATGCAATGAGAACAACATCAGTTTCGTTTGCTTAGTGCCAAATTCGACTCATCTGTGCCAACCCCTAGATGTCGGATTTTTTAGACCCATGAAGAGCGCATGGCGTGCTACACTAACAACTTGGAAACTACAAAATTTACGTCTAACTACTGTGCCTAAAGATCGTTTTCCTATCCTTTTAAGACAGTGTTTAGATCAGATGGATAAATCAAAGTTTCAACCATCCAAACACAGGTCAAGTGAGCCACGTCCAGGCGATAAAGAAGAATCTACCGTACAGCGAAATTATTAGCAAACATAACAACACTTTTTCTAATATTTTGTTTTTTAACTTTAGGGCTTACAATACAAATATCAGGTAAATTGTATGTGTGATCAAAGTAACCCCACTTGAAGTGTAACTTTGATCAGGCATTTACCTTTTTTTTTCTATTAAAATATTTTATTTTTTGAGAATATTTTTATATAGTGTAATAGCTAAGTAAAAACCGATTTAAATATATTTTTTTCAAAAACTAAATCATAACTTTATGATTGCTAGGTGCGATGAAAGATTAATTTTGATCAAAGTAACCCCATCTTACGGTACCTAGGCACAATAATATCGAACGACGAAAAGCTAGACTTAGAAATTACAAATAGGACACAGAAAGCAACGATAATATATATTATATGTATATTATGCAATAAATAATACGATACTGGGGAAAAAGGAAAATCAACGAGGAAACAAAAATACATTTATATAATGCAATCACGGTACCAACTCTTCTATATGCAAGCGATGCATGGGTTACAAATAAAAGACACGAAAGTGTCATAAATGCAGCAGAAATTAAAATAGCTGGGAAGACGAAGCTGGACAGGAAAAGGAACGAAAACATCAGAAACGTGCTAAGACAGAAACCATAAAACTAAATTAGTTTGGACATATGACTAGCATGAACGAGAAAAGACTAGTAAAGAAAGTGACAGATGCCAAAAGAAAGGTGAAAAGAAGAGAGGACAGACCCAGAAAGGGGTGGATGGAACAAATTCAGGAAATCGAGACCAAGAGAGGGAAAACAGTGTAACAGATGAAGGAAATGACAGGAGACCGGAAGGCGTGGAAGATATGGGTAAAAGGTGTATAGGTGACAGCAAAATCCGACGCTCTTATTGGGTATAAGGGCAACGAGAAGAAGAAGAAGAATTTATAATATGAAATTTGAAATGAGGCTTTTATAAATTTTTCATTTAGTTTTCAGTGAACAAAATAAGCACTTTAATAATAAATGGTGCAAAAAAATTAATGAAGGGAAATCTGTCCATATCGATTTCACGGTGCTATTATAGCATGCGGTCTATGCGGTTGAGTTTGTAGTAAAGTAAATTGTAAAATTTTACAACTGTAATAATTTATGCATAATAATGGATGTGTCCTATTTCAAATATCTTGTTAAAACATCTGCTTTCGATATATTCCCAATCGATTTTATCATTCTAAAATTTTGTTGCCTACAAGAATACTTGACGGTTGTAATCTATCTCAATATCATAAATTACAGACTATCTGTGGTACTATTTTAAACTCACGCCCCAAACCAAACATCTCCTACATCTGAAGAAGACTTATCAAATATCTTTCGTGGAATCACGAAATTCTGCATGTATATGTCATCAGGTCATTTTTTACACCCACAAAGACAAACACAAACACGTGGTATTGACTTTTGGCTAAAATAATTTTCACCACCAGTGAGAGGATGACATATTCAGCATAACAAATGGTGGACCTGAACAAACAAGACCCAAAAAATGACTTCTCGAAATGTTAACAATGTGTCAAAATAGGATCTTTCAGTTCTTGAGTTTTTCTGGCAATCGTATAGAGCAGAAAAGGGATTTTTCTTATAAAATGATTCTGTATTAAGTTATTCCGTATCAGACTTGACAAAAAACTTTTTAATTATTATATAATGTAGTTGGAATTAATTATTTCTTTATAAATTTAAGTTTTTAAGTTTAATCATTTAAGTTTCTTTTCTTTTTTAATACACAATTTAATTTTTATAAGTAGTTAAAATATTATCTAACAATAAAACACTGAAAACTTTTGTTTTGCACACTTCCGCAAAATTTATTATAAGCTAAAGTCACTACAGCTGTTTCGGCAGAGTGCCTTTTTCTCTGGTTATACAGGGTGTAACAAAAATACAGGTCATAAATTAAACCACATATTCTGGGACCAAAAATAGTTCGAGCGAACCTAACTTATCTTAGTACAAATATGCACATAAAAAAAGTTACAGCCCTTTGAAGTTACAAAATGAAAATCGATTTTTTCGAATATATCAAAAACTCTTAGAGATTTTTTATTGAAAATAGACATGTGGCATTTTTATGGCAGGAGTATCTTAAAAAAAATTATATTAAAATTTGTTCACCCCATAAAAATTTTAAGGGGGTTTTGTTCCCTTAAACCCCCCCAAACTTTTGTGTACGTTCCAATTAAATTATTATTGTGATACCATTAGTTAAATTCAATATTTTTAAAACTTTTTTGGCTCTTGGTATTTTTTCAATAGGGCAGTTTTTATCGAGTTGCAGCCACTTTTTTAATATGTTTACATAAAGATTTTATGGGGGTGTTGTTCCTTTAAACCCCCCAAATGGTTGTGTCCGTTCCAATTAAACTATTACTGCGATACCATTAGTTAAACACAGTGTTTTTCAAACTTTTTGCTTCTCTGTATTTTTTCGACAAGCCACCTTTTATCGAGATGTGGATTCTTTTTTAATATGGTTCAAAATATACCTAAAAATGTAAATCATAAATAAATTTTCCTATTATTACCCATAATTGTACTTAACCATATACAAATATGTGGTGAATTTGACAAATACATATTCAAAATATCTCGATAAAAACTGACTTTTCGAAAAAGTACTAAGAGGCAAAAAAGTTTTTAAAATAGTGTGTTTAACTAATGGTACTACAATAATAATTAAATTGGAACGTACACAAAAGTTTGGGGGGGATTAAAGGAACAAAACCCCTATAAAGTTTTTATGGGGTGTCTAAATTTCACTATAATTTTTTCTTAAGATACTAATGCCATAAAAATGCCACATGTCCATTTTCAATAAAAAAATCGCTAATAGTTTTCGATATATTCGAAAAAATCGATTTTCATTTTGTAACTTCAAAGGGCTGTAACTTTTTTTATGTGCAAATTTGTACTAAGGTAAGTTAGGTTCAATCGAACTATTTTTGGTCCCAGAATATGTGATTAAATTTATGACCTGTATTTTCGTTACACCCTGTATATTTTACTATGTGTCTGCTCTTTAATAAAAATTTATTAATTTTGAGCTATTAATTAAAAATTTATTAATTTCCATAAATTCTAATGAATATAGCTTAAGGCCTTTATTTTTGAATGTGAAGAAACTGATATTTGAAACTATTCGTTAAAAGAATTATGATGTAGAAGGTGAAGTACGTAGAAGAACCTGTTTTTATATTATTGAAAGCCCTTTTATGTTTTACTATACGTTTATCAAAGGTTCTGCCAGTTTGACCGATATAAGTTTTCGGACAGCCATTAAGTCACTACATGTCAGTTAGTTTACACCACTCTGTAATTGCTTTTTCTTTTGGATCTTATTGTTCTTAATGTACACTCCTGGCCAAAAAAATCGGGAAACCTTAAAAACGGGTCATTTTTAATGTCGCGAGTCGCCTAAACCTGTTGTCCGATTTTAGTAATTTTTTTAATATGTTATAGCCTTATTCTCTAAGAATATCGATGTAGTAGTTTAGTTCACAAAATTGCCTGACACTCTCACGAATCGAATGCAAATGTTGCATGACGATTCATCTTACTGCACAAAATTCCTATGTAGGTTTAATGTTTCGTTGCCTCGTCCATAACAACATTTTAAAGTACTACCTACCTGAACAAATATTTTGTCTCCCCAGTTCAATCATTAGTAAGTTTACATCAGAAAGAATTTGTTTTATAATTTTTGTGGTATTTTCCCAGAAGATATCCAAAAAAACTTAAAACAAACCAATTTGTTTGAGTGATGCTATCTTGCTTTGAAGAAAATGCCGACCATTTAAATCACTCCCCTTTTTTATATATAAAAAAACAAGTTGTTTTTAATCAAATCCAAGAGAATATTCTAATAGCTTCCCTCGAGAAAATATTTCTAGTCTCCAGTCCATCGACCCTTAGCTTAGCGGCCATTTGATATTTTTTCTATGACTAGATACTAGATAGAGGTTTTTAATCAAGCAGCCATTTTTAAAAGCCCAGAACACCTGCTAGAGAGAGATTTACTGGCATTTATGTAGGGTAGACTGGGTACGGTTGTAACAATTTTTCTTTAGTGCTTCATAGCACAGCTATTATAGCTGTAAGCAACGATCAAAGTCTTTGATGTGAAGTAATATTCATTTGTCTTTAAATTAATGTCAAAACCTATAGCTCAAGTAAAATAGTACGGAGGGAATATGTCACTTAAATAAGTGTGTGCGATTGTTACAACCGACCCCATACCAGGGACGGTTGTAACACGAATAGGGGACAGTTGTAACAATCAAAAATAATACATAAATCACACATATAAAATCAGTTTTATTATTTTTAATCATATTTATTAATCAAAAATACCAAACAAGATCAAAATCAAATTTATTAATAAAAAATATCAAACAAAATCTGAGTTTAAACAAATTATAATTTCCTATATTTAATCAGACTCGTCACAGTTGTGGCATATATAATATCTACTTCCATCAGTATACAGGGCACGTGAGACCATTGTTTGCAGCTACCTTGGCACTGAATCCAACTGTCTCCAGATCGACTCACTGAATAGGTCTCTAAGCAAATAAGACAATAATATTCTTCTTCTGATGGTGTATTAATCTTCATTTTCTTCGCTTTTCCTTTCCCTTTGTTTTTGATTACCTTTCCAGTAGATGATTCGAGTACTTTTTTCTTTGTTCGTCTATTTTTCAACCGTTTTTGTCGCTCTTCATACTCCTTTCTAGCAGCTTCCTTTTCTGGAGTATCTGTGTAGATAGCAGACTTTTTGGCTGTTCGACCCCTGTTTCCTAGTTTTCTAGGTGGAGCTTTAGGGTAAGGCCGTAAAGTCTCAGGCGAGAAGACAGACCGCTTGCTTGTAGACGGTTCTGATGGCTGACACAAAACAGCATCACGAGGAGAGATGTCTGATTCCAGATTCACTGTACCAGCTTGCCATTCTTGGCTAGGTTCTAGAGATGTTTGTCTAGGCGGTGTTATTGTTGCTTCGAGCTCGGATATTTCAATTGGTGTGAGCATTTGATGGTCAATAGATGTTTCCTTTTTAGGATCACTGTTAGTAAATTCTTTAGTTGAAGCTCTAGTTTCGGGCTCAGTGGGGCTACTGCGCTGGATGAAGGTGAATCCTCCTTCAGTAACGAAGGTGATAGTGATTCGTCATCAGGTGCAAGTCTAATGCTATGTTGATTAGAAATGCCCACCTCTTCAGTAGCATTTGGATTAGGCCTGTCTGTCGCGAACGATGGCGCAAAATCAATTACTTGAAACAAATCGCGGTTGAATGGGAAGATCCCTGTCTTTCGAAATCCGGCCTGGATATTCACCTGAGTGAAAACAAGTGGCATTGCGATAGTTACAATACCCGGTATGTCGTAAATAGTCATGACTTTTCCTGGGTGATTTCGCATCCAGGCATCACAGGCAGTATTAATGGCTTTTTTGAAAGGCTCATAAACGGATCTATCTAAGGGCTGTAGCTTGTGAGAGCAGTGGGGCGGAAATGACAGTAATACTATCCCATTATCTTTGCAAAAATTTAAGGAGTTGATATGTATATGGGGCGAATGATTGTCTAGCACTAATAATATCTTATGCGACAAAGAGGCATTCGTATGTTTTTGAAAATGTTTAAGAATTATAATGAATGACTTTTCTTGCATCCACCCTGATGGATTACCGGCACCGATTGATCCCACTGGTCCGTCTCTAATGAAATGCTCTTTATATCTAATTCGAGGAAACACGAACATAGGTGGAATGGCGTTGCCTAATGCGTTAGCTGCAAATGCTAGTTTGACCAAAGAGCCTCGTTCAGCAGAAGTAATTGCGCCCACCTGCCTTGTGCCACGTCTTGCAACAACCCTGTCAGGCTTATGTACTGTAGTAACGCCGGTTTACAATTAAAATTACTGTTACAACCGTCCCCATGAAAATCGTTACAACCGTCCCCACCCCCCCATTTTGATAATAATACTGTCGCAAGCACGAAGTAGCATAACCTATAGAAAAACATATATGCTTATTATAATCTCTAAACTGCGACGATTATATAAGCATATTTTGAAATACGTGATAATATTAATATTTAAGTTATAACAGAAAGAAATTCGTCAAAAATACTTACTTTTCGTTGACAAAACACAATAGGTCTCACTGTAAGTGTAATTACCGCGCGAAAGGTGATGCAGCACTGACAATCGTGTCGGGACACGTTGTCTGCGTATTCCTTCCCTTGTGCCCCTCGCCTACCATACACAGTTTCGATAATATTCGAGTTGTTACAACCGTACCCTGTTACAACCGTACCCCCCTACAGGTTCATTGTTCGACACAAGATACAAAACTTCTTTATTTTTTTTTTGTTGTTTCTTTGGTGCGTATGGTATGGGATTTATAAATAATCTTTTTTATGGGAGATAAAATATATATGATGGTGCTCATACCTTAAAAGTGTATTGGAACGAGTCTTTTAAATGCCTCTTATTATATCCCTCTCAGATAATTTGTTTATTCTCTACTGAATGAGTTATTTTGCTACCCTGTGTGAGCGTATATAAGGGCGCAAAAAATTCTGACAGTAAAAATTGAAAAAATTAAAAGGTAAAGTTTTCAATCCTAATAGCAACATTAAGAATATTGAAAAATATCAAAAATATTACTAAAAGATTTTTAATTGAAAACTCATTGGCCCATTTCCCTGGTAACACCTCCATGGCTTCTAAAGTTTGCAAGCCAGATGGATGCTGCAGTGAAGACAAGAGGGAATTCTAAAAAGTTGCAATTCACAACCCCCGTCTGCAGCATGGTAAAGTTCCAACGGAAAATGGACCTAGTTACTCTAAAGGAGTAATACTAATATTAGTAATATTATATTATTAGCAGGGGCGTGCGGTGAAATTTGAAACAGGGGAAGCAATTTATAAAAAAATTGTAAAAACATCTATTTATAATTTATAATGTAATTCAATTCTTCTACCATTTTTCGAAAACTTGTCTATAACTTCCTTGTACAGACGTGGATATTGTGACATTTCTTTAATCAGATTATATTTAATTGAAAAAGAAAACAAGAAAAATCCTTTATAAAAGGTATACATACTACTAGGTATACTGTATACTCCCTAGGGAGTAAAAGTACTTTGTCTCCCTAGGGACGAAAAGTAGGTACGACTTTCCTCCCTACAATCAGGTCAGGAAATGTATACTTTCGGTAGAGGTAGGTGGAAAAAAATATTAGTAACTCACTGGCAATATTTTTTGTGTCAATACTCAATATCCTCAGTCTCATATAAAGCTGTTCTGAAGGTAATGAAATCAAGTCAAAATATTGTCCATAAAGACGCATCAAAGATTTTGTTTGTTTTTCAGGAAAATGTGTTTTTCTTAATGTATTAAAATTGCACAGCTAAAGAAAGTCTCGGTCATCGAAATTCTTAAAACCTATTTTCCATTCATTGGCACATTTGATCTAAAATCTGGTAAATAGTATAGTCGGCGAGTCGGCGGTAGCACGATTCGACATCTCAAACATTATCAGTGCGTACCTAATCGTTTCCTTTTAGGCTCAAAACTTCTTGCCATCATATTATTTGAGCATTTGTCAAAGTCATCTCTTTTTGTTAATAATATCTTTAAATACGCTAATTTTTTTACACAGAAACCTATCTCGTTTATCTTGCATTGCAATACATTAAATAAATTATCTGAGAATAGAAATATTTCTGAAAAAAGCTAAGTTATAAAATAAAATTCAAATAATCTAAACTATCCAAAAATCCTCTCGAGCTATTTATAGTTTCTGTATCCCACTTTTCACATTTTCACCATTTTCCAAAACACTAATACATATTTTATAATTTATTTATATAAATAATATTTATATTTAGTATTTATAATATAAATAATTCTATGTATTTATTTATATAAATAATTCAATAAAATCCATCTTCATACTTTCAAAAAATCAGTCAACGAAGCCCGTCATTGTCAAATGCTGGTAAATCCCATTTAAATTCACCAAAAACATCTTCGTATGCAACTGACAAAACTGCTTATAAGCTAAAGATATACCCCAAATTTGAACTCACCGCTCACCGTGTAACCCCGATGATTTTTACATAGGCTGGAGTCGCTGGAGAGAAGCAACTTAAAAATCAGATTATTATGCCGATATTAACTCCGAATACCACCGTAGAAATACGATCATGGTCCGAGTACGGAAGGATGCAGCATGCAGCGCTGCTTATACGAGTATGAGTACCTATTTCATTGCTTTGTTATTTACTGTATGACAAAAATAGAGTAAAATACGTTTGTCTTTTCTTATTAGGTAGGTACTTGCTGCTTGTACTACATAATTAAATATTCTCGTATGCAACTTAAAATCCTGCTTATTATGTGTTTGTTCAATTTTTTTTAAATTATCTCAGTTACTCAGTTGGTACGGCATTACTACGGAAACCAAGGGAAGCAATGCTTCCCTTGCTTCCATGGACTGCACGCCCCTGATTATTAGTAATATTAGTACTACTCCTATAAGAGTAACTAGGTCCATTTTCTAGGGACCTAGGGTCCCTAACCCTAGGTTCTAACCCTAGTTTCATTATGGTTGTGAATTGGAACTTTTTAGAATTCCTTCCCTTTGTCTTCACTGCAGCATCCATATCTGGCTTGCAAATTTTAGAAGCCATGGAGGTGTTACCAAGGAAATGGACCAATAAGTTTTCAATTTAAAAATCTTTTAGTAATATTTTTAATATTTTTCAATATTATTAATGTTGCTATTAGGATTGAAAAGTTCACCTTTCAATCGCCAGATGACGCTAGTCACCTAATCCATACACGTCAGTTGCAATGCGGGGATAAACTTTCAAGGTTTGGTCACTTCGAGCAGAGAGCAGCAGCATAGGCGTAACCAGGATAATCCTAAGGGGGGGTTACAACTACTGGAAGGTCTCTTGAGAGGTGTGGTGTTAAGCGTATAGAGCTCAAAGTACATTCCAATGGTGGGGGGTTATAACCCCCAAAACCCCCCCTGGTTACGCCTATGAGCAGCAGGCCTACGCCTCTCCGATGATGACTCCAATAAGAGTCGAAAACCATCGATTCAGAGTGCTGGACTGCGCTCCGTATTTAAAGTGAAAAATAAGATTGTTGTGCCTTCGCATTGCAACTGAATAAAAATGATATACATTTTTATTTTAGTGAAAAAATTAATTTTTACTGAAATGGAATGTAGTTATTTCTTTGTTTCTTTTATTTTAGATCGGTGCATTTTCCTTTGTAAAAAATTTCTATGCAAGGGAAGAACAAGACCCTGGATCCTAGAAATGGAAACACCAGAAACACAGGGGGTCTAGTACTATTCGGCGCCGCCGGTTCGGCGCGGCCGGTTCGGCGCCGCCGATTCGGCTTCGGCCGGTTCGGCGCCGGCCGGTTCGGCGCCGGCCGATTCGGCGTCGGCTGTTTTGGCGCCAGATTATACCTACGTTACTTTTTTAGAAATTTAAGAGGCTCTTGATTTATATCTATACCACACTAAAAAAATATATTAAATGTTATTTTTTCCAACTTTTGTAAATGTAAGCTATTTAATTGCACATAATTAATTAAAAAATTAATATATTATATATATTATATATTATACAGTACAATTTTCAAAGGAGGAAGACCTAACCCTTCGGTCCAAACCTAACTTTCGGGTATTATTTTACATCTTCTAAAATTAAAATGTCGAAAATTGTTCTCCTGACTCTACATTTTTTGTTAAAGAAAATTTCAGACTATCATACATTAACAACTATTTTTTTTCTCTCTCACTTTGCCAAAGTATCTGTCGCCGAATCAGCCGGCGCCGAATCGGCGGGCGCCGAATCGGCGGGCGCCGAACCGGCAGGCGCCGAAACGCCGACGCCGAATCGCTGGCGCCGAATCGCCGGCGCCGAAACGGGCCATCCCCAAACACAGGTACTTCGAAAAACACAAAAAAGTTGTAGGTAAAGACGAAATACCAAACCAAGTGCTGAAACACTGTGAAGCAGTAATGACAGCAATGCAGAACGAGGAAACTAATTATACTATTCAAAAAACTGAGATAAACAACATCCAAAAAACTACAGAAGTATAAACTTGTTAAATACTACCCTTAAACTTACAACTAAAATATTACAAGAAGTAATGAATCAAAGGATAAGTTTAGCAGAAGTTTTCGTACTGGAAAATCATGTACAGATGCAATATTCATCACAAAGCAAATTACTGAAAAATCACTAGAGTGACCAGCATTTCTATAGCTAATTGACTTAAAGAAAGCATTTCAGCTTAAAGACTCAAAGATATAACCCATTTTCTTGTATAGTAAAGATGTTCCCCTAAATATCATAAAAACTATTGACAGCACCTGTACCAAAACAACAAAATGGAAGCCAGAATAAATGGACAACTTACAGAACAAGTAGACATAGGCAGCGCTGTAAGACAGGGAGATTCTTTGAGCCCTATGCTCTTCATTTGAATCATGGATGAAATCATTAAAAGTGTGAACAAAGAAAGAGGATACACAAAGGGAAACAAAGAAGTAAAAATACTCTGTTTCATAAACGACGCAATATTCCAGCTATGGATACCTGGACAAATAAGTGAAATATCGAGTACAAAAAGCAAATAGACTGACAGGATGTATAATAACACTATATGGCGAAATCGAAATATTAACACTGAGATGAAGTCAACAATTTATAAAGCCAATGTAAGACCAATAATGACATATGCATAAAAAACAAGACCCAAAAAAACACAACACAAAGTCCACTGGAAACGGCAGAGATGAGAGTACTTAGAAGAATTACAGGAAATACGCCGAGAGATAGAAAGAGGAGTGAAGACATTAGAAGAAAATCTAAAGTACAGTCTACAAACGAATGGACACTAAATAGAAAAATAAAATAGAATAACCACATAGGCATAATGGGGCAGACCCACGTGGTCAAAAATACCAAGAGATAAATCAACAATCAGCAGAAGAAATATCGGATGACCGCTCAAAAGATGGAGTGATAACCTTCCATAAAGGTATCAATCCGCTAATGAACAAGCAGAATTGCTTATAAAGAAGAAGAAGAGGAGCGGGGTATGCTTATTGGACTTATCTAAAGTAGACAACACAGATTTTGAATCTGACAGGATTACTGTTTGTGGATGAGACATTTTCTTTCCAAAGCTTGATATATTGCAAACAGTTCTGCGGAATAAATGGAACATTGTTGGTTTAATATAAACATAATATATTTTTGATTGTTGTGGATAATATAAATATCAACGAAACATATCGAGTACCTAAACTGTATTCTGGGGGAATTAAAAAAGTGTTTTTTTTTAATTTTTATTTTGTTTTGTAATTAATTGATTTCTGCATTTCTACCATTTAATGCATTTCTACCAACTAACCACCAACTTCATAAGTACAACGTTTTTATTATATTTTTTTATTGTATACATAGAACAAGAATAAAAAACCGCTAAACGCCGTAATAATGAGTGGCGCATACAATATTCCAGCTACAAAAGATCTGATATGAATATTACGTGGAGCGAAAATGTATTTTCATTTTGATGCAAAACAAAATTCTAGTTTTATTTTAAAATATTTTTTCATTATATTTGCCCAATTTGAAGTAAAACGCGCCACAAAAGAGTAACTTTGATACAGTTTGAATTTTGAAACTCTTTTGTGGCGCGTTTACTTCAAATTTAGCAAATATTATGAAAAAGTATTTTAAAATAAAACTGGAATTTTGTTTTGCATCAAAATGAAAATAAACGGCTGTAAACGGTTGTAAACGGCTTAACCGATTTTGTTCACTAAACATGAGTTTGAAACGTATTGACAAGTAGTATCTTATGCATCTAAGGTCAAGTATGATAACTGAAGCTATTACAGGAATTATTTCCCGGATATAAAGTATACACCGTTAGTTTCGTCTAGAGTCCTTCTACAAACGCTCAGTTATTGGCGTAATTCGTAGGTTGAAATTTTGAGTAATTGTCGAAAAACCAAAATTTTCAAAGTTTAGTTTTTCAGTTTTTCGGCTATACTGAGCCGTGTGTATGTCTGATCCTGACAGCTTAGACACCATTTGATATTGATTTGGTGTATTTACTGTTCTCCTGTCTCTTCTTGAACCGAAGATATATACCGCCAAAAATATGCAGTTTTGTACCTACCAAGTAATATAATATAGCTGGCTTATGGGTAGTCAAAACTCACAAACTACACCGGTTCTGAATCGGCCCTCACACCTTCTTCAAACACAGAAAAAAAATTCAGATCGGTTTAAATTTTTCACACACATACATACATACATACATACACATCCACAAACATTTTCCCTTTTTTAAATAAAAATTGAGTTATATTTCTGAGCTCGGTAACTTTTTAACGGTATAACCGATTTTCAAAATTAGACATGCGTTGGGAAGGTAATGATCGCTTCCACTGGCGAAGCGTTCATGTAACCACTGTTACCATTGGTAACAGTTAAAAATCTTGCAAATAAATATTTTATAACGATGAATAATTCCAGTTATCTATATTTTTAACAATAGAAATATGTATATTATTATATTATGTGTTAATAGTACCTAATTCAGTAAATAGCCAACTACTCGTAGACACACGAAAATATTGGCGAGTTTATGTGACTCAGTTGCACTTTATTATATTCTGTTACCAGTCTCATTTGTGGTTACAATGAATGGTTATCTCGCTGTCGCTAGGGCGGCTCGGGACTGGCTAGTGTCTGAAAATTTTGAAGGAGCGACGGGCGTAAGCGCGGTGTGTATATCAGTAGGGCTGTTACCAGATTTAAATTTGGTTACAGTACCTATAAAAAGTGTGCGTGTAGTTCACCATGGATGAGTGTCACTGCGTAATCGATCAAATACTTGAAAAGTAATTCTGATTGAAAAAAAAAATGAAATTATTGAAAATGAAAGACTTATTTTAAACAATTTAAAAAATGAATCAAAAAAAGTAGTTCGATATTTTAAATTTAGTTGGTACAGTGAAAATTCTTGGTTATGTGGTTGCAAGAAAAATAGACTGTATTGTTGGCCATGTCTTCTGGTTTTTACAGAAAAATGGGTGGACCAGATTCACGATTGTTTTAAACAAGAGACATGAAATTTCTCCGTTACCTACATGTAAGATGTATACCCAATTTGATTCAGTTTGGCAAAACAAGAATCGAAAGTTCTCTTAACCAAGCTTTTAAAGCAAATATTGCTAAACATAATGAGTTTGTTAAAAAAAAGATAGGTATATCCTTAGCTCAGTTATAATAGATACCGTATGTTTTTTGGCCAAACAAGAATTAGCGTTTCGTGGTCATTTTGAGGGCGACGGCTCTGACATTCGAGGCAATTACAGGGAATTGTTAACATTAATTGCCAAAAAAGATCAAAAATTTTGCCAACCTTTAGAAACATCAACTGTTTTTTCGAGAGTTCCAAGTGATATATAAAATGATATTATTGAAGCTATATATACATTTAGCCATATCTTCATTTTTTTAAATAAGATTTTTTGCATCTCGTTTTGGTAACACTTTAGAAAAAAACACGCGTCGCCACTGATCGCTTCTATTAGATACCGCAAAGGTCGGAGTTAAATTTTCGAAGTTTTTGGGAGTTTTGGAGACGAGAATGAAAAACAGACCCTAAATAGGAAGGGCCGTAAAATCCACACCCTTGGATCAAAATGGATGGTTGACATATGAATGGGTGAGTCTTTTCCTGAACTTTAAGATGGAAGTTGGCCCAATTTTCAATTCAGTCAGATTTGAAAAATCGAAAATTTCGTGTATAATATAGTGTCGCGTGTAGGGGGTGTAGGTGTGCGCCACTGGCGAGAACTGCCGCTCTCAGGTAATATTAATCAAACAATTATTTATTCCTTTTTATAACGTATCACGACACAAATAAAAAAACTTTTATAATGCCTTGATACATTCTCCGTCCATTATCTTTAGGGTACATAAAAACCGTACACAGCGTTGTTAGTTCACTTTTTAAATCCTTCGTTTATTTCCTTATCCTGCATGAAGGCATTTAAATCTCCTCGCTGAGCAGGTGCTGTGGTCTTTAAAAATGGCTGACTGGTATACCTCGTAGGGTCCGTATTTTTATTTTTAAAGTACTGTAGGGTAATGGGCTGACTGGTCTTGTCACGGAGAATCTTCAATAGGAAGGAATACATTATTCTTGGAACGTTAAAAAGTTTATAGTTGGAACAGGTGGCTATTTCTTGTGTTGGTATTAGGGGTTAGTGAACGGTACTGACCTTCTTTTGTCATACCCCTACATTAGTCACAGATAACTGTAAAAGACCTGTAATATTATATTCAACAGTTTAGTTGGAATAATGCAAAGAATATGTCTAAACACAGAAACAAAGAGTTTTGTA
The DNA here is from genome assembly GCF_917563875.1 of Diabrotica virgifera virgifera. NCBI lineage: Eukaryota > Metazoa > Arthropoda > Insecta > Coleoptera > Chrysomelidae > Diabrotica > Diabrotica virgifera. The sequence goes on along the minus strand of NC_065444.1, from coordinate 2,753,176 downwards.
CTAGGAAAATAGATAAAGAATTGATTATAGAATTAAAAAAAAATTGTTAATTAAAATCCTTCATAAAAGGTATATGATATACTTAGATTTTAGATTATATACCCTTCTCAATAGTTTTTCTTTCTTGTCTCTTATTCTTTCTCCAAATTAATAACATTCTTGTGATACATTGGAATTGTGATTGATTTTATCCTTGTTTAGACATCTCACTAGCTATCTTTAAAAAACATGAATCTCCCAACAGTCTTATAAACATAGCATTTTTAGAAATTATACCAAAAAATCATAATGATTTAATTTTGTTTACATATGCTTCTAAAACTACCACTGGTGTTACCACTAAACATGAACTTGTAAGATCTTCTCGGTTACCCTCAATATGTAGCATTTACACAGGTGAACTGTATTTAAATGCATCTCCCATCAAAACAGATATACAGTCAGTGTCATTCGTACAGATTCCCTTTCATCTATCCATTCAATCAATACAATCTTCACTGACCACCTATTGGTTCACACCATTCATGATATTTACCAAAATCTCTCTGTTAAAGATGTAACAGTCTCTCATATGGCTACATTATCATACTGGAATTACTGGTAATGAAACAGGAGATCATTTTGCCAAAGAAGCTGCCAACCACAATACTGGAATAACTACAATTTTCAATTAGCTAGCGATCTCAAACTCGTTTTCAAAAAGTCAGTAAATGATGCCTGGCAAAACTTATAGTAACAGAGTAAAACTACTCTATATGAACTCCAACCCTTTGTTGGTCATTTCTTCGTGGACCTTCTAACTAGAAAAGAAGCATCGATTATTAGAAGACTCCCAATTAACCACACCAAACTTACTCATAATTTCTTGATGTCCGATACTCGTCTAACTTGCCTCCATTGCAATGTTTACCTGACTATGAAACACATCCTCTGTCACCAACTGTAATTCATTCACCAACTTGTGTGCAACACTTGATATGAAACCTACTGTTAAAGAAATGCTCAACAACCCTACAGAGACCATGAAAACTATATTCTTTTTAAAAACTTCTCAGATCTACAAGATTTAATATAATAAACATGAGTTAAAGTCATATAATTATTATTTTTTGTTTTCGTTATTTAACATTAATGTTAGTGTTCTTGTACATACCAATGGCAATAGTTGTCGAGGTACTTTATGTAAATAAATAAAAGAAAATGTCGGAATATTTTTGGTGATAGATAAAACACAATTCAATTTTCTTTATTTTTCTCTTACTACAACTCACTATAATAGGCCTGGATCCCGCGTACCAAAAAAAAGTTGATTAACAGCAAGCTGAAAATTTGTTAATAGGTTAACGGTGTTTAGTCGAACAAACTTTAATGTATGGGAACACTGGAACAGAGGAAGTTTTAATTGTGGAACAGGTTATACATTGGGAACGTCAGACTACGAAAACGTGCCATGTATTTTGTCGGACAGAACTTTCAATTGATTTTTTACCCTTTCATTAAACTCTCATGCAAAAATTAGACTGCTATTTATCAACACTTGGGCATTTTAATAAGTCCGACACGTAGAACATGTTAAATGGCAGGAATTATGTTGGTGATAAAAGCATGGGAGCTTAATGAAAGGGTAACAAATCAATTGGAAGTTCTATCCGACAAAATACATGGGACTTTTCGTAGTCTGACGTTCGAAACCTGTAACGTGTTCCACAATTAAAACTTCCCCTGTTCCAGTGTTCCCGAACATCAAAGTTTATCCGACTAGACACCGTTAAGCTATTTACAAATTTTCAGCTTGCTATTAATCAACCAAATGTAACAAAGAAGAATGGACGACGGAGGAAATTCTAGAGTTGATGAATGAAGGAAGAAAAAACAAAACCATCAATAAGACCCGCTATAAACAGCTTCAAAACCAAATGAGAAGAAAAATTAGGGAGGCTAAGGAAACCTACTTCTCTGAAAAATGTAAAGCAATAGAAGAATTGCAAAACAGATATGAAAACTTCAACCTACATAAAAAAGTCAAAGAACTAGCCGGAATAGGAAATAGAAGAACCTCAAATATATTGCTCGACAAAAATGGAAATATTATAATGGAGACAGAACGAAAACTACGACGATGGAAAGAGTACATCGAGGAACTATTTTATGACCAGAGAGAAGCTAGTACATCCGTAGATAGCCAAACCGGAGATGTGGGCCCAGAGATAACCAAATCAGAGGTTAGTCAGGCAATAGATTCTATGAAAACCAATAAATCTGCTGGTCCAGATGAATTACCTAGCGAGCTGATAAAGTTGGTCAACGAGAAAAAGCTGGACATAATAGTGGAACTGTTCAACGCTATCTATACTACGGAAATCATCCCTAGAGAAATGTTGACATTAGCATTTGTGTGTTTGCCAAAGAAAATCAATGCCAAAGAATGCAGTGACTACCGAACCATAAGCTTAATGTCACATACCTTGAAAATTCTGCTGAAAATTATCCACGCCAGAATACACTCTAAACTGGAGCTAGATATTAGTGACACTCAATATGGGTTCCGCAATGGTATGGGTACCAGAGAGGCATTATTCTCCTTCAACGTGCTGACACAGGGATGTTTGGATGTTAAACGTCCTCTTTACGTCTGTTTTATAGACTACAATAAAGCGTTTGATAAAGTAAAACATGATCGACTCATGGAAATTCTGAAAACTAAAAACCTAGATGAAAGACATTTAAGACTAATAACACACCTCTATTACAATCAGCGAGCAATAGTAAGAATTGATAAAGAAACATCTGAAGAAATGGAAATAAAGAGAGGAGTCAGGCAAGGCTGCATACTATCACCTCTATTATTTAACGCTTATTCTGAAGAGGTAACGCGAGAAATTCTGGAAGATGAAACAGTCGGCATAAGAGTAAATGGAGTCCTAGTTAACAACATCAGAGATGCAGATGATACAGTAATAATAGCCGATAGTTTACAAAACCTGCAAAGACTCATGAGTAAATTAGTAAGGTGTAGTAGGGAGTACGGACTCTCTCTTAATATCAAAAAGACGAAGTTTATGAAAATTAGTAAAAACAACCATAATACTAACGAAATCTTAATAGTAGAGGGCCAGCAGATCGAAAGAGTAAAAAAGTACACTTAGCTAGAAACACTTATAACAGAAAATAATGACTACACTGCAGAAATCAAAGTCAGAATCGAAAAAGCACTTTCTAATTTTATGAAAATGCAAAAGGTCCTATGTAGCAAAGATTTAACATTAGCTCTTAAAGTACGCCTAACAAAATGTTACGTATACAGTGTACTATACTATGGAGTGGAATCACGGACGTTAAATGTAGAGGCAATGAGACGACTTAACGCCTTTGAAATGTGGACCTATAGAAGAATTATGAGGGTTTCCTGGGTAGATAGAGTTACGAACAACGAAGTACTAAAAAGAATAGGTAAAGAGAAGGAAGTTGAACTTACAATTAAAGAAAGAAAGCTACAGTATCTCGGACATGTGATGCGGGGTGAGAAGTATGGCATCCTGCGACTCATAATGCAAGGAAAGATAGATGGCAGAAGAAGCATCGGAAGAAGACGAATTTTATGGCTGAAGAACCTGAGAGAATGGTTTGGATGCAACTCAAAACAACTATTCAGAGCTATTGCCTCAAAAATTAAAATATCTATGATGATTGCCAAACTCCGTAGCGGAGATGGCACCTGAAGAAGAAGATTAATCAACTTTTTTGGTACGCGGGATCCAGGCCTATAATATTGTGCAGCTACTAAAAATAATCATATTTCACAATACCCTCGCAAAATCTGCAACGACATAACACGCACAGTCCTTAAATGAAACATGAAGACATTAAGACATGTTATTTGTTGAACTTCTGCATGGCATCTCTTGTCAAGATGCATTTTATATCAAAAACACGATCCCTATAATTTGTTTACTCATTTGCTCAGAAATAATCCGAGCGAAAAATCGTAATTCAATATTTTAATCCACATTGGCAACGTAGTACATCACGGAGGCCTTATACCGTTACAAAACCTCGAAACTATGTTTCTTTGGGGTTTTTGTAAAGATATCAAATCCCATTCCTTGCGCATAGATGAACTTTTTTAAAAAATAATGCTACTACAAACATATCTGGTAATCTTAGGACCTAACCATAATACCACCCCCATAGAGACGGTAATATTACACAAAATATTATGTTACTGGTGCCTTTGTGTACACAAGATAAACATGTGTCATCTTTATTTTGAAAATTGTCAAAAATTTTTGAGATAAGACGCACTCGAGCGTTCTTGATCTTTTCCTGAAGAAGGGATGGCTGTCAGGTATAAAGAGATGTATTTGTGGAATTTATAGTACAAATATTTTTAAGATACGAAGAAAATAGATATTTTATTCAGGCCAAGATGGTTGAACCAGATAATTGAGGAAATATTGTGCAAACACTATGATGTTATTATATGATAAGTTGGATTTCTCGACGAAGGGGCTTTGAATTTGGGAGATTTGTTTGTGTATTGTTGAAAACAAGATTACAAATAGATTTAACAACTGATGCTAAGGAATATGTTGAGAGCAAAGAACTAATTGTGTTGGAAACATGTTCACCATAATCTCCATCGTGTATAAAGCTTGATATAAATTATTTGGATTTTATCAAAAATAAGTAAACATTAACAGTTTACTCAAAAATCAAAAAGAAGAAATCAATAAGGAAAAAATTCCCTGTAGCCTGTATACCATTAATTAAAAAAATTCAAGAAAAAAATCTTCTGTGTAAAAGGTAGGTATATTTATTTGAAAACCCCAATAAAGGGCTACATTAAAAAACAGAACGTTTTCGAACATTTTAAGGGTTTTAACCCATGTATTTTTGGTGGCTTAGCATGTAGAGCTTGCCTAGAACACTGATAATGCTCTCTTTAGAGCGAAAACGTTGTGTTATTTAATGTAGCCCTCTATTGGGGTTTTCAAATAAATATACCTTTTACACAGAAGATTTTTTTCTTCAATTTTTTTTTTAAGAAGAAACTCGGGATCACGTTTCTATCCTTCTTATACTCAACAATACGTCGATATCAGCAATCCCGATATTCAAAAATAACTGACAATTCAATTATTAGTCAAAAAACGAATGGGCTGATAAAGATTGATGAACGTTTATTGTATTTTTACACATTCTTCTTTTGTATAATTTTGTAATTGGCAGCAAACTATCTATACTCGATTTAATCGAACTAACAAAGAGAACAATATTGAAACATTATATGAATGACCTTTATCGACTTGAAGAAGGCATAATGATAAAAGACCCAAGAAACACCTGTGGGAAGCAGGATAGAGGGAAATGAGTGAATACAACATAAAAACTGTATAAAGAAACACAGGTACAAATAAAGTAAGGCAATGAAATAACAAAAACAATCATGTCAATTATAAAGGCCTCAAACAACTACACTTTTTAACACATAGGTACATAGATTATAGGCTTCGAAAAGCTGGTATAGAAAATGTGGAACAATGGACATACCAATATAGTACTACCAACTTTCTAAGAGACTTATTAATATTTAGCTGAGCGGGATCTACCTGTTTTATGAAATGTTCCCTTGTTTATATAATTTCACACCTCGAACAATAGTATTCCTCTGAACTGAATATTAATGAGTATCTTAGGTAGACGGTAATACTATACAAGAGAATATATTATCATCGCTAGGACCAAGAGGACAGTCACCAACCTGATGGTCAAACCAATGTCAGAATTAATTCTGCGAAATGCTTAGAGTAGCTGAAAATAGAGATCAATGAAAAAATGTTGTTAGAAATTTTGGAGGAAATCACCATCCTGAGTAATGGGGAAACGACAAGAGATAGAGAGGGCAATAAAGAAACTCATTTATCATCTACGTTCATCATTCATTACGCGTTTGAAGGAATAAAACTGAAAAAAATCATTTTTTATAAAACACCAAAGCTGAAACCAAAGGCAGACCAATGTCTATTAAGTAAAGATAAAGACGAGAATGTTTACAGTCAAAAAATAATAAATTTTAAGTTTCCTAAATAGGCAAAATTCCAGATAGTCAGGTATTTTTTAAATCCTTTTAAAGAGCCTGTATACAAAAAGGTGTTTTGGCACAGCACGTTTATCTAATATGTAAACATTCGTGACACCACATAGACGTAAAGATTTATTTAAAATTATACCTATAATTCTAAGCAAATATTGTGGGGTGAAAATAAAGATATTATAGTTACCTACTTGCTGATGGTTCAACACCAACACAGGAAATAGATATGTCAATAAATCCAGCTATTATATACCCAGAATAGTAAAAATACAAAATATTCTCGAATTATTCTCCTCTGCTTATATTTTACTTGAAAAAAATTTAATTTATTAATTAATTCGTACTCTTCTCCTTCGTCTTCTCTGTCCTTTTTTGAAATCCTGGAGTTTGAACGAAGATATGTGCAGAAAATTGGTAGCATTTGAGTTGACTATATCAAAACAAGAAAATTTGAATATCTCGGGCATATTACACGTGGAGAGAGATAAAACTTGCTTTAATTGATTATGCAGGAAAAGATTCAAGGAAAAAGAAGCATAGGGAGACGCATAATATCGTGGCTACGCAACCTGAGAGAATGGTACGGATGTACATCAAATGAACTTTCAGAGAAGCTTTCTCTAAAATCCGAATAGCTATGATAATTGCCGACCTCGGAGATGGCACTTAAATAAGAAAATGATTTTGATAACGATTTCAGAAATGAAAATGGAAATCTCAAATAAACTTAATTCTATAGTAAAATTGTGGCTTATTCCCACCAAACATACTAAATTTATAGGATTTCTTGAGCATTGTAAATTGTAAATAAAATTAATCTTGTAATAATTTAAAACACTTAATTTGTTATCGTATGACTTTGTGGCAGTCACATTTTCTTTACACAAGGTTAAATAACCAATTAATAGGTTGTAAAAATACACCGCAAGTGTTGAACATAATATAAATTAAGCTCATTTACCAGCAAAGCATTTTTTTATACTAAACATCGCATTGTGCCATATAAGGTGGTGTGTCCCATTAAAAAAATAAAAGAGCACAATAAAAAAGTCTAAGAATTAAATAAGAATTAAGTAAAGGTTCTTGCGAGAATATGCAAGTTCAGTCTTGTGAGTCAGCAACGTCAGTGTTGCAGCTGTCGTTTTTAAAAAAGTTAATAGGTCGTGAATGATGCGAACAGATTACCTTTTGATCCGTGAAAAGCACGCAAATATTTGAGTTTTGGTTTTAAATTGGCATTTTTGGAGCCTAATTAAGGATGAAGGAAGTTTGGATTTCTCGATAGTTTTTTTATTCTAGCATAATCGCTTTTTTAATGATTTAGGGCAGGGGCAGGTAACTTTACTTTCGTTATTAGATATATTTGAAATCCTGGGATTTCGGGTGGCAGACTAATCACTATTTCTCCTCGTTAAAGAACAAAATCAATTAACATCTCGTACAATTTTGTAATAAAAAAATAGTTACATGTTAATGCATTCATTTTTTTCGAATCCTGAGAAAACTAATAAACATTTTTGAAAAATTTAAGCGCAGAATCAAAGAATACATTATTGCCAGGGTCGAAGTCCCTTAGAATAAACAAATAGTTTCTTTTGAATGGGGTATTTGAAATTAAAAATCACACTTCTCTTTTTTTTTCACCCTCTAACTTATTAAAATAAACATTATAGAAGTTCGAAAAAAATTAATACATTTAAAACACATTGGTCCAAGATTTTGCGTGTACCCCCTTAAAGAAAATCGGTTTTACAAGTATTTTACTTTCTAATCTTTTAATTATAAACTAATTTAAACAAAAATTTTACTCATGTCGAGTCAGACAACTTTTCTAATACGGAAAATTTTCGGAAGGGAGCAGAGAGAAAATGCATGAAATCGTCAACTTTGGAGCGTCCGACAGCAACTGGAGTACCTTAAAAAATTTATCGGACAATATTACCACTAAGTATTTTTATGAATCAGACAAAATTTATGAGAATATCTAAATCGCAAAAATATAACATAAATCTCCTCATAAACGGAACCAATGTCGAAAGAGTAGACCAATATGCATCTGTTTGAACAATGATGAACTCCACAAATGATTATTTATTTATTTATTTATTTAACGGAAAATCTCCTTTTTACAATATAAAGATATATAGACATTTTTAACACTAACCTACTAACAAGTAAATATATCACAATAACATATAACCTACATAAAATACTTAAAATATATAAAATACATAAATTACATAAATACTCCCTCTGTTGGTTCCTAACCAATAGATATATCACAATAACATATTTCATTAAATAATACTCCCTCAGTTGGTTCTTAAACCTGGTTTGACTAACTCCCAGCAGATCTGTAGTTTTATTAATTTCATTACCCAGTCTATGAAATCTAGGTAGGACTATTATATCCGTAGTTAGTATAATGAAAACTAATTGAGAATAATGGTTTATCTCTAATATTTCGACGCTGTCAAGCCAAAACGGCATAAACGACATTAACTTGATTTTTCAGGAAACACAAAAAACTGATTATTTTTATTTTTACCAATTCTGCTTATCTGCAAAATGATTCAAAAAAATTGGTGATTTTTTTTTTCAAATTTTAATATATTGTGAACATTACTGTGGCTGAAAATACTGTCCGAAATAAATTAAAAACTATAAAATGGCGCTTATGTCCAATCAAGATAGAACATTGGTGAATATGCCAAACTTACCTCTGGCGTTTGTGTCGATCGCATCGTTGTAAGGTTAGTCAATATGGCGCTTAAAAGGGATATATGCCATTAATGAAAAAAGAAACGAAAATCAAAAATTGTCGTTTATGCCAACAAGAAAAATGATGAAATTACGAAGATTTTTGATAGGGTTTATTTTTTATTAATCAAAAATACATTCTAAGTTAAAAACAAAACCTTAAATTCTTTAAACATGTTTTGGTGCTAGGATGAAATACTTAAAAGTAAACATGAAAGACTTAAAAGTGGATATCTAATAATAAGTAGTGGATTCTAATTAATAATCACTGTCAATATTTGGTTCAACATCCGTATTGATTTGATTGCTTGTATTTTCCTTATTTTGATCACTACTTATACCGGCATCCAAACCATTATCTGCTGCTAAGTTGAAACATGATGTGAGATCGTGACTAAATATTTCTTCTTCTACTGCAACGTCTGGTGGTTCCTCAAAGATGATAATGTCATTGCTAAAAGCTTCTGCAATGTTTGCATTATAAATGTCATAAATCTCTAAGGGAAATATAGGGGGATTATTGTCAGTCAGTATATCATTTTTTACTGATTCGGTATATGTTTTATTTTCATTTAGTAAGGCCATTATTTTTTTACTTCTGCTATTCATGTGCAACAAAAAAATGGCATAAACGCCAAAAATCGATCGCCATTTTTAGATATATAAAATTGATTTGAACTCTATGCTGTAATACAAAATGAATTGTTCATCACACTAGTACAAAGTTACAATAGAATATTTTAAAATAAACTTTTTATTTGCGCAATTTTTAAATAAGAAACCTGCATAAGAATACCATTTAGGAATGGCACTTGTGTCAACCACGATGTAAATATGTGGTTTTGGCATAAACGCCTCATACTTTTTAAAGAAATTCAGTGTGTTTACGCTTCAAAAATCAATACAAATTGAAAATATTGCAAAAGTAGATAATACCATGTTACTTATCCATAATAATTGTAAAAATACATACCTTTACTATTATTACTGGACCGAAATGTACACAATGATAATCTTACGGGCACTGGCGATTATGTCAATCGGTGTTCACGTCGGTGTTCACGTGCGTGACTAGACTGGCGTTTATAAAAAATTTAAACCTATATTACACCTATTTCACTTTTTCTGCGGTTATTCCGCGTTGACTGTCTGGTGCGGAAATTAAAATCCTATTTTTTAGTGCAGCTAACTAAAAAGTGGTCATATTGGCGTTTATGCCGTTTTGGCTTGGCAGCGTCGATTTATAGTGTTTAATTTAAAGTTGATTAGCTCCAACAAATCCGGCAAGTTATATTACCCTCCAAGATTTTATGAAGAAATAAAAGATCACTAATAATTAAAGTTTTTTCAATAAACAACTTTAAATGATTATTTATTCTCTGATAAGAAGAAAATTGAGGCATATGTAATCCCCACCGACAAGTTCTCAAAAACCTATTCTGGACTGCTTCCAAAGATAAAATATGTGATAGATAATGAGGTGACCACACTGGTGAAACATACAATAGGATGCTGCGTACTAAAGATAAATACAAAGTCCTGAATGTAGAAACAGAAAATTCTCTAGAGTTTCTAGTTATAAATCCTAAAGTTTTCAATGCTCTACTAGTAATAGATCTTAAGTGTGAGACAAATGTCAAAGAACTGTCAAAAATTACTTCTAGATCCTTGATTTCACTAATTTTCTCTAAAGGGACAGAATTAATATTATAAACAAAATTTACAGGATTTGTTGATCTCGAGAAAGTTATTGTAAAACATTTGCGTGGATTTAAAGACATGGCATTATTGGTAGCCCAATTAATAAAGTAATTTAAATCATCTTGTAACTTGAAACAGTCAGATAATTCAAAAATTTCCATAAATAATTTCAGGTCATTAGCAAAATAATAAAAACTTACAATATTTAAAACATGAAGCTACATCGTTAATGAAAATATTAAATAGTAAGGGTCCCAAATGTGATCCCTGTGGGACGCTAGAACTTGCGTTTATAGGAATCGAAGTAAAATTTTTTATTTTCACACACTGAATCCTGCATTGTAGGTAACTTTCCAACCAATTCACTAAATAGTGTGGAAATCCGATTTTAACGAGTTTTTGTAAGAGTAAATCGTGGTTCACTGTATCAAATGCCTTCGAAAAGTCAGTGTAAATCGAATCAACTTGGCACCTCCTTTCAAAGGCAGAAGTGATACAATGTTGATAAAGCAGTAAGTTTGTGTTGATAGACTTACCACTCGTAAAACCATGCTGTTGTTCGATCAGAATATTTTTACAATACCATGACAAGGGTTTATATAACAGTTCAAATAATTTTAGGTATTGCAGAAAGTAATACTACGGGACGATAATTAGCAATATCATTTTTCAGACCATTTTTGAATACAGGGGTAATAAAACTATTCCCATCCTCAGTAGAATAAGTTGCTTGTGGAAGATTATAGTCTCCAAAAAGATATAAGCTACTATTAGAGTTGTTTTCAACAATAAACTCTACTGCAGAGCAATATGACCCACATAAATATCCTGATTTGATGATGGTGGAATGTAAACAGCTCCAATAATAACAGTTTCGTTATGGCTTGACAAAGAAACAAACAGGATGTTCAACATTAATAAAGTGAGTGGTAAGATGCGTTGATTTAAACTTACTATTAACTAAAATTAAAACTCCACCACCTCTATTCTTTGAACTAGTATTACTGATTAATTTCAGAAAATTAAAATTAGAATAGAAAAGGCTAGATAGAGCTAATTTTAACAAACTGAGAAATGTCCTCTGCACAAGAGATCTGAAGTTAGAGCTAAGAGTAAGGTTGGCTATGTGCTACGCTTTCTCGACTTTGTTTTACGGATATGTGTTATTTTTTTTTCGCCTTATCTTCTTATCAATAAAAATCCACAAAAATGCATTCTTAAATTCCATAGTGTTTAAAACACGAAAGATAGCGATTTCTAATACCCTTACTTAAAAAGCGGTACAAAATCTCCAAATATCTGTAAACCGAGCCGTTACAATTATACAAAAACACAATTTATTCCTTATAGAAAACTCCCGTGAATAGCAAATAATCTTTCACACACACAATAGAGCCGTACGTGTTACATAAAAGAAACCAAAATCGAATTCAACCCTCTGCAGCCCTCAAAATTAAGGACTTACCGCTCAAAGGCTCAAAGGCGTAGGCGAAGGCGCAACAGAATGATTCAGGGTGTAGGGATAAAATATTTTGCAACTGAAATATATACATTGTATATGTATAGTCAAATGATAAATTTTAGAGGCCATAGATTCACTGATCCACAAAAAGAACATCACAATGGATAAATGATTTCAGAAAACACCTAAAAAATAGTATAAACTACTTATGATAGGAATAATTAAGAGAAAGAAGAGGAAACATATATTCCAACATAGTTGGATAGTTGCCAACGGTCTAGAAGAAATAGAAGAGATGATAGACTACGCAGAAACTGTGGTATTAACAGGATATTTCAAGGGACAACATATATATATATATATATATATATATATATATAGCCTAAGGCTGTAAAGACACGAGATACGACGGAGAAACACTTCTAAGATACTGTGAGGATAGAGACAAGTTGATATTCGCATCAGATGAATCAACTAGAATAAGTCTCAATCTAAGAGTAAATAACTCAAAAATCGACCTATTTATTACAAAAAGAATAATAATGGAGGACGTGAGGACACACATTTCGAAACCAGGTCCGACCACAATTACAGAAATCATGATATCAAGAGTAGATATACACAAAGTGGAAGCAATCGAGAGATGGAAATGGAAAGACACAAACTGACCTATAATAGCTTAAAAGGGAGATTAAAAGAGAATTCGGAGCCAAAGAAGAACTGAACAGAAACATAGAAGATATTACAAGAAGAATTCAACATGCAATGGAAAATAATATCCCAAAAGAAAATACGAATAACAGAGGACTTGTAATTCCAAAAGAACTAAACGAAATCATCTTAAAGAAAAGAAATATAACTAGAAGAGCATGTCAGAGAACAAGAAGGATCGATTGCAATATCTAGGGAGGAGAACTGTCAGAAAAGCTAAAGGTAATACTTATACTGAAGAAGAGCGGAATCAAAAAAGCAGCGACGTATGGAAATTGCTCAAAACCAAAAGAAGAGTGAAACTAAAAATGCCACAAATGATCGACAATGAAGGGACGCACTTCGAAACTCAAGCAAAAGTGGACGCAATAGCAAAAAGACTACAAAACTACAAGACTAAAAAAAAGAACAACTACGAAAGAATAAAGAACAGAAAAGAATTCGTAGTAGAGAAATAAGACAACCTAAGTCCTGCAGAAGTGGTAAAAATAATCAGAAAACTAAAGGAACATAGAGCACCAGGAATGTAAGAGTTCCACAATATTGCACTAAAGGAACTCTCGAAGAAAATGATACATACATACACAGATTGTGTCTAAAACCAGAGTTATAAGGATGAGAAAAAGACAGAAAGTTACAGACCAATATCACTACTGGAATCACTTGGTCAAATATTGGCAAGGATGATTATCAAAATCCAGGAATATCAACTTCGTTTCAGGAACGGAAGAAATTGTGGAGTGCAACTAGCAAGACCGATTAGTAAAGCAAAAATCTTCAACAGAAAGAAAAGAAGTGGAATGGCCATATTGGACATTGAAACAGCCTACGACACGTTTTGAAAAACGTCCTAATCTAAGAAACGGAAAGCGCTGGTCTCATGTCTAGGTCTTGCCTCTTAAATGCCTCATTACCTACCACGATATTTTTTTTATTTATTAAACACCAATAAGATGCTTAAGAGCATTACAATCCGATCAAATAATGTGATCAATGAGCAACTTATTTCTAACCTAAATTACTACTAAAAAACTTAAGACTAAGAACAAACTCGATAGTACCCCTTAGGTTCTGTTAATATATTGCACAATGTTAACTTGTACCTACCATCACTTGCACCGTGCACTACTTTTCACTTAACTAACTCGAAGGGTTTCTTCCTCTTGAGTCTTCTAGCTAGATCCGTGTTGTCGAGGAGCTGGATGGCCTCAACATTGACGTGTTGAAGAAGTCGTTGTTCGTTACTCTTGGCAAATTCTTCTATGGTCTTGTTAACAGTATCCATGTCTAAGTCCCTATGGAGGTCATTGTTCCTATAGTACCATGGAGCGTTGACAATGCTCCTTAGCACTTTGTTTTGGAATCGTTGAATGATAATTAAATTTGTATTGCTAGCGCAGCCCCATAGCTGGATGCCATATGTCCATATAGGTTTTATAATCTGTTTATACAAAAGTATTTTATTGTAGATCGAGAGAGTGGATTGTCTTCCCAATAGCCAATACATTTTTTATACTTCATGTTAAGCTGTTCTCGTTTCTTTTTAACATGGGCCCTCCAGCGTAGCCTAGCGTCTAGTGTAATACCCAAATACTTTGCGGTATCGGCATATGGTATCTGAGTATTATTTACGTTAACAGGAATGTATTGATTTTTCTTGTTTGTAAAATTTATATGCACTGACTTCATTTCGTTTAATTTAATTCGCCAGCGTTTAGTCCACTTGTTAAGTCTGTTAACAGATATTTGTAGTTACCTACCACGGTATGGGATACATATTCAACTAATAGAAATTTTCAGGATTCAGCTGACGCTGACAAAAAGATGTCCATGATACAAGCAGTTCAAGAAGGGATTCCTCATGGCAGCATTTTGTCACCGATACTATAAATACAATATTTGTATTTCAGATTTTCCCTCTCATGCCAAAACAAACACAGCCCTACATTCTTACATATACGTAGACGATACAGCAATCTACACCGCAAAGACAACAGGAGGATGGTCGAAAGACTTGAAAAACATCTAGAGAGAATTGCAGAATACATAGACAAACAAAAGATAAACACATGAGTCCATATCAACCAGAGAAGAACTAACGATGAGAGGATATAGAATCCAGTCAGGATTGGGATCGGGATCCAGTCGTCAAGTATCTAGTTGACCTAGTCGAGCCCATTTCGACAAAAGCACGAGAAGATTAAATTTTACAAAAGACATCTAGGTATCTAGGAAGTCAAGAATAAAAAGACATTAGTGGCAAATTTGGATTGACTGAAGGAGTCATAACCTATAAATTTACAAAAAGAGGAAATAACGTCGAGTCATAGCGTAGAATCATAGGAAACTCCATATTTGAAGAAGATCAAAATTAATAGAACAGAATTATAGATAAGGCACTTACAACAAAGGATTAATATTGTATCGAGCAGTAATAAGTAAACAACAGAACATAAAACCGTCTATATCGGCGTTATCGAAATGCCTCCCACTTTTTCAGGTAAATATTTTCATACATGAAATGCCTCCCAGGTACAATCGAAATGCCTCCGTTTCGTTAATCATTTAAGCTGATATTTTGTCTATTTAATCTCTGTATAATGACACAATGTTGCCAAATCATAATTTAAATAGGTAGATATCTATTTTGATTTTTCTTAATGCAGTGTACATAAAATTTGTTTCACATAAATATTTCACAGTACGACATATTTCTTTTTAGAATATAAAGTTGTTACCCGACAATCTAATATCCACCTTTTCTGGGTAATTCCAATTCCGATTCTAATCTCTCCCATATTTTATAATTCCATTTTATAATTCCATAAATAGGTACTTTTACCTTAATCTATTTGTTTGTTTATATTCTCTTTTGTAAATTGTGCTAATGGGCTAAATGTTGTATAAATACTTGAAATTTTATTAGTTCCTGCATCAGTCAGTTTGTCTATTTCAAGATTGTCAGTTCGTCGATTTCAAGATCAAATTGTGTTTAAGTCATAACATCCGAAATAATGGAATCAACGATAAATGCCAGTCAAAAGGTCAAACCTTTACTATCAGTTGATGGTTTTACATGCGGATATCTGAATTTCATAAAGCTCTTGATTCATCTTCTATTATTACAAATAGAAATGAAAATTTTATAATTAAAAATGACAAACGATAATCATATTGTTATATTGACATGTTTTTCAAATCTTTGATTTCTTTCGACTGTCTCCAATCGGTATGTTGTTGACGGAACCTTTGAATACTGTCCTCGTTTTTTCACTCAATTGTTTTTAGTATACATGGCTTGAAAAATGGATATTATATTCCTCTTGTCTTTTGTTTACTTCAAGATAAAAAATCATCTTCATATTATTTCGCTTTTAAATATACATATCATAGAAGAATGTTTTAAAATTAATTGTCCTGTATCCCCTAAAGTAATAACTTTAGACTTTGAAATTTTTATTCATAATGGTATTCTTATGGCATTTCCTGAAGCATATCTTCATGGATGTCATTTTCATTTGAGTCAGGCATGGTCTAGAAAGGTTTAAGCACTGGGATTGGCTCCAAAATACCAGAAAAAAGGTGTTGACTCAACCGAAATTACGTATTTTTTATTTATATTTTTGGTCTTTCATTCTTACATCCTGAATATGTTAGCGATTTTTTTGCTATAGATTTGGCAGAAATTAAACCAGTCGATGAAAGAGTCACCCAGTTTTGTGATTATCTTGTTGATAATTACATATCTGAAAATTCGACATTTTTCTTCCACATCTTTGGGCTGAACACTCTTCAACTCTTCATCCTTACAAAGAACAACAAACCCATGCGAAAGTTTTCATTCCAAGTATAATTCTTCTTTGTACTGCCCTCAGCGTAACATTAATAATTTTATTGATATACATAATCTTACAATTTCAAATACATATCTATATTAAAATGAATTCTGTTTCGACACCAAAAAAAATTGTTGCGGAAAGTCAGCACAAATAAATTTTCTAAATGAAAAAATTTTAGAATTAAGAGAATGTAAAATAAATAGATTAGAATTTGTCAAAGTAGTATCATATTAATTTAGGAAAAATATTTTGTAATTTTATATTTCTATACACATTTTGTAATATTTTACAAATAAGTTTTTTGTGATGTTATTTTTAATAAATCTATAAAATACTTATTATGTTTTTACTTTTTTTGTTAAATTATTAATAACAAAAAATAATGGTTATTATAAAATATATTATAATGGTTATAAAACTAATTATATATGAAGTTAGTTGAAATTTATAAATACCGCCTAGTGTCAATAATGTTTAATACATACAATAAAGATTGAAAATAAAATAAATTAAATAACAAAATACCAATTTTGCCAAACATTTACAAAGGGACGAAGATGTGGCAACGTTTCACCTTCACATAAAGATTAGAAGCATGTAATTTATTTAAAGCTTGGGAGGCAATTCGTATGTGACCTTTTTAGCGACAGGTAAGAAACCCTTTTTCGGGAGGCATTTCATATGCGGCAGTCTATATATGTAAATATGTAATATCAAAATTAAGCAAGTTGATAAAATCGTTTACCTTGGACAGCAATTAAAGTGTAACGCAGAAAGTCACGGTGAAATTAGATCTAGGATAGAGCAGGCCAAAGCCGCTTTTAGAAGGATGTCCAAGGTGTTATGTAACAGAGACCTAAAATTGGCATTGAGAATCCACCTACTTCGCTGCTACGTGTTCTCGGTCTTACTTTATGGTGTCGAGTCCTGGACTGTGAATAAAATCGAAACTCCACAATTATTGTATACTAGAACGTCTCAGCAAGACTACTGAGATTATAAAAAGCATCAAGCAGAGAAAGCTGGAGTATTTCGGACATGTAATGAGAGGTCCCAAATATAGGTTGCTGCAAAATATTTATTATGCAAGGAAAAATAGCAGGCAAACGCACTCCAGGACGAAGAAGAACATCATGGTTGAAGAACTTGCGAGATTGGTATGGTGTTGATCAAGCATGTTATTTAGGGTGGCAGTGAATAAAATTAAGATAACTATGATGGTGACTAACGTTCTGAAAGAACATGATACATGAAGAAGAAGAGAGGAATAATACGATATTTTTGTGTAATAACTAGAAAATATAGAAACTATAAACTCTAATTGGCAATAATGTTCATCGCAAACCCAATAAATTTTTTTGCAGTACTACAATGACATCACCGAACGAAATGACCAAAACTTTACAGGCCCTTTCCACCTATTATCTAATAAGGAGTCTACACAACAAGTGAAGCATAAACCTATCCGAATCTCAAAACCTACCTGTCAAGAACACTATAAAAATCTTGACAAAAACTGCCCCTAAATAAGGGTTTCAAATGTCTTTCTACCTGTTTTAGTTGTGCGTCCTGAGATTTGATGTACACTGAAAAACTTTGTATAGACTCAATATGGTTTTTCTGGCAGTGTGCTTCTTACTGAAGGCTTTATGTAAAAAATTCCCTGATGTCCTTGTGGTCACTTTTATTTATTTTTATAAAACTTTCAAAACCATACTGTCAAAAATTCGTGTAATTCGGATTATTATTTTCAAAATTGTGGAGGCCACAAAGAACAAGAAGAAAAAGAAGAGGATTGTGTACTAGTCGGTGGTTGTCCCTGACCGAGAAAAGTTTTTACCTTTGTTTTCTCCCATAAAAACTCCAAATTGTGGGTAAACAAGGAATTTTCTTTTATTCCGCGACGATGAGCTGGCCAAATACCCAAATAGGTGGAGGCCAATAAATAAAAAAAAAAGAAGAAGATTATTTATCGGGTTACAGTGCTTGTAGTAACGCTACCTTTGTGTATTTTATAGACAATGGATTCATAGCAATTTCGTGGGTTGATTTTTCATTGTTTTGCAAGGTGAAAAATGCCACCAAAACCGTGTTACCAGGACTTGCTCCATCGATTGTTGCAGAATTCAAGAGAAAACGATGACAAAGATGCACTAATTGGGCTTTGAATTGCTTCCGCATCCACCATATAGTCCAGATCTGGCTCCCAGCGATTAGCACCTCTTTAAGATAAAAAAAAATGCGCCGTGATAAAGAGATATCGCTCCAATGAGGCAGTAATCGTCGAAACATTGAAAGGCAATACAACGTAATGGCTTTTCATTATTATGATCTGAAAAGATTTTCAGACGTTTGATGTGTGATAAATAAAGGCAGAAGGTTGGAAGCACAACTATAAACAATAACAGCACTTATCTATCTAACAATATTTCGAAATACTCACATCTACTAACAAATACACCTTACAAGTCTTACACCTGATTCTGGTCAATGTTTTATATACACGAAAACATTGCAACCGCACGAATATTTTCACAGTCAAGTAATATTTGATGTTTACTTATGGTCAGTTTCTTTAAATGAGGTTAATAATATTTATTTTAGAATTAGGCGTAAAACATATTTTTCCTAGTTCTTTTTCAATTCCCTCCTTCCAACTTCTTATCGGCCTCCCTCTTTTCCTTCTCTCTTGTGGTGTCCACGTGAAAATCTGTTTAGGGATCCTGTCATCTGGCATTCTCTGTACATGGACACGTACACGTACCATACTAGTTGTTTCATTTTTAGGTCATCAATTATTGTATGTGTGACTCCCATCATTATATTCTCTCATTTGGTATCCGATATCTTCTTGATTTGCCTGCTGCTCTTCTCCAGAAGTCCATTTCTGTTACTAGTAACATTTTCTCTGTTCTGTGTTTCAGTGACCAAACTTCACTGCCATATGTGATTACACTTTTAAGTATGGTATTGTATATATGAGCTGTTTGTTCGCTTTAGATATCATTTGGTCCCACAGAGAGCCGTTTATCATGGATATGGCTTTTCTGTCTATCCTGTATATTTCTATCTTTTATAGCAGCATCGAGTGTTCCATCTTGAGTTACTTAATGCCCAGGTAGGTACTTGTATTCATGACAGTGTTTTATTTCTACCCCATTTGTTATATTCTTCTATTGGCTTCTGCGTCATGTAACTCAAGTCGTCATGATCCTGAGCAATCAGAATTTTGTCATCGGTGAAACATAAAGTGTATATACACTTTTATACAAACAATAAATCTTGATGATGAATCATCATCGACGTAACAATTTTTCTCAGTGTATATTTACCTGGATCTTTTGCACGTGTTCAAATTGCTTTCGTAGATTATATCGATGATGGAGGGTTAGCGGTAAAAAAGGCATTATTTTACATTTTAATGCTTGATATAATGGCCAAAAATCAGTAGGTGGTAACAAAATAGGCACAAATATTTTTAATTATGAATGCCGGGATTTTTATTTGTGTCAATTTGTTATACCTAAAAGTTATGTTAATGATTTTTATGGTTGGGAGAAATGTCTTGACAGTTTTTGAAAAATGTGATTTACATAACGTGTCAGGGTGGAATCACAAAGCTGTCAGAAAAGGGGCTGAATTTGAAATTAAAATGAAATAAATTAATGGTGAGGCCTGTGTATGAGATTTACAATACTGAAAATAAAAAGATTCAAGTAAAAATAAAAACATCATTTTTAAAAAGGTCAACATAATAAGTAAGAGGCATAAAGGAGACGAAATAGAACTAGCTATAAGAGAAACAAAGAGAAAAAAGTGGAACCACGATATGGGAAAATGAAAACTTACTAATGTATAGTGGGGTTGAAAAGAAAAAACGAGCTAGGCAGGCTTAGCATGCTTGCTAAAGAGAAATATCATCAATAAAGTATAAAGAATTGGATACATATTTAAATCAGCATTTACATACATAGAATAGATATAAAGATAGACACAAAGGAAGCAATTACGAACCTAATTATATGCTATGAACCTGATGAAGATGCAACAAAAAACGAAATGAATGATTTCTGGGACAAACTGCAAAAAGTAATAAATGATTGTACAACGAACATAATAACAAGAAATATGAATGCTCGAGTAGGAAAAGAAGTAGAAAAATTGCACGATGTTATAAGAACATACGGAGAGGACAAAAAAGAATAACAAACACAAGGAAATAATTAAAATTCGAAAAAGCAAAGAAAATGTATAATTGTTTTATAGAATACTGAAAAACCTCGTTTTATAGAATACTGAAGCATTTTTATAGACATGGAAAAAGCATTTGACTCAATCAAAAGGAAAACTATATGAGAGAGCCTGAAAAAGAATCAAATACTTAAGCGAAGACCTAAAAGGATTTAATATTTTATGAAAACAGTAAATACAATAAGCATACAAAATATGTAATTGCAACCATTTGAAACAACACAAGGAGTTAAACAAGAAGTTTTATAAATGTAATAGATGTTTATAATAGAATGTTTATAAATGTAATAGGTGGAAGAATGCAAGTAAACCTTTGAAAATACTGTAAAGAAAAGAATATAATCCAAATCATAAATACAGAGATATGAGTACTTGCAAATGATATAAAGTATGATTCGCCGAAACACAAGGAAAAGTGAAGCACAACAAAGAAATATTAACAGTAATAAATAACAGAGACATCAGAGAAAGCAGAGGACGATCTCAACAACAGACTATAGCAGTGGTGGACAAACTTTTTCAATAGGGGGGCTCAAAGTTCAAGAAATTCTATAGGGGGGCTAGAATTATAGAAAAAATGCATTTTGTGTTAAAGCTATATGTATACTATCCATGTCGATGGACCCTCGGCGGGCCGGATTAAATACTTTCGCGGGCCGTAGTTGGCCCGCGGGCCGTACTTTGCCCATCACTGGACTAGAGAGTAGAGGATAAGTATTCCAGGGCACTAAAAAGGGAATTATTTCTCAATTAGGTTACAAATAAATATCAAAAAAAATGAATATGACAACATATGAAACAATATAAGTATTTACCAACATATAGTGGATCAAAAAACTGGATCTTAAACAGAACGCACCAGATTAGGATACAAGAAGCAGAGATTAAATACCTCCGAAGAACGATAGGAGCTAAAAGGGCAGATAGATCCAAAAATGAAGAAATAAGAAACAGACCTAAAATTAAACCGTTACTTGATACAATAAATGAGAAAATTTTAGCATGGTTAGGTTATTTAACACGAATGGACAGTAACAGGCTTGCGAAAAGAGCGTGGGAAGCTAAAAAATAGGAAAAAAACAAAAGAGGCAGACCAATAATAGAGTAGAACAACAACATAGCAGATATATTACAAAATGTACTTGCAAGTCTTTGCAAGACGCAACACAAATAGCGAAAAACAGAAAAGAATGGAGAAAAATCATCACAAGCTAGACGCACCTTTCTCGGTACCTAACGGTAAAAACATTAGCAGGCAAATAAAAGCAAAGATAAGAATAGCAAAAAATGAATGGCTTCAGCAACAATGTATCGATCTATAGAACATTTACAACGACAGCACGACGACCGGAATTTACATGAAAAGCTTAAAGAGACTGCTGGAATATACAGAAAACGAAGACCAACTACCATAGGTAATCAGGATAACCAGATAGTGCTAGGTGAAAAGAGAAAATTTATATATGGGAAAACTATATCCAGGATCTCTTTCACGACGAAAGACCCATGAGTTTATACAGACGACCAGCTGACTGGCCCTTCAATCACTAAAGAGGAAATAGAAAAGGCAATATTATATTCAAAAAAAGAATGTGTGTGTACTTTGTACGCACGTAAGAAGTTATACTTCTATTATAATATGATTATATGATTATAAACGAAATTAATATACTTTTTATTTATATTTTATTTAAATATTAAACTAATTTATACTTACTACTTCTCAAACATTTTTATTAAAACAGTGCCAAAAATTAAAATAATAAAAGAATGAAACACACACAAACACATTAAAAATGCCACAAATGATTTCTGAACATTAATTGTCGGAAAATTTTTTAACTAAATACGTATTTTCTGAAAATAAAATTATATAAAATATACTTACAATCATAAAATGTATAAAAAAAATAAAAAAATAAAAGTTTCTATTGGGATTCGAACCAACTTATCAGCGCGGTTGGTATTGGCGTTGTATTGGGGTTCATTCGCATTAAACGCTTCGCCACGGAGACAATGTGTCATTATGTGCGAAGATCGACTAACTAAACGGATTAAACTTTTGACATTTTTGAATTAAATCAAATTATTTTGATTTTGAATTGAAATGATTTAGAATTGAAAAATACAACAAAACATAGAGTAAGAAAACAATATATTAGGTGAACATTGATAGAAATTTTGATGGTAATCAAATTATGTAAATAAAAGTATTACATACTATGTATTTTGGTAGGTCCAAATAGGTAGGTACCTATGATACATTTACAATTATTACGTACCTGTTGATTTAAAAACTATTTAAAAATCACTACAATTATAAACTTTTTTGTTTCTGTCCTCACAACAATAAAACTAATACATTATACATTTGTTTACCTTCATATTGAACAATTATTTATTATTGACAGATCATTTCAACACCCAATCAGAGCCCGTATAACGACTAATACCATACTGTCGGTGTGCGCATGCGCGCAGATTAATATAAATTCACCCTCAATCTCAATCGCGCCTAAAGAAGTATAACTTCAAAAACAATAAGGCACCTGGACCAGATGAAATCCCTTCAGAAATACTCAAACTACTGGATGAAAGGGGAATTTCAGCACTACATAAAATATTTAATTTTATTTATGAAACTGGTTGCTATCCTCAACAGTGATTGCTCTCTACATTTATTCCCCTACCCAAAAAAGTCAATGCAAAAAGATGTGAGGATCACAGACTCATTAGCCTGATGAGTCACACCTTAAAAATATTCTTAAAAATACTACATCCAAGATTATACAAAAAATGTGAATGGGACATCAGTGATTCTCAGTTTGGGTTTAGGCAAGGTTTAGGAACAAAAGTAGCAATAGTAGCAACACAGGTAGATGTGGATGTGGTGAAGAATTTTCAGAATTTCACGTAAATTTTAATACAACAGATCTAAAACAAATTACAATAACTTGAATGTAAGGAGTAAAAATGTTCGTTCATCGAAGCGTTGGTTTTGTGTGTATTCTCGTCGTTATGTACTTTTTCGTCACCCAGTAACCCTGGCAAATGAACTTGGGTCACTTCGTTCGGCAATCTTCGGTAATACGCACTTGTACAATAATTGGCAGAGTCTAATAAATTTCAAAGTCAATGTACTTAACATATACTCCCCCACCTTGAAACCCCAAAGACCGGGTTTCAATAAAAAGTCTTAAAGAAAAAGTCAAAGATCATATTAATTATAGTTTTCAAACAAAAGTTATTGATCTTGGTTAGGCAGAACACATAATTTCACAACCGGTCGTTTAATCTCACCAGAGTTTGTCTTTATCACAACCGACCGCACAATATTGTCACTTCCGGTGTAAGTTTTTAAAATTCTGCCTAACTGCCACTTCAAGGGAGGAAGTCCATCATCCTTTACTAGAACCATGCGTCCAGGCTGGATCAGCTGTTGGCAATTCTCCTTCCACTTGACCCGCTGCTGAAGATGGGATACATATTCTTTGGACCATCTTGTCCAAAAGTGCTGTAATATCTGTTGCACCCTTTGGAATCTTGAAAGACGATTTTCATTAATGTCCATTAAGTTTTGTTGTGGTATACTCGTCAATGAAGATCCAATTAATAAGTGTGCAGGAGTAAGAGGGTTAGGGTCATTTGGGTCATTAGAAAGAGGATAGAGTGGTCTAGAATTGAGACAAGCCTCTATTTGATATAAAACCGTGGTAAATTCTTCAAATGTTAAAATTGCATTACCTACTACACGTTTCATGTGGTGCTTAACTGATTTAATGTTTGACTCCCATAATCCACCGAAGTGGGGAGCACGTGGAGTAATGAAATGCCATTGAATACCGTCGATTGAGAGGTCTGTAATAATGTGATCAGCATTTGTGTTAAAAAATTGTCTGAGTTCATTATTTGCTCCCACGAAAGTGCTGCCGTTATCTGAAAATATTTCGGAGCATTTACCGCGTCGGGCCGTGAATCGGCGTAATGCCGCTAAGAAGCATTCTGTCGTGAGATCACTGACAACTTCTAAATGTATAGCCTTACTGGCGAAGCAAATGAAGAGAGCAATATAAGCTTTAGAAGTTTTGTAATTACGACCCTTTCTATCTCGTAATAAAACGGGACCAGCATAATCGACACCAGAAACCGTGAAGGGACGTGAAGGGGTAACTCGTGACTCCGGAAGATTGCCCATAAGATACTGTTCGGGTTTATTGTTAAATCTAAAACATCGGACACAATCACGAACAATTTTTCGAACCAAATTGCGCCCTGATATTGGCCAGTAATTTTCTCTTAAGGAAGCAAGAAGTGCTTGAGGACCAATATGTAAAAGTTTCAAATGCTCATGGCGAGCAATGAGTATCGTGAGGTGGTCTTTCTGAGGTAGGACTATGGGGTGTTTCTTGTTAAAATCAAATGACGAATGATGTAAACGACCGCCAACGCGTATTAATTTTGTTGTTGTATCAAAGAATGGAGTTAGGCCAAGAAGTTTACTTCTTTTGTCAATTTGGTTGGAATTGGAAAGTGCATCATAATCATATGGAAATGACTGACGTTGTACGAACCTAATTAAGGTTAAAAGGGAATTATTGAGTTCTATTGTGGTCAAGGGACCTGTTATTCGTAAATGTTTATGAATCGACAGATTGTCTTTAAATCTTAAGACATAAGCAAAGACGCGTGTTAGTTTATTTAATGAAGAATATTTGTAGTAAAAGGTAAATTCGTTGTTGATGTGATGAAACACAAGAGTTTTGTTACGCAGTTCAGGTAATTCAGAAGTTATACAAACTTCTTGATGTTTTGTATATTGAGGCCATTCTTCTTGAGGCAAAGTGAGCCAAGAAGGGCCATGAAACCATATGTGGGAATTACTGAGCGAAGAAGGACTTATACCTCGTGACAGTAGATCTGCTGGATTATCATAAGTATTAATATATTTCCAAAATTCAGGGTTGGTCAGTTTATGTATTTGTGAGACTCGATTTGCTATAAAAGTCTTAAGTAAATGGGGAGAGGTGTTTATCCATGAAATAACAATTTTAGAGTCAGTCCAATACGTAATGTTTTTAAAGGAGACATTTACAGATGAAGTGACCTTTTCGACAAGTTCAGAAAGTAGTGATGCCCCACAAAGTTCGAGTCTTGGAATGGTTACAAGTTTCATAGGAGAAACTCGAGTTTTAGCACAATAAAGATTTGAAGTGTAATTTCCAAATGTATCTGTGCAGCATATGTAAATACATGCACCGTAAGCCGCCTCCGAGGCGTCAGAAAACCCATGAAGTTGAACAGAAACTGGGTTAGAAGAAAGTACATGTCTAGGTATTTTTAAAGTGTTTAATTTTGTAAGTTCGAAGTAGTATTTCGACCAAAGTGTGTAAATACTTTCAGGAACAGATTCATCCCAACTTATCTTGAGTTTCCAGAGCTCTTTAAGAATAATTTTCGATATAACTGTTACGGGTGAAAGTAACCCCAAAGGATCAAATATTTGTGCTGTACAGGATAAAATCTGTCTTTTGCTAATCTTTAAGTTAATTGTGGAGATATTTATAGAATATTGTAGGGAATCACAAGACGGATTCCAAAGTAATCCTAGTGTTTTGTTATGTTCGTCAGAACCAAAATGCAAAAAATCAGGATCAGAATGATTTTGTAGAGACGAATCATTGGTAGTCCATTTTCTCAGAGGAAAACCGTAGGAAGATAATAAATATGAAATAGTTTCCTTGATTTCTCGGAGTTCTTCCTATGTGTCACAACCAGTTAATAGATCATCTACATAAAAATCGTGCAAAATTATAGAGGAAATTTTTGGGTATTCGGAAATATGTCGATGAGCAATTTCATGAAGAGACCTAATGGCAAGAAACGCTGCTGATGCAGTACCGTAGGTAACAGTATTCAGTGTATAAGCAGAAATTTCATCATTTTTATTAAATCTCCAAAAGATCTTTTGAAGGTAACGTTGTTCAGGAGTAAGGAAAACCTGACGATACATTTTAGTTATATCTGCACCCAGTACGAATTTATGTTGACGAAATCTAAGTAAAATGTAAAATAAATTATCTTGTAAATGAGGGCCGACATACATGATGTCATTTAATGAGTAGCCTGTGGTAGTTTTCGCACTACCATCAAATACAACTCTTAACTTTGTAGTGGTTGAAGTTTCCTTTAAAACGCAGTGATGAGGTAAGAAGAATCCAGAATTATCATTAGTGTCATTTATTAGGGACATGTGACCAAGTTTAATGTACTCACGTATGAAGTCATGATATTCTAATTTCAATTGAATGTTATTTTCAAGTTTTCTCTCTAAGTTTAAAAAACGTTTTTTGGCAGTAGTTAGAGAATCCCCTAAAACTGATGGAGATTCCTTTAGTGGAAGAGTAGTGATAAAACGACCATCACAATGGCGAGAAATATGCTGCTTAAAATGATTTTCACAATAGATGTCTTCTTCGGAAACAAACTTAGTTTTAGGACACTCCTCTAGTTCCCAAAACTTTGTGAGCTGTGAATCTAATTCACTGGTAGAAGAAAAGTAACAATTATGTTGGGGGTGGTGTTGAATATTTGTTGGAATTGGGATTGGGCCAGAAATTATCCAACCAAGAGTGGTTTTTTGAATGATCGGTAACCCAGGACCAAGTTTGATTTGTCCCACGCTTAAAATATCCCAAAATGTGTCAGCTCCAATAAGAAGGTCTACTGGACCAGGTTTTTCAAAATTCTGGTCAGCTAGAAGTAATTTTGTTGGAATATTGAGCTGGGAACGATTGATCTGTATGTAAGGTAAATTACTTGTTATGTTGGGCAAAATTAGACAAGATATTTTTTTCGAGAAATTGTTAATATCTGATTTAAATGTTAGTGATGTCCGGAAGTTAATATTGTGAGTTAATTGATTAATTCCCGAGATCGAAGAGTTGATTTTTTCCTTTGAAAGTTGTAAAATATCACAAAATTTCTCAGATATAAAGTTGGATTGACTTCCGTTGTCCAAGAGTACTCTGCATTTATGTGAGTTGCCGAACTTGTCAAAAACGTTAACAACAGCAGTTGAAAGTAGAATATACGGTTTAATAGCAGTGTGAACACTTGAGCTTATATGATGTGTTGAAGAGAAGTTAGAGGTAGAGGTAGATTCATTTGACTGCAGCCCAGTGTTTGGAACATTGGAAGGTAATGAAGATTGAGAAGAATTGTTTTCTGTGGAAACTGAATTTGAGGATTGTGAATTCTCGAAGTGTAACAGAGTGTGATGGATCTTTCCACATTTTCTACAACCAGTAGAACGACAATCCTTAGTACGATGGCATGTGCCAAGACAATTAAGGCATAAACGTAGACGTTTTGCATTGTTTAACCTATTAGTAGGATTTAGTTTTAAGAAGTCAGGACAATAATATATTTTATGTTCCTTGTTACAAAAGTTGCATTTAAACCTATTCTCTGTGTTAGAAACAAAGGCTCTTGTTTCAGACTTATTACCTTTGTATCGTGGTGAATTTTGATCCTGTTTATTATCATTGTAGTTATCTAATGACTCTAAGATACGACATCGTTCTTTTAAAAATTTCAGTAAATCATCTAAAACTGGTAGGTTGTCTTTACAATTTTGTGACTCCCAAGAGCGTCTTGTTGAGTTATCAAATTTAGTTGTTAACAAATAAATAATCAAATCATCCCAGTGTTTAGTGGGGCGTTTTAAAACTTCTAAAGCACGTAAATGTTTTTGTGTATTGTCTAGAAGTTGTCTGAGACCTTCATTTGATTCTTTTGTGACTAGTGGTAGGTTAAAGAGAGCTTTAATGTGATTGTTTACAAGTAACTGTTTATTTTCAAATCTTTCGATCAATAAACTCCAAGCAATGTCGTAGTTTGCATCGCAGACTTGCAAAGATTTAATAGTGTCGGCAGCTATGCCACGTAATGACAGACGTAAGTAATGAAACTTTTGTACATTGGAAAGTGAAGTATCATCATTAATAATAGAATTAAAACTGTCGCGAAAGAAGAGGAATTGATCAAACGATCCATCAAATGTAGCTAGATTCAATGGAGGTAACTTAATGTTGCTTGTATTTGTAGGCCCAGCTGCTATTGAACCATTGACACTACGTGAATCAGACGTGTCAGTAGGTCGTCTAGATAAAATAAGTTTTTTGATGTCAGATATTATTTTAAAATATCTGTCCTCAAAAGTCTGCCTTTCAATGGCATGTATTGTGTCATAATTTTCCTCGCAGTCAGGATCATCAGTTTCAATAAGCAGCTGAACCTCATTAAAAACATCTAAAAGCTCTTCGGCTTTGGATAATCGCATTTCTAAATCTACGAGGTCGATAACTTCATTATTTTCTACACTTCTAAAATATGTTGTTAAACGTGTAAGAGCACCTTTAGTGGCCATTCTCTTTGTTTTGTTTTGGTTTGACATTTTTGACAATTTGACCAAAATTTATGAGGATGCAAAATAATTAAATATTATGTATGTATGTGGCGTATATTATTATACAGATATAAACAATCAAAATGTGTTTGATGTTTAAAGAAATAAATATTTGATCTTCGATGAATGTAATTAAATAAAAAGAAATGATTTATTCAAGTGCAGAAAACGGAAATAAATGTTTTGTAATTCAATTATTATGTACGTAAGAATTATTATTAACGTTTAGTTACGATCTGTCAGAATAAAATAAAAAATCAGCTAGCACATTCACAATGAATACGAGAGTAGGTAAAACGTCAAATATGTCACTATTCGAAATAAATATATTAATTTAGATTGAAACTCATGTACTTAAAATATTTATCAAATAGAGACTGAAAAAATGTGAAATTATAAAAAGGATTCAGTATTCAGTGTTGTAAATGTAGCTTCCTGGGGTTGATACAGCGGGTCAAGTACGACGTCGGTTCGTAGAATGTAAAGCTGCTATTTTCTTTGTAGTTCTGCTGGCACTGTAGATTCGCAGTTCGAAGGACCAATAGATGTGGATGTGGTGAAGAATTTTCAGAATTTCACGTAAATTTTAATACAACAGATCTAAAACAAATTACAATAACTTGAATGTAAGGAGTAAAAATGTTCGTTCATCGAAGCGTTGGTTTTGTGTGTATTCTCGTCGTTATGTACTTTTTCGTCACCCAGTAACCCTGGCAAATGAACTTGGGTCACTTCGTTCGGCAATCTTCGGTAATACGCACTTGTACAATAATTGGCAGAGTCTAATAAATTTCAAAGTCAATGTACTTAACAACAGGTGTTGGTCCAAAATTGTTACGATCAGAGGAAGGGCGTATTCCTGTGCCTTTTAGATTACGAGAAAGCGTTTGATCGTGTCCAACATCACAAGTTAATGCAGATCCTCAAGAAGCTTGATATAGACCAAAAAGACATAAGATGCATTGAAAACTTGTACTGTTATCAGGCAACACAATTAAATAAGGGAAAATGAAAATGTAGTATGTCAAAGTGTGTAAATAATTATTTACACACTTTGACATACTACATTTTCATTTTCCCTTATTCATTCAAGTGTGTACAAACTTATCAGTCTTTCAACAACACAATTAAAAATAGACAATTCTATATCCAAACCCATACATATAAGAAGGGGTGTTCGGCAGGGATGTGTGCTTCTCCTCTTTTATTTAACATTTATTCGGAAGCCATATTTCAAGAGTCTTTGGAAGATGCAGAGATGGGAATCAAAGTGAATGGAGTATTGCTGGAGTGGAGCTTTCGTAAAATTCAGGAAGGTACTGACCTGCTCAGAGTTCGACCTTACACTGAGACTAAGGTTTACTAAATGCTACGTGTGGTCGGTGCTGCTATATGGCATATAGTGCTGGACACTCAAAACGAGGGATATAAACAGATTAGAAGCCTTCGAAATGTGGCTTTATCGCCGTATCCTAACGATACCATGGACGGCGAAAATCACAAATGTAGATGTTCTTAAAAGAATAAACCAAGAACGCCAGCTTTTCGAAAACATCAAGAAAAGAAAAACGGCGTATTTGGGTCACATCATGCGAAACGAAAAATACCAGTTCCTTTAACTTATAATCCAGGGTAAAATTGAAGGCAAGAGAGGAAAAGGACGCAAGAAAATGTCCTGGCTCCGAAACATAAGGGATTAACGACATACAATCTCTGATATACATTGCAAGAAACAGAGAGTTAGTGGAAAATGTGATCGCTGACATCCATTAGTGGATTTGCATTTGAAGAAGAAGAAGAACGGTAGAAGAGTATACATATACACATTCAGTACTATTAGTACCTTTTACTACTATTCAATAATGATTAGGTGGATGCGACTTTGTCTTTAAATAAAAAAAATCTGAAAGAAAATAATTTTCTTTTAAACCTCATGGTTTTCAAAATCTTTCCTAAATTACACATTTTAAAATATTACGATTATTCACACGGTGGGCGGGATATCCCCAAAAGAACAACTTTTGACAGTCCTCAAACACGAATTATATAATCTGTCGGGTGGCATCAACCGTTTTTTTTTTATTGAGTGACTGTTGGAATTAACTAAAAAATTCTAGAAAGGCATCCAAATTAATTTGATACAGAGCAAACAGCTGGAAATAATACGATTTTTATATCCTATTTATGTGTATACTGCGTTTTGAGAGGTTGACGTGACGATGATGGACGTGATGGAAGACAGACAAAATCACGTTATGTGGTCTACTTTGAATTTGAATAAGATTACTTGTAACGTATTGCTAAGAAAAAACAACTACATACATAATTCACCGAGTTAAAAGGCACTACTAGTGCATTCTTTCACGGTTTTTGCTCTAAATTTTAAAGAACTGCTTGGATTGACATGAAATTTGGCATACGCATAGCTTACATGTCAAAGAAAAAAAGTGATATTGTGCCGATGTGTGCTTTTGCCCTGGGGGTGACTTTCACCCCCTCTTGGGGGTGAAAAAATATAAGTCCAAAATAAGTCCGGAAATGGATAAACTGACTAATTTTAAGTAACTTTTGCTCTATAGAACTTTTTCGCGAAGTCAACACTCTTCGAGTTATTTGCGAGTGAATATGTTCATTTTTCAACAAAATAACTACATTTTTAGACGGTTTTTCGCAAATAACTCAAAAAGTAAGTAATTTGTCGAAAAAACGTTCTTAGCAAAAATATGGCCTGTAAAAAAGTAAAAAAATGGTGTACGCGTTAGGTCTCTGGACCTCGTAAAACCAGAGTTTAGCCAATGAAAAATAGATTTATATTCACCAAATTTCAAATAGAATATTTTGAAGTGAAATATCCAAAAAAATAAGCGCTTTTTGGGGAGAATCTATTATAACTTTTTTAAAGTGTTTAAAAAGAGTTTTCTTTCTGTTTTTATAAAAAGTTTTTATCATTAAATTTAAGCAAGTTACGCTCAAAATAAAGTTGGTCCCTTTTGTTTTGGCAAAAAAAAAATCGGGAAGACCACCCCCTAATTAGCAACTTAAATAAAATAAATCGTTACCGCTTCATAAATTATTTTACTTATGTTGTGTTTATATGATCTGTAAGTTTCATCGATTCAAAGTGCTTATTTTTGAAAAAATTTGGTTTTAAAGTGAAATTTTTAAAAATTTTAATTTTGAAAAATATGATTTTTTTCAAAATAACTTAAAAATTGTTAGAGATACCAAAAATCTCGAAAAACAAAAAAAGTCAGCATTGCTTTTCTGAATATCATGTATTTTTTTGTTTTTCTGTTATACAAAAATTGACTAAGATTTGGTGTTTCTAAATTTGCATACATTCGTGATCAGTGACTCGTTCAACCCCTTTTAACTACAGTCCTTTCAAAAATAAGGACTTTGAACCGATGAAACGTACAGATCATATAAACAATACATACGCGAGTCAAGAAACTTGTGAAGTCGTAACGATTAAGTTCATTTGAGATACTAATTAGGGGGTGATTTTCCCGATTTTTTTACCAAAAAAAAGGGACTAACGTTATTTTGAGCGTAACTTTTGATGCTAGAAACTTTTTCTATAAAACAAAAATGAAGCTTTTTTAAACACTTTAAATAAGTTGTAATAAGTTTTCCCCGGAATGTGCTTCATTTTTGGTTATTTCACGTTAAAGTATTCCATTTTAAATTTTACGAATATGAACCTATTTTTAATTAGCTATAACTCTGCTTCTACTAGGTATACAGACGTGATATGGGTATATACCATCTTTTTAACTATTTTACAGGCTATATTTTTTCTCAGAATCTTTTTTCGACAAAATACTTACTATTTGAGTTATTTGCAAAAAACCGTCTAAAAGCGTGGTTATTTTGTTGAAAAAATGAACATATTCACTGGAAAATAACTCGAAAAATATTGACTTAGTGAAAAAACTCTATAGAACAAAAGTTACTTAGAATTAGTCAGTTTATCCAACTACGGACTTACTTTGGACGAATATTTTTTCACCCCCAAGAGGGGGTGAAAACCACCCCCGGGGCAGAACCACATATCGGCACAATATCACTTTTTTTCTTTGACTTGTTAGCTATGTGTATGCCAAATTTCATGTCAATCCAAGCGGTTCTTTAAAATTTAGAGGTTTTGCAATATTTTACCGTTAAAGAACGGACTATACATCAATTTTTGAAATTAAATTTAAATAAATTTAGCAATGAAATTTTAGAAAAATAAACCCTATGATTCTTAGAAATTTCCGGTGAAAAATCAACATACAAAAAGGTTAAAAATGAACATAAAACTTTTTACATATCAATATCTAACTCTTAGGCAGGCCGCACATCAAAGAAACATGAAACGTAAATCACGTTTCATGGAAATAAAACACTGCTAAACAAATAGACGTCCGGCCATTTATGAAACTTTCCGAAAATAAAAATGTGTTATGAGCATGAATCACACTCGTTTCATTGGTAGGCGGACTTCAAGATTTGTTTACCTGTGTTTTATTTTCATAAAACGTGTTTTACGTTTTATGTTTCATGTTTTTCGTTTCATGTTTCGTTGGTGTGCGGCTTGTCTAAGAGAGTACAAAAAATATATCTTTTTTCATTTATGCTCGTACACTAATATTGTAGAGGGCGCCAAAGCCGAGTCCTCGAAAAAAAGTAGTTCCGATGGCGGACAGTTAATCTCAGAATTAGGAAATCTGAAACAATAAAATCGAACAGCATTTGAAAAAGGCATTTTCTTACGTGACCATTTATCACCGTTAGTGAAAAATTCCGCAAAAAATAGATTTTACCGAAATTTGAAAAAATTTTGTGAAAAAATCGTTTTTCTTTAGTTTTTCATGGTTAAAAAATATTTATTTTTTATTTTTTGGTCAAATTGTGGTAAATTGTCACGTAAGAAACCATCCATTTTCAAATGCAGTACGATTTTTTTGTTTCAGATATCCCAATCCTGAGATTAACTGTCCGCCATCATTTTTCGGGGCCTCGACATTTGCGCCCTCTACAATATTAGTGTACATGCATAAATGAAAAAAGATATATTTTTTTTGTACTTTCTAAGAGTTAGATATTAATATGTAAACAGTTTTATGTTCATTTTTAACCGCTTAACGCACACATTTATTTGCAAAAATACGTCAAAAAATTACCTATTTATTTTATTACAGTAAAATAAACTACGAACAAGACCATTGTCACTAGATATAATCTAAAGTAAAAAAACGCATATTTTATTAGAAAAATATAAAATAACAAATACCCTCATGCGCTCACCCGAGTTAACTCGGTCGTAACTTTTTGCATACAAAATACTACAAGTAAGAGAAGAAAATCGCAATTATTCAAGTATAATAATGTTAAATATTGCTAACAGTGTGATACACTCTAAAACAAGGGGTTACACAGAGGTACGTCACAGTCAGGGCAGAACGTGACGTCAGCAAAATAGAATTCTACTCATCGTGATCCCACCCCAGTCGGCAGTCGATTGTAGAAAGTTTAAAATTAGAAACGAGTGGGCACGGGCTAAAAATTTTTAGGGGGGGCAGACGTGAAGATGTTGCAGATTACATTTCGTATAATTTTGATATATAGTTTACAGCACCCGAAGAGCTAGGGGGGCCACGCCCCCCCCCCTGCCCATAAGTATGGGCGCTCATGCAAGTGGGAATACCGTTATTTAACGCTAGAGGAGTTAAAACGCGTAGACGCCTTATATATCGTTCAAATATTTTATACACGAGTTAACTCGGTTAAGCGAAAATAGAAACGTAGTTTAAAACCGAGTTAACTCGGGTAAGCACGTTAAGCGGTTAATAAAGGTTCTGAGAAAAAAATTATTTTTTTATATTAGCATCCAAAAAATAAGAGTTAATCCATATCGATTTAATTTTTAAAAGTCTTAAGCAAATATTATTTACATGCATTGTTTGGATTTCGTAAATGGGTGACATTGGTTACCGTAAAAACTAGTTACTGTTGTACATGGTGACATAAATAAATATATTCCGGTAATTAGTGTTTCAACTTAATCAACCCCATCATCGGGGGTTGCAACCCCCGTACCACCATACCATAGGGTGGTAGGAAACTATTTCCCAGTATTGTTGCGAATCAGCTGGGATGTGTCCTTTGCTATATAGAGAATTGTCTAAAAGACAATCTTTCTGTGGGCCCTTCTAAAACTTAACCAATAGTCTTCACTATTCGTTAATCTCCAACACGTTGGGCAGACTAAATGAAGACTCTGATGGAAAAATCCCTACATGGAGCCGTCGATCTGGCACAAGATCGTAGCCAATGGAGGCAGGAAGCTAACAACATTTAGAATTTTACCACGCCCTGACAAGGGCTTAAAGAAAACGGAGGAGAATCTTAACTAATAAGAGTAAGCACACTGGATTGAGTGTGCCTAAAATTATTAGACAGTAGAGCTAGAAAGAATCTGAGGAAGAGCTGAAGTCAAGTATCTATGGGTAAACCTGTATTCCAAACTCAATTGGAGCACTCATATTTAAACCATAACCCAAAGGAATCAAATGACCCTTCTGGAACTGTAGACGAGTTGTAAATAAAACCTGGATGTTGAAACAAAAGGTAACCTGTTCGTTATACACATCAGTGGAAAAAGTTGCAATATTGTGCAACCTTGCTCACCACCCTACAAAGACAATCAATTCATAACCAATTCTAAATATAGAAGTTCCTTGAATATTACAGGAACGGAATCTTTAGAGACTATCACAGGTGTACCCTCGCTAGAATTATATACTTCAGCTGTAACCTTTGTGATAATCATGAGACTTAAAGAAAACAATTATTGGAGGACGAATTATCTATTGAATAGTCACACAATTACAAGAAGATTAACACAATTTTACCATCGTGAGAACAAAAACTGATGAACATTAATAGGGACTTCACTGATATAACTAACTGCCCATGGTAGGTAATGGATCAGGAGTCTCTGGGCAATGTAATTATAACAAATCTTACAGCCTAGTTCAATATGCAACTGCGATGCTGTGCTTTTAACAAGTAAGACCTACAACAAATGACCAAACAGAAGTAGGATTAGATTAACGACAATGTTCAAAAAGAACTAAAAGACATTGAATTTTCCCTTTGTTGTTATAAACTTCTAATTTCAGAATTGGATCACTGATATCCGCCGCAAAGTCTTTATTTCTTCTGTCACAAAAGACCTCAAAAGGATTTACCCTTTGCATTGATAGAATTTAAAAAATATTTCCAAAACCCAATTTTATTTCAAAATTGTTTAATACAACGAAATAATAGCTTATTCAATATCGGTCCCATTTGCTGATGATCAAGTTCCAATCATTTATCATTTCATCCGCCGATATTTTTGAAGAAACTCGAGCTTCTTCATTCCAAAAGCTATTTTTTTGTTGTACAACAAATCGGCGGTGTTTAACACACACAAGACACGCACCCTTTGTGCTCCCATTCACCCTTTCAAAGAAAATTTGGTATTGTTGATCTACACTTTTTCAAAAAGCGATTCAATAAGACCCAGTTATCAATAATACCCCTTTTTCGGTAATAGAATTTAAGTGGGGTGGCTTCCTATCACCCCTAGCGGTTAGAAGCACTTGTCAAAGAGTTTTTTGAAACGGTTTAATTGTTAGCTAGCTCTAAACCCTTTCCGCTTGCCAAAATTCGGTGGATCAATGGGCAATAAAGGGCTCTTCAGATTGCTATTATTACGAGGAATTTTTGGTAGGAAAAGAAACACCCACTGATGATGATAACGTTAAAATACGAGTATAATCCTTGAAATATAGGTCAATTCAGACGCTACGACTAAATTAAATAATAAAAGTATATAAAATATTAAAAAATAAAATTTTTAAGAAATGCTTTTCTTTAGTTACGAGTGACTAAAATTAAAAATATTATAAAAAAATCAACCAAAAGGCAAAAAATAAAAAAAAATTGAAAAAATCTAACACATTCGCCAAAGAAAAGCGTGGAGCGTCTTCATCGAATAAACGGTTTTCGCACCACGCTTTTCTTTAACGAATGTGTTAGATTTTTTCAATTTTTTTATTTTTTTGCTTTTTAGTTGATTTTTTATAATATTTTTAATTTTACTCACTCGTAACCAAAAAAAAAGCATTTATGGAAAAAATTTTTTTCATATTTTTTATTTTTTACTTTTTAGTCTTACACTTTTCAACCATTAAAGTATATCGTCATGTTTATTAAAATATGTATAAAACATATATTATGATGTACCGGGTGTCCCAATAAGAATGGCTCTCAGCCATATTTCAGGAACCGTTTATACTACAGCTTTGGGAAAAAAATTTTATAACAAAAGTTGCCCCGAGAAAATCCTGGAAATTATTTTCGTAATTGTAAGTCCACCGCTAAAGGGCGTAATTGAATATCAAAAATTAAAAAATCGAAATTTTACAAAATTTGCCTAATGAATGGGCACTAGAAATCCAATCATCGTATTCTTCATACAATTCTGTGCATATTTTATTTCACAAGTTTAAGTCTACCTGTGCAAATACGAGGTGGGGGTGAGTGGGAACCTTGTTATGAAAAAATCGCTGAAGTCCGGTTCTGCTTAATCGATTTTTGCAAACTTGGTCTTGTTGAAAACAGCTCTTTTTCGTCAATGTAATAGTTATAATTTGGAAACAGCCTATTTATATCAACAGTTGTTTTTGAACAGTTTTGAAAGGTTTCTTGGTAGGTTTTGCTTTAACACATTTATTTGACAACATTAATTTGTTTGTATAACAAAAACAAGGGATATATACAACAATGTACAAACTACAGGGCTATAAAACTGCTTAGCCACACCATGAAAATATGGGAAAGAGTAATTGATAGACGGATACGTGAAGAGACCGAAATATCCGAGAATCAATTTGGCTTTATAAAGGGCAGATCAACAACAGATGCAATTTTCATTATAAGGCAGTTGATGGAAAAATACAGGAGTAAAGAAACAAACGCTCATATGGTATTCATTGATCTTGAGAAAGCATATGATAGAGTTCCTCGAGAGATTCTGTGGTGGGCACTCAATAAGAAAGGAGTCCCTGGTGAATATGTAAAGATTGTGAGGGATATGTATGAGGGAGTAACGACTAGTGTTAGGACAGGTGTGGGAGAGACTGATAAATTTCATGTGAAAGTAGGATTGCACCAAGGCTCTGTGCTTAGTCCGTATTTATTCTCATTAGTTTTGGACCAGATAACAGTGAAACTACAGGATAACATTCCATGTATGCTGATGATGTCGTGTTAGTAGGAAATAGTGAAAGAGACTTAGAACAAAAACTGGAACAATGGAGGCAAGCTCTGGAGGAAAAAGGTTTAAAACTTAGTAGGACAAAAACAGAGTATTTGGAATGTTAATTTAAAGATGGAGTTACTACAAATAAAATGGTATCTTTGGATGGTGAACTGATTGTAAAAAGCAATAGTTTTAAGTACCTGGGATTGGTATTACAGAGTAATGGAGAAATAGATGGAGATGCATGCAGTAGAATTAGGGCTGGATGGATGAAGTGGAAAGAAGCGAGTGGTGTGTTGTGTGACAGAAAAATTCCAATGAAGCTGAAGGGAAAATTCTATAAAACAACCATAAGACCGGCCATGATGTACGCAACTGAATGTTGGGCAGGTAAGAAGAAAGAGGAACAACGAATGCATGTGGCGGAAATGAGAATGCTTAGATGGATGAGTGGAGTGACAAGAAAGGATAAAATTAAAAATGAGTATATTAGGGGAAGTCTAGGTGTGGCACCAATTGATGCCAAAATGAGAGAGCATAGTTTGAGATAGTTTGGTCATGTTCAACGTCGAGACGTTAATCATCCAATACGAAGATTAGCTGAAGTACAGATTCCTGGAAGGAGTAGGAGAGGAAGACCAAAGAAGACCTGGGGGGAGACGATAAGGCAGGACATGTTGGTAAAGGGAATTGACATTGATATGACCCAAGATAGAATTGTGTGGAGAAATGCAATTAGGGAAGCCGACCCCGCATAGGGATAAGGCAAAGAGAATGATGATGATTAATTGTGTTTGTATTGTGCATGTTACCATGGAAACGGCGATCATAGTATGGAAGACCGTACGAGAACCCGTGAGAAAAAATAGTTTTCACTGCAATGGCCGACTTTTCTCACTGCGTGAGGAATTGTTTGTTTTGAATGTATGTAAGTAGTGAGAGAAGTTGCATATTGTATAGCATCCATAGAAAAAATATTTTAAAATAATTAAAAAGCATTTATCAGTTGTCAAGGTCAGTTGTGTTCCAAATTTGAATCGCCATTCGACGAGACTTCGTACGACATCAGCGTGAAGACATCTAATGGATTACTAATAGGACAATTTACTTGCACCCAGGAGGAACAAGAACAATAAAAGAAGAAAAGAACCAGAAGTATTATATGAGTATGAGTACGGATCAGATGAAATGTTTTCCAATTTCCCAAATTTCTTAGAATCCACACCTCTTTCGTAATTTCCAATTTTGTCATTTTTTATTATTGAATAATATTGAATTAAACAGAATTACGATAGATCCTGGAATAGGCCTAAACAAGAAAACTACATTTAAAAAACACGCCAAGTATACTACTTAATAGGTGGCGTCAAAGCGTGTGGATAGTAGGAAGAACAAATATTTTTGTTCGTTTTTATATCGCCGAAGCAATGACTCTTAAGAGACAAAATATATAAACAATTTTTGTAGATAATTATTGCCTACAATTATTATGATAAAACTTATCTTTTGCTATTATAGGTACAGTAGGAAAAATGAAAGAATACCCATGAACGAACATATAAAACACGCTGTATTTTCCTGTCACCGTGTCGCACAAAAAATTGGTCAGCGCAAGTACATGTACTAATTATTGTTACATGTACTTGCACTGGGCACTTTTCTTTGTGACACGGTGACAGGAAAATACAGCGTGTTTTATATGTTCGTTCATGGGTATTCTTTCATTTTTCCGACTGTAGGTAATGTTATTCCCAATAACAAAATTGGCGCGTTTATATGTGTAAGACAAGTTTCAACTTGCTCTCGCATTTTCAGTAAAAATAATTCACACACAATATCTTTCACTTATTTAACAATAGCAAAAAAGAAGCACGGAAACCTCCCACACAAAAGGATACGTCCCGAGTCTCACGGTATTATCCTTTTGTCGTCCTGTTTTAAATAGTTAACTTAAAGAAATCTGAAAATATATTGCGTCAGGCTGTGCACCTCGAGTCCTTTGTGTAATGTATAGGTAAATAAACTTGTAAGAAGTAGAACACGTGAGGTTTTTTCGAGTTTTTAACTTGTTGAGACCCGTCTAGGAAGGAAGGTGAACGAGCACGAGCAGATGTGTATTGGGACAGTGGTTTTATATTTTTTTAAGTGGCAAATTGGAGGTGACCGTCAATTTAAAGGATTATACATTTTATTGCAAAAAGATAAGAAGATAAGGTTATTTTTGCTTCAGATGTATTTTGAATTTTTAATCAAATTTAAATTTGTAAGAATGGACCGTATAAAATAGGACAAAAACAAAGTACATATTTGGAATGTTCATTTAAAGATGGAGTTACTACAAATAAAATGGTATCTTTGGATGGTGAAATGATTGTGAAAAGCAATAGTTTTAAGTACCTAGGATCGGTATTACAGAGTAATGGAGAAATAGATGGAGATGCATGCAGTAGAATTAGGGCTGAATGGATGAATTGGAAAGAAGCGAGTGGTGTGTTGTGTGACAGAAAAATTCCAATGAAGCTGAAGGGAAAATTCTATAAAACAGCCATAAGACCGGCTATGATGTACGGAACTGAATGTTGGACAGTGAAAAAGAAAGAGGAACAACAAATGCATGTGGCGGAAATGAGAATGCTTACATGGATGAGTGGAGTGACAAAGAAGGATAAAATTAGAAATGAGTATATTAGGGGAAGGGTAGATGTGGCAATAATTGATGCCAAAATGAGGGAGCATAAGTTAAGATGGTTTGGTCATGTTCAACGTCGAGACGTTAATCAGCCAGTACGAAGAATAGCTGAAGTGCAGATTCCTGGAAGGAGTAGGAGAGGAAGACCAAAAAAGACCTGGGGGGAGACGATAAGGCAGGACATGTTGGTAAAGGAGATTAACATTGATATGACCCAAGATAGAATTTTGTGGAGAAATGCAATTAGGGAAGCCGACCTCGCATAGGGATAAGGCAAAGATAATGATGATGGACCGTATAAAATCGAACAACGATCAGGATTTCATGTGGAAGATCATGTTTCGTTCATATATTTTTACTATAACTCAACTGACTGAAAAAAAGTATCAAGGAATCAACACACGCACAAAAGTAAATATCAGCTTCATGGGACATGATATTCGCGAAGTAGAGTGTTCTTATGTCCGAAGATCAAAGAGGTCATACCTCAGGAGACTACCTTTGTCCCTCCCACTCGCGAACATAAGCTAGGGGAGACTATATTTATTTACAAAGTTCAACAGACCTTGAAGGTCTGTTGCTCCTTGCGTACCAAATTGACTTACTATTCTCCTACATTCATCCCTATTTGTTACTCTTCTTCCCAACCCTCAATTCCCTCTTTTATGAGATCTTCTTTTACGCTATCAAATCACCTTTGTCTGGATCGTCATTTCCTTCTTTCTGGGATTGAGGCCTGTTTTAGAATTATCGCTGACAGTATCTTCCTTTCCATTCTCGTCTCGTGCCCCCGCCATCTCACTCTCTAGGCCTTTATGAAGCGAGTGATGCTTGTTTCAGTATACTGTTACTCTAGCTTTCTATTTATTCGACGCACCCAACCTTCCACCGTGGTTTTGCCTCCATGTACATATATAGCTCTGAGCTAAGACCAATAAAAGCAGGAGTGCCACAAGGAAGTGTCCAGGGACCAATGTTGTACTTGTTTTATACTTCATGACCTACAGGCAAGTAAAAGAACAACATGTGCAACTTTGCTGATGACACCGCTGTACTAGACTCTCACCATGATCCTATCACAGCATCCAAACTACCGTTCAAAACGACCTTAAAAATATCCAACGATGACTTAAAAATGGAAAATAACGACGAATGAGTGTAAATCCACCCATGTTACTTTCACCATGAAAAAAACAAACATATCCAACTGTAACTCTGAACGAAACAACTCCCACAAACCGATGCTGTCAAGTACCTAGCCTATGAATCCACATTGATAGGAGATTAACTTGGCAAAAGCACATTTTCGCAAAAAGAAAATAACTAGAAATAAAATTCCGAGATGTACTGGATCATCGGTCGTAAATCTCAACTACTATCTCTTGAAAACAAGCTATTGATATATAAAGCCATATTAAAACCACTTTGATCTATGGCAGTGTTTTTGAATCTGTGGGTCGCGACCCCCAGGGTGTTGCGAAGCCTTACTCGGGGGGTCGTCGACTGAAAAAAAAGTTGAGGTTCTTAAAACACAATTTTAGTGGGAAAGATGTGCTTGTTTCTTTTTTAAAGTTTATCAAACTGAAGTACTATTTTTAATCAAATCATTTTCTAATTGCAGTGTATTTCTCTTTTTAGCTTTAATGTCTACCATTGAAGAAAATGTCAGTTCACACAAGTATGCAGTGGCGAATTGCCCTAATAATTTAAGAGCTTCCCTTGCCAGCTCTGGGTATTGGTGTTTTATTTTTATCCAAAATACGTCGACACTTTGCGAATAAAATTCCATTTTAAACATGCCATCAGCGGCTAAATCTAGAAGACATTCTTTCATTTTTTTTTTTTGTTGACATCAGTCAGATCTATTGATGTGTCCAACAAAGATTTTAGAATCCATCTACGCCTACTGTCAGCTTCAGAGTGCAACTCTGGAAGGTATGTCAAAAGTTGCTCTTGTAAACTATGCAAGCTTTGTATAATGCAAAGAATTTGAGCCGATACTGCAAAACTTTGGTCTGTTGCATTATCTTCACAAATCTTCTATACACATGAAAAACACTCAAACATTTTGTTTTGCAGAGAGGTGGACCACAAACGAAGTTTTGTGTGAAATGCTTTTACTTTATCTTTAGCTGTTAAAATATTCTCTTTCTTGAAGGTTCTTGTTCAAATTGTTAAGGTGGCTAAAAAGATCTGCCAAAATGCTAATTTCAAGAGCCAATATGGTTAGAAAAACCGTAAGCATATTTATATTTTGCATCTTGTAAGAACATTAATTCAGCTCTCAGTTCCAGAACTCTTGTCAATACCTTTCTTTTGGATAGCCAACTGACCTCTGTGTGATAAAGGAGATTTTGATGAAAAGAGTCCATATCTTCACAAACGATTCTGAATAGCCGGGTTTTCAAAACTCTTTGATAGAATTTACAATTTTTAATACCTCCATGAGCACGTTATTTATATCAGAAGGTACTACCTTAGAGCCTGTCGATGAAGAAAACAGTGTGTCCAGGATAGGTTTGGCATTATCGATTTTATTTTGCAATGAGTTGTTTTGCCATTCATAGTTTTAACGCCATAGCTACAAATAGCGATATATTTTTCCCAATCAATATTATAGTGGCAAGTGCTTTCTAAAAACATATCGTACAAACACTGGCCGGTAGTGTTGCAGGAAGTGCTTTGCTAAATAAGATTTCTTCCATGATATTGTCATCTGCTTCAAAGCGCACAAATACTGCAAAATGTCAAAATGTGCACAGTCGGAAACACCTGTAGATTCGTCAACCTGCAAAACAAAATGTTGGCTGTTTTTTAAATTTTGGCCCTCGTGAATAAAAGATAAATGTATCAAAATAGGAAAAAATTATTACCTAACGTATGTAGTTTTTAATTAAATTATTTCTTTGGCTTTCTATGACACTA
The DNA here is from genome assembly GCF_917563875.1 of Diabrotica virgifera virgifera. Lineage (NCBI taxonomy): Eukaryota > Metazoa > Arthropoda > Insecta > Coleoptera > Chrysomelidae > Diabrotica > Diabrotica virgifera. The sequence goes on along the minus strand of NC_065444.1, from coordinate 2,708,979 downwards.
GGGGGTCGCCAGAATATTTCAACCTGTAAAGGGGTCGCAACATCAAAAATATTGAAAAACACTAATCTATGGTGTCTAAATATGGAGGACAGCCAGTCAAACAAACCTAGAAACACTGCAGAGATTCCAGGACAAAGTTCTTAGAATAATGCTGAATGCCCATTTGTATGTGTCCAATTATGTGATAGAGCAACACCTCAATGTATCATCCATAGAAACAGAAAAAAAACAGCATATTACAAAAAATATTCCAAGGGACTAGGATCTCATCCAAACGAGTTAGCATTGCTTAGCAAGCAACGTCACTGATGATCATAATTATGTACAACGCTTGAAGAGATTCAAAATAGTGGACTTAGCAAGAATCTTCGAATAATCTACAATAATTAAAATTGTTTTAATTTATCTAAAGAGAGTGATCAATGGATCTCCCTCTACAGGTCAAATTTTCAATTATCAGTCAAATAATTTACCTATAGATTCTTAGTTAAGCATATATTCATATTGTATATATTACAAAAATAACAAAAAGTTTATTCTGGGAATAATTATGTTTGTCTTTACACCCTCTGTCCTATATCCATTTTATAATTTCTAATTTCTATACAAGTGTTTTGAATAACAAATTAAAATAATACCAACGCTTGCTTTGATAATCACTCGTATGCTATTATCTCATCAAAAGTGTACTGATTATCACCTCTGCACTGCATTCCCACCAAAACTTCTCACAACAAAAAAAAACCTCAACGAAGAAAAGAAGCTCTTCATTCAAAAAGTAATCAATATCATCATCATCGGCCCACGTAAAAAAGGACCTTACTGTTAATTAAAGAAGATGGTGCACGTGTGCAGGAGACAAAGGACTTACTCAACAGGTTTTCGGTTCTTGCGTCTCTGGAAGCCCCACGGAGCCCGAGCCGTAAAAAAGCCCCAAAAAAAGAAACGAGACACGCGCATAAAAAACATCTAACCATTAAATTTTTAAAGCGGCCCCACATTCCAACACTGGAAGTCACTTAATGTCTGTGTAATAATAGGGAGAGAAAAAAATATGTATATGTTTAAAGGACGAGAAGATGTATTTTTAGAGGAGGATTTAGATTTTTAAGTATCTGGTTATCTTGAAGAAATGAATACGAAAAAGAGCATTAAGGGTTAATGGATGCTCTTTAACGAATTTTTAGTTGAAAAAATTGAGATTAAAAAGATGTAAATGATAAGCAGCCTTTAAATTTTGATTAAAACCATTTATTTCTTTAGATAACGTAATAAAAAACTTAATCCTAATAATCAAACCAAATACCTAATATGCTCAAGAAAAAATACAGTTAGTATAACAAGGTTATATTTTTGCGAATATGAGTTTGAAAAGGTAGAACACTTTATATATCTTGGGGTCTCAGTTAATGGAACTAATGATTGAAGCATAATAATTAACTATAATTATCAATCAAAAAAATCCTGTCAGAAAACAGAACCTACTGGAAATACAACTTCCTCAAACATAAGAGGCTTACTCAGAACATTAAACTAAAAATTTACAGAGCAGCAATTAGATCAGTAATCACATACTTCTTATTCTTATATTAGGCCTCTTGGCCTGTTCTTAACCGATTTTGAGCTTGTATTCGTAGCTGTGATCTGTGATGTTGACTGCCAGCTATCTCGCCACTTTTTAAAGGGCATTCCTATTGGTCTCTTGCCTGTTGGCTTCGAATTTCTGGTTATACGGGCTATTCGCATACTTATATGGTGTAACAACAAACACTGGCATCACAACAAACACCAATTGCGAAAATGGACCTCCACTTACAGTTGAAGAAGTAACGTATGCCATCAAAAGTACCAAAGATGATAAAGCAGTAGGCGCTGATCATTTTCATTTTTTCATTCCGAATTCTTAAAACTTATGGACTACGACGGCATAAAATGGTTGACAAATATATTTAACAAAATATATGACACAGGCATAATTCCCCAAAATGGCTAGAATCAACTTTTATAAATCTTCCACAAAACCCAACGCGAGAAAGTGCGAAGACTATAGAATTATAAGCCTTATGAGCCATTTACTTAAAACATTTCTAAAGGTCATTCACAAACGAATATATACAAAGTGCGAGGAACAACTAACAAGAACACAATTCGGATTTCGTGATGCTCTGGGAACACGAGAGGCCCTTTTCGCTGTGCAAGTGCTATTTCAGAGATGCAGGGATGTAAATTGTGATATATACGTATGTTTTATAGATTACCAGAAAACATTTGACAGAGTAAAACATGACAAATTATTAACTCTAATGCAAGAAATTGGAATTAACAACCAAGATCTAAAAATTATCAGAAACATTTATTACAATCAAACGGCAAAAATCAAAATAGAAGACCTAGATAAAATTGCAATAGAACGAGGAGTACGACAGGGCTGTATTTTATCTCCACTACTATTAAATATTTACTCTGAATGGATATTTAAGGAAGCTTTAGACGGTTGTGCGAAGGGAGTTTTAATAAATGGTGAATGGTTGAATAACATTAGATATGCAGATGACACCATAGTTTTCGCCGATAATCTGAATGATTTACATAATATTAACAAGTCGTATAACAGAAGTCAGCAACAGATATGGACTAGCTCTTAACATAAAGAAGACCAAATTTATGACAATTAGTAAAAAACCAATATTAAACGCTAACTTACAGTCAACCAACAGAATATCGAAAGAGTTGAGCAATATACATATCTGGGTACGAATTTCAATAGCCAATGAGACCACTCGACAGAAATTAAACAGCGAATAATAAAAGTGAAAGCAGCATACGTTAGAATGAGACCCACTTCCAACAGTCGAGACATATCATTAAAAACAAAATACCGTCTGTTGAAAAGCTACATATTCACAGTTCTGCTCTACTGAATGGAAGCGTGTACACTAACTGTTGCATCTATGAATCGGCTCGAAGCTTTCGAAATGTGGTGTTATAGGCGAATCTTACGTATATCCTGGGTTGACCGAATTACTAATGTGGAAGTCCTGCGTAGAATGGGGAAAGAGTGTGAAATTCTCATAACCATCAAAACAGGAAAATTAGAATATCTAGGACATGTAATGAGAAATCAAGAACGTTACGACCTTCTCCAACTGATTCTTTAAGGGAAGGTAAATAGTAAAAGAGGACCGCTAAGAAGACGCATTTCCTGGCTTCAAAAATTTACGAAAGTGGTATAACACCACTACCACTAAACTGTTCCGCGCTGCGGTAAACAAAGTCTAGATAGCCATGATGATCGCCAACATCCGGAACGGATAGGCACTTTAAGAAGAAGAGAGATATGGTGTAAAAGTAATGTGCTTGACACAGAAACATTGAGGATCCTAAAGAGAAAAATCATTCGGAGAATATCAACTTAGATAATAATGAATTTAGAAAACTGATGAACTATGCAATACGAGAGCTTTTGAAATGAAAAGATTTTTTTTCTTTGGAGTTGTATGACTACCGGCCCTTCAAGGCTCATTCGCCGATTCACCAGTTTTTGGAAATGAGAAGATATCGTCAGGTTTGTCAAGGCACAGAGACTCAGATGGATGGAGCATATAGAAAGGACAAACACATTAGCAGTTATCAAGAAAATTACTAAAAGGAGACTAGTATCAGGCACACCACGAGGAAGATCGAAAACGAGATAAGAGAACCAGATAATTGCCGACTTTAAGAAGGTGGGAGTTAGAAAATGGATTACCATAAGCAAAAACAGATGCGAATGGAGAAATGTTGTAAAAGCCTCCAAATTACAGATTTAATTGTAGAACCAGAATGTTAATGCGGATTGATTCCTCACGAAAAACGAATCGGAAGAGCCCAAAGAGGGCATCAATCACTCAGCTAGGACTGTGGATGCCATGATAATGGGGATGTAGGGGAAAGAAAATGTGTATATGTTTAAAGGACGAAAAGATGTATTTTTAGTAGAGGAGGATTTTAGAGTTTTAAGTATTATTTAAAAGTGGTTATCTTGAAGAGATGAATACGAAAAAGAACATTAATGGTTAGTAGATACTCTTTAACAACGCTTTAACGATTCCTTAGTTAAAAAATTGAGAAGCTGAGATGTAAATGATAAACAGCTTTAAATTTTTTTCCATTACTATTAAAACCGTTTAATTCCTTAAATAACGTAATAAAAAGCTTAATCAGTCTATTGAGGTCAAATATAAATATGTAAATATCAAAAGCAGAACAAGTTGCAAAATTCTTCTCATCTTTCTTTTCTCAATGATCATGTTCCTTACTTCCTTTAGATAATTTTTTCCTTTTAACCTAGATTTCAGTATAGGAATGGTTTCCCATGCAGCTTGCTGAATATTATTTATCAACAACTCTGCTTCTTTATCTAATTGTTCTGCTGTGGTAGTGGAATTCTTAGATTTATTATTTCTTCACGCTAAACTTAAAACTTTCCCAATCTGTCAATTTGTTAATGTAGGGTTACTTTCTTTTTTAATCACCTTGGCACTTATGGTCAAGTTTATTAGATCGGGTGTCTAATTTCTATCCGTAGGTCAGTAGGTTGGTCTACCAGTTGATAGTGATTCAGACCCATGTTCTTTAATAGTTAATAAAAGCTCCTTACTCCTAGTGGTACTTATTCTAGAGCCCTAGTCTGTGTTCTTCGCATTGAAATCTCTTCCAAAAATAAAATCTTGTCATGTACTTTCTAGAATATCTAGAACGTGCCTGTGACCAAAAAATTTAATACCAAATAGCCACTGTAGCTCTGCCATCTTTGACTTGCTTGACAGCTTGCTCCAGACCTTTGAAAAGGTGGTACAAAATGTCTATCTCTGCACATTGAGTTTATTGTTTTTAATATATTACGGGTACCATTAAGTACCCATAAAAGCGTTAAGCTTAGTTTCAATGGTCTCAATTTTCGACAGTCATAGATTTATTCAGCAATTCAAATTACCTCAATTAGGTATGTATAAATATTCATCCTCTATTTTTCGTTAAATTGCAAATAAAGATAATCCATCAGATTTGAACGGAGTCCACATTTCTATACTTATGTACAGTTGAATCCGCGAGTCCTTACCCGTTCGTCATTAATACCTAGCGAGATAAAACACATATTTTTGATAACTCAAAATTTAACCCGTAATAGACGCACGGGTAAAGACTCGTGGACTCAACTGTAAGCACAGAAGATATTTTTAGTACCTCCTCTATTCGTTTTTTTGAATGCATCTCCCAGGTTTCATTATTCATGTTTATTGCATGTTAGTCAAATCCACTTGATCGTGCACATTTTTTATAATGTCGTCACTCCAAAACATTTGAAGTTTTTCTGGGTGTTTTTTACTGTATTTTCAACATGTATTCTGTTGTTATATTCTAAGCTGCTTCATTAGTTTTGTGATAGATTCACAAACATCAAGCATCCTAATACCTCTCTCCAAAAGGGAGGCAAATCGGACCTGGAGAATTATAGAGAAATTAATTTATTAACCAAAACACTAAAATTAACAACCAAAGTGGTAACAAGCATTAGCAGAAGAATAACAAAGTTTTAATCTGGAAGATTATGCACCAACGCTACATTTATAATGAGACAAGTTCAAGAGAAATCATTAGAATACAACAAACCGGCATATTTATGTTTCGTCGTTTCGTGGACCTTAAAAAAGAATTTGACAGCGTTAAATTAAAGGACATTAACCACTTTTTATAGGCAAGAGAGATACCTCTGGGAATAATCAAAACACATCATAAATATCTTATCTACCAGAAAAACAAAATAAAAGTAAAAGTAGAAAAAGGACTAACTAACCCAATTTTAAAGCTACAAAACGCCTCCACGATTTAATGTTTTTCATGAAGTATATTGCCAGTCTACACGTGTCACACATTCTTAAGGCTACAACATTTTTGTTTCGCACCATTTTTTCTCTTTTTCATTAATTATCTTCTAATCGGAAGTATTATCATTGTTAGATTGATAAATATTTTAGATATGTATTTTGCACTCGTGCATTTATTTGTAAGAAGAAAAAGAAAAACTAATTAAATTACTAATCGTATGACTCAATCGTAGTAAGTACTTAACGACATCTTCAATTTTAATGCTTAATGCTGATCATATTGAGGTATGCAATATTCAGAATCAAAGTATTTACAAAAGCAAAAACTAGTTCAATACATATTTTAACAATCTTACTCAATTAATCATAACCATAAGCAGCTGCGCTGTCAAAAATATCTTCAAAACAGTTTTTCTTTAAGAAATCCTTCCCTCTTCCTGAAATCCTTTCAAAAAGGATTGTTATTTCGAAAGAACCCTTACCAATAACCGTAAAGAGTACAGTATCAAATTTTGCACAAAAATATCCTATTCTGTCGAATAATCAACATAACATGTCAGGTAAAAATACCTCAACCCCATTATATCCTCAAAACCCATCTCGGACCTAATGTGTGCGTATATCTATACATATATATAAATGTAACTGACCGTATCAACCTGTATGGAATATTTTAAAAACCCTTTTCAAACATTTCTAGTCGACCAAACACGCTCATAAAGAAAAAAGAAGAAGTAAAATGGGTTAAATGCCTCCCTCGCATATAGCTAGGCGCAAATCTTTTTCAAACACCCCTACGTATACCATCTGCCTTTGTCAAAATCGTGGGAACTTGGACTAGATCGCGATTCTCACGGCTCCTACACCCTATACACACAACCTTCCATCTCTGTCCTGCTTTCTAAAACCACATACGCCGAACCGAGGCCCGACATCATCTCAGCGTTAAGAAACACCTGTCCTTATACTCGATTTTCATTTGTCGAGGGTGGAACCCCTCTATACACGTCCTAAGGGCCTGTGACGTCGCTGGCTCGAAGATATAAAAACGCACGTACCTTGGAAACTTCATTCATTTTTCGAGTTCGTTAACGACAAGTTAGTACGTTATTATTATCAACATGAGTTTATACGACGCCGAAGTTTTCAACAATTCCGTCAATGACAACAAGGTCAACGACAAGAAATCCAAGTCGACGATGCACCAGATCAAGAAGCTGATCAAATGCATAATCAAGAAGAACAAGCACACTTACGTGAAGAATCCGCAGCCCGATTACTACTTCGATGAAGAAATTAGCGATAACCTCGCTAATGAAATCCTCGAGAACGAGATTTTCGAAGACATCGACAACTGCGAAGATTTCTCCGCTGTACCTGTGTACGAGAACGGCGAAATGGACTTCCTACCCGTTACGAGAGGACAGAGATACATCCCAGTGCATTTCGCAAGAACTGAAGCGGGCACATTCTTCTGGACATCAATCACCACTCCCGATCAAGATATCTGCTATCACGGTGACAAGAACGCCATCTCAAACTACCAAGTACCACAAAGGCAAGTACCTAATGATAGATGGGCTCAAGCTTAATCAATCTACACGTTAAATGGTTCGTTCTGTGATTGACCAGTGCCTTTAAAAACATTTCATGTGATGGTTTTGCTCAAATTATATTTTTTTATTGTTGACTGATTGTCAAATGTGATATTGTAGTTTTAAATGTTTATATTTTCAGATTTTTTATCTGAGTGTGATTGAGAGCTTTAATTGATTTTTTTATATTGTAAAATGATGTCTTCCAGTAGAGTTTAAGAAAAAATAAATTTTATTTTAATAGTAACATGTTGTCTTTTCTTTTTTTTTGAATTTTCAGGTACACATTTACTGTTTTATTTGGCAATAAGCGACAATTTTACTTTGAAATTTATCATTTATTAAGTGAGAAAAAAAATTTCAAATAAACTTAATTTCAAAGTAAAATTGTGGCTTATTCCCAACTAAAATAATAAATTACATTCAGATGTCACAAAAAAATAGCTTCAGAACCCTTTTTATAATGAAGAAAATAATTTTAAACAAAAAATAATTTTTCAAATATAAATTAAAAATTGGTTTTTTGTTTAAAATTATTTTCCGAATTTACAATAAAACATCAAAAATTTGAATAGCATTAAAAGTATCTTGCACAAAACAAAAAAAATGTTAATATTATACCTGCCAGTCAAATTTAAATCTAGAAAAAAAATTAAACGAGCTAAACAATTGCTTTTTTTTGACTATTGACAAAAAGTTAAAAAAAACAGAAAAAAGTGACAAGTATTTTAAAATGTTTTGTACATAAACACAAAACATATTAAAATATCAATGTCCAATAAAATTTAAATTAAAAAATTTGGTTTTCAACCACTTTACTGCCTATTATGGTCTTGAATATGTACAATGTACAGTGCAGGTATGTCAATATAACTTGTTCCACAAAATTTTTACCCAAAGATTACTGCAGGGGTCCCTCTACCTGTAGAAGAACAGGTAGGTATTTGCAGCAGACCAGCTAAACACTGACTGGAATACCGTTGAGCAGGTATCTTTTATTTTACTAAGTAGCAGAAGGGTATTATGTTTATAATCCAAGGAGAAAATGTTTGTATAGCCTGGGCCAGGATTCCGTGCACTGTAGATATCTACATGTCGCTTTCTATCGATGTCAATTTTCGTAAAAATATTTGAATTTTAGCTTTAATTGAATTATTTTCTAGTTTTGCTAGGTTATACGCTAATTGATGCTGAAGTGAGACTTAGTAAAACAAGAAAATATTTGAATTAAAACTAAAAATTAAAATATATTGACACTGCGCATATCGCTTTCTATTAATGTCAATATATTTGAATTTTTAGTTTTAATTCAAATATTTTCTTGTTTTACTAAGTCTCACTTCAGCATCAATTAGAGTATAACCTAGCAAAACTAGAAAATAATTCAATTAAAGCTAAAATTCACATATTTTTACGAAAATTGACACCAATAGAAAGCGACATGTAGATATCTACAGTGCACGGAATCCAGGCCCTGATTTTTTCTTGGTATGTATGGAGTGGTATTTGAAATCTGAGGTAGAAATGAAGGGATACAGGTAATGCTGTACATAAATAATTGTATGAAGAAAAATTAACATTATTTTCTACGGGAATTAGAGGTGCAGGTTTTTAGGTACATGTAATCTAACTTTTGTAACAGTTACAGGACAGATTTTATAAAGGTAAAAACGGGAAAATATATTTTCGTTTATTGATGCATTAAAAATTTATAATTTTATAATAGCATAATTTGGTGAAACTATAGTATACGGTCTACCCCGAGGATGAGGTCTACCTGTGCATATACAGGGTGTTTGGTAAAGAATGGACCATAGCTTAACCTTAGGTTCCTGAAGTTAAAATAGGTCGATTTAAGCTAACTTACCTTAGTACAAAAGTTGATAATAACCGAAATACAGGGTATCAAAGTTACACTTTTATTTTATTTATTTCTTGAATATTTCCTGACAGGCATGGCATAACAACACGAAATTTGGTAAACGCATTTTTTGGGATGCTAAATCTAAATTCGCCACCAAAAATTATGTATTACCCAGAGGGCGCCACATACGTCTTTCAGTCCTCATTTAATACGTTCAGTTTTTTTATCCCCCACATTCTCTTAATATTTTTACTTAAAAAAAGGTATACTATATTCATCTCGCTAAACTCAACAGTTTTCGAGATAAACGCATTTTAAATCTGCGATACAACATATTTTTGTGCATAATATCATTGTAATTAGACCAGAAAGATAAACTTGAAACCATAATAATTGTGCCAGTTCTCATATTTATGTCATTACATCGCAAATTCCATTTGAAGAAATTTGCGATACACTTTTATAAATTTTTATGCTTTTAAGTTATTTTTTCTACAAACGTGTTAAAAATGCAACTTTTGGCACTCCAGGAACGTTAAAAATGTTACTTTAAAGCAATAGTGCTTTAAAAATTTTAAGGCACTGCAGTTAAAATTGAAATGTCAAATTTTGAAAACAAACGTCAACATATTTTTTATGTTTCATTTATTAACAATAATATTAACAGTACAACTTGCGCAATTTGAAAAAGGTTTTTTAGAAAGTTTTTTAAAATTTAATTTAAACTGCATTATTGCATTTTTAACATGTTTGCAGAAAAAAACTATTAAAATTTGTTAGAATATACAACAATAAAAGTGGATGTTATTCTATAGTTGTTATGATTTACGTATTGACAGTATAGGCAGTTTTGATGTAATGTCAAGAAAAATATAAAAATGGAATGTCAGTCAAGTTCAAGTAAAAGTTTTTGTAGGTATTGTCCTGTAATTGAGAATGAATAAATTATAATTGTTGATGTATAAGACGTTTTGCAGAAAAAATATTGTATGATATACCTACGTGTTAAAATTACATTTTAAGGCACTCATGTGAATTGCAGAATTCGTTTCGCTTATTCTGACTCAAACCTTCACATGAGTGCCTTAAAATTGTATTTTTAACACTTATATCATAAATAACTATTTCGGGTGTAACTACAATGATAATATGCAAAAAATTATGTTGCCTCGCAGATTTAAAATACGTTTACCTCAAAAACCGTCGAGTTTAACGAGATGAATGTAGTTTACCTTTTTTAAGTAAAAATATTAAGAGAATAAAAGTTTTTATTCAAGAAGTATATATAGAGTGGGTAATAAAAAAAATTGAACCTATTTAATGAGCGATGAAAGGCGTATGTGGCGCCCTCTGGGCAATACATCATTTTTGGTGGCAAATTTAGATTTCTCATCCCAAAAAACCACCGCTTACCTTTCGTGTTATTATCCCATGCCTGTTAGAAAATATTCAAGAATAAATAAAATAAAAGTTTAACTTTGACACCCTGTATTTCGGTTATTATCAACTTTTGTACTAAAGTAAGTTAGCTTAAATCGACCTATTTTAACCTCGGGAATCTAAGGTTAAGCTATGGCCCATTCTTTACCAAACACCTGTATATTATAGTATAGTGTTCAGTCTACCGATCGCAATCTGAAAATTCCTGAAGGATTTGCGGAATATAATGAAATGTAAGTAAACTTGTAAAAAAATATATTTATTCAGAAGTAATAAACATTTGGTGGAAAATAAATGTCCAATGAAAGAGGACTCTAACAATTATTAACAAAAAAATGCGCCCCAACTATTTACAAAAAAAAATTAGATGTAACCTAATTATCTGCAAAACGATTCAGCTAAAGAAACAATTCATGAACTTTAATTTAAGATAGAAAAAGTTTGTTGCCTTTAATTGTTGTGTGCAAACCCTGTGCAAAAAAATTATGGTATTTAGCCCCACAAGTATACAGTGCTGGCAAAAAAACTATTTACTCCAAAGTGAATAAAACGCATAAATCACAAGAATTATTATTTTAATTTTACAAATTAATACTTCACTATTTGAGTTGAGAATATGCCACAAAATTGCCTTAATCCTTACTAACACAGAATATTGATATGACAAAGTATTAATTTATAAAATTAAAATAATAATTCGCATGATTTATGGATTTTATTCACTTTGTAAAGATTGTTTTGACGGCACTGTAATATACTACAGGTTATACACCGCATCCCTTGGTAGACCGCAAGCTATAGTAAAAAGGCGACGGGAGACCACATACTATAGTAGCACCTATAATTTTACCTATTCAGAAATTTAGCAAAAGCAAAATTTAGAAAGCAAAAAAGTTTTAATTGTGTTTAACTGATGTTACATAATATGTACATGTAGGTACATATATAATTTCGGGGGGGGGGTTAAGGGAACAAACCCCCATAAAATACCTATGGGCTGCACAAATTTCTGTGTTATTTCGTTATAAAGATGTCCATTTTCAATATAAAATCTCTACAGTTTTCGATATATTGGAAAAAAACTATTTTCATTTTGTAACTACAAAGATCCGTAACTTTTTTTATGTCCACATTTGTACTAAGGCAAGGTAGGTTCAATCGAACTATTTTTAGTCCCAGAAAATGTGATTTAATTTATGACCTACCTTTTTGTTACACCTTGTATATATTTAATTATAGCTTGCATATACAGTGATGAGCGCACTAATAACTGGCAAAATAGCGCAAAAGATGGAAAACATATTAAGTTGTGAGATAAAACGAGATGAACCGAGTGAAGGTGTTAAATTTAGCGATAGTAACTCATAGATTGACATTATATTGATTGTTTCCCACCTTTAACCGTATCAGACGAGTTTGAGAAATGCCACTGTCACAGTGACAGTTTTAGTTGACATACTCCGCTGATACGTCTAAAGGTGGGAACCAATCAATATAATGTCAATCTATAAGTTACTATCGCTAAATTTAACACCTCCACTGTATACAACATCAGTTTAAGATATAAAAAAGGGCATTTACACTAACCTTTATTAAGATCTGGGCGAAGCTCGATCTTCTATTCAGGTACTCGGCAATTGCATCCATATATACCATTTCCATTAAACAGATTTTTCTCTGCATCCTTTTCGACCCGCGATTGGACGAATCACTCCGGACATCTTCTGATCCCGGCGGAGACCAACTCATTCTGACATATGTCCACGCCATCACAAAACAGTTCCTATAATCCACCCTTCAGGTTGTCTAAAGAAAAAATGTTAATGTTTCCTAAACAATAAAAAATAAACTTGCTTGCACTTTAGTGCTACCCCCCTTCTTATGTTCATTATTGATCACTTTTCTCCAGTTTCTTCATTTTCGCTTCTTTTTTCATATTAAAATTCCTTGTTTAGACAACCTTTAGGAAGAACTCGCATCAGTCTTGAACAACTTACCTCAAGGATTAGTTGCGCTTATTGACCACTCAGAAACTATCTGTGATCCCATTTAACAATCACATATTATATCACACTCACTCTTACTCTGTGGAGTCCCCTAACTAGAATACATATTTCAATATTTCATCTTAAATTATTATATAAGTAATTTTCTAATTAATTTTATAATATTATTTTACGTAAGTACTATATTTTAAATTAAAAATAAATCTCAAAAATCCCCACCAGAAATATACTCCTACTGCTCCTACCTTTCCCGATTATAACGACCCCGTAGTAACGTCACGGCACTGGATGCTGAAACAAAAGGAAGGCTAAGTCTATACGCATAGTTTCAAAACAAAAATTTACAAAATTTTAATATGTGCATCAATTCTATAGAGTGAATTCTACAGTACACTAAAACCTCGATAGAACGGACCTCTATTTAAGGGACTTCGGATATAACGGACAAAAAATCAGCAAGGACAGGATCTCGGCACTGCTTTGTGCTAACGCCGATGGATCACATGGATTGACTGTTATAATTGTTGTCAAATCTCGTAAACCTAGAGTTGTCAAAGATATAATGCATAATCTGTCCGATTCATAATATAAATCTAATAAGCATGGCTCACCACAGATATTTTCAAAAAATATTTTTTAAAGAATTTGTACCAGCAGTGAGAAATTTCAAGAGAAAAAATTGGAAATACCACCTAAAGAGGTAAAATGTTTATTAGACAACGCTCCTGCTAATACTCCTTGATAATATTCGACATTCAGAAGACGGCAACTTAAATTGTATCTTTTTGCCAAACAAATCTTCGTTTATTCAACCCATGGATCAGTGAATAATTTTGGCAACCAATAACCAAACGAGTAGGTATATTGCAGAAAGTTTTTAGATGAAGTAGAAGTAGAAAAGTAAGTAAGTAGTAAAAGAACTTGATTCCTTTTTTTAATACAGATTTGTACACACTATCTAAATACAGTACATATTTTAAAAAAAAATTTGATTGATTTTAAACCTATTTTTATACAACGGACTTTCGGGTTTAACGGACATCCCGTCCCCCCAATTAGTCCGTTATATCGAGGTTTTACTGCACTAATGAAACACCAACAAAATATATCGCAAAGAAGAATAAATATTTATTTTAAAATATGAAAACTCACAAGTTGTCAACAATATTTTCAGTAAGTTTATAAAACTCCTTTTCTATGAATTAATTTACAAATCTCCGTTCTACAAGCCTATTATTAAGGTAAAAACTCTATACGAAATATGTAAAAAATTTCATACTTGGCAAAAAGATGGCAAACAAATCTTAGTAAATCTACCAAAATGCGAAGTGACTGTTAAGTATATTTATGAGAATGATTGTTGTTGTTTGTTTGGGTTTATATTAGTCTAAGAGCTAGTGAACCCAACGACTAACGGTCGTCCTGTAAGGCTAGAAATTTTTATAGTGATAATTCATAGCACACCAAGACTAAAACCCATGACCTGGCAGGCCTCAGTGGTGCACTTGTATCTACCAGGTAAATCGAAAAGTGCAAATTTAGGGGGTAAAATAAACTTTCTCCTGTAAAGTTTAAATTTAAGTATGTGTTTGAGTAAGTCATTTAGAAGAAATGTGTACAATGACAGGCGATTCTGAAGAGCATAAGACCTTGCCAGGCGAGGGGAAAGATTAGGGGTGTTTCCTAAAATTATTCTTTTTGCATCGAACAATTTTTTTTAGGTTTTTTGATACATTCCAAACAGAAAACGTCTTTATTGATATTTCTCTTAAGTTAATAGTTTTTGTAATATAAGCGATTGAAAATTTTGAAAATTGCGAAATCGGCCATTTTTAACCCTAAATCGGACATTTATCTAAAAATTTCCATATTGCCAAGATACGTAGATATTCTTTAAACATTTATTGATGAAATGCCGAAGAGTTTTTTGCAATAAAATATCGAAAACCCCCTTTGTTTTTTTAATTGCTAATCAAGCAGGTGCGACACTGTAGTTTAAGTGAGGACGTTTGAGTTTGCATAAATTCATTATCTCGAGAATGGGAAAATTTCAAAAGAAATCCTCAGACAGGTCGATTTTTATTTTTAAATTAGAACTTTTTGGCATATATATAATACTAGTGATGTCATCCATCTGAGCGTGATGACGTAATCGATGATTTTTTAAATGAGAGTGGGGGTTGTGTGATAGCTCATTTGAAAGGTTATCGAATTTTCTATTCACTGATATAAACATTAACTTAATTATTTATATAGGGTGCACAAAAAAATTTTTTATTAAATTAACTTTGATTAAATTTGACAAATAGAAGAAACATTTTTTTTGTACACCCTGTATAAATAATTATGTTAATGTTTATATTACTGAATAGAGAATTAAATAACCTTTCCAATAAGCTATCACACAACCCCTACTCTTATTTAAAAAAATCATCGATTACGTCAGCACGCCCAGATGGATGACGTCACTAGTATTATATATATGCCAAAAAGTCCTAATTCAAAAATAAAAATCGACCTATCTGAGGATTTCTCTTGAAATTTGCCCATTCTCGAGATAATGAATTTATGCAAACTCAAACGTCCTCACTTATACTACAGTGTCGCACACTCTTGATTAGCCATTAAAAAAACAAAGGGGTTTTCGATATTTTATTGCAAAAAACTCTTCGAGATTTCATCAATCAATGTTTAAAGAATATCTACGTATCTTGGCAACATTGAAATTTTTAGATAAATGTCCGATTTAGGGTTAAAAATGGCCGATTTCTCAATTTTGAACATTTTCAATCGCTCATATAACAAAAACCATTAACTTAAGAGAAAAATCACAAAAGACGTTTTCTGTTTAAAATGATTCAAAAAACCTAAAAAAAATTTCTTCGATGCAAAAAGAATAATTTTAGGAAAGACCCATAATCTTTCCCCTCGCCTGGCAAGGTCTTATGCTCTTCAGAATCGCCTGTCATTGTACACATTTCTTCTAAATGACTTACTCAAACACATACTTAAATTTAAACCTTACAGGAGAAAGTTTATTTTACCCCCTAAATTTGCACTATTCGATTCACCTGGTAGATACACGTGCACTGCTGAGGCCTGCCAGGTCATGGTTTTTAGCCTTGGTGTGCTATGAGTTATCACTAGAAAAATTTTTAGCCTTACAGGACGACCGTTAGTCGGAGGGTTCACTAGCTCTTAGACTATATGACTGCGGACACTAAATCTATTCGCCAATTTTACTATTTTTTATTTTATTAGTCATTTTTTCGTATCTTATCCTAAAACTAATATGTACTACTATAATAAACAATTCTACTAATAAATAATTATTTTTGTATTTTTTTTTAATAATTTTTTATATATTTTTTTTATTTATTTTTTTCTAAATGATGTTCTCAGAGTTCCACAGCAAAAACTGCAACATTCTTCTTTAGTCCTCTACTTAATTCGAAAGCTATTTTACTATGGACTGTCCGTCATTCGTTTTTATCTACATATTTTTTCGTCCGAAGTTCGTCATTCATTTTTATCTACATATTTTTTTTATATTTATTTAATTATTATATATTTGTTTCTATTTTTTATATATATTTTTTACATTTTTTCTTTCTTTATTTTTTTTAATTTTTTTTATTATTTTTTTATATTTCTTTTCTTTTCTTTTTCCTTTTTTCTTTTCTTTTCTTTTTCTTTTAACATATAACAATTTACAAGAAATACAGTCGGAAAAATGAAAGAATACCCATGAACGAACATATAAAACACGCTGTATTTTCCTGTCACCGTGTCACAAAGAAAAGTGCCCAGTGCAAGTACATGTAGTATAATTATTACATGTACTTGCGCTGGCCAATTTTTTGTGTGACACGGTGACAGGAAAATACAGCGTGTTTTATATGTTCGTTCATGGGTATTCTTTCATTTTTCCGACTGTACTTACTCTATATTTTACAATTACAATTTAAGCTTAATATCTAAAATATGTTTTTCTACGACCGTTTAATAATATGCTCATTATTCGCTATTTTTTCATAGATAATAGCACTCATTACTGTACCCGTGAGTAATAGTTCATTACTCACGGGCTGAAGTTAATCACGGGTCATTACTCACGGGCTGAAGTTAGATTCAAGTGTCGCATGCCACTTTTAATATTAATCGTATATAAACTGCAAATAAAATTACTTAAAATTTGTTTATTTGATACAATTATTGTAATTTATATCAATAATAATTAATTTCTAAATATCTTTAAATGAATTTTAACTGTAACAATGTCAGTATATTTTTTACGTTTATAGCTTGTTGGCTAAAAATTTTGACGTTTATCATTTATATTAGTGACAGTGACATTAGCGCAGAGTGTTTGTGTTTTAATTGGAATTTATTATTTACTATGTAATACATATTGTGTTTATAGACTGGGAGGTATTATACAGAAGTTCAGCCACGATTTTCTAAGTCCTGCCTTTTGCAATACTGGAAGTGTAGACAATGTACTTACAATCTGTGGAAACATCCACAAATTTCCTGTGACATTTTCCTGTAAAAATTAGATTTTCCCAAAAAATAAAAATAGGGTTTTGCGATGAATTTCTAAGTCCTACCATATCCGTAGATAGACAGGATACTATTGATTTTATGAAGAAAATTTTTTGGGCAGGAGGGTTGCAAACGGGGTAATGGAGTATATATGTATACAAACATGTAAGGAAAATAATGAAATTTTCATGATTTTCTAGGTCCTGCCAACTAAATAAACTAAACATATTTATTTCAAAATGATCAAAAAAATATTGGCATGACGTCTCCTATGTTTAAGTATACTTGTCCCTTGGAAAATTCTGCTGAAAATACAGCAGACATTGTGCAAATATACATTGTGGACTATCAGCTATATTAATTTTAAATAAATATGATGGAGTAAGACAGTGGTCAAATCTCATTCTGCATATGGTTCTTGTCATATCTTTTGTCTATTGATTGCAAATTCGATAAATTCCTTTCTTATATCGGGTGGAATCTATTGATCAAGTTTTAAGGATCTGGGGCTGTTTGAAAAAAGGGAATAGAAAACACGAGAAGAAGAAAACGGTCAAGGCTGGCCGAATATGAGAAGAAGAAGATGAACAATAACCGTATATCAAGAGGAACAAGTATATGTATGTACCAAGCTTTTGGGACCAAGAAAAACAGGAAGACCCAGGATAAGATGGTGGAACCAGTTAGACGAGGAATAAATACTGTGACGAGGACATAAAATTAATGAAAATAATGGATGACAAGATGCAATAACAGAAAAGATTGGAAATACATAACCAACACTGCAAATACAGATATAGATCTACAAGAAGTAAACCACACAAGAATAATACACCTGGAAAAGGATTAGTATATGCCCCGGCATTGCCATAATCCCGTAGGATTGAACGGCTATGATGATGATGATCAAGCTTTTAGAACTTTTCCTTTAAGCAAAAAAAGCTAAATAAAAAAAAAGAAATTAACTGATGTAAGTATATCAAAACAAGAGGATAAAAATCCCATTTAAAATCCAATAGGAATAAGAAAAAGAGATAACTATATGAAAATAAAAGGAAGACCTGTGGATCCTAAATTCTATCAGGTCCTTTCTAGCAGCAAGAAGAACGTATACACGAATATCATAGGATTATTCTTCAAGAAAATGAAAGGTATAAGGATATGAAAAGAAGAGGATGAAATCCAATAGGATCATTCAAGACTCGAATATTATTTTCAAACAAAAAGTACATACATGAGAATATGCAAAGAAAAATAAGATCTGTTAATCCTGAATTCAATGAGGGTCTTACTTGCAGCAGGGGGAGCAAATGTATCACGTTTTTACAATTCTTGCTTTATACAAATAAAGGGAAATACAAAGAGGAAAGACCCCTTCATTAATATAACATTTCTATCATATTATTTTATACAGAGTCGCCCACAATCAGATAATATGTTGATAAGGATAACTAACTGGACACCACTATGACCCAGGTGTAGTGGAAGACCTAGAAGAAAATGGCTGGACGATGTTGAAGAAGACGTATGGACAGTTCCGTGAAAGGACAGGAAGAAATGGAAAATAATCACGACAACAGCAAAGCTATAAATGACAGAGGAGTAATCCACCTCATGCAAGAATAGAATTTTGAACGCCATGTTGTTAGCTATAATCCCTAGGCTATGGATTCATGGATTGTAATGCTTAATAAATGAATGAATCATATTATCTACATTTTACATTATACTTATAGCCCAATCAATAATATAGGTATATTTCAATAATCAATCATGATCAATAATCATGTTTAAACCCAGTAAAATCCGTTGGTAGTTCTACAAAACAGAGTTTTTTCACCTATAAATGGACAACACTATAAAAAATAGGTATTTAATAAATACCCATAATAGAATAAACGTTTTATGCAAGGAAAATACCAAAACTAAGAATGAAAAAATAAAAGTACCTATTACATAATAAATGCAGTTAAAATGGCCGATAGTAGTACCTACCTATACAATGAAGAAGATTGCAGCAATGACGAAAACAAGATATAAATAAAACTAATGCTATATTTCAAATTAGACGAAAAATCTCCAATCAAACAATAGGTTTGTGATGTTATTACATGTATATAACATAAAAGAATTATTAAAATATAGAGCTTACCATTTTATCTGCTTTTCTGAAGCCAAACGATATTCACACATACTCGAAGTTCCCTACATTATCGACACTTCACAGACAATATGCCCACTTATCCATTTTACTTTTTTCTTGCAGAACATGACGTAACAATGGATCCTGTAACAAAGAACTAGTCAGCCGAACCAAAATAAAATAAGAAAACAACTTAAATGAGGAAACAAAATAATAAAGAGAGTAAATATATGCAGGATATATTAAAACCCCTTCAAAATATGTTTATTTCTAATAAACAGCTTCCCTAGATAATCAAAAATGTTCCAAAATAATATTCCAAGAGTATACAAATATTTTTCACATTCGCTAACAAAATAAACAAACAATATTAACTTCAATAATGTAAAATGATTTATTAATACCAAATATAGTTCTATAGGTATTATAATATCTAATTAATTATTAAATAATTATAATATAACTTTTGCTCACCTGATCTAATTACGTAAGGGACGCTATAAATGACTAATGACAGGTTAAGATTAACTTGTGTGTCCTTTGCCCTTCCACCTTTTTAAACCGGTCTAGTCAAAATCACAGTCAATTGTTATAGTCCGATCCATGAGAGCAGAAATAGAATATTATTGTCCGATGTCTATCTTAATGCATGCATTTTGATGAAATATTGGGAACAGGCCCTGCTTACCTTCTAATTCAAAGTTTACACTCTGCCGATATACGCTTATTAATTTTTAGGGGCGAAAACTACCCTTTATTGACAAAATTGAATAAAAATAGTAACAAGTAAATTTAATTAAAAATTTCTCTTGGTAAAAAGGTATATTAATTTAAAAAGCCCCTGGAAGGGCTACAAATATAAAAACAAAACGTTTTCGCTCTGTAACAAGAGCATCATCAGTGTTACAAGAACATGGTGAGCCAACCAAAAAATACAAAGGTTAAAACTTTTTAAAAATAGACTAAAAGTCTTATACATGGTGTCCCGAAAATATTCGTCATATATTATACCAAAGATTCTGGGGTCAAAAATAGGTTGATTGAACCTCACTTACCTATATACAATAGTGCACACAAAAAAAGTTACAGCCCTTTGAAGTAAGAAAATGAAAATCGATTTTTCTTCATATATCGAAAACTCTCACAGATTTTATATTGACAATGGACATGTGGCATTTTTATGGTAGCAACATCTTAAAAAAAAAGTTTAAGTAAAATTTGTGCACCCCATAAAATTTTATGGGGGTTTTGTTCCCTTAAACCCCCCTAAATTTTTGTGCACGTTTCAATTTAATTATTATTGTGGCACCATTAGTTAAACACATTATTTTTAAAACTTCTTTGCCTCTTAGTTCTTTTTTCGATAAGCCAGTGTTTATCGAGATATTTTGAATATTTGTCGAATCCACCACATATTTGTATATGGTTAAGTACGATTATTATAGAGACCTGATAATAATCTGAAAATTTATTTATAATTTACATTTTTAGGTATATTTTGAAAAAGAAGCTACATCTCGATAAAAGGTGACTTATCAACAAAAGACTAAGAGGCAAAAGTTTTAAAAATACTGTGTTTAACTAATGGTACCACAATAATAGTTTAATTGGAACAAACACAAACATTTGGGGAGTTTAAAGGAACAAAACCCCCATACAATTTTTACGTAAATATATTGAAAATGAAACCGACTCTCAATAAAAACTGGCTTATCGAAAAAATACTAAGAGGCAAAAAAGTTTTAAAAACGTTGTGTTTAACTAATGGTACCAAAATAATGAATTAATTGGAACGTACACAAAAGTTTGGGGGGGTTTAAGGAAACAAAATCCCCATAAATTTTTTATGAGGTGGACAAATTTCACTATAATTTTGTTTTAAGATGTTCCTGCCATAAAAATGATACATGTCCATTTTCAATAAAAAATCTCTAATAGTTTTCGATATATTGAAAAAAATCGATTTTTATTTTGTAATATCAAAGGGTTATAACTTTTTTTATGAGCACATTTGTACTAAGGTAAGTTAGGTTCAATCTCAATCGAACTATTTTTGACCCCAGAATGTGTGGTATAATTTATGACCAATCTTTTCGGGACACCCTGTATAAATGTGAACATGGTAAAATCCAAATGATGGATATAATTCCTATGGATACGGCCCTACAGCAACATATGAATACCACACATGGTAAGTGGGTTACTAGATAATAATTAATTAGGTCATTATGTTACAAGAGGTGACAGGTCTCTGACTTTTATTCTATTTTTAAAGGTTTTAACCTTTGTATTTTTTGGTTGGCTCACCATGTTTTTGTAACACTGATGATGCTTTTGTTACAGAGCGAAAACGTTTTGTTTTTATATTTGTGGCCCTTCCAGGGGCTTTTTAAATTAATAAACCTTTTACCAAGAGGAATTTTTAATTACATTTACTTGTAAAATGGTATACAGCCATCTACAGGAAATTCTTCCTTGTGAAAAATAAATAGTAACGTGAATAAAAAAACGGAATGGCCAAAAATATATCGTCTATCTGGCTTTTGTATGTCTTAAGAATACATATGACTCGATCCCTAGAACCAACATATGGGAAGTAATGGAAGACATCGAAGTTACAAGAATATTATTAAAAGCAGTAAAAGCACTTTACAAGAATAACACAGTAGCTATCGAAACGGCCAATAGAATATGCAATCCATTTAAGACGACAAAGGGACTACTACAGGGCTGCTCCACAACCCTACCTTGTTCAAAATGTTCCTGAAAAAATTCCTGAAGCCATAGAAAATAAAGTGCGAAGTAATGGGTATACCAGTAAGGAAGGAATATCTATAATATAACCTATAAATTTTGCCGACGACCAAATAGTGATCACACAAGACAAAGATAAACTCAGTTTTATGATAAGACAACTGGAACAAGTATATAAAAAAGGAATGGGATGGAAATAAACCTAAACAAAACCCGAATACCTAACAACGGAGAATACAGAAATAAAACCGCTGAAAATAGACAAAGGTCAACAAATCAGAGGGACAGAAAAGTACAAGTATTTAGGTTTCATAATATCATAATATATCCTAATGTCATATCAAACAAAGGAACGACGGAAGAAGATATAAAAAATAGACTAGAACAAACAAGAGACTGCATACGAAAATTGAACCCGGTACTCCGGCATAAGAACACTAGCATTAAAACACAAAGAAGAATATATAATACCATGACAAGAAGTATCCTCACTTATGGGTGTGAAAATTGGACAATAAGAAAACAAAAAACAAAATAAGAACAACGGCGATTAAATTCCTAAAGAGAAGCTGCAGAATAACAAGAAGAGATAGAATAAATAACATAGAGATTAAGAGAAGAATAGGAATGAACTCAGATATAATAGACTAGCTTAAAACAAAAGAAATTAACCTGGTACGGACATGTCAGAAGAGCAGACCAAAATCGTTGGATAAATAGAATAACAGAGTGGAGCCCGATAGGAAGAAGGAAGAGAAGGAAACCCGAGATGAAGTGGACGAAGCAATGGTAGAAGAAATCTAAAAGAATGGGACTGGGGAAGTGGATACGTAAATCAAAATAATTTTTAGGTTTAACAGTTTTTGATGAAGTTAAATAAATGTCATTTTATATTTTAAGGCACTATTGTTGTTTGGCTGAATAATTTAAACCCTATACACCACCCTACTCGATAATAAAATGTGTAACAAAGTTGGTTTAGGACTGCACAAACGAAAAAGATGAAAAAACAAAATATGTCACTATGTAAAATACTACATTTGAGGTGCTAATTGTGTCCTATAAAAGGAAAGAACCCATTTAATTCCAGGAAAGTTATTGTAAAGTCAGAAATTCATTTCTGACATTTCAAATTCATTTTAAATTTTTTTGTTACAAAAGACAATTGCCAAAAAATGACAATGGCAAATGACAGGGTTAAATAACGCTCATTTTTTCGTAAAATATATGAATGATCAATTTTTTTTGCACCGTATCTCGCTTAGTTTATGCAATCGACATTTAATAGTGCTCATTTTAAAGGACTTTTCAAGAACTACAAACTATGTTCTCGGCATTATACCCTTAAACCTGACACTGGAGTAGGCCGTTAGGCAAATATAAACTGCACGAGGAAACCTACTGACCAACAGAACTGTTCAACTGGCCGCTTATGCCGATGATATTATTACGAGTAGAACATCAATAGGAGCACAGAAAACATACATACATAGAGTT
The DNA here is from genome assembly GCF_917563875.1 of Diabrotica virgifera virgifera. Classification (NCBI taxonomy): domain Eukaryota; kingdom Metazoa; phylum Arthropoda; class Insecta; order Coleoptera; family Chrysomelidae; genus Diabrotica; species Diabrotica virgifera. The sequence goes on along the minus strand of NC_065444.1, from coordinate 2,685,268 downwards.
AAAAACGAAAACGAAAAGGCTAGGTCTGGAAATTATCAGTAGTAATTGCACAAGAGCTCTAAAATTCTATATTAATTGCAATTTGTTGCGATTATTTCATGAATAAAACTGTTCAAAACCAAAATTTTATTGTAATTTATTTATGTAAGTACAAATTAGTACAATTAAACACACAGTTGTTATAAATATTTGACGGTTGAGAGTCATCACTTTTATAATTTTTAAAACATTAATTGTCATTAATGTCACTGAATGTATTTTTTCATAGCAACGAAGGGCATCTGACGTAATATACTTGACGACGGGAAATTATCAAAAATTATCGGGTATAATATCACAAGAGAGTAAGAATAAATCGAAAATAATGCGACAGTTTTTCGAAAATTTGTTGTCTGGCAATAGACACGAGAGCCCGCAGGGCTCGAGTGGCTATTGCCCAATGACAACAAATTTGAGTAAAAATGAAGCATTATTTTCTTATTTATTCTTACTGTCGAGTGATATTCGTAAGTTTATTTTTTAATACGTATATTATGGATATTTTCTTAAATGTGACAATTGTCAAAACTAGGAAACTGGTTGCCATTAAACAGAAACAATCTACTTAAAAAAATTCTAACGGTAATTTTCTACAGTAGATAATTCTCAGTATAATTTTAATCTTCTTCTTATGGTGCCTATCCGTTACGGATGTTGGACACTAACATGGCTATTCTGACTTTGTTGACTGCTGCCCTGAATTTTAATCTGATTGGACAGAATTAAACACGTGATCAAATATCTTACTATACGATTGGAAGTTAAGTTAAAATCATTATAAAATAATCAGTTTAATTTTTATTTCTGTAGCTTTCTATTGGTCAGAATCTCCTCCTATGAATGAAATAATCATAGAAAAACCAAAAATAATGATACAGACGAGGAGAAATATAGTCCCACAAAACATTATACATGAAGATGACATTGAAACGGTTGGAAAGTTTACGGGAGTAGAAATATATGCCGACGGATCAGAAAATGTAGAAATTTGGAAGAGAATGCAGCAGCCAAACAGAACTTATTTTGCCCTCTTCCATATATTTCGGTCTAAAAGTGTCCACCGAAATACAAAGATGAGAATCTATAAAACCTTAGTTCGACCAATATCATGCTATGGCAGTGAAGCATGGGTCCTGAAAGAAACATCCAAAAACAAACTCGACACATTCGAAAGGAAAGCAATGAGGGGAATACTAGGACCTGTGAGGAAATCCTGAATCTTCAGAATTCGATACTAAAACGAGCTTTATCAACTTTATAAGGAAACGCCCCTATCAGACTTTATTTGAATACAAAGATTGCAATGGATCGGACATGGAAGAAGAATGGGGAGGATAGGCTACCAAAAAGAGCATTGAACGCTAGAATGCAACGAAAGAGACCGGTTGGAAAGCCAAGAAAGCGCTGGGAAGACACAGTAAGCAGGGGCGCACAAGCCCTCAAGAAGAAGAAGATTATACCCCCAAAATCGATAATTTTCCTGTTATTTTAAGTTGAATGCACCGATTTGTCCATTCACAACAAAAAAAAGTCCCATTTTACTTACTATATCTCGCTTTGTTTCTTTTTTGCCAAACAAATCTTTTTGTTTTTTTATATGCTATAAAAATATTTCATACCCTGTTAAAATATCAAGTAAATTAATTGATGCATTAGGACAGAATTCGGAGCCACATATCCTCATTGACTGCACTATAATTATTTGTTCTGTGCCGAAATGCAGTAGCCAGTCAGGCATTTTTGCGTAAACTTAACTTTTTATGGCATAGAACACCAAAAACAATAAAACTAGTTTGAGCTGTTTGATCGTGAGCCCTATCGTTAAAAAAACATTGAACAAAATAATCATGTCTTCGTTTATAAAATATACACGGTGCGAGTTTGAATACCTCTGTTTCAAATTATGTTGTTTATTTAATTAGTGTTGTTAGTAGACAAGTTATGACCAAATATAACAATAATCTGAGTTTAATGTGACATAATTTATTAAGATCTTTTATTATACAAACTGGCATAAAACCAGAAAACCCCTAACCTCACATTATACACAGTTCCTAGGTGTATGGAATTAAATCAGGTGAGTAAAAGTAATACAATAATGTAGATTTTTAATCTGTAATCTTGTTTATTGTATACTACTAATTATTTGCCATTTTAATTTTTGGCAGTTTTGGTATTTTTCGTGCATAAAGTACCTATTTATTTTATTATATTTATAATTAGGTGCATAGTGTTGTCCATTGATCATGATTAATTATTGAAATATATTATGTATATTGTTAATTGGAATATAAGTATAATGTAAATAATATGATTCATTAGAGGGTTGTTTTCTCTTTCTATTTCCCTTGATTTACTTAAATCAAAAAATTGTAAATACTTGATATGAAAAGCTTCTCATTAAATTCAGAATACAAATAGGTATCTTCTTTTCTTTGCATATTCTCATGTATTTAATTTTTGTTTGAAAAGAACATTCGAGTCTTGAATGATCCTATTGGATTTTAAATCAGCATGTTTTCCTCCCCTGCTTTTCATATCCTTATATCTTTTCTTTTTCTTGAAGAATAGTCCTATGATATTCGCTACATATTATATTCCTCTTACTGCTAGAAAGGACCTAATAGAATTTGGGATCAACAGGTCTTCCTTTTCTTCATCTCTTTTCTTTTTGTTTGAAAAGAAATTCCTGGAGTCTTGAAATGTACATGGCATGGGATGATGGGATCCACTTTTTATCTGAAAGTATCCTTGAATCGGAAAGGATTGGATTTTAAATCAGTTGATTTTCATCTCCTTCTTTTTATATCCTTATATCGGTTGATTTCTTTTTTTTATTTAGCTTTTTTGCTTACAAAAAAAGTTCTAAAAACTTGATACATATTGAAACTTGATACTTACTACTCTAACTTTAACAACGTTGTCTTAACAAAGGTATACAGCCAACTACAGGGTTTACCCTTTTAATGTTTTACTCTAACTTTACTTTAACTTAACTCTACTCTAAACTAGATATAATGTTCCTCTTGATGTACGGTTATTGTTCATCTTCTTCTTCTCATATTCAGCAAGCCTTGTCCGTTTTCTTCTTTCTTCTTCTCATGTTTTTATGCCCTTTTTTCAAACAGAAGTCCTAGATTCTTAAAACTTCATTAAAGAAGAAGACCAGGTATTTCACTCGGTATAAGAAAGAAATTTATCGAATTTGCAATCAATAGATCATTCTCATATACTTAACAGTCTTTTCGCCTCTTAGTAAATTTACAAAGGTTCGTGTTATCTTTTTGCCAAGTATGAACTTTTTACATATAGTCCATTCGTTCACGGTTTTTGCTCTAAAATTTAAAGAACCGCTTGGATTGACATGAAATTTGGCATACATATAGCTTACATGTCAAAGAAAAATGTGATATTGTGCCAATGTGTGATTTTGCCCTGGGGGTGACTTTCACCCCTTCTTGGGGGTGAAAAAATATATGTCCAAAATAAGTCCGGAAATGGGTAAACTGACTAATTTTAAGTAACTTTTGTTCTATAGAGCCTTTTCGCCAAGTCAACACTTTTCGAGTTGTTTGCAAGTGAATATGTTCATTTTTCAACAAAATAACCACATTTTTAGACGGTTTTTCGCAAATAACTCAAAAATTAAGTATTTTGTCGAAAAAAACGTTCTTATCAAAAATATAGCCTATAAAAAGTAAAAAAAATGGTGTACGCGTTAAGTCTCTGGATCTCGTAGAACCAGAGTTATAGCCAATGAAAAATAGATTCATATTCACCAAATTTCAAATATAATATTTCGACGTGAAATATCCAAAAAATTAAGCACTTTTTGGGAAAAACCTATTATACCTTTTTTAAAGTGTTTAAAAAAAAAGACTAAGTTTTCACTCTAATGGCACATAACATATCCCACCAGAATGAAAACAATGGGAACCTTCTCTGGTTCGGCTGTATTTTCGTTTTGCAACGAAATTGAAAATGGTTATTCATTTTTGATTTACATTTACTCTGTGTGGAGTATGAATGGAACCAGTCTCGTTGGAACTTTACCGCGCTGAGCAGATGTGACGTGAATTGTAAATTGTAGAATTCCCTCATCTTCCTTAGTCTCAGCATCCGTATGGCTTGCAAATTGTAGAAGCCTCGGAGGTGTAACCAGAGAAGATTCCCATTGTTTTCATTCTGGTGGGATATGTTATGTGCCATTAGAGTGAAAACTTAGTCTTTTGCTAGCAGTTGCCGCTAGGGCATCTATGCCATTTCGTTCGTTGCAATTCGGGACTGCACGCTGGGGTTTGTTTTGGTTGGATCAGGGAGAGCAGCATATGTGCCTCCTGATGAGAGACTAATAAGTTTCGAAACCGGTAGAGGTGCTTGCAGCACTCTCTGATTGGACTGGAATATGGTTCGGCTGTATTTTCGTTTTGCAACGAAATTGAAAATGGTTATTCATTTTTGTTTAAAAAAACTTTATTTCTGTTTTTACAAAAAGTTTCTAGCATTAAATTTAAGCAAGTTACGCTCAAAATAAAGTTGGTCCCTTTTGTTTTTGCAAAATAAAATCGGGAAGACCACCCCCTAATTATCAACTTAAATTAAATTAATCGTTACCGCTCCACAAATTATTTTACTTATCTTGTGTTTATATGATCTGTAAGTTTCATCGATTCAAAGTGCTTATTTTTGAAAAAATATAGTTTCAAAGTAAAATTTTTACAAATTTAAATTTTAAAAAATATCCTTTTTTTCAAAATGACTTAGAAATTGTTAGAGATACCAAAAATCTCCAAAAACAAAAAAATTTAGATTTGCTTTTCTGAATATCATATATTTTTTTGTTTTTCTGTTGGACAAAAAATCAGTGCCTCGTTTAACCCCTTTTACCTACAGCCCTTTCAATAATAAGGACTTTGAACCGATGAAACTTACAGATCAGATAAACAATATATACAGAAGTCAAGAAACTTATGAAGTCGTAACGATTAAGTTCATTTAAGATACTAATTAGGGGGTGATTTTCTCGATTTTTTTACCAAAACCAAAAGGGACTAACTTTATTTTGAGCGTAACTTGTTTAATTTTGATGCTAGAAATTTTTTTTATAAAACAAAAATGAAGCTTTTTTTAATCACTTTAAATAAGTTGTAATGAGTTTTCCCCGAAATGTGCTTCAGTTTTGGTTATTTCACGTTAAAGTATTTCATTTGGAATTTGACGAATATGAACCTATTTTTCATTAGCTATAACTCTACTTCTACTAGGTGTAGAGACGTGATGTATACACCATTTTTTTAAATTTTTTACAGGCTATATTTTTGCTAAGAATGTTTTTTCGACAAAATACTTACTATTTGAGTTATTTGCGAAAAACCGTCTAAAAGCGTGGTTATTTTGTTGAAAAAATGAACATATTCACTGCCAAATAACTCGAAAAGTATTGACTTAGTGAAAAAACTCTATAGAACAAAAGTTACTTAGAATTAGCCAGTTTATCCATTTCCTGACTTTCTTTGGACGAAAATTTTTTTCACCCCCAAGAGGGGGTGAAAACCACCACCAGGGCAAAAGCACATATCGGTACAATATCACTTTTTTTCTTTGACTTGTTAACTATGTGTATGCCAAATTTCGTGTCAATCCAAGCGGTTCTTTACAATTTAGAGGTTTTGCAATATTTTACCGTTAAAGAACGGACTAATAGCCCTTATAGAGTTTTTAACTTATTAAGATTTAGACCGGCCTGTATCGTCGCCCCTGCTAGCGAAATTATTCCGATTCGATTTTTTTGCCCAAACTTACTCAAAAACGGTGCAGTGCCGTGGTCGAAAAATTGTTTAAAAAATTTTTTTTAAACAAATTCACAAAAATAATTTTTTCATTTCGAACAATTTTTTTAGATAATTTGGGTCATTCTGAGTAAAAAAGGTCTCTTTTTATTTTTTTCTAAAATTGATTGCTGTCGATTTATATACGATTAAAAAATTTGAAAAATGCGAAAATGGCCATTTTCAACGCTTAATAACTCGATTAAAAATTATTATTATGAAATTCAAAAAGTGACCAAATCAAGTTTCAACCCCCTTTCAAGGTCATAAAGAATTTTTGTCATTATTTTATTACAAAGCTGTTATTTTTAATTATTAACAATTAGCGCTATAGTCCAGGATTTATCGTCGCCCCCGTTAGTGAAATTATTCCGATTCGTTTTTTTTTGCACAAATTTACTCAAAAAGAGGTCCTTATAACATATCTACAGGGTGCCGGGCGGTGCCGTGGTCGAAAAATTGTTTAAACAATTTGTTTTAAACAAATTCATAAAATAATTTTTTCAATTCGAATAAATTTTTTTAGATAATAAAAACTAGCCCTTTGACCCTTCATTGTTTCAAAATAAAAGGTTTTTCACTACATATTATAATGAAAAAAGTTGTAGCTCTTTTAATTACCTTCAAAATGGTTGTTATAATATTATAAGTTGTGATAGCTTCACTATTGAAGTAGTTATGACCCTAAAACTAATCGTATTCTTTTCTACTTAGTAAACTAAACATTTTTAAATGTATAATCATACATATTCAATGTTTTAATTTAGGGGTAGTTTTAAGGGTTAAAGAACTTGAGCATATGATTTTCCAGCATAGCTTTTTCGAGAACGTGGAACGATATTTAAATCCTTTTTAGTTTATCAAAAGAAATTTTTTATGCAATTTTTAATCGAGGGGTTGATTGTAAGGGTTGAAAGGGGTTAACAATTAAATAATTAAGATAGAGAACGTAAAATATTATTTACTCTATATTTAAGTCTTCTTGTCAAACCAAATTAATATTTTGTAAATTTTTTCTATTTAGGGGTTGTTTTTATAAGGGTTGAAAGGGGCTTAACAATATGATAATTAAGATAGAGAACGTAAATATCATTTAGTCTATATTTAAATCTTTTTATGTCATACTAAATTAATTTTTGTAAATTTTTTCGATTTAGCTGTTGTTTGCAAGGGTTGTACGGTTTTCAAAGGGATGAAAATGCTTTAACATGAGGTTATTGTGTTAGAAAACACTTCACAATGTCACTCTTTATTATTAAACACGTTTTCTGGCGATAAAATAGCTCAATGTAAACAATAGGTTGTTTTCACCCCTTAAAAATAAAAAATAGAGTTCGGGTCAATATCACTTTTGAAGTTAAGGGTAAGATAAGCCTAATTCCAATCTCATGTAAATCGGTTCATAGTAAAAAAATTCGGAGGTAAAAACCTATTTTTCCACCTACCTCCACCGAAAGTATACTTTTCCGGACCTGATTGTAGGGAGCAAAGTTGTACTTTTCCTCCCTAGGGAGGAAAATATTTTTCCTCCCTAGAGAGGAAAAGTAAAAGTGACGTCATGGTATTTCATTTATGAAATATAACTTATTGACGTCCTGTACAATATCTAATTTCTATTACGTAAGTATCTGTACATTTTAACGTTTATTTATAAAACACCCTGTATTTTGCAGAATGGTAAAAAACAGTAAATTGTTATTTTGATTTAACAATGTTACATTAATAATTTGACTTATTTTTGACAGTTGACAGTTATATTGTACCTACTTGTTAGTTTTCGTTCTAATAAATTTTGTTGGTAAGTTACATAAATAAATTAAGTAAAAATGAAAAAATGACTTGTTATTTGAGGAAGGTGGAAAAACCATATGTATAACATGGGAGCTAAGTGCCTTTTCCTCCCTTGAATGATTACTGCATGAAGTAAACTTCATTCTCGGGAGGAAAAGTAGCACTTCCCTCCCTTGTTATACAAATAGCTATTACGCTTCAATGACTGCACTATTCTGGGTTGAACTGCGTCGATATTCTCTTTGCCGAGCTTTCGACGTCCTCTCTATCGTCATCTTCAGGGCTTCTGGGATCCCAGCCTCCCGTATCCCCATTCACTACTACACTGTTCACTGGACAATGCAAGAATTGCATCGAGAGACTAAAGAGTATGGTTTCAAATGGTTCTGAGAGTTTGTTACCCATCCGTATTCTACATCTACAGCCATTTACACGTATTTTAACGAACTGGGAAAGTTTTCTTGAATTGAAAGTTCTATCATTGCATTCCACAATTCCACATTTGTACGTTTTAATGCTGTTGAATGCTTGTCGGAAAATGAATCTCCTTAGACAACAAGCTAGTTTTTTGCAAAATCAAGATGATAACATAAAACACGTGATGAAAAATTAATGTATTCTTCTTCTTCTATTTGCATAGTCACGACTCTGTCTGTTTTTTCAATCTGCCTCCAGTAAGTAGTCGTTCCATCGTTTTCATGATTTTTCATTTTTCCACTGGTCTTTTTCCTGTTGGGGAACCGACTCTCGCTGTCCTTACTCGCTGATGTTGTCATTCCATTCTACTCTTCTGTTTCTTATCCAGATAATAATGTTCTCCACCTTACATCTCCGTCGTTTATCTGAAATTCTAGCTCTGTCCCATAATATATTGTCTTACCATCGATTTTTCGAAGGGTTTTCATTTCCGCTGTTTCGAGCAACCTTTTTGTCCTCTCTGTGTCAGGTCGTATTTCTGCCGCGTCCCACGTATGTCATTATTGGTCTGTATTTGTAAATATTCTGCTTTTTATTTCTTTTTCAATATTTCTATTTTCAACGAAAACTTTTCGTTTATAAATTCGGAAAGTCTGTGTGTTATTGCGTTGCCGTTCCTGCAATAATTAGAGCAGATTTATCGATGGATTCTTATGTAGTTTTGTCTTCTGAATCAAAATCTGAAAACGGCATTTCGATATCTCTAACCGTCTTCGAGATAATCGACCTCAAAATCTAAAATGTGACGTCACAATCCTTTTATTTTCGGCCGACACACTAAACGTCAGCTGAAATCGTTGCTAGTAAGTACTATATAGTTGCTAGTAGGCTAGTTTTTAAATTTGAATTTGTTAAGCAAAGCATAGGTTATTTACATGATTTGAGTTTGACACTTCGTGAATGTCAAACTAAATTTTAGATAAAGTATTAATAAAATATCAATGACATTAATTTGATAGTGAATTTAATTATTATAAAATAAATACGACGTTCAAAAATACAATTTGAGTATATTTTGAAAGCAATACTTTATTTGCAATTTTAAAAAGTGTATACGAGTATACGGCCTCCCCTTTAATATTGATAAATGGACTGTTCCATTTGTTATGAAATGAAAATTGTTATTATGGTTGGTTCGCTAAACTCGACACAACTGGCTAGTGATTTTAGTAGGACATTTTTTTGTTTTTTACCAATTTTGCCAAAATTGCCAAGAGTACTAATTATTTAGTAATTATTAACTGTTTAGTAATTTTTTTTTGCCAAATTGGTAAAATTACTGACTAAAATCAATAGCCAGTTGTGTCTGAGTTTAGCGAACCGACTCTATGAAATGTTGTTTTAAATAAAAAATGGTTTATGGTCTGATATGTGCAATTACATCCTTTTAAAAATAATTTGAAGATTTTTCTCAAATTATAGATACCAACAACATTTTCATTTATAACTCTTTTATTTTTAATTTGACGAAGAAAAGTTATTCTCCATAAAAAGCTCTTCATGGTCTAAGATTTATGATGCAACCATCATATATCAAATTTTATTAATTTTATACGAGGTATATAAATGAATTTCGATCAAGAGTAAAGTAACTTTATAGTGCACAACATTTAAAATAGAATGATATAATTGCACATTAAAACATAATTTTTAATTCTAAACAACTTTTCATAATAGCAATTTTCCATATTAGGAATTAAAATATGTAAATAAACAAAGTTTTCGTTATGATAATGCTCGCATTATCAGCTTGTTCATATTATGTCATTCAGGCAACCTGCGGCTCTGTTTGCCCTATTTTCTTGATTTTCCATTTATGTTTCGAACTTTCCGTAGCTAGATTAACATGTTAAATTTTCTGGCGGTTATATTAAATTAGCGCAGCATACGGCATACGTCATACGTTGGAAATCATTTTCATTTTGAGAAATTGGTATTGCATCGTCTGCATAGCAGATTACATATTTTAAGTTCTTACTTTTTTATTATTTCATCCATGATTACATGAAAAATTAATGTAATTAGACAAATTTAGATGACTACCGTTGCAATGCCATTTATAATTTGAAAAGAGTAAAATTATTTTCTTTATAAAAGGTATATTTGTTAAAATCCCTACACAGGGCTACATCAAAGACAGAACTAGTTTTCGATCGGTTGACCGATCATCATCAGTGCAATCCTAAAATGTGTACAACCAGATAAAATGATGCAAAGTATTTAAAATGTTGACTAAGGTTATAAAAAGTTATAGGTTATACTCACTTAGAATCTACATGCAAGCCACCAAAGTAAAAATAACAGGGTAAAAACCCTTTACAATTGATCCGTCATCGGAACATATGACAAAGATGTGAATTATAACATGGATGATTAAGATATCCAATGTTTTTCGCCCGAGGTACCAATGAGCTCTATCTGACAAGTTCACATCATGACTGTACGGAAGCAAGTGATTTTGATAACGGAAATTCTGAATGGTGACATGACAGGAATGACAGTTCCACAGGAAGTTATAATTTCCCTGTTGTTTTGTGGTATTTATTGTAAAATTTGTTAAATTAATAACAATGCAATGACTGTTTTTATTGTTATTAATTTAACAAATTTTACAATAAATACCACAAAACAACAGGGAAATTATAACTTCCTGTGGAACTGTCATTCCTGTCATGTCACCATTCAGAATTTCCATTATCAAAATCACTTGCTTCCGTACAGTCATGATGTGAACTTGTCAGATAGAGCTCATTGGTACCTCGGGCGAAAAACATTGGATATCTTAATCATCCATGTTATAATTCACATCTTTGTCATATGTTCCGATGACGGATCAATTGTAAAGGGTTTTTACCCTGTTATTTTTACTTTGGTGGCTTGCATGTAGATTCTAAGTGAGTATAACCTATAACTTTTTATAACCTTAGTCAACATTTTAAATACTTTGCATCATTTTATCTGGTTGTACACATTTTAGGATTGCACTGATGATGATCGGTCAACCGATCGAAAACTAGTTCTGTCTTTGATGTAGCCCTGTATAGGGATTTTAACAAATATACCTTTTATAAAGGATTTTATGTTTTTGTAATGGTATACAGCCAACTACAGGAAATTTTTCCTCGTGGATTTAAAATTATTTTCTGAAAATTAAAGTAAACCGCGAAAGACTATCAGTGAAGCGTGATAATATATAATATTCAAATAAGGATGTTTCAAAAGCGAAACTTGAGATGCGTATATTGTTGTTCCTGCATGTTGCATCCCAGTATTTTGTATTTTTATCATGTTAACAAAGTAACATGTTTCTCATAATTGTCTTTCGCGTGGTGGCACTCAAGGCCTTCGTTTATTGCTTTATTATTTATAACTCTAGCACTAGACTTTTAGTTTTGTGGCGGCTTTAATAAAGGCTGTTATCGCTTTTATTTCAAATAAAAATAATAAAAGTTGTAAGTGGTATCGTAAAGTGTACACAGGTAAAGGACAACACGATCCGAGAATAAAATCATTGTCAGAAGAAACGGTCGTAAATGTAAATTTATGGTTTATATAAGTAAATACATAGTTTAAAAATCTGATTTAAATATTAAATAAATGTTGTACTCGTATTTTTACGCTTCATATATTAAATTGCAGGATAAACTATGTAGTACGACCTAGTATAAACATTATAGTAGGACCTACAAAGCCCAAAATAAATAGATAAACTGAATAAAATACTTTGAAATTGGATGTAAATCAATTATTTTTATGAAAATGATAATGATTCGATATAAACTAATATGCAATTGAAATTACAAACAATTGTATAAAAATATTCAGTGTTTTTTTGATAAAAACAATAATTATACCTCAATTATAAAAAATATTATATGGTTTATGGGAATCTCTCGTAGCTGCAACCATTAACGATATTTTGGAGCCTTGGTTTAGGACTTTCGACTTCATCTTTGCAGCAAGAAATCATAAAAGGAAGATAATAGACAACAATTTTAATATGTACTAACCTAAGAGAAGACAGTGATGCTTATAGGCAAAGGTGATCTCAGAAACATCATTGGAGTGATTCTTCAGACAAATGACGAAGGATTTTACAAAGTTTGTACTAAACTTGGTGTCCTTCAGATGCCATATTCTGGGTTTATTTTTCCTTACTTAACACACTCACGGATACGACTTCATATGCAGACAATCACGTCACTTTCTAAGTGTCTGCATATGCAGTCGTGTCCACGAATGTGTTAATAAGCTACGATAAATTCAGTTGGTTACAAAGCTTACAATATGAAGCTATTTTTATTTTAAGTTTACAAATTATTGTAGTTAATTTCCGTTGTATATTAATTACATAAGTATTTTTTTAAATTGTCACAAGAAAACATCTTCAAGACATCATAACGAGGTCGTATCCTGCAACTATGTATTTTGGAATACATTATATTAACTTTTATTACTTATTTTTATAAATCTTTTGCTGTTAGTTAAAGCTGGTATGGTTTTTTATTTTCTTATTTTGATTAGTTAAATGCAAATTTTACATTCTAGGCCAGGATAATAAGACAAAAATATACCCCGTTCGTGACACTTCAGCAGCCAGGGTACTGAAACGTTTTTTCGACAAGTAATACCTATAGGAACAAATTGTAACTATTTCCTGCGTAGGATCTGGCGGCCATTTTTATTTATAAACAATTAACTGTCAAAAAATGGCATTTTTCCCTTTTTTTTCAAATCAATGGAAAACAGTGAAACTCATGATTTTTTTAGTACAAATCTCTTTCAGATTATGGAAAAAGCTTTAAAATGACATATTACAAAGTTTGATATACTCATTTATTGTTAATATAATTGCAAAAAAGATCGGAATTGCAAAAAAAATTATTTTCGCAATAACTGTTGTAAAAATTAGTGTACAAGTTTGAAATTTTTGTCAAATGAGGGTTCTTTGGTGCTTAATATGTGATAAAAATTTCAAAGCGATTCATTCAATTGTTTAAATTTTATTCAAATTGTTTATCCTAGAGAGCATTTTTTTGCAATAACATAAGTCAGAAAAACATGACGTTAGAACCATTCCACAGGTGTCAAATGAAAGAGCATGAGCTATATTTTCAACTTGATTTAAAAAAGCGAATAAAAAATGCATTTATTAGTAATAAATAATTATGCAAAAGTATCGTAAATCTTTCCTTATAAACTTTTTGGATAAGTTTTTCCAAAAAAAATTAACTTTTTTATCCTGTTTTAAGTGCACAACTACCAAGTAATGTTATTTATATCATAATTGATAAAAAATTGTAATAAATATATATAATTTCTTATATAACAAAATAAAAAGTTTATAAGGAAAGATTTACGATACTTTTGCATAATTATTTATTACTAATAAATGCATTTTTTATTCACTTTTTTTAAACCAAGTTGAAAATAAAGCTCATGCTCTTTCATTTGACACCTGTGAAATGGTTCTAACGTCTTGTTTTTCTGACTTATGTTATTGCAAAAAAAATGCTCTCTGGGATAAACAATTTGAATAAAATTTAAACAATTGAATGAATCGCTTTGAAATTTGTATCACATATTAAGCACCAAAGAACCCTTATATGACAAAAATTTCAAAGCTGTACACTAATTTTTACAATAGATATTGCGAACTTATTTTTTTTTTTACAATTCCGACCTTTTTTCGCAATTATATTAACAATAAATGAGTATATCAAACTTTGTAGTACGTCATTTTAAAGCTTTTTCCATAATCTCAAAGATATTTGTACAAAAAAAACCATAAGTTTCACTGTTTTTCATTGATTTGAAAAAAAAGGGAAAAATGCCATTTTTTGACACTTAACTGTTTATAAATAAAAATGGCCGCCAGATCCTACGCAGGAAATAGTTAAAATTGGCTCTTATAGGTATTACCTGTCGAAAAAACGCTTCAGTACCCTGGCTGCTCGAGTGTCATGAGAAAAACCTTATTACCCTGGACTATTCCGAGATGGTTTGAAAACGCTTGTAAGTCTTTCTTGGGGGGACGAATCATAAAATATTAAGAAACCCATTGTTCTAACTCACAATACATATTTTAAACAAGCTATCAACAAAAGAAACTTTCGAAAACTTGAATTTTTAGCGAGTCTCAGGTGAAAAAGTTGTATAATAACTTGTACATACGTTTCAACTTAAACGTCTTAATCAAATGCTATTGTAATAATTTGGCGGGTTTTTTTTCGTACCTGTCCTAGGCCCTGGGAACCAAACGTCTCGACAATATGCACCTTACAGAATAACTGCAATAACCAATTAAGAAGAAGACGTTAACAAAAGACTTCTTAAGGTAGGGCAAGGCCAAGCCAATATTTACCAAGAGGAAATCCAGAAGACGAGCTTTTGAAATCGTCTCGGTGTTTATTATCAAAAGCCAAGACAGGTTGTATTGTAATGGATTTTACTTTTGGAAGCAACAGGTACACACTACCTTTATTTTATCTAAATGGGACAAGACTCAAAAAACGCTAGGGGTGCGGGATGTGAGGGTTGTTAAGCCGAGGGGTGAATTTATTATTAGAAGTTTTCGGTTACGCTTGAATGCATGGGAAAATAGAGAGGAATCTCAGATTTTTTTCGATAGATTAGAGTCGAATTAAGCACTATGAATCATGACATAAAGATAAAAAACCATGATCCTGATTTAATTGTTCTCAACTTTAAACATAAACATGTTCTCAGATTTTGCGTGCATAAGCAATCCAATTAGAATTCAGATAATAGTGCAATCATCAAGAGGTTGCCAATTTTTCATTATTTGTCAACTTTTCTTGAGATTTATTCTTACTTATATAAATTTTACTATATAAATTATTCTTACTTACATAAATTTTATTTTCTTTAAGGCTTTGAAAGTGTTTTCTTGTGGCACGTTCAATTATTATTTATATGGATTAAACTACAATTAACTGTAAAAAAATACATTTGACATTTGACAAGGTGGTTTAACGTTTCGATTTTCAGTCTGGAAATCATTTTCAGGAATTTATTAATTGACATTTTGCTTAGCCAAATCACAGGTGACTTACTTGGCCCCGATCTTGTAGGCAAATGCCCACGCTTTTAGTTGGAAATTCCGAGAGTAATGATGTATCTCCGAACTTTATCCGTTAACGTTGCTATAATAGGTGTTTTCGTGGTGCACATCCTGAACGTGTTCAGAGGAAGAACGCTTGCGCATTAGAATTTTGCCTGTTCGCGGTGTTGAAAAATCCTCCTCTGAATAAAATGTTCTCTGTTGTCCTGAACGTATTCGGAATGCGTTCAACAAGTTCTGGGATTAAAGAGAGGATTTATTGTCTGCACATGTGCAGAAGTTGATTTAACGAATTTATTTATTTTGTTTAGAGATTTGAGATTATATTTCTAACAAATTTAAGATTTTAAATTGTTGTGTTATCATAAAAATTTTGTAAGAGGTAAGGTTTTTTTAATTGTATTATGTATTTCAGTTTCTTATTTTTAAAACATTTTTAGACGATGAACCTCAGTTCAAGAGATGAAGATTTGGAAGAGATTGTAGGACTTTTAAATGTTCTAAAAAATGCAAAATTTTTTTGAAAATATGTAAAATTACTTTTCTTGTCTCGGAGGTGTCGATTGTCATGTCGATGTTATGTCGTATTATAGATAAAGATAAACAATTAGGCAATTGGCATAGGCAACCCAAAAAACATCCGGAAATTCTTCGCGCAGAAACAAATTCTGAATATATTCGGAGACACGCTTGCGCATATATTTGTATCCGGGCTAAGTTCAGAGGACATTCAGGATGTGCACCGCGAAAAGACCTATTATTCTTGTTGCTGACTTCTTCTTTTGATTTTTTCTCAGCCCCCTGAGGGTTGCTTCTTTGATTTTTTTCTTTTGCTGTCTATTGCCTTCATGATTAATAATGTACCTTTCTACTGTAGTATGTGCTCATTATCTCAGGCATGTTTGAGTATGTGGGATCTGTCAAAGTGTCTGTTTTTGATGTAAAAATTCATACTCGTCCTGTGAGGCAGATAAAGGGCCTATTAGAAATATCTCGAGAACTAAAGATAAGAAAATCATGAAAATTGGAATAGGTACAGGGGTTTTGAGGTATGAGATATTTAATGAAAATATTTTGATTTCTTTGCTACTTCCGGTTATACCAGAAGTTGATTGTAACTTCGTTTTTTTTCTAATAGGACACCCTATATACTTTTACATTTTTGGATTCCGCTCGATGTCCTCTTTTTTAAAATATGAGGTTGTGTAATATTATACAAGGTAGTTTAAAAGATAATTACGGTTTTTTTTTATAAATTTTGTAGCAAACTTCACACCCTGTACTGATTTGATATAAAAAACTACGTTTATGTTCAAATGATTTTTAATATAGTCTATTATTATTAAAAATTAATAATATAGCGAAATGTTTAATTTTAGTATACAGGGTTGATCGAAACTCGGAATGAGTATTTTCTGTGTTTTCTTAAATGGAACACCCTGTATTTTTGTATCGTATTGAAATGATATTTTATAGTACTTTTTTACTGGTTGCTGCTACTTCTGGTATAACCGGAAGTAGCAAAGAGACCAAAACATTTTCAATAAATAGTTCATACGTCAAGACCCCTGTATTCCAATTTTCATGATTCTCTTACCTTTAGTTCTCGAGATATTTCTAATAGGCCCTTTATCTGCCTCACCCTATATATAAAAATTGTTGCATTCACAAGATATGCTATAGATGCAGTTCTTTGATCTTTTCTGGGTGTTGTTTGGTTTATTTTTGGACATAATAGATATCAGTGTATTAATTGTTTTGAATATTGTTGTGATGTTATTTCCTATTCTGATTAATTTTTCTAATAAATACTTTACATATGGTATGTTTGTCATCTTCAAATTTCTTCTGGTGAGAATTTCTGGATTGCTCACTGGATTATTTATTGTGTTATGTTGTTTCCTTTCTTCAATCTTATGAAATTCCTGGTTCACAAATGGCAATAAAACCTTTGTTAGCAGGTTTTCTCTTCCTAAAATGCATTTTTAATAGAGCAAGTGTTATGAGCTCTAATTGTAACGATTTGATAGTTCTCTTTCTGAAATTTATGTTATGGTTTGAGTCGCAATTTAATTATTGGTTAGTGTGGTTAGTGTGGGTTGGTTTGACAGGTGGGTCTAGACTTTGATTGCTTATCTTGCATCCTCCTATGTGATTAACACATCCAGTTATCATCATCAACCCGTACGCGTCCACTGCTGGACATAGCTCTTTCCATCTTTCTCTGTTTTGTGCGGCTTGCATCCAGTTGCCGACAATACGCTTCAGATCGTCAGCCCATCTGGTTGGTTGGTTGATGGTCGTCCAGAGGACGACCACCAACCATCCAATTATAACACATCCAAAAGATAGTGAGTTATTAGGTTTGTTCTAGCAAACAGTCAAACTAGTCAGAAACCGTCAGCAAACAGTTGGTCAGTGAGAGAACATAATACAGTCACCAGTGCTATCCACTCTACTCGCGCTGGTCGACTATTCGCTGATGGTTTCAAAACCGTTTGAAACTGATGCTAGAACAAACCTATTGTTTTCTTTTTTGTAGTACTCAACAGTTGTATTCCACCAGTTATGACCTATGGAATGGAGACCATGACACTTACAGATGTATCAGCCAATAGATTGAGAACGACACTGAAGGCGATCGAACAAGCTATATTAGGAGTATCTCTGTGGGAACATAAAATACGAAATGAGAAAGCACGAAGCAGGACGAAGGTGGAAAATGTAATTGGAAGAATTGCACAAAAGAAATGGAGCTGTGTAGGATACGTGGCACGACAAGATAATGCAAGTTAGTTATCTTGTCTTAGTAGAGGTAGATCACAAAAACCATGGCTAGAAGACATCAAAGCAAAAGTGTGGAGACTGGCACTAAATAGCACAAAACAGAGAAGACTGGACAAAGTCATATGGACGCCTTTGTCTAGGAGTGGATGCAAACACGCTGAAGAAGAAGAAGAAAATTTCTCCAAACACTATTGAACCTGATTCTAAAAATAATAGTAAGGAAAGTAAACTTCGTGAACAAAAACATTACCACAAATAAGCTTTAAACAACTAGAATTTTAAAGAATATACTTTTTCAATTAATATATTTATACAAATATTTATACAAATATCATTTAATAAATTGTAAATATGTATAAATATTATACTACGGCATACATAAAAGACTTAAGCAGCAATGAAAGCTGAGTAGATATTTAATATTACCGTTGATTGAAATATTGCAATCAACGATATTACTTTTCTGTATAAACATATTTTTTGTGTCAAAACAGTATAAAACATTTCAACCCATATGCGGCGGCAGCAAAAGCTCTCAAATCTTCCCTTCCTCAAATTCCATAGAGAGTCCACTCCTTTGACGTGACATAACAGACCTCAATCCACATTCCGCATACCGGTGCATCGCATGTGTTGCATGTGCGTCAAGTGTGCAGTGCATTACCACCCTCGATTGCCATCCACCTGCTCTCCCCTAGTTGTAAACAATAACCACCACACCTCTTCAGCCGTGGTTGAACCATCAACCACCCCTATGCCCTATGTGCATATGAAATCCATACAAAGTGTGGGAAAGTCTCGACTAATATGCCACGGAATTTTTTTTGGGTGCATCAAGGGTGGAAGAAGTGTGGGTTGGTTAAATATCAGGTTGCTATTTCAACAGGACCGGAATCAAGAATTATACAAGAGATACATGTTCATAAAAAAGTGGTATACGAGAATTTATTTTATTATATAAACATAAAGTTTAAAATAAAACTTACTAGCAAATATTATTATACACTTTTTTTTAAAGTGCCATGTCCTCATTGAAGGTTGGCTGCTACAATAATTATTGTATACTCTTCTCTGGCTTCAACTGTTCTTAATATTAGCTATTCAAAATGTATCACTGTCCATTTAATGTTTCTTAGCCATTTAGCCATTAGCTTTCGTTTCGTTTCACTGGAAATAATCCTGGGAAACACTGGGAAGAATTAGACAAGGAGACAGTTTAAGCCCCTTCTTGTTTAACCTACTCATGGGCAAAACTATAAACAAAGTAACATCTCTTAATCTCGAATATAGAATGGGCAACAAAAAATTGGTATGGTGTGTTACACAGATGATGCATCAATTATTGCTGAATCAGAAGATGATCTTCAGAGAAAGCTCTTTCATTTCTTTCAAATAAGCCGCAAACTAAATATGGACATTTCTACCAACAAAACTAAATGTATGAAAATAGCAAAACAAAATATCCGCTCAGATGTAAGTTAGTGGTTGAGAACAACCCCAAAGAACAGGTGATGCAATTCAGATATCTGGGGATAGATATATCAAGCACCAACGAGCCAGTAAAGGACCTGTGGAGTCAGATCAACAAAGCATCTGCATTGTCAGGTCAGGATGTCTGCGGTAGATAATCTGGTCAAATCCGTATAGGTCTGGATCCCGCGTATGAAAAAAAAGTTGATTAATAGCAAGCTGAAAATTTGTTAATAGCTTAAGGGTGTCTAGTCGGACAAACTTTGATATATGGGAACACTGGAACAGGGGAAGTTTTAATTGTGGAACAGATTAAAAATTTGGAACGGTCAGACCACGAAAACGGCACATGTATTTTGTCCGACAGAACAGACTTAAACTCTCCGAACAGAGATTAAACTCTCATGCAAAAATCAGACTGCTATTTGTCACCAAATGGGCGTTTTAATAAGTGGAACATGTAGAATATGTCAAATGACAGGTGATAAATAGCAGTCTGATTTATGCATGAGAGTTTAATCTCTGTTCGGAGAGTTTAAGTCTATTCTGTCGGACAAAATAAATGTGCCGTTTTCGTGGTCTGACCGTTCCAAATTTTTAACCTGTTCCACAATTAAAACTGCCCCTGTTCCAGTGTTCCCATATAGCAAAGTTTATCCGACTATACACCCTTAAGCTATTAACAAATTTTAAACTTGCTATTAATCAACTTTTTTTTCATACGCGGGATCCAGACCTAGTATATGCGCATGCGGATAGTAAAATTAGAATCTACAAGACTTGCATACGACCGATCGTCACTACTGTCAAATATCGAGGGGGACTGTTTTCTTTGGCCCACACTGTATAATATCTTTTTGTTGTTGTGGCACTTTTGGTTAGTAGCTTACTAACACTTTGAGTCCAAGTGTTAGTAAAAGGCAGATAAACAAGGTTTTAAAAGTATTTTCAGAGATGCACAAAACGTTGATTAAAAAATTCAATGGGAATAGCAATTATAATTCTACTCTGCATTTAGTGGAGTCACTGAAGATTTTCACCTCCGATTTCGTTGAACCTTCATCGATTTTCATGAAAATTGGTGAGTAGTTAGAAGATACTTCAAGGAACAAAGGTGACATGATGCAAACTTGCGCTTTTACCCTGGGGGTGGATGCCACCCCTTCTCGGCGGTGAAATTTTTTTATTAAAAATAATACCAGAAATCGATAGAGGGGCAACTTCTAAGCAAAATTTGTTATATAAAGTATTAACATAAATCAATACCTTTTGAGTTATTTAATATCAAAGATTTTATTTTTTCTTAAAAAAAATGTATGTTTTAAAGCGGTTTTTCACGTATTACTCAAAAACTATAAGCCTTTAAAAAAAGTTGTTATTAGCAAAATTAAAGATAATAAAAAATTTAATACACTCCGCACTTAAAGAACTAAACTAATGTTATTTCAAAGTGAGTTATGGGTAATTGAATGTATATTTTTTTCGACGAGTACTCAAATCTAGCTATTCAAGCTTACATAACGGGAAAACGATGCATTTTATAGAATATAGGTACTTGTAAAGCACTTGTAAATAAGAGAACACTTTCGATTTTTTAATGAAAAAATGTAAAATAAAACATACGCCATTTCCACAAAAATTAAAATTTGTAGTAATCCTTACAGGAATTTCTTTCGGTTAACATAGTTAATGACCTCAACAATTTTGACCGCTTTAGAATGCATATTTTTGAAAAACAAAAAGATGTAATTTAAAAAAATCTGAATTTTTAAAATTATTGTACTTTTCATTTTCTTTTGATAATAACTCCAAAAATACTCAATATACGTAAAGAATGACATAGACCTAAATTTTAGTTTTTTCTACTCCAAAAATACTTTACCCATTTTACTATTTCCGTAGAGTAAAAAATAACCGAGATAGAAACGTTTAAAATTTCAATTTTGCTGCGGGAACCATGTAACCGGGTACATTTAACCTTTTATTTTAAAAAAAGTAAGAGGTAACAGACTAAATTCGACATTTTTTAATAGATCCTGGAATTAACTTTTAAATAATTTTTAGATGAATCTAATATCTCAAAAATTAACAAAGTTATTTACAAAAAAAAAAAAAATTTGGAAAAATTTTTGAAAGATAAATTTTGAAAAATTTTTGGTGCATCAATTTTAATGCTATTAACTTGTTCGAGGGCTTATTTGATAGATATTTCTAAGAACTTTGACAAATGTTTAATAAGTTTATGTTATAAAATGCATCATTTTCCCGGTATTTAAGCTTGAATACTTAGATTTGGGTACTCGACGAAAGAAATATACATTCAATTAACTATAACTCACTTTTAGTTAATATTGAAAGGATTTTCTAGTAAGGAGTTTATTTGACTTTTTATTAGTCTCAATTTTGATAAAAATAACTTTTTTGTAAAAACTTATAGTTTTTGAGTTATTTATGAAAAATTTGTTAAAAACATGCATTTTTCTCACGAAAAATTAGAATCTTTGATCTTTAATAACTCAAAAAGTTTTGATTTAATTTAATAATTTTATATAACAAATTTTGCTTATAATTTGTCCCTCTATCGAATTGTGGGGTTATTTTTAATAAAATAATTTTCACCATCGAGGAGGGGTGGCATCCACCCCCAGGGTAAAAGCGCAGGTTGGCACCATATCACCTTTGTTCCTTGAGATATCCTCTAACCACTCACCAATTTTCATGCAAATCGATGGAGGTTCAACGAAATCGGAGGTAATAGCTCATATCCACCTTCAGTGACTGCACTATTTGGGAAGGTGCAACTAATTCATCGGGACTACATGTCCATACCAGCATACCACCTAATTGATGTTGTTCAACATCAATGGAGCAGTGAGACGTAATGGGTTGATTCCTAATTACATGAGTTAATCCTCCTCGCACCAATGAATTGTTATCTCCCGAATTTAAGAGGTCAGCCAGTCTCTCAGGCTGGGTAAATCACTATTGCCTGCTTGCTTGTTTCTGCATCATAGAGTGCGATACTTTTGACAATTATTGTATGTACGATGATATTTATTTTTCTTCTTTTACTGATATCTTTTTACCACTAGGTTCTTCTACTTCTTCTTTAAGTGCCGTCTTCTAATGATTGGAGGTTGGATATTATCATCACAACCTTCAGTCTATCTACCACTGTTTTAAAGAGTTCTATAGAATTGCATTTAAACCAGTTCCTTCAATTCTTCAACCATGACACTCCTTATTCCTATACTCCTTCCTCCTCTTATATTTCCCTGTATCAGGAAAAAAATAAAAATTTGCTATTTTCTTAAAACTTTATAACAGACATAGGTACTATTCCATAAAGATTTCGATTGGATCTTTTTTTTTCATACAAAAACAGGAAATTCCGTTTTCTATTTCAAACTGTTCACAACAAAAAAGTATATTAACAGTACAAATATTACAGTTCCAACAAAAAAACTTTTTAAAAACCCTCTTCACAAAAAAACTCTTATAAAAAGTTCCATTCCTGTTTCGAGTTACCATCTCTTGAATGTGGAAGCAGCAAAAATACATTATCTACCTGTTTCTTTATACTGAGTCCTTGGACCGACCATATCTAATCATTTACATCCTGTCCGATATAGGTACCATGCAGTGTTGCCAATCGCATTTCTCTAGATTATCCGATGATCGCTCGAAAAATATCCGATTTGTCACGAAAAGGTACACTAGGTCAAACATTCTGTTATTAAAATCAATGTTGCCAATGTTATTCTTTTACTCCCCTTAACAACCATCAAATCACAAAATCCGTTGTTCGTACGCGAATCAGTTAATTGTAATCAATTATCATTATGATAATTAACATAATTAATTGATTGATTAATTATTAATTATCAATTAACGTAACAATTATTAACATAATTGATTAATTAATTAATCTCATAATTGTAATCAATTATGTTTTCAGCAACAGAATCAAAGTTGACATTGACAGTAATTAAATATTTGATAATGATCAGTTGATTCCATTTCTGATTAGCGTTCGAACAACCGGCCCTTTAATCTACTAAATTCTCTGTTTCACAGTTTAAAAATTTTCGTCTCGTATCCTAGCTGATTACCTAATTCATGTATGTAATAGCTATTTGTATAACAAGGGAGGGCTACTTTTCCTCCCGAGAATGAAGTTAACTGCCCGACGCATAGCGGAGGGCAGTAATCATTCAAGGGAGGAAAAGACACTTTACTCCCATGTTATACATATTGTTTTTCCACCTTCGTCAAATTAATAACAAGTCATTTTTCATTTTTACTTAATTTATTTATGTAACTAACCAACAAAATTTATTAAAACTAAAACTTAA
Source organism: Diabrotica virgifera virgifera (assembly GCF_917563875.1). NCBI lineage: Eukaryota > Metazoa > Arthropoda > Insecta > Coleoptera > Chrysomelidae > Diabrotica > Diabrotica virgifera. The sequence goes on along the minus strand of NC_065444.1, from coordinate 2,661,437 downwards.
CAAGTAAGTACAATATAACTGTCAACTGTCAAATATAAGTCAAATTATTAATGTAAACATTGACAAATCAAAATAACAATTTACTGTTTTTAGCATTCTGCAAAATACAGGGTGTTTTATAAATAAACGTTAAAATGTGTAGATACTTACGTAATAGAAAAAAAGATATTGGTCAATAAGTTAAATTTCATGAATGAAATACCATGACGTCACTTTTACTTTTCCTCCCTAGGGAGCAAAAGTACAACTTTGCAACTTTTAAAATCAGGTCCGGAAAAGTATACTTTCGGTAAAGGTAGGTGGAAAATACTATTTACTTACTATTATTAATAATTATTATATTATTCGTATTTTGTATTATCGTAAGTGTTAAATTCTAAATAAATAAATAAATCTAAATATTTCATTATTTGGATCGTTATTTTTATTAATTATCAAGTAAAAAAAATCACTTTTAAAGATTACTTTATTAAAACGTAATAACTACCTAAAACTAGGTAAGTACTAGAAAAATAAATAATAAATAAATCAATACCTACGGTTTAACCTGGCGGTTATAACCGGTCAAAAAAACCGGTTGTTCCAAAAACCGGTGTTCGGTTTTTATAGACATAGCCTATGTACAATAGGTTCCAGTCAGCTTAAAATTTCTCATTTACGAGCGTGGGGCGAAAAAATTTTCTATTTTTTCTCTGAATTCAGTATTTTTCCACTTATCCGGGTTTTCACCGGTTGTTACTTTAAAAAGAGAAAACCAGTTATAACCGGAACAAAAAACAACCGGAAAAACCGATTATATCAGAGAAAAAAACCGATTTTAGGTTATAACCAGTAGGTTTTTCCCATCCCTAGACTGCACTACATAGAATGAAAATAAAACTAAATCGTGCGTGAATTAGCTTTGATAAGTTTAAAGACTAAAAACTCATAAATAACATCGGACGGCAGACGGTTTTTAAAATTTGAATTGGATTAGTATGCCTTAAGTGGACGCACTTGTGCATTTAAATTCTAAACAAAAGAATTGGCACATGTCCCTTTTGTCAAAAGATGAAGAGTATCGGATATCACTAACATTCATCCGGTATAAAAATTTGGGTGGAACCAAAATTAATTTGTTGTCGGTGTTGGGAATATATGGATGGGAAAGTTTTAGTAGATTGTAGATACACTGAAAAATATACGCAAATATCCGATTTATTTAAAGATACGAAGAAGATACGACAACTCTCAAAAAGGTACGCAAATCGGATAATTATCCGCAGATTGGCAACACTGGTACCATGGCTATTAGGGCCCGCCCACCTTACTTAGCGTCTTTTATGGATCTTTTTTACACCCAAGCACTCACTAGCGCACTAAATTTGGATATTTGAAGGATACAAGAAAAAAACGAACCGCAATATAAATCATAAATAGTGGAAGCTTATTTATTTAACAAGAAGAAGAGTTCTTTTTGTTTTATTTAGAGATTGCTCGATTTTTTCAAGATTGCTTCTTGTCATATTCCGCTCCTACCAATTGGTGACTTGTGTCAAACTATTCTGTTTTCTGTTAATCTGTTAACGCGTCTATTCCATTCTTCTTTTTTATCTTGTTTCATTGCTTCATCCAAAGGTGTAAGTAATCATTTCATCAGCAAAATAAGATGTAAAGTCCTTTGTAATAGAAGTTGCATCTAAAGTTTGAATCTTCAAGAGCTCAACTCCACTCTTTCCAGAATTTTCTCTTATTTTCTTTCGATATTTCTTACTGATAGAAACAAATTAACTAACGAAAATAACAACTAATATTTCATACCTTTTTAATTAAAAGAATTAATAATCTTCATTATTCATAATGTCTTTGTATAAAAGGTCAAACAACGGAAGTAAAGGAACCAATTGAACTAAAACACCTAGAAAAGGATACATGGATTGACTATCTAAAAAAGCTCTATGCAGAGGAATAACAAATGACACTAGAATCGGAAACAACAGAAATTACCACAAATGAAGAAATTAATATACAGAGGTATCAACTTATTAAATACTACCCCCAAAAGTTGATCAACCTCATCTTTAACGCTCTTGAAATTTGACAGTCCTTCCATATTGTGGTCATTTTTGCTGTGGCGACTTTTGCTAGATCACCTCTACGTTTTATTTCTTCCTGTAGTGACCGTGTGTTTGTGATTAATGATCCCAGATATAAGTATGAGCTCACAACCTCAAACCGATCAATTGTGGTTATGTGTGGATGATTGTTATGTAGTCTATCCACTCTCATGATCTTTATCTTTGATATGTTTAATTGCAGACCAAATATTTGACCACTGACCATTTGTCTCCACTTGACCCTGTCGAACGCCTTACGATAATCTATAAAGCATATTATGTACAGTGGAATATTGAATTCCCTAGATTTTTCGATTATCTGTCTTATATTCAACAGGTGTTCTCGAGTACCTCTACCTTTGGTAAATCCAGTTTGCTCTTGTGGAATTTCTCTTGTAAGGAATGTTTTTAGTCTCTCATTGATTATATGTAGCATTATTTTACTGGCATGTGATATAAGAGAAATAGTTCTATAATTGTCGCATTTATGGAAGCTGCCTTTTTTATGAATTGTCGTTATTGTAGATTTTGTCCAGTCTTCAGGCCATTGTTTAGAATACCATATTTGGTTAGAGTATCATCATCATCATCATCATCATTTGGGTCTACAACTCTATGTGAGTCTTGGCCGCGTTTACTATTTCCCTCCATTGTTGTCGGTCCTGAGCAGCTATTTCCCATTGCTGTACTCCCATTTTGCGTAGATCGCTGGCTACTGCGTCCTTCCATCTCTTTCTTGGGCGACCAACTGACCTTTTTCCATCGGGCCTTTCCCAGAATGTGGCGTTATTTGGTTAGAGTAGATGAAGTAATTTTACGCCAGTTTCTTCTGTGGCTTTGAGCATTTCGGCTGTTATCATATCTGGATCTGGTGCTTTATTATATTTGAGTTTACTGATCGCGAGTCTTACTTCATTTTCAAGTATATCAGGTTCTTCTTCCACCTCGTCAGAGATTTGGTTAACAGGTTCTTGACGTTAATCATCTTTATATAGGTCCCTGCAATACGATCTCCATGTCTCTGCTATATCTTCTCTGTTTGTTCTCAGAGTTCCAGTGTTGTCTTCAATGGCCCAAGTTCTGGCTTTAAAGTCTCTTGTTAAGTAGCGTATTTTTCTAAATAGGCACGTGTGGTCAAAATACCAAGAGATACATCACCAAAATTAGTAGAAGAAATATAAGAAATATAGACCGACCGCGCAAAAGATGGAGTGACAACCTTCCAAAGAGGTATCAATCCGTCAATATCAAGCAGAATTGCTTATAAAGAGGAAGAAGACGAAGAAGATATTCTTGAAAGTTTTCACTTTCGTAGAGATAACATAAGCCTGTATTTTTTAAAACCTTCCATTCACGGACGGCTTTGGTGGCTGTGGTCGTGCACGTGAATCGCCTGAGGCTACTCATAAACGATCGAGCTAGGCCTACTGAGATAATCTATGGTACTTGATGGGTACTCGTATCGGACGTTGGGCAACAGGACAGGGGTCCGAGGTGGAGGTACCCTTTTTGCCGAAATTAATGGCTCTTACTCAAACAATGTACATATAGAGGTGGAGTGGTTCAGTCAGGTATTGTGATTTGTATTGCTTTTTCTTTGTTGGACTTCTAGCATATATTATTGTTCCCGAAGAAATGACTGTTAACTGTCAATCTCTAAAGGTATTATCCAAATAGAAAATTGGAAAAAGTAAAACACTTGAGCTATACCAGGTGCTGAATTCGAAAACGGGCCATAGGAAACTCAATGTAAAATTCTAAAATGTTGAATTCCTGCTTCCCTAATTATTTTACATCAAAAGACATTATAAACTATTTGTAGAGGATTGAAATATGTATTGAAAACAACTGTTAAAATTGTTCTACGAATTAAACATATTCCAAAATTTTGTAAAAATGTAATATGTACATTTTTCAAATTTTCAGCCCAAAATTAGGCCACACACAGTGAAATAATGTGTCACAATGAAGTTATTATTTTCACATTTTTGAACTGTCAATATTTTTATTTTATCATTTATTGATTAAAAACAATACAGTTGATAAGATACCCTCAGTTGCGGAGAAAGTATTATAGGTCTGGATCCCGCGTATGAAAAAAAGTTGATTAATAGCAAGCTGAAAATTTGTTAATAGCTTAAGGGTGTCTAGTCGGACAAACTTTGATATATGGGAACACTGGAACAGGGGAAGTTTTAATTGTGGAACAGGTTAAAAATTTGGAACGGTCATACCACGAAAACGGCACATTTATTTTGTCCGACAGAACAGACTTAAACTCTCTGAACAGAGATTAAACTCTCATGCAAAAATCAGACTGCTATTTATCACCAAATGGACGTTTTAATGAGTGGAACATGTAGAATATGTCAAATGAAAGGAATTATGACAGGTATTTTGAGTCTCTTATACAACTCTATTAGCTTCTGGTTTGTTCTTCTGCGCTATTTCCCGTTAGTCTCCTTTATAGCACCAAAAACTTTTTCTTTTCTTCTTTCTGATTCACTGCCCAAGTTTCACGTGCACGTAACACCATTGGTCTCACTATTGTTTGATAAGTTCGAATATTGGCTGCCCTGGACATGTTTTTTGCCTTCAACAGTACGTAATGATCCTACTGTTTTACTACCTTTCAAAAACGGTTTATCTATTTGTCTCTCTTTGCTTCCTCCACTTGTAACTTTTTATGTCAGAAACAAAAAAAATGTGACTTAACCCCTTTTTACACTGGCAAAATTATCAATTGCCCAATGCAGTCATATCTAGAGAAATGATTTCCCATATTTATCTCTTTCGCAACATCATTAATTTTCTTCTAAGAGGAAATATTTACTTCTCTTGTTTAACTTAGTTTAAGATCTCTTATCGTTTTCTAATCTTAAAAGACCATCTCTACCTCTAACGACTTCTAAAAACATAAAATTATTAATGAGCCTTTTCACAACTTTGCTCACAATTTGGAAGAACGATCTGAAGAATTGATAAAGCGGGTTGAAAGTTTTGGTAGATGTGTTTCAGATTGTGAAACAAAAGATGACTGATAGACTTGCTTTCAGAACGGCGCGATTTTTGACCTGATTGCCTTTTGATGAGATCGGAACATCAGTCAAGGGGTGTCAGGTCACATGATTGGGGTAGGTTGTTAGAGTTTTTATGGTAACACTTGTTTTTGAAAGAATTGGCGATTTTGCGATATTGTCTATATAACAAATAAATGAATGTTATGGTTGTCTATGCATTGATTGACCATTGATATAGTTTCTATCTTTTTTGTCATTATTTAAATGTAAACGCCAAGAACCTCAAATGAAAAATACTTTGGTTAGCCAATTTTGTATTTATTTTATAGGTATAAATATTTTATAAATACAACAATGAAAGACAACGTAGTACAGATCGAGAGATCTCAGACAAAGCTGTAATATACAGAACATAAATGACTGGAATCGCAGTCATCAGCACCATTGGAAGATTATACTCCAGGATATTAAGAAATGAAATAGAACAAGAAATTTAAGGAAAGCAAGCTGAAGAACAAGCTGGTTTTCGTGCGGGACGTTCAACCGTAGACAATCTCTTTACTTTAAAAATAGCACTAGAAAAAAGAATACAGAGAAATCAGGAAACCCACTTCGCTCTTATCGACCTAGAAAAAGCCTATGATAATGTCCCCATAATAGAAAGACATCGTTATCGATGGAAAACTCATACAAGCAACTAAAATGTTATATGAGACCACTAACACCAGAATCAAAAACGGTAAAAATTTCACTGAGGCATTTAATACTTCGAAAGGAGTCCGACAAGGATGTTGTCTATCTCCCACTCTCTTTAAAATATACCTTGACCAATCCTTACAGAGGTGGACAAAAGCAGTAAAACCGATGAGACTGAAAGTGGGAGACGACTCCCTATTTACATTATACTTTGCGGACGACCAAGTTGTTATAGCCCAAGATCAAGATGACTTAAGCTATATGATACGGAAGCTAAATGAACATTACCAACAGGCAGGATTAGTAATAAATATGGACAAGTCAGAATACTTCATAGTGGAAAACGAAGATATTGAAAACCTACCATTGGAACAAGGACATATTGTTGGTGTGAAACAATGCAAATATTTGGGAGCTATATTTAACAAACGAGGAAATAGTGAAGATGAAATACAACATACGATCAATAAAGGTAGAAGCATCACTAGATCCCTCAATTCAATTTTATGGGACAAAGATATCAGGAAGGAAACAAAGAGAAGAATATATGAAAGTATAATGAAGAGCGCTACAATCTACGGTGCAGAAGTTCGGGACATAAGTGCAAGAAATAAAAAGAAGCTACTTAGTACATAAATGGACTTTTTGAGGAGAGGTTGTTAGGTTTCGAGATTAGAACATGTAAGAAATGAAACAATTAGAGAACATATGAAAGTGGAAAAAACTATAATAGACGATATTGAAAAGAGGCAGCTGACATGGTTCGGTCACGTTAAAAGAATGAATGAGACTCGCTGGCCGAGAAAAATATTAGAGTGGGTCCCACCGGAGAGAAGAAAAAGAGAACGACCACGGAGAAGCTGGAGGGACAATATTCAGGAAGCAATGGATTCGAGGCAATTAGATGAAGATGTGTGTTACGATAAAAAAAATTGGAAGCTGGGTATGGAGAGGCGGCGACAGCCGTAGAAATCCATTATATATATAAATGACTAAACACTGAAAAGAGAAATATAAAGGTATAGCCATATAAGCAGAATGGGAGGAGGAAGACTGGCCAAGGAAGGCCAAGGAAGAGATGGAATGACAACCTGGATATCTGACGGGGAGGCATCCGAAGATAGAACAGGCGCGAGCCTATTAAGGAAGCAGGAAGAAGAAGAAGAAGAACAATGAAAGCTTATTTCCAGTGAACCATTTTATCCCTTATACTGCATGAATTTTGAAAAGTCATTTCTGGTTTTGACATTGCTTTAGTGATAAATTAAAAAATTCCTCTAGATTTTTTTTGAGTTGCCCCCTTTCTGAAAAGTATGGAATGTGTACTGCAGGTAACTTCTTGTTCTTGTCGTGCCTATCCGTTTCGGATGTTGGCGACCATCATGGCAATCTGTACTTTGCACACTGCTGCTCTGAAAAGATTTGTGATTGTTGTGATGGACCACGTAAGTAAATTTTCAGCCAGGAAATCCTTTGCCTTCGTGGTCCTTGTTTTCCATGATTGGCCGATGTATTTGATGTTGGCTCTTTTTATTGTGGTTAACCGCTCTTTTTCTTTTTGTATTCTTAATAAAACACCCTGATTAGTAACGTGGTCGGTATAAAATATGGTCAGTATTAGACGATAAAGCCACATTTCAAAAGCCTCAATTTTCTTACAGGTTGCGTCTGTGAGAGTCCACGACTCAATTTCGTACAACAGTACAGGAAAGATATAACATCGTAGTAACCTGATTTTTATGGGCATTTTTTAAAATGCATATTATTTTGCATTCTCTATCTTACATTTAATTTCTAGGGAATGGTCCCAATTTTCATTGACGTTCGTACCAAGGTAGGTGTATGTTTTTACTCTTTCTATTTGTTGATCGTTCACACTGATTCGTCCAAATTGCTGTTCCTTCCTAAAGACAGTTTGTTTTCTTAATGTTTAGTGAAAGTCCATATACCTGACTTACATCTGTGCTTCTATTCATTAACATGTGAAGGGTTTCAGACTGTCAGCGAATATCACCGTGTCGTCTGCGTATCTTATGTTATTAATAGGTACATTCTCCGTTAATTTGAATTCCGGTTTTAAGATCTTCTACTACTTCTTGAAAGATTTCCTCAGAGTATATGTTGCACAGCAGTGGTGATAGTATACATCCCTGACGGAGCCCACATTTGATTTTGATATCGTCACATTCTCCTCTCTCTGTCCGGATAGACGATGCTGGATCAGTAAAGATTATTAATAATTCTTAGATCACAGATAGTTAATCCAATATTGGTTAATATCGCCATCAGCTTGTTGTGCTTTACTGTATCGAACGCTTTATGGTAGTCAATGAAGCATGCATAAATATCGCAATTTATGTCTCTACATCGTTGATTCGTTGGTTCATTTTCAGTTTTTAAGGTACTAGTACACTTTAGAAGATCAAAAATAAGCATTTTTCAAAGATTTTTTTCTCAGAACCTTTTAGAGATGCATCAAGTCAAACTAGTTTGATTTGACTCAACAAACTTGACTTGACTTGAAAACCAAACTGATTTCAATATCTTTAGGTTTGACTTGAAATCAAACTTCTTCAAACAGTTTGAAGTTTGAATATCATATTGCGTTCAGTTACGTTCGTTGTGAAGAAGTGTGTGCTTTGTGCGATTATGTCTCAGTGGCGGATCTACGGAGGGAAAATAGGGGAAATTCACCCCCCCCCCTACCAACAAGGCCAAAAAAATTAATTTCAATAAACATAAAAATGTATTAGCTGATATGATACTTAAACCACAGACAGACAAATAAACGCGCTAGTTTGGATAATTTAGAAAACTTAATGCATATACTTAGGTAGGTTAATATATTTAAAATTTGTATCTAAACCCAAACATAACATTTGTATCTGAAAAAAATTCAATTATACACATAAAACCAATAACCCTATTATTATTACTCAATTATTTTTAAATATTTTCTTTTTTATGTATATAAAATATAATCATCGGGCGTAGGCGGTATTACAGTACATGAAAAAATATATATGATGTAAAAAGGAAAACAACCTTTAAGAGGTAGATTATTTTAAGCATAACATAATCTTGAATTTAAAAAAAATGCTTCTGTATTGTACGTTTTCGAGCGAACTGACAGCTTGACACCATATGTCACCAGCGTTTTCGACCTGGCCCTCAGATAAAAGAAATAGTACAAACACTCTCATAAATATATCTCAACTTTCCATTGACAAATTCCAGTTTATCTTTTTTAATTGCATCCCTTACGAGAATTCTGACTCAAGTGCTTTATTGCTGTTCCAAAATCAAACGAATATCCGTTTCTGCTATGGCTTGCGGTCTACGACACATAATTATAGTGCCGGCAAAAAACCTTGAAATTCTGCAAAGTGAATAAAACGCATAAATTATGAGAATTATTATTTTAATTGTTAATTAAATGTAATGTAATTAATTCTCTGTCATATCAATTTACTATTTTAGTTTGGATTAAGTCACAAAATAAGCTTATTCTGCACACTATAATATAGCACTGCAATAGATATGCGCAGATATATACGCATACTATAGTAGGAACCAGAATTTTTTAGTTACATTTAATTTTATAGCATACTTTAACTCAATATTTAACATTTCAATAGTAATTTTACCATCTTAGAGTAGGTCCACTTTGGATGTTGTAATTTTATCGACATACTTACTCAGTTGTAAATGTTGTACTCAGATGTAAATATATAATTTAGTTCCCCAGGCCTAGAATGCCGATGGTTTGGTTTACTTTTCTTTTCCATTATCTCCTGTTTGTTGCTTTATTTTTCCAATTTGTGATTTTAAGTTCTTCTATGTCTCTTTTAACATCTTTCTTCCATCTCGTTTTCGGTCTACCTTTCTTCCTCTTTCCTCTTCTTCCTCCCGTTAGTATTATTTTGGGAAGTCTTGTGTTTGTCATCCTTTGGATATGTCCCAACTATCTCAGTCTTTGTGATTTGATGATCCCTGCTATATTCGGTTCTCCATAGATCCAGTTCTACATTTGGTATTTTTATCCTTATTCCATTTCATAGCTTTTCTCCAAATATTTTCCTGAGGACTTTTCTTTCCCATACTTTCAGCATGACTTTTTCGGATTTGTTCATTGTCCGTGTTTCACTGGCATATAATGCTATAGGTGTTATCACTGTCTATTTTTTATCTTAGCCCTTCTAGATATGTTTTTACTTCTTAAGTTGTTTAGAGCAAAGATACAAAGATTACCAGCCATAATTCTCGCTTGGTTTTCATCTTTCATATTTGATCTCCTAGTGAATATCGCTCCTAGATATTGGTATATTTCTACTTCTTCGAATTTATATGATTTTCTTTCTGTGCTTATTGTCCGGTATTTTCCTTGTATGTATTCTCTCGTTCTAGTCATTCTATATATTTAGCATTTTCTTCATTTATGTATATCCCCTTCTTTCTCGCTATGGTCTCTAGTCTTTTTATTATTTCTTAATTCTTGTTTATTTATGGCTATCAGTACTATGTCATCAATTTTGTCATCGGTAACTAGCATCTAACTCGACACAAAAGTATATCTACTAAATAAATTATTTTTTAAACTGTCAAACTAGTTTGACAAACAGTTTGAATTTTCAAACCTGTAACCATGGACCAGTTTGACTTGACTTGAATTATTTGTCAGAAGGATTGACTTGAGTTTGACTTGAAATTATGTCAAACTCAAGTCAATTTCAAACATTCAAGTCAAACTTGTATAACTCTAGAACCTTTATTAAAAATGATTATAAAACTTTTTGCATATTAATATGTAACTCTTAGAGAATACAAAAAATATATCTGTTTTTATTTATGCACGTACACTAATATTGTAGAGAGGGCGCCAAAGTCGAGTCCCCGAAAAAAAGTAGTTCCGATGGCGGACAGTTAATCTCAGGATTGGGATCTCTGACACAAAAAAATCGTACGGCATTTTAAAAAGGAAGGTTTCTTACGTGACAATTTACCACCGTTACTGAAAAATTTCGCAAAAAAAAGATATTACGGAAATTTTAAAAATTTTTGTGAAAAAATCGCCCGTTTTTTTCAGTTTGTCATGATTAAAAATATATATTTTTTATTTTTTGGTCAAATTGTGGTAAATTGTCACGTAAGAAACCTTCCTCTTTCAAATGCAGTACGAGTTTTTTGATTCAGATATCCCAATCCTGAGATTAACTGTAAGCCATAATTTTTCGAGGCCTCGACTTTTGCGCCCCCTACAATATTATCGTACGTGCATAAATAAAAAAAGATACATGTTTTGTACTCTCTAAGAGTTATATACTAATATGAAAAAAGTTTTGTCTTCATTTTTAATAAAGGTTTTGAGAAAAAAATTCTTAAAAAAATTAATATTTTTGGTCACCTAAAGTGTACCAGTGCCTTAAGCTACCGCATAAAAAAAAGGACTCAAAAATCTATTAAATTATTTTGAGTACCAACTCCGGGTTATCATACTACTGTGTACTATGTACTTCAACCAGTACTACTGGTTGTTAATGTCAAAAAATACGTCTACAATCTATCTATCTGTTCGAGCCTACAACTCAGCCAATTGAAACCTCTATACTCTGGGTATTGAGATTTTTGAAGAGAAAGAACTGACGAAATAGGGGAAAAAATAGAAGAAAAGAGATTTAAGACTCTAATGAAGAGGGGCTTAGCTCAGACGAACAAATCAAATTGGCAGAGAGACACTAAATCTCAAGTGAGTATTCGGGCTAGCTTCCATACACTGAATATTGGCTGTAGAGATATAAAAACAGATAGATTGGATAATGAAATGATTGAAACAAGGAAGAAAATGAGACCTGTTAATACAAAAAATTGGAGGCAACTAGATAGGAACGCTGGCAATAGAGTGATATGAAAAGTAAGACAAGGAGAGAAGAAGAAGGGCGCCAACTTGCGCTATCTGAGCCTAGAATTTGAAAAGCTTACTTTACTTTACCTCAAGCGAAAAACCTACCTTCTGGGCCTAGAATTTGAACAGCTCGAGATTTTTTGAAGTAACCAACGACAGGAAATAAATGACACTATGTCTTTTTACATAGGCCTCCCCTTCTCTTTTATACTGGTGTTTAGCCAGCGCTGTGGTCATCCATCTGGATCCGGCATGCTTTTTGAGGTCGTCGCTCCATCTCATCTGAGGCATTACTCTTTTTCTCCTCTGTTCCCATGGTGACCAGTAGATTATTTGCTTGTTCCATCTTTCATCTGCTTGTCGGATGGTGTGACCTGCAAATTTCCATTTAAGTTTTGCTACCTACATGTTCCTTAACGTTTTTCACTTAGGTTACGCCTCTGATCCAGACTTTTCTTTTGCGATCTTTAAGTTTTATATGCAACATATGTCTTTCCATCGATCTTTGCGCTTTTGCTACTTTATTTTTATAGATATTCTCCTTTGTAAGCGTCCAAACTTGAGAGCCATATATGTGAAAACATCAAGTATACATAACATACACTGGTTAAAAATTTGCGTTCTAAGATATTGCGGTTATTTTTTGTTTTTCAAAATGTAGGTTAATTTACCGAATGCTACCTAGACCAGTTAGTCCAGGGTAATAAGATTTTTCCCATGACACTCGAGCCAGCCAGGGTACTGAAGCGTTTTTTCGACATTTAATACCTATAAGAGCAAATTGTAACTATTTCCTGCGTAGGATATGGCGGCCATTTTTATTTATAAACAATTAAGTGTCAAAAAATGGCATTTTTCCCTTTTTTTCAAATCAATGGAGAACAGTAAAACTTGTGGTTTTTTTAGTACAAATATCTTTGAGATTATGGAAAAAGCTTTAAAATGACGTATTACAAAGTTTGATATACTCATTTATTGTTAATATAATTGCGAAAAAGGTCGGAATTGCAAAAAAAATTAATTTCGCAATATCTATTGTAAAAATTAGTGTACAGCTTTGAAATTTTTTTCATATAAGGGTTCTTTTGTGCTTAATATGTGATACAAATTTCAAAGCGATTCATTCAATTGTTTAAATTTTATTCAAATTGTTTATCCCAGAGAGCATTTTTTTTGCAATAACATAAGTCAGAAAAACAAGACGTTAGAACCATTTCACAGGTGTCAAATGAAAGAGCATGAGCTATATTTTCAACTTGGTTTAAAAAAAGTTAATAAAAAATACATTTATTAGTAATAAATAATTATGCAAAAGTATCGTAAATCTTTCCTTATAAACTTTTTATTTTGTTATATAAGAAATTATATATATTTATTACAATTTTTTATCAATTATGATATAAATTACTTGGTAGTAGTTGGTAGTTGGTGGTAGTTGCGCACTTAAAACAGGGTAAAAAAGTTAATATTTTGGAAAAAGTTATCCAAAAAGTTTATAAGGAAAGATTTACGATACTTTTGCATAATTATTTATTACTAATAAATGCATTTTTTATTCGCTTTTTTTAAACCAAGTTGAAAATGTAGCTCATGCTCTTCCATTTGACACCTGTGGAATGGTTCTAACTCATTTTTTTCTGACTTATGTTATTGCAAAAAAAATGCTCTCTGAGATAAACAGTGGCGGCTCGTGATTTTTACAATAGGGGAGGCTATACCTAACTGTAAAATATCTAGACAAATTTGCACTAGCAAAAAAATGCGCCAAAAAATGTAATTTAAGGCCCCATTTTTTGACCATTTTTTATTTACATTTCATAATATCATCCTAATTCATAATTTCATGATATCATCATTTTAAAAATAGTTAGTCTAATAGTAAAAGTTTAATACCAAAGTTTGTGTCGTTTATTTGTTAACAATTCCATCTATTTGTAAATAGATACCTATGCATATCAAAATAAATACAGATTTGAAGTTTTGCAGTCCATACATAATGAAGCTTCAAATTTTTTAAGATACTCAACTGAATTTTTTTAATTCTAAACGCGGCCTTGCGAATTCAAAAACACGATAAATTACCGATATTTTGCTTTGAGTTAGAGATATCGGAAAAAGTTATTTGAGCAAGTTGTTCCAAATATTATTATAACCCCACATACCAAATTTCATAACAAAATTCGCACTTTTAGATTTTTCATTATTTTTAGTCAGGGCCCTAAAATTCGTTGTCCCGAGACGCACCCAACCACCCAACGGAGCTGAGAAGCTACACTGCCTCCCTTGGTATATCTCCGGGCAGCGTGTGATGGCGCCGTAGTTGCCACTGTTAGGAGACCGCGTCTCCTTAAACGCCTGCTGCGCTGCACGGAGCATTAGCAACGGAGAAATCTGGGCTTCTCGGCTCCGTTCGTGCATCTCGGGATAACCCAGGGTCCTGCCTACAATAATATGTAATAAAACTGAGACGCGATCATGCGTTCTAATGCTAATGCTCCGTACGTATGGATAATTAGTGATAATATGGAATTTACACGTTGTATAATAGTGAGAGTAATTGTTGTTTTCGCGATTCATGATAAACAAAACAGTATAGAGTGTGTAAAAAATTTATGGGGAGGCTGAGCCTCCCTTGCCTCCTCTGACGAGCCGCCACTGGAGATAAACAATTCGAATAAAATTTAAACAATTGAATGAATCGTTTTGAAATTTTTATCACATATTAAGCACCAAAGGACCCTCATTTGACAAAAATTTCAAACCTGTACACTAATTTTTACAATAGTTATTGCGAAAATATTTTTTTTTTGCAATTCCGGCCTTTTTTCGCAATTATATTAACAATAAATGAGTATATCAAACTTTGTAATATGTCATTTTAAAGCTTTTTCCATAATCTCAAAGATATTTGTGCCAAAACAATCATAAGTTTCACTGTTTTCCATTAATTTGAAAAAAAGGGAAAAATGCCATTTTTTGACAGTTATCTGTTTATAAATAAAAATGGCCGCCAGATCCTACGCAGGAAATAGTTTCAATTTGTTCCTATAGGTATTACCTGTCGAAAAAATGCTTCAGTATCCTGGCTGCTGAAGTGTCACGAACAGGGTATATTTTTGTCTTATTACCCTCTCCTAAGTCTGATTCGCCTTTTTATTTCTGCTGTTTGGTTTTCCTTGCTGAGCGTTAAGATCTGTCCTAAATATTTATTATATTCCTTAACATCTTATTATATTTTGACCTAACGTGATCGAGGAATTTTCGTCCGTGACAACAACAGTGGCGGATCCAGAAATTTTTGAAATTATACTTCTTTAGGCACGAGGGTGAATTTTTATTTTCCCGGGCACATGCGCACACCGACACAGTATATTTAGTCGCTCAAACGTTATACTGGATCGTATGGGGTGTTAAAATCATCTGTCAATAATTGTTGGAGATTATGAATCAACAAATGTTGTGTATATTAGTTTTTATTGTTGTGATGACAAAGAAAAAAGCAAGTTTATAATTGTAGTGACTTTTTAAATAGTTTTTAAAAGCGACCGGTACGTAATAATTGTAAATGTTTCAGTATCCTAATAAATTTACATAGGTACCTACCTATTTGGAAAATTTAAAATGAACCTATCAAAATAGCATGTAATGCTTTGATTTACATAATTTGATTACCATCAAAATTTCTGTCAATAATCACCTCATATTGTTTTCTTACTCTATGTTTTGTCGTATTTTAATATTTAAATATTCTACAAAAATCAAAATAATTTGGTTAAATTCAGAACTGTCAAAAGATGAAACCGTTTAGTTCGTCGATCTTCCCACATGATGCAGGTGTCTCCGTGGGTAGAAGTGTAAGATGAATGAATTCCAATACTAACTGCGCAAACATAAGCGGGTTCGAACCCTAATAGAAACTTTTATTTTTTTGTTTTTTTTTATACATTTTATGATTGTAAGTATATTTATTATATAATTTTTTTTCAGAAAATACGTATTTAGTTAAAAAATTTTCCGACAGTTATTGTTCAGAAATCATTTGTGGCATTTTTCAATGTGTTTGTGTGTGTTTTATTCTTTTATTTTTTTAATTTTTAGTACGGTTTTAATAACATTTTTTGAAAAGTAGTAAGTATTAAAATTAGTTTAATATTTAAATAAAATATAAATAAACTGTTAAATAAATTTCGTTGAAATTATATAATAGAAGTATAACTTCTTACGTGCGTACAAAGTACACACATATTCTTTTTTTGGGAGGGTCATGGATCCTGAGGGTGATCTAAGTAATTACTTTTCTCTGATGCAAGATTACTTAGTCTTACCACCCCTAGGATAAGTGGGTTTTCAATTATTTTTGATGGGTCTAAATTTTTTTTGCTTGACGGCTCTCGGTTTTTCTTTTTTTAGGATTATTGAATTGATATTTATTTTCGTGTGGGGGTGTCATAACCCCCGTGACACTTCCCTTGGATCCGCCACTGGTCAAGAATAATATAGATATATGTACTTAAGAGCTTTTACAAATTTAGATACACTTTCCCTTGTTGTTCGAAAACAACAATCTTCATTACCTTCCGCATTGTAAACAAAATTAGCCCCATTAATGTCAAGTACACGACACCGTTTAACATTAACAATACGTATATAAAACATAATTATCTTGTATTTAGCATAAGCATATCATTCACTATAATCAAGGTGTATCTTCGTCAGTAGGTACTTAAGGTCGTTCCTCGTTCAGTACATACTATTAAAGTTAAAAAGACGATAATCAGATTCGGATACGCTTAAATATTTTTAAAAACTTTTAATGTCTTTTGTATGCCTCGGAGTAAATATTTTCACAATTTTTCCGAGGTATCATAATTAAAGATTTTGCGCTCGTATCAAAATGAAAGATAAAAACTGTTGTTGGGAATAATACAATGCTAGCCAAAGTTATTAAAGTAATATAATCAGATGCCTGTTGTCTATATTTAGTTAAATATTTACTTTCTATAAGAATTAAAATTACTACTCTGAGAAGGTTATCCTATATGACCAACTGTCAGTATAAACATTTTTAATATGTGCATTTATGTAGTGTTTGTTTTTTGCCTTTCATAATTATTACTAAAGAACAAGTTTGCGAACCGTTTATGGAAGTCTGTTATCAGTAGTAATAACCCAAGGACATTGATAATTGTTCGAAAAAATTTTATAACAGATTTCGAAAGCTTGTTGCTTGGAAACAGACCGACGCCGTAGGCGGAGGTCTGTTGCCTGTAAGCAACAAGCTTGAGAAAGTTGTTAAAAAATTTTTGAGCATTTATCAAAGTTCGAGGGTTATTCGGATAGAAAATTTTTTGCTGGTTATGAAAAAAAAATACAGAGCAGAAACAATTTATTTAAATGTGCAATTAACAATTCTTCCACCGTCCGATTTCCATCTAATTCATATTTTCTATCATTGCAAAAGTCCATAAACGCTTTCCATACAAATTTTTTACTGTAAACAGTATTCTGTGGTATATTTGATTCGATAATTTCATTAATATTCTCATCAGTATTACAACCAAATCGTGACATTTTGAAATATTGAATATTTGAAATGTCAAAATCGAAATGAAACGAAATGTAGGTATCCATAGCTACATGATTGAGTGAAAACAGCCCATGGGATCTGTTTTCAGTATAATGTTGGTTTTATTGGTTGTATTCAATCAGATGACCACAAATTAATTGATTTCATTGGATTTCTAATTGAGCAAAAAATTTTCGTTAATATAATATTTAAAATTTATAGTAAATCAAGACACTATCTAAGACGTTAAAACAAATACTAGTGGCTTCTAACCTAGTAGTCGAAATAACTAAGTAATTGATAAAACATGGAAAGACTCATTATACAAAAAAAGGTGGAAGGCGGAAGATCACGAGGAAGATCCCCATCAAGATGGATCGATTTTACAGGAATATGCAAAAGACCTATTAGGCCAGGGTAATAAGACAAAAATATACCCTGTTCGTGACACTTCAGCAGCCAGGGTACTAAAGCGTTTTTTCGACACGTAATACCTATAGGAACAAATTGTAACTATTTCCTGCGTAGGATCTGGCGGCCATTTTTATTTATAAACAATTAACTGTCAAAAAATGGCATTTTTCCCTTTTTTTTCAAATCAATGGAAAACAGTGAAACTTATGATTTTTTTTGTACAAATATCTTTGAGATTATGGAAAAAGCTTTAAAATGACTTATTACAAAGTTTGATATATTCATTTATTGTTAATATAAATGCGAAAAGAGGTCGGAATTGAAAAAAAAAATATTTTCACAATAACTGTTGTAAAAATTAGTGTACAGGTTTGAAATTTTTGTCAAATGAGGGTTTTTTGGTGCTTAATATGTGATAAAAATTTCAAAGCGATTCATTCAATTGTTTAAATTTTATTCGAATTGTTTATCTCAGAAAGCATTTTTTTGCAATAACATAAGTCAGAAAAAAATTAAGTTAGACCCATTCCACAGGTGTCAAATGGAAGAGCATGAGCTATATTTTCAACTTGGTTTAAAAAAAGCGAATAAAATATGCATTTATTAGTAATAAATAATTATGCAAAAGTATCGTAAATCTTTCCTTATAAACTTTTTGAACAACTTTTTCCAAAAAAATTAACTTTTTTACCCTGTTTTAAGTGCACAACTACCAAGTAATGTTATTTATATCATAATTGATAAAAAATTGTAATAAATATTGTTATGATCTGCTTCTTATTAATTTTATATTAATTATTATTTATTTGATTAATTATTTAATTGTCGCAAATCATACATAAAAAATGACTAAAAAATCTCAGGGTGCCTTTTTATAATATTAAAAAATGTCTAAATTATCTTACCTTATACTTATCTTCTCTCGTGGTTTCAGTATCTCTTAGTTGATCCTAATCGGGATAAAATAGGGAAAAGAAATAAAGCAAAATATAAAATACACGTACAGAATTGTCTTTTATTTATCAAAATCGATACTCTAAAAATCTATCAAATCTAAAACCTGTGGACACAGATGTCCGAATGAAATTTCTACCATTTAAATTTATTCTAGTTAAAAAAAACATTTTATCGGTTTGTTCCCGATGACTTTGGTACAACAAAATAAACAAAACCAAATTATGTATTCGCAAGATTAGCTATACTCCCTATTTACTTTCTGAAATATTGGAATTTTAATTCCTACGCTTTTTACTCAAAATTTTAGTTTCCGAACATAAAATATCTTTCACATAAGTTGACTCACCTTTTGCTTCACTCACTCTGATGTCTTCTCGTGACCCAAAACAGCTCTCCCTCGTTGACTATGTTAAAGGCTACTCATCAAAGCCCTCTCCGTTCTCCAGCTTCAAAACTATCAGCATACCAGCACCAATTCTCCAACGAGCCAAAGCCTCTTTTGACCAGTACTCGATTTACACAAACTTCAAAAATTCTCTGCTCTCCTTCTCACCATAATACAGAATCAAAGAGGTATTTCGTCTCAATTTGATCTGTCTCTCATTCCACTTTTCAGCACTATCCTCCACTATCAAAAAGCCACTGGTACTTGCTAACTATCTATCCACGAAAACGTCGAACTGCTCCTCAGCGATGCCAATAACATAATGACTTCTTTTTCAAACTTCCTCAATCATTCAAACCACTTTTTCCCTTCCAAATTGCCAAGACTCAGAAACATTTCTCTTTTCCATTCGACAAACAAACAGTCATTTTCAAAATTATTCCGACCATCCTAATTACTTTCGGGGAAACTCTACAACATTTACTTGGGGTGAAACAAAGATATTAAAATTCCAAACTTTGTTTTAAACCATTTTTTTAGAAAATGATAATTACCTCTGCCTGTGGATTCTATAGTTCCCGTAGTAAACAATATTTTTCCATTTTAAACCTAAATACATCGTCCTTTTCACTTTAATTATTCACAAAAGTCTTTAATTGTTCATCGGAAAGCTCATTAAAAAAGAAATCCACTTACATCCAAACTAAATTCTAATAAATATTTACAGATCAATATACAGGGTGTATCAAATTTATGTGCCCGCGTTGTCTTTGATTGATAAAATTGAAAACACAATAATATATATAATTTCTTATATAACAAAATAAAAAGTTTATAAGGAAAGATTTACTTTTGCATAATTATTTATTACTAATAAATGCATTTTTTATTCGCTTTTTATAAACCAAGTTGAAAACATAGCTCATGCTCTTTCACTTGACACCTGTGGAATGGTTCTGACGTCGATTTTTTCTGACTTATGTTATTGTAAAAAAATGCTCTCTGGGATAAACAATTTGAATAAAATTTAAACAATTGAATGAATCGCTTTGAAATTTTTATCACATATTAAGCACCAAAGAACCCTTATATGACAAAAATTTCAAAGCTGTATACTAATTTTTACAATAGATATTGCCAAATTAATTTTTTTTTCAATTCCGACCTTTTTTGCAATTATATTAACAATAAATGAGTACAACAAACTTTGTAATACGTCATTTTAAAGCTTTTTCCATAATCTCAAAGATATTTGTAATAAAAAAACCGTAAGTTTCACTGTTTTCTGTTGATTTGAAAAAAAAAGGGAAAAATGCCATTTTTTGACACTTAATTGTTTATAAATAAAAATTGCCGCTAGATCCTACGCAGGAAATAGTTACAATTTGCTCTTATAGGTATTACCTGTCGAAAAAATGCTTCAGTACCCTGGCTGCTCGAGTGTCATGGAAAAAACCTTATTACCCTGGACTATATGCATGAGTTAAAAGAAATGACCAGAGACAGAGATCTTTGGAGACGGACAATACAAGACATTAAATCGAAAATGACATTATTATAATTAAAAAAAAAGTGAATTTTTCTTAAATAAACCTAAAAGTACTTATGATACAAAAACAAAAAATATCAAAATTTTCAGTAAAAGAAATTCTACAATTAATATTTGAACCATGTTGTTATAATATTATGAATACTTTTAGATTTATTGAAGAAAAATGCACTTTTTCTAAAAATTTTAAAAATGTTATTTTCGATTTAATCAACTATTTTTTCTAAACCAAGCAATCCAAACCGATTAAATCACATAGATCGTATCAATTTACCTAAATAAAGTTAATTTCAAGTGGGAAGCTATTCATTTCAATTAGGAGTGTAACGATGAGGGTGTAATTTTTACATTTCAAAAGGAAAAAAGTAGAGAGCTACTTTATTTTCGTCATAAGTCAGTCAGTTCTTACGTAAAAAACTTTTTTTCAGAGCTTATTTGAAAGGTATTTTAATGAGCTTTAAAAGATATTTCCTAAGTTTTCCCAAAAAATTGCACCAAATTCGAGTTATTTGAGATTAAATGTTCTCCAATTCGATGTTTTCCGAAAATAACCATCCTTTAAAGAGCAATAACTCAGTCGTTATTGGATTTACGTAGGTCTTTCAGACGCGAATCTCTTTGTTTTTTTATTAGCTACTATTTTGTTTGTAATTATTTTTTCTATAAAATTAATTTTTTTAAGATATTCATGAATAGTCCTGTCGCCAGGGGGGGTACAACGGCCTCGTTAATTCAGATGGACTTACCCAAGTTTTTTTTATGTATTTTGACCCGTAGAACACGAATTTTTTGGGTAACAGTTGATCCGGATGTCGATAAGATTGTTATAGACCAAGAACTTGAGGAATCAAATAACAGCGATTTTTGGCAAAACAAAACAATATTTTGTATTTTTTGGGTCATTTTAAGCAAAAAATATTTCTACAAGTTTTTTAGTAGGATGCACAGTTTTCGAGATAAACGCGGTTGAACTTTCAAAAAATCGAAAAACTGCAATTTTTAAACCCGAATAACTTTTGATTAAAAAATAAAATAGCAATTCTGCTTAGCGCCTTTGAAAGTTCAAGTCAAATTATGTCGGTTTTGATTATTTGCATTGCTAAAAATTTATTGTGTTATTGTTAAACAAAGCTACAAACAACTAGTGCGTGAGTGATGTTTCTATGATTTCTCATTTAAAATCGAACGAGTAGGTAGAAGAGGTACTAGTGCAATCAAGACTATTTCTACGTTACATGCGTTAAAACGCATGTAAAAGCACGGGAAACCCTACGTGTTTATAGCTTTGTTAAACAATAAAAAAATAAATTTTTACCAATGCAAATAATCAAAACCGATATAATTTGACTTAAACTTTCAAATGCGGTAAGCAGACTTGCTATTTTATTTTTTAATCAAAAGTTATTCGGGTTCAAAAATTGCAATTTTTCGATTTTTTTAAAGTTCAACCGCGTTTATCTCGAAAACTGTGCATCCTGCGAAAAAACTTGTAGAAATATTTTTTACTTAAAATGGCTCAAAAAATACAAAATATTGTTTTGTTTTGCCAAAAATCGCTGTTATTTGATTCCTCAAGTTCTTGGTCTATAACAATCTTATCGACATCCGGATCAACTGTTACCCAAAAAATTCGTGTTCTACGGGTCAAAATACATAAAAAAAACTTGAGTAAGTCCATCTGAATTAACGAGGCCGTTGTACCCCCCCCTGGCGACAGGACTAGAAAAACGGTTATAAAACGTAAGTTTTTTCAATGAAAAATGCATAGTTTCAATCGCAAATATCTTGGAAAGTGTTAATTTTGCAAAAAAATTTTATAGAACAAAATTTACTTAAAATTGGTCACTATATTGATTTCCATAGTTACTTTGATTAAAAAGTGTTCTTCCCCTAGATAGGGTTGTTTTCACCCCCAGGGCAAAAGTGGGCATAGGGTAGATTTTGACAAAGCTTATAATTACTACATAAATCCAAATTTTTAAGGAAATCGACCTTGGTTCTCAAAATTTTACGAGAAAATGGCTGTTGATTGGACTAACAGTGATATCAAAGTTATTAGAAACCAGATAGATTATTTTTAAATAAAAAAGGTTTCGAAACTCCATTAATCCATCTGCAAAAACTTACCCTGGTACTGATACAGCCACAGACCATGATACGGTTGTTGTCATTTGATCTCCAATTCAAAAAGCTAACTGCACGTTACAATAAGAATCAAATACAACGTTCACTTTAGAGATACTACATAAAAACCAAGGTAAAAAACCATAGGTACTGGTGAGAAACCTGTAAGGGTTTATCAACATCCAAAATTGAGATCAACACATATTCATTTAATTCTTAAATGTACTAGAAACGAAAACCAAAACATACACATTTGTTTACATTTTTACTGGGTCACCTAGTTTTGTTAGAAGCACCAGTCGACGATATTGCATAGTCAACTAATTCATATTTTCGTATGTCATGGCCACGCTGAGTCGACAATATAAACAAACTAGATGTTATAAGTTTGTTTATATAAACACGAAGGTATGGTAATTCATTCTAATTCATTCGTATTATTAAAAAGAACATTCTTAATCCAGATGCTCTAGCACCGCGGTTCTCAATTTTTTTGAGTGATGTACCACCTACAGTTATTTTTATTATTTTTGGTACCACCTATATTTTTAAATTGTATTATCAATACTTACTAAGTACTACTATTTTAATTTTTTCTGTGTTTTGTGTACCACCGCCAATAATGATATGTACCACCAGTGGTACATGTACCACATATTGAGAACCTCTGCTCTAGCAGATGGTTTTACCGCGAGTACATCAACTATTTACTGTGGTCTTTATAGTTGGTAATAAATAAGCAGTTATACATATTGTTTAATTCAGCAACCCCTATTGGTAGGGGGTAACTACCCCCAACTACCCTAAGATGTTTCCCGAGGGTGCATACCCGCATAAACCGAAGTAGAGGAAGAAAAAATAAAGAAAAAAGAAAATTATACCAACAATATTTTTAAGCTCCAAATCATTACAAGACAAAATAAAATATAAAGAACAACATGCAGGCATAGGAAGAAACATTTCTAAGAAGAAGAACGAGTCTTGGGAGAGAAACTATCAACGAATAAATACTAATCTTAGAGGAAGCAGAAGCACTGAAAGCTGGAAATTGCTGAAAAACTTGAGGAGAGAAAATAATAAGGACATAATAAAGAGCATAAAACATGAAGATTGGGAAAAGTATTTCAAAGAACTTTTGGTAGAGAATAGAGAACATGGAAACCAAAACCAATATATAATTGCATTAGCAGGTACGCCTATAGTGAAAGAGACTATAGTGAAAAGTATCACTTTATACAGCTGCTGTGAGGTATGGCCACTGAAATAAAGAACACTGGCTATGCTGAGAGCAACGAACATGGATTTTTCGAGAAGAGCTGCAGAAAGATCTAGAATAGAAAGGATTACCAACAAAAGCATTAGAGAAATAATGGAAATAACACGAACAATCACGGATGAAACGACGAAACCCAAAAGACTGCACTTTCAAACAAATAAATATTTAAAAATAAAATCTTTGGATTTCTTAATTCGGAAACAGATTCTCTCTTATACCTATTAATCACGGATGACTTAACAACAAAACAATTTATCTGGTTCGGATATTTACAAAGAATG
This sequence comes from Diabrotica virgifera virgifera, assembly GCF_917563875.1. Classification (NCBI taxonomy): domain Eukaryota; kingdom Metazoa; phylum Arthropoda; class Insecta; order Coleoptera; family Chrysomelidae; genus Diabrotica; species Diabrotica virgifera. The sequence goes on along the minus strand of NC_065444.1, from coordinate 2,637,171 downwards.
CGGATGAACAACGAATACCAAAGGAAATACTAAAATTTCAACCAAAAGAAAAGAGAGAACTAGGTAGACCGAGAAAAATTTGGAGCGAAGGAATAGACAAAAAGGGCTGAAAAGAAGAAACATAGAAGAGGATCTAACGAACAAATGGAATTCGGAAAACGACAGAGAACGTTATAAACTGACATGTAGTAGTATTAGTATATAGTATTTGTAAGAAATCAATTGTCAAAAAAAATTAACGAGGAAATAAACATAAATATTATCTACTACTTGGCTGTTTTGTTGTCTTTGCCTATTAGGCCTACCGTATAAATTTTGACGAATGTCAATGACCAAATAATATATCTAAAAGGATATATTTAATATTAAATTGATCTTAACACAATTTTGTAATACTGGTATAATTTATACGTAATTATAAATTACATGCTTGCGACAAAATGACAGGTTAACGTCGATTGGCTCTTATTATATTTTGCACAAATTACTATCCATTATATATCAATAATTTAAGCCTTTGTTAAGGGAAAAAAATATTCCTGTGTGCCAGTCTTGCCACTTATACCAACACAGCAAAAAATTGATTATATCCGTATTATAACTTTACAAATATGACGTCCTTGTCGTATCTGGCGCCTGATTAAAGACTCTTTTACTTTTATCCTTCCGATATATAATTTAAGTTTTTTCAATTTGTTATACGTGCTGGCTGATATGTTGGTAACATTGGATGAGGTGAAAACAAGCCAGCAACGTATAATTTGAAGGAAACGAGAAAATCTAAGATGACAGAAGAGTGAGCTGTAATTTGATGTAATTAGTAACAAGATGGGAGGTCGAAGGCTGCTTAATTTATTGTTTTCTATTAGAAATAGTAGCACTATTGAGAAGACTGAAACCCTGTATTATCTATCGCCGGTTACGTTGAGTAGCCACTTGGAACAGTAGTTGAACCGCTCTTTATAATTTGACAATAGTTCAGAGAAATAAGGAAAAAAATATCCTGTTGGTGGGTGACACAACCCCTCCAGGCCAAAATCAAATTTTTTGAGTATAATCGAGGAAGCATTTTGGCTCGCAATTTTTTCGTCCATCATGGATTTACTTGAAATTTTCACAGAAGGTAGGAAATAGTCCAAGGATCATTTTCTATATCATGCCGCTGTACGCTAAAACCTTGGGGGTGGTTGCCAGCCCATCTCGGGGGCGGGAATTTTTTATTACATTTTAACTATGTAAATCGATGTAAAAAGTGATTATAAGAAAAACATGTTTTTTACATTTTCTTCGTAAAACTAATATTTTTCGAGTTATTCGAGCTTGAAAGTAACAGTTTTTCGATGAAAAAATCGACTTTTTTAGAGGGTTTTTTTGAGAATACCTCGAAAAATATGCATTTAATCAAAAAAACTGTAGATAAGAAAATTGTATCTTTTAGTAACAAAAACCAAATTATTTTTCTGTAATATCGCTAAGACCAATACAAACGTTTTGATTTTTTCGTCAAATGCATAATTTGAAATATTCAACGTAAAATAACGGAAAAACTTATAATAATGTTTATCAAGTATACAGTTAGACCTTTAAAAAAAATAATAAAAAGTTTCTAGTCTGAAAAGTAAGCGACTTATGATCAAAAAAAGTCGGTACCTGCTTTTCTCTATGAAAAAATCAGTGGAAACAACCCCCTAACTACCCTCCTGATTAAAAATTGGTCTTTACCTTTCTGTAATTCCTTTTATATTTGTATTATCAATACACCCAAGAAGTTTGACCTATTTAAAAGGCCTAATTTTAGAAAAATTGGAGTTTAAAGAAAAATTTATTTTTTGGAATTTCCCATTTTTCACCTTTTACTTCAAAATATCTCCGAAACTACTGGAGATACGAAAAAAATGATAGATTATCAAATTGTAGCTTCTTTAATAATTAAAATTCCGTTCTACATAGATTTTCATTACAGTTGACAGTTAGCGAGATATAGCTGTTTAAAACCTCTATTTACGAGCAAACACCCCCTTATTCTATCCCTTTGAACCCACCCTAATTAAAAACTGAGGGATCTTACGGAATTTAGTTTACACAGTCTTATAACTGTTCAAAAATCCTACAAAGCCATTTTTGAAAAATCTTTTCACCGCCAAAAATGAAGGAGCTATGTTTATAAAACGAATTTTTTTTTTTTCGAAAAATTCGGATAGTCCGCTTATGGATAATTTTCCATGTATGTATAATACCACAGAACGGGTTCGTATACTGGAAGATGACTAAAAAACTATTTGTATTTGTATTTGTACATATTTGTAAATTCGTATTTTTGTGTAAATAAATGTTTTTGTAATTCTTTAATTCTACTTTTTTTTCTGTATAGACCTATTAAAATATCTACTTATAAAAACTGTAATGTTATTAAGGGTGGTTTTTAAGGGTTGAAATATTATTATATTATATCCTAAAGTATAAAACAATCATTATTTAACCAATCAAAACCAAATTTTACCCATATTAAAATATACAATGTTTTTATATAATTTTTGACAATAAGGGGTTGTTTACACCCCTAAAAATAATCAATGCCCTTAAGCATGATATAGTGATTTAATTATTATGTATATGTGATATATATAATGATTTAATTATTATGTAAATCGATGCAAGCCGAAATTATTCTTTTAGGATAAGTAAATTTTTTATATATAGCTCCAACAAGGGTGGTTTTAAGGGTTGAAATATTATGATAGTATATCTTAAAACATTAAACATTTATTATGTAACTAATAAGAACCAAATGTTGACAATATTAAAGTTTAAAATGTTATTTTATAATTGTTTACAACTAGGGGTAGTTTTCACCCTTACAAAACCAAAAGCGTACAACGGCTCAATATAGAACATGAACTAGAGGGTGTAATGAGCCTGCGAGGTTTTGCCATTTTTTCTGCTTCATTTCCTCGACTAGTAGTGTGGACATCTATAATAATAACTTATATGTTTCCTGTAGCCGATTTTGATGATATACATAGGTAGTTATAAACAAATGAAAATCAAAAAACGGCAAATTCTCTGTATTTTTGTCTATTACCAAAAAGTTAAGCATTTTAAACAAATTTGAGAGTAAGAAACTCATAAATCGTATAAAAAACTTCAATATGGCGTTCGCTGAATATGTATATCCTTATTGGTTGATTAGAAAATTTCAAAATAAATCATAAATTTTGAGTTTTTATAAATATTCATTACTTATGTAAAAATTAACTTAGAACCTTCTTATTGCACGGAATGTTGTTGCTTCTGGTGCTTAAATCATACCCTAAATTTCAAAGCAATTGGTAAAATATAGTTTAAAAGTTATTTAATTTGTTTATCCCAAATTCATTTTTTTTGCAACACTATACCATAGGCGAACATTTAAATTTTATTAATTAAATGCGAAACTACAATATTATATTTTATTTAATTTATTCACCAAAATCAAAATCAACTTAAACCCAAAAAATTAGTATGACTGAATAGGTATTTTGAATATCTTTTAAACGAGGTATTACTTGCCATAAGGTCCCATTTAAAATTATCGGTCACAGTGGCTCTGTAACTGTAACGTAATCTGTCACTATTATACGTCACCTGTTATGACTACGTCCGTTTATTTTCTCCCTCCAAATTTCACTATTATAAGTACAACCGATCAAAAGATACGAGGGGGGGACGGACTTTTGACTAGCACTGTATGTGTAGATACAGTTGCACCTCTCTGAAATTGATCTTGGCGTCGCTCATGAGTTCTACGGCACTGTATAGTCACACATATATCTAAAATTATCCGAAAACCATCTTTTATCTACCGAATTGTAAAGTGATTCAAATTTAAGTGCTTTCTTGGTAGTTCCAAAGAGGATATTGAGTAATTGTAGTATATAGTAAATTGTAAAAGTTCTAAAGAATTTTTCACAATACACCTACTACAATTTTAACAAAGTTTGGCCCATTCAGAAGTACCATTCTGGTCTTCTCAAGTAGAAGACTGTTTTGTGGTCCTTATTTTGTTACTCATTGGAGAGCAGTTTGATTTATTGGTGCTTTTTCAATAATGTATTCCGAATGTGAAAATGATTCTAAAGATAGAAATCGAAAACTTTTGTTCCCATTGTATTTCCAATCCATTGACTGTTCACTTCGAAAAGGTCTTTGACTGTAATTTGGTAATTATTCGGTTTTTGGATACTTTTAGACATATTCAATTTTAAAATAGACCAGTAAATAAAAAAGCAAGGATAGAGAATTCTATAATATTCCTAAATAAATGAAAGATCGAAAAGCCATATTGTTTAAAAAAATTACCCATAAACATGTAACAATAACTTATGTTTAAAAATCAGAATCGAATCTTATACCAAGTGGTATCAGGTAATAAAATACCATTTTAAAAACACATTACATTCTTCTTCTTAACGTGCCCTATCAAGTCGCCTTGACGTTGGCGATTAACATGGCGAAACTGTCTCTGTCTCGAGCTATTCTAAATAGGTGTTCTGCTTTCTTTATTCCCGTCCACTTCCGGATATTCTTCAATCAAGAGGCCTGCTTTCTACCAATTGATCTGCGTCCTTCGATTTTACCCATCTTAGTAAGTTGAAGAATATTATACCGGTCTCCCCTACACTACGTGTCCAAAATAGGCCATCTTTCTATATTTAATGTTATCAAGCAGCTCGCGGGCATTGCTCTCTTAAGAACTGCCACATTTGTCAGCATAGCCGTCCATGGTACTTTCAGTATACGTCTGTGCAGCCACATTTCAAAGGCCTCCAAACGATTAATGGTGGATATTTTTAATGTCCATGCTTCGACACCATACAAGAGGACTGACCAAATGTAACATTTAAACATTCGCTTTCGAAGTTGAAGTTGCAAGTTATCATTACAGAAGAATGACTTCATTTTTAAAAATGTCGTGCGGGTTATCTCGATTCTACATTTAATCTCTTTATCTCGATCTAGTTGTTCAGTAATATGGCAACCAAGATATCTAAAACTGGGTACTCTTTGAATTAAGTGACCATCAATATATAACCGTGAATCTTGATAGGCCAAACGGCTAAATACCATGTATTTTGTTTTTGAACAGTTTATGTTTAGGCCAAACGCTCCTCCCACTGTGTCAATGGCATGAATTACATTAATTATGTACAAATTTTGTCCCTTCCTTTTGCCTTGCGTCAGCCCATGTTTTCTTTCTCCGTCTAAGACACTTGCACTCATATTCTATGTTTGTCGTGAACTTCCGTTTTGGTCCCCGTTGTATTTTTGCTTGCCATATTTCCTTCACTGGTTTTGTATATTTTATTCTTTGTAAATGGCTTCACCAACTCCACCAACAAATTCTTGCTGATTTCATCTGTAGGTCTTCTCGTATCTTGGTATTTCGTATTTTGTTCATCTTAATTACGCTTTTGTTTTTTTTTTATATTTCTTAAATAAAAAACTTGTACGAAAGAAGATTAGATCAGATAATAATAAAAGGTCGTCTTGATGAGAATATCAACAAACAGTACATACGAACATATGTATAAGAGAAAGGATAAAGGCGGGTTGGAAGCGCTAGGAGAAATAGGAAATACAAGAGATAAAATCTAAAATTTCACGAATTTCACGAAGACACAAGAAAGAGAATAGAAAAGAATGCGAAAACCACAAAGGAATAAGCGTCATCGCTACAATGGGAAGAATGTACAGCAAGATCCTTAGGAAAGAATAGAGAAAGTATGGCAGGTAAAATCGTTGAAGAGCAAGCAGGATTCACAGCAGGGAAATCATGTCCAGATCATACCTGTACAATACAACAGACAATGGAGAAGAAAAAACTAAGAACCGAAATGTACACATAGCGTTTGCGGACCTTAGAAAGGCATACGTCACCGTGCCAAGGAAAGAACTATATAAAGCAATGACAAAAATAGGGATGCTATTAGCTAACTTAACACAAGCAATCAAGAATATATTATACAGGGAAATGCCACAAGGTATTGCCGTTTCTAATATGAAATTTGTAACGCGGTCGTTGCGTTGTTGCTCCAAGTAACTAAATCAGTCGAAGAAAAGAGTTCGTTTTTTAAGACATTTTTATTTGGAATCAAAACATACAAAAGATAAGATAATTAGCCTTAATGACTCGTTAATTTCGTTAATAAAATATATTTATAATCTACGCATCGAGCTTTCTGTTCGGGCTGATGTGACGATATTTTGTACATGAATGAATCATTTTGACGATCGCGTGAAATAGGAATTGCTTTTATTAATACGACATGAATGTATAAGAAAAGGGAGGAAAGGGAATCTCGCTCAGCTCGCCAGATGAAAAGACATATTAGGGATATACGATCACCGCTCGTATCAGGATAGGTAAAAGGATATAGGTAGAGGAAAACTGTCGGATTCGCTCAGCTCGCCAAAACGACAGAGGAAAATGGTCGGGAAATACTACCTACATAAACTCACCTCTTGTACCTCGCTGTTGTTTATTATTCTTTGATCTGCAACGCTCCAAAACTTTTATATCGTCCAAGACGGTACAAAAACATGTTTTACTTAATTCATTGGCGTACTATCTCTAGACGATAAAATTATATTATCATCACAAATTGAAACATGGACTTTTAATAAGAGCATAGTCTACAAACTTCAAGTGACTCAGAGAGATATGGAACGGATAATGCTCAATATTAAGCTCAGCGATCCCAAATCCAATGAAAAAATAAGAAGACTATCAAAAGTAACATATTATGTGATCCAAAAGATTGCCATGTTATAATCGAACTGGGCAGGACACATCGGAAGAATGGAAACAACCGTTGGAGAAAGCGATAATTCTCGAGTGGCGACCAAGGGCAAGTAAAAGAAGTAGAGGCAGACCTCAAACAAGATGGACTGATGACATCTAGCGAATGGCTGGGCACGAATGGGTGCAAAACACAGCAGATATGAATGGACACACCTAAGGGAGGCTTACATCCGATGATGGATGGAATAACTGTTGATGATGATGTTGATGATGATGATGATGATCTGGTTATTTCATCCGTTTCAAATTTAGTTTGATTTAGATAAATTCAAATAACAGGAGGAAATGTTCAGCAATATTATTTTCTGAATTTTTATAAATTATTTCTGCTTATCTTGCCTCTAAGAAGATTAGGTACTAACCATACAATTTACTCATGGCTTACGGTAGTTATGGCTCAAATTATAGCTTAAAAAATCTATCACTGTTTCGATCTGTATAATTTAATCGATTCTATTACTCGGTCCGATGATCCAAAGGTGAAAATGAGTCAGTAATCTGTAATTTTATGAAAATAAGGAAATATTAGAGGATACATAGTCGTGAAGTAATTCTATGTAATCAATAACGAGCTGTTTGGTCACAAAGTAGTCAGTGGGCAATTTTCTATTAAAATTATAGACGAGCCGACAACAGTAAAGGTGAAATTTAAAGTACACCCCTGCTCTAATGACCATAATTGATAGTAATCAAAGGTACCGCTTCTTAATAACTAATTTTGATCGATTTGTAATAAACTGAGATCAATAAAGCTTCTCCAATTACGGTTTTCAGGTAGTCGTAGTCGTAGGTGGCAGCTTGTTATTATCCTAGATCAGCGGTTCTCAATTTATCATACATGTACCACTGGTGGAACATATATTTGCGGCGGTACAGAAAACGCAAAACAGCCAAAATCACCACTATTATAGTTAATTAGATTACCTAGCTAGAGATAGGTAGGTAGGTCAGTTAAGGTGGTACCAAAATAATAAAAATTATTTTGTGGTACATGACTTAAAAAGATTGAGAACCACTGTTCTAGATTGTGTTGGTTCATTGTTTTAAAACGAGAAAGCTGACAAGGATTATAAATTTACTACTAGTACTACTAGATCTTATGCTATAGTACGTTGGCGAATTATCTTAAGGTCAGACGTCTGTCTTTTTGCAGTTCGCCAGTGTTATTTATGCCTGTCCAGTTCTTTATATTTCGCAGCCACATTTATTTGCGACCTACTCCTCTCTTGCCTTCAATCTTTACTTGGATGATTAGTTAAGGGATTGCGTATTTTTCCCTCTCAGGATATGATCCAGGTATCCAATTTTTCATGCTTTGATTAAGTTGAGCAATTCTCTCTCAATATTTGATCTTCTTAAGATTTCCTCTCTTCTCACCCTATCTGTCCATGGTCCATGGTATGCAGAACATTATTCACAAGGTCCACATTTCGAAGGCCTCCATCTTGTAAAGGATTTATATTAGCATCCAAAAAATAAGAATTAATCCATATCGATTTAATTTTTAAAAGTCTTAAGCAAATATTATTTACATGCATTGTTTGGATTTCGTAAATGGGTGACATTGGTTTTGTAATCTGGGCCACGCATTTTGAAAACACCGAACTCAGCAATTATACTGCTATTAGTAATCCACGGTCACATTCAAGTATGGTCAATCATAATACAATTGGTATTTATTTATAGATACGTAGAAAGTAAAGATAGATATTATTCATTATTCAGAAACCGACGTGGTTAGAGTAGAGACGTTATTCAACCCGACACCAACTAGTTACTGTCGTACATGGTGACTTAAATAAATATATTTCGGTAATTATTTCAACTTAATCAACCCCATCATCGGGGGTTGCTACCCCCGCACCACCATAATCTTATTAATGGAAGATATTTTCAACGTCCATGTCTCCATGCCGTATAACGATATGGACTATACATAGCATTTAACCATTTTGTAACGGAGATTAAAGGAAATATTGCGGTTACAAAGTAGCGGTTTAAATGTAATCAAATCTTATCTTGCTTGTTCGGTACGGCATTTTATATTTTGTTGAGGATCCCATTGGTCGTTCACCATCATCATGGCATCTACACTCCTAGCGGAGTGATTGCCGCCCTCTTTGGGCTTTTCCGATTCGTTTGTGTGACTTGGCATCTTCTACAATTTTTCTCCATTCATTCCTGTTTTTGCTTATGGTTACCCATTCTCTGACTCCCATCTTCTTAAGGTCCTCGGCTATCTGGTTCCCCCATCTGGTTTTGGGTCTTCCTCGTGGTCTGCCTGTATGTCTCCATTTGGTAATTTTCTTGATAACGGCTTCTGGATTTCTCCTTTCTATATGTTTTTCGTTTACTATCATTCCCAAGTATTTGAATGTTTTCACTTGCTCAATTGGAGCATTATCTACTTGAAGTTGTACTTTTAAATGAGCTCTGCGCCCTTTCTTATTGCCATGTATTTAGTTTTTGCAGCATATATCTTCAAGCCATATGTTATTTTTTTCTGTGGTATTTATTTCCAGATTTCCTGCGGTATTTATTTTCTTTAGCATCAACTAACTACATAATATGTGGATATTATCCTGTTCGTTATCTGTGATTATCGCGGTGTCGTCGGCATAACCAATGTTATTTATCGGGTAGCCGTTCACTTATTTATACCATAGTCAGTGCCTTCATCTCTCTCTTTTGTCGTTTCCCCATTACTGAGGATCGTGATTTCTTCCAATATTCCTAACAATGTTTCTCCATTGGTCTCTATCTTCAGCTGCTCTAAGAGCTTCGCAGAATAAGTTTCCAGCTGAATGCTTTATTTGGTCAGACCATCTAGTTGGTGATCGTCCTCTTGATCTTCTCCTCAGAACGTTTCCAGAAACAATATATCTCTCTAAACTGTCGTCACCTCTGCGAACCACGTGACCAAAGAATTGCCGAATTCGCTGCAGACATATTGTGGACAGCCTTTTTTAATATTGAGTTGCTTTAGAATGGAAACGTTTGTCCTATGAGCTGTCCAAGGTGTGCGTAGCATTCTTCTCCAGCACCACATCTCAAAGGCATCAATCTTTTGGCGCTCGCATGCGCGAAGAGTCCAAGCCTCTGCTCCGTATAGAAATATTGAGAATACAAGGGCATTCGCCAGTCTCATCTTGATATTTTGAAAGATAGATCTGTTTTTCCAAACTTTAGTTAGGCGACTCATCGCATTTTTTGCCATACTAATATGTCTCGGAACTTCTGCTTCACAGTTACCATCGTTAGTTATACTAGACCCGAGATAGACAAAAGTGTTTACTATCTGGTATTCCTGTAACATGTTAGTCAGTTGTATAGTGTCGAATCTGTCGACCACCATTATTTTTGTCTTAGCTTTATTAATTTTCAGACCAACTTTATTGCTTTCGTACTCAACTCTTCGCAGAAGATCAACCATTTCTTCCTCATTTGCTGCTATAAGTGTAGTGTCATCAGCAAATCTTAAATTGGAGATTTTCCTACCAGCTACTGTTACTCCACCGGCCCATCCTTCTAAAACCATCCTCATGACATGTTCACCATAAATGTTAAACAAGTCAGGTGACAACACGCATCCTTGTCTAACACCTCTCTCGGTCTTGAATTGGTTTGAGAACTTCTGATCTAGTCGTACTGTCGCTATATTAGACTGGTACAGATTTTTAATAAGTGTCACCAGGTGCATTGGTGCGCCCATTTCTATTGAAATTGATCACAGATTTATCCAGCTTACACAATCAAATGCTTTTTGGTAGTCAGCGAAGCATATAATCCTAGGTGCTTGAAATTCTCTAGACTTTTCAATGAGTTGTCTCAGGTTCAGGATTTGTTCACTTGTACCTTTACCCTTTACAAACCCCGCTTGTTCCTGAGGTATTTGGTAATGTAGATAGGTTTTTAATCTGTTTTTGATAATATGCAACAAGATTTTACTAGCATGTGTTATTAGTGACAGTGTGCGGTAGTTTTCACATCTGGTAGTACATAGTTTCTTTTTTGGGTAGTGGGATATACATTGAGGATTGAGGTACACCAATCAGATGGCCATTTTCCTGAATTCCAAACAGCGACACAGATAGAGTGGATGATATGTAATCCTTTGTCACCTAGTAACTGTAGTATTTCACACGGTATTGAATCAATGCCTGGGGATTTATTTCTCTTTAGTGATTTAATTGCATCTTTGACTTCAGCGAGTAAGACAATAGGTTCTCTAGGGTAGTCAGAAGGCCACTGATTTTCTGCTGATACCTCGTTATTTTTATACAGCTCGCCACAGTAGTTTCGCCATGTTTCCAATATTTCATCAGTATCGATCTTTAAATTACCTTCCTTATTTATTACAGACCAGTGCCTTCATGTGCCTCTGCAAAAACATTCTCCACAGAGAGGTTGAACAGCACAGGAGACAAAATAAACCCCTGTCGCACCCCTCTTAAAATTTCAAATTCTGATTGAGATTCATTTATAGTGGTTGTACGCTTACTAGTGTAGGAAACAGAGGTTGAACCTTGCAAAATGGACACAAGTCCGGTTTTATTTTTTTTCTGGCATATCAAGGGGTGATTATTATAAGACTAACTTTTTCTGAAAAAATTTCGCCCCGGAACCCCCCTTTTCACCCCTTTAAAGGGGGTAATTTATGGTTTTTGCAGAACGTAGCCCTTCCTGTGCCTTTTACAAAAAATTTCTTTTATAGAAATATGAAGAGGACTATATTTTCTACGATTTATTTCCGACAGCATCTCTCTATCATCCACCGTTTAACAAGGGTGGCGCCCCAAATTTGACAAGTTTTTAAAAAAGATGTTTTTAAAAAATATATATTTTTCCCTAACTGTAACGGAAATTAAAAAGAAATTCTGCGGAGATTATTCACAAATAGATGATTGATTTTTTGGTATAGGTTTCACTTAACGATAATTGCCCTTTTTTTAATTACAGGGTGTTACATTTTAAAAAACCCCTTTTTATACCATCTGAACCATTTATGCTAGAGTAAAAAGACTTTCAGCGATTACCCATGTATTGGTGTTATTTACAAATTTGTATAATGCACCCCCATTTTTTCCCCGGAACCACCCAAAAAAAAAGAAGAATTAATAAATAAAGTGATTTTCTTGGAACCCTTCACACACAATGCCCTTCATTAATATGCTTCATATATCATTTTGTGCAAGTTATTATTACTCATGCATGGACACTAAAAGCGATTTCCTAGTGCAACCCCTGTAGCCAAAAACAATAAATAAAATGGGGGGTTAAAATTTTTTTTTTGTTTTTTTGCTTTTAGATCCATATGGGCATATGCTTCATCAATAGTGCTTTTCAAAAATATATATAGTTATTGCAACATCCCTGCGCAAACCACCCCTATCCTTGAAAATATACTGCAGAAACTACCCCTATACCTTATCCAGCATGTTTTTACGATTTTCTCATTACCTATTCATTTTTTTTAAACAAAACTTATACAAGGTTAAAGACCACTATTTACTCTAAAAATTAGGTCCTATTCATTTTTTTCGTTTAAGCAACCGCTACGGCACAGTGGCGCCGTAAACCTCATATATGCTTTGACGGGCTCCAGTTTTTCTTTATTTTTTTCGTCATCTCTTTGTTTTATTGATCAAGTACTTATGTAAAATAAAAGAACACAGTGTAACCTACAAATCATCACCTATGCACATTTTACATTCTTTCCTCCCCAAAGCTACAGTGGTGGCCCAAAATAAATTTTTTCATATTTTCACCACCTACACGCATTTTATTGCCTTAATGCTACCTTAATAGCACAATATTCACCCCTAAGTGGTCGCTAAGCAGTGGCGGATCCAGGGAGGGGTGATGGGGGCGATCACCCCCACCCCTCTCAAACCAAGTGATATTATATTTGAAGATTATAAAAATATTCATTTATTTTTATAGAAATACTTATATTATATTAATATTATTTTTATAAGAATGACTTTTTATGCTTTAGCGACAGTGGCGGATCCAGCATCGTTAAGAGGGGGGTGCCAATTGGTTAAATTTCTATAAAAATAAATGAATATTTTTATAATCTTTGAATATAATATCACTTGGTTTGAGAGGGGGGGGTGATAACCCCCATCACCCCTCCCTGGATCCGCCACTGCGTAGCGACCACCTAAGGGTAAATATTGTGCTGTTAAGGTAGCATTAATGCAATAAAATGCATGTAGGTGGCGAAAATATGCAAAAATTTACTTTGGGCCACCACTCTGGCTTTGGGGAGCAAAGAATGTAAAATGTGCATAAGTCATAATTTGTAGGTTACACTGTGTTGTTTTATTTTGCATAAGTACTTTATCAATAAAACGAACAGATGACGAAAAAAAAAACAAAACCTGGAGCCCGCCAAAGCATATATGAGGTTTACGGCGCCACTGTGCCGTAACGGTTGCTTATACGAAAAAATGAATAGGACATAATTTTTAGAGTAAATAGTGGTCTTTAACCTTGTATAAGTTTTGTTTAAAAAGAATACATAGGTAATGAGAAAATCGTAAAAACATGTTCGCCAAGGGATAGGGGTAGTTTCTGCAGTATATTTTCAAGGATAGGGGTGGTTTTCGCAGAGATGTTGCAATAACCATATATATTTTTGAAAAGCACTATCGATGAAGCATATGCCCATATGGATCAAAAAGCAAAAAACGAAAAAAAATTTTCAACTCCCCATTTTATTTATTTTTTTTTGCTTCAGGGGTTGCACTAGGAAATTGTTTTTGGTGTCCATGCATGGGTAATAATAACGTCCACAAAATGATGTATGAAGCATATTAATAAAGGGCATTGTGTGTGAAGGATTCCAAGAAAATCAATTTATTTATTAATTCTTCGTTTTTTTGGGGTGGTTCCGGGGAAAAAATGGGGGTGCATTATACAAATTTGTAAATAGCACCAGTACATGGGTAATCTCTGAAAGTCTTTTTACTCTAGCATAAACGGTTCAGGTGGTATAAAAAGAGGTTTTTTAAAATGTAACACCCTGTAATTAAAGAAAGGGCAATTACCCTTAAGTAAGACCTATACCAAAAAATCAGTCAATTATTTGTGAATAATTTCCGCAGGATTTCTTCTTAATTTCCGTTACAGTTAGGGAAAAATATATATATTTTTTTAAACATCTTTTTTTAAAACTTGTCAACTTTAGGGCGCCACCCCCGCTAAACGGTGGATGATAGAGAGATGGTGTTAGAAATAAATCGTAGAAAATATAGTCCTCTTCATATTTCTATAAAAGAAATTTTTTGTAAATGTTACAGGAAGGGCTACGTTCCGCAAAAACCACAAATTACCCCCTTTAAAGGGGTGAAAAGGGAGGTTCCGGGGCGAAATTTTTTCAGAAAAAGTTAGTCTTATAATAAACACCCCTTGATATACCAGAAAAAAAATAAAACCGGACTTGTGTCCATTTTGCAAGGTTCAACCTTTGTTTCCTACACTATACTGTGTTATTTGTGTTCTATATATTGTAAAAAGGCCTTATTATTTTCAAAGTTTTCCTAATATTTCATGCTCAGCATTCTTCTCTGATATTTTTTTCTGATTCCGTGGAGTCGGTATTCCCGCTATGGTTTTGCTTAATTCATCAAATATTTACTATGCCTTTAATCATATTATATGTACGTGAAAATTCTAAAACGGCAATACATACTGATACTTGCGAAAAGTAAGGAACCTAGCAGGATAAAGGTGAAACAAGAAAAAAATCTTATAAGATTTTTTGCGATAACATCCGTTTAATATAATCTGCATAGTATCTCTAAACAATCTTCCGAGTGGAAAAAATTAACGCCATCATCAGGTAGATAGATGAAACGATAGTCACGTTGTCAAGTTGTCAAGTACACGGTAGAATTGTTAAAAAAAATTTAATATTACCCACTGGTAAGAAATTTAATATTCGACTAATAGCGAACTAATTACATCATCCTCTTACATCTAATGCATCATAGAACAGTCGAGTCTTAGAAAAGGGAACAAATTACAGCAATATGGCATTCACCACCTGCCGCTTACACGAAGCACTTCACTTTAGATGATTTGATATACCACAAAAGTTATGTAATGAATATGGCGGTATATTGCATCAGAACTAAATTTGATATCTATGACATGATGAGCATCGAGTAAACTCTGATTTTATTAGGTCTTCTAGAAGTTTTCCAGCTTAGATTTCAGGTCAGATAGTTTTGCAATATATATTACATATAAAACACATATAGAGATTCAGATTATATCGTGCACATGAGCTTTTTAGAAACTAATAATAAAAAACGAGCTTGGGTCAATGATCTTTACACGTGTATGATTAAAAATATATCTATTTTAATTATTGATATAATTATCCATAGTAATTTTAGATTTACAAGTGATAAGAATTACAAATGAAAATTTCACGAAGACACCAAAAAGAAAATCTCTCTCTCTCTCTCTCTCTCTCTCTCTCTCACTCTCTTTCTCTCTTGTCGTTTCCCCATTACTGAGGATCGTGATTTCTTCCAATATTCCTAACAATTTTCTTGCATTGATCTCTATCTTCAGCTGCTCTAAGAGCTTCGCAGAATGAGTTTCCAGCTGAATGCTTTATTTGGTCAGACCATCTAGTTGGTTAAGGGAAAATGAAAATGTAGTATGTCAAAGTGTGTAAATAATTTATTTCTTTAGCTGAGCGCTTTCGACATAAACGTCATCATCGGAGCTAATGGTCAAATACTAAAAAAGTACCGCTACATAGAGGTGTAAACAAGTGCATCTTATGAATGTACTACATACTACTACTTACATTCATAAGATGCACTTGTTTACACCTCTATGTAGCGGTACTTTTTTAGTATTTGACCATTAGCTCCGATGATGACGTTTATGTCGAAAGCGCTCAGCTAAAGAAATAAATTATTTACACACTTTGACATACTACATTTTCATTTTTCCTTATTCATTCAAGTGTGTACAAACTTATCAGTCTTTCAACTATCCATCTAGTTGGTGATCGTCCTCTTGATCTTCTCCCCGGAACGTTTCCAGAAACAATTAATCTCTCCAAACTGTCGTCACCTCTGCGAACCACCTGACCAAAGAATTGCAGTATTCGTTGCAGACATATTGTGGACAGCCTTTTTTTAATCTCGAGTTGGTTTAGAATGGAAACGTTTGTCCTGTGAGCTCTCCAAGAGACAATACATAAAAGAAAAAAAGTAATTGTACATAAATACCTAAGCGCAAAAGATCCACAAGACTTCCGGAAATGTAGAGAAAGGAACAGAGAAGTTAGGCCTATTACAACGAAAGGAAAAACTGAACATTGGGAAAGGTCATGTAGAAGTATAGAGCGGAATATGGGAGGAACAAGAAGCTCAGAAGCCTGGAAAATTGTGAAATCATTACGAGCTTTTAGCACAGGAAAGAGAAAACTTTTATACAATACATACAGGACGACGAGAGGGAGCACCACTATAAAAATCTACTGATAGAACAAAGACCAGAAGTCACCGTTGATGGAAGGAACAAAATACAATGATCACAGAGGAGTAAAAATAGTCATAACAAACAAAGAGATGAAACAAGCAATAAATTCCGTGAAGAACAATAAAGCTGGAGGACCAGGAGGAATTACGGCGGAGGTAATCAAATATGGAACAAAGAAATTAAGAATATTGATATCCGAAATCATGGAAAGAGGACATTCCTAAACACTGGCAGGAAGCCTGTATTCCTGTATAACATCGGAATATAAGAAAGGAAATAGAAAAGAATGTGGATACTACAGGGGAATAAGCGTCATCTACGATTGGAAGAGTGGATGACAGAATCCTCAGGAATAAAATGGAAAAAGGTCGTCTTCTTTTGGTGATTATTCGTTTCAAATATTGGCAATTATTCTGGCTATAACTATTTTATTTACTGATGCTTTAAATAGATTGGTTGTTGTTGTGGAGAACCATTTCCTCAGGTTCTTTAACCAACTTCTTCTCCCAATTCCTCGCTTTCTGAATACTTCGCCTTGAATGATTACCTTCAGTTTCAGTAATCTGTATTTCGCGCCGTCTCTCATTATGTGTCCGAGATATTCTAACTTTCTCCTTTTTATGGTATACATCACCTCTCTTTCTTTCCCCATTTTTCTTAGTACGGTCTCGTTGATTATTTTGTCCGTCCATGATATCCTTAGGATTCATCTGTATAAACACAAATTTAGACGGCTTCAAGTTTTTTTTCATCGCTTCATTGAGTGTCCAGGATTCAACTCCGTAGTATAAAATTGAGAAGATTTAACATCGTAGAAGCCTTACTTTTATCTGCAGATAAGGGTTGTGATTTTATAAAGAGTTTAACCATGTTGTTGATTGCACTCCTAGCCTTCTCTATTCTACATTTTACTTCTTGTGAGTGATCCCATTGTTCGTTTACTGTTGTTCCAAGATAGGTATACTGTTTTACTCGGTCCACTGGTGTATTCTTGATAAGCAGTTGGACATCTCTAATTTTATTTTTGCTGATGACCATAAATTTAGTTTTTGATATGTTTACTTGTAGTCCAAATCTTTCACTTACTTCATTTACTTTGTTTATTAGTTGCTGTAAACAGTGTAAACTGTTCAAACTGTCTGCAAGAATAACGGTGTCGTCTGTATAGAGCAGTGGTGGGCAAACTTTTTTAATGGGGGGACACCAAATTTAGAAAATACTAGAGGAGGGCCAGAATTATAGAAAAAATGCATTTTGCGTTAAATCGGACCATGTATATCAATGTTAATGGATCCTGGGCGGGGCGGGCCGGATTAAATACTTTTGCGGGCCGGAGTTGGCCGCGGACCGTACTTTGCCCACCACTGGTATAGAGGATGTAGTTTAGGTGTTCTCCATATAGGAGTATTCCATGTTCGCAATTTTCCGAGGCTTCAGTAAATATTTCCTCTGAATATAGGTTAAATAATATAGGTGAAAGTATACATCCTTGTCTAACGCCATCTTTGGCATGGATTGGAAAAAGGTATGAATGTAAAATTGGTGAAGAGCAAGCAGGATCCGTATTTTAGGTGTACGACGCATTTGTTCAATGTCCCCCAAAGTGTGGGAGACATTGGACGTATATACTATAGTAGCAGTAGGTGACATTGGACAGATATACATATACGAGACACTGTAAAGTAGACAAACGACTCTGGTATTTTTATTGAAGGCAATACTGTATCAAATGTACATTAATTTTTAGAATCCAACTCTCGTGTTAAGAGAGATTGTTAGCCTATTTCTCTGCCGTCTACATACTTGATATACTTAATGTACTTCGTGTACTTCATATACTTGATGCACTTGTTCAGTGCCGGCGCTAGGGTATATTGGGCCCGCCTGCAAAACTAGCACTGGCGCCCCACACCTCCTGATGCCTCCTCTACACATCGGCAGACGCGTCCGCGGATGTATCATAACACGCTGACCACACATCTGAAGGGTCGTTCAGTCTTGGCATTGAAATCCTTTGATCTGTGCTGGAGAAACCGACAGGAATCGGATGTGCTGCAGATGCGTCTGCCGACGTGATATACATACATCCGCAGACGCATCTGCCGATGTGTAGTGGAGGTATCACACATACATACACACAGATACTCGTACAACCCCAGCCTCAGGGACATTATGTGTGTTCTAATGGAACAATGAAGTGAGACCCATATGTCTGAAGATCAAACCGGTCACACTGCGTAACCTGGAGTGGTACCTATCTGACCGCCCATAACCTGGAGTGGTATCTATCTGACCCCCAAGCTATACCACCACCCCTCCCCATCGCAGTACATAACGAATGAGGAGGCTTTGTACTGAACGTTACCTTGGATGTCCTGGGTAATGGGACATCCTGTGTATTACTTTATGTGGTTATACCACCTGATTTTAGGGGAAGCTAGAAGAGATTTTCTCCCCATTAGTGGCTTGATTTTGGACTTGTGTTCAAAAAATGTGTGTTCCGGGCAACGAGGCACCGACTAAAGTCGGTGTCCCGCTATACGCAAATATCCACGGAAAATAAAGTTCGGTTACAGTTTTATTGGGCCCATCATCTGACAAAACAACTTCACTTTAACTTTTTTTAAGAAATTGGCTAAGATAACTAAGATTGTTTTTTTGTCATTTCTTCTTTTTCGGCTTTTCTTTTTCGATTTGTACCCCAGATATTTTTTGAAATCCACTGTTATTTTTAACTAAACAAAAATAATAACTTTAAAACCTCAAGATTATGCTTCTGCAGTAATGTGAACCCGTAATTTAATAATATGGTACTGAGTACTTAACAAATATAATTTCACTATAAATAATAACACTAGATTCTTTAACTGCAGAATATAACTGGCAAACTATTCTGTATTATAATCACATGAAATAATACCAAATATAAAGAGCTCTAAACTAGATTTTTTGTAAAATGTTTATCTTAAATATTATGTTTTTATATGGGATTAATACTTAACTTGGTACCTATTAATAGGTACATAATACATACTTAAACTTAAATTAGACAGGCGGCAAGAAAACAGTATCACAATCTTGTTTATTTTACTACAAATCATTCATTTCCTCTCATAACTGCTGATACAAAACTAACAACTTGCAAGGAATTTGAAGAAAATAAACAAAGCATTCTCATTAAGAGCAAAGTTGTTTGGTTAAAATATGATATCTTTGACCAATAAATTATACATATTACTACCTAATAGTAAGAATTCTATGCGGCATTGCATATTTTTGTATATTTTACATGTGTGATATGCAAAAATAAACAGATTACACAGATTAGGGTATTATGACAAATTTAAACCACATCTAAAATATGAATTTTTCTATTTAAGTATTTTGCATAACACAAGCAGAAAAAAGCTCATTCTGGCGCCCCCCAAATAGGGGCGCCCGCCTGCAGTGCATCCCTTGCAGGCCCGTTATCGCCGGCCCTGCACTTGTTATACAGTGATGTACAAAAGCGTTGATTTTTATCATATTAACATAATCCATAATTAGTACGTTAACCGTGAGAAGATTTGGCCTTCTTAATTGTTTCGTATACCGGTAAGATCGAAGTCTGAAAACCTTTTAAGGCTCGATCACCTGCACACTGCGATTCGTACGAATCAAGATGATTAATCACACACGAGTGAATGTATGAATGCTTAATTGAATCCTCAGAATTCTCAAGATAGTCGGCAATTTTGCTATAATGTAGTTCAATCCACCGAGTGAGTGCTGATTGATTATGCAACAATAAGGCAAGATTTATCTGTTAAATGCGAGAAAAGTGAAATTGAAAAAGTACAAATTAATCATGAAAGGTAAAGTAAGATGAGCGTTCTTATTACAGAATCAAGTAGGCGTATTTACTGACAAATGATGGAAGATTACTGTATGAAACTGTTGGGATTTTTAAACACCTTACTGATTTGATTCGTCATATACGGGTCTATGAATGAATGGAGTTTATTTATGACGTTGTAACTTGTTCACTTCTTCACTACTGGTCTACTATCGCTATCGCTAAAAATACTGCAATCATCTTCGAAACGGTAGTATTTTATTATAACTTCGGAATTTCACCCATATATAGTATGTTATCGAAGGTCTTCAAACTCAACTTGATCGTATTCACGAAATAGGAGAGGAAATGTGTTTTACAGTAAACTCAAACAATACCAAATTTTTAGTCTTTAATCCTAACGTATAGTACATTCTTACACGGTTTTTGCTCTAAAGGTCGCGTCATATTATAATGCACGTCGCGTTTTCGGCACGTAGCGTTTGCACACCGGCAATCGGACTGCCCATTCACATTTTCATACATAGAACGTTTCCGTTGGTTTCAGTTTGGTGCGGTGCAGATGTGTTTATTGTCACAACACATGTTTACATGACAAATTGCCTCGAAAACTACTTTTTAAATTAGACCGGGCAGTATCGTCGCCCCGGCTAGCGAAATTATTCCGATTCGATATTTTTACACAAACTTACTCAAAAAGAAGTCCTTATAACATATCCACAGAGTGCCGGGCGGTACCGTGGTCGAAAAATTGTTTAAACATTTTTTTTAAACAAATTCACAAAAATGTTTTTTTTATTTCGAGCAATATTTTTTTAGATAAACTGGGTCATTCTGGGCAAAAAAGGTCTCTTGTCATTTTTCTCTAAAATTGATTGTTGTCGAGTTACATGCGATTAAAAATTTGAAAAATGCGAAAAGGCCATTTTCAAGGCTTAATAACTCGATTAAAAGTATTATTATGAATTTCAATAAGTGACCAAATCAAGTTTCAAACTCCTTCTTCAAGGTCCCAAAGAGATTTTTGTCATTATTTTAGTACAAAGCTGTTATTTTTAGTTATTAACAATTAGCGCTATAGTCCAACTGTATCGTCGCCCCTGTTAGCGAAACTATTTCGATTAGATTTTTTTGCACAAACTTACTCAAAAAGAGTCCTTATAACAAACACATCCACAGAGTGCCGGGCGGTGCCCTTGTCAAAAAATTGTTTTAACAATTCTTATTAAACAAATTCACAAAACTAATTTTTTCATTACGAACGATTTTTTTTTAGATAATTTGGGTTATTCTTAGCAAAAAACGTATCTTGCAAAAATGCGGAAATGGCCATATAACTCGACAACAATCAATTTTAGAGAAAAATCACAAGAGACCTTTTTTGCCCAGAATAACTCAAATTATTATTAATTTGGGTTTAATTAAATTATTAATAAAAAATTATTTTTGTGAATTTGTTTAACAAAAATTGTTTAAACAATTTTTAGACCACGGCACCGCCCGGAACCCTGTTGATGTGTTATAAGGACCTCTTTTTGAGTAAGTTTGTGCAAAAAAATCTAGTTTCGCTAACGGGGGCGACGATACAGTTGGACTATAGCGGTAATTGTTAATAGTTAAAAATAACAGCTTTGTAATAAAATAATGACAAAAATCTCTTCAGGACCTTGAAGAAGTTGTTTGAAACTTGATTTGGTCACTTACTGAAATTCATAATAATAATTTTTAATCGAGTTATTAAGCCTTGATTTTTCGCAATTTTAGAGAAAAATGACAAGAAACCTTTTTTGCTCAGAATTACCCAAATTATTTAAAAAAAATATTGCTCGAATGAAAAAATATTTTTGTGAATTTGTTTAAAAAAGATTGTTTAAACAATTTTTCGACCACGGCACCGCCTGGCACCCTGTGGATATGTTATAAGAACCTCTCTTTGAGTAAATTTGTGCAAAAAATCGAATCGGAATAATTTCGCTAGCGAGGGCGACGATACTGACCGGTCTAAATACTCGGTATCAAATTCAAAGAAATACCTACATAAACAACAAGGGAAAAACGACCCGTATCTGTCAACATCCGAAAAATATTGTTTTCGAATGAACCGAACGCAGACGTAACGTGTCTTATACGCTACGTTACGTGTCTTATACGCACAATATGAATTGTTCAATTTAAAAACCATTAAATTATATTTTTCGCAAACGAAACGCTACGTGCCGAAAACGCGACGTGCATTATAATATGACGCGACCATAAATTTTAAAGAACCGCTTGGTTTGACATGAACTTTGGCATACGCATAGCAAACAAGTCAAAGAAAAAAAGTGATATGGTGCCAGTGTGTGCGCTTGTCCTGGGGGTGACTTTCACCCCATCTCAGGGGTGAAAAACATATGTCCAAAATAAGTCCGGAAATGGATAAACTGACTAATTTTAAGTAACTCTTGTTCTATAGAGCATTTTCACCAAGTCAACACTTTTTGAGTTATTTGCGAGTGAATATATTCATTTTTTAACAAAATAACCACATTTTTAGACGGTTTTTCGCAAATAACTCAAAAAGTAAGTATTTTGTAGAAAAAAACGTTCTTAGCAAAAACATAGCCTATAAAAAAGTAAAAAAAATGTTGTACGCGTTAGGTCTTTGGATCTCGTAGAACCAGAGTTATAGCCAATGAAAAATAGATTCATATTCACCAAATTTCAAATAGAATATTTCGACGTGAAATATCCAAAAAATTAAGTACTTTTTGGGGAAAACCTCTTATAACTTTTTTAAAGTGTTTAAAAAAAGCTTTATTTCTGTTTTTACAAAAAGTTTCTAGCGTTAAATTTAAGCAAGTTACGCTCAAAATAAAGTTGGTCCCTTTTGTTTTGGCAAAAAAATCGGGAAGACCACCCCCTAATTAGCAACTTAAATGAAATTAATCGTTACCGCTCCACAAATTATTTTACTTATGTTGTGTTTATATGATCTGCAAGTTTCATTGATTCAAAGTGTTTATTTTTGAAAAAATTTGGTTTTAAAGTAAAATTTTTAAAAATTTTAACTTTGAAAAATATGCTTTTTTTCAAAATAACTTAAAAATTGTTAGAGATACCAAAAATCTCGAAAAACAAAAAAAGTCAGCATTGCTTTTCTGAATATCATGTATTTTTTTGTTTTTTTGTTAGAAGAAAATTGATTAAGATTTGGTGTTTCTAAATTTGCATACATTCGTGATCAGCGACTCGTTCAACCCCTTTTAACTACAGCCTTTTCAATAATAAGGACTTTAAACCGATGAAACTTACAGATCATATAAACAATACATACACGAGTCAAGAAACTTGTGAAGTGGTAACGATTAAGTTCATTTAAGATACTAATTAGGGGGTGATTTTCTCGATTTTTTTACCAAAACAAAAAGGGACTAACTTTATTTTGAGCGTAACTTGTTTACTTTTGATGCTAAAAATTTTTTTTATAAAACGAAAATGAAGCTTTTTTTAAACGCTTTAAATAAGTTGTTATGAGTTTTCCCCGAAATGTGCTTCGTTTTTGGTTATTTCACGTTAAAGTATTCCATTTGGAATTTGACGAATTCCATAATATGACGAATATAATAATAACAATATTGAAGTTAAACACAAATAATCAATTGCAAAATTTAAAATAAATTGCAAATGCATAGTCTACCTAGTAATTAATAAAAAAGTTTAAAAAGTTAAGCTGCTGCATATGACACCCAAATATAGATAAAAAAAATAATAAAAATACTACTTGTGCAAAGGGTACTGTAATGTCTTAGTTATTGATTAAGAAAATCTTCTACTGAATAATATGGTCTTTCAGATAGGTAGGCTTTTGTCAGTTTACGGAATTTGGGGAAAGATGCTGCAGATTTAAGTTGTAGAGGGAGATGGTTGTAAAGTTTTTTTGCGGAGTATAATATAGATTTCTTTACTTCGAGGACGGGGTCGGCAAATAGACGTTAAACTTAGAATTTCTCGTGAAGTAGTCATGATTAGGTCTTGGGGGAAAAACATGTAGATGTTTACGAATTAAGCAAACAGTTTCAAAATATACAAAGATGGAAGGGTTAAAATTCCGTGATCTTTGAAGTAACTTCTGCTATGTGTTGTTCTTCTGAGGCCAAACAGATATCTTGTTGCTCTTTTTTGTAATTTGAAAATAACATCGAATTGGGCAGCTGTACCAGAACCCCAGAAAGGAAGACCATAACGAAGATGTGACTCCAACAAAGAAAAATATGTTATTTTAGAAGATGCTAGATTGTTTCTTTGATAAGAAACTATCCTTGAAAGATAGTTTCTTTCTTAACAAATCTATATGGAGGGACCATTGCTGTCTAAAAAAATACCAAGAAATTTTACAGAATCAACGGTACTGATCTGGCTGTTATTAAGAGGTAAGGGTTGAAGAGCTCCTTTATAAGACAATGCTACTGTTTTATCTACGTTAAATGAGAGTAAATTAGAGTCAGACCAGGTTTTTATTGTAAGTAGATCAGAAGTTATAGTAGCATGAATAGTTGCTCCAAGTGATACTGGTATCATCAGCAAAAAGAAAGATTTTTCCATCGATTTTTAAACTAGTGATGTCATTAATAAAGATAAGGAAAAGTAGAGGACCCAATACTGAACCTTGAGGTACCCCGCATACAATGTTTTTGAGACTAGAGTCTGTATCATTTGCTCTAACCAGTTGTTCACACGAACATCTAGAAACATTCAGTGAACAAGAAGAAATAATAAATCCCACATGCTGGTTCACACGAACATGTCTCTGAAGTATCTTGCTTCGAAGAAATTGAAGATTTAATAAACAAAGCAAACGAAATACTAAAATACAGTGTTTTCCCAAACCGATGGAATGATAATACTGTAGCCAGAAAAGAACCACATATTTCCGCAAAATTAGAGGCCGATTAGCTTACTTCAAGCAGTCAGCAAGATAGTAGAGTGATTCATCCATACCAAACTTTCATCAGAGACAGACAGGTTTTAGGATTAACCCCAGAAGTTCAACTCTGATTCGACGACAATCTATATACAGTGGGGATTCTTCCTGGATGTAAGCAAAGCCTTCTACAGAGTGTAGCATGAAGGATTGACATATAAAATATTAGATTATTGATAAAGTGTGTCCATGACGAAACTCATCTCCTTGTACCTAAGTGATCGGAGATTCAGGGTCCAAATAGGACCAGTTTTATCTGAACACGCATGCCAGGAAGCTGGAAAACCACAGTGAGTGGTCTAATCACCCCATATCATATCTGCTGCATATCATATCTCTACTATTGGAGTCACTCCGAAGAATTTCCTTCTTCTTAAGAGTCCTTCTCCATTACTAAAGGTTGGCTATAAAACATTGTTCTCTATTTTGAGCTGTTCTTAGTATCGAATGTGTGTCCATGCCTGTCCAGTCTCTTACGTTCTTCAGCCAGGAGCATTTTCTTCTCCCTGGACCCTTTCTTCCTTCCATTTTCCCTTCTATTACGAGTCATAAAAAGTTGTATCTTTCTCCTCTTATCCTAGTCTAGATAATTCGTTGTTCTGTTTTTACAATATCCGAGGAGAATAAAGTTTACCAAATAGTTTAGACACATAATAAACATGAAAAATTACCTACAAAAGAAAGATATGACAAAAGTATCCTTTATTCCAATTAACTTTAGCCCACCTCGAAATATGTAGGTATATCTATTTTTAGGTTTTTTTGCATAATCTTCAAAATGTAAAAATTACAATCTTAACATCCTCAATCCCCAAGATGGCTGCCACTACGTACAAAAGGGAATTGTTAAAGAAATACTAAAAAAATGTTTAGAAAAAATCAAAAAAGTGGGCCAAAGTTGCTCCTTTTTTATGTAGGTAGTATTTTATCTGATTAATGAGATAATTATAAGGTTTATTAATTTACCGAGTTCAGCCCTGCATGGTTTAACCATAATTAATCCCACCGTTTGTATGACAGTTTGATTTGCTTCAGTTAAGATGGACTCGTCAGATAATGCGAATAAAATTGCTCGTTTTTGACATGGATCTTTTAAAATTATGGGTTAACAGGGAATCTTTTGGTTATTATTTCGACTTTTCGGTATTATATTACAAAACGAGGGCACACATTTTATAAACTACCTTCGAGTCAGGTGTAAGGTACTTAATAAAGAAGTGAAATAGAGATGCTAAGATTTTAATTATATAATGAACCAGCTTAGGATAGAATTGTACCATTAAAAATCCATTCGAGGTGTTTTTTGAAATCAACGTTTTTACAAATTGCTTCAAACGTTAGGCAGGGCGGGCCTAAAGTGTTACTGTTCAAGGTATTATCAAATTAAGATAAATGAAGGAGATATGAAGGTAAGAATCAAGTTAACCCCTTAGTTACTGATTTCATTGCAGTGAAATAAAATGGTTTTTGATGACTTGAATGATATTTGTTAACATCTGGAGATCTAACAAAGATATTGATTTTTAAACGCTTTTATTTAGTTCAATAGTTTGCGTCAAATCTTTAGATATTAATTTGACTGCCTTTTCTTCAATCCAAATGAATGAAAATTTGCAGACATATGCATTCGCGGGAACAATACACGAATAGTCAATAAAAAAGAATTTTTCATGTTTATTAATTGTTTAAATAAAAAAAAAAACGATTTTAATGGAAAACGCTTAAATTCTCTTGTTTTTGACAATGTAAAAAATTTGAAACATTTACGGATTGTATAGCTAATGATATGAAAAATACATAATTTCACTTTTTACGTTAATTGTTTACGTTATTCATCATCATTCTCTTTGCCTTATCCCTATGCGGGGTCGGCTTCCCTAATTGCATTTCTCCACACAATTCTGTCTTGGGTCATATCAATGTTAATCCCCTTTACCAACATGTCCTGCCTTATCGCCTCCCCCCAGGTCTTCTTTGGTCTTCCTCTCCTACTCCTTCCAGGAATCTGCACTTCAGCTATTCTTCGTATTGGGTGATTAACGTCTCGACGTTGAACATGACCGAACCATCTTAACCTATGCTCTCTCATTTTGGCATCAATTGGTGCCACACCTAGACTTCCCCTAATATACTCATTTCTAATTTTATCCTTCTTTGTCACTCCACTCATCCATCTAAGCATTCTCATTTCCGCCACATGCATTCGTTGTTCCTCTTTCTTTTTCACTGCCCAACATTCAGTTCCGTACATCATAGCCGGTCTTATGGCTGTTTTATAGAATTTTCCCTTCAGCTTCATTGGAATTTTTCTGTCACACAACACACCACTCGCTTCTTTCCACTTCATCCATCCAGCCCTAAGTCTACTGCATGCATCTCCATCTATTTCTCCATTACTCTGTAATACCGATCCTAGGTACTTAAAACTATTGCTTTTCACAATCATTTCACCATCCAAAGATACCATTTTATTTGTAGTAGCTCCATCTTTAAATGAACATTCCAAATACTCTGTTTTTGTCCTACTAAGTTTTAAACCTTTTTCCTCCAGAGCTTGTCTCCACTGTTCCAGTTTTTGTTCTAAGTCTCTTTCACTATTTCCTACTAACACGACATCATCAGCATACATTAAGCACCATGGAATGTTACCCTGTAGTTTCGCTGTTATCTGGTCCAAAACTAATGAGAATAAATACGGACTAAGCACAGAGCCTTGGTGCAATCCTACTTTCACATGAAATTTATCAGTCTCTCCCACACCTGTCCTAACACTAGTCGTTACTCCCTCATACATATCCCTCACAATCTTTACATATTCACCAGGGACTCCTTTCTTATTGAGTGCCCACCACAGAATCTCTCGAGGAACTCTATCATATGCTTTCTCAAGATCAATGAATACCATATGAGCGTTTGTTTCTTTACTCCTGTATTTTTCCATCAACTGCCTTATAATGAAAATTGCATCTGTTGTTGATCTACCCTGCATAAAGCCAAATTGATTCTCGGATATTTCGGTCTCTTCACGTATCCGTCTGTCAACTACTCTTTCCCATATTTTCATGGTGTGGTTAAGCAGTTTTATAGCCCTGTAGTTTGTACATTGTTGTATATCTCCCTTGTTTTTGTAAACAGGTACGAGTATACTGCTTCTCCATTCGTCTGGCATTTGTCCGACTTCCATAATTCTATTAAATAGACCTGCTAGCCACCTTGTTCCTGTCTCTCCCAATGCTCTCCATACTTCCCCAGGAATATCATCTGGTCCTACCGCTTTTCCTTTCTTTATTTTTTGAAGCGCTTGAGCCACTTCCTCGTTGGTTATTTTGGTGACCATTGCTGCTACTGTCTCCGTTGACTCTACAGGCTGTCTGTCAAATTCTTCATTTAATAAGCTGTCAAAGTACTTTCTCCATCTCTTTTTGACTTCCCTTTCGTGAACTAGTATTTTATTATTTTCATCTCGGATACATCTA
This sequence comes from Diabrotica virgifera virgifera, assembly GCF_917563875.1. Taxonomy (NCBI): domain Eukaryota; kingdom Metazoa; phylum Arthropoda; class Insecta; order Coleoptera; family Chrysomelidae; genus Diabrotica; species Diabrotica virgifera. The sequence continues at coordinate 2,608,543 of NC_065444.1, read as the reverse complement.
ATCTGATTAAAATCTTTTGCTTTCCTTGCTCTCTGTTTGGCTATTTTATATATCTTCGTTTCGCCTTCCCTGGTATCAAGTTGATCATATAGGTTTGAATACGCTTCTGCTTTGGCTTTTGCTACTGCTACTTTCGCTTCCTTTTTCGCCACCATATAGTTTTGAAGATCTGTGTCGGATCTGGTTTCTTGCCACTTTTTATATAATTTTCTCTTCTCTTTTATTTTTCCTTGTACTTCGTTTGACCACCACCAAGTCTCTTTATCCTCAAACTTTTTTCCTGACGTTTTCCCAAGTATTTCAATAGCAGTCTCTCTAATACTACTGGCCATTTTTCTCCAAATTGTATTAGGGCTTCCTTTCATGTTCCAACATATTTTTTCTACTATTCTTCTCCTGAATAGACCTTCTTTCTCATCTTTCAGCAGCCACCATTTGATTTTTTGTGGTCCTCTACGATATTTTTGTTTAGTTTCGCTTTTTACTTCGATGTCCAGAACAAGCAGCTTATGTTGTTGGCTTACTGTCTCACTCACTATTACCTTGCAGTCCTTGCATTCACGTATGTCTTCTTTTCTTATCATGAAGTAGTCTATTTGGGATTGATGTTGTCCACTTTTGTAGGTAATAAGTTGAGTTTCTCTCTTTTTAAAGAATGTGTTAACAATCGCCATATCCAATGCTGTTGCTAATTCAAGCATGTCATCTCCAGCTTCATTTCTAGTTCCAAAGCCTAATCCCCCATGTATTGTTTCATATCCTGTCTTGGTTTGGCCCACATGTGCATTGAAATCACCTCCTATTATAACTTTCTCCTCTGCTGGAATATCACTCAGTACGTCTCCTAATTGATCATAGAAAGCTCTTCTTTCATTCTCACCCAGACCTGTTTGGGGAGCATACACACAAACAACATTCAATACCTCTTTATCAATTACAAATTTCACTGACATCATTCTATCACTCGTTCTTACAACTTCTACTACGTTACCTTTCATTTCACTATCAGCAATTATACCAACTCCATTTCTAGTGTTACTACTCCCTACATACCACAATTTGTATCCTTCACCTAGTTCTTTCGCCCTTTGTCCTTTCCACCTAGTTTCTTGAATACAAGCAATTTGAACTCTTCTTCGTTTGAGCGCATCCACTAACTCCAGACTCTTACCTGTAAGACTACCAAGATTCCAAGACCCTATCCTGATTTTTCTAACCTGCAATGGTGTTCCCCCTGAGATAGTCCTCACCCGGAGATCCGAACGGAGGCTCATTTTACTTCCGGAACATTTTACCTCAGGAGATGCCATCATTTCAGTATAAGTTTTTACTGCGTTTGGAGAAGGTCTTTTCATTATTATGGCCTGAAAAGATTTTTGGATATTTGATGCCTGAATGCCTTTTCTATCAGCACCATACCCTGCCCTGCACGTTTAGCCAATACACCACCAATGCAACCAAAGTGCAGTATTACCCCACACCCGCCTGCATTTTTCTGTATAGGCCAGGATCCCTACTGTAAGGACTGCCCTATAAGCCAATGTATTGTTGCCCGTATCCCGCCGCTAGGAGGCACGTACTTTGGTTATTTCGGGATACTGTTTACGTTATTCTTCATTAATAAACAATAAAGTTTCAAATTTTTTGCCGATTTCGACTAATTTTCATGTTAGTACAACATATGTTTTATACATATTTTAATAAACATGACGATATATTTTAATGTTTGAAAAGTGTAAGACTAAAAAATAAAAAATAAAAGAATATGAAAAAAAAATTTTTAAGAAACGCTTTTCTTTAGTTACGAGTGACTAAAATTAAAAATATTATGAAAAAAATCAACTATAAAAGCCAAAAATTTAAAAAAATTCACTCGTAACTAAAGAAAAGCGTTTCTTAAAAAATTTTTTTTTCATATTTTTTTTTACATTGTTTCATGTTCTAGATAATATACAGAGAGAAAATGTTGAAACTGATGGAGTCAGAAAATAAACGGACTAAGTTTGAGAAAAAATCTTCCATAAAAGGATTATTAAAATTAAAGTAACCCCACTGAAGAAGTCTGGAGAGACCGAAACGTACGTATGGGGATGGTGGTATCACCTTTGAACCTAAATGAAACACAAGCTGTCTTTAATTTTTCATTTTACTCATATTTTTGAGTACACGGAACCAACTTTCGTTGGAATTTTTTCCTAGACGAATAGACGGAATGTGACTGCATCTTGTTAGAGTCCATTTCGTCTCCTTTATTCGTCGTCTGCTTGCCTTATAAATAGGGATGTTCACAAAAAATTAAAAAGTCATTTCAAACATGTAAAACGATTAAGAAACACCCTAGGAATAATTGTCCAAAATTTCAACAAAATTGAAAAAGTCTTTCTATAAAAAATCTTTATTAGAAATCTAGCATTATGTTAAATTTCAAGAACGCTTCTCTATTGGCCTGACGTCACTAGTTGCATACCCCAAGCGCGCGCCATTCTCCCAGTGTTATTGTTTACCTGTTTGACGTTTCAGGTCATTTTATTTTGTTCTCTTCTTGTTTTATCAGGGTTAAAGAGTGAATTTGTTTAGTTTAAAGTGGATAGACTGTTTGTAACTATTTGTAAGAACATATTTTGGGTGGTACAAAAATAAACAAATAAAATGGAAGAAGGTTTTCAGAAAGCCGATTCGTATAAACTACTGACTGTAGTGTAGATGTAACAATGGTGTATGATTTATTGGCATCTTGTAAAAAAATAAATCTACCACAGCTTTACTGAGTATATATTCCATATAATTTTCCATGTCTTCTTTAAGCTAAAAAAATAAATGCTTAATACTCCACAAAAAAATAGAGAAAGTTGTATGCATGCATTGTATGCATGCATATTGTACACATACATTGGCTGGTTATTACCTTACCTTGGTTAGGTGTATTAAAACTATTTTTATTCTTCTTCATGTGCCTTGTGCGTTGTGGCCGTTGGCTATCATCATGGCAATTTTAATTTTATTTGCGGCGTTTCTGAATAACTCGATCGATTTTTGTCCAAATCATTGGCGTAAGTTTTTAAGTCATGAGTGTCTTTTCTTCGGGGTCCGCGTTTGCTCTCTATTTTACCTTGCGTTATCAGTTGGAGTATACGATATTTATCATGCCTCATGAGATGACCGAAATATTTAAGATTTCGTTTCTTAATTGTAAAAGAGATTTCTTTTTGTTTTCCCATTCGATGCAATACCTGTACGTTGGTGTGGGTCGCCAGGATATTTTGAGGATACGTGGGTACACACACATCTCGAATGCCTCTAGCTTTTTCATTAATGTTTCCATTATTGTCCAGGCCTCTGCGCCATATCGCAAGACCGGAAATAATAACATTTTAGCAGCCGCATTTTTAGTGAAAGAGATATTATGTCGCAATGGGTGAAAATATTTCTCATGCATCTTGTTAAATGTTGCTCTGTCCTTTTCAACTCTAGATCTTATTTCGGTTGTTTCGTATTTCGAGTTGACAACTGTTCCAAGGTAAAAAATATTTTTAAACTTGGGTATTGTATTATACATTTTCATTTCAACCAATCTTTTCACTAAATTATTAATGATTTTAATATAATATAAAGTCATACCTACATCCACATGTAGTTATTTCAAGGTTTACTTTTACTGTATGTATTATTAGAATCCCGTTTTTAGGAATATCCCAGTTTACGGAATACAAATTTGAGGTCCCGAAACTTTTTCATTTTGAAACTGAGAAAACTAATAAGTATTTTGGAAAAATGTAAATGCAGAAAGAACAATTACATTATTACCAAGGGCCGAAAGTCTCTGGAAAACTTCTATAGTGTTTATTTTATTAAGTTAGTTTTTTAAGTTAGTTATTTTAAGTCATAGCTGCAATAAACCATTTCTTTTTCTGTTTTAAATTGGCTGGAACGGTCATAAAAATCTTATCAGAACTGTTTTTCGATGTATTTACACACCCAGGAACAAAACACCACTTATTTGGCTTTATTTTTAAAAATTAAATACGTAAAAAACTGCGCACATTAAAAACACTGAGTAAATAAGTATACAAAACTAGTCGTCGATCAAAGACGTTACGACTGCTGACGTCACAGACCGTAGCCTCGCTGCAGGGTACCGTTTTTCTAACCTCCAAGAAAATCCACATTATGAACTCATTTATCTTAAAAACTATACATTTTTAAACAGTTTTATGATTGTTACGTTTTTATATACGTAATCTATTGAATTTAACTATATTTAAAAATTAGTGAACATCCCTATTGTAAAAGGCAGATATTAAGGTTGTTACCAGAAAGTGGTTCGACATAAGAAAATTTTCAGATTTATTGTTTACATCTGGATCTTCTCTTTTCTTCCATAAAAGGAATTGACAGAAAAAGCTGAAGGTGAAAGGAATGATAAATATGAAAAAAAAATTGTTACTTTTTTTGAAAATAATGAATTGACTAAAAAAGAAGAGGTTACATGGAGATAAAATGTTATTTCTTCTTCTTAAAGTACCATCTCCTATCGGAGGTTGGATATCATAATTGATATGGTCACTTTGTTGGTTGCTGCTCTCTCTGAATAGTTGTAATGAACTACAGTTAAACCATTCTCTAAGGTTCCTCAGCCAGGAGATGCGTCTTTTTCCTATGCTTTTACTTTATTGGATCCTTCCTTCCATAATAATTCTCAGCAACTCATATTTTTCTCCTGTGGTTTTGTGATCCAAAAATAAAATGTTATTTACATTTACGCCAAATATAAAATAGCAATAAAAATATAATAATATGTATGATATAGAGATGAAGTAACTGAACTGCAAAGTCCAATGTTCTTTTTTCTTAGTACTTTACTGACGATTTGTTTCATTCAGTGGCACATGTTACTAATTTATATGCAAATCAAAATCAAACTCAATTTCAGGATACAAATAATAATGAAAAGAAAATTTTTTTTCTCAATGGTGAACTGATTGTAAAGAGTGGTAAAGAGTAACATGTGGCGGAGATGAGAATGCTTAGATGGATGAGTGGAGTTACAAGAAAGGATAAAATTAAAAATGAGTACCTATATTAGGGGAAGTCTAGGTGTGGCACCAATTATGCCAAAATGTTAGGTTAAGAAAAAATAGGTTAAGATGGTTTGTTCATGTTCAACGTCGAGACGTTAATCATCCAATACAAAGAGTAGCTGAAGTGCAGATTCCTGGAAGGAGTAGGAGAGGAAGGCCAAAGAAGACCTGGGGGGAGACGATAAGGCAGACATGTTGGTAAAGGGGATTAATATTGATATGACCCAAGATAGAATTGTGTGGAGAAATGCAATTAGGGAAGCTGATCCCGCATGGGGATAAGACAAAGAGAATGATGAGTCCATTCCTCCTCATTTATGGCTCTATCTCTCATTATTCCTCTGATCCCTTCTTTCCATTCTAATGTTGGTCTTCCTCTCCTTCTATTCCATGGAACATAATTGAAGGCCTGTTTTGGCCATCGGTTATCTTTCATTCGTATTAGATGCCCATACCATAAAGGTTGTTTGGATTCTATTGTATCTACGGTATTGTAAATCCTTCAATTCTGTTTTGTTCTGTTCATCTTCTTATTTCTTCATTCGAGATGTGACCAAGTCTGAATATCCGACACTATGTTCTTAGATAGTCCATTTCTATTAAATAAGTTTTTTCTTCTCTTTCTACGTGATTTGCCAATATTCAGATCCGTACGTCAAAATTGGTTGTACACTCTACAACTAACTTGTAGATTTTCATTTCTGTTCGTAAACTAATTTTAGGAGACCAAAGTAACGAGTTTAGTATTTTTACCATATTTCTGCCCTGTTATATCTATTAATAACAATTTGTCATTATTTTCATATAAATGAATTTGCTTTAATTTTAAAAGTTTTTAGAAGTTCAACAGACGATTTAAGTTTTTATAATAATTGTTAAGCATGAACATTTATTTGTCGATTCTTCGTTTTTAGGTTAGTATTTTATCAGTTGATATTAGTTATGTGAAAATTAAATAAACTTTGTTTTTAGACGAGAATCACATTGTGTTTAGCTTTGAGTAGAGATGCATCAAGTCAAACTAGTTTGATTTTATTCAACAAACTTGACTTGAAAATCAAACTTTTTTTGTAAAAAAGTTTGACTTGACTTGATTTCGATATCTTTAGGTTTGACTTGAAATCAAACTTCTTCAAACAGTTTGAAGTTTGAATGTCATATTGGCAACGTGTTTATTTCCAATTCTAATCGAGAGCGTACGGATTTACTGAATGTGGATATTTTTCGGTTCAGAATAAGTACCAGAACAAATTGAGTCTGATATTGAAGGTATTCCCACTGCAAAAATTAAGAGAAACAATCTGTAGTCGAAGCAGTATTAATTAAGAAAAATAAATATACTGATTTATTTGATGTTGCGGCAGGTGATTTCAAAACAATGAAAATTGCAAAGTGCATACATACTTCTGTTATGTAAAAATAAAGAACAGCGTTATAAAATCACAAACAGTGAACTAATTCTTTAAAAGGACAGCGTTATGAATAACTCGACCAAACGCCATTTCTTTAAAATCGAGATAACAGCGGATTCTGGTGACACATAGCTAAAACTATCTTGGAAAAATCCCTGTTATTGTCACGTTAACGGTTACTAAGAAAAACAAAAATAAACCAAGCGACATTCTGTCTATTAAGGGTTTTTAGTTTTGCATAACAAGACTATATTCATAACTGCCATTCTTAACTGCCATTCATAACTACCATTCATAACTGCCATATATCCATAACTGCCATTCATAACAGTTTCGCAATTGTAGACTAAGCGCCGACTTTGGTCTGTTTATGCTAAACTAAGCGTTTGGCCAGAATAACAGTTTTGTCCTCATTAATGTACACATTAATTTTGAAGTTTCCGTCAAAAAATGATGGAATTTTTTAAAGTGAAAATGTTGTGTTTATATATTGTAATTAAATTGAAAAATACAAATAATCTTTATAAAATCTTTTTATTATGTCTAACGTGCTATGTACTAAGAATATAGTATAAGTCATAAAATGGACCTTTCGGGATTCTTCTATATTTTGAATTTTGAATGTCTATTAATCATTTCTGTACTAAGAGTATAAATCAATAGCCTGTTTATCATGTATAAATATTGATTTTATTCCAACAGTACAACTTTTAATTTCAAAAGTCTGCTTTGTAAGGTACAGGTCAACTTCTACTGTTAGTACCTTCTGCTTTCACTTACGCAGCTTGACCTATACTTTTAGTACACACCACATGTTATGAGATTCTTAGGGCGCTTGTATTGAAAAAATGTAGATAATCCAAATTTGACCATAAAATTTCAAGGAATTATCATCCTTAAAAAGGGGTTGGTACGGAAACAGATTTTTGAGGTTCTTTGTTTTCTTCCTTTTTAACTTTCCTAAACCTTTTTTTATGACTTTCGTTCTGTCGTTGAAGACGGTGCCGATGTTTATTGTTATCGGTTATAAAAGCAGAAAATTATAAAAATAGCTAGATCCCATTTAAACCAAAAACTGTTCATTTAGTATTTTTTTATTTAATTTTGTTATGCGTGCTAAAAAATAGTTTACTGTGAAAGTGTCAGTGTTCTATTGTACATGATTTTAAAAAATGAGTAGAGGGAAACAAATACTAAAATTATTGGAACTAAAGGATGATTTATATGGCACTCAATGTATTATTAAATTTCTTATCTTAATTGGCAACTGACATGTCTATCTCAACAAAAAAGTATATAAAAAAATTTTAAAAAATAAAATACAGGATCCTTTGTAAAAGGTATATTTAAAAGACCCTAATAATGGTTACATCACAAAACAAAACGTTTTCGGATTAACAAGTAATCTATCATCAGTGTTAAGCCAATAACATGCATGCGTGAGCCACCAAAAAGTTATGGGTAAATACTTTAAAAGATATAGTTGACACTCAATTTTCAATATGTGAGGTTCATCCCTTTCATATCACATCCACGTGGGTTAGAGTCCTATGTTGCCCTGGGTAATATCCAGGAATATTTGCAACATCTAACTATTTTAAACATAATATGTAGTAAATATAAGATCTTGTAGCTTTTAAAGGGTTTTTATCCATAACTTTTTGGTGGCTCACGCATGCATGTTATTGGCTTAACACTGATGATGGATTACTTGTTAATCCGAAAACGTTTTGTTTTGTGATGTAACCTTTATTAGGGTCTTTTAAATATACCTTTTACGAAGGATCCTGTATTTTTGTGATTTATGGTATACAACCAGCTACAGGAATTTTATTTTCCTCGTGGATTGTTAAAAAATTATATCTACGAAATAAATTATTTTTCAAACTCTTTCAAACTAGTTTGACAAACAGCTTGAATTTTCAAACCTGTACGATTGACCAATTTGACTTGACTTGAATTATTTGTCAGAAGGATTGACTTGAGTTTGACTTGAAATTAAGTCAAACTCAAGTCAAAAATTCAAACATTCAAGTCAAACTTGTGCAACTCTAGCTTTGAGGAAAATCCAAAATCTTATAAATCGACAAATCGTATACATGTGCAAGAATTAAAATTGTATACCTATACAATGGAGAAATTACGATTTGAATTTATTATGAAAGCTAAACCAGATGATAACAAGACAAATTGGTCGAAAATAGCAGAAGAATGTAGAAATAGATATAATGAAAAAACCATTCTGTAACAGGATTTTCTCCTAAATATTTGCTATCTGGTGAGTCTACAGACTTGTTGCCCCATGAACTAAAAGAAAAACATGTCAATAAAATCACACGAATATAATAAATCCCTATTTGATAGGAACAGGTTGCAGTATGATTTTAAAAAAGGAGATAAGGTATTTGTTGACTATGGAAACAAATTAAATAAAAAAAATGGATGAAATTAGAATTGGTCCCTTTGAAATAGAAGAAAAAATATCGGATTCAGTTTTTAAAATAAATAACGGTCGTGGAACAAGATCAATTGGATTGTATCATGTCACAAAGCTCATTCCCATGCTCACTGACTTTTAATTTTTGCGACTAAATTTTATGAAGAAAATTTGCACTTCGAAGGGGGCTGATGTAAGCTTTGTGGTTACACTGAGATTGGCAATTTGTCATTATTTTCATATAAATGAATTTGCTTTAATTTTAAAAGTTTTTAGAAGTTCAACAGACGATTTAAGTTTTTATATTAATTGTAAAGCATGAACATTTATTTGTCGATTCTTTGTTTTTAGGTTAATATTTTATCAGTTGATATTAGTTATGTGAAAATTAAATAAACTTTGTTTTTAGACGAGAATCACATTGTGTTTTGCTTTGAGGAAAATCCAAAATCTTATATGTATTTCTAATCAAGAGTTGTAGATCTCTTTCTTCGACCTTTATTCCAAGATATTCCGTTTTGTTTATATTGATTGTGAGTCCCTAATGTTCGTATTCTTCGGTTAACTTTCGAATCATATAATCCATGTCTTCCTCATTGTTTGTCATAATCATTTGATTGTCGAAGTAAAGATTCGTTATGTAGGTACATGTTTCCAAGTTCTATTCCTGTTCTTGTGCATTTTCTCCTTTAGTTGTTTAAAGCTTCCTGAATATAGTATAATTATATATAATAGAATAGAGTTTAATTATAATTAAAACTTAATAAATTAATATATTATATGACAAGGATACTAATAAACTTAATTAGTGTCTAATTGAGTGGTTGCTACCTTTATATTTTTACCAACCAGTTTCAATCTTTTCATACATATAACATAAAGAATATTTATTTAAGATACCCCTTCATTAATTAAATTTAAAATTCCACAGCAAATTGCAAACGATTAAAAAACGTCAGTATCGCCATCCTTAATATCAATTACCAACAATTAAAATTAATTCGATGTCATCTAAATGCGGTCGGTTCTAAATAAATTTGTATTCACACGTAACACAGTGCCAGTGGTAGTAGTAGCCAAAAGCCATATAATAGAGCCTCTGGCAGTCCAAGTCCAAGCAGCGGTCAAAAGGACCTAACCAAAGAGAGGTTGATGGTTGATGGTGATGGTGATGGTGGTGTCTACCGGTCGTCCGCCGTGCACGCTCTTGCGCTCGCCTCATCTCAGCCTCAGCCTCAGCCTACTTGATAAACACGTGTTCCCTTCTTCGATCGTGGGAATAAAGGCAGATGTGCATGCGTATCGCTCCTTCTGAATCATCACGCATTGCCATGCATAAACATTTTTATCTGTTACCTTCTCTGTCTCACTCTCTCTCTCTCTTGCCATTTCGAACCGCAACTCGAGCGTATACCGTGAAGAGCTCGAGTGTCTTCTTTTTTTTTTCATTATGGCTTTGAAAGGTTTTTTTGATGAATCTGTAATTAATATAGATAACTGATTCGGTTGAATAAATTTTGGTGGACAGACGGTTTTTTGTAGTTCCTCCGCCAAAATTTGTAGTAGCTTACTATGTTATGTATGTATAACCATTGATTATTGTATTGGAGGGGTATTGAAGTATAACCTTATATTTAGAGATTTAATTCATTGTGATGAAAGAAATCATTTTCATAGTATTTCTATTAAGGAAGTAAGTAGACTAAAAAATAAATCAAGTCAATTTGAATTAAGTGAGATAATTTTAAAATCAAATACATAAAAAATACATTGGTCTGTAACTATTTTTTTTGTGGCATCTTATACAATTTACTATTTTAGTTGGGAATAAGCCACAATATTAGTTCGAAATTAAGTTTATTTGATGTTTCGATTTCCATTTCGGAAAAATACAATTGAAGTGTCATCTTATCGACGATTTAGTTATTGCGGTACTTTTTTAAAATCTTAAAAAAGATATAATAATATGAAACTTACTCTCTCTAAAATGAATTTGTTGATACAGTAGACTCTCTTTATAACGAACACGGGTGTTACGAGATTTCTCTTATAACGAGGTACACTAGATGTCCCATGAAATTCCTATTAAACTATAACACCTCTATATTGAGGCGTATTTGGTTATAACGAGGAAAAATGAAATCGAAGAATATATTTGTTTACCTGTTTTTGGCGTGGTGATGGCCATAAATAAATACCTTAACTAGTTAACTGCCTGTATACAGGAATGCCCAACATTTGTGTGCTTATTGAGACCAGTGCTGTAATAAATTCCACCGCCGGTAATAAACTTCTTCCTTCTTGTTTATCTATCGACCGATATTGAATATTGTGGGAAATTTACAATTTACGATGGCCAAATTTCATTGTTGGGTCGACCATCGACACCTAATTAAATAAACTACGTAAAGTCTGTTTTAGACTATCCCTTTTTTTGTTAACAGAAAATGGTATAACAGAAACTTACGTGAAATGATTGTGTACAATATTAATACAAGAAGTTTTGTGTACCTATTACATTGTCACTTTTTCCTATTAGAATATGTTATGTGATTATGCGCATTACATGCTAAAAAAGTACTTTTTTTATATTTTTGTGATGGTACATGTACTGTTAACCTCAATTTTCTTCTTCTTATTTTCTGTTAAGAATATTTTAACCTCATTTTCCTCAACATTTAACCTAGTTAGTTTTATCTTTGATATTTAATATTACAAAGATATGTTATATGATGGATAAGAAAACTCTATTATTATCAACTGCTTCCATTGCAACATTTCTTAAAGAAAAGTAAACCTTAAAAGAATTAATGTGACAGTATAACGGAAATAACCTAAATGCGCATGCCTGTGTACTAATAATTGTTATCAAATAGGACATGTTCTAATTTGTATAACATTTTCTGTTAACAGATTTTGTTTCCTGTTTTACGGTGTCCAAGTACTTGGAAGGGAAACGAGAAACGACCGTGCGCAAGTCGCGGAGAAATATTGCAACTATCTTAAATAATTCATATTGTCAATTGAAATTGTCAAATTGACGTATATTTCATACCTTCTGTCATTGAAGCAGAAAAATTATATATTGCTCCACAATATTGATATAATATGCAATTATTATATAAAGGTAAATTTAATTAATTGTATTTTGCTTGCAGTACTCCATTTTAATAACTAATTTTATTTACTACATACAATTGTTTACGATTTCATAACATAACCTGAATCTTATTTTTTCTTCTTATTATTTTTTGGACTATGGCCTTAACAATTATCCAGTAACCAGGACTAATATAATTGGCCAATATAATTAAAAGTGCGAATAAAAGTACAGAGCGTAGGAATAGGGGTCGCTTTGCCGAACTTGTACTATCCCATATGTTATAGTCTAAAACAGACTTTAGAGGCATAAAACATTTCAGTGTTGGTGGTATGCACAATATTATTGTTATCTAATATAACGAGATCCGCTTATAACGAGGTAATTAGTCCGCCATTTCAGTTCTCGTTATAGAGGGAGTCTACTGTACCAATAGAGAATATTGCAGGAATTCAGTAAATAGCCAAAATAAAGCATTCATTAATAATATACCCGTACTGCCGGTGAGATATCTTCGTGGATTTGGCTCAGTTAAACTGAGCAATTAAGTCATTAATTTGCAATTGTTTTTAATGTATGGATTAGAAGTACAATAGTTCGATATTCAATGCAATCTTTAGAGTTGGTAATCGTTACGAAAGTTGGGGGAAGCCAGCCAGTGTTTGAGTAATGTATCCTGTGGTTAATATTGTGTTGAAAATAGCTAACGAAATAGTATGGAAGGGTCATAAATCAAATAATTTTGAAACAAACGAAGGATTACGGCAAGGAGAGCCACTATCAACTACTCTTTTAAATCTGATACTGAATGGAAAGAAAATGCGAAATAAATATGCAGGAAACAATATTTAAAATTGATCATCAATATATGTATAGCATCCGCAGACGATCTAACGATAGTAACGACAAATAAGAAGAACTAAAAAGATTAATGAACAATATAATAAAAGGAAAAATAAATTTCGGCTTGTAATAAATAAGGAAAAACAAAATACATGATAATGGGAGAAACAGATAAAAAAGAAGACAAGTTCACATTGGAGACAGGAGGAGAAAATACATGCATGTTCAAAAGAGTTTCATAATATACTTACCTGGAGGTAAAATTAGATGAAAGGGAACATGGAGAAGGGGAGATACAATGCAAGATTAGCAAAAGGAAACAAAAAGTATGGAACAATGAATGAAATGCAAATATGCCTCAAGAAAAGCAAAAATTAGAATCTACAAAACAGTTATTATTATCAGACCTACAGCTACATATGCATGAGAAACATGGGTGCTTAAAATATCACGACATAAACCTTTTAGAAAGATGGTGAGGAAAATAAAAACAGCAATATAGTAGGTGTGAAAATAAATGGTCAGTGGAGAAGAAGGAATAATAAAGAATTAAAGAACTACATAACGAACCAAAAATAACGGTGGTAATCAAATCACAAAGCGTAGATATATAAAGACTTACAAAGTAATATTGAGCATTGCAAAGAAGAAATATTGGAAAGAAAACAATGGAATAAAGTGGTTAAGAAATGTATGGGAATATGGGAAGACTATAAGAAATATCAAATGTATTTTATATGGATAAAGGTAAATAGTAATTGTACTGTACTGTTGAGATTTATAAATAAATAATCCTGTTTTGGAGAGTCTAACCATTTAACAATTAAACGGATCAATAATTATTGACTTGAATCCATGTGACTATATATATTTTTTATTCTCATATATGCAATCATTCAAAATGCATCGTTTATAAAAGCAGACACTATTCCCACCATTGTGCAATAAAATTCCTGCGGGAGCTCCCTTCTGTTCTTTCGGAATTCTCGCGCCGAAACTAAATTTAGATCTGGAGTATTTTCCCGCGTGTTTCTTTCTCACGCTCACGCTACCAGAAGAGAAGTAAAAAAAGGAAAATAAACACTTCGACGGCGGCGGCATCGACTCCATTTCTGGCGTCGCACATTTTTAAAACAATAAATCACACACACCAGTTAAGTGTCGCTAAATAAACAACTTTGCTTAAATTCAAAACGCACATGTTGCTTGGTGTTTGGATTGGAGATCAACTACACTAATAACTAGTGCACTTTTGTTTTTTCTTCTTCTGCCACTTCTTTCACCTAACCCTAGCTTAACCTATTTTACTTCACTTGCCAGGTTCATTGCCATACAACCCGTTAAATCCCATTTCCTACTCCGTGACTCCCTTTTCTATTAGGAGGTATGTTTTATCTTATTCCGTCAAGTTCCTTAGACTTTTATGCAGATGGTTACTTAGTGACTTAGTGCATTGAAGATTCCATACGCATTTTCATTCATTTGATCCTCTTTGGCTTCATTCATGTGATCATTACCTCTTTGGATTAAGCCTAAGGAGTAAAAAATGGATCTTGCAACTCTATAACACGTGTCGTAAAGCCTACGAAATTCCAAAATCATCTAAAATCAATCCAAGAAAATATAAAATAATAACCTTGTTAAAAGCAGGAAAGGACCCAGAAAATTCCAGTAGCTACAGACCTATTGCCTTTGTCTTGTTACTTTTTCAAACTATACGAGAGACTCATCTTGGCCTTCAGACTCGGAAAATACACGATTCTTGTCATGCTGGAGGGCAAAGTAAGAAAGATGGAAGGTTGAAAAAAACCGCTTTCCACAGGTAAGTATTTTAGAACAAATGCTTCTCAATATAGAAACGACCAACCCACACCAACTAAAACTAAGCACTTCCTTTATGCTGACGATCTCGTAATATATTATGTGCTCAAGGAAAAAGTTTTGAAGAAGTAAAGAAAACTCGAAATTTCCTTAAAAACAATGACTGCGTACTACATGCAGCATTCCTTAAGACCCAATTCGTCTAAAACCCAAATGTGTGACTTCCACCTTCGCACAAAGGAAGCTAAACGAAAACTCCAAAATGTGTGGAATGATAATACATTAGAACACATAGAACAACCTAAATATCTTTGAGTAACTCTGGACTGGTCTTTCACCTACAGCCAACACTACATAAAAACGAGAGCGAAAGTAACAACTAGAAACATCAAGAAGCTAACATTCAGGAAACTAACGAGAAGTAAATGGATTGTATGTTCTGGAGACTAAACCAGTGGAAACGTAAATGCCACGGTATGGGTATAGACCTCGGAGAGGTTTGTTTATATACCTTACAATTTGCTGATGACCAAGTCATCATAGCTAATGATAAAGACGACCTACAGTATATGGCAAGAAAACTAAAGGAGGAATATGAACAGTGGGGCTTGGAAATTAATGTGGAAAAAACTAAATACCTACCCATAGGAGCTAAGCTATCCAATATCGAACTAGAGGATAATGAACAAATCACATCCTGTAGTGAATACACGTACCTGGTAGTAATCTTCGATAGAACGGGAAAAGACGATGAGGAAATAAAGAAAAGGGTAACACAAGCTAGAAGAACAATTGGCTGCCTAAATGAAATACTTTGGAGCTCCGAAATAGAAATACAGCGAAAATACAATATCTATGAAACACTTATTAAAAGCAGCCTACATTACGGAGCAGAAACTTGGAGAATAACCGAGAACAACAGGAAAAAATTAGAAGCTGTAGAAATGGATGTGTTTAGAAGATCGTTAGGTATATCCCGTAAGGAAAGAGTTCGAAATGAGGAAGTAAGACGACAAATTGGAATAGATGGTTACTTAACAACAGACATTGAGAGGAAACAGTTGATTTGGTATGGTCATGTTCAAAGAATGGAAGACACAAGATTGCCCAAAAAGATCATGCAGTGGGTACCACCAAACCGCAAAAAACGAGGAAGACCCAAAAAGACGTGGAAAGAAGGGGTAACCAAAGCAATGAGTACAAGGGATCTTAGAGATGGCCAATGGGATGATAGAAGGACGTGGAAGTTAGGCATCGGACAACGTCGAAAGACGTTCTAAAACCGATACATACATACATGTTCTGGAGTCTTAAGAACAACGGCACAGGCACTGTGTTTTTCAACTGCCGAATATGCGTGATAGTTACCTAAATTTTACCGGGTTTTGCAGATCTCTCAACTCTAAAATCCAGGAACATCCTCCTCGGAACAGTGTAGTATGAACGCTCGAATATTTTCCTCTTCCCCGAGTTCAATAGATCGACCAATCTCTAGACTTTAAAACGTTGAAAACTCGGAATACGGCAAGAACGGAGGTTGTTCTAGTAAAATCATACATGGCAAAGTGGAAAAAAATAGACCAAGATGATGTAAACTGTGACTGTGTAGAAATAAAACTTAGCTATTAGCTCATTATTAGCTTTGGCACTGCTCCACAGTTGGCAACCATAATATACCCACACTGGTCTTGGTAATGGAAATTTTTCAAGAAATGCAGATTCACATAGTTGCGCTGACAGGATTGTATGATGTCTCCTATCCTATTTATTATGTCTTTTTCTAGTTCCATGACCATGACCGTTATCGATCGTTGGGTAACATATTGGATACCATATTCGCTATTTGTCGTACCATTGCCTTAGATTTTTCAGCCATGATGTTCTTCTTCTACCAGAACAGATGTAAAAGATCATATTTCTCAGGGTGTCTCATAATGGGACTTATAATGGTATTCCAGCTTGAGTCTCTTTATTATATGACCAGTTGTGTTTTTTCGTTCAGCCTTCTAAGGATTTCCTCATTTCTATCTCTTTAGACTTTAGACTATTAGACTCAGCTTTTTCTTAGTAGTCGTTTGTATTAAATTTTAACAAGAACGATACTTTATAATGGTGAAATGAGTGCAGTTGTCTATGCCTTGACATTCTCATATCGTTTCATAGCGCCGCGAATCTTCACTTGTTTCCCAGAAGCAGAAAGTAGGAGCGGGAGAATAAGTGGGAGGGCAAATGGTGCCAATATGTTTGGTTTGGAGAAATGGTTTTTCAACAAAAAAAAACGTATGTTTTTATAATTAGGCATGTGGGGATTGTCTCGACGCCAGTTTCTTCTCTTTTGGGAAAATTTCACACGGAATTGTTTGGTCGTTCTAAAAACATTAAACAGACATGAGATGTAATTTGATGTAAACAATGATATTATCAATTATCAATAAATAGTCGCATTGTCGCGTAGTTTTGAAGTTATCAGTCCATTTTTATTTTACATCGATTTTAATTTTTACTGCTTAGGCTAGATACTATGGCAATAAAAGTGTTGCAAAAGATGCAAAAATAAAACAAAGCAGACACACAACACTTATTCATTAATTCTTGTCGTTTCCCCATTACTGAGAATCGTGATGTTCTCCAATATTCATAACAAATTTTCTCCATTAGTCTCTATCTTATGTGGTGTTGGAGAAGAATACCTTGGATAGCTCATCGGACAAACTTTTCCATTCTTAACCAACTTGATATTAAAAAAAGAATGTGTGTGTGTACTTTGTACGCACGTAAGAAGTTATACTTCTACTACATATTATGTGATTTTTAAGACAGTACCAAAAATTAAAAAAAATAAAAGAATAAAACGCAAACAAACACATTGAAAAATGCCACAAAGAAAAAATGATTTCTGAACGATAATAATTGTTGGCAAAAATTTTAAATACACATTTTCTGAAAAAAAATTGTATAACAAATATACTTACAATCATAAAATGCATAAAAAAATAAAAACTCGCATCGGTAATCGAACCCGTGAATTTCGTGGCGCTTTGATTCGTAATCGAAGCCTAGACTCACTCGTCCAATTCCACATTATTTGTCATGTGGAAAAATAGGGTAACTGAACGTTTTACTGTTTGACAGTTGTTTTGAATATAATTAAATTATGTAGTTTAAATTTTGTGGAAGAAAATATTAAAATATAACAAAACAGTAAGAAAACAATATATTAGATGAAGATTGGTAGAACTTTTGTTGGTAATCAAATTAAGTATGTAAATCAAAGCATTACATACCTACTAGATAAATAAATCTACGACAAAAAATCATAATTTAAAAATAAAAATCGGACCTAATTTGGGATTTCTCTCTAAAATCCCCATTCTTGAGAAACTAAATGTACAGTAGAGCGTCGATTATCCGAACGTCGATCAACAGAACGACCGCTTATTCGAACTCGAATACCGAGCAAGCGTTAGTAATTGACGCTTAAAATATCTTCAATTTTCTTCAATATTGTATCCAAAAATAATTATGTTGTTGCAAAGACTGCACTTTTTTGTTCAGTTGCTAGCATTATCAAGATATAAATAAATATGTAGTTATATAAATATGGCTTTTATTCACTTGTGGATAAATATGTATGACTATAAATATGTATCAATATATTGTAGTTCGATTATCCGAACAAATCGGTTTTCCGAACACCTATGTCCCTCAATTAGTTCGGATAATCGACGCTCTACTGTATTTCAACCTAATCCAAATGTATAATTACAATATGATTATAATAAAAACTACTTACCAAATTAGAATGAGTTTTCCTTGTCCAAAATAGTCCAAAAGTCCAAAAATATAGGTATATGAAAACTATTTAAAAAGGCAGTATAACTATTAACTAACTTTTGTTTGTTGTTTCTTTTCACACAAATTTTAAAACGCAACAACCATAAATAATCAAACTACAGCTGTACCACAGCCGCCATATTGAATAATTTTTGACATGTCATTTGAACATCCAATCAGAACAAAGTTATAATGCGCATGCGCCGGGATCATAGGTTTTAACATATAAAAATGTAAATAACATATCGCCCGTAAAGAAGTATAACTTCAAAAAGGCTGTCCACAACACGTCTGCAGAGAATAATTCTACAGATCTTTGGTTACGTGATTCGCAGAGGTGACGATAATTTAGAGGGATTATTTATTTCTGGAAACGTTCCGGGGAGAAACCAAAAGGACGGTAACCAACTAGATTAGGGTGACCAAATTCATAAACTTAAAAAAAACGGGACACATCCAAGAAGGGGTTTGGGGGCGATACCATCCAGCTAGAGGGGGTCCGAGGGGCCTCCATCGAAACTTAATCATTAAAACATGCTCTTTTTGCTAATCTGAGACCTCTTAGATCTTCTTCAATTTACTTATGAATATGTAATTTAATTTAAATTGTGAGGCGTATAATGAATAACAACAATTTTGCAGTGAATACTTATTTATTACAATATCTATGTACCTACTGCAAAACACAAACAACAAAAACTAAAATTGTTAGTCAAAGTTAAAATCTTTAGGAATCAAAAATCTGCAGGATTTCAATTAAGGATATTTTTCTTTCGTTCCAGCCAATTTTAAAACCTCTTTATTTTCCAATATAAATATATAAAAACAGTCAGTCCATTTTTTACCAGTCCAAGCATTAATTTTTTGGCGTTCTTGTGCCGGAAGAGTCCAGGTTTCTTTCCCGTATAAAAAATATTGAGAATACAAGAAGTGTATTTATCAGTCTCATCTTTATTTTTTGACAGATAAGATTTGGAGTACTTTTCATGCTCTTGTTAGGCGGCTCATCCCATTTTTTAACATACCAATGCATCCCCGAACTTCTGATACGCAGTTGTCATCGTTAGATAGTTAAAGCTATCATTCATTCATTATTAAAAATCCACAAGGAAAGAAAAGTTTTCCTGTAGTTGGCTGTATACCATCAATCACAAAAATTGGAATAAATCCTTTGTAAAAGGTATAAAATTTATTAAAATCCCTAAAGGGCTACATCAGAACAAAACGTTTTCGATTTTATTACAAAATCATCATCAGTGTAAGACCTAAAAGTAAGTATAACCTATTTTATTAATGTAAAATTGATATTAAAATTCTGACTAAGGTTTAAAACAAGTGGTTATACTCACAGTCTGGATGCTAGCTGAGCCACCAAATATATTACCCATATATTTCTTTGGTGGCTCAGCTAGCATCCAGACTGTGAGTATAACCACTTGTTTTAAACCTTAGTCAGAATTTAAATATCAATAATAATGATAATTATTTTACTATTTTACTATTATTATCATTATTATCAATAATAATGATAATAATGATAATAATAGTAAAATTGATATTTAAATTCTGACTAAGGTTTAAAACAAGTGGTTATACTCACAGTCTGGATGCTAGCTGAGCCACCAAATATATTACCCATATATTTCTTTGGTGGCTCAGCTAGCATCCAGACTGTGAGTATAACCACTTGTTTTAAACCTTAGTCAGAATTTAAATATCAATAATAATGATAATTATTTTACTATTTTACTATTATTATCATTATTATCAATAATAATGATAATAATGATAATAATAGTAAAATTGATATTTAAATTCTGACTAAGGTTTAAAACAAGTGGTTATACTCACAGTCTGGATGCTAGCTGAGCCACCAAATATATTACCCATATATTTCTTTGGTGGCTCAGCTAGCATCCAGACTGTGAGTATAACCACTTGTTTTAAACCTTAGTCAGAATTTTAATATCAATTTTACATTAATAAAATAGGTTATACTTACTTTTAGGTCTTACACTGATGATGATTTTGTAATAAAATCGAAAACGTTTTGTTCTGATGTAGCCCTTTAGGGATTTTAATAAATTTTATACCTTTTACAAAGGATTTATTCCAGTTTTTCATTCATTATTCTCTATTCATTCTTTAATCGATGTAAAAGAAAAAACTAGCGAGCAGCATCAGATCATGCAATTAGTTGTCGATCTTCTACGCGAACTTGACAGTTGAAGCAGAGAAGAATGATATTAATCATAATTTATACCAAGTTGTATGAATAAGTCGATTAACTCTGCCTGCGTTGGCTGTGAAGTAAACTGAGGAGGTCTACACGTGAAGCAGCCGATCCTAAACAGAGGCGGCTTTACCTATTGTGCAGAGTGTGCGGTGCATACGGGCGCCGGCATGTTGGGGGCGCCGAGCGCCAAAGAGCGGGTCCTTTACTTTGTTTCAACATAAAATATGCTTTAAAACGATTAATGAAAAATTACATAGGCAATTAAGCGCGATTTATAGATTGCCGCCCGCCCGTCTGTCCGTCCAACGCTTCAATGGATGGGCGTCAATCTTTTGATTCGTTTGAAGACATATCGACAATGATTTCGAAATAGGTTGTGAAACCTATAAAGGTCAAATTGCTTGGGACTTGCCGGGTATTTTCAAAGGCGTTTGCGTTTCAAAGCGTTGAAGGAATGGATTAACGCCCGGTTTCATAATCGTTAAAGTGAAAATTTTTCAACTTAAATTTTAAGTTGGTACCTTTATCAATGGAATTGTTATGGGTAAATGTCAACCTTAAAGTGAACTTTAGTTAATGTTCACTTTAAGTTGATTATGAAACCGGGCGTTAGTATTATATATTTAAGTTAACATGTAAATAAAAAGTAAAGCTTTTGTTTAAAATTATTTAAAAGGAAGGTTTTTTTTATTATTATTGCGACTTTCAGCGGAGTCAGAGCTTCTCAAAAATTATCCGTAGGTACTAACAATTTGTTGTTGGTTTTTTTAGTAATACTTCAAATACGTAGTTCATCGTAGATTAGATTCGGGTAGGTTTTTCTGACGCCGTGAATACCTATTGGCTCCCGACATCATTTAATATTGCACTATTTGCATCTGGATTTTTGTGTACATTATAAGCGTATATAACACCCTCTAATACCCTATGTACTAGTACTAGGCATGATACTATAAATAACGAGATAGTATCTTCCCGTAGCTCAAATACGTCCGAGTTGGCGCATGATGACGTGACTGGAGACCGGAAGTTGAATTTGAATTCTTGATAAAGTTAAATGGGATATCGAGATTCCTGTCAAAATTTCGTCAAAAATAAAATATAAAATACACTTAGCTTACAGCCACAAACAATTTAAACTAATCGGACATTACGAATGATTACGAACCATTACGAACTTGCCGGTCTCCAGTTACGTCACGACTTAAGGATGGGCAATATATTATCTTGTTATTTATAGTATCATGGTACTAGGTAGGTACCTATTCGACTATTCCATTTTGACTACGCGTCTACCAAAGGGCGCCAGGGCATCAACTGCACACGGGCGCTACATGGGCTAGAGCCGCCTCTGATCCTAAGCCCGAAAAAAGAGGAGGGATAGAGAAGCAACATCTCTATAAAAAACCTGGATTCGTCTGGCCCTCCACAATACTAGAACATCTCAGCAAGACTAGTAGTCTACTGAGATTATAAAAAGCACTAAGAAGAGAAAGCTGGAGTATTTCGGACATGTAATGAAAGGTTCCAAATATAAGTTGCTACAATTACTATTAAGTACTATTATGCAAGGGAAAATAGCAGGCAAACGCAGTCCAGGACGAAGAAGAATCTCATGGTTGAAGAACTTGCGAGATAAGTAGGGGAATGGGGGGCATGACGGGGTCTCGAGGTAAGACGGGGTACCGCACACAAACAAGAAACTACACGTTGGTGAATAGCATGCAGTAACTCAATAGGAAGAGTCATTCGACTAACGGTCCCTGCAAGGGAAACCGTGAATGAGAGTGCACGCGTTTTTTGTTTACAAACGGAAAACTGTTTTAGCGCCCCGTTGATCTTATTTTGTGCAAGGACAACCATCGTTATTTTAAGGTAATTATGATCACCTCATTAATGTCTTTTTTATCGTTGTTTACTAGTATTCTTATTTTGATAATGGCATATTGTTTGTGTGAATACGTTAAACATTTAATTAGTGATTTTTTTTTTGTTCAAAGTTACCTTTTGAGGCAAGATGGGGTATTGGGTGCTGGGTATGATGGGACATTGGTGGTAAGTCTGGGTTAATTTAAATTTTTAATAAATAACATTGGATCATTATTTTAGATAATACCATGGTACGTACTTACAAGAAAAAAACAAAAAGAGGAGAGTGGTCGAGAGATGCTATGAAAACAGCCATAGATAAAGTGACATCGTCAGAACCCTGGGTAGGCTGCCAGATCTGTGGATGTTGAGCTCACAATGCTTGTGCTAGGGTGGACAATGAAGATCTGGAGCAAATACACATTTTTGTTTGTTTTGTGAGAATTAATTAGCATCACCATCATGCCCCAATTCCATTACCCCATCATACCCCATAGTATGGGGCAAGATGGTTTTTCATAATGTTCTTATTAATGGCTAATTGTTGAAAAATGTTATAGGTTGATTTTCCAAAGATTGTACCAAATCATAATTAGATTAATGACGTACCGTGCCATCAATTAGTAATAGTAATAAACGTAGTAATTATGTTGTATTTTTGTTATTTTCCTTAGCTACTCCATCATACCCCCCTTCCCCTATGGTTTTTTAATGTTGTTCTGAAGCTATTTTCTTGTGGCATTTTTACAATTTTAACTATTTATAATGGGAAATAAGCCACAATATTATTAAAAAAATGATTTTTATTAACGTTTCGACGCCCAAATCGGGTGCCGTTGTCAAAATACCTAATTAACGGCACCCGATTTGGGCGTCGAAACGTTAATAAAAATCATTTTTTTAATAATATTGTGGCTTATTTCCCATTATAAATAGTTAAAGTATGGTTTTGATACAAGTATGGTATTTAAGGTGGCAGTGAATAAAATTAAATACCTATGATAGTAACCAATGTTCTGAAAGGACATGGTACATGAAGAAGAAGAAGAAGAAGAAGGAATGAAGTAGGAATTTTCATAACATCGGAAATCGAGAAATATGAACTTATCTTTATTCCAATAATAAGCGACAAAATAATGTTATAGCGAGATCTAATAAGTCAACAAAAGAAGAAGATTTACTCTATATTCAGCTTAATACTTTTTTCTGTTTGAAATAAGATCAATGAAACGAATTATAGGTTTTCTGAGTTTGTTACAATGATCTAATTTTGGTATTGCATTTTGGAAGATTCTCTTGTAACAATAATAATAATCTTTAATAAAAAGCTAGTTTTAGAGTCACCCTCGTGTTTTTCCAACACCATTTCCCAAAGCGTTACAGTTATAGAGTTAATATATTATATTCTGCGTGCCCACCGTACACTTGAAAGACCTCGACCTCTGGTAACTAGGACACGCAATGAACGCACAAAGGACGAGGCTGCGAATGTTCCTTGACCTGTTCGCGTTGGTCCTTTTCATCCCCTTCACGCGACGCGACCTCCACACCGGTACAGTCGACCCGTTCGCGACCCTGCGAGACCTCCAGTGACCCTTTCCGACCTTTCAAAGGTCGCACTGCCACTGACGGCCGCCGATCTCCAAGGGAAAACACGGCCAAGCTAAATGAGGGGTTTAACTGCAAAACTCACATTCTCTTCTTTTTCAAATTTTACAGGAACTAAAAAATACAATTTAAAAAAGTAATTATTTTCCTTTGATATTTCTTTTTTTTTAATAGTGTAACATAAGAAACATTTTTAATAGCATATACAATTTGTAACTAGCCTAATAAGGCAGAAATTCAACATTAAATGTTGGATAATGTGAGTATTGTTTATTATCGTTTTTCGTAGTTTTGTTTCCTTGATTTTTCTTTGTTGGAAGTATTAACTGGAGTAACATTTAATTCCATTTTATAAAAGACTTATTTAAAAATATAAAATTACATTAAGGTATTAAATCATTATAAATTACTAATAGACCAGTAAGGATCTGTTTTTAGGTGGATGTGAAAGGTGGCATTAAGATTTTTGCGGATAAAGTTAGGTGATAACTTCGTTAATAATAATTGATTTATGCTAATTCTCAAATATGCCCGGAACATTAATAAAAAAAATAAAATATTTAAAAATTTCAAAAAATTTCGTTTTTTTTTTCTACTTTTTTTGCTTATAACTTAAAAACTATTCACTTTAGAACAAAGTCCTATAGAAATAAAACAAAGATAATTAAATGTATCAGATGCGATTGGTTAAAAATGTCTTAATTTATCACCCTTGCTTCAAAATAGCAATAAATATAAAATAAGGGGGCAAAACAAGACTGTCCTTATTCAATGATTTTCCATCACTTAGGTTACACTTGGAACCTTCCTAATTCGTTTAGAAAATTTTTGTAGTGTGCTAAAATCGTACACCAAATTTCATTAAAATTGACTTACTAGATTTTGCATAATAATTTTGCAATCTAAACATTTTTTAAAAAATTAAATTTTTTTAAAATCTTGCACAACAAAAACTAGAACATACAAAGATTTTTCAATTTTTTTACATATAAAAAAGTACTCCACCTATCTAATGCACTTTACAGAATTGAAATTCGATTATTTAAGCAGCCTCAGCAATGTTTTAAAGTTATAAACAATTTTTTGGCTTAGCTTTTTTGTGCTGTGGCCAGGAGGGGGTGCTACGGGCTCCTTTATTTAGATGGACTTACCCAAGTTTTTTTTATGTATTTTGACCCGTAGAACACGAATTTTTTGGGTAACAGTTGATCCGGATGTCGATAAGATTGTTATAAACAAAGAACTTGAGGAATTGCATAAAATCGATTTTTCGCAAAATAAAACATTTTTTTGTATTTCTTGGGTAATTCTAAGCAAAAAATGTTCTTACAAGTTTTTTCGTAGGATGCATAGTTTTCGAGATAAACGCGGTGGAACTTTCAAAAAATCGAGAAATTACAATTTTTGAACGCGAATAATGTTTGATTAAAAAATAAAATAGCAATTCTGCTGACAGCATTTGAAAGTTTAAGTCAAATTATACCTGTTTTAATTATTTGTATGGCTAAAAATTAATTTTTTTATTAATAAACAAAGCTATTTGTTTATAAGCCAAAAAATTGTTTATAAATTTAAAACATTGCTGGGGCCCCTTAAATAATCCAATTTTAATTCTGTAAAGTGTTTTAGATAGGTAGAGCATCTCTTTATATGTAAAAAAATTAGCCAACTTCTAAATGGTCTACTTTTTGTTCAGAAAGATTTTAAAAAATTTGAACTTTTTTAAAAACATTTAGATTGCAAATTTATTATGCAAAATTTATTAGGTCGATTTTAATGAAATTTGGTACACGATTTAAGTATGTTACAAATAATTTCATAAGCGAATTACTAAGGTTCTAAGTGTCACCCAAGTGGTTAAAAAATATTGAATAACAACAGACTTATTTTGCCCCCTTATTTTGTATTTATTGCTATATTGCAGAAAAGGTAATATCTTAAGATATTTTTTACCAGTCGTATATCATACAAAATTCAATTATCTTTATTTTATTTCTCGACGACTTTGTTCCAAAACGAATCGTTTTAAAGTTATAAGCAAAGAAAGCAGAAAAAAATCGATGTTTTTCGAAATTTTTAAATATTTTAATTTTTTTATTAATGTTCCGGGCATGTTTGAGAAGGAGCATAAGTCAATTATTATTATTGAAGGTGTCACCTAACTTTATCTACAAAAATCCGAATGCCACCTCTCACATCCAAAAATAGACGTTTTTTCGCAGATCCTTACTGGTCTATAACTAAAATATTAAGAGAGACTCACTACTGCACAGCTTGTATAATATCCAACCGCAATAAAACACAATAGGTCATGTGACCGAAATGCGTGCCTCTGATTGAACTGCAGGGAGGAAAATGTGAGTTTTGAAAATGACCCGCGTTTTTATATTCGATTTTATATTGGACATTGTTAATTTTGGTTATAATTCTATATTACAAATTATGTACTTCAACATGTACAGCTGGAGTCAATTAAAAAGTCATTTTTGAAAAATGTGAAAAATGTGAGTTTTGCAGTTCGACCCCTCAAATGTATCCATTTATCTTTTGATGGATATTTTATTACTAAGTCGCCGTGAGTTCATTAGGACTTTAAAATAAAATACTTTGTAATACATTGTTATTATTATAATAAATTATGTAATAACCATCACTGTAGTAACCGACCTGATGATTGATGCCTATGAAAATAGGCGAAATATATTTGGAATTAGTATAAATAATACAGTAGTAGTATAAATAGTAGCCAATAATCAGCTGGTTAACCAATTATTTCCTCGTTCATTAGAGTCTCTGTAAGGGTCCAGCTCTTCATGCCATACAGCAATGTGGAGAATATGCAGCGTATTAATTTAATTTTAAGGTTTTTTTTGTAAAATCTCTATCAATAAGAATTTTCTTTAGTTTATAGAAAGCGGCTCTGTCTTTTTCAATGCGTGTTCTTATTCTATATTTACATCCCAGTTATCGTTAACGTTGGCGCCCAAATAGGAAATATTGTGGACTCTTTCTAACTTTATTCCAAGCGCTTAGATGTTCATTGGTTGTAACCAGTGGCGTGCAGTGACTTTTTCTAAAGGGGAAGCGATTCAATAAGGATATAAAAATATTTTCTTAAGGGTCGAGGGTCGAGCCACTTCCCACCTGATAACACTCTGATGCGCTATAGGGGCTCTCTATCAGCAAAGTGCTTATGTGAGACGTCCTGGGTACAAGGAGTCACACACTAAATCCTACCCCGATCAATGCGTGAGGCACTCTATTGCCGCTATTTCTAGTGACTATAGCGACCTATCATTGATCTGTATTGCTTGCTCAGGCCTTAAGTCCTCGCTCCGGACTTCGTTTCCTAAAGAAGAGATCTATTTAAATGTTTTTTTAATTCCAAGGCATTTTCCACAACACACAACTTTCAACAATATGACACTTATTTATACTTGAGTTCTATTCTCCTATCAACTTCTGATAATTGTTGAATTCGGTCTTTTTCAATGGACTTTTAAAGTCTGTCTTCGCCTGTTGAATTTCTTGTAAAACTTTTAATGCATTTTAATACTGAAAAACTTCGTTCAACTGATGCACTTGTGATTGGGATAGTTTGTAGTAATTCACACAACTTGGACACTGGGACTTTTTTAAACCAGTAGTTATAAGAAATACCCAGATTTCTGAGTATATCTTTATCACTAATGTGAGTTGTTTCATAAACAACACTTAACTTATAATGCAAAGCTGGCATATCAAAATATTTTCATTATTTAATCGTAATGAAATAAATTCCTCTGTGGGAAATTTTGATGAATTATAATTAGAAATATTAAATAAGAATATATTATATAATTCTACAAATTTTAATTCGTTAAAATTTTGAAAGCGAAAATTTATTTTTTGCAGAATGTTATCAAAAAGTCTCTCTGTTGTCGACATTATCAATCTTCATTCTTTTTCTTTCATGTTCAAACCCCATATTTTCAGTTTTATTCCAAATATTTGTAAACTGCTCTCGTTTTTTAATTATCGCATTAATAAAGTCATCAATTTGTCTTATACAAAATGCAATGTCAATTGACTTCATCTGTAAAATGTCAAATAAAAGATCAGTAAAAGGAAAAATCTCTGCAAAAAATTTAAATCGAAATATTCTTTAAGCGAATGTATGTTCCTAAGCACCCCTTAGAAGCAGTAACAGTCAGAGCATCCCACTCTTGGAAGGCGATCGAACGATCGCTTCTGCAGGGTACCAAAATTCGCGCGACTAGTGGCTGCGGTCATTGAACCCTGACCAATTTTAAAAGGGACAACTGCATGACAAGCGGCGATTTTGAGATGCGCTTCTGTCAGGGGTGGACCGAGTAGTTGAATTGTGTGCATAGTGCATATTGAGTTCCTTCCTATGCGATTAATTTTTAATATTTTTCAATGACTATTGCCTAGGTAATAATATGTAGATTACTGGGATTGGGGAAAATTAGTTAATAATGTACTTTGTTATATCGAACTATATAATAGGGAAGCGGCGCTTCCCCCGCTTCCATGGACCGCACGCCTCTGGTTGTAACTCCGTTTTGCTGACAACCAAGTTTTGTCGTAGAAGTATTAAGTTTTAGTCCATGTTCATCACATGCTTCGGTCATCCTGTTTTTTGCAACTCTTTTTCATTGGAAGCGATCAGTACCGTGTCGTCTGCGTATCTTAAGTTGTTGAAAATAATTCCGTTGATTTTAATTCCAGCAACTTCATCTAACGCTTCTTCAAAAATAAATTCATAGTACATAGCCAATACAAATTTTTGATAATATGGAGGTCTTGGTTATCAATTCCCACCTGTTGAATCACATCCATCAGTTTGTTGTTGGCGACTTTGTCAAAGGCCTTTTCAAAGTCGATAAAACACATGTCATATATAACATATAGCAGTTGTTCTATATCCCTACATCTTTAAACCATGACCTGCAGACTGAATAATGCTTCTCTGGTTCTAAGGTTGTTTCTGAAACCAAACTTAGTTGTACCGTTGTACTTATATTTTGTTGTTAATTTTCGAGTGCAGTCTTCAAGAAAATTTTCAGTACATGACTTATCAAACGGATAGTGCGATGATCGCTACATTGTTTGGCGTTAATTTTTTTTGTATCATTACAAATGTTGACAGTAGCCAGTATGTTGGTATATAATATACAGGGTGTCCCGAAAATAGTGGTCATAAATTATAGCACAGATTCTGGGGTCAAAAATAGATTGATTGAACCTCACTTACCTATATACAATAGTGCACACAAAAAAGTTACAGCCCTTTGAAGTTACAAAATGGAAATCGATTTTTTTTCATATATTGAAAACTCTCTGAGATTTTTTATTGAAAATAAGCATGTGGCATTTTTGTGGCAGCAACATCTTAAAAGAAAATTAAAGTGAAATTTGTGCACCCCATAAAAATTTTATGTGGTTTTGTTCCCTTAAAACCCCCCAAACTTTTGTGTACGTTCCAATTTAATTATTATTGTGGCACCATTAGTTAAACACAATGTTTCTAAAACTTTTTTGTCTCTTAGTACTTTTTCAATAAGTCAGTGTTTATCGAGATATTTTGAATATTTGTCGAATCCACCACATATTTGTATATGGTTAAGTACTGTTATAGAGACCTGTTAATAATCTTAAAATGTATTTATAATTTACATTTTTAGGTATATTTTGAAAAAGAAGCTACATCTCGATAAAAGGTGACTTATAAAAAAAGACTAAGAGGCAAAAGTCTTAAAAACACTGTGTTTAACTAATGGTACCATAATAATAGTTTAATTGGAACGTACACAAACATTTGGGGGGTTTAAAGGAACAAAACCCCCATAAAATTTTTACGTAAATATACTGAAAAAGAAGCCTCATCTCGATAAAAACTGGCTTATCGAAAAAATACTAGAAGGCAAAAAAGTTTTAAAAACGTTGTGTTTAACTAATGGTACCACAATAATGAATTAATTGGAACGTACACAAAAGTTTGGGAGGGTTTAAGGGAACAAAATTCCCATAAATGTTTTATGGGGTGGACAAATTTCACTATAATTTTGTTTTAAGATGTTCCTACCATAAGAATGATACATGTCCATTTTCAATAAAAAATCTCTAATAGTTTTCGATATATTGAAAACAATCGATTTTCATTTTGTAAATTCAAAGGGCTGTAACTTTTTTTATGAGCACATTTGTACTAAGGTAAGTTAGGTTCAATCGAACTATTTTTGACCCCAGAATGTGTGGTATGATTTATGACCAATCTTTTCGGGACACCCTGTATAATAGTCTCTGTTTCGTATATTATTTTATTTCGCTGAGAATTTCATCTTGACCGGTTTCTTTCGTATTCTTTGATAGTTTTAAACTATTTTAAAGCTCTTTCCATTTCATCCAAGGTTATGTTTTATCATCAACCATTCCTCAATCGATTCTTTGCACCTGTCCAGTCTGTCTTGTTCATTGTCATATAATCGAGCTGATTTCTGATGATCTTTAGTATCTTTTTTTCTGAAATAAAAATTTCAGTAAAATTTTTTATTAATCCTATCTGAATTAAAAGGTTAAACCACTTTTTGGCAGTTATTTGATTAACATTCCTCATCGTACACGGAAAATTTCACATCAACACCAACATCAAACCTCATAAATAATTGGGTTATGTTTCTAGGATTCGCAGATAAACATCTACAAACGAGTCCGGAATAAATTTATGTATTAAACATAAAACAAGCTGTACCTAATAATTAACTTGGTAGAAGACAATGGACAATGCAGAAATCAAGGTGAGAAATGAGCCAGACGTTTTCACACGAGGTTAAAGCTACCACATTTATTGTAATTAGAACATTTTTTTATAATTGTTTAGTTCGTTAATTATATTTATACTTTTAATAAGGGGTAGTGTTCGTGAAATCATAATGAAAGGTGAATTAATATAATACGTGTTTCACTGTATAATACACACTTCAAAATGATATTTGAAGAGCTGGAAGGGGTCTACCCCAAAATCCCGACATATTTTTTAGAGTAGAGATCAAAGATTAGAGGAGACAAAATTCAGCCTTGCCTCAGTCCACTCATGATTTTCACATATTCGGTGCGATTCCAGTAAAGGTTTCTAATTATTTTCAGATACTGGTTATCAATTCCTACTTCTTTTAGTATTTGCATAAGTTTATCGTGCTGTACTCGATCAAACGCTTTCTCGTAATCAATTATGATATGCGTATACGTCGCAATTGACGTCTCTGGCTCTCTCTACTGTTATTGAGAAGGCAGCTTCTCTCCACCAACAGCAATTATGAACTGGGAGAAATTTTACTTTCAAAGAGCTTGTAAATTCTCTTTATCTTAAGGAACAATTTTAGGAGATGACTCATGAGGCTTATCCTACGGTATTCTTCGCATTTTTTGGTTCCTGGTTTTTTGTTCAATAAACTCAGACTTTAGCCATTGTGTTGGTATTTCTCCAGTGTTGTATAAGTTGAGTATCTTTGTGATTGTTGCTCTTGATTCGTTGTCTATTAGTTTGACTAGTTCTGCTTCTATATTATCAGTGACTGCAAGTTTGTCATCTCTTAGCTGTGTTATTGCAGAATAAACTGTTTGCTGTAATATTCTTGGTCGATCATTTGCCTCTTCAAAGGTGTTATCTCAGGATTTTCAAATAGTTTCTCTGGGGTATTCTCTCCACGTTCTTATTTTACTCTGTTTGGTCAAGATGATGTTTCCATCAAAATTAATTAGATTTCCTTTCTGTCTCTGTCTTAGTACACCTGTGAGTTTCTTAACTTTCATATGTACATTGTGACTAATTAATTGTTAATTAATTTATCTGCCTTTAAGAGTTTATCCTTTACATTTTGAATTATTTCTGTACTTTGTTTGATCGTTTGTTCTTCGTTCGATTCGTCTCTAATTGCAGTTACTTGCTCGTTTAAAATGGCTTGGACCCTCATTTTGTTATTAAGGTGTTTTAGCAATTGCTAAAAGACTTTGTAAGAATCCAATTTACGTTTTATCTAGCTTTATTCGTGTTTTAAGATTCGTGTTATATTTGAGAGCACTTTAAAGTATTCACATGAAAAATTTTCCATATAACGCCAATTTGGTTCACCTCAACGCGCGACCCCACCTTATGCATGAATAAAATTTAGACAAGTACTACTTATGGAAGTAGTAGTGCAAATAAATCGGAAATTGATTATATTAAATTAAGAGAAATATGCAGATATGCCACTATGACTTTAAATACAGTGTAATGTTTGCTTTTATGTCACAATATGCTGGTTTGTTTAGTTGAAGCTGCTAGAAACGCATTAATTTGTTATGTACAAAGCGGATTATCTGCCAATAAGTCATATCTGTGTAATGTACTATTGTGAGATAGTTCAGTTTTACTTACATGATGGACGTCTTTCCTCCTTCAAATTTTTGAAGCCACTGGCGTAATCTGTCTTCTGCGATAAGCAAACTTGCCATTTTCACGTAAATGCATACCAGCTCAACGCAATCTGACGGATTTTTATTCGACTATATGATATTGGACTTGGACTCTTCGCGCATGCGAGCGCCAAAAAATTGATGCTTTGAGATCTGGTGCTGGAGAAGAATGGTGCTCATACCTTGGACAGCTCATAGGACAAACGTTTCCATTCTAAACCAACTCAGTATTAAAAAAAGGCTGTCCACAATATGCCTGCAACGAATTTTGCAATTCTTCGGTCACGTGGTTCGCAGAGGTGACGATAGTTTGGAGAGATTAATTGTTTCTGGAAACGTTCCGATGAGAAGATCAAGAGGACGATCACCAACTAGATGGTCTGACCAAATAAAGCATTCAGCTGGAAACTCATTCTGCGAAGCTCTTAGAGCAGCTGAAGATAGAGACCAATGGAGAAACATTGTTAGGAATATTGGAAGAAATCAGGACCCTCAGTAATGGGGAAACGACAGGAGAGAGATATGATATGGCGGTTTGACATAAAAATAGAAGGGAAAAAGAAATTTTTTGACACCAAGAACTCGAAAATTTATTTTTGAGATAATAATAATATATGCCGGTTTAATTTCACAGCGACGAATTATTGCCACCCAATTTCTGGGTTTCGGATTGTTTTTTCCAGTGTAGTATACAATATGAAGGTCTATCAATCTATAGTTATCTACGTTTTAGAATAGGCTTGTTTTTTAGTTTTATACAACTTAAAATCTATTTTTTTAAACGTAAGAAACATCAAAAATGAAAAAACCTTGCCCCGTCCATGATGGGTCAGAGGTCGTCACGCGCCTTCGACATTGCTACACGTGGGATGGGCGCACGGGCGCCTTGGATTCGCTATGCCCATGCCATGGGAATCCACCATGACTTTTAATACCCGCCGCCGGTATTCTTCTTAAGACAATGGATTTATTTACATAACTCGTCGGCTCTTTGTGGACTGGTACTGGTGTCTCTGAAAGACACTTTTTATGATGATTGTTCATCGAAAAACTAATTGAAATCTTACCATTAATGTGGTTTTGTTAACTTTTACATCAATCAAAGCTCAAAGCTGAGCTACAACAGTTTTACATCGAACACAAAAGGTGTAGTACGAGCTTAGAAGAAAATAGAAAAGTAAACAGTTTTTAAAAATACCGCTATTAACGCTAAAAAACGAAGGTATCTTGATTTAATTAAAACTTTAATGATATTGGGTTTCATCTTAGTGTATTCCAAATTGATATTATCATTATCATCAGATAATGATGATCAAGTCCCTGAAAAAAATACTTTGTGGTCCCTTTCAGTCATCTCTGGAAAATCTTCAATTTTTAATCAGTTAGTTTTACCGCAGTAGTGGGTCGCCTAGACCTAGACCAGACCATCTAGCTGTCTCAGCTTCTAATGCTAATGTATTTTCGTTCGATTTTGAGTCCAACATTCTTCGAATTATCTTCTGCAAAGCATCGTCATCTTTATCAATATTTAAGCGTTTACCAAAGTGTTGAAATCATGCAATCTTAGCATATGAGCAGCTTTTGGTATTAGGTTATTGTCCAATTGCTGGTGAAGCAGCTTCTATTTTTTACTAAGAATACCATGAACTGTCTTTACAATCCATCTTAGTTTTGTGACGAAGCCATTAGATAGGTCAAGCCATTTGCTACTTAGCCGAGTTGATGGATGACAATGATAACATTAATTTGAATAATTACGTATTTTTTATGGGAAATAAGCCACAATTTTACTAAAAAATGAATTTATTAACGTTTCGAAGCCCAAATCGGGTTTCGTTGTCAAAATACAAAATACTATTAAAATAAAACAAACATGTTGTTGCTAAGTAAAAAAATTCTTCTAATAATTTATTTAATCTGACTCATTTATATTGGCAATTCAGACGTATATTATACATTTTAAAGTAGAAGACTTTAAAATGATATCGCCAATATTTATGAGTTGCGTTCCTGGGACGACTTTACTAAAAGATATTTTATTTAATATTTCCCATAAAAAATACGTAATTATAAAAATGCCACAAGGAAATAGCTTCAGAACAACAATAAATTGAAGTATGAGTTAGGATGAAACCCAATATCATTAAAGGTTTAATTAGTACATTGTCATTTTAGTCATTCATGTCATATTATGTGAAGGCATCTACATGTTCAATGGTATAGTTGTCTATTGCGATATTATTTTCATTTTCAGGTGTTCTGTTGCAAGGGCGGATCCAGGACCGATTTTCGGGTGGGCCCATAAACTTTTTTTGGGGAGGAGTACCAGAAGTACGGGGGTCATTTTTAAAGAATAGGGTAACAATGGTGAGTTTTAAGTCACTTTTCACACACTTTGAGAAGTGCCTTAAAACTCACCATTCCTGCCATAGTACCGATTCCTACACATTTCTTCGGATCCAAGTGCAGTTCTTTCAACAAATTTAATGCTATTTTTTCCAATGCTTCTCCTGCCAGGCCTTGTTCTTTCCCTCTTTCTTGATTTTCACTAATTATTTTTAAGTTCTCATAAGCGTCAATAAATTTGACAAAGTCTTCACGAATGTTGTTATTGTGTATGTATCCCAAATTTAGAGAAAGCTGTTCCACGTGGGATACGTCAGTTGTTTCGTCAAATATTATTTGTTCAATTATTTCTTCACCACATGTTATTAATTGATTTTGACTGCTGCTACTAATGCATGTTGCTCAGAAAGATGCTGTGGATAGAGTCTTATCTCCTGATGCGATTTTAAACCTTAACACTGTGGTGCTAAGGAAAAACCCGATATGTTAAAAAACGTGATTTTGCAGCAGATGAGTTTAAAAGTTCGCGGTGTTGTTGTAATGGTGGACATATCGGAAACAATTTTATTATCTACTGGTTACATGGATGCGTTTAGCCATGTAGGATTTTGTCATCACAGTCTTCATCGCTCAATGTACATATTGACATTAAAAACGAAAAATCGATAATTTTTGACATATCGGGTTTTGCCTTAGTACCACAGCAATTCTCCTCATTCCTAGGTCCAGCATCTTCGTTCAGAAGCATAAGGCCAGCATCACGATGGTCTCTTAGAGGAATATTTTGTCAACCTAAGAACACTATAGACCCTACTATTGGTCGTAGTTTTTCTTTATTTTTTGTTTCTGTTTAGACCTCTGAGAGTCTATCTGGTTAATGACTGACTTTTGAGGGTTGCGATAACTTTTTAGAAAATCCAGCTTAACCTGAACGCACTCCTTGTGGTATGATGTTTTTTCATGGGTTTATATGACTCCGCCTTTGCTCATGAGTTTGGCGAAAGATGTTAAAGGTTTCATGACAAGGCTTTGGGCTATCATCCCGTTATCGTGACCATATTTTTCATTAGAAAAATGAAACGCAATATTTGTAAAACAATTCCTTTTGACTGTGCGAAAATACCAACCAACTCCTTTGTTCTAAGTGCTAGTGACACAAATAACGATTCACTTTTTTTTTATTCTTTGTGTGTATAGAATATGGAAATTTATACGATTTTGATGGTTGTAAAGATCGTTCTAACAATTGGCACTCTGTAAAATTATCAACATTTTGATTTATAAAAAACGCAGAAGTCATTCTTGAAGCTTCTCCGGTATTTTTTTTAATTCTAGTCCAGAAAACGTATTTATCCCCTGTTTTGTACATACAGGGTGCGCCAAACCTCTGGTCTTCTTTGATTACGGCTAAACTATGAGATATACAAAAAAATGTTTATAACAAAACTAATGTGTATCAAAGAGGTCTATAATTTAAAATTATTTTCAATTATACAGGGTGAGTCAGAACGACGGTATGAACCAAAGTTATATTTTTTTAAATGGAACACCCTGTATATTAAATCATTTTTGAATATATTATTTAAAAATATGAAAAATTTCTATAAGGTCTTATAGGCCTAAAGTTAATAATTTTCGAAATATTTACATTTTTATTGAGAAAAATGGTAATATTTATAGGGCTGTGGATTATGTTACCAAGGAAATAAAAATTTAGGTGATAGGTCAAAGTTTTTAAAATATAGTGTTATTTTTAAATAGTTTAATATTTTTTACTTTTAGCCATAAAATATACAGTGTGATCACTATTTGCCAATACAAAATTTTCTCATTTTTTTTAAAATGGGACACCCTGTATATTAATTTTGCGTTTTGTAGTAAATATTACAACCTTTCTTTTGGTATAAGGTTGTATGTACCTAGCATGTTTCGTTTTGTAGATATTTTAAGAAAAACTATAGATTTTACGTTTTTGCGGATTTTTTATTTAAAAATTTTTTTGCAAAAAAAATAATTATAATCTGGTTTTAGAAACATACACTAAATTATAAAATATGAAAATAAAAACGTAATTAAAGATTAAAATAAATCGTATGCTAGTACAATTCAATTGAATTTAATAACTTTAAATTATTTTACAAAAAATATTTTACCATATTAATGAATGCATAAATTAGTTACTAAATTAAATAAGCAACCAAATTTTAAATCAACCGTAGTAATTTTTCTACTACAGCAACTTTCCTGTACCAAATTAATTGTTAGTTAAATTGTATTTGGTTAAACTTTTAATTTACCTTTTAAATTTACTTACATACATCTTGAGAATATAAAAATTATTATAAAGTATGCTTTGAAACAAAAGAATGTTAAATGTATCAGCCAAATTATTTATTAATATAAATAGTATTTACTGGTGTCACAAAAGCTGGTAATACTTTTGTAGTTGAAATTTTTGTAACAATTTTTTATATTTTAAATTTTAATTTTTTAACCGAAAAATTTTTGGATATGACATTTGTTTTGGGCGAAACCATTAGAAATTATTACCAGCTTTTGTGACACGAGTAGGTACATAAATACTATTTACTTCTTAATATACTTCCATAACGTTCATTTGTTTTAAAGCATACTTTATACGTTCTCAAGATGTAGGTAAATTAAAAAGTTATTAAATAACTGATCTTACTCGTAAATACAATATAACTAACAATTAATTTGGTACAGGAAAGTTGCTGCGGTAGAAGAATTACTACGGTTGATTTAAAATTTGGTTGTTTATTTAATTTAGTAACTAATTTATGCATTCATTAATATGGTAAAATATTTTTTGTAAAATAATTTAAAGTTATTAAATTCAATTGAATTGTACTAGTATACGATTTATTTTAATCTTTAATTACGTTTTTATTTTCATATTTTATATTTTAGTGTATGTTTCTAAAACCAGATTATAATTATTTTCTTTTGCAAAAAAAAATCTATAGTTTTTTTAAAATATCTACAAAACGAAACATGCTAGGTACATATAACCTTATACCAAAAGAAAGGTTGTAATATTTACTACAAAACGCAAAACTAATATACAGGGTGTCCCATTTAAAAAAAATGAGAAAATTTTGTATTTGCAAATAGTGATCACACTGTATATTTGATGGCTAAAAGTAAAAAATATTAAATTATTTAAAAATAACACTATATTTTAAAAACTTTGACCTATCACCTAAATTTTTATAATCCTTGGAAACATAATCCACAACCCTATAAATATTACCATTTTTCTCAATATAAATGTAAATATTTCGAAAATTATTAACTTTAGGCCTATAACACCTTATACAAATTTTTCATATTTTTAAATAATATATTTAAAAATGATTTAATATACAGGGTGTTCCATTTAAAAAATACAACTTTGGTTCATACCGTCGTTCTGACTCACCCTGTATAATTGAAAATAATTTTAAATTATAGACCTCTTTGATACACATTAGTTTTGTTATAAACATTTTTTTGTATATCTCATAGTTTAGCCGTAATCAAAGAAGACCAGAGGTTTGGCGCACCCTGTATATATGTGTTTGAAATTAAAAACATTTGAACTGCAAATATTTAAATTTATATTATTCTAAATTCTCGGAGGGGGCCATGGCCCCCTCCCTGGATCCGCCCTTGTTCTGTTGGCGATCATGTACTTCGTTTTTGTTTCGTTTATTTTAAGCCCTCTTTTCGTGCTTCAGGATCAATTTTCTTGAACGCTTCTATTAATCGTTGCTTGCTCCTACTAATGATAGCTACATCCTACATCGTCTGCATATGCAGTAATTTGTAGTGTTTTGGTATTTATATGGCCGGTTAGATTGGTTTTTCTGATGAGTTCCTCAAGAACTAGTTGAACAGGTTGATAGTGCGTCTCTCTGTCTCAATCCCAAGTTGATGTCAAATAGGGGAGGTGATATACTGAAACATACTGTGTAATATACATTTTATCTTATTACGAATTTTCTGTTCGTAGTGAATGCTTTCATAGTAGTCATAAAACAGGAATAGAACACAGAAATGTCGTAAGATGAGTTGAATCAAAAGTACACGTACATTGTACATACATAATACGGGATTCTAGTTTCTACATTCCACCTGTTACAAGGCAAACTTTTATCTACCAACTGTAGGCTATTAGACAATTAAAATACTTGAGATTTTTTCACTTTGAGTTAGTTTGTCGGTAGCGGCTTATTCGTGTTAAGTATAACATTTCAATTACGCGGTCTACCTGCAGTTTAGTAATTAGAATTCTCTGTTAGCGATCCGTTAACCTTTGGGATTTCCGTCATTTGCTCTTTATGCGTTACGTGTTCAACTTAAATACGTGATTGACAAGACATACTCGTACCTATAGCCATTAGAGAAAGTTCAATGTGTTTGTTCTTAGAAGGTAGTACCATGTAGTACTGTTGCCATTAACGGGGTTGGAGACTGGAGATTTTACATTCCGCAAAATGTCTTCTTACATAGTTATTTGTATCGAGACTAACAAGAACATTTTTTAACTTCCTTTATGTATTGCAATCTGTTATCAATATAACAATAATAATAATATGTTTGACTTCTCTTCTTCTTCTTTCTAGCATGATCGATCATACTGCCTGTTCATTTACCATCAAGTATTCCTCGGACGATGAGGTCCAAAATTCTCGCCATCGTTTTGGTGGTCTACCCTGTGGTCTTTTACCTACTGGGTTATTCGTTTTTGCGCTTTTAACAAGTCTGCTGTCCTCCATTATCTTTATACGTTTGTCCAAATATCTTCGTCTCTGTCTGACCCACCTTCCTATGTCCTGGATTCCATGGTTTTGTCTGATGTCTTCACTTCTTATTCTGTCACGTAGAGTTTTGCTTTGTATACTTCTTTGTGTTCTCATTACAACTGTTCTCATCATTTGTAACGTTCTATTTGTGTCCGGTCTTGTTTTTGCCGCATATGTTATAATAGGTCTTATTGTTGTTCTATATATATTTTGACTTTGCTTTCATTATTTAGATATTTGTTCTTCCATACGATTTATTTGTGGCATCCCGAGATTCTGCTGCTTTCATTGTTTGTTCTCTGACCTCTTTTGAGAGATTTCCATAGCTTATTATTTCCGCTCCAAGATATTTGAAGTGATTCACCTGTTCCACAGTTTTGGAGTCAATTTCTAATTTGCATCTTATCGGTTCTTTGGAAATTACTAGATACTTAGTCTTCTCGGTGTTAATGAGCATATTTAGTTCTTCAGCTTTAGTATTAAATGCATGCAGTA
Source organism: Diabrotica virgifera virgifera (assembly GCF_917563875.1). Lineage (NCBI taxonomy): Eukaryota > Metazoa > Arthropoda > Insecta > Coleoptera > Chrysomelidae > Diabrotica > Diabrotica virgifera. The sequence goes on along the minus strand of NC_065444.1, from coordinate 2,568,196 downwards.
ACCTGTGGAGATTGTCTTCAGAATCGGCTATAAGGACAGAATCGTCAGCGTAGCAAACGACTCTAAAGAATGTTTAACCTATTATTAAATGTGTTACCCATTTTCTACTATTTTGTCCATTATTAAAATAAATATGAAAGGGCTCAGTGAATCGCCTTGACGGATTCCTGTGTTTATAACTATGTCTTCTGTTTTCAAATGTCCTACTCTTATTTTTGTTTTACATTGTTTGTTAATATCGTGTACTAGGTTAATTTTAATTAGCCTGTGGTTTAGCACTTTTTCTTCCTGTATTTCTAACACGTCCTTTAATCGCACTCTGTCAAAAGCCTTGGTCATATCGACGAAACACATATATGCAGGTTTATTAAATTCTCTGGATTTTTCGCTATCTGTCTGATAACAAATATTGCATCAATGATAAATCTATTTTTCCGGAAACCCTGTTGTTTTTCCCGTATGGTTATAGTTTTGGCGATTTCTTCCAGTATAGTTTTTGTGAATGCTTTGGAAGTGCTGTTAAGCAGTGTTCTCCCTTTTTGAAAATGGGTATTGTTATGCTGTTTTTCCATTCGCTCGGTATTCTCTCTTCTTTAATGTTATTTTTAATAAGGTTAGTAATTCTTTCTGCAATTTTTTCCCTCCGTGTTTAAGCATCTCATTGGTAATATCGTCTGGTCCAGGACTTTTCTGTTCTTAAGGGACTTATGATGTTTTCTATCTTATCGTTTGTTATCTCAATGTCATTGTCCTCCTCATATCCATTTTGTATCTCTTCTAGGTCTTCACTTTCGTTATATAGATTTTTAAAGTATGTTTCCCATTGCTGTGTCGTAATTTTATTAGATTGTACGGTGTCCTTGACTTCAAGCTTATTTCTTCTTAACATTCCCCATACTTTCCTCTGACTCCTATACAAGTCTCTGTGTTTGACAAAGATAGAAAAAATGACAAAGTGGAAGCTATACCCAGTAGTGAGCACCATTTACCTATATTTAGTTTACATTACCAAAGGCTATAGCGGGATAAGATGGTCAAAAATTCCTCCGCACCGATCAGCCCCGCTACTTATGTTTTCGATAAAGGTTATAAAATTATGCCCTCATGCAAATTTTTAGCTTCCCAGAGGTCCTAAAACGTCTTAAATCGAGAAAAGAAGAATTTTTAGGTTTTATTTTTTTGTGAGCGCAATTTTACTTTAAAAAATCTGAAAAAATTCAAGAGGTTGTATCTTTTGAATTCAAAACAACCTATTTTTTTTTCAGATTTTTGTAATGAAAAATGAGCCCAGGAAAATTTTTTAAAATTTTCAAAAAATTTTTAGGTTATGATAATATGATTTGGCCAACTTTTAAATAGTATTTTTTTGTGTACTTTTTGCCGTTATTTTAAATGGCAGAAGCAGAATTTTTAATATCTGAGCGGAAAGAACGAAAAAATCGAAAAAACCGTTTTTGACTGTCTCGAGATGCATCTCGGGACAGCCAATTTTAGGATTTAGGATCCTGACTACAACAACTGAAAAAAAACTAAAATTGTGAATTTTGTCATAAAATTTGGTATGTGTGGTTATAATAATATTTTGAACAACTTTTCCAAATAACTTTTATCGATATCTGTAACGCGAAGCAAGTCGAATCGCGTATCGAAAATTCACCCTGTTTGTAGTAGGCCGCGTTTAAAATTTAAAGTTCAGTTGACTATTTTAAAAATTGTGAACCATCACCCTCTATGACTCTGCAAAATTTCAAATCTGTATATATTTTTATAGCCGAAACATAGGGGTGACTTCATCTTAAATGCGACACACTGTATCTTGTCAATTTGTTAATTTATTGCAACTAATATAGTCGTATTTTTATAGATTCAAAATATACAATCAAAGTATGTACTGACTAATTCACTAATTTTATCATAAAAAGTTCAAATTGATTGCATTGAAGTATGGAACTAATTATTAATGTGTATTAATAAATAATTAATGTGTATTAATAATGTGTATATAATTATGTGTAATAATATAATATACAGAGTGAGTTTTATGTATAGAAACCCTCAATTATCTCGGAAATGGCTTGCACGAATTTTATGGATTGTGGTGGGTTGGAGTTTTCTAATGTGGCCGATATTATAATACTTGCATTGTTGTCAGATCTTCCGTTTTTCTGAAAATCTTATTAACTTTCTTATTTTAAATGGAACACCCTGTATATTTTTGCATTTTGAAGTCCTTAGGAAATACTGATTATTTTCCATGTTATATTTCCTATACCTAAAGGCCATAATTTCGGAGTTATTGCTACATTTATTTAAAAAACTTTTTAAACAATAAATTATAAAAATCAATTTTTTCGACCTGCGTAGACATTATTTTACGTTCGTTGGACCATTGGGAACAAAAAAATTCTCTTGTAATTTTTCTCTAAAGTTTATCGTTTTTGAGTTATAAATAATTTAAAACTGAAAAGAAATCGAATAATTACGATTTTCAAGGTTAAAAAACACAAATCAAAAATATTATCTTTGAAACTGCCAAATACCTATAGAAATTCAAGCTAAAGCCATATTTTATCAGTTACCAATAAGTAATTTGAGCTTGTTTCATTCTAAAATATTGTTTTTTAGTTGTTAATGCAGCCCGATCGCCCGTCCTCTCATATGCGCTTCATTAACATTTATTAAAAAGCAATGTTTTAGAATAAAACGTGCCAAAAAATTTTATAGCCAGCCCCTGGAAGAAGGGTTTTGGGTACTCCGCAGTTTCAAAAATATTTTTTTTTATTTTTGTTTTTGAACCTTGAAAATCGCCAAATCGCTTGAAAATTCGATTTTTTTCAGTTTTAAATTGTTTATAACTCGAAAACGATTAACTTTAGAGAAAAATTACAAAAGACCTTTTCTTGTTCCCAATGATCCAAAGAACGTAAATAGTCTACACGTACCAAAAAATTGATTTTTATAATTTCTTAAATTTTTTTTTTTTAATAAATGTAGCAATAACTCCGAAACTATGGCATTTAGGTATAGAGTATATATCATAAAAAATAATCAGTATATCTTAAGGACTTCGAAACGCAAAACATATACAGGGTGTTCTTTTGAAATAAGAAAGTTCATTAGATTTCCAGAAAAACGGAAAATTTGACAACAATGTAATAAATATCACTGTAATATCGGCTGCATTAGAAAACCCCTACCCACCAAAACCTATGAAAAACGTGCAAGTTGTTTCCGAGATACTTGAGGGTTTTTATACATAAAACTCACTCTTTTATTATAATAATTATAATAATATTATATTAATACGCATTAATTGGTTCAAAATTTCAATGCAATCAATTTGAACCTTTTATGATTAAATTAGTGAATTAGTCAGTATTCTCTTTGTATATTTTGAATCTATAAAAAATACGACTATATTAGTTGCAATAAATTATCGAATTGATAAGATACAGTGTGTCGCATTTAAGATTAAGACACCCCTATGTTTCGGCTATCAAAAAATATACAGATTTGAAATTTTGCGCAGTCATACAGGTTGATGGTTCACAATTTTTAAAATAGTCAACTGAACTTTAAATTTTAAACGCGGCCTACTGAGAATCCACAAACAGGGTGAATTTTCGATATGCGATTCGATTTGCTTCGCGTTACAGATATCGATAAAAGTTATTTGGAAAAACTGTTCCAAATATTATTATAGCCCCACATACCAAATTTTATGACAAAATTCACATTTTTAGCTTTTTTTTCAATTGTTGTAGTCAGGATCCTAAATCCTAAAATTGGCTGTCCCGAGATGCATCTCGAGACAGCCAAAAACGGTTTTTTCGATTTTTTCGTTCTTTCCTCTCAGATATTAAAAATTCTGCCTTTGCCATTTAAAAGAACGGCAAAAAGTACATAAAAAAATACTATTTAAAAGTTGGCCAAATCATATTATCATAACCTAAATTTTTTTTGAAAATTTCAAAAATTTTTCCTGGGCTCATTTTTCATTACAAAAATCTGAAAAAAATTAGGTTGTTTTGTATTCAAAAGATACAAGCTCTTGAATTTTTTCAGATTTTTGAAGTAAAATTGCGCTCACAAAAAAATAAAACCCAAAAATTCTTCTTTTCTCGATTTAAGACGTTTTAGGACCTCTGGGAAGCTAAAAATTTGCATGAGGGCATAATTTTATATCCTTTATCGAAAACATAAGTAGCGGGGCTGATCGGTGCGGGGGCATTTTTGACCATCTTATCCCGCTATAGCCTTTCTGAATTTTATACAAATGAGTAGATTCTATCTAGTTCCTAGGCGTGGAGATATCTAGACGATTCAACCTTTTTGGTCTTCTTAACAGTGGTGGGGTCAGGATGTTCTACGGATGCGAAACATGTCAACTTGACCCTGGAACGACGCCTATTTGCATTGGAAATGGACTTCTGGAGAAGATCAGCTAGAAAATCAAAGCTTCAAAGAATACAAAATGACCAAATCAGAAATATAATGGGAGTATGGGAGTCAAGTCAACCATTATAGACGAAATTCAACGGAGACAACCGATCTGGTATGGTCATGTATAAAGAATGGACGACGACAGGTTGCCAAACAAATTTAAAAATGAACGCCAAGGGAAAGAAGAAAGACAGGAAGGACGAAACAATCCTGGCTAGGCGGCATTCAAAAGGCAATGTCGGAAAGGGACCTTCACCCTGGCGAATTGGACGACTGACGAAGCTGGAAACTAGGAACCAAAAGGCGGGGAACGCTATAGACAACTTAGATAATAATAATCATAAAAATATCGTCTGCACTAATTTTTTTATATCTACTAAGAAAACAAAGAATTTATAAAATATCTACCAACGAACCCCAGTAAGATGAAAACTTTACATTACTCTGAAACTGTTTCCTGAGTCTTTTATGAACTCTATTTATTGCATTTTTAAATCGACTTCCGATCTAGAGGCCTAAAAGTGTCAACTTAAAGCATTAGTAACTTAAAGCAACTAAAGCATCCTATTTTTAAATAGTTCACTCCAATAATTTAGAATATAGATAATGAAAGTATATGTAGTTCAAGAAAAATAATTTAAAAATTTAAGTTTCCAGTACTGTGTAATGGTTATTAAAATCAATCTTTAGAATAATGCTTTAAATATAGAAATGATGGTTCTCCACCACTGACCACAAGCCGTATATAACATGTGCAGTACGAGAAGCGATATGGATCCTGATTTAGTCCTCTAATTAATAAATTGACACGACAACTTGTTCAAAGTAAAGCCGCCCGACGTGAATAATTCTGCCACATGGAGCACGAGGATCTTATCAAATGTTTTCTCCAGATCTCTATACAGAATCGGTGTCACTAAATTTCCGCAACGTGTCTCATAATCTCCACTGGATCTCATTTAAAAACACGTAAAATAAGAAAATTTTTAATAAAGAACAGAAAAGCTGCAGGTAGAGATGAGATACCAAAGAAATTGTTAAAACATGGGGAAGCGATAATACAGATCAACTAATAACATTAATTAACAAGGTTCATCTAGTTCTTCTTTTTGTATAGACATGAATCTGTCTGTTTTTGAATGTACCTCCAGTAAGGTGTCGTTCCATCGTTTTCGATATCTTCCCACTGATTGTCTTTCTATTGTGGAATCGTCTCTTGTCATCTTTACTACTCTACTTGTTGTCATTCAGTTTATATGATCGTTCCATTCTACTCTTCTTCTTCTGTTTCTTACACAGTTCTTAATATTCTCTACCTTGCATCTTCGTCGTATACCTGTACGAGTACTTCTAGCTTTGTCCCAGAGTCTTACCATCGATTTTTCCAAGCGTTTTCATCTCTGTTGTTTCTAGCATTCTCTTTTGTCTTCTCTGTGTCAGGTCGTGTTTCTGCCTCGTATGTAAAAAAAACATAATATGTAACTCGACAAATTAAACAAACATAAAAATATACTTGGTGCTACCTAACTTTACGGAGTGCCTCGGTAGCTTTAAGTCTTTAGAGACCTAGGGGGTGGATTCTTAATAGATTTTAAATATAATAGAAACTCAAATGCTCGGGAGGCGCCATAATTAAAAGAAAATGAAAGACGAAACATACTTAAAACTTAAAAAAAAAATAACTAAAGTAAAAAGTTAAGAGGAAACAGTAGCGATCAACAGGTAGCCAAAACGCGTTCCAAGATTGCTGCTGTAATTTTGAATATTTTTTCGAGATATTTGGCACACGTATTCGTCAAAAAATAGAGAATGGCGGTACAGAGCCCAATTTGAAAAATATATTAATATATGGAAATTACTTTGTAATTAAATACAATATTAAAAAAACGAGCCTGTATCGCTATTACTATAGAAGAACACTTCTATTATTATAGAAGAACAAAAAAATACACTTTCTTCAAATAAACTTTTTTATCCGATGTCTAGATTTTGTGTCATTTTGGAACTACTAATGAAATAAAAAATTTTAGTAGTTCCAAAATGACACAAAATCTAGACATCGAATAAAAAAGTTTATTTGAAGAAAGTGTATTTTTTTGTTCTTAATGGCGGTACAGGCTCGTTTTTTTAATATTGTATTTAATTACAGAGTAATTTCCACATATTAATATATTTTTCAAATTGGGCTCTGTACCGCCATTTTTTATTATATTATGAATACGTGTGCCAAATATCTCGAAAAAATATTCAAAATTACAGCCGCAATCTTGGAACGCGTTTTTGCTACCTGTTGATCGCTACTGTTTCCTCTTAATAAAATTATTATTGTGGATCAATCTGTCAATCAAAGATAGAATAAAATTTTTAATTTTTTTTTAAATATAACGCGGGCACATAAATTTGATCCACCCTGTACATTGATTTGTAACTATTTATTATAAGTAGTTTTTAAGAAGTTATTTATCGTTAGTAAGCTTTTTCCCTGAAAAATAGAACACATTAGGAAAGAAAGTGATATGAATAGACCATAATTGTTCAGGGTATTTGGAGATTATAACGATGTTTTGTTATGCCCGAGTGCAAAGCCACACTAATTAGTTCTTAGGAAATTAATGTAAAGAAAGTTTGGAATTTTAAATATGTTTGTTTAATGATAGGAATATTTAGATAATTTCCGGAAGGTCGTAAGTTTGGGTAGGAATATTTTTGAGAGAATGACTGTTTGTTTTCAAATAAAAAAAAGAAGGTGGGGAGATAAATGTTTCTGATTGGCTAGGCACTTTGAAATGGGGAAAGTTTTGTTTTGAATGTTGAGATAGTTTTGGAAAGAGGAACTCATTATGTTATTGGCATCGCTGAAGAGCAGTCAACATTTTCGTGGATAGTTAGATAGCAAGTACCAGTGGATGTTTTGATAGTGGAGAATAGAGCTGAAAAGTGGAACGAGAGACAGATCAAATTGAGACGAAATACCTCTTTGATTCTGTATTATTGTGAGAAGGAGAGGAGAGAATTTTTTGGAGTTTGTGTTTTGTTGGAGAATTGGTGCTGGTATGCTGATAGATTTGAAGCTTGAGAACGGAGAGGGCTTTGATGGGTAGCCTAACATAGTCAACGAGGGAGAGCTGTTTTGGGTCAAGAGAAGACATCAGAGTGAGTGAAGCAAAAGGTCAGTTGTATGTGAAAGATATTTTTATGTTCGGAAACTAAAATTTTGAGTAAAAGCATATGAATTAAGATTCCAATATTTCAAAAAGTAAATAGGAAGTATAGGTAATTTGCGAATACCTAAATTTGTTTGTTTAGCTTGTTTTATCAAAGTCATCGGGAACAAACCGATAAATTGTTTTTTTAACTAGAATAAATTTAAGTGGTAAAAATTTCATTCGAACAGCTGTGTCCACAGGTTTTAAATTTGATCGATTTTTAGAGTATTGATTTTGATAATAAAATTCTGTATGCTTATTTTATATTTCTCTTTAATTCCTTTTCCTAATATTTTTCCCCGATTAGAACCAACTAAGAGATACTGAAACCACGAGAGAAGATAAGTATAACATAAGATAATTTAGATACTTTTTTTGTATTATAAAAAGGCACCCAGAGATTTTTTATTAATTTTTTTGTATGATTTGCAACAATTGGATAAATGATTAAGTAATTAATTGGAGTAATCAAATAAAGATTAAGTGATATTAAAGTAATAAAAAGTAGATCATAACAATATATAGTTATCATAAGATACAAACACATTTACATAAATATGTATAAATAAAACTTGACTTACCATAGTGTTCTCAGTTGAATATCATTTAGGACCAAGAGAAAAGGATCAGACAACAATATTGTCAATCAAAAACATTATTGCAAAATGAATAAAAATTTTATTACAATAAAGATAACAAAATAAAAAAGGCAAATGATGGATCTTTTGTAGATGTACAATATTAAAGATCCTGTTTACAAAAACGATTAAAGAGTTTACGAACAATACCTTGTTATATAGTCCTGTCCTTATTCTTCACGTTGTGAATGTCCAAAGCACTACTTTTCACTGAATTTACATAAAAAGTACAAAAAAAGTTTGTTTCCATGAAAAGTTTCAGCAAAACTAAATAAACTTCCAAATGATTCTGCTCATAATGACTTTTAAATAACTTTTGAGGTATTTAGGATTATCTTTAGCACTTAATCTATAACTGCTTACAAAAAGAAACTTAGGTAGTGTAGTATACACTAAAATAAACTGGCTCTTTGCCTAACAGCGGCATTTGGCTTGTGACTAGGAAGTCACGAAAGGAGAACAGTTTCTAACACTACATAGGTACTGCTTCCAATACACTACATTTTCAGGAACAAAAAAAACTTGATTAAGAATTACGTCAGAACTTAATCTTCGATCTTAACTTTCTCAGAAAACCGCCAAAGCGGCTTCTGCCGAGGCTCAACCAACCTCTCTACCTGAATGCCCCAACTTGAATTCTTTAATCTCACAACTTGAATGAATCTCTTCAAACCAAAACCCTTCCTTCCGAAACCCTCTCCCATTTCTTTAATTCTACCCTACTCATTAAATCAACCAATAAGAAAAAAGTTTAATCCTTCCCTCTTTCATCATTGACTAATAAAAAAATAACTAAGCTTCCTACACTTATTATCGACAAGTAGGGAACAACAAAATATATTCTAAGCCCAACCTACTTAGTAGGGAACCATCAAAAATCAGTTCGCAAAGTCAGCAAACCTCTCCCAGTTCCACAGTCCTCAAGAAAAATATTGCTAATACCACGATTCGACACCTATACTCTATGATACTCATATTAGCACTTATGTGTATCTAAACTCCAAGATTCGTGGAGCCAGTCGATCATTATAATACAATGTAACTCTTTTTTACATCACAAACTGAACGGGCGAGAAATTAAACACAGGAAATCGAATGTAGGTACCTATGACTGTAAAATATAATAACGTCTTTTTTAACAAGACAGATAAATAACGTCTTTTTTAACAAGACAGATAAACTACAATTGAATTATTCTCACGTTTTTTCGGAACAGAAATAAATTCCTTGAATTTACTTGGCATATGGAGCGATATTCTTATGTCTGCAGGGTGAAATAAAAATGTGTTACACTACATTTACAATTTTTGGTTTTTGGATGAGGCTAAAAATAATTGAGTTCTTTTGAACCGTTTCAACTTGCGGCTCTGTTCTATTCACTTGATTATCCACTTCTGTTTTGAGCTTTCTGTAGCTAGATAGTGTGATGCATAGATATTTAAATTCCGTCACTTGTTCTATTATCTGATCCCCCAGTTCTAATTCACATTTTAATATATTTGCTGTTATTACCATGCATTTTGTCTTTTTTTGGGGAAATTAACAAATTAAATTTTTCTGGCGGTTATATAAAATCGGTACAGCATACGTTGTAATGTAAATCATTTTGCAGCATCGTCTGCATAGCAGACTATTTTAAGTTGTGTTTCTCCCATTTGGTATCCTTTTTTAGTTCTTACCTTTTTATTATATCATCCATGATCAGATTAAACAATAGAGAACCCAGGAAATCCCCCTGTCTTATCCCATTTCCAGCTTCAATTGGGTCAGTTAGTTCTTCTTTCACTTTTACCTTTATTGTGTTGCTCTGGTAGATATTTACTATCGTTTTAATTATTTCTAGAGGTATCTAACTTGCGTACAATAAATGGATATTGCGTACAATAAATGTATGACGTCCTTTAATTTGACACTGTCATTTGCCTTCTTAAGGTCCACGGAACATAAATATGTCGATTTGTTGTATTCTCTCTTGAACTTGCCTCATTTTTATACAAATAGGTGCATGATCTTGCCGACCTAAAACCCTGTTGTTCTTCTACTAGTGTTATAATTTCATTCAGTTTATTTGTTATTACATACTTTGGTTGTTGATTTTAGGGCTGTGTTTATTAAATTAATTTCTCTGTAGTTCTCCGGATTTAATTTGTATTCCTTTCTGAAGAGAGGTATTAAGATCCTTGATCTCCATTATTGTGGTATTCTGTTTTGTTCTATTCTTTTTTGGATTAGTTTTAATAGTTGTTTGGTCAGATCTTATCCTCCGTACTTTAGAAGTTCATTCGATATTTTGTCGTCTCCTGGAGATTTTTTAATTGCCTTAATGCTTCCTGTAAATACCTCTCCCTCCTCAATGTTTATTTCTTCGTTTGTCGTCACTTCAGGTGTTACAATTCTGCCTAGTATTTCTTAGTATTTTTTCCTTAACTTATATCCCAGTCGGGATAGCATTTGACCTTGCATTAGGAGCTGCCCCAAATTTTATTTTTCTAATCTTTAGGGATGGTCAATATTAGTATAAATTTAAAATCTAGACTGAATTCCACCGTTGCGTTAGCCGCCATCTTGATTTTAAACCAGAACCGTTTTTGCTCAATATCTCCGCCATTTTCAACTTTTCGACCAAAAATATACAAACTGAAATTGTTGAAAATACGATTTTCTATAATTTCATTTAGTATAATTTTTTTCGTGCTGTCGATATTTTCCGAGTTATGAGAGGAAAATAGTGACAGTCGTAGCATAATTATTGAACTATTGAATTATCTCGTTTATTATTAGTTTTACAACAAATATTTACCTACACAAAAATGAAGAGAATTAAATTTTGTACAATTTTGATGCCGTTAATTTTTTTGATAAAATCAATATTTAAGGTAGTACGTATGTGGTAAAGGTGCGAGCGTAAGACCTGATTGATTTTGTAGCAATTGTTTTTGTTCAATATCTCCGCCATTTTCAACTTTTCGACAAAAACTGTAAGAACTGTAATTGTTGCAATTACGATTTACTACAATTTTTCGAGAGAACCAGTGGTGGGTCTACAAGGGGGGGCAATGGGAAAATTCCCCCCAACAGGGTCCAAAATTAAAAAAAAAATTTTGGAACATCACGATATATTAGCTGACATCAAACTTAAAATATCGACAGACAAATTTAACCAATAAAACCCGCTAGTTAATAAAATTAAGTGAACTTAATGTATATAATGTCTTTTTATGTCTTTTATATGCTTAGTTTGGTTGATGTTTCATTGGAAGTTTCAAAAATTGTATAAAATTTTTATTTTTGTTTATGTACAATTATGTCGTAAAATTAATAATAAATGAGACAATTCAATAATTATGCTTCCCGTCCGCTTCCATTATTTTCCCCCTTAACTCGGAGAATATTGATCGTATATAAAAATTGTGCCAAAGAAATTGTAGGAAATTGCATTTCCAACAATTTTCTTTCCCACCATTTATGTCGAAAAGTTGAAAATGGCGGAGATATTAAGCAACAACAGTTCTCATTTTAAATCAATATGGCGGCTAATGCAACCGCGGAATTCAGTCGAGATTTTAAATTTACACTACTATTGATCTCTCCTAAAGGATATAATTATAAAATTTGGGGCAGCTCGGATACAAAATTCAATTCAATAATTATGCTCCCCCACCACTTTTTACTATTTTCCCATGTAACTCGGAAAATATCAACCGCATGAAAAAAATTGTTAAAAAGAAATTGTAGGAAATTATATTTTGAACTTTTGAATTTTAGTTGAAAATGGCGTAGATATTGAACAAAAACAATTGCTATAAAATTAATCCGATCTTACGCTCGCGCCATTACCGCATACGTACTACCTTAAATATTAATTTTAGCAAAAAAATAAAAGAGACCAAAATTGTGTAGAATTTAATTCTCTTCATTTTTGTGCAGGTACATATTTGTTGTAAAGCTAATAATAAACGAGATAATTTAATAATTCAATAATTATTCTCCAACTGTCACTATTTCCCCCTCATAACTCGGAATATATCGACCGCACGAAAAAATTATAATAAATGAAATTATAGAAAATCGTATTTTCAACAATTTCAGTTTCTACACTTTTTATCAAAACATTGAAAATGGCGGAGATATTGAGCAAAAACGGTTCTGGTTTAAAATCAAGATGGCGGCTAACGCAACGGTGGAATTCAGTCGAGATTTTAAATTTATACTAATATTGACCCTCTCTAAAGATTAGAAAAATAAAATTTGGGGCAGCTCCTGATGCAAGGTTAGGCCTGTTATTCGTCTAACCCGACTGGACTATTACACATGTTACAAGAAACCAGTTTCAGAACTTTAGTAAAATACATGAAGAGGAGTATCCATTCTCAAATGTGGTCTCGAGGTAAGAAAGTAGAAAACTCAAAGAGGTACCACAAAAATGTATATTATAAAAATGTCATACAAGGACGCGTTTCGGCTCTTACCGAGCCATCATCAGCTTGAAATACAGGAGCAAAGTCTAAAACTGTCCAGACCAGGAAGGAGGAAGAATCTAATGGCTTACATTGTATTGGGTTCTTTAGGTTTCATTCTAAGTTATAAGTAGTGTATTAGACATTAAGGGTATAAATTCATTTTAAGATTTAAGTGACTTCCTCTTTGAGAGAAACCATCTTGCGAACAGATCAGGTGCAAGTAAAATACTTCTTCTTCTTCATCATCTGCCATCTCTTCTAAGAAGATGGTCGGCAACCATCATGGCAATTCGCACTTTCGATACCGCTGCTCTAAAGAGCTAGATCAGCAGAAGTGCAGTTAAACCAAGTTCTCAGATTGTTTAACCAGGAGATGCGTCTTCTTCCACGACTGCTTCTACCCTGTATTCTTCCTTGTATTATTAACTGCAACACGTTATAACTCTCACCCCTCATGACATGTCAGATATTGCAGTTTTCTAACTTTGATTGTATTTAAAACCTCTCTTTATTTTCCCATTCTTCTCAACACCTCGACGTTCGTCACTCTTTCCACCCAACCTATTCTTAATATCCTTATGTAGGCCCATACCTCGAAGACTTCTAATCTGTCCGAAACATCTTTCTTTAATGTCCAAGCATCCAACCCATAGAATAATACGGAGAGCACGTAGCATCTCAGAAGTCTTATCTTTAAAGAAATTGTAATATCCCTGCTGCAGAATGCTTGTTTCAGTTTGTTGAAAGCATTTCTTGCCTGTCCTATTCTTATGGTAGGGGAGCAAAGTATGCTAAATGTGCAGTCACTCGAGCGCTTTGGGGACCTATTGGGTTGTAAAGAGTAGGTCCCAAAACCAAAAAAAGTTAAGTAAAGTTTTCCATTTTAGTGGGCGCTTGCCATTTTTTAATTTAATTTTCCATTTCCAGCAATTGTTTTTTCCGATTATAACGCCATCTATCCATAATTCGAAAAAATGTTTCGCATAAAAGTTACTTATTTTTACGTAAGAAATCCAAATCTGCAATAAAAAATGGGGGTTCCTATTTGGGATTTTAAAGTAACCCCCCACCCCACCTCCGTGCGAGGTCGTGTGTGGTGCCATTCTACAGATTTCTCAAAAATATGGAATAAGTGTATTTTACAGTTTTTCGATCTGATGTTCATTTCGCGAAATATCGCGGGATTCGTATTTAAAATATTAAATTTACCCCCCACTTCTCTCCGTGGGAGGTCGTGTATAGTATCATTCGATAGATTTTTAAAAAATATTGGGCATAAATTTTTTAGTTTTTCGATCTGTCATTTATTTCTCGAAATATTCGCTTTTTTCTTGTGAAATTTTGGGACCCGCTTATTCCCTTACGCCCGGCTCAAATCGTCAGATTTTTTAAATATACACTCTTTTGCATGTATTTAACTTACTTTATCTTAATCTGACAATTTGGAGTTTTTTTAAGGATGAATTTTTTGTTTCGGACCCCCCTTAACGAACTCCCCTTTGTTAAGAGCCAATATATGATAGAGGTACATCTGCAGGGTACCAGGTTTCTCCCCATATGATAATCTGACGCGCTCGAGTAACTGCAAAAATCCCCGCTTGGGCTCCCCTACCATTACTTTAATCTCTTCTGTGTATTCATTATTTTCATTAATCATTGTACCCAGATATTTATATTTTTCAACTTTTTTAATTTGTTCTCCATGTGTTGTTATGCTTTCTTGTCGCTGTTGGACTTTTGTTGGGAGATTGTAAAATACTGCAACATGTAATTTTCATTACGGCTATTATTTTTGAGTTAGTGCGATAAAAAAGAAAATCCCATTATTGTCCTTAGGCCGAACCTGTTTGTTAATTTCTCGTTAGAAAATACAACGTGTCAATCTCATTTTCTAATTCGATCTAAAAGCGCAATTACCGGATAATTTTAATGACAAGTACGCGCCAACAATATGGTGTATGTATGCTTTGCTATGCTTTATGTTGTGTTGTGAGCATGGTACGCTTATATTAATCGATGACAGTGCTTGAATAGTTTCAAGAGAGTAGTCGTATGTTAACCATCAATTTTTTTTGTGACTTGTTTTACTTTTGATGCCAGTTGTTAATCGCATTTTAGTTATTACGACGTTGAAAGTTTTAATTGTATACAGGATGTACCAAACATCAGCACAATACAACGCTGCGCAAATTCTCTTGATCCTTATATTCTGCCTAAATACAATCAATTATTGCCTTCTACAGTCACTGCACTTAATTTTTGTGACATCCTCCTATTTTATAGTATCTTCTTCCAATTTTTTCTGCCATCCTCCATTTTTTCTGATATCCTCCATTTTTTTCTTACTTTTATTTTTTTTAATTTTTTTTATTTTATAACTCGAGGACTGGATTAATTTGGCTATCTTTGGATCTTTACAATATTCCTGATATCAGATATCAAATTTTAAACGTTTCTATCATCTATCTCGTTTTCTTTAACCTTCCGATGACCTTTTTTTGTCACACGGATGACCAAGGGGGGGGGGGGGGAAATGACCCTAGGTCAAAAATGTCAAAAATGACAATTAACAAAAAAATGAAGTTTTTTTTTTATTTTTTTTATGGCATGGACTTTATGTCATTCAGCCAATCGCAACATGAGTATTAGTGTCATGTGTAGTGTGTATGGTGAGTAAGTGTCTTGTTACTTTGCAAAGTCGACGTCATTAGCGTAAAACTACTTGGAATTACACATAATAGACGCTATTTTACTAAACATCAACTTCAGAATATATTTTTTTTTCGTAAAATATAGGGAATTTTTTTATTTCAAAATATGAGGATATCTAGCATGATATTAAAGTAAAATAAAAAAATAATGAGTTAAAAATTGAAAATACTTTTGAATTTATTAAAGAAAAACATCGCTGGTGTCACAATTTCCCCCGCTTGGTCATCCGAAGGTTAAACGTTTCTATCTCGAAACGTTTCTATTTTTTACCCTACAGAAATAGTAAAAAAGTAAAATATTTTATACAGAAAAAACTAAAATTTGGTTTACATATATTACTTTTTACGTATATTGAGTATTTTTGGAGTTACTATCAAAAGAAAATAAAAATTACGATAATTTTAAAAATTCTGATTTTTTAAATTACATCTTTTTTTCAAAAATATGCATTCTAAACCGATCAAAATTGTTGAAATCATTACTTATGCTAATATAAAGAAATTCTTCTAAGGATTAATATAAATTTAATTTTTGTGGAAATGGCGTATGTTTTATTTTTCACTTTTTCCTAAAAAGTTCTAAAAGGTTCTCTTATTTTCATCATAACTTGCTTAATTGTGATACTATTAACTTCTACTGGAGCTCATTTGATAGGTAGTCCGAAGTACTTTGACAAGTGCTTAGCAGGTATATTTTACCAAATCCATCGTTTTCCCGTTATTTAAGCTTGAATACTTAGATTTCAGTACTCGTCGAAAAAAATATACATTCAAATACCCATAACTCACTTTGAATTAACATTCGTTTAGTTCTTTAAGTGAATAGTATATTCTGCTTTTTATTATTTTCAAATTTTTAATAATAACTTGTTTGTAAAAGCTTATATTTTTTGAGTTTATACGTGAAAAACAGCTTTAAAACATGCATTTTTTTACGAAAAAATAAAAAAATTTATCTTTAATAGCTCAAAAAGTATTGATTTACGTTAATTTATATAACAAATTTTGCTTAGAATTTGTCTTTCTTTCGATTTATGGTATTATTTAAAAAAAATAATTTTCACCCCCGAGGAGGGGTAGACCACCACGGTAAAAGCGCAAGTTGGCATCATGTCACTTTTGTTCCTTGAGGTATCCTCTAACTACTCACTAATTTTCATTCGAAAATCGATGGAGGTTAGGAGGTTCAACGAAATCGGAGGTGAAAACCTTCAGTGACTGCACTAAGTGGATTGAAAGATATTTTCTCTAATTATTTGTGCATCCCAGTTGCCAACGTGTCCGCTGAAAGGTCATTTTCGAAAATGTGACGAATTAAAAATAATTTCCCACCAAGTATGACGCAAGAACGTGTTAGATAACACTGTCGATTTTGTCAAGAAAAACATTTTTTTTTAAAAGTCTTTTTTTACGATGTCTCTGAGGTGATCGAACATCCATTTTTAGTGTATTCTTATTTAAATAAAAATTTCTGCATTTTTTTTTTCGCAAAAATGGTACATGTTTGAAGGGCGGCTACTAGAGAATTGCATAGGGCGTCAATTGACCTAAACGCGGCCATGAGAAGGATGTACATAATTTAAATTAGGATTTAAACACAGGTTCTTAAGGTTTTCCACCGAACTTTTAGAGTCTGTGAATATGATATGACTTTATCCTCTTCTTGTTCAAAACACAGCTTAATTGCTAGTTTTATGTCAATAAGCTCTGCTAGCTTAATATTTTTAGAAGGATATTAAACTGCACATCCAACTCCATGTTCCGATTTCAATCCATGCATCAGTATAAAATTTTTCATACTCCTTCCACCTTCCATTTTACTAAGCAATGCCGATAATATTCTTTTTGTATAATATTGTAAATTTCAACTAGATTCGAAATTGTTTTTTAAAAACACAGTTTTGTTTGTGTTGCATCCTTTCGTATAATATAAACTTTTTTAAAAGTCACATAACTTTATCAAGATCAGGTCGTTGTTGTTAAGTCGTCTTTCTCGAGTTGATTACCGTCATTCCTTTGTTCTGCCACTTACTCGTTCGTTATTCTTCTCTCAATAGATCAAGCGAGAGATCCGTGGAACCCGTGCGCAGCACGCGTGTAACCATTCAACGATTGTGATTACCAGTCTAGCAAGCCGTGGCCGCAGCGCATACCTGTGTCCTGGAGCGTGTCCGACCATCGATTTTCACTTGTTTCCCACGGTCTCGCGGCCTTCTATCTCTTTCTGCAACCTTACTGCGAGTCTTCCTTGTTCAACTAATCAAACGACAGCATCGGACTGACACTATAGATAGACACAAGAAACGCTACTTCAATGATGACCAGTCCTCAAAATAGCTTTGAATTTCAAACTTTTAGCTTTTGTTTCATGTTCAAACTTTTCCTTACCGTCATTCTCTAACTTACTTTCTTAGTACAAGAAATTTATGCACACAATACAGTAAAGAATACGAAGATATGCTTTTTATTAAACGCTTTTCTTTACTTCAATAGTTTGCATAAAATCTTTAGACGTTAATTTGACTGACTTTTCTTCAATGAAAATGAATGAAAATTTGCAGACATATGCATTCGCGCGAACAATACACGAATAGTCAATAAAAAAAATTTATGTTTATTGTTTAAATAAAAAAAAAACGATTTTAATGGAAAATGCTTAAATTCTCTTGTTTTTTACAATGTAGAAACTTGAAACTTTACGGATTGTAGCTAATGATATGAACTATACATAATTTCACTTTTTACGTTAATTGTTTACGTTATGTTTCATAAATAAACAATAAAGTTTCAAATTTTGAACGCTCATATATTTGTTTATATATAAATCGGCGTTTATTCGTGTCAAATTTCAATACGATACGAAACAAAACTTCAACCAAAATTTTAATTAAAAAAAATTGTGTTTTTATCGTAGTCTTAGAAAAACCACCGGTAGAGACGTTTTCTGCTAAAATTAACATTAGAATTCGTTTTGTCGTATTAATTAATTAAACGCTTTTCTTTAGTTCAATCGTTTGGGTCAAATCTTTGGACGTTAATTTGACCGCCTTTTCTTCAATGCAAATGACTAAAAATTTGCAGACATATGCATTCTCGGGAACAATACACGAATAGTCAATAAAAAATTTTTGTTTATTAATTGTTTAAATAAAAAACGATTTTAACGGAAAATGCTTAAATTCTCTTGTTTTTTACAATGAAGAAACTTGAAACTTTTACAGATTGTAGCTAATTATATGAACTATACATAATTTCACTTTTTACGTTAATTGTTTACGTTATGCTTTATAAATAAACAATAAAGTTTCAAATTTTTTGCCAATTCCGACTACTTTTCATGTTTGTACATCATATTATGTTTTATACATATTTTAATAAATATGACGATATATCGTCGGCTTACTGCCAAAACCAACCAACTCCATTTTAAAAGTTTTGGGAAATCTATCTTTTAAACTTTAATTTGAAATTGAAAATCGACTGAATTTAGAAAAATTATTTAATAACTGAAAAATATTTTTATCATATTTTTCAATTATTAAATCATTATTTAAATTCAGACGATTTTTCATTTCAAATTAAAGTTTAAAAGGTAGATTTCTCAAAACTTTTAAAAATGGAGTTGGTTGGTTTTGGCAGTAAGCCGACGAATTTTAATGTTTGAAAAGTGTAAGACTAAAAAGTAAAAAATAAAAAAATATGAAAAAAATATTTTTAAGAAACGCTTTGCTTTAGTTACGAGTGACTAAAATTAAACATATTATAAAAAAATCAACTAAAAAGCAGAAAATAAAGAAAATTGAAAAATCTAACACATTCGTTAAAGTAAAGCGTGGCGAGTCTTCATCGAATAAACGGTTTTCGCCCCACGCTTTTCTTTAACGAATGTGTTAGATTTTTCAATTTTCTTTATTTTCTGCTTTTTAGTTGATTTTTTTATAATATGTTTAATTTTAGTCACTCGTAACTAAAGAAAAGCGTTTCTTAAAAATATTTTTTTCATATTTTTTTTGTAGTATATATTTGCATAAGTACCGATGTTCGACGTTCAACCCAGGATATTCTCAACATGTGGCGCTATACCCACATCTCAAAATTCTCTATTTTGTTCTTGTCTGCTTTTTTCAGGGTCCACGTTTTAGATGCATACGTAGCTATGGGAAAAATGAATGCTCTTATTACCAGTGTTAATTTGGTGTGCACTGGTATGGTTGAGTTTTTCTAAATTGTTAAATGTGTCTCTGTGTTTCTTAATCCGCTTTTGTTGGTAGGTTCTTGTTACTGACTTCTTCTTTTAGTATTGACAACCAAAGACTGCTACATTTTGCTGATGTTCTTCATTGTGTAGGATGAGGGCTGCTTTTTTTATTTTTCTCTTTTTCATATTTGTTTCTTTCATAATAATTCCATTAAATTCAATGTCGATTGAACCAGGCATGTTTGTCTGTCTGTGATCTTTCTGAGTCTCTGCTTTTAATGTAACGAGCGATCCACAATTATTGGTATCAAAGTGTGCAAAAAATTACGTATGTCTTGTTTTAATCTGAATTTATATCATTGGTTTATCAATTAATTTTGATTAACATATAAAACATAAAAAATCAGTCAAAACCTTTAACACAGAACTTTAATCAAAAATATAAAGAATTAACAAAATTATAAGTAACAATAATAAATAAAATCAAACAAGATGCTGTATATGTCCACCACCAGCATCTCTACATAACCTAACTTTTCTTGTTAAGTTGACGTACACTGCAAAGTTGACGTAAACTGGAAAGTATATCTGAATTAAGAATAGACATGCACTGTATAGCTATCTCTGTCGTTCAGATCCACCTATGGATGGTGACAATAATTTTGGATCACACGTTATGTATCATACTCACCATCGTATACCCTAACACTTAGTGGCCTTGCGGTTTCTCCCTTATAGAGATATTGCATTCACTGGGTATTTTATGGATGCAATTCTTCATCGTTTTCTCTTGTTTGTTGTTAGGTCTGGTTTTGTACAGGATAGATCTGTGGACTAGAGGACTAGAGGATCTATCTCTACCAGTATTTCGACATATGACGGGCGTCTGCATGTCGATCTAGGCATCGTTTGACCTCATTCTTGTATTCTTCTTTCCTTACTTGGGATCGGTTTCTGCAATTATTTTGCAAATGTCCTATCTATTCCTCCGCAATTAAAATATCTTGTGTTTCCATTTCGAATTTGTTGTTGAAGATTTTGCAATATGCTTAAAATTTGAGACAAAATAGGTTGTCTGCGGATGTGACTTCTTCATTTCCTTGAAATCTTATGTCTTTTTATTTTGGGCAAGATCTGGAATGCTTTTCGCAGGTTCATACTCATGAGCTGATATTAGTGTTCAATTTAGTGTTTTCATTCATGAGCTGAGATTAGTGTTCAATTTAGTGTTTTGTGTATGGATGTATTACTGGGAAGAAATTGTAGGACGGTTGCTGACTGACTGTCCTCGAAGCAACACTACCAAGGAAGCTGCCATTTCTTTCTCAGTCCAACCATTTGCTCTAGCTGCAACCTCGAATTGAAAACGATAAGTCCGGTATGTTATATTGCCATCGAATATGGGTGGTATTAAAATGTTCTTCTTCTTCTTCTTTGTGTATAGACATGACTCTGTCTGTTTTTTCAGTGTGCCTCCAGTAAGTTGTCGTTCCATCGTTTTCGTGGTCTTCCCACTGATCGCCTTCGTATTGGGGAACCGTCTCTCACTGTCCTGGCTACCCTATTTGTTGTCATTCGGCTTATGTGGTCATTCCATTCTATCCGTTTGTTTCTTACCCAGTTATTAATGTTATCCACATTGCATCTCCGTCGTATATCTGTACTTCTAGCTCTGTCCCATAGAGTCTTACCATCGATTTTTCGAAGGGTTTTCATCTCCGCTGTTGGAGCAATCTTTTTGTCCCCTCTGTGTCGGGTCGTGTTTCTGCCGCGTATGTCATTATTGGTCTGATGACTGTTTTGTAAATTCTGCCTTTCATTTTTTTTCCGATATTTTGATTTCTTCATAGTGTGTCATTCAGGCAACCTGCGGCTCTGTTTGCTCTATTGACTTGATCTTCCACTTCTGTTTCGAGCCTCCCGTAGCTAAATAGTGTGCTGCTTAGGTATTTAAACTCCAACACTTGTTCTATTATCTGACCTTCCAGCTCCCATTTACATCTTATTGGATCTGCTGTTATAACCATGCATTTTGTCTTTTTTGAGGAAATTAACATATTAAATTTTCTGGCGGTTATGTTAAATTGGTGCAGCATACGTTGTAAATCATCTTCACTTTGAGAGATTATTATTGCATCGTCTGCATAGCAGATTATTTTAAGTTTTTTTTTCTATTTGGTATCCTTTTTAGTTCTTACTTTTTTTATTATTTCGTCCATTATCAGGTTGAACAATAAAGGACTCAAGAAATCCCCCTGTCTTATCCCACTGCCGGCTTCAGTTGGGTCAGTTAGTTCATCTTCCACCTTTACTTTTATTGTGTTGTTCTGGTAGATGTTTTCGATCGTTTTAATTATTCCTAGAGCTTCTAATTATTCCTCTCTCGAGCATAACAAATGGATAACGTCCTTTAATGTAACCCTGTCAAATGCTTTCTTAAGGTCCACGAAACATGAATATGTCGGTTTGTTGTATTCCAACAATTTCTCTTGGTATTTTGTATTAAAATGTTGCTGGTTCTAATTGTGCCTGGTTTAACTATGGAAGATGATGAAGTTGCTGTTCAAATACGACATTAGCTACTTAAACAATACTAGATAAAGAAGCTTAGGTATTAATTTTTAACAACCAACTCAACTATTTGTTCTCTAAATTACATTTTAAATGGTTTTGATGTACTTTTTTGACCTTTTCTATAGGGAATAAGCCTCACGGAACTATCGTAACAATATCTTCCATCTATCAGTCATCAAAAACTATATTGGCCAAGTTGATAAAGGTTTACTCCGGCTCTGTTTAAACGTTACCTCCGTCTTCAATCCTTCCAAACAAAGAAGGTGAGTTGATGTCTCGAATTATGATTATATTCGAATGGTAAATACTTATACGAAAGCTATGGAGGCAATCACACATTTCATTGTTTGTTATTGTAAAACTGTTGCTCGATCGCTTGGGCACGTTAGCCATTGGTCATTGGCGTGACCGTGGACTCGATGGGACGAAAAGATATCTACCATCTTCGAATTAACGAATTCAGGAAGTGTTATGCATTTCCTGAATGGTTAACTAAACGTATTCTCGTCATATTATGGTCATAAAATGTTTATGTAAGCGAAGAGAGCCTTAGCATGCTATTAAGGATTTGTGATTTATGTTAATGTATGCTTCAGATTTCTATCTTTTGATTTATCGGCGCGATTTTACTTGCAAAATGTTAGTGTATCAAAAATAGTAATGGAAAGTGCATTTATTAACGAAAACTGCTCGATATTCATTAAAAATGCAGTTGCTTCTTCCCTTACCATTCTTCCTGAAGGCATAAATATTAATGTATATGCTGAAAATTTGGTTTCATATGTTAAAGGATCATAAATCCAACCAATGGTTAATAAAGTTAATATGGCATTGTACAATGTGCAAGAATTGGTGCTAGAATATGACCTACCTCGTTCTATGGGCAAGTTTGGAGCCGTAAGGTTTACGAAGGGAAAACGCAAAATTGTTGCTCTATAAATCAAACTTAGTAACATCATTATTATTCTGTTGAAGAAGTTAAATTTTTAGGCATAGATCTGTTTCTGTAGGTGCTATTTTTGGCACTGTACCTACTTCCCTTCTTTTGATTTTCTTCGGTGATCACCTGGCTAGACCATGATTAGATGATCAATCAGTTTATGGGTTTCACGATGTATACACTGCACTCTGTTTCTGGCGAGGATATTCCTGGTCTTAAGTAGTCTTCTTTTGGCCGACTGGAAGAACTTTCTGGTTCTGTTCACCTTCCTCAGTGGTGTGGACTAGAGCCTTTCTTGGCTCTATTATCTATGAAACTGTATCATGCCGCTTCTGGTCTTACAAGTTTCTACCAGTTGGATTCCGCTGTTGAACTGCATACTGGGACTGCATATAACCTCGCCGCTCTAACGTGGACCTGGTGTGACTGAATTTTCTTGATCTGTGATAGACGACTGCTCCTATAATATGTAGGGTTGAATCAATCTTTTCGCCACTAATGCCTTTTCCTTGACTTCCTGGATGTGTTTTGTAAAGTTTAAGGAGATGGTCTTCTGTCTTCTAAGGAGATGGACTCCTAGATACTTGACGATCTCTTCTGATTGGTTTCTATTTCTTCTCATCGTTAATTATTTTCTGGTTGGTACGATCCTACGGTCTGCTGTGTGCTGCTGTGTAAAGGTGATGGACTGGGTCTTCCCTGCGTTGATCCTTATCTTCCATTTGTCTGCGTAGTCAGCAGTTCTCGGTGATTTTCAAGTCTCTCGACAATCCTCACGTTGTCTTGGCGGCGGTGTAGATTGCTGTATCGCCTGTATATAAGGCTGTATTTGTTCTGGGATCAGTGGACAAATCTGAAACAAAAATAGTATATAGTATCGGTGATAAAATGCTGCCCTGCGGCATCCGTTTTTGAACAGCTTGTATCCTGGACATCATTTTGTCAGTTGAAACCTGAAAAGTTTCATTAGTCAAATAAGTGTCACATATATTGACAATGGGGCAGTCTAACTCTTTCCATTTTGTAGAGCAGGGCTTTCTTCCAGACTGTGTTGTAGGTATTTTCTATATCCGGTATGGCCATTCCTGTTCTTTTCTTTCTGGTTTGGTGATGCCGATTTTGGCGTCACTGGCCAGTCTTGCTAATTGTAGTTCACAATTTATTTAGATTTTAGAGTCATCTTCCCGGATGGCTCTTCTTCTTTCTCCATGTTTGTAGGTTCTTTTGGAGATAATCTTTTCCAATATTTTTCCAATTGCTTGCAGTAGTGATATTAGTCTGTAACTTCCTGGTCTTCTTCCGTCCTTAGGTTTAGTAGAGAAATATTTTTTGCTTGTTTCTAGTGGTTCAGAAAATATGCATAGTCTAGGCAGAATCTATATATGTAGAACAGTTGCAACATCATTTTCTTCGGTAGTTCCTTTAGGACAATGTTGTAGATGTCTTCCATTCCTGGTGCTTTATTTTCCTTATTACTTTAGGTTGTCTTCTTCTTCTACTATGAATTCGTTTCTGTTATTTATCCTTTCGTAGTTATTGTTAAACATTTCAACCAGTTATCTTGCTATTGCGTCCACTTTTGCTTGAGTTTCGAAAAACGTTCCTTTGTTGACGATGATTTGTAGTATTTTTGTTAGACTCAGTACCGTTTGTAAAGGACTTTTAATTATTTTTTTTAATTCGCCTTTACAATATTACCTATTTTAAAGTACGTCATTGTGGAAACCATTTAAAAAAGCTTCTCAGCCACTGGCAAATCAGTGTGCGGAGGAGTTGAGTACGTGGGTAACTGGTAAATACCAACAGGTTATGGGTTGGTAAACGTGCGAAGTGAATGTTTATCTTTCTGGTTTATTAATGTGACTTTTACAGTCGACAAATTCTCATGCGTTATTTTCTTTATGCAACAACAACACGTTTTTTATGCGTTTCAAATAGATACAATTGTAGTGAAACGCAACTACCTACAAATGAGTAGAGTGCATCCCTTTTTGAAAATTTGAATAAGAAAATTACAGGACTGTGGTAGAAGAGAAATAACACAAAAACTGGGAGGTAATAGACAACAGAAAACTGCAACAAATATAGATCGATATGGGATATTAAAAATATCAATACAGCGCAACCATGAAAATCCGAACTAATTGGGGGGACAGCCTGTTCAGATTCCGAAAAGTTCGGATTATACGAAAGTTAGCCTAACTAGTAACTCAAAGCTTTCATTGATTTTGAGTCTCAAACGTTCTCGCAAGAGTGTGGACAATATTTTTGGTCTCAGGAGAGATCCGAAGTAAGTTTATGTTTAACCGTTGATTGATGTATTGGACTCTCAAATACATAAATCAACGGTTTAACCCTTATAAGCACTACATATTATTATAAAGTATGTATTTAGTTTTAAAAAATTTAAATGTCAAAGTCCTGTTCATCCTACATTGTTCAATTTACTGGGTTTACCCTGTCTTGAATTGTCTTGTTTTGTCTTGAATTTTTAAATGTTTTCACTTTCCGTTGGTTCGGATTTGCCGGACGTTCGGATTAGCAGGGTTCGGATTTGCGGGGTTCTACTGTACTCCTAATTCTAAAAAACATAGACAAAAGGAACTTAAGAATACTAGCAATCCTTTACTGGAATCATCATCATCATCATCATCATCCAGACTCAAAAGTCCACTGCTGAACATAGGCCTCCTCCCCTCGTTTCCAACCACGTCTATCTTGCGCCGTTCTCATCCAGTTTTTATTTAGCTTTCTTTAATCATCAGTCCATCTTGTAGGTGATCGACCGACCGACGCTTCTCTTGTCTTCCCTTGGTCTCCATTCCAGTAACCTCTTTATCTATTGTTCATATGTCATTCTGCATTCTGGCTATGTGCCCTGCCCATCCCCATTTTAGTTTGGCTCAGGTTCTTGTCCTGATCTCTTCGTTTTTTATTCTATCTCTGTCTCGCAGAGTTATTTCTAACATGGACCGCTCCATTCTTCTATGTGTGACACTCAGTTTACTGGAATCAAATATTACAACTTTTAATAGATAATGAAAAAAGTTAAGAAATTAAAATCAGGAGAGGAGTAGATAGGGATGTACTATGTTTCCATTACTATTCAATGTTTATTATAGTCGAGGACATGAAACTGAAAAAATGGCAAAACCACGCAATTTTTTCGTCCAGCATCGATTTGTACAAAAATTTTGGATTAGGCTCATTACACCCTCTAGTTTATTTTCTATATTTAGCCGTTGTACGTTTTTGGTTTTTTAAGGGTGAAAACTACCCCTAATTGTAAAAAATTATAAAATAACATTTTAAACTTTAATATTGTCAACATTTGGTTCTTATTAGTTATGTAATGATTGTTTTATGCTTTAAGATATACTATCATAATATTTCAACCCTTAAAATCACCCTTGTTGGAACTATATATAAAAAATGTACTTATCCTAAAAGAATAATTTCGGTTTGCATCGATTTACATAAAAATTTGGGATTAGGATCATCTCACCCTGTACTTAATATTTTATATCATGCTTAAGGGGGTTGATAATTTTTAGGGGTGTAAACTACCCCTTATTGTCAATAATTATATAAAAACATTGTAAACTTTAATATGGGTAAAATTTGGTTTTGATTGGTTAAATAATGATTGTTTTATGCTTTAGGATATAATATCATAATATTTCAACCCTTAAAAACCACCCATAGTAACATTACAATTTTTATAGGTAGATAATTTAATAGATCTATACAGAAAAAAAAGTAGAATTAAAGAATTACAAAAACATTTATTTACACAAAAATACGAATTTACAAATATGTACAAATACAATTACAGAAGATATGCGAACCGGTTCTGTGGTATTATACATAATACATACCTATGTACCTACATTGAATATGATCCATAAGAGGCCTATTCGAATTTTTCGAAAAAAAAAATCGTTTTATTAAAATGGCTCCTTCATTTTTGGCGATAAAAGTTTTTTCAAAAACGATTTTGTAGGAGTTTTGAAGAGTTATAAGAAGATTGTGTAAACTAAATTCCGTAAGATCGCTTAGTTTTTAATTGGGGTGGGTTTAAAGGGCCCGAATAAGGGGGTGTTTGCTCGTAAATAGAGGTTTTAAACAGCTATATCTCGCTAACTATTCACTATAACGAAAATCTATGCACAAGGGAATTTTAGTTATTAAAAAAGCTATAATTTAGTAGTCCATCATTTTTTTCGTATCTCCAGTGTTTTCGGAAATATTTTGAAGTAAAAGGTGCAAAATTGCAAAAAATCAATTTTTCTCCAATTTTTTTAAAATTAGGGCCTTTTAAATAGGCCAGACTTCTTGGGTGTATTGATAATACAAAAATATAAAATGAATGACAGAAAGGTGAAGACCAATTTTAATTGGGAGGGTAGTTAGGGGGTTGTTTTTACTGATTTTTTCATAGAGAAAAGCAGGTACCGACCTTTTTTTGATCATAAGTCGCTTAAGTTTAATGCTAGAAACTTTTAATATTATTTTTTGAAAGGTCTAACTGTATGATTGGAAAAGTATTATTTAAGCTTTCCTCGAAAAATGCAAAGTTTTTCCGTTATTTGGCTGTTAATATTTCAAATTATGCATTTGACGAAAAAAGCTATTTATTAGTATTGTATATGTTACAGTTCAAATTGATTATCCAACTAGTTGGAGTCAACTCTAACGGCTGGTTTCAGTAAAAGTTGATTATATTATAAATATAAAATGAAGATTTATATTCAACATTTACTAGTAAAAGTAGACTCCAACTAGGAAAAGTATACTCTTCCCAATGCCATTTAGTAAAAGTTGATTCTGATTCACGCAAACAGCCGATTCTAGAAATTAAATGTTACTGAATATGTTCAAATTAGTCTAGGCTGTATTGTCGCCCCCGTTAGGTAAATTACTCTGATTCGAATTTTTTGCACAAACTTACTCAAAAAGAGGTCCTTATAACAAATCTACTGGGTGCCAGGCAGTACCTTGATCGATAAATTGTTTAAACAATTTTTTTTAGACAAATTCACAAAAATAATTTTTTCACTTCGAGTAATTTTTTTAGATCATTTGGGTTATTCTGAGCAAAAAAAGGTATTTTGTGATTTTTCTCTAAAATTATTTGTTGTCGAGTTATACGCGATTAAAAATTTGAAAAATGCGAAAATAACTCGGTTAAAATCCATTATTATGAAAGTCAGAAAGTGACCAAATCAAAGTTTATAGACCCCTCTACAAAATCCAGCAGAAATTTTTGTTACTATTTTATTACTAAGCTTTATCTTTAATTATTAACAATGTGCGTATTAGGCGGCCGTCAATGGTGAGTGCAAGAGATGCACCATTCCGGCCGTCCAATGGTGAATCTCACTCGCACTCACATTGACGGCCGCCTCAATTAGTGTTGCCAGGTCCGATTTGTTTTTAATCGGTACATAAGCAAAAACAATTCGGGATTTAGGGTTGTAGATCGGGACAAATAAACAACAATAGCCCAGTAAATGACCATTTTGGAGTGTAATTTTCAGAGTCAACTCCGAATTGCATGAAAATCTGGTTTTAGGTTCTACTTACTGTCTACTTCAAAGTTGAACTTGTACCGTTGGCTGCTTTTACTTGGGGGGCGACAGCTACAGTTACCCCATCTCGGGGTAAAAAAACGTGCGTTTAAAGTAAGTCCCAAAATGGATCAACTGACTAACTCTAAAAAACTTTTGTCCTATATAATTTTTAAACTAAGTCAATACTTTTTGAGTAATTTTATTGAAAAAAATTATCTTGGCAAAAATGTAGCTTTTAAAAAAGCAAAAACATTGTATGTTCAGAAAGTCTATAAAACCAGTAAAAGCAAAGTTGTAGCACATCAAAAATACGTTCTTATTCGTCAAATTCCAAATCGAATTTTTCAATTTAAAATAACCAAAAAATTAAGCAATTTTCGGGCAAAACCTATTAAAATTTTTTAAAGTGTTTAAAAAAATATTTAATATTGTTTATATAAATGTCTCTAACATTAAAACTTAGCGAGTTACGCTCAAAATAAAGTTGGTCCCTTTTTTTGGTAAAAAAAAATCGTGAAAATCTCCTCCTATTTAGCACCGCAAATAAAATTAACCGTAACCGCTTTACCATCTACTCTATATGTGTATTGTTTATACACTTTGTAAGGTTTACCGGTTGGAAGTGCTAACGTTGAAAAAAATTGGTTTTATAGTAAAAAAATTTTTTCTAAAATATTGGAAAATGCTTATTTTTGATAATAACTTAAAAAGTATTTGGGATACAAAAAATCTCAAGGAGTAAAAAGTAGGTAGGTTTTGCTTTTATAAATATGATAGATTCATTTTGTTTTTCTGTAAGACAAAAATTGGTTAAAATATGGCTGTTCATATTTTAATTTTAATTAGTGACTCGTTCAGGCCCTTTTAATCATGTAAAAAATACATAAGTAAAGTAAACTGTTTGTAAAGTGGTAACGATGAATTTCATTTGGGGTGCTAAGTAGGCTTTTATTTTCACGATTTTTTTTTACCAAAAAAGAGGAGTCAACTTGATTTTGAGCATAACTCGCTTAGTTTTGATGCTAGAAACTTTTTAAAACAAAAATAAAGCGTTATTAAAAAAGTTTTAATTGGATTTTCCCGACAAGTGCTTCATTTCTTGGTTATTTCACGTTGAAATATTTGATTTGGAATTTGAAGAATAAGAACGTATTTTTCATGAGCTACAACTTTGCTTTTGCTGGGTCTATAGACTTTACGAGTTTACAATTTTTTCAGTTTTTTATATTATGCTACATTTTTGCTAAGAATATTTTTTTCGATCAAATACTTACTTTTTGAGTTATTTGTGAAAATCGTCTGAAAACGTGATTTTGTCGAAAAATAAACATTTTCAATCGTAAATAACTCGAAAAGTATTAACTAAGTTATAATTCTATAGAACTAAACATGCTTAGAATTAGTCAATTTATCATCTCCGGACTTATTTTAAACGCGAGGTTTTTCAGCCCCAACTAGGGGTGACTGTCACCCCCCGAGCAAAAGCAACCAACGGCACAAGCTGTCCAAATTTTCATACAATTCGTAGTTGATCCTGAAATTTACACGGCATCGCCATATTTCCCGTTCATTTACTGGACTACAAGGTGTTTCTATAATCTGTATTTAATCCTACATTTTAATAATAATCAGACGAAATTACAAAAAAATCGTAGATTAAGTACTTAAATTATTTATTTTTTATTAAAATTATATTTTTCATTCGATTTTGCCGCTTTTAGGAGTGTCTTGTTTTTATAACATAGTTAGAAAATTCACTGCAAGTCCTCCTGAAACTGGTTTTCCTGGGTGAAAATCGGGACATTTAGTGTCCCGATCAGGTACAAATCGGTACGCATCACCAGACCCCTGAAAATCGGGACGTCCCGCGCAAATCGGGACACCTGGTAACGCTAGCCTCAATACACGCTTAGCGCTCATTATTGATAATTAAAAATAACATCTTATTAATGAAATAATGACAAAAATTTCTTCAGGATCTTACAGAGGCTTTAATCTTTGATTTTTTTTAGTTTCTGACTTCACTAAAATCATTCATTATTGTACTCATTTGCCCTCATTTTCGGCAGTAAAGTAATACTTTGTTGCATTGAAAGAAGAATGTTACTTTACCTGCCGGGATTATTAATCAAATTAACCGAGATTGAATGTAAGTGGTCAATGGCAGAAATCTATTATTTATTTGAGTGAAATTAAAATTTATTTACTTTAATTATTAAAAATATTGTACAAAATTTATCTTATTATTAATAAAATTTATGTCAAAAAGTAAAATTCTGTAGTGTTTCGCAATTATATTCATACAAAATACATTGTTACTTCAGACACACTTTAAACCCTTCATGTACTGCTATCTATATTTACAATTTTCACACAATAAAACCTTTACATCAGCGGTTCTCAATATTTTTGAGTCATGTACCATCTAAAGTTTCTTTTATTATATTTCTATATTTTTAGATTGTATAATTAAGACTTACTATGTACTACTATTTTAAGTTTTTGTGTGTTTTGTGTACTACCGCAAATAATGATATGTACCACCAGTAGTACATGTACCACAGGTTGAGAACCGCTGCTTTACATAATATGAGATAGAGTAGATAAAAATTATTTTTGTGAATTTGGTTAACAAAAATTAGTTAAACAATTTTTCGACCGCGGTACCGCATGACACCCTATGTATTTGTTATAAGGATTGTTATACGGATGTATTTCTTTGAGTAAGTTTGTGCCAAAAACCGAATCAGAATAATTTACCTAACGGGGGCGACGTTACAGACTATACTAATAAGTAGTTGAAGCGGTCAAAACAAAGAGACGCACACTCATCAAAAATGCACTTGAGATTCTCGTATAATCAACATTTACTGAATCGATCCAGGAAGAGTCAACTCCAACTAGTAAAAGTTGATTTAAATTTTGAAAATCAACTTTTCCTGCTCGTTTCAGTTGGAGTTGACTCCAACTAGTTGGAGAATCAACTTGAACTGTAACATATATATAAAATAAAAATAATGTAATACAAAAGCTTGTATTAATCTTAAAAATATTACAGGAAAAGAATTTGGTTTGTGTTACTAAAAGATACAATTTTGATATCTACAGTTTTTTTGATTAAATGCATATTTTTCGAGGTATTCTCAAAAAACCCTCTAAAAACTCGTTTTTTCGTCAAAAAACCGTTACTTTCAAGCGCGAATAACTCGAAAAATATTAGTTTTACGAAGAAAATGTAAAAAACATTTTTTTCTTAGAATTACTTTTAGATTGATTTCCCTGGTTAAAATGTACCGAAAAATTCCCGCCCACGAGATGGGGTGGCAACCACCCCCAAGGTTTTAGCGTACAGCGGCATTATATAGAAAATGATCCTTGGACTATTCCCTACCTTATGTGAAAATTTCCAGTAAATCCATGCTGGAAGAAAAAATTGCGAGCCAAATGCTTCATTTCCTCGACTATATAGTCGATTCATGTTTAAAGAAGCATTACTATCTGAAAGTGAAAGAATAATAATTAACGGAAGAACTATTAACAACATAAGTTAAGCAGATGACCCGGTGATTATGACAGCTTTGCTGAACAACTCCAACTACTACTAAACAACACAAGCAGTTGGAAGACGACAACACAAAAAAGAAGGGATATCATAAAACAGGAATTTTCAACTAATTTTTTACGTTTTCAGAAATATGACAAAACTGTTTTCTTAACCCTGACTTTTTCTAAATAAGGCCAAAAGTCTTCTTCTGCTGATTTCCATCGATTAAGGATTTTGTTCAACTGATTTTTTGAGAGCCATGATAAACATTAATTTCTTCGAAACATTTTCTCTGATTTTAATTAATTCAGTCATTTTTTATTTGATATTTATCATTATTTTACTCTCCTCTTGTCATTTAATGTTAATTTTTTGAATAAAATTTAAATTTTAATTATGTAAGAATGCGAATCTTGACAATTAAGTGGAAACTGTCTGGTCCACTTATATTGCAACGCGATCTAAGTTTTTGATAAGATTGTTTAATGAGAGCGGCCACGGATCATGTCTGTTAATAACATTTTTAACTTTTTTATCTAAAAAATTTAATCAGACAGACGTATAAAGATTCCTGATGCCAAAAGAAAGATGTAATCGAGCGATAGTGGAACAGATCTAATTTTGCTCGGTTGATACGATGAATTATCGACAATTTCTCTAATTTTGTAAAAATCTAAGTAGCTTGCATCATTATGACTAATTATAATTTTTAGATTATGTATGCAACTGTGATATAATATAATTTATATAATTGATGTCAGTTTTTTAACACATCTCACGAATACCATGAAAATCATAATAAAAGCGATGCGGATTCGTTTGGATGAAATATTGCTGACATATTGCAATCCAGTTGAAAAAAATCTCTATATAGAATTAGAACGCACTTAAGTTTACCTAATGCAACATGGATATTTCTTGATATTTCTTTCGAAATAGTTTTATAATTACGTTAACTATCGAAATGAAGATTTTTAGTGTTCATCACAGTGAGGATAATGTAGAATAAGCTTTCCCAAATTACGAGTCATAGGGATTTTATCTATTATGAATGGCCTGAAGTTTTTTTTATCTGTATGTATAGAGTCGACTATATTATGCAGGGAAAGATTCAAGTAGTCCAGAAAGCCACTGCGCATCTGCTAGGAAAAATATTCTAATTCGGATTTTTTACACAATCTTACTCAAAAAGGACTCCTTTTAACAAATTTGCATGTTGCCAGGACCAAAAGATGGTCAAAAAATTTTTAAACGTTTTTTTTTTTGTTTTTTTCCTAAAATTTATTTTTTTGCATGGAAAACAGTTTTTTTAGGTTTTTTGGATCATTCCAAACAGAAAAGGTCTTTAGTGACTTTTCTCTAAAAATGATAGTTTTTGACAAATAAGCCATTAAATATTGAAAAATTGCGAAATCGGCCATTTTTAACCCTCAAAAACTATGTGCAAAACTGAAAATTTGAATGTTGCCAAGGTAGGTAGATATTCTTTAAACATCGATTTATGAAATCCCGAAGAGTTTTTTGCAATACAATATTTAAAGCTCCTTTGTTTTTTTATTGCTAATCAAGCGTGCGCGACACTATTTTCCACCGACAGTATGGTGCAAATGAAAGGAATAAATTCGTTATTTCGTAAACCGGCGACTTTAAGGAAAAATTCCGAAACAGGTCGATTTTTATTTTTAAGTTATGATATTGTGGCATATATGGTATACTAGTGACTTCATCCATCTGGACGTGATGACGTAATCGATGCTTTTTTTTAAATAAGAATAGGGGTCGTGTGCTAGCTTATTTGAAAGGTTCTTCAATTATCCATTCAGTAATATAAACATCGACAAGGAAATGGGTATAGAAGTAAAAATAAATGAAGCAAGGAAATTGGGAGATAAAATATACTTAGTCGAACTGGATAGCAAATACGAAAAGATGAAAATAATGAAAAACATACATAAACTCAAAGAACTGCCGAACCGCATATACATAAATGATGATCTAACAAAACGTGAAAGAGAAATACAATCCAAAATTAGAGCAACTGCTAAAGAAGAGAAGACCAAAGGGAAAATTGCTAAGGTGGGATATCAAAAGTTAATTTTGGATAATGAAGTATGGAAATGGAACAGAGAAAGAGAAAAGTTGGAAAGAGTAAATTATAACCGCTCAAAAAACTAATAAGCAATAACGGACAGAACAATACTATAAAGACGACACGGCAAAGAAAAAGGAGACAAGAGGGAAACGACGGAACAAAAAAGAAAACAATAAAATCAAACGAAGTAATACGTATGGCGACATGGAATATAAGAGGAAGTCACAAAGAAGGAAAATTAAAACAAATGGTACTTGAACTTAAAAGATACAGTTTTCAGATTGTCGCATTACAAGAAACAAAGCAATTAGGGCAATACAGTCAGGAAATAGAAGATTACTTATTCTTTAATAGTGGAGGGCAAAATAGAATGCTGGGTACAGGCTTTTTAATACATAAAAACTTTAGAGCATCAATTGTCGAATTCAGAGCAATATCCGATAGACTGAGTGTTCTTAGAGTAAAGGGAAAATTCCAAAAAATTTCATTTGTAAATATTCATGCACCTTCGGAAGAAAAAGAAATAGAGGTAAAGGAAGAGTTTTATAACCTACTGGACCAAGTATATGAAACCATCCCCAAATATGATCTCAAAATAGTCCTTGGAGATACCAATGCCAAAATAGGTAGAGAGGACATATTTAAGCCTACTATAGGAAAATACAGCTTGCATCCAACAACGAATCACAATGGACACATGCTCATCGACTTTGCAAGAGAAAAAAACCTTTTAATAAAAAGTACCTACTTCCAGAGAAAGGAAATACACAAGGGCACTTGGAGATCGCCGGACGGTCAAACGGTAAACCAAATAGACCATGTTTTAATAGAGAAGGATGTAGAAAAAAGGATAATGCATATACGTACATATAGAGGGCCAGATATAGATTCAGACCACTTTTTAGTGGGAATAAAAATGAAACAAATAATACCTATAAATAGAAACAGAAACAGAGAAAAACGCATGATGAACAAGCTAGTCAGGTTACAAACAGAAGAAGAAAAAAAGGTATACCAGTTGACACTTAACAAGAAACTGGAACTTATTACAGAAAATGACAATGTAGAACAAACATGGGACTTAATTAAAAATACTTTAAAAGCCGTAGCAGATGATACTGACAAGCCAATCAAGAAACAACAAAAGGCATGGTTCGACGATGAATGCAAACTAGAAATAGAGAAACGGAACAAGCTACGATTAGAAAGTCTAAGACTGAAATCAAAAACAGCGGAAACACTTTACATAGAGCAAAGAAGAAAAACCAGCGCAATTTTACGAAATAAAAAGAGAAAATTTTACGAAGATAAGTTGAAAGACATTGAAGAGAATTACAAAAATAATCTTATTAGAAATTTATATCAAGGCATTAAAAATCAAAAAAGAGAATATAAACCACAGCCCATTTATTACAAAGATAAAGAAGGAAAAATGATATTTGATGACCAAGAAATATTAAAACGATGGAAACAATATTTTGATGAATTGTTAAACGGGGAGTACACAAATAATCACAATGAAGAAGACACAGATCATGGAAATGAAGAACACATAAATCACGATAATGAAGGATACACAGACGCCATAATGAGTATGCAAAGAGACAGTACGGAAGATATAGCACCATCCCTAAATGAAGTTGAAATTATTATTAAGAATCTAAAAAACTATAAATGTCCTGGAAGTGATTCTATAACAGCGGAAATGTTAAAATATGGAGGAGCGCAGCTGACAGACAAAATACACAAATTACTAAAAAACATATGGGAAAAGGAAGAACTACCAATGGAGTGGAAGCAAGCAGTGATATGTCCTCTTTATAAAAAGGGGGACAAAGCAGAATGTCAAAATTATAGGGGCGTGGCACTATTAAATGTAATATATAAGATATTAGCAGTCCACATCAAAAACAAGCTAGCAAGAAGTCTTAACAATAGCATAGGTGAATACCAGTGTGGCTTTAGAAAAGGAAGAAGTACTATAGACAACATCTTTACTTTAAGAGAAATACAAGCTGAGAGCTATGAATATAATAAACCAACAATGGCACTCTTCTTAGATTTTAAGCAAGCTTTTGATAGAATAAAAAGAAAAGAAATATATAAAGCGTTAAAAAATCTAGAAGTTTCACCAAAAATAATAAGAATGATAAAGCTTACACTTACGAAAACAGAAAATAAAGTAAAAGTTAATAACAAACTAACAGAAAATTTCGAAGTGAAAGAAGGAGTACGACAAGGGGATCCGTTGTCATCACTGCTATTTAATGTAGTATTGGAAATGATAATAAAAGAGGCTAATATTAACAGATCAGGACATATATATCACAAAAAACATCAATGTTTGGCATTCGCGGATGATGTAGTAATTCTATCCAGAAGCAAGGAACAACTAAAAGAGGTAGTAGAACGACTAGAAAAGGCAGCTCGAGAAAAAGGACTTTATATAAATGAAACAAAAACTAAGTATATGGAATGAACCGACAAAAAATTTGAACAAGAGCAATATTTAATGATAACAACGAATGAAGGAACAATGTATAAATTTGAAAAGGTAGACAGATTTGAATATTTAGGGACCTTATTTTCTAGTAAACCAAATATCCGGGATGAAATACACAAAAGACTAATGTCAGGGAATCGTTGCATATATGCACTCAATAAAATACTCAGAAGCAAAAATATATCCAAAGCAGCTAAATTAAGAACGTATAAAACTGTGATACGACCAATAGTTACGTATGCCTCAGAAACTTGGACTATGACAAAAACCGAGCAATCAATGTTACAAGTATGGGAAAGAAAAATACTTAGAAGGATATTTGGGGGAAAAATAATCAACAATCAGTGGACACGAAGAACAAACAAGGAGTTAGAAGAATTGTATAAGGAGGCTAATATAATTGCAGTTGTAAGATCACAAAGACTTAGATGGTTAGGACATGTCCAAAGAATGGCCCAAGTTAGAATGCCTAAAATCATGTTAAGCGCTACAATAGGTGGTAAAAAGAGAAAAGGAAGACCTAGGACCAGATGGAGCCATGAAGTTAATGATGACCTGAAGTATCTCAATGCAACCAATTGGAAAGAAAAAGCGAAGAACAAGCAAGAATGGAGGAAGATTGTAAACCAAGCCATGAGCCTGCTTGGCTCGAAGTGCTAATGTATGTAATATAAACATCTACATAATTATTTATACAGGGTGTCCAAAAATTTTTTATTAAATTAAATTATTTGACAAAAAAAGAAGTAGAAGGACACCCTGTATAAATAATTATGTAAATGTTTACATTACTGAATAAAGAATTGAAGGACCTTTCAAATGAGCTACCACACGACCCCTATTCTGATTTAAAAAAATCATCGATTACGTCATCACGCCCCGACGGATGACGTCACTAGTATACCATATATGCCACAATATCATAACTTAAAAATAAATATCGACCGGTTTCGGGATTTTTCCTTAAAGTCGCCGGTTTACGAAATAACGAATTTATTCCTTTCATTTGCACCATACTGTCAGTGGAAAATAGTGTCGCGCACGCTTGATTAGCAATTAAAAAACAAATGAGTTTTGAATATTTTATTGCAAAAAACTCTTCGGGATTTCATCAATCGATGTTTAAAGAATATCTACCTACCTTGGCAACATTCAAATTTTCAGTTTTTCACATAGTTTTTGAAGGTTAAAAATGGCCGATTTCGCAATTTTTCAATTTTTAATCGCTTATTTGTCAAAAACTATCATTTTTAGAGAAAAGTCACTAAAGACCTTTTCTGTTTGGAATGATCCAAAAAAATTTAAAAAAATTTTTCCATGCAAAAAAAATAATTTTAGGAAAAAAACAAAAAAAAAACGTTTAAAAAATTTTTGACCACCTTTTGGTCCTGGCAACATGCAAATTTGTTAAAAGGAGTCCTTTTTGAGTAAGATTGTGCAAAAAATCCGAATTAGAATATTTTTCCTAGCGGATGCGCAGTGGCTTTCTGGACTAAAGGAAAAAGAAGCAAAGGGAGACGCAGAATATCGTGGCCGCGCAACCTGAAAGAATGATACGGATGTACATCAATAAATGAATTTTTTAGAGCAGCCGTCTCTAAAATCCGAATAGCTATGATAATTGCCGACCTCCGTCGCGGAGATGGCACTTAAAGAAGAAAAAGATAGAGAGTCGATTATTATCTATACATAAATATAGGCCTCATCCGTCCGATAAAAGTGAAAGTAGAAGAACCAACTGACCCAATTGAGGCTAGCAGTGAGATAAGGCAGGGAGGACTCTATGTTACATATATGGAAATAAAACATGGACTCTACATCAGCGGGAAATAAATAAGCTGCTGGTATTTGAAAGGAAGGTTCTCAGAATGATATTTGACCCTCAAAGAGATGAATTGATAAGAGAGTGTGTAAGGCGCCGTAATGCTGAATTGGTGATTCTGTATGGTACTGAAAACATGGTCAGGCATATAAAAGCTAACCGGATGGGCAGGTCATGCGATAAGATCAGACGAAGACAGAATGTTAAAGACAGTATTTCTTAAAGGATTATGTTGAAGCCGATTTATCTAGGATTTGGGTGCAACAATCGGAAATGGAAGCGCAAGATCCAAGAAGATGGCGAAGATGGAAGGCTATAGTGGATGTGGCGAAGACTCATCCCGAGTTGTAAAGCTAGTCAAGAAGAAGCAAATTTCCTAAGATCATCATCATCATCATCATCATCATTTGGCTCTACAACTCTATGTGAGTCTTGGCAGCGTTTACTATTTCCCTTCATTGTTGTCGGTCCTGAGCAGCTATTTCCCATTGCTGTACTCCCATTTTGCGTAGATCGCTGGCTACTGCGTCCTTCCATCTCTTTCTTGGGCGACCAACTGACCTTTCTCCATCGGGCCTTTCCCAGAATGTGGCGTTTAGAAGTCTTTCGTCACTTGATCTTAGTACGTGACCCGCCCATCGTATTCTGTTTGCTTTAATGTAGCGTACTATGTTTTCATCTCCGTATATTGTCTGGAGTTCATCATTGTGTCTTCTTCTCCATTCTCCTGTTGTCTCTTTTCTGCAAGGCCCATAGATAGTCCGCAGTATCTTTCTTTCAAGTACCAGTAATTTTGTTGTTTCCCGCTGATTCAGAGTCCATGTTTCGCTTCCATACGTTATTGCTAAGAACCAACAGAAAATGTAACATGTTTATTTCTCCATAAAAAGGCAAAATGCATGATTATAACAGCAAATGCAATAATATATAAAGAGCTGGAGGGTCAGATAATAGAACAAGTGATGAAGTTTAAATATGTCTAGTAACACTTAACACACTGTCTAGTTACGGAAAGCTCGAAAAAGAAGTAAAAAATCAAGTGAATAGAGCAAACAGAGCAGCAGGTTGCTGAATGCAACATTATGGAGAAATAAAAATATCGGAAAAGAAATGAAAGGTAGAATTTACAAAACAGTCATCAGACCAATAATTATATATGCGGCAAACACACGACGCGGCACAGAGAGGACACAAAGATTGCTCGAAACAGCGGAGATGAAAACCCTTCCAAAAATCGATGGTAAGACTCTATGGGACAGAGCTAGAAGTACAGATATACGATGGAGATGCAAGGTGGATAACATTAATAACTGGGTAAGAAACAGAACAATAGAATGGAATGACCACATAAGCCGAATGACAACAAAT
The DNA here is from genome assembly GCF_917563875.1 of Diabrotica virgifera virgifera. Classification (NCBI taxonomy): domain Eukaryota; kingdom Metazoa; phylum Arthropoda; class Insecta; order Coleoptera; family Chrysomelidae; genus Diabrotica; species Diabrotica virgifera. The sequence goes on along the minus strand of NC_065444.1, from coordinate 2,528,124 downwards.
ATAGTGGAGTCACTGAAGGTGGATATGAGCTATTACCTCCGATTTCGTTCAACCTCCATCGATTTGCATGAAAATTGGTGAGTGGTTAGAGGATATCTCAAGAAACAAAGGTGACATGGTCCAACTTGCGCTTTTACCCTGGGGTGGATGCCACCCCTTCTCGGGGTGAAAATTATTTTATTAAAAATAACCCCATAATTAGATAAGGGGACAAATTCTAAGCAAAATTTGTTATATAAAGTTTTTTTCGTAAGAAAAATGCATGTTTTTAACCGATTTTTCATAGATAACTCAAAAACTATAAGTTTTTACAAAAAAGTTATTATTACCAAAATTGAAGCTAATAAAAAATTAAATAAACTCCTTACTAAAAAACCTATTAATATTAACTAAAAGTGAGTTATAGGTAATTGAATGCATATTTTTTTCGGCGAGTACCCAAATCTAATGGTCCAAGAGCTGTGAGACATTTTTGAGTAGGTATTTTAGGCAACCTAAAAAATTTTCAGGTGACTCTTCCATGATAGCCTAATACAAAAATGCCGGTCTGGCTGGAGGGTAGCGGTTATTTTACCCAAAAATCCCCCCCAAAATTAAACAAAAGGGTAAAAATTGTTATTACAAAAAATATCATTGACGTGAGTTTAAAGTAAATTTAAATATTTAAATATAAAGAAAATAAACAGGTCAGGCGATTTGAGGGCGATTTTAACTCTGCAAGATACTTGCATGGGCGCCCCAGGATTATTTTTAGGGGATGCATCTGAACTTCAGAAAATTTCATCTGAATCTGTACATACTATTAACGAGTATATAATATACAACTATACAGGCATAGATATGTACATTCCTTCCGGACAGGGAGGTGCAATTGTTATTTTGACAGGGTATTTTTTAATTTTAAAAATAAATAATCTAAAAAAGACAGGTTCTTTTTGGTGAAATTTTTCAATTGCCATTTGATGAAACAAATTACGCGTGCATATAAATGAAAACCGCTATAGGTAAGCAGCAGTGTGAGAAAGAGCGTATACCGATAGCTGTTTGCGTCCTCTGTTGTAGCTGAGCAAGTCCGTTCGCTCGAGACAATCACGTGACCTGGCGATATCCATGTTGTTGTGCCTCGAAACGTTAGAGTAATTATTATATATATCATAGTTTTATAAGTAACTTTTTCTTAATTAAAGAAAAATAATACGTACTATACAATAGATTTTGCAAATATGATAGAAAAAAAAAACAAATTTATTATTATAAATATATTGGTAGAAAAGTATAAAACTATAAACTAAATTAATTATGTGTCCGAATCTTGTACTTCTTCTTCAAACTCCTTATCTGAGCTTAAATATTCATTCTTTTCTTCTTCGCCAGACTCCCCTCGAGACTCAGATTCCTCTTGTACATGATCTGTAAATAGTTGTAATATGTATTTAGAATTAATTAAAAATTAATAAGTGATTAATTAGTTGAGTTGCTACGTATTCTCCGTTCTTTTATACGGACTCAAAGTCTGGACAATCACGGGCGAATCTGAGGAAAGACGTTGTTGAGATGTGGAGTTATCGAATAATGTTAAATATATCATGGACACACGTAACAAACAAGGAAACATTAAGAAAGATGAAAAAGGCAAAAGAAATACTCAACACTATGAAGGAAAGAAACGTGATGTGCTTGGTTATATAAGGAAAAGTATTAAGCATTGGTTATATAAGTAAGAATACGTAGCAACTCAATCAATTAATCACTAATTAATTTTTCATTTATTCTAAATACATATTACAACTATTTACAGATCAGGTAGAAGAATCTGAGTCTCAAGGGAAGTCTGACGAAGAAGAAGAGAATGTATATTTATTTTAACTAATTTTTTTTTCCTTCATTGTGTTGAGTATTTCTTTTGTCTTTTTCATCTTTCTTAATGTTTCAGTGTTTGTTAAGTGTTGTGCCCATGATATTTTTTACATTATTCGATAACACCACATCTCAACAATGGCAAGTTTTTCTTCAGAGTGTCCAGGCTTCGACTCCGTATAAAAGGACAGAGAATACGTAGCAACTCAATCAATTAATCACTGATTAATCTTTAACTAATTCTAAATACATATTACAACTATTTACAGATCATGTAGAAGAGGAATCTGAGTCTCGAGGGGAGTCTGACGAAGAAGAAGAGAATCAACATTTAAGCTCAGATGAGGAGTTTGAAGAAGAAGTACAAGATTCGGACACAGAATTAATTTAGTTTATAGTTTTATACATTTCTACCTATACATATATTTATAATAATAAATTTGTCTTTTTCTATCATATTTGCAAAATCTGTTGTATAGTACGTATTATTTTCCTTTAATTAAGAAAAAATACTTAAAAAACTATGATATATATAATAATTACTCTAACGTTTCGAGGCACAAAAACATGGATATCGCCAGGTCACGTGATTTTCTCGAGCGAACGGACTCGCTCAGCTACAACAGAGGACGCAAACAGCTAGCGGTATACGCTCTTTCTCACACTGCTGCTTACCTATAGCGGTTTTCATTTATATGCACGCGTAATTTGTTGAAAAATTTTACCAAAAAAAAACCTTTCTTTTTTAGAATATTTATTTTTAAAATTAAAGAATACCCTGTCATAATAACAATTGCAGCTCCCTGTCCGGAAGGAATGTACATATCTATGCATGTATAGTTGTATATTTTATACTCGTTAATAGTATGTACAGATTCAAATGAAATCTTCTGAAGTTCAGATGCACCCCCTGAAAATAATCCTGGGGCGCCCATGCAAGTATCTTGCAGAGTTAAAATCGCCCTCAAATTGTCTGGCCTGTTTATTTTCTTTATATTTGAATATTTAAATTTACTTTCAAGGCATATCAATGATATTTTTTGTAATAACAATTTTTACCCTTTTTTAACTTTGGGGGGGATTTTTGGGGAAAATAACCGCTACCCTCCAGCCAGATCGGCATTTTTGTATTAGGCTATCATAGAAGAGTCACCTGAAAAATTTTCAGGTTGCCTAAAATACCTACTCAAAAATGTCTCACAGCTCTTATACTATAAGTATTCAAGCTTAAATTACGGGGAAAGGATGAATTTTATAACATAAACTTATTAAACATTTGTGAAAGTACTAAGAAATATCTATCAAATGAGATACAGAACAAGTTAATAGCATTAAAGTTTACGCTCCAAAAATTTTTTAAACTTTATCTTTTAAAAATTTTTCCAAAAAATGTTATCATTTTTTTTAATAACTCTGTTAACTTTTAAGATATCAGGTTCACCTAAAAAAAGGTTTGAAAGGTAATTCCAAAGGCTATTAAAATACGTTGAAATGAATCTTTTATACCATACCCCTTACTTTTTTAAAAATCAAAGATTAAATGGCCACGGTTACATGGTTCTCGCAGCAAAATTTAAGCTTTAAACGTTTCTATCTCGGTTACTTTTCACCCTACAGAAATGGAAAGAAAGGTATAATATTTTATATAAAAAAAAAACTAAAATTTAGTTTTTTACCATTTTTTACGTATATTGAGTATTTTTATAGTTATTATCAAAAGAAAATGAAAATGGCGATAATTTTAAAAATTCTGATTTTGTTAAATTATATCTTTTTTTCAAAAATATGCATTCTAAACCGGTGAAAATTGTTAAAATCATTACTTATGCTAATACAAAGAAATTTTTCTAAGGATTATTATAAATTTTAATTTTTGTGGAAATGGCAATTAATTTTGATGCAATTAACTTCTTCTGGAGCTCATTTGTTAGGTATTCTGAAGTACTTTGATAAGTATTTAGCAGGTATATTTTATAAAATGCATCGTTTTCCCGTTATTTAACCTTGAATACTTAAGATTTGAGTACTCAACGAACAATTTTTTATTATCTTCAATTTTGGTAAGAATAACTTTTTTGTAAAAGCTAATAGTTTTTGAGATATACGTGAAAATCAGCTTTAAAACATGCATTTTTTTAAGAAAAAATAAAATCTTTGATCTTTAATAACTCAAAAAGTATTGATTTATGTTAATAACTTAATATAACAAATTTTGCTTAGAATTTGTCCCTCTATCGATTTATGATATTATTTTTAATAAAATAATTTTCACCCCAGAAAAGGGGTGGCATACACCCCCAGGGTAAAAGCGCAAGTTGGCATCATGTCACCTTTGTTCCTTGAGGTATCCTTTAACTGTTCACCATTTTTCATGAAAATCGATGGAGGCTCAACGAAATCGGAGGTGAAAACCTTCAGTGACTGCACTAATAGGGTAGCCAGGACAGCGAGGGACGGTTCCCCAATAGGAAGACGATCAGTGTGAAGACCACGAAAACGATGGAACGACAACTTACTGGAGAGGAGACACATTGAAAAAACAGACAGTCATGTCTACACAAAAAGAAGAAGAACCAAGATATTATTCGGTTTTAGAAGAAAACTGCATGATTTGTATAAATTTTATATTTACAAGCCAAAGTAGGTTGGTAAACATATCCTTAATGATTACCCAATAAACCATTTGGAGACCGGCTCCCTCTTTTAAAACCAATTTTAAATCATTTTTAATAGGTTACAATGAAGAATGGCTGGAAGGAATGACAAAACGGATTCAATCTACTGCACACACCATACTTAACCTCTTTTATTGTTAAGTGCCTGCGTTCTCCTAATGTCTTCGATTTGCATAACAATCCTCGTTGTATCCTTCAGCAATGGGCTCATGTTTCGTTGTCTGATGACGGGCAATTTGGTAATTACTCTTTTGAAGCCTTCTGGGGATGAGTTCATTATACCAAAAACCAAAATTGATGGTTCCGAAGGCACGAACTCAAATATTTCTAAAGAATAATTCATAAGAATAATGCCTAAATTGACATTTATGGGTTTTATTTGTAAATTTCGAGACGACAGTTGATTGTCAGGTTTGCAAAGAGTGTCGATGTCAAATATAGACCAACTGGAGGTGTAATTTGGAAAAAGAAAATCGCATATTAGGCATGTGTTATCTTTTATTTCCGACTTTACATAGGCTACTTTGTCGCATATGCTATATTGTAAAGACACTAAATACAATGTTTTATACACAAATGTGGCAAGTACTTAAGAAGCGATATGCGTATATCCTCTGGCAATGTCTCGAATTTGGGCTGGCTGTTATACTGTTAATATGATTGTATGGCTTTTTAATAAACTGGCCGGAAATTCGAAAAAATCTTTAGAAATGCTTTAAAAAAAGTTTGCAGACATAAATAGGAAACAATTATTAAAATAAAAATGTATACCATTTTCATTCAGTTGCAATGCGACGGCAAAACTGTCTTATTTTTCACTTAGTACAGAGAGCGCAAACCAACACTCTAAATCGACGATTTTCGACTCTAATTGGAGTCATCATCAAAGAGGCATAGGTTTGCTGCTCTCTGCCCCAAGTGACGAAACTCCAAGAGTTTATCCCTGCATTGCAACTGAGGTTATGGAGTAGGTGCCTAGCGACATATGCTAAATGAAAGTCAAAGTTTTCAAAGTCAAAGCAAAGAGTGCTGGTTTGCGCTCTCTGTACTAAGTGAAAAATAAGACAGTTTTGCCTTCGCATTGCAACTGAATAAAAAGATATACATTTTTATTTTATTTTAGTATTACTTCTTTAAGTAACATAGGTCCATTTTCCATTGGAATTTACCAGCTGAACAGACGGGGTCGTAAATTGAAAATTTTTAGAATTCCCTCTTGTTTTCTTCGCTTCAGCATCCATCTGGCTTGCAATTTTTAGAAACCATGGAGGAGCCAGGAAAATGCTCCAATAAGTTTTCAATTAAATATCTTTTAGAAATATTTTGGATATTTTTAAATATTTTAAATACATATTTTTATTAGGTTGAAAACTTAGACTTTGAAACAATCATTGTTTACTTTGAAATAGATTAATATTTTTCCATGTGTTTTATGTTCAAAACAAACTCGTAAATCAAAATATTTGGAAAAAGGTAAAATACGAACCCATGCAATTCCTCTTAACGCCCTTCTTTCTTCTTTGTGTGCCGTGCTTGTTTTCAAGCGTTGGCTATCGTCGTATTAACAAGCTGATGAAATGTTTCTCGATCGGCAGCTATATGAAACAATTCCTCGACCGTTCGACCTGTCCATTGTCTAATGTTGCGCAGCCAGGAAATTTTTTTCTTCCAACCTAGCGTTTTCCTTCGATATTGCCCTGAATGATCAACCGGAGTAAGCGATATTTAGGTCCTCTTATTATTCGACCAAATGATTTGACCTTTTTGTATTTTGATGATGTTGATCCATTCTCGCTCTTTGTGCATGATCTCTAGCACAGTTCGTTAACACCCTTATCGTGCAAAGTATCATTTTTTGTGTTTCAAAAATAAATTACTTTCTCCTTTTGTGGACATGACTCTGTCTGCTTTTTAGTGAGCCTCCAGTAAGTTATTGTTCCATCGTTTTCGTAGTCATCCCACTGATCGACTTTACTATTCTATTTGTTGCCATTCTGCTTATATAATCGTTCCAGTCTACTTTTCTTTTTCTTACCAAATCTATGATGGTCGCCGCTTTGCATCTACGTTGCAAATCCATACTTCTAGCTCTGTCCCATAGTGTTCTACCATCAATTGTTGATGACCTGTTTGATCTTCCACCTTTATTTCGAGCTTTTCGTATCTAGACAATGTCTCCCCAGATGTTTAAACTCCATCACTTTGAAACCTCTTCACTCTGGGTATTGAGATTTTGAAGAGGAAGAACTGACGAAATAGGGGAAAACTGGAAGAGAAGTGATTTAAGATACTAATGAAGAGTGACTTAGCTCAGAAGAACAAATCAAATGGGCAGAGAGACACTATATCTCAAGTGAGTATTCGGGCTAGCTTCATTACACTGAATATTGGCTTTGAGATATAAAAATAGAGAGATAGAATAATGAAATGATGGAAACAAGGAAGAAAATGAGACCTGTTAATACAAAAATGGAAGGCAACTTGACAAGAACGCTGGAGATAGAATGATATGAAGGTATGACAATGAGAGAAGAAGAAGGGCGCCAACTCGGACAGCTCAGCTTCCTCGGCCTAGAATTTGAAAAGCTTACTTTACTTTACCTTTAGCAAAAAAAACTACTTTCTGGGCCTAGAATTTGAACAGCTCGAGATTTTTTTAAGTAACAAACGACAGAAAATAAATGACACTTGATACAATGACCTGAAAAACAAAAACTCAACTTACCTTGGCTTGCTATATTTATACTGATAATAGAGACTGAAATAAAAATGAACCTTACTAATAACAAATATATTTATAATAAATATGTTATATATGCAAAAACAATTAACATATATAACACAAAAACTGAATAGCAGTGGCGGTGGGTGGTGTAAAGATCGAACAGGACCTAATAGCCGCTTAACAAGCAAATAACCACTACCACTGTGCCAAGCAAAGGTATTAATATCACAATCAAATCAAAGTCCGTTAGAATAGCAAAAAGTCTTACAACTAAAAGTTAGTAATATTACCTAACTGAACTCGACTAGAATGAGATACACGAAAAGAACATCTACGGTTGCCAAAAATAAGTATCTAACCTAGCAAAAATGATAGTTATATAAATGAGTTGGTCAGTGACTCTTTATATCCTATTTAAAAAAAACTATATTAAACATATTCCCTATTTTTAAAAACCTCGACATAAATTTTAACAACCCTATTTCCTATTATTTATATTGCAATTATTTATAATGATTATTTACCAAGACCCGATTTTATTTATTTGAAAAAAACTACTACTTATATTGAACAAAACGAAGACCCTAAAAACCCTATCTATCAAGAAAATATGTATCTTACTTGATCAATAGTGTACACTGTAAGCAAATATGTATAAACCAAAATATGTAATGAATAGTAAACAAACTTATCTTTCACAGCCCCTATTTAAAAGTAAAAAGTTCGAAGTCCATAGGAATGTCCTCTTGGCACGGTAAAACTGGTTGGCTGCTGTGATGGTAAGTCCTGGGTAATAATACTGGTTACAGTAAAATCAGGTAATGGTTCTCTCTAACAAAACAGCAAACTCTATGGGTAAACCATAAAGAGTTGCTAATATATCTGGTACATATGTAATTTTTTTTTATATATTTTATTCTGGCCTTGGTTCAGAACCTTTAGCCACGTAACTACATATACAATTATTATTCGTTCATAAGTATAAAATTGTCCAGTATACACTTAAAAATAAAAAATAAAAAAAAATAAAGCTTACAAATAACAATGCCTACGTACTATGTTAATAAATACAACTATATTATTTTTTTTCTTTTTCACTACGGTAAGAACTAAAAACATACATAGGTTACAAAATAATATAATTAATTACAGTAAATATCTCATTCATACATTACATAATACAAAAGAAATACCTATTCATTCAAACGATTAGTTTTACATTCACACTTTTAATTTAATTTTTTGAAGAAATGTCATAATTAGTTTAAAAATTTTAATGTTATCCACACTTAATAGCACATTTAAGTCTAGGGGAGTACTTAAACCTGCTTTCAGCAATTCTTGTAGCAGCCACATACTTGCATTGAGATTTAAGGGACAGTTAAAAAATATATGATTTAGATTAGCTATGCTAGTTCCACAGTCACATCTGCCTGTTGGGAGAACTCCGATTTTATGTAGATGCTTCGGGAAACATCCATGATCTACTTTTAATCTTAGGATGGTCGACACTGTATTTCTACTTAGTGCAACAACTTTGTAAAATTGGTTAACAGCTACTGTTGGTTGTAATTTAAACAAATTAGTGCCTGTACTTTCACCGAACTGAATCCAACGTCTATCCCATTTACATTTAATATGCTGTTTAACGTATGCAAAAAGATCACATGTGTTAAGTTCTTCAATCAATATTTGAGGGTACTTTAGTGGATTTTTAGCTATTGAATCCGCAATACTATTACCTAATATGTCTGAATGTCCCTTAACCCACACAAATTTAACACTATATGTTGAAGCTGATAATTTTAGTAATTGTTGCAATATTTTTATATTTACATATTTTTATATTTTTATATTATATTTTATTTACATATTTTACATATGTAATTAAATACGTAAGTATTCAAGTGACGGAATGTAAAATTTAAATTTTATCAAATTTCAGTTATTATGTATTTCAATAAATGTAGCAGTACAGATTGACTATACTGGACCAAAACAAAAACATCAGGTTAGGTATATGTCATGTCAAAATTTCTGAAGCTAAATTCCTTGTTTATAAATGATTATGGGTAATTATTTTTTGTTAAAATCTTTGTTAGCAGGTTTTTTTCTTTCTGAAATACCTTTTCATTTGAGCATATGTTTTGGGCTCTATCATAAATGATTTGATAATTTCTTTTCTGATGTTTACTTTGTGATTTGAGTGGAAATTTAAATATCTCCTGTTATGGGTTGGCATTCTGTAAACTTTGGTTGCGTAACCAAACTTTGTCTATAACACCATGGCCAATTATGTCAACTTTAATTTTGGCAACACATAACCTCCTCAACAACTTCGCGGTTATACACTCTTTAACCCTTTCACAGCTACATTTTGCTAGAAGACATGTCCAGAAGCTCAGTTCCTACTGGCAATGAAAATGAGAATGTGCATATGTCACGGATCCCTGCCACCCGCACTGAAAACTCATCCTGACACTGATCCGTGCCATGTGCAGTGAAAGGGTTAAACACAATTATTTTGCTTAAGGGCATGAGTGCAAATATTTTACTTACGACTATCCATACTTTTTCTGTCTTTACACGGCAAATTACGTGTAGTAAAATTCTCACTGGTATGGATATGTAAACATTACTACTTGACAAATGTCATCATTAACTTTAAAGAGATGGCTTTTGAATGTTCTTGGATAACTGTTACTTGTATAATTGCAACATTAATTCAGTTAATTAATATGATAATTTTTTCACCAACTATGTATTCAGTGATTGTAATAATTTATATTGTACAACAAAAACTAATACTCAATCGAGCAAAGAAGAAAAGTGATAAAGTGACTTTTTAATAATATATTGTTACTATGGAACGCTTATAATTTTGAACATCTTTAACAACAAAATACTTGGATCACAGAATATATCCTGCTGTATTCTCTGCTTGGATCTTCCATAAATAATAAACAATAAATAACTTTTATTAAGTTCACGTCTTAAATCAATTATTTATCAAATACACTATCAATATTATTTAATCAACAACTTAAAATATTCCCGATGCCATGTCAAATATTTAAAATTGTCACTGTCTTGTCACCATATTCTATTCGACTCAGTGCGTTGTATGACAAAGATAGCGAATGCTCGATTTGGAAAATATCATCACGGACATGGTGTCCATTTTTTTCGAATCCTGAAAAAAACTAATAAATATTTTTAAAAAGTTTAAACGCAGAATGAAAGACTAAATTATTATCGAGGCCCAAAAGTCCATTGGAATAAATAAAAAGTGTTTTTTGAATGAGATATTTGAAATTAAAAATCGCACTACATTTTCTCTTCTATTTTCACCCCTGTAACTTATTAAAATAAACATTTCAGAAGTTTTCAGGGACTTTCTGCCCTCGGTAAGAACGTAATCTTTTATTCTGGGTTTAAATTTTTCAAAAATAGTTATTAGTTTTCTCAGGATTCGAAAAAAATGAATCACATTTAAATAGCAATGAAGTCGAAACTACGTACCCAACCCCTTAATAATATTTTTGAAAACGATTTTCGGCGTCAAATTTTTTAGGTAAAAATGTAATTGTAATTACAATCAACTGTGGCTAATCCTAATCCCATAATAAACACAATATTTAATTTAGACATGCCACAAAAAAACAGTGTCAAAACCTTATTTTACAAAGTAAATAGTTTAACAAAACTTAAAAAATTCTGCAAATTTATTTAAAATAAGAGGCAATTTCTGTTTATTTATTTTCGATGAATCTTTCTACGAAACTGTAGTTTTAAGATATTTAAAGTTAATAACGTATCATTACGGAGGCACGAAGAAGGTGATGGTTCCAATCCCATTGTCCTTTGACTAAAAACAGTTGTTATGGCCGCTGCTGATATCTTCTAGCTCTAAAAAATATCGCGTGTCCGATTGCAAAACCACCAATCATTCCTCACCTCTAGTCACACACAACACACGAAACTTCACACTAAGAGAATGTTCGTACTTAAATTATTACCACAAAGGCTTTTAGTGCAATTTCGTGATTTTTGACGGCAGTTTGACAGCAAAATAATGGTGTCCATTAGACTCTAAAACGCATCTGTTATAAAATGAACGATTGTAATAATAATGATTACAGATTCAAGTTGAAGCAGTAAAAAATATTTATTTATGTAATCCCATTAACTCTAAAGATGCAATAACATTGAAATGTTAGCCTTAGGCCTTAGCGTGCTTTTTTTAAGGGACGCAGTTTTTTTGTGTTGGGGGTAAGTGTAAGTTTGTATTGTGTTGTCCCCCGACTGCCTTCTTAGAAAAAGGGGTGCAAAGGATTTTCGCCATCTATCTTGTAAATTATAAACCCTAGAGGGCATTTTATTAAACATTAATTGTAGCTAAATTGCTTTTAACTTTATTTCTATTACGTATAATGAAAAATAAAAATGTTAACAAAACGAATAAATGTTAACAAATAAATAAAAATAACTAAAGATCGTTGAACATTTTTTTTAGAAAAACAAAGTAAGTTATCAATCGACGTAGCACAGAAAACGACAATAAATATCGTTCCAATACCATCAGATTGAGAACAGGTGGAATACTTTCTTTGGTTACAACCTCCCGAGATTTTCAAAAATTATAAATCATACAGGATGCCGAGGAAATTAAGATGAGTTAATTTTCAATAATTCACGTCCCATCTGCTCAGCGTGGCAAAAGTTCCAACTAGAAAGATTCCTTAGTACTCAACAAAAGAGTAAATGAATTAAAAATGTATAAACAATTTCAATTTCTTTGCAACACGAAAATGCAGCAGCTGCATAATACTCTGGTTAAAACGGAGAGTGCAGGAAGAGTCTATACCGGTTTCGGAGCCGAAACGAAATGCCGCGGATAAACTAGATCCATCTACCGAAAAACAAAATAAGTTATCAATCGAAGTAGCACAAAAAACGACAATAAATATCGTTCCCATACCACCAGATTGACAACAGGTGGAATACTTTCTTTGGTTACAACCTCCCGAGATTTTCAAAAATTATAAATCATACAGGATGCCGAGGAAATTAAGATGAGTTAATTTTCAATAATTCACGTCCCATCTGCTCAGCGTCGCAAAAGTTCCAACTAGAAAGATTCCTTAGTACTCAACAAAAGAGTAAATGAATTAAAAATGTATAAACATTTTCAATTTCTTTGCAACACGAAAATGCAGCAGCTGCATAATACTCTGGTTAAAACGGAGAGTGCAGGAAGAGTCTATACCGGTTTCGGAGCCGAAACGAAATGCCGCGGATAAACTAGAGCCATCTACCGAAAAACAAAATAAGTTATCAATCGAAGTAGCACAAAAAACGACAATAAATATCGTTCCCATACCACCAGATTGACAACAGGTGGAATACTTTCTTTGGTTACAACCTCCCGAGATTTTCAAAAATTATAAATCATACAGGATGCCGAGGAAATTAAGATGAGTTAATTTTCAATAATTCACGTCCCATCTGCTCAGCGTGGCAAAAGTTCCAACTAGAAAGATTCCTTAGTACTCAACAAAAGAGTAAATGAATTAAAAATGTATAAACATTTTCAATTTCTTTGCAACACGAAAATGCAGCAGCTGCATAATACTCTGGTTAAAACGGAGAGTGCAGGAAGAGTCTATACCGGTTTCGGAGGTTTTTTTCCTCCTCATCAGTAGTCCCATATCGTATTCTTTCCGATTTCCTCAGCAGTGGCGGCTCGTGACCTTAGTATGCGGGTCGGCGACACATATACCTTTATACAGCGTGTCTACTTAAGTTGGAAACATATGGGAAACTTTTTTATTATTAATTTTACGAAAAAAAGTTATACTTTATAAAAAGTTCTGCATGCCCCAAAACTTAAGATTCAATCATCAGATATCAAATTTTCTCAATATTATACGAGGTATGTCAAAAAATATGAATTTCGGTCAAGGATAAAGTACCTTAATTTCTCTCAATATCGAAAATTCTTATGATAAAAAGTTGTTTGGAATTAAAAACTAAGATCAAATATGCAATCACATACAAAAAAGTTCTCAAAGTTATGGATACCCAACATCGTTTTTAATTATTACAAAAATATGATAACTCGTTTATTATTCATTTTATGAAAAAAAGTTATTCTTCATAAAAAGCTTTGCATGGTCCAAAATCTAAGACACAACCATGATATATCAACTTTTATTAATTTTATACGAGGTGTGTCAAAAAATATGAAATTCGCTCAAGATTATAGTACCTTTATATTTCACAATATTTCAATTAGAAGGATGTTATTGCATATCGAAACATAGTTTTTAATTCTAAACAACTTTTTTAATAACCGTTTTCAATATTGTGAAAAATAAAGGTACTTTACTCTTGAGTGAAATTCATATTTTTTGACATACCTCGTATAAAATTAATAAAATGTGATATCTGATGGTTGCATCTTCGGCCTTAGGACATACAGAGCTTTTTATAAATAATACCTTTTTTTCGTAAAAGTAATAATAAAAGAGTTATCTTATGTGTAATAAATAAAAACGAAGTTAGTATCAATAAATTTGAGAAAAATTTGGAAAATATTTTTTTCCAATTAGAACCATGTAATTGCATATTTGATCTTAGTTTATATTTCCAAACAACTTTTCATAATAAGAATTTTTGATATTGAGAGAAATAAAGGTACTTTACTCTTGAACGAAGTTCATATTTTTTGACATACCTCGTATAATATTGAGAAAATTTGATATCTGATGATTGAATCTTAGGTTTTAGAGCATGCAGAACTTTTTATAAAGAATAACTTTTTTTCGTAAAATGCATAACAAAAAAGTTTCCCATATGTTTCCAACTTAAGTAGACACGCTGTATATACTCTATATTCTACTATACTGTACATTGTACATATTATATACTCGTATACCTATATACACACATATGAACACAGTGTGTCGCATTTAAGATGAAGGCACACCTATATTGCGGCTATCAAAAGAAATACAGATTTAAAATTTTGCAGTCAAGCAAGTGTGATGGCTCACATTTTTTTAAGATAGTCATAGTCAACTCAAAATTAAATTTTAAACGCTATCTACTGCGAATCTACAAACAGGGCGAATTTTAGATATTTTGCTTCGCGTTAAAGATATCGGAAGAAGTTATTTGGAAAAGTTGTTCCAAATATTATTCTAACTCCACGTACCAAATTTCATGACAAAATTCGCAATTTTAGTTTTTTCAGAATTTGTAGTCAGGATCCTAAAACATACAATTGGCTATCCAGAGATGCAGCTCGGGACAACCATTACCGAAGGCGCAAACAAATGTAGCCTAACCTAGGCCCAAAAAGTTCCCGGAAATTCTCGTCCATTAGGGCTAGACAAGCCACAGCTACAGCGCTGTGCTAATGTAAGAATGAGAGACGCATATCATTCTGTTCTATTCTTTAGTTTAGGCGGATTTTAAAGTGCCTGACCATAGGTTAGTGCCATTAATAGAAGTCAGTAGTACTACTACGAGGAGCGTACAATAATTACAACTTCGAAAAGAAATTTAAAAGTAGCTTTTTTATTTTAGATACTTACGCATTGTGTCAAAATTTATAAATTACCATTTTGAAATACCATTTATTATTGTATTGTACATTTGAAGAGGTTAGGCAGCGCCTACCTTGCCTACCCCGACGGGCCGCCCCTGTTCCTCAGGTATCACACTTTGAGCCTTTCCGAATTGCAAAGAACGAAAACTACTGATGAGGAGGAAAAACCTCCGAAACCGGTATAGACTCTTCCTGCACTCTCCGATTTAACCAGAGTATTATGCAGCTGCTGCATTTTCGTGTTGCAAAGAAATTGAAAATGTTTATACATTTTTAATTCATTTACTCTTTTGTTGAGTAGTAAGGAATCTTTCTTGTTGGAACTTTATCCACACTGAGCAGATGGGACATGAATTATTTAAAAATCTCTCATCTTAATTTCCTCGGCATTCTGTTTGATTTATAAATTTTGAAAATCTCAGGAGATGTAACCAAAGAAAGTATTCCACCTGTTGTCAATCTGGTGGTATGGGAACGATATTTATTGTCGTTTTTTGTGCTACTTCGATTGATAACTTATTTTGTTTTTCGGTAGATGGCTCTAGTTTATCCGCGGCATTTCGTTTCGGCTCCGAAACCGGTATAGACTCTTCCTGCACTCTCCGATTTAACCAGAGTATTATGCAGCGGCTGCATTTTCGTGTTGCAAATAAATTGAAAATGTTTATACAATTTTTTTTAGGCCTTATAACTTTTTTCTGGTTATTTATTTTACAATAAAATGACATCAGATCAATATTATAATAAATAAACGATGGTAATGTTATTAAATATTCAAAGCTTCAAATACGTTCGGCGAAAAACACCGAACTCAGGGAGACAGGGAGACCCGCTGTCCCCATTATTATTTTTAATCTAGCCTTGGAATATGCAATGCGAAAAACATAACTTCCAGAAGAACAAAGATTATTCTCGCATTCGCAGAAGACGTAGATGCAACAGACAACACTGGAAGTTAAGGATATAGTTTCGATATTTAAAGAAGCAACACTAAACTAGACCAGGGCGCATCTGTTTTGAGATGGACGTTGAGAGGTGACTCAAATTTTTTTGCAGAAATTGCTTTAAAATAAATCAAATAATAATATTTGAGTTATCCTCCCTCTCAAAAAGGTCCGGAACATTGTTTAAATAATCAAAATTTCAAAAAATGAAGGAAAAATTCGATTTTTTTCTTGGTTTTTTTATTATAACTTTAAAAGTATTTATTTTAGAGAAAAGTTGTACTAACATAAAAGTTGCGTAATTAAATTTCCTACAATATAGAATCGGTTAAAAATTTAAAAAATAGTCACCCTTGTTGCAAAATAGCAATAATTGTGAAAAAAACATACAAAAACAAGTATTTGCATTATACGTTTTTGAACCATTTATGCTACACTTAGGACCTTCATATTTCACCCTGAAAAACTATATGATACAGTAAAACAATACTGTATATTTCATTAAGATCGGTTTAATAGATTTTGCAAAATAAATTTTGCAATCCAGCTTTCGCAAAAAAAATTAATTTATTCAAAATGTTACAGGACTGAAAATAAAGCAGATAGCAAGTTGAATTTTTTTGCTTATAGAAGTGTACTGTACCTTTCATTTGCAATTTTCAAAATTAAAATCGATTAATTACCACGGCGTCAGAAAATTTTTGAAATAAACAATAATTTTTGGTGCTACGCGCAGGACAGCCGTGTTCGATTCACACAAGTTGATTTCCACCAAAATTTCTTCCAATCTTTATCTAATATATTATTTTCTTACTCTATATTTTGTTGTATTTTAATATTTTAATTCCACAAAAATCAAACTAATTTTATTATTGTTTGTGAAATATTGTTTAAACAATTGCATATGTTTAAAAATAATAAACTTTTATTATTTAAGTTAAAATATATTAACAAAGAAAGTTTGTGCTCATAAAAGTGTTATTTCAAAGGATAGAGTATGTTATTTTTATTTTGCAATAAACAATTTATTTATTTATATCGAAATGTAATAAAAATTAAAATGTATCAATCATTATCAAAGGTCATTGGAATGCCCAATCAAAACAAACTATCCGCTGTCCTGCGCGTAGCACCAATAATTAATGTTTATTTAAAAAAATTCCTGACGCCGTGGTAATTAATCGATTTTAATTTTGAAAATTGCAAATGAAAGGTACAGTACACTTCTATAAGCAAAAACAATTTCAACTTGCTATCTGCTTTATTTTCAGTCCTGTAACATTTTGAAAAAATGATTTTTTTTTTACGAAAGCTGGATTGCAAAATTTATTTTGCAAAATCTATTAAACCGATCTTAATGAAATATACAGTATTGTTTTACTGTATCATATAGTTTTTCAGGGTGAAATATGAAGGTCCTAAGTGTAGCATAAATGGTTCAAAAACGTATAATGCAAATACTTGTTTTTGTATGTTTTTTTCACAATTATTGCAATTTTGCAACAAGGGTGACTATTTTTTAAATTTTTAACCGATTCTATACTGTAGGAAATTTAATTACGCAACTTTTATGTCAGTACAACTTTTCTCTAAAATAAATACTTTTAAAGTTATAATCAAAAAACCAAGAAAAAAATCGAATTTTTCCTTAATTTTTTGAAATTTTGATTATTTAATTAAACAATGTTCCGGACCTTTTTGAGAGGGAGGATAACTCAAATATTATTATTTGATTTATTTTCAAGCAATTTCTGCAAAAAAATTTGAGTCACCTCTCAACGTTCAAATGTACTAATCTTTTTACAGATGCGCCCTGGTCTAAACGTCGTCGGCCTGAAAATAAACGAAGAAACTAAATACATGATCGTATCAAAAAAGAAACGACAGCAAATAAGACAAAACATTACCATAAACGATCATAATTTTGAGGTGGTCAAATACCTAGGAACAACAATTACCAGTTACAACATAGAATGGGAGGTTGAAATACTAATACGAAAATTGGCGGGGAATAAATCTTTTTTTGTCGTTCAGCATCTAATGAAGTCAAAGCTTCTCTCAAGACATACCGAAATCCAAATGTACAAAACCATAATACGATCAGTAGTGACATACGAAAGTGAATCATGGACATTGAGAAAGAAAGAAATCAATAAACTCTTAGTATGGGAACGCAAAATCCTGCAAGTTATATATGGTTCTTGCAGGGACAGTGTGACAAATAAATGGAGGAGCAGATACAACAATGAATTAGAGACTCTTTTCGGACAGGGAAACATCGTGAAATACATAAAAGCCAATAGAGTAAGAAGGGCAGAGGGCAGGCCACGTGGTACAGAGAGTTGACGACAGACTGATAAGCAATGTATTTTGGGAAAGATCAGACGGTAGAAAATCGGGAGGATGGCCTAGAAAAAGGTGGAAAGATGCTGTCAGAGAAGACCTGGAGATGATGAAAGTGAGACCATGGGCAATAGTAGCACAGGATCGGAACCAATGGAAGACAATAAAACGCGGCATAGACTCACGAAGAGTTGAAAATCCAAAGATGTTGAATATTATTAAATTCATAGGTACGCTTTAAGGAAACATAGGTACGTGTTCTTGGCTCGAAAAATGGACAGTTCGTCCGATGAGTGATACAAACCAACGAATGAAAGGTTGGTGCTGTACTCCATCAAAAGCCTTTTCGTAATCGATTAAAGCCACAAAAATATCTTCACATTGGTCTGGGAATTTTTGGAGAAGTACATTTAAGCCAAGTACACCATTCGACACTTGATATGAAAAACATTGTAACTCATTTTTGCTTAGCTTACAGGAGAGCGATTTAAAGAAATTTCCACAACATTTTATTTTTTTACTGCGTCAGCTTTTATATTTTTTGTAATGTTCTTAATCCATATATTATAACTTTTTCTCAGCTTTTTACATTTACATATCACATTGTTGTTAACATTACTGGTCCTGATTTAGGACAAGTTACAATACCACTTTTTTTTAAGAATTTTAGGTGAAAATCATTGTAAGTGGTATATACAATGATATTTCATCAAAGTATGTGTCTTTGATTAGGTGCATATAAATGGTAACTAATGAGTAAATATCAAAATAAAGAGATTATTATTAGTATTTTTATTGATTTTACTTAAAACGTGATTTTTTTACTCAAACAAGTATCTAAAAATTCACATATCACAAATCATACATATCAACAAGAAGTAAATGAAATAATATCTATTAGATTTATTTACTACAAAATAAACATTTACAAATTATAAAACAGTTTATATTATTTTATTTAAAAAACAAAATAAATGCCTAGCAAACTTTTATTCAGAGTCATCATCCGAATATTGTGTTTGTTGAGAGTATGGAAGATTCAAATAAAAACTGCAATATTGCTCTGGTATAGCTTTACCAGAGCACAGAGTAACAAGATCTTTATATTTTTAAATTGTTATGGGAAGTAATCCATTCTAAGTTAAAGAAATTTGAAGTTTCCATAAATCTTGCATATTTTTATTCACGGATTTGGTAGCTCTTTTGCTCAATTTTGGTTTGTATTCTAGGTTGTACTGAATTGTACTGAAAATTGAGAATATGTGGTTGTTCATTATATATTTTTATATACATATTGAAAACATGGAAATTTTCTATGTCTAAATCCCAATTCGGTATTTGGTTTAACATTGATTTAAAATCCTAGAGATAATTTTGACTGAGGTCTTAAATCGTATGGTTTTGCTGCGAATTTCCCTGTCTACAGCATTTGCTCTGTTCTTATGGCGACTACGCATATCTCCAGATATACGCCCTCCACCTGCCTGACTATGATTTTTTTGATGGCGTAGTTAACCACATATCTGTTATGTTGAAAGTGTCCAAAAACGTTTTCTTACAAACTTGGAGTCTCTGTCGATGTTCTGCTAACAGCAAATTATATTCATGTGTCCAGTTTCTTCTGGACTCTTTTAACTTTGCAACCTTTCTCTCTTGTTTGAGAACAAATCTACATAAATATTCGCTTTTTTGTCATGATCAGTTATTACCCAAAAATTATTAAATAAATTGAGTTACCTATTCATTTTCAGATAATTCCGCTTTAGATTTTGTGTTACATTTATAGTTACATCCAGATCCCAATTCTTTCTTGTTCATTAATTTTGCCCTTCTTCTAGTATAGCTGTGGCCAGAGTTCCTCAGTTTCTTCAAGATATTCATTTTGCAATACTTGGATCCATTTCCCTTTGTCCAAGATCCAATGTCCTACAAGATTTTTCTTCCTTGGGTAGTGTTTTTTCTTAGCAGTCGTGTCACGTGTCTAATGATACATTTTTACCTTTGATGCATGTAGAAGTTTCTGCTGTCGATGTTTCTTTAGCGTGTAATCCACTGTGAACATCAGGTAAATATCTTATTTTTATCAGTTGAAATTAGTTCGGTCGTAAATGATATATAGATGTTGATGTTACAATGTTTTTATTATTCATCGATAATAAAAAATTTCAATATTTATTTATTTATTTATTTATTTATAAAAATCCAAACAGGTCCTAAAACCTTTTTACATGGACAGTTATAATCATAAACTTTATATAACAAATATAACTAATATATACAGTCATTAGCACAACTATTGATAGGCAGATATAGAAGACTTCAACACAAAAACAGCTAGACTAATGATATCTATTATCCATCTACTAGTTTAAAGTGCTCTTGCACTATACGTCTATAGCAACCAACTGACATTGTAAAATCAATGTTTTTTACTAAATTTATATTGTTCGCTAGTTTCAACATGGCCTCTAGAGGAGAGCAAACAGATGTTCTTATTTTTCCAAACAACAACTGATATCTCGTTGCTTTTCGAGGAACATTAAATGGTATCCGCATTCGTAAATCAATTGTACCTGAAATATTATTAATTATTTTATATAAAATCATTGCCATTACAAATTTGCGCCTACTAGTCAAAGACAAAACTTCAAATTCTTCCCTTAGCATGGTTGATCTTATGGTTCCATAATCAGGCCATCGATGATGTTTTTTGAAATACAAATAACGAAGAAACTTATTCTGAACTTTTTCTAGTGCCTGAAATATTGTAACATTGGTTACAATGTTTTTTCTACCAAGTGATCCAAAATTTGCACTTACAATGAGGTTATTTTGTTAAATAACTTTATATTTACATAAGATAGGATAAAAGTTTTTAGACCAAAATGAAGGTTTCCTTTATAGATATCATTTAAGCCGTAGCTGAAAAACATTGTAAGTAGAGTTACAATGTTGTTCATATCAGGTGTCAATTTAAGCAACCCACTTATTAATATTAGCCATATAGGTACTCAGTATTCAGCTATTTCTTTATTTGTGTAATTGCTTAGTCTTCTTTTATAATATGTTTACTGAACTATTTAAATGACGTTAAATTATGTTGTTATACAACGTTACCACTAACTTATCTTAACTTTTGGAATCCACAATTAACGAAATATTTCCGAGAAATGAAATTATTTTATAATTGTTCTGATTCATTCCTAACCACAGCTTTCCTTCGAAGAACTAGAAAATAAGTCGGCCTGACGTTATCCATCTCCTCGTTATACGCGGTTAGGACATAAACAATCTCTAAACGTTATTTATGGCTACTATTTTATTGTCTTACTAATAAAAGTAAACGAGATAGAAACCACAGAATCGTCCACGATTCACTCGTTATTAAACTGCATTGTTCCGTTTCGAATTGTTTGAAAGTGATTCAATTGCAAAAAATTAAAATTTCTCTATCATACTCTGTCTGTTGCACTTAATTAGTTCTGCGATTGTTCGGTGAAATGCACTTTAGACTATTGGAGTGTAAAGCTGAACAAATTTATTTTAATTCTGTTGCCCAACATTATTTGCTGTTTTATAGAGAAATTAGAAGAGTCATTGAAGTGGTACCGATACATTTCAGTAGGATTATTTCAATGTTGTGATCTGTATATTACGCAACAATAAAAAATAAAATTAGGCTTATTATAGTCTGTTTTATCCGTTTCGGCCAATTTGATATTGAAAACCACATCAAAATGCTGTAGTAGGATGTATACCATAAATGGCATAAATCACAAAAGTTTTATTAAAAATCCTTTATAAAAAGTATATTTATATTAAAAAGCCCTTTCGGGCTACATCATAGAACGTTTTCGAATGACAATTCCATCATCAGTGCTGTTTACGAGGTATACATGGTTGAGCTACCAAAAATATCTGGGTAAAAACCTTTAAATGGTATAAAGTTACATTGTTGTATTTAATCTTATGTGATGTTTGAACTTTTCCTTATTGGAGGACCTAGTCAACCGAAACCGAGTCAACCTTAAGAAAACTGAATCCATGTGTATTGACGATGGGCAGGCGCGGATCTAGAAATTCATAATAGGGGGTGGGGGCAGACTCACACTTACTCTAAGGATAAAATACACTATATAATCCCAGATACCTACGGTATCAAAATTATTGATAGACAAATATCTTTATTGTATCGCAAATTTAAACGTGACTTTTCATGAGATAAGGTTTATACCCAGTGTAATGTGTTTGCATTTTAAAATATCATTTTTGTTATTCTTTTAATTGAGAAAAATATTTCCGTTGTTTATGGTTCCACCGGTACCCAAACAAATGCGCCTGCAGATTATTTTTCAAAGAAGGGTGTTTTATTAGATTTTATGACTTCTTTCAATTATTTGCAAGCGGTTGTCGTGTAATTTAGCGTTGTACTGATGGCTTAAAGTTTAGAGTTAACAGAAAAAAATAATAAATAATAAAAAAATAGTTATAGACTAAATACAATAGGGGGGTCCATGGACCCGTTGATCCCCCCGTATCCGCGCCTGACGATGGGGTGACTTAAAAACGATGGGGTAGAAATTAAACACTGTGATTAATACAAGTAGCTGGGCATGAAGATAACTTAAGATGGGACACTCGATGCTGCTATAAAAGACAGAAATATACAGCGTAGAAAAGCCATATCCATGATGAACTGCGATCTGTGGGACGAAACAATATCTTTAAAGCGAACAAACAGCTCATATACAATGCCATACTTAAAAGTGTAATCACATATGGCAGTAAAGTTTTTCCAATGAAACAAAGAACAGAAACAATGTTACTAGGAACAGAAATTGACTTCTGGAGAAGAGCAGCAGGAAAATCAAGAAGAGATCGGTTACCAAATGAGAGATAACGAGAAATGATGGGAGTCACGCATACAATAATTGATGACATAAAAACAAAACAACTCATATGACACGACCATATACAGAGAATGCCAGATGAGAGGATCCCTAAACAGATTTTGACGTGGACACCACAAGGGAGAAGGAAAAGAGGAAGGCCGAGAAGCTGGAGGGAGGGAATTGAAAAAGAACTAGAGGAAAGAGAAATCCTTCCAGGTCTATGGTTAAACAGAGAAGAATGGCGGTTAGGAGTCGGAAGGCGTCAGAGAAAGCTGTAAACCGATAGTAGTAGTAGTGAACTTTTCCTTGATTTTGCATCACGGCAACGTAGAACTCCCAACAATGTGGGTTGCTCTAGCCTGAAGGTAAATCTCGCTATTTGGGCTCTAGCTCTAGTTAGTCCTGGGCGGATCTGTTTTGAGATGGACGTTGAGAGGTGACTCTAATTTGTTTGCAGAAATTGCTTGGAATTAACCCATATAATAATAATTGAGTTATCCTCCCACTCAAAAAGGTCCGGAACATTATTTAAATAATCAAAATGTCAAAAAATGAAGGAAAAATTCGATTTTTTTCTTCGTTTTTTTGATTATAACTTCAAAAGTATTCACTTCCGAGAAAAATTGCACTAAAATAAAAGTTGCGTAATTAAATTTTCTACAATATAAGATTAGTTAACAATTTTTAAAGTTGTTACCCTTGTGGCAAAATAGCAATAATTAGGAAAAAAACATAAACAACAATTATTCGCATTTAACGTTTTTCAACCATCTTTGCTACACTTAGGACCTTCATATTTCACCCAGAAAAACTTTATGATATGATAAAACAATACTGTAAATTTAGTTTAAGATCGGTTCAACAGATTTTGCAAAATAAATTTTTTCAATCTAGCTTTCGCAAAAAAAATTCATTTTTTCAAAATGTTGCTGGACTGAACATAAAGCAGATAGTAAGTTATTTTTTTTTTGCAAATAGAAGAATACTGTACCCATTTTCAATTTGCAAAATTAAAATCGGGCAACTGCCACGTCGTCAGGATTTTTCTTTAAATAAACATTAATTTTTGGTGCTACGCGCAGGACAGCGGTGTTCGATTAACACAAGCTAATTTCCACCAAAATTTC
The DNA here is from genome assembly GCF_917563875.1 of Diabrotica virgifera virgifera. Classification (NCBI taxonomy): domain Eukaryota; kingdom Metazoa; phylum Arthropoda; class Insecta; order Coleoptera; family Chrysomelidae; genus Diabrotica; species Diabrotica virgifera. Next base: position 2,503,946 of record NC_065444.1, on the reverse strand, counting down.
TTCCAATCTTTATCTAATATATTATTTTCTTACCCTATATTTTGTTGTATGTTCATATTTTAATTCCACAAAAATCAAACTAATTTGATTATTGTTTGTGAAAAATTGTTGAAACAATTGCATATGTTGAAAATAATACACTTTTATTTTCTAAGTTAAAATATATGAACAAAGAAAGTTTTTGCTAAAAAAAGTGTTATTTCAAAGGACAGAGTATGTGTTTTTATTTTGCAATAAACAAATTTATTTATCTGTTTCGAAATGTACTAAAAATTAAAATTTATCAATCATTATCAAAGGTCATTGGAATGCCCAATCAGAGCGAACGTATATGCTGTCTTGCGCGTAGCACCAAAAATTAATGTTTATTTAAAAAAATTCCTGACGCCGTGGTAGTTAACCGATTTTAATTTTGCAAATTGCAAATGAAAGGTACAGTATTCTTTTATATGTAGAAATAAATTCAACTTGCTGTCGGCTTTATTTTCAGTGCTGCAACATATTGAAAAAATGAATTTTTTTGCGAAAGCTGGATTGCAAAATATATTTTGCAAAATCTATTAAACCGATCTTAATGAAATTTACAGCATTGTTTTATCATATCATAAAGTTTTTCTGGGTGAAATATGAAGGTCCTAGGTGTAGCATAACTGGTTGAAAAACATAAAATGCGAATACTTGTTTTTTTTATGTTTTTTTGGGTTTTTTTAAGGGTGACGATTTTTAAAATTTTCAGATAATTCTATATTGTAGAAAATTTAATTACGCAACTTTTATGTCGGTGCAACTTTTCTCAAAAATGAATACTTTTAAAGTTATAATCAAAAAACCAAGAAAAAAATTGAATTTTTCTTTCATTTTTTGACATTTTGATTATTTAAATAATGTTCCGGACCTGTTTGAGTGGGAGGATAACTCAAATATTATTATAAGAGTTATTTTCAAGCAATTTCTGCAAAAAAATATGAGTCACCTCTCAATATCCAAATGTATCTACTAATATTTTTACAGATGCGCCTTGGTCTAAGTCTATAGATGGGTAAACCTCAATGTTTGGACTCTAGATAGCAACTGCAGCCCAAATAGTAAGGTTTAAAATTAAATAAAAAATTTAATTTTTGCAAGAAAAGTCATCATCATCATTCTCTTTGCCTTATCCCTATGCAGGGCCGGCTTCCCTAATTGCATTTCTCCACACAATTCTATCTTGATTTAGTCGTAGTAGTGTAAAGTTTAACGAAAATATGAGACACATCGAACTTACCGTTCAAAGGTTGTGACGAATAAAAATGTCAGTCAAAATTCACACCTCATCCTGTATATTATTAAACAATTTTAGCAGAAACTTTTTATTTGCCAGTTGTTACTTCGCATAGGGGCCCAGTCTCCATACTAGATAGGAGCATGTACAATTTCTTATGAATCACCCTGTATATTGCATTACATACCATTATAACCCAGTACATCTTTCTTTTAGGTATATCAGAAGAGCCAAAGCGTACCACAAAAAAAAACAAAAAACATAATTATTATGATTTGAAATTCAGCCACGATATTACGTTAACAAAAAATTGAGGATATCCTGTACCATAAAAGTTAATGGTAGAATTAAGCTCAAAAAGATTCTTTTGCACAATCTTAATACCTTCATTACGATCCAAATAAATGAAGTAATTTCAGTTGGAAAGTAGGTATGGTATGGACTTGAAAATTGAGTAAATCTCGTTAATTGGTCATCCTCTTCTTATTATACATAATCACAGTTCGTAATTATTGTTGAGATAAGTGGATAACCAAGTAACTTTTGTCAATAAATAAGCATACTCTTTCCTAATAATTAAAAATATATGTCAACATACTATATTATATCTACGTGGGTCCTGCAGCCTTTGCTGCATTCCGCATTTCGATCTCCACCTTTTTCGGTCGTTCCATTCCTCCTTATTTAACTTTTATTCTGTATAAAATGATGTGTGTTCGTTGGAGAAATAAGTAACGAAACTACTGAAGGAAATGCACAAGTTTATTGAGATGTTAACAGCTTAGGGTACAAAACGATACTAAATTAATGAATACAAACTATTTCTTAAAATCTTTCATAGTCCTGGCACATATCATTGACACCTCGAAATTATCAGCGTAGGTGTTTCTCATCTTCGATGTAGTCTAGATATTGGAATAAAAACGCACACAGTGGCGTGCTCGCCATAACACCTCCACCTCCCTCCTGAAGACCGAAGCTGGGGTGTCCAAGAAGGGCTTCTTTTGCAGCTTCGAAGTTTTGGCTTGTAGTGTAGAGCCTCTCTGGACATGCTCCGCACAGGGCAAGTAAGGCCACATGAAACAAAGAAACCAACCGGCAATAACTCATTCAACTTTTGTTGCTGTGAGAAGGCCGTAGATGAAGTGTACCACAAGGCAATCGAATTACATGTTGCAGTTATTGATTAAAATCCCTTTATAATATGGAAAATGAAACCTCATATCTACTACTTGCCGTATTACACTTCAACTTCGTTCAGGTAATAGCATCACAAAATATAATATCATACGGTTAAAATAAAGCTTGCGCAAATTTCGTTGGATTATCTATAAGAACAGTTAGCATTTCCTATCAAAAAAAAAAAGAAAAGGTCGACAGATATTAAAATTTTCCAGGCACTGATGTTTAATTTTAACTATTTTTCAAAATCTGAGTCACCAATAGGACTACTGTAGGACTACTTAGGAGAAATATCGTGTATTTCAAAATAATTTCTGTTATTCTCATTATAAAGATATAAAATATTTTTATTATTAATGTTTTGTTGTAATTCTTAATGCATTAAAGTAATTAAAGACTTGCTCGTTAAAATATTAAAAATTATTTAAAACCAAGTTAGCTTTAACATTCTGAAATTCGGCAAATTCCTTTTATTTCCTTTTCAATAGATATGCCATATGGTTTATTGGAGCACTTGACAGAGCGTCTGCCGGTTTGTTTGTTTTAACCGAAGGCGAAATATGCAGAATATCCTATATTTTTGTTTGTAATATTTTATCCAGATGGTCCAATTTTAGTTTACAAGTAATTCGACTAACCTCAAGTACTTCCTCTGTCTTGTGTGAGAACATTGCACCTTCTCAGATCAAGTGGCCTTACACCGGAACGGGTGGAGAACGGTGCACTTTCCCAGATCAAGTGGCTTTACACTGGAACGGGTAGAGAACGGGTGGAGAACGTTGCACTTTCCCAGATCAAGTGGCTTTACACTGGAACGGGTAGAGAACGGGTGTGAGCACGTTGTACCTTCCAGATCAAGTGACCTTACACTGGAACTGGTCGAAATTCTAAACTGTATGTATTCAATATGGTAGCCGGGATGTTGTTGCTTCTTTTGTGGAAATGCTTCACCGTTTCCAGGGTCGAGTGGCTTTTCACTGAAGCTGGGTGAAAGGATTTCACGAAGTTGCTAGTTGCGCCTCCCCAGAACTTCTGGAGTTCTTCGAAGTTGCTTACATGTTCCTTCAGTTTTCCTTCCTCGTGGCCTTACACTCGGAACTCAAATACTAAGTCACTAATTCTCCAATTTCCCAATTAACGATTAAAATCGATTAAAAAAGGCATTACTTTATCTAATTGGAAATCCTACTGACTGCGCCACTTTTATACCCACTGAATTTTCTTCTGTAACACCACAATTCGAACGCTTCTGTTCTTCTTATGTGTTGTCTCTTGAATGTCCAAGCTTCCATTCCGTATCCGTATAGCAATATAGAAAATATGTAGCATCTTAGAGCCCTCAATCTGAGAGGCAACTGAAGATCTTTGTTTTCATGTCATACTTATTTCTTTTCTATTTCTTCCATTTTTGAAAATCGATCCTTTATTCGCTTTTCTTTTTCTTTGTATTCGTCTGCATTGTTCTTGTATTGTTTCCTTTGTTTCATAATCATAGCAATCAAACGACATATATCTTAGTTTTATTATTAAAGATCGTAAAATACCATAAAGTAGAGATAAAAAGTATTGTGCACAGAATAGTGATCATAGTTAGGAATAATCCGTATTGCTTTGAAATACAGAAAACTTCAATATTTTTTTAATTGAATACTTGAATTGAAAAACTGCTAAAAATGCTTGTTGCTTCAGTGGTTTTTCTTTTCTTCTCATAGGTCGGCCAACCGCACTTCATTGACTGGCCACTTTAAAAACTAATGCAATTTTGGTTTTACTTCGTTATATAAAACGTTAATTGGGTTTTAATGGAGTCCTGCTTTGATCGTAGACCGTGATAAAATTGATTATCTTTGATATCGAAATGCTACTGAAAAAGATATCAATTTAAAGACGAACAAAATGTAACTTGCTTTTTATTTGTTCCAATTAAGTGAAATTTATGCTCAGATAGTTTAATTAAGTAAATAAAAATTCACAGAAAATGTAAAAAACTAAAACTAAGAACTGTATTCAGTAAAGAACTGTATTCTGAAAAGAGGGATGGAGAGAAAAGAGCGATGGAGACATTGAATTCATTGGTCTAAAGTAGCGCTATTCAGCCAAGAAGCCGGTTTTTTAGCAAAAAAACCGATTTATGCAAGCTAACAATAGTGTTTAACCCAGCCTCAGAGACCGCACACCCCCCTTAAGAATGACATGCGGGTGATACAATTCATTGGGGCGGGGTGGATTAACTCGTGTAAGCAGGAATCACTCCACCCTGCCCCAATGCTCCAGAGTATCCACTTCTATAAGCCCCCCCAAGCGGTCTAATGCGCTATAGGAGCTCTCTATCAGCAAAGTGCTTATCATTAAGGACTCCTGGGTACAACGACTCCCACACGAAATCTTACCCCCAATAATGCAGACCAGCTAGGCGCTCTATTCCTGCTATCTCTCTAGTGACTTATCATCATCTGTGATCTGTATTGCTTGCGTGAGTCACCACTCCGGGCCACGTCCAGTTCGATGACTCGGCTCTCGAAGATGTGGACCTCTCTTGCCATTTTTTTGGGTTTTTTTAGTATTTTTTGTTGCTTGCGCCTTTTGTTAGTGTTTGTTAATTTTTTTGGTGACCGCAGCCATTTTTTGTAGATGTTTTTTGAAAAAAAAATCAACTTTAGCAAAAACACTTCGATCCAAACCTAAGCGAGTTTTCTTCTTTTGATAGAGCTACGATTATCTAGACTTTATTAAATGTATGTTTGCTAATATTTGCTGTTCGGATCTTCTATGCTTCCATCTATGGTACACCTTAATACCTCTCGCAGGATCCAGTTTGGGTGGTCTTCTAGCTCAGCGAATTTTGTTCTGGCTTTTTCCTCCATCATATCCAATACACACATTTGTTTTAGGTCTCTGGGTAGGTAAAGCAACGTATCTGGGCACGTACTGTCGCGTTAACATGTGGTGTGAATGTTGACCTTGGTCCATTGCGACTGCTAAATATTTAGTTTCGTTTTGTCATTCGATGGGTCCGTCTTGCACTGTAAGCTGCATGAACTTCTAGGGTTATCTCATACGCTTGGATATTTTCTGGATGTATTGCTATTTTCCATTGGATATTCCATTCTGCTATCATATCCAGTGCCGTCTGTAGATTTCTTACAGCTTTGTGGGTTCCTGTGTTTTGACAAGATTGCAATGTCGTTTGCATAAAGGCTGATTACCCAAGTAGCACCGAACAGGTTTATTAAGTATTTTAAGGATGCTTTAAAACTGTAGAATAAAACTAAAATGAAAACCATTTGGTTTTTAAGTAAACCTTAAGGTTGCAATAAAACCGCTTTCAGCATAAAAGGCCCCACTCTGAAAGAGGTCAATAGAACCAAAAATAAAAACCGTCGTTTTCTTTGTTTTCTTAAGCAACTGGTTTTAAAGCTGCTATGAAGATGCTTTTAAAACCATGTTAAAAGACACTTTAAATGCAGGCAGTTTTATAACTTAAAAAGGTTTCTTAAATCTTTTAAAGACAATTTACCATACTAAATGATTCTTTAAACCCATATACTCCATATAGACCAACAAATTTTTACATGGCTTATGATAGGTACAATAGATACGTATTTGTAACCATAAAATAATAAACAGTATGTACTTGGTTATTTCGGACTGTCAAGGTAGAAAAACATTTGGGCTTTATTTTAGCCAATTTTGAGCCAACTTTATTGTGGTAGGGGAGCAAAGTATGCTAAATGTGCAGTAACTCGAGCGCTTTGGGGGACTATTGGGTTGTGAAGAGTAGGTCCTAAAACCAAAAAAAGTTAAGTTAAGTTTTCCATTTTAGTGGGCGCTTGCCATTTTTTAATTTAATTTTCCATTTCCAACAATCGTTTTTTCCGATTATAACGCCATCTATCCATAATTCGAAACAATGTTTCGAATAAAAGTTACTTATTTTTACGTAAGGAATCCAAATCTGCAATAAAAAATGAGGGCCCCTATTTAAGATTTTAAAGTAACCCCGACCCCACATCTATGGGGGTCGTGTTTGGTGCCATTCGATAGATTTTTCAAAAATATTGAATAAGTGTATTTTACAGTTTTTCGATCTGATGTTCATTTCGCGAAATATCGCGGGATTCGTATTTAAAATATTAAATTTACCCCCCACCCCTCTCCGTGGGAAGTCGTGTTTGGTGTCATTAGATAGATTTTTAAAAAATATTGAGCACATATTTTTTAGTTTTTCGATCTGTCATTCATTTCGCGAAATATTCGCTTTTTTCTTGTGAATCTTTGGGACTCACCCATTTCCTTATGCCCGGCTCAAATCGTCAGATTTTTGAAATATACACTCTTTTGCATGTACTTAACTTACCTTATCTTAATCTGACAATTTCGAGTTTTTTTAAGAATAGACTTTTTTTTCGGGCCCCCCTTAACGAACTCCCCTGTGTTAAGAGCCAATCTATGGTAGAGGTACATCTGCAGGGTACCAGGTTTCTCCCTATATGCTAATCTGACGCGCTCGAGTAACTGCAAAAATCCCCGCTTGGGCTCCCCTACCATTGATAATGTTAACAAAAATAGGTCTAAATAAGTCACGCGCCCTAAAATTTCTTACTTTTGGCGATTAAAAAATAAAAATAATAAAAAAACTTAAATCCGAAAAATATTAGTTTGAAAGAAAAATAGTTGTATCTACAATAATTTTAATGTTAACATAAATTGAATTTATGTCTTTAAGTCGCTTATTTATAATTTTTATGTAAGCCTTATATTGTAATCTATCATGGGTTTCAGCATCTCCAGAAAGCTATATGACTGAAATCCTAATAAAACTATTTAGTCTATCGACAGAGAACGAATTGTTAAGATCAAATGGTTTTATTTTATACCTTTCCTAGAGCGTATATTCTACATTAAAGCAAGGTTGCCTTGGAATTAAAACCGTTTAGTTTTAATGCTGCTGTTAATAATGCCACTCGGTTTTAATGTGAATCTAACCTAAAATCGAGGCGTCGCGCGTCGTAGTGCTGTGTGTGTGTTGTATTTTTCTTTTAGAATGACCAGTTTATTTATATTTTAAGTACTTGCTACTTATTTCTTCCATACTAACTGTACTTCCACTTTTTACAACACACTATACCACTGTTTAGCTCTAAAACAAATGGACGACCCTTTTGTACATGAAGGAAGAGGGGATAAGTTTAGTTTTATTGTCTCTAACAAGAAGCATAGTTTAGTCTTTACGATAACCAAATTGATTCAGTTAAGAGGGTTTGGTTTTAATATAGCCTACTAATTGCTTTTAAGAAAGCAACTTTAAAGAAAACTAAAAAATAGTTTTAAGGCATATGTCTTACTGACATGATAGTCTTGAGATCAAGTAGTTTTAATAAAAGGTTTTATTAGTCATATTAGGAGAATTTTTAAAACTGCAATAAAACTAAAAGGTCACAAACTAAAATCTAATAAAACCAAACAGTCCGGAAGTTTTTGATAAGACTGATTAGTTTTAAAGTGAACTGAGAATAAACCATTTTAAAACTACAATAAAACAAATTATCTATTAAGATTAATTAGTCTAATTTGATACTCTTATCAGATATTTTAAAACTAGTGACAAATGCTTAACAGTTTTAAAGTTCTGGCAGTTCATCTACAAGGTAACTTTAAAACCATTATCTTCTTATTTACCACAATAAAACCTTTATAAACCTTAAATAAAACTAAAATGTTTTTATTGTGCTACTTGGGTAGTATTCCGGATATTCTTGGAACGTCTACTGTATATTATGTTGTATAGAAGGGATGATAAGACTACCCCCTTGTGGTACTCCAGCTTCTAGGATTCCGTGTTCAGATAGAAATGGACTCTGCACCTTCGGTCGCATAGGTACCTACGAGGAGCTGAGTTTCTTCATGGCCCCGCTCTATCCATAATCTCTCATTTTGTATATCAGTCCGTCATTTTACATTCTGCAACGGTATAAGGAAGGTTGCTTCTGTATATTGCTTGTCATTGAATCTAGATGCTATGTATTCTGTAAGTTTGATTACTTGGAAATCGCTGAAATGTTGATCTCTGAACCCGAATTGTGCTTCTGGGATTATTCCTGGCCTCTCAGACATTGATTTGAGTCTGGTTTGGATGAATTGCTCTACTATCGTACTGACTGCTGGAAATAAGCTAATCGGCCTGTAATTTTGCTGAAATATGTGGTTATTTCGTGGCATTGGTATCATGATCATGATTACATGGGCTTCCTTCCATTGGTTTGAAAAGAGCGTGTTTTTAAGTAAATGGCGTTTTTTTTTGTTTGTCAAATATATCTTAGCTCTGTTAGTGTTTCTGTCTGGCCCCTTTCCTCTCTTTTTCTTTTACGTAATTGTCCCACTTTTGGGTTCTATCGTTGGTTCTATGTTCTATTAGTGCCTGTTTGACTGGCCAATTCAGGTTTGCCCTATTGCACACATTGGTTTGCCCTATTTTTATCGTCCTGATTCCTTGTTCTTGAATTCTATTTCAGATAACTTCCGCACCCCGTATTTTCAACGCGTCTTATTGAGTGAAATAAATGTTTGTTTTTACTTGTCTATCTTAAATTTTAATAATCCATTCTGGTATGTTTTACAATTAGTGAGTATTGATAAGAAAAAAAACACTTCAGTAACTGTCTTTCTAACGATACCTATCCCATCAGACAAACCCATAACTGTTTCTCAACGAAATCGGATCTCCATCAACCGAAAGATTCCTTTTATCAAATAAAGCATCAATTTTTTTCCATAAAGGTGCCCAACAAGTGCATTCGCGGTGCAACAATGTACTGAAACATAAAACCTTTTATGATCCCACACGTGTGTAAACTGGTTGGTTCTTGGTTCGAGTTTTATTATGGCGTGCCGGTGACATTCAATACAGAAATCAGATCTTGTAATTTCTTATGGATATTAAGATACGAACAACGATAAAGTGATTGTAAAAAGGATTTATGCCTCGCTAGGCACATTCCGAAAAGGTTTCGAGCTTGATTAACCATATTTTCAAACATTTTTTCGTTCATGTTTTATGATGAAGTTATAATATTAAAAACTTTGTCTCGGTGGTTTAACATTGTAATTGCATTTCTGGCATAATTTTCTTCATACTTCGGCCAAAGGTGGGTACTTAAAAGAGCAATAAAATAGTGATAGTAGCTTACCAACCGATATTTTATGATTTAATACCCCCTTAGGAAATGCTGCTTTAGTAGTTACAAACTTTTTGGTATTTTTCTACACAACATTGTATCGGTATAAGCAAAGATAAGTAAATAGGTATGCACAAAAGAGGAAAATTGAACATTATAGAAACGAAAACAGGCCCATTGTTTACCTCGATGAAACATAAATCAGTGGACATACTTTATCGAAAACTTGGAATGATAATAATTCCAGATAGACTGGTAATAATTTCGATGGGCCAATGTGCATGCTGGTGGTGAAATGGGATTTATTCCAAACGGTCATTTAATATTTATGTAAGTCTGAGTAAATCCGGTGACTACCACCAAAGCTACCACTTTGGACTTTGAATGCCACAAATTACCGCAAATGGCTAAAGGAGTAACTAACTCCAAATATACCCCCCTTCAGTGGCGTAACCAGGGGGGTTTTGGGGGTTGTAACCCCCTCCCATTGGGATGACGTACTTTGAGCTTTATACGCTCTTATCTGCGGGTATTCCATACCCCCATAGACCCTCCAGTAGTTGTAACCCCCCCCCTTAGGATCATCCTGGTTACGGCGTTGCCCCCTTTACTCAATAGTTGTTTACGATAATGCCTCGCCTCATCCTATTCGGTATAAATGATCTCCTCTATCTTTTATCCTGCGTAAGAATGTAGTGGCGTCAGTAATTTGGTTGACTATTAATATTACTGTCCAAATATCTTTTTCCTCAGCGTGTTGTTTTGCTTTGGAGAATGAATAACCAGTCATGTCCTTTATTTGGTCCGACCAAGCAAGGGTACAAATGAATCTCGTGCTTAATAGTGATTCATACAATCATACATACATATATTATTAAAAATTAAATAAAATTGCGCATGATTATTATTGATCACATAGATAGAACTTCAAAAAAAGAATGTGTGTACTTTGTACGCACGTAAGAAGTTATACTTCTATTATATGATTTCAACGAAATCAATATACTTTAAACAGTTTCTCTACTACTTTCCAAAAATTTTTATTAAAACAATACCAAAAATAAAAAAAAAAATAAAAGAATAAAACACACACAAACACATTGAAAAATGCCACAAATGATTTCTGAACAATAATTGTTGCCAAAAATTTTAATTAAATACGTATTTTCTGAAAAAAATTATATAATAATATACTTACAATCATAAAATCTATAAAAAAAATAAAAAAATGATATAACTTGCATTGGGCTTGAACCTACTTCCCGTGTATCCCGCCGTACGAGAGTCGAAGCGATTTCAAACTACACCACCTTCGCGTATACGTCATGTGGGAATAAACACAAACTGAACAACTTTTTGACATTTTGTTTATATGAATTTTTATTAGTTTGATTTTTGTCGAATTAAAATACAACAATATATAGAGTAAGAAAACGATACATTAGATGAAAATTTGTAGAAAGTTTGTTCGTAATCAGATTATGTAAATTAAAGCATTGCCTACTAGGGGTATAACATAGCAAGTACTAGGTAAGTACATTATTTTTTTTACATTTTCCAAATAGGTATGAAGATAATTTTTTATTGGAATACAACTGAAACATTTAGAATTACGTACCTGTGGCTTTTCAAAACTATTTAAAAAGTCACTATAATTATAAATTTGATTTTATTTCTGTCCTCACAACAATAAAAACTAATATATTATGCAACATTTTTGTTTACCGATAACCTCCATATTGAACAATTATTGACAGATCATTTCAACACCCAATCAGAGTCCGTATAAAGACTAATACCAAACTGTCGGTGTGCGCATGCGCGCAGATCAATATAAATTCACCCTCAATCTCAATCGCGCCTAAACAAGAATAACTTCAAAAATTAATTTGATCTATTTTGATGTCTATAAAATCAAGAAAATCTCCAAACCCCCCTAAAAACCAATTTTTCAAATTTTCGAAGATGACGCACCTTACGGAAAAAGTTTGAAAAAAATTAGAAATATAGTTTTTGATAAAATACACAAAATAAAAAATTAAACCTGCATCCATCTCCAAAAAAAGTTCGAAAAACATACATTTTGAGGTAATGTACACTCAATAAGGGATCAATAAAAAATATATATGTTTTGTAAAAGCCTGAAGTATGCCTGTAAATTTTTGAAATATTTAAATTGATTTAATCCCTCCTAAAAAAATAAAAACGAAAAATGACGTCTTTGATGGTGGGGGACAGGGAAGACGTGTTTCTCGACTTTGTTGTATGGAATGGAAAGCTGGACACTAAAAGTGGGTAATATAAAGAAGTTAAAATCTTTTGAGATGTGGTGCTATAGAATGATTTTGAAAATACCATGAATCCCACAAATGTAGAAGTGTTAAGAAGGCTACAAAAGGATTGCGAGGTGATAAAGAACATCAAAACAAGAAAGCTGGAGTATTTAGGCCACCATTACCAGAGGTACGAAATATAAGATACTCAGGGCCTATTTTACCACTAGGCCCGTGAGGTACCTGCCTCGAGCCCGCATTTTAATGGGACCTAGAAAGATCACCAAAAAATTTCTTTATTGCAATAGCAAAATAAATTTTCAAAATTCTTTCATTTTATGAACAGGATGTGATAAATGATGACTCCACTGTTGATGTTTAAGCGACTTCACCTATCACAAGTACATCTCCGTCACCTCCTATAGAAAACGACAATGTCAATAACTATTTTCCTAACGATATAGGGGATTGGCCAAAACATTTAAATCTGGAATTTCAACAATATCTTATAAATAATCGACCGAATCAATATATTGGTAAAATTAGAGAATGTCTTAGAAAATACACAACTGGATACTAATAAAACCAGATATTAGCAAAGTGCAATTTTTTATAAAATGAAAGATCATGGGGAAAAATCTTCGCTAGTCTTTAGTGTACTACAGTCCTAAATGTCGCCGTGTTTATTGTTACGTTTGTTAACCCACCGTTACTCGCACACGGTGTATGAGACCGGTCCTCTAAATAACTTCCTATAACTCTGATTGTAGTGGAGATTTTGAATTGCTGCTGCATATACCTCTTCAGTCATCAGTCAACTGTGTGTGAAGTCCACGTGCAGTGTAAAAAAAATGGTACTTTTATTATTAGGCAACACCTATTAATTAGTAAGGTAATTAAAAGTTGTAAGTTTTAATTAGTAAGGTAATTTAAGATCTTTTTCTTATTTTTAATGTTTATAAATTTAAAAAAAGACTAAGTTTTCACTCTAATGGCATATAACATATCCCACCAGAATGAAAACAATGGGAACCTTCTCTGGTTACACCTCCGAGGCTTCTACAATTTGCAAGCCATACGGATGCTGAGACTAAGGAAGATGAGGGAATTCTACAATTTACAATTCACGTCACATCTGCTCAGCGCGGTAAAGTTCCAACGAGACTGGTTCCCTTCATACTCCACACAGAGTAAATGTAAATCAAAAATTGAAAATGGTTATTCATTTTTGGTTTATAAATTTGTTTATTTATATTAAGATATGGATTACGAGAAGGAGAAGAAAACATTATTAAAATTTTTTGAGGAAGTATCGACTGACGAGGAAACGTATGAAGGTGATGATGAACAAAGTTACTTTTTGTCAAAGTAATATAATGTTGACACAAATGCATATCTACAAAATTATATGATCATATATACATTAAATAATATAATTGTACACAATTTTGCAAAAAAAAAAAATTTCAAATATTGCTCACCCATATTTTTGGACCCGGTCTTCTGCACCGTGCGCAAATATTCGATCACAAAAAATTTGGGCGAGTAACGGAGGGTTAAATTGATTTCAACGAAAATAATTGTTTTTCTAACTTTCGATGGGTATAATGACTGGAAAAATATCAATAGGAGAGTTATTCAACATGAGTGATCTGAACATCTTTCATCAATTGGTAAATACCTAATCAAGAAAATTAGTACAGCAGGACAAATTATAACATTCATGGAAAAAAGTTATTTAGAAGAAAAGGAACATTGGATTGGAGAAACGTTCTTCAACGAATAATAGCAACCATTAAATTTTTGTCCTAAGATACTCAGCTGAAATTTACATTTTAAACGCAGCCTACTGCGACTCCACAAACAAGGCAAATTTTCGATATTTTGCTTCGCGTTAGAGATATCGGAAAAAGATATTCCAAATATTATTCTAACCCCACATACCAAATTTCATAAAAAAATTATCTATTAGTGTTTTTCATTATTTGTAGTCAGGATCCTAAATCTTAAAACTGACAAGCCCGATATGCATCTCAGGACAGACGAATTTTAGAATCCTGACTACAAATACTGAAAAAACTAAAAATGCGAATTTAATCACGCAATTTGGTATTTGGGGTTAGAATAAGGTTTGGAAGGACTTTTTTTAAATAACTTTTTCCGATATCTCTAACGCAAAGCATATTATAGAAAATTTACCCTGTGTGTGGCTTCGCAGTAGGCCGCGATAAAAATTAAGTTTCAGTTGAGTATCTTAAGAAATGTAAACCTGCAAATTATATGACTGTGCAAAACTTCAAATCAGTATTTATTTTGATAGCCGAAATCTAGAGAAATTCATCTTAAATGTGACACACAATATTGTTAAAAAATTTTAATTTCTGGTTCAACTATATTTCTATTAAATAATTAGTTCATTTAAAAGAGTTATTATTATTATTAAATCATATTTAGGGGCCCGAAAATTGTGTAGTGCCTCGGGCCTGATTTGAAGTAAAATAGGCTCTGAAGATACTAAGGCTCATATTGCAAGGTAAAATTAAGGGTAAAAGATGCATAGGTAGAAGAAGAATTTCCTGGCTGAGAAACCTAAGAGAGTGGTATAGTTGCAGCTTAGTAGATCTTTTCAGGGCAGCCGCCAATAAGGTACGGATAGCTGTGATGATAGCCAACCTCCAATATGAGAACAAACAACAACAAGAAGAGGGGAAAGGGCTGTGGAGGGTTAACATTGCGCTGAGTCCTATTTTTGAATCACATAGAACATAAAAAAATGAAAAAAATTGAATTCTGGGAATGAGGGATTTTGTCTATCTTAACGGGGATATCCTTTGTCTCCCAACTTTGGATTTTATTTCATTTTTAATATTTATCGAATGTATTTGCTAACAATCGATATTAATCAAAAAGTGTCTTCTGATCGTAAAAGAAGAACGAGCGCATGCATCGCCATGGTATCGAATCACGGTTAACCGCAATATACATCCATTCCATTCCATTCGCGTACTACTCATTAAGGATCATAGGTCATATCTTCTTTGGTAATTACAGGCATTACGGCCGTACTTTCACTGTCATTAAATCTATTATGCATTTCCGCTGATGCTCTCAGCTCAGAGTGCGCTCTGCAGTAATAGCCTGGTAAAATTATCGAAAAAAAGGTCATTTTTGGGAAAAGGTTGTTAGCAGATGTTTTATTGCTGGAATCGAATCTTAAGATTGGATATATTAGTAATATCGGTATGTCAAGTCCACAGAAAGTGTGCTATTTTGTTTATTAACAATATAGCACTCAAAAACCGTCTTTTTTTCAATTGGTGCTCTCTAACTCTGAATATTTTGACTTTAAACCAAAAACACCCGAATTAAAATTCATCGTAATTTAATTCTACATAACGATATTTTTCCCCGATTTATTTCGACGAAAATTTCCCTCGGAAAATCCGCGTTTTCCCAACAAAATCTTTTAATTTCAACTAAAAGTTTAGGGAAGTAATTATTTATCAATAAGTAAATAACTTGGTGAGATAAAAGCTTTTTTGTAGTACATTATATTTTTAGAAACCGGCGAAAATCGAACAAATAGTTTAGCAACAATTAAATAGTTAATTAAAAATTCACGTTCGTGATAGTAACCACAATAATTATAATACACAATCTTCGAAGTTACAGAGCAATAATTGAAAAAAAAAGAAGATATTGGAGCGGTAATTTGTTAATAAACTAAATAGCACACTGATATTACTAATATGCAATCTTAGAATTTGATTCCAGCAATAAAATATGTGTTTAAGACAGACATAAAAAACAAACTTTTTCTTTGGCACGATGAACTACCACAGAAAACTGAAATACTACTACTATTGTAAAATAATATTTCAATTAACTATGATAGTCATCATTTATGCTAGCCTAGTTCAGTCTCTCAGGTTGCGAGTACGTATTGTCTTAATAAAAAATATAAACTATGAAGATCTAGATTGAGGCAAATATGTTTTATTATTAGGATTAGGATTATTAGGATCATCTGTCACTGACATACTTCTAAAGTTCTTTCACGTTTCAGTTCAGTTGACACTCAATTTTCAATATGTCAGGTTCATTCCTTGCATATCACATCCACGTGGGTTAGAGTCCTGTGTTGCCCTGGGTTATATCCAGGAATATTTGCAACATCCATCTGTAATAATAATAATATGTAGTATCATTTAAGATCTTGAAACTTTTAAATGGTTTTTTTTCATCCATAACTTTTTGGTGGCTCACGCATGCATGCTATTGTAAGTATGGCCTCTGTCAATTTTTAACCTTAGTAAACTTTTATAACATTTTGGGGTCTTTTAAATATACATTTTACAAAGGATCTTGTATTTTTTTTATTAGTTAACTAATCATGTTTATTTTTCATTAAAAATATAAAAAAATAATGTATTAAATTTAATAATATATATTCAAAGTCTTGTCGAAAGCTAACAATTTGGATTATACTTATGGTATTTTGTATTTGACTGTACTTCATGATGTAGCATAGTACATCGGTTGGTTGACTGTTGTTGCGTTGACTTGAGCTCCGATGTGGCCACCAAGTCTACTGGTGCTGTAAAGTATATACATATATAGTCCATTCTTTCACGGTTTTTGCTCTAAATTTTAAAGAACCGCTTGGATTGACATGAAATTTGGCATCCGTATAGCTTACATGTCAAAGAAAAAAAGTTATATTGTGCCGATGTGTGCTTTTGCCCTGGGGGTTACTTTCACCCTCTCTTGGGGGTGAAAAAATATATGTCCAAAGTAAGTCCGGAAATGGGTAAAATGACTAATTTTAAGTAACTATTGTTCTATAGAGCTTTTTCGCCAAGTCAACACTTTTCGAGTTATTTGCGAGTGAATATGTTCATTTTTCAACAAAATAACCACATTTTTAGACGGCTTTTCGCAAATAACTCAAAAAGTAAGTATTTTGTCGAAAAAAACGTTCTTAGCCAAAATATAGCCTATAAAAAAGTAAAAAAAATGGTGTACGCGTTAGGTCTCTGGTTCTCGTAAAATCAGAGTTATAGCCAATGAAAAATAGATTCATATTCACCAAATTTCAAATAGAATATTTCGACGTGAAATATCCAAAAAATTAAGCACTTTTTGGGGAAAACCGATTATATCTTTTTTAAAGTGTTTAAAAAAAGCTTTATTTCCGTTTTTACAAAAAGTTTCTAGCATTAAATTTAAGCAAGTTACGCTCAAAATAGAGTTGGTCCCTTTTGTTTTTGCAAAAAAAAAATCGGGAAGACCAACCCCTAATTAGCAACTTAAATGAAATTAATCGTCACCGATCCACAAATTATTTTACTTATGTTGTGTTTATATGATTTGTAAGTTTCATTGATTCAAAGTGCTTATTTTTGAAAAAATTTGGTTTTAAAGTAAAATTTTTAAAAATTTAAATTTTGAAAAATATGGTTTTTTTCAAAATAGCTTAAATATTGTTAGAGATCCCAAAAATCTCGAAAAACAAAAAAAGTCAGATTTGCTTTTCTGAATATCATGTATTTTTTTGTTTTTCTTTTAGACAAAAATTGTTTAAGATTTGGTGTTTCTTTTAAACACCTTTAAACCCCTTTTAACTACAGCCCTTTCATTAATAAGGACTTTGAACCGATGAAACTTACAGATCATATAAACAATATATACACGAGTCAAGAAACTTGTGAAGTCGTAACGAAGTTCATTTAAGATACTAATTAGGGGGTGATTTTCTTGATTTTTTTACCAAAACCAGAAAGGACTAACTTTATTTTGAGCGTAACTTGTTTAATTTTGATGCTAGAGATTTTTTTTATAAAACAAAAATGAAGCTATTTTTAAACACTTTAAATAAGTTGTAATGAGTTTTCCCCTAAATGCGCTTCATTTTTGGTTATTTCACGTTAAAGTATTCCATTTGGAATTTGACGAATATGAACATATTTTTCATTAGCTATAACTCTACTTCTACTAGGTGTAGAGACATGATGTATACACCATTTTTTAAAATTTTTTACAGGCTATATTTTTGTTAAGAATGTTTTTTCGACAAAATACGTACTATTTGACTTATTTGCGAAAAACCGTCTAAAAGCGTGGTTATTTTGTTAAAAAATGAACATATTCACTGCCAAATAACTTGAAAAGTATTGACTTAATGAAAAAACTCTATAGGACAAAAGTCACTTAAAATTAGCCAGTTTATCCATTTCCTGACTATCTTTGGACGAATATTTTTTCACCCGCAGGAGGGGGTGAATATCACCCCCATGGCAAAGCACATATCGGCACAATATCACTTTTTTTCTTTGACTTGTTAGCTATGTGTATGCCAAATTTCATGTCAATCCAAGCGGTTCTTTAAAATTTAGAGGTTTTGCAATATTATACCGTTAAAGAACGGACTAATAAGTAAAGAAAGTATAAAATTATAAAATCGAACATGTGGTTTTGGAGAAGTGAGGTTAAATATGAAAAAATGGTTATACCCTGTGAGCTCGTACTTAGAGGGGATATTTAAAAATTCGCGAGCGCCAGTAGTGACAAGTATGTAAACGTTTACTGGAAATTTGACATAAATGTCAAAGTGATTAATTTAAAATTAAAAATAAAAACATTAATTATAAAAAATATTAGTTGTTCAAAGCTATGGTATAATATATTTTTACCTTAAATATACTTACGTTTTAAATACTGAATTTAAATTTTTTTAATGTTCCGTAATATGTAATTATAAACTGATCTATTAATCTTAGCGCCATCTACACGATAATTGTGAAAGTATCCGAAGTAAGAAATTAATATTTCATCAATAGAACGTCAAAATGATTAGCAAAATCTTAAAAAAATCGATTACAATTTAATTACTTTTTTGCGTTGTAAATATTAAGCGATAACAATTAAATAATAAATTTAAAAATTACCGGTGAAAGTTGCATTACTAATCCGCTAGGAGCGACACCAGCGAAGCTCAGAGAGTATAAGAACTATGACAATATGTCGGACACTAAAATATAAACTACTCATCCTAAGAGATCTTACCCTAACAGTCTTAAATAAATGAAATTACCAGGCTACATTTCCTAAAATAGCTAAAATAGTTTTCAGACTCTCACACCTTATTTAATTAAGTATGGATACTGACACTGACAGAATCAGTGGGGGCTTAACATTGAGATGGAGCAGTGTATAGAACATATAACGTAAATGTCATGATAACATCAGATGTTTCTATTACAAATTGACCGAAAGTTGCCTACAGAAACGAAATAGGGCCAACTAATTTTTAACGAAAACCAGTAAAAACAAATACAAGAAGTTAAGAAATTAATGAATTATTAAAGGAATTAGAATAAAATAATTATTTGACATGACAATAAATTAACAAAGATTAATAACGTTAATAACGTTAAACCTTGTTTTTTTCCTAATTTGCCCAGAGTATGTGCAGTAAGTGCTTGGCCTGAGGCCACTTACGAATCCGATTTTCCCACGATCACGCGGTTACAACTCACGGCTCATGGCTCATGGCGCTCCTTACAAGATTTATTCTTTTTTCTTTTTGTTCTCTTTAACTACTACTTAGTATTTATATTGCAACTGCTTCCGTTCCGAGGATTGGTTCATTTTGAGCGAGAGATAAGTATTATAGTTCCGTACACGTCTCTTCGATTTTTTGTGTGCTTTGCGTGATTACTCATTTTTAATTCGGTTTTATGAATGTCTGTGATGCCGTTATTGGTGATAGCACTAGTGTGTTCTAATGTAAAGAAATGTTATGTCCTGTATCTTTGTCAAAAAAACGGGGAGAACTGCAATTTCTATGTGTTTCTTTTAATTCTCTATATTCCCCAAAATCCACAAGAAAGTAACAAGTAATGCAAAATGTCAACATTGTTCAAAAAATTAAGCAAAAGAAAAAATATAATTTTAATTGCCCACAGTTGGTTGTTATTTATGTAGGTTTACAATAAGTTGCTAAATCTGCTCTTGCGATATATGTTCCTACTCTTCATTCAACGCTATTTTCATATCTTGAATCGTTTCTGGCAATGGTTGCCTCTTTTTAATGTTTCCCTAAAATGCCCCATACATGTTCTCTAATAGATTCATGTCAGGACCACAAGAGTATCAATCCCAAAAAGGGAATTCCTACAGTGTTTAGGTAATCCATCATCCATATCCTGCATAAATTAAACATTATTCCCAATGAAAGGTGCGTAGAGGGAAACATTACCCTCCAAGACACTCTTGTATGTATCAGTCTGCTATTAGAGTTCCATGTTCGATGAAAATTAATTCAGTGCGTCCGTTGACGCAAAATCGGGATCAAATCGTAAGCAAGAACGGGAGTCGTCAGAAAACATTACAACACTCTATTGCTGAAGAATCCATTCTCTTTGATCATTCGTAAATCTCATCCTGTTCATTTTTATAAATAATTTTTTGCCAAATATCAAAGTTTTGTTTCTAAGATGACGCGATCATTTAAAAACAATAAAAACTCGTTTTAAGTGTTATTAATGAACGTTTTTCATTACTAATGTTTACTTCCGCTACATGAAAACCAGGAAAACAATCTTTTGGATTTAAGGTATCTACTCGGAAACGGACTGCTAAAGCAAAAAACTTGAACCAAGAAAAACCATTTTTTTTTCAAAATATTCGACTTTCGACTTGCTGCCATTATCAATGCGCCTGTTAATTTTTTGTTCAAAATAAAGAGTTTTCTTTATATTGTTTTCGAATTATTGTCCGGAAATTATCAATTGTCGATAAATATGTTGACGCTAATGAACAATGATCACTATCGAATATTGAATTACTGTCACCAACTGTCAATGTCAACTTTGATTGGGTTGCTGAAAACATAATTGATTATAATTATGAAATTAGTTAATCAATTAACATAACAATTATTAACATAATTGAATAACTAATTTCATAATTGTAATCCATAATTATGTTTTCAGCAACCCAAACAAAGTTGACATTGACAGTTGGTGACAGTAATTAAATATTTGATAATGATCATTTTTGATTAGCGTTCGAACAACCGGCCCTTAGAGTTTCCCTTAACTCGAGTTAAGGCCTGATCCAGTAAAGATTATATTTTTTGTTTTATTGGAGTTTTAATAATACATAACTCTTTACTGATCAAATAAGGTACTATTTAACTTTGCATGTATGTAATTGTATTTTAGAGAATTATTGTAAAAGTATGTTTTCCACCTACCTCTAACGAAAGTATACTTTTCCTGACCTGATTGTACCGAAGTCGTACTTTTCCTCCCTAGGGAGTAAAGGTAACGTCATGGAATATCATTGATGAAATAACTTATTGACGCTCTGTACAATATTCTATTATCTATTACGTAAGTATCTATACACTTTAAGGTTTATTTATAGAACACCTTGTATTTTGTAGGATGTTAAAAAACAGTAACTTGTTATTTTGATTTAACAATGTTTACATTAATAATTTGACTTATACTTGACAGTTGACAGTTATAATGTACCTACTTGTTACTTTTAGTTCTCTAATTTTTGTAAGTTAGTTACATAAATAATTCATTTAAAAATGAAAAATGACTTGTTATTTGAGGAAGGTGGAAAAATTATATATATAACATGGGAGTAATGTGTCTTTTCCTCCCTTGAATTATTACTGCCCTCCGCTACGCGTCGGGTAGTAAACTTCATTCTCGGGTGGAAAAGTAGCACTTTCCTCCCTTGTTATACAAATAGCTAATAGCTATTATCTGTTTATGTGTACGTTTTTTTCGTTTGACACCGCGCAGCGATTTGTAAAATGGCCGACTATAGGGCTTTTCATTCACAGTCATTTGTTTCGAGCTTTTGTCATATGTCGTATAATCCGTGTATATTAATATTATACACAGATTATACAACATATGACAGAAGCTCGAAACAAATGACAATCGATGAAAGGCCCTATTTGACTGTTGTTTATTCCTTTCAATTTCTTCATATTGCTGTTGTTGGTAATTCCTTTTTTCGGTGTAAACAATTTTCCTGTTTCTCGTCGGGATGTTGTATAGTTTTCCTTACTTTCCGTTTTTCCTGTTGAAGCACTTCAATCGACTAATAATTATTAATTCTCATCGGCCTGTCTCCAGAAGTTTATTTTAATTTCTATACCTTTAACGAAAATAACAGTATTGACATTTTCTAGTGCTTTAGTGATAATTTCATCCGTTTTATACGCCTAATAAATTACAGTGTTCTTTTATTTCCTTTAACAGTCTAGATTTTACTCAAATTACACCAATGCTCTTAAATTTCCTGCTTAATTTTATATAACGTAATCATAAAGCAGCAGGTAGGCATAACCTTTACGGTTGTATCGGTGATTTTTTTCAAAAATTAGTATGTAGCTGGAATCATTAAGTAATTGCGGATATGAAGCAATGCGTGTATATTATCCAACTTTAATAAAGGCCAGATTTTTATTTTCAGTTTATTGCGAGTTCTTGACTCCAAGATTCCTGCCGTTAACGTTTTTGTACAACTTTATGTCCGATCAATAATATTCTGCTTATTAAAATTAATTAAGTGCTATATTAAAGTGTATCGACTAGTGTAATAATTTCAGGAAAATGGGCTAGTTGTGCAAGAATATATACAAAGTGCGAGGAACAACTAACAAGAACACAATTCGGATTTCGTGATGCTCTGGGAACACGGGAGGCCTTTTTTGCTGTACAGGTGCTATTTCAAAGATGCAGGGATGTAAATTGTGATATATACTGTTATATTTCTATTTGATATGAAAATTAAATTTTGATAATTATAGACAAAATTCAATTTAATATAAAATATTTTCAATTTTCTCAACCACGGGCATATAAATTTAGAACAACCTGTATACAACAAATTGTTATATTTAATTTTAAGAAGTGATTAAAACGATACTCGGAACAATGCGCTTAAAATAAAACTAAAGTGAAATCGAAAATAGGTCATTATCGTTGTTCGCGGAAGGTTCAATCATTAGCCGATGCTAAAGAAGACTTAGTGAAAGTAGATAATAGATCATTAAATGTTGTAATTAGTAGAAAGTAATTTTAGAATGGGAATTAACTATTTTCTTTGAAATCCATTAAGCATATTTAGAAAGTTTAAAAATTGGTTTTGAGGAATACTGCGAATGAGAGTTGGTGGTGAAATTTTGATTTGTGAATCTGGAAGGGATATTTAGAAAGGAGGGGAATGAATGACAAATAGAGATCAGAATGTTTTGAGCTGGCGAGAAGAGAAGTCGAGTAGTAGACGGTAGTGTTCGAGGAGTGAGAAAGTCGTTGTAGTTCCGTGAGTGTGGAGTATCTATCGTGGAACGAGAAGTAGGCCAGGTCGAGAGTAAAAGAACCTCCTTGAGCCAAGAGTTTCCGGTAGCTGATTGCAGTTTCGAAAAAGGTAGAACACAGCATCACGACAGAAGCAGGAAACGAGAGCTATACGAGCTAGTTTCGGAGGAGAACATTACTGGAAGCCAGGACGAGGTTTTGATTGCAGCCAAGGATAGCAGGAAACGGGTCTTGTGTGAAGACATTCTCAGTGCACCAGAAAAAGGTCAGTCTCATTTGTTTGGACATGAATGTATGGGTTTTTCGTAGTAAATACCACATTTAAAATTGAAAAAACATAATCAATAATATCAGAAAAGCTTCATCAAACTTAAATAGAATTGTTGCTGATAAATCATAATAGTTAAATGTTAATAAAAACTTTCAATTGGAAATCAAAAGAAAATAAGATTCCCATGTATAAATGTTATGTTTAAGAATAATAAGATATAGCAAATATTAAGCAGTGATTGCCATTTAAATAAAATAAACAATATTTTGATTACAATTGTAACCCATATGTGTATTTTTTTTTACTCTTTTCTTTTCTATCCCGATTAGGAACCATTAAGAAATACTAGAAGCCACGAAAGTAAGTAATTAATTTATAATTCGCCCTGAGATTGAAAACATATTGATATGTGATCTGGTTAATTAATTAGATTATTATTAAAGCATTGATTAAATTAAATGACATATAAAATTATTATCTCATATCAATAATCAAGATCACAACAACTGTCGTCCAACGTGGAGGGCATTGTAAAGTATTTCTGGTGGCAAATTTGAAGGATAGAAAGAGTAAAGCCGGTATTTGAAAATTTATATGCCTGTGGTAAAAAGTGAGATACTTACATTTGATAACATAAAATTTTAGATCTCTTTAGGTACAAATTTTACATAACTGATTTAATATTTTATTTTTACGATATTACATTTGATATATTTATTGACAATTTATAATATTTGGGTGAGAAAAAGTCGTCTTGGTAACATACTAGTAAAATTTCATATTTGGCGGGGACAGTACTTCTTGAAAACAAATGTCTGTGACAAGAAGCCAAAGCAAAGACAACAAAAAACAAAAAGAACATTCAAATCAAGAGAATAATTCAGACCAAGAAGACATTTTAGACACGACAATCATGGCATCAGAACAGCAAGAATTATCAGGAATAGATAAAATATTACAAATGATGCAACTCCAGTCACAAAGAATGGAACAAAAACTGGATGAAAATCAACGTGAAACGAAACAAGCCATGGAAGAAACATCAAAGAAAATGGATAAAGTGGATCAAAAAATGGATGACAACCAAAAGGAAACAAAACAAGCAATAGAAGAGAACAATAAGAAAATAGAGGAACGCATAGAAAAGTATGAAAAGGAAATAAAAGGATGTTTGACAACAATGAAAAACGAGATAGAACAGCAAGAAATGAAAATTAAAGATCACATGCAAGAACAAGAAATTAGAATGAAGGACCACATGAAAGAACAAGAAATGATAATTCAAAACAAAATGGAGGAGTTAACGAATGGCCAGAAAAAGGAACTAGAAAATTTGGAAAATAAGTTAGAAAATGCTATTCAAGTAGACAGAGAAGAAGTGGAAAAAAGAATCACAGAAATAGAAAAACAAGTCACCGAAAACAGGACGCAACAGAATGTCGGAGAAAGAAGAGAAATGGTTATACATAGCACAGATGACGTGAAGATAAGGTTTGGCGGGGATGTAAAAAGATTACACCCAGTGCCGTTCATAAATAGCCTGAAAAAGAAAATACAGCACATCGGAAATTTCGAAACAGCAAAAGAAACTATCAGAAACCATCTCAAATATGAAGCAAGCCTATGGTTCGATAGCAAAGAAGAAGAATTCGGCAATTGGCAACAATTTGAACAAAAATTTTTGAATTATTTCTGGGGAAAGGTCCAACAATTGGAAATTAACAAGGAATTGCAAAATGGGAAATACAATGATAGGATGGGTGTATCAGAAAGGACATATGCTTTGCAAATGTACAATAATGCAAAACATTTACAATATAATTACTCATCGGAACAATTAGTCGAACTGATTGCAAGACATTTCGAGGAAACGCTGGAAGACCATATCACATTGCAAAACTACAAAGACATAGATAGTTTATGCCAATTCCTACAAATAAGAGAATCACGTCTAAGAGAAAGAAAATCAAGAAAGTCGCGAGAAGATTACAGGCCCCGAGAAACACAAGATTACAGAGATAGAAATCAAAATAGGAGGGACTATACAAGACGAGATTTTAATCCCAGAAGGGAAAACGAAAATAGAGACAACGGAAGAGGAAATTATGAACAAAGAAATAGGCAATGGAATGAGGACAGAAATCGAGAATACCAGAATAGAAACACCACACGCTCAAATCAAGAAAACAGAAATAATGGTAGACAAAATGAACAGGTGATTGAAACCGTACAGAGAAGATTACGGCGAAGCAACGAAAAATATATCCAAAGACAGGAACAAAATAGAAAAAGAAGACCAGTGACTTTCCAAAAGGGTGAAAAAGTACTCGTGAGGGCATTACGAGTATCAAATCTTCCTGGCGGCATTTGCGCAAAGTTGATGCCTGTTTTCGAAGGCCCGTACATCGTGAATAATGAAAATGGGATAAATAGTTATGAGTTGAGGCACAGGAACTCGGAAAAGATCCGAGGAATTTATAATATTCACGATGTATACAAATATCACGAATAAAAGACAGAATTACATGAAGTAGATAGTAAGTTAGGATATAAGACGTAGATTAAAGTAAGGAAATATACAGGGAGTTGGTTTTGCCTCGAGAAAATTTATTTAAAAATGCAGATAAATTTTATCGAATACAAGGCGGGGATTTGTTATATTTCTATTTGATATGAAAATTAAATTTTGATAATTATAGACAAAATTCAATTTAATATAAAATATTTTCAATTTTCTCAACCACGGGCATATAAATTTAGAACAACCTGTATACAACAAATTGTTATATTTAATTTTAAGAAGTGATTAAAACGATACTCGGAACAATGCGCTTAAAATAAAACTAAAGTGAAATCGAAAATAGGTCATTATCGTTGTTCGCGGAAGGTTCAATCATTAGCCGATGCTAAAGAAGACTTAGTGAAAGTAGATAATAGATCATTAAATGTTGTAATTAGTAGAAAGTAATTTTAGAATGGGAATTAACTATTTTCTTTGAAATCCATTAAGCATATTTAGAAAGTTTAAAAATTGGTTTTGAGGAATACTGCGAATGAGAGTTGGTGGTGAAATTTTGATTTGTGAATCTGGAAGGGATATTTAGAAAGGAGGGGAATGAATGACAAATAGAGATCAGAATGTTTTGAGCTGGCGAGAAGAGAAGTCGAGTAGTAGACGGTAGTGTTCGAGGAGTGAGAAAGTCGTTGTAGTTCCGTGAGTGTGGAGTATCTATCGTGGAACGAGAAGTAGGCCAGGTCGAGAGTAAAAGAACCTCCTTGAGCCAAGAGTTTCCGGTAGCTGATTGCAGTTTCGAAAAAGGTAGAACACAGCATCACGACAGAAGCAGGAAACGAGAGCTATACGAGCTAGTTTCGGAGGAGAACATTACTGGAAGCCAGGACGAGGTTTTGATTGCAGCCAAGGATAGCAGGAAACGGGTCTTGTGTGAAGACATTCTCAGTGCACCAGAAAAAGGTCAGTCTCATTTGTTTGGACATGAATGTATGGGTTTTTCGTAGTAAATACCACATTTAAAATTGAAAAAACATAATCAATAATATCAGAAAAGCTTCATCAAACTTAAATAGAATTGTTGCTGATAAATCATAATAGTTAAATGTTAATAAAAACTTTCAATTGGAAATCAAAAGAAAATAAGATTCCCATGTATAAATGTTATGTTTAAGAATAATAAGATATAGCAAATATTAAGCAGTGATTGCCATTTAAATAAAATAAACAATATTTTGATTACAATTGTAACCCATATGTGTATTTTTTTTTACTCTTTTCTTTTCTATCCCGATTAGGAACCATTAAGAAATACTAGAAGCCACGAAAGTAAGTAATTAATTTATAATTCGCCCTGAGATTGAAAACATATTGATATGTGATCTGGTTAATTAATTAGATTATTATTAAAGCATTGATTAAATTAAATGACATATAAAATTATTATCTCATATCAATAATCAAGATCACAACAATACGTATGCTTTATAGATTACCAGAAAGCATTTGACAGAGTAAAACACGACAAATTAATAACTCTAATGCAAGAAATTGGAATTGACAACAAAGATCTGAGAATTATCAGAAACATTTTTATTACAATCAAACGGCCAAAATCAAAATAGAAGACCAGTTAACTGATAAAATTACAATAGTACGAGGAGTACAACAGGGCTGTATTTTATCTCCACTACTATTCAATATTTACTCTGAATGGGTATTTAACTAAGCTTTAGATGGTTATGCGAAAGGAGTACATATTAATAAACGGTGAATGGTTGAATAACATGCAGATGACACCATAGTTTTTGCCGATAATCTGAATGATTTACATATATTAACAAATCGTATAACAGAAGTCGGCAACCGATACGGACTAGCTCTTAACATAAATAGGACCAAATTTATGACAATTAGTAAAAAACCTCAATTAGTACTAAACACTCAATTTGCAATCAACAAACAAAATATCGAAAGAGTTGAGCAATATACATATCTGGGTACGAATTTAAATAGCCAATGGGACCACTCAACATAAATTAAACAGCGAATAATAAAAGCGAAAGCAGCATACCTTAGAATGAGACCCATTTTCAACATTCGGGACATATCATTAAAAACAAAATACCGTCTGTTGCAATGCTACATATTCACAGTTCTGCTCTACGGAATCGAAGCGTGTACACTAACTGCTGCATCTATAAATCGGCTCGAAGCTTTCGAAATGTGGTGTTATAGGCGCATTTTACATATATCCTGGGTTGACCGAATTACTAATGTGGAAGTCCTGCGTAGAATGGGAAAAGAGTGTGAAATTCTCATAACCATCAAAACAAAAACATTAGAATATCTAGGACATTTTATGAGAAATCAAGAACGTTACGGCTTTCTCCAAATGATTCTCCAAGGGAAGGTGATTCTCCAACTGAAAAGAGGACCGGGAAGAAGACGCATTTCCTGGCTTCAAAATTTACGAAAGTGGTATAACACCACTACCACTAAACTGTTCCGCGCTGCGGTAAACAAAGTCAAGATAGCCATGATGATCGCCAACATCCGGAACAGATAGGCACTTGAAGAAAAAGAAGATGCAAGATTTATGTAAGTTTTTTTAATATCATGATTTCTGTTGAATTTTTTACAATATAACAAAAAAACTATGGTGAGACGATAAAAATAGACAATTCAATATCCAAACCCATACATATAAGAAGGGGTGTTCGACAGGCAGGGGCGTAACAGAGGCCCCCGCAGCATGAAACTTGCGGGAGGGCCCCGATATATCAGGAGCTCCATCATTTCGTCTAATATATATGTAAAAATGTGTTATTGATATATTATTTTACGCATGCGTATGCAACGTTTTTAAACAGTGCCTGGATATCTTCAAAAACTTATCTCGATTCGATTTAGCAAACAATGCAGAAAAACTTCCAACCAAAATCTCTTCCTCTAAAAACGCTATCGGTGACTAGGTGGTCATCCAGATTTCAAACTGAGCTTGGTGTAAAGTAGAACTACATATCAATTTTAAAAACACTGTCTATATTAACTAGGTACCACAGATCGTGAATAGAGAATGGCAGCTAATAATTTAAAAAGTAAAATGGAACAGTTTGAATTTGCCTTCTCATCTATTTTACAAAATAGAGCAGTACTTTTACATCACTGTAAAGAATTTTTATCAAATCTTTAGGAAAAAACATACTTACATCATTTTTATAAGAATCCAAAAATTTTGCTATCGATTGTGGCTTTCTCTGTACTTTTAAAATCAAAATGTTTGGTAGAGTTAAGAAGCATTTTGATGAATTATTATTACATGATCAAAGCATCCCAAACCCTGAAGAAACATAATATTATATATTATAGAGTAGGCGTGTTTCTCGTAAATCTCGATGTAGTCATTGAATAAATTCAAGCTGGATTTATGAGTACCTATGTACAAAGTGAACAACTATTTTAAAGTCTTAGATCCTAGAAGTGAATATCTTTTCAAATCGGATCCAGAAGTTTTTGCAGAAGCCAGTAAATTAGTTGCTGCGTACCCGTCAGTCGTCAGTTTAAGTGATGAGTTTTTGGAGCAACTGCAATTTTTCAGAAAATCATTAAGGACATAATTGGAATCGGCGAGCTCTATTTATGATGCAGCCAAAATTATTCTTATAGATTTTCATTGCACTAGTACTAGTGCTTGCATACCAGAAGTGTGTCATGCGTACATCTTGTTTTCAACTCTACCCAGCACGATCGCTAGTTCAGAGAGATCTTTTCTAAACTTAAGTTAATAAAACCATATCTTTGTAGTACAATGTTAGAAGCACGGTTATCTTCTCTAACGCTTATAAGTATTTGAAAACGAATTTGCCCTTCAGATAGATATTAATAAAATTGTGGATATATTTGCTGATAATACTGCACGAAGAAAATGGTTTATCTCAGAGAATAATACTATGTAATAATGTAATCATTTAAAGAGTATAGGCGCAAAATTTCGGACTGATGCCTTTTAAATGCATGCATTTTTTTCGAATCCTGAGAAAACTAATAAATATTTTGGAAAAGTTTAAATGCAGAATGAAAGATTACATTATTACCGAAAGCTGAAAGTTCCTTAGAATAAACAAACATTTTCTTTTGAATGAAATATTTGAAATTAAAGATCATACTAAATATTCTTTTTTTTTCACACCTGTAACTTTTCAAGGACTTTCGGCCCTCGGTAATAATATAATCTTTCATTCTGCATTTAAATTTTTCAAAAATACTTTCTAGTTTTCTCAGGATTCGAAAAAAATTAATTAAAAAGCATTGGTACGAAATTTTGCGCCTACGTCCTTAGTCTTTGTTCTATTTTATTATATACCAATAAAGATAAAAAATGTAAGTTGTTATAAACAGTACATGAATACACTAACACATGTACGTTTTTGTTACACAAGCCGCATTTAGTAATTTTTTAAATGGGGCCCCATATCCAATTCTGCGGGGGGGCCCGACGGAGTTTGTTACGCCACTGTCGACAGGGATGTGTGCTTTCCCCTCTTTTTGTAACATTTATTAGGAAGCCAAATTTCAAGAGTCTTTGGAAGATGCAGAGATAGGAATCAAAGTGAATGAAGTATTGATCAACAACATACGATATGCTGATGATGGTGTCTTATTTTTTAATTTGTGACAGCATAGTCGATCTTCAACAACTTGTTACTATAATAGGAGAATACAGTAAGAGAATGGGATTAGAGATTAATCATTTTAATAATTTACCAAAAAGACCAAATTTATGATCATCTCCAGAAACTTGGATCCACTTGTCCATTGAAAGAGTGAGTAAATTTAAATACCTGAGAACGTGACTTTTTGAAGACTGGGCATCGGACAAGGAAGGAAAATGTCGCATTGAGCAAGCCCAACAAGCTTTCGTAGAATTCAAGAAGGTACTGACCTGTTCAGAGTTCGATCTTCAACTGAGACTAAGGTTTACTAAGTGCTACTATGGTTGGTGCTGCTATATGGCGTAAAGGGCTGGAGACTCAAACCCAGGGATATAAACAGATTAGAAGCTTTCGAAATGTGGCTTTATCGCCATATACTAAAGATGCCATGGACGGTGAAAGTCACAAATGTAGATGTCCTTAAAAGAATCAACCAAGAACGCCAACTTTTCGAAACCATCAAGAAAAGGAAGACGGCATCTGGGTCACATCATGCGAAATGAAAAATACCAGTTCCTTCAACTTATAACCGAGGGTAAAATTGAAGGCGAGGGAGGAATGGGACGGAAGAAAATGTCCTGGCTCCGAAACATAAGGCAATGGACAGGGATTAACGATATACAATCTCTGATACATGTTGCAAGAAACAGAGAGTTAATGGAAAATGTGATCGCTAACATCCATTAGTGGATTTGTATCTGAATAAGAAGAAGAGACGATTTGAGAAGTTTTAAAAAAGCTGAGAAGAAACTTCGATTAGAATATCATCATTATTAAGATTTAATTTTCATTTATCATTTTATTTTCATTTTTCATTTCGAATGTTATTTTCATTGCACCAATAATCGTGGCTAAATCCCATATACCATATACCTAGACATTATACTTAAATTAGACATAGCGAGCAAACAGTTGCAGAACATTTTTGATAAATTTAGTTATGAAAAAATGTTTTAATATAAGTTATAAATTAAAATTAACGAAATAAAATATCTATAAAAAGGCGTAAACATAAAGTAACTATGGTTTTCCAATCAAACACACCCTTTTGTTTAGGGATCTCTTTCACAAAAAAAATGTGAATCATGTCTACCTCAGACCCATACTAATGTATTTCGTTTCATAACAAAAAAGATTTCCGTTATTTCTAGAATACCTCCTTCAATAATATAATATAAGCACATAATGAATAGAGAAATGAGATGTCTTTTCTACCTAATCTATAGTAACATCATCTGCCAAGCCGAACTCAAAATCGTGTGGACCACGCTCTGACCACACTTCCATTTTTAAATTCCTTTTTTGCTCGACATCCCGATGCCAAACAATACTCGTGTGTCTGCCACACAACACATACAAAATTACTTTTTCTACCTATCTCTGTTGTCATAAGATAAGCCCTACAAGTATAAGAAAAAGACGGCAGGTGAGCAGTTGCGGAATCCTGAAAAGGAACTGTGTAAAGTTTGTTCCCACGGTGTTGGAACACCTTTTCTTCGATTATCAGTTTTGCTCCTGTCAGGACCGAACTACGAAAATCACAGTTACTTAAAAATTTTATATAAAATACCCCTTAATATAATATTTAGTATGATGTGAGATTTTTAATAAGCTCTAGCTGACTGCAATACGAACTGGTTTACAAACAACTGCTCAAGAAAAAAATGGTTAAGTGAGAATAATTAAAACAATATAGTGTAATTAAAAAGAAAACAAAAGAAGCCAAGGAAAAATGGTACTCAAACAAGTGTGAGCAAATAGAAGTACTATTGGAAAGATATGATGACTTCAATCTAGATAGGAAAGTAAAAGAGCACTATCATCCAAAAAACAAACCATAGTAGTATCGTATTAGATGAAAAAGGTAAAATTATCCTTGACAACATTATGAAAATGGAAAGATGGAAGCAATACATACAGGAATTATTTAAAGATGAGAAGCAAACAGGAAACATAGAACTATGCAAAGTATATAACAAGTCTTGTATGCAGTAAAATTGGAAAAAGATATTAAAGCTACATGTCCTAACGAGATCCCAGCAGTAATTATCAGTAGTAATTGCACGAAAGCTCTAAAATTATCGATTTGTATCCCGAGTGACACTTTGACAGTTTTATGTCAGTATTATGTGTCAAAGTGTCACGAGGGAACAAGTCGATAATAATTTTAGAGATCGAGAGTAATTCGCTGAGATTATTTCATGAATAAAACTGTGTTTTTAAACCATTTTAACTAATATTTTATTGATATCTTCACCTGCATATTTGCTAAACCTGTTTCTTCGTGTTCTCTATGACAAGTTGTAAAACATTAATTGTCATTAATGTCACTTAATTTTTACTTTTTAGCGTGGTAACGAAGGGCATCTGACGTAATGCTTGACGACGGGATATTGTCAAAAATTATCGGGTATAATGTCACAAGAGAGTGAGAATAAATTGAAAATAATGCGACAGTTTTTCGAAAATTTGTTGTCTGGCAATGTTGTGTGGCTATTGTCCAATGACAACAAATTTGAGTAAAAATGAAGCATTATTTTCTTATTTATTCTTATTGTCGTCTGATATTCGTAAGATTATTTTTTAATACGTATATTATGGATATTTTCTTAAATATGACAGTTGTCAAAACTAGGAAACTGGTTGCCATTAAACAGAAACAATCTACTTAATAAAATTCTATCGGTAATTATCTACAGTAGATAATTCTCAGTATAATTTTAATCTGATTGGACAGAATTAAACACGTGATCAAATATCTTACTACACGATTGGAAGTTAAAATCATTAAAAAATAATCACTTTAATTTTTATTTCTGTAGTTATAAATGTTTTCTATGTTATTATATGGAATGGAAGCTTGGACTCTAAAAAAGGATATAAGTAACACAATAGATGCGTTAAAGATATCGGCTTATAGAAGAATTTTAAAAATAAGATGGGTCGATATGGTTACAACGACATTTTAAAAAGAATCAACAAATAAAAGGAGATATTAAATAGAATTAAAGAAAATTGCAATATCTGGGTCATATTCATGAGAGGTGAGACATCTACGTTGCTGAAAATGATTTTACAGGGAAAAATACCGAGCAGAAGAAGTATAGGACGACGATGTATATCTGGGCTAAACAATCATTTTAGACAATGGCACAATTGTCAGTCTGTTAAACTGTTTAAAGCAGCAGCATCAAAGGTGAAGAGAGCCGTACCTTCTTAACGGAGACGGAAAGAAGAAGGTTTATTGTTTCACTGGTCCATTTACTTCCATAAACTTCCGTGAAAACCTCCAAGACTTTCCTGCGTTACGATTGCAATCAAATGTATGTGTAACTTAGACATCACGTTTAGTTTGTAATAAATTTCAATGAAAAATCCAATATTTTTTATAGTAAAAGTCTCATTAAAATAAAAGTAAAAATGATGAAATCTCGGGTGATAGATCCGGCCCTGGTTTCACCCTCCTTGTGCCCGGCGTACGACATATGGGCAACGGGCACAGCACACTCAAAACACCGTGGGAAACTATGAAATCTTGTTCAAATACCTAAAGATTGGTTGAGTCACCCCTTATCCTTATGAATACTTTTCTAGAAAAGGAAATCGAGTGCATATTTTCTCTTTCTTCACGGTGGCCAGAGGCGTATTATTATTTTGGTGATTAATGAGGAGAGCGAGCGAGATGCGGGTAGATAATCCCGCCAAATAAGGCGATGCTATGGTTTTTCTGGAGCTGGAATGCACGGGAAAATATTCTATAATTTAACAAAATGATAACTATTAAAACATTGCGTTTCACTTAACGTGGGAATTATAAATAAAGTAAAAATAGAAATAGAAATAGAAATATAAGAAACGGTTCATACAAATATGTATAAAAATCTTTACAAAAATTTAAAAATCAGTTTCCAAATTGTTAATATCTGGTTATAATAATATAAGTAGTGTAGTAACAGGTGTGAAAACAGTAATTAGGAAGAATTTTTACAGCCCATCGATTAATTTTTATTAACTTCTTCGAATGCCTTATATCTACAAAATGCCAAAAGAAAAATATCAGTTACTGAAATTTATTGTTTAAGGAAAACCTCCTTATCTCTTCTTATTTCAGCAGATTTCTTTATTTCTTCTTTCTTATGCTCATTACATTCCTAGAGTTATCCTATCAGCTTGTTTCCGATCTTCCTTGCTTTCTTCTCTCTGAAGGTGTGGTCATTCAGTTCCTGGTGTGATCTCCTCAGCTTGTTTTCGGTTTCCCTTGCTTTCTTCTCTCTGAAAATGTGTAGCTCAACTCTCAAGACACTCTCCTTAAGGGGATGGGTACGTATTTTTGGCTGCAATGCTATTCAAATAGGGATTCATTTTTTTCGAATCCTGAGAAAACTAATACGTATTTTTGAAAAATTTAAACGCAGAATGAAAGATTAAGTTATTAGCGATGGCTGAAAGTCCCTAAGAACTTCTATAATGTTTATTTTAATAAGTTACAGGGGTGAAAAACTAAGAGAAAATTTAGTGTGATTTTTAATTTCAAACATCCCATTCAAAATAAACTTTTTATTTATTCTAAGGGACTTTCGGCCCTCGGTAATAATTTAGTCTTTCATTCTGCGTTTAAATTTTTCAAAAATATTTATTGGCTTTTTCAGGATTTGAAAAAAATGAACACAATGTCCGTGGTAATATTTTCCAAATCTATCTTTGTCTTACAACGCAAACGCACTCAGTCGAATAGAATATTGTCAGCATATTGTCAGTCAGGCAGTGACAATCAGTTACAATTTTAAATATTTGGCATGGTATCGGGAATATTTTGAGTCATTGATTAAATAATATTATATATAGTGTATTTCATAAATAATTGATTGACGTGAATTTATTAAAAAGTTATTTATTGTGTATTATTTGTGAAAGTTCCAAGCAGAGGATACATCAGGATAATATATTCTGTTATGTTCAAAATTGTAAGCGTTCCATAGTAACAATATATTATTAAAAAATCACTTCAACACTTTTCCTCTTTTCTCGACTGAGTATTTAGCTTTTGTTATACATATAAATTATTACAATCACTGAATACATAGTTAGTGAAAAAATTATCACATTTATTAACTGAATTAATAATTTGCAATTATACAAATAACAGTTATCCAAGAAATCCATCCATTCAAGCCATCACAGGCGTAGCCAGGTTTTAGTTTCGGAGGGGGTTCAAAAAAGAAAAACGACTAAAACTACATAAAATAACCTTTATATTGATAATAAAAATTTTAAATATGTTAATATCTTAACTTTTCGGGGAGGGTTTGAACCACCAAAACCCCCCCTGGCTACGCCCGTGCAATTTTATGATGATTTATTTATTATAATTTATTATAATTTATTATATTTATTATAATATTTATTATAATTTATTATATATTTATTATAATTTATTATAACCCATCTCTTTAAATTTTATGATGACATTGTCAAGTAGAATGACATTCTAGTAATGTTTACATATCCATACCAGTGTGAATTTTACTACACGTAATTTGCCGTGTAAAAACAGAAAAGTAGGGATACCCGTAAAATATTTGCGAATTATGTACCGATGGCCTTAATTTGAACCGTGTTTCCGTAATATTTCAAATTTTGTGTTTCTATGTCCTCCATATTTTTTTCAGTCACGATAATTTCTTTAGCTGTTTATTTCAACTGTATATTCTACATGCTCTTCTCCATCTTCTTCTTCTTTTGGCATCATACATAACCATGGAAAGGTCTTTGAATGTGTGGCAAAGTCCTCCAATTCAGACCTCTGGTGCACCCCTCTCCTCCAGTGTCTTACATTCATAGATTTTATAGATTCTTTGTTGTTTTTGTAACTTCTTGTTTATTACAATATCGTAACCTTCATTTAATTAATTATGTTCGCCCTACATCTCTTTTTCCGTACGCTGCCCACATAAAAGTTCTTTTTTTTTTCCTTTGCTTATGTCTTTGTGCCACCTCATCCACTTATATATTTTCTGTTTCGTAACGATGTAGTGGCGCCAAGTAATTTGTTTAACTATTTCTGTATAATTATCTCTCTCCTTACGCATTTTTGGCTTTGGAAAATGAGTAACCAGTCATGTCCTTTATTTTTCCTCAATAAGTTACTTCAATCTTTTTTATTTGGTATTGGAAAGAATAATCAGAAATACCTTAGTTAAAACGACCGGGTCCATCTTCAACAATGAAAATCAATGTCTGGCCTTCGCTGATGGTCTTAATATTCTAACAAAAACAAGAAAAGAATTAAGAAATCCATATAGAGGTTAGGAAAGGAGGCAAAATATTTGGACCCAAAAATAAAAGAGGAAAAGTCAAAGTATGTACATGATACTCTGAAATACAGAACAAACAAAAGAGGGGCAGTTATTATAGAAGAGAGAAGTCAGAAATAATGGGAACTGCATTCCAAATATGTGTCCAGAATAACAAAGTTAATGATATATAAAACGGTAATAAGGTCTAATAATAATGGTAAAAGCCAACAGTGACATTAATAAGTATGAAAGTTGGGAAAGGAAAATGATCAGAGCTATATATGACAGGGAGCTAGAGGAACTGTATAACGAACCAAGCATCAGTCGCTTCATAAAGGCACAGAATGTGAGATGGATGGGGCTCGTGATGAGAATGGAAAGGAAAGGAAGCCAAAGATGATTCTAAAACGCCGCTTAACTCTAAAAGAAGGAAAGGACGGCTCAGACAAAGATGGTTTGACATCGTGTAGAAAGATCTCAGAATAAAAGGAATGGATGGGAAGAAAGAGCAACAAACATGGATGAAGGAGATTAGCAAGTCAATTTTGTGGGCAAGGCGCATGATTGGATAAGAAGCCACCCCACTTAATACAAGTTTTGTAATATATAAGTATTATATTAATTGCATTTTAGCCCTAGACATTCAACGCCTGTTAAGTTTTGTAAATAAATAAAAATAAATACGCATGTACCTGCCAGATTTTCCGTAAGAAAATAGTAAATAACTTTTCAAAAAACAGATTAGAGATTATCTCTCATGAATGCCGTTTAAGAAAAACACTTTAATCCCGTCCTGAAGTTGTAGAATCGTGCGTATTTCGTGTGCAGCTGAGCTGAGGGTTATTACAGTTAAAAGGGACAACACATAATTGGGCTTCAAGATACATTCTACTAGTTCCCTTTTTTTGTTGACCTTCTTTTGGGAGAATCTGTGTGCGGTTGGACGTACCTAATTTTTTATTTCCTTTCGCTTCTATCTTCTAATTTGATTAAATAATTTATTGCTTCTTTCGGGTGGTTGTTTGTTGGGACAATAGGGGCGAGGGTTTTGATTCGAATTTTATTGTTTGTTTGTAAGCATGGGACGGTTTAATTGCTGACGGGGTAATTAGTAGGTGTGGAGGTAGATTTGGATGTGGATGCGGGTTAATTGAAATAATGAAATATTAAACGAAGTGATTGAGTGTAGAATGTTTGAATGGGAGCAAAAAATAAAAAGTCGATTATATTTTGTAAAGACGATTATATGTTTTTTTGCAAATTTATGACAACTGAATGACTGGGAAAAGAAAAGCTTGTACTTTTTAAAGTGTGTAAAAATTATTAATTCCTAGCTGAGCGATTTCCATCTTCTGAGCTATAGTCAAATGTTAAAGTACCACTATAAAGGCATCTCAATTTTTGTATCGAAAAAAAAGGTTGAAAAAATTTCTTAAGTAGTTTTTAGTAAAGATTTGGATGGAGGCTGAATTGTTATATTTAAAAAAACATCAAGGACACTACTTAGATATGACTTTCACAAAAACTCACTATCTTAAGTAGAGGCAACTGAGAGAAACGTCTCTAGCCTCAGTTCGGCATAATATGTGGTCGTCCCTTGTACCTACTCGTCTGCTTTAAATACCTATGCGACAAATTTCCTGCACTATCTGAAGCTGAAACTTACCTAATAAGCGGCTTGCTTAAGCTAATATACCTAAAAAGAATTTTTGTTAGCCCTCAAATTCGAACCTTAAAATCGGACAGATTGTTCCAGAATTTTTTTTTCTGGCAGCTGTCTGTTGTGATCCTGTCGCACTGCAGCCAGTTGGCTTATTGTACATTTTACATTTATTTATGAAACCCATTCCAGAATTCTGGAACCCTGTACCAGCTTATACAGGTCTAGTGACCCGTGTTGAGCTGCCCCCCCCCCCCACTTGCAAAAATTAAAAAACAAATAGCCCTGATTTATGAGCTATTTATGAGCTCTCATATTCCGCAAACTAAAAATTTTGAGCTCGTTCCACTGAGCAGGAATTTAATACCTTAGTGGGGGGGGCTGAGTCAGCCCCCCCCCCCCACTACTTAAAAATAGGAATATTGAATCGGTTTTTGCGGCAGCATTACGAGCTATTTATGAGCTCTTGAAATTATATAGTTTCGATTTTTGAGCTCATCCCCTTCACCCCCAAACAACCCTTTAATTGATTTAACTTAAGATAAAGATGCTGAGAAAACTTAAAATATATCGTATTGCGAATATAATTAATATAGCTTATATACTCTAAGAATAAACTATTAAATCAAGAGCATTTCGATTATTGAGCTACAACCCCTTCGCCAGAAAACCACCCTATCTTCCCGGCTTAAGAGAAAGTTGTATTTAAAATGCGTTAAACTAATTATTTGGCGACTACATATCATTTAATAATTTATAAGCTTCCAAATTACGCGCATTTAGATCAGTAAATTGCAATTTATTTTGTATAGTGCAGTCACTGAAGGTAAAAATCAACGATTACCTTCAATTTCGGTGAACCTTCATCGATTTTCACGAAAATTGGTCAGTGGTTAGAGGATACGTCAAGAAACAAAGGTGACATGGTACCACCTTGCGCCTTTACCCTGAGGGTGGATACCGCCCCTTCTCAGGGGTGAAAATTATTTTATAAAAAATAAATGCACAAATCAATAAAAGAACAAATTAAAAGCAAAATTTATTATATAAAGTTAATAAAATAACTCAATACTTTTTAAGTTATTAAAGATCAAAGATTTTAATTATTTGTGAAAAAAATGCATGTTTTGAAAAGGTCTTTTGTAAATCACTGAAAAATTTTAAGTTTTTACAAAAAAGTTAATAGTGGTTTAATTCGTATAGCTTATATTCTAAGAATAAACTCTTAAATCACGCGTCTTTCGATTATAGAGCTACAACCCCTTCGCAAGAAAACGACCCCATATTCCCTGCTTAAGAGAGAGTTGTTCTTAAAATAATTTAAATTAATTATTTGGCGACTACATATCGTTTAATAATTTATGAGCTTGCAAAATATACGCATCTCAATTATTGAATTGCCATTTTCTTTCTATAGTGCAGTCACTGAAGGTAAAAATCAACTAGTACCTTCGATTTCGGTAAATCTCCATTTATTTTCACGAAAATTGGTGAGCGGATTTTGATACTATCAACTTTTTCTGCATCTTATTTTTCATAGGTATTTCTAAGTACTTTGACAATTATTTAGTACCTAAGTGTTATAAATTGCATCTCTTTCCCGTTATTTAAGCTTGAACCCTTAGATTTTAACAGTCGCGGAAAAAAATATACATTTAATTACCAATAACTTACTTTAAATTAACATTAAAGGGTTTTTCAAGTAAGCAATTTATTATATTTTTTATTAGCTTCAATTTTAGTGATGAAAACTTTTTTGTAAAAACTTACAGTTTTTGAGTCATTTATGAAAAATCGCTCTAAAGCATGCATTTTCTTTCCAAAAATTAAAATATTTGATCTTTAATAACTCAAAAAGTATTGATTTATTTTAATCACATTATATAACAAATTTTGCTTACAATTTGTCCCTCTCTCGATTTGTGGGGTTATTTTTAATAAAGTAATTTTCACTCCCGAGAAGGGGTGACATATACCCCAGGCTAAAACCCCAAGTTGTTATTGTCAATTCGTGAAAATAAATGGAGATTTACCGAAATCGAAGGTACTAGTTGATTTTTACCTTCAGTGACTGCACTATAGAAAGAAAATGGCAATTCAATAATTGAGATGCGTATATTTTGCAAGCTCATAAATTACTAAACGATATGTAGTCGCCAAATAATTAATTTAAATTATTTTAAGAACAACTCTCTCTTAAGCCGGGAATATGGGGTCGTTTTCTTGCGAAGGGGTTGTAGCTCTATAATCGAAAGACGCGTGATTTAAGAGTTTATTCTTAGAATATAAGCTATACGAATTAAACCACTATTAACTTTTTTGTAAAAACTTAAAATTTTTCAGTGATTTACAAAAGACCTTTTCAAAACATGCATTTTTTTCACAAATAATTAAAATCTTTGATCTTTAATAACTTAAAAAGTATTGACTTATTTTATTAACTTTATATAATAAATTTTGCTGTTAATTTGTTCTTTTATTGATTTGTGCATTTATTTTTTATAAAATAATTTTCACCCCCGAGAAGGGGCGGTATCCACCCTCAGGGTAAAGGCGCAAGGTGGTACCATGTCACCTTTGTTTCTTGACGTATCCTCTAACTACTGACCAATTTTCGTGAAAATCGATGAAGGTTCACCGAAATTGAAGGTAATCGTTGATTTTTACTTTCAGTGACTGCACTATACAAAATAAATTGCAATCTACTGATCTAAATGCGCGTAATTTGGAAGCTTATAGATTATTAAATGATATGTAGTCGCCAAATAATTAGTTTAATGCATTTTAAGTACAACTTTCTCTTAAGCCGGGAAGATAGGGTGGTTTTCTTGCGAAGGGGTTGTAGCTCAATAATCGAAATGCTCTTGATTTAATAGTTTATTCTTAGAGTATATAAGCTATATGAATTATATCCGCAATACGATATATTTTAAGTTTTCTCAGCATCTTTCTCTTAAGTTAAATCAATTAAAGGGTTGTTTGGGGGTGAAGGGGATGAGCTCAAAAATCGAAACTATATAATTTCAAGAGCTCATAAATAGCTCGTAATTCTGCCGCAAAAACCGATTCAATATTCCTATTTTTAAGTAGTGCCACTAGGGTATTAAATTCCTGCTCAGTGGAACGAGCTCAAAATTTTTAGTTTGCGGAATATGAGAGCTCATAAATAGCTCATAAATCAGGGCTATTTGTTTTTTAATTTTTGCAAGTGGGGGGGGGGCCAGCTCAACACGGGTGGTCTAGTGGGTGGGTGCCATATATA
Organism: Diabrotica virgifera virgifera; assembly: GCF_917563875.1. Classification (NCBI taxonomy): domain Eukaryota; kingdom Metazoa; phylum Arthropoda; class Insecta; order Coleoptera; family Chrysomelidae; genus Diabrotica; species Diabrotica virgifera. The sequence goes on along the minus strand of NC_065444.1, from coordinate 2,461,988 downwards.
TTTGGAGTCACTTCGATGTCTCCGAAAAGTGTTTGCCGCCTCCGATCCAATGCCTCATCGTCATGCAAGATATGGTTGACTGTTTCAGGTTCTCTGCTACAAAGCATGCAGCTCAAATCTGCATGAAACAGCCCCATTGTATGCAGGTGACCCTTAACTGGCGCATGTCCAGTAAAGAAACCTGTTATGACTCTGAGCTGATTCCTGCTTGTTTTCAGCAGTAATTCAGCTCTACTAGCACATGTCCGTCTAATATGCATCTTGCCATGTGTTTAACCGGGTATACTCTCTCAGTGTGAGTTGTGTTGGCTTCGGATCCAGGCTTTTTTTTCGTTCGCGGACGGTGCTTTTTGGCACTCCCACAGCCGGCTCTGGACCCAGGTAGTTTGTAGCTGATGCTCTCCTGGCAAGTGCATCAGCTCTTTCATTGCCGTATATGCCCCGATGACCTGGAAACCATACCAGTGTAACACTGTTATGTTGTGACAGTCTGTCAAGTTCTTGTCGACATTCCCACACCAGCCTAGAGTTCACCTTAGGGCTTATAAGAGCCCCAATGACTGCTTGGCTATCTATGCATATGTTAACCCGCTGCAGTTCGAAGACCCTCAGGTTGTTTTCTCTTGCACACTGCAAGATTGCAAAAATCTCTGCCTGAAATACGGAGGTCTATTCCTGCGCCCAAACCTTCAGTTTTAGACCCGTCATTATACCAGGTATAACCTGTTCCAGAATACAAGGATCCAGGATGAACCTGAAGTATTGAGTTCTTTCGTAGAACTTATATACGGTTTCCTTGGGAATCCAGCATGGCCTACGCAAGTCTCCGCTGGCCTTTGCAAAGAAAGCAAGTCTCCAAACTACAAAGAAATTGTAGACAACATGGTCGAAAATTATAATAAACTGGGCGTCAAACTTCATTTTCTGGATTCCCACGTTGACTATTTATATTGGAGCTGTCAGCGACGGATAGGAAGAGAGGTTCCATAAAGACATAAATAAAAGAGATGGAGAGACGTTACCAAGGAAGATGGGATAATAGAATGATGGCTGATTACTTCTGAGCTTAAACAAAAACTCATAAAAATCCACAAAAAATACAAAGCGCAGTTTCCACGGAAAAAGAGAACGATTTTATTAACTAATAAACAAAATTTTTCATATTAAATAAATTACTTTCTTTTAAGAAATATATTTCATTTACATGGATTTGTCGAGACATTATCGAATGACATCTGCCATATATCTAACCCACGATATCCGATCAAATGCAAATGTCTTAATTAGTCTCTTACTTATGGTATACTTACAAAATTGCTTAGATTATCCTAATTATCGTCTTATTTATTTATCACTATGCTCAGACAAACAACCGGTATCGCAGATGTTGTAGAACGTATCACCAGGCTCAAATGGAACTGGGCAGGGCACGTCGCCAGGCTGAAAGTTTCAAGATGGGCACGAAAGCTGATGGAGTGGAGACCAAGAGAAGATAAACGAAGTAGAGGAAGGCCGCCTACACGATGGGCAGATGATATCAGGCGGATTAGTAAAAACTGGCAAAAATCAGCACAAAACCGTGAAGTGTGGAAACAATTGAGGGAGACCTATGTCCAGCAGTGGACGTGAATTGGTTGGATGATGATGATGATGCTTTGATAATGAACGAAATGAATAATTAAAAACGACATGAATGTAAAACTGGAAAGGCAGGTATATAATATATGCAATTGTATACTGGACGTCCTTCTTCTTGCAGTACCGTCTCCTATCAGAGGTTGGCTACCATCACAGCAATCTTAACTTTGTTGGCTGCAGCTCTGACTGAACAACTGTATTGAACTGCACCCATACCACTCCCTTAAATTTCGCAACCAGGAAATCCTCCTACGTCCCACATTTCTCTTTCCCGAGAATAATTCCACAAAACTATTATGTACTGATATTTTTTTGAATCCTGGCTGAAATTTTCAAAGATACACTTCTAGTCACATTCATAACCCCAGAAAACGCAAATTCTAAACAACGATTCCGAATAATTATCAAGCGATCTCATGGACAATCCAGCACCCCACGGGGGCCCAACTATTACGATAGACTGGCACAACTAAACACAGACACAGACACTGCACCGTCAGGAGACTATATTATAGCCTTCGCAAAAACAAAGCTTTTGGCCCAGATGGCATGCATAGGGGATGCCTCAAACAATTTCCAGAACCTTTACCGCTGCTAGCCAAAATTATCAATGAGTCTACAGCTGTATTCCAGCTAGTAATTTGCTGGATTGTAGAAATGGTCTGTTGGATGTGTGGTGTGGTAGTATGTAAGGATAGAGGCGATTCATCATCATCATCCAGCCCTTTGCGTCCACTGCTGGACATAGGCCTCCCTAATTTTTGTCCATTGTGCTCTATTTTGAGCACTTTTGCATCCAATTTCTCGACATTTTCTTGAGATCTTCAGTCCAATGAGTAGGTGGTCTTCCTCTACTTCTTTTGTCTAATCTCGGCCTCCACTCAAGTAATCTCTTTGTCCACCTCCCATCACTGATTCGGGCGACGTGTCCGGCCCAGTTCCATTTCAGGGTGGCAATTCGGGAAATTACATCAGTAACTCCTGTTCTTCGTCTTAAGTCTTCGTTTCTAACTCGGTTACGAAGCGATATACTCAGCATTGACCTTTCCATTTTCCTCTGAGCTATTTGCAGCATTTTAGAAGTTGTAGCTGTCAATGTCGAAGTTTCGGCACCATAAGTCATCACAGGCAACACACATTGGTCAAATGTTTTACGTTTTAAAGAAATTGGTATATCGCTTTTCCGTATCGGTTTTTAATAGGCTCCCATGCTAGGTTTATTCTTCTTCGTAGTTCGCATGTTTGGTTGTCTCTTGTGATCTTTATTTCGTGTCCAAGTTATATGTATTTTTCCACTAGCTCTACTTCGTTGTCTTCAATATTGATATTTCCGCTAGGTACTAGGTTTGTCATGAATTTTGTTTTGGAGATGTTTATTTTAAGACCTACACTGGCACACACTAACTGAAGTTCATGTAGCATTGTAAATGTACATATCTCCTTGAGGTTGTCAGAGAATAAAACTATGTCGTCTGCGAATTTCAAATTTGTTAATCTTCTACCGTCAATATTCAGGCCTCCTCTTCCCAGGTAAGTTTTTTACAAGCATATTCTAGTACTGCGGTAAACAGTTTAGGCGATAAGGTATCGCCCTGTCGGACTCCTCTTCCGATTGGGATATGGTCCGTAGTTTCACCGACATAGTTGCGCTCTTGTATGTATTGTAAATTAACCTTGTGTATCGGTAGTCAATGCGGAATGCTAGTAGTGCTTCCAGAATTTTGTCAAATTCTACTGTGTCAAAGGCTTTATGGAAATCTACAAAAGCCAAAACGAGTGGTCGGTTGTATTCGATAGTCTTTTCTATTACCGTTTTAATGCTCTGTAGGTGATTATTTGTTTCAAATAAGGTACGAAATCCCGCTTGCTCCATTGGCTGGTACAAACCGAGTTTTTTCTCAAGACGATTCGTTACTATTCTTGTAAGGAGATTGTATAAGTGACTAAGAAGGCTTATAGGTCTGTAGTTTTCTAATTCATGGGGATCTCCTTTTTTGTACAGTAGAATTACTTCAGCATTGTGCCATTTGTCGGGTATTTTACCATCCAAAAGGAACATGTTAAAAGGTTTTTTATTTTCTTAAGAAGACAAGTGCCTCCGATTTCGATTGCATCAGTAACTACACAATCTTCGCCTGGAGAGGCGATTAAAAGTTGTGTATTTCGGATAAATGGTTTCGGATAATGAGCCTGTGCAGTGTGGAATTTATCGTTGAAGTTGGTTGTGGTGAAAGCTGGGTTGTTTTATGGGATGGTTTGTTTTGAGTAGGGTTTTGGGCTGTTTAAGGAATACGAGATTTCTAGCTCGGATTAATAGGTCCTAGATTTCTTGGTCGGATTGATTGGATATCGATATGTTATTATTCTCGGTGTAGCATATGAGCTCTTTTTGTACAGCTCGACAATTGATTGGGTTTTGGGTGAGAAGGTGAACTAATTTATCGGATAAGTTGACTTTCAAATATTTAGCTACTCTTCCTTTTTTATTTTTTTAGATATACCTACCTACATATTTTTATTATCCCAGAACGAACGGATAAATGGATTGGAGGAAAAAATAAGTTCCGTATATTTTTTCTTTATTTTTATACCTGTCATATTTCTTAGCAGATTTAATTTTGAAGGAGGTTTGTGGACACTCAATATGTAAGCAGTTAAATAAAATCTTTATATTTGTTAAAGATTCAGTTCTAAAAATAATACTGCTCTTTTCATCCGATATGCCATAATATATGGAATTTATTTTCTTTCTGCCCGTATTAAAACCAATTTAGTCGATAATATCACAACCAGTTTTTAAGACCAAAGTCATTATGACAGTGACTATTTCATTTGGAATGATCTTTTTATGTGAAATGAGAAATAAGAGATTTTATTGTTTTAAGTTAATGTTATTTTTTCAAATTGTAGCGTCACACCAACATAAGAAGCTAACTAATTATGTAGGTACTATTTGATATAAAATTGCTATCTATATGATCAGTGCTCTAGCTAGACAGGTTAACATGGACAGAGTGTCTTAAAATATCTACTAATTTCTGGAGCTTTGCTTGTGAGGTCGCCAGAAACAGAAAACAGGAAGAAAGTATTTAATTTTTTTTATTATATTACATGATATTACATAATAAGTTTGATCGTATAGTCTTTAGGAGCCTCAATCAGTATTTCTTCTTCTTTTGGTGCTGATTCATTATCGAATGTTAGTGACTATTATGGATATTCTTACTTTATTGGCAGCAAAAAAGTAATTTTTAGTAATTGTTTGAAACCATGCCCTCAGGTTGTTTAGCTAGGAGATTCTGCCTATTCCAGAACTTATCTGGCAGATATTTTTCCTTGTTACCCAGAACCTATTTTATTTAAAATCAGGCCCGAGGCACTACATAATTTTCGGGCCCCTAAATATAATTTAATAATAATATTAATTCTCTAGGTTCTAAGACCTTCTTCTTCTTAACGTGCCCTATCAAGTCCTCTTGACGTTGGCGATTAACATGGCGAAACTGTCTCTGTCTCGAGCTATTCTAAATAGTTGTTCTGCTTTCTTTATTCCTGTCCACTCCCGGATATTCTTCAACCAATAGGCCTGCTTTCTACCAATTCCTCTGCGTCCTTCGATTTTACCCATCATAATAAGTTGAAGAATATTATACCGGTCTCCCCTTACTACGTGTCCAAAATAGGCCATCTTTCTATATTTGATGTTATCAACCAACTCGAGTGCAGCATTTGCTCCCTTAAGGACTGCCACACTTGTCAGAGTAACCGTCCATGGTATTTTCAGTGTACGTCTGTGCAGCCACATTTCAAAGGCCTCCAAACGATTAATGGTCGATATTTTTAATGTCCATGCTTCGACACCATACAAGAGGACTGACCAAATGTAACATTTAATCATGCGCTTTCGAAGTTTAAGTTGCAAGTTATCATTACAGAAGAATGACCTCATTTTTTAAAATGTCGTGCGGGCTATCTCGATTCTACACTTTATCTCTTTATCTGGATCTAGTTGTTCAGTTTGGCAACCAAGATATTTAAAACTGGGTACTCTTTGAATTATATGACCATCAACAACTGTGAATCTTGATGGGTCAAACGGTTAAATACCATGTATTTTGTTTTTGAACAGTTTATGTTTAGGCCAAACTCTCTTCCCACTGTGTCAATGGCATTTAAAAGGTGTTGTAATGTATTCATATCATCACTTAAAATAACTGTATCGTCTGCATGTCTGATTGTATTTATCAGAATTCCATTAACTTTCACACCCCATTCCAAAATATGGAGCGCTTCTTTAAATATTCTATCTGAATATAAATTGAATAACAGTGGGGACAGTATACAACCCTGTCTGACACCTCTTTTGTATTTTGCATATTTCTGTTAGTTTTCTTTTTATGCAAGCTGTCGCTGTTTGACGCCAGTATAATTTTTCTATGATTCGTACATCTTGACTATCAACTCCTTAATCCTTTAATATTTTAATTAATTTGTGATGTTGTACTCGATCAAAGGCCTTCTCATAGTCAATAAATACAGCAAATTCGTCTTTCCTTTGATCTCGGTATTTCTGCAATAATACATTTAGTGCAAAGAGTGCGACCCGGGTTCCCAGTCCATTTCTGAAGTCAAATTGTGTTTCATCCTGGTCTTCTTCACATTTATCTCTGATTCTACTGTGGATGATACGTAGAAGATCTTTCCGGGCCCCATTAAAATGCGGGCCCGAGGCAGGTGCCTCACTGGCGTAGTGGTAAAATAGGCCCTGATTGTTACCATTGGCAGAAATTTTGATTTTAACAATTCATATCTATAACTATTAGCATTGGGTTACCTAGATATTCTCTATCACTTCATCTACACTTGATTTCCAAATAATTCGGAAACATTTGGAATTTTGTTTCGCTATGGTTCTTCTTCTTTTTGTGTAGACATGACTCTGTCTGTTTTTCAATGTGCCTCCAGTAAGTTGTCGTTCCATCGTTTTCGTGGTCTTTCCACTGATCGTTTTCCTATTGGGGAACCGTCTCTCCCCGTCCTTGCTACTTACTATATTTGTTGGCATTCGGCTTATGTAGGTGTTCCATTCTATTCTTGTGTTTCTTACTACTTATGTTCTCCATCTTGCGTCTCCGTCGTGTATCTGTACTGTACTTCTAGCTCTATCCCATATTGTCTTATTTAATAGGCAGACTAGTCTTTTCTGACAATCTTAATCTTAATTCCTTGTAGACATAATTATAATTAAATTCGGTTTAAAATCTTTATGTAGGTGTAATAAAATCTTTGAGGATAATAAAATGAAATATTTTAATATTCCAAGAATGCCACTAAATAAGAGAATTTCTCATGCAGATTTGGTTTGTACATGCGGGCATATAATTTCATTCGTGTACATATTAGATAGTTAAGGAAACATTTAAATAACGAAAAATGCCAAGTAATTCGATAATGACAGTTAAACTATCCATTATCGTTAAAATAAAAACACATGCCAGAAGTTGTCATATTAGTAGTCACGTATTTATTCCAGTAATATCACAGAGACGCCGCAACGAAACATTTTAAGAGGATTTAAAAACGCATTTGTAATGCTTTACATGCTCGGAATGAACAAGGACTCCATAAAGACTGACACTAAGCTCATCCATCTAAGCATTTTCATTTTCACTGCATGCACTCGTTGTTCTTCTTTTTTTTTAACTGCCCAGCATTCAGTTACGTACATCATAGCCGGTCTTATGGCTGTTTTATAGAATTTTCCCTTCAGCTTCATTGGAATTTTTGGTGTGCCACACAACACATCACTCGCTTCCTTCCACTTCATTCATCCAACCCTAACCCTAATTCTACTGCATACATCTCCATCTATTTACCCAATACTCTGTAATCACAATCACAATTTTCACAATCATTTCACCATCCAAAATCCAAAGATATCATTTTATTTATAGTAACACCATCTTTAAATGAACACTCTAAATATTTTATTTGGCCCTACTAAATTTTAAAACTTCTTCCTCAAGAGTTTGTCTCCACTGTTCAAGTTGTTGTTATAAGTCGCTTTCACTATCTTCTACTAACACATCATCAGCATACATTAATCACCAGGGAATGTTACCTTGTAGTTTCAGTGGTATCTGATCCAAAATTAATGAGAATAAATACGGACCAAGTACCGAGCCTTGGTACAATCCTACTTTCACATGAAATTTGTCAGTCTCTCCCACATTTATCCTAACAACACTAGTTGTTACCCCCTCATACATATCTCTCACAATATTTACATTTTCACTAGGGACTCCTTTCTTATTGAGTGACCATCACAAAATCTCTCGAGGAACTCTATTATTATTCTTTCTCAAGATCAATGAATACCATATCAGCGTTTGTTTCTTTATTCCTGTATTTTTCCATCAGTTGCCTTATAATGAAAATTGCATCTGTTTTTGATCTGCCCTGCATAAAGCCAAATTGATTATCGAATATTTCGGTTTCTTCATGTATACGTCTATCAATTACTCTCTTCCATATTTTCATGCTGTGACTAAGTAGCTTTATGGCCCTGTAGCTTGTACATTGTTGTATATATCCCTTGTTTTGTAAACAGGTACTAAGATACTGCTTCTCCATTCGTCTGGCATTTGTCAACTTCCATAATTCTATTAAATAAACTTGTTAGACAACTTATCCCTGTCTCGTAATGCTCTTCACACTTCCCCAGGAATATTATCTGGTCCAACTGCTTTTCCTTTCTTTATTTTTTGAAGAGCTTGAGCCACTTTATCGTTTGTTATTTTGGTGACCATTGCTGGTACTGTCTCCGTTAACTCAACTGGTTTTCTCTCAAATTCTTCATTTAATAACCTGTCAAAGTACTTTTTCCATCCCTTTTTGAGTTTTGTCATCCTCTTCATGAATTAGTATTTTATTATTTTCATCTCGGATTTTGCTTCTGTGTTTGGCTATTTTATATATCTTTATTTCGCCTTCCCTGGTAACAAGTTGATCGTATAGATTTTTGTATACGCTTCTGTTTTAGCTTTTGCTACTCCTATTTTCGCTTCCTTTTTGACAACCATATAGTTTTGAAGATCTGTGGTCGACCTACTTGCTTGCTATTTTTTATATAATTTTATCTTCTCTTGTACTTTGTTTGACCGCCACAAAGTCACTTTATTCTCAAACTCCTTTTCTGATGTTTTCCAAGTATTTCAATAGCAGTATCTCAAATAATACTGGCCATTTTTCTATGAATTGCCCATATGTTGACCATATGTTGAAATAAATAAATTCAACACATTCTTGCCCTGAGTAGACCTTTTTTCTCATCTTTTAGCATCCAACACTTGATTTTTGTGGTCCTGTTTGGATATTATTTGCTATAATGCAATTTTTAATTCGTATAATATTAAAGTTGTTTTTTTAATTTAAAAAATAAAAAACTCGCCAGTTTTATAATGTACAAAAGTGTTTTAAAAAAAGATTATAACCTTATTTAATTTCCCTTCATGAATTTACTGTATTTAACCAATTATTGCCTTCAAACCGATTCGCCTATTGTGTATCTATTTAAAAGTAGCAGTAAATAGCCATCACTAAGCGTATGCCACTGGCACGTTCTTATAATCTGTTAGCAGATATACGTCCTCGTCCGTTCCACGCACACCGCCAGATATCCATCTCACTCGCACACTTCCTCTCTTCTGTGGGAAAATCAAGCAGGTGTTAGCCCATCCAAGTCTTGATCTCGGATTGCATAGGAATTTTTTATTAATCCTTGACTTTTAGGAACAAATTTCATCGTTTGCAGAGTTATTTATCACTGGAATTAATGTTTCATAAAAAAAGCGAGGTAACCTGTATTTTATTGAGCAATTATGAGATGCAGAGGATTACTAGTTTGACGTTTTTTGAGTCGTAATTAGAACGTGTAATTGCAGTGGTGAGCTGGATTGGAATGGTAAAAGGTTGTGAATATCTGAATAGACACATTATCAGCCAGCGCGACACCAACCATTTTATTTTTCTTCAAATTAATGGATGGTGATTACGTACCATTAAGAAAATTGAGGTGGTGATGACGCGTTAAAACATTTGCATATTACTCGATACAATGTAAATTGTTTTTCTCTACGCTGTTAATATTATGTAGTTGTAATAAGGTTTTGAGTCTGATAAGTTTTGATATTTTCAAAAACCCTGTTACCACATAGTGGTATAGATTTAAACCTATTTGTAAACTTATTAACTAATACTCTAACTCAGGGGTCACCAGTTAGTTTCCCTGAGGGTCCGTTTCGAAAACCTATGACACTTCCGGGGTCCGGATTTAATGCTGCCTGTGCAGTGGCGTAACAAACTCCGTCGGGGCCCACCCGCAGAATTTGAAATGGGGCCCCAACTTTTATCATTTTCCGTGATAACTTAATGAACAATTTTGCAACATAACTTTCCACTTGTAAGTGCCTCGAAGAAGATTGTAGTAATGCGTAGGATTTTTTTTCATTTTTTTTTAATTTCATTTTTATTTTTATTTTGGTGGAATTTATGGCTTTGGTGGGAACCAATTAGTTTAAAAATTGTTAGAAATAGATATTTTTAAAATAACAAGCAAACAAAAATATTATAAAATTGAAATTTGTTTTAAATTCGTATTGTTAGATTTTGTTCTACGCGCGACTGCTTACGTGACAGAAGTGAACGCGACTGCTCCCGCGTTAAACAATTACTAAATACGACTTATTTAACAAAAACTTTTTTGTGTTAGCGTTATCATTCACTGTTCATAACCACTTACATTTCTCATCTTTATCGGTATACAGACCCATTCCAAAAAAGTGTGTTTGCGTAGCTTGGAACCTATATGAAACTTTTTTATTACAATATCTATATTACGAAAAAAAGTTATTCTTCATAAAATGCTCTGCATGGTATAAAACCTAAGTTGCAATAATCAGATATTAAATTTTATTAATTTTATACGAGGTATATCAAAAAATATTAATTTCGCTCAATAGTACCTATACCACCTTTATATTTTACAATATTGAAAAATTTTATTATAAAAAGTTGTTCGCAATTAAAAACTATCTTTAAATACGCAATTATATCATTCCAGTTGAAATATTGTGAACTATAAAGGTACTTAACTCTTAGAGAGAAATTCATATTTTTCGACATACCTCGTATAAAGTTGGTAAAATGTGATATATTACGATTGAATCTTCGTTTTGAGATAATGCAGAGCTTTTTATAAAGAATCTGATAAGAATTTTATAAAGAATTTTTTCGTAAAATTAAAAAATTAATAATAAAATAGTTATTATAATTATTGTAATAAAATGATGTTGGTTATCGGTAATTTGAGAAATATTTGGAAAAATTAATTATTTATATACAAGGATGTAATTACATATTAAAATTTAAATCGTATATTGTTAAATATAAAAGTACTTTATCCTTGAGTTAAATTCCTATTTTTTGACTTAGCTCGTATAAAATTGATAAGCTTTGATATCTGATGGTTTATCTGGCTTATTTTGTATCTCAGATTTAAGACCATTCAGAGCATTTCATGAAGAATAACTTTTTTCGTAAAATTGATAATAAAAATGTTTCCCATATGGTTCGAAGCCACGCAGACATACTGTATAAGTGCTCAAAAAAATTTATTTTGAATTTTCAAATTGTAATGTCTGACAGGGCCGTAACTACCATTGGGGCAACCGGGGCAGTGCCTCGAAGAATGTAAGTAACATTATATGTAGTATATTTTTTATGAAAACAGAAAAGATGTTATATTGATGGTAAATATTTAGCTTAAAATAATGTGATTTCAAATTTTTTTTGTGTTGGTCAACTAAAATAGCAATATGTAGGTAGGTACAGGGTACAGGAAACTTCAGTCATGGAGTACATTAAAATGCGCTTTCAAGTGGTTAAATATCAATTTTCCCGGACTCCTTCTGCTGGGTGATTAACCCCAGACCTCCCGTAGGGGTCCCCAGATCACGTTTGCCCCGGGGCCCCCAACATCGTACTTATGGCCCTGATTTAATGACATGTTCGAATTCAGCATAATCAAAAAGCAAATAGAAACATTTTTGAACAAAGTAAAATGATAAATTCGCCGATATCTATTTTAAAATTATTTAATATAAAACAGTTTTATTGTTTAAAGAATTAATAAACAATTAGAGGCATCTGTGAGTAGAACTTTTCACTTTAAGATAAGATATTATATAAACTAACAAAAAATGTTTTAGAAAAATATAAGCTTGTTTGATTTTTTCCGAAACCGAAACAATGCAAGCTTTTCTACATTGACTCCCCTAAAGGGTAACTGTTATAATTTCTTTATCTTACCGTTCATATGTTGAGAGATTGTCCAATGATTACCTACACAAGAAAAGTCGTCAATAATTGTTAAATAAATGCGTACCCGTACCAAACTGATGCAACTATAACCGTAAAACAACACAAACATAAATAACATTCATTGCAAAAAACCAATATGAAATTACTGGCGATAATTGTATCGAAATACTAATAAAAGTAGGTAAAGAACAGAGAAAAAGAAAACCCATTTTTAGATTTAAAAATATTGTTCTTAAATTCGTCAAATTGCAATTCTAATATCTTTCAATAGTCACGTACAAAGCATTATATTGTCGCTGCCATAAAATTTCGGTAGGCCGGAAGGGATTAAGTTTCTAGATAGTATGAGATGATTCACTTGGCAAATACGTCTTAGTTAGAAATTTTTACGTTTTTAAATTTAAACAGACAACGTAAAAATAATATAACAATAACAGATTTTTACATAATATCAGATGACAAGATGGGGCCCTTAAGCGATTGGGGCCCCCCCGCAAGCTTCACGCTGCGGGGCCCTCTGTTACGCCCCTGTGCCTGTGTCTGATTGTTCTGATTCGGATTTGTTTAAAGGGGACATTTTTAAACAGGAATCCGCAAAGAAATCGAGTCAGAAACATTTTTCATACGAAAGTGCCTCACACATGGACTAATATGGAAAGGAAAACTAATAATATCTGATTTTTTTTTGGTTACTGTATACTTTTCTGTAAGGTTTCCTGATACAATAAATAAAAATATAAATTCATTGTGTATTGTTTTGATGTTATTATCAGTATATTTTGAAAACAGCAGTATTGTAAATTGTTACTGAAAATATTTTAAAAATTAGGAATTTAAGTTTTGAATGCTAATGAAGTTTAGTTTAAACATCTTCAATTTTGTAGAAAGGAAACTGAAGAATTTAAAATAAATAATCATTATGTAGTATAAAATGCTAATTAACATGTTATCTTTTCTACATTAGTTTCAATGCAAGGTGTTTGTTGCAAACTTATTAAATCTGAAAATTATTCTAATTAAATGCACATCTGAAAAGTACTCCTACTTAAAATATAGTAGAGAGGAAATGAATATAAAAAATGCACATGACAATTTTATATTACAGCTTACTTAATTTCAAAATTAATGATTAGTAAGTATAACAATGAGGGGGGAAACTCTTTACAAAATTAAATTATCAGAGAGAAAAATGACATTTTTTTATGTATAACCTGTCTGAAGTTTGGAGTGAGTTTAGTGCAACTGAGTCTCATTATGGAGTTGAGATATTCATCTGTTAAGTGAGATCTCTACCGATTTTTAATAAAGTTCATTCTTGATAAAGCGGCTTCTCACTCATAAGTTGAGCCAAACATAGTACACAATTCATGGCCAAACATTTTTAAAATTGCCAAACACTAGGTATATTCTGAATTTATTGACGGTCCTCACAAAACTAGCTCACGGTCCGGATGCGGACCCCGGTCCGCTAATCGGTGACCCCTGCTCTAACTTACTATATATTTACTTCTTCTTCTTTTTGACTGACATTACCACTTGAGGTGAATCTTCGCCGCATAGCCCTCCATCTTCTAGGATCTTTTGCTTCAATTTGACATTGTTGCAGTGGCAGCCGGTCAGGGTCGGCAGTGCCCACCCACACATTTATAGATATAGATTTTTTAAATATTTGTATCTGTGAAATAAAAAAAAATCTATCAGATAATACAGACTAAATTTTATTCATGGTTTTTAAAAGAATTTTATCAATCCGAGCGTTAAGTGATTCCTGCGCATAACAGACTTCTCAAAAAATGAATGATCCGAGCCATTTATCTGACTTTTCGGCTAGCCGTCCCTAACATCCGTAGCTTGACAATTTACACGTAAAACTCAACGACATAACAAGTCGATGAGCAAGCGAACATTACTTCTCCGTGGGCAATAGCAGATACGGCATGGCAGGTTAAGCGGCAAGTACGGCACATTTCGGTCTGCCGGTCGGTGTTTCATTTGGAAGAATGCATCGGTAGAAATAAATGTCAAAAATAATCACGCCGTTTTACGTCGTTTAATTGATATTGTAATTTTTTTGAGTTGTCAGGAATTATCATTTAGTGGACATGATGGATCGAAGCATTTGTTAAAAATCAAAGTAATTATAGAGAATTAATAAAATTGTTTTAGAAATACCTATTTACTTTCTGATTCGAAGTGTATTCGTAATACAGAATGAACTAATACATATAATCAAATAGTTAAATTTTGAATAACGTTGTTGAATCTGAGATTTAGAAAACCATTTGCTTTTCACTGAAAGTAGATAACACTTATCATTTCATTCACAATTATCAATTATTTTGTTCGATACGCGTTACGTGGTAATATTTATGAGAGATTTTTAGGTTTTAGAGATGTGAGTAAAAGCAATAAGGCAGAATATATTTTTGGTGTTTTAAAGAACAGATTCAAATTTTTTGATACCAAAAATAAATTGGTAGGGCAAACTGGGGCAATCTTATGACGGCGTTGCTGTGATGAGTGGTGAATTGAATAGTCTCCAGGCAAAAGTTAAAACTATTGCATCACAAGCTTTATTTACTCACTATTATGCGCATATAATGAATTTAGTTTTACATGATACGTGTAAAAAAATAAAGAATATCGTCTTTTCTTGCCAGTTTAGCTCACCTAAACGGATTACTGCTTTAGAACAAATTTGTTTCGAAAAAAAAAAGCGAACAGTTTGTCAGACGCGATGAAATTTTAAATCTCGGTTAGTTTTATCTAAGCAGATTATCTCTTATAGTTTTAGTATCTGTAGCAGATTTTCGTGAACAGCTTTTGGAAGTTTTTGATTTTATTATCGAAGGCGATGATTTTGAAAGTGGCGATACCTCGATCCGTGAAGCAATCGGTTTGAGAACTTTATTAAATAGTAATGACTATTTCAATATTTTTTTAAATATTTTTAAGACAGAGTTTGCCCAAGATATTCCTTGTTGTTCAAAATCAGTCAACTGACATTATTTATTCTAAAAATAGAATATGAAAGCTGATGCAAAATCTCAGAGATTTTCGTAATGATAGTAGTTTCCAATATATACGCAGTGACGTTTTGGATTCGCTTGATATTTCCGAACCACCCCAAAAAAGACAACGACATGATATATATCTCGAAAAACGAGTAAGCATATCTTGAAATTTTGGATACCTACTATTATATGCAAATAGATACTCGTTTTTCGAATTTTGAAGATTTGCAAATTTTTGACCTCTTTGACGATTTAAAATTTAAAAGTTACGTTCGCCAAAGAATTTCCAAGATATTTATTATTACAAGTTAGGTACTTAAAAATTATGCTGGTTCAAATATTTTCAGAAAGTGGGATAAGTTGCACAATATGTATGTATAATTCTATGTAGTAAGTACTGCAATTCATTACAACAAACTGTTTATCAATTTTCTTATTACCACCAATTTCTGCATAAAAAAAAACGGGATTTACCTTGCCTCAAAAGAATCAACACGTATTGTCGAAACACCATGAAACAAGAGAGAATGTCAAGTACATCAAATAAAAAAAAAGCAAAAAACAACAAAATCTCCTATGATGAATTAAGCCTTTTAGTTTGATGGTATACCTATATGAGGAGACAAAAAAACCTTGCCGACCCTGTCTCCAAGGCCACGAGCCGCCACTGCATTGTTGTACCCCAATCCTAGATAAATCGGCTTCAACATCATCCTTCCATTTTTTTCTGGGACGACCTACTGATCTTCTACATCATGGTCTCACAAATAACACGATCTTTAACACTCCGTCTGTATGTTTTCAGTACCATAATACAGAGTCACCAACTCCAAATTGCGACGTCTTCCCCATTCTCCTGTCAATTCATCTCTTTGAGAGATGAAATATTCTTATTTCCCGCTGATGTAGAGTCCTTGTTTCACTTCAATATTAACAACTGGGCGAATAATTGACATTCACAGTCTTTTTACAGTCTTTTTAGCAGCTTAGATCTTAATAACGATGATAGTGGATATAATATAATGTTCTATTCCTCGCAGCTATCCTTGCTGAGCATTGAGGCCTCCTTTTCTATGTGGTCATCTGTGATTACCGCCACCAGGTATATTTAAATTCTTTTACTCCTTCAAAGTTGTGGTCTAGTCATGTTCTGCCTAAGGTTACGGTTATATTGGACGCGTAGTCTGACGACCAATCAGTCGGACATAAACGGACGACATTGTTAGTGCGACTAGGTGATCGGATTGCATGCGTTTAACGGCGATTATGTGTTCAGAAAACCGAGGATGAATAAAACCAAGGATGAAGAATATTTTTATTAGGAAATAATTTTTTACGTCTTAAATATATTAAATTGGATAGATAAGAATATTAGATTAAAAATAATGCAAATATCTTTACCTATATTTACTGTTTTCATTCATTTCTGTCACCAGGGATATCCACATCTTACGAATTCTATCTCGATTATGATAATCTTTATTAGTTTGGTCCTAATGCCTTTCTTTCAAATATCCCCAAAATTAATTTTTCAAGATCCATCTTCAGACGCGCGTTGCCGCAGGAAAAAACAAACAAGTTTTAGGGGAGTGCATATAGATTTTCTCTTCGGAAAAAATCAAACAAGATAGAACCTTTTGTAATTTCATTAAGAAATGTTTAATGAACAACATATCAAAAAGTTCTACTCGAGAAGTGGGTGCTTCATTTTTTATTAAAAAAATGAACTACGAAATTAGATGTTTTTTTAAATAACTCCGAAAATATAAATTCTAGAAAAAAACTGACTTCATTGAAAAATACAGAAAATTTTACAAAAAAACCTTATAATATAAAGAATTTTCTAAAATTAAATCTGTATCTTCTATAATTTTTTATTTATAACGCTAAAGTCACCCTTCTCACAAACATTGGCGCACTGTAAACTAGCGTACGGCGAAGTGCACGATTGAGTTATTTTAATGTAATTCTTTAACTAATCGATCAAATGAAATTTTACAAATTGAACATGAAAGAAGAATAATTAAGCTATCTTATGGTTATAACAAAAAGAAATAAAATGTGTGGGCATAAGTACGGTGTGGGTGGAAAGTGAGACTTACAAGAATTTTGTTTAAAAATGATTTAAACATGTGTAACTAATACAATTTTTCTTATAAAACTCTCAATTTTGCACAACTTACCTTTCAAGAATCTTGCTAAATAATGTTTCATTCAAAAAAAAATCTCAAAAATTTAATTCAAATGACATGACGTCTCAAAAAATGTAATTTTTGAAATCTTCGTAGTTTTATAGAATTACATACCACCACTTTAAGACGGTATTACTCAAGTTTGAACAGATCTATTACAGTTTTATAAGTGCTTTTTTAAAGCTTAGGATGTAATCTTTAAAATTATTTTACTTAAGAAATTAAATAAACTAAGACTTTTTGAGAAAATTTACAAGGATAACAAAAATGTAATACAAAAACCGAAAATTACCAGTTAAAAAAATGTTTATACAAAGTGATCAACACTTTTTTTGTAAAACTTACCTAAAATACATTTAATAATAAGCTTCAACAATAATAAATTTTCAGCAAAAAAAATTTTTTTTAGCTCTTATACAGTATGTCTGCGTAATTTGGAACCTATTGATAACTTTTTTATTATCAGTTTTACGAAACAAAGTTATTCTTTATAAAATACTCTGCATCGTACATAATCTAAGATGCAATCATCAAATATCAAATTTAATTAATTTTATACGACGTATGTCAAAAAATATGAATTTCACTAAAGAGTAAAGTACCTTTACATTTCACAATATCGAAAATTGTTATTAAGAAAAGTTGTTTGGAATAAAAAATTTGTTTTAGTGTTCAATTACATCCTTCTAATTAAAATATTGTGAATAATAAAAGCACTTAACTCTTAAGAAAAATTTATATTTCTTACATACCTCGTATAAAATTAAAAAAGTTTGATATCTGATGGTTGTATCTTATATTTTAGACCAGGGAGAGCATTTTATAAAGAATAACTTTTTGCCTAAAAGTGATAAAATAGTTATCATAATTGCAAACCCGGTCCCAGGGGTGCGCGAACTGGGCGGCTGCCCAGCGCGGCAAATTTTTAGGGGCGGTAAATTATAGATGACTCCCAATTTTTGGTGTACCAAGAGTCTACCTAGTAAGAAAGGGGGCGGCAGTCACCGATCTTGCCCAGGGCGGCAAAATCTCTAGGGCCGCTCCTACATAACTGTAATAAAATGATGATGAGTATCTATCCATAATTTGAGAAAAAATTGAAATTTTTTTTTCGATTAGAATGATGTAATTGTATATTTAAACTTAGTTTTTAATTTCAAACAACTTTTCATAATAACATTTTTTGATAGTCTGGAATATAAAGGTATAAACGAAATTCATATTTTTGACATAACTCGTATAAAATTGATAAAATTTTATATATGATGGTTATGTTTTAGATTTTTAACTATTGTGAGTATTTTATGAAGAATAACTTTTTTTCGTAAAATTGATAATAAAAATTTTTCCATGTGGTTCCTAGCTACGCAGACATACTGTATAAGAGCTTCTGTATAAAAATTTTCAACTTGCAATGCCATATTCGGATTCAGCATAATCAAAAACAAAATAGAAACATATTTGATCAAAGTAAAATGATGAATTTAACGATATTTTTAAAATTATTTATACAAAATAATTTTTATTGTTTAAACAATTAATAAACAATTAGCGGCCAAATCTGCGAGTAGAACTTTTTACTTTAACATGTATATATAAACTAACAAAAAAAGTTTTAGAAAAATATGAGCTTGTTTGAATTTTTCCGAAACAATGCATGTTTTCGTTCTAATTGCACTCCCCCTATTTGTTTTATAAAATTAGTCGTCCATACACGTGCGTAAACTGACGGCTATTACTTATTCAATATAACCGTTCCTATTTATTTGCCCGTGTTTGTTTCTGTCGTCCGACTATGCAATAGTAGGTACGTCCGACTCGTTAGTCGTCAGAGTACGCGTCCAATGTAACCATAGCCTAACTCTTGATCTTGGTTTTTTGGTTACTAGCATGTATATTTCGTCTTCTCTTAATTTATTACTACCCCAGTAAATGAACGGGAAATACGGCGATACCGTGTAATTTTCAGGGGCAACTCCGAATTGCATGAAAATTTGGATATAGTTTCTACTTATCCTCCACTTCAAAGTTGAAATTGTGCTGTTAGTTGCTTTTACTTGGGGGGGTGACAGTTAACCCTTCTCGGGGATGAAAAAACATATATTCAAGATAATACCGGGAATGGATAAATTGACTGATTTTAAGCAACTTTTGTTCTATAGAGTTTTTTATGTAAGTCAATACTTTTCGAGTTATTTTCAATTGAAAATGTTTATTTTTCGACAAAAAAACTACGTTTTCGGACGGTTTTTCGTAAATAACTCAAAAAGTAAATACTTGATCGAAAAAATATTCTTAGCAAAAGTGTAGCTTATAAAAAACTGAAAAAAATGTGTATCAGTAAAGTCTATCAATCGAGTAAAAACAAAGTTGTAGCTCATGAAAAATACGATCTTCTGCGTCTAATTCCAAATCGAATATTTCAAGGTGCAATCACCGAAAAATTAAGCACTTTTCGGGAAAAACGTATTTAAACTTTTTTAAAGTGTTTATAAGAAGCTTTATTAGAATTGTTCATAAAAGTTTCTAGCATTAAAAATAAGCGAGTTACGCTCAAAATAAAGTTGGCCCTCTTTTATTTTTGTAAAAAAATCATGCAAATCTCCCCGTGTTTAGCTCCTCAAATGAAATTAGTCGCTACCGCTTTACAAACAATTTACTTACTTATCTATTTTTTATATGATCTGTCAGTCTCACCGGTTTAAAGTGCTTATTTTTGAAAGGGTTATAGTTAAAAAAGCTTGAACGCGTCACTAATCACAAGTGTATGCAAATTTTGAACAGCCATATTTATAATAACAAAACCTATATTTTTTTACTCTTTAAGATTTTTCTTAAAGGGCCAACTTAAAAACTTTTCTTTAAAAAAAAGGGGCCAACTTTTTTTTTCAGTGTAACTCGTTTATTTTTGGTGCTAGAAACTTTTGTAAAAAAGAAATATAAATCTTTTCTTAGGTACTTTAAAAATGTTAATAAGCTTTTCCCGAAAAGTGCTTAATTTTTCGGTGATTTCGCGTTGACTTATTCGATTTGGAATTAGACGAATAAGAACGTATTTTTCATGAGCTACAACTTGGCTTTTTCTCAATTTATATACTTTACTGATATATCATTTTTTTTTTGTTTTTTTTTATAAGTTACACTTTTGCTTAGAATATTTTTTTCGATAAAATATTTACTTTTTGAGTTATTTACGAAAAACGGTCTGAAAACGTAGTTTTTTTTTGTCGAAAAATCAACATTTTCAATTGCGAATAACGCGAAAAGTATTGACTTACGTAAAAAACTTTATAGAACTAAAGTTGCTTATAATCGGTCTATTTATAAATTTCCGGGCTTATTTTAAACACGCGTTTTCAACCCCCTGAGAAGGGGTGACTGTCATCCCCCAAGTAAAAGCAACCAATGGGACAAATTCAACTTTGAAGTGGAGGGTAAGTAGAACCTAAATCCAAATTTCCATGCAATTCGGAGTTGCCCCTGAAAATTACACTCCAAAACGGTCATTTATTGGGCTATAACAGGTAGTCCGGGTCTTCGAATAAATGAAGAAAAATAACTATGTATTTACATCATGAACAAATTTGACCCATTCCTTCTTATTTCTGGATAGCGTCCTTGCTTCTGTCCATGTTGTTCTTTTTTTTTTCGATGATGTTTTCAAAAGTTCTAGTCCATATTTGACGAGGACTAACTTTCTTCTTTGCGTTTTTGCCTGCCAAATTTCTGTCACCGGTTTTGTATTCTCCATTTTGTGAAGATCACCCCACCAACTGAGTTGCCTTTTTTCTATATAGTCTAATTGCAAATTTTGTCTCATTTGAGTTGACTCTATTTGCAAATCTTCTCTTATTTGAGTGTTCCGTAGTCTATCTCTTTGGTAAAAGTCAAAAGTTAGTAGGGCCACACGTTACTATTTAACTGACGCTTACACCATTGACCGAATAAAAATCTTTATTATTAATACTTTCTCCGCAACTGAGGGTATCTTATCAACTGTATTGTTTTTAAACAATAAATAATAAAATAGAAATATTGACAGTTCAAAAATGTGAAAATAATAACTTCATTGTGACAATTTGTTGCACTGTGTGTGGCCTAATTTTGGGCTGAAAAACTGAAAAATGTATTACATTTTTACAAAATTTTGGAATATGCTTAATTCGTAGAACAATTTTAACAGTTGTTTTCAATACAGATTTCAATATCTACAAATAGTTTATAATGTCTTTTGATGTAAAATAATTAGGGAAGCAGGAATTCAACAGTTTAGAATTTTATATTGAGTTTCCAATGGCCCGTTTTCCAATTCACCCCCCACCCCCCTAATGTTGACTGTATCTTCAAATCTTCTTTTATTTGAATGTGCCGTAGCCTATCTCTTTTGGTAGGGTGAATATACCAATCTGATTAGACACAATCAGCCAGCAGCGTGACAAACCATTTTATTTTTCTTCAATTAATGGATGGTGATTACTAACCATTAAGGAAATCGAGGTGGTGATGACGCGTTCAAAGATTTGCATATTATTTATAATACATGTAAATTGTTTTTCTGTACGTTGTAATGATAAGGTTTCTGGTTTGAAACATGTTGATCTGCACGTACCGGACGTATAATTTAGCCAAATTTACTCTTTTCAAAATAGTACGTACGTACACCGTATACCGCAAATACCGTCTACATTATTATCTTATTATTATTATTATTATTATCTTCAGAAGCATGGTACAGAAGCAACACCTTAAAACAGATGATGAAAATCAAAATCATTACCAAACTTATGAAAATATGCAAATGATATAGTATGCACATTTAATGCAATTTTAGTGGAATATATCTCGGTATTTGTGTGCTTTTAGAATACAGAGTGCGGCAGATTCGTGCAAATATTATAAGAATTGTGCATTTAATGATAGAAGCATATAATTTGGACCACATATACTACACATATAAAGGTGCAAAATTAGATAGGAAGCCATCTCAGATTTTGCATTTACAAAAATGGCGGGGATTCAAAATGGCGACTATATATATGTGACTAATAATACGATAATTTTTGAACGAGATGTCAGATTTCAACCAAAGGACATCGCACACATCTTATGGAAAATCTAATGTCACTCAAATTCAATAAAATTTATACGAATAGATTCGTTTTAAATTAAAGGTCAATTCTTATCATTGCGCCAACTCTTAATTATGATTAACTACGGCGCAAATTGCAATTAAAGTTTATCGAAATCACATTTTTGGAGTTCATAAACGTGTCAGTTATAATCACTCTTGCTCTGGGTGCTATTCAAAACAGCTTAAACCCCGCTGGGCCTAAGCGGATTAGTGAAACTATTATAATAAGATGCTTAATAGCCCGAGAAGATTTATGAAGTTACCGATAATCTGGGTATTTTAAAATATTTTTTTCTATCTCTAACTTATGTACCTACCCATTTGATTTCAGATTGATTTATATCAATTTCTGCTCTTATTATTGAAAATTAAGAGTTGGCGCAATGATAAATATTGACCGTTAATTTGAAACGAATCTATTCATATAAATTTTATTGAATTTGAGTGACATTATATGTTCCATAAGATGTGTGCGATGTCCTTTGGCATATAGGTTCTTTTTTTATATGAATAATATCGAGGTCTTGAACCGGAAAAATCAGTTTACCAGAAGTTGTGTTTTTACTGTTTTTTTTTTATGTAAAAATATGTTGTTTCTTTTTCAATTATTTCACCCTGTATATATTAATTTTTCAAAAAGGTGATACCGGCGTTGAAAAGAGCGTAAAAAAATTTTTTAGGAAATATTTTGAACTCTTTAGTTCTATTAATTACCATTTAATACATGCATGCATAACGTATCTTCACATGTAGGTTCCTATGTGCGGCAGATTCGTGCAAATAATAATATAAGAATTATTATTGTGCATTTAATGATAGAAGCATATAATTTGGATCACACATACTACACATATAAAGATTCGAATTTAGATATGAGTACATCTCAGATTTAGTCTTTTACAAAAATGGCGGGCATTTAAAATGAATCTGCCGCCCATAGGTACATGTGAACATACGTTATGCATTTATTAAATGGTTATTAACACAACTGAAAATTTCAAAATATTTCCTAAAAAATACATTTACACTCTTTTCAATGGCGTTATTACCTTTTTCAAAAATTGATATATACAGGGTGAAAGAATTGAAAAAGAATATATTATTACATAAAAAAAATAGTAAAAACACAAATTCTGGTAAACCGATTCTTCCGGTTCAAGACCTCGATATTATTCATCAAAAAAAAACTTCTATTCCAAAATTGATTGAAATCTGACGTTTCGTTCAAAAGTTATCGTGCTATTAGTCACATATGTACAGTCGCCATTTTGAATGCGCGCCATTTTTGTAAAAGGAACAAAAACTGAGATGGCCTCGTATCTAAATTTGAACCTTTATATGTGTAGTATATGTGGTCCAAATTAAAAGCTTCTACCATTAAATGCACAATAATTCTTATAATATTTAAAAGAATCTGCCGCACATAGGTACATGTGAAGATACGTTTTGCATTTATTAAATGGTAATTAACATAACTAAAAAGTTAAAAATATTTCCTAAAAAGTATTTTTACGCTCTTTTCAATGGTGGTATTACCTTTTTGAAAAATTAATACATACAGGGTGAAAGAATTGAAAAAAAAACAGCATATTTTTATATAATAACCAGGAAAAACACAACTTCTGGTAAACCGATTCTTCCGGTTCAAGACCTCGATCTTATACATCAAAAAAATAACCTATACGCCAAATTTGGTTGAAATCTGAAGTCTCGTTCAAAAGTTATCGTGCTAGTATTCACAATGTATAGTCGCCATTTTGATTCCCCGCCATTTTTGTAAAAGGCAAAATCTGAGATGGCCTCATATCTAAATTTGAACCATTATAGGTGCAGTATTATGTGGTCCAAATTATACAGTGTGTCAATTTTAAAACTTACAATGGCTATATCTCACGAACAAAAGCTGAAAACGAAAAATGCTTGAAACTGTTTCTAGGATAGTAAGGGGGAACTAAAATGACATGAAAGAGAACTCACCCCCATCAACCCCCTAGGCCCCACCCACCACAACCAAAAAAGTTTAAATTGCAAACCCCTACTTGTGATACATCATTGAAAAGGCTATAAAAAATGCTATCCAACGGTGTAAATAATAATTATACGGGGTGAAGCAATAATTGTGAAACTTTGGCTTAAATGAAAAATTTAATGAGGTTTTGTTGAACTACAAATTTGATAAAAATGTCAATTAAGTAAATGTTCAAAGTGGGTTCCGTTGTTTTGTAAACAATAATACAGTCTATTTTCAAATTCTGCACCCAATTTGACAAATGTTTTTCTAGTAATAGAGCGACATGCTTGAGTAATTATTTCTCGCAATTTCCCAAGTGACGCAAGTTAAGTTTTATAAACAACTGATTTAAGGCAAAAATGGTAAATTAAGTTTTAATTAACAAAAAAAAGTACGAGCGGACACTTACCATTTAAAATAATAGTCCGGGAGATAGCATTACAAATACAAAAGCCATAGTAAGCCAGCTGATATTAACACCCTGTATAATTATTATTTATACCATTGGATAGTACTTTTTATAGTAGGATAGTATATTACTTTTTTCTATGGGGTTACCCTACATCAGTTCTTTATAAAACTCAACTTGCTTCACTTGGGGAATTGCGAGAAAGAATTACTCAAGCATGTCGTCCTATTACTAGAACATTTGCTAAATTTCGTGCAGAATTTGAAAATAGGCTGTATTATTGTTTACCAAACAACTAAATTCACATTAAATATTTACTTAATTGACATTTTTAATAAATTTGTAATTCAAGAAAACCTTCTTAAATTTTTCATTTAAGCCAAAGTTTCACAATTATTGCTTCACCCTGTATAATTATTATTTATACCATTGAATAGCATTTTTTATAGCCTTTTCAATGATGTATCACAAGTAGGGGTTTGCAATTTAAACTTTTTTGGTTGTGATGGGTGGGGCCTAGGGGGTTGATGGGGGTGAGTTCTCTTTCATGTCATTTTAGTTCCCCCTTACTATCCTAGAAACGGTTTCAAGCATTTTTCGATATCAGCTTTTGTTCGTGAGATATAGCCATTGTAAGTTTTAAAATTGACACACTGTATACTTCTATCATTAAATGCACAATTGTTTCACATATTGGCTGCACTAACAAGGATGTATTGATATCTAGCTAGAGACTAGAGTCACCAATCGTCCCGCAAAAATGGGATTGTCCCGCTTTTTAACAATCGTACCCGGGGTCCCGAAAAAGTCTCCCGGGACAAATGCCCCGTATTTACGTTGAGTTGATGATACACAAAAGGTCCAAACATTTTGTTAACATTTTTTAATAATTCTTTAGCTGCGGCATACCTATGGTCTGTCGTTTGTCCATATCCAATTCAATATTTTTCAGCAAGGAATTAAAAAGATTGAAAGAAGTACAAAAAGTGTTATGGAAGTTAGTGATGTATTGGAATCTACTCTCACAGCTTTGAGCAGAAGAAAAGCAGTGGCGACGCGTGACTTTTTCTAAAGTGTTGCCAAAACCAGATGTAAAAAAATCTTATTTAAAAAAATATTTTGAACCTCCCAAATATAAGTTTTTGTTTTCAATCCTGTGGGATAAAATTAAACAAATCACTATTCCCAAATTATATGTATGTAATTATGTATATGTAACAGGTATACTGCCGTGCTAAGCCCAAAGGCGGTATCTGATTTTTTATCGAAAATGAGATTGTTGTATTTCTACGTAGATTATAGGTATTTAGAATATTTTTACCAAGTCCTTAGAGTTGTAGAACTATTATAATGGGTATCTAGAATATATTTACAAAGTCTTTGGAGTTGTAGAAGCATTATAATATAATGAAACCTACCTAGAAATACAAAAATGTCATTTTCGATAAAAAAATCAGTTACCGCCTTTGGGCTTAGCACGGCAGTATAACAATAAATAATAAACAAACTAAACATATTATTCTACCATAAAATTAACATAAAAAAATGAACAAGTAGAAAAAAGAACAAATTTTGAAAACTATTGTTTATATTTTAATTCTTCCATTTTCAATAATATCATTTTTATCTTTAAAATAATATATAAAAAATATACAAGTAGAATGACTTTTCAAGTAGTTGATCAATTATGCAATACGTAGCAACACTCTTCCATGTTTAAATGCACGCACAATGTAATCTGTAATAGGTACTAAACCAATGTTACCAATCTTCAAAATGGTTACAATACTGATATGCACCGCGTGCCCGCGCGCCGCGCCGTCTCTAGGCCCGTCGGTCCTTCAAAATTTTCAGAGCTAGTCCCGAGCGATAGCGAGGTTTCTCCTGCGTTACTGTTACCAGTGCCAGTAGTGGTAACGGCATATGATAACGTGTCATGGATTCACATATTTCGCCAATATTTTCGTGCGTCTAAAAATTTACTGAATTAGGTACTATTAACAAGTATTTCTGTTGGTAAAAAATATAAATAGAATTATTTCGTAGTAGTCATAAAATATTTATTTGCAAGATTTGTAACTGTTACCAATGGTACCGGTTCGCCACTGAAGAAAAGAGGAACATTGCTTATCATTTAATGTAAAATCTATTCTTAAGAGTGGTAGTATGCAATAAGGCGAACTTAACTTCAGAACAACTAAAGTTAATGACTTTGATGAAACCTGCATACAGTATCCTGAAAAATGGAGTTACCATTTCTCTACTTTTTCAAAGTTTAAATGGATGCTTTTGAAGGAGATCCCCAGTCATTATGGACTTATGTTTTACGTCCTTTTCTGAATCCGCTTTGTACGTCATCTAGTTTATGTTTTATTTCGATCCTGATTTTATTTTCTATTGTTATTTCGCATAATTTTGCTACTACACATAATAGGGATATTTCTCTATTCTATAGTTTTGAGATCTACTCTGAGGAATTCTTTCAAGAAGCAGTGGATCATGTTGAAGGCGGAATTCGAATTAACGGAGAATGTATCAATAACATAAGATACGCAGACGACACGGTGGTATTCGCTGACAGTTCTTAAGCCCTCCAAGAGTTAATGAACAGAATCACAGAAGTCAGCCAGAGATACGGACTTTCACTAAACGCTAAGAAAACAAAATGTATTCGATGATCTCTAAGAATGAATAGCAAATTGGACGAATCAGTGTTAGACCTGGATCCGGCATACCAAAAAAAGTTGATTAATAGGAAGCTGAAAATTTGTTAATAGCTTAACGGTGTCTAGTCGGACAAATTTTGATGTATGGGAACACTGGAACAGGGGAAGTTTTAATTGTGGAACAGGTTAAAAATTGGAACGTCAAACTACGAAAACGTTCCATGTATTTTGTCGGACAGAACTTCCAATTTATTTGTTACCATTTCATTAAACTCTCATGCAAAAATCAGACTTGTATTTATCACCAACTGGGTATTTTAATGAGTGGAACACGAGGAACATGTCAAATGACAGGAATCATGTTGGTTAGTAATAGCAGTCTGATTTTTGCATGAGAGTTTAATGAAAGGGTATCAAATCAATTGGATGTTCTGTCCGACAAAATACATGGGAAGTTTTCGTAATCTGACGTTCCAAATTTTTAAACTGTTCCACAATTAAAACTTCCCCTGTTCCAGTGTTCCCGTGCATTAAAGTTTGTCCGACTAGACACTGTTAATCTATTAACAAATTTTCAGCTTGCTATTAATAAACTTTTTTTTGGTACGCTGAATCCAGGCCTATGTGCAGTTACAATAGGGGAGGCTATACCTAACTGTAAAATATCTAGACAAATGTGCACTAGCAAAAAAATGCGCCAAAAAAATGTAATTTAAGGCCACATTTTTGACCATTTTTATTTACATTTCATAATATCATCCTAATTCATAATTTTCATGATATCATATCATTTCAAAAATAGTTAGTCTAATTGTAAAAGTTTAATACCAAAGTTTGTGTCGTTTATTTGTTAACAATTCCATCTATTTGTAAATAGATACCTATGCATATCAAAATAAATACAGATTTGAAGTTTTGCCGTCCATACATAATGAAGCTTCAAATTTTTTAAGATACTCAACTGAATTTTTTTAATTCTAAACGCGGCCTACTGCGAATTCAAAAACACGATAAATTACCGATATTTTGCTTTGAGTTAGAGATATCGGAAAAAGTTTTTTGAGCAAGTTGTTCCAAATATTATTATAACCCCACATACCAAATTTCATAACAAAATTCTCACTTTTATATTTTTCATTATTTTTAGTCAGGACCCTAAAATTCGTTGTCCCGAGACGTACGCAACCACGCAACGGAGCCGAGAAGCTACTCTGCCTCCCTTGGTATATCTCCGGGCAGCGTGTGATGGCACCGTAGATGCCACTGTTAGGAGACCGGGTCTCGTTAAACGCCTGCTGCGCTGCACAGAGCATTAGCGACGGAGTCTGCTGGGCTTCTCGGCTCCGTTCATCGTTCATCAATCTCGGGATAACCCAGGGTCCTGCCTACAATAATATGTAATAAAACTGAGACGCGATCATGCGTTCTAATGCTAATGCTCCGTACGTTTGGATAATTAGTGATAATATGGAATTTACACGTTGTATAATAGTGAAACTGCTTGTTGTTTTCGCGATTCATGATAAACAAAACAGTGTAGAGTGTGTAAAAAATTTATGGGGAGGCTGTGCCTTCCTTGCCTCCTCTGACGAGCCGCCACTGCCTATGTGAATGATCCAGGCCAACAAATAGAAAGAGTAAAAACATACACGTACCTTGGTACGAACGTCAATGAAAATTGGGACCATTCCATAGAAATCAAATGTAGGATAGAGAAAGCAAGATCTGCATTTTAAAAAATGGTTTTTCTTCTCGTTGTTCCTTCTCCTATCGGAGGTTGGCTATCATCACAGCTAGACGTACTTTATTAGCTGCAGCTCTGAAAACATCTACTGAACTGCAACTATACTATTCTCCTAAGTTTCTCGGCCAGGAAATTCTTCTTCTACCTATGGATCTTTTCCCTTAATTTTGCCCTGCATTATGAGCCTTAATATCTCATATTTCGCACCTAGTACGCACCTAGTTTCGCACATAGTAATGTTTTTTTTTTATTATTTATTAAATTAACAATGCACCTAATCTTAAGACTAACCAGCATTTTACATTTAACTTAATCTACTACTGTACTGTCCTAGGTATTCCCAACGGTTCACCTTAGAAATTAATAATTATTGTTGCACACATCACTGTTGTGGCTAGGTTCACTGTCCGAATTTAAACTGACACTGACATTTTTATAGATTTATCACTATCACACAAGTTCAAAAGGTTTGGTGCGTTTGAGCCTGCGGACTAGGTTTTTATTATCTAAAAGTTCTAACACTTCCCTGTTTGTATGGTTGTGGAGTCGTTTTTCGTGACCCTTGGCAATCTTCTTTATTTCTTCTTTGATTGTTGCTATACGAAGTTCCCGATGTAGGTCTTTGTTGCGGATATACCATGGAGCGTTGACTATGTTTCTTAGTATTCGGTTTTGGACTCTTTGAAGGCAAGCATAGTTACTCTCACTAGTACAGCCCCATAACTGTAGACCATAGGACCATACTGGTTGGAGCATTTGTTTGTAAACTAATACTTTGTTTTTGATTGTAAGTTGTGAGCTTCTACCTAATAACCAATATAACTTCTTGTACTTCAGTTTTAGTTCTTCGGTTTTCTTTCTGATATGTTCCTGCCACTTTAATTTGCTATCCAAATGTAGCCCTAGATATTTAACTGTTTTCTTGTACGGAACGATTTTATTGTTTATTCTAACTGGGTGACTATTTATTCTTTTGTAGGTGAAATCGATATGG
This sequence comes from Diabrotica virgifera virgifera, assembly GCF_917563875.1. NCBI lineage: Eukaryota > Metazoa > Arthropoda > Insecta > Coleoptera > Chrysomelidae > Diabrotica > Diabrotica virgifera. Next base: position 2,431,809 of record NC_065444.1, on the reverse strand, counting down.
GCAGATTTCCCTTCATTGATTTTTATGCGCCATTTATTATTCCAGGTGTTTATTTTGTTTACTGCATTTTGCAGGTGTCTAGTTGTTTCTTCGAATGTTTCACCGACTGCTAGTATTGCAGTGTCGTCTGCAAATGTTGCCAGTTTAATATTTTCTGTAACAGGTATGTCACAAGTATATAATAAATATAGTATGGGTCCCAGAACACTGCCCTGCGGGATTCCTGCTTTAATTGGCCGTAATTCTGAATATTCGCCTTCCTGTTTAACTCTAAAAGTTCTATCTTCCAAATATGATTGTATTAGATGTACAAATTGGATGGGAAGATATCTTTTTAATTTTAGTAACAAGCCTTTGTGCCACACTTTGTCAAATGCTTTTGCTATGTCTAGAAAAATAGCTGAGCATATTTTATTCTCCTCCAGAGATCTCTCTATAATATCTGTTATTCGATGAATTTGGTCTATTGTTGAATGTTTATTGCGAAATCCAAATTGGTGGGAAGGAACAATTTCCCTGTGGTCGAGTATAGGTTGCATTCGTGCTAGCAATATCCTCTCAAATAGTTTGGATAAAATTGGTAGCAGAGATATTGGTCTGTATGATTCTACCTTGTTGGTTGGTTTCCCTGGTTTGGGAATCATGATTAATTCAGATGTTTTCCACGTTATTGGTACATATTTCAACCTGAATACTGCATTTATAAGGTTTGTGACTTTTACGATGGCCTTTCTAGGTAATTGTTGTAGTATTTCTCCTGTTATTAAGTCAAATCCTGGAGCCTTTTTGGGATTGATATTGTTTTTGATTACGTTGGTAACCTCTTTAGGAGTAGTAGGCTTTATTATGTCTTGATCAGTATTGTTCAAATCAATTTCAGTGCTTTGATTATCTTCGTTTTCGGCTTGATGATTATTTCCCATTTCGTTATTTTGGAATACATTTTCCAAGTATAAAGCGAAAAGATTTGCTTTTTGTTTTCCATCTCTTGCCCATGTTCCATTTTCTTTTCTAATTGGCGGAATCTGTTGCGTTGGTCTATTTATTCTTTTTGTACATTTCCACAACGAGTAGTCAGTGGTTTGGTCATCTGTCAGATCATTTAGGTATTGGTTTACTGATTCATTTTTAATTAAATCTATTTCCCTTCTTAACTGTTGGGTGAGGTTGTTTAATATATTTTTATTTTCTGCAGTTCTGCTTTTTTGCCATGTCTTCCTGGCTTTTCTTTTTCTTTGCACCAGTTCTCGAATTTCTTTGGGATAATTTTGTCCTTTGGTTTTTCTTATAATTTGTTTGGTATTATTCCAAGCTGCTTGTTGTATATTTATGGTTAGTGTCTCTGTTTCTTCATCAAGTTGTTCATTAGTTTTGATTGGTACATTAAGCTCAATTCTGTCACTTAACTCCTGTCTAAAGCTAGACCAGTCCGTTCTCTTATTGGTTAATGTTGGGTTATTTTCTCTTAGTATTATATGCTCACTGATTGTGAGTAGTATTAGAGAGTGATCAGAACTGGGACCATCAACTTCTTCTATTTTCATAAAATTTGTTGCAACTTTTCTTGAAATGAAAAAGTCAATTAAGTCTGGTATTTTATTTTGATCAGTGGGCCAATATGTTGGTTTTCCAGTTGAGTGCCATTTACCGTTTATCTTTTCTATTGCTGCATGTAGTTCTCTACCCTTTGTATTGGTTAACCTTGAACCCCATACAGTGTTTTTAGCATTAAAGTCTGCACCAATAATAAATTTTTCTCCAAGCGTGTTAAGCAAATGGACATAATTTTCTTTTTTTAGATTGTGTTTGGGTGGAAAATATGCAGCTGCTATTGTTACTTCATATTTTTTTGTTTTGACACTTATACTAGCTGCCTGGATGGCTTCAGTCTCTATATTTTCTCTTTCGAGGTGAATTAGATTACTCTTAACGATTATTGCTGCTCCTCCACTAGCTGTGTTTCTAGGGTGAAGAGCTTGATATATTTGATATCCTCTCAGTTTAATATATGTTTGTTTAGTGAAGTGTGTCTCTGATATTAAACATATATCGATTTTTTGGTTATTTAAGGTAAACAGCATCTCCTGCTGATGTTGCAAGAGGCCGTTTGCGTTCCAATGTAAAATTCTTAACTCTTCCGCCATTTTATCGTCTACTAGTTTCTATGCTATTTAATCTTTCTAGGATTTTTTTATTGAATTCTTCTTGATTGTTCATGCGTTCTATTAGTATGTGTAGCATGTTTGATATCGAATTGAGATCATTCTCTACTGGTTGTTTTGGCTGGTTAGAGGCTATTTGGGCATATGTTTGGTTTTGGTTAACCTCTCTTGGATGGATTTGCGTAGGATTCTCCATGTCTGCTGCCTTGTTTTGTAGTTTGGTTGTAGGTCTCTGTTTGTTCCGTAATTTTTGAAGAGATATAGCAGTGGTGCAACCTCTATAACTAGCTGGGTGGGCACCACCACAGTGTATGCATTTGGGTTCTTTATCTTGTGGCTTCTTACAATCTTTTGTTAAATGTTTTCCGATGCATTTTACGCATCTCGGTTCTCTTCTGCAATAATTTTGTGTATGTCCGTACTCTTGACACCGTTTACATTGTGGAATCAAATTCGGTTTTCTGAAAGCTTTTATCGTCACTTTCATGTTTAAAATTTCCGTAATTTCATACACTTTTTTTGTATTTTCCTCTTTACTAAAAGTAAGTGCAAAAAGTGGCAGTGGCGATTTGTCCTTTCCTCTTAGTAATTGGGTTACGTTTTCTATTTTATATCCCTTATTTTTTAGGTCTTCCGTTATGTTCTTAACTTGGCAAGTTTGATGCAGTTTTCTTGCAACCACTTTTAGAGGTCTATTTTGTTTATCTTCAAACGAATACCATTCGAGATTTGTGTCATTTAGAGTCTTGGTTAGGTTTCTGTAGCTATTTTCGTCTTTGACATTAATTTTTATATTTCCACCTGCAAGCATGCTAGTTTGATAAGATATTTGCTTACCTGATAAGTGGCTGACTAGGGTGTCGTATTTTTCCAATTTGTTTATAATGACTGGTGGTGGTTTACGTGCCGTTTGTGTCTCATCTGGTTTACTTCTATGTTGGTGGGAGTGGGGCTGTACTTCCTTTGGGGAGTTGCTTATCTTCCTTTTTTTTGAATTTTGGACTCGAATCCATTCCGTTTCTTTACTCAGTTCTTCGTCGTCTGTGCGATATTCTATATCTTCATTGTGCTGTTGTTTTTCTTCGCCTATCTTCTTTTGTAGGGTATCTATTTGGATTTTCATTTGTTGTATGACGATATGTAGATTTTCTCTTTCTTGTTTTTCCTGTAACCAGGCGTTGTAGAACATCTGCTCATTTTGACTTCTGGCTTGATTCTCAGTAAAGAGCACTTGATTTTGTTGAAAAAGTAATGTTTCACTTGATGTTGTCGGTAGGGAAACCATATTGTCTTTTTCCATTTTTCAGTACACCCATCTCACACTATGGCCCGAGATTGCCTGGACTATTCCAGGCCATATATTCCATGAAGTATTTAACAGTGTAACTATTTATTTGTGCAGATAAAACTTTTGTATCTTATCACAGTCGAATTTTAATTTTGCAAATAAAAACTTTCTAACTTTAATAACAATCGGTTTTTAATTATCACCTTAATTACTGTAATTATGGCTTAATTCATTTGCTAACGATACGATGTGATGTTTATTTGTCGAAAGCCAAATGAATACTGATGTCATAGTAATGTGGCCCAAATATTTCAGCTTTCTTGTTTTGATGTTCTTTATCACCTCGCAATCCTTTTGTAGCCTTCTTAACACTTCTGCATTCGTACAAAAAATGGCAAAATTATTCAAATGTCATGATTTGTCGATACCCATAAAAGTCAGATCACTACGATGTTATATCTTTCCTATACTGGTGTACGGTGTTGAGTCGTGGACTATCACAGTCGCTACCTGCAAGAAAATTGAGGCTTTTGAAATGAGGCATCCCACTCGTTTGAGAAATGCTGTTGTAGTGGAATACATAATAAGCAATGTTGATGATTTTAGCGCTTCCCAGGGTTACCAGACCTAGGGAATTTTCCCTAAACCTAGGGACTTTTGAGCCAGCTTAGGGAAAAAGGGAATTTTATTCAATTCTATGACAAATCTAGGGAATTCTTAATATTCGTAAGATGATTTTAAAAAAATTGTTGGATTTTATAAACTTTACAAAATTGCATATATTATCTACATGGAAATCGTATTCTTCGGAAATTCGGGGAATCACAGCGATACGTCAAAGTTTAGAAGTGAAGAGAATATTACAGATTACGATAATTGCGATTCGGGGAATCACAGCGATGCGTCAAAGTTTAGAAGTGGAGACAAGAATATGACAGATTGAGATATCGATTGAATATGAGATATCGATTCAGATCAATTTTTACGATTATTCCCCATTTGTTATTATTAAAGTATTAAAGGCAAACAAACATCAATAAGGTTATGTTATAAATCCATAATTTATCAGGGTTACTCGTTTCTCGGTTGTAGGGTGAAATTATTATTATTGTCCATATATAAAATCCACGAAGAAATTTATCTGGGATTGGGTTCTACCATTAGTATGGTATAAACAATGATGTTGTCATAAAACTTCGAGATGCTGGAATCAATTTCTATAGTTGGACTATTATTATTTATAATTTAGTTGGACACAACATTTTATCACATTTGAGTCGAAAAAGAACAACTCTAATAAATAAATAGAAAATATAAAAATATTAGATAACCATAAATGTTCGATTTTTGATTTGTTGTGTCGCTTGTCAATAATAATCGATTTGAATCGATCAGCGTTTCGATCATTTTTAATTTTGACCATTTCGATTATTGTACGGTTTGGAAGTACAATGCTAGAAGTGTACAATATTTTCCGTACAATGCCAGGATTGCCCAATTTCGGGGGTTTGCTGGTAACATATATACAAAAATACTGGGTCTATTCGCAGAGCACATCCTGAACTTACCCAGAGGGAGCACGCCTGCGCATTTGCTGTTCACAGGGAAGAATTCGACCTATCCAACGCCCAGTTTTGTAATGCGCATGCGTAGGATGTGCTCCGCGAATAGACCTATTGAAAATATATAGGGAATTCTAGGGTAAAAATGGTCGTCAAGTTGTTAGGGAAATCTAGGGAAATTTTGGCAAAAATTCTAGGGAATTAAAAAAAATCATCTGGCAACCCTGGCGCTTCCTTCAATGTGGTATATCTAACTACAAAGTAAACGCTCTACTACAATAATGTCAGTGATATCATTTGCTTTTTGTGAATACATTTACAGACCTACATTACATTTTGATTGATCACATTGTCGTGTAGATGTGTCATAAATGATAATATTATACAAAAAAAAAACACGCCTTCAAACCAAAACTTAATAAATAAATGTCTTCTTTTCGCTTCATATTATTTCAACAACGAAGAAAGCCAAGCTGGAAAGTCAAACAGATAATTTAAATGATAATACCTATAAAGGTGAACCCACACCCACACACATACGGCCCATTATCATCAACAAAACAGATAAATGTGTGGAGCCCATCATAGCTATTTTAGCATTGTTTATTTTTTACCACTTATAGAGATAACCATAAGCGGCAAATATGTTAATACGTAGGCCAGTCGTCTATTACTCAAAAATAATAAAGTCATTTTCCAAAGAACTGTAAAAATTATTAAAACTTTAAAAAGGGTAAACCTTGTAGTTGGCTCTATACCTTCGATAAAACAACGTGGAATGAAGTAAACACTTCTGTTGTATATAGGTATATGAATTTATTAAAATTCTTAAAATTTATCCACATGGAAGTGGAAAATGAACAAAACGTTTTCGGTTAAACTGACCATCATCAGTGTAAACGTCCAGTGTACAAGTAGTAGCCACTTCAATAGGTGTAAAAACCTCTAAATTACATTATTGTTACATTAGATATTAAAAATCAGTCGACATTAAGTCGATGTCTTAAGATTTTTAAGTTAACATGTGGATGTACTTCATCCTTGCTCGAAAATTACTCAATGTACTTGTGTTCAAGTGAGATGTTAACAACCAACTCGAAAAATTATTATTAGTATTTAGGTATATAAACATGGAATGTATGGAATGAAAGTATGAAAGCAGATCAAACTCATTATACAAGAAACAACCAAACAGTATCTTCTTCTTTAGCAGCCTCTTCTGGTCCGGTCCTGGACATAGGCCTCCCCTTGTGTTTTCCATATTCGCCTGTCTTGAACTGTCTGGTGCCAGTTTCTGCCTGCCTTTTCTTTAATGTCGTCGATTCGATCCATCTTTTTTGCGGTCTTAGGAGAGCCTTTAAGATGCCACTGGTATCCTTATTTCCAATCGACTAACTATTCGAAGACGTTTAAAAACATTTGGTTTGCTATCTAGGCGTCCTTTGAGACGTTTACTATTGACGTTACGATATCGATGTCAAAAATTATATTGGGCTAGACTCAAGAGCATATTTAATTTGGAGAGATGAATGCCATTCAGTATTGTTCATAAACGAGTCCAGATTTTGCCAATATAGCCGTCTGGCACCTACCGGGACCCCGTTTTCCTTCAATCTTACCCTGGATTATTAGTTATGTGAGGCGGTATTTTTCGTTTCACATTAGGTATCCCAGGTAGCTAACTTTTTTGACTTTGATGATTTTTAGCAGCTCTCTATCTGTACTTATTCTCCTCAGAACATTTTCGTTGGTGGTGTGGATTGTCCAAGGTATTTTCAAAGTTTTTCTATAAAGTTCTAACTTATTTATCAGTGTTACGTTGAGTCTCCAGGCTTCCGTTCCATACAAAAGTATTGACCACTGCTTTCTGCATATAAATGCAGAAAACGACATCTAAGGCTGATATTAATGCTACTGTTACAAAATAAATTTTCCTTTTGATAAATCCTTGTCGGGCTAGCCCTATTCTCGCTCTTGTTGATAATCAAGCTGATTGTTGAACCAGCAACCAAGATATTTGTGGGGGGGGGGAAAGACAGTTTTGTTTTAATTTGATTCAGAGTTGTACCACCATCTACAGATAGCTATTTCTGCATCTTATGTTTCATCAGTGTAGCTATGCAGTCCCAATTCTGAAACAAAAATCAACAAGCCTGCCTTTTAAGGGAAATCACCGCGATGCAGTAATTCCACCTTTGAGACGCAAAACAGCGACATCTCTAGTAAAACTAGGAAGACGACGAAAAGACTCAGATGCAAAGTTTATTGTAACAAAACAATTAAAATAATTGAAATAAAACAGTAAACAATATTTTAAATCCAAGACTTTTCGTCAAAAGAAACTGCTCTCTGGATGCTTATTGTTAATTACAATGTACAAAATTCTTCTTTGGAAATAAAATTGAATTGAATACATCCTGAATCTCCGGCTTTATAAGCACGGAGACAACGAATATAGAAGAAAGTAGAAAGGACAACGGTCACGTATCTACTCCCTTTTCGTCTAGGAAAAAGTGCCGAAAGACAGTTTCGAGTACTCAAAAATCTGAGTAAAGAAGAACAAGGGGGAAAGGCAGTTTTGTTTTAATTTTATTCAGAGTTGGACCACCATCTACAGATAGCTATTTCTGCATCTTATGCTTCATCAGTGTAGCTATGCAGTCCCAACACAAGATATTTGTATTGGTTTACGTATTCAAGATGTTGGTGGTTCACATATATTGTGGAATGGGTAAATTTTTGTTCCTTGATATTTTCATAACTTTGGTTTTCGCAGTATTGAGCTTCATACCCATTTCTTTCACAACTCTCAGTAACCCTATTTAGCAGTATCTAAAGACTAGTCTGAATCAGTCACTAAAACCGTGTCATCTGCAAAGCGGATTTTATTTACTCTTTGAACATTTATCCTGATTCCTTCTGAAAAGTGCGATAAAGCGTTCGCAAATATTACTTCAGAGTAGACGTCTAACAGTATCGGTGATAGCACGCAACCCTGTCTGACACCTCGTTGTATTTTAATTGGCTTTCACGTGTTACCATTGGTCTTTATCATTGCTGTGTGATTCCAATAAATTGCTTCTATAATTTTAAAATCTCTTTTGTCGAATCAGATGTCGTTCAATCTTTCTATCAACGTCCTGCACTGCACCCGGTCGAACGCTTTTTCAAAATCTATAAAACGGACAAAAAGGTCTGCTTGCTGATCTTTGCACCTTTGTGCGAGAGTTTGAAGACAGAAAATTGCTTCTCGTGTCCCCATATCTTTCCTGAATTGTTATTGTCCGGTGACCTCGTCACATCTATATTATTATGTTCTGTTCTATATTATGATTCGCAAGAAAAACTTCAGAATTAATTTTCATGGATAATTATTCATTTTTACGTATTTTTTGGAAAGAATATGTTTAATTCAAAATATAATAGTAATTAATCAAAAATGAATAACCATTTTCAATTTCGTTGCAACACGAAACTACAGCCGCATCATTATTCCAGTTCAATCAGAGAGTGCAGCAAGCACCTCTACCGGTTTCGAAACTTATTAGTCTCTCATCAGGAGGCACATACGCTGCTCTCTCTAATCCAATTAGGACAAACCCCGGCGTGCAGTCACGGATTGCAACGAACGAAATGGCATGGATGCCCTAGCGGCAACTGCTAGCAAAAGACTAAGTTTTAAATCTAATAGCACATAAAACAACACCAAAAAATGTTAATCTACATCCTACCAGATTGAAAACAATGAGTTCTTTCTCTGGTAACACCTCCGAGGCTTCTACAATTTGCAAGCCATAACGGATGCTGAGATTAAGGAAGATGAGGGAATTTAGTCTTCCTTAGTCTCAGCATCCGTATTATGGCTTGCAACTTGTAGAAGCCTCGGAGGTGTTACCAGAGAAGGTTTTCAATCTGGTAGGATGTAACATTTTTTGGTGTTGTTTTATGTGCTATTAGATTGAAAACTTAGTGTTTTTTTATAATAGTAATTAAATTTATAGTTGGGTAATTCTATAATATTTTATAAATTATGTCCTGTATTGTTTCCTAATGAGTGTAATGAGCCGATTTAGTAGCCAACAGCTGACAAAATATAATCGCGCTTTTTGATCGAAGTTCATCGACAGGTCTACAAAGCGAGACATAACTTGACATTAGTGAACACAGCAAGCACTCTTTCTCATTGAGCACGTGCTTTGGAGAACGTTCCCACGGTAGTTTACCGCCCCCTCTGCCTCTCGTACTGCCGCGCCACGGTTCGACCGCCTTTCCTATGACGTCAAGCATGAGCCACTCGCTGATTGTGATTATATCAACCGTGTTGTCAAACTTTCGATGGTAAAACAACGATAAATATTGTGGAATTATTTACGATTCATTTTATAAGAAGTTTATGGTTCAGGAACCCAAAATTTGATAGGTTCACACCTTCTTAGGTCATAAAGTATTAACATATTAAGTTTATAAAAATATCTTCTACGCGCACCTACAAAGAAAGATACATAGGTACACCTCTTCCAAATCAAACAAAGAAAAAATTATCTTCTTTAAGGTGGATACACTGCCGTATTGTTTGCTGTTTGTTTTCAAATGTTTTTACCATTCTTGTAAATGTAAATATTATGTCATGTTTTATTGATTTATTTTTAATAGAAACGGTTTGGTTCTCTTTGTAACAGGAATTATTAGTTTCACTACAAAAATCGGTAATAGATTTTGCAATTATGCTTTTTTCTATGTTCTTGGCAGTTTTGTTAAACGCTACTTCACATTCTACACCTAAATATTCTAAATTTGTTTGATTATTATGTTGAGGCAAGTTGTGTTTGAATCCTTTCTCTAAACCTGAAATCCCAGAAATTAAATAATAGCGAGATAGAACTTTTAGAGAAAGGATTCAAACACAACTTGCCTCAACATAATAATCAAAAAAATTTAGAATCTTTAGGTGTAGAATGTAAAGTAGCGTTAAACAAAACTGCCAAGAACATAGAAAAAAGCATAATTGCAAAATCTATTACCGATTTTTGTAGTGAAACTAATAATTCCTGTTACAAAGAGAACCAAATAGCCGTTTCTATTAAAAATAAATCAATAAAACATGACATAATATTTACAAAAGCAGACAAAGGTAACATACTATTGCTATAGATAAAAGAGACTATAATATTAATAAAACAATAGAATTTTTAAATAACCAAAATAGTATGACACTAAACAAAGACCCCACAGAAAAATACCGAAAACAAATTAAACTAGCCATTGAAAATTCAAAATCAATATTAAGTCCAACAGAACAGAAATACCTTAATATTATGAACCCACAACCTCCTAAATTATACTCTTTTATACACGTCATAGTACTATTGAGTTTACAATAAAAACCGAACAGAATAAGTCCATAAACTTTCTAGATGTAACAATTACCAGACTACACAACAAACATGAGTTCTCCGTATATCATAAACCTACCCATACTGACACAACTATACACAATGCATCATCCCATCCTACACAACACAAATTAGCAGCTTACCATAGGATGATACATAGACTGACAGAAATTCCCAAGTCAAGAAATAACTTCGAGATGGAACTGAACATCATTAAACAAATAGCAGTAAACAATGGCTATAACGAACAAACAATTAACAAAATTTTAAACCAAAAACTCCATAAGAAAGCCCTGAAATTAGTCTATCCACCATCACAGAAAGAACCCAGTACCTTCTGCTCTATCACATATACTGGCAAGATAACAACAAAAATAGCCAGATACATAGAAAAGAAAGGAATAACACCAGCTTTCGGATTTAATAACAACTTAAGCAAATATATTAAGAACAATAAGAGCCGAAAGGGAAAACAACTACAGAGTGGTGTTTACAAACTAACTTGTGGTGACTGTCCGAAAACTTACATCGGTCAAACTGGCAGAACCTTTGACAAACGGATAGCAGAACACAAAAGGGCTTTCAACAATAGAAAAACAGACACTTCTACATACGCACTTCACCTTCTAGATCAGGGGTGGGCAAAGTGCGACCCTCGGGCCGCATGCGGTCCTTTATACATTTTTTTGCGGCCCGCGGAAAAGAAGTGAATTATTTTCATTTAAAGATTTTTTTAACTTATTGCTAATATTATTAAATAAATATAAATAATGAAGCTATTAATTAACACTTTCGCAGCGGGTGATTTTTCCGCAAATTTTCAACATAATGCGGGCAATTTTGGGTTTCCGGCAAAGTTTTGTCGGCTCCCTGAATGAAATCCACGAAATTTCAACTAATGGAAACGATATTTTTAAAGTAGTCTGGAACTGTTTGGAAATTTTAAATTACCGCTGTAACCACCTAGCAAGTGTAACAACTGACGGATCACCAAATTTAAGAGGAGCAAATATTGTAATGTTGAGAAAACAAAGATTACGTCCATGAACAATTTTCAGAACATCAGTTATTTTTTTCACTGCTTAATCCATGAGCAGGTATTGTGCAAAAATGTTTTGCAAGTAGTCAACGCCAGCGTTTTTTCAATTATAACTAATATTGTTAATTATTCGTTCAATATGATTAAATCATCATGCATATTTTTATATTATTTAATTCTTTCAAAGAAAATAAAAACAATGGAGGGAATCTAAGATTTTTCAAATTTATAACTTTGTTTATTTTGATTTAAATGACGCGTGTTGCATATTACGTATGATGCGTGTTTACATCTACTTAAGCACGGAATAATTTCCCTTCAAATATTTAAGTAACTAATAGCAATGTGAAAATAGAATTTACTATTTTATTTGGGCATAGGCCACAATTTAAGTTTGAAATTAAATTTATTTTACGTTTCCATTTCCACTTCGGAAATCGTTATCAAAATACAAAGCATTAATAAATTAAACTAATTAAGTAAATGCTTAATTTATTAATGTTTTGCATTTTGATAACGATTTATTTCCGAAGTGGAAATCGAAACGTCAAATAAACTTAATTTCAAACTTAAATTGTGGCTTATTCCCAAATAAAATAGTAAATTGCATAAGATGTCACAAGGAAATAGCTTCAGAACAATATTAGGGAAAAAAGAAATAGGTTCATAGATAAAATAAAAATAAATAAATATATAGATACACATATATTTAAGGGTAATACCATGCTTAATTAAGTGCGAATGCTGTTTAGGAGGAGGGGTACGGTTTGAAAAATTTGAAATTTTTGATTTTTTTATTATTTTAAATGGAAGTACATCACTATATTTATTTTAAACGGTATTTTTAATGAAAGTACATAAATAAATAAATAAACTTCAAGAATACTTTCTAAAATTTTCAGCTTGACCGGAGTAAAATTACAGGAAGTAAAGCATGTTTAATATCCCTACATTCGATTCACTTTGCAGTAGCTTGAGCGTAGTGAGATACGTTCAACAGCTGTTCCCGTCTCTTTTGTAAATTACTCTGCGATTCAAAAACATATTCCGGCGTGCATCACTTTACGATTTGACAGACAAAAACCAAATTGAAATAAAAGTTGTCAAACCAAACGCGTTTTTCTCAAAACTGCTTTTTTCAAAGGCGGTGGACATTGTAACTCAAAAACTACCTACTTGACAGATCCACCTGAAATTTTTCATCGATTTTTTTTAGATATTTCGTGAGGTAACTCTGCCGAGATATGTTTTGGTTAACAATAATAAAAATTTTTTTTTGGAGCCGCCTGTAAAAATTTGCCACCGTTGGCTTATTTTTCAATATTTGGTCTTGAATTTTTTTAATAATCTTTGAATTGTACTGAATATGTTTATTTAATTTAAAAATAAAATAATTCTACCATAATTTCAAACAAAATTCAAGAAAAGGTGCTTGAAATATTGATTTCAAACCATGCCCTCCACCGTTAAACAAAATTAGTAAAAAGTTAAAAATTCGAACATGTTAAGGTAACAAATATTGCGGCCCTTGGTAATAGACCAAAAATATTTTGTGGCTCTTACTAAAAGACCTTTGCCCACCCCTGTTCTAGATCATAATCATTCTTTTAATAAACAGTTTTAAATTCTGCATATTCAAAATAAAGGCCTTAAGCCGTCTTTATTAGAATCTATGGAAATTAATAAATTGAAAAATACAGATATAATTCTAAATGACCAACTCAAGACAAACAGCTCACCACTCCTCAACCTCTTCAGTTAAAGGCTTTAAAAAGGCAAACACATAGTAAACTAAATCACTTGAGAAAGGCACTCTGCCGAAACAGCTGTAGTCACATAGTTGTAATAAATTTTGTGGAAGTATAGAAAACAAACGTTTTCAGTGTTTTATTGTTAGATAAAATGAACTTCCATCAAGTAACGGTCGAATCCATCAATTATCCCCGATTTTTCTTCATTTTTGGTAATTTGAGGAAGTACTCTCGTATGTCTAGTGAAACTCTATGCAACTTACATACCTACATATATTATGTACTGTGATGAGCGCGCTAATAACCTGCAAAATAACACAAAAAATGGAAAACATAATACATTGTGAAGTAAAAAGAAAAAGAGATTAAAATTACATTACATAGTTTCCACCTTTAGACGTACCTATCGGAGGAGTATGACAACTGTCACTGTGTGTCATGAATTTTATAAAATACTCACATCACAGACGTCTAAAAGTGTAAAACTATGTAATGTAACGTTAATTTATACGTTTATATCGATAATTTCCACCTCTGTTAGGTTCATCTCTTTTTATTGCACAATGTATTGTGTTTCCCATATTTTGCGTTATTTTGTCGGTAATTAGCGCGCTCATCACTGTATAACACCCCTTGTAACATAACACCCCTGTTGCTAACGTATTAAAATTTTTTCTTTGAATTGTTCTTTAAAGTTTTCATCTCTGAAAATCGGCAACGTTGTTAAATGATTAACCACGACCTACTGCTAGCTGACACCGAACTGGTTCTCATTCTCAGATCGTGCTGTACATAATAACAAATGAATGGCTATTATTTACATGTAATATAGTCCGCTACCCACATTTCTGCTTCTTCGAGATCGAGAGGCTGGATGGAGTTGATGCCCTCATCAAGCCGATCTTCCTTACTAATACCTTTATTATCCCATTTTTCAAGAGTTTCCTCTTTTAATGAGGAATTAGTCCAAGCATGAACATGGGAAGGCTGTGCCCTTATAAATTATAATGGAATTTGACGTAAAATAGGTTGTGTAATTGCTATATCCTGTTGTTGTGGTAAAACGAGATAATTGATCACTAATATAGTTAATTTAGAAGTCAGCTCGTTGATTAAGCGTAGATAAGTGGTGAATATTTTCGAAGAAGGATGCCATTTGACTTACAATCAATCATGTCGTTGCAAAAGAAGTTGGTAATCTTATTCTTAACTTTCATTTTTTAAACAAATCTCTCTATCAACGGGGGTCCTACAGCCTCTGCTGCATCCCGTCTATTCCTCCTCATTTATGGCTCTATATCTCATTATTATAAATATGATCTATGACAATGACAACAAAAGCCAGGTTCTGACCTTTTCGGATGATGTGGTGCTCATTGCAATACCTGTTGAGAATTTTCAAACTTTTGAAGTGAAGGCTAAGCAGTATGGACTGAGTATTAATGAGCAAAAAACAAAATATGTAATATGTGTATGGAAATGGGGCAGACCACATAATATGAAGACACGACACACAACTGAAGACTACCAAAAACAACGAGAGTAAAGAGTGTTGCCTCAAAAAGGTGACAGAGTTTGAATATCTTAGAATAACCTTAAGAAGCAAAGGGGAAGAAAGCCCAGAAATTGAGAAGCGAATTTCGAGAAGAAGGAAGACTTTAGGAGCCCTACACTAAAGGCGGGTTCTCACTTGTCAGTTTCGCTGACGCAGTCTAACTGATTCAGTGATACTGAACAAATAATGAACATGAGAACACATTTTCATTTTAAATGATCAGTACATTCATACTTTCAGTTAAACTGAAAACCAGTTCTACTTTTTATCATTTTGGACTGATCATGATCGCATAATGAATAAAAATTGAAGCGCGAGAACATAAATTTTCGTGATTTGTTCAGTCTGGCAAGTTTTGAGAGCAATTTTTTGCAGAATCTTTCAAAGCTAAATCTGCGAAACCATATAATTCTGCGAAATATCCAGGACCTGGCCCACGACGTTTTGTTCTCTTTTGATTCACTAGAATATTCTGTAATTCATTTTTTTCAAATTCAGCACGTTTTTGATGTTTTCGTTCCTTTCCCTGTCCAGCTTCATTCCAGCTATTTTTCTTAGCTGCTTCATTTCTGCTATATGGCACTTTCATGTACAACTCTAGGCTCTAGAGTATCAGTAAAGGTAATTGTATTGGTGTGACCAAAGGTAACATGTGGAAAAATGTAATTGGGGTGGCTGAAACCCCGTAACCAAAGAAGCAAAAATCATGACGATGTCTTTTTCATCTGTAAATTTTATCAACTAGATTTAAGCTTCCGTTTCAGCCGCGCTATCATTGCTCACCTCCTAATAGTATAGCTGTTTTGTTTTAGTGTGATTTCTTCTTCTTCTTCTTCATGTGCCGTGCTCGATTATCGAACGTTGGCTATCAAATTGGCTATAGTAATTTTGTTAACGGCAGCTCGGAAAAGGGATGCAGAGGATCTGTTATACCATTCTCTCAGGTTTTTAAGCCATGACGTTCTTCTTCGACCTGGCCCTCTTTTTCCGTCTACCTTGCCTTGTATTATTAAATGGAGTATATTATATCTCTCTGGGTGTCGCATAACATGGCCAAAATATTCAAGTTTTCGATTTTTAACTGTTCTGACGACCTCTGTGACTTTTCCCATCCGGTGCAAAACAAAACAAAACAAAACAATTTCTTCTTACTAATTCCTTTTATATTTAAAGAAACCTGCTAAATATGTATATAATATTAGAACATTTATTTCCAAAAATAGCACTATATCAAATCGAGTTAATTGGGTCTCCAAAAATTTAGATCTCGTAGTCAAAATAAACCGATTATCCATCCATGAGGCATGGACTTTGGATGTGTCACTATCTGTTTATATAATACAATGTAGCAATTGTAAATGAAATAACTTGCTTTGGACATTATTAGATAAAAATATTTTTCATAAATTATTATGCCGTCGCATGATGCAAACATACGTTTCGATATGTTTGTTATAAAAATAAACAGCACATGGCAATTGAAAAAGCAGGCCTGGATCCCGCGTACCAAAAAAAGTTGATTAATAGCAAGCTGAAAATTTGTAAATATAGTTTAACGGTGTCTAGTCGGACAAACTTTGATGTACGGGAACACTGTAACAGCGGAAGTTATAATTGTGGAACAGATTACAAGTTTTGAACGCCAGACTACGAAAACGTCCCATGTATTTTTTAGGACAGAACTTCCAATCAATTGATTTGTTACCCTTTCATTAAACTCTCATGCAAAAATCAGACTGCTATTTGCCACAATATAATTCCTGTCATTTGACATGTTCTACGTGTCAGAGTTATTAAAATGTCCAAAATATCTATCGGACAAACATTTTTTCATATATTATATAAAGTTTGCTATTGAATAAACTTAAAAACAACCTGTTAGTTTTCACAATCATAAACTTGTCAGGATGACAAGTTCCACAATTATTAAAATCACGTTCCACAATTAAAACTTTCCCTGTTCCAGTGTTCCCATACATAAAAGTCTGTCGGAGTAAAACCGTTAAGCTATTAACAAATTTTCAGCTTGCTACTAATCAACTTTTTTTGGTACGCGCGATCCAGGCCTATGAACAAGCTGCTCTTTGAACTTTGTGAATATCCTGGCTTATTGACTTATAAATACCTGAACCATTCTACCATGCCTTAAATTTGTGAATTAGATTAAATGCTTAATGAAATAAAGATAAAAATTCCGTGATTAATACACATAAACATTCCATTGAAATAAAACAGACAAATCAGAAGCAAATACTAATTGCTTTTTAATTATAAATATTTGTATGGAAGTTTTATCATTTTCTCAACATCATTTTCGTCTGCATTGAGTAAATATTCAAAGTAGATAAAAGACATCAAGGAAAACTTTCTTTATCAATTTTTACTCCGCATTATTCCTCTACGCTTTATTTGATCTGTTTTCTTCTTCTTCTACGGCACTACAGCCCAAATTGAGCCTTGGCCTCCTTTATTTTTTGCCTCCACCCTTGCTTGTCTGTGGCTGCTCTTCTCCACACACGGACTCCTAAAAGGGCTTGTGCATCGCTGCTTATTTTGTCTTCCCAGCGCTTTCTTGGCGTTCCAACCGGTCTCTTTCCTGCATTCTAGCGTTCAGTCTCTTTGGTAGCCTATCCTCTCCCATTCTTTTGGAATTTCTGGCCACTTTGTTTTCAGTTATTATTTTTTGTTTTATGGCTACCTCGAAAATTTCTTTGCTTCTACTGACTGTTTTGATTTCGATTCTTTAGGGCCTTCTTACTGGATTTTCACCTTCTGTTGATGGTGTTTGTCTTTTTTCATCCTAGTTGGGATTGAAAAGTCTTCCTCTTTCTTTTATGAATTTTCTCCATTTGGAGCTCTAGTATCCCTGCGGGGTTTTTCTTGAGATTCCTCGCTGCTCTTACTTTTAGTTTTTTTCTTCCTTTTCAAGATTACTGCGTGAATTCAGATTATCTTGTTTCCATATAGCCGGCTTCTTGGGTGTAAATGTTGAACAAACTTGTCCCAGAATTTGTTCCTATGTACTTGTAGCTGTTTTCTGATCTTCCTGTTTAGTTGGTTTGCATCTCTTCTCATTTCTAGATTTCTAGTTCTGTTTACTCTTCTTCGCATTCTCTTTTTTTCACATATAAGTTTTTTAAGTCGTTGCTTATCTGCTGAAATCTTCTTTTTACACTTGGTTTTTCTTCAGTGAATGTGCTTCTTTCATCTGCATTTAGTATACCTTTTCAATTTTGCTACTTTTTCTGCCAGTTATGCCAATCGGTTATCATATATCTTCACTAATCACTACACGACCAACCCATCAAAGTCACTTAAATCTAGCTACCTCTGAAATAGGTGGTTCTCTAATCTGTTGGTAAAATTCATAATTATTTTACATCTCCATATACTGTTTTCTGTGATGGATTCAAAAGTCTTCCTTAGACTATTTGTGTGATAACTTCTAACTTTCTTTTGCGTTTTCTTTCATCACCCCTGTTCCGTCTCCTTATTTATAGTTTAGTTAATTTTAGATTTTTCGATTTTATTTTACGATGTAAATTCCTATCAGACCACTCTTAAGGTTTGGGTAAATTATTTTCCAGAAATTTCTTAAAATATTAAAATACTTTCATTCTTACCTATATTTCTGGGTAACATTTGTCATTTGGAAAGACGAAGCAAGTTTTCAATCCTAATAGCAAATAATTAATATTGAAAAATATCAAAAATTACTAAAAGATTTTTAAATTGAAAACTTACTGTCATATTTGTCATATTTACATAAACATATTTGTCATTTGTATCATAATCCTCTTTAGAAAGTAGGTATTTGGAAAGTTAGGCGAGTCAAGCGGTTATTGTCCCCTTCTGAGAAGGACAGTGATAAACGATTTTCAACGGTTTTGTAATTACGTTTTTTCCAAAGTGAAATTTTGTTGGACAGATATAGACATTTTTGTTTTCCCCACCACCAGGGATTTCTGGTCGAGAGCCGTTTTGTAATTTTAGTAGTATTCAGTAGCGAGCGAAAATTAGATCTGTAAACACGTATAGCAATCAATAAAGAGTTCTATCGAAAAGTGTCGTCGTATATTATTTTAATTTGCTAAAGTAATATTTTATAGCAACGTATACTCACGGTAAACTAATAGTGGGTCAAACAACCCCTATCTCACATCCAAAACATGTTATTGGTCTAACTATGGTTTTATAGACCTTAAACTTCGATTTCTGGCATTCAAACAGAATACCAGACGTATGAAGGAGAGCGATCATGCTGAAGTTCTTCAAGATAGGGGATATATCATATATCTCAAGACTTTACATGCGAATGTCTTATCTGTGTATATTATCATGTTCCCTATTACAACAAAAAAATGATTCCAGAATTTTTTATGACCTTGCCGTGTTTGTGATGGTCTGATATACAATTTCATTTGACTCCATAATAGTTACATAATTTGGTTTGTAATACATTGAAATTACTCAAGATACATGTGAACATATCCATCCAGCTGAGATGATAACCGTTAAAATGATCAATAAAACCCATAATAAAAAATAAGTAATTAAAAGTATGTCGACATGATCGGTAACTGCTTATTAATCAGTTTTAAAACGGTTTTATTATAGTTAATTATCAAAAATTCACAGTTACATTGCTATAAACTTGACTTCTTATCAAAATTATACTAAATACAAAGTTGCAGCCTTTTTTACGGTGTCATAAATTATCTATAGCGCAATTAATATTTTAGTAGATATTAAATGTTCACATTTTTATTGGCTCAAACACTGACCCATCAGTAAATTTATAGTTACATTTAGTTGTTTCAACAGCGTTTTTTCTTAAACACCTCATTAGGTCAGCCTAAATATATGTATGTAAATTCTTCTTTGAAAAATTATGTACGATATTAAAAATAATGTGTTAAATTAAAACAAAGATACAAAAAAATATAATTCAGAGAGAACACATTGCAGGTGAAAAGATGCAGTGAGACAATGGGAAATAGTGCCACAAGATCGACAAACATGGAAGGCAATAGTAAACGCGGCAAAGACTCACGAACAGTCGTATTAATAACGCCATTGATTATGATGTCATTGCAGGTTAGAAACATCAGGATAGGGTCTTAAAATATTGAATGCCTTACATGTAAGAGTATAGAGTATAGAGTTAATAGAATTATGGTAGTTGGACAAATGCCAGACGAATGGAGAAGCAGTATACTGGTACCTGTTTACAAAAACAAGGGAGATATACAACAATGTACAAACTACAGGGCTATAAAACTGCTTAGCCACACCATGAAAATATGGGAAAGAGTAATTGATAGACGGATACGTGAAGAGACCGAAATATCCGAGAATCAATTTGGCTTTATGCAGGGTAGATCAACAACAGATGCAATTTTCATTATAAGGCAGTTGATGGAAAAATACAGGAGTAAAGAAACAAACGCTCATATGGTATTCATTGATCTTGAGAAAGAATATGATAGAGTTCCTCGAGAGATTCTGTGGTGGGCACTCAATAAGAAAGGAGTCCCTGGTGAATATATAAAGATTGTGAGGGATATGTATGAGGGAGTAAAGACTAGTGTTAGGACAGGTGTGGGAGAGACTGATAAATTTCATGTGAAAGTAGGATTGCATCAAGGTTCTGTGCTTAGTCCGTATTTATTCTCATTAGTTTTGGACCAGATAACAGCGAAAATACAGGGTAACATTCCATGGTGCTTAATGTATGCTGATGTCGTGTTAGTAGGAAATAGTGAAAGAGACTTAGAACAAAAACTGGAACAGTGGAGACAAGCTCTGGAGGAAAAAGGTTTAAAACTTAGTAGGACAAAAACAGAGTATTTGGAATGTTCATTTAAAGATGGAGCTACTACAAATAAAATGGTATCTTTGGATGGTGAAATGATTGTAAAAAGCAATAGTTTTAAGTACCTAGGATCGGTATTACAGAATAATGGAGAAATAGATGGAGATGCATGCAGTAGAATTAGGGCTGGATGGATGAAGTGGAAAGAAGCGAGTGGTGTGTTGTGTGACAGAAAAATTCCAATGAAGCTGAAGGGAAAATTCTATAAAACAGCCATAAGACCAGCTATGATGTACGGAACTGAATGTTGGGCAGTGAAAAAGAAAGAGGAACAGCGAATGCATGTGGCGGAAATGAGAATGCTTAGATGGATGAGTGGAGTGACAAAGAAGGATAAAATTAGAAATGAGTATATTAGGGGAAGTCTAGGTGTGGCACCAATTGATGCCAAAATGAGAGAGCATAGGTTAACATGGTTTGGTCATGTTCAACGTCGAGACGTTAATCAGCCAGTACGAAGAATAGCTGAAGTGCAGATTCCTGGAAGGAGTAGGAGAGGAAGACCAAAGAAGACCTGGGGGGAGACGATAAGGCAGGACATGTTGGTAAAGGGGATTAACATTGATATGACCCAAGATAGAATTGTGTGGAGAAATGCAATTAGGGAAGCCGACCCCGCATAGGGATAAGGCAAAGAGAATGATGATGACATGTAAGAGTATAGAGTTGGTAGATTTACTTAAAAGAAGTACACGTTGCTTACTTGCATTCAAAAGAAGAGTTTTAAAGGCCACTAAAAAAAAAAATAAAAAACTAATACAAAAATTCGCACATGCCAACCAAAAGATAAACCAAGGAAACATTAACAAATCAGGCCAGGTCCGGATCAAATATAGATAGAGAAAGCAAGATCTGCATCTGCATGTTATATCTTTTTATACACCTATAAAAAGGAGAAAATAGATGAAAACAAACAAAAAATTATAGAAATGAAAGCATAAAGATCGAAGTGCAAACAAAAGAACTCAGCAAAATTCGTATAGAGTATAGAGTATAGAGCAAAAAGAATATAGAGAAGAAAAAAGACAAGAGGATGTAACATTAAGAGAAGAAAACACAAAACTAAAACAGGTAGTTTTTCAATTAGACGAAGGGCTTGGAAGTTTGAAAATATAAAAAGGCGTAATAGTATAGTTATAGAGGGCTTGGAGATAGATACATGATGTGTCCTAAATTCCCTAAAATAAGCAATAAACAATTTTATGTAGGTAGAATTAGCAGTAGATGTTCAAATAGAGAAGACTGTGAACTTAGGAGAAAAGTCTGTCTAGTTGAGCTTGAAAGGGAAGAGGATAAAACAAAAGTCATGCTAAACAAAAGCAAATTGAGAAATCGGAGAGAAAGTCTAGTTTATATCAACGATGGCTTATCAAAGAACGACAGAATTGTACAGAAATATGTCTGATAGAAAGTTCAAGAACTAAGAAAATAAAAGAGTAAAGTGAAAGTAGGATATGAGAAAATTTATTCCAATCATGAAATATGGCACTGGGATGGCATGAAACAAATGTTGGTGGTAGAGACTAAAGCAAAAAATTAAGCACAAGTAGGAAAAAGAAAAAAGAAACAAATGGAGACGAAAAATGTGAATAAAAGGATTACGAACTACGGAAATGAAATGAACACTTAAGGAAGTAGAAGTTAAAAAGAAATACGAGGAAGATATAAATACAATTATCTAACAATATGACCAAAATTTACAAACAGAGCAAGCCTGAGAACAAAATTAAATCTGTCGTAGGAGAAGCTAGCGAGAGAATAGGTAAGTGTGACTTCAAGAGAAGCAAAAACATAGATTGGTTTAACGAAGAGTGTCAGGCGATACCAAAGGAAAAGAAGAAGATCAGACAACAATTATTAATAGATAATATAGAGTAAAAAACAATAATATAGAATAATTTGAGAAAAATTGAAAGCTCTGTGTAGAAAGAAAAAGAGATATAACATAATGAGTTGCAATTAAAAGAGATAGAAGAAATTGTTTACGCAATTCAATAGGTAAACTCTTGAAGGCCTTGGTGACTGTCGCATAACAGTATCGTCAGTGTATCTGAGATTATTCGTCAGTTCACTATTGATTTTTACTCCAAAGTCTTTATTAATATATCTTGCAAAGCCTATTTCAAAATTATATTCGAGTAGATATTGTAGCGTGATTAGTGTAATTACTTCTAATTACAATAAAACCAGCGGTTCGTAATTTATATACGACTTTATTTTTATTTATACAAGTTTACTTTACAAACTTTAGCTTAAGACTAAACTCTAATAACAGCGCGCTCCGCTTAAATAGCCAATAGGTCCCGTTCTCGAAATGTCTACATATCCCTCGGCCTAATGAATATTCTGGAGATCTTCACTCACAGCGCCGTCGCTTCTGTGACGTCACGGCTACTGTTATTCCGACGGTTGGAATTCTCCCAAGCCGGGGACTGTTTATTGCGCCGATTCGAAACTCTTTCGTTACACTGCTCCCCTCTTAAGATCTGAGCGTCCCGATCAGCAACTCTAGATGAAGGCCCAGGATGGCGGAATCTACACGACTCTCCAGCTTTGCATACACCCTTCAAGAAGAAATAACAGTCTACTGTCTTTGAAGGATCCGACATCTTCGGGTTCATGCAACACACAGTAATTCGTACGCCAGTTTCTCTGAAGACCACCTCAAGCATGCTTCTCACAATCTTCCAATCCAGATTTTCTACTGCATGGCCTATTTTTGGTAAAGCCAAATCTTTGATGTCATAATTACACACGATTTTCTTCAAATTAGTTAGAGCACGCCATATGTTCTCGTAGCTTGGCGTGTCCGTATAAGACTTCCTGGTCACCATATACAGCAAAGATCGAGGACCATCTTCCAATCTCAGTACTCTTCCAATTTTAGGTTGTTGATTTCTTAACTCGTCCAGGCGGCCGAACTTTCTATTGAATACGGACGAGATTCCTTTAGTCATCTCGAGGTCTTGGGCAACACAGTGGGCTAGAGAGACGTTTTCTGGAACACCAAACAGATCTTGCTGAACTTCTGTGGTCACGCCGAATCTAGCACTCTTTCTCGCTGCGTAATTTGACATAAATTGATTAAAACTTGGCTGTGCGGCGTCTTTCATCTCCTGTTGGAGGACTCGGGCTTCTTCTGTTTCATTTGAGCCAGCATATGGTGCAAGACGATTTATGTGAATAACTTTTGGTTTACCGTTTGGCAACTTCTTAATTCTGTATATTACGTCATTTATTTTCTTCTTAACTTCATACGGACCTTCCCATTGTCTTTGCAGTTTAGGACACAAGCCGCGACGACGTTGTAGATTATAAAGCCAGACAAGATCACCTACTTCGAAGCTTTCATTCTTGCATCGAGAATCATATTGATCTTTCATTCTGTCACTGGCTATCTGGATGTGTTGTCGGGCAAGTTCATGAATGTTGTTCATTCGTAACTTCAGGCGGTCGACGTATTCTTCGCCTGCAACATGTTCCTCAGAAGGTCTGCGGCCAAACTCTAGGTCGCAGGGCAAACGAACTTCACGACCCAACATCAGGCAGGTTGGTGTTTGACCTGTAGTTTCATTCACGGCCGAGCGGTAGGCCATCAGGAATAAATGAATGTGTTGGTCCCAATCTCGCTGATGTTCAGATACAACTTTGGACAAGTGTTTACCCATCGTTCGGTTCATCCTCTCGACCATTCCATCTGATTGAGGATGCAGGGGTGTTGTTCTGGTCTTATTGGCACCAATCAATTTACAAACGTTTTGGAAAAGAGCTGACTCAAAGTTTCGCCCTTGGTCGGAGTGGATCTCCAAGGGAACACCAAATCGGCTGAAGAATTCTTTAACAAGTACCTCTGCAACGGTAGCAGCTTCTTGATTTGGTAATGCATAGGCCTCGGTCCATTTCGTAAAATAATCCATGGCTACCAGGATGTATTTATTTCCAGCATCAGTTTCTGGAAATGGACCTGCAATGTCGATTGCTACTCTTTCCATAGGACTGCCAACATTGTACTGTCTCATGGGTGCTCTCTTTTTACCAACTGGACCATTACCGGATGCACACAGTTCACATTTCTGGCACCATCTTCTTACATCATCTTTACAGTTCACCCAATAGAACCGTTCTCGAACCTTTTGCAGAGTCTTCGTAATACCAAAGTGTCCACCTGATGTACCGTCATGCAACTGACGCAATACTTCTGACACTTTACTTTTAGGTACAATCAACTGAAGCTTAGATTCTGTACCATCATCGTTCTCAAAGGTTCTGTACAGAAGATCATCTTTTAGTATCAGGCAATTCCATTGGCTCCAGTAGGCCTTGACTTCCGGACTACATGCACTAATGTTTTGCCAACTAGGTCTCTCACCTCGACGCATCCAATCCAATACTCTTTTTATACATGGATCGTCTTCTTGGGCTTCTTGTAACTGTTGTGGCTGCCATTGCTCATTAACGACGGTGGTTCGTCTCACGGGGCAAAATCGTTCCTCTAATTTGGCACAGTGATTACAATTTGCACTGCATGGTCGTCTCGAAAGGGCATCAGCATTTGAATGAACTCTTCCGGCCCTGTGTTCTATCTCATAATCATATTCTTGAAGTCGTTCTAACCATCTTGCCATCTGGCCCTCTGGATTACGGAATTGTATGAGCCATTTTAGAGCAGCGTGATCTGTTCGAAGAAGGAACTTTCTGCCGTACAAGTATTTATGGAAATGTTCGCAAGCCTTCACTACACCCAGCAGTTCTCTTCTGGTAACGCAATAGTTTCTTTCTGGTTTCGACAGGACTTTGCTGAAATAAGCGATGACTTTTTCCTGTCCATCCTGGATTTGTGAGAGAACAGCTCCTATGGCACTGTTGCTAGCATCGGTATCCAAAACAAATTTTCCTGCCTGTCCCGGGTAGCTTAATATCGGTGCACTGATCAGAGCCCTTTGTAGTTGTTCGAAAGCTTTTTGACACTCCTTACTCCATGTATATTCTTTGCCCTCCTCCGTCAACTTTGTTAGGGGCTTGGAGATATTGGCAAATCCTTTGACAAATCGTCGGTAATATGTACATAGGCCAAGGAAACTTCTAATTTCATGTTTATCTTTTGGTACTGGCCAATCTTTAATTGCATCAATCTTTTCAGGATCAGCTGTTACACCATTACTCGATACAATATGTCCTAAGTACTTAACTTCTCGTCGAAACATGTGACATTTCTTCGGACTTAACTTCAAGTTCGCTGCCCTCAATCGTTGAAAGACGTCTATTAGATTCTTGGCATGTTCATCAAAGGACCTTCCAACCACAATTACATCATCCAAGTAAACCAGGCATGTTTTCCATGTTAGACCTCTTAAAACTGCCTCCATTAATCTTTCAAATGTGGCAGGGGCATTACATAAACCAAACGGCATAGCCGTAAACTGCCAAAGCCCTGATCCTATCGAAAATGCGGTTTTCTCCCGATCGGCTGGCTCCATGTCTACTTGCCAATATCCACTTTTTAAATCGAGTGTGGAAAACCAACGAGAACCGGAGAGAGTATCCAATGTATCGTCTATTCTGGGCAAAGGATAACTATCTTTTTTTGTTACCGCATTGAGCTGGCGGTAGTCGATACAAAAACGCGTTGAACCATCTTTCTTCTTTACCAGAACTACTGGTGATGTCCATGGACTGTTCGATGGTTCAATTACCCCTTGTTTGTCCATATCCTTGATAATCTCTTCGGCTTCATCTCTTTTCGCAAATGGAAGTCGTCTAGGCCGTTGTCTGATTGGCTGAGCGTCTCCGGTATTTATTTTATGCGTTACTATGCTTGTTTTTCCCTTATCCTTCGTGTCAATAGCAAAAACATCTTGATACTCTATCAGCATAGATGTCACTTTTTCCGTTCGTTCATGATCAAGATCTTGGCATCTTTCAATGATCATCTCAACAAGCTCCTTTGGATACTTCGCCTTCGATGATTTCTCATTGGTATTCACAGAGCAAATTGAAGCCACGGGAACACACTGCCCGATCAAAGCTCCTCTACTTAACTTGATAGCAGTTTCCCTTAAATTCATAACTCTTACAGGGATCACATCTCGAACTTTTACCAAAGTTTTCGCCGTTAGGAACTCGACATTATCCACATCTTCGACCATCCTTAAACTTCCCTCTCGGCAGTGTCCATCAAGCATGGTCATCAGAATTTTCTCACTATTACCGGGTATGGTTACGTCGCATGTAGTAAGTAAGCGGATGACATCTTCTTTGTCGTCGTGAAAGGGCAACTCTTCACCATTGATCTTGAGAACTCCATTTTGAACATCCAATATTGCCCCCACTTTCCTTAGTACGTCCATCCCCAATATGAATTCGTCGGAGATCTCGGCAATTAATACTTGATGTTCAACTGTGGTCTGGCCAATGGATACTGACATATTAGCCTCGCCATATGTATTAATTAGCTCACCAGTCGCTGTTCTAAGCTTTACTGTTGCAGGTGATAATTTATTATGGTCTCGTACTACATCTGGACGTGCGATAGTTCTCGTTGCACCTGTATCCACCAAAAATGATCTACATCTATTACTGATACGACCTTCGATGTATAAGTTGTGGATTCCACCGGAGGACGTAAGGTTGACAGTTACTATGGGGGCTCTAGTTCTCGAGGTCGGCAGTTGCCCCTTGGTGTCGACCCGCTCTAGTTTTCCGACGGCTGTACGATCTTCTTACAATTACGACGAATGTGGCCTACGTCTCCACAATTCCAACATCTAGGCTCGCGTCTCTTTGGCATCTGATTACTTAATACTCTCCGTATCATTTCCTCCAGACGTTCATCGTTGTGTTCGTCACTTTCTTCAATGGTTCTTACTCTATGGCCTCGTGAAGTTTGACTAGCCGTTTCGTGTTCCAATGCAATAGCAAGTGCTTCATCTAAAACTTTCGGTCTTGCTAGTCGTAAAGCTTTCTGTAGTTCATTATCTTTCAGCCCATTGACGAAGGTATCTACTGCAATTTCTTCTAAAACGCTGTCTGGCACCTCTGGATAAGCCAACCGCACCACACGAGCCACATCTGCTTCAAATTCTTGCAGATTCTCACTTGCTCGTTGACTTCTACTTCGCAGTTGTGCTTTGTATACTTGTTGTAGATGGGCATCTCCATAGCGTTTTTCTAGACGAGTGAACAAGGTCTGGTAACAATTTTCTTGACCCTTGGGAATTGACCTTAATATATCTGCAGCATCACCTCGTAAAGCAGCAGTCAAGGAAACAGCCTTTTCTTGTTCGGTCCAATGATTGGCGGTCGCAATAGCTTCAAACTGTCTAAGATATATGGACCAAGAGGACTTTCCATCAAATGGTGGTAATTTGAATCTCATATTATGCGACGTTTCGTCTCTCGGTAGTTCATCTTTCACTAAAGGATCTAACGTTGCTGCATTAACTGATGGTTGTACTTTTGTATCGGTTATCCTGCTCTCTAGCTGTTTGATCTTTTCTTCTACGGTCTCTACACTTTTCTGCATCTTATCGAATGTTCTAGAAACTTCTTCAAATTTCTCATTGTTCTGTTTACAAACTTCTTCTAGTTTTTCGTTGTTTTGCCTACAGACCTCTTTAATTATTTGAGAAGTCTCATTGAATCTTTTAGCAACATTTTCGAATTTCTCGTCGCTTTTTCTACTAACTTCTTCAAGTTTCTCGTCGCTTTTTCTAGAAGTTTCATCGATCTTTTGAGAAACACTTTCAAATTTCTCGTTGTTCTGTCTAGAAGTTTCATCGATCTTTTGAGAAACACTTTCAAATTTCTCGTTGCTTATCTTAGAAGTATCATCAATCGTTTCAGAAACAGTTTTTAATTTCGATAAGATTGCTTGTTCTGCTGACTGGAAGTGGAACGTCTCTGGATCATCTCCGTTCTTCGTTAGGACTTCCTCGAGTCGTGCTTGTAGAACTATCTTGAGCCCACTGCTGTCCAGATCCCGTTCCTCGAGCTGTTTACGGAGCTGTTTTACTGTAAGTTCTCGTAGCAACATCTTTGGTCGGCACACACGTACTTTCCAAAATGTCTTTTAAAAGTCTTTCCGAATACCGAACAATCAACGCACTTTAACTATTCACGACGAATAAAGTCCAAAAGTCTTTTAAAGTCTTTCCGAATACCGAACAATTAACGCACTCCGGTTATTCCCGACGAATAAAGTTCAAAAGTCTTTTAAAGTCTCTCTGTAATTCACTTATTTATATCGCACTAAGTTAACCGAACACCGACACCAACTGTAGCGTGATTAGTGTAATTACTTCTAATTACAATAAAACCAGCGGTTCGTAATTTATATACGACTTTATTTTTATTTATACAAGTTTACTTTACAAACTTTAGCTTAAGACTAAACTCTAATAACAGCGCGCCCCGCTTAAATAGCCAATAGGTCCCGTTCTCGAAATGTCTACATATCCCTCGGCCTAATGAATATTCTGGAGATCTTCACTCACAGCGCCGTCGCTTCTGTGACGTCACGGCTACTGTTATTCCGACGGTTGGAATTCTCCCAAGCCGGGGACTGTTTATTGCGCCGATTCGAAACTCTTTCGTTACAATATTAAATAAAAGCGGGAATAAAACGCATCCCTGTCTGACATCTCTTTGAATGTAACATTCGTCGGTATTGCTCAATGTGAGAAAGCTAGGAGAATGGTCATGGTAGGGGAGCCCAAGCGCGAATTTTTGAAGTTACTCGAGCGCGTCAGATTATTACATGGGGAGAAACCTTGTACCCTGAAAATGTACCTCTACCATATATTGGCTCTTAATGCAGGGGAGTTCGTTAAGGGGGGGCCGAAAAAAAATCAATCCTTAGAAAAACTCGAAATCGTCAGATTAAGATAAGGTAAGTTAAGTACATGCAAAACAGTCTATATTTCAAAAATCTTACGATTTGAGCGGGGCGTAAGGAAATGGATGAGTCCCAAAGTTTCGCAAGAAAAAAGCGAATATTTCGCGAAATGAATGACAGATCGAAAAACTAAAAAATAAGAGCTCAATATTTTTCAAAACTCTATCGAATGATACTAAACACGACTTCCCACCGAAAGGGGTGGGGGGTAAATTTAATATTTTAAATACGAATCCCGCGATATTTCACGAAATGAACATCAGATCGAAAAACTGAGAAATACACTTATTCAGTATTTTTGAAAAATCTTTTAAAATCTTAAATGGGAGCCTCCATTTTTTTATTGCAGATTTGGATTCCTTACGTAAAAATAAGTAACTTTTATTTGAGATATTTTTTCGAATTATGGATAGATGGTGCTATAATCTAAAAAAACGATTGTTGGAAATGGAAAATTAAATTAAAAATGGAAAGTCCCCACTAAAATGGAAAAATTTACTTAAGTTTTTTTGGTTTTAGGACCTACTTTTCACAACTCAATAGGTCCGGATAACGCTCGAGTGACTGCACATTTAGCATACTTTGTTCCCCTACCATCAGGTCAGAGTCCATGTTCCATATTTCCTCAATTATCAGAAATCATTCTAGGTATGAAAAACACAATCAAAATGTGCGATTTGGTTGAGAACGGTATGCCAGAATGTTTTTTTTAGCTAGATAATGCCTCGACAATTAATGGCCATTGGCATGGTAGACCTATGGTAATTTTTTGCAGTTAGGTACCTAGTGTCATGTGTAGTGTGTGTGTTGAGTAAGTGTCTTGTTACTTTACAAAGTCGACGTTATTGTCTTTGCAAAGAGACGCTAATTGTATCCGAACGTCTGCGGTCCCTCCGGTGATGCCAGAATGTTGGTTTACCTGTTGAACGTGTATCTACAAAATGTATATGTTACCGGCCAAACCCGATTTCAGGACAAACATTTCGGGTATGAATCCCGAGTTCAGGACAAACATGACTTAGGACAAACTAGTATTGGGACCATTAATATCGTTGGTATATAAAATCGGTAGGACAAACTAATTTGTCCTATCGCGCGTATACCAAACTAGTTTGTCCTAGGCCAAACTAGTTTATCCTAATATAAATACACACACTTCAGGCCAAACTAATTTATCCTGATATAATAAAGACTCACACTTCAGGATAAACTAGTACGGCCTAGCCTAAACCAATTTAGCCGAGTCGAGAGTAATTTAGCGAACATGTAAAAACTTTTATATTCGGGGAATTCCCACATCACGTCCGAACATGGATGGCAAAAAAAATATACATCGATATATTGTATCATATGATACATCAAATGAAGATATTGATACATGCTATAAATCAATATATTCTTGTATAATTAAATAATATAAAAAATAATAAATAAAAAGATGAGGTTTTCTCCAAAAATTAAAAGAAAAGATACACTTACGAATAAGATTGAGTACGAATTAATATTGTTTTCACCAATTTTGACAAAATGTGAAAACGTTGAATTATCCACGTCCGTCTGTCCGTCCGTTTGTCTGTCTGTCTGTCTGTCCGTGAACTCAACTCCTCCGTCACAATACTAGGTAGAATGACAAATGAGGGGTCAAATGAAAGCTTATAATCCAAGGATGGTACTAAAGGTGAGAAATTTGATCTAGGACTTCCGGTTTTAGAAATGCGGCCGGAAGTACTGTTTTAAAGTCACCGGAATATTATAAGTTATACGAGAACAAATATTTACTTCCAGTTTCATGACTGTCTGTCCTTCCGTCCGCGAATACAACTCCTCCGTTATTAATACAGATTAACAAAGAGGTGTCGAATGAAAGCTTATAACTTATAACCCAAGGATGGTATTAAAGTTGAGAAATTTGACATCTGACTTCTGGTTTTAAAGTTGCAACCGTAAGTACTGTTTTAAAGTCACTCAAATTATGATATGAATGTAAATAAAGATGACTCAAAATTAGTAAAATCGTATATTAATCGTCGCAAAGTTACACGAAGAGTTCAAATATTGACTTGCAGTTCTACTTTCGATTACTTTGGGTGAAAACCTAGGACTTACGAAGTCCAATTACTTGTTCTTATTTATAAAACTATCCTTGGATATATTGCATGATGTTTTTAAAACTATGGAGCAAAAATTGTAGCGAAATTATCCTTTTTTGTGCAAGCATTTTATTTTACAAAAGATTATTCATACTATGCTGAGATATCTAATAAAAAACAAAATAAAGATAAGAAAGGAAACTGAATACTAGTTTGGCCTGAAGTGTGTGTATTTATATCAGGATAAACTAGTTTGGCCTAGGACAAACTAGTTTGGCCTAGGACAAACTAGTTTGGCCTAGGCCATACTAGTTTATCCTAACGCGCTTAGGACAAACTAGTTTGTCCTGAAATCGGGTTTGGCGGTAACATATATATTCTTGACCATGATATCATATCTCATTTAAAGTTTCCCAGCAATTTAAAAACTACGTAAATCTGTACAGACAAAACTACTTCAACATTTAATGGTTTCTTTCTAACCTTAGTTTTAGCACGTACTAAACGGTCGTTCCGATAGTGGCCTCGATTAAATTATCTAGTAAACAACCAACCAAATTGCCACTAATGACCGGGTAGATATTTTTTTTAAACTGTTTTCCAGTTACCATAGTCAAACAATAATTGTTAGTTAACAATAATTAACGACACGTGAATCAGTATCGTGCCTGAGCACTGTGTCGTGTTCCAATAACAGAAACATTCAAACAACACTTGAGTCACGTTTCTGTTTGGACATTTTATTGTTTTTCGATATGAAGACCTTCGTTAAAACGTTTGCATTTAGTAAAATGAGTCAAGTTGAAGTAAATATGTTTGTTGTATCCATTAAATTGGCTCTTGCCTTACATCCCATAATTAAAAGTCATTACAACGGAAATCATAGCATCATCGTATATACTATATACTGTCTTCTTCTTCTTGTCTGGTTAGACAAATCAGGCTGAGTCTTCGCTGCATTCACTATAGCCCTACATGTTCTACGACCTGGCGCTCCCATTTCCCATTGTTGTACCCCCCTTCTAGATAAATCGGGTTCAACATCATCCTTCCATCTTTTTCTGGGACGGCCTACCGATCTTCTACTGTCTAGTCCCTCAAAAAACAGTCTTTAACACTCTGTCTTCCTCTGAACTTACCAGATGCCCAGGTGAGCTTATCTGTCCATCTTTCCGGTTAGCTTTTATATGTCTGACGATGTTTTCAGTACCATACAGTCACCAATTCTGCTTTGCAGCACCTTCTCCAATCTTCTGTCAATTCATTTCTTTGATGGCCAAATGTCATTCTAACAACCTTCTATTCAAATACCAGCAGCTTATTTATTTCTCGCTGATATAGAGTCCGCATGTTTCACTTCCATAAGTAACAACTGGGCGAATAATTGACATCTACAGTCTTAATTTAGATTGTCTTTTTAGCAGCTTAGATCTTAATAACGATGATAGGAAGTATATAGGGAGTATATTCCCCACAGCTATCTTTACTGAGACTTCTTTTTCTTTGTGGTGGGGTAGGGCCTATGCGCAGTTTTCTGAGTAGGTTTCATACAGTGCAACTGCTATGCCTGAAATTAAGGTTTTCGATAGTTTTCCTCCACCTGGTAGTTCTTACGGAATTCAGAGACTCTAGAAGTTGCTCACCTACATCTAGATCTCTGGTTTGCTCGTATTTCTCATACAAGTCTTTACATTCTTCTGTCCAGAATGGAATGTAGGATTTGGTTAGGCCGCATGGAATGTGTTATTAGCACATCTAATTATAAGTTTGTCAAATCTTTCCTAGTTTTCTACTTTAAGCTCTCCCTTTATTTTTAATAATAGCAACTGTGATGACGCGTCATGACGTCACCCATTTGTGTTTTAAACGGATCAAAATTAATGAACAGTGAAATTCGATAAACTATGAATTTTATGAATTGTATTATATCACTATTAAAGAGAGGTATGTATTATAAGATCCTCCATTCTCATGATAAGTATTCTGTTTTGTTCTAGTATTTTTTGGATTAATTTTAATAGTTGTTTGGTCACATCTGATCCTCCATATTCTGGAGTTCAATCGGTTGTCTGTCCTGTCCTGGTAATTTTCTATTTTTTAATTTTCTTAATGCTTCCTTTGCCTCTACCTCCTTAATGTTTATGTCTTCGTTTGTCCTCACTTCTGGTAGTGCTGGTTCATTATCGTCACCTTTAGCAAATAGAGATCGAACGTAGTCTGCCCATGTTTCCGTCTGAATGTGTTTAATTTTTATTAGTTCATCTGCTTTTTTTTGTCTTCTGATCATTCTCCATAAAGTGTCTCCATTTTTGTGTTACGTAGAAGTTGTGTTCCATCTGTTTTGAGAAGCTCCGCCAGTATTCCTTTTTTATTTGCCTGACTAAAATATTCGTTTCATTTCTAAATGGTTTATAATGGTTGTATGCTTGTTGTGTTCTGTATTGTAAATAGGCTTTCATCTTTCCTTCCCATTTCTTCACTTCCTCTTTAAATCATAGAGTAGTTTTCTTTTTTGATATATGTATTAGTAATCTTTACTTTCCTCTCTCCACGTGATTCTGTTATAGGTACGGTGACCATATATTTTTAAAGAAAAAAAAGTACAAAAAACAAAAATGTATTAAAAACGCAAAATGTATCTTTTTATTGGACAAACATAACTTTTTGGCATTAAAAATAAATAATCTATGTAGCTAAACATAAAAAATTATAACAATTAAACTAAACAACACATTATATTAACTTTGAGGAAGTTACAAGCCTGTAAATAAGAGTTTTTATACGAGGGACCTGGAATAGCCTCATCTTCTTCCGGTTTTTTCCATCATTCATATTTTTCTGAACTTAAAATTAATTTAAGAAGGTCCGGCTTCGACTGAAGTAAATAAAACATATCATACAAGTCTCATCAAAATTTGCGTACACCTGCATCGCTGCCTTGAGAGTGGATATGGACATTTGTGACTTTTCCGACGTCCAATAATAATTATTTATTACAGAAAAGAAACGCTCGATAGCCGTACTAGTTCGCGGAAGACAAAAAATAAATTCGCATAATATTTGTAAGTTTTTCAGTTTAAATTGATCTACACACTTAAAAACTTCAAGCCATCGATCCTGACTATTTTTTTCTTCTCCGTTCCACTCAGAAATTTTTTTTGTAGCCAGATTCAGATTCAAAATTTCACTTGTAGCCACGTCTTTCAAAATTCCCAGTTCGTCAAAGAGTTGATCTTCATTTAACATGGTTGCCTTGATATACAATTTAAAAGCTTCGAGAGAATAACAAACATCGTTCCATGTTATTTCACTTCTTAGATCTATCCTTTTGAATAGTTTAAATTCATGAAAATTTGTACTCCAGTTTTCTAGATAGGTTACAGATTTTGTGTAAAAATGTTTCACTTGTGCAGTAAAGTTTTGTGCACGACCACCGCACCATAAGCCAGATGTCTCATGTTTTTAAAGATCATTCATAAACGCATTTACCAAACACTTGATATGGATGTTGAAGAAACCCAATTTGGATTCCGTAGAGGCGTAGGTACCCGTGAAGCTCTCTTTGCATTTAACGTACTAATCCAGATATGCTTGGGTGTGAACGTGTGAACGGATATGTACGTCTGTTTCATAGATCACAACAAGGCTTTCAGTAAAGTCCGCCACAAAGAGCTAATGGACGTCCTCAAAGCAAAACAATTACAATACAATGTATTCACACAAACGATTACTCCAAAGAAATCAAAGTTCGAATAGAGAAAGCAAGAACAAACTTCAATAAAATGAGAAAGGTACTTTGTACAAGAGAACTGAAATAATTAGCCTTGCAATGGGTTATATTTTCTCGACTCTGCTTTACGGGATAGAAGCATGGTCAATTAACACGTCGACAACTAGAAAGTTGGAAGCATTTGAACTGTGGGTGAAGGTATCCTGAAGGTAGCATGTACCGAGTATGTAACAAACAACGAAGTCATGAGAAGAGTCAACAAAAGAATGGAAATATTGGAAACCATCAAGACACAAAAGCTGCAATACCTGGAACAGTATACAAAGAAATTTGTTTAAAAATAGTTAAAGATAAAATTATTCATTTTTTAGAAAAAATAAGTACATTTGCGTGTCCTTAGAAAGGTTTTAAAGTACATTAGGACAATATTTAAAAATAAGTACTGTCCTACTTAAATAAGTAGATATGGTCACCGTAGTTATAGGTGATTCTGTGACAGGAAAACGTAAAATAGGTAACAGAAACCAAATGGTGTCATGCTTTCAAATTTCATTGAATGCCAGAGGCAAATATTTTCTTCGATTCAAAATCACAGAGAAAAGTATATGGTTGAGCCCACATTGAAAAACAAAAAATGAACTAGACTTCATGCTATCTTGAAAGAAACGAATTTTTGCTAAAATATTTTATACTGTTGTATAAGGGCTATTTAGGAGAGCTACTAGGAAAGCAAGACTAGCATGGGCAGGATTTGAAAAACTTAATTGGATACTTAAGAACCGCAAAATACCCAATACTTGAGGAGCAAAGTGTTCAACCAGTGCATCATTCCTTTTACGGCACATGGATGTCAAACCTGGACCCTACCAAGACAAATATGAATAAACTAGCCAGAACAGAAAGAGCAATGTCAGGTATACGACTGCGAGATAAAAAGAGGAACGACTGGTTAAGATCAAAAACAAAAGTCGAGGACATTATAACAAAAATTGCCACACTTAAATGGAGCTTCGCATGCCACACTGCTAGACAAAAAGACCAACGTTGGTATGCAACAATACAACACTGGAGACCTTACGAAAGTAAACGACCGAGAGGAAGACCACAGATGAGATGGGTTGATAATATTAAAAGAGTAGCTGACCAAATTATAAATATGTTACCCAGGATAGAGACTTGGGAAGGTCATGCACTGACGCTATATTTATAATGAGACAAGTTCAAGAGAAATCGTCGGAATACAACAAACCGGCATATTTATGTCTCGTAGACTGTAAGAAAGCATTTGACAGGGTCACATTAAAGGACGTTATCCATTTGTTATACTCGAGAGCAGTGGCGTAGCTAGCCCCACAGGGGCCCCATATCAAATTTTGTCGCGGGGCCCTCTTTCATAACCGATTTGGCATAGTGCTAAAAAAATGTTTAACAAAAGAAGCAAAAGCGCTTGTATAAATACACTGCCAGGCATAAGTTAGGGATATAGAAAATTATGCTCATTTTCAAAGTTGATTTTTTCGTAAACTTAACGGATATCGTTTTTTATATTATTATTTTAGATTTTTCTTTAATATTTAAGCAGTTGTACAAAGGTTTAATCAAACTTCGGTTTTGTACTTATACTTGGTGGAAGAAACAAAACGTTTTTCTTATGTTAAGTTTGAGACACGGAAGACGAGGTACAAATGTGTATTGTAGTCTTATATTTTGTGAACATTTTGTTTTTTGAATCTCCCTGATATCTGTAGAAACAAAGAAAATAGGTGGTTTTACTCTTTAATATGTGTTTTAACTGAAACAAAACTAAACTAACAATAAAAACTAGCAGTTAATAAAACTTTAAAAACAGAGGCACATAGCGGAAACAGTAGTTCTTCTCGATACCTATAAGAGTTATTTGTCGACCAGGTAAGCAAGAGTAACTTTTATTACTAGAATACCTCACAATTTAATAATCCAGTTTCAAAAAGGCTTAAAAGTTAAAGACAAAAAAGTTATACGATAAAATAACCGTTGCCCCACCCAAAACGGACGTCTATGACTGGTACTAGAAATTCGGTATTTATGGAGTCGATCTAGCTCTGGAAGATAAGAATATGGCGTACCAGTACCAGTACCGGCAATAGGCGTACCAGTTTTCGTTTCTCTAAATAGAAGCGTTCTGGAGGTATTTAAAAAAAAACTAATTACAAGACGCCTTCTTCCAAGAGCTCTAGCTGCTTTAGGAAGCATTTTCGGACTATGTATTTGATTTGAGTTAAACCGTAATATTTTGAGCCCAGGTATATACAGTTAAAATATTTCCAATTATTAATGGAACACCCTGTATATTGCAAAATAATTTAAATAAATTGCAAATTGCATAATACAACCTCAGAAACTAATAAGTTCTGCGTATAACACCCTAATATAGATAAAAATGATAAACTTAATAAACTCTAATAAACCAAAGTCGAAAAATAGATTTGAATTGTTGAGACTCATTGTTTGAAAACAGATTCAGTTTTTACAAGCTAAGGATGAATCGACATTTTTAACGGCGAGCGACCGGCAAGATATACCCTAAACACAACAATTTATAGATAAAAAACAGATTATGTACATGAAAATATACGCAAACAATACAGTGTTTCAAATATTCAAAGGCAAAGCGATTACAAATATTGCAATTTGGCATTATACATTACACAATGTCTCACACAGAGCCAACGGTGAATAGACAATAAAAAGTAGCTTTGAAAACAAAAAAGCTCTGTTGTTATGGAAGGGCAGCGACAGAAAATAGATGGGTACCTGTACATAAATATAGTTTATATAGACAGAGAATTCATTACACGGAAGTGTCGATATCCAAACAATATAAACTATTTCAAAGCGTATTAATAGTGATATAATTGTAGAATATTTTGTTCATTTTTTTTTAAATGGAATTTTGTTTCGACATGCCTCGTTGGGGCCCCTGAATGTTGTGGGCCCCGTATAATTGATACGGCTGATACGGCGGTAGCTACGCCACTGCTCAAGAGAGCTACCTCTAGGAATAATAAAACGATCAAAACATCTACCAGAACAACACAATAAAAGTAAAAGTGGACGATGAATAAACTGACTCAATTGAAGCCGGCAATGGGATAAGACAAAGACAGGGGGATTCCTTGAGTCCTTTATTGTTCAACCTGATCATGGACGAAATAATAAAAAAAAGTAAGAACTAAAAAAGGATACCAAATGGGAGAAAAACAACTTAAAATAATCTGCTATGCTGACGATGCAATACTAATCTCTCAAAGTGAAGATGATTTGCAACGTATGCTGCACCAATTCAACATAATCGCCAGAAAGTTTAACATGTTAATTTCCTCAAAAAAGACAAAATGCATGGTTATAACAGCAGATCCAATAAGATGTAAATTGGAGCTTGAAGGTCAGATAATAGAACAAGTGATGGAGTTTAAATATCTAGGCATCACACTATCTAGGTACGGAAGGCTCGAAATAGAAGTGGAAGATCAAGTGAATAAAGCAAACGGAGTCGCGGGTTGCCTAAATGACACAATATGGAGAAATAAAAATATCGGAAAAGAAATGAAAGGCAGAATTTACAAAACAGTCATCAGACCAATAATGACATACGCGGCAGAAACACGACCCGACACAGAGAGGACAAAAAGATTGCTCGAAACAGCGAAAATGAAAACCCTTCGAAAAATCGATGGTAAGACTCTATGGGACAGAGCTAGAAGTACAGATGTACGACGGCGATGCAAGGTGTATAACATTAATAACTGGGTAAGAAACAGAAGAATGGTGTGGAATGACCACATAAGCCGAATGACAACAAATAGGATAGTCAGGACAGCGAGAGACGGTTTCCCAATAGGAAGACGATCAGTGAGAAGACCACGAAAACGATGGAACGACAACTTACTAGAGGCACATTGAAAAAAAGAATGTGTGTGTACTTTGTACGCACGTAAGAAGATATTCTTCTATTATATAATAGGTCATTTTAACGAAGTAAATATACTTAAAAGGTTATTTGTACTTATTTTATTTAAAAATCAAACTAACTTTCTTATCTACCACTTTCAAAAAAGAAGAATATCTTCAAAAATTATATAATAATATACTTACAATCATAAAATCTATAAAAAAAATAAAAAAAATAATAACTTGCTTGGGGCTTGAACCCACTTTACGTCTACCGCGCCGTACGAAAATTGACGGCATTTCAAACTGCACCACATTCACGTATACGTCATGTGGGAATATACGCAAACTAAACGTTTACACCATAAATTTATATGAATTTAATAAAATTATTAGGTTGATTTTTGTCGAAATAAAATACAACAAAATATAGAGTAAGAAAACGATATATGAGATGAAGATTTGTAGAAAGTTTGTTCGTAATCAGATTATGTAAATTAAAGCATTGCCTACTAATAGGTAACTACATTATTTTGTTTACATTTTCCAAATAGATAGGTATTGAAACTATTAGGTTTTTCCAACTGAAACATTTAGAATTACGTACCTGCGGCTTTTCAAAACTATTTAAAAAGTCACTATAATTATAAATTTGATTTTATTTCTGCCCACACCTCAATAAAAACTAATATACAATATTTTTGTTTACCGATAACCTCCATATTGAATAATTATTGACAGATCATTTCAAAATTTCAACACCCAATCGGAGCCCGTATAACGACTAATACCATACTGTCGGTGTGCGCATGCGCGCGGATTAATCAAATTTTACCCTCAATCGATTCGCCGCTAAATAAGAATATCTTCAAAAAACAGACAGAGTGATGTCTATACAAAAAGAAGAAGAAGAAGGATAGAGACCGAAGGAAGGAGTTGGGAGAGGCATATGTCCAACCGTGAACGATAGAAGGCTAAGAAGAAAAACTTTTTCTTGATCTTATTCTCGAAAGTCTCAATCTATCCATTAGAAGATTCTGAAACTGTTTTAAACAAAATTAACAAAATCATTTTATTTATAACGTTATTCCTACAACACCCGGTATATGTTATGGAAAACATTGTTTATGAAATCGGGTTTAACACTCCTTGGGTCATTCGTTGTTAAATGCTTAACGTCTTGGTGATTATCGTCTGATCAATGCCCTTGTCACGTATAACCAGTGCTATGACCTTGAAGGCAATTACAATAAACGTTTCTCATTCTCATTGTTTCCCTTTCACGTACTCACATAAACAAATTAGCCCTCTAGCCACTAATTAAGGCACGAGTTTTTAGAACAACGCTGCGAATGGTTATTTCATTAAATTGCTAAATTCTGAATATCATTAACGGTAAAACCTAGGTAAGGATTTCCTGTCTTTTTTTACATACATCGCTAAGTAGATTGCAAAAAGTAACTAACAAGTAAGTTTTGAAAAGTCATTCGGTCACTTATATTTCCATCCTCTTTACACTTACCATAACAAAGCGAATTAGATTTAACCGCAGGCCAATGGAATTACACCAACGAACATAATATTGATGTGATCTGTGATTTTTCATGCTTAACGGAGAACTGCAGTAACAAGTATTTCGTGAAAGAAGTTAAAATTGTAAAAACTTAATAAAAATCCTTTGTAAACGATATAAAAATTTTTCATTAAAATCCCTTTAAGGACTGCATCACAAAACGTTTTCGATTCTTAACAAAATCATCACCAGTGTTTAGAATAGGTTAATTGCAAGCTGAGCCAACAAAGAAATACCAGGGTGAGAACGCTTTAAATGGTATATAATTATATTATACTCGCATATTTGCTTAAAATTCCGTAGGATGGATAATATTTATAAAGAATGATGACCTTTGGTAAAGTATAACTTTCCCCATGACGTGGGTTGCAAGCGAGTTGATGTGTCCCTACATGACACACATGACATGTGACAGTTAGATGGCAACTGGTTAGATGACAAACAGTTGCCATCTAACTGTCGTCATGTAGACACACATCAACACGCTTTGCAACCCCCGTGATGGGTAAAGTCTTACTTTACCATAGGGCATCATTCTTTAAAAATATTATCCATCCTATGGAATTTTAAGCAAATATGCGATTATAATATAGTTATAGTCGGTTCGCTAAACTCAAACACAACTGGCTATTGATTTTAGTAGTAATTTGCCAATTTGGTGAAATTGACAAAAAAAAATAATTACTAAATAGTTAGAGAATAATTAATGAATAGTTAGTAACTTTGCCAATTTTGGCAAAATTGGCCAAAAACAAAAAAATTACCTACTAAAATCACTAGCCAGTTGTGTCTGAGTTTAGCGAACTGACTATATATACCATTTAAAGGGTTCTCACCCTGGCATTTCTTTGGTGGCTCAGCTTGCAATTAACCTGTTCTGAACACTGATGATGATTTTGTTAAAAATTGAAAACGTTTTGTGATGTAGTCCTAACGGGATTGTAATAAAAAAAATTATAACTTTTACCATTTTTTTACAAAGAATTGTTTATTAAATTTTTGTGATTGATTGTATGCAGCCAGCTACAGGAAAAATTTTTTTTCTTGTGGATTTTTTAAAATTGTAACTGAAACCATAACCATCACTACAGCCGAACATAATAATTATTGATCTGTTCGTTATGATTCTCACTTTTGTTTGGCGCTTCTGTATGTATACCTACCTTGGTACGAACGTCAATGAAAATTGAGACCATTCTCTAGAAATCAAATGTATGATAGAGAAAGCAAAATCTGCATTTCAAAAAATGGCTAAGCTATTTAAATATCATGATTTATCAATCCCCATAAAATCAGGTTACTACGATATTATATCTTTCCTATACGGTTGTACGGAGTTGAGTCGTGGACTTTCACAAACGCCACCTGCAAGAAAATTGAGGCTTTCGAAATTTGGTTTTATCGTCAAATCCTGAAGATATCATATCGATCACGTTACTAACCAGGGCGTGTTGTTGGGAATGCAAAAAGAAAAAGCTGTTAACCGCAATAAAAACAGCCAAAATCGGATACCTTGGTCACATCATGAGGAACAGTGGAAGATATGGACTGCTGCAACTAATCTTATAGGGGAAAGTAGGCGAAGGATTTCCTGACTGAAAAATCCGACAACCACAAATATTTTTAGAGCAGCAGTGTGCAAAGTATAGATTACCATGATGGTCGCCAACACCCGAAATGGATAGGCACTATAAGAAGAAGATGTGGATGTTTCATTTTCCACAAAATCAGAATTTAGGTGATACAAAAAAACTGATCCAAAATCAAAGGCACTTACCGTAGATGTACTAACTGCAGTTCAAATAAGAAATAAAGAGGAAAGAGGACCAATCCCATTTGCCAGAAATGTGATGCCAGAGAGTATTGTACAAAATTTTTTTTCTATAGGTATATCATCGGAAATCAAGTACGAAATAAATGTTTTTCCAAATGTTGAATGGGAAATGTTTTTCCCTATAGACAGTTTTACATTATGCTATTTTCATGCTAGGCAAGAGCCATGCAAGACAGATCATGCAACTGCGCATGCCCACGCAATATCTCCATGCAATTCCCCTGCTAGACGAAAAAATAAAACATGTTCTATTTTTCATGCTATTTTGATACAAGTTGTCAAATTTCATGTTGCCAATATAACAAAATTTACAGTTTAGAATAAAACTTAACCTTATTGTGTTTTGATATATTTCTTTTGTTGGCAACAATGAAAGTGATATAAAAAATTGCACAGAAATAGCACAGATGTAAAAAAGGTCAGGCTAGGCAAAAGATATGCCATGCAATACGGACTTGAATAGCATGAGAATTGCATAGCCTTGATGTAAAGCTGCTTTAATAAATGTAGAAGTAGAAATCTTTTCCAGTGATTTTCAGGTGATGGTAAATAATCAGATCCTCACTGGTAGCAATATTTACCAACTCTTAAAAGAAAAATTTTGATCATTTCGGTTTCTTTTTCTCAGGTAACGCATT
This sequence comes from Diabrotica virgifera virgifera, assembly GCF_917563875.1. NCBI lineage: Eukaryota > Metazoa > Arthropoda > Insecta > Coleoptera > Chrysomelidae > Diabrotica > Diabrotica virgifera. The sequence goes on along the minus strand of NC_065444.1, from coordinate 2,388,496 downwards.
AATTTCTATTTGATTTCACAATTTTCAAAAAGATTCGTCTCGAAAAAAAAAATAATGAGTGCCTGCGCCTTAACACCCTTCTTGGCAATATAACAAATTTGTAACATTTTCATTTTAGGTCCTAGGTGAGTTCTAGGTAACTTGAGGTATATATTGTTAGTCATATTTTGTACTATAGTCGAGGAAATGAAGCATTTTGGCTCACAATTTTTTCGTCCAGCATGGATTTGCTTGAAATTTTCACAGAAAGTAGGGAATAGTCCAAGGATACGCTAAAACCTTGGGGGTGGTTGCCGCCCCATCTCGGGGGTGGGAATTTTTTATTACATTTTAACCATGTAAATCGATGTAAAATGTAATTCTAAGAAAAAATGTTTTTTACATTTTCTTCGTAAAACTAATATTTTTCGAGTTATTCGCGCTTGAAAGTAACAGTTTTTCATCGAAAAAATCGACTTTTTTAGAGGGTTTTTTTGAGAATACCTCGAAAACTACGCATTTAATCAAAAAAACTCCAGATAACAAAATTGTATCTTTTAGTATCACAAACTAAATTCTTTTTCTACAATATCTTTAAGACCAATACAAACCGAGATACGGCATGTTAAAGGTTAGCTTTTCTCGTCCAATGCATAATTTGAAATATTCAAAGCCAAGTAACGGGAAAACTTTGCATTTTTCGAGGAAAACTTAAATTATTTTTTTATAATAGTACATAATTAAACCTTTCAAAGAATAATAATAAAGAATTTCTAGCATGAAAATAGAGCGACTTACATATGATCAAAAAAGGTCGGTACCTGCTTTTCTCAACGAAAAAATCAGTGAAAATAACCTTTAACTACATTCCTAATTAAAAATTGGTCTTCACCTTTCTGTAATTCCTTGTATATTTGTATTGTCAATATACCCAAGAAGTTTGACCTATTTAAAAGGCCTTTAGAAAAATTGGAGATAAAAAAAAATTTATTTTTTGCAATTTTGTATTTTTCACCTTTTACTTCAAAATATCTCCGAAAATACTGGAGATACGAAAAAAATTGTAGATTACTAGATTGTAGCTTTTTTAATAATTAAATTAGATTGTGCACATATTTTCATTACAGTGAACAGTTAGCGAGATATAGCTGTTTAGAACCTCTATTTACGAGCAAACACCCCCTTATTCGAGCCCTTTAAACCCACCCCAATTAAAAACTGAGGGATCTCACGGAATTTAATTTACACAGTCTTATAGCTCTTCAAAAGTAATACAAAATTATTTTTGAAAAAACCTTTTTATCGAAAAAAATTAAGGAGCTGTGTTTATAAAACGATTTTTTTTTAAATATTTGAATATTCCGCTTATGGAACATTTTCAATGCATTTATAATACCACAGAGCCGGTTAGTATACTGGAAGATGACTAAAAAACTATTTGCATTTGTATTTGTACATATTTTTAAATTCGTATTTTTTTGTAAATAAATGTTTTTGCGATTCTTTAATTCTACTTTTTTTTCTGTATGGATCTATAAATTATCTACTTATAAAAATTGTAATGTTATTAAGGGTGGTTTGTAAGGGTTGAAATATTATGATATTATATCCTAAAGCATAAAACAATCATTATTTTTAGCCAATCAAAACCAAATTTTACCATATTAAAGTTTACAATATTTTTATATAATTTTTGGCAATAACGGGTAGTTTACACCCCTAAAAATAATCGACGCCCTTGAGCATGTTACAGAATATAAAGTACAGGGTGAGATGCTCCTAATCCCAAATTTTTATGTAAATCGATGCAAGCCGAAATTATTCTTTTAGGATAAGTAATTTTTTATATATAGCTCCAACAAGGGTGTTTTAAGGGTTGAAATATTATGATAGTATATCTTAAAGCATAAAACAATCATTATGTAACTAATAAGAGCCAAATGTTGACAATATTAAAGTTTAAAATGTTACATATTTTATAATTTTTTACAATTAGGGGTAGTTTTCACCCTTAAAAAAACCGAAAGCGTACAACGGCTCAATATAGAAAATGAACTAGAGGGTGTAATGAGCCTAATCCCAAATTTTTGTACAAATCGATGCTGGACGAAAAAATTGCGAGGTTTTGCCATTTTCAGTTTCATTTCCTCGACTACTAATAATATGAAACTATCCATAAATGGCAATAGTTGGCTTATATTTTTATTATTACCGTTTTCTGAGCATTTCTACTTGATGCCATCTATCATCTGTTGGATATATTTGATAAATTTTTGAAAAGGCCCTCGACTGCTTTTAGTAACTTTTAATTTTTTGTAAGAAATAGTGTGTTTTTTGAAGTTATATTTCTTTAGGCGCGATGGGATGTCCATGAACCTAGCAGAGCAAGGTTAGCAGAATGGAATCAGACCAAGTGCATAATTAGGTGCTAATTAGGTGCTAATTAAGTACCCCAATCGCGAATTTAGTGCTCCTTTTTTTTAAATTATGACGTGTTCTGCCAGGTACATATGAACTCAGCAGAGCACAACCATAAAAAACATCAAATCGAAAAGTGACCAAGCTTATAATTAAGTACTAATTAGGTGCTAATTTAGTACACCAATCGCGAATTTAGTGCTCCTTTTTTTTAAATTATGACGTGTTCTGCCAGGTACATATAAACTCAGCAGAGCACAACCATAAAAAACATCAAATCGAAAAGTGACCAAGCTTATAATTAAGTACTAATTAGGTGCTAATTTAGTACCCCAATCGCGAATTTAGTGCTCCTTTTTTTTAAATTATGACGTGCTCTGCCAGGTACATATGAACTCAGCAGAGCACAACCATAAAAAACATCAAATCGAAAAGTGACCAAGCTTATAATTAAGCACTAATTAGGTGCTAATTTAGTACCCCAAACGTGAATTTAGAGCTCCTTTTATTTCTTGCTTTTATACCGTCATATGTACAGTTTTGTAGTGCGGTTATCGAGATACACTACATTATGTCTTTTCTAGATCTTATTAATAATTGCTTTTATTGCAGGTTTATTAGGCTTATTTGCAGGCTTTATTAATTAGCACCTAATTAGCACCTAAATTTAAGATAGGTATGTTTGGACTTTTTTGATTTTTTGAGGTAGTACTCTAATGACTTCATATGTACCCGGCAGAACATGGCTTAAAGGAAAGGAAAAATGGAGCATTTAATTCGCGATTGGGGTACTAAATTAGCACCTAATTAGTACTAAATTATAAGCTTGATCATTTTTCGATTTGACGTTTATTAAAGTTGTACCCTGCTGAGTACATATGTACCTGGTAGAACGCGTCATAATTTAAAAAAAAAGAAGCACTAAATTCGCGATTGGGGTACTAAATTAGCACCTAATTAGTGCTAAATTATAAGCTTGGTCACTTTTCGATTTGATGTTTTTTATGGTTGTGCTCTGCTGAGTTCATATGTACCTGGCAGAACATGTCATAACTTAAAAAATAAAGGAGCACTAAATTCGCGATTGGGGTACTACATAAGCACCTAATTAGCACTCAAATGTGAGATAGGCCAGCAACTCTATTGATGATGTTTTCAACGGCTTGACTTTGTACTGACCTCGCATGAACTTGAATGCAGTACGCGTCAAAATTTGGAAAAAAAACTGAGCATGAAATTCGTTATTAGGGCACTTAATTAGCACCTAATTAGCACCTAAATTTAAGATAGGTATGTTTGGATTTTTTTGATTTTTTAAGGTAGTACTCTAATGACTTCATATGTACCTGGCAGAACATGCCATAACTTAAAAAATAAAGGAGCACTAAATTCGCGATTGGGGTACTACATAAGCACCTAATTAGCACTCAAATGTGAGATAGGCCAGCAACTGTATTGATGATTTTTTCAACGGCTTGACTTTGTACTGACCTCGCATAAACTTGAATGCAGTACGCGCCAAAATTTGGAAAAAAAACTGAGCATGAAATTCGTTATTAGGGCACTTAATTAGCACCTAATTAGCACCTAAGTTTAAGAAAGGTATGTTTGGACTTTTTTGATTTTTTGAGGTAGTACTCTAATGACTTCATATGTACCCGGCAGAACATGGCTTAAAGGAAAGAAAAAATGGAGCATTTAATTCGCGATTGTGGTACTAAATTAGCACCTAATTAGTACTTAATTATAAGCTTGGTCATTTTTCGATTTGACGTTTATTAAAGTTGTACTCTGCTGAGTACATATGTACCTGGCAGAACGCGTCATAATTTAAAAAAAAAAGAAGCACTAAATTCGCGATTGGGGTACTAAATTAGCACCTAATTAGTGCTAAATTATAAGCTTGGTCACTTTTCGATTTGATGTTTTCTATGGTTGTGCTCTGCTGAGTTCATATGTACCTGGCAGAACATGTCATAACTTAAAAAATAAAGGAGCACTAAATTCGCGATTGGGGTACTACATAAGCACCTAATTAGCACTCAAATGTGAGATAGGCCAGCAACTCTATTGATGATGTTTTCAACGGCTTGACTTTGTACTGACCTCGCATGAACTTGAATGCAGTACGCGTCAAAATTTGGAAAAAAAACTAAGCATGAAATTCGTTATTAGGGCACTTAATTAGCACCTAATTAGCACCTAAATTTAAGATAGGTATGTTTGGATTTTTTTGATTTTTTAAGGTAGTACTCTAATGACTTCATATGTACCTGGCAGAACATGTCATAACTTAAAAAGTAAAGGAGCACTAAATTCGCGATTGGGGTACTAAATTAGCACCTAATTAGTACTTAATTATAATCTTGGTCACTTTTCGATTTGATGTTTTTTATGGTTGTGCTCTGCTGAGTTCATATGTACCTGGCAGAACACGTCATAATTTAAAAAAAAAAGGAGCACTAAATTCGCGATTGGGGTACTTAATTAGCACCTAATTAGCACCTATTTATGCACTTGGTCTGATTCCATTCTGCTAACCTTGCTCTGCTAGGTTCATGGACATCGCGATGGGGGTGAATTTTACATCAAAATTCTTGATGCCGGACGCACGCGCGTTATTTTATTTTGGTGATTGTTTTATATTGTGCAATTATCCTATAAATAAAAAGTATACATTTTAGTTGTTATTTTGTTTATTGAATTATGAAAAATCGTCGCATATTTAGAAATGTAACAAATTTGTAATAAATTAAAATTTGGTACTTAGCAATAAATTAAAGGTAAAATTTCTATTTCAGGAATTTTTAAATGAATGTAGAAGGGCATTAATAGAAAGAAAACACACTTTTCACATTTTTATTTTGGCTTGCCAAGAAAAGGGAAGGGTTATAGCAGGGAACAACCTAATTCCGGCCCACATCAAGAATTTGAAAAGTTTAAATAGGACGAAAAGATCGAGTTGAATGTTGAATAAATATTTGAATGTTTGTGTTTCTAATTAGAAATTAGACGATGGCTTATCAGCTTGACACTTGACTATTTTAATTACGCTGTTATCATTTAAGCAATAGATTAGTTTTGTATTGTGTACCGGTACTGACAATGGAACAGCGGCACGTGTGCTTATATTCCGCAATAGGTTTATAAATCACAATAGAAATTTTATTTTTAGAATGAACAGATAATAATTGGTTTGTCCACTTCCTGCTCGTGAGCTCGTGCTGTTATTTGTTATTACAATATGAGGTGATTGTTTGTCACGTGGATCAATATGAAAAGCAATCATTTAACTAATAGATTTTGAAAAACCGATGATTTTTTGCTGTAGTTTTGTGAATTAAACACTTGTCCTTTTTAAAATGACCTTTTATTACTTATAGTCCAGGGCGCATCTATTTTGAGATGAACGTTCAGAGGTGACTCATATTTTTTGCAGAAATTGCTTGAAATTAACTCATATAATAATAATTAAGTTATCCTCCCACTCAAAAAGGTCCGGAACATTGTTTAAATAATCAAAATGTCAAAAAATTAAGGAAAGATTCGACTTTTTTTTCGTTTTTTGATTATAACTTTAAAAGTATTCACTTCCCAGAAAAATTGCACTTATGTACAAGTTGCGTAATTAAATTTCCTACAATATAGGATTGGTTAATAATTTTAAAAATTGTTATCCTTATTGCAAAATAGCAATTATTTCGAAAAAAACCATAAAAAACAAGTATTCGCATTTTACGTTTTTCAACTATTTAAGCTACACATAGGACCTTCATGTTTTACCCAGAAAAACTTTATGATATAATAAAACAATAATGTAAATTTTATTAAGATCGGTTTAATAGATTTTGCAAAATAAATTTTGCAATCCAGCTTTCGCAAAAAAAAATTCATTTTTTCAAAATGTTGTAGGACTGAAAATAAAGCAGATGGCAAGTCGATTTTTTTTACATATAGAAGAATACTGTACCTTTCATTTTCAATTTGCAAAATTAAAATCGGTTAATTACCACGGCGTCAGGAATTTTTTTAAATAACCATTAATTTTTGGTGCTACGGGCAGGACAGCGGTGTTCGATTCACACAAGTTGATTTCCTCCATAATTTCTTCCACTCTTTATCTAATATATTATTTTCTTTCTCTATATTTTGTTGTATTTTAATATTGTAATTACACAAAAATCAAATTAATTTGATTATTGTTAAATATATGAAGTTAAAATATATGAACAAAGAGAGTTTTTGCTAAAAAAATGTTATTAAGGACAGAGTATGTGTTTTTATTTTGCAATAAACAATTTTATTTATTTATATAGAAATTTACTAAAAATTAAAATTTATCAATCATTATCAAAGGTCATTGAAATGCCCAATCAGAGCAAACGTATCCGCTGTCCTGCGCGTAGCACCAAAAATTAATGTTTATTTAAAAAAATTCCTTACGTCGTGTTAGTTAACCGATTTTAATTTTGCAAATTGCAAATGAAAGGTACTTCTTCTTCTTCTTAAAGTCCGTCTCCTATAGGAGGTTGGAAATCATCACAGCTATTCTTATTTTACTGGCGACCGCCCTAAATAGGTCGATGGAACTGCAGCCGAACCATTCCCTCAGATTTCTTAACCAAGATATTCTGCCCCTACCGATACTTCTCTTACCCCTGATTTTACCGTGGATGATCAGTCTCAGCAGCGAGTATTTGTCACCTCTCATAACATGGCCAAAGTATTCAAGCTTTCTTCTTTTAACAAGGTATTGAAAAGTACAGTATTCTTCTATTGGTAAAAAAAATTCAAGTTGCTGTCAAGTGCTTTTTTCAGTCCTGCAACATTTTGAAAATTTGAAAATTTTTTGCGAAAGTTGGATTGCAAAATTTATTTTGCTAAATCTATTAAACCGATCTTAATGAAATCAATAGTATTGTTTTACTATATTATATATTTTTTCTGAGTGAAATATAAAGGTCCTTAAGTGTAGCACAAATGGTTGAAAAACGTAAAAGGCGAATACTTGTTTTTTTATGGTTTTTTCGCATTTATTGCTATTTTGCAACAAGCGTGACAAATTTTAAAATTTTTAACTAACCCTATATTGCAGGAAATTTAATTACGCAACTTTTATCGGAAATGGATACTGTTAAAGTTATAATTAAAAAATGACCTCTTCAGTTAAAGACTTAAAAAGGCAAACACATTGTAAAATATATCACTTGAGAAAGGCACTTTCCCGAAACAGCTGTAGTAATAAGATAGTTGTAATAAATTTTGTGGAAGTATAGAAAAACAAACGTTTTTCAGTGTTTTATTGTGAGATAAAATGAACTTCCATCAAGTAACGGTCGAATCCATCAATTATTAAAAAATGAAGAAAATATTCGAATTTTTGCTTCATTTTTTGACAGTTTGATTATTTAAACAATGTTCCGGACCTTTTTTAGTAGGAGGATAACTCAATTATTATTATATTCGATTTTTCCAAGCAATATCTGCAAAAAAATATGAGTCACCTCTCAACATCCAAACGTACTTACTAATAATTTTACAGATGCGCCTTGAGGCCTTGTCATTCTAGATTCTAGAGCGTGGTGACATTCAATGACGCAATATTGTTAGCTTTAGGGATGGTCACAAACTCGGCTTGGCTCGAGGTTCGGCTCGTTTAACGGTTTTTTCTTGCAAGCCGAGCCAAGCTGAATTCGAAGCGAGCCGAGCTTTCTATAACGAGCTTGTCAATATTTTAGCTAATGCTCTAATACTTTTTCGAATTTATTTATTTCTCCTACAGCTGATACTTTTGTTTGAGAATAAGTAATTCAGACTGCAAATATGTATTTACAGTGTCTCCGTAAATTACTACGAATGTTACATTTTCCATTCATTATTATGTTTACAAGCTCGGTTCTGCTCGAACAAGTCACGAGCCTTAGCTCAACTTGCAGCTCGAAGTTCAAGCCGAGCTTGTATCTCGAGACTCGAGCCGAGTCCATCCCTGTTAGTTTGCTGTCTCCATTGGCTAAGATGAACTGCTTCATGGTACGGCTTGATTTCTCCCCATTGTGTTGAAGATCTTCCTCTTGGTCTTCGGCCCTCTACCTTTCCTTCTAATAGTTCTAATAGTTCCATAATCCCCGTTCTTGCTAGCTATGTCTCTTCTTCTTCTTTTGTATAGACATGACTCTGTCTGTTTTTTCAATGTGCCTCTAGTAAGTTGTCGTTCCATCGTTTTCGTGGTGTTCCCACTGATCGTCTTCCTATTGGGGAACCGTCTCTCGCTGTCCTGACTATCCTATTTGTTGTCCTTCAGCTTATGTGGTCATTTCATTCTATTCTTCTGTTTCTTACCCAGTTATTAATGTTATCCACCTTGCATCTCCGTCGTATATCTGTACTTCGCTGTTTCGAGCAATCTTTGTGTCCTCTCTGTGTCGGGTCGTGTTTCTGCCGCGTATGTATTGGTTTGATGACTGTTTTGTAAATTCTGCCTTTCATTTATTTTCTGATATTTTTATTTCTCCATATTGTGTGATTCAGGCAACCTGTGGCTCTGTTTGCTCTATTCACTTGATCTTCCACTTCTGTTTCGAACCTTCCGTAGCTAGATAGTGTAATGCCTAGGTATTTAAACTCCATCACTTGTTCTATTATCTGACCTTACAGCTCCAATTTACATCTTATTGGATCTGCTGTTATAACCATGCACTTTGTTTTTTCTTTTGGGGAAATTAACATGTTAAATTTTCTGGCGGTTGTGTTAAATTGGTGCAGCATACGTTGTAAATCATCTTCACTTTGAGAGATTAGTATTGCATCGTCTGCATAGCAGATTAGCAGAAGTTGTTTGTCTCTCATTTCATTTGGTAAGTAAGTTTCAATAAAGTTTGTCTCTCATTTCATAAGTTTTCAATTTAAAAATCTTTTAGTAATATTTTTAATATTTTCAATATTAATAATTTACTATTAGGATTGAAAACTACTTCGTCTTTCAATGCCAGATGGCGCTAGCCACCTACTATCATCACTTCAGTTGCAATGGGTGGGAAAACCTCTCGATACGAATCAGTTAAAATATGGAGAACAGTGCCTACGTTCCTTCCGATGAAGGCTCCAATAAGAGCCGAAAATCGCGATTCAAGGGACTGGACTGCACTCCGTATTCTAATTGAAAAGTAAGATTGTTTTGCTTTCGCATTGCAACTGAATAAAAATGGTATACATTTTTATTTCATTTGGTATCCTTTTTTAGTTCTTACTTTTTTTATTCTTTCGTCCATGATCAGGTTGAACAATAAAGGACACAAGGAATCCACCTATCTTACCCCATTGCCGGCTTCAATTGGGTCAGTTAGTTTATTGTAAATCTTCAATATCATACCTTATTGTTCAATATCTACTAAAAGGGAATATTCCATCTGATATAAAAGATGGAAAAAGTTGCATTGGTTAGTAGATGTTTGGGCAAGTTCTTGAGGGGAGGGAAACTAGTGTAACAAGCCAACAAGCTGTGCTTGATTTGTTTGTTTGTCTAAAGGAATAGTGTTGTAATGTCTGTAAGGAAAATCAAGCACAGTTTGTTGGCTTGTTACACTAATTTCCCTCACTTCAAGAACTTGCCCAGACACCTGATAACCAATGTAATTTTCTCCATCAGTTCCCTTTTAGGAGAAATTGAGCAGGAAGGTATGATATTGAAGACTTTACAAATCATTCCCTGTAACGAAATCATTTAGCTTTACTGTAATCGGGACCTGAAGATGTTTTGCAAATTTTCGACAGCGAAACCGGTCTTCACGAGTATTACAATAAATGATTGTGAGTACGTTTCTCATTTTTATTAATTTACCATGAATTCACATTTGCAACCCATTCAACATTTTAATTTTTTAAGTTCACGACATTCATGGCGGTTTGCATATTGCTTCAGTTCTTGACAAACGTTATTTATATAACTGTTTTTATCTCTGATGTAATACACTTTTTATTTTTCGCTTTATACAGGGTGTCCAGAAATTCTACCGACAAACGAAGACAGGAGATTCCTCAGATAATTTTAAGACAATTTAACCCAATTCACCTAGTCCGAAAATGCTTCCTAAGGGAGCTAGAGCTCTTTGAAGATGGCGCCCTGTAATTAGTTTTTCTTAAATACCTCCAGAACGCTTCTATTTAGAAAAACAAAAATTTGTATACGTATTTACTTTCCAGAAATGAATCGACTCCATCCATTGCGAATTTCTAATACCGGTCATAGGCGTCCATTTTGGGTAGGGCAACGGTTATTTTATCGCATAACTTTTTTGCCTTCAACTTTTAAGCATTTTTGATACTGGATTATTAAATTGTGAGGTATTATAGTACTAAAAGGTACTCTCACTTTAAGTCGGTAGGACACACCATTTTCTAGAAAAATCGATTTGAAAATTTTTAGCTTTGGGAATTTAAAAAAAAAATTGAAAACAATTTAAAAAAAAACGATGTATTTTACCAACTTAAAGCAAGAGTAACTTTTAGTACTCGAATATATCATAATTGAATAATCTAGTGTCAAAAATACTTAAAAATTAAAGACAATAAAGTTATGCTATTAAATAACTGTTGACCTACCCAAAACGGACGTCTATGACCGGTACTAGAAATTCGCCGTTAATGAAATCGATTAATCTCTGAAATATAAATAAATGTACCAGTTTTCATCTTTCTAAATAGTTTTTTTTTAATCTTTTTTTTTTAAATTCAAAGAACGAAAAATTTTCAAATCGATTTTTCTAGAAAACGGAGTACCCTATCGACTTAAAGTAAGAGTACCTTTTAGTACAAGAATACCTCACAATTTAATAATTCAGAGTCAAAAATGCTTAAAAATTAAAGACAAGAAAGTTAGGCGATAAAATAACCGTTGCCCTACCCAAAACGGACGCCTATGACCGGTATTAGAAATTCGCAATAGATGGAATCGATTCACTTCTGGAAAGTAAATAAGTATACAAATTTTCGTTTTTCTAAATAGAAGCGTTCTGGAGGTATTTAAGAAAAACTAATTACATGACGCCATCTTCAAAGAGCTCTAGCTCCCTTAGGAAGCATTTTCGGACTAGGTGAATTGGGTTAAATTGTCTTAAAATTATCTGAGGAATCTCCTGTCTTCGTTTGTCGGTAGAGTTTCTGGACACCCTGTATAGCTTCGCTATTTCTTGAGTGGTGTTACATGTTTTTGTGGTATATTGTAGCATAACTCTTCTTTTTTCCACAAATTCTAAGGTTTTTCCTGATAATCTAATGTTTGTTCTTTTGAGTTTTACGTGGTGTGGGTGTGCACTTTTTCTGTTGAATGTGTCCTACCCAGCTTTTTATTCCATTTCAAATTTTATTTGTCATCCAATATTTGCGTATTTCCAAAAGTCTCCATCAGGGTACTTTTTACATCATTTATCTGTACTTAAATGGCGGTATGGCGGAGGCTACGATTATACAGGGTGTAACAAAAATACAGGTCATAAATTATATCACATATTCTGGGACCAAAAATAGTTCGAATGAGCCTAACTTACCTTTGTACAAATGTGCACGTAAAAAAAGTTACAGCCCTTTGAAGTTACAAAATGAAAATCGATTTTTTCCAATACATATATCGAAAACTATTAGAGATTTTTTATTGAAAATGGACATGTGGTATTCGTATAGCAGGAGCGTCTTAAAGAAAAATTTTGGTGAAATTTGTACACCCCATAAAAATTGTATGGGGGTTTTGTTCCCTTAAACCCCCCAAACTTTTGTGCACGTTCCAATTAAATTATTATTGTGGTACCATTAGTTAAACTCAATGTTTCTAAAAGTTTTTTGTCCCTTAGTATTTTTTCGGTAAGGCAGATTTTATCGAGATTCAGCTTCTTTTTTAATATGTTTACATAAACATTTTATGGGGGTTTTGTGCCTTTAAACCCCCCAAACGTTTGTGTCCGCTCCAATTAAAGTATTACTGCAGTACCATTAGATAAACAGTGTTTTTAAAACTTTTTTGCCTCTTAGTATTTTTTCGATAGGGACCATTTATCGAGATATGGCTTCTTTTTTAATATGGTTCAAAATATACCTAAAAATGTAAATTATAAACAAATTTTCATAATATTACAAGTCTCCATAATCGTACTTAATCATATACAAATATGTGGTGGATTTGACAAATATTCAAAATATCTCGATAAAAACATACTTTTCTCGAAAAAGTACTAAGAGGCAAAAAAGTTTTAAAAACAATGTGTTCACCTAATGGTAGCACAATAGAAATTTAATTTTAACGTACACAAAAGTTAGGGGGGGTTTAAAGGAACAAAACCCCTATAAAATAATTTTTATGGGGTGTCCAAATTTCACTATAATTTGTTTTAAAGATGTCCCTGCCTTAATAATGCCATAAGAATGCCACACGTCTATTTTCAATAAAAATTCTCTGATAATTTTCGATATATTGGAAAAAATCGATTTTCATTTTGTAACTTCAAAGGGCTGTAACTTTTTTTACGTGCACATTTGTACTAAGTCAAGTTAGGTTCAATCGAACTATTTTTGGTCCCAGAATATATAATTTAATTTATGACCTGTATTTTTGTTACACCCTGTATATTTTTTAATATAATGGTTTAAAGTTTATTTTAAACTAAATATAGATAATAACATTACTTCTTATAACGGTTCTATTATTTAAAAAACCACCTATTTAAAATTTTGAAATGTGATATGTAATTCATGTTGTGTTACTAATTATTGTTATTGTTTATAATTTGTTTTGGAAAGATGTCCCAAGTAAAAAATTATTTAAATATACAATACTATGTTGTCGCGTATATTTGTTATTTTTCGCATAAAAAAACCTGATGATCTCATTTCTTTATTTATATTCCTCAAATGATATATCTTTTAAACCGAAAACAAACTCATTCTCAGTCGCAAGTCATAACATTATCGCAAAAAAACACACCAACCGAGCAAAACACACGTACCATACGAATGGAATGACGTACGTGGCAAACGAGTAATAAACAGTAAGCACAGTCTTGTAAAGGCCGTGGGAAAGTGCCATAGATTTGGTTTGTTTGCACAGGCACACGTTTAGGCTGCCTTGTTTACCATGCCGCGTGCACTCCTTATTTTTTACTTGTTTCTTGATATGTGGTACTCGGGGGTACTACACGAGGTCATAGACCAGGGCTTTTAAAACAAAAAGCATCGGAATACATCGATTGTTAAATACAGCACCTAGAAACTTGCAACTTTTTGCATTGTGTTCGAGATTACGTCAGGAAAAAAGTCTACAAAGGAAAATGGGTGGAATGCATAATTGCGTTTACTAAAAGTGCATAAACATATCAAAATCAGAATATTAGGACCAGATTTTGTTACTCGGGTGGTTTTTGGGGTCGTTGAACATGAATACGTCATCAGAACCGACCCCCGGAGCCCAGGGTGACTGCTTGCTAAGGCACGTCATCTTCTAGATTTTTCTTAGTTTTCGGCACTAAATTGATGCAAACAGATTACCTACTTAGTAGTCCATTCTTTCACGGTTTTTGCTCTAAATTTTAAAGAACCGCTTGGATTGACATAAAATTTGGCATACGCATAGAATACACCCCCCCTTTCACCCCCTCTTGGGGATAAAAAATATAAGTCCGGAAATGGATAAACTGACTAATTTTAAGTAACTTTTGTCCTATAGAGCTTTTTCGCCAAGTCAACACTTTTCGAGTTATTTGCGAGTGAATATGTTCATTTCTACGTTTACGTTTTTAGACGGTTTTTCGCAAATAATTTAAAAAGTAAGTTTTTTGTGGAAAAAACGTTCTTAGCAAAAATATAGCCTGTAAAAAAGTAAAAAAAATGGTATATGCTATATGCGTTAGGTCTCTGGACCTCGTAAACCAGTGTTATAGCCAACAAAAAATAGATTCATATTCACCAAATTTCAAATAGAATACTTTTATGTGAAATATCTAAAAAATGAAACACTTTTTAGGGAAAACCCATTTGAACTTTTTTAAAGTGTTTAAAAAAGCTTTATTTCTGTTTTTATAAAAAGTTTCTAGCATTAAATTTAAGCAAGTTACGCTCAAAATAAAGTTGGTCCCTTTTGTTTTGCAAAAAAAAATCGGGAAGACCACCCCCTAATTAGCAACTTAAATGAAATTAATCGTTACCGCTCCACAAATTATCTTACTTATGTTGTGTTTATATGATCTGTAAGTTTCATCGATTCAAAGTGCTTATTTTTGAAAAAATTTGGTGTTTCTAAATTTGCATACATTCGTGATCAGTGACTCGTTCAACCATTTTTAACTACAGCCATTTCAAAAATAAGGACTTTGAACCGATGAAACTTACAGATCATATAAACAATACATACACGAGTCAAGAAACTTGTGAAGTCGTAGCGATTAAGTTCATTTGAGATACTAATTACAGGGTGATTTTCCAGTTTTTTTTACCAAAAAAAAAGGACTAACTTTATTTTGAGCGCAACTTGTTTACTTTTGATGCTAGAAATTTTTTTTACAAAACAAAAATGAAGCTTTTTTTAAATACTTTAAATAAGTTGTAATGAGTTTTCCCCGAAATGTGCTTCATTTTTGGTTATTTCACGTTAAAGTATTCCATTTGGAATTTGACGAATATTTTTATGTAGCTATTTTTAATTAGCTATAACTCTGCTTCTACTAGGTATAGAAACGTGATATATACACCATTTTTAAAAAAATTTTACAGGCTATATTTTTGATACGAATGTTTTTTCGACAAAATACTTACTATTTGAGTTATTTGCGAAAAACCGTCTAAAAGCGTGGTTATTTTGTTGAAAAAATGAACATATCGAAAAGTATTGACTTAGTGAAAAAACTCTATAGAACAAAAATTATTTAAAATTAGTCAGTTTATCAATTTCCCGACTTACTTTGGACGAATACTTTTTCACCCCCAAGAGGGGGTGAAAGCACCCCCGGGGTAAAAGCACATATCGGCATAATATCACTTTTTTTCTTTGACTTGTTAGCTATGTGTATGACAAATTTCATGTCAATCCAAGCGGTTCTTTAAAAGTAAGAGGTTTTGCAATATTTTACCGTTAAAGGGAGTTTTTGGGGTTGCTTAGTACTATTATGACATAGGTGGTGTATCTGAACATTTTACATTTACAATTAATTGACATATTTATGATTTATCACATTAATTTTCATATACTTATAACGGCCGAAGGCGAATTTGAAGAGTTCTCGCCTCTGGGCTATTCACAATTTGTCGCTCTCCCCCCGCCATTTTTTATTTTTTTACCAAAATTTGCAGCCCCTGAATTCTGCCGCCCTGATCTATAGGCGCTATAGCCCATATGTAAATCCACCCCTGATAACGGTGGAGCTATAGAATTTGTTGCCTAGACAATTTTACTGTACTGCCTAAACTATACATGATAGTACATGTCGCCGACACCCTCACATTTTACCATAAACTGTAGTATAGTTACAAAAAATATCATTCTTAATATTTTAGGGGAGCCTCCGTCCGGAGTCAACCATGCATCAATTTACTGGCGAAAGGCTTCGAAATTCTAGAACATGACGTGCATAGCAGTCGCCCTGTACACTAGATCCTTCGAGTGTCGATTATTCGTGTTCAGCAAACCCAAATTAATCTATTTGTATCAATTTAGTGCCGAAAAACTTCGAGCCCCAGAAGATGCATGTCTCAGAAGAGATTCTGGGCACCAGGTGCTAAGGGTGCAGTTTCTGATGGCGTACTCGTATTCAGCAACCCAAAAATCTCCTAATAATCTGTTTGCATCATTTAGTGTCGAAAACCCTCGAAACTCCAGAAGATGACGTGCCTTAAGCCTTCGTTTCCTCGAAAGCCGCACCGACAAACTGCGACCGTAACACTGCGATGAATGACGTCAGATTTCTGTGAAAAATTCAAAGTTCTTCACTGCGGCAATGGAATGTGCAAACTCAGCAAGCGGTGGCTTCCAACGCATCCTTGAAAACCACTGCTATTATTTTGCGTGGTACAGTTTTTTATGACGTCATTCATCGCAGTGTTAAAATCGCAGATTGTCGGTGTCGCTTTCGAGGAAACCAAGGCTTTAGCAGTAACCCTGGGCATCAGGTGCTCCGGAGATCGGTTCTGATAGCGTATTAGTGTTCAGGAGCCTCAAAAACGCCCGAGTAACAATATCTGGCCCTTAATATACTGATTTTTCCATGTTTATGCACTTTTGGATGCATTTTATGCACTATTGCAGACTTTTTTCCTAACATCATCCTGAACATATTGCAAAAAGTTGAAAATCTATAGATGCTGTATAATCGATATAATTTTTCCTAAATGCCCTGGTCCAGCGGTTCTCAATCTGTGGTATATGTATCACTGGTGGTACATATCATTATTGGCAGTGGTACACAAAACACACAAAAAATTGAAATAGTAGTACTTAGTAAGTCTTGATAATACAATATAAAAATATAGGTGGTACCAAAAATAATAAAATAATAAAAGGAAGTTTAGACTCAAAAATGTTGTTCTGAAGCTATTTCCTTGTGGCATTTTTATAATTAACTATTTTAATTACCTACGAAATAAACCACAATTAAATTGAAAAACTAATTTTATTAACGTCTCGACGCCCAAATCGGATGTCGTTGTCAAAATACAAATTATTACTAAATTAAACAAAAATATTGTTGCTTAATAGTAAAAAAGTCTTCTAATAAAATTAGTTTTTTAATTTAATTGTGGCTTATTTCCCAATCAAAATAGTTAATGACTCAAAAAGACAGAACCGCTGCCCTGGTCTATTGATATGTGGTATGGAGGTATAATTGAGCTATAATACTACCCGAGGTCAACCCGATCTGACCGGCGAATGTCGGAAATGTTGTTTATTCGCATTAGTCATGCAAAATGCGTCAACCGTCAGTATTATTGTGATAATTTCATATAAAAAAATAAATTAATCCTACAACTTGTTTTCTTGTTCTGTCACGATTTATGTATGTACATTGACGAACAAAAAATCTAGATCGCTTTGAAGTTGATGTCTTTTGAATAATATTTATATTAACTATTTCATTAACATATTTCGCAGGTTACATTCAATCGACAACATTGGAATGGAAAACAGTATGCTTCTACGATTTATTTGAAGACAGTTATAAATTGATTTATTACCAAGAAATAAGAAAATTAAAACATGACATCGATAGACTCATAGTTAACGTGTTAAGCCGACCATTCACGGTAAATACCTACTGTGGCGCCGTTCGTCAATATCTTGGAAGGATATCAATTTCTTCAGTACTGCAGCAGACAATCCAGTGTCACAGTATAAAGAGGAATCTCTTTTACTCTGGGCTAATTAGCAAAATACAAGGAAAAGTTATTTACCAGCAATTTTATTGCTGGAATCGAATCTTATTATTGTATGTATTAATAATATAGGTATGCAAAGTCCGCAGATAGTGTGCTACTTTTTTTATAAACAAAATGGCGCCCGAAAATCGTGTTTTTTTCAATTTTTGCTCTATAACTCCAAAGATTTTAACTTTACACCAAAAACACTCAAATAAAAATTCACCGCAATTAAATTATGCATAGAGACGTGTTTTTCCCGATTCACTTCGACGAAAACTTTCCCCGGAAAAAGCGGGTTTTCCAACAAAATTAATTTTCAACTAAAATTTTAGATAAGTATTTGTCAATCAATAATTAAATAATAGTAATGTAAAAGCCCTTTTTATATAGATTATAATTCCAGAAGCCGATGGAAATTGAATGAACAGTTTAGCAACAATTGAATTGTTAATTAAAAATTTACGGTCGCCATAATAACGACAATAATTATGATGCATAAGAATAACTATGATTTTTTCATAAAAAGACACTATACCTATCTAATGTACTTTACAGAATTAAAATTGGACTATTTAAGCGGCCTCAGGAATATTTTAAAATTATAAACAATTTTTTGGCTTATAAACAAATAGAATATCTCGGGAAATAATAAACTAAATTAAATTGTGAAAACGGTATTCGAAAAACAGCGACAGGACGCTTCTTTTAAAAGAAAAAACGTTTAATTATGATGAGTGGTTCCTGAGATACAACCGGTCAAAGTTGACCGGAATTTACGGCAAAGATATAAACAATAGGATCATAATTTTCAAAGCATCACCTTTTTATTTTTATCCTCTTTCTCCTCACCAATTTTCATATCTTGAAAATACTCATAACATATATTATTATAATAAAAACTATCGATAATACGTGTGAAAATTGCCAAAAATAGCAAAATTCCAAACAAAAATTAGGTTGGAGAAAATGTAACCCTCAAAGATCAAAATCGGTATACGTTAAAAAAATGCTTCTCGGCTTCTCATGAAACAATTTCCTTCATTCTTTTTTTGTTCCCCAATAACTCGAGTAGAGCCATCGAACTAACTCATTATTAAATGTCAAACTTGCTTTTGTTTTGTTATAATAGGTTAATTTATTTAAAAGAACAGAAAACTACATATTTTTTCCAGTTGTAGGTTTTTTTTAGATAAACTTACTACAAGGGTACCTTTTAAAGTTAAAAACATAAATATTCTCATTTGAAAGCTGTATAATTATTTAAACAATTTTTATTTAAACAAATTAAAATTTTGTGTTATAATAAATAAATTAATTTATTATAACAAAACAAAAGCAAGTTTGACATTTAATATTGCGTTAGTTCGATGGCTCTACTCGAGTTACTTGAGAACAAAAAAAGAATGAAGGAAATTGCTCCATGGGAAGCCGAGAAAATGCATTTTTTTAACGTATACCGATTTTGAACTTTGAGGGTTACATTTTCTCCAACCTAATTTTTGTTTGGAATTTTGCTATTTTTGGCAATTTTCACACGTATTATCGATAGTTTTTATTATAATAATATATGTTATGAGTATTTTAAGGATATGAAAATTGGTGTGGAGAAAGAGAACAAAAATAAAAAGGTGACGGTTTGAAAATTATGATCCTATTGTTTATATCTTTGCCGTAAATTCCAGTAAACTTTGACCGGTTGTATCTCAGGAACTACTCATCATAATTAAACGTTTTTTCTTTTAAAAGAAGCGTCCTGTCGCTGTTTTTCGAATACCATTTTTATAATTTAATTTAGTTTAATATTTCCCGAGATATTCTATTTGTTTATAAGCCAAAAAATAATCTGAATCAGATGAGTTGTTTTTATTAACAACTGTGGTAATACACTCCTCATATTCACTTTCATCACTGTCCTGTTCTGGATCCGAATTTACACTAATATTCTCACTTTCCAGAAGAGTTTCATTGTTACGATTTGAGGTTGTTGCTTGGGGCCTATTATATTCAATAATACCAACTGTTACACAGTTTTCACTAGAATGTTCAACCTCAATTGGCATTTCAATATAATATTTGATCTAACTACTACTACTACAACTAGGTGTTTCTTTTTCCTCTGTACTAAATGAATAATGGTTTGTCTCTGATATTTCATCGTCTGTTTTGTTTAATTTTTTGATACATTTTCCATTCCTTAATATAGTTGAACCATTTTTCATTTGCACTTTATAAGTTCTGTCCCTAACTCTATCTAAAACCTTACCAGGAAACCAATTGCCTCTTGGCTGAGTTTGGACATAAACATGTTCATTTGGCTGCAGTTCAGGCAATGATCTTTTACCTACATTATAATAATTTTGTTGTTTAATTTGTTTTTTCTTAATAATATTTTTATAGTGTACGTCAGCAACTTTAGGCAGAGCTTCATTTTTTGTTGTCAATAAATTAGCTCTCAATTTCCGAGACATTAAGAGTTCAGAAGAAGATATATTATCAACAACAGGTGTTGATCTGTAGTGGAAAAGAGCCATATTTATATCTTTCCCTTCTCCAAGCATTTTTTAAACATTTTTTTGGCTGTCTGTACATTTCGTTCAGCCATGCCATTCATTTAAAATAACTTGTCTCAATTCATTTAAAACAATATCTTTTGTAGTTTGGTCTTGAAATTCTTTAATTTTTTGCATCTGTTGCATTTAACTCCAGTCTAACCATGCAAACCTGACTCTCAATATCATCATCCAAATTCTCTAAAATATCATTATTGTTGCTTTGGGTTAAATGTGCTCGAGACAAAGCATCTGCTACAATTAGATCTTTCCCTGGTTTATATTTAAGATCAGTATTAAACTTTTGTAACTGCAACATCATTCTTTGAAGTCTTGCAGGACATTTATTTAAAGGTTTTTTAAATATTGATATTAAGGGTTGGTGGTTAGTCTCCACTGTTACTTTTTGTCTATTGGAGCAACGCCCCTATTATCACCCATAATTACTTAATTTGTTACCTAAACCCTATTATCACCACGTGTTATTTTATCTGAATTACATAAAATTGGCCCCGTTGACACCAATCGCGATTCACGGTGTATCCACCTCGCCTCGGTCCTCGGTTTGTTATCTTCAGACGATTAACGGTCAACAATGTATTTAATAATATCTCACTCACGAGTGAAAAACTCATGATACCGATAACCCCAGTGCGTGTCCCGTGTCACGGGTCCCGATGTTTTTATTTACGTCTTTTTGGTTTTCTGATTAACATAATCTAATCGAAACCTCCAATGTAATAAGAACGTGTAAAATTCCGAAATTGTTCTTCAAAGGAGGTTTCAATAACAAAAATATTTGGTGCATGACAATGATTAAATTTTGTTGCATATATATTAGGCCTGGATCCCGCGTACCAAAAAAAGTTGATTAATACAAGCTGAAAATTTGTTAATAGCTTAAGCCGGTGTCTAGTCGGACAAACTTTGATGTACGGGAGGGAACACTGGAACAGAGGAACTTCGTAACATTGGGTTACGAAAACGTCCCAGGTATTTTGTCGGACAGAACTTCCAATTGATTTGTTACCCTTTCATTAAACTCTCATGCAAAACTCAGACTGCTATTTACCATCAATATAATTTCTGTCATTTGACATGTTCTACGGGCCGCATATGAAATGCCTCCCGAAAAAGGGTTTCTTACCTGTCGCTAAAATGGTCACATACGAATTGCCTCCCAAGCTTTAAATAAGTTACATGCTTCTAATCTTTATGTGAAGGTGAGACGTTGCCACATCTTCGTCCCTTTGTAAATTTTTGGCAAAATTGGTATTTTGTTATTTAATTTATTTTATTTTCAACCTTTATTGTATTAAACATTATCGACACTATATGGTATTTATAAATTTCAACTAACTTATACATATGTAATTAGTTTTATAACCATTATAATATATTTTATAATAACCATTATTTTTATAAGAATCCTAAATAGTGACGGTTTGTTCAAAGCTAGTAAGTTCATCAGATTATAATATAGGGGAAAAACGTTTTCTTGCAATAGTTGCATATTCAACAAATTTCTTTTTGTCACATATTTGTCACGTGCAAAAAATATATGATCCAAGTCACTTATTGTATTGCAATTTTCGCAAAAATCTGACTGTATTACATTGATTTTATATAGACGTGCGGGATAACAGGCATGTCCAAATTTTAGTCGAGAGATAGTAACAATATCTTGCCTTGAAAAATCTAAATTTTTATGCCAATTATCTGCCGAGAGTTTCGGATGTAAAACAAACCTTGTCGGACAATTTATACAGTATTGACTCCATTGAAGTTTCCAGTTATCATGTAATCTGGTTTTACTTATGGTCTGGTATTCTTGAAGTCAAATATCATTCAATGTTTCCTCGCCACTGAAAATGCTCTATTTTGCCAACTGATCTACTTTTTCATTATTTTCGAGTCCGATATGAGCTTTAATCCACGTGAATACTATATTACACTGCATAGTTGTTAGATTAGATAATTATTTTTGTTTGTTTATATTCTCTTTTGTAAATTGTGCTAATGGGCTAAATGTTGTCTAAATACTTGAAAGTTTATTAGTTCCTGCATCAGTGAGTTTGTCTATTTCAAGCTTGTCAGTTCGTCGATTTCAAGATCAAATTGTGTTTAAGTCATAACATCCGAAATAATGGACAACGATAAATATCAGTCAAACCTTTACTATCAATTGATGGTTTTACATTCGGTTTTCAAAAAATGTTGGCCAAAGTTACAGTAAAACGGTACACATGTACTAAAAAACCTGCAAATCATTTGTGAAAACACAAGGGTGTGAAAATACGATAATTGAATCAATATTAGATCATAACCACGAGAATGCTTCAAAACAAAGTGATGGTGTGGGCTGTGCTTTTTATATACTATCACTAGATGTCAAAGAAAAATTTAAACTGTACAAATTCCAATACATCAATATTTTCAGCAGAAATCATAAAAGCATGCCAACACGCCGAAAATAAAAATCTAAAAAAATAAACATATTATCCGACTCATTATCAGTTTTAAAAAGTTTCTCTAGTCAACTAGACGAAAATTCTGGTAACGTAAATCCCAACATCAAAGAATTAAAGATACTTTAAGGTAAAAGTACCTATTCATGGAATTATAAAATGGAATTATAAATATGGGAGAGATTAGAATCGGAATTGGAATTACCCAGAAAAGCTGGATATTAGATTGTCGGGTAACAACTTTCTTTTCTAAAAAGAAATTTGTCGTACTGTGAAATATGTATGTGAAACAAATTTTATGTACACTGCATTAAGAATTAGAAAAATCAACATAGATATATACTACCTATTTAAATTATGATTTGGCAACATTGTGTCATTATACCGGGTGGTGAATTGGAAAGCGGGCCATAGGCCACTCAATGTAAAATTCTAAGCTGTTAAATTCCTGCTTCCCTAATTATTTTACATCAAAAGTCATCAGAAACTATTTGTAGAGAATTGAAATCTCTATTGAAAACAACTGTTAATATTGTTCTATGAACAATAATTATTCAAAATTTTGTAAAAATATAATACAATTTTCAGAGTAATACGCCAAAGCTAGGCCACACACAATACAATAATGTGTATAAGATTGCATTTGTTGACAATGAATTTATTATATTAACAATTAGAACTGTCAATTTTTTAAATTATTTTATCATTTTTTGTTTAAAACACAATAAAGTTGATAAGATACCCTTAGTTAAGGAGAAAGTATTAATAATAAAGATATTTTCTTCAGTCAATAATGTGCTCACTGTCAGTTAAATAGTAACGTGTGGCCTAACATACCCACACATACCTACTGCGGTAAATACATTATATTTTTCAAAATTTTGGAATGTGTTTAAATCGTAGAACAATTGTAACTTCTGTTTTTAATACAGATTTCAATCCTCTACAAATAACTTCTCATGACTTTTGATGTAAAATAGATAGGGAAGCAGGAATTCAACAGTTTAGAATTTTACATTGAGTTTCCTATGGCCCGTTTTCCGATTCACCACCCGGTATAGAGATTAAATAGACAAAATATCAGCCTAAACGATTAACGAAACGAAGACATTTCGACTGTACCTGGGAGGCATTTCATGTATGAAAATATTTACCTGAAAATGTGGGAGGCATTTCGATAACACCGGTTCTACGTGTCGGAGTTAAAATGCCCAACATATCTATCTTACAAACATTTTTTCATATATTATTATAAAGTTTGCTATTGAATAAACTTAAAAACAACCTGATAGTTTTCACAATCATAAAATTGTCAGGATGACACGTTCCACAATTAAAATCATGTTCCACAAATTAAAACTTCCCCTGTTCCAGGGTTCCCATACATCAAAGTTTGTCCAACTACACACCGTTAAGCTATTAACAAATTTTCAGCTTGCTATTAATCAACTTTTTTTGGTACGCTGGATCCAGGCCTATTACACTTATCGAACAAAATAATATTGTTGTTTCTAGTTTGTTGTGATAATAGAGACATCGGGTCTATTTCCTACATCATACAAAAAATAGATAAATTTTTGTACTAGATATTATGACTGGAAATAGGCATAATAGAAACAATCGATCAATATATAAATTTCTGTTATAAATACACAAACATCTACTGCATGAAAGGGCATAGGGAAATAAGATGAAGAGTCAGATAAACACTCAAAATGAATCTTCTTCTTCTTCTTCTAATCAACTATTCTCTATGGGAAATAAGCCATAATTTTACCAAAAAAATGATTTTATTAACGTTACGACTCCCAATTAGGGTGTCGTTGTCAAAATACAAAATAATACTAAATTAAACAAAAATGTTGTTGATTAGTAAAAAATTCTTCTAATAATTTATTTAATCTGACTCATTTATATCGGCAATTCAGACATGTATTAGGTATACATTTTCCTGAGACGACTTTACTAAAAGATAGTTCATTTGATTACTTGAAATCAACCTAACTCAAGAATATCCGCCACAAAAATCATAGCATGTGATCTGTCTTTAAAAAGACAACGAAATGAAACGGTGGAAAAAAATTCTTGCCCTAGAGACTCTCTTCCATCCAAAGAAGAAGAATTTATTAATAAATATCACTTGAATGTATTATTCTATTAACAATAATGTAACTGTCCAATTTCTTTAAACAATTTTTGTACAGTGAAAAGCGATTGTCAATTTTCCTTGCAGCATATTCTTCAATAGAGAAGAAGCAAAGCTATATTGGCAAATTATTCTTTCGGTATTCCTCATTGGTTAATTAATAGCAGAAACAGCTTGATATTTTATTTTCCCAATAGCCCAGTCGGGATAGCATTTAACCTTGCATTAGGAGCTGCCCCAAATTTTATTTTTGTAATCTTTAGGGAGGGTCAATATTAGTATAAATTTAAAATCTCGACTGAATTCCGCCGTTGCGTTAGCCGCCATCTTGATTTGAAACGAGAACCGTTTTTGCTCAATATCGACGCCATTTTCAATTTTTTGACAAAAAGTGTAGAAACTGAAATTGTTGAAAATTCGATTTTCTATAGTTTCATTTATTATAATTTTTTTCGTGCGGTCGATATTTTCCGAGTTATGAGGGGAAAATAGTGACAGTTGTAGCATAATTATTGAATTATCTCGTTTATTATTAGTTTTAAAACAAATATATACCTATACAAAAATGAAGAGAATTAAATTTTGTATAATTTTGATGCCGTACATTTTTTTGATAAAATCAATATTTAAGATAGTACGTATGTGGTAAAGGTGCGAGCGTAAGACCTGATTGATTTTGTAGCAATTGTTTTTGTTCAATGTCTCCGCCATTTTCAAGTTTTCGACAAAAAGTGTAAGAACTGAAATTGTTGCAATTACGATTTACGGATTTACTACAATTTTTCGAGAGAACCAGTGGCGGGTTTACAAGGGGGGAAATGGGAAAATTCCTCCCAACAGGATCCAAAATTTAAAAAAAATTGTTGAAACATCACGATATATTAGCTGACATAAAACTTAAAATATCGACAGACAAATTCAACCAATAAAACCCGCTAGTTAATAAAATTAAGTGAACTTAATGCATATAATGTCTTTTTATGTCTTTTATATACTTAGTTTGGTTGATGTTTCATTGGAAGTTTCAAAAATTGTATAAAATATAATTCTCTTTATTTTTGTTTATGTACAATTATGTCGTAAAGTTAATAATAAATGAGACAATTCAATAATTATGCTTCCCCTCCGCTTCCATTATTTTCCCTCTTAACTCGGAGAATATTGATCGTATAAAAAAAGTATGCCAAAGAAATTGTAGGAAATTGCATTTCCAACAATTTTCTTTTCCACCATTTAGGTTGAAAAGTTGAAAATGGCGGAGATATTAAGCAACAACAGTTCTCATTTAAAATCAATATGGCGGCTAATGCAAACGCGGAATTCAGTCGAGATTTTAAATTTACACTACTATTGATCTCTGCTAAAGGATAGAATTATAAAATTTGGGGCAGCTAGGAAACAAAATTCAATTCAATAATTATGCTTCCCCCACCACTTTTTACTATTTTCCCATGTAACTCGGAAAATATCAACCGCATGAAAAAAATTGTTAAAAAGAAATTGTAGGAAATTTTATTTTGAACAATTTTAGTTGAAAATGGCGTAGATATTGAACAAAAACAATTGCTATAAAATCAATCCGGTCTTACGCTCGCGCCATTACCGCATACGTACTACCTTAAATATTAATTTTAGCAAAAAAATGAAAGAGATCAAAATTGTGTAGAATTTAATTCTCTTCATTTTTGTATAGATACATATTTGTTGTAAAACTAATAATAAACGAGATAATTCAATAATTCAATAATTATGCTCCAACTCTCACTATTTTCCCCTCATAACTCGGAAAATATCGACCGCACAAAAAAATTATAATTAATGAAATTATAGAAAATCGTATTTTCAACAATTTCAGTTTCTACACTTTTTGTCAAAAAATTGAAAATGGCGGAGATATTGAGCAAAAACGGTTCTCATTTAAAATCAAGATGGCGGCTAACGCAACGGTGGAATTCAGTCGAGATTTTAAATTTATACTAATATTGACCCTCCCTAAAGATTAGAAAAATAAAATTTTTAGGCAGCTCCTAATGCAAGGTTAGGCCTGTTATTCGTCTAACCCGACTGGACTATAAAAACTTGATCCGCTACTTTATCACTTATAAAAATTATTATCATTGATATCAAACGCGTGTAGAATAATTAAGGCTAGACGGAGGATTAGATTTGGAATTTCATCATTCACTTGAAACGTGGTGTCGCACTAATTTTAAAGTATTAACCTTTCTTATTTTTACGGTAAAAATAAAAAATCAAGTGCCGTGATGAATTAAAAGTACCTTTTATCAATTGTTTTATCTACAAATGAGACGGCACGTAACAGACACAGAATGTTATCTAAATACATGACGCAATATAATAATAACCAAAGGTTACTGCTTATTTGGATAATGAATACATATTGTGAAAAGACTGATATTTTTCTATGCACGAAAAGAATTAATTGCACATTATATAATTAAAGATTTCCACAGTTTTCACCGTATTCCTTCACTCAACCGTTCTCTCCAGTTCTTTCTGTTTTGCCAGTCCCTTTCGTGCAAATTTCTTCTTTCCATTGCTTCGTCCACTTCATCTCTGTAAGATCTACGGGATCTGCCTCACTTCCTTCTTCCTATCGTACTCCACTCTGTTGAATTGTGTTTATCCAACGTTTTTTGTCTGCTCTTCTGACATGTCCGTACCAGGTTAATCTTTTCTATTCTAAGTAGTCTATTATAATATATTATAATAATATTATCTGAGTTTGAATTCATTCTCATTCTTTTCTTAATCTCTATGTTATTTATTCTATCTATTCTATTCTATTCTCTTGGACAGAGCACGTGGCCAACAACGAGGTGCTGATAAGAATGGGGACTGAGAGAGAACTCCTAAATATTGTAAAAAACCGAAAAACGAGCTATTTAGTAGGACACGTTTACAGAGGGGAAAGATACAACTTTTTACGACCCATAATGGAAGGTAAAGTGGAAGGAAGATGAGGTCCAGAAAAAAAATGCTCCTGGCTGAAGAACGTAAGATACTGGACAGGCATGTCTACTAAGAACCGCTCAAGATAGAAAGCAATTTGCTGTAGTTATAGCCAACCTTCAGTAATGGAGAAGGCACCTTAAGAAGAGATTCTGTTCTTCTGAGGAATTCCATCTCTGTTGCTCTTATTTTGTTTTTGGTTTTCTTATTTATTAACCAATTTTCACGTCCATAAGTCAGAATACTTCTTGTCATGGTGTTATATATTCTTCTTTTAGTTTTTATAATGATGTCCATGTCCTTATCCCACAGTACCGGGTTCAATTTTCGTATGAAGTCTGTTCTTTGTCCTATTCTATTTTTTATATCTTTTTTGTTTGATATTGTGAAACCTAAAGACTTGTACTTGTCTGTTCTTCCTGTGATCGACAATATCATATTTAAGGATTAAATGGCAAATACATATTTGTTTTAGCTCTGTTAAGATAGTACAACAAAACCTGATAATATTGATCTGAAGCTATTCTCTTGTGACATCTTAATGAAAGTCCAAATTTTAATTTATAATTCAGTTCATTTGCATTTTGATAACGATTTCCGAAGTGGAACTCGAAACGTCAAATAAACTTAATTTTAGACTAAAACTGTG
This sequence comes from Diabrotica virgifera virgifera, assembly GCF_917563875.1. Lineage (NCBI taxonomy): Eukaryota > Metazoa > Arthropoda > Insecta > Coleoptera > Chrysomelidae > Diabrotica > Diabrotica virgifera. Next base: position 2,359,927 of record NC_065444.1, on the reverse strand, counting down.
GCTTATTACCACCAAAAATAGTAAATTAAACCCCCCAAATGTGATTATTTTGCACCAAAATAGACACTAGCTGTATGTTGATCATCAAACTTGATATCTTTAATCCTCGTGACACTTCAAACTAAGATTATTTAGTATGTAGTTCTAAATTAAGCCACTTTTAAGAATACAATTTAATATATCTGCTGAACCATGAACAAATATAAGATCGAATCTTATATTATTATGTAGAATGTAGAAGCTGATAAATAAAATGTTGAAAATTATTTTTCCATGATGACTCTGCGTGAAGTGACACCATAATCCAATAAATCCTTGCTTGTTGTTCTTGAATTTAATGTGCTATTTCTTGTTGCTACTCTTCGCTGTTACTCTTCAGAGCTGCGGTGAATAAAATTATGATAGCCAATCTGATAGCCAACGAGTGAAAAAGAAGATTTACTCTGAGGAGGATGTACTACAATGGATTACTACAAGGATGTCTATTGTCACCTCTATTTGTAATCTGTTATAATTTAATTATTCTATTTGATGGAGAACCGGGCGATACAAGTATGTATGTACAATGATGTACTGGTGAAAACAATATATTTTTATAACATTTTTATAAAAATGGTGAAAAAAATATATTTCGTTAATAGTCAGATTTTGGTAAATTGTCTATCAGACAAGGAAAAATCAGAAGATTCATCTTTCTAATACTATAGGTCTGGATCCCGCGTACCAAAAAAAAGTTGATTAATAGCAAGCTGAAAATTTGTTAACAGCTTAAGGGTGTCTAGTCGGACAAACTTTGATATATTGGAACACAGGAACAGGGGAAGTTTTAATTGTGGAACAGGTTAAAAATTTGGAACGTCAGACCACGAAAACGTCCCATGTATTTTGTCGTACAGAACTTCCAATTGATTTGTTACCCTTTCATTAAACTCTCATGCGAAATTCAGACTGCTATTTGTCGCCTGTCATAATTCCTGTCATTTGACATGTTCTACGTGTTCCACTCATTAAAATGCCCAGTTGGTGATAAACACCAGTCTGATTTTTGCATGAGAGTTTAATGAAAGGGCAACAAATCAATTGGAAGTTCTGTCGGACAAAATACATCTGACGTCTTCGTAGTCTGACGTTCCAAATTTTTAACCTGTTCCACCATTAAAACTTTCCCTGTTCCAATGTTCCCATACATCAAAGTTTGCCGACTAGACACCGTTAAGCTATTAACAAATTTTCAGCTTGCTGTTAATCAACTTTTTTTCTTATGCTGGATCCAGACCTACTAGGAAAATCGTTGATATTAATCGCATACCACAGAGGAAGCTGTCAGGAACTTAGTTTCTAGGCTAAGTGATCTTAAAGGCATGATAAACAGTTGGTCCAGGAAATACCTATTATACCCCAGGCTGTGGGTGAAAAATAGGTCGATTTCAGGATATAATTCAGGAATTTTTGAAACCTATCAGGTGTTGTAAAGGACGATGCCAGGAATAACTTCTACTAAAATGTAACCAAAAATATTGTGCGCTTTTTTTTTTAATTGCGATTTTCATTTGTTAAATTTGCAATTTTTAAAGATTTTTTATTTTGCAGCTTACGATATTGATTTTAGAGAAAAACTTTTTAATAGAAAGTTGTAGTAAATTAAAAAACCTACAATTTGAGGTATGGTAGGTTTAATTTAGTTAATTGGTTATTGCAAAACAGCCTGCGAAAGGTCCAAAATGGCCGTTTTTTACAATTGCATTATTTATTGTACAAATAATTTTTTTTATTTTTTAAAGCTTTAAAATGAAGATCTTTCAATTCCAAACATAAAAAAAATTGTAAAGCCAGATTAACGAATTTGTTGCTTAGATATTATAAATTGTTTATCCCAAGAGGTCAAATGTCGAAGGCTATAACTTTTTGAAAAAAAATCGTAGAGAGTTGGTGAAACATCCAATCTGCTTCTAAAGAGTTATATTTTCATATTCTGATGTAAATAAATGCGTAAAACATTTTTAAACCTCTAATTTTTGGGTTTGAAAATAAGGGGTCAATTTCGTTATAAACATTTAGAGCTGAAGCGGCCCTGTACATTCTATGAGTTTTCAACTTACAGATTATTGTTGCTGAAGATGAAACGAAGATTTATAAAAAGAATAAAAAATTTCTACGACCAACTGAAGCCGAGATAATTTTTGGGTTTGGAAATAAGGGGGCAAATTTCATAAAAACATTTAGAGCTGAAGCGGCCCTGTACATCCTATGAATTTCTAACTTACAGATTATTGTTGCTGAAGACAAAACCAAGATTTATAAAAAAATAAAAATTTTCTACAACCAACTGAAGCCGAAATAATTGTTTTTTTTTCTTAAATTGTGGTGCCTTTATTTATAACAATTAAGAAATTACTTTACAGTCATTGACAAAAGAAAGACTTATATTATCTTAAAATAAAAATTATTATAAAATATAATTACATATAATTATTAAAAATTATTTTTAAATTCGGTGCTTTTGCGAGCGGCCGAATTTTGCAAATCGCCCGGCTCGCTTCAAATCCGCGCGCTCGGAAAATTTTTACGTAACTTGTATTAAATTTTGACAGAAAACAATTTAATAATATTAATATTACCATTATAATATACAGTCTATTTACCACTGTATTTGTTTTTCTTGATAAACTTTTATATTGAAATTTAATTTCTGAAGAAATAATATTACAAAAATGATACATATACATATATGAAATATATAACTATATTTTTAATTTTTTCATTGTTATATAATTATAATAATAATAATGTTACTTCTTACTATAATATACAATATAAAACTTTTTCTTCTTGTAGTGACTATTCGTTTTGGATTTCACATATAAAAGTTTATCAAGAAAAACAAATACAGTGGTAAATAGACTGTATATTATAATGGTAATATTATTAAATGATTTTCTATCAAAATTTAATACAAGTTACGTAAAAATTTTCCGAGCGCGCGGATTTGAAGCGAGCCGGGCAATTTGCAAAATTCGGCCGCTTGCAAAAGCACCGATTTTAAAAATAATTTTTAATAATTAAATTTAATTATATTTTATGATAATTTTTATTTTAACATAATATAAGTCTTTCTTTAGTCAATGACTGTAAAATAATTTCTTAATTGTTATAAATAAAGGCACTACGATTAAAAAAAAAACAATTATCTCGGCTTCAGTTGGTTGTAGAAAATTTTTATTTTTTTATAAATCTTCGTTTTGTCTTCAGCAACAACAATCTGTAAGTTAGAAACTCATAGGATGTACAGGGCCGCTTCAGCTCTAAATGTTTATAACGAAATTTGCCCCCTTATTTTCAAACCCAAAAATTATCTCGGCTTCACTTGGTCGTAGAAATTTTTTATTTTTTTATAAATCTTCGTTTCATCTTCAGCAACAATAATCTGTAAGTTAAAAACTCATAGGATGTACAGGGCCGCTTCAGCTCTAAATTTTTATAACGAAATTTGCCCCCTTATTTTCAAACCCAAAAATTAGAGGTTTAAAAATGTTTTACGCATTTATTTACATCAGAATATGAAAATATAACTCTTTAGAAGCAGATTGGATGTTTCACCAACTCTCTATGATTTTTTTTCAAAAAGTTATAAACTTCGACATTTGACCTCTTGGGATAAACAATTTATAATATATGAGCAACAAATTCGTTATTCTGGCTTTACAATTTTTTTTTATGTTTGGAATTGAAAGATCTTCATTTTAAAGCTTTAAAAATAAAAAAAATTATTTGTACAATAAATAATGCAATTGTAAAAAACGACCATTTTGGACCTTTCGCAGGCTGTTTTGCAATAACCAATTAACGAAATTAAACTTACTATACCTCAAATTGTAGGTTTGTTAATTTACTACAACTTTCTATTAAAAAGTTTTTCTCTAAAATCAATATCCTAAGCTGCAAAATTAAAAATCATTAAAAATTGCAAATTTAACAAATGAAAATCGCAATAAAAAAGAAACCGCACAATATTTTTGGTTACATTTTAGTAGAAGTTATTCCTGGCATCGTCCTTTACAACACCTGATAGGTTTCAAAAATTCCTGAGTTATATCACGTTTTTTCACCCACAGCCTGGGGTATTATCTTTCATAATGAGGAAAACTGTAGATAGAAAAGTAACAGTGTAAAAACACAAAAAAAGAATGTGTGTGTACTTTGTACGCACGTAAGAAGATATTCTTCTATTATATAATAGGTAATTTAAACGAAGTAAATATACTTAAAAGGTTATTTGTATTTTATTTAAAAATCAAACTAACTTTCTTATCTACCACTTTCAAAAAATTTGAATTAAAACAACCAAAAATAAAAAAGTATGAATCGCCCAGGAATTGAAGAACCCGCAACCTTCCAATCTCAGTGCTAACGCATTTCCCACTACTCCAGCGAGGCCCTAGAAATAGACATGTAAGTTTCGGATATAATTACACAACACGGCGACATATAGTGTAAAAATGTTATGCTTACATAATATTTTATTATTTTACTACAGGGAAACACAAATCCAAAAACACAAGAATTATAATAAATAATACATTTCCTAAAACCACTAATATATATTCTTTTAATGACTTATTTGCACGGTTACAGATACATACATACCTATCTTGAAAGATTAGCAATGAACTACATACTGTCAGAACTACATACTGTCAGTGTGCGCAGTCGCGCGGATCATGTACAATTTTACCCTCAATCGATTCGCCGCTAAAGAAGAATATCTTCAAAAATATATTTACTCGCTGTCTGCAAAATTATTTCAGCAGAAAAGTTCAGAATTAAAATCATTAATCGTCACTCCATATCATTTGGCGTGATTTTGTTATTCTCTCTCTATAGTTTATTTCAAATCTTTTTACAATACCATATTATATAACATTGGGTTTTTACATTTTTTCATTGAACTGTATTGCTTATCTGTATAATATTCTAATTTTATTGTAAGTTTGAAATCGCTTTACTTAAAATACTTTAATGGGGTGATTGAAAGTAATTCACAATTTCTAAAAAAAAAATCTTGATGTTTGAAGTGCCACGTGTAGTTAAAGATCATATGATTAGTGTAGAGTGTAGAGCGTGCTTGAAGTGCTCCTTCTTCTCTAAGCGCCAGCTCCTTGACGAAAGTTGGTAATAATCATGGCTCTTTTAACCTTCGAGACAGCTGCTCTGAACAGTTCCTTGAGCTGCAACCAAACCATTCTCTCAGGTTCTTCAACCAGGACGCAACTCCTTCGTACGCAACTCCTACCGTCTATTTTTCCTTGAATTATGAGTTATATCTTTCGCCTCTCATCACATGCCCAAGATATTGCAATTTCTTTTCTTTTATTGTGATTTCAATTTCCCTCTCTCTGCCAGTTCTCCTTAACACTTCTATATTAGTGACTCTGTCTACCCATGAAATCCTTAACACTCTTCTGAAGTGCTCCATTAGCCTTAAATATGTAACAATAAACGTAAATAGTGCTTCTCTTATGCTCACATCGTTCCCCTCATTCCTTAAGCTCTTGATGATACTCTAAATATTTTTAGCTTGCTGTCTCCATTGGCTATGATCCTGTACTAGATGGACGGCTTCGTGTAGGGATTTTCCTACCATAGTCTTCATTTGATCTGCCCATCGTGTTAGAGATCTTCCTCTTGGTCTTTGGTCTTCTATCTTTCCTGCTCCTACCAATTTTCCCATGGTTTCCAAGTTTCCATTCTTCTCTATGTGGCGAAGTAATTTTCTATGAGGCGCAGTTAACTTCTTTAAAAGCCTCTCTTCTACATGAAACCAGAATTATTAATAGGTTGGTTTCCTAGAACCAACCTATCAATTCTAGATGAATACCTGTCCAGGACACTCGTAGAATTCTTCTGTAGAGCCACATTTCGAAGACTTCGATCTTACTTCTATCGATTTTTTGAGAGTCCAGCCGGTGTCCAGCTTTCGGCTGATGAGATTCAACTCTCATATTTCAAGCTTAATATAATAGGGGCCTCCCACAGTACATCGACGTGGGTGGGGTGGTGGACAGCCTGGGGTGCATTGGAACTCGAAGGATTTGTCCCTGATTTGCCCTGGTTGGTTTGCCCTGGCTTGAATGTTGTTATGGGTATACAAGTCTCTACAGGCTGAACCAGTGATGGGCAAAGTGCGGCCTGCGGGCCATCTCAGGCACGCAAAGTGTACATCGACATAGTAATGTTGTTCTGAAGCTATTTCCTGTTCTAAATGGGAATTAAATTGTGGGTTATTTCCCATTTAGAATAGTTGGCATGGATAGTATATGGAAAAATGCATTTTTTCTATAATTCTAGCCATCCTTTAGAATTTCTTAAATTTTGTGCCCTAAAAGAGTTTGCACACCACTGGGCTGGACTATTTTTGCTTGCTGGCTTGCTTGCATCTACCATTACTTTTCACCTTCCCTGTTTTTTTGGTTTTTTTTTTATAAGGCGCTATTGCCATTGATTATTATTTTATAATTAAGTATTTTCTATGGGAAATAAGCCACAATTTTACTAAAAAATGAATTTATTAACAACGTTTCGAAGCCCAAATCGGGTTTCGTTGTCAAAATACAAAATACTATTAAAATAAACAAAAATGTTGTTGCTAAGTAAAAAAATTCTTCTAATAATTTATTTAATCTGACTCATTTATATTGGCAATTCATACGTATACAGGGTGAGTCATGAGGAACTGTACATACTCCTACCTCGTATAGAGGCCCCTATGGGGAATAACAAATGACCATTAAAAAGTGTCTGCTCCCATTGTTTAATAATATACAGGGCGAGTTTCGCATTTTGACAGAAATTTTTATTCATCATAATTTTTGAACGGTCAGATCGATGTGTCTCTTATTTTGGTCAATCGTTACACTATTGCCACCTAATCAACTGATTTATTCAAACTAGAAAAAATCAGGTCCGGCTTTAAAAAAATTAGTTCGTTTTGGTCTTAGAAAAAATTTCACCCTGTATAAGCTTTTTGAAAACTCTAATATGAATTTTACAAATTAGACAAATAGGCAATTAAAATAACATATTTATTTTTTTCCGCACACGATTGCTTAATTTTTTATAAAAAAATCAAATTTGATTATGAATTAAAAGTTTGGTAAAGTGAACCATAGATTTAACAAAATTAACTTTTATTACCAAAATTAATTTTTTTTGAACAAATATTTAATTTATGTTACCACCAATCAACTGATTTATTCAAACAAGAAAAAAATCAGGCCCGGATTTAAAAAATAAGTTCGTTTTGTTCTTAGAAAAAATTTCACCCTGTATACGCTTTTTGAAAACTCTAATATGATTTTTACAAATTAGACAAATAGGCAATTAAAATGGCATATTTATTTTTTTCCCTACACGATTACTTAATTTTTTATAAAAAAAAATCAAATTTGGCTATGAATAATTAAAAGTTTGGTAAAGTGAAACATAGATTAAAATAAAAATAACTTTTATTACAAAAATGAATTTTTTTTGAACAAATATTTAATTTATGTTATCACCCAATCAACTGATTTATTCAAACTAGAAAAAAATCAGGCCCGGATTTAAAAAATTAGTTTGTTTGGGTCTTAGGAAAAATTTCACCTTGTATACGGTTTTTGAAAACTCTAATATGAATTTTACAAATAAGACAAATAGGCAATTAAAATGGCATATTTATTTTTTCCCCACACGATTACTTATTTTTTTATTAAAAAATCAAATTTGACTATGCATAAAAAGTTTGGCATAGTTTTTGCATAGATTTAAAAAAATTAACTTTTTTTACAAAAATTAATTTACAAAAACAACGTTTTTCTTAAAATTAAAAGTTTCACCATTTTTTTTTTTTTTTTTTTTTTTTTTTTCTATAACACGTATACATCTAAAACTTCCCATAACACTTCTTTTGGACTCTATATTTTAACATAGACGTGATCAAATTGATAAATTTTAAATTTTTCCACCCAATTTTTGCGATTTACGCCAAAGTTTGCGCCTTTTACAAGAAGAAGACTGAAAGTCTACAACAATTTTCATAGTCTTCACAATGGTAAGAGGTATGTGCTTTAAAAATTTCAGAAAAAAAATATTAAAATGGAACAGAGTTGTAGCGAGTTAAACCGTGAGTTAATTTTTTTTTCATTTTTAGGTTAAAATTCCGATTTTGACAAATTTTATTTTTTTAATAAAAAATTAAGTAATCGTGTGGGGAAAAATAAATATGTCATTTTAATTGCCTATTTGTCTTATTTGTAAAATTCATATTAGAGTTTTCAAAACGCGTATACAGGGTGAAATTTTTTCTAAGACCAAAACGAACTAATTTTTTAAATCCGGACCTGATTTTTCTCTAGTTTGAATAAATCAGTTGATTGGATGGTAACATAAATTACTTATTTGTGCAAAAAAAATTATTTTTTTAAAAAAAGTCATTTTTTTAAATACATGGTTCACTTTACCAAACTTTTAATTCATATTGAAATTTGATTTTTTTATAAAAAATTAAGTAATCGTGTGCGGAAAGAAATAAATATGCCATTTTAATTGCCTATTTGTCTAATTTGTAAAATTCATATTAGAGTTTTCAAAAAGCTTATACAGGGTGAAATTTTTTCTAAGACACAAACGAACTATTTTTTTAAAGCCGGACCTGATTTTTTTCTAGTTTGAATAAATTAGTTGATTAGGTGGTAATAGTCTAACGATTGACCAAAATAAGAGACACATCGATCTGACCGTTCAAAAATTATGACGAATACAAATTTCTGTCAAAATGCGAAACTCGCCCTGTATATTATTAAACAATGGGAGCAGACACTTTTTAATGGTCATTTCTTATTCCCCATAGAAGCCTCTATACAAGGTAGGAGTATGTACAGTTCCTCATGACTCACCCTGTATTATACATTTTAAAATAGAAGACTTTAAAATATCTATGAGTTGCGTTCCTGGGACGACTTTACTGAAAGATAGTTCATTCGATTACATGAAATCAATCCCAACTCAAGAATATCCTTGTGAATGTGAACAATTTTATTTAGGTGAAACATCAAGACCATTAAACGTTAGAATAAGTGAACATCAGTCTTATATTAAAAATAGAGAATTTGATAGATCTCAAATATGTCAACACGCATGGGATAATGAACATAGAGTTCAGTGGAGAGATTCAAGTATAGTCCTGAAAGAAACAGATAGTAAAAAGAGAAAAATCAAAGAAGCGGCTCTAATTATGCTAAATGAAACCAATTGTGTCGCAAATTCCTCGGTAGAATGCAGTAGGATGTGGTTACCCATACTGAAAGAGGAAGTCAATAGAAAGAAAATACCACGATTAGGACGTCAATAACATATCGAGTTAGTACAAATTTTATATTTTAGTATTACTTATTGTATATCTATGTATTATTAATATTATTTATAATTCAAACATATTAAAGTCACAATTTGGTATTAGTTTTTTGAAGGTAAATTAAATGTAAGACCAAATACTTTCGATGTCGGGATAGTATCACGAGGTTTTTCCCTGGTTTTCCCTCGTGATTTACTATGGAATCTCTAACGCGAGAATTTTACTGTCATCGTTGCATTTGGTTGTCTTTTTAAAGACAGATCACATGCTATGATTTTTTTGCGACGGATATTCTTGAGTTGGGATTGATTTCATGTAATCGAATGAACTATCTTTTAGTAAAGTCGTCCCAGGAACGCAACTCATAAATATTGGCGATATCATTTTAAAGTCTTCTACTTTAAAATGTATAATATACGTCTGAATTGCCAATATAAATGAGTCAGATTAAATAAATTATTAGAAGAATTTTTTTACTTAGCAACAACATTTTTGTTTATTTTAATAGTATTTTTTATTTTGACAACGAAACCCGATTTGGACTTCGAAACATTAATAAATTCATTTTTTAGTAAAACTGTGGCTTATTTCTCATAGAAAATACTTAGTGATAAAAATGCCACAAGGAAATAGCTTCAGAACAAGATTATTATTTTAGTTAGCAAATATTTTGATTTGATACATCCATCAACTGCTTAAATTTAAAAATATTTACTACATTGTCACTTTCATCGTTTATTTCTATATTTAGAATATCAACGATAAAACACTTCTCGTGAATTTTTGAAACACCTTCGACCCACTTCAATGATTTATCAATTTTAATATCTCTTTTTTTTTCATACAATTTGTGCAGACGCTTATATTTCATCAGATCCACAGATAAAGGTGTCAGACGATCAGTATCTCGAGTTTATTGCGTATTAAATTTCAATCATCACATTTAAGTCCTTAATACCTTTTCTATGAAGTACTTATTATTGTCTGAAGATAAGGCGAAATAGTTAGGTTTAAAACCATATATGTAATTTTTTGATTAATATCAGAGATCTGAATGAATGCTTCTGTTATCAATATTGTATGTGATATAACAAAGTAATACGCATTTACGATATTTTAAAAGCACGCGACTAAAACAAAAAACGTATAGAAATGCTAGATATTTTGCAGTCTTCTTCTTCGCGGGCCATATAATAATTCACTAGGCAACAAATAAATAAAAAAATTTTGCGACAGATGTTAAAATGGCTCTACCGTGGAGTTTAAAGCGCCCTGAATGCTAATTCAAACACTAAAATTTTCCACCACGTATATATTTTGAGTTATCTTCTTCTTAAGGTGCCGTGCATTTCTGCGCAGGGGTCCACGCGTACATTGTCTTGTCAGGTGAAATGTTACATTTTGAGTTATAGAATGCATCAAATATTGCTGTTTATTATAAAAATTCTTTTACACTATATACACATAAGTTCAGAACTAGAAACAAAAAATATAGTAAATCTTTTGTACACAATTTTGTGCATATCCCAATTTTCCCATAACACTATGTGGATTAACACGAACACACAATTTATCCTGCATAGTAAAAACCTAGGATAGCTCCTGGTTACGGATCCTAAATATTATAAGTTTTACTGGCTAGTAAATTCCATTTAAAAAAATCCATTATTGTAATCTAGAACCTAGAGTTAAGCATGTCTTTGGACAAGTGAAGATCTAAGGTGATTTTCGTCACTTTCGTGAAAATAAGAATCATTCTTTTCTGATACATCATCGGGTTTACTTTTATCGCCATACATTTCCAAATCTTCCTCCCAATTTGCCGTGGGTCCTGGAACTGGTAAATCTTCTCCATGGAAAACCGGCTTTATTGCTGAGATAATATCTGAATATTCAATGTTATGCTTGCTTTTCTTTGAAAACACAGACACTTTTGTCATGCAGAAGTAACAGTCATTAAAACGGTTTAGAACTATTATAAGTTTAAATGGGTAGGTTTACCGATTAAGGATTACCTTTGGTTTATTCTTTATTTAATGTTACTGTGTTATTCGTAGGCATTAGATATCTAAGTGTTGTCAAATTAAGCACAATTTTTAGAAAAAATGTTAATTTGATAACATCACTCCCCGATATATTACAACTGACTGTTTAAAAAAAATTAGTAAAATAATAACTCAAAAATCGTAACTCATTTTTTTTTTAATCATAACTCAAAAAGCTTACGTGTTAGGAACTTTTTATCATCATAATCATATTCAGAGAGCAAAAATGAACAAAAACAACATATTGCATTCCAGTCGCAAATTGGTTGTAAACTAGTGAATTATCAGACGTTGTCCTGTATTTAATATCTGAGTCCATTTACAAAAAATGTCTTTTTAACCAATAAACTTGTTTTATTCCTACACTTTTATGGCCCCTTATTTTTTCCTTTAGGGATCAGTTCTAGTATTCTATATATCGATTTGCCCTCACTATACTCGCATGTTCTGGTGTCCCTGTGTTTATCACATGTCTCTTTCACATTTCTCTAACTTCCTTCCTTAGTAGCTTAGTACTTTCTCATTACTTTTCTTGCCGGCCAAGAAATCTCCAGGATCCTTTTATGAATCCACATTTTCAATGCTTTAATTCTGTTCATGGTCGATACTTTCAGTTCCACACTTCTGCATCATGCAAAAGCACAGTCCAAACATAGCACTTAACCATTCTTTGTCTTAGTTCTGAACTGAGATAATTATTGCAAAAAATGACTTCATTTTCATAATAGTTATTTTCCTAACAAGTGCAGAAAGTCATTCTTTTCCGCACGCGACTGCAGTTTCCCGAACGACGCGAAGCGGGAGTTCGGCAAGCAGTCGAGCGCGGAAAAGAGACTTTCTGCAAGAGTTAGGAACAATATTTTTTCTAAGAGTCTTTAAAAAATTACCAAATCTTAATCAATTAATTTAATTAATATGATTATTTCATTCATAGGAGATTCTGACCAATAGAAAGCTACAGAGATCTAAATTAGACTGATAATTTTTGATAATTTCCCGTCGTCAAGTATATTACGTCAGATGCCCTTCGTTGCTATGAAAAAATACATTCAGTGACATTAATGACAATTAATGTTTTAAAAATTATAAAAGTGATGACCTTCAACCGTAAAATATTTATAACCACTGTGTGTTTAATTGTACTAATTTGTACTTACATAAATAAATTACAATAAAATTTTGGTTTTGAACAGTTTTATTCATGAAATAATCGCAACAAATTGCACTCGATCTCTAAAATTAATATAGAATTTTTGCCGTGACACTTTGACATAATTTCACTCGCCTTCGGCTCGTGAAATTAAAACTGTCAGTGTCACTCGGGAAAAATTCAATAATTTTAGAGCTCTCGTGCAATTACTACTGAAAATACATACACAAATTAATTCTTTGACAAGGTTGTCAAAACCAAACTTTCAATATAATTAGTTAGCATGACGACAATCTTGGTTTCCATGACGATGATTCAAAACGACTCTTATTGTCTACCGATTTGACTTTCGAATATTATGTCAAAATAATTTTATTTCATCGAATTGTCGCGTTAATTTCATTAAACCAGGAACACAATAAGATATATTTGAAATAAATTAGTAAATAATATCTAAATATTAGTTTATTGCATGTATTATAAGTACTTTAAGGCCATATTAACATATCTAAATTAACAAGCGTGCGGAAAAGTAAAAACCGCGTGCGGAAAAGTAACACGCGTGCGGAAAAGTAACACGCGTGCGGAAAAGTGAAACTTTCTAAACTAAAATGTGTGCGCGATAGTAGACTTTTGGCACGCTCGTAGAAAAAAGTAGTTTTAGTCATTGCTGTTCTGCGTTTTATTTATATGACTGGTCTAGTTGGTCCGTTATGACAGTTCCCAAATATTATGTCATTTGGTGAACTTTTTTAACTTGACTAAATTTAATTGAAGGTGCATCTGGTTTGAATAAAGACAAACACATAACTATGCTTCTTTTCATGAGCATTTTTCAGTGCGTCACAAATGATAGAAAAAAAGGTAAGTCCGTGATAATACACATTTTAGTGACATGACATTTCAGTTAAATCTGACAGTTGTCAAATTTTATTTGCAATTTGGCATAAAAACAAATCAATTCTTTTTATTGCATTTATAAAGTGGTATTTTCTTTGATTTGTATTTATAGTCTTATAAATTGTACAGATTATATTCGTAGATATATTATATAATTCGAAAATAATTTTTATTTCGATTATGGCGCCATCTATTGACAACTAGAATAAATGCTATAAATATCACCGACGAAATGTAATCACCGACGTGCGTTTTTTTCTGTCACATGCAATTTAACGCGTTAGAATGAAATCGAAAAACTGTGACGCACTGAAAGATCCTCATGAGAAAAAGCATACATATTTTTTCCTCTGTTGTAAACTTTGTCTTTAGACAAACTTACTAAACTTAAGATTAATGCTCTAAATGCAAATAACTCACTTCTCACACAAAAGCTGTATAATTATTAAACAATGTTTGTTTAAACAAATTAAATTTTTTTAATCATTTTTTATGATACATTAACATTTAACTACCCGCGCATCAAGTTATAACATAACTACACGCGTGGCGTACTTTATACGCCACAAGAAAATACACTTAAAAACAGCGGATTTGTTTTTTTTTTTTGAAAAAATACAGTTAGTTGTTTGTTATAAACCTTATTCGGCATCAGTGAATACTTCGAGTTCCTTCTCAGTAAGCTAATTGGGATTTATAACTGGAATCATGGAATAACTGGATTCCATGAGAAATAAAATTACTAATAAAATTTTTTTTGAAATTTGATTTTTTACAGGAGAAAACGTATTGTTTATAAAGAAAAATATATTTTGTGCCCTAATGACTAAAAAACAATTGAAATATGTACTTATATTACTACTTATATTAAGATAATCGTGGCGTATATTGTCCACCACCGGAAACAACAAATAATAAAATGTAAATTACGATCTTTGCAGAACGCCGATTATAACGAAACTAAAACCAAATTGTAAAGCACATGCCAGTGATAGGTTAGAGAGATAAACAAGGTCAAAAATTAAATGTTTAACATATTTGCAGTAGAATTCTTATATCTGGCGTACAAAATACGCCAGCGCGTGTAGTTAAAGGTTAATAAAAATGAATATAATTTTATATTATTAGGTTTAATTTCTAGAATTAAATTAAACATTATTTTATTTTTGGTTTATTATCTTTATTTATTAAATAACAATTGTTTTATTTTCAAGTTATTGTCCAAATATTATCAATTATTAATCAATCATAGCGTAATAGGCCGGGATCCCGCGTACCAAAAAAAGTTCATTAATAGCTTAACGGTGTCTAGTCGGACACACTTTGATGTATGGGAACACTGGAACAGGGGAAGTTTTAATTGTGGAACAGGTTAAAAATTTGAAACGTCAGACTTCGAAAACTTTACATGAATTTTGTCAGACAGAACATCCAATTGATTTGTTACCCTTTCATTAAACTCTCATGCAAACATCATAAATAATCTATAACAATTAAAATAAAAATTAGAATAAAAAAATTAAAATAAAAGAAAAATTAGAAATTAATCAAGCATAAAACCGGCCATCAACTAGTAAAGCTTCGTTCTTTATTAAATTATTTATTAACACGCTACAAATCAGTGTAGCCAATGAAATATATCTTTTTTTTGAAATTATACCGTCTTGCATTTAAATCACCATATAAATAGTTTCTTCCACCGAGCGAGCAATTTCTCATTTTGCCGTCTTTTTTCCGCGTATATTGCATAATTTAAAAAAAAACAGCTCTGCTGCTGCATAATTTAATTCAGTCAGAGTGTGGGAATTTTTAAAGAACGACGATGACGGTTGCCGTGTTTAAGTTAATGACTTTTTTATTACTAAAAAAGTTTTGTGGATTTCTTGTTGGAATAATGATAATACAAGTTGAGTCCATGATTTTTTACCGTGCGTCATCTCATTTATGGCATACGAAATAAGACGGAAATCTATTCCACGCAACAACAAGTGACAGAATGAATATTGCTCCGAGTACGGATTATATTATAAAATTTGACGTTATCAAATAAATAGAATTTAAAATTTTTACAATTAGCGTCTCTTTGCAAAGACAATGACGTCGACTTTGCAAAGTAACAAGACACTTACTCAACACAAACACTACACATGACACCAGGAGCGTCATTTGAAATTTTGTTTGGGGGGGGGGCAAGCACTATATACAATACCTTATATATGATGTTATGATAAATATTGATGTATTTTCTGTAAATTTCAGTCATTTTCAGGGCCAGGGGGGGCAATTGCCCCCCCTGGACGCCCAAATGACGTCCCTGCATGACACTGGATGACACTTGCAAAAATTCACCGTACCTACCATGCCAATGGCCATTAGTTGTCGAGGCATTAGCTAAACAAAAAAAATTAAAATTTTCTTGCAGAATTACAGCTACATTTGAAGTAGCTTAATAAATTGTTTTAGTATCATTAGTAATTAAATATTTGTTATAATATAAATATTTGAAACTAAAATATTATCCTTTTTGTTATTCATTTCACTTTTATGGAAATTTAAACAAAACCATTCCTTAACAAAACTGTGAATCAGGTTAACTTTGTATGTAAAGTAGTGGCAAAATAAAATACACTTACCATAACATTTCAAACTCCAGTATAAAATTAGTTGTGAAAACAACTGTTAACTTAATATAAATAACTTCTAAATGCAAAAACAGGATAAAAAAAAACAGCAAAAAATCCAACAAACTGACAGTGACAAGTAAACAATCCAGAAACGTCACAAATTGTACTTAAAATCTGAAAACGTTCCCAAGCGTCTTTTTTGTACCTATCTATTTTTGATGTACTGACTCTAGAGCGTTTATAAAAATAACATGTGTCTTTACTTAATAACAGGCGGTATTTGGTATGTCTTTAGTTTCATGCGTAGAAGACAATGATGCTAAATAAAAAGTATGTGTTTTATCTAGCCAGGTATTAATGACGCTAGGGTAAATAAACCTGGACTCAACTGCTTTATTATTGGTATTATTAACGACGTAAAACTTTTGTATGTGTTGTTCAAAATAGTACTTGCACCAACTGAAGAAACAGACAGAGTACAAAGATTGAAGTCTATAAACTTCTAGAACAACAATACGAGCCGACACCCAGACATGACATCAAAATCGTATTGGGAGATTTCAATGACAAACTGGGCAAGGAAGACTATCTAAAATCAATGATTGGCACCCATAGTTTTCACAATACTACTAACGATAACGGTTCATGATTAACAGAATTTGCTGTAGCTAACAAAATTGTAGTAAAAACTACACAGTTACAAAGGAAAGACATTCATAAAGTGACTAAGTGACGTTTGTCTCAAATTTCGGAACTTCTCGTAACCAGATAGATCATAAACTCATTGATGGAAGGCACTCTATTAATATTATCAGCGCATATAGCATGAGCGAATGTAACTGTGACTGTGATCAATCTTGGTAAGAACTAAGATTAGAATAAAGCTAAGCACGAAGTGAACACAACAGAATTCACAAGCACAAGACAACGTGACGTGAGGGATATTCAAAATCCCGAATTACACGAGAAAGAACAAGAATACCAATTGCAAATTCAAAATACGCTTCAGATGCTGGAAGAAGACATATCAAATGTAGAGCTGTCAATAAACCAGAAATAGCAAACTATAGCAGAAACCATAGAAACTCTAGCGACAAAATTCATAGGGAAAAAGAAACAAAACGAAAAACAAAGTGGTTCCACGAGTAGCGGATCTATGGGGGGAATAGGTGAAATTCTCTCCACCCCTCAACAAGGGCCAAAATTAAAGAAAGAACTTGATGAAGCAAGGGTAACAAATACAACCATCGCAGAAAGGCTCCAATTCAACTACTCAGAGAGGTGGCCGAGAAAAGGGTCATAAAATTTTACCAACAGGCTACAAAAAGACTCCTAAAGACCAGAGACATCCTCTAGAGCTATTATGCAGGGAAAAGCATACAGTGAAAAACTCAATACATGGAAAACAAAAATTGCTAATTTATGTTATCTCAAATAGAAAATCCGAGAAGTGTGCTTATCGACTTTATTCTAATTGTATTCCAATGTAACCATTAATATTTATAGTTCCAAACAGTTTTGTTGTTGTTTCGGTTTTAATTAAATACGGAATTTATTCTAATTTACTTTTAAAATCATCTTTTAAAAACAAAATTACGTTAACATTTTCAGATATGAAAACTAACGCGTATTAGCCGGAAAAATAGTTTTGAAGTAGATTGATTCATTCGTTATTTGTCCTTTGCTTTCCTTGCCAACGTTAGGCGTGTTTCTATCTATCTATATAAGAAATTTTACAGTTGTCATCGCATCGCCTTCCTACTTTCAGCCAACGTCTCCAGTCCTTTCTGGTCTGTCATTCTCCATCTTTAAGGTCTCGTCATTCCACGGCCTCGTCCACTTCATCCCTCCATAATCTTCGGGGTCTAGCTCTTCTTCTCTTTCCTATTGGGCGCCAATCCGAAATCTTTGATATTCACCTTGTACGATCTGCTCTTCTCACATGTCCACACCAAATTAAACGTTTCTCTTCGATGTAGCTGAGTATGTCTTGTTCTACTGCCATTCTTTGTTTTTTCTCCTCATTTCTAATGCGATATTTCTTGTCACTTTGCAGCTTTTTCTCATGAACTCCATTTCAGTTGCTGTAATTTTGGATCTGATTCGTTTGTTTATTACCCAATTCTCTGCTCCATAGGTCATTACACTACGTACCAAGGTGTTATATATTCTCTTCTTTGTATTTCTGGTAATATGTCTATCCCACAGTACCCCGTGCATTTGTTTAATACAATACATGTTCTTGTCTGTGTTAATCTGCTGGTTATCTCTTGCTCGGTGGTTCCATCCTTTGAGTGTTTCTTCTGGCTTTTATTGACGAGCTACCATTATTAGATTGTCCGCGTATCCTATGATTTGTGTTGAACTTGGAATCATTGCCTTTTTCAGCTCTGTGTGTCTGATTGCTCCTTGTAGTTAGTAGTACGTTGTGTTGAGTAACCTAATAGCTCGATAGTTGTTTCATTTAGTTGGGTCCCCCTTTTTAAAAAATTGGTGTAATATGTCCGTTTTTCCATTTTACAGGCTTGTTTTCATCCGTCATGTTTCAACCTATGCTCATGCTCTGTGCTAAAGGGATAATTCTGTTCGCAAATCACCTTCTTCCAGTCCCAACATGGTAGGCTCTTTACCTATATACTAATAGGAGTATTTTAAAAAAGGAACTTTATTTATTGCATCTGCCCTGTAAATCGTGAATAGTTGGACGTGAAACGCACTCAGTCATTTTGAAATATTTACCTTCATTAAAAAGCTGTCTGTTTTGAGTTTTAATAATTGGTCACGTTTTGAAATTACACGTGATAAAAAAAAATAAGAGATAAATATCGTTAATGGTGTATGACGTGTCAGAACGTTTATACAAACATGTTTAAATAAAAATTTATACAATTATTCGTTTCGATGTTTAACGAAATTTAACATCAAATTAATTACTGCAATACCAAAGTACAATAAAGTTACATTTATGGAAACAGCAGGACTAACATAAAATTGTATGCATATATCCGTAAGATATTCGAGATTCCCCCATAGATCCCCAGATCCCCAGGTCCCCAATGTCCCTAGAGCATTACGCTATAATTACTATTTCTGCTAATTTTATTTTCTTATTTTTTTATTATTTTTTCTCAAAATCGAAACGACGTTAGTCATTCGAAATGCACATTCAAATACAAATGTTAAGAGAGACATGGCTTTACCCTGTCCACCATCTGTTTTTCTCACCCACATAAATTAGTTACCATATCAGACGTTTGTGTCAACAACTCACTAAGCATTCGAGAGTGTTTTTTGTTGTAAATAACTGCGCAAGTATACACCAGACCCAATAAATGATTTATTGCTCAGTCATCTGGTCAGAGGGAAGAAAGATAACAGTAATCGTTGTGGTTTTTCTATTCAGTAACAGCTCAGCAGGCAAACGCGTCGGACCACACCGAACTATCTCACTAACAATCGACCCTTCTTCCGAGTGTCTTAAGCGAAACACATTTTCGTTACCACAATAAATAAAATATTTACCGTTCGTTGTGTAACATTTATTTCTAGGATTAAATTAATTCCGCCATCCACCAACCGGAATATCCCTATTGCAAAAAATGTGTTTTTTTTTTCGAAAAAAGAATTCTGAGCGATCCTTTGCTTAAAAAATCTGAAAAAACGTATCTTTTACGATTTTACAAATTAGTTCATCAAAAATTTACGCCAGTCAATGGGAGCAAGAGCAAGAATAGGATATTACCTCCGAATTCTATCCTACTGCATGGATTTTAATGAAATTTTGGGCCTAGCCTCTACTTACCTCCTAATTCAAAGTCTACCCTATGCTGATGTGTGCTTTTATCTTGGGGGTGGTTCCCACCCCTTCTTAGGGGTGGAAAAAATTTTGGTTAAAATTACCACGGAATTCGCTAGAGAACCTAATTCTAAGCAAAAACTGTTCTATAATTTTTTTTTGAAAACTCAATACTTTTTGAGATATTCGTGGTTGAAAATTGGCCATTTTCATTTAAACATAAAATAATCGTTTAAACAAACCTTTTCGGACGGTTTTTTGCGAATACCTTAAAAACTATGCCTCTAACTAAAAAAACTGTATTAAACATTTTTATAGGTTATAAAAAAAAACAAAGAGACGCTTACCTTCATAAATCTTCTTAGTTATACATAATACAAAAAGAGATATGGTAGGTGAACATACTTGTGTTTTTGGTACATTCTCAAATTGGTGTATTCAACTTGAAATAACAGAGAAACGGTCAACTTTAGGTGTATAATACTACTAATACCTTTTGTAGTGCTTGAAAAGTCCTTTAAAATGAGCTATATTAGAGGTCCATTACATTAAACCTAAGCGAGATATGCTGCAAACAAAATTGATGACTAATGTGTTTTAAGAAAAAATGAGAAGTAATTTTAACCCCCATCCACCAAAATGTAAATGCATCGTTTTCCTTCTACAATACCTTTTATTATAGTGTTATTTCTATGTTTAAAAAGTTAGACGGGTTTAAAATGAATGGTTTTTGAAAAAAAAAGATCAAATTATAGTGCGCATTTTTAAATTTTCTTAAAAATCTTCCTTTTTTTTTCATGTAACTTGAAAATGATAAGATACAGTAATGAAAAATAAAAAGAAAATTTATATCTGAAAAAGTTTTACATTTTTGTGTGGTATCTTTTTTTCGTATCTTTTATCTTTTTCGAGTTACATGGAGGAAAAGCAAGATTTTTTAAGAACATTTAAAAATGCGCTCTATAAATTGAATCTTATTTTTTTCAAAAACCGTTCATTTTAATCCAGTCCAACTTTTTGAACATAGAAATAACACTATAATAAAAAGTATTGTAGAAGGAAAACGATGTATTTAAGTTCTGATGGATGAGGAGTTAAACATACATATGTACCTACTTCTCATTTCTTCTTAAAATACATTAGTCATCAACTTTTTTGCAGAATATCTCGCTTTGTTTGAATGTAATCGACATTTAGTATTGCTCATTTTAAAGGTCTTTTCAAGCCCTACAAAAGTTATTAGTATCATTATACACCTAAAATCGACAGTTTCTCTGTTATTTCAAGTTGAATAAACCGATTTGAGCATGCAGCAAAAAAACAAACTCTTCTTACGTACCATACCCCTCTTTGTATTTTAACTAGAAGATTGATGAAGGAACAAATCTCTTTGTTTTTTTATAACCTACAGAAATATTTTATACATATAGTTTTTTTGTTAGATGCATAGTTTTTAAGGTACATATTCGCAAAAATCCGTCCGAAAAGGTGTAATTTTTCAATGAAAATGGCCAATTTTCAACTACGAATAACTCAAAACTACACACGACAGGGTCGAACATGAAAAACGAATAGAATTATTGAAAAAGAGAGATATAGAAAGACGAGATTTACGAATTATAAATCTGTATTGGAATCGAAATGCCAATATAAAGATAGAACAACAAGAATCCGAGAATATTGATATAAAGAGAGGGGTAAGACAGGATTGTGTTCTGTCGCCGCTATCCTAAGAGCCACTATATCCGTTTGATTAGCTGTGCATATATTATTTCTACGCTTAAAATGTATATACGATTGTTAATATCTGCAGTTACTGTATTACTTTGGTTGATTTATGATCCTAGCTATAGGAACACTTACTCCTTCAAAAGTATATGTTCCAACCGTTAGATCTTCTGGTTCTGCTACTTGATTCTTTTACACAATTTAATATTATATAAATCTGATTTGTCTCTTCCCCTGTGTAGCCATTTATTTAGCAATTTATTTATTATCTTATTGATATAAACCATTTTTGAAACCTTTAGCTACGTAATTACTATCACTAGCTCAGAGGAGTAACGTGTAGTGTGTGTGTTGAGTAAATGTCTTATTACTTAGTAAAGTCGACATGATTGTCTTACAAACAAAGAGACGCTTATTGAATCCGAACATCTGAGGTTCCTCAGGTGAGTCCCGGTGATATAAATCTATATCAAATAATTTAATTAGTTTAAAACCAATCGAAGTATATACCTAATAACCTTTTTGTTTAATAAGATTCTGTGACAATTTTTTTCTGATGTAATTTTGCTCCTCACACTCTCACATACCAAGAGAGCACTCATCCTCAACTTTGTATTGGAACAAAATGTTAATTATCTCCAGCAAAATTAAAATTATCAAAATGTCAAAAGAAACGCCTGGCTGCCTTTAAATGTTATCTTAATGACGTTTTACATTTAATGGATTCCCAATGATTCTTCGGATTTATAGATGGCATAAATAATAATTTAAGCCCAGCTTTAATTTTAATATCCGTTATACAATCAGTCTGAGTTATAGAAATGACATTTTGCAAAAAAAATTACATTATTTCTATTATATGGGTATTTTATGAAAATTCGTCTATAATATAAGAAGTTTGACTGTCTTTAATCCTATACATATATCGATTTGTATAAATGATTCACAAGGTTTTATCTAATTCCTTAGTTTATAGAAATTTTGTTTCTACTATGACTATGAATAAATTGATTTATTTTAGTAGATACGTGTTCTGCTACTTTTTCATCTATTGGCATTCATATTTACAATAGTTTGAAAAAATAAACCAGCTTACCTGTTTCTTTCTTCTGGAGCTCGCGAAACTGCAGAAAATTGACTCAATGCTCCTTGTCTCTATCATTAAGACTAGAGGTGCTATATAATATTTTTGGTTACAAAGAGATTTAGATAAAAATAGGAATACTCTCGGAGTAATTCTTCAGCAGAAGCTGAAAGAAGTGTCTAAGTCTAAACCCTCTCTGGTATTCTCCGATCACTTTACTATATTTATATATTTCTATATTTATATATTTCTTTTCCTGATAATTTTTTATTCCGTTCCATTTTGTCGCCTTTTCAAATAAAAGCACTATTCCATTGTTTCGGCATTTCTTCCTTTTGCCAACCTGCTCATGTCAAGCGGAATATTCCTCCATTCAGTATTTCGCCGCCTTCCTATAAAATCTTAGATGGGATACCACTTTCTCCAGCCCTTTATAAGTTTTGATAAGATAAGATTGAGAAATTAAGGCGAGAATCGAACGAGCTAGAGCAGCATTTGACAATATGAAAAAGCTCCTCATAGGAGTCATAAGCAAAGATTTATGCTTTATGATGCGACATTTTTCCGATCTTATTGTATGGTGTGGAGGCGTGGACGCTGACAGAGAAGCGCACGAAAAAACTAGAAGCATTCGAATTCGAAATGAGGGTGTACCGACGCATTCTTCGTATATCTTGGACCGAACATGTCACCAACATAGAGGTAATCCACAGAATCGGAAAAGGGAAAGAAATCGTGAGCACAATTAAACAAAATAAACTTGAATATCTAGGCCACATATTGAGACACGATAAGTACCGTCTACTGCAATTGATTGTCCAGTAGTGATGTTGATTATAGTTACTTTCGAGCATTCGTTACAAATCGTTACTTTTGTATAAAGTAATCATTTACAGTACTCATTACTTTGGATTACTATGATTACTTTTGTATTTGAGTACCGGTAATCATATCGAGAATCGTATTTCTCAGTAGGTAGGTATTTTGTATAGGTATTCCGATGTAACAACGACCTTCACCGATCTGTTTAAGGGATAAATCGTTACTTTTGTATAAAGTAATCATTTACAGTATTCGTTACTTTGATTACTATGATCAGTGGGGTACTGAGCATGGTTCCGCGAGTTCAGCGGAACCAAAGCCCGGGCCCCGCAGGGGCCCGCTTTAATGCGCTTTTTGCTTCTTTTGTTTCTAATTTGATGGGGCCATTTTGAACTACACAACTACACACATAGAAGATGTAACTGTTTAATAGATTTTAATTTTTGTTTAGGTACTTAATAAAAACGAAGAATACCTATTCCTCAAAAAATTTGAAAACAAAATTTATTGAAATACAGGGAACCCTGTTGTAAGGTTCCTTACACGTTTTACCTGCTTTCCAAAGCCCATGTTTCAACTTTTGTAAAGACTGACCGACACGTGATAACTCACTTGTATATTAGCAAGATTCATAAATAAGATGTAGGTAAACTACAAAGTTGTAAATATGCATTGCAAGTTTTATAAGGCCATAAAAATAATCCAAATACAATAGGCAATACTCCTGTTTATTGAACCGTCATCATTCAGCCTGTACTTTTATAGAGGTAGGTAATTCTTAAAAATTGAAATTAAATTCTAAATATAGACAATATAGTGGTAAGGATAACAAGACACTATACAGGGTGCGCCAAACCTCTGGTCTTCTTTGATTACGGCTAAACTATGAGATATACAAAAAAATGTTTATAATAAAACTAATGTGTATCAAAAGGTCTATAATTTAAAATTATTTTTAATTATACAGGGTGAGTCAGAACGACGGTATGAACCAAAGTTGTATTTTTTTAAATAGAACACCCTGTATATTAAATCATTTTTGAATATATTATTTAAAAATATGAAAAATTTGTATAAGGTCTTATAGGCCTAAAGTTAATAATTTTCGAAATATTTACATTTTTATTGAGAAAAATGGTAATATTTATAGGGTTGTGGATTATGTTTCCAAGGAAATAAAAATTTAGGTGGTAGGTCAAAGTTTTTAAAATATAGTGTTATTTTTAAATAATTTAATATTTTTTACTTTTAGCCATAAAATATAGAGTGTGATCACTATTTGCAAATACAAAATTTTCTCATTTTTTTTAAATGGGACACCCTGTATATTAGTTTTGCGTTTGGTAGTAAATATTACAACCTTTCTTTTGGTATAAGGTTGTATGTACCTAGCATGTTTCGTTTTGTAGATATTTTAAAAAAACTATAGATTTTACGTGTTTGCGGATTTTTTATTAAAATTTTTTTTTTGCAAAAAAAAATAATTATAATCTGGTTTTAGAAACATACACTAAAATATAAAATATGAAAATAAAAACGTAATTAAAGATTAAAATAAATCGTATGCTAGTACAACTCAATTGAATTTAATAACTTTAAATTATTTTACAAAAAATATTTTACCATATTAATGAATGCATAAAATACTTACTAAATTAAATAAACAACCAAATTTTAAATCAACCATAGTAATTTTTCTACTACAGCAACTTTCCTGTACCAAATTAATTGTTAGTTAAATTGTATTTAGTTAAACTTTTAAATTTACTTACATACATCTTGAGAATATAAAAATTATTATAAAGTATGCTTTGAAACAAATGAATGTTAAATGTATCATCCAAATTATTTATTAATATAAATAGTATTTACTGGTGTCACAAAAACTGGTAATACTTTTGTAGTTGAAATTTTTGTAACAATTTTTTATATTTTAAATTTTAATTTTTTAACCGAAAAATGTTTGGATATGACATTTGTTTTAGGAGAAACCATTAGAAATTATTACCAGCTTTTGTGACACGAGTGGGTACATAGATACTATTTATTTCTTAATATACTTCCATAACGTTCATTTGTTTCAAAGCATACTTTATACGTTCTCAAGATGTAGGTAAATTAAAAAGTTATTAACTGATCTTACTCGTAAATACAATATAACTAACAATTAATTTGGTACAGGAAAGTTGCTGCGGTAGAAGAATTACTACGATTGATTTAAAATTTGGTTATTTATTTAATTTAGTAACTAATTTATGTATTCATTAATAAGGTAGAATATTTTTTGTAAAATAATTTAAAGTTATTAAATTCAATTGAATTGTACTAGCATACGATTTATTTTAATCTTTAATTACGTTTTTATTTTCATATTTTATATTTTAGTGTATGTTTCTAAAACCAGATTATAATTATTTTTTTTGCAAAAAAATTTTTAAATAAAAAATCCGCAAAAACGTAAAATCTATAGTTTTTTTAAAATATCTACAAAACGAAACATGCTAGGTACATACAACCTTATACCAAAAGAAAGGTTGTAATATTTACTACCAAACGCAAAACTAATATACAGGGTGTCCCATTTAAAAAAAATGAGAAAATTTTGTATTTGCAAATAGTGATCACTCTGTATATTTTATGGCTAAAAGTAAAAAATATTAAATTATTTAAAAATAACACTATATTTTAAAAACTTTGACCTATCACCTAAATTTTTATTTCCTTGGAAACATAATCCACAACCCTATAAATATTACCATTTTTCTCAATAAAAATGTAAATATTTTGAAAATTATTAACTTTAGGCTTATAAGACCTTATACAAATTTTTCATATTTTTAAATAATATATTCAAAAATGATTTAATATACAGGGTGTTCCATTTAAAAAAATACAACTTTGGTTCATACCGTCGTTCTGACTCACCCTGTATAATTGAAAATAATTTTAAATTATAGACCTCTTTGATACACATTAGTTTTGTTATAAACATTTTTTTGTATATCTCATAGTTTAGCCGTAATCAAAGAAGACCAGAGGTTTGGCGCACCCTGTATATAGACACTAAATTCTTTTTAAGAAAATCTCGTCGTTTGATAAAAGATATCAACCCCACCTTTATCCAGGGGTTTTTTTGATATATTTTTTAAGCGTTTTATCTCCCTAGAGGTTTGTTTGTAATTATTTAACTTATTTATAAATGCATCATTTTATGCAATTTCAGAATCTATTTTGTTGATATAAATTTTATTCCAATGTTAAGTTAATGTTAGTTTCCAATGTTAGTTTTCCGATATTAATGAGGTTTTTAATCATAAGGTCTTTAATTATTAAGACTGGAATTTTGGATATAGAAAATATTTGAGTTTCATTATTGATAAAAACGGCTGGCGTAAAGTGATCAATCATGTGAGTATGAAAACGATAGGATAAATATTAATTTAATGTTTTAATAGTCTATTGTTTTTTTTAAGTTTCTAACATCAAAAATAAGTAAATTTCGATCAAAATTATGTTGTTAATCTTTTTTTTGGTTGGTAAAAAAGTCGTGAAAATCACTTTCTAATTAGCATCCGAAATGATATTACCGCTTCACAAATTACTTTACTTATGGTTTATAAGATATGTAAGATTGGTTGGTTCAAAGTGCCTATTTTTGAAAAGGCTGTAGTCAAATGGGCTTAAACGAGTCACTAATCACGAGTGTATGCAAAATTTGAACAGACATATCTTATAACCAATTTTTGTCTTCAGGAAAACAAAAAGTCCAAAATATTCACAATTGCAAAACCTATATTTTTTATACTAGTTAAGATTTTTGGTATTACCAATAATTAATAAAGTTATTTTAAAAAAACAAAATTTGTTCCCAATTATAGTTTTATTTTAAATTCAAACCAAATTGTTTTTAAAATTGAGCACTTTGAAGCGGTAAAACTTACAGATCATATAAGCAATACATAAGTCAAGTAACTTGTGAAGCGGTAACGATTAATTTCATTTGGGATGCTAATTAGGGGGTGATTTTTACGATTTATTTACCAAAAAAAAGTGTCCAACTTTATTTTGAGCGTTACCTACATAGTTAATATTGATCCTAGAAACTAAAAAATGATAAATTGTGATGACTTTTTCTCGAAAATTGATTCATTTTTAGTTATTTCACGTCGAAATATTCGATTTGGAATTTGACGAATAAGAACCTACATTTCATGACCTACTGGGTTTAAAGACTTCGTATATACACCATATTTTTCAAAATTTTGTATTTGCGTATTTGCGAAAAACGGTCTCAAAACGTGTTTTTTTTTGAAAAATGAACATATTCACTCACAAATAATTCTAAAAGTATTGACTTAGTGAAAAAACTCTATAGAACTTAAAGGTTGCTTAGAATTAGTCAGTTTATCCAATTCCGGACTTATCTTGAACGTATGTTTTTTAAAACATACCTAGGGCAGAAGCGCACATCGGCACAATAGGTATCACTTTTTTTGTTTGATGTTAACTATGTGTATGCCAAATTTCATCTCAATCCGAGCATTCTTTAAAATGTACAGCAAAAACCGTGAGTAAATGGACTATAAATTAGCTTGAGTTTTTGTGATATTTTATGATATAATATGATGATTTATATTTTTTAATGTTTTGGGGGGGGGCGCATCCCAACTGGAACCAGGGCCCGCTGATCGATCAGTACGCTACTGACTATGATTACTTTTGTTACTTTTGTATTCGAGTACCGATAATCATATCGAGAATCGTATTTCTCAGTAGGTAGGTATTTTGTATAGGTATTCTGTCACACCCTTAAAAGGTTTCATACCGATAACGATATTCCATAACACTCGTAAAATACCGGTCCCGTCCGTTACTCGCTGGGATACGATTGGTATTTTTTTATAGAAAGTAATCAAGTGTACTGGTTGTAGATACAATAGTCGTTACCCGCTCTGATACGATTGATACGAAATAACGAAGTAAACAGAGTAATCAAAGTAACGATTTGCCTCTCTGTATAGTAATCGTTACTTTCGGTATTCGTAAGTTACGAGTACTTTGTAACGAATAGTTACTTTTTCAACATCACTATTGTCCAGGTGAAAATAGACAGTAAGCGTGGGCCAGGTAGGAGAAGACTCCAAAATCTGCGGAAGTGGTTCGGGCTCACATCAGTCAAACTATCCACAAGTGCCGCAAGCAAGATTAGAATCGACATGTGAATAGCCAACGTTCGCAACGGGCACTTGATGAAGAAGAAGATTGAGAAAACTGATGGAAACTATAAAATCGATAGATAAAGGAATCCAGTGGCGACGCGTGACTTTTTCTAAAGTGTTACCAAAACCAGATGCAAAAAATCTTATTTAAAACAAATGAAGATATGGCTAAATGTATATTATATAGCTTCAATAATATCATTTTGTATATCACTTGAAACTCTCGAAAAAAAAAACAGTTGATGCTTCTAGATGTTGGCAAAATGTTTGATCTTTTTTGGCAATTAATGTTAAAAATTCCCTGTAATTGCCTCGATTGTCAGAGTCGTCGCCCTCAAAATGACCACGAAAACAAACTCATTATGTTTAGCAATATTTGCTTTAAAAGCTTGGTAAGAGAACTTTTGATTCTTGTTTTGCCAAACTGAATCAAATTGGGTATACATCTTACATGTAGGTAACGGAGAAATTTCATGTCTCCTTTTTAAAACTATAAAACTATTTAAATCGTGAACCTGATCCACCCATTTTTCTGTAGAAACCAGAAGACCAACTAAATTTAAAATATGGAACTACTTTTTTTGATTCCTTTTTTAAATTGTTTAAAATAGGTCTTCTATTTTCAATAATCTCATTTTTTTTCTTCAAAATTATACAAAGGGAATTACTTTTCAAGTAGTTGATCGATTTCGCAGCGACACTCATTCATGGTTAACTGCACCCACACTTTTTATAGGTACTGTAACCAAATTTAAATCTGGTAACAGGGCTACTGATATACACAGCGCGCTTACGCCGTCTAGACACTAGCAGCCGGTTCCGAGCGACAGCGAGGATATAACCATTGTAACCACAAATGAGACTGGTAACAGAGTATAATAAAGTGCAACTGAGTCATATAAACTCGCCAATATTTTCGTCTGTCTACGAGTAGTTGGCTATTTACTGAATTAGGTACTATTAACACATATTAACACTATTAACAATATATTTCTATTTGTAAAAATATTGGTAGGGGAAGGCGGGGCGGAATGGGGTACTAAGTTGAAATTGATTTTTAAAAATAAGTAAGGATTAATTATTTAAGCTGCATATCATTATATAAACTCATTGTAATGTTGTTGACATTATATTACAATATTATTTTTTATAAGAACAAGAACAGTAAGTTTGTTACTAAAATATTCAACAATGTCAATTGCCCCGTTCTGCCCCTGCACCGGGCACAACGGGGTAGTCATTACAAGATTAGTGAAATTAATAAAAAAATAACTTAATAATTGTAATTATTAAGTCCAATTATTAAGTACCGTTGAAAAGTCATTTTATGTTAAGTTATGTTAAACTAAGTTCATCACTGCCACTTTATTAAAGCCCATAACTCTGGCGCCAGATGTTGACTCAGGTTCCCGAAGTAATAAAGTAGGATTTCTCTTTAAAAATCCATTGACCAACTCTTGGCCGGCGACTTCACTTGTATATGTGGGCTAGGCCATTTCTTACAGCTAACTGATAATCTAAGGTACGCAAATCTATCATCGTTAGACCAAATAATCGATACTCCATAATTTTCAAACAGCTATGAGCTCATATTCTTGCCTTTCGGTAAAAACAACTTAAAATTTCCCTGCTGTTTTGTCAATATGGTACTGCGGATCTTTCCTTTTTTCTGCAGAATATCTCCAGGTACTTCGGAGAACATTAAATTGCTTTGGAGCCTTCACATAACCTACTTGACCAGAAATAACTGCTTCGGCAGCATTATTCATACTTTTAGTAGACCATGGCTGTCTATTCGTCTTCCTTTTGTATACTAGAACCATCTGAAATAGAAGAAAATAGTTAAATATGAAGTTTCTATTAAATAAAAATAATGTGGGCGGCACGGGGTACTTCCCCATTCCGCCCCAAGTGGACTTCCCCATTCCGCCCCAAGCACATGATTTATTTCATCAAGCTATGGTCACTCGAAAACAATTGGTAAGAAAACGTTTGCCTAGACTAAACAAAAGCTAAATAAATACCCTACAAGTATTACCAACTAACGTAAAAAAAAACAAGCGTGTGCAACTTACCTTGGTCATAAAATCACAAACAGTTACAAATTATAAGCGAAAAACCACGCAACGATAGATTCACGTTGTTAACGTCAAGAGAACTAGACAAAAATGCCTACCGGTCTTCAGTCACACTACACTGTTATACTTTTACTTATCGCTGCTAGTCTGCAGAACGTCATTGATACTTAAAAATACCAATATTCATTCCGCCCCGCTACCCCATTCCGCCCCGCCTTCCCCTAAATGGAATTATTGATCGTCATAAAATATTTATTTGCAAGATTTTTAACTGTTACCAATGGTAACAGTGGTTACATGGACGCTTCGCCAGTGAAGGAATCAAGAAATTATTATATAACAACTAATTCAATAACTTCTACTAGAAAAAAAATTAAAAGAAACAGTTAGACTGGTACTGGACATCTAATGAGCAAAAGTCAAAAACAATGTAACTAAGAAGATCATAATATGTACAAGCGAAGAGAGCAAGAAATGAAAAAAAGACAGACCGACCAAAAAATGGACGGATACAATAAACGAAATACTATCAAAGAAATGAGAACAATGAGTAAAGATCAGAAAACTAAAAGAAATCGATGAGCAACAAACTCTAAAGATTCATTCCCAAATAAAATTTTAACAGTATTTTTCATCAAAATAGCTTCAAACAAAAAACTTAAAATAAAAACATAATTTACCAGAACAAAAAAATTACTAAAAAAATAATCATCAATCTATCATAAATTAACATGAAACAAAATTAATCGTACAGCTGTCTGTATAAACTCCAAATAATGCTAATTTCCCTAATCCGCGACCTTTCCATGTTTACAATCTCCCTCCCCTCGCACCCTTTCACCTCAGGGGTCAGGAAACAAGTCAAAAAGGGGCGCCCGTTTTACCCCAAATACCGATAAAGGGGCAAAAAATCAGGGCACTCCCGTCCCAAAGAAATCACAAAAATAACCGAGCACGTTACCAGCACGAGCTCGAAGAAGAGAGATAGACGTAGTTGTGCTGTAATGCAAAGGAAAGAACAATTGCCTTTAACAGGTCTTCATAGATACATCCATGGGCGTAGAAGAAGGTCCTCAGAAAATTATATTTGTGTAACGGTTTACATGGACCAGTGTAAATAAATCTTTAACATATATCAACTTCATTATGTCCATATGCTAATCAAAATGTTTGTGTCCAAACAAGTTGCTGAAAAATATTTTTAAATATAAATTTTTTTAAACCTTATTATACTTATTTATCATTTTTATATTTTATTTCTTGTGCCTGATAATTTTGTCATTCTCCATCTTTGTATTTTCTAATCAATAATTTCTTCTCAACATCAAATCTTACGATATGATATGCAGAAGCTATGATATGCTTCAAAGGTGTTCAAGGGTTTCAAGGGCTTCAAAGGTAGAAGAAGAGGTAAATGATGGTGATGTTTATTCTGCTAGAATACAGCTAAAATATTGCAAAGCAGCAGGTCCAGATAATATACAAGCAGAACTGCTCAAACTAATGCACAACGAATCAGTAGCAATAATAACAAAGATACTTAACAGCATATACAACTTTGGAGAAATACCAACAAAATGGCTGAAGTCTGAGTTTATTGCACTTCCAAAAAGGCCAGGAGCCAAAAAATGCAAAGAGTATCGTACGATAAATATGCCCTTCTACAAGCCATCCTGATAGGAAAAATATTTGGAAAGCGAGGTTCAGGAAGAATAAGAACAGCCTGGTTAAAGAACTTCACAAATTGGTTCAACACAACATCTGCAAGATTACCATGCTGATCGCCAATATTCGTTGAATAGTTAGATACATCGAGAAGAATGATATGCTTAATTCATGTTTTAATACAAAATTGGAAAGAAATCCTTTGTAAAAGGTATAAAATTTTTTTATTAAAAATCCCTTAAAAGGGCTACATCACAACAAAACGTTTTCGATTTTTATAAAAAATCATCATCAGTGTTCGATAAACTGGATGCTAGCTGAGCCACAAAAGAAAATATCTGGGTAAAAACTCTTTACATAAAATATAGATGCCTTAAAAGTGCATACTTCAATAAAAAGGCCTGTGATGGTCACATGGCAAACAGGATAACGCCCTAAGGTAAAGTATACAGGTTTCCCAACACCTGTGTATATTTTACCTTAGGGCATTATCCTGTTTGCCATGTGACCATCACAGGCCTTTTTATTGAAGTATGCACTTTTAAGGCATCTATATTTTATGTAAAGGGTTTTTACCCAGATATTTTCTTTTGTGGCTCAGCTAGCATCCAGTTTATCGAACACTGATGATGATTTTTTATAAAAATCGAAAACGTTTTGTTGTGATGTAGCCCTTTTAAGGGATTTTTAATAAAAAAATTTTATACCTTTTACAAAGGATTTCTTTCCAATTTTGTGATTGACGGTATACAGCCAACTACAGGAAAACTTTTTCTTTTCCTTGTGGATTTTGTTTTAATACAAGTTTAAGGATGTGTTAAGGACTAAATAGATAATTAAAAATAAATTTAAACTTGGATATCTCCATTTAAGTACCACCAGTCTAAAAATACTTAACTTAATTTTAGTTAACCTTTGATTTCGTCAATAAAAACGAGACTAAAAAAACCCAGCAAAAGCAATAAACGTGTAAATACTTATCAGTTCAAATACGTTGTTTATAAAAAAAACATCTATTAAACACACTTCTGTCAGTCAGCCTGATCACGTTCCGACAATTTGACAAAAAATTTGGCAAGCCATTAATCTTATCGTGCCTACGTAAGTAAAAAATACTACAATTAAATAAACCTAGGCAGGAACTAACTATGATAATGTTAGCACGTTATCATTGACCTTCTCTTGGGTAATTATTGTAATTTATGTGTCTAATTACAAATACATCTAGGTACTAAAAAATAGTCTAAATTGCTTCGCTTCCATTAATAAAAAAAATGTAAAATTACTGTTTCTCAAAAATGTTTAATGTTAAATAAATGTTAATCGTGAGAAATTCCTAATTTTAATTACGAAAATTCATTTGCGAAGTATTTTGAAGTAGAACATTTAATAATCGGGAGTTAAGTAAGAATTTATGAGATCAAACAAAAATTTGTAGCCACACAAATCTAAAAACCATAATACGACCAACAATGGACGCTAACAAAAAAGAAGTATATATATGCATCCCTTATAGCGTGACAAACGAATGGAGGCGCAAACACAACAACGAATTAGAGTCTCCCTTTGGAAAAGATTTAGCGAGATACATTAAGGGCAATAGACTAATATGGGCAGGATATGTGATATGCAATAACATCAATCGCCTTATAAACAATGTGTTTTGGGAAGAACTAGATGGGAGAAGGTCTGTAGGACGGTCTAGAAAAAGGTGGAAAAATTCAGTCAGAGAGGATCTGGATAAATAGGAGTGAGACATGGAGTGAAATATGGAAACGCGGCATAGAATCACGAAGAGTTCTAACGCCATTGATGATGGTGATTAGACAAATCTAAAATCAACTAAAAAGATGGGTATGCACAAATGTATACTTGCTGCAAGTTTGTACAATCTTTTATGGGATATATTTGTCAAATCATACGCGAGAGTAATAATCTAGTACTAGAAAAAAAAGTGGCTCTCTGGAAAAAAAAAGAAATCTCTAATCCGTTAGACAGAACGACTATACGTTATTATAAGCGAAGGTTATCATACTTCGTTGATATGTACAGAAATCATTAGAATACAACAAACGGGCATACCTATGTTTCGTGGATTTTAATAAGGCATTTAACAGGGTCAAATTAAAGGAGTTTATCCAGTTATTGTACGCAAGAAAGATATCTCTAGGATTATTCAAAATGATTGAAAATATCTGCCAGAACAACACATTAAAAGTAAAAGTAGAGGTATCGGGTCACTAACTGACCCAATTGAAGCTGGCAATGGGATAAGAGAGGGAGATTCCCTGAGTCCTCTATTGTTTAACCTGATCAGGATGAAATAATAAAAAAGTAAGAACTAAAAAAGGATACCAAATGGGAGAAAAACAACTTAAAATAATCTGATATGCAGACGACGCAATACTAATCACTCAAAGTGAATATGAGTTACAACGTATGCTACACCAATTTAAGATAAACGCCAGAAAGTTTAACATGTTAATCTCCCCACAAAAGACAAAATTCATGGTTATAACAGCAAATATACTAAGATGTAAATTAGAGCTGAAGGGGCAGATAATTGAACAAGTGATGGACTTTAAATATCTGAGCATTACACTATCTAGCTACGGAAAGCTCGAAACAAAAGTGGAAGATCAAATGAATAAAGCAAACAGAGCCACGGGTTGCCTGAATGACACAATATCGAGAAAAAAAAATATCGGAAAAGCAATGAAAGGCAGAATTTACAAGACAGTCATCAGACCAATAATGACATACGCAGCAGAACCACGACTTAACATAGAAGATAAAAAGGATGCTAGAAATAGCAGAGGTGGAAACCCTTAGAAAAATCGATGGTAAGGTATGGCTCAAGTGGAAATCGGTGGGACTGTGCATTTTATCAATGAAATTAAATATGTCTAAGACACTCCAGAAGCCGCCAACGATAAAATGTTTTAACATCGCATTAATCATTGTAAATTAGTCGACGGATATTAGTACAGTGAAAATAATAACACGAGAACTGGACGATAATGATTATAAAGAATAAATTTAAAGCATAAAGCATTTAAAGCAATTCATTAGCAGAATCCAATTAAAAATTATTTTGCGCATCATATTTGAAACATTATTTGGTTGAAAAATCTCATTTTTGTTGGCAAAAATATATTAAGTTGTCTGGACTAAATTACAGTTCTGTTTATCCTTAAAAGGGATATGTTACTATCAACATTCACACAGTGTTGCCAAATTGAATTTTGTTATTTTGGGTGTAAATTTTCCCACCGATCTCCGAGGGTACAATACTATGGGACAGAGCTAGAAGTACGAATATACATATACACGACAATGCAAGGTGAAAAACATCAAGGAACGGGTAAGAATCAGAAGAGTAGATTGGAATGGTCACATAAGCCGAAGGATGACAAATATAATAGTAAAGACATCGAGAAACGGTTTCCCAATATACGACAACTTACTGGAGGCACTTTGAAAAACAGACAAAGTTATGTCTACAAAAAAGAAGAAGAAGAGAAGAAGAAGAAATAAGTTGAGAACGGTTTACAATAATATGATATATCCTATTGTCTGAATTCTCTTAGACTTTTTAGTAACTATTAGTTCAATTAGCAAAAGAGGACTGGATGGAACAAATATGTCGTGAAATGGAAGAACTACAAAGAAAACATGACGAGTTTAATATACATAAAAAGCTTAAAGAAATTACCTACACTCAGAAAAAGAACTCCTCACTTTATGAGAAACTCCAAAGGTAAAATAATTCTCGACTTGGATGAAAAAAAGGAAGAATGGACTAACTATATAAAAGAGCTCTTCCTGGATACGAGGCCACCACTTAACACCACAAAGTATACGAATACTGGTCCTAGTATTTTAAAAGCGGAAGTAGAGAAAGCCATCAAACAGAGCAAAAATGGGAAATCTCCAGGCCCTGACCAAATACCATCAGACTGGCTCAAACTTCTGGATGACGACAATGTCTCACAACTAACAAACATTTATAACCATATATACGAGACTGGCATGATGCCACAGATATGGTTAGAGTCTACATTTATTCCACTCCCAAAAAAGCCTAATACATCATCATGTAAAGACTTTAGACTAATTAGTCTCATGAGCCACTCTCTCAAGCTACTTCTTAAGATAATTCTTAATAGAATCAAGCAGAAATGTGAAGAGACAATGGGAAACAAACAATTCGGTTTCAGAGAAGGATTGGGAACAAGGGAAGCTTTGTTCTCAATGTTAACATTACTTCAACGATCATGGGAAGTACAGAAACCAATTTACGTCTGCTTTATAGATTTTGAGAAGGCGTTTGATAGAGTTCAACATGATAGGTTGTTTGAATATCTAGAAATGATTGGAATAGACGATAAAGATCTGAGACTTTTACAACATCTATATTGGAATCAAGAAGCTTCTATTCTGGTAGACGGCAAAGAAACAGACAAAATTTGCATTCAAAGAGGTGTCAGACAGGGTTGTGCGTTATCCCCAACTTTGTTTAACGTATACTCAGAAATAATTTTTAATGAATCTTGGAAGGACAATGTGGAGTTCGAATCGGGGGAGAAACTATTAACAACATCAGATATGCAGACGACACCGCGATCATGGCTGAAAATATCGAAGATCTTTAATTCCTTATAGATCGAGTCACTAGAGAATGCTCCAATAACGGACTTAACATAAATGCAACAAAGACAAAGTTACTTGTGGTTAGTAAACAAGACGTCGGCCCTATGCAACTAATTGTCAATGATGAATCAATAACAAAAGTTAACCATTTTAAATACCTAGGATGTTGGATAAACGAGACACTAAATCCGGATGAAGAAATTAAAACTCGTATAGAAATTGCAAGAGGAGCATTTATGAAACTTAGATCTATTCTGAGCAACTCTCAGCTGAACTTACAACTAAGAATCGAAGTTCCTAAAATGTTATGTGTATCCTGTATTACTATATGGATGTGAAACCTGGATCATGAAGGTTAACATGATGAACAAATTAGAAGCCTTTGAGATGTGGTCGTATCGTAGAATGCTCAGAATATCTTGGGTTCAACGCATTTCAAACAGAGAAGTCTTAAACAGAGTAGGTCAAGGCGAAGGTGACTTAATGAAGATGATAAAAAAGAGAAAACTTGAATATCTGGGGCATATAATGAGAGGTAGCAGATACAGGATGCTGCAGTTAATACTCAATGGAAAGATCGACGGAAAAAGGGGAATTGGTCGAAAGAAATATTCATGGCTCCGAAACTTTCGTCAATGGACTGGCTTATCAGCAGATCAATTGTTACATGCCGCACAAGATCGAGAACGATATCGGCAAATTGTTATGGAAGCTACCCACGCCTAAAAATTTGGGCACGGTACTTAAAGACGAAGAAGATTAGTTCAATCAGATTCAATTAGATTGCTCTATTGCAATCAAAGATTTGCACAGAAATTTAATCATAAAATATTTCCTTTAGATAACCAGAATATTCATATTTAAAAAAAACTATTGGATCTACATAAACTAATTTATTATTTTTAAATTTTTTTCTAAAAAAAATCCCTCGCATAAATTATGTAAAATTCCTCTGTTCGCCGCCAGTGTTCAAATTGACTAACACAGAAAAGAGAGCGCCCGCAAGCGAGACAGAAGTAAAGCAGCTGCACGCGCTCGAATAGTCACAGGTGGCTAAAGTGTGGGAACACCATAGCCTCCGAGATTCCCACGATCGAAGCACAGCACCACAAGCCCGTTTAGCTCACTCTACACACCTGGGCGCGCTATAAAAACCCGCTCCCTACCATTTTCCGCTTCATTCAGAGTTCCACTCTCGAAACGTTAACTTGTGCTATTGTCGCTCCGCTCTGTGCGTTCGTATTCACGTGTGTTTTGAAAATGTCGTATGAAATGATCACTCCGACTTCTGTCGAAGAATCGCAGCCGATATCCCGTACTTATCAGTACAGGAAAGTGATGAAACCAATGTTAGAAAGAAAAAGAAGAGCTAGAATCAATAGGTGCCTCGATGAACTAAAAGAACTTATGGTTACTGCCCTCCAGAGTGAAGGTGAAAACGTTTCTAAGTTAGAAAAAGCAGATATCTTAGAATTAACAGTGCGTCACCTCCACAAACTAAGAAAACAACAGAGATTATCCACCAATCCAGTGATAGATGCTGACAGATTCAGAGCTGGGTACACACACTGTGCCAATGAAGTCTCCAGGTGCCTTGCTTCAACTCCTGGTGTTGATATCCAACTTGGAACCAAACTGATGACCCACCTTGGACATCGCCTCAATGAAATGGATAAAGTATCTCCTCTAGTTATTCAAGTAAGTTCACAATATACACCTCCTGGTTCACCAAACCTAGAAACTGAAGTGCCTCACCATTACACAATGCCTTTGACACCAGCCTCATCCAGTTCTTCGAGGTGTAGCCCCTCACCAAATCAACCCATGGATTGTTCCACTGCAGGTTTGCTGAAAGTTGCAAAGCAAGAAGCGATGTGGAGGCCTTGGTGAAACATAGACTTTATTTTTTTGTAAATATTCAAAAATCTCACTTGTGTCTTTCGATGTTTAATAATTGCTCAATTGCTTTAATCTTAGATTTAAGATAGAGTCAGATCTCTTCCATTTTTGAAAAGCTTTAAATTTAATGTTAGGTAAAGTAGAGATAGAATCTATTAATTTATTTGTGATATTATATGAAGTTGGTACCTGTGATTTTGAAAGCAATGTTAAAGTAAGCAATCATAATCAAAAAATGTTTATTGATATGTTTGATGATGAAAGAGTTTTTTGTGTAATTTTTGTATTGCGAGCGATACTGTGATACAGTTTGTATTTTTAATAGAAAAAATACTTGAAAATAAATATTATTTGTTACAATTATCCTATTGTTTTACTTTTTCTTTTTTCAGGTAAAAAACAGCCAAAAAACTTTCTTTGTTTTATAATGTAATTTTCTAAATATTGGCTGAAATAGGTCTTTTCAACGTTTCTCATTTGTTTCGGGAACTTGTCATATTGTTGTATGATATTAATATACGACATAATATGACAAGTGCCCGAAACAAATGAGAAGCGTTGAAAAGCCCTATACAAAACAATAATAAGTTTCATTTCAGAAAGAAAAGAAATTGCATATTTTGATTTTAAATGTGCCCTTTAGACAAAATCTTAGTCAAATTAAAAGACCTGTTGTCAATAAACAAGTTAAATATTGTATATTGTGTATGGGATTAAGTCATAATTGTCTGTAATTAAAATTACATTTTAATTGCATTGACGTTTCGATTTACAAACGTCAAACTTATTCAAAAATGTAATTATAATTACAATCAATTATTGTGGCTTAATCCTATACAAAGACAATATTTAACTTGACATGTTACAAGGACTAACAGTTTCAGTAACTTATTAGGATTTTTACAGGAAATCATTTTTCTTTCAGTTTGTTTGGTAACATCTGAGAACTAAAATAATAAAAATAAAATCATTTGGCATGTATGTGTAATATAGTAACATTTTGCTATATTATGCACGTTATACTCGTGTAATAAACTTAAGGGGGTTGGCCCAAATCTTGGTCCAATGCTACATAAATGCATTCATTTTTTTCCTGAAGAAACTAATAAATATTTTTGAAAAATTTAAAGGCAGAAAGAAAGATTACATTATTACCGAGGGCCGAAAGTCCCTTAGAATAACCAAAAAGTATCTTGAATGAAATATTTGATATTAAAAATCGGACTAAATTTTCTCATTTTTTCACCCCAGTAACTAATTAAAATAAACATTATAGAAGTTTTCGGGGACTTTCTGCCCTCGGTACGGTAATAACATAGTGTTTTATTCTGTTTCAAAAATATTTATATGTTTTCTCAGGA
Source organism: Diabrotica virgifera virgifera (assembly GCF_917563875.1). Classification (NCBI taxonomy): domain Eukaryota; kingdom Metazoa; phylum Arthropoda; class Insecta; order Coleoptera; family Chrysomelidae; genus Diabrotica; species Diabrotica virgifera. The sequence continues at coordinate 2,319,515 of NC_065444.1, read as the reverse complement.
TTCCAAAAAAATGAATGCATTTAAATAGCAGTGAACCAAGATTTTGTGCCAACTCCTTAAGGGCGTAAAATGCGTAAAGGCGCAAAATTTCGCGACAATATGTTTTAAATGCATTCATTTTTTTTTTCGAATCCTGAGACAAGTAAAAGTTTTTTTGAATAATTTAAATGCAAAATGAAAGATTGCATTATTACCGAGGATCGAAAGTGCCCGAAAAGTTCTATACTGTTCATTTTAATAAGTTACAGGGGTGAAATAAAAGAGAAAATTTGGTGTGATTTTTAATTTCAAATATCTCACTCAAAAGTAACTTTTGGTTATTCTTAGGGACTTTCTACCCTCGGTCATGATGTAATCTTTCATTCTCAGTTTAAATTTTTTTAAAATATTTATTAGTTTTCTCAGGATTCGAAAAAAATGAATGTATTTAAAACACATTGGCGCAAAATTTTGCGCCAACTATTGGGAAAAGGTTTACACAAACTTCTTTTTTGAGCTTATTTATACCAGACCAGGTGGAAGAAAATAAATGTTTAGACACGATACTATTGTTTCGGTTAAAAATGTTAACGAGTAAAACCGTCCATTTTCTGTTTTTAAAGATATCCGGAAAGTTTAAAAAATAAAATGTCCACAAAATAATATTTTGTGGACCTTATACCGGACCGGCTCTTATATTATAAGACTAAACATGATTTTGATGCATAATGTATACCCACCGTTGTACCTTTTTCTCCCTACAGGGTGTCCGAAACATAATGTAAGAAAAACATTTCTGATATTCCACCCGGTGTAAGCTGAAAAAGAAGTTTGAGTGAACCTTTCCTCAACAGTGTAAATAACAAAGAAAAATCTAAAATAATAAAAAATATAGCGGAATGCGTTCACGAGAAAATCTTTTAAATCTTTCTTTCTCCCCTTTCTTTTACCCTATCGGGGTGTCGGATGATGGGCTAGCTATATTAATCTCCATTCACCCATATTTTCTTTTTTTCTATTTCCTGTTATTATTTTCAATTCCTCGAGTGATTTTTGCTTAATTTTTCCTGCCTCTTCTACTTTGCTGTATCCATTTTTTTTCGTGGCCTCTTTTTCTTTTTACGATGTTGTTTGCTTTGTGGACTTTTCTTGTAATTCTGTTGGGTTGCATCCTCATCAAATGCCCATACCAGTTGATTTGTATCTTTGCTATTTTATTCATTATTGATTCTTGGTTAGCCATTCTCCTAATAGTCTCGTTGCTTAATCTATCCAATTTTATCTTTCCAATTATCTTTCTCAATTATATATCTATATACAATATGATAATCAAATGAAATAGAGAATGTGGAGAAATCCCCTTACGAATAATTCACACATCACACATACTACCCAAAATGTAGGCTTTTATCTTCTATTGTCTAGGGTTTATTAATTAATTGACCACAGGTCGATGTGAGGATACAGCAAACACTTTATTGTAGAACTTGAACTCGTAAATTACAATGATAATATAACTAAACGGTAATTAACACTTGAAATCTAAAACGGTTTTACAGCAAGAATATACAATCGTATTTCGTCGTACGTCGTTATAAAGATGAAAAGGCCGTCTGCCCCTATCATCAGCGTCTTACTGTCAACTCGACTTTTCTCTGACTATTTGATTTTGACCACATTCTCTATTTCATTTGATTGATTTCGTACGAGTGGTCGTTGAACCAATAACTTCTACATCTTTTGTTTTAAACAATATGATAATATCAGCAGAAAAAACCAAATGTATGACAACATCTAAATACCCACTACGATGTAAAATCGAAATTGATGGGAAAATAATAAAGCAAAGTTTAAATATCTGGGAATAGATATAACCAGTTACGGACATGTTGAAGTGGCGGGATCTCTTAATGACACAATTGGAAAGAACAAACATCTAAGACAAGACACAAAAGCAAGAATCTATAAAGCAGCAATTAGACCTATATTGACATACGCGGCAAGACCTGACACATCTAAAACGAGACGAGTACTATTAGAAATAACAGGGATGAAAATACTTCGATGAATATCAGGGAAAAGTCTGTTGGATAGGGAGAGAAGCGAAACATAAGAAGATCATGCAATGTAGAAGACACAAATGGATGGGTGACAAAACGGAAACGAGAGTGGAACGAATGACAGAGGATAGGATAATACGAATAGCACGAGATAAGTCATCAAATGTACGAAGAAGTATTGGCAGACCAAGAAAAAGATGGTGCGATAATTTAAACAATTTAGGAGGCTAATATTGAAGAAGAAACAGGCTTTAAAGCCTACATACAAGAAGGAAGAAGAAGACAATTATCTTTCTAGGTATCTCATCTGCATTACGTTTATCCTGCTCTTATATTTTTCCAGACAGAACTGTCTTTTTTTCACTTGCATAGAGCAAGTTGACTATCAACAATCGCGAAAAAATCAACTATCAAAATGAGCATAATTTTTGGTACTGTAAAACTTTTGCGGAAAAGTTGAGAAGGAAATAAAATTCATTTTAAAAATAATTAAAGATTATTATTATTAAGATGCTCATAAAACCATAACTGTTTGTCAAATATTGAAATAATTTTAGTCAAAACAATATCACACACTTTAATAATAATATTTTTATTTGATATTCACTTCATGGTTTACCAAATAAAAACATTTTTGAAAAAAATGTTTTTGGATTTGAAAGTAAACACCCCTTCCAGCAATGTGCGGCAATAACAGCTAACAGCACGTGTCTGATTTAAATACATGTTTGAATTGAATAAGTATTGATATTGATACAGCAAACAAAAAACAGAAATTGATTATTAATATAATTTTAAAAGAAAGAAATTGAAGAGGTGTGCACTCTAACAAAAGCTACTGAAGACGCCTGAAATGGTAGAAACAGCCTGTCTAGCTGGTGTGCAACCCTCTGAATCGAAAACAAGCAAAACCATCATTTATTATTTTAAAAGAAAGAGTTTATATTATGTACCTATATTGTAAAATGGGCTCCAGGAACAGGAAGTGGTTATGAACAACTATAATCTTCATTTTAAAACGAATACCTTCGATTTATAACATTTTTAACTGTGCTTTTACTGCTTTTGCTCCCACTTTATTCTTACAACAGTCAATTTCTTGTTAATACAAGGATTATCAAATATTCGACAGCTGATACGAAAAACATCACATCCTTACTTAGTTCGTAGCGAAAGACTTTCTTCTTCTTCTTGATGTGCCTATCCGTGACGAATGTTGGCGATCATCATGGCAATCTTCACTTTATCTGCAGTAACGCGGAAAAGCTGCACAGATGTTGTGTTGAACCAGGTTCTGAGGTTCTTTAACCACGATGTTCTTCTTCCTGGACCTCGCTTTTCAAATATTTTTCCTTGCAGGATGGCTTGTAGGGGGGCATATCTGGATTCATTTCGCATAATGTGTCCAAAGTATTCCAACTTTCGAGATTTGATGGTGGTTAGTACTTCTCGGTTCTTCCCCATTCTTCTAAGGATCTCCTCATGGGATTTTAAGAATTCTCCGATATAGCCACATCTCAAATGCTTTTAATTTTCGGCACATAATATCTTAACCAACATTTTTTTTATTTTACATTTACATGTCAAATATTTGTTACCACCAGATTAGTTATTAAATAGAATATAATAATATATTGTTGCCCGTTACTAGAGACAGAGATTAGATGTTGAATGGTCACTGTTTACTCGGTAGGTATGTTCGGCAAAGATTTTCACAATATCACAATAGCAATTTATTACTTTCTTACTAGTCCTAATCTGTTTACCTACTCAAGTTTAAAGTGAAGCGGCAATAATTGTTTTCTTGGTGCCAGTAATCTTTTCTTTGAAATTTGTATCTGCCTGCATTGCAAATGGCATGTGCCTTTGTGTTGAAAAGTTGGTTGTGTCTTTCGGTGTATTGTTTGATTGTAAATGTATTTGATAAAGCTAAAACTCAATGCCTCCTCTACACATCAGCAGACGCGTCCGCGGATGTATCACAACACGCTGACCACACATCTGAAGGGTCGTTCAGTCTTGGCATTGAAATCCTTTGATCTGTGCTGGAGAAACCGACAAGTATCGGATGTGCTGCAGATGCGTCTGTCGACGTGATATACCTACATACATCCGCAGACGCATCTGCCGATGTGTAGTGGAGGCATAGCCACATTATTCGTTTTGACCGGATGCGATGGAGACGCATCCGTTTCCAACGCTACTGGACCGACCTGTCACACTATGCGGGTTGACTGGATGCGGTGGAAACGCATCCGGTCAAAACGCATATTGTAGCATCGCACTAATACGGATGCAGAATTATGTACTTGCTGACTAAAATTATTCACAGGAGGTAGAACACTGAATGTGACAATTATTTTAGGATTTGATACCAAAATTAAAAAATCATAAAAATCAGCCTACTGTCTGGCAAATTTGTTCTGTCTTCGGATGTAAGGAATCTATTTATTTATTTATTGATACTAGTATTGACTTATACCTCCACTACAACAATAACGGCAGCAGTAGGAACAAAATATTTTTCTTCTTCTTTCTAGCATGATCGATCATGGTAGTAGACTACTGCCTGTTTATTGCCATCAAGTCTTCCCCGGAAGATGAGGTCCAGCATTCTCGCCATCGTTTTGGTGGTCTACTCTGTGGTCTTTTACCTACTGGGTTATTCGTTTTTGTGCTTTTAACGAGTCTGGAGTCTGCTGTCTTTCATTCTCTTTATATGTTTGTTCCAATATCTTCGAATCTGTCTGATCCACCTTCCTATGTCCTGTGTTTCACAGTTTTGTCTGATCTCTTCACTTCTTATTCTGTTACGTAGAGTTTTGCCTTGTATACTTCTTAGTGTTCTCATTTCATCATTTTTAACGTTCCATTATTTGTGTCTGGTCTTGTTTCCGCCACGTATGTTATAATAGGTCTTACTGTTGTTTTATATATTTTGACTTTGCATTCAGTATTTAGATATTTATATAATAAATTTAACACACTAAAATAGTTGTTTTATGCATATACCTACTGCTATCTTTAAATACTCCAACCACTACCATCTTGTTAGGCAACCAACAGTACATGTAATTAGAATCTCTTAAAACTCCGATTTTTGGTTTATTTACCTTCCTATTCTTCCACATCAGTACATTAATTGTCTAGTTTGTAATTTATTTCATTTCATTTAACTAAATTTAACTTTCATCTTGTCATTTCACATCCGATGACGTCTCATTTTGTAACATGAAATTATACCCACATTAAATCTATAAAATCCATAAGTTTTTCTGGAATAGAGAGTTGCTAATTGAGACCTTACAATGGATTATTATATTTAAATAATTGAAATCGCATTTTCAGATATTTAATAACAACTTTTACATTTTACTACAAATTCAAAACCAAACTACACTTTTTAAGCTTTAACCAAAAATTGGCTTTATCTTGTCATGTCATGTCACTCTTGTCATATTGAATGTCCATTTCCTAATTTCTCAGTTGGTCTGTGCCCATTGTACTGGCAAGTACCTAGCATTTTCGAGCAGGGAACCATGTTGCCCTTTGAGCATGTGTTCTATTATATCTAATAACATCGACTTGTAGTCACCATGTTTTGTTAAAATAACATATTTAAACCATATATTATGGGGTACCACTTTGAATGGTGTGCTAGTTTCAAACTACTCTGCAGAATGTAAGTATTCCCACAAGTTTTTTCATTCTAACAGTCACAATTTTAACCTTTTTCTTTAGTCTAATGAGGAAATACTTCATTCTAGGCACTGAAGATGTTCTGAATTAGAACGAAAACGTTTTGCAATCCATTTGAATGACTTTTTAGATAGTTTTTAAATAAACGATTTTATACCAGAATACAAGTTGAAGTTTTTACTTCTGTATGAGTTTTTAAACTATGGTATACACTGTATACAGCCAACTATTGGGTTTTTCCCATTGATTTTTTATTTAGATATTTGTTCTTCCATACGATTTATTTCAGGCATCCTGAGATTCTAGCTGCTTTCATTGTTTGTTCTCTGACCTCTTTTGAGAGATTTCCCAAGATATTTAAAGTTATTTACCTGATCTACAGTTTTGGAGTAAATTTCTAATTTACATCTTATCGGTTCTTTGGAAATTATTAGGCACTTAGTCTTATCGGTGTTGATGAGTATATTTAGTTCTTTAGCTTTAGTATTAAATGCATGCAGTCAGTAGCCTTTTGAGATTGTCTTCAGAATCGGCGATAAGGACAGCATCGTCAGCGTAGCAAACTACTCTAAAGAATGTGTTACCCATCTTAAATCCGAATGTTCTAGGAAGGTTTTTTTACATTTTACCTACATCACCAAGATATGTCAAAATTAGAACTTTTTCCGGTCTTATTGCATCCAATAGGACTCTGAATGAATTCAGTCCACAACACTCTTCCCCCTGTGCCACATATGCCACGAAAAAAATACTTAGGATATATGATGAGATGGCAAAAAGTCTCATTTTTACATCCAATGTGGGAAATGTGGGAAGACGAAGAACATCCTGACTTAAGAGCTTGAGAGAATGGTTTGAACGCAGTAGTGCAGAACTATTTAGAGCGGCAGCTAATAGGGTTCTCATAGTCATGATGAAGTGATGAACATGATACTCGAGTTATTTAACAACATATATGATACTGGAATAATACTACAAGACTGGTTAAGGTCCACATTCATTTTAATACCTAAAAAATCAAATGTAAAAGAGTGCTCGGATTACAGAACGATTGCCTTGATGAGTCATATGCTTAAAGTTTTTCTAAAAATCATTCATAATAGAATTTTCCGCAAACTTGAAGAAGATATAAGTGAAACACAAATGGGCTTCAGGAATGGCCTTGGTACGAGGGAAGCGCTCTTTGGTGTGGGCGTACTATTTCAACGGTGTTTGGATATCAATCAGGATGTATACGCCTGCTTTATAGACTTTGAGAAGGCCTTCGATAGAGTCCGACACGACCGACTGAGACAACTTCTAATCGAAAAGAACATTGATGAAAAAGATATTAGAATAATAACTAATTTGTATTGGAATCAAACAGCACAAGTCAAGGTAGATGATGAAATGACTGAGGAGATCAAAATATGTAGAGGAGTAAGACAGGGGTGTATTCTGTCTCCTCTTTTGTTTAATTTTATAGCGAAGTCATATTTAAAGAAGCTCTGTCGGACGTTAGTTGTGCTGTAGTGATCAACGGAAATACAATCAATAATTTGAGATACGCTGACGACACAGTGATATTAGCAGACAATCTTACAGATCTGCAACGACTGATGGAACGCACTAACCACTACTGCAACAGCTACGGACTTACATTAAACCTCAAAAAAACTAAATGGATGGTAATAACAAAAGATCCACACGCCAGGAATGATTTGGTTGTCAATAACACGGTTATAGAAAGGGTATCCTCCTATAAATACCTTGGAGCTTGCCTGGATCATACAGGCGATCAAACAAAAGAAATAAGAGCAAGAATAGAAATAGCTAGATCAGCATTTAACAAGATGAAAATATTTCTCTGTAGTCGTGACATAAATCTTGATCTGAGAGTGCGTATGCTGCGGTGTTATATCTTCTCCACTTTATTATACGGAGTTGAGTCATGGACCATCAAGATGGGCAGCATTAAAAACATTGAAGCTTTTGAGATGTGGTGTTACCGTAGAATGCTACGTGTATCTTGGGTGGACCACGTGACGAATGCCGAAATTTTACGTCGGATCGGAAAAGGATGTGAAGTTGTACTTACTGTTAAAAGAAGAAAGCTTGAATACTTTGGCCATGTTATGAGAGATGACAAATACTCGCTGCTGAGACTGATCATCCAGGGGTAAGAGAAGTATCGGTAGGCGCAGAATATCTTGGTTAAGAAATCTGAGGGAATGGTTCGGCTGCAGTTCCATCGACCTATTTAGGGCAGCCGCCAGTAAAATAAGAATAGCTGTGATGATTTCCAACCTCCGATAGGAGACGGACTTGAAGAAGAAGAAGTCATGATGATTTCCAACCTTCTATAGAAGGTGGAACTTGATGGAGAGAAGAATCAGTGACTGTGTAACGTAGTGCTATAGTAAGTAGATCTGTGAGAGTAAAAACTGCGATTTGAATGGTTAAATTTTTTTTATTTGTGAAAATTGCTCAATTTGCACCATTGATCATAGTATTGGAGCCTCCATCCAATACTATAATCAGTGTTTGCACTTATCTTTTGAAACACAGCACTTCAGTGTCGAGACGTAGGTGTATATATAAAACTACTGTTTTTAACAATCTACTATAGAAAAATAAATAAATTATCCTTACAATTGAACAACTATTGACTTATAAACTTTCGTTTCTCCTACATTAATTATTCAATTGTGGTTGGTATACATAAACAATTTGCTAATACGATACCAGTTGACATAGACAGCATATTCTTAACATAAATAAACATTTAGGAAATACATACTTTAGATAACTTAAAGAGGACAACAAAGTACTGCTTTAAAATGATAAGTAAATTAAAATGTTGCCTTTATCTGATACGAGATATTAATAAATAAATCTAATTTAGAATAGGATGAGGATGAGGATGTGGTAAGGTTCAACAGCTTTTTAGGGATTTTTTAAATTTTAATATAAAACCTATCAATAATATTTTTATCATCAGACATTCGAACATCATCAGAGATAAAAATCAAGAAATTTGCTTATGGACCAAAAATACATACAAGAATTCTTTGATGATAATAGGTCCGAGCAACCTCCATCCTACATTGACCACATGCCGTTGACAAACTATTTAACACCAACGATACTCAAGGCCTATAACAAAAATATTTAATGGCATATAATTTAAGTGGAGTAATACCAAGAAAATGACTAAAGTCGACGTTTATTGCTTTACCAAAGAAAACAAAATCCGAATCCTACAATGATTTCCGCATAATCAGCTTAATGACTAATGAGCCATATTTTATAGTTATTTCTAAAAATCAAACATCATAGAATATATACATAGGTATGTCGAAGCGAAGATCGGTGGGATATGCGCATTTTATCAATGAAATTCGATATTTTTAAGACATTCCAGAAGCCGCTACAGATAAAATGTTTTAACAACCTATTAATCATTCAGAATTACTCGACGGATATTAGTACAGTTAAAATAATTAAGACGATAACCAGACAATAATGATTTAATGAGTGAAATTTAAAGTTTTTTTTACATACCTAAATATAGACTGCGCGAAGAAAAAATCTAGTGTATACAGAGTTAGGTTTTCTTTGCAGTGGGTACCATAGAGACTCTATTTAGTATACAAGCGCTCTTTGCTCTTTCAATGATGTAAAGACGTAGATTGCGATATTTTTTGACGCTTCATTGATTAACAAAAAGCGTTCGACAGTAAAACACGACAAGCTGTTGAAGATATTAACAACTATTGGAATAAACACCTGTGATCTAATAATTATTAGCAATCTTTAATAGAATTAAAGATCGTCTATCGTCCGACAGTGATGAATACTGTCACTCCTGCTGTTGAAGATATACCTCTGAGAAAATCTTTCAAGAAGCAATAGAAGATGTTGAAGCCGGAATTCGAATTAACAGAGAACGTATCAATGCCAGATACACGGACGACACTGTTGTATTCGCTGACAGTAGTTATGAAGCCCTCTAGGAGTTAATGAATAGGATTACAGAAAGAAGTTAGAGATATGGACTTTCACTACACATTCATCATCATCAAGAACCAGTGTTGCCAATCGGCGGATAATTATCCGATTTGTGTACCTTTTTGAGAGTTGTCGTATCTTCTTCGTATCTTTAAATAAATCGGATATTTTTCAGTGTATCTACCATCAACTAAAATTTTCTCATGCATATATTCCCAACACCAACAACACATTAATTTTGTTTGGTTCCACCCAAATTTTTATAAACAGCCTATACTGGATGAATGTTAGTGACATCCGATACTTTTCATCTTTTGACAAAAGGGACATGTGCCGATTCTTTTTTTAGAATTTAAATGCACAAGTGCATCCACTTAAGGCATACTAATACAATTCAAATTTCAAAAACCGTCTGCCGTCCGATGTTATTTATGAATTTTTAGTTTTTAGTCTTTAAACTTATGAACGCTAATTCACGCACGATTTTGTTTTATTTTCATTTTATGTAGTGCAGTGCTTAAGTAGTTTTGGTTTGTGAAAATACTTTTTTATAATGGATAAATGGTTAATAAAAAACGTTAAGGTGGGTAAGGTACTATGCAGAAAAGAACTTTCCGGCACAGAAACGTCACTTTTCTGCACACTACTGTCAGTTATTCTGTGAGAAAATATTAAGTTTGTTAACATAAAATTGTGCAGAAAAATGCATTTGGAATAGTGGTTGTAGAAAAATCTACTTATTTGAAACTAGTAATATCCAGATATCTACTAATGAACTCAAAAATCCTTCAATTTTTTTGCCTATAAAAATTATTTAGTCGGGCATTAACGTTGAACGCACCACGGGTATTATGGATAATAACTTTGATGCCTTAATAACTACAAGACTGTCAAATACATTTCTATTGTTTTAGTTGTAATAAATCTTTAGTTGTTAAAAGAGCGTAGGCGAAAAATTTCGAACCAATAATCTTTAAACGTATTCATTTTTTCGAATACTGAGAAAACTAATAAATATTTTTTTAAAATTTGAACGCTGAATGAAAGATTACATTATTACCGAGGGCTGAAAGTCTCTTAGAATAAACAAAATGTTTCTTTTGAATGAGATATTTGAAATTAAAAATCACACTCAATATTCTCTTTTCCTTTTACCCCTGTAACATATTAGAATAAAAATTATAGAAGTCTTCAGGGACTTTTGGCCCTCGGTAATAATATAATCTTTCATTCTGCGTTTAAATTTTTAAATAATACTTAGCTTTCTCAGGCCTCAAAAAAAATAATGCATTTTAAAAGCATTGCCCAGAAATTTTGCGCCTATGCAATTAATGTAGCTGTAGTTTATTTTGTATTGATTTATTTTTTATTTTTCCAGTACCTAGTTTTAGGTAGTTATTACGTTTTAATAAAATAATATTTAAAAGTGTTTTTTTTACTTAAATAATTATAATAAATTAATATAACGATCCAAATAATGAAATATTTAGATTTATTTATTTACTTGAATTTAACACTTACGATAATACAAAATACGAATAATATAATAATAGTAAGTAAATTGTATTTACATACATGAATTAGGTAATAATCAGCTAGGATACGAGATTTTCATCTATAAACGAAAATTTTTAAACTGTGAAATAGAGAATCCAGTAGATTAAAGGGCCGGTTGTTCGAACGCTAATCAGAAATGGAATCAACTGATCATTATCAAATATTTAATTACTGTCAATGTCAACTTTGATTGGGTTGCTGAAAACATAATTGATTACAATTATGAGATTAATTGATTAATTAATCCATTATGTTAATAATTGTTACGTTAATTGATAATTAATAATTAATTAATCAATCAATTATGTTAATTACCATAATGATAATTGATTACAATCAACTGATTGGCGTACGAACAACGGATTTTGTTATTTGATGGTTGTTAAGGGGACTAAAAGAATAACATTGGCAACATTGATTTTAATAACAGAAAAATTTTTAACCTAGCGTACCTTTTCGTGACAAATCGGATATTTTTCGAGCTATCATCGGATAATCTAGAGAAATGCGATTGGCAACACTGTCAAGAACTTTCATTCCGGAGGGAATGTTTGCTGCTTTTACTTAGAGATCTCTGATTCACTTATCGCGGTGAATCACTCCTCATTCTTCTTGTGTATTGTCAAAGTTTGTTGTATGACTTGGCTTTCCTTGCAATTTTCTTCCACTCATTTCGATATGCGCATAGTGCCCTTCAGTTTTTCACTTTCAAGATTCTGATATCTCTCATGACCTGGTACTCCCATCTCTCTCACTCTCTGGGTCTTCATCTTAGTCTTTTAGTTTCTGGCTTCCATCTGGTCACCTTAATCAGTAGGTCATTTTCGTTCTTTCTATGTGTCTCAGCCATCAAAGTCTCTGCGCTTTAGTAAATTTATTTATATCATCTTCCTTCATAATGTCTCTCTGGTTCTGGTTCATTCTTCTCCTTATTTCTCCGTTGTTCATTCGTATCTGGCCTATAATTCTTCTGAGGATTGCCCTTTCGAATGTTCTTAATCTTAATCTTTCTTCATTTTTATCTGTGAGGCACATTGTCTCATCTGAGTATGTAATTTACTGGTCTACAACTTTTGATACAAATACAACTCAGTTTAGTATTTCTGGCATTTCTTGACAAGTTCTTGTCCTTCAGTAGCCTATGGCATGTGGCATCTTCGGCATGTTTTGTTGCCTATTAGTACTCGCTCCAATAATTCTTCAGTTCTTTTATTTTGGCATTCACGATTGCTCCCAAGTATTTAAATTATATTGAACTCTTTCAAATGTGTAGTTTTCTTGTCTTCTCTTGATTTCTCTCGTGTTATTATCTTCTATTATTCTAGATCAAATTAGATATTTTGTTTTTAATGCTTAAATGCAGGATTGTTAATGCTTCTTTGTCCTTTTAATCTTAGGTCTCTTCCTCTTTCCATAAAAACTATGTCATCTGCATAATAAGCTAATATTTATTATATTATTAATATATTAGGTAGGTACCTAGTACCTACATTAAAATTGCGTGGTATGTAATCAAAAATAAGCATACTAATTGATTATAATACTAATTAGTCTCATTGTGAAATAACTATGACATCAATTCACGTCATTATTAATATTTTCATGATTATTAATCATTATCAGAACTACGTTAGCATCAGCATTTTAAATATATGTGTCGGTACTTACAAAGCATATATAGTTACGAATTTATACAAATTGCATACAATTAAGCCTTATTATTTACATAAAAATTGATACAAGATTTAATTATTCTTAAAAAATGAACGGAAACTCATGTAGTTTAACTACGAGCGCCATCTATAGATCGAATTAAGTACAACTACAATTTGTTGGAGACTCGACAGAGAGAGCTAATTCAAAAATTTAAAAAATAAATACATATTATACAATGTTTAAAAATTTAGGTATTAAAAAATGGGTAAAATTTTAGTTGAAAACAAAATCAATAAGATTAATTTCTTATTTCTTGAATCTTCTTATACAGGGGTCTCCAAGACACAAGACTCAGTTCCATTTAATAGTGCTTTATCTTTATCAAGTACAATACCTTTAGAGATACCGAGTAAATCAAAAGGATAAACGAGCTGTAATAACAGATATTTAGAAACGTTAAAAATTGAACCAAAAAAAAAACAAAAATCATCTAATCCATTAAATACCTACAATTAAATCTATGAGAGAGATGAAATTGCTATGATAAGTGGCGACCTCAAAAGCGATGACATGTAGGAGGAGAAATGAATATTAGGGAATCCATTTTTGGAGTAGCATAACATAAGACATGCAGATAACACCGTGATTATGGCAAACTCTGCTGAACAACTCCAGTTACTACTAAACAAAACAAACAGTTTCTGTGAAGAATATGGACTAGAAATGAATATAAAAAAGACTTAATATATAATAACTAATAAAACTCATATACAAACGAACATACATTTGGGAAATGTACCGATAGAGAAGGTTGATAAATACAAATAGCTGGTATAACCTGGATTTGAGAAAATAATGATCAAACAAAAGAAATAATGGCCAGGATAGAAATAGGTGTCATGGTTGAAAAATTTAAACGACTGGTTTAAATGCAATTCCATAGAACTCTTCAGAGCAGTGGTAGGAGTAGGTAGAGTAAAGATAGTGATGATGATATCCAACCTCTGACTGGGACATGACGACAAGAGGAAGAAATTCAAGGATCAAAGACCAACAGAATCGCACCTACGTTTAAACTGATTACAAAACATCAGATAAAACAAAATAATAAGTAACTATGTAGGAACTTAATTCAATGGAAAAGTAGCGATATTATATAAGAAGAAGAGTCTGTATTTTAACCTCCTCTGTGGGTCGATGTCCTCGTAGATCTCATATGCACACTTATTCTTAATATGATTACACTTTTATCTAAAAATATTCAGACAGAAGTAACGACTTTTTATTATTTATCTGACTATTAGGAAACAATTTCTATTTCTGTCCCGACAAAAACTCTATTCTTCCCATACTCCCCGGTTTTTAATCCTGGCGTGTACGTCACATACCATATGTTGCATTTACTCTTTACTGAATGGTTTTAATTTATTCAACAAGTCATAGGGGAGAGGGCAACTCATGACAAAAGTAGTCACCCGTTCCAAGACAGTTGCATGTAATGTACCTGTTGCAAGTAGTGGCACACCCCAAAATAAATGATATAGGGGAGATTCCCTAAGCATGAAGTTCATGGGAATCGACTACGTTTGTGACTGTGGTTAATTGTTCTGAAGGGAGCTGGTCGACAAATGTGGCATATGTTTGATGATAAAAAAAGGTGTGAGATTTTGATTTAAAGTTCTCAAATATTGTTTTTCGTATTTTGTAAAGTCAAAAAAAAATTCTTCCAGTTTTAGTTTTCTAATTTCCTGATTTATACTTTCTTAATTATCAGCTGCAACAAGGGGGTCGGGACAAATAATCCCGGACAAAAAATCCCCACAAATTATCCCTGTACAAATAATCCCCGGACAAAAAATCCCCGCAAAAAATCCCGGACAAATAATCCCCACACATTTTTTTGGACAAAATATCCCCACAAAAAATCCCGGACAAAAAATCCCCAAGAAATATTTGCTGACGAATGGTTCTCTAAAAGTTTTCCCGAAATTTTACCAAATCTCGAATTCCAATTCCTTGCTGAAAATTTCAAATTTTACATGACAAAAGAGTGTGAGTTTTTTCAAAAATCGTGGAAGATATGGGGAATGAGCTAAGGCCCCGTTATCATGACAGGCGCTTGATAACGCGCGTTTTGATAACGCGCAATACAACTACATACATTTTACTGAACACCGTTCACATGTCAACGCGCGTTTTAATGACCTAAAACCGTTCACATGCTAACGCGCGTTTTAGGTCATTAAAAGCGCGTTTTAGGTCATTAAAATGCGCGTTGGCATGTGAAATAAAATTTATGTCGTTGTAATCGCCGGTTATCAAAACGCGCGTTAAGCGCCTGTCATGATAACGGGGCCTTAGCTCATTCCCCATATCTTCCACGATTTTTGAAAAAACTCACACTCTTTCGTCATGTAAAATTTGAAGTTTTCAGCATGGAATTGGAATTCAAAATTTGATAAAATTTGGCGAAATTTGCGAATTTTGTCCAAAAAAAATTGTGGGGATTATTTATCCGGGATTTTATGTGGGTATTTTTTGTCCGGGGATTATTTGTCCGGGGTTTTTTGTCCGTGGATTAATTGTCCAGGGATAATTTGTGGAGATTTTTTGTCCAGCATTATTTGTCCGGGATTATTTGTCCGGGGATTATTTGTCCTAGCTTCGCAACAACTCATACTTATCATTTCTAAGTATGTGCCCCAAATATGATGTCTTTCTCCTTTTAATGTTGGTCAAAAATTCTCTATCTCTTCCCATTCTGTGCAACACCATTTTGTTTGTGTAAATATAATTGGTCCATGGTATTCCTCCTAAAAAGCAACATCTCAAAAGCTTCCAGCTTTCTCATTAAGTCAACATTAACGGCCCAAGCTTCGGCACCAGAAAGAAGAATAGAGTAACTGCAACATTTTACTATTTATCCGATATGGGATTTGCAGGTTAAGGGCCGGGCCGGTACTTACTGCAACTTTCTCTCCCGATTAAACCCCGGTTAACGGAATTTTACATGACAAAATTCCTCTAACCGGGGTTTAATCGGGACAGAAAGTTGCAGAAAGTACCGACCCTTAGTCTTTGGTTTCTTAGAGATTTCGTTTATCTTCAAAAAAGCTGCTTTCGATTGCTCTATTCTTGATCGAATTTCTGATTTCAGATTTAGATCTTTAATAATCCAGATTCTTATGACCTTACTCCTCTTACTGATAACCATGGTTTTTGTTTTTATGTTCATTGTTAAAACAAACTGCCTGACTTGCGTATACAGATTTTGTACAGTTTTCAAGTGCTTGTGTAAATAATTATTCGGGGTATATACACTCGCGATCATAAAAAGCGGGTCACTCGATGAGTTATTCAAGTTAGATGTCTCGAATTTTCTAAACCTGTTGTCCGATTTGATTGATTTTTTTAGTATGTTATAGCCTTATTCTTTAACAATATCGCCATAATAATATTGTTGCTAGAGAGGTAAACTGTCATTGTATACCGGGTGTAACAGTCATACTGTGTTTATTTCTCAAAGTTCGAAACACTCCGTGGAATGTTTTAGCATAGAAAAAATATTGAAATTAAAACTTAATTGTAGCCTTAGGCTTTCTTAACAGTTTCTTTTTTGATTTATTTGTTTATGTTGGATAATAAAAAAGTTAGGCACCTTAACAACTAACCATGTTCTTTATCAATACATGGTGTTTCTAAATAAGTGCGACAAACTTTAAGGGGCAATTCTCCATGAAAAAATAATGACCGTTTGCTTTATAAACGTATGACCGCAAATTCTTCGGTTTCGAGATAAGGGATGTTGAATTTTTTCTTACAAACTGACGATTTATTTATTGTTCTAAAACCGGTTGTGATATGCAAATGAAATTTGGTAGATGTTAAGAGATACTTATGGCGCATTTTTTGACATACAATTAAGAATTTTATATTCACCATTGGCGTGCATACGGGATGTATCTAAAATGTTTATACCCGTATGCACGCTAATGGTGAATTTATAATTATTAATTGTATGTCAAAAATCCACAATAACTGCCTCTTAAAATTTACCAAATTTCATTTGCATATCTCTATTGGTTTTAGAGCAATAAATAAATCATCAGTTTGTAAGAAAAATTTCAACATCCCGTATCTCGGAAACGAAGCATTTGCCGACATATGTTTATAAAGCAAACTGTCATTATTTTTTCATACAGAATTACCCCTTAAAGTTTGTCGCACTTATTTAGAAACGCCCTGTATTGATGAAGAACATGGCTAGTTATTAACGTGCTTAACTTTTTTATTATCCAACATAAACCAATAAATCAAAAAAGAAAAGGTTAAGAGAGCATAAGGCTATAATTTAGTTTTTATTTCAATATTTTATCTGTGTTAAAACATTCCACAGGGTGTTCCGAACTTTTAGGAATAAACACAGTATGATTTTAACACCCGGTATACAATGACAGTTTACCTCTCTAGCAACAATATTATTATGGCGATATTGTTAAAGAATAAGGCTATAACATACTAAAAAAATCAATCAAATCGGACAACAGGTTTAGAAAATTCGAGACATCTAACTTGAATAACTCATCGAGTGACCCGCTTTTATATATATTTAATATATATATTTATTAATAGCTTAAGGGTGTCTAGTCGGACAAACTTTGATATATGGGAACACTGGAACAGTGGAAGTTTTAATTGTGGAACAGGTTAAAAATTTGGAACGGTCAGACCACGAAAACGGCACACGTATTTTGTCCGACAGAGCAGACTTAAACTCTCCGAACAGAGATTAAACTCTCCGAACAGAGATTAAAATGGGCGTTTTAATGAGTGGAACATGTAGAATACGTCAAATGAAAGGAATTATGACAGGTGATAAATAGCAGTCTGATTTTTGCATGAGAGTTTAATCTCTGTTCGGAGAGTTTAAGTCTGTTCTGTCGGACAAAATAAATGTGCCGTTTTCGTGGTTTGACCGTTCCAAATTTTTAACCTGTTCCACAATTAAAACTGCCCCTGTTCCAGTGTTCCCATATATCAAGTTTATCCGACTAGACACCCTTAAGCTATTAACAAATTTTCAGCTTGCTATTAATCAACTTTTTTTTCATACGCGGGATCCAGACCTACCTATATGTTTCCTGCAGCCGATTTTGATGATATACATTCATAGTTATAAACAAATGAAGATAAAAAACGGTAAATTTTTAGCTTTTTCGTCTATAACCAAAAAGTTAAGCATTTTAAATAAATTTGAGAGAAAGAAACTCATAAATCGTATAAAAAACTTCAATATGGCGTTCGCTGAATATGTCTATCCTTATTGGTTGCTTATAAAATTGCAAAATAAATCAAAATATTTGAGTTTTTACAAATATTCATAACTTATGTAAAAATTAACTTAGAACCTTCTTATTCCATCCATCCAATGGCACTACAGCCCAAATCGAGCCTTGGCCTCCTTCAATAAGCTTCTCCAATCATTTCGATTTACCGCTGTTCTTTTCCATGAACGCGTTCCCAGGAAGTTCCTGGCATCCTCATCGACTTCGTCTTCCCATCTCTTTTTAGGTCTTCCAACCGGTCTTCTTCCCTGCATTCTTGCATTCACCAATTTTCTGGGGATTCTATTCTCATGCATGCGGACCACGTGCCCTGCCCACCATAATCTCTGTAGTTTAGTGTGTTGTGCTAGAGTTGGTTCGCTATATTGCTCGTATATTTCTCTATTATACCTAATTCGCCAGTTGTTATTTTCCCTTATTGGGCCCAGTATCCTACTTAATACTTTTCTTTCAAACACATCTAATGCATTGGCAGATTTCTGTGTCCTTCTTATTACCTACACGGAATGCTGAGACTTCTGGTGTTTAAATCATACCCTAAATTTCAAAGCAATTGGGCAAACAGTTAAAAAGTTATTTAATTTGTTTATCCCAAATTATTTTTTTTGCAACACTATAAGTCAGAAAATGATGAAGTTACAGTAATACTTTGGTCAGTTTATGAAAGAAGAAGATTTAAACTATTATTTTAATTAAAAAAAATGACAAAAAATAATTCTAAATATGTCAAAATTATTTTGCAAGAACATAAAAAAGGGGGGCTAATTCTAGGGGAGCTCCGTCCCTAATTCTAGGACAATTGTTTTTCTTTCTAAATGTATATAAAAATTCAGACTTTCTAAATATGAAAAAATAATTTTTCTACGGGTAACTTTTAAAAAGTTATTCTAATTGTTTATAAGTAAGCAAAAAATCGACATGTTTTTGCAAAATAATTTTGCACTGTTTAAAATTACTTTTTGTCATTTTTTTTAATTAAGTTAATGGTATAAATGTTCTTCTTTCATAAACTGTCCGAAGTATTACTGTAACCTCATAATTTTCTGACTTATAGTATAGTGTTGCAAAAAAATGAATTTGCAATAAACAAATTAAATAACTTTTAAACTATTTGACCAATTGCTTTCAAGTTTAGGGTATGATTTAAGAACCAGAAGTCCCAGCATTCCGTGCAATAAGAAGGTTGTAACTTAACTTTAACAGAAGTTATGAACATTTATAAAATCTCAAAATGTATGACTTATTTTGCAATTTTCTAAGCAACAAATAAGGATAGACATAATCAGCGAAAGCCATATTGAAGTTTTTTATATGATTTATGAGTTTCTTATTCTCAAATTTGTTTAGAATGCTTCACTTTTTAGTAATAGACGAAAAATAGGTCTGGATCCCGCGTATGAAAAAAAAGTTGATTAATAGCAAGCTGAAAATTTGTTAATAGCTTAAGGGAGTCTAGTCGGATAAACTTTGATATATGGGAACACTGTAACAGGTGCAGTTTTAATTGTGGAACAGGTTAAAAATTTGGAACGGTCAGAACACGAAAATGGCACATCTATTTTGTCCGACAGAACAGACATAAACTCTCCGAACAGAGATTAAACTCTCATGCAAAAATCAGACTGCTATTTATTACCTGTCATAATTCCTGTAATTTGACATATTCTACATGTTCCACTCATTAAATCGCCAATTTGGTGATAAATAGCAGTCTGATTTTTGCATGAGAGTTTAATCTCTGTTCGGAGAGTTTAAGTCTGTTCTGTCGGACAAAATACATGTGCCGTTTTCGTGGCGTGACCGTTCCAAATTTTTAACCTGTTCCACAATTAAAACTGCCCCTGTTCCAGTGTTCCCATATATCAAAGTTTGTCCGACTAGACACTCTTAAGTGGTTAACAAATTTTCAGCTTGCTATTAATCAACTTTTTTTTCATATCCAGACCTATATGTATTTCATCAAAATCGGCTGCAGGAAACATATAGGCTATTAATATAGATGTCCATACTAGTTATGTTGAAAAAGTAACTATTCGTTACAAAGTACTCGTTACTTACGAATACCGAAAGTAATGATTACGATGCAGAGAGGCAAATCGTTACTTTGATTACTCTGATTACTTCGTTACTTCGTATCAGAGCTAGTAACGACTATTGTATCTACTTTGATTACTTTGAGTACTCTGATTACTTCGTTACCTCATACCAATCGTATTAGAGCGAGTAACGACTATTATATCTTCTTTGGTTACTTTGATTATTCTGATTACTTCGTACCAATCGTAACAGAGCGAGTAACGAATATTGTATCTACTTTGATTACTTTGATTACTCTGATTACTTCGTACTTCGTGAAGGTCGTTATTATATCGGAATACCTATACAAAATACCTACCTACTGAGAAATACGATTCTCGATATGATTACCGGTACTCAAATGTAAAAGTAACAAAAGTGATCATAGTAATCAAATCGTTTTTATCCCTTAAACAGATTGGTGAAGGTCGTTGTTATATCGGAATACCTATACAAACCTACCTACTGAGAAATACGATTCTCGATATGATTACCGGTACTCAAATACAAAAGTAACAAAAGTAATCATAGTAATCAAATCGTTTTATCCCTTAAACAGATCGGTAAAGGTCGTTGTCATATCGGAATACCTATACAAAATAGCTACCTACTGAGAAATACGATTCTCGATATGATTACCGGTACTCAAATACAAAAGTAACAAAAGTAATAATAGTAATCAAAGTAACGAATACTGTAAATGATTACTTTATAAAAAATACCTACCTACTGAGAAATACGATTCTCGATATGATTACCGGTACTCAAATACAAAAGTAACAAAAGTAATCATAGTAAATCAAAGTAACGAATACTGTAAATGGTTACTTTATACAAAAGTAACGATTTGTAACGAATACTCGAAAGTAACTATAATCAACATCACTAGTCCATACTACTTAAAAAATTTGGTTGCGGCCTGGAGGGGGATGTGTCACGAGAAAAATCTTATTTCTCAGTTCAGACTTTAGTTAATACTATTGAAGCTTCCTCGCTATCAATTTGTGTTGATTCCATTCTTGTGTCCATGAAAAGGTCTTCAATATATTTAATCCATACTTATTTTATTTCGATTGGACTATTAATAGGTTTATTCTTCTCTTCTTCTTCACGTGCCATCTCCGCGACGGAGGTTGGCAATCATCATGGCTATTCTAATCTTAGATGCTGCTGCTCTGAATAGTTCGGTTGATGTGCATCCGTACCATACGTAAGTTACCACGAGATTCGTCTCCTTCCTACACTTCTCTTGCCCTGGATTTTCCCCTGTATAATCAATTGAAGTAAGTATGTTGTATCTCTCATTACGCATAACATGCCCCAGGTATTGCAGCTTTCGTGTCTTGATGGTTTCCAATATTTCCAGTCTTTTGTTGACTCTTCTCATGACTTCGTAGGTTTATTGTTTTTGTTAATTAATCGGTTAGGTGTGTTTGTTCGTGATTTTGCAGATAATTCTCAAACTTTTTTATGTAAATTATAACGATCACGTCTTTCCTGCAAATCCCCCACTTCTATACATGTTTTCTGTTTTCATCATCCTCTTTTCTTTAGCTTCTATTATTTTGTTGCTTATTAATTTGTTTTTTTCTGTATTTATCTGGGATTTTGTTTCTATACTTTCTTCTTCGTTGAATTGTCTGCATATCGACGGCTTTTTATTTATTCCTGAAGGCTCTAGTTAAATTCACAAAATTTCATTAACTAAAAATATGAAATGTTAGTTCCATAAGTAACTATTTTTATACGATTCAGATTTTATTTTGATTGAAAAAACCGTTACATGTTAACGGTCTTATAAAAAGGCCGTTGTTCCCATGTAGTAAAAACCCACTCCTAGGTGGTGGCTCCTGTTTCCCATTATTATTTTTTCGATTGAACATATGTGCAAATGTTTCTATTTGAGCGCGCGCCCGTCACGTTCCCATGCTTTTTTCCCATTCACATTCTTTAAATGTTCCGATTGTGACCCGGCCAGTTACGGCCACGGCCACGATCATATCCACGTTCCCATGAACGAACGTACAGAGAGAGAATCTCCCCTTTTTTTTTGTCTTTTGTTTTGCTGCTGGCACGGCACGAGGGGTGCGCCGCGCCGTTGCATGTCAACAGGTCATAACTGTATTATCGAGAGCTTTTATCGTTTTTTAGAGTCGAAATTATTAGAAATTAAAAATAGCAAGTAGGAAAATCATAATAATGTCGTGTTATTTTAATACACTGAACAGACTTTTTAGACCATCTGTGAAAAAGCGTCTATTTTTGGTTGTACGAGGTGGCATTCGGATTTTGGCAGATAAAGTTAGGTGACAGCTTCAATAATAATAATTGACTTATGCTCCTTCTCAAATATTCCCGGAACATTAATAAAAAAATTAAAAGATACAAAAATTTCGAAAAACATCGATTTTTTCTACTTTCTTTGCTTATAACTTTAAAACGAATCATTTTGGAAAAAAGTCGTAGGGAAATAAAGTAAAGATAATTGAATTTTGTATCATATACGTCCGGTTAGACATGTCTTAAATTATAAACCTTTCTGCAAAATAGCAATACATACAAAATAAGGGGGGCAAATAAGCCTGTTTTTAATCAACGTTTTTCAACCACTTTGGTCGCACATAGAACTTTCGTAATTCGCTTAGAAAATTCTTACAACATACTTAATCCTTACACCAAATTTCATTAAAATCGACTTAATAGATTTTGCATAATAATTTGACAATCTATTTTTTTTTTAAAGTTAAAATTTTTTAATATCATTCTGAACAAAAAGTAGACCATTGATAACTTTGCTGTTTTTTTACATATGAAGAGGCTCTATACCTATCTAATACACTTTACAGAATTAAAATTGGATTATTTAAGCGGCCTCTGCACAGCTTTAAAGTTATAAACAATTTTTTGGCTTATAAACAAATACAGTGAGGACGTTTGAGTTGGAATAAATTAATTTTTCAGTTATTTATCAAATAAACATTTTTTTCTGTTTTAGGACAACAGTAAAATGTATTTCAAATTAAATAAATTATATACTTTCTTCTTTTTGTCTCAATTAATTAAAAAAAAATTGGGAACCCTGCACAAATAATTATGTTAATGTCTATATTAATGAATAGAGAATTGAATAACCTTTCGAATAAGCTATCACACGACCCCTATTCTCATTTAAAAAAATCATCGATTACGTCATCACACCCAGATGGATGACGTCACTAGTATGATATATTCTCCACAAAATTAATTTATTCCAAGTCAAACCTCCTCACTGCATTTGTTTATAAGCCAAAAAATTGTGTATAATTTTAAAACAGTCCTATGGCCGCTTAAATAATCCAATTTTAATTCTGTAAAGTGTATTAGATAGGCATAGGGCCTCTTGATATGTAAAAAAATAGCAAAGTTATAAATGGTCTACTTTTTGTTAAAAAAGTTTTTAAAAAATTTGAACTTTTTTAAAAAAATTTAGATTGCAAAATTATTATGCAAAATCTATTATTTCGATTTTAATGAAATTTGGTAGACGGATTAAGTCTGTTGTAAGAATTTTCTAAGTGAATTGCAAAGGTTCTAAGTGCAACCAAAGTGGTTGAAAAACATTGAATAAGAACAGGCTTATTTTGCCCCCTTATTTTGTATTTATTGCTATTTTGCAGAAATGGTAATAATTTAAGACATTTTAAACCAGTCGTATATCATACGAAATTCAATTAACTTTATTTTATTTTCCTACAACTTTGTTCCAAAATGAATCGTTTTAAAGTTATAAGCAATGAAAATGGAAAAAAATCGATGGTTTTCGAAATTTTTAAATATTTCAATTTTTTTATTAATGTTCCGGGCATGTTTGAGAAGGAGCATAAGTCAAATATAATTACTGAAGTTGTCACCTAATTTTATCTGCATAAATCCGAATGCCACCTCTCACATCCACCTGAAAACAGATCTTCCCTGGTCTATTTCTCCCTCGAAGAAAATCTATTATTTTTTTACATAGATAGAAATAATTAATACTTCTATACATTGAGCATTTATGTTTTTACGTTTATTTCAGGTTTGTAGCGATGGTCGATGGTAGACACTATGTAGTAAAGAAGCCTGATCCATGAATGGATCTTGCGAAACCTAAGTTTTCGATTCGTGAAGCCAAGAAAAGAAAGAATCATAAATGCAAATTTCATTTTGCAGTATGCAGAAAAGTGCAGAAAAAAGGAAAAATTCTTGGCATTCCTTGAAGTCTATTATTAAAAACTTTCTGACCAACTATAGGACCCAGGACTATGCGTCTATTATAGAGGA
The DNA here is from genome assembly GCF_917563875.1 of Diabrotica virgifera virgifera. Classification (NCBI taxonomy): domain Eukaryota; kingdom Metazoa; phylum Arthropoda; class Insecta; order Coleoptera; family Chrysomelidae; genus Diabrotica; species Diabrotica virgifera. The sequence goes on along the minus strand of NC_065444.1, from coordinate 2,294,854 downwards.
TCTCCTTCAATTTTGGCTCACGTGTGTCTATAAAGATACAGTTTCTCAGCTCATATTTGGACTACTTCCCTGAAAATTGTGGGAATTACAGTGAAGAGCAAAGGGAATGCTTCCATCAGGACAGTCGAGTAATGGAAGAATGATACCAGGGCCGTTGGTATTGCTGGTGTGTTAAGAGAGATGCTACAGGTGAAAAAAGACGCCAAAAAACTTTCAAGTCTTTGAAACGATCATTATTAACGAATAGCTGTTGCTGTTATAAATATGTATCTTTGAAATAAATAGCTAAATTTGTGTACATTACATATTACTTTAAAATGTAAATCTGTTTTCATACAATAACCATAATAGTAATTCTTGTGTTTCGTCAATTGCATATTTCGATAATTTGACTTTCCGAAAATTCGAAATAGTAGATAAATAAACCTGATCTGATTGAGAAAAATATTCTTCTTCTTCTACGGCACTACAGCCCAAATTGAGCCTTGGCCTCCTTTATTTTTTGCCTCCACCCTTGCCTGTCTGTGGCTGCTCTTCTCCATACACGGACTCCTAAAAGGGCTTGTGCGTCGCTGTTTACTGTGTCTTCCCAGCGTTTTCTTGGCTTTTCAACCGGTCTCTTTCCTTGCATTCTAGCATTCAGTGCTCGTTTTGGTAGCCTATCCTCTCCCATTCTTATCACATGTCCGGCCCATTGCAATCTTTGTAATCTAATGAAGTCTGACAGAAAAATATTGCATTTTTGAATTCAGCATGCATGTATGTAAAAGATCACATATACAGGGTGTAATAAAAATACAGGTCATAAATTTAATTACATATTTTGGGACCAAAAATAGTTCGAATGAACCTAACTTACCTTAGTACAAATGTGAACAGAAAAAAAGTTACAGCCCTTTGAAGTTACAAAATGAAAATCGATTTTTCCAATAGATCGAAAACTATTAACGATTTTTTATGGAAAATCGACATGCGGCATTTTTATGGCAGTAGCATCTTAAAAAAAATTATAGTTAAATTTGGACACTCCATAAAAATTTTATGGGGGTTTTGTTCCTTTAAACCCCCTCAAACTTTTGTGTACGTTCCAATTAAATTATTATTGTGGTATTACCATTAGTTAAACACACTGTTTCTAAAACTTTTTTGCCTCGTAGTACTTTTTCGAGAAGACAGTTTTTATCGATTTATTTTGAATATTTGTCAAATCCACCACATGTTTCTATATGATTACGGAGACAATAATATAAAAATTTATTTATGATTTACATTTTTAGGTATAATATTTTGAACCATATTAAAAAAGAAGCCACATCCCGACAAAAGATGCTTTATCGAAAAAATTCAAAGAAACAAAAAAGTTTTAAAAACACTATGTTTAACTAATAATGATACCGCAGAAATAGTTTAATTGGAACGTACACAAATATTTGGAGGGTTTAAAGGAACAAAACCCCCATAAAATTTTTATGTTAACATAATGTTAAAAAAGAAGCCGCAACTCGATAAAAACTGCCTTATCGAAAAAATACTAAAATGCAAAAAAGTTTTAGAAATATTGAGTTTAACTAATGGTACCACAATAATAATTTAATTGGAACGTACACAAAAGTTTGGGGGGTTAACTGGAACAAAACCCCCATAAAATTTTTATGGGGTGCACACATTTTACTATAATTTTTCTTTAAGATGTTCCTGCCATAAGAATGCCACATATCTATTTTCAATAAAAAATCTCTAATAGTTTTCGATATATTCGAAAAAAACGATATTCATTTTGTAACTTCAAAGGGCCGTAACTTTTTTTATGTGCACATTTGTACTAATAGGTAAGTTAGGTTCATTCGAACTATTTTTGGTCTCAGGCCCAGAATTTATGATTTAATTTATGACCTGTATTTTTGTTACACCCTGTATAAATGTACCGACCTCAAAAATGACGCTGGCCAGTGTTATACTAACTATAAAATCTAGAATAAAGATATTTTGACCAGTTGCATGTTGCATGAACACTACCAACACCCCATTGTGCAAGATTTTGTACAAAACAGTAATCTAGACTGAAAAATAAACAAGCATCACGATAAGAATTTTTTCCTTTTTTCTTTTCAGTTGCATTGAATGCACGCTCTAAGAAATCGTAAATACGGTAACAATACATGACAGATAACACATAAATATGGCAGATAACAATTTTCCACAAACAAATTCTGTGCTCTGTGCGTAAAGAGAGTTAAGTCCTAAAACACTGTTTTGAGATAAACGCGTTTAAAGTTTACAATCATCTGTTCGAGTTATACTTTTGGAGTTTTTACAATAACCTATCCCTAAAAAGTTTTCTAAATAATTTTGATCAATTAAATAGTTATTTCTCTCAATAGAATAGTCAATAAATAATATAAATAAACCATATAGGTATTATAAAAAAAAATAATAAACTTTTTCTTACATGGACTTAACACAATTTGCACAAATATCATGAACTTAACACGCTTAACGCAAAACACAAACTATTACGAAAAGCATAAAAAATAATATTTATTTAATAATAATAATGGGGATTCTTAAGACCAAAGTAACAGGTTTTAATAAAAATAGAAAAATACAAAAACGCAAGATAAAAACTTCTGTTTATTCATCATAAACCAAGTAAGTAATAATACTAAGTAAGTAAAATAATACCAAAAATAAAGAAAAGCTAATATAAAGGAAAACAAAATATTTTTTTTATTATTTAGTATTTACATTTTTTCTCTTCTTCCTGCCAGTTTGCTTCGTTGGTTTATTTTCTTGGGAAACTGTCATTTTTTTCGTGGGTTTCACATTTACCTTCTTTTCTTTTGTCAACTGGTTGTACTATCTCTTCATTTTCTTCATCAGGAATGTCATCAGGGTAGGTATCCTCTGCTTCATTTGAGGTAATTAAGTCTTTACAGAATTGGTGATATACTGGTGAAATGTATGGAAGCAGGTCGAGGAGGTCATTTTTTTTCTTCTTAGGTATAGGATTTTTTCCTGGGTAACTAGGGTCCATTTTGCTAATGTTTTCTTTGCCTCTTCTTTTGAAACTAATGCATTGAAATGGTTGATTACGGTCTAAGGAATTCTTATAGTAAATTATTCCAGGCTCGTTTTTGACAAACTTCAGCCACTGTACATCTCTCCAGCTAAAATTGTTTCCAACAACATCATCTTTTCCCTGCTGAAGGTCGGTTTTTAGCAGCTTAGCAAAGTCAAAGAAGCTATCTTGATTCATCTCCTTCACTACGAAAGGACATTTCTTACCAGTACTTTGTATAAGTTGGGCCCAATCATGAGGATGGTGAATGTTTCCATCAAAAGCTGTTTTATTTTTTTCAATAAGGGCGTGGGATGTATCACACTCCATGTGTGTGTGACCAGGCACTAAAAATTTATGATTAATCTCTTCAAAATTAGAAGAATTTTGCAGGGCTACCATACACGTAGCAGCTACATGCGTATTCTTATTTTGACCACCAGTAGAGTACATGGTTTGAGTACATGGTCAAACTTTTCACAACGGGCTTTAAAGCTTCAGAAATAAATTTGTATACGCATGAGCCAACTTCATTTGCACCTCTGCCAGCTATACCTTCATGCCAAAGGTAGCAGTAAGTTGTGCCATCACTGTTAGATTGAAAGTCTAAAGTTGGCGTTTATAGAAGGCTACAGAACTATGGACGAGTGGAGTGGGAAGGCATTGCTGCATGTCAAATGTCACAGTTTTGGTTGAATTTTCAACTTTTGTTGGAGTATTTGAGAGAAATATATGAAGATGCATGCAGTAGAATTATGGCTGGATGGATGAAGTGGAAGAAAGCAAGTGGTGTGTTGTGTGACAGAAAGTTCCAAAGAAGCTGAAGGGAAAATTCTATAAAACAGTCATAAGACCGGCTGTGATGTAGGTACAGAATTGAATGTTGGCACTGAAAAAGAAAAAGTAACAACGAACTCATGTGGCGGAAATGAGAAATCTTAGATGGATGAGAGGTGTGACAAAAAAGGACAAAATTAGAAATGAGTATATTAGGGGAAGTCTAGGTGTGGCACCAATTGATGCCAAAATGAAAGAGCATAGTTTAAGATGGTTTGGTCATGTTCAATGTCGAGAGGTTAATCACCCAATACAAAGAATAGCTGAAGTGCAGATTCTTGGGATTCTTGGAAGGAGTAGGAGAGGAAGACCAAAGAAGACTTGGGGGGAAGACGATAAGGCAGGACATGTTGGTAAAGGGTATTAACATTGATATGACCCACGATAGAATTGTGTGGAGAAATGCAATTAGGAAAGCCCACCCTGCATAGGGATAAGGAAAAGAGAATGATTATAAATAACTATATTAACTATAGCTCACTACAGTATGTTAGTGTTAAGAAAAACAACCGTATTATGAACGATCTATCAAAAAAATAACAAAGGGAGCTTTATATTTCTTTGTCTAAAAGTTTAATAGATCATTGGTAGCATGGCCCAAAATCTACAGCACTATTAAAAATCTAAATAAAACTTACCAGCTTAGACTTTCTTCAGACTCAAGTTCGTCGTTTTTTAACATGTCCAATATGCGTTGTGCTCTGGATGACATGGTTAAACTTTTAACTAAATTCCTTGAAATAACCAACAAATAATCACAGAAGGTTAAACTTTTAACTAAATTCCTTCAACTAGACCAACAAAATAATCACAGAAGAAAACTCCAACTAAAATCTTAAAATCGTTATGTTGTTCATTAAAGTACAAGCTCGTTTGAAAGGACCTAATCAATATGCCACTGATTAGTAAAATAGCCAAATCAGCTTTAACGACGCACAGCGTACAAAGAGTCAACGCAATAACTTATTAGTGTACAGGTACAGTATGTTAAGTCTCAAAACTGTGGGACTTAACACACTGTGTCTTCCTATTTCTTCAATAATGTTTAGTGTAAAGTGTGATATGTCCAAGTTCAGGACTTAACACGCATTACACAGTTAGTATTGACTGTTTTTCATTTGTGTAAAATGCATATCTCAGTTTAGGAATGGAATTGGACTTTACAAATTATACACCATGTAGATATCAAATTCTAACATACAGATAGTGCATTACCTCATTTCAACCATTTTTGGACTTAACTCACTCTACGCACAGAGCACAGAATTACTCAACGGATACTGGTACAACGATTAACGGTTTGCGAACATAAGCTTAAGCTTAGAATGTCACAATAAGTGATGTAGACATAAGTATGAACTTATATTACGTAAAAAGGGAGTTTTGAACTTTTTAATACTGTCAAATATTATCCTAGTTAATATTAAACTAAATACCGTCCATGCCAAATATTAAAATTTTAAGAATTAGGTACATGTTACCATCACAAACAATATGGTTTTGAACAAAAATATTTATTAGCCGTTTCTGCGTAGAATGAATCGCAGAAACAACGCTTGAAGCGACCGGCGATTTTGAATGTCAGCTACGCGCGCAAAATCAATTTTTTAAATAAAATTTGTATCAACTCTACGATTAAAATTAGATATCTTTTGATCAAAGTGTCTTATTGACAAAAATCGAAGTGAGTTTTGAAGGTGCAGATTGTAGCTTTCATATTCAATTTTGAATTTTGTCACAAATAAAGTGAGTTTCTATAAAACCGTTAAATAAATGTACGTTGCGATTTTTGCAATTTTTTATGATTCTCATGACTCCAATAAAAATTAATCAGTTTCATTGATGGTCGCCGTGTAATTGCCATTGTTAGAGCCTAATCTTCAAAACCAATAGCATGAAATTTTGCTTATGAGTTTTGGCAACAAATAAGAAGCATTATTAATATAGGTTAGGTACCTAAAAAACGCTGAATTTAAACTTTATAATTACAAACGGTCGAACTAAATCGCTATAGAGTGATTTCCACATTTAACATTCCCTAAATTTGGAAATGGAATTTTAAGACCAATGAAAGGTCCCAAATATAGGTTGCTACAAAATAGTATGCAAGGAAAAATAGCAGGCAAACGCAGTCCAGGACGAAGAAGAACTTCATGGTTGAAGAACTTGCGAGATTGGTATGGTGTTGATACAAGCATGCTATTTAGGGTGGCAGTGAATAAAATTAAGATAGCTATGATGGTAACCAACGTTCTGAGTGGACATGGTACATGAAAAAGAAGAACAATTACAAAACGATATAAAAAGTTTAACTCTCCTTTTTTTGGATTGCGCAAATATAATACGTTTTTCGAAAAAAATACAGCTAGAAATTTCACCTAATGCTGCCTTCGCGGAAGCATTTTGCGTAACTTGACATTATTTCCATTCATTATATCAAATTATGACAATAGAATCAGAATATCTTTATTTTAGTCCTGGATACCCATTCTATGTCCTTTGATACCATCCCTGATATATCATGCTTGGGGAGACTATCCCTGACCCCCGAGCATGAAAAATAGGTATATTATAGTCTTTGTTGCATCGAATTACTAATATTTTAGCCTGAGATTGCAAATGCAAATCTAAAGTGATTCCTTAAATTTATCTGGATAATTTTTTAAAAACAACCCATGAAAAGAACAAGAAGGTTCAAATAGGGATGGAGAGAAAAATGCAAAGAGCAATATATTGAGCTGTGAAAATAGAAGGTCAGTGGAGAAGAAGAACCAATAAACTGTATTAGCCAACGATAACGACGACGATCAAAGCACAGAGAATACGATATTTGGGGCACATCGAGAGAATGGGAAGTAAAAGAATGCCAAAAATGGTACTCTCACGAAGACCAATACCTACAAATAGAGATTTCAATTGCTGGATTCAGCATCCTGCTGGATCCGCAAAAGTGTCAAATTCGAAATAGGTTACTTAATGTCTTCATTAGCCTCTTTATTCAAAGCCGTGAGTCGGCAACTTGCCATTCTATCGCTCTAGCAGTAGCTCAGTATGCTGGAAAGTTTCTACAGCCTAAAAGTTTGCATCGATAAAGCGTTGATAGACATTAATTCTGCGATAATATTCTCTGCTGGCGAGTGGTCATTGTGGTCAATAATCAATGAGTTGATTGCCACTCTTTAACTGGTGAAACTGGCTGTAGAAGCTCTTTGCAGAAGAGAGTCCACTTTGATAACGGCCGACACAATCATGAAATTTGTCTTAGACAAACTAAATAGCCAGGACTCTAGCTTTAGTGCCAATCGATCGGAAGCATTACGTAACAGAATCGCGGAACGGCGCCTCTCTGAAATTACAGGTACATTAGTGTACTTACAAAATCCAAAAAAGTATGACGAAGGACTAAACAATCCTGGTTTTTCCCCATGCCGAAAAAGAATGCAATGCGACAAGAGATGAAAAATTTTAGGTCTGGATCCCGCGTATGAAAAAAAAGTTGATTAATAGCAAGCTGAAAATTTGTTAATAGCTTAAGGGTGTCTAGTCGAATAAACTTTTATATATGGGAACACTGAAACAGGGGTAGTTTTAATTGTGGAACAGGTTAAAAATTTGGAACGGGCACAGCACGAAAACGGCACATTTATTTTGTCCGACAGAACAGACTTAAACTGTCCGAACAGAGATTAAACTCTCATGAAAAAATCAGACTGCCATTTATTACCTGTCATAATTCCTGTCATTTGACATATTCTACATGTTCCACTCATTAAAACGCCCATTTGGTGATAAATAGCAGTCTGATTTTTGCATGAGAGTTTAATCTCTGTTCGAAGAGTTTAAGTCTGTTCTGTCGGACAAAATAAATGTGCCGTTTTCGTGGTGTGACCGTTCCAAATTTTTAACCTGTTCCACAATTAAAACTGCCCTGTTCCAGTGTTCACACATATCAAAGTTTATTCGACTAGACACCCTTAAGCTATTAACAAATTTTCAGCTTGCTATTAATCAACTTTTTTTTCATACGCGGGATCCAGACCTATTTGTTGAGTCGTATATATAAATAAACAAGTGATTGTGGAAACAGTGCAAGAGGACATAATGGAAGAAAAGGGGTCAACTAATCCGGAGCTTGAACTTGAGATTGAATTGAATTGAGAATGAGAAAACTTTTATAACCAAAGAAAAACTGGTTTTCTAAAAGATTACGAAAATATTTTGGAAAAGGAAATTGCCGTTTATGAGACAGATGGGGTGAAAGGCGATCATTTGTCCATGGTCTATGACTATTTGATGACCTTAAAACCGACTAGCATAGAGGCCGAAAGGGCTTTCTCCGCAACCGGTTAATACATGTACAGTTCTGTGCAAATTAGGTTAGACGATAGATAACATGTTTTTTCAAAACTTGGTCTTCCAAAAACTAAATAATTCATGTTTCTGTTGTTTAGAAATTTAGAATACAGACAAAAAACATTAAAATAGTGTTTTTATTTTGATTCCATATTCTGCTGGATCCGCGCTGCATCCAGCTGGATTTAGGCCAATCTTGCAAAAATCCAGTTGGATTGAAAATGCTGCTGGATTGCAATCCCTAAATACAAAAGAGAAAGAGAGTAAGACAGGCAGGCCAAGAAAAATATGGAAGGACAGTGTGTACGAAAACTTGAAGAAAAGTAACATTGAGAGATGGAAAGAAAGACAGAAAGATATGGAGGGTCTGGAGGGAGCTGGAGGGAGACTGGTGACAGTACTGACAGTTTTGAACTTTCATGGAATAAATAAGTACCTACATATTATAAGGCAAAGAATTAGAGGACGACGTGCTCAGCACGTCAGCAACTCTAACTATCTATAATCTATATCTAACAATTATTGAAGAAAATGGAAATATAGATGAAGAAATTAACCAGAAAATTATTCATCACTTAGAATACTTACAACTAACAAATATCGTGTATCAGAAACTACATAGTGAGTAATAATATCCCGCAAAATATCAGTATCCCGTAAAATTAATAAATAAGTAAATAAATATTAGAAAATAATAAATAATTATGTAGAATACTAGAATACAGCATACAGCAATAAACTAAGAGCCGCTATAGGTGAAATTTCTTAATCATTTTAGGCACGATGGGACCCTATAATTTAAATAGTAGAACCTAAAAGAAAACGTTTGAACACTGTGCCGTCACTTTTCAGTGGCACATGTGTCGACAGTGGCGCATCAAACTTTCCACTTATGGACGGGATAAATAAATTAAAAGTTACCCTCCCTTACTAACAGAATTAATTTTTTTTATTTTTTTTGTTCTATGTGATTAACACATAGGATTCAGCGTAATTTTAACCCACCACCCCCTTCCCCCTGCCCCCACCATCAAAATCTTCATTTTTCGTTTTTATTTTTTTTGGTGGGATGCAATCAATTTTAAAATTTCAAAAAAATCACACGCATAGCTGAAGCTTTTATAAAACATGCCTATTTTTTATAGACCCATAGGTAGAGTGTACATAACCTCAAAAAATTAAAAGAATTTGTTTTTTTTCTCAAAAAAGCGTATAATTTTTTTTTGAGGAATAGCTGCAGGTCTAATTTTTTCTTAATCTTGTGTGTTTTATTAAACACTATATTTTTAATTTTTTTCAGATTTTTCCGTAAGGCTCCCCTCCTTCAAAAATCCGAAAAACTGTTTTTTGGGGGATTTTCCCTATTTTATAGACTTCATAATATATCAAACCAATTTTGTTTTTATAGGTTATATGTAACTTGAAGTAACTGAGTCCTTTAGAATATTTAAAAATCAGAAAAACACGTTCAAACCCCCCAAAACCCCCTTAAAAAAAAGTTTTTTGGATTTTTGAAGGTGACCAACGTTACAGAAAAATCTGAAAAAAATTAGAAATATAGTGTTTGATAAAATACACAAGACTAAGAAAAAATTACATCTGCAGCTATCCCCAAAAAAAAGTTATATACTTTTTTCCAAAAACAGAATTTTAAAATTTTTTTGAGGTTATGTACACTCAACCTACAGGTCTATAAAAAATAGACCTGTTGTATAAAAGCCTTAACAATGCTTGTGAATTTTTTAAAATTTTAAAATTGATTGCATCCCATCAAAAAAAAAATAAAATCGAAAAATAAGGTTTTTGATGGTGCGGGCAGGGAGAAGGGGGAGGTGGGTTAAAATTACGATGAATCTTATGTCTTAATCACATAGAACTTAAAAAAATGAAAAAAATTAAATTCTGGTAATGAGGGAGGGAATTTTTTAATTTATGTATCCCGTCCATAAATGGAAAGTTTGATGCGCCACTGTAGACGCATGTGCCACTGAAAAGTGACGGCACAGTGCTCAAACGTTTTCTTTTAGGTTCTACTATTTAAGTTATAGGGTCCCGTCGTGCCTAAAATGATTAAGAAATTTCACTTATAGCGGCTCTTAGTCTACAAGACATATAAAATAAAATCATGTTAAGTTTTAAGTCGCCTAATAAAAACAGCAGAGTACATAAAGAATAAAGTACGTACGTCGGAAAAATACATAAATATTCAATAGTCTTATAATGAAATTATTAATGGCTACACAAAAAACCAAAATATTTCATAGGAATTAACATTCGATGTATTGTTTAGTAATTTTTGTCGGTCATCTGTTGTTATCGCGCGTCAAACGCGCGCCCGTCACGTTCCCATGCCTTCAAATCTACACGTTCCCATACACAATCGCCCAATTATATCCGTCATACTTCCACATACTCCAAACACATGGACTTACAATCGGTCTACCGGCCTTTTCACTATTCAAAATAGATGCGAGTCGAGCCACAGTCACCCTGTTTCCCACGATCGGAAGAACCGCCCCTATAATGCACCTGGGTTCCCCTTCTTATAAAACTAGCGCTACGCCCAGCACGATCATCATTTTCAGTTTGTTCTCGAACGTGTTCACGTCTCGTGTTTACGCTAGTGCCTTTTAAAAAGTTTACGTATTCAAGATGTCAAGTCCCGCCGTTTTTTCTCAAGAAGCTCAGCCGATTTCACGCACTTTACAGTACCGTAAAGTGATGAAGCCGATGTTAGAAAGAAAAAGAAGAGCCAGAATCAATCGTTGTTTAGACGAACTCAAAGATTTGATGGTGTCAGCTCTAGCTACTGATGGAGAAAACGTTTCAAAGTTAGAAAAAGCTGATATTTTAGAGCTGACAGTGTCCCATCTACAAAAACTCAAACGTCAACAGAGATTATCTGCCAATCCTTTGGTGGAAGCTGATAGATTCCGCTCCGGATTCACCACTTGTGCTAGAGAAGTGTCGAGGTGCCTAGCTTCAATTCCTGGAGTCGACATCCACCTTGGTACCAAGTTGATGACACATTTGGGTCAAAGCCTGAAGAGTGTTGACCATTTAGACGCCGTACCTGCTGCATACACACCTCCAGCAAGTCCTGTCTACGACGAAGGTGTCCACTACCCAGCACCAGTGTCACCCTCTTCTTCGAGAAGTACATCCAGCCCTATCAACTGCCCCAGTTTCACAGAGAGTCAATCAGTTTGGAGACCGTGGTGATTTTGGACTATTTCTCAAAGTTAATTTCAAATTCTTTGCTCAATCTGAAGCTTTAATTATTTTTAATGTTAATGTAAGTACTTATTCTTAATTGATATTTGACTGTGATATTTCTACTTTAATGATAGGGCTCTATGTCTTCCAAATGCACTGCAATAATTATGTATTTCTATTGAAAACAGATATTTTCTAATGTTGATGACATTTTTGATTATTAAAAATAAAAAATCTTTGAATTATATTTCTGTGTTTTTTATTGATAGTTTATTTAGTTCTAAGGGTATACTCCGTTTGAAAATTATTGATAGCAGAGTTTCTATGACACAGTTTTTTTGCATTTTATGTTGTATTGTATTCAAAGTTTGTCGAGGTATATGACCACCTCGGCAAACTTTGAATATAATACAACAAAAAATGTAAATGAGCTGTGTCATAAAAACTATGCTATCAATAATTTTCAAACGGATTATAGCAATTCATAATCAAGTTGATATATGTGCAAAAATCATTTTCAAACCTCGTTATTTTTTGTTATTCTTTTTTCATATGTTTTAAATAATACACCACCTTTACCTTTAAAATAATGATTAGCTTATTTAAAATTACCTACTACAGAAGTGTTTATCATTATATTACAAGGTTCCGTATTGTTTAAAACATACGAGGAAATAGAAAAATATAATAAAGATAATCGGAATTGAAAAAAAAATACATTCATAACCAGGTATGTACATTGTACATGTAAAAAAGTTGTGATATGGCGTTTAACAACTACTGTTTAACTAAGTGTAAAAGCTTTGATTGATGTAGGTATTAATATTTCAATCAACGGTAAAAGTAATTTACCATATTAGAAAGATATCAAAAAAAAAATAAAAAAAGCTGATGATGACAAATATATAAATATTAAGAGCGTAGGCGCAAAAGTTTAAGCCAATGGCTTTTTAACATTCATTTTTTCTAATCGTGAGAAACCTAATAAGTATTTTTGAAAAATTTAAACGTAGAATGAAAGACATTTATTACAGAGGGCCGAAAGTCTCTGATAACTTCTATAATGTGTTGTTTTTTTAATAAGTTACAGGGGTGAAAAAAAAATGAGAAAATTTAGTGTGATTTTTAATTTCAAATATCTCCTTTAAAAGAAACTTTTTGTTTATTCTAAGAGGAAAGGAAGACTCCGACAACGATGGTTTGACAACGTACAGGACGATCTCAGAAATGAGGGGATTATTGGTTGGGAAGAAAGAGCAACAAAAAGGGATGAATAGAGGAGAATAGAGTAGTAAGTCAATTTAGTAGGCAAACAGCATGATTGGATAAGATGCCACACCACTTAATACAAGTTATTGTAATAAGTATTATATGTATTAATAATTAATACATATATTACAATTATTGTATTTTAGCACTAGGCTAGGCTAAGCAAAATAAAACAACTATTATTGTATTTTAGCCCTAGGCCTTCAAGGCTTGTTGAGCTTTGAGCTTTATAAATAATAAATAATCAAAATTACCTAATTAATGCCTAGTTTTTTTAGAAGAAAGATTTTCATTGAAGTATTTTTTAACACAAAATGGGTATGATACATTATTTAAAAGTACATTTTGTAAATCATGTAAATGAAAATTTATTTGACGTTAAAAACCAACACACACACCTACAGATGTTTAAATTATAATTCGAGTCACAACATAAATATTAAAAGGGGGTCATTAAATCATTATTATGGTAGAGTTCAAATTACTTGCTAAGCGGAAAAATGGTTTATTAAAAAATGATTATCTTTAGTCACTTACTAAAACCAAACCACTAAAATATTATTAACACATTTAAAACAATAGCAACACACAGCGACATTTAAAACAATATATTTATGCTTTATCAAGATTTATTTTATCTTAGAATAAACCCAACAACATACCTTTATGTAGTATGCTGATTTTATTTTTTGCGCACGTTTAATCACCTCAACCAACGGTCAACTTTTTTAACTCAAGCATGGGACTTTTAGGCTTCTTCTTCTTCCAGTTCCACCCCTATCAGAGATTGGAAATTATTCTGGCATTCTTTTTTGTTGGTTACGCGCCCAAATAGTTTAATGGAACTGCATCCAAACCTTTCACGGAGATTGTGAGCCACGAGATTTTACATCTTCCTACGCTTCTTCTGCCTTTTATTTTGCCCTGCATTCATTATTCTCTTTGCCTTATCCCAATGCTGGGTCGGCTTCCCTAATTGCATTTCTCCACAATTCTATCTTGGGTCATATCAATATTAATCCCCTTTAGCAACATGTACTGCCTAATCGTCTCCCCCCAGGTCTTTTTTGGTCTTCCTTTCCTACTTCTTCCAGGAATCTGAACTTCAGCAATTCTTCGTATTGGGTGTTAACGTCTCGACGTTGAACATGACCAAACCACCTTAACCTATGCTCTCTCATTTTCGCATCAATTGGTGCCATCCTAGACTTTCCCTAATATACTCATTTTTATTTTTATCCTTTTTTGTCACTCCACTCATCCATCTAAGCATTCTCATTTCCGCCAAATGCATCCTTGTTCCTCTTTCTTTTTCACTGCCTAACTTTTAGTTCCGTACATCATAGCCGGTCTTATGGCTGTTTTATAGAATTTCCCTTCAGCTTCATTGCAATTTTTCTGTTACACAACACACCAATCGCTTCCTTCCACTTCATCCATCCAGCCCTAATTAAATTCTAGTGCATGCATCTTCATCTATTTCTCCATTACTGTAATACCGATCCCAGGTACTTAAAACTATTGCTTTTCACAATCATTTCACCATCCAAAGACACCATTTTATGTGTAATAACTCCCTCTTTAAATGAACATTTCAAATACTCTGTTTTTGTCCTACTAAGTTTTAAACCTTTTTATTTGGTCCAAAACTAATGAGAATAAATAAGGACTAAGCACCGAGCTTTGGTGCAATCCTACTTTCACATGAAATTTATCAGTCTCTCCCACACCTGTCCTAACACTAGTCGTTACTCCCTCATACCTATCTCTCACGATCTTTACATATTCACCAGGGACTTCTTTCTTATTGAGTGCCCACCACAGAATCTCTCGAAGAACTTTATCATATGCTTTCTCAAGGTCAATGAGTACCATATGAGCGTTTTTTTCTTTACTCCTGCATTTTTCCATCAACTGCCTTGTAATGAAAATTTCATCTGTTGTTGATCTGCCCTGCATAAAGCCAAATTGATTATCGGATATTTCGGTTTCTTCACGTATTCCGCTTTTCCTTTCTTTATTTTTTGAAGCGCTTGAGCTACTTCCTCGTTTGTTATTTTAGTGACCATGGTCAAACGTGACCAATGGCTTAAAAATTTAAGGCTTATTTTGCCCTGCATTATCTTCCTTAATAGTTCGAATCTTTCACCTCTCCTAACGTGCGAACTTCCCAATTTTTATGGAATTTAAAACTTCCCATTGTTTTCCTAGTTGTTCGAGAACTTGTGTTTTTGTTTTGCTATCCATCCATGATATTTTTAGAATACGTCGGTAACACCACATTTCGAATGCTTCCAGGTTTTTAATGTTGGAGTATTTCAGTGTCCAGGCCTCAACCCCATACAAAAGGGTGGAAAAAATGTAACATCGAAGCATTCCTATCCGGAGCGATATAATATTGCGATTACAGAAAAGTTTTCTCATTCTGTTAAAAATTGACCTTGCAATTTCAATACGGCATCTTACTCCAGGATGTGGGTGAAAAAACGTGATATAATTCAGGAATTTTTGAAACCTATCAGGTGTTGTAAAGGACGATGCCAGGACTAACTTCTACTAAAATGTAACCAAAAATATTGTGCGCTTTTTTTTAATTGCGATTTTCATTTGTTAAATTTGCAATTTTTAATGATTTTTAATTTTGCAGCTTAGGATATTGATTTTAGAGAAAAACTTTTTAATAGAAAGTTGTAGTAAATTAAAAAACCTACAATTTGAGGTATGGTAAGTTTAATTTTGTTAATTGGTTATTGCAAAACAGGCTGCGAAAAGTCCAAAATGGTCGTTTTTTACAATTACATTATTTATTGTACAAATAATTTTTTTTTATTTTCTAAAGCTTTACAATGAAGACCTTTCAATTCCAAACATAAAAAAAATTGTAAAGTCAGATTAACGAATTTGTTGCTCAGATATTATAAATTGTTGATCCCAAGAGGTCAAATGTCGAAGGCTATAACTTTTTGAAAAAAATCATAGAGAGTTGGTGAAACATCCAATCTGCTTCTAAAGAGTTATATTTTCATATTCTGATCTAAATAAATGCGTAAAACATTTTTAAACCTCTAATTTTTGGGTTTGAAAATAAGGGGCAAATTTCGTTATAAACATTTAGAGCTGAAGCGGCCCTGTACATCCTATGAGTTTTTAACTTACAGATTATTGTTGCTGAAGATGAAACGAAGATTTATAAAAAAATAAAAAATTTCTACGACCAACTTAAGCCGAGATAATTGTTTTTTTTTCTTAAATCGTAGTGCCTTTATTTATAACAAATAAAAAATTATTTTACAGTCATTGACTAAAGAACGACTTATATTATTTTAAAATAAAAATTATAATAAAATATAATTACACTTAATTATTAAAAATTATTTTTAAAATCGGTGCTTTTGCAAGCGGCCGAATTTTGCAAATCGCCCGGCTCGCTTCAAATCCGCGCGCTCCGAAAATTTTTACGTAACTTGTATTAAATTTTGATAGAAAACCATTTAATAATATTACCATTATAATATACAGTTTATTTACCACTGTATTTGTTTTTCTTGATAAACTTTTATATGTGAAATCCAAAACGAATAGTCACTACAAGAAGAAAAAGTTTTATATTGTATATTACAGTAAGAAGTAACAATATTATTATTATAATTATATAACAATGAAAAAATTAAAAATATAGTTATATATTTCATATATATATATGTATCATTTTTGTAATATTATTTCTTCAGAAATTAAATTTCACATATAAAAGTTTATCAAGAAAAACAAATACAGTGGTAAATAGACTGTATATTATAATGGTAATATTATTAAATTGTTTTCTGTCAAAATTTAATACAAGTTACGTAAAAATTTTCCGAGCGCGCGGATTTGAAACGAGCCGGGCGATTTGCAAAATTCGGCCGCTCGCAAAACCACCGACTTTAAAAATAATTTTGAATAATTAAATGTAATTATATTTTATAATAATTTTTATTTTAAGATAATATAAGTCTTTCTTTAGTCAATGACTGTAAAATAATTTCTTAATTGTTATAAATAAAGGCACCACGATTTAAGAAATAAAAAACAATTATTTCGGCTTCAGTTGGTTGTAGAAATTTTTTATTTTTTTTATAAATCTTCGTTTTGTCTTCAGCAACAATAATCTGTAAGTTAGAAATTCATAGGATGTACAGGGCCGCTTCAGCTTTAAATGTTTATAAAGAAATTTGCCCACTTATTTTCAAACCCAAAAATTATCTCGGCTTAAGTTGGTCGTAGAAATTTTTTATTTTTTTATAAATCTTCGTTTCACCTTCAGGAACAATAATCTGTAAGTTAAAAACTCATAGGATGTACAGGGCCGCTTCAGTTCTAAATGTTTATAACGAAATTGCCCCCTTATTTTCAAACCCAAAAATTAGAGGTTTTAAAATGTTTTACGCATTTATTTACATCAGAATATGAAAACATAACTCTTTAGAAGGATATTGGATGTTTCACCAACTCTCTACGATTTTTTTTCAAAAAGTTATAGCCTTCGACATTTGACCTCTTGGTATAAACAATTTATAATATCTAAGCAACAAATTCGTTAATCTGGCATTGCAATTTTTTTTATGTTTGGAATTGAAAGATCTTCATTTTAAAGCTTTAAAAAATAAAAAAAATCATTTGTATAATAAATAATGCAATTGTAAAAAACGGCCATTTTGGACCTTTCGCAGGCTGTTTTGCAATAACCAATTAACTAAATTAAACCTACCATACCTCAAATTGTAGGTTTTTTAATTTACTACAACTTTCTATTAAAAAGTTTTTCTCTAAAATCAATATCCTAAGCTGCAAAATTAAAAATCATTAAAAATTGCAAATTTAACAAATGAAAATCGCAATTAAAAAAAAAGCGCACAATACTTTTGGTTACATTTTAGTAGAAGTTATTCCTGGCATCGTCCTTTACAACACCTGATAGGTTTCAAAAATTCCTGAATTATATCCTGAAATCGACCTATTTTTCACCCACAGCCTGGGGTATCTTATTTCTTTTGTCTGATCAGTATCTTCTGGGATTAATGTTCCAAGGTATTTGTACGACGACATTTGCTCAAATTCTGTATTATCTAGTCTCTATTTTGTAAAGCACAAAACATCAAAGTTAAGCTAGTACTAGATACCTACTTAAGATAAGAAAGTTTAAGTTACAATATCTAGGCCACGATATGAGAGGGGATAAATATGTGTTGCTACAAACCATAATGCAGGGAAAAACTACAGGGAAAACGAAGTATTGGAAGAAGACGCAACTCCTGAGTCAACAATCTGAGAAAGTGAAAGTGGTAGGTACCTATATTTGCAGTTCCGTCGACTTGTTCAGAGCTGCAATCTCAAAAGTGAATGATTACCAACCTCCTTAGAGGAGACGGTACAGAAGAAGAAGAAGAAGAAGCTTTTGTAAATACCATGAACTTCAAATTTATTTTTAGTCCATAATCGTTACGACGTAAAAAGTAAAAAATGTAATAGAAACATATAACAGGGTTAAAGTGAAGATTTGCGGGCCACAATGCGAGACAGGAAGATAAAAGATGGAATGCTGAAATACAAAACTGGACACCGTGGACAGGAAAAAGAAGAAGAGGAAGACCTCAGATGCGATGGAAGATGGAAGGACGATATTGTAAAAGCTGCAGGAACTAACTGGAAAAGCGCAGCCAAAGACATACGGAAATGGGAAGATTTGGGGAAGGCGTATGTCCAAAGTTGAATAGAAATGGGCTGAAGAAGAAGAAGAAGCGTTAGGTACAATGTATATTCAGTTGTTGAGCAAGGTGGTGTTGCAGTTTTAGTGTTCCCAGCAGAAGGACGTAGCGTCAGCATATCTTATGTTATTCACTGACTTCTGCCAACGCTAATTCTGAGATGGGAGAATTCATTGTATAAATTAAAGAATAATGGTTATAAATACACCCTTGCCGGCTTGGCGCACCCCACGGCGAATCTAGATATCCTCAGTCAGTTCATTTTAAAATTTCACTTTCGTTGTTTGATTCGAATAGAGATTACATAATTACTTGGTGGTGCACTCTATCAAATGCCTTCTCAAAATCAATGAAACAGGCATATACTTCCTGATTCATATCTAGGCTTCTCTGCTAAAGAACACTCACTGCAAACAGTGCATCCCGTGTTCCGAGACCTTTCATACACATACATCCCATTTGAGTATTACTTATGCCTTCGAGCCTTCGTCTAATTTCTTATGTATTCTATTGTGAATAATTTTTAAAAATAAATTTAAGGCATGGCTCATTAAGGCTATATGGTGCGATGTTCATTGCTATCTTTTGGATTGGCTTTTTTGGGAAGCATGTCGATTGGAGCAGAGCTATTCTTTAGGTATTATACCTGTTCATATGGTATTGAATGGATCCAAAAAAGGATCAGAAGAACTTTATAATTTGGCGGAATATCCATATCTCAAAGTTTTCCAGGCCGTAACGAGAACTATTATAATTGTCAGCGTCTAGGCTTCCATACCATGTAGTATCGGGATTTATTTCCAAAATTACCCATTTCACCTTACCTTTACGTCCTTACTGTATATTGGTAATTAACTTAAAAGTTTGTATTGTAGTCTATTGACCGTATTAAATAATATTTAGTTTACAATCTCTTTGTCTTTTTTATTATTTTATTAGTTAATTAAAAAATAAAATTTACAAACCTTCACCATATGCAACCATGCATACAGCAACGTGCATACACGGTTGCAAATTGATATTATGACAGTTGACATACTACTGAGCGTGAGCGTTCTTTTTTTCTATTTTTGATATCCAAACTTAACCTATAAAGTGTGCGTTTAATTTTTTCATTGTGTTTGTCTATTTTTGTGGACGAATTATCTATATATGGATTAATTTCTTGAAAAGTGTTCAACAGAAATATGGCTGGTCAAGGATTTTTATTCAAAACATTCAATGTTTTCAATAGCAGAATTATATCTGCAAATAGGTAAAGAAACAATTATAACGGATTTTTAGGCACAGAACTCCTTATAAGTTTTATGTATTATTGCTAATTCATTACCAATATGATGTATTATTATTCTTCATCTTAAATTGCCCTATCCTCAATGGAGGTTGGTTACTAGTTACTACAAAATTTGGCCCTGTCTATTGTGGGATATTTCTTAGCCAGGATAGTCTTTTCCTTCCTAGTCCACTCGTTCATAGCACTCTAGTTGAGCATATTGGTACTTAATATTTCTCAGTATGTTGTCTAGGTATGATGTTTTTCTTTCACTGCTTTGAAAAGTTCTTGTTCCTTTCGTATCTATGCAGCACTTCTTCTTTGAAGTATGCGATGTCCACGAAATTTTGAAGATTCTCCAGTAGGTCCACTTTTCCAAGGCCTGCAATTTATTTAGGGTCCACATTTCAACTGCATAGAGAAAATTTAACCAGACATAGCATTTTGGTAACGACAGAACACCTAGCAGAACGCTTAGCGGAACTGTGGTGGGACGTTGGCCAGTAGGAAGATCAAGGAAGAGGTGGGTAGACAAAGTGAGAACAGATGCTAAAGAGATACCTATTGAGGGTGGACAACTGGAGGAGAGCAGCCAGAGACAGAGATACTTGGAGACAAATGCTAGGGAAGGCCAGGGCCTGACTTGGGCTGTACCGCCATAGGAGAGAGAGAGCATTTTGATAAACGCAGTAAAATTTTCAGTTTTGATCTTCAATCTTTTGATTTTTTCCAAAGATTTTCTGGCCTGTTCTATTCTAGATCTCATTTCTAGATCAGGATTTAGGCTGCTGTCGAGCCAACATCCCAGGTACTTAAATCTATTAACCTCTTCTAAAATGTGCCCTTTTATTGTACAATAATGAGGTACATTCTGGTTTTTACGGATTGACATCACTTTGACTGGTTGTCTTAATGTTTATTTTTATATTGAATTGCTCACAGGTCGAGCTGGTCCTGCAGGTGAATAGTTGTAGACCCAAGTCAGAATCTGCAATCAACACTGTGTCATCAGCTTATCTGAAGCTGTTGCGTACTATTACTATTAGTTTTGTTGATGTAGGTACCAGTGGCAGCTCGTGATTTTTACAATAGGGGAGGCTATACCTAACTGTAAAATATCTAGACAAATTTGCACTAGCAAAAAAATGCGCCAAAAATGTAATTTAAGGCCCCATTTTTTGACCCTTTTTTATTTACATTTCATAATATCATCCTAATTCATAATTTCATGATATCATATCATTTTAAAAATAGTTAGTCTAATTGTAAAAGTTTAATACCAAAATTTGTGTCGTTTATTTGTTAACAATTCCATCTATTTGTAAATAGATACCTCGCATATCAAAATAAATACATATTTGAAGTTTTGCAGTCCATACATAATGAAGCTTCAAATTTTTTAAGATACTCAACTGAATTTTTTTAATTCTAAACACGGCCTACTGCGAATTCAAAAACACCATAAATTACCGATATTTTGCTTTGAGTTAGAGATATCGGAAAAAGTTATTTGAGCAAGTTGTTCCAAATATTATTATAACCCCACATACCAAATTTCATAACAAAATTCGCACTTTTAGATTTTTCATTATTTTTAGTCAGGACCCTAAAATTCGTTGTCCCGAGACGCACTCAACCACGCAACGGAGCTGAGAAGCTATTCTGCCTCCCTTGGTATATCTCCAAGCAGCGTGTGATGGCACCGTAGATGCCACTGTTAGGAGACCGGGTCTCCTAATTAGCAACGGAGACTGCTGGGCTTCTCGGCTTCGTGCTCTGTTCATGCATCTCGGGATAACCCAGGGTCCTGCCTACAATAATATGTAATAAAACTGAGATGCGATCATGCGTTCTAATGCTAATGCTCCGTATGTATGGATAATTAGGGATAATATGGAATTTACACATTGTATAATAGAGACTGCTTGTTGTTTTCACGATTCATGATAAACAAAACAGTGTAGAGTGTGTAAAAAATTTATGGGGAGGCTGAGCCTCCCTTGCCTCCTCTGACGAGCCGCCACTGGTAGGTACTATTAAACTTATATTACTTTCAGGTTAAATGTGGCAAATTTCCAAACCCCCACCAGGACCATAAAAACAGAGACTAAGGAAAGACTCAAATCCTTAAATATTCCTGAAAAGCCGAAGAAACCTTTAACGCCCTATTTACAGTATGTTAATCAAAAGCGAAGTACTATAGTTAAGGAAAATCCCAATATACTTCCCAAAGATGTATTAAGAAAACTCTCAGAAGAATGGAAACAAGTGACTGAAGAAGAAAAGGAGAAACTGAAGGAAAAGTATCAAAAAGAAGCAGAGATATATGATAAAGACATATTAAAATTTAATACAGCTTTAACTGCAGAACAGAGAGAAATCTTGCAGATAGCTAATAATGAAAAGAAAGAAGACAGAAAGAAAAGGAAGATTACGAAGGTATTGTACGGTTTAAATTTATGTTTATATATCTTGCAATTTGGGAATTTATTATTATGCTTTTTATTGCAGTAGTCTCTTCTTCTTAAATCAGGCGAGGCTTGTTAGTCTCTGGCACTTATCCATAAGGCCATTGTACCATACCTTGCTTTTTTCCTTAAACTATAATGAATTCTGTGAACTCAATGAAGGCCAACAGTTCTCTTATTGGTAGTTTTAGGATCTCTTCTGGTTCAAACCTCAGCTGACCAGTGAATTCCTGTCTTACATCACTTACAGCCGGAAAAATGAAAGAATATCCATGAACGATCATATCAAGCACATATTTTGGATTTGCTGTCTTTTCTATAAATAACAAACAAGAGAGATAGATTATTAAGTGTTGTCTACTAAGCAAAAACATTATCCAAGACATACGCAGTTACATATTTATAATTGACAGAGTGAGACAGCGATACAATTGTTCAACGTAGTTATATTAATTTAGTAGAAAATTTAAGCTCACACTTGACTATTTCTGTACTTCTAATGTCATTCTTAGAAAATCATTCATCAGTAGAGATAATCATTGTATGAACTACTATTTGAGTAATCGTGCTGGTCAACTATAATCTGACAGATTCGATTTCTGTCACTTTGACAGGAAACTGGGTTAGGTTCGGTAGAGTTTATAAATTTTAATAATCAGTTGTATTTACTTGAATAAACTCAGTTCTTTTAAAAGCTATTTTGATATTATATTGTATTTTTGGTTTGGAAAGTATTTATTTAATTAATAAGTCAATAAAATTTGTAAGTCATCATCTCTCAATATGGTTAACTTCTGTCTATGAGTTTGCCAAACGTGTACATATTACTCTGACTTTTCAATCATAGTGTATAAAATTACAGATTAGTATATTTTTACGAATGTACATTTATTTGCAGATAATGTTTGGAAAATGATATGGATACCAAAATGATCTGAATTCATTAAGTTTACTTTCATTTAAGTCACTTAATGCAGCCGACATAAACGACATTTTTTAAATTCCTGTTACTATTTACGTCTGGCAACTTTAACATGGAGAAATTCATAAAACTATATTTGCTTACTCATTATTTTTGTATTATTAATCTATATCAAATAATTAATTACGGTATTAAAAGTAACGTTTATTACCAATAAATATACAGGGTGGTGAATCGTAAAACGGACCATAGGAAACTCAATGTAAAATTCTAAACTGTTGAATTCCTGCTTCCCTAATTATTTTACATTAAAAGTCATGAGAAGCTATTTGTAGAGGATTGAAATCTGTATTAAAAACAAAAGTTACAATTGCTCTACGATTTAAATACATTCCAAAATTTTGAAAAATACAATGTATTTGTACATTAGGTATTGTGTTCAAGTTTGGCCACACGTTACTATTTAACTGACAGTATGCACACTATTGACTGAAGAAAACATCTTTATTATTAATACTTTCTCCTTAACTGAGGGTATCTTATCAAGTTTATTGTGTTTTAAACAATAAATGATGAAATAAATAAAAAAGTGACGGTTCAAATTGTTAATATAATAACTTCATTGTCACCAAATGCAACCTTATACACATTATTGCACTGTGTGTGGCCTAAATTTGGCGTGATACTGTTTAAAATTCACTATATTTTTTACAAAATTTTTAATAATTATTGTTTCTATAACAATTTTAACAGTTGTTTTCAATGTAGATTTCAATCCCCTACAAATAGTTTCTTATGACTTTTGATGTAAAATAATTAGGGAAGCAGGAATTCAACAGTTTAACATTTTACATTGAGTTTCCTATGGCCCGTTTTCCAATTCACCACCCGGTATAGGTATTATCAGAAAAAGAATAACATCACAAAAAATTTTTGACACATTTACGTAGCGAAAAATCGTATGGTGGGGTAGTAGTCATATCCTTTTTTTACAGTATTAACTTAGGTTAGACATTGTTTTGACTAGAAATTTTTGATTTGATTTGTATGCATATCATCGATGACACATGGGTATTCTTTCATTTTTCCTACTGTACACTCACTGGTCTTGACATGGCCGATAATAATCTCCTCCCTCAAGTTGAGGGTTCACTATAATGTTTGTATATTTGACGCAGAAATGATTACCCCCACCGGCCATGTTACAGTTGTAGAGCTGTAGCATATTGCAATGGCATAGTATGGGTATGTCATGGTTCATTCTCCTTTACCTAATAATCTCCTAATATCCAGTTACTCTTTCAGTGACCATTTTCATCTCTTGGATGTTGAGGTTCTTCAAATAGTTAGAGTATTTTATCAACATTCTTGATTTGCATTCTTTTTCTTTATTTGACCTTGTTATTTCAGAAAATTAATAAAAACGAGAAAAAAATTATTGTTTGAAATTTTCGCTTCATATATTTTAAGTCCTTGTCCCAGATGCTGAATTCACACTAACGGTTAATAGAATGTAAGTAAACACATGTCACTAAGTGGCGACAACTGCACTGGAGAGAGAAACTGAATGTCACTGACAAGTGACATGTGCAGCGAATGTGTTAAAACAATTTTATTAACTTTTAACCAAATAAATTTTCTATAAGTTATATTGTATGTATTTATTTTTTAGTTATTAAAAGAAACTCACAAACCCAAAAAACCACAGGGTCCTTATCTGTTATACCTCCAAGAACAAAGTAAAATTAGAAATGTTCCTCTTAATATCCTGATAAAGACTGTAAAGAATGACTGGGCGCAGGTATCAGACAGCCAGAAGGAGAAATATAGAGCTCAATACGCTAAGGAACATGAAAAATATGAGATAGAATTAGAAAATTGGGAGAAGAAAATGATCAGCGAAGGCCATCCAGAATTAGTTAGAGTCAAGCACAGAGTTCCAGAAGAGAGGCCATCTAGGGTAAAGTTTTATTACTGATTTTCAGGTTATACAGTATGTCCCTGTAAGTTGTATCCATATGGAAAACTTTTTTATTATTAATTGTACGAAAAAAAGTTATTCTTTATAAAAAGCTCTGCATGGTCCAAAACCTAAGATTTAACCATCAAATATCAAATTTTTTGAATATTATACGAGGTATATCAAAAAGTTTGAATTTCACTCAAGAGTAAAGTTTATTTTTCACAATATTGAAAATTGCTATAATGAAAAGTTGTTTGGAATTAAAAACTGTATTCTAGTATGCAATTACATCCTTCTAATTGAAATTTTTTTTTTTTTGAAAAATTATGGATAACTAACATTATTTTTAGTTATTTTAATTCAGATAACTCTTTTATTATTAATTTTACGAAAAAAAGTGATTCTTATTAAAAAGTTCTGCATGGTCTAAAATCTAAAATACAACCATATTTTGTCAAATTTTATCAATTTTATACGAGGTATGTCAAAAAATATGAATTTCGCTCAAGAGTAAAATATGTTTATTTTTCACAATATCGAAAATTGTTATTATGAAAAATTATTTAGAATTAAAAACTATGTTTCAGTATGTAATTACATCCTTCTAATTGAAATATTCTGAACTATCAAGGTACTTTACTTTTGATCTAAATTTATCTTTTTTGACATACCTCGTATAAAATTGATAAAATTTGATATAAGATGGTTGTATTTTAAGTTTTAGACCATCCAGAACTTTTTATTAAGAATCACTTTTTTTCGTAAAATTAATCATAAAAGAGTTATCAGAAATTAAATAACTGAAAAAATAATGATAAATATCATTTTTCAAAAAAAAAAATTTTTTTTATTTGAAGGATGTAATTGCATATTAGAATATAGTTTTTAATTCCAAACAACTTTTCATAATAGCAATTTCCAATATTACGAAAAATAAAGCTACTTTACACTTGAGTGAATTTTAAACTTTTTAACATACCTCGTATAATATTCAAAAAATTTGATATTTGATGATTAAATCTTAGGTTTTGGACCATGCAGAGCTTTTTATAAAGAATAACTTTTTTTCGTAAAATTAATAATAAAAAAGTTTTCCATATGGATACAACTTACAGGGACATACTGTATAATATCGATGCCTCAGAAGCCAATCCGTGTAAAAGTCAATAAATGTTTGAAATGAGATAATAAGATTTTTGTTGTTGAAAATAGTTGCAGAAAATGAGGAGCAATTAAAAATAAATAAACCGCCCTTATTGATCATAATATAAATATTATATTCTTAAATATAAACAAGGAAACTATTTGTCGTTGGTGTATTCTTTGGTGTTACATATCATAAGTCATTTTTAGGGAGAACTTGACTTACACCGTTTGGCTTCTAAAGTATCCATATATGTAATTATCGAAGTAAATATCACAACTTCTTTAATATTTCTTATGGTTATCTTGGTTCTTTTAATTTTTTGAAAAAGTATTTAAATATTTTTATCTCTCTTTACTGCTTTCCCTTCTTATGGAGTATTAACACTCTTGCGCTTGTTGGAGATAGCTGATTGTATGGATCAGATCATCCTCTTCTGTTTTAATCCTTCAAAATTTCCTCTAAAAATATTTTCATTCCTATCTATATCTCGCTCTCTATTGTTTTAGTTTTTTTTTGTGTTGCTTTGTAGGTTTCTCAGTGTTCTATAAAACAATGTTATATTTTCTTTACTGTTTTCTTCTATTTTTTTTCTCCCAACTTTTCTATTTCTTTTCTCCCAGCTTTTTTATTTCTCATTGTTGACTGTTTCTTTAACTTTCATTCTCTGTATTCTGTATCTTTCATATTTTTGTTGCTGTTCGTCTTATACATATTCTTTCCACAATTTATTTGCCTTTAGTTCAATTTTTACTTCATTATTCCACCATGTTTCTCTTTCTGTGTGTTTTTTCTCTTTATTATTGTTTGCAATCCCACATACTAATTTCGCTCTATTTTTCTCAATTCCTCTATTATTTCTCCTTCTTTGTTCATTTCGTTGCCTAACTCCTGCTTATATCCGATTTTCGTTGTTTCTTCACTTAGTTTATGTATTTTAATTATTTCCTTGTACAGTCGAACCCATTTGAAGTATTTTCTTCCACTAGATTTTTTAACTAACTGGCACTGTATTGTTTATAGCTTCTATCATGTTTATTTTTTAGTTCCATTGACATCTTGTCTTCTATAATTATTATGCATCCTTAACCGATTTTTGTCCTTTTCCGATTTGTTCTGTCGCTAAATGAAAAAAAAAACTAAACTCGTCTCTAAAAATAAAACTATTAATGTAAAAAAAATCCTCAAATAAATGTATCAAAAATACTGTTGTCCTCATACATCTCGTATGTTTTTTAATTTATTAAATGTTGTGAATCACCTGATAGAGTATTTTAATCAATAATTTGTTGACAAAAATCTAAATTTCAGATTCTAGACCTGAAGGGGAAGAAGCCTAGTAAACAATAGGAATTCGAGTGTCTTCACTCAGATTCATCTGCCGCTACTGCGGGTGAAGACACGTTTCATATTGAAACAAAGAAACAAACTGAGAAAGAATGTCTCGAAAATATGAATAAAAATCAACAAAACTCGATAAATTCAGAAAATAGTCTCATCACCGGGAACCCGATAAATTCAGAAAATAATGTCATTACAGGGGCCAATTCCCAGGGATCTATTTCTGATAATAATCATTTTAAAAGAAGTGAATCTGTAAAAGATTCTAAAGATCCTGATAATTTAAGTTCTCGTTCTGTTTCTTTTGATCGGATAAATGAAGTGGCAGAGAAAACCAGCTCAAAGGCTAACTATTCCATTAAAGAGGAAGATAAACCAACACCTTCAGAGTTACCGGAAGATAAGAAAGATAATCAAGCGAAAGAAGAAAAAAGGGACGGTCTGGTCAAAACGTTTTGGAAGTTCTTCAAAAAATCCTAATTTAGAATGCGAAAAATTTAGATTTTGTTTTAGTTTTAAGTACGGGTGAGAAATGACGTGAAGATTTTTGTTTATTTTATGCTTAGATTAAATACATATACAATATATCTGTTTTATGATGTAAACGTGTTAAGGTTTTTTAAATTTATAAAAAAGAACGTATTTTTAATATTCTATTAAAAGTCACCCTTGCTATTCTGGAAGAGAATTGATGGCCAAATATCCTAGTTCTATACATATCAAGTCTTCCCACTGAATCTTCATTTAGTTTCTTTGTTTAATAATTTTAAGTTTAAGATTTATGAGATAAGTTTGATAAATAAATAATAAATGTGTGTTGCTATTACATTCTTTTTGATAAATGGGGTTAGGCTACAGTTAGCACCTATGATTCTTCCCAGAGACCTCTTTCAGTCGTGACATTTTGTGTTTTAGGCATTTCTAGAATAATTATTTCATGAAATTTGAGACAAATTTGACAATTGTCAGGATTATATTTATAATTGATGGATTCGACCGTTACTTGATGGAAGTTCATTTTATATAACAATAAAACACTGAAAACGATTGTTTTCTATACTTCCACAACATTTATTATAACTATGTGACTACAGCTGTTTCGGCAGAGTGCCTTTCTTAAGTGATTTAGTTTACAGTGTGTTTGCCTTTTTAAGGTCTGAGTGGGGAGCTGTTTGTCTCGAGTTGGTCATTCAGAATTATATCTGTATTTGTTAATTTATTACTTTCCATATATTCTAATAAAGATAGCTTAAGGCCTTTATTTTGAATATGCAGAATTTCAAACTCTTCATTAAAAGAATGATTATGATCTAGAAGGTGAAGTGCGTATGTAGAAGTGTCTGTTTTTCTATTGTTGAAAGCCCTTTTGTGTTCTGCTATCCGTTTGTCAAAGGTTCTGCCAGTTTGGGCGATGTAAGTTTTCGGGCAGTCACCACAAGTTAGTTTGTAGACACCACTCTGTAGTTGTTTTCTCTTTCGGCTCTTATTGTTCTTAATATATTTGCTTAAGTTGTTATTAGTTCTGAAAGCTGGTGTTATTCCTTTCTTTTTTATGTATCTGGCTATTTTTGTTGTTATCTTGCCAGTATATGTGATAGAGCAGAAGGTACTGGGTTCTTTCTGTGGTGGTGGATAGACTAATTTCAGGGCTTTCTTATGGAATTTTTGGTTTAAAATTTTATTAATCGTTTGTTCGTTATAGCCATTGTTTACAGCTATTTGTTTAATGATGTTCAGTTCTATTTCGAAGTTATTTTTTGACATGGGAATTTCTGTCAGTCTATTTATCATGCTATGGTAGGCTGCTAATTTGTGTTGTGTCAGTATAGGTAGGTTTATGATATACGGAGAACTCATGTTTGTTGTGTAGTCTGGTAATTGTTACATCTAGAAAGTTTATGGGCTTATTCTGTTCTGTTGCTATTATACATACATTAATTCAGTTCATAGTAATATTGAGTTTACAATAGAAACAGAACAGAATAAGTCCATAAACTTTCTAGATGTAACAATTACCAGACTACAAAACAAACATGAGTTCTCCGTATATCTTAAACCTACCCATACTGACACAACTATACACAATTCATCATCCCATCCTACACAACACAAATTAGCAGCCTACCATAGCATGATACATAGACTGACAGAAATTCACATGTGAAAAAATAACTTCGAAATAGAACTGAACATCATTAAACAAATAGCAGTAAACAATGGCTATAACGAACAAACGATTAATAAAATTTTAAACCAAAAACTCCATAAGAAAGCCCTGAAATTAGTCTATCCACCACCACAGAAAGAACCCAGTACCTTCTGCTCTATCACATATACTGGCAAAATAACAACAAAAATAGCCAGATACATAAAAAAGAAAGGAATAACACCAGCTTTCAGAACTAATAACAACTTAGGCAAATATATTAAGAACAATAAGAGCCGAAAGAGAAAACAACTTCAGAGTGGTGTCTACAAACTAACTTGTGGTGACTGTCCGAAAACTTACATCGGTCAAACTGGCAGAACCTTTGACAAACGGATAGCAGAACAAAAAAGGCTTTCAACAATAGAAAAACAGTCACTTCTACATACGCACTTCACCTTCTAGATCATAATCATTCTTTTAATGAAGAGTTTCAAACTCTGCATATTCAAAATAAAGGCCTTAAGCTATCTTTATTAGAATCTATGGAAATTAATAAATTAAAAAATACAGATATAATTCTGAATGACCCACTAGAGACAAACAGCTCCCCACTCCTCAACCTCTTCATTTAAAGACCTTAAAAAAGCAAACACATTGTAAACTAAATCACTTCAGAAAAGCACTCTGTCGAAACAGCTGTAGTCACATAGTTATAATAAATTTTGTGGAAGTATAGAAACCAAACTTTTTCCAGTGTTTTATTGTTAGCAAAAATAATAATTTACACATGAGTGTTCAAGCTCAAATATTTGCAATTAAAAGTAACACTAAATTTTCTCTTTATTTTCACCCCTGTAACTTATTAAAATAAACATTATAGAAGTTTTCAGGGACTTTCGTACCTCAGTAATAATGTAATCTTTATATATAAAGTGTAAGTATAGTCTGTTCGCTAAACTCAGATGCAACTTTCTAGATATTTTAGTCGGTAATTTTGCCAATTTTAGTAAAATTGGCAAAAAATAATTACTAAATAGTTAATAATCACTAAATAGTTAGTAATTTTGCCAATTTTTGCAAAATTGGCAAAAAACAAAAAAACTATCGACTAAAATATCTAGCCAGTTGCGTCTGAGTTTAGCGAACCGACTATATATAAAAAACGTTTTCAGTGTTTTATGATTATATTTATATTTAACCTAATGTGCATTTGTTATGAAAAGAAAATGGATTTTACTTATTTTGTACGGGATTGACCAAGTGGTCAATCTTTTCAGGCTCATCGGCGTAGACTAGCGACTTCACATATCCCCACAGAATATAATCTAGCGGTGTTAAATCGCACGATCTTGGAGGTCAATTCACGGGTCCGAAATGGAAACTATGTGGTTACTAAACGTTGCTTTCAATAAATGGATTATGGCACGAGCTGTGTGACATGTTGCGCTCTCTTGCTGAAGCCAAAGCCCCTGCACTGATCTTGGTTGTTCAATTGAGGAATTAAAAAGTCAGTAATCATCACCAGAAAAAGCCACTAAAGTTCTGACCAGCATCATTTTTGAAAAAGTATGGACTAATGATTCCACCAGCCCATAAAGCATACCACAGTCAGTTTTCCTGGATGTTGGTTGATTGTCTAGCGTCAATTCTTGCAATGAGTTGGATTTTGTAAGGCGACAAACCAATATATTTGTACAAAATCTTCCATAAAGTGGATAGACACATATCCAACTACTGTGCATGATGGCGGATAGACTGATTCGGGTATTCCTCTTTGCTACGTTCTATAGCAGCACTTGTACTTGTTTAATTTTTATAGCGAAGTCATATTTAAAGAAGCTCTGTCGGAGGTTAGTTGTGGTGTAATGATCAACGGAAATACAAGCAATAATGTGAGATACGCTGACGACACAGTGATATTAGCAGACAATCTTGCAGATCTGCAACGACTGATGGAACGCATTAACCACTACTGCAACAGCTACGGACTTACATTAAACCTCAGAAAAACTAAATGGATGGTAATAACAAAAGATCCACACGCCAGGAATGATTTGGTTGTCAATAACACCGTTATAGAAAGGGTATCCTCCTATAAATACCTTGGAGCTTGCCTGGATCATACAGGCGATCAAACAAAAGAAATAAGAGCAAGAATAGAAATAGTTAGATCAGCATTTAACAAGATGAAAATATTTCTCTGTAGTCGTGACATAAATCTTGATCTGAAAGTGCGTATGCTGCGGTGTTATATCTTCTCCACTTTATTATATGGAGTTGAGTCATGGACCATGAGAATGGGCAGCATTAAAAAAATTGAAACTTTTGAGATGTGGTGTTACCGTAGAATGCTACGTGTATCGTGGGTGGACCACGTGACGAATGCCGAAATTTTACGTCGGATCGGAAAAGGATGTGAAGTTGTACTTACTGTTAAAAGAAGAAAGCTTGAATACTTTGGCCATGTTATGAGAGATGACAAATACTCGCTGCTGAGACTGATCATCCAGGGGTAAGAGAAGTATCGGTAGGCGCAGAATATCTTGGTTAAGAAATCTGAGGGAATGGTTCGGCTGCAGTTCCATCGACCTATTTAGGGCGCCGCCAGTAAAATAAGAATAGCTGTGATAATTTCCAACCTCCGATAGGAGACGGACTTTAAGAAGAAAGAATAGCAGCAATAAAATCTCTTGGTGTTTGGCAGTAGGATGCTGGAACAATGAGACAACAACAATTGGCTTCTAACGTTGCTGTTTGGTTTTTATCGGTGACAAAATATACAAAGATGCTTTTTTCACAGATAGACTTGTTTGCTTCATTCCTGCTACTGGATAAAAGTTAAAAGCAAGAATCAGGATACCTAAATAAAATTCCAGATTTTTAAACAGATATGTATATTACATCCTTCATTGTACGCCCTGTATTTTTATAACATTTAATTACAACTAATGGGAAGTCTTTTGCTCAATACGCATTTTATACTAAGTTTATTATTTAAATACTGATTTGTAGCTTTTTCGAAGACAGCATAATTTTATAATTTTTCCCATCGGGAAAATAACTATAGGCCTATAAAAAATTTATTGAGATCCTACTTCCATTTAATATCCAGATACCAGATAGCTTTCCCTTAATGTTAAGTACTTAAAAGTTGTAGAAATGTAAAATAACGTGTTATTCATACAGACATGTCACAACCCAAGTATCGCTCACTTCAAAAAGTAATTAAGAAGTTTAATTTCAGTTCTAAGAAAGTCAATAAAATGCATACTCCCTGTTCGCAAACGTGGACGTTTACAAAAGTAAACATGGACAAAATCATAAAAACTCAAAGAGCAATGGAAAGACAAATTATGTTGAACATATGACTAATGGATAAAAGAAAAACGAGTGGATAAGAGAGAAAACAAAAGTTGAGGATGTTAGACAAAAAGTTGCAAAATTGAAATGGAGATTTATTGGATACAATATAAGACAAAAACAAGACCGATGGAACAAAATTCTTATAGTGGGAATATAAACGAAGCAGAAGAAGGCCCCAAATAGATGGGCACATGAATCAAGAAGCATGTGTGCTCTAGATGGATGACTGCAGCGACAGACAGAGAAGACTGGAAAAGTATTGGGGAGGCCTATGTCCAAAGATGGACCGAAGAATGCTAATTGGATATATTATTAGATCTCAGAAAGTAATGTGGGAAAGAGACACATATTAGAAGAGGTTCCATGACATCTCGTAACGCGACAGTTTGTAACCGGACAAATGGTAACTGACAATTCGTAACTGCGACAGCTCGTAACGGCGACAGTTCATAACTATACAAATTCGTAACGTCCACATTGAATTATTCAATTTATTTTTGTTAACGGGGACACTAATGTTATTACAGTTATAAATGAAATTATGTTTATCCATAAATTTAACGAATCTGTATTAAGATAAATATTTTTAAAATTACATATAGTCTTTCGTTTAAAAAATATTTACTTAAGTTGGGAATGTCTAAAGACGGTTGTCGGCTTAAAGATTTCACGAATTACTTCATTATTCCTTTGTCTAGGTATATGTCAATTTAGGGAACAATAAGAGGGATAAACTTTTAAAAATATTGATAAAAGTTTGTAGGTATTTAAATATTTGTTTGTGACACCTAAAGACTTTTAATATATCCTGAAACACGAAATATAAAATGTGTTAAATATGGTTATCCCGGTACTGATTCATTAAATTGATAAATATAATTTCAATTACATATAACTGTAATAACCGCTAGTTTCCACGTTAACAAAAATAAACAGAATAATTAAATTTTGACGTTACGAATTTGTATAGTTACGAACTGTCGCTGTTACGAGGTGTCCATTACCACTTGTCCGGTTACCAATTGTCGCGTTACGAGATGTCTGGTCACGATTAGAAGAATATGGTAAAATAACTCTTAATGAGAGTTAGGTACTATATTATATGGAGAGCATATTTATATACCTTGTGGTTCACCTGCTGATGGAGGACGACTCAAAGATATACGAATCATTTACAGACAGACGATCTCCAAGCTCTGACATGAAGCTATGGAAAACAAAATAACACTAAAGTGTAACAATCCCTATCCATAAAAAGGTAGATAAAAACAAGTGCTATAATTATTATAAAGGCATCTTCCTACTTAATACGGCATACAACATCTTATCTAATATCTTATTAGAAAGGCTAACACCTTTTGTAGACAATTTAGATATAGAAATACCAAGCCGGATTCAGAAAAAATAGAGCTATCATAGATTAAATTTTTACTCTAAGCCAGCTGCTTGAAAAGGGTGGGAATTCAATAGAAACATCCATAGTTTCTTCATATATTTCCAACAAGCGTACGACAGCATTCCAGATGTGGAATGCAATGACTGAACTTTCAGTTCCAAAAAAAATAGGAATAAGTACATACCTATTGTAAATATTTTTTGTAAGAAATAAGAAAGTTATACATAAATTCTAAATGAATTTCTTTGTAAAAATTGAAAAAAGAAAGCTATCTGATCATAGAGTCTATAAAATTATATAGCGGTAACTACTCTGCTATAACAAAAATATGACATGTTCAGTTTGTCAAAAATATTTGTTATTTTAAGCGTTCATATTGCTAACAGTATATTGGTACAAACTGACTTGTTCATATGTAACCCAAACTTTGCAATATTGCTAGGAGTCTTTTGGTTTAAGAAATGTACCATCAATAATTTTCTTAAGATCGTCTTCAAATATTCCGAAATTTTTAAAATACTGCAGAAATGTTTTAATCAAAGAAAGGATGTTTTTCTCTGTTTCTTCGATTATGAGAAAGCCTTCGATAACGTAAAAACACGAACTAATGATAAAATATCTACAAGAGTTGGGATTGATGTCAAGGATAATACATATCGCCAATCTGTATTAGAATAATAATACAGCAACAGTACGTCTTCAAAATGTCAACGCAACAGAAGATTTCTCAATAAGAAAGGGAGTAAGGCAAGGTTGTATACTTTCTCCAATGTTGTAAAAGCCTTAACAGAAATAGTGACAGACCCTAATAAGGACATTAAAGTAAACGACATATTTAACATCGGGTGTTCTGTCGCTTCTACTGTTTAACCTGTACAGTGAAGCCATATTTCAGGAAGCGATAGCGGAGCTAAGTGATGGAATCTCTATAAACGGAAGAATAGTAAATAACATAAGATTCGCTGATGACACCGTTATAATGGCAGACACCCTGGAATCGCTACAAGAATTTGCTAAATAGAATTAACGATTATTGCATTCGATACTGACTAAAAATAAACAAGAAAAAAAACTAAATTTATGATTGTCTCAAAAACAGAACATGGAAATGAAAGGTTAATGATAGAGCAAACCCAAATAGAAAAAGTTAAGACATACAAATATCTGGGAACCTGGTTGATGACAAAACTGACCAAAGCAAAGAAATTAAAGTCCGAATTGAAACTGCAAGGCAAGCATTTGTAAAAATGAAGACACTGCTTACAAACAAAGACCTTCAGTTGCCTCTCAGATTGAGGGCTCTATGACGCTACATATTTTCTATATTGCTATACGGAATAGAAGCTTGTACATTGAAGAGAAAACACATAAGAAGAATCGAAGCGTTCGAAATGTGGTGTTACAGAAGAATATTGAAAATTCAGTGGGTTCAAAGGATTACCAATGTTGAAGTGCTATGACGTTTAAATAAGCAGTTAGAAATTATGAAGAGTATAAAAACTAGAAAACTGGAATATTTGGGTCACATTACCAGAGGAGAAAAATATGAGTTGCTGAGAATTATTATGCAAGGAACGATCCAAGGAAGAACAAGCATAGGAAGAAGACGCTTCTCCTGGCTGAGGAATCTTAGAGAATGGTTTAACTGTAGTTCATTACAACTATTCAGAGCAGCAGCCAAAAAAGTGACCAACAAAGTAATTCAGAGGATAGCCATTATGATATCCAACCTCCGATAGGAGAGGGAACTTTAAGAAGAAGAAGAATGCCGATGTTAATAACTACTTATTCCGAATAGCAGCAAGCAACGTTAGGATAGCCATGCTGATCGCCAACATCCGGAACGGATAGGCCCGTAAGAAGAAGAAGAAGATGCCGATAACATCGAAGATCTTCAATGCCTTCTGAATGACCTAACTCTGACAAGTGTAGTTTTGGGTTTGAAAATAAATATCAAGAAGACAAAAACAATGATTATAAGTAGAAATAATTACCCAAACACAAAGATATATGTAGCCGGAGAAGAAATCGAAAAAGTCATGCAGTTTAAATACTTGGGTTGTCTGCTAGAGAGAAATTGAGACCCTGAGCCCTGAGAGATTGAAATAAAGAGCAGAGTAGAACAAACCACAAATGCTTTTTTAAAACTTCGTAAATTTCTGACTTATCGCAATTTGGATTTCAACCTGAGATACAAGATGCTAAAGTGTTGAGTTTTGCCTGCTGTATTGTATGGAATGGAAGCATGGATGTTAAAGGCCAGCTCCATTAACAAACCTGAAGTTTTTGAAATGTGATGCCTGCGCCGAATGCTTAGAATATCATGGAAGAACAGAGTCAGAAATGAGAAAGTGTTAAGAAGAGCAAGCTTATGTAAAAAGTAAGAAGACTGCATAATAAGGGCAAGGGTTCCCGATAGTATGTGACAATTGAGAAGTATATGGATGATAGAGTTTATCTATCTACATAAAACTTCCAATTTGTCTTACACAAGAGAAATAATACTATAATTTACCCCCTCTGTGGCTCAGTGGTAAATCTCAGCTGGGTAGAGGATTTTTCATTTATTAAAAATTAATAAATGAAAATAGTTTCTATCCTTGTGGGATCGGTACTCACCGGGGGGACCGCAGACGTTCGGATACAATTAGCGTCTCTTTGTAAAAACAATGAAGTCGACTTTACTAAGTATCAAGACATTTACTCGACACACACACTACACATTACACTATCTGATGGCGAAATTAACCATAACATGCCAATGGCCATTACTTGTCGAGGCATTAAGCTAAAAAAATACTATAATTTAAGTTTTTTTTATAACTGTAATCGCAACAGAAAATCATTGACGTTTTCAAAACCTAAAGACCAAAAATAACGGCATATTTGAAAAAATATAAATCTTATTACCCTAGGAACACACTGACTAGCGTCATTTTACTTCATTAACTTTGGCATAAGAAAAATCTGCTCTACATATGTATTTTATTTTAATAATTCAAAGTGCGATCAACTACACGCTCAATGAATAGTCGAAACATTTATAAGATCGACCCAAGAAGTAAAAAAATATTCTTAGATTATTATTATTGAAAGGTTAGTATACGAGTTAGAGTTTAAAAAGCTTTGTTAACACTGATAGATATAGTAAACTAGACAATCAAATAAAACTTCAAATTGTTGTAGACATTGTTGTATTTATTATTGCTAGGCATTCTACTTATTCCATTTTATTTATACATTTAGTATGTTTGTCGGGAAAGTGGCGACACGTTTCAATTATTATTTTACTATTTTTTTAATTGCTAATTTGAAATATTAACTTTCTTTTCTAAACGAAAATAATATGGGTCATTTAAAATTCACATGTGTTGCGCTCCTAAATACAAAAACCAGAATGTATAAAATTATTGGCTTTTTCACGGGAAACACAAATTCATAATTACGGTACCAGATAAAGGGCCAGCCTCTTTATGCCAACTTCTTAAAAACCACACAAATGTTTTCAGCTTTTAAAACGTCAGATCTAATAAATTATTGTCGCCTATCTGGCCATATGGTAGAACACCAGACAGATTAAAGTGTTTGTGGTCTCGTTCAGTATAGTCCCAGCGGGCACCCGGGGCAGTCACTACCAAACTCGCAAAGAATAACAAACCCGCTTTC
The DNA here is from genome assembly GCF_917563875.1 of Diabrotica virgifera virgifera. Lineage (NCBI taxonomy): Eukaryota > Metazoa > Arthropoda > Insecta > Coleoptera > Chrysomelidae > Diabrotica > Diabrotica virgifera. Next base: position 2,256,689 of record NC_065444.1, on the reverse strand, counting down.
GAGAAATATTCACGCAATTTTACCGACACAAATAAATATATTATTGACAGTTTGTTGTGTTTATATTTATTTTAATTTCATTTAATCGTTTTCGTAAACCACCCACGGAACAGGGAATAAGCCACAATTTTACTTTAAAATTAAGTTTATTATTTGACGTTTCGATTTCCGCTTCATAAGTCGTTCTCAAAACACAATTTATTAATAAATTCAATTCAATAATTAACCCCCTCCTAGACTAAGAGCCGCTATAGGTGAAATTTCTTAATCATTTTAGGCACGATGGGACCCTATAACTTAAATAGTAGAACCTAAAAGAAAACGTTTGAACACTGTGCCGTCACTTTTCAGTGGCACATGCGTCGACAGTGGCGCATCAAACTTTCCACTTATGGACGGGATAAATAAATTAAAAGTTACCCTCCCTTACTAACAGAATTACATTTTTTTTATTTTTTTAAGTTCTATGTGATTAACACATAGGATTCAGCGTAACTTTAATCCACCACCCCCTTCCCCCACCATCAAAAAGTTCATTTTTCGTTTTTATTTTTTTTGTTGGGATGCAATCAATTTTAAAATTTCAAAAAATTCACACGCATAGCTGAGGCTTTTATAAAACATGCCTATTTTTTATAGACCCATAGGTAGAGTGTACATAACCTCAAAAAAATAAGAGATTTTTTTTTCCAAAAAAGCGTATAACTTTTTTTGAGGAATAGCTGCAATTCTAATTTTTTCTTAATCTTGTGTGTTTTATCAAACACTATATTTTTAATTTTTTTCAGATTTTTCCGTAAGGCTCCCCACCTTCAAAAATCCGAAAAACTGTTTTTTGGGGGGTTTTGGGGATTTTCCCTATTTTATAGACTTCATAATATATCAAATCAATTTTGTTTTTATAGGTTATATGTAACTTGAAGTAACTGAGTCCTTTAGAATATTTAAAAATCAAAAAAACACGTTCAAACCCCCCAAAACCCCCTTAAAAACAGTTTTTTGGATTTTTGAAGGTGACCAGCGTTACAGAAAAATCTGAAAAAAATTAGAAATATAGTGTTTGATAAAATACACAAGACTAAGAAAAAATTAAATCTGCAGCTATCCCCAAAAAAAAAGTTATATACTTTTTTCCAAAATAAAAATTTTTTGAGGTTATTTACACTCAACTTACAGGTCTATAAAAAATAGACGTGTTTTATAAAAGCCTTAACTATGCTTGTGAATTTTTTGAAATTTTAAAATTGATTGCATCCCACAAAAAAAAAATAAAATCGAAAAATAAAGTTTTAGATGGTGGGGGCAGGGAGAAGGGGGTGGTGGGATAAAATTACGATGAATCTTATGTCTTAATCACATAGAACTTAAAAAAATGAAAAAAATTAAATTCTGGTAATGAGGGAGGGTATTTTTTAATTTATGTATCCCGTCCATAAGTGGAAAGTTTGATGCGCCACTGTAGACGCATGTGCCACTGAAAAGTGACGGCACAGTGCTCAAACGTTTTCTTTTAGGTTCTACTATTTAAGTTATAGGGTCCCGTCGTGCCTAAAATGATTAAGAAATTTCACCTATAGCGGCTCTTAGTCTATCCGTGGCTCAGTGGTAAGAGCGCCTGCCTTTGGATCGAAAAAATCCGAAAGGTTGTGGGTTCGAATCTCACCAGGGTCAGAAATTTTTCATTTATTATAAATTAATAAATGAATATAGTTTCTGTCCTTGTGGGATCGGTACTCACCGGAGGGACCGCAGACGCTCGGATACAATTAGCGTCTCTTTGCAAAGACAATAACGTCAACTTTGCAAAGTAACAAGACACTTACTCAACACACACAATACACATGACACTAGGTACCTAACTGTTCAAAATTACCGTACCCACCATGCCAATGGCCATTAGTTGTCGAGGCATTAGTTAAATAAAAAAAAAAAAAAAAAATTCAATAATCAATTTAAAGTAAAATTGTGGCTTTCCAAACAAAAATTGTATTAAGATGCCACAAGAAAATAGCTTCAGAACAAAATTCTTTAAATTATATTTTAAAGATACAAGTTATTAAGAAGAAATAAGTGATTACGAATGATATAAAAAATATACAATGCGAATAGCAATGCCGTAATTAGTAATACAACATCAGATATGTTTACAATAAATGGAGGTTTAAGACAGGGAAGAGCCCTTATCCTTCAATATTTATGGACGAAATTGTTAAAAATGCACAACAAGGAGTAAAAAGCTGAATGTAGGATATATAAAACTGCAAATAGTAGAAATCTCTGAAGGAGTATTTGCTGAAGATTTGGTGCTAATTGCAAAAACTGAAAAATAACTTCAGAATTATTTGAAAATAAGGAAGTACTCACTGAAAACGGAATAAAATCAATATTAACACAACAAAAGCTATGCAGATAGAAGAAAAATAGAAAATAACTTAATATAGAAATTGAAGAAACAAAAATAGAATAAGTAAAACTTCATTAGGAGTAATAATAGACAAAACAGAATCTCTAGAAGCTAATATCAATAGCAGAGTAAAATGCATGACACAGGCTATAGAGATGAAGTTGTTAAGAAGAGTTAAAGGTGCTCCCAAAATGAATAGAATAAGGAACGGATTGAAAATACAATCGACATTGGTTGGAGTTTACAGAACAGACACCTGAATGGGGTCATTTACACCGGATGAAAGATAACATACATAAAATGTTTTTAAATATACATTTTCATAGTTTACTATGTTCAGTGTTAACTTTTCTTCACAATAAGTAGTTATAATTTGGTCTGACCGGATTATTTCCTTGAAAAGTATAGCTTTTCTAATAGATTTGTGCTTTTCTACCGTTATAAAAAATAAAATGTGCATTAAACTTAACAATCTAAATAAATATGTAGAGTGAGCTACTGATTAGATTTTGTGAAAATTTTTTTAGATTTTTATTCCAAATAAAACACAGTTCTTTTACAGTTAAAGAACTACGTAACTTTAAATAGGGAAGTTAAGATGTATGCATCACTGAAGAGCCAATTCCATTGAGTATTCAAGCATTTATATATTTAATAATAATAATAATAATATAACACATTAATGAATATCAAATAACGGTTCTAGAAAAGAAAAAGAACAATTTAAAAAGTGAAGTAGTTAAATTGCATGTCAAAAAGGAGCAACATTACAATATATGTTAAGGCAGATCAAATAATATATACCAAATATATTTAAAACTGATTTTTTTTAAATAATAATAATAATTTTTTTTTAAATAATATTTTGATAATTTATTGCAATACAATAAAAACAGTACAATACTTTTATAGTTGTAGAAAAGCACCAGTAACGATTAATATATAAATTTAGTATATGAATTTGGGGAGTAAAAAATTACATTAAATTAGCATTCTCATATGCAACTTCATTATCAATATTCATTAATAGTTTACCCCCCAGTTTTATTTTATGAGTATCAATTAGTTTATGCTGAATAGTGAAAATATATCTTCAGCCATTTATACATAAGTGCAAGCATTTCTATAGTACATATTATCCACATTAGGAAGGTTAGCCAAAATTTAAACGATTTTTATAGTATTCAATTAAAAACTAAAACAATTATGCAAAATTTAATAAAAAAAAACGGTTCTTGAAAATATGACAAAGATGTAAAAGCTATGCCACTCAGTAACAATATTATTAGCAGAAGAATAGACGAAGTAAGTAACGATATTGAAAAACAACTTGTTGGAAAGCTGAAAACAAGAAATTTCTAAATTCAAATGGATTAATCAACTTTTAAGAAACGGTGAGGTAATATTGATAACTTACATCTTGTGCTGCAGATGGTACTTCTATTATGATGGGAAAGAAAAACTCCTGCTTAAAATTGATGAAAGATGTGAATGCGGAAAGGATTCTTGTGCATTGTGTTATTCATAGGAAAAACTTGTAGATAAAAACATCTCGCCTATTCTAAATAAAGTACTGTATTCCGTAATAAAGTGTGTTAATGCTATTAAATCTAATGCCAAATAAAAACGTCTCTTCAAGCTATTTTATGAAGAACAAAATGAAGATCACGTGAGACTTTTACTTCATACTGAAGGAAGATGGCTATCTGAAGGGAACTGCTTGAAAAGATTTATGGAACTGTTTGATACTGTTAGTGATTTTTAAGCGAAAAACCTGAAATGAAGTATATGTTAACAATCGATGGTAAAGCATTTCTGAGTTATTTAGCCGAAATCTTTAAAAAACTATAAACTAAGTATATTATATAAGCGACTTCAAGAAACAAATAAAATTCTTGTTGATATGTAAACGCATAGGCTTCCTTTTGGTTTAAAGCTGACAAAAAATATAAAAATCCAAAACATTACAATCCAGGATTCCATACAATATGTTTCTAGACACTGATTTTAGATGTTTCTACCATTTTGCAAATTTTTGTACAATCCATCGAATATTCACAGTGGTTTTCTTTCAAATAATACATATTGTACCCATCGTACCTAAAACTATTTTCCGTAGTTTTCAAATTTTCCTACAGATAACATTAAATATCCCAAAATATCCACAATATTTATAAATATTAACAACTTTTTAATCATAAACTGAATCAGATTATCTATACATAAAAATCGTTTAAATTATAGCTAACATACAATGACCTACGATTATTCACTTGGAAATTCGAAAAGAAATAAAAATAACTTGTTTTGTATGGTCAAGTTTATAAAATATCTTATTCGAGTAAAAAGGTAAAGACTTATTCCTAAGTTTTAGAGATTAGTTGATACAAAACACACAATTTTTAGGCCTGATCAAAGCCAATCTTTAATTTCAACTATATTATGTAAATATAGTAACCGATCAAGACTAATTACATATCCTACAAAAACGATATATTATTATTTTTCTTACTGTTAAGTACAAAAAGGTACACTGGATAGCTCGGAGGACTTTCAGACTTACTTCGATCTAAGTATTTTAAAGAAGCAGGCCCAAATAGGAAATCTTTCAACCGCAGTAGTATAAAATCCAAAGTGGATTTGAATTTCAATTTTTTTTCTGTTTCATTTATTTCTGTGTGGAATTCTGTTCTTTCGTTTGCGTTTGTTTTCAAATTTCTTCTATTTGTTTTTACAAGCTCTCCCATTAAGTTCTTACGCATATTCTCTGAATTCTCTTCCCATTATAAACCTCCTCATTATTTATTTGTAGTTGATTGCTTTTCTTTTCATTTTACTGCTAAAATACTCTACATTCTTCATGATAGTTTATGATTATTTATCTCTTAAATTCTGTGTTTCCTCAGCAAATTTTGTCATCATTTTCACTTAATATTTTTATTGTAAATAAGCCACAATTTTATTTGATTTTACTTTAAAAGTTTATCTACTTATTTACGTTATTTGTTATTTTGACGTATCGGCTTCCACTTAGGAAGTTGTTCTCAGAATACAAAACATTAATAAATAAACAAATTGTGTTTTTGTTGATTGGTAAAAAATTCTTCTAATAATTTAATTTTATCTGATACATTCATATTGACACTTCAGACATATACTATACATTTTAAAGTAGATGATTTTAAAATGATGCTATCAATATCGTTGAGTTTCGTTTCTGGGACGGCTTTATTGGAAGATAGTTTATTCAATTACATGAGATCAACTTTAAATTTTAAGAGTACCCTTCAGAAAAATTCTCCTGTTAGTGATCCCATGATAAATCATGAGGAAAATACATATAATAATACTATTCCGACATGGTCTTACATTTAGTTTACTCTTAATATTAACATCAAACTCTGATTGTATGCACGATAAGCTGTAGTCACTCAATAGCTTCCCTGGTACCATTTCTAATAGAAAAAGATACCATTCTATACTATTTTTTTTTTCAATTAATAGGCAATTAATTCCGAATTAACAAGTTAATATAATTTTTGTAGAGATATGAAACTAGTATTAATGTAGATTACATATAAAACAAAAACTCCAATTTTAAAAAAAATTTCTCAATTTTTCGAAAATTTTCTCAGAAAATAAGCTTTACAATCATTTTTAGTACCTATTGTTTATCACAAAAGCGTCTAACATCAACCATACATAGAACAGCCATCTTACAGATCTTCCATAGTTATCCAAAAATATTACAAAAAAATAAACATTTTTATGGGAAATAACAAAAATCACAAGGTGAATATCATCCTATACCTAACGTACTTTCAGTGCGAATATCAACCATCTATTATACATTTATTTAGTTTTATTAGACTAGAATGTCCGAGGGAAACAAATAAAACCCATCTATACTTTATTCCAATGAGCAGTAGGATCAATACTTCATACATAACAGACTAACAGTTGAAAAAACAAGTTCATGGAAGTATATATTCTACTACTAGCGCCTCTGGCAAATTTACATTTACCACAATTTCAGCAGTTCTCTATCGTTGTTGACTCTCCTTAGTACTTCGTCATTAGTTTTTCTTGCTGTCCTAGGTATCTTCAGCATCCGTCTATGAATCCACATTTCCAATGCTTCAATTATGTTCATTCATGGTCGATACTTTTAGTTCCACACTTCTGCACCATACAAAAGTACAGACCAAACATTGCGCTTAACTATTATTTGTCTTAGTTCTAAACTGAGATGATTATTGCAAATAAATGACTTCATTTTCATAAAAGTAGTTTTAGTCATTGCTATTCTGTGTTTTATTTCTATGCCAGGATCTATCGGTCTGTTATAACAGTTCCCAAATATGACATTTGTAAACATTTGTATTCAGTTGGCCATTGAACTTCAATATGTGAAGTTTTAATCCTCAACTTCCAACCACGTGGGAAGAGTCCTGTGTTGTCCTGGGTAATAACCAGGAATATTTGCAGCATCATTAAGTATTTTTATTAATATGTAATGTAGTATAACACAACAACTTTCAACATTTAAAGGGTTTTTACCCAAAACATTTTGGTGGCTCAGCCATGCTATTTTTTGTAAGTACATATGACCTCTTGCATTTTTAACCTTAGTCAACTTTTTAAATCGTTTTTCTTAACTAATTAGATTATACTTATTTTAGGGCTTTTAGTAACAATGGTGATGGATTTTTTTAATCCGAAAACATTCTGTGATTTAATGTAACCCTTATTTGGGGAATTTTGAATATACAATATACCTTTTACAAACAATATCGTATTTTTAGTATAGGCGCCAGAGGGGTCACCGTGTCCTTTTCAATTTTGATGGACAAACTCGACGGTTTCTTATGGATTTTTGGCTGCTGATTACGAATTTAGAGGGTGGATTTCGATCCGAGCGGTCAAAAAATTGTTATAAACAATTTAATTGTTTATAAGGCTCTGGCTCATAAACTAAAAGAGATAAAAGTTTTCAAATAAAATTTGTTCCTTAATCAAAGACGAAGAAAAAAACGTTTACTAACCTTAAATCCAACAATTAGAACTCAAGCTATTGTAAAATTAGTGCACAATACAAATTGCAAAATAAGTATTTTTCGAAGCTTTATCGATCGTAACTCGGCTTCTACGAATTCAAATGAGCCTTAGAAGATTTCATTTTAAAGCTTAATTAATAGGCTTCCAAACAAAGTTTGTTAAATTACTTTATCTTTATTTGTTTCAAAGTTATACGCGTTTGAAGTTATAATTTTCTTAAAACAATTGTACATTAATTTGTTTATAAGGGTTTCAAACAAATTTGAGCTATAAACAATTATACTTTAATTAACAATAATGATAGAAGAACTCAAAAGGAACAATTTGAGCTTAAGAAAATGTTAGTAAGTGTATTTTTGGCCAAGATATCGATATTTTAATGAGGCGCAAGATCGGCTCACAGTCAAGTAAGTGATGAAATTCGTAGCCAAAATATCGATATCTTGGCCAAAAATAAACGTATGAACATTTTCATAAGCTCAAATTGTTCCTTTTGAGTTCTTCTATCATTATTCTTAATTAAAGTATACATGTTAAAGCTCAAATTTGCTTGAAACCCTTATAAACAAATTAATGTATAATTTTTTTAAGTAAATTATAACTTCAAACGCGTATAACTTTAAAACAAATAAAGATAAAGTAATTTAACAAACTTTGTTTGGAAGCCTATTAATTAAGCTTTAAAATAAAATGTTCTAAGGCTCATTTGAATTCGTAGAAGCCGAGTTACGATCGATGAAGCTTCGAAAAATACTTATTTTGCAATTTGTATTGAGCACTAATTTTACAATAGCTTGAGTTCTAATTGTTGAATTTAAGTTTAGTAAACGATTTTTTCTTCGTCTTTGATTAAGGAACAAATTTTATTTGAAAACTTTTTTATCTCTTTTAGTTTATGAGCCAGAGACTTATAAACAATTAAATTGTTTATAACAATTTTTTGACAACTCGGATAGAAATCCACCCTCGAAATTCGTAATCATCAGCCAAAAATCCATAAGAAACCGTTGAGTTTGTCCATCAGAATTGAAAAGGACACGGTGACCTCTATATGGCGCCTAGACTATTTTGTGATTTATGGTATACAGGCAGCTACAGGAATTTTATTTTCTTCGTGGATATTTGTAAACCTTTTCAACTTGGACCTCATTTAATTGAGCTCTGCCTTTGGATGTGGGTTAAGACTAAAGACTAAAAATTTGGTTTTGTTTATTTCCTGTCCTACTTCGTGAATACGATCAAGCAGAATTTGGATACCTTTAATATTTTCTGACAGAATTACTATATCGTCTGCGTATCTGATTACATTAATTAAGTTCTTCGTTGATTTTTATTCCATATGGCTGTCTGTAAAGTGCCTTTGTAAATAACTGGTCCGAGTAAACATTGAACAATGTTGGGGACAAAATGCAACCTTGTCTGATACCTAGTTGTATAGAGATTTCATCGGTGTAGTTATCTCTAATTTTTACGATAGCAGTTTGATTGCAGCACAAAATTTCAATGACACGTATATCTTTGTCATCTATTTCTATATTTTTTGGCATCTGCATTCATTTTCCTCGGCATTTTTGTAATAGGATGTTTAGCGCAAAAAGTGCTTCCCTGGTTCCCATAGCATTTCTAAAAACAAATTGGGTATCTTCGAGATCTTCTTCCCATTTACTCTAATTCTGTTGTGAACAATTCTTAGGAAAATCTTAAGAGTGTGGCTCATTAAGCTAATTAATCGATATTCTGTCACTCCGGTGTTATATATCTTCAAATAGTTTTACTACTACTTTTATGTTATCTTCATCTAATAGCCTCAGCAACGCAGTTAGTGTATTATCTGGACCACAAGCTTACTTAATTTTCATTCTCATTTACAATAATATTGTTGTTATTGTCAACTAGTACAGAGGGAACTGACGATAATAATTAATGTTACTACTTACAGTCGGAAAAATGAAAGAACACCCATAAACGATCACATCAATCACTTATTTTGTAATTGCTGTGTTTTTCTATAACAAACGTTTGTTATTTATAGAAAAAGATAGCAAATACAAAATAAGTGATTGATGTGATCTCTCATAATTGTAATCAATTATGTTTTCAGCAACCCAATCAAAGTTGACATTGAGAGTTGGTGACAGTAATTAAATATTTGATAATAATCAGTTGATTCCATTTTTGATTAGCCTTCGAAAGGGCCGGTTGTTCGAACGCTAATCAAGAAGTTGATTATAATTAAGCCCCCTTAACAGCCATCAAATAACAACACCCTTCATTCATACGTCAATCAGTTGATTGTAGTTAATTATGTTAATTATCTTTATGATAATTAATATAATTGATTAATTACTTAATTAACATAGCAATTATTAACATAATTGATTAATAAATCTCATAATTGTAATCAATTATGTTTTCAGCAACCCAAAAAAAGTTGACATTGACAGTTGGTGACAGTAATTAAATATTTGATAATGATCAATTGATTCCATTTTTGATTAGCGTTAGAACAACCGGCCCTTAAACTTATAAAAAACTCTCTTTAATCAGATATACAGTCGGAAAAATGAAAGAATACCCATGAACGATCACATCAATCACTTATTTTGTATTTGCTGTCTTTTTCTATAACAAACGTTTGTTATTTATAAAAAAAGACAGTAAATACAAAATAAGTTGTTGATGTGATCGTTCATGGGTATCCTTTCATTTTTCCGACTGTATATCTGATTAAAGAGGGTTTTTTATAAGTTTTAGGGCCGGTTGTTCGAACGCTAATCAAAAATGGAATCAACTGATTATTACCACATATTTAATTACTGTCACCAACTGTCAATGTAAACTTTGATTGAGTTGCTGAAAACATAATTGATTACAATTATGGGATTAATTGATAAGTTAATCAATTATGTTAATAATTGTTATGTTAATTAATAATTATTTAATCAATCAATTATGTTAATTATCATAATGATAATTAACATAATTGATTACAATCAACTAATTGGCGTACGAACGGATTTTGTTATTTGATGGTTGTTAAGGGGACTTGATTATAATCAACTTCTTGATTAGCGTTCAAACAACCGGCCCTTTATGATATATCTAATATTGATTACTAAACCAGAAACGTTCATTGAAATAAAGTATAGTCCATAACCCATTCAGTATTGACTAGAAAGTATCTATCACCGATTTTTTTTTCTAAATTTTTTGCATGTTTTGTACCTAAATATGGCACACTTAACACCAACAATAAACATTTGTAGAACAAGAGAAACAATATCTTCTAAATCCTTTACTATGGTCTCCATCCCATGATCACCTTCTTGAAGGGAACGAATATTCCATGGTATGGTTCACTAAAAAACAGAATTTTAGTAAGATATTTTCAAGTCACTCAAGTAAGTGTTTTTAAAAGTGATTTTACAACAAAAAAACCAAATAGCCATTTAAATTAAAAATAAATCAATAGAAAACAATATAGTGTTTACAAAAACACTACTATTGCTATAGTTCAAACCTTTGAGACCATAATAATATTACAAAGCCAATCATTACATCTGCAATTTTACATCTTCTTGAAATTTGTATAAATCAGGACTACATTGAATTTAAACCTCTGGTCGACATAAAAAAAATAAATAACACCAGCTTTTAGAACTAATAACAACTTAAGCAAATATATTAAGAACAAGAAGAGCCAAAAGAAAAGGCACTTACAAAATGGTGTAAGTTACATGTGGTGACTGTCCAAAAACCTACATAGGTCAAACTGGCAGAACCTTTAAGAAACGTATATCAGAACACAAAAAGGCTTTCAATATCAGAAAAACGATCATTCTACCAATTTCAAATTCCACATATTCAAAATAAAGGCCTTAAGTAAGCTATATTTATTATAATCTATGAAAATTAATAAATAAAAAAAATACAGATATATTCTGAATGACCAACTCGAGACAAACAGCTTTTCTCTTCCCCAATCTATTCAATTACAGACTATACAGTTACACATAGTTACTATTCAGTTACACGTAGTAAAATACATCAGTTGAGAAAAGCACTCTGCCGAAACAGCTGTAGAGACATTAATTGGTAAAAAAATTTGTGGAAGTATTGAAAGCAAAGATTTTCAGGGCACTTAAGAAATTTTTGGCTATTTTCAGACTTTTTTGTTGATTTCAATATAAAACAACTTACCATTGGAAATACATTCTATTATTGTAAGTACCATCGCAGTACCCGTCGGGACAACTAAGTTGTACCCCGACGAAATGCTCAGTTTGCGAAACAACCGGTCCGATATATCTCACTCTTCCACCCTTCACTCTTCCTTCTGACGTAATTACTTTCACCCAATTGTCTAGTTTGAGATCTCTGGAAACTCTCGGCAGAAACGGCAACCATCCGGGAGGTGGAACGTTGTCGCCAGATGGCTCTGGCGCCGAGGCTCGACGTACGCCAGTCTTGGTCCGAGTATCACTACAAACAAAATATTAATAGACAATGTTGTATAGAAGTACAGGTGTACAGAAATATCTGGAACCGAGAAGGTCACTCATGTAGCAAATCAAGGAGAGGGGACTCCAGTTGAACGCGTTGGTGCAAAGAGTAAACATCCCTTTAAAAAGCATTATGCACGAAACCAGTGTTTTGCGATACTGTCAGATAAAATCGTCGAATAGTTGTTTATTTAGAATGTATTTAATATATTTTTTGGTACATTCCATATCAAATCACTCAGGTAAAAACTTTTGGATCTCCGATTTTTCTGAAACTTGGTGTATGGTTTCTGCGGGACGTAAAAATAAGATATTTAAAGTCAAAAAATCTTCTTCTTTTTTTCTCAAAATGTTATTTTATGCGATTTTACAGTGATTTGGTGTTTATTTAAACAAATTTGCATTTTCTATCGTAAAGTATCAACATTGTTTATATAGGGATAGTTGGTCAGCCCAATAGGAAAATTTGTTTGATTCAATTTGAGACAGTCACCAGATGTCCCCACAATTTCTGTCACGGTCGCGACGTCAAAATGCATAGACACCAAGTTGAATACGATTCTATTCATAACACCCCAACTCGCATACATATTAAGAAAAATTTTTTTTTTTGAATTATTAATGAACAATTAATTTAATTAAAAAATTTTTTTTTGGTATAATTAATCATGTTTATGTTTATATGACTGAACAGGGAATTGAATAACCTTTCAAATGGGGAACACTCGACCCTATTCCCATTTAAAAAAATAGTCGATTACGTCATCACGCCCAAATGGATGCCGTCACTAGTACGATATATATATGTCAAAAAATCATAATTTAAAAATCGAATAACTTTTGAATTATACATTTTTTTCTAATTCTGTAAATAAAGCAGTTTACAAAGGGGTCAAAATATAGGGAATAACCCTGTACATTCTCTGGGGGTCCGACCGACCGGCTCTGTCCCGTCATACAGCTGACCGACTATAATAACTTTTATTTATATTTAATTTAGAGTGTGTCTACTGTTTTTCAGCCTTAGTAAATGGATTTAATTACCTTCGTAGGAAAGCAACTTTGATACCCTCTCAGTAACCCCTGTTCTACGTTTCGCTTGACCGACCGCAGTATGTTTATCTACACAATCACAGTAATAAACTGTGAAAAATCTAGCTTTAGTAAATTCAAAGAGATTTTCCAGCGCTGCCTCTTGGACTATTATAGAATGTTGTCAATTTTACTGTGAAACAGATAACAAATAAAAAACCGAAAACCTTTGAAACCCGATTGATCTGACAATGTCGAGTAACCAAAGTTCTCGATCGGTCTGACCTTGGCGTTTCCAGATATTTCTGTCGACCTGTAATTATTTGTATACCTGTAACTAGTCATCGTATCTCTTCCAATAATACAATCGATGGATCTCCTTAAATAATTCTCAGCCTCTTCGACCAAACTGTCAGTAGAATCCCCACTATCGACAGTCCCCCAGTCGCCTCGAAGCTCCGGCAACGATCCATTTGCGAACCTGACTCTGGAAGGAGTGTGCTTCAAGACTCCTCTTCTAGATGGAGAAACGGGAGCAGAACATCGTCTAGATGGAACTGGTAATGATGTCAGAGGATACATACTGCCGTAGTGAGAATGAGTTTGGCTTCCCTCGCTAGGTGTCGCTGTGTTGGCGCTCCAAGTAAATTTTTGAGACTAAAACGTAGATAGATTACATGTTTTTTCGCCATATAAAGCATACTAGGTTATTCAATAAGTTTTGCAGTTTTGCGTTGAGAAAAACACAATTTTATGGTTTAAAATACACTTTATTGTTCAGTATAATCTCGCTGAATATCAATACACTTGTTCCAACGAGATTCCAGTTAAATAAATTCCATTCCTGAAGTGAGACTCTGGAAGGACTGCAAAATACGCTTCTACAGCTGTTATGACCTCATCATTTGATGAAAAACTCTTTCCATGCATTAATTTTTTGGGTATTGAAACAGATGAAAGTCACTAGGGACTAATCTGATGGATACGGTGAATGCTCTAACAGTTCGAACTTTAATTCAAGGATTTTAGCCATTGTTAAAATGCTCATATGACATGGTGCATTGTCCTGATGAAAAGGATTGTTTCTTCTGAAAACCGGGTCTTTTTCTATGATTTTTTTACCTTCAGTTGGTGTAAAAGATTTCAATAATATCCAGAATTTATTGTTTTACCAATTTGTAGGTACTACTATTTCATGACCAGAGAGAAACTAGTACATCCGTAAATAGCCAAACCGGAGATGTGGGCCCAGAGATAACCAAATCAGAGGTTAGTCAGGCAATAGACTCTATGAAAACCAATAAATCTGCTGGTCCAGATGAATTACCTAGCGAGCTGATAAAGTTGGTCACCGAGAAAAACCTGGACATAATAGTAGAACTGTTCAACGCTATCTATACTACGGGAATCATCCCTAGAGAAATGTTGACATCAGCATTTGTGTGTTTGCCAAAGAAAGTGAATGCCAAAGACTGCAGTGACTACCGAACCATGCTTAATGTCACATACCTTGAAAATTCTGCTGAAAATTATTTGCGCCAGAATACACTAAACTGGAGCTGGATATTAGTGACACTCAATATGGGTTCCGCAATGGTATGGGTACCAGAGAGGCATTATTCTCCTTCAACGTGCTGACACAGAGATGACTGAATGTTAACCGTCCTCTTTACGTCTGTTTTATAGACTACAATAAGGCGTTTGATAAAGTAAAACATGATCGACTCATGTAAATTCTGAAAACTAAAAACCTAGATGAAAAAAGATTTAAGACTAATAACACACCTCTATTACAATCAGCGAGCAATAGTAAGAATTGAAAAAGAAACATCTGAAGAAATGGAAATAAAGAGAGGAGTCAGGCAAGGCTGCATACTATCACCTCTATTATTTAACGCTTATTCTGAAGAGGTAATGCGAGAAACTCTGGAAGATGAAACAGTCAGTATAAGAGTAAATGGAGTCTTAGTTAACAACATCAGATATGCAGATGATACAGTAATAATAGCCTATAGTTTACAAGACCTGCAAAGACTCGTGAGTAAAATAGTAAGGTGTAGTAGGGAGTACTCTCTCAATATCAAAAAGACGAAGTTTATGAAAATTACCAATACAGAAGTAAAAACTTCGAGATGTATTCTGGTATAAAATCGTTTATTTAAAACTATAAAATGTCATGGATTGCAAAACGTTTTCGTTCTAAACAGAACATCTTCAGTGCCTTCTGCCGAATAGTTTGAAACTAGCACACTGTAAATAGTGTTAACATCATCGTATATGGTTTACATAATGTAATATATTAAAATTTTATGACTACAAGTCGATGTTGATAGATAAAGTGGAACACATGCTAAAAGGATGCCATGGTTCCCTGCTCGAAGATGCTAGGTACTTGCCAATTCAATGGGCACAGACCATTTTTTTTTTATGAAAATTAGTAAAAACAACCATAATACTAACGAAATCTTAAAACGAAACGAAAAAGTACACTTACCTAGGAACACTTATAACAGAAAATAATGACTACACTGCAGAAATCAAAGTCAGAATCGAAAAAGCACGTTCTAATTTTATGAAAATGAAAAAGGTCCTATGTAGCAAAGATTTAACATTACCTCTTAAAGTACGCCTAACAAAATGTTACGTATACAGTGTACTATACTATGGAGCGGAATCATGGACGTTAAATGTAGAGGCAATGCCTGTAGACTTACCGCCTTTGAAATGTGGACCTATAGAAGAATTATGAGGGTTTCCTGGGTAGATAGAGTTACGAACAACGAAGTACTGAGAAGAATAGGTAAAGAGAAGGAAGTTGAACTTACAATTATTAAAGAAAGAAAACTACAGTATCTCGGACATGTGATGCGGGGCGAGAAGTATGGCATCCTGAGACTCATAATGCAAGGAAAGATAGATGGCAGAAGAAGCATCGGAAGAAGACGAATTTCATGGCTGAAGAACCTGAGCCTCAAAGATTACTGCTTCAAAAATTAAAATAGCTATGATGATTGCCAACCTCCGTAGCGGAGATGGCACCTGAAGAAGAAGGTACTGCACAAATAAAATTCACAAATAATGTAAATAACCTGTGCTTTGCTTAACAAATTCAGATTAAAAAAACTAGCCTACTTACTATAAACGATTTCAGATGACGTTTAGTGTGTCGGCGGAAAATAAAAGGATTGTGACGTCACATTTTAGACTTTGAGGTCGATTATCTCGAAGACGGTTAAAGATATCGAAATGCCGTTTTCAGATTTGGATTCAGAAGACCAAACTACATAAGAATCCATCGATAAATCTGCTCTAAGTATTGCAGGAACGGCAACGCAATAACACACAGACTTTGGCGAATTTATAAACAATAGTTGAAAGACTGATAAGTTTGTACACACTTGAATGAATAGAGGAAATAAAAAATGTAGTATATCAAAGTGTGTAAATAATTTATTTCTTTAGCTGAGCGCTTTCGACATAAACGTCATCATCGGAGCTAATGCTAAAATAAAAAAAGAGGTTTTGTAAGAAAAAGAAGTATAAAACTCTTTTTTTACTTACGTCAATTGTTAAAAAAGTACCGCTACAAAATTGAGGTGTTAACATTTGCATCTTGTGAAAATTGCATCCAACCAAAATTTATTTTCACAAGATGCAAATGCTAACACCTCAATTTTGTAGCGGTACTTTTTTAACAATTGACGTAAGTAAAAAAAGAGTTTTGTACTTCTTTTTCTTACAAGACCTCTTTTTTTATTTTAGCATTAGCTCCGATGATGACGTTTATGTCGAAAGCGCTCAGCTAAAGAAATAAATTATTTACACACTTTGATATACTACATTTTTATTTCCTTTACGAATTTATAAACGAAAAGTTTTCGTTGAAAAAATAATGTGGCATGTCGATACTAAATGGCTTGTAAACAAAAAATGAATTGACATATTGAAATTAAACTTCACACACGTTCATATGAATAGTGTACCAACACAACAAATTAAAAATGAGCAACTCCATCTTTTATCGAACTGCAAAACTTATTGAACAGCTTAGTAAATTTATAGAAAATTATTATTGAACAATGAGATAAGAAATACTTGAATATAGTTTTGGATGGTTTTGATTACGAAAAATATGGCACAAATTAATTGAAAGCTTGAAAATGAAATGTTTTAGTTTTACTCACTGCATATCCAGGGGAATAGAGATCAGTAGTTTTCAGGAACTGGCCGTATGTAGGTGTCACTCCAGTAGGTTTAACGTTTGGTGGAAATAGATGATCTGCAGATCGGGACAGCTCAGGAACCATGCTCGTAAACCCTATATCTGAGAGCAACACTCGTCGAGCCTCTACTGTTTTTTCCGATAATCGTAACCGAGATCCTGGCAGTGGTAGTTTCGAAGGGAGAGTGGTGAAATTTTCTCCTAGTCTTGCCTAAAAGGAAATCATTTTACATGGTCAAATAAAAGAGACAACAGTAATCATTTTTAAGATACTTCTAACTCTAACGTTATAAATGTCACATGTTTATTTTTCTTTAAATAATTACTTCATTACAATTTCTGTCGATTTTATTCATTTGCAAACTTTCTGTTTTTGTTTTCACTATTTTTCTTCTAAAAATAATTGGCGGACAACCTTTCTATCAACTAAATATTAATTTAATTTAATCTTTATTCTTCAATCTCGAAGAAAATAACGGAGCACCTAATTTACAATGTTTATCGATACAATGACGTACCAATTGAGAGAGAATTGGATATTAAACAACAAACAAGAAAAGAGATTGCAAGCCGCGGAAATGAGGTATTTAAGAAAAGTCGTGGGAGCTAGGAGAACTGATAAAAGACGTAGCGAAGGTATTATAAGAGAATAAAAAGTAAAAACATTAAAGGGAGAAAATCATGAAAAGAAATTAAAATAAACTGGACACATATTTAGAATGAATGACAACAAAGTTAAAATGACATGAGAAGAGAGGCCGATAGGGAAAAACAGGAGAGGCTGTTCAAGGAAAACATGGAATACAAGTGTGATGGAAATATTGAAGAATAGAGGAAAATCGTGGCAGGAAGCCAAAGAATTAGCTAGAGACAGAAACAGTGGCGTAAGTTCACAGAGAATAACGAAGTAAAGAGGACACCTCGACACCTTCCGGTATAAGAGGAACATTGATTATGTTATGTCTTCAATCTCAATGTTCACTTATTTCTATTCTATTAGTGACACACAGCCTGATGTGGGACTTCATTAAAGAACTGAATAAACTAATGGAATCACAAAACAGACCAGGCATGCACCAGTAGGGGAATTCCTGAATAAAATAGGCATTTACAATGGAGATCTTAACTACTGCCTCTGTGATAAGTCACCAGAACCTGTAAGACATGTAGTATGCAATTTCGAGGAGCTGGGCCTTAAAAGACAAAAACTATATGGACAACCAAAAGGAGACCCTGGTATATTTAGGACAATCCAATCAAAAGAACTGTACAAACTTTTATGGGGTACAAAAATGCTAAACTGGGTGTAGGAAACAACAATAGCCAGTTAACACAATAAGCTTCAGTAATAACGAAGATCTGTTGGATCAGACGGCCTCAAGCAGAAAAAAATAGGTATGATTGCATATTTAGAGCGTTTCAATGTTCCATCCATTTCTTAACGATTTTTTCAGCTTAGTTCAATATTCCGTCAAAAACTTTTCACATTGCTCGTATACCCTTGCAGACTATATAACCACCTTTAGCTTGCCTATTAAACCAGACAACGTTTATTGTAAAACACTTTGGAAATGCACATTCTTAGTTTCTGTTTTACACATTTTCATAAATTCAAAAAACCATATCCCTAAACAAGGATTTCATATCTTTTCCTAATTGCTGGTATTATCGTTATCACGCAGGCAAGTTTCCGAGCCTGAAGTTGAAATCGGGACTCATTTAAATAATACACCCACTTGGAATTCCGGCAGAGGCTTTCTAGTCTCGTTGATATTGATATAAAAATCGAATATGTGACATTCCTTTATAGTCCAGGGAAGGAAGATGTTTCTCAGGACTTTAACTCTTTACAGTACTTTCTCAGGACTCTTTAAAATGGCACCAAGTTCCTTGATTATCATAAATAAATTAGCTGTGAATTAAAAAAAATGGCTAACTTTGACCCAAACTGACACAATAGACCACATTTTTTTCTTTGAAAATTCGTGTAAAAATACCAGCTTTCGAGTATTTAAAAATATTTTTTCTGAGGACAATATTTTTAAAATAAATGAGGGAAATATTGTCCACAGAACAAATATTTTTAAAATTACTCTAAATGTTTATAAACAATATATTAATAATTTTGCATTAGGATTGTGGACTATAATAAATATTGTTTTTTTATATATTGATACTATATGTAAGGCTTCTACTATCATTTGGCACTCGCAGAATTGCCCTATCTTCATTACTTTCTGTCTTATATTATCGCAAAAAAGTCTCTGGGATAAACAAATAGAATAACGTTGAAACTAATTGATGGATCTGTCTCAAATTTTGAGGGTTTGTTAAGTACGCCAATACCCAACTTTGAGTGAAATACCAAAGTTCTAGATTAATTTTAATAATAGTCATTAACAAATAACGATTGTGCAGTTTGTGAAGCAACAAATTGAATTTTTAACTCAAAAATCGCCATTTTAAAGCTTTCTCAATGTTCTAAAAATCAAATTTTGTAAATTTATGTCAACTATTTAGCTTTTCAATGGGGTACAAAAAATCTAAAAATCACGTTTTTTGCACTAAATTGTTAGTAATTAAAAATCGGCTTCGAACGGCTTTCGAAAAAAAGTTGTCAGATATTGTAGATGTAGGTACTCTCGGAGATAGGTGGAAAAAATTTACACCCAAAATATCAAAATTCAGTTTGGCAACACTGTGTGAATATTGATAGTAACATATCCCTTTTAAGATAAACAGAACTGTAATTTAGTCCAGACAAATTAATATATTTTTGTGCCAACAAAAATGAGATTTTTCAATCAAATAATGTTTCAAATATGATGTGCAAAATAATTTTGAATTGGTTTCTGCTAACGAGCTGCTTTTTTGTCATTAAAGTAGAAAAATCTTAAAATTTATTCTTTATTATCAATATTGTCCAGTTCTCGTCTTATTATTTTCACTGTACTAATATCCGTCGAATAATTTACAATGATCAATGCGATGTTAAAACATTTTATCGTTAGCGGCTTCTGGAGTGTCTGAGACATATCTAATTTCATTGATAAAATGCGCAGTCCCACCGATTTCCACTTGACCATTACCTGGATTATTCTAAGTACGCGTATTTTTTGCTTATTTTCCTGGACTATTATTCGTCATGAGCGTGTTACATCCTCGTACACAACATATTTTGCATATTATATTTTTGACAAGTTATTCACTCCATTTTCTACCATTTTGTATACATACGAGCAGACACGCAATATTGAATTTATATCAAATCCGTCGTAAATATAATAGATATGTATTTGTAAATTGAAAAAAAAATGTTCAACGGCAGAGATTACATATATCACAAGGCAAGATTTGAAAATTTAATTTCACCACATGTATGCTATGAGGCGTGCAGAAAAAACGGATTATGGCATAGGCGCTATAATTTTAAGCTTTACCGCCTTTATAGTGAACCTAGTACTGGTAGGTTCATTAAAATAAATAGGCTGCGGTGGCCAGGCCGCTTGGAAAGAATGCATGAGATGGAACCGACGAAATTCATTAATAACCAAAGACCGGATGGAGTGATGAGAAGAGGCAGGCCCAGAGCATGATTGGGACCAGTTGGAAGACGACTTACAAGTGTTAAAACATTTGAATATCAAGGCGAAGGATAGGAAAGAATGCAAGCTGATCTTAGAACAGGCCAAGACCCACTATGGGTTGTAGAGTCAATGATGACGACATGTATGATTTCTCCAATGGAATATCTTTAGTATTTTCTTTTTTATTTTAATAAATTCAGAGATTCATGGAATTCTTCGAAAATAATTTAAGAGACTGCTAGCGGCATAGAAGAACAGCGAAACGAAATGAAGACATCTATTACCACACTTTGGCATGGTAATCTTAAATCAAAAAGAGAATGTGTGTGTACTTTATACGCACGTAAGAAGTTATACTTCTATTATATGATTTCAACGAAATAAATATACTTTCAACAGGTTATTTGTATTTTATTTAAAGATTAAACTAATTTTTACTTACTACTTTCCAAACATTTTTATTAAAACAATATCTACCAAAAATAAAAAAAAAAGTTAGATAACACACGGATTTGAACCAGGGACCTCTCGATCTCCGGACGAACGTTCTACCACTGAGCTATACTCCCTTTGCTTTGACAGATTACAAGATTTCTCATACATACTGACAAATTTAATAGACCCAGTGAAGTATAAAAATACTTTAAAATTTAAAGTAAATATCTATCTATCTAATCAGCCCTAAACATCCATCCTTGGATATAGGCCTCCTCTTCCTTCTTCCATGCCTCTCTATCTTGGGCAATTTGTATCCATTTTGACCCAGTGTGCTTCTTCAGATCATCTGACCATCGCATTTGTGGCTTTCCCCTTTTTAGTTTGTGGTTCCACGGTCTCCAATGTATAATAGTCTTAGTTCATCTTTCATCCTTCTGCCGTAGGGTGTGCTAGGGGGTCCATTTAAGCTTTGCTACTTTTATTTAAGCTTTGCTTTGCTAAGTAGCAAAGTAAATATACTTACTATTATTATAAAATATCTTATTCCCGAGGAAGACAAATCCAAAGTCACAAAAAATATAATAAATAATACATTTACTAAAACACTAATATATTCTTTTAATGACTTATTTGCGCTGATACCTACATAATTTGAAAGATTAGCAACGAACTAAATACTGTCTGTCTGCGCATGCGCCAGGGACTTATAAAATTTCACTCTCGATCGTAAAGAAGTATAACTTCAAAAAGAAAAGAAGAAAGAATGGATGACAGATAAAATATTGCAGATATGATGGAAGAGCGAAGCAAGTTAAAAGGTAGAAATGACGAATACAAAAAGTTTCATAAGAATATACTAAGGGAAATAAAAAGAGCAAAACAATTATGTGTGATGGAGAAATGTACGGAAATTGAAACACTACAACGTAAACATGGGGATACGACTTCCATATACACAAATAGATTAAAGTGGCGTGACCCGTCAAAATAGCCCGGTCAAAAAAGCCCCGTCAAAATAGCCCAAACACAAAATAGCCTCGACAAAATAGCCCGCAAACAAAATAGCCCCGACAAAATAGATCGCACACAAAACAGCCCCGGTCAAAACAGCCCCGGCTAAAATAGCCCCTTATAAACAATTACATAATTATTATATTATATTATATGCCATTAGAGTGAAAACTTAGTCTTTTGCTAGCAGTTGCCGCTAGGGCATCTATGCCATTTCGTTCGTTGCAATTCGGGACTGCACGCTGGGGTTTGTTTTGGTTGGATCAGGGAGAGCAGCATATGTGCCTCCTGATGAGAGACTAATAAGTTTCGAAACCGGTAGAGGTGCTTGCAGCACTCTCTGATTGGACTGGAATATGGTTCGGCTGTATTTTCGTTTTGCAACGAAATTGAAAATGGTTATTCATTTTTGAGTTACATAATTATTTATACAAGGTGTCCAAAAACTTTTTTTTAATTTAAATTATTTGACAAAAAGGAAGAATGTATTTAATTTATTTAATTTAAAATGCATTTTACTGTTGCCCGAAAACAGAAAAAAATGTTTATATCATAAATAGACATTGATTTTCGCTTAACTTAAATGTTCAAACTTCCAAGAGGCAGGGAAGACAGGACTCGAGTTCTCTGAAAAGACCATTTTTATTTAATGTGGTTAAGATAAACATCTGAATAGAGGATGATTACCACTTCCGAAAAAATGTATTTTTAAGGAATTATTTCATGATGAATTCTGAAGGGAGCTTTTTTGTCGGGGCTATTTTGTCGGCGGGCTATTATTCCGTGGCTATTTTGTCTGCAGGCTATTTTGTCGGAGCTATTTTGTGTGCGGGATATTATGTCGGGGCTATTTTGTCGGAGCTTTTTTGACGGGGCTATTCTGATGGGGTACCTTAAAGAGGTACAGAACACCAGAAAACAACGCAATACAAGCATGGTTGTAGATATCGAAGGAAATATTTTGACTACAATTGAAGATAAGTTAAGATGGAAAGAATGCGTGTAAGAATTATTGGAAGATACAGCAAGAAGACCAACATAGATAATCTTTACGGCCCAAAAATAACAAACGAAGAAGTAACTATGGTCATTAAGCGAATTAAAGGTGGAAATCACCAGGACCTGATGAAGCCAACCTGATAACCAACGAACTATCCTGCAGTGACCAGCACCCATTCAATACCAAGAAGCAGGCAATCTTTCAAGATTCCTCTTCAGAATCCGAATCAGTAAGTTCGAAAGACTATTCTTCTGATGATGATGGAATGACAGATATTGCAGCAGACAATCCTGAGGAAGAAGATGCTACTGTTTTTATTGCGATGGCAAATTCTTGGAAGACATAAAAAAGAGAAGTGGATACAATGCATTGTCCGCAAAGAATGATTGACCATACAGATTGTTCCAGGTGCAGAACTGATGTCCTTATTTGCGAAATTTGCAAAGGAAATTAATATGTTTTGTCAACGGGTAGAAAGTATCTAAATCCTAATATTTAAAATCTAAAAATAAAGAATGTAACAAAATGTACAATGTTTTATTTTTAATATGACTTTTATATTTACATGCATGTGGTTACGTATTATTTGATTACTTACTTTATTAGCTAAGCTACTTTCCGATCTCCAACTAGAGCCTGGAAGAGCTGATATATCCGTTTGTGCACCTGAATCTTTTCTTACTGCGTTTGATTGTGTTAAAATTGGTCTCGTTTTCCTACCAGGAACTAATCCTTTAGAAAGTGCTTCTCTGGAATAAAAATTATTAATAACTATTTTGGTCAAAACTACAAATTGGTCAACATAATGGCATCAACGTCAATGGAAACAAGTTAAAAACCACCTCAACCTCATAGTTTATGCATAATGGTGCACCATGAACAATATCTTACCTCAATATTCAGATAATTCTAGAATCCTTTTAAAAAAATACGAAATACTTAGTTACAATATTGTTTATATAGAATGTTAAATAACAAACAGACGATCAAGGTATACCACGAATGTGGGGCACGCATTTTGATGACACAGTGACTTCTGCTGAGTAAGCAGTAAACATATTATATCATAAATATACAAACTTGACATAGAAATGAAAGTATAAATTGTATACAAACAAATCGATCTAATAAATATGTAGATACACGCGGAATAATTATTACTTAGATTGCGAGAGATTCAATTAGATTTAGGGCCGGTTGTTCGAACTCTAATCAAAAATGATCATTATCAAATATTTAATTACTGTCAAAACTGTCAATGTCAACTTTAATTGGGTTGCTGAAAACATAATTATTGATTACAATTATGACATTAGTTAATCAATTATGTTAATAATTGTAATAACCCAACCAAAGTTGACATTGACAGTTGTGACAGTAATTAAATATTTGATAGCGATCATTGTTGATTAGCGTTCGAACAACCGGCCCTAAGGGTTGCCTGCCGCCTAGAATAATATTAAAACTGTGCTGTCTTATTTTTTAATCGCTTTAAACGTAAAAAATGAAAAAATTGAATTCTGGAAGTGAGGGCATTTTGCCTATCTTACTTAATGAAGGGTAAGTAACCTTTTAATACCCCGTATCTCGGAAACGAAGCATTTTTAGACATATGTTTATATAGCAAACTGTCATTATTTTTTTACGTAGAATCGCCCTCTGAAGTTTGTTGCACTTATTTACTAATACCCTGTGTAGGTATATCCATAAAAAGTCTTTGCACGTTTTTTCTTTCCGATTTCATATCACAGTATCCTACATTTTTCAGCGAAATATCCCGCCAAAGATCACTCTCTCACATAGATTGCATCCGGTCCATAAACACTCCATCCCATAAATAAGAAAATCTATAAATTAAAGTCGGTGTAGTATTTTCCTCGGATCCCTCCGAGAATTACACAAACGATCCCATTTTAAATCCTTCAGACAGCAACACCCTTATCATTTTAACTAGTTATTTATTAAGGCCGTCCAAATAGAAACGTGGCTTCTTTAATAATTCATACGCTAACCTTTTTTAACCCTCAAAATGGGTGGGTAGATAGAAAGGCGCGCACGAAATGAAAAAAACGAATATACTCCAACGTGAATGGGATTTGGAGTAAAAATTTCTGTGTTTGACAAAATGTTGAAGAGTATTAGTCTTTATTGTTACGTGGCATGGGTTGTGATGAAATATTAAAAAGAACTCGTGTGCGGTATTCAAGGAAAAATGAATACCTGTGTCATTTTGGTAAAATAAGTAGTCACAATGAATAAAATTCGATTCGGTAAAACAGTATGATTCCATTATTTAATATATCTATACGATATGTTTTCTGTCTTCCCCTTAGTTCAGATAGAAGTTTTAAAAAATACAATGACTGTTCGACAATTACTTCAATATTGGTATAAAATGGTATACATTTTTACTTCAATATTCTTTACTAATATGTAAAATTATCTCTGCGTTATTTCCTTTTCTTCGTCTTTTTCCTTTATTTTTACCGAATTCCATTTTACTTTTCAGTCCGTTATCTTTTGTCTATCTATCAACGATTACTCGTTGAAACCTTTTTCAGTTGGTACCTCTATTTCATATTCTCACTTCTAGAACTACTAATAGTACATGTAATTCCCCTTTTATTAAATCGGTGTTTATAAATTTTCTGTGTGTCTTGATGTTTAATTTATTTTTATTCTGCATAACTGTTTTTTGTGACTATTCTCCATTCAACCAATCATCATTCTTTGTTTTATAACTTTATTGCACCCTTATGTAATCTACATTAATGTATTCTCTCATGGAGTTTTCCATACTGTCAACAACAATTTTTACATACAATTTCTATCGTGATATACACTCACCGGCACAAAATTTCGCCACACAAAATTTTTGATTAAGTTTTATAATTTATAACTTTATTATTTGTGCTCCGATTTTCAAAATTCTTGCACCAGTTTGTAGGTACATGTATTGATATCGATTGGTATTATTTCGGTAATAAAAAATTTTTGCTTGTATGGCATTATACAGGGGTGAATGGAAGCGTGGTATTTTCTCCTAACTTTAAAAAAATCTGTGGAAAAATGGAATAACTGATTTTGTTTCATAGTCCTGTCATATTATCCCGGAGGCATCACTAAAATTTTGTTTTTGAATTATACGGATACCTCTTTTCTTTTAAGAGCTGTACCATTTTTTGTAAATAAAAACACTGAATGACTAATAAAATAGAGGTTGGATTGATAAGATTAGAATGGCCCGCATGCAGCCCAGATCTCAATACTATTGAGCATTTATCGGACGAATTAAAAAGAGCTATTCGCCGTCATCCTATACCTCCAGAAAATTTGGTACAGTTAAGGCCCTGGTAGAGGAATATCGGGCTATTCCCCAGGCAAGGATAACACATCTTTATTCGATGCCAAAGAGATTGAGAGCAGTCGCTGCTGCAAGAGGTGGACATACCCGCTGTTGAATTATTTGGTTTTGTTGTTAATTTTGTTTTGTTTTGTTAATTTTAGTGAGTTTGATATTTTTAATTAAAAAAAAACTTCAAAGCAGTGTTTTTATTTACAGCTCTTATAAAAAAAGAGATATTAGGATAATTCAAAAAACATAACCTTAGTAATACCTCCAGGATAATATATAAGAAGTATAAGACAAAATCTGCCCTCCAATTTTTTCCACAGAATTTTTTAAAGTTAGGAGAAAAACAACACTTCCATTCACCCCCCGTATAATGCCATCTAAGCAAAAATATTTTGTTATCGGAATAATAACAAACGACATCAATACATGTACCTACAAACTGATGCAAGAATCCTGAAAATCGGAGTACTACAAATAATAAAGTTATAGATTGTCAAACTTAATTAAAAATTTTGGGTGGCGGAATTTTGTGCCGGTGAATGTAGTTGACAGAATAGTGAAACTGATTTTTTACATCGATCCAAATCAGTCGTTTCAGGACAGCTTGAAAGCATTTTGTGATGACTACTTAATTGAACAACAAAAGTTAAACTCAAATCTAATGAAAAGTTTACACGTAACAGGCGAAAAGAAGAAGAGGGTCTATCGACTTGTCTCTAGCTGTGAACTCTAAAGATGTGGTCTGACAGGTGTGAGGTGTGTAGGTCAAAATAACAACTGAGGTTTTTATGATTGCCAACATCGTAACCAGGATGATCCCAAAGGGGGATACAATTTCAAACTGGCTTGATTTGTCAGCAACACCTTTGAATACTCATAATGGTGTTAAGTGTATAGAGCTCAAAGTACATCCTAATGGGGGGGGAGGGGGGAGTTACAACCCCCAATACCCCCTGGTAACCCCTATAATGATTGCTGTCATGCAACACTTAATACCAGTGAGTTCTTTACCACTGTGGATCAGAAGTTCATGGTAACGGGACATAGGTTTCTTGTGATATAAGGATTTTGCCATTATTGCAAAAAAAAAAACTAAACTAGAGACGTCACAATGTCTGCAGAGATTTCTGGTCAAAACGAGAACACATGACCGTAGTATAAATACAATAATTTGAAACGCTCATCCATTCATTATTCTGATTTAAAATTCGCGTTTTATACTGTCGGGAATAATTTGTATGTACATTATAGTAAAATGTAATTTATAAATTAAATTAAATTATAATACATAGTGAATGTAATAAATTAAATAAATGAACTAAATAAATTAAATGTTAAAATTCATAATAAATTAGAAAGTACTGTTAAAGTATTACACAATTCAAATCTATTTTTACCTGTGTAACAGTGGTTTGTACTGAAGAGGATTGGGGCAGGTATTTCTTCTTCCAACGACGTATTCAACGTCGTGTATACCGCATTTAGATATATCAGTTTCTACAATCCTAATTCTTTCCTCGAACCTATCGAAACTTTCATCTTTTTCCATCGATCTATTTTCGAAACTAGAATCTTGTAAAGAATAGTAACTCTTCAAGCTCTTTTCCTGATTTATAGAAGTATCTGACCTATAACAAAAAATGCTTTAAATTACGTAAGTACTATATCCACTGTTTGGTTTAAACCAAACAAGTACGATTGATTTAAACCAAAGACTGCATAGAAAGCCATAAAATTAGTCTTCCCACCACCAGAGAAAAAACCCAGTACCTTCTGCTCAATTACATATATAGGCAAGATATTAACAAAAATAGCACATAAAAAAAGAATGAATAAAATCAGCTGTGAGAAGAAATTATAAGAGTCTAAACAAAAATATTAAGAACAATAAGAGCCAAAAGACGAAGCAACTACATAGTGGTGTAACACAAACTGACTGTACGTGGTGACTGTTCAAAAACTTACATCGGTCAAACTGGCAAAATCTTTAACAAACGTGTAGTAGAACACAGAAAAGCTTTCAATAATAGAAAAACAGATTCTACATACGCACATCACCTTTTAGATCATAATCATTATTTTAATGAACAGTTTAAAATAGGGATGTTCACTAATTTTTAAGTATAGTTAAATTCAATAGATTATAAGGTGTATAAAAACGTAGCAATCATAAAACTGTTTAAAAATGTATATTTTTTAAAATAAATTAGTTCATAATGTCGATTTTCTTGGAGGCTAGAAAAACGGCTCCTTGCAACGAGGCTAGGACTTGTGACGTCAGTAGTCGTATCGGCTTTGATCGACGGCTAGTTTTGTGTACTTATTTACGAAGTGTATTTAAATGTGCGCTGTTTTTTACGTATTTAATTAGTAAAAATGGAGCCAAATAAGTGGTGTTTTGTTCCTGGATGTGTAAATACATCAAAAAAACAATTCTGACAAGATTTTTATTACCGTTTCAACCAATTTAAAACAGAAAAAGAAATGGTTTGTTGTAGCTAGAAGGGACATTAAGGAAGTGTCAATAAAAACCAAGTTTTTCTGTTGTCAAGATCACTTTATTGAAGTTATGGATCTTTTTCTAAATAAATAAGTTTTTAAATTACTCATTTTTACTCAATTCTATGATATGTTTTAGATTTAAATTAGCTTGGTTATAAAAAACTAAATTATAAAAATTCTACTACAGTCGGAAACTTCGTATTTTGGACTTCTAAATATCTGTCACCATTTATCTGTTATCATTTCAAGGAAATAGGTTATTAATAAAAAAATTTACAAAAATGAAAAATTACCTAGTTTATGATCTTTGAATTTGTCGGGAGGCTTAAAAGACTTGGTGCGCATAACGTAAAATAGTAATAAAGTATTTTTTATTACCTGACAGACCCTATAAATTAGACATCATTTAAATTTGTAGGGAATTGTACATAAAAAGTTTTTGGATTCACTGAAAAATATTATAAGGCGATACTATTTTATTACAACGTATTCCTATACCTAAGCGGATAAATTTATTAAGGGGGTAGGCGCAAAATCTTGGTCAAATGCAATTTAATTAAATTTTTTTCGAATCCTAAGAAAACTAATAAATATGTTTGGAAAGTTTAAACGCAGAATGAAAGATTACATTATTACAGAAGACCGAAAGTCCGTTAGATTTAGAATAAACAAGTTTCTTTTGAGTGAAAAATTTGAAATATAAAATCACACTAAATTTACTATTTTTTTCACCCCTGTAACTTATAAAAATAAACATTATAGAAGTTTTCCAGAGACTTTCGGCCCTTTTTAATAATGTAATTGTTCTTTTTGCATTTACATTTTTCAAAAATACTTATTAGTTTTCTCAGGATTCGAAAAAAAAATGAATGAATTTAAATAGCATTAGACCAAGATTTTGCGCCTACCCCCTTAGGGAGTAAATGAAAAAGTTTCGGGACCTCAAATTTGTATTCCTTAAACTGGGATATCCCTAAAACCGGGATTCTAATAATACATACAGTAAAAGTAAACATTGAAATAACTACATGTGGATGTAGCTATGACTTTATATTATATTAAAATCATTAATAATTTAAACGTACGTAGCAAACTACGACAAACATCGATCGAGTTATTCAGAAACGCCGCAAACGAAATTAGATTGCCATGATGATAGCCAACGTCCACAAAGGACAAGGCACATGAAGAATAGAAATATTTTTATTACACCTAAGCCAGGTAAAGTAAGGGTGCGTTCACTACGGAGACCAAAAAATGGTATCCTAGCCTAGAGCATGGTATCGTACTCTTCATATTCGTGAATTCTCGCATTTAAAATAATGTATTTATTTTACCTGGCAATCGAAACTATATTATCGATCGCTATGTAAAATAAATGCATTATTTTAAATGCGAGAATTCACAAATATGAAGAGTACGATACCATGCTCTAGGCTAGGATACCATCCTTTGGTCTCCGTAGTGAACGCACCCTAATAACCAGCCAATGTAGCCCTGCATGCATACAACTTTCTCTTAATTTTTTTTGTAGAGGATTAAGCATTTATTTTTTTAGCTTAAAGAAGACATGGAAAATTATATGAAATATACACTCAGTAAAGTTGTGGTTGATTTATTTCTTTACAAGATGCCAAGAAATCATACACCATTGTTACATCTACACTACAGTCGGTAGGTTATACGAATCGACTTTCTGAAAACATTCTTCCATTTTATTTATTTATTTTTGTACCACCCAAAATATGTCCTTACAAACAGTCTATCCACTTTAAACAAAAAAAATTCACTATAAAACTCCACTTTAACCCTGATAAAACAAAAAGTGAACAAAATAAAATTACCTGAAACGTCAAACAGGTAAACAATGGGTGCGTTCGGACGACCATAGCGGCTGGCTGTCAGCAGAAATCGGCTGAGTGGTTGTATCCAGCCGTGATAGGGAAAGCTTAGTAAATCTCTCAGCGGCTGGCTTCCAGCGGTGACGTCTGACAGCTACTGCTGGCTCAGCTGTCCAGCCGCTGTGGTCGTCCGAACGCACCCAATAACACTGGGAGAATGACGCGCGCTTGGGGTATACGACTAGTGACGTCAGGCCAATAGAGAAGCGTTCTTGAAATTTAAAATAATGCTAGATTTCTAATAAAGATTTTTTATAGAAAAACTTTTTCAATTTTTTTGAAATTTTAGACAATTATTCCTAGTGTGTTTCTTAATCGTTTTACATGTTTGAAATGACTTTTTAATTTTTTGTGAACATCCCTATTGTCCATATCCAAAATAAAGGCCTTAAGCTATCTTTATTAGAATCTATGGAAATTAATAAATTAAAAAATACAGATATAATTCTGCATGATCAACTTGAGATAAAGAGTTCCCCACTCCTCAACATATTCAGTTAAAGACTTTAAAGTTCAGACACAGTAAACTAGTTTACACAGTAAAATATATCACTTGAGAAAGGCACTCTGCCGAAACATCTGTATGGAGATTAACTTCTAATAAATTTTGTGTGTAATAATATATTAAAAGAGATTCGCTAGCGTGTTTATTACCTTGAATCACAGAGCTGAGAATTGTCCCTTTTCATGTCAAACGACTGAAAATTAATGTTTTCTTGATTTTCGTTTTCGAAATTATCGTTAAATACATCATCTTCCAGTTCGCGATCGGATAAGTTGGGATCCATATCGCTGAGCGGCAACCGCAAAATATTAGATGACTGAGCTCTACTATCTCCTCCATCAATGGAGACCAGTTGTTCCTGGAAAAAGTATAGAATAAAAAATAATTAGCTAACTAATGGGGCAGTGTAGTCTGTTTGTTTTATCGAGTTCGAGAAGGCATTCGATCGAGTATTCCAATTGCTGGGAGAGGAAGAGCATACTGTAGACTTAGGACTAGCTTGACAGCGAATGGAATCAGATATAGGACAATAATGCAAAAAGCAGTTGAAAACAAAAAAAGATTCGCAAAAAACCGAAATTTTGGTTTGACAAACAATGTGAGAAAATGCTGGAAATAAAAACACAAATGACTGAAAATGCTACAAAACCCTACACAGATGAGACCAAAGCAGATTTTCACAGAACAAAACCACAGACAAGGCGACTACTCAGAGTTAAAAAGTGGAGCTACATAGAACAGCAAATACGAGAAATGGACATAAGTGGCGAGATAAATAATATTTGGATCATATAACACGTGATGACAGATATGCAGGAAAAGATTCAAGGAAGGAGCAGCGTAGGTGGAAGAAAAATGTCCTGGTTGAGAAACCACAACCATAGAGAATGGTTTGGATGCAGCTCAATTGAACTCTTTCGGGCTGTGGTGTCAAAAGTTAGAATAGCAATGATGATTGCCAACCTTCGTCGCGGAGATGGTACGTTAAGAAGAAAGAAGACAAATCAAATAAGAAAATTATTTAGGGAAGTGAAGACAGACAAGGTGGAACTGTTGGGGTAACACAAGCTATGAGAAATGAAGCAGGTGAACTAATAATGATAGAAACAGAACACGTCGACCGATGGAAGGAAGACTTTCATAAATAAGCTGACAGTATTTGAAAGGAAGGTTCTCAGAACAAGTGGATGCGACGAAGAGTCACCCCGAGTTGTAAAACCAGTCAAGAAGAAGAATCAGACTTTTTTAATTTGAGATAGATAAGAAAAAATCTGACCTGATTAAGCAAAATTACTTGATTTTTGAATTCAACATCCACTAAATCTATAAAATCTCTTGACCTCACAAAAAATTTTGTGACCAATGCGCAGGCCAACATAATAAATGGTTGTATTACTTATACATATTTAAAAAGTACATACCTTAAAATCTGAATCTTTCGTATCATCCGTTGTAAAAATAAGTTCGATATCATCGACTTCCTCGGCTTGATCCGTGTCATTTTGAGGACTATGAACTTCGCTATTTTCTTCTTCATCCCCTAAATTGTTTTCAGCCGGTTCTGTATCTTTATGGCTCATCTCTTCATCAATATCCAAATGAAACTCTCGGCTAATATGACTAGATAAGTTCGAGAAACTGAAGGTCTTCGAGAAAGATAGTTTATTCTTAGATTCTATCGGAGATTTCAGTACGGTGAGACTTTCTAGAGATCTGGAAACATTTCCTGGGCTTATAGTTTCGGATTTGATAGAAATTCGTGCTTCTAAGTTACGTATGCGTTTGGGACTTAGCTTGGGAGATACTATAGTAACTTTTTTTACTCTTGGTTCCGATTGATAAGTATCTTCTAGTAGTTGGTAACTTGGTTTGGCTAGAGAATGGTGCTCTTTTGGCGATAATTTTTCATTTATACATTTTGGTGATTCAGTTTTTGTCGAAGAGTCTACGGCAACGATTTCTTTTTGTGGTGTAACTGTTTCGTTTGGTGGTTTTGAAGAATCTTCCACTGTAATGTTTTTAAAAGGTTATAATAATAATGATGATGAAGTAAAAGTAAAAGAATCTAGTAAAAGTGAGTTTACTTACCTTCCAAAACCTTTACCTCCTCAATACTCTTGGGCTTATCACCAACATCCTCACGACTTCCATCGGTTTCTTGTTCTCCTGATTGTTGATTGTCTGCTTTTAGCAGCTTTTGCCTAAGAATATGGTTTTCCAAAGTCAAAATCTGAAAAGCTTCCTGCACTGTTTCGATCGGCCAAGCCTTATTCTTCAACTGCAAAATCTCTGACTTACTCTCCTCAAGGGCAGCTCTAAGTGCAACAACAGTTTGATGCAACGCCCTCACAGCTTCTAGACCTGGCTCCCTTCGACTCTCCCCTCCATAATCCATCTTAAAGTTTTCATATCCATGCTGGTAATAGCACTTGGTAGTACTTAGGTCTTTAGTTTCGTGTTTTTAGTCATTTTTGTGGCTGGGACCTGTAACAATATATTCATGATTGAAAGGATAAATTGAGGAGACAAACTTGAAGTATTGAAGCAAAAAGGGAAAGCTTAACTCACAGAGAGGCACAAAAATATCCATAGCTGTGATAATAAACGAAATTAAGAAACTAAACAACTAAATTGGTATTGACAAAGAGGAAAAATGGTGCCGAAGTTAAGAAAAGGTAGCAGAAGCTAGAAAGAAAAGGCAAGCTGATGAAACGGGATAAAAAAGGATACAATCATATTCAAAGACTAAGTAGTGGCTCAAAAAACTATGGAAAAAATGAAGAACGATGATAAGAACATAAAAATCTATACAAGATGGCAACGAAAAGGAACATGAATTGAAAAAGGACAAACCCATTACACAAACCCATTATGAAAAAAAATTGAGAATAAAACATAAATTAATGCAAAAACAAGGGTTATGTATGATCTACCACTTTAATATACAAGAAAGTTTGGCCAAAAATGTTTTTACACTTTTTATGATTAAAAAAAAAACAAAGCAAATTCAGCTGAACTTCTTGAAGGATTTGTTATTAGCTATCTCTCATATGGGTCTCTCAGATTGGGATCATTGATCACAAACACAGGGTCACTACAGGAAGAAATAGAACGTAGATGTGATCTAGCAAAAGTTGCCACAGCAAAAATGATCACAATATGAAAGGAGTGTCAAATTTCAAGAACGTTAAAGACGAGGTTGATCAACTGCTTAATATTACCAATACTGACCTACGGATGTGAATCTTGGACCCTGACACAATCGGAAAGATGAAAGGTAGACGCCACTGAAATGTTCTATTGGAGACGAATGCTACGAATTCCTTGGATCGATCGTAGGACAAAAAATTCAATCTTAAGAGATCTAAAATATAGCAAACGACTCTCCAGTAAAGTCCATCTCCAACAATTAAAATACTTTGGACATGTTATGAACTCAAACACAGAAAATATGGAAAGACTCATTATACAAGGTAAGGAGGAAGGCCGAAGATCACGAGGAAGATCCCCAACAAGATAGATAGATCAAATTACAGGAATATGCAAAAGACCTATGCATGAGTTAAAAGAAATGACCAGAGACAGAGATCTTTGGAGACAGACGATACACGACATCACGTCGACCACTACACTCTCTCCGGGGGTCAGGATTGCAGAGAGATCTCTCATATGCTTTTTAGAATCATCAAAAACCTGTATAAAAATTTTACGTGAAACCGATGATTTTTTCACAGATAAACTGCGGTACTTCTCTTGCAAACATTTTCGAAAAATATAAGATGCCAGTAATACCAAATAGACTAAAGGTTTAATTAAAAAGAAATTTTGTGAAACTTTCGTTTTCAAACTTGATATCGAGAGGGATGAAAATCAATATTACCCACGACATCGTACAAGTAGTTAGTTGTTTTTCAAAACCTATTATTTTAACTTCAAAGCATTTTCAAATTAATATTTAATGAGGGATTCACAATGTCGTCGTCATACGGAATGAAATCTAGCAACGTTATAAAATGAATGCAGCAATGGTATAGACTAGAAAATTTATAAAATCTCGTGCAGCAAAGAGTTAATCAATGTTTCAACAATGATCCCTTAAAATTAAACCTCTACTTTCAAGAAAAAATCATTTCTTTCCACCTAAACCTTGCTTTGGAAAATATCCCAATTTGAAACCTTTATACTTCACTCACCGGCACAAAATTCCGCCACTAAAAATTTTTGATTAAGTTTGACAATTTATAATTTTATTATTTGTACTCTGATATTCAAGATTCTTGCATCAGTTTGTAGGTATTTACATGTATTGATATCGTGTATTATTATTCCGGTAACAAAAAAAAATTGCTTGAAAGGCATTATACGGGGCAGAATGGAAGCGTTGTATTAAAAAATTCTGTGGAAAAATTGAAGAGCTGATTTTGTTTGATAGTTCTTTCGTATTATCCTGGAGGCATCTCCAAGGTTTTGTTTTTTGAATTATCCAAATATCTCTTTTCTTGTAAATAAAATTACTGATGGACTCATAAACATAAATATCTTAAATAGAGGTTGGATTGATGAGATTAGAATGGCCCACATGCAGCCCAGATCTCAGTCCTATTGAGCATTTATGGGATGAATTGAAAATAGCTATTCGCCGTCATCCTAGGCCACCAAAAAATTTGGTACAGTTATGGCCCTGGTAGAGGAATATCGGGCTATTCCCCAGGCAAAGATAACACATCTTATTTATTCGATGCCAAACAAATTACGAGCAGGTCGTTGCTGCGAGAGGTAGACATACCCGCTATTGAATTGTTTTGTTGTTAATTTTGTTTTATGTTTTCAAAAAGCACTTTCAAAGCAATGTTTTTATTTATCGGGACCGTGCAAGTTCGTCAAAGCGACACATGGTTTCTACGCTCTGCAACTTTATTCGCACTTTTAATTATATTGGCCAATTATACAGGGTGTCTGCGTAACTTGGAACCATATGGGAAACTTTTTAAATATCAATTTTACGAAAAAAAGTTATTCTTTATAAAGTGCTCTGCATAGTCTTAAACCTAAGATGGAATCATCAGATATCAAATTTTGTCAACAGTATATGAGATATGTCAAAAAATATGAATTTCGCTCAAGAGCAAACTACCTTTATATTTCAAAATATCAAAAAATTTTATTATGAAAAGTTATTTGTAATTAAAAACCATATTCAAATATGCAATAACAGCCTTCTACTTGAAAAAAAAAATTCTGAAATTTTCCTAAATTACCGATTCCGAACATCATTTTTATTTATTAGACATGTAATAACTCTTTTATTAATAATTTTAGGAAAAAAAGTTATTCTTCATAAAAAACTGTGCATGGTCTAAACCTCAAGATGCAACCATCAGTTATCCAAGTTTGTTAATTTTATACGGGGTGTGTCACTTGTGAGTGTTCAATTCTAGAATTCTTTCTAAATTCATATTATTTGACACACCTCGTATAAAATTAACAAACTTGGATAACTGATGGTTGCATCTTGAGGTTTAGACCATGCACAGATTTTTATAAAGAATAACTTTTTTTCCTAAAATTATTAATAAAAGAGTTATTACATGTCTAATAAATAAAAATGATGTTCGGAATCGGTAATTTAGGAAAATTTCAGACATTTTTTTTTAAGTAGAAGGCTGTTATTGCATATTTGAATATGGTTTTCAATTACAAATAACTTTTCATTACAAAATTTTTTGATATTTTGAAATATAAAGGTAGTTTGTTCTTGAGAGAAATTCATATTTTTTGACATACCTCGTATACTGTTGATAAAATTTGATATCTGATGATTGCATCTTAGGTTTTAGACTATGCAGAGCACTTTATAAAGAATGACTTTTTTTCGTAAAATTGATATTAAAAAAGTTTCCCATATGGTTCCAAGTTACGCAGACACCCTGTATTAGTCCTGGTTACTGGATAATTGTCAGGGCCATAGTCCTTATTAAAATGCAGTACTGCAAGTAAAATACAATTACAGTAGAGCCCCGCAAATCCGAACCCCACTAATCCGAACGTTCGGCAAATCCGAACCAACGGAAAGTGAAAAAAATTAAAAAATTCAAGGCAGAAACTTAAAAACATATTTATTATACAGATTAAAACCAGAACATTGAACAATGTAGGATTAATTTAATAGGACTTTGACATTTTTAACATTTCTTAAAAATAAATACGTACTTTAATATGTACTGCTTATACAGGTTAAACATAAACTTACTTTGGTTCTTTCGTAGTCAACTTGAGTCCAAAATTATTGTCCACACTCTTACGAGAACGTCTTGCGACTCAAAATCAACGACAATGAAAGCTTTGAATTACTAGTTAGGCTAACTTTCGGATAATCCGAACTTTTCAGAATCCGAACAGGCTGTTCGGCCCCCCAATTAGTTCGAATTTTCGGGGTTCCACTGTAATTAAATTTACCTTTATATAAAAATTGCATATCATATCAATATTGTGGAGCAACATATAATTTTTCTTCTTCAACGACAGTAGGTATGAAATGTACGTAAATTTGACAATATCAATTGACAATATGAATTATTTAAGAAAGTTGCAATATTTCTCCGCTATTCGCGCACGAGAAACAAAATCAGCCCTTTCATTTTTCCACAATATTTTTTAAAGTTATGAGAAAATACAACGTTTCCATTTACTCCCGTATAATGCCATCTAAATAAAAAAAAATTGTTGTGGGAATAATAACAAACAATATCAATAATGTTACCTACAAACTGATGCAAGAATTTTAAAAATCGGAGTACAGATAATATTTTGGTTATAAATTGTCAAACTTAATCAAACTTTTTTAGTGGCAGAATTTTGTGCCCGTGAGTGTATATTCTGTAAATTTTAGTAAAATGCTGATTTCTTAAAATTTAAATGTAATAAGACATTGTAATGTAAGACGCTGAATTGTCTGATGTTGTATCAATACTTTTTGGTAATGTTTAGATATTATTTTCTAAAACAGCTTTCAATGAAGCTTAAAATCTGATTATGTATATCAAAACATGCAGCCAAACTACAACTATGAACAATTTCAATGTGAGCCTTTATTGCAGATTTCCATTTTGTACGTAAATTAGTACATATTGTCATTTGGTGATTACAAAGAACAGTTTTAACTAGATCACACATTCGCTGCCAATTTGGCTTAATTGTATTAGAAAATCAAAGTAGGCTAAAAATAGGTTCATTACTTTATTTCGAAAACACCATTAATACAGTAGCAAATGACGTAGATAATGTATCATGCATATGCATCACAGTCACCTACAGAGTGTGACAAACAGATTGGTCATACCACGATACCACTATTTCAGGGATAAAAATAAGTAGATTCGGCCTATGCAAATGTGCACCCAGAAAAAGTTACAAGGTGTTAAAGTTTGAATATAAAACCGATTTTTTTAATATTGCTTCAAAACGGTTTAAAACTTTTTTATGAAAATTTATATTTTGTGTTAGCATGCTATGGCCGATAAAGCCGAAGTAGCAAACATATTTTCTTCTCGATTTTTCTAGTACTATTATTTCTAGTATTATTTCCATATGGGTCTATTTTTTTATTGGAATCACTTTAAGATGTACCTTGTATCAATAATCACGATGTGTGCCAGTCGCAAACCTTGAGCTTAAATTCTTCATTTAAGAATATCTGACAAAAAATTTTTTCAAGAGATATTCCTCCAACAAAGAAAAATTATACAGGGTAAAAGTTTGGTTTTTCAATTTTACATAATATTTTTGACTAGTTATAAATTGGAAATTTACTATTTATTGTTTATAAAATAGTAATACCTAATTGGCATAAAAGTGCAAAAAATGGAGTTTCTGATTAAAAATTTTTCGATTATTTATGGATAACTTACAGCCTTCATATTCCGCCCAAAAAAACTTTATAATACGACCAAAATGTGTGCTAAATTTCGTTTGTATCACCTTACTGGTTTTTTGCGTAATAATTTTGCAATCCAGAGTCCGCAAAAAAATTAAAAATTTGCAAAATTATGCTGGGCCCAAAATTTTCAAGCTTTCGAACACACTTTGTAAAAAGGCTAGCTAGACATAATCAACTCCAAAGAAACACCAGAAGTAGCAGGGAAACTTATAACGAGAAGGGAATACAAGCGTCTAGAATATGCAGAGGAAAAAAGAAAGGTTTTGGAAAAACAAGTACGTACCTACAAGAAATCCAAGAGCATAACAACAGACACGAAAGCAGAATATAATATAAAAGAAAACACACATTTAGACCAAAATTGATGATATGCAAAGAAAATGATGAAAAACTACTAACAAATAAGCAT
Organism: Diabrotica virgifera virgifera; assembly: GCF_917563875.1. Lineage (NCBI taxonomy): Eukaryota > Metazoa > Arthropoda > Insecta > Coleoptera > Chrysomelidae > Diabrotica > Diabrotica virgifera. The sequence goes on along the minus strand of NC_065444.1, from coordinate 2,216,827 downwards.
TAAATTATAAGGAAATGTAAAGAATACTTCGAAGAAAAGCTAAACACAGGCAATGAAAATGAGCAAAAATGAGACAATACATTATACAGCGGAGTAGAATATTGAAAATCCAAGTTATGATGAAGTGGTTCAGTTAATAAAGAAACTTAAAGACAATAAAGGAGGTAAAAGTAATATAATAAATTATATTAAATTCTAAATGTAATATACAAAATTCTTTCTGGTATTATCTATAATAGATTGTTAGAATAGTCCGAGAATATAATCAGTGAATATCAAAATGGATTCAGGACAAATAGAGCCACTACATACAATGTATTCACACTTATAGATCGATCCAGGAAAAAGCTTATGAATATGACATAGAACTGTATAATCTGTAAATCTGTATACAGACTTTAAACAAGCTTTTGATCCTGTGAAAAGAAACAAAATGCTGGAAGATATTCATAATCTATGTATACCTAACAAATACATCAGATTCATAAAAATGATGTTAAAGGGTTCAAAAGCCTCAGATAGAGTAGAAGGAGAATTGACTCCCCTATTTATAGCAATGTGGGGGTCAGACACAGGGACTCACTATCAACCATGCTGTTCAACTTAATTTTTGAGGCAGTCAGAAAAACCAACGTAACTGGCCATATAAATATTAAATCAGTACAAATTACTGCATAGTATATCTACAGTATAAAGAACACAGAAAAATGGTAAAAAACCCTAAGAATGACAAGACCTGTCTTGATGGAACATAGCCATGCTGACAACTAAAGATTAACAGCAACAAATTTAATGAAAATTGCTGGGTGCAAAGTGTTGTAAGATAAAGAAAGGAAAGAATAACACAAGAAAGAAAATTCGGAAGGAAAAGGATAATGCTTGCTAACAAAGCATACTTCTCTCTGTGCAGGTGTTTGGAACCAAAAACATCAATGGGGAAGTAAAGTTTAAAATATATAAAACCTTGATATGACCAATAGCAATATATGGCATAGAAGTGAGTATCACGACAGAAAATAGACAATAAAACTTATCAATACTTTTGAAAGAGAGATGTTGGGACCAGTGGCGGCTCGTGTTAATTTAAGGAGGGTGTTCAATTAAAGAATGTAATTATACGAACGGTGAAATTTTTGGGGCCTCGCCAAACGATGTTCTGTAAAATGAAACCTATCTTTGACCCGATTAGTCAGGATGTCACACACTTTTTTGTTTTGTGCAGAATATGAAACCTACTGAATGATGGCGCTTCTTCGGTGGTGAAGGTAGAGGCAGAAGTTACGAATATCGTTTATTTTAACGGCATCCAAAGACCGACATTAGTTTTATTCTTTGAAAATACTAAACATGGAAAACAAAATAAAAAATGTAGTTTATCACACCCACATAATCACTAAGTTTTTCTATATTGTTCAACTTTAAAACAATGTTTAAACTTTTTGTTTCTTATTGCACATTCTTGTACCAAGTTTATCTCCGGCCAAGTTAGTCCATTCTTTTTATAAGAAGTCGATTTTCAAAACTATTTGCATTTTCTTTTATAAACTTCACTGAATAAGGCTCCACCATCCTAAAAAAACTACCTACCATCATTGTATTTAATAAAATCCCACAACAGAAAATGCCAAACTGTGAATCAAAACGCTTCGCCCCGGTCTCTGTGTGCAGTGCACAAATGGTCAATGTTTTAAGATAGGAGAATCCCTGGTTCACGGATTTAAGAGCTCTCGTTCTTCTATAGTGTTACTGTATAGTGGCTGGGTTCAATTTGAATTCTGCACTTACCACGTGCATCTAGCGTAGCGGTGTTGTGCAAACAAATTATGTGATTAATAAATACAGTTATATTTTAATGATACTATGATATTTATGAGATTTGAGAAAAAATATTTTAATGATATTTATGAGATTTTTAAAAATATGTATTTTAATGAAATTTCATTGGGTGTTCACTGCACAAGTGAACCAATGGAGAAACCGCCCCTGGTTGGGACCCATCTGTGATAATGGTACGTGGAGACTGAGGTTCAACCACCAGTTGTATCAATATTACAAAGAACCCTCTATAGCAAATTATTCAAAAATATAAAGATTGAGCTAAGTAGGACACCTTATAAGAATGGATAATGACAGAGCACCTAGTAGAACGATTATGGTGGGACGTCACTCAGATCCAAGAAAAGGGTGGATAGACGAAGTGAGAAGCAATACTAAGGAGATATTGAGGGTGTATAGCTGAAGGAGAGCAGCCAGGGACAGATTTACTTGGAAGTGAATGCTGGGGGAGGCCAGGGCCCAACTTGGGCTGTAGCTCCATAGGATAAAGGGCACAAGAAAGAAGAAAAATGGGTGGAAACAAAATACAGTGGAACCTCGATTATCCGTCTCTCTATTAACTGTCACCTCTGTTAACCGTCAGGGTCCATACATAAGTTATATTGACTACATAAGTAAAAATTTAGTCATCAATTCATTTTGTTTGAGCATTGCGATAAGCCAAACAAAATTCCTTGAAATGTACACGTGCAGTTATGCCACCACCGCATTTTTAAATAATTTTTGTTCTTATTCAGGGCTCTGGATTAAATTTCAATTTAAATAGGTAATGATAAATGATACCGTGCTTTTAGAGTTCTATTTTTAGAATCGCCAGCCGAAAATAAAAACGCATGGCACGATAATTATTAGATTTGATGATTTTACGTCGATTAAGAAATTCAGCCGTTGCAAAATTTGAAGTAACAACAAAACAAAGATTTCGGAATATTTTAAATCAAATTGATTCGACTGTACTAACATAAATCCCTCTTATATTGTCAAATAAAACATACAAATACAATTTGAGTTATATGTACTATGAATTTTTATTTATATTTTAATGTTCTGTTAACCGTCTTTTCGATTATCTTTCATACCCTTGGTCCGGTGCCCTGACGGATAATCGAGGTTCCACTATAGCATAAAATTAATAACAATGAAAGAAAGATCACTTGCCATTATTCTCCTAGCTAGAAGATGCGGAAACACCAGAAATATAGCTAGTAATTTCCCACCCAAAAGTACTACAAAATCTGATCAACAAGTGGACAAAAACTGTTGGTACAAAAAATTTATGATAAACAATCTTTCTGCTGCATAGCATTACGATTACAATGTGACCACCAATCTAACCACTAGATTTATAAAATAAAAACTAGTATTATGCAGAAAAATTGTTAAAAATGAATAGGAATACTAAAATATATAGATACACTTAAAATAGGACTTTTTCATAATGTGAGCAAACAAGGGGAATTAAAAAATATATAAAAATTCTTTATAAGTCTTTTTATAAGTATAATAAGTCTTTTTTATCCCTCTTATTTAGATTATGTTATCACCAATTTTACACCTGATTTCTAACATAAATATCTTTCAACAAAAATGTTGTAAATACAAGCCTATTCAACATTTTACATTACAAGAACTCGAATGTTTTCTTTACAATATTATTGAATATAAAAATGTTTGTCAATACATTAAAAAACATTTTTATAAATGTCCACCCCATCCTCATAAATAAATGGTTAGTGAATGATGGATAGAAAGATTATTAAATAAAATTAATATAAAGAAGTATATTGAAAGGCAGGTCAAATAAATTATAAGTGTAGGTACACAGCAACAAAATAAACAACAAAAATCAACAGATCTTTACCTAGATTTTCCAATTTTTCACAAAAAAAATCGCATTCCTTCAGCCACAAATACGTACCTCAAAATCGTGGAAAAAATATTTTGCTGATAGAAGGGCCCCTCGATCTCCAGTGCTTGGCAACGTTATAAACAAGGTAAATTACTCAAACCACTTAATTTCCACACAGGTACCTTAAAATTTCTATTTCAAAACATTACAATCAATAAACGTAATTTTGTACAACCCCGGGAATTACTGAGCAATCCCAGACCTGCGGTTTGGGAAAATATCCATTTAATAAAAGATAAAACATTTAACGGGTTTGTCGATGCTTTATTCTGCGAGTTATCGACGAGGGATGTTGCTGTCTCGCTTTGTAATTTGAGTTCGCGTATAAACGTGTCTCACTTTAAAGAATGATTGACATTTGACGTCAGAATAATATTACATTTATTTTTTTATTGTAATTAAATTTATATGCTTAAATTAAACCAGTACAAAGTATTGTATCATAATTTGAATATTTCATCAATATTTTTGCAATTAAAAAATATTTGCAAAACCAACAATTCCTACATTCAATCTACTACATAGGCAACACTTTTTGCATCTGTTATTATTAGGCATTCCAAATCACGTGATATAATATGGCTGCTGGATGGCGAAACTGTCATCCATAGGCGTATCCAATTATTAAACCACTTCATATTTAATTTCCTATCACCATTTCACAAATTTCGCTAAACAATTAACAAAAAAACAAAACCAAACAGGATATTCTTTACAAATTTGTCAATATTCAATGTAAACATTAGATACGTCATGATCACCCCCCTTAACTATGTCTATGGCCATGTCAGTTTAGCCATCCACCGGCCACCACTGACAGTTCATTGGAATTCCTAATTTGTAAATAAAAATCGAAAATTACTGTGCCTTCGTTTTCACCTATACTTCATCTAATTTACTTACCGTTGCACGTCATCCGCGTCATAGCCTGTGATGTTACATGATACCAACACGAAATATTTACGCGGTAGGTGTGTTCTTTTTTAGAATCAAGTTGCCGAATACACTGGGATTACAGCCACTAGACATATTTTATTATATACGCGTAGAAATAATATTTGAAGATTTCTATTAATGTTAACCTAAAGAAATACACAATAATATGTGTCATTTAATTTGTATAAATGGATTATAAAGCGTTTTTATAAAGCAAATTTTCCCGGAACACACTGTAACTGTAATCGAACGAAGGTGACATTTTAGAATAAATTGGTAACATTTATTTGACAGTTGCGGTGATGACACTTCATATTTGTTTAGGTACTATAAGTATTTGTTTTATTATATTTACTGTTTTTATTATTTACTTTAACGTAAGATTATAACTTAATTCTTGTTCTCTATGTCTAAAGTTTTTATTTATTTACATTGAATATTAATTTGTTTTGTTGTATAATCCACGTTTACAATAATTATGTGATCTACTATTTGATTTAAAATGGATTCAGGATTTTTTCATACTTTGGCAACTTTGTCAAGTTAGATCTCTGGCGTAGATAATGACGTGCAACGGTAAGTAAATTAGACGGACTGTATGTCGATACAGTCGATAGACACTGACCTTACAAAACAAGAATGTGTGTGTACTTTGTACGCACGTAAGAAGTTATACTTCTATTATATGATTATATGATTATAAACGAAATTAATATACTTTTTATTTATATTTTATTTAAATATTAAACTAATTTATACTTACTACTTCTCCAACATTTTTATTTAAACAGTGCCAAAAATTAAAATAATAAAAGAATAAAACACACACAAACACATTAAAAATGCCACAAATGATTTCTGAACATTAATTGTCGGAAAATTTTTTAACTAAATACGTATTTTCTGAAAATAAAATTATATAATAAATATACTTACAATCATAAAATGTATAAAACAAATAAAAAATAAAAGTTTCTATTGGGATTCGAACCAACTTACCACGCGGCTGGTATTTGCGTTGTATTGGGATTCACTCGCATTAAAAGCTTCGCCACAGAGACAGTTTGCCATTATGTGCGAAGATCGACTAACTAAACGGATTAAACTTTTGACATTTTTAACTAAAATCAAATTATTTTGATTTTGAATTGAAATGATTTAGAATTGAAAAAATACAACAAAACATAGAGTAAGAAAACAATATATTAGGTGAATATTGATAGAAATTTTGATGGTAATCAAATTATGTAAATAAAAGTATTACATACTACTTATGTATTTTGGTAGGTTCAAATAGGTAGGTATCGGAGCCTGTATAACGACTAATAAATTTCGCAATCACTTGCATCGTGCAAAGTGGCTATGTTCAAATATCATAACAAAATTTGATCAACTATTTATAAAACACTTACCAGTGTAAGATTCTTTAGCTTTGAATAAGCCAGATCTGCGGCACTCATACTAGTCACAGTTTGATGGGCTTTCACATTGGCATGCAACAATCATCTCTTCTATGTAGATAAGTCCAAAAATATAATATGAAAACTATTTAAAAAGGCAGTATAACCATTAACTAACTTTTTGTTTGTTGTTTCTCTTCCTACAAATTTTAAAACGCAACAACCATACATTATAACCAAATCACATTCCCACAGCTGCCATATTGGATAATTTTTGTCATGTCATTTGAACATCCAATCAGAACAAAGTTATAATGCGCATGCGCCCGGTCGCTAGGTTTTACCATATAAAAATTCACCGTCATTACGCCCGTAAAGAAGTATAACTTCAAAAAATTATACAGAGTAAAAGGCTCGTTTGTCAATTTAATCCTGGAGGTTAAGTGAAAAAAAAACTTGAAAACTATTCTTTATTATAATACAAATATCCACAATATTCTTTTATTCGAAATTATATTTAAAACTTAAAAAATAATATGATCATACATAAACGACTAACCAAAAACACAAAAAAATATATCATAACATCTTGAACCAATCTCATAAAGTACTGAATAAATATGTTTAACTTCCTCGAATATGGACGTCCAGACAGAAGTAGAATCGAAGAGAGTACAGTCGAAGAAACTGGAATATCTGGCGAAAAATAAAAATCATGTATTTCGAAGGCTATCAAAGGCAGAAAAATCTTGTTTATATAAAAGACACTAATGTCCACATTTATAATATCACATACTGCTATTAGAAGGCTCCATAAGATCGGAATCAGAAGAATATATAAATGTCTAGAGTTGGTCTGAGGAGGGGGAACTATCTGTGCCACTGATGTATCTTCATTTATTCTAGTGTTATAAAAGATTGTTTGCACATCATTGTTGAAATTATTGGTTTGAATGTTAAAGTTGGTAGGTTCATCTACATTATTAAAAAATGTGTGATTCTCTGTTGTATGGATGGTACGTGGTATGGCTTCTGTGGCTACTGCATCTGGTTGAAATTGGTCAGGACTGCTACTGATACCTAAAATAAACAATAACTATTAGTTCCTAAAAAGAGATAAGAGCGAATACAAAAATTACAGGGGCATAGCACTGTTAAATGCTGTATAAAAAATATTTGCAATGAACTTTACTAATAAAGAAAGAATAGATATATAATTGGTGAATACGAGGCAGGCCTTAGACAAGGAAGAAGCACAGCAGAACAGATTTTCTTGCTGAAAGAAATATGTACTAGGGAAAAGCTATCAATACTAGAAACCAACCATGATATTTGTAGACATTAAACAAGCATTTGATAAAGTAAAAAGGAACTGTATATATCACTTGAGGAACTAGAATTAAACATGAAAAATTGTTAGCATGAGACAACTAAGAAGAACAGAAAACCAAGTAAAATTAAATAATGAAATATCAGACAGTTTCCTAATAAATGAAGGAGTAAGGCAAGGTGGCCCACCTTCATCTATTATTTTTAGTTTCCTCCTGGAAAAAAGGCTGTGGGAAGCCAATAAAATTGAACAGGAATTATATATCATAAAAAGCAGTAATGCCTGGCATTCTCTGATGATATAGCAATAGTAGCAAGAAGCAAACAAGAAGTGACATAGATAACTAAAGAATTAGAAGAAAAAGCAATAAAAAAGGACTATACATTGATGACATATAAACAAAATACATACATGGAATACATGAATTTCAGTAAAGTTGTCCCAGGAACGCAACTCATCAGTACTGGCAATATCATTTTTGAAGTCTTCTACTTTAAAATGTATAATACATGTCTGAATGGCTGATATAAATGAGTCAAATTAAATAAATTATTAGAAGAATTTTTTACTAAGTAACAACATTTTTGTTTAATTTAGTAATATTTTGTATTTTGATAACGACACCCGATTTGGGCATCGAAACGTTAATAAATTCATTTTTTAGTAAAATTGTGGCTTATTTCCCATTAAATATAGTTAACTATTGATATACCAGTAAGGATCTGTGAAAAAACGTCTATTTTTGGATGTGAAAGGTGGCATTCGGATTTTTGAAGATAAAGTTAGGTGACACCTTCAGACATAATTGACTTATGCTCCTTCTCAAATATGCCCGGAACATTAATAAAAAAATTAAAATATTTAAAAATTTCGAAAAACAGAAAATTTTTTTTCTGCTTTCTTTGCTTATAACTTTAAAACGATTCGTTTTGGAACAAAGTCGTAGAGAAATAAAATAAAGATAATTGAATTTTGTATGATATACGACTGGTCAAAAATGTCTTAACGTATTACCTTTTCTGCAATATAGCAATAAATACAAAATAAGGGGGCAAAATACGCCTGTTGTTATTCAATGTTTTTAACCACTTTGGTGGCACTTAGAACCTTAGTAATTTACTTAGGAAATTCTTTGTAATATACTTAAATTGTGTACCAAATTTCATTAAAATCAACCTAATAGATTTTGCATAATAAATTTGCAATCTAAATGTTTTTAAAAAAGTTCAAATTTTTAAAAATCTTTCTGAACAAAAAGTAGACCATTTAGAAGTTGTCTAATTTTTTTACATATAAAGAGGTGCTCTACCTATCTAATACACTTTACAGAATTAAAATCGGATTATTTAAGGGGCCTCAGCAATGTTTTAAACTTATAAACAATTTTTTGGCTTATAAACAAATAGCTTTGTTTCGTAATAAAAAAATTAATTTTTAGCAATGCAAATAATTAAAACCGGTATAATTTGACTTAAACTTTCAAATGCTGTCAGCAGAATTGCTATTTTATTTTTTAATCAAAAGTTATTCGCGTTCAAAAATTGCAATTTTTCGAATTTTTGAAAGTTCCACTGCGTTTATCTCGAAAACTATGCATCCTACGAAAAAACTTGTAAGAACATTTTTTGCTTAGAATTACCCAAGAAATACAAAAAATGTTTCATTTTGCGAAAAATCGATGTTATGTAATTCCTCAAGTTATTTGTTTATAACAATCTTATCGTTGTTCTGAAGCTATTTTCTTGTGGCATTTTTACAATTTTAACTATTTAGAATGGGAAATAAGCCACAATATTATTAAAAAATGATTTTTATTAACGTTTCGACGCCCAAATCGGGTGCCGTTGTCAAAATACAAAATACTATTAATATAAACAAAAATGTTGTTGCTTAGTAAAAAAATTCTTCTAATAATTTATTTAATTTGACTCATTTATATCGGCAATTCAGATACATATGATACATTTTAAAGTAGAAGACTTTAAAATGATATTGCCAATATTTATGAGTTGCGTTCCTGGGACGACTTTACTGAAAGATAGTTCATTCGATTACATGAAATCAACCCCAACTCAAGAATATCCGTCACAAAAAAATCATAGCATGTGATCTGTCTTTAAAAAGACAACCACATGCAACGGTGACATTAAAATTCTCGCGTTAGAGATCTCATAGTAAATCACGAGGGAAAACCAGGAAAAAAAAAACGTTGCATGTGGTTGTCTTTTTAAAGACAGATCACATGCTATGATTTTTTTGTGACGGATATTCTTGAGTTGGGGTTGATTTCATGTAATCGAATGAACTATCTTTCAGTAAAGTCGTCCCAGGAACGCAACTCATAAATATTGGCAATATCATTTTAAAGTCTTCTACTTTAAAATGTATCATATGTATCTGAATTGCCGATATAAATGAGTCAAATTAAATAAATTATTAGAAGAATTTTTTTACTAAGCAACAACATTTTTGTTTATATTAATAGTATTTTGTATTTTGACAACGGCACCCGATTTGGGCGTCGAAACGTTAATAAAAATCATTTTTTAATAATATTGTGGCTTATTTCCCATTCTAAATAGTTAAAACAATCTTATCGACATCCGGATCAACTATTACCCAAAAAAATCGTGTTCTACGGGTCAAAAAATACCTAAAAATCTTGGCTAAGTCCATCTAAATAAAGGAGCCCGTAGCACCCCCCCCCCCTGGCCACAGGACTCATTTGTTTATAAGCCAAAAAATTGTTTATAACTTTAAAACATTGCTGAGGCTGCTTAAACAATCTGATTTCAATTCTGTAAAGTGCATTAGATAGGTGGAGTGCTTCTTTATATGTAAACAAATTGAGTATGTTCTAGAGTTTGTTGTGCAAGATGTTAAAAAATTTTAATTTTTTAAAAAATTAATATTCAAAATCTAGTAAGTAAATTTTAATGAAATTTGGTGTACGGTTTTAGCACATTACAAAAATTTTCTAATCGAATTAGGAAGGTTCCAAGTGTAACCTAAGTGATGGAAAATCATTGAATAAGGACAGGCTTGTTTTGCCCCCTCATTTTATATTTATTGCTATTTTGCAGCAAGGGTGATAAATTAAGACATTTTTAACCAATCGCATCTGATAGAAAATTTAATTATCTTTGTTTTATTCCTATACGACTTTGTTCCAAAATGAATCGTTTTAAAGTTATAAGCAAAAAGTAGAAAAAAAAAACGAAATTTTTTGAACTTTTTAAATATTTTATTTTTTTTATTAATGTTCCGGGCATATTTGAGAAGGAGCATAAATCAATTATTATTAACGAAGTTATCACCTAACTTTATCCGCAAAAATCTGAATGCCACCTCTCACATCCACCTAAAAACAGATCCTTACTGGTCTATAAGAGTTGTAAGACTTTTAAGTATTTAGGCTCAATGATAAATCAAGATGGTACTTGTATGAAAGATATAGAAATCAAAATAGCACAGAGAGAACAAGCCACCAAGCACTCTGTGATAGCCCGATCAGGGAACACAAAATTTTACGAAAACCTCCAAAAAAATAAAGGAACGATGAAAATTTGGAAATAGGTAGTTGAAATTGTCTATTGTTATATAAGAAAAAGTTTACAATTCTACATCTCCTCCATTTTACAAAAATTGGGAAATACGGAGTGAAAGATATTTTCTCTTGAGTGAAAAAATATACATACGTTCAAAATAGGTTAGATAAAATGACTAATTCTTTTGTTCTATAGAGTTTTTTCACTAAGTCAATACTTTTCGAGTTATTTGCGAGTGGATATGTTCATTTTTAACAAAAAAAAAACATGTTTATGGACGGTTTTTCGCAGATAACTCAAAAAGTAAGTACTCTAGCGAAAATAATATTCTTAGTAAAAATATAGCTTATAAAAAATTGAAAAAAATGGTGTGCGCGTGAGGTCTGCAGACCCAGTATAAGCAGAGTTGTAGTTAATGAAAAGTAGGTTCTTCTTCATCAAATTCCAAATCGAATATTTCAATGTGAAATAACCAAAAAACCGAGCACTTTTCGGGGAAAATTCATTACAACTTTTTTAAAGTGTTTAAAAAAAGGTTTATTTTTGTTTTTTAAAAAAATTTCTAACATTAAAAATAAGTGAGTTACGCTCAAAATATTGTTGGTTCCTTTTATTTTTTGGTACAAAAATCGCGAAAATCACCCCCTAATTAGCTTCTCAAATAAAATTAACAACCGCTGCACAAGTTACTTTACTTATGTATTGTTTATATTATCTATAAGTTTCATTGGTTCAAAGTGCTCAGTTTTGAAAAAAATTGGGTTTAAAATAAAACATTTTTTTTAATTTTGAAAAAAAAATGGAATTGTTCATGGAATTAACTTAAAAATTATTTATTAGTAATAGCAAAAATCTTATAAAATGTACATTTTGCTTTTCTGAATATTTTTCTTTTTTTGTTTTCTTGTTATACTAAAATTGGTTATGCTATGACTGTTCAAAATTTGCCTAAACTCGTGATTAGTTACTCGTTCAAGCCATTTTAACTACAGCTTTTTCAAAAATAAGCACTTTGAACCGATGAAACTTACAGATCATATAAATAATACATAAGCAAAGTAACTTGTGAAGTGGTAATGATAAAATTTATTTGTGATGCTAATTAGGGGGTGATTTTTGCGATTATTTTACCAAAAAATAAAAGGGACCAACAATATTTTGAGCGTAACTCACTTATAGGTCTGGATCCCGCGTATGAAAAAAAAATTGATTAATAGCAAGCTGAAAACTTGTTAATAGCTTAAGGGTGTCTAGTCGGACAAACTTTGATATATGGGACCACTGGAACAGGGGAAGTTTTAATTGTGGAACAGGTTAAAAATTTGGAACGGTCAGACCACGAAAACGGCACATGTATTTTGTCCGACAGAACAGACTTAAACTCTCCGAACAGAGATTAAACTCTCATGCAAAAATCAGACTGCGATTTATCACCAAATGGGCGTTTTAATGAGTGGAACATGTAGAATATGTCAAATGACAGGAATTATGACAGGTGATAAATAGCAGTCTGATTTTTGCATGAGAGTTTAATCTCTGTTCGGAGAGTTTAAGTCTGTTCTGTCGGACAAAATAAATGTGCCTTTTTCGTGGTTTGACCGTTCCAAATTTTTAGCCTGTTCCACAATTAAAACTGCCCCTGTTCCAGTGTTCCCATATATCAAGTTTATCCGACTAGACACCCTTAAGGTATTAACAAATTTTCAGCTTGCTATTAATCAACTTTTTTTTCATACGCGGGATCCAGACCTATTACTTTTAATGTTACGCGAAAAATCGCGAATATCACCCCCTAATTAGCTTCTCAAATAAAATTAACAACCGCTGCACAAGTTACTTTACTTATGTATTGTTTATATTATCTATAAGTTTCATTGGTTCAAAGTGCTCAGTTTTGAAAAAAATTGGGTTTAAAATAAAACATTTTTTTTTATTTTGAAAAAAAATGGAATTATTCATGGAATTAACTTAAAAATTATTAGTAATAGCAAAAATCTTATAAAATGTACATTTTGCTTTTCTGAATATTTTTCCTTTTTTGTTTTCTTGTTATACTAAAATTGATTATGCTATGACTGTTCAAAATTTGCCTAAACTCGTGATTAGTTACTCGTTCAAGCCATTTTAACTACAGCTTTTTCAAAAATAAGCACTTTGAACCGATGAAACTTACAGATCATATAAATAATACATAAGCAAAGTAACTTGTGAAGTGGTAATGATAAAATTTATTTGTGATGCTAATTAGGGGGTGATTTTTGCGATTATTTTACCAAAAAATAAAAGGGACCAACAATATTTTGAGCGTAACTCACTTACTTTTAATGTTACAAGTTTTTTAAAAAACAAAAATAATCCTTTTTTTAAAGACTTTAAAAAAAATGAAATGAATTTCCCCGAAAATTGCTCCGTTTTAGGGTTATTTCACATTGAAATATTCGATTTGGAATTTTATGAAGAAGAACCTACTTTTCATTAGCTACAACTCTGCTTCTACTGGGTCTACAGACCTCAAGCATACACCATTTTTTTTAGTTTTTTATAAACTATATTTTTGCTACGAATGTTTTTATCCAATTCCGGACTTATTTTGAATGTATATTTTTCACCTTCAAGAGGGGGGTATTCCCCTCTATTTTTGAAAAATGGAGGGGATGTAGAATTGTAAACTTTTTCTTATATAATAATAGACAATTTCAACTACCTATTCCCAAATTTTCATCCTTCCTTTATTTTTTTGGGTCAGATTGTTCTTTGATCGGGCTATGAATATATGGAGCAGAAGTATTGCCAATGACAACAACAATACGAAATGAAATAACAACATTTGAATTTCAATTGGCTTTATGAGAAGATGTTTGCAACTCAGGAGAGAGAATAGAATAAGAACTGATGAAATATGGAACAGAATGGAAGAAGAATGCTTAATTCTTGGAAACTTGGAATTCAAAAACTTGGAAAACAGACCCTACAGTGGTATGTGCATGTATAAAGAATGCCACAGCACAGGTGGTCGAAAAAAATATTGGACTGGATACATAGGAGATGCAATGATGGATAGAGACCTTATAGAAGGTGATTGGGAGACTAGAGTGCTGTGGAGGAGGAAAACGGCGGACTCATAATGGGATAACGCAGAAGAAAATGAACCAAATGCAATAAGATTTCCTTTAACATCCAATTCAACAGTTACTTCAAAAAAATTACCTTCTATTTCTATCTTGGATTTATTTTCAACGCCTGTTATTCTTTGTAGTCTACTCTCTGAATTTTGAAGAATCTTTTTCCTTCGCGCCTCCCTCCTAGCTTCAATGTCTCCCATATTGATAATTATTACAAAATTAAGTAAAACTGTATTTACATTTCTGTTGTGTCACTTTTGGTAAACAGCATTCGCAAAAAGTAGGGTTATATTTACTTCCGCTTTTGACATTAAATGTCAAAACTGCAAAAATTTTTTGCAGCAGTGTGTGTGGTAGAAATAATGGTTTGATTTGAGTTTTTGAGAAGTTTAATTATTATTTAATAAGAAAATGACTATTTTGTATCATGTTTGGTTTGTGCGAAAATGTTTATTTAGTTTTGGATTTATAACCTATTAAAAATTCAAACGAATTTCGGAAGTGGGGATACTTTTTTGACATATCATACTTTGTATTTGAATCTCAATTCTGGGAAATAATTATTGCAAACTGATATGGGATTATTATTTGATTGGCGTAGTCTATGCAACGAATATCGGTATATGTGTGCGTATAAATGCACATTTTAAAGCTACTGCTACTGTAATTCTACTACAGAATGCATTTATTTAGCACTAATTTTTAATATGCGGATATGCGGTAAAGTCTAGAGTAGACACTTTTCTTTTCTTTCTCACTTAGGGAGAAATTTGATATCTATACCAAAGTGCGTGAGATCGGCTGTTGAGTGTATCCATAAATTATTATAAGATAAACATAGAAGTTTTTAAACTTGTTATGAAATAGGTCTCCCTGCCTCAAGGTTATATCTTATATCCCTAAAGTGGTTTGAGTTGAGTTGATACAATGCGTTTTGCTGAAGTTTGAATCTTCCATCCAGATCGAAGATCGAATTCAGTTTTATTGAGATAGTATAAGTGGGTGGAAGCAGGAAGCTGAGATGTCTGAAAGAGTAAATTACAAAAGGGTAAGTAAAACATGTACCATTTTAAATATATTCATTATAAAGAAACAAGTTTTACATATGAATAATAATTAATATTTCAATAAACAAATACCAATAATTAGGTACAAAGCAGTAGTAGTAAGTAGGTATGTATGTAGAGAATTTATTCTAAATAAGTACTTATCTACTTCCTTAAAAATTTAGGATTAAGGGGGTAGGCGCAAAATTTCGGCTCCAATGCTTTTCAATTGCATTAATTTTTTTCGAATCCTGAGAAAACTAGGTAGTAAGTATTTTTGAAAAATTTAAACGCGAGAGTAAAAGATTAAGTTATTACCGAATATCATTATTACCGAAAGTCCCTGAAAACTTCTATAATGTTTATTTTAATAAGTTACTACAGAAGTGAAAATTTAGTGTGATTTTTAATTGCAAATATTTCATTCAAAAAAACTTTTTATTTATTTTAAGGGACTTTCGGCCCTCGGTAATAACGTAATCTTTCATTATATGCATTTAAAATTTTCAAAAATACTTATTAGTTTCCTCGGGATTCGAAAAAATGAATACATTTAAAACACATTGAAAATTTTGATAGGCGACATTTTGCGCCTTTCTCCTTAAGGGCATAGGCGCAAAATGTCGCCTGCCAAAATCTTCAATGTGTTTTAAAGGTACCTATTTTTTTCGAATCCTGTGAAAACATTTATAAGTATTTTTGAAAAATTTAAAAGCAGAGTGAAAGATTGTATTATTACCGAGGGCCGAAAGTCTCTGAAAAGTTCCATAATGTTTATTTTAATAAGTTAGAGGGGTGAAAAAAAAAGAGAAAATTTAGTGTGATTTTTAATTTCAAATATTTCATTCAAAAGAAACTTTTTGTTTATTCTAAGGTCTAATTAGACCTTAGAATAGACTTTCGGCCCCCGGTAATTATGTACATTCCGCGTTTAAAATTTTCAAAAATATTTATTGGTTTTCTCAGGATTCCAAAAAAATGAATTCATTTAAACAGCATTGGACCAAGATTTTGCGCCTACCCCCTTTGATGTAAGTAGGCATTCACATTAAGTAGTGTTTCAAAATAAATGGATATATTTTTTTCTTTTGTCCAATCATTTTTGCACTTTTTTATGATGAAAAAACAGGATTCTAAAAGTTTCAGCCCTTAAAAAATTTTTTTACTCCAAAACACGCGGTATTTTTAGTTTTTTTGACTAAAAGAAATAAAAAATTCATATTCTGCGTATTTGAGTGCCTTTATTTTTCCCCAATTTTGTTCTCTTTATATAGGATGTCCCAAAAGTAGTGGGGCGGTCGAATATTTCCCGAAATGAACATCGCATCGAAAAACTGAAAACTACATTTAATATTTTTCAAAAATCTATCGAATGACACCAATCACCACCCTGCACTTCACCCCCTGGAAGTTTGGGTGGGGGTAACTTTAAAATCTTAAATAGGAATCCCCATTATTTTATTGCAGATTTGGATTCCTTGCATAAAAATAAGCAACTTTTGTTCGTGACATTTTTTCGACTTATGGATAGATGCGCTATAATCGGGAAAAACGATTTATCTTGATACCCTATAGGCCCTAGGTAAATTATAGAAACGGTCTAATATCTCCAAAAATACACTTCCAAAAGAAAAAACCAAAAAGCACATGTTTAATATTTTTCAAAAACCTATTGAATGACACCAAAGACCAAACACTACCCTGCACTTCCAAACTCTAAGGGTGGGGCCGTGGGGCGAGGGTAATTTTGAAATCTTAAATAAGGACCCCCATTTTTTATTGCAGATTTATATTCCTCATGAAAAAACAAGTAACATTTATTCGAGACATTTTTTCGAATTCTGGATAGATGGAGCTATAATCGGAATAATACGATTTATTAGCGCCATCTGTCGACAATTCTAAAAATGTCTCCAAAAATTGTTAATTACTTTTTCATGAGAAATCAAAATCTGCAATAAAACATGGCGGTTCTTATTTAAGATTTTAAAGTTACCCCCACCCTACCTCCAGGGGGTGGAGTAGCGTGTCGTGTTTGATGTCATTCGATAGGTGTTTGAAAAATATTAAAAACGTGTTTTTTGGTTTGTCATTTGGAAGTGTATTTCTCGAGATATTAGAATGTTTCTACAACTTACCCAAGGTATCACGATAAATCGTTTGTTCCCATTATATCACCTTCTTCTTCTTCTTCTTATGGCATCATAGCCCTGGATGGGTCTTTGCCTGTCTGGCAGTTTCCTTCCATTCAAATCTCTCTTGGGCCCTTCAAGCACCATATAGAATAGCACCATTATAGCACCATATTTCCACAATTCGAAAAAATGTATCAAATAAAAGTTGCTTATTTTTATGTGAAGAATTAAAATCTGCTAAAAATGGGGATTCCTATTTAAGATTTTAAAGTTACCACCCCCACCCCGCCTCCAGCGGGTGGAATGAGAATACATTAAGTTTTTCGATTTGATGTTCATTTCGCAAAATTTATAGAAACTTTTTTTTATAGAATTTATAGAAATTTTTTTTGTGAAACTTTGTCACACATATTTCCTTAATCGCTCAAATCGTCAGATTTTTGAAATATACACTGTTCTTCATAAACTTAACTTAGTTACCTCGTCTTAATCGGAAGTTTTCGAGTTTTTCTAAAGATTTTTACGGACTGTCCCCAACGCACACCACTGTTTTAAGGGTCCAGATATTTTATAGGGTACAGGGTACAAGGTTTCTCCCCATGTGATTTTCTCGCGCTCGAGTAACGCGCAAAATCCCTGCTTGGGCTCCGCTACCATCAGTGGCGTAACAAACCCCGTCGGGGCCCCCTCGCAGAATATTAAATGGGGCCCCTTTAAAAACTTACTAAATGCGACTTGTGTAACAAAAACTGCACTGTTTATAAAAATAAATGTTTATAAAAACTTATATTTTTGATCTTTATTGGTATAGAATAAAATAGAACAAAAATTGAGAGCGTAGGCGCAAAATTTCGTGCCGATGCTTTTTAAATTCATTTTTTTCGAATCCTGAGAAAACTAGTAAGTATTTTTGAAAAATTTAAACGCAGAATGAAAAATTACATATGAACCCTGAAAACTTCTATAATGTTTAATTTAATAAGTTGCAGGGGAAAAAAGAGAATGTTAATATGCTATTTAATTTCAAATATCCCATTCAAAAGAAACTTTTTGTTTGTTCTAAGTAACTTTCAGCCCTCGGTAATAATGTAATCTTTCTTTCTGCGTTTAAACTTTTCAAAAATTTTATTAGTTTTCTCAGGATTAAAAAAAATGAATGCATTTAAAAAGCATTAGTCCGAAATTTTGCGCCTACACTCTTTAAATTATTACATTATTACATAAAATTATTCTATGAGATGAACAACTTTCTTTGTGCACTACTATCAGCGAATATATCTACAATTATTTTATTAATATCTATCTGATGGGCAACTTCGTTTTCAATACTTATAAGCGCTAGAGAAGATAACCGTGCTTCTGACATTGTACTACGAAGATATGGTTTTATTAATTTAACTTTAGAAATATATCTCTCTGAACCAGCGGTCATAACAAGTAAAGTTGAAAACAAGGTGTACGCATGACACACTTCTGGTACGCAAACGCAAGATGCAAGAGCTAGTGCAATGAAAGTCTATAAGAATAATTTTGGCTGCATCATAAATTAAGTTCGCTGATTCCAACTGGGTCCTTAATGATTTTCTAACAAATTTCTGTTGCTCCAAAAACTCATTACTTAAATCTGACGGGTACCTACACAGCAACTAATTTACTGGCAACTGCAAAAACTTCTGAATCCGATTTGAAAAGATATCCACTTCTATGACGTAAGACTTTAAAATTGTTGTTCACTTTGTACATACTTATAAATCCAGCTTGAATTTGTTCAATGACTACATCGAGATTTCCGAAAAACACGCCTACTCTATAATATTATATTTCTTCAGGGTTTGAGATGCGTTAATTATGTAATAATTTATCAAAATATTTCTTCTCTACCAAACCTTTTGATTTAAAAGTACAGGAAAAGTCACAATTAGTAGCAAAATCTTTGGATTCTTGCAAAATGACGTATCGTTTTGCCTAAAGATTTGACAAAAATTCCTTAGAGTTATGTAAAAGTACTACTATTTTGCACTGGCGAAGCGTCCATGTAACCACTGTTACCATTGATAACAGTTAAAAATCTTGCAAATAAATATTTTATGACGATGAATAATTCCATTTATCTATATTTTTACCAATAGAAATATTATTATAGGTATTATGTGTTAATAGTACCTAATTCAGTAAATAGCCAACTACTCTTAGACACACGAAAATATTGGCGAGTTTATATGACTCAGTTGCACTTTATTATATTCTGTTACCAGTTTCATTTGTGGTTGGCTAGTGTCTGAAAATTTTGAAGGAGCGACGGGCGTAAGCGCGCTGTGTATATTAGTAGGGCTGTTACCAGATTTAAATTTGGTTACAGTACCTATAAAAAGTGTGCGTGCAGTTCACCATGGATGAGTGTCGCTGCGTAATCGATCAACTACTTGAAAAGTAATTCTGATTAAAAAAAAATGAGATTATTGAAAATGAAAGAACTATTTTAAACAATTTAAAAAAGGAATCAAAAAAAGTAGTTCGATATTTTAAATTTAGTTGGTACAGTGAAAATCCTTGGTTATGTGGTTGCAAGAAAAATAGACTGTATTGTTGGTCATGTCTTGTGGTTTCTACAGAAAAATTGGTGGACCAGGTTCACGATTTAAATAGTTTTAGAGTTTTAAAAAAGAGACATGAAATTTCTCCGTTACCTACATGCAAGATGTATACCCAATTTGATTCAGTTTGGCAAAACAAGAATCGAAAGTTCTCTTAACCAAGCTTTTAAAGCAAATATTGCTAAACATAATGAGTTTGTTAAAAAAATAGATAGGTATATCCTTAGCTCACTTATAATAGATACCGTATGTTTTTTGGCCAAACAAGAATTAGCGTTTCGTGGTCATTTTGAGGGCGACGGCTCTGACATTCGAGGCAATTACAGGGAATCGTTAACATTAATTGCCAAAAAAAGAAAAAAAATATGCCAACATCTAGAAACATCAACTGTTTTTTCGAGAGTTTCAAGTGATATAAGTACAAAATGATATTATTGAAGCTATATATATATATATATATATATATATATACATTTAGCCATATCTTCATTTTGTTAAATAAGATTTTTTGCATCTGGTTTTGGTAACACTTTAGAAAAAGTCACGCGTCGCCACTGCTATTTTGTAAAATAGATGCGAAGACATATTCAAACTGTTCCATTTTACTTTTTTAATTATTTTTTGTCATTCTCTAGTCGCGATCTGTGGTAGTTAGATAATATTATTTTAGACAGTGTTTTTAAAATTTTCATGTAGTTCTGTTTTACACCAAGCAGAGTTTGAAATCTGGATGCCCACCTAGTTACCGATAACGTTTTTAGAGTAAGCGATTTTGGTTGGACGTTTTTCTGCATTCTTTGGTAAATCGAATCGAGGGAAGTTTTTGAAGATTTCCAGGCACTGCTTAAAAACGTTGCGTATGCATGCGTGAAATAATATATCTCAAACATATTTTTACATATATAATAGACGACAAGATGATATATTGGGGCCCCCCGCAAGCTTCATGCTGCGGGGGCCTCTGCTACGCCCCTGGCTACCATTACTTATTTATCAGCTAATTGAGAATTGAACTAATATTTTTGCTCTTTTGATATTCGATTTGATAAATCTTAGGACCCGGATAGCTCAGGCGGTAGGATGTCTGACTTTCACGCAGATAGGCCGGGGTTCGAAACCCAGCGCCGGCGAGAACATTTAGACATTTTTGTCTATAGGCCCCAGGTCGACTCAGCCTGAATATAATTAGTACCTTGGGTAAAATCAGGGGTAATAATAGGCGGTTGAAGCGTAGCACTGGCCCTATTACCTTCCTTGTATACCGTAGGCCCTAGATATTATAATCTCGTAAAATCCCCGCTTCGGCTCCCCCGCTATAGGGTATACCACCATCATAACCATTACTTATTTATCAGATAATTGGGAATTGCACTATACTCTGGGCTAATTAGCAAAATACAAGGAAAAGTTATTTACCAGCAATTTTATTGCTGGAATCGAATCTTATGATTATATCTCGGATTATATATATTAATAATATAGGCATGTATGCAAAGTCCGCCGATAGTGTGTTACTTTTTATATAAACAAAATGGCGCCCCAAAATAGAGTTTTTTTCAATTTTTTACTCTATAACTCCAAAGATTTTAACTTTACGCCAAAAACACCCAAATAAAAATTCACGGTAATTAAATTCTGCATAGAGACGTGTTTTTCCCGATTTACTTCGACGAAAATTTTCCCCGGAAAATGCGGGTTTTGCCAACAAAATCTTTAATTTTCAACTAAAATTTTGATAAGTAATTGTTTATCAATAATAATTAAATAACTTGGTAATATAAAAGCTGTTTTTGTATAGATTATAATTCCAGAAGCCGATGGAAATTGAATGAACAGTTTAGCAACAATTGAATTGTTAATTAAAAATTTACGGTCGCTATAATAAGCACAATAATTATGATACATAAGAATAATTATGGTTTTTGTATAAAAGACACTGTACCTATTTAATGTACTTTACAGAATTAAAATTGAACAATTCAGCGGCCTCAGGAATATTTTAAAATTATAATCAATTTTTTGGCTTATAAACAAATAGAATATCTCGGAAAATATTAAATTAAATTAAATAATGAAAACGGTATTGGAAAAAAAGCGACAGGACGCTTCTTTTAAAAGAAAAAACGTTTAATTGTGATGAGTGGTTCCTGAGATACCACCGGTCAAAGTTGACCGGCATTTACGGCAAAGATATAAACAATAGGCTCATAATTTTCGAACCATCACCTTTTTATTTTTGTCGTCTTTCTCCACGCCAATTTTTATATCTTTAAAACACTCATAACATATATTATTATAATAAAAACTATCGATGTTACGAGTGAAAATTGCCAAAAATAGCAAAATTCCAATCAAAAATTAGGTTGAGAGAAAATGTAATCTCAAAGTTCAAAATCGGTATACGTTAAAAAAAGAATGTGTGTGTACTTTGTACGCACGTAAGAAGTTATACTTCTATTATATAATTTCAAAGAAATAAATATACTTAACAGGTTATTTGTATTTTATTTAAATATTAAACTAATTTTCTTACCTACCACTTTTAAAAATTTTTTATTTAAACGATACTAAAAATTAAAAAAAAAAAGAATATGAATCGTCCGGGATTTGAACCCGGGACCTCTCGATCTCCGGTCACACGCTCTCCCACTGAGCTATATTCCCTTCGCTTTGACAGGTTACAAGATTTCTCATACATACTGACAAATTTAATAGAACAAGTGAAGTGTACAAAAATACTTTAAATATACTTTCTATTATTATAAAATATCTTCTTCCCGAGGAAGACAAATCCAAAGACACAAAAATTATAATAAATAATACATTTACTAAAAACACTAATATATCCTCTTAATGACTTATTTGCGCTGATAGCGCTGATACATACATATCTTGAAAGATTAGCAACGAACTACATACTGTGTGTGTGCGCATGCGCCCGGTATTATAAAATTTCACTCTCGGTCGTAAAGAAGTATAACTTCAAAAATGCATTTTCTCGGCTTCCCATGGAGCAATTTTCTTCATTCTTTTTTTGTTCCCAAGTAACTCGAGAAGAGCCATCTAACTAACGCATTATTAAATGTCAAACTTGCTTTTGTTTTGTTATAATAGATTGATTTATTTATAAGAAAAGAAAATTACATATTTTTTCCAGTTGTAGACTTTTTTTAGATAAACTTACTAGAAGTGTACCTTTTAACGTTAAAAACACAGATATTCTCATTTGTAAGCTGTATAATTATTTATATAATTATTTAAACTATATAATTATTTAATCTTTATTTAACAAATTAAAAATTTTTGTTATAATAAATAGATTAATTTATTATAACAAAATAAAAGCAACTTTGACATTTAATAATGCGTTAATTAGATGGCTCTACTCGAGTTACTAGGGAACAAAAAAAGAATGAAGAAAATTGCTTCATGGGAAGCCGAGATAATGCATTTTTTTAACGTATACCGATTTTGAACTTTGAGATTACATTTTCTCCAACCTAATTTTTGATTGGAATTTTGCTATTTTTGGAAGTTTTTATTATAATAATATACGTTATGAGTATTTTAAAGATATGAAAATTGGTGTGGAGAAAGAGCACCGAAATAAAAAGGTGATGGTTCGAAAATTATGATACTATTGTTTATATCTTTGGCGTAAATGCCGGTCAACTTTGACCGGTTGTATCCAGGAACCACTCATCACAATTAAACGTTTTTTATTTTGAAAGAAGCGCCCTGCCGTTTTTTTTCCAATACCGTTTTTATGATTTAATTTAATATTTTCCGAGATATTCTATTTGTTTATAAGCCAACAAATTGTTTATAATTTTAAACTATTCCTGAGGCCGCTTAAATAGTCCAATTTCAATTCTGTAAAGTATATTAGATAGACACAGTCTAAGAACACCCAAATGTGTCTTTTTATACAAAAATCATTGTTATTCTTATGTATCATATCTATGTATTGTGGTTATTACAGCGACCGTAAATTTGTAATTAATTGTTGCTAAACTGTTCATTTAATTTCCATCGGCTTCTGGAATTATAATCTACACGAAAAGAGATTTTATATTGAGAAGTTATTTAATTATTGATAAACAATTACTTATCTAAAATTTTAGTTAAAAATTAAAGATTTTGTTGGAAAACCCCGCATTTTCCGGGGGAAATTTTCGTCGAAGTAAATCGGGAAAAACACGTCTCTATACAGAATTTAATTACGGTGAATTTTTATTTGAGTGTTTTTGGGTAAAGTTAAAATCTTTGGAGTTATAGAGCAAAAATTGAAAAAACACGATTTTCGGGCACCATTTTGTTTATAAAAAAAGTAGCACACTATCTGCGGACTTTGCATACCTATATTATTAATATATACAATCATAAGATTCGATTCCATCAATAAAATTGCTGGTAAATAACTTTTCCCAAAAATGACCTATTCTCCGATAGGCGATAATCTGCCCAGACTACTAATATTTTTGCTCTTTTGATATTTGATAATTCTTATGTTCATTGGAATATTTAGTATGTGTGTGTATTATATGTATATCCAATACTGCTCCATTTTACTTTATCGTACTACATACGCAGTATGAGTATAATAGATAAAGTTATAGGATCGTGCAAAAAAATTTTTTTCAGATTTTACTTTTTTTCGACGATTTGAGTCCCCCTAAGTCTAAAATGCATATAAAAAAAAACATGTCGGAAGTATGTACGTACGTGTGTCGCCACCGCCCAGCAAAAACTACTGGACCGATTTCGATGAAATTCGGTATGAGTAAGTTTAAGAGAATTTTGTCAAGAAACTAAGCTTTTGAAAAAAACCTCTCAAAGGGGGGCCGAAATAGAGGGATTATTTGGGGCCCTTTTTGAAAATTTTGACCGAAACGAATGAAATTTAACTTAAAGTTAGCTCATCGACAGGTAAATAGAAATACGGAATTTAACATTTCCAAATCCAAAATGGCGGCCAGCATGGCCGACCGCCCACCCGATACATTTCCCTACCAATCTAAAAACTTGTTTAAGATAAATTTAATTTGAAAAAACATTTATATAGCCTAAAGATGTGGCTATAGCAAGAATATTATCGTTTTTCAGAAAAAGTTATGGGTTGCCTATATTTAAGGGGTCAAAATTTTACATAAGTTTGAACTATATTTTCTCAAAAATAACTCCAAGGAATTTGTTTATTTTTTGACATATTTTTGACATCCTATTGTTAAATTGAATAACATTAGTCAGATTTCTTAACTCCTCATAGGAGGGGAGTTATGAATTTTTTAATAAAAAATATTCGAGTGCCCGTAACTTCCTCTGTAATAGCAACTAAAATTTAAAATTTGGCACACATATATAGTACTTTATTATCTATTAGCACAATAAATTTTACCCACAATATGGCTTCCGGTTGAACCGAAAATGAAATAAAAATCTTAATTTTTTAGATACACCCTGTATATTTTTACACATTTTGAAAGAATGTAAAATTACCTTTCCAATGACATAAAACTCGTTGCTGTAACTCAAAAACTCGAAAAGTTACAGAAAATTTAAATTTTGCTAGAATCTTGTGTGTGTCCCCTCTCACGCGATCATAGCAGAGCATTATTATAGGACAGTCAATGAGGGTATTTGGCTCCGTTCCATCCTACTACATCGATGTACTTGATATTTTCACAGTAAGTAGGGAATAGCTCAAGAAACAAAATCTACCCTATATACTATGGCGCTTTTTATCTTGGGGCAATTCCCACCCCTTCAAGGGGGTGGAAAATTTGTTGGTCAAAATAAGCATGGAAGTGGCTAGAGAACCTATTTTTAAGCAAAAACTGATCTATACTTTTTTTCGAGAACTCAATACTTTTTGAGTTATGCGTAGTTGAAAATTGGCCATTTTCATTCAAAAATGACACGTTTTCGGACGGTTTTTTGTGAATACCTTAAAAACTATGCATCAAACTAAAAACACTATATAAAAATTTTTTTAGATTATAAATAAAAAAGAGATTCGTTCCTTCGTAGATTTTCTATTTATAATACAAAAAGAGATATGGTAGGTAAAAAGAGTTTGTTTTTTGGTGCATGCTCAAAGTGCTCATGCTTTTGTAGTGTTTGAAAAGGCCTTTAAAATGAGCACCGTTAAATGTCGGTTACATTCAAACTAAGCGAGATATGGTGCAAAAAAAGATATGACTAATGTACTTTAAGGAAAAATGATAAGTACATACATTTAACCCCTCATTCACCAGAATTTAAATGCATTGTTTTTCTTTTGAAATACCTCTTAATATAGTGTTATTCTACTTTCAAAAAGTTGGACGGGTGAAAAAAATAAGATCAAATTATAGGGCGCATTTTTAAATTTTCTTAAAATTCTTTCTTTTGCTCCATGCAATTCGAAAATAAAAATGTTTTATCCCCGAGAAGTGGTGGGAACCGCCCCCATGATAAAAGCGGCATAGTATATAGTATATAGTATATAGGATAGACTTTGAATTAGGAGATTGGGCTACTCCCAAAATTTCATTACAATCCATGCAGTAAAATGCAAATATTGTAAACTATTAATTTCTCAGAAAAATGAAGTAATTTGAAATGAAAGTATGACTAATATTCTATTGATTTATGCAATAATCTATAGTGTGTCCCCGAACATTTTCTCAAATGCAGGAATGAATGATGCGTAGAACCATAAAATATTTTCAAGTATACAAGGTGTTTCTAAAATATCAAAATAAGGAGTAACTTTGTTATTTTTATAGAATGCCAGTATCTAGTACGATAACGATAATAGATCGGTACGATAAAGTTCTCGGGCGGCCCTTCCGTCCAGCGTTTTTTATTTCAATATTATTTTATATAATCTTTTATCAATAATCTTTTATCAATAAATATTCCCAGCTCTATAATGAATTTTATCTCCACAAAATGCTGTGTTGCCACAAAATGCTGTGTTGCTGAATTCTGAATTTTTATCTGTGTATACTTACTATAAAAAGATAAGTAAAGTAAAGGGCCCAGAGCACGCCGAGCACGCCAACTAGAATTCTATTTTGCTGACGTCACAAAATAGAATTTCATAATGGGAGAATCGACCGTTGCTAGGCAACGTAACGTCACTAAAATAGAATTCTATTTGGCGTGCTCCCACAGCAGTGGTACCTCGACATACGAGGGTAATTTGTTCCCTAACCTTGCTCGTATGTCAAAAGCAATTTAACCCATTGAAATTAACTGAAACGTCGTTAATCCGTTCCAGTCCCAAAAAAACCTCCTCAGTATATACCTAGTTACTTGTACACCTTGCTCATGTTTTTCAATGATATCACGTTTTAATTCAATCGACATCATCTTCTTCTTCGAACCCATGTTTATAAATAAAACTAAATATGAAACAACTTTATCAAAAATACTTCGAAAACAAGCAAAGCCGACAGATTGAGGTCTAGGGTCTAGGTCTATACTAAAAATTTACACAGTGTAAATTACACAAAGTTCGAGAGTGCAATATGGTTGCGATGGGAACGCGGACGGAATACGAATTTTTGTTGGATTTAATTTACAATCTCTATTTAATTTGTCTGTTCAAGTAATAGTCACGTACAGACCCGTAAAATGATCTTTATGGCGGGCCATAAAGATCATTTAAAATATGGCGGGCCATAAAATAAAACTACGTTTTATTTTATAATACAAGTTATAAATCGGTAAATTACATAGTCAAAAAGAAGCATGAATTTTAATAAACAGCGGTTCCTCGTATCTCAAAGGGCCTAGCCGGGTAAGATGGTGAAAAGTGCCCCCAGCTCGATATAAATTCCATATGGGCCACTTTTTAGCACATATAGAGGAACTCACTTTCTGAAATTTTTAGCCCCCTAGGTGGTCACGTGACCCCCCTAGAGCCTAATTAGGCATTTTATGTTTTTATTTTTTATCTCAGCCGCATCAAGAGCTAGCCAAAAACTTTATTTAAAAAAGTTGTAAGTTTCAAGAAGATCTATACGAAAATTTTTTTTTTTATTTTTTGGCGGGAAATTCGAATTTTTAGAACAATTTTAAACATTTAAATAACTCTGAAAAAAAAAACTAAGACACTCGTTTTTACGAAAATCAATTATAATATGTATTTTTGCACAATCTTTCACGCTGAATTTTTTCAGATTTTTAAAATTGGTGAAACGTACCTTTAAAAATAAAAAACCGCGTTTTTTTCGGTTTTTTTTTTCGTTTTTTGATACAATTTTATACATATTTTTCAAAAAAGGTAACACTGTCACTAGAATAGGTAAAACCTGAAAAATAATTGGGGTTTGCTTAATAAAAATTTTTTGTAACGCCATCGATTTTCAAGATACAGGGCGTTGAAGAAAATAAAATTTTACACATTTTTTACGATTTTGCTGAAACTACTGGCAACATTGTAATAAAACTTGGCGGGATTTAAGAGGTAGTTATTGTGCATGTTTTGACATACAATTAAGGATTTGATATTCATCATTGGCGCGCATAGGGGTAATGGTCTGAACTTTTTAAAGAATAAAGATAGTACGCCACTGACATATTTCAAATTAACAATAGTTTTTGAATTTCTCGTTCAATTTGTGACAAAAAATGTATCTTCTTATTTTTTCATCGGACGCGCCATTTTTATTCAAAAAATAAAAGATCTTAACCCTTACAAATTATTCGAACTTCTAGTACTTTCTACATCTACATAATAACATCCATTATTATCAAAATTAATTCGAATACTTTGGAAGCGTTAAGATATTTTATTTTTTGCAGCAAAACAGCGCGTCGTATGAAAAAATGAGAAGATAGATTTTTTATTGAAAATTGAACGAGGAATTCAAAAATGATTGTTAATTTGAAATATGTCAGTGGCGTACTATCTTTTTTTCTTTGAAAAGTTCAGACCATTACCCCTATGCGCGCCAATGATGAATATCAAATCCTTAGTTGTATGTCAAAACATGCACAATAACTACCTCTTAAAACCCGCCAAGTTTTATTACAATGTTGCCAGTAGTTTCGGCAAAATCGTAAAAAGTATGTAAAATTTTGTTTTCTTCAACGCCCTGTATCTTGAAAATGGATATCGTTACAAACAATTTTTATTAAGCAAACCCCAATTATTTTTCAGTTTTTTACCTATTCTAGTGACGGTGTTAAATTTTTTGAAAAATATGTATAAAATTGTATCAAAAAACGAAAAAAAAAAACCGAAAAAATGCGGTTTTTTATTTTTAAAGGTACGTTTCACCAATTTTAAAAATCTGAAAAAATTAAGGGTGAAAGATTATTCAAAAATACACATTATAATTAATTTTCGTAAAAACGAGTGTCTTAGTTTTTTTTTCAGAGGTATTTAAAAGTTTAAAATTGTTCTAAAAATTCGAATTTCCCGCCAAAAAAATAAAAAAAATTTTTTTCATCTAGACCTTTTTGAAACTTACAACTTTTTTAAATAAAGTTTTTGGCTAGCTCTTGATGCGGCTGAGAGAAAAAATAAAAACATAAAAAGCCTAATTAGGCTCTAGGGGGGTCACGTGACCACATAGGGGGTTAAAAATTTCAGAAAGTGAGTTCCTCTATATGTGCTAAAAAGTGGCCTATATGGAATTTAAATTGGGTTGGGGGCACTTTTCACCATCTTACCCGGCTAGGCCCTTTTGCTCTAATCTCAAAGCAAAACATAGCTAGCTCGGCGGCTCGTATCTCAAAACACTCGTATATTAGGGCGCTCTACCACTGTATGTATGTACTTTTATCAAATAAATTTTTAACAGATGAATTAATTATCTCATCACAAAATGCTGCTCTTGCATCTTTATATGGAGACACTAAGGCCGCTTACACACGAACCCCTTTTTGAAGTCGAAGTCGGCAGCAAAAAGTCGAGCGTTTGTGGTTGTCTGTCGCCACTTGAAATCGTCATTATTTAACAACAGTGCAAAACGCATTTCCTTTTTACACGGGCGTTTTCTCGACTGCACTACAACTTCTGTCGTCGGTTGACGTCTCTCCCGTAGGCTAACTTCTCAATAATTGTAGCGATTCTCTTTTCAACATGAAACGCCGGTAGCAGCGACAAAAAGTACAAGAGTGTTTGTTGATTTTGAAAGCAGTGTTGACAAAAATGGAGCCGTTCGACACAAACACTTTCATTGCTGCAGTTTTCAAAAGTGATTCATATAGCAACAGAAATGCAAAGGCAAAATCTTGACTGTTCAAACTTTGAACGGTCATGGTCATAGACAATCGGATACACCCAAAATTTACGTCCTTTCCTTTTTGTCTGCGCTTTCGAAGGAGCAAGAAAAGCAATGTTTCTTCGTTCGAATTCGTAATAATTAAACTGCTTGTACAGACTACATTTTGTCGCCGTTGTTAACTACAAAAAGCAGTCGATCAGAACCACAGCAAACCCCGATACTGCTGATAAGCCATCGCCTTTTTGCTGTCGACTTCGACTTCAAATAGTGGTTCGTCTGTAAGCGGCCTATATCCATTCCATTTGCCCATTTTACAATTTTTTACTTACTAGTAGTGTAGGAAACAGAGGTTGAACCTCGCAAAATGGACACCAGTTCTGTTTTATTTATTTTTCTGGTATATCAAGGGGTGCTTATTATGAGACTAAATTTTCTTAAAAAAAATCGCCCCGGAACCCCCATTTTCATCCCTTTAAAGGGGGTAATTTGTGGTTTTTGCGAAACGTAGCCAGCCTTCCTGTACGTTTTGCAAAAAATTTACTTAATAATAAAATGAAGAGGACTATATTTCCTACTAATTATTTCCGGACAGCATATGTCTATCACCCACCGGTTAGCGTGAGCGGCGCCCCAAAGTTGACAAGTTTTTAAAAAATATGTTTTTAAAAAAATATTTTTCCCTAACTGTAATGGAAATCAAGAAGAAACCCGCTGGCAATTGATCACAAATAAGTGGCTGATTTTTTGGTATAGGTTTCATTTAAGGGCAATTGCCCATTTTTTAATTGCAAGGTGTTACATTAAAAAAACCCCTTTTTATACCATCTGAACCGCTTATGCTAGAGTAAAAAACCTTTCAGT
Source organism: Diabrotica virgifera virgifera (assembly GCF_917563875.1). Classification (NCBI taxonomy): domain Eukaryota; kingdom Metazoa; phylum Arthropoda; class Insecta; order Coleoptera; family Chrysomelidae; genus Diabrotica; species Diabrotica virgifera. Next base: position 2,185,884 of record NC_065444.1, on the reverse strand, counting down.
GATTACCCATGTAGAAGCATTATTTACAAATTTGTATAATGCACCTCCATATTTTCCCCGGAACCACCCCCAAAAAAAGGAGAATTAATAAGGAAAATAATCAAAAAAAAAGTTTTTTCGCCACCACTGTGGCTTTAGGGTGCAAAGAAAGTAACATATTCATAGGTCATAATATGTAGCAGATATGTTCTTTTATTTTTCTAAGTACGTTATCAATAAAATGAATAGGTGACGAAACAAATAACAAAAACTGGAGCCCGCCAAAGCATTTCTGAGGTTTATTGCGCCACTGTGCCGTAACGGTTACTTATACGAAAAAAATGCATAGGACCTTATTTGTAGAGAAAATAGTGGTCTTTAATTCTGTATAAGTTTTGTTTCAAAAAAATGCATAGGTATGTAATGAGAAAATCGTAAAAACATGCTCGCCAAGGGATAGGGGTAGTTTCTGCAGTTTATTTTCAAGGACAGGAGAAAAAATTTTTTTTCAACCTATGTTTCCTACACTAGTATAGTTATTGCTTCGTATACAATCTTTTCCTAAAATACTGGTATTGATCTCTAATAGTACTTTTTTTAATGTTCTGGTAATTTTTTTATAATTATTTTCTTTGTATTTGGTGCTTATTTTATTTATATATTATAAAACAGACGATGAGGTCCTCAAAGTTCTACAGTTCTACTGTTCTCTTTATTTTTTTTATATTCTTCTTTAGCAGCCCCTTTTGACCTAGTCCTGGTCGTCCTGGACATAGTCCCTCCTGTGTTTTACATATTTGCCTGTATTGAGCTATCTGTGCCAGTTTCCTTTTGCCTTTTCTTTAATGTCGTGTATCCATTTTTGATCCATTTTGAGGTCTTTCTATAAGTACTTCGTTTATTTGCACTTCGTCGGCATTGTATTATTCTCTTTGCCCACTTCAGAAGTAAATAAGAGAATAAATGAAAGTACTCGACTGATTTTTTTTTATTTAAAATCTGAGAAGATTTCTATTTAACATTAATTTAATAATTTTTACCAGAAATTCAAGAACGTTAAGTTTCCGATCCTTCGGATCCTTCTGATCTTCTACCAACACAAAAGTAAACTAACAGGCAGGCCAATCCAACTGCAGCAAGTCCTGCTAGTAACATTGCTGTAGATATTGATGATTTCTCTTCTTCCACTGACTTGAGACATTTTGCTGGGAGAGCCATTTTAATAACTTGAGATCTGTTTTTAGTTATTTACTAAACATGAAATTTTATAAAATTTTACATATACATATATATTTTACATGACATTGACATATTTTTCCAAAATAATATCCATCAATGCTTCTCTTCTTCTTTTTCTTTTTTTATACAACCTTCTGTTCTTCTGTGTGTCTTCTTGCGAACAGACTCTGTCTGTTTTTCAATGAGCCTCCAATAAGTTGTTCCATCATTTTCGTGGTCTTCCCACTGATCGTCTTCCTATTGGTATCCTATCTCTCGCCGTTCTTACTACTCTATTTGTTGTCATTCGGCTTATGTGGTCATTCCATTCTATTCTTCTGTTTCTTACCCAGTTATTAATGTTGTCCACCTTGCATCTCCGTTGTATATCTGTACTTCTAGCGTCTAGCTCTATCCCACAGTGTCTTGTCATCGATTTTTCGAAGGGTTGTCATCTCTGCTGTTTCGAGCAATCTTTTTGTTCTCTTTGTAGGCAATTGATTATGTATTTTAGAAAGGAACTACAACGTTAACAGGGTTTTATTGTTTCAAATAGTCAATGGACCTCTATATTTGAAAAAACCATTTAAAGAGTGCCACCATTTAAATGGGTGCGTTTTTGAGAAAGGGGTGAATTAGTCCCTAGGCACAGGGCGAATTAGAGTGAGTTCTATGCACATTTAGTGCAAACACGTCTGTAGGAAAATTGTTCCAGGTTAAATTTACTATCGAAATATCACATTTTATAGTCAAAAACATGTTTTTTTACAAAAATATTATTGTGTTTTCAATTTATCAATCAAAGGCAAAATGAAAATTAAATTAATTTTTTTTTAAAATAACGCGGGCACATAAATTTGATACACCCTGTATATTGATCTGTAAATATTTATTAGAATTTAGTTTGGATGTAAGTTGATTTCTCTTTTAATGAGCTTTCCGATGAACCATTAAAGACTTTTGTGAATAATTAAAGTGAAAAGGACGATGTATTTAGTTTTAAAATGGAAAAAGATTGTTTATTACGGGAATTATAAAATCTACAGGTAGAGGTAATTATCATTTTCTAGAAAAATGGTTTAAAAGAAAGTTTGGAATTTTAATATCTTTGTTTCAACCCGAGTAAATATTGTAGACTTCCCCGAAAGTAATTAGGATGGTCGGAATAATTTTGAAAGAATGATTGTTTGTTTATCGAATGGAAAAGAGAAATGTTTCTGATTCTTGGCAATTTGGAAGGGGAAAAGTGGTTTGAATGATTGAGTGAGTTTAAAAAAGAAGGCATTATGTTTTTGGCATCGCTGAGGAGCAGTTCGACGTTTTCGTGGATAAGTAGTTAGCAAATACCAGTGGTTGTTTGATAGTGGAGAATAGTGCTGAAAAGTGGAACGAGAGACAGATCAAATTGAGACGAAATACCAATTTGATTCTATATTATTGTGAGAAGGAGAGCAGATAATTTTTGGAGTTTGTGTGAATCGAGTACTGGTCAAAAGAGGCTTTGGCTCGTTGGAGAATTGGTGCTGGTATGCTGATAGTTTTGAAGCTGGAGAACGGAGAGGGCTTTGATGAGTAGCCTTTAACATAGTCAACGAGGGAGAGCTGTTTTGGGTCACGAGAAGACATCAGAGTGAGTGAAGCAAAAGGTCAGTCAATTTATGTGAAAGATATTTTTATGTTCGGAAACTAAAATTTTGAGAAAAAAGCGTAGGAATTAAAATTCCAATATTTCAAAAAGTAAATAGGAAGTATAGCTAATCTTGCGAATACATAATTTGGTTTTGTTTATTTTTTTATACCAAAGTCATCGGGAACAAACCGATAAATTGTTTTTTTTTTAACTAGAATAAATTTAAGTGGTAGAAATTTCATTCGGACATCTGTGTCCACAGGTTTTAGATTTGATAGATTTTTAGAGTTTTGATTTTGATAAATAAAAGACAATTCTGTATGTTTATTTTATATTTTGCTTTATTTCTTTTTCTTATTTTACCCCGATTAGGATCAACTAAGAGATACTGAACCCACGAGAGAAGATAAGTATAACGTAAGATTATTTAGACATTTTTTTAAGATTATAAAAAGGCACCCTGAGATTTTTTATTGATTTTTTATGTATGATTTCCGACAATTAAATAATTAATCAGATAAATAATAATTAATATAAAATTAATAAGAAGCAGATCATAACAATATATCTAAAGAAAAGCAAGAATAAAACATGAAAGATAGCAATTTTGTTTTTTGCCCCATAAATTTTTTCCATGGGGATATAGGTATAGGCATTGCTTCACAGAAAAAAAAACTTTCATCCTTCCTCTTTAAACTGGCGTTTGGTAGAAGTCCCTGTGATCTATAATTTCCAAAATATGATTTTTCAAATTTCGCCACTCACAGCGATTTTGGAATATTTTCCTTGTTACTTTGCAAACATTGTTCTGTAACTTATTTACGCATCTCTAGGTATACGCAATGGTACATTTAGTAGAAAGAGAGGTCAATTACCTTTAAAATATTCTGTCGTAGAAGGCCGTATGGCTATATTTAAGCAAGATATGGTTTTTCAAAATTTTATACTTTTAATGATTTTTGATATATTTTACGATTATTTTTAAATTTCTCATTATAACTTTTTTTATTGTATATTTGGGTATATACATTGTGTAATAAAAAGGAAAGCTCATTTTCTTTACTTTAAAACGGTATACTGTAAAAAAATTCTAGGACTATTTTTAAACAAGATATGCTTTGTCAAAGTGTGACATAATATACACATGCAATAGTTGGAACCATATGGAAAACTTTTTTAGTATTAATTTTATGAAAAAAAGTTATTCTTATAAAATGCTCTGCATAGTCTTAAACCTAAAATGCAATCATCAGATATAAAATTTTATTAATAGTGTACGAAGTGTGTTAAAAAATATGAATTTGCTCAGGAGTAAAGTACCTTTATATTTCACAATATCGAAAAGTGTTATTAAAAAAAATTATTTGGAATTAAAAATTATATTATAATATGTAATTAGGTATATTCTTCCAATTGAAAAAGAAAATAAAAAAATTTAAATTTTTTTCAAATTACGGATACTCTTGGATATCAATACACCATTCTAAAGTAAAGAAAATATGTTGTTTTCTATTATACAATGTATATCCCTAAATGTACAAGAAAAAAAGTCATAATGAGAAATTTAAAAAATAATCATAACAAAATCAAAAATCATTAAAAATATAAAAGCTTGAAACAGCAGAACTTGCTTCAAAATAGTCAAGCAACCTTATGCAATAGACCATTTTAAAGGTAATTGACTCCTCTTTCTAATAAATGTACCATTCCATATACCTAGAAATGCGTAAAAAAAGTTACAGAACAATATTTGCGAAATAATGGGGAAAATGGCCCAAAAATGCTGTAAGCGGCGAATTTTGAAAAATCCTATTTCGGAAAATATAAATTCTAGAGACTTCTATTAAACGTCATTTTAAAGAGATAGAATGTAAGTTATTTTTGCTAAAGCAATGTCTATACCTATATCCCCGTGGAAAAAAGTTATGAAGCAAAAAACAAAATTTCTCTCTTTCGTGTTGTTTTTTTGCTTTTCTTTTGAATATATTTTTGTAAATAAAAATATTTTTGACTTTAAAATGTAATATTTCGATTGTAAATTTATCCTGAAACAATTTTCCTGTAGACGTCTTTGTACCAAAAGTGCATAACAATCACTCTAATTCACCCTGTGCCTAGGGACTAATTCACCCATTTCTCAAAAACGCACCCATTAAAATGGTAGCACTCCGCGGTTTTTTCAAATTTAGAGGTCCGTTGAATATATGAGATAATAAAATCCCATTAACGTTGTAGTTCCTTTTAGCTCTCTTATTTTGAACATAATTAATAGCCTATCGTGTAAGGTAGTGTTTCTGTTTCTTATGTCATTATTGATCTGATCTATTTTGTAAATTCTGCCTTTCTTTTCTTTTTCGATATTTTTATTCCTCCATATTGTGTCATGCAGGCAACCTGCGGCTCTGTTTGCTCTATTCACTTGATCTTCCACTTCTGTTTCGAGCGTTCCGTAGCTAGATAGTGTGATGCCTAGCCTAGATACTTCCATGACTTGTTTTATCAACTGAGCCTCCAGCTCTAATTTACATCTTATTGGATTTTTTGTCTTTTTTATTTTGTCTTTTTTGAGGAAATTAACATATTAAGTTTTCTGGCGATTATATTAAGTTAATACAATATACGTTGTAAATTATCTTAACTTTGAGAGATTAGTATTGCGTCGTCTGTATATCAGATTATGTTAAGTTGTTTTTCTCCCATTTGGTTTCGTGTTTTAGTTCTTACTTTTTATTATTTCATCCATGATCTGGTTGAACAATAAGGGTCTCAGAGAATCCCCTGTTTTATCTCATTTCCAGCTTCAATTGGGTCAGTTAGTTCATCTTCTACTTTTAATTTTATTGTGTTGTTCTGGTAGATGTTTTCGATTGTTTTAATTATTTCTGGAGATACCTCGCTTGAGTGTAACAAATGGATAACATCCTTTAGTTTGACCCTGTCAAATACCATCTTGCGGTCCACGAAACATAAATATGCCGGTTTGTTGTATTCTAATGATTTCTTTTGAACTTGCTCATTATAAATATAGCATCGGTGCATGATCTACACCCGACCTAAAACCTTGTTTTTCTTCTGCTAATGTTAAAAATAACTTCCTTATCGTAAAATCGTTAAGCATCATCAAATTATATAACTAAACATAGAAAAAAATGAACACAAAGATACGTATCCATACGTAAGTGGGTGCTCGATGCTCGGTGTAGCAGCTCCACATAGTGGATACGTTGGTGCTCGCCGCTCACTCTCTTCGATTCAACCGGTTTTCGGTTTATATGTAGGGGAATGCAGTATCCATTTGAGCAGCTACATCGAGCAAGGAGCATTCACATATGAATACGTACCTTAAAGTTTCAGTTCCGTTTAAAGCAATATAACCAAAATTTTATGAAAGTCAAATATTGCATTTGTAAATGCCTGACCAAAATAAAGCATGTGCACACACCCACTATTTACGACTATCGATATCGACAAACAGGGCAGGGCGATAAGAGGATAAGATTGACTCAGCTAAATAAGTTGAAAAATGTTGTATTACTACTTACTCATGTTACAACAAGCCCCCTTGTTCCCTGATATCAATTTTTTCTGAATATTGATCTTTCTTCTGTAGATTATCACAATACATATTTTACTCTCATTTACTAAATTAACATTTTAGTTGCTTGTTGAGTCTTGCGTAACCAGGGGGATATAATCCCCCACCCATTGGGATGTACTTTGAGTTCTATACGCTTAACACCATACCCCCGAGGCTCCAGTAGTTGTAACCCCCCCTTTAGGATCATCCTGGTTACGCCGTTGTGTTCAGTGGACAGAACATTATAAAAAAATGTTGTTCTGAAGCTATTTCCTTGTGGCATTTTTATAATTATAACGATTTAGATGGGAAATAAGCCTCAATTAAATGTGAAAAAAATAATTTGATTAACGTTTCGACGCCCAAATCGGGTATCTTTGTCAAAATACAAAATACTACTTATTCTAAAAGAAAATTCATTTCTATTGATAGATAATTTATAATATATTGATTTTTCATCATACCATGTCTATCAACTACCACTATTAGACAAGGAGATTCGTTATCAGCAACTCTGTTAAACCATTATATTATGCCAGCGTCCCATTTATAGGACACTGACTTTTACTTTTGAAATAAAAATTTTATTAGATCATAAAAGATAAAGATGAAGATGAATAAAATTTTTATTTTATTTTTAAAAATTTTATTTTTTTTCTCAGCCATTAAAATTTGTTTAAATTTAAAGAAAAAATTTACCCTGTATATTGAAAGCTATAGTAAACTGAATAATACATTTTGTTTGATTATGTTACTTTACACTCATTCAATAAAAAATCATAAACATTGGACAAAGTTTGCCTTGTCTAGATTTACACAGTCATGTAATAATAAAAGTTTTATTTCGGCACTTTTTTATCAATGATTTCATAAAATACTTTAAGAACAAAAAAGTTAGAGTAGGAGAACATTTTGAAGAAGTCGAAAAATTTAAAATTTGGGAATATTAATAACAAACAACGGAGAAAGGGAAACAGCAATCAAAGAACGGATAATTACAGCAAATAAGATCTACCATGCAATTAAATATAGCTAAAAAATAAATTATGGAGCAAGAAATCGAAAATGAAGGTAGGTATACAAAACAATAATTCGATCAATGATGATGTATGCAGCCGAAACCCTTAGCATGACAAAAAACAAGAGGAAAACCTTAAAATACAAGAAATAAAAATACTAAGAGCAATATTAGAACCAATAAAATAAAAAAAAAATTAAGGAAGATATAGTGTGTAAAGTAACAAAGAGCAAAATGGCTAGGACATACTTATTATTATAATATGGAGATCAGAATCATCTACAGACAAATGCCAGACGAATGGAGAAGCAGTATATTAGTACCTTCTACAAAAACAAGGGAGGCATACAACAATGTACAAACTACAGGGCTACAAAACTACTTAGCCACACCATGAAAATATGGGAGAGAGTAATTGATAGACGGATACGTGAAGAAACCGAAATATCCGATAATCAATTTGGCTTTATGCAGGGCAGATCAACAACAGATGCAATTTTCATTGTAAGGCAACTGATAAAAAAATACAGGAATAAAGAGACCAACGCTCATATGGTATTCATTGATCTTGAGAAAGCATATGATAGAGTTCCTCGAAAGATTCTGTGGTGGGCACTCAATAAGAAAGGAGTCCCTGGCGAATATGTAAGATTGTGAGAGATATGTATGAGGGAGTAACGACTAGTGTTAGGACAGGTGTGGGAGAAACTGATAAATTTCAGGTGAAAGTAGGATTGCACCAAGGCTGGGTGCTTAGTCCTTACTTCTCATTAGTTTTGGACCAGATAATAGCGAAACTACAGGGTAGCATTCCATGGTGCCTAATGTATGCTGATGATGTAGTGTTGGTAGGAAATAGTGAAAGAGACTTAGAACAAAACTGGAACAGTGGAGACAAGCTCTGGAGGAAAAAGGTTTAAAACTTAGGACAAAAACAGAGTATTTGGAATGTTCATTTAAAGATGGAGTTACTACAAATAAAATGGTATCTTTGGATGGTGAAATGATTGTGAAAAGCAATAGTTTTAAGTACCTAGGATCGGTATTACAGAGTAATGGAAAAATAGATGGAGATGCATGCAGTAGAATTAGGGCTGGATGGATGAAGTGGAAGGAAGCGAGTGGTGTGTTGTGTGACAGAAAAATTCCAATGAAGCTGAAGGGAAAATTCTGTAAAACAGCCATAAGACCGGCTATGATATACGGAACTGAATGTTGGGCAGTGAAAAAGAAAGAGGAACAATGAATGCATGTGGCTGAAATGAGAATGCTTAGATGAATGAGTGGAGTGACAAAGAAGGATAAAATTAGAAATGAGTATATTAGGGGAAGTCTAGGTGTGGCACCAATTGATGCCAAAATGAGAGAGCATAGATGGTTTGGTCGTGTTCAACGTCGAGACGTTAATCATCCAATACGAAGAAATGCTGAAGTGCAGATTCGTGGAAGGAGTAGGAGAGGAAGACCAAAGAAGACCTGGGAGGAGACGATTAGGCAGGACATGTTGGTAAAGGGGATTAACATTGATATGACCCAAGATAGAATTGTGTGGAGAAATTCAATTAGGGAAGCCGACCCCGCATAGGGATAAGGCAAAGAGAATGATGATGATGATCAGAATCATCTACGTCGATATTCTCAATATTGGAATGGACACCTGCTGGCAAAAGAAGACGTGGAATACCAAGACCTACATGCTTACAAGAAGTAATAAATTACCTCAACAGGTCGGGTATACGACAATAGAAAGAAAAAAACAGAGATAGGAAACGATGGAGAAAAATAACAGAAAATTAAATAAAGAAAATGAGTACTGATCTACTTCATAACATAGATCTAGAGAGCGTAAGCAGCGTAACCCCTAAGGGGGTGTGTAGCCACTCTAAACATTGTTTATCGGGATATTTTGTAGGTATCATACAATATCACACAACATATGAACCTCTTTCCCAACATCAAACAAGCTTAGCCGATTGGTAGGCCATCAACAAATGAATGTACTCGACTCAATCTCAGTTTAAATTATGTTTTTTTAATTTTTCTCTAACGTTAATTTAATAATGTATACCAGAAACTCAGAAATGTTAAATTAGCTTCTACCAGAACATAGCATAACTAACAGGCAGGTTAATCCAACTGTAACTCCTAGTAACGTTATTACAGATGGTGATGGTTTCTCTTCTTCCACTGGTTCTTTAATGCCTTTAAGACATTTTGCAGGAAGAGTCATTTTAGTAACTTATGATCTGTTTAACTAAAAATGAAATTTTATCAAATTTTACATAAAAGTAGATATTTTACATGACATCGACAGGCTTTTTTGTAATTAATATCTGTCAATGCCACATAACGTATCTTCTTCTTCTTTAGGTGCCGTGTCCGTAATCAGACGTTAACCGTCATCATAGTTACAAAAGTTCCTGAAAAACCTTTCTCTATCTGCTGCTGCGCGAAATAATTCTTCTATTGTGGAACCACACCATTGTATAATATTACGAGGCAATGGAAATTTCTTTCGACCAATCCATCTCTTTCCCACCACTTTTTCTTGTATTATAAGGCGAAGTAGATGTTATTTAGGTCCTCTAATTATATAGCCGAAGTATTATTTTTCTCCTCTTTATGATGTTTATGAGCAGACCGTCTGAATTCATCATTTGAAGAACATATTCATTGGAAGTGTGTGAAACCCACGATATCTTTAGGATTCACACCACAATTCGAATACCTACTTCTAATTTTTTAGCATTGCGGTTTTTAATGTCCATGTATCACAACCATACAATAGGATACACTACACAAAACATTTCTTGCCAGACCTTCTTGCGGATATTCATCGACGGGTTTCTGTTACATAAAACTGGATTCCAGGTCACAAAAGCCTTATTCGATCCTGGTTATTATCTCTTCATCATAGTCACAAAATGGTTTACCCGGTCTATCCACTAAGAGAATACAGACTTTGATCTATATGAATCTTTCCAACTGCCATCCACTTTGTCTTTGAAATATTGATTTTAAGGCCTCTGCGAGAACTGCTTCACTGACTAGATTTACTAATGTCTGGAGATCTTGTAAATTTTCTCCACCTAGTCTTACTCCCTCTTGTCTGTCATCCAAAGCCTCCCTAAAGATTACTTCAGAGTCCAGATTAAAAAGACTGGGTGACAACAAAGAACCTTGTCGTACTCCACGTTTGATAGGTAGTTTTTTAGTACGACTATCTCTAACGTGGATAGAGGCTACTTGATTGTAATATATTTTAGCAGTCTTATATCACAGTGGTCAAGTCATGCTGCCCGCATACAATCGAAAAAAACGTATCTACTTGCAGGGTGCGAATTAACAAATTTCCTGTTTTAAGAATGTGTTATATTAGCAATATAATTGTTATATAGCAATGCCAAAGTTAGAATGCCGCCAATTAGACTGGAGAGTTATCCGAAATATGGTAGAAGAAATTTTCCAAGACACCGAGGTCCAGGTGTTAGTTGTTAGTCTGTTGCAATCCGCATAGTTACTGGTGCGGAGCGAAGACCGTCCCCTGCCACTTTTATACAACTGGGAGTTGTAAAAGAGGGTCCAGTTGCAGATACCAGCATCCAGTTCGAGTCCCGCCAAGGTTCCAGGAGGAACCTTCTTTTAACCCGACACCTGCCACGTGGCTTTGCAAGGCGCCAACTGCCACGTGGGGTGCTCACAGCACCCATTAAAAATTTTCTGTGATCTACTTGTTTAAAAAACAAAATAATGTGTTGAGTAACACAAGAATATAAATAAACATGTTTTATTAACTTATTAACCACTAATATGTTATAAAAGTTAAAAAATAAAATGAAAAAGGTGTTATAAGCAAATTAGCAAGTACCAACCCATAATAAATGAAGTCAAGTAAAATATCTAAAAAAATTAAGATTTAGTGAGTATAGAGTCTATATTAATAATTTAAATCAGTTATTTCAATAAAAAATGTAAATTTTACCTGTTTATCAAAAATACAAAAAAAATTTAAAACTTAAAGTGCCAGATGATGACACCCCAATTCGACTTTAGAGCTGTAAGTTCAGAATGACAGTAAATAACCACTTCAAACACTAACACATATATGCTATATAATATTATAGAAAGCTACTATAACGCACAGCTCGGTTACCAAACTTGAAATACCAAATATTTGATAAAAATGTGTTTGGGGTGCTGGTAGCACCCCACGTGGCAGGTGCCGGGTTAAGGAGGGGGCAATGTGACGTGATTTTGTCACCCGAATGTTTTCAGCTCCTTGCCTATTTATTATAATTTAACAAAAAGGCTCTTGTTTACCGAATTTGATTTATGAATGCATTTAAAAGGGGGACCTTTTAATAGGTATATTAACCTCGATATTTATTTCTAGAAAATGCTTATTTGATATTTATATAAATAACCCTTCGATTGTTATTCTACATTCTAGAATAAGATGAATTCTTCCGTAATAATCTTTCTTATTCTGGAACATTGTAATAATGTATAAATAGGGGCTTTTGGAATTAGTAAGGGGAGTTGTAAATTTGAATACGTCGGTGTATTTTGATATGTATCGGGCGCGGATAAATTTGTTATTATGTAAATAAATTATTAGTTTTGGTGTAATAAATAAATTAGATATCGTAGTTTTTAAAATAAAAGATATACATTCAGTGTCTTTCATTTGTTTAGAAGTAAGTTATTAAAAATAAATAAAGTCAACTAAAATTAAACTTAGTGCCTAAAAGCACAAATAATAAAATAGTAAAGTCAACCGCGTCAGTTTTGTAACAGTAATGAGAGTGAAACATACGTAAGGGCGTTTATGACGCTCTCTGAACGAACTGAAATATAAGACGTCTCTTGATTTCGTTTTACAGCGAATTATTTTATTATTACATATTTAATTTAACTAGATTATAATTTAATTCAACTTTTATCTTTTTCAGCTTTGTGTCAGATCCGACAAAGATGGATTCACGTATCCAAAGACAATAGCGAAAGAACGAGGAGAACTTTCGACAGTCATTTCCATTGCAATTTGTCTTATTCTATTTTTGGGTGAGTGATATTTTTCTTGCAGCTAATATTTTTGTTTATTATTCTTATCAAAATTTCAATCGATGATGTTATGGAGTATTATCAAACTTTTCCTGTTTAATCGTTATATTTTTTAAACGCTTTTCTTTACTTCAATAGCTTGCATCAAATCTTTAGACATTAATTTGACTGCCTTTTCTTCAATGCAAATGAATGAAAATTTGCAGACATATGCATTCGCGGTAACAATACACGAATAGTCAATAAAAATTTATTTTTGTGTTTATTAATTGTTTAAATAAAAAAAACTATTTTAATGGAAAATGCTTAAATTCTCTTGTTTTTTACAATGTAGAAACTCGAAACTTTTACGGATTGTAGCTAATGATATGAGCTATACATAATTTCACTTTTTACGTTAATTGTTTACGTTATGCTTTTTAAATAAACAATAAAGTTTCAAATTTTGAACGCTCATATATTTCTTTATATAAAAATTGGCGTTTATTCGTGTCAAATTTCAATACGATACGAAACAAAACTTCAACCAAAACTCGAATTCAAAAAATTCGTGTTTTTATCGTAGTCTTAGAAAAACCACCGGTAGAGACGTTTTGTGCTACAATTAACATTAGAATTCGTTTTGTCGTATTAATTAATTAAACTCTTTTCTTTAGTTCAATCGTTTGGGTAAAATCTTTGGACGTTAATTTGACTGCCTTTTCTTCAATGCAAATGACTAAAAATTTGCAGACATATGCATTCGCGGGAACAATACACGAATAGTCAATAAAAAATTTTTTTGTTGCTTAATTGTTTAAATAAAAAAACGATTTTAACGGAAAATGCTTAAATTCTCTTGTTTTTTACAATAAAGAAAATTGAAACTTTTACAGATTGTAGCTAATTATATGAACTATACATAATTTCAATTTTTACGTTGTTTACGTTATGCTTCATAAATAAACAATAAAGTTTCAAATTTTTTACCGATTCCGACTACTTTTCATGTTCATCATATTTGTTCATCATATGTTTTATACATATTTTAATAAACATGACGACATATTTTAATGTTTGAAAAGTGTAAGACTAAAAAGTAAAAAATAAAAAAATATGAAAAAAATATTTTTAAGAAACGCTTTTCTTTAGTTACGAGTGACTAAAATTAAACATATAAAAAAATCAACTAAAAAGCAAAAAATAAAAAAAATCGTAACACATTCGTTAAAGAAAAGCGTGGTGCGAAAACCGTTTATTCGATGAAGACGCGCCACGCTTTTTTTTGAAGTTATACTTCTTTACCGGCGATAGGGGGTGAATTTTTATATGTTAAAACCTATCAGCCCGGCGCATGCGCATTATAACTTTGTTCTGATTGGATGTTCAAATGACATGTCAAAAATTATCCGATATGGCAGCTGTGGTTTGGAGGTAAAGGTAAACAAATGTATAATATATTAGTTTTATTGTTGTGAGGACAGAAACAAAAAAGTTTATAATATTGTAGTGACTTTTAAATAGTGTTTAAAAGCAACAGGTACGTAATAATTGTTAATGTATCATGGGTATAAACCTACCTATTTGATCTGCCAAAATACATAGTATGTAATACTTTTATTTATATAATTTGATTACCATCAAAATTTCTATCAATATTCACCTAATATATTGTTTTTTACTCTATGTTTTGTTGTATTTTTTCAATTATAAATCATTTCAATTCAAAATTAAAATAATTTGATCAATTTTCAAAATATCAAAATATCACAAGTTTAATCCGTTTAGTTAGTCGATCTTCGTAAATAATGACACATGGTGTCCGTGGCTAAGCGGAGAAGGCGAATGAATTCCAATACCAACCGCTCTTATCAGCGCTGGTTCGAGTCCCAATAGAAACTTTCTTTTTTGTTTTTTTTAATACATTTTATGATTGTAAGTATATTTATTATACAGGGTGTCCCGAAAAGATTGGTCATAATTTATACCACACATTCTGGGGTCAAAAATAGTTCGATTGAACCTAACTTACCTTAGTACAAATGTGCTCATAAAAAAAGTTACAGCCCTTTGAAGTTACAAAATGAAAATCGATTTTTTTCAATGTATCGGAAACTATTCGATATTTTTTGTTGAAAATGGACATGCATCATTTTTATGGCAGGAACATCTTAAAACAAAATTATAGTGAAATTTTTCCACCCCATAAAAATTTTATGGGGGTTTTGTTCCCTTAAACCCCCCCAAACTTTTGTGTACGTTCCAATTAATTCATTATTTTGTTACCATTAGTTAAACACAACGTTTTTAAATCTTTTTTACCTCTTAATATTTTGTCGATAAGCCAGTTTTTATCGAGATGCGGCTTCTTTTTTAATATGTTTACATAAAAATTTCATGGGGGTTTTGTTCCTTTAAACCCCCCAAATGTTTGTGTACGTTCTAATTAAACTATTATTGTGGTACCATTAGTTAAACACAGTATTTTTTAAACTATTTTGCCTCTTAGTCTTTCTTTGATAAGTCACCTTTTATCGAGATGTGGCTTCTTTTCCAAAATATACCTAAAAATGTAAATTATAAATAAATTTTCAGATTATTAACATGTCTCTATAACCGCACTTAACCATATACAAATATGTGGTGGATTCGACAAATATTCAAAATATCTCGATAAACACTGGGCTTATCGAAAAAGTACAAGAGACAAGAAAGTTTTAAAAATATTGTGTTTAACTAATGGTGCCACAAAAATAATTTAATTGGAACGTACAAAAAAGTTTAGGGGGGTTTAAGGGAACAAAACCCCCATAAAATTTTTATGGGGTGCACAAATTTCACTTTAATTTTTTTTTAAGATGTTGCTACCATGAGAATGCCACATGTCCATTTTCAATAAAAAATCTCTAAGAGTTTTCGATATATGAAAAAAAATCGATTTTCATTTTGTAACTTCAAAGGGCTGTAACTTTTTTTGTGTGCACTATTGTATATAGGTAAGTGAGGTTCAATCAACCTAGTTTTGACTCCAGAATCTGTGGTATAATTTATGACCATTCTTTTCGGGACACCCTGTATAATTGTATTTTCAGAAAATACGTATTTAGTTAGAAAAAATTTCGACAATTAATGTTCAGACATCATTTGTGGCTTGTTTAATGTGTTTGTGTGTGTTTTATTCTTTTATTATTTTAATTTTTGGCACTGTTCTAATAAAAATGTTTGAGAAGTAGTAAGTATAAATTAGTTTAATATTTAAACAAAATATAAATAAAAAGTATATTAATTTCGTTTAAATCATATAATAGAAGTATAACTTCTTACGTGCGTACAAAGTACACACACATTCTTTTTTTTGACGAATGTGTTAGATTTTTTCAATTTTTTTTTATTTTTTGCTTTTTAGTTGATTTTTTTATGTTTAATTTTAGTCACTCGTAACCAAAGAAAAGCGTTTCTTAAAAATATTTTTTTCATATTTTTTTATTTAGTCAAGTAATTTATATTGTCTTATCTTTAAATTATCTCTATATTATTGTCTACTATAAAGCATGTAAGGAATGTCTTATATTGAAAAATATACTTAATAGAAAGTTTCCAAAAGTGGATAAAACGAAGAATCTTCAAATATTTAATAATAAATAAAATATAATAAAAATGTTATTAGCAGTTATATGCTATGTTTGAAATAGATAGTGTTTTTAATTTCCTTAACAAATTTATTTCTTCTTTTAGTGCCAGTGCCAACTCCTCTAATGAAGGTTGGCTATAACCATTTCCAATAATAATGAATTATTCATCCTTATTTTCCACTTTTCTTAAAAGCGTCTATGTGTTCACGGTCCAGTCGCGAATGTTTTTCAGCCAGAATATTTGTCGTTTACCAGGGCTCCTTTTGCCTTCGATTTTAATGGTAGTCAAAAGTTCTGTACACTCTTCCCATTCTGGGCAACACCATTTTGTTCGTAATCTGATCGGTCCATGATATTTTTAAAATTCTCCTAAAAAGCCATGTCTCAAAAGCTTCCTGCTTTCTCATTAAATCATTATTAACAGTCCAGGGCCTGGATTCCGTGCACTGTAGATATCTACACGTCGCTTTCTATCGATGTCAATTTTCGTAAAAATGTTTGAATTTTTAGCTTTAATTGAATTATTTTCTAGTTTTGCTAGGTTATACTCTAATTGATGCTGAAGTGACACTTAGTAAAACAAGAAAATATTTGAATTAAAACTAAAAATTAAAATATATTGACATCGCGCCGATCGCTTTCTATCAATGTCAATATATTTGAATTTTTAGTTTTAATTCAAATATTTTCTTGTTTTACTAAGTGTCACTTCAGCATCAATTAGAGTATAACCTAGCAAAACTAGAAAATAATTCAATTAAAGCTAAAAATTCAAATATTTTTACGAAAATTCACATCGATAGAAAGCTACGTGTAGATATCTACAGTGCACGGAATCCAGGCCCAGGCTCCGACATCATCAAGAAGAATAGAGTGGATATAATATTTTACCATCCGATATTGAATTGGCAGATTGAGTCTTGGGTTACTCAGAAATTTCCTCATCTTCAAAAAGGCTGCTCTTGATTGCTCCATTCTTGATAGAATGGTGATCGTTTTCCGGCAAATCACTATTATCAAATCATTATTTAGTGCAAATGTAAATTTTGATTCGCTAGTTTCTAAAACCACCATTGTTTCTTCCGCAATAAAGTTCTTCTGTAGGTTACTAGAGTATCTACATATTATTATAAAACACGTATGTATTGGCATTTTCAGTAAAACATTACTAACATATTTTCAGAAACTTATCAATATAAGGTGTTAACAATTCGAAACAATAAATACAACGCAAGATAAGAAACTTCATTTCACTAATAAAATGATGCCTACGTGACTATGACTAAGTGATATGGCCGTTATTGTGGATTAAATGCGATTTTAATGGGTTACTATTTTTATACCCTTTTTTAAAATGAATTTGACGATAATTAACATTGTTCATGTTGAGTCTCACCAATTTCGTTTTCATAGTTAAGAAATAATAATTATAAATCTGTAATCTGCCTATTTCCTATGATCTTTGAGTTATCAATTACCCTACCCATCCAAAGCACCAGCCTAAATATTGTTGTATTATTTGGTCAGGTGAATCGTTGCTTATTACTTACTCCGAAACTTATAAAGGGAAACTTTTAAAAGAAAAAACACAGAAGAAACACAAGGAACGCAATCAAGAGCGGGGCGTTAGACAAGGAGACCCAATGTCATCTAAACTTTTTAATACGGTGCTGGAAAATGCTTTTAATAATTTGGATTAGCTAACGAAGGGAATAAAAATAGATGGAGAATATCTAAACGCCGATGGTATAGTCATAATAGCTGATGATCCAGGAATAGTAAGAGAGATGGTACAGGAACTCGTTGTGGCTACAGAAAATGTAAATTTAAATATAAACATCTCGAAAACAAAAATAATGACAAATTGGGTACCCAACCAGAGCATTATGATTGGCGGGGATAATCAGACCCATGAACTGAATAGAAGAATAGGAAAATATGGAAAATTGAGAGAAAATTTTAAAAGTGAGCTGCTCACATGTCTAAAGAGAAAAGTATTTGGTCAATGCGTCCTCCAAGTGTTGACATACGGAGCCAAAACACTCCATATGCCCATATGGGTTTGCCCATATTTTGGAACCAAAATAATAATTGAAGCGTCTTCTAACGTATGCTTTTCAATTCGATTGAACAATGTAATTGAATCATCCACATTTACAACCGAATTGAATTGTGTATTTTCTCCTTAAATAAAAACTCGATGAAAGCGATGCAAGATAGAAGTGGTTGGAAACACGAAGAAGATGCGTATTTTCAGAAGTGGATTTTTGAGGCTGGATGATGATGAGAGTGACTTGGAGGATGAGCTGAGAAATATTTGGATGGTGAAAGATCCCAACCTCGCTATGTCAATTTTTGGCTATTTTGTTTTGATGCCCTAAAATTAAAGAAAAATATGTATTTTTACTATTTACAGTTCATTTGTCGTATTCGTTAATTGGCTTGTACAGGGTGTCCCCGAAAATAGTGCGTTCCTTAAATAGCCCGTTCTTTAACGGTAAAATATTGCAAAACCTCTAAATTTTAAAGAACCGCTTGAATTGACATGAAATTTGGCATACACATAGCTAACAAGTCAAAGAAAAAAAGTGATATTGTGCCGATATGTGCTTTTGCCATGGGGGTGGTTTTCACATGAGAAATCTTGTAACCTGTCAAAGCGAAGGGAATATAGCTCAGTGGGAGAGCGTGTGACCGGAGATCGAGAGGTCCCGGTTTCAAATCCCGGACGATTCATATTCTTTTTTTTTTTAATTTTTAGTATCGTTTTAATAAAAAATTTTTAAAAGTGGTAGGTAAGAAAATTAGTTTAATATTTAAATAAAATACAATTAACCTGTTAAGTATATTTATTTCTTTGAAATTATATAATAGAAGTATAACTTCTTACGTGCGTACAAAGTACATACACATTCTTTTTTTAACGTATACCGATTTTGAACTTTGAGATTACATTTTCTCCAACCTAATTTTTGATTAGAATTTTGCTATTTTTGGCAATTTTCACTCGTAACATCGATAGTTTTTATTATAATAATATATGTTATGAGTGTTTTAAAGATATAAAAATTGGCGTGGAGAAAGAGGACAAAAATAAAAAGGTGATAGTTCGAAAATTATGAGCCTATTGTTTATATCTTTGCCGTAAATGCCGGTCAACTTTGACCGGTGGTATCTCAGGAACCACTCATCACAATTATAGTCCATTCTTTCACGGTTTTTGCTCTAAATTTTAAAGAACCGCTTGGATTGACATGAAATTTGGCATACGCATAGCTTACATGTCAAAGAAAAAAAGTGATATTGTGCCGACGTTTGCTTTTGCCCTGGGGGTGACTTTCACCCCCTCTTGGGGGTGAAAAAATATATGTCCAAAACAACTCCGGAAATGGGTAAACTGACTAATTTTAAGTAACTTTCGTTCTATAGAGCTTTTTCGCCAAGTCAACACTTTTCGAGTTATTTGCGAGTGAATATGTTCATTTTTCAACAAAATAACCACATTTTTAGACGGTTTTTCGCAAATAACTCAAATAGTAAGTATTTTGTCGAAAAAACATTTTTAGCAAAAATATAGCCTGTAAGAAATTTAAAAAAAGTGTATATATCACGTCTCTACACCTAGCAGAAGTAGAGTTATAGATAATGAAAAATAGGTTCATATTCGTCAAATTCCAAATGGAATATTTTAACGTGAAATAACCAAAAATTAAGCACATTTCGGGTAAAATTCATTACAACTTATTTAAAGTGTTTAAAAAAAGCTTCATTTTTGTTTTATAAAAAAATTTCTAACATCAAAATTAAACAAGTTACGCTCAAAATAAAGTTAGTCCCTTTTGGTTTTGGTAAAAAAATCGAGAAAATCACCCCCTAATTAATATCTTAAATAAACTTAATCGTTACGACTTCACAAGTTTCTTGACTCGTGTATATATTGTTTATAAGATCTGTAAGTTTCATCGGTTCAAAGTCCTTATTATTGAAAGGGCTGTAGTTAATAGGGGTTGAACGAGTCGCTGATCACGAATGTATGCAAATTTAGAAACACCAAATCTTAATCAATTTTTGTCTAACAGAAAAACAAAAAAATACATGATATTCAGAAAAGCAAATCTGACTTTTTTTGTTTTTCGATATTTTTGGTATCTAACAATTTTTAAGTTATTTTGAAAAAAAAGCATATTTCTCAAAATTTAAATTTTTAAAAATTTTACTTTGAAACCAAATTGTTTCAAAAATAAGCACTTTGACTCGATCAAACTTACAGATCATATAAACACAACATAAGAAAAATGATTTGTGGAGCGGTAACGATTAATTTCATTGCTAATTAGGGGGTGGTCTTCCCGATTTTTTTTTGCAAAAACAAAAGGGACCAACTTTATTTTGAGCGTAACTTGCTTAAATTTAATGCTAGAAACTTTTTGTAAAAACAGAAATAAAGCTTTTTTTATTAAACACTTTAAAAAAGTTAAAATAGGTTTTTCCCAAAAAGTGTTTAATTTTTGGATATTTCACGTCGAAATATTCTATTTGAAATTTGGTGAATATGAATCTATTTTTCATTGGCTATAACTCTGGTTCTACGAGATCCAGAGACCTAACGCGTACACCATTTTTTTTACTTTTTTATGTGCTATATTTTTGCTAAGAACGTTTTTTTCGACAAAATACTTAATTTGAGGTATTTGCGAAAAACCGTCCAAAAATGTGGTTATTTTGTTGAAAAATGAACATATTCACTCGCAAATAACTAGAAAGTGTTGACTTGGCGAAAAAGCTCTATAGAACAAAAGTTACTTAAAATTAGTCAGTTTACCCATTTCCGGACTTATTTTGGACATATATTTTTTCACCCCCAAGAGGGGGTGAAAGTCACCCCCAGGGCAAAAGCACACATCGGCACAATATCACTTTTTTTCTTTGACATGTAAGCTATACGCATGCCAAATTTCATGTCAAACCAAGCGGTTTTTTAAAATTTAGAGCAAAAACCGTGAAAGAATGGACTATAAGGCTTACGGTATGGATATAATACACAATTTAGAACAAAAAAGTCATATAACATTTTTTTGTAAAGTTAACCGTTTCCAAGAAAAAAATTACATTGTTCTCCATATAAGTGAATTTTTATTTTCATAAATTTGAATGACATGGCAACGTAGCCTAGAAGAACTTGCTGTGACTGTGGAAATTTAACCTAATAACCCCTTGTTTATTTACTTTGAGGTGTGATTTTTGGGGTTGTTGACATCATAGGTACGTACCTGCAAAATAATGGATATGGGTTTGGTTGATAATTACATTATTTTACTTACCAGATGCAACTGACCTACAAACCTACTTTTTTAATCTTTAGATTTTTGAGTTGCGCGTTGTTGCCAGACTTCAATTTGCATATCAAAATGTATTTTCGTTTTTTGCTCAAACGGATCAATTTAGAAAAAAATGTTATAAGACTTTTTTACTCTACATTGTGCCTTCTACTTATACTTCTAAGGAACGCACTATTTTCGGGGACACCCTGTAGATGACTATACATGAATTAACGACATAGGAGCTTGTAAACAGTCAAAATTAATATTTCTCTTTAATTTTAGGGCAACAAAACAAAATATCCAAAAATTGACATAGGAGGTTGGGAATTTTCACCATCGATTTGTGTGAATCGTTGGAAGTTGTTGGGTAAGGGTAATCCTTAAGTACTAACACTCCGTCTCTCAGACTGCATCGCTCGTCGAAAGTGGGATATTTTCCTTCCTAGAAAATTTTGAAAGTCGCCCGTTTATGACTTTTCAAGTTGGGTTGTTCTTTAGTAGTATTGAATTCGGCAATTTGCGGCAGGTTGTTATTCGAAAGATATTTAGGCTCAAAGTGTGATTTCCGTTTAATAGACGGGGTGTTATTGTTTGTGCCCAGTTCGTCATTACACATATTGTGCCCCAGTTTGTCAAAAAACATCAAATAAGGGAATAAAGACCCTAAGGAAACTCTTTTGAAATGGTTTGATGAGGTAGAAGACGACATAAGCGAAGTGCAATTATATCATTCTTATTTAAATATTGTGAACTATAAAGGTACTTTACTCTTGATCGAAATTCATATTTTTTATATACCTCGTATAAAATTAATACAATTTGATATATGATGGTTGCGTCATAAATCTTAGACCATGAAGAGCTTTTTATAAAGAATAACTTTTCTTCGTCAAATTAAAAATAAAAGAGTTATAAATGAAAATGTTGTTGGTATCCATAATTTGAGAAAAATCTTCAAATATTTTTTACATTTGAAGGATGTAATTGCACATATTAGACCATAATTTTTTATTCCAAACAACATTTCATATAGGTAGTCGGTTCGCTAAACTCGAAACACAACTGGCTAGTGATTTTAGTCAGTAAATTTGCCAATTTGGCAAAAAAAATAATTACTAAATAATTAATAATTACTAAATAGTTAATAATTACTAAATAGTTAGTAATTTTGTCAGTTTTCGCAAAATTGGCAAAAAACAAAAAAATTACCTACTAAAATCACTAGCCAGTTGTGTCTGAGTTTAGCAAACCGACTATAATAACAATTTTCATTTCATAACAAATGGAATAGTCCATTTATCATTAGGTACCTTTTTAAACCTTTTTAAAATTGTTAATAAATTATTGCTTTTAAAATATACTCAAATTGTATTTTTAACATCTTATTTATTTTATATTATAATAATTAAATTCACTATCAAATGTCATTGATATTTTATTAATACTTAATTTAAAATTTAGTTTGACATTCACGAAGTGTCAAACTCAAATGTAAATAACCTATGCTTTGCGTAACAAATTCAGATTAAAAAACTAGCCTACTTACTAGAAACGATTTCAGCTAACGTTTGGTGTGTCGGCAGAAAATAAAAGGATTGTGACGTCACATTTTTTACTTTGAGGTCGATTATCTCGAAGACGGTTAGAGATATCAAAATGCCGTTTTCAGATTTGGATTCAGAAGACAAAACTACATAAGAATCCATCAATAAATCTGCTCTAAGTATTGCAGGAGTTGCAACGCAATAACACACATACTTTGCGAATTTATAAACGAAAAGTTTTCGTTGAAAAACTAGATTAATTACTGTGGTTTTTAGATAATCAATACTTTCAGTAAGTCATCGAAATATTTTTTTGCATTAAAATATGTAACACAAACAAAAATTACCACTAAAATGTTAGACCCGTCTGTAAGGCGGTTAGTTAGTGTTTACGTCATTGATTTAAGATGTTAGTACTTAAGGGTTAAAGTGTGTCGAAACCAGTGTATACTAATACCAACTATACTGCAGTGAATTATTTATATCCACTTACAAAATTGTTTTTTTATTTTAAACAGAATTTTTTTTTGTTCCAGTTGACTTAATCCACAATGAAAATAGTTTTTGCGTATTTGCAAGTAAGTTTTGGTTTACTTTTTATTTGTGATCTATAAGATTTTTGGCTTATAATCTTTGTGTGCACAGATTACCTAAAAATATAATCTAGAATCACCAAAGGACACTGCACACATCTTATGGAACATATAATGTCACTCAAATTCGATAAAATCGACATAAAGAGATTCTTCTCGAAATTACGATCATTTCATGTCATTGCGCCAACTCTGAATTTTGCTTAATAACGACGTAAATTGATATAAATAAATCTAAAATCAAATGTACGTAAGTTTTTTATAATTCGGTACTCCATAAATCTTCTGCAGGTCAGTCGTACCAAAGTACATATATAATACTTCCTCTAATCGGTGTAGCTCACGCTGGGTTTAAGCTGTTGTGAATAGCATCTACTAGACCAGTGATACTCAACCTGCGGCCCGCGGGCCGCATGCGGCCCTCCAGAGTTTTTCATCCGGCCCGAAGGCTCACTAAAAGGCCCTGTAAATGATCAAATTATTTGTCAAATTTCACGTGTTTGTCAAATTATTTGATAGTGTGCCGCTGTGTTTAAGGCATGTTTGTGCGTGATTGTGAATTTATATTGAAATTTTTAAGAACTCTGGGATGAAAAAGTAGGTATTATTAACTTTTAGATAATAATAAATTATTAAAGTTAATGAACAAATACCCATTTGAAAAATAATCAACACTTATTTACTAGACACATTGGAACAACCCGTTTAGTAATCACAAGAAAAATCCAAGTCCGGATTAACAAAAAAATATAAATTGAAGAGTACAGGGGGAAAACAAGGAATGTCACATTTTATACATATTGAGATAAACACCAATAAAGGTTCAATTCTTATGGTATCTAAAAACTACTTATAGTCCAGGGCCCATCTGTTTTGAGATGGACGTTGAGAGGTGACTCAAATTTTTTTGCAGAAATTGCTTGAAAATAACTCAAATAATAATATTTGAGTTATCCTCCCACTCAAAATGGTCCGGAACATTGTTTAAATAATCAAAATGTCAAAAAATTAAGGAAAAATTCGACTTTTTTCTTCGTTTTTTGATTATAACTTTAAAAGTATTCATTTCCCAGAAAAGATGTACTGACATAAAAGTTGCGTAATTAAATTTCCTACAATGTAGAATTAGTTAAAAGTTGAAAAAATAGTCACCCTTGTTGCAAAATGGCAATATTTGCGAAAAAAAAACATACAAAAACAAGTATTGGCATTTTACGTTTTTCAACCATTTATGCTACACTTATGACCTTCATATTTCACCCAGAAAAACTTTATGATACAGTAAAGCAATACTATAAATTTATTAAGATCGGTTCAACAGATTTTGCAAAATAAATTTTGCAATCCAGCTTTCGCAAAAACAATTCATTTTTTCAAAATATTACAGGACTGAAAATAAAGCAGATAGCAAGTTGAAATTTTTTTTTGCGTATAGAAGTGTACTGTACCTTTCATTTCCAATTTGCGAAATTAAAATCTATTAACTACTACGGCGTCAGGAATTTTTTTAAATAAACATTAATTATTGGTGCTACGCGCAGGACAGCGGTGTTCGATTCACATGAAGTTGATTTCCACCAAAATTTCTTCCAATATTCATCTAATATATTATTTTCTTACTCTATATTTTGTTGTATTTTAATATTTTAATTCCACAAAAATCAAACTAATTTTATTATTGTTTGTGAAATATTGTTTAAACAATTGTATATGTTTAAAAATAATAAACATTTATTCTCATGTTAAAATATATGAACAAAGAAAGTTTTTGCTAAAAAAAGTGTTATTTCAAAGGATAGAGTATGTGTTTTTATTTTGCAATAAACAAATTTATTTATTTATATCGAAATGTAATAAAAATTAAAATGTATCACTAATTATCAAAGGTCATTGGAATGCCCAATCAGAGCAAACTATCCGGTGTCCTGCGCGCAACACCAATAATTAATGTTTATTTAAAAAAATTCCTGACGCCGTGGTGGTTAATCGATTTTAGTTTTGCAAATTGAAAGTGAAAGGTACAGTACACTTCTATAAGCAAAAAAAATTTCAACTTGCTATCTGCTTTATTTTCAGTCCTGTACCAGTTTGAAAAAATGAATTTTTTTTGCGAAAGCTGGATTGCAAAATTTATTTTGCAAAATCTATTGAACCGATCTTAATGAAATTTACGGTATTGCTTAACTGTATCATATAGTTTTTCTGGGTGAAATTTGAAGGTCCTAAGTTTAGCATAAATGGTTGAAAAACGTAAAATGCGAATACTTGTTTTTGTATAGTTTTTTCCCAATTATTGCTATTTTGCAACAAGGGTGACTATTTTTTAAATTTTCAACCAACTCTATATTATAGGAAATTTAATTACACAACTTTTATGTCACTACAACTTTTCTCGGAAATGAATACTCTTAAAGTTATAATCAAAAAACGAAGAAAAAAATCGAATTTTTCCTTCATTTTTTGACATTTTGATTATTTAAACAATGTTCCGGACCTTTTTGAGAGGGAGGATAACTCAAATATTATTAATTGAGTTATTTTCAAGCAATTTCTGCAAAAAAATTTGAGTCACCTCTCAACGTCCAAATGTACTAATATTTTTACAGATGCGCCCTGGTCTATTAGGAGATTCTTAGCAGAATTCTGGCAATTATTGGTATATAATCTTAATATAATATTGATCTATATTAAGTTATTAATTTAATAATGCACCAAAAAACTGCTAACATTCCTTATTTTTGTCCAGTGGCGTGCGGACAATCCTGGTCCTTCGCCTGTATACAAATTCTTAAAAAATTTATATAGACTGATTTTTCTGGTTATTGTTCTGAATCGATACTCCACTCGATAGTACTCAGCTTTTGCTACCCCATCGCGATAAAAGCCAAAATTCATGAAAAAGTGACATTCCTAGTTTTTCCCCTGTACTCTTTAATTGATTGTGACCTTGAAACAACACCCTGCATATTAAAATTTTCAAGATTTATTTGCACATTTGAAAACAGCACAAAAACTGAGTTTACAGGTTCGCTTTAGTTTTGGGAACAGAAAATTTAATGACTTTAATTTGACATTAAATATACTGCAATTTTTAGGAACTTTTAGGAAGATTAGAAGGCAGGTTGTTAAAGCACTTTGAATAACAAATTATTAAATTTAATGAATAAATATTCATCTTAAAAATAATTCATAATTACATACTACATTGGAATGACTCTTACTTATCACAAGAAAAACCCAGGTTTGAATTAACAAAAAAATATAAAATAACTGTGACCTTGAAACAACACCCTGTATATTAAAATTGTCAAAATCCGTTTGCACCTTTGAAAAGAGTACAAAAAACAAAGTTTAAATGAGAGCTTCAATTTTTTGTGCAGACAATTTAATGGCAGTAATTTCGAAATTAAATCGAAATTTTTGTTGTGACTTCTCAGAGTTCTTAAAAAATTCGACATAATTTCAAAATTAATTGAAGTCATTAAATTGTCTGCGCAAAAAATGAAGGTGAACCATTTGTTTCTTGGGTCTTTTCAAATGTGCAAACGGGTTTTAAAAATTTCAATATACAGGGTGTTGTTTCAAGGTCACAATCACTTTATATTTTTTAAAAAATCCACAAGGAAAAGAAAAAGGTTTTCCTGTAGTTGGCTGTATACCATCAATCACAAAATTGGAAAGAAATCCTTTGTAAAAGGTATAAATTTTTTTTTATTAAAAATCCCTTAAAAGGGCTACATCACAACAAAACGTTTTCGATTTTTTAAAAAAATCATCATCAGTGTTCGATCTAAAAATAAGTATAACCGATTTAATGAATATAAAGTTATTATTTAAATATTGACAAAGGTTAGAGCAAGTTGGTTATACTTACAAACTGGATGCTAGCTGAGCCACAAAAGAAAAATATTTGGGTAAAAACCCTTTACATAAAATATAGATGCCTTAAAAGTGCATACTTCAGTAAAAAGGCCTGTGATGGTCACATGGCAAACAGGATAATGCCCTAAGGTAAGGTATACAGGTTTCCCAACACGTGGGATCCAAATTGAGTTGATCACATTTCAATGACTTAATGGCAACTGAATGCAAAATGAGTGATGTTTCTGAAAGGTGTCAAACCAAACACTCCTTTTAATTCATAGTAAATCAAATTTTCAACAGCACAGTTGGACTTACTTCAATTTGAATAGGAACATGTATAGATGGCTGCATAGATTCTGGCTATTTCTCATTATAAAAATCATTTCATACTTCACGTTCATCTTACATATTCAAAGTACTTACTTAAATGTAATTATAGCCACAACTTTGTTGATGTTTGTTATTACTAGGTAAATTTTCATTAAATATTTTACTAACAATTAGTTGGCTGTCGGAATACAGGGTAAATTCCACGTCACGTTGTCCATCTGTCTTTTGACACCTTTCAGAAACATCACTCATTTTGCATTCAGTTGCCATTAAGTCATTGAAATGTGATCAACTCAATTTGGATCCCACGTGTTGGGAAACCTGTATACCTTACCTTAGGGCATTATCCTGTTTGCCATGTGACCATCACAGGCCTTTTTACTGAAGTATGCACTTTTAAGGCATCTATATTTTATGTAAAGGGTTTTTACCCAAATATTTTTCTTTTGTGGCTCAGCTAGCATCCAGTTTGTAAGTATAACCAACTTGCTCTAACCTTTGTCAATATTTAAATAATAACTTTATATTCATTAAATCGGTTATACTTATTTTTAGATCGAATACTGATGATGATTTTTTAAAAAAATCGAAAACGTTTTGTTGTGATGTAGCCCTTTTAAGGGATTTTTAATAAAAAAATTTTTATACCTTTTACAAAGGATTTCTTTCCAATTTTATATTTTTTGTTAATCTGGACATATGTATTTTTGTTGTGATTAGTATTAGTGGGTCGTTCCAATGTAGTAACTAAGTATGTATTGATTAGTGTTAAAATGAGAATTTATTCATTATATTCAACAATTTATTATTAAAATTATTGTTTTAAAAACCTGCTTTGTAATCTCTGTTTTTAAAAATTTCAATTTATTTCATTTAAAAATAATTGTAACTAAATTTTCTGCGGAAAACATTAAAGCGAACCTATAAACTCAGTTCTTTCTGCTCTTTTCAAATGTGCAAACGGGTTTTGAAAATTGCAATATATGTACATACAGGATGTGTTGTTTCAAGGTCACAATGAATTTAGGTATAATTTTTTTAATCCGGACCTGGATTTTTCTTCTTATTAGTAGTTCTATGGTTTGGGTTCTAAAAAGACATACTTGTATAAATATCAAAAAATATACAAGGTGGTTATAAAGTTATGGATCCAGACAAAAATGGGCAAAATCGATAATAAAAACACCCTGTAACTCGGCTATAAAAATCGGTGAGGCAATAAATATAGAATATCTAGAACCGCCTCAGTGACCTATATTCACCATTTAAGTATTTCCGTTTAAACACCCTGTATAAATACTACTCTACCTATGCGGCCCGCAAGCTAAGGCGATAGCTAGTATGTGGCCCAGGAAAAAAAAAGGTTGAGTATCGCTGTACTAGACTAATAGTATTTATGAATAACATTTTTATGGACTTCAAAAATGTTATTTCTATAGGTATACTTTTACTCATCTGTAGTCTTTCATTCTTGCAACATGTCCCGCTCATCTCAATTTTTGTCTTGTAATACGTTCGATAATATCTTCGACTCCGGTTCGCCTATGAACTTACTCGTTCCTTTCTCTATTTTTAAGAATGTATAAACATTGTCAATTTCTTTGCAGCACGAAAGTGCAGCAGCTGCATAATACTCCGGTTAAATCGGAGAGTGCAGGAAGAGTCTATACCGGTTTCGGAGGTCTTTTCCCCCTCATCAGTAGTCCCATATCCTCTTTAACCAGAGTATTATGCAGCTGCTGCGTTTTCCTGTTGTAAAGAAATTGAAAATGTTTATACATTATTAATTCATTTACTCTTTTGTTGAGTACTAAGGAATCTTTCTTGTTGGAACTTTTACCACGCTGAGCAGATGAGTTGTGAATTATTTAAAATTCTCTCATCTTAATTTCCTCGGCATCCTGTATGATTTATTTTTCTTTGAAAATCTCGGGAGGTTGTAACCAAAGAAAGTATTCCACCTGTTGTCAATCTGGTGGTACGGAGGCGATATTTATTGTCGTTTTCTGCGCTACTTCGATTGATAACTTACTTTCTATTTTTAAGCTTATTCAAAGCATTGATCTCTCCATCTTTCTTTGTGTCCTCAATTTCGCAACTGATGTTTTGGTTAGAGTTAAGGTTTCTGCTGCGTATGTGAGGACTGGTAGAACGCACTGGTTAAAAGCTTTCCTTTCTAAATACATTGGTATATTTGTTTTAAACAGGTCTCTCATTTTTCCGAATGCAACCCAACCTAAACTTATTCTTCTGAGTAGTTCGTATGTTTGGTTGTCTCGCGTCGTGTCTCAAATACACATATTTTTCCACAAGTTCTATGGGCAATTTCTCGATTTCTATCAGCTCATTGGGGATGAAATTGGTAATCATTTATTTACCATAATTGGACCCCGTTATGCAACAAGGAACCAACTGACATTAACTTAGTTTTGAGAAAATCAAGAAAAACGTTTTATTTGTTCGAGGAAATTATTTGGATATAAAAATAATAAGAAACGACACAAAAGTAAACACGTTTATTATACTTATGGATATTAATGCTATAATCAAATTAACAACTAAAAAATTAACGCCTAAGGTAGAAAAAATCACGTGGTTCTTTGTTGTTAAATATAACATTAACAATCTGCATCTGGTTCGAAATCTGGATTTCCGCTAAATCCGTCTATATCCTCGACTATAGTACTATCTGCTATAAGATTTGTATAAAAATCGTGGCAACTTAAGGGTATTAAATGAAGAAAGCTTTGTATACCTTTCAAGTTTTGCTTCCGAAACTAGCTTTCCTTTAGGCCGCAATGGTTCTAAATATGTGGCAAACTGTGGCTCAGTTGAAGGTTCTCTTCCTGTTCCCTTTTTTATGGTTATTTCTGTATAATCGTCATTGTCTTGATACGTCATTTTAAAAAATATGCTACAAGGCTTATCTTTACATAATTTAATTTCTTTGGTTTGTAACCAACTTATTGGTTGGTTGGCTTTTTTCTGTTGGCGATTTTCTTTTCTAATTTTGCGGTACTCAAAAAAGCTTCCTGTGTTATGATATTTACATTAATGAGTCGTTTTTGCCTACAACTTTTCATTATACTGCAATATTCGCCAGGTGAAAATATATTTTGTTGCTTTTTAAGAGCACATTCAACACCTCCAAAATCACTATCATTTGGAAGAAACGTGTGACCTGGAACTAAAAATCTCAGCCTAATAGTCTTTAAATGCTGTGATAGAAGACATTTTAATAGAAGTACGATTTTAATATTCCTGTTTTGACCCCCGCAAGAGTCGATCCACAGAATATCTAATGTGCTCAACTTTATCGCTAACATTACTGATAATATAGTTATTTTCTTAGACCAGACCCCACTTCTTGAGGTCCACGGCCTGCCTGTCCGTCGAGCCATAAATGAAAAGTAGATTTTTTTGCTTACCTCTCATATACAATATGTAAACAATGCACATACAAAATCCACGAGGAAAATAAACTTCCTGTAGCTGGCTGTATACCATAAATCACAAAAATACCAAGTTTCTTGTAAAAGGTATATATTAAAATACCCTAAATAAGGGTCACAATACAAAACGTTTTCGGATTTAGGAATCCATCATCAGTGTTTAAAAGCCCTAAAATTAAGTATAACCTAATTAAATGAGATAAAAGTTAAAATTGACAGAGGTTTTCAAGAACAAGAGGTCATACTTACAAAATTTGCATGCCTGAGCCACCAAAATGTATAGGGTAAAAACCCTTTAAATGTAAATAATAAAGATATTTTACATAAATATGTAAAATATGTAAAATATCTTTATTATTTACATTTAAAGGGTTTTTACCCTATACATTTTGGTGGCTCAGGCATGCAAATTTTGTAAGTAGGTATGACCTCTTGTTCTTGAAAACCTCTGTCAGTTTTAACTTTTATCTCATTTAATTAGGTTATACTTAATTTTAGGACTTTTAAACACTGATGATGGATTCCTTAATCCGAAAACGTTTTGTATTGTGACCCTTATTTAGGGTATTTTAATATATACCTTTTACAAGAAACTTGGTATTTTTTAATGCACATACCTCTCGCACATTGCCAATATAAGCTTCAGTGGAAGTTGACGGCATCAACGTTACATTTCTTTAATTTTTTGCACTCTTTGGGAAATTTATTTTGGTTAGGTAACATTTTCACAAATTATTGATTGCCAATGATAATCTGAAACCTACTGAAATTTGACTGAAATAAATCAACAACATGGAACCAACTGTCGCATGTTAGAGATTGATACCTGCAACAAGGAACCAAAGTTACTTGGTTCGAAATTGAAAACCTGTATAACCGAATTTACTATTCTGCAATATGGTTCTATGTGCCCTTGTGTTCTAAATATTTCTATACGGAGCAGAGACTTGGACTCTTCGCGCATGCGAGCGCCAAAAATTGATACCTTTGAGATGTGGTGCTGGAGAAGAATGCTGCGCATACCTTGGACAGCTCATAGGACAAACCTTTTCATTCTAAACCAACTCAATATTAAAAAAAGACTGTCTACAATATGTCAGCAACGAATTCTGCAATTCTTTGGTCACGTGGTTCGCAGAGGTGATGACAGTTTGGAGAGATTAATTGTTTCTGGAAACGTTCCGGGGAGAATATCAAGAGGACGATCACCAACTAGATGGTCTGACTAAATAAAGCATTCAGCTGGAAACTCATTCTGCGAAGCTCTTAGAGCAGCTGAAGATAGAGACCAATGGAGAAACATTGTTAAGAATATTTGAAGATATCACGATACTCAGTAATGGGGAAACGACAAGAGAGAGAGAGAGAGAGAATGTGGTTCTATCGTCCACTAGATGGTGCTGAGGTGCCAATTGGAACCAATAACTCCATTTTCGAAAAAATGTTAGTTGGTTCCTTGTTGCATAACGGGATCTAATTTATCTCTAAACCGACTGTCTCTGTTACTTGCTGTAGTTGTTGTAGCATAACTAGCTTCTCCTAAATCGTCTGTTATGAGAACAATGTCATCGACATATCGGAGGTGATTTAATATCTTTCCATCGATGCTAATACCCTTTGATTCCCACTCTAGTTGTTTTTGAAAAATTGGAATTTGCGCCGGTATTAATCAAAATTCAGAGTTGCCGCAATGATATGAAATGATCGTGATTTCGAGACGAATCTATTCATGTAAATTTTATTGAATTTAAGTGACATTATATTTTCCTTAAGATGTGTGCGGTGTTATTTTCTTTTTTTTTTTGTATAAAAGCAACTCTCTTTTGCAGTACAATACACCACTGGAGTCGTGCTGACTATAGTTTTGCAATTGATCTACCGATTTATTTTGATGTGTGAAGAAATGCGACATTTAATATCACGTTACGATAGAAACGTATGGATTTTGTTTAAGGACGTTTTGCATTTTCCAATTCCTGTTTATATGACATTTTTTTTCGGTGTTATATACCTGGTATATAATTACTCATCTACAGCCTTTGAACTTTGGAACTCAAGTGTCACACTGCCTAGAATTGTGTCCATGTATCTAAACATGTACCTGTTGGGAAAACTTTTGAAATTGGTAAGTCCAATATTAATTGGTTTTGATACTATACTATACTATATTGAATAGAGTTGAGACTTCTGAGCTTCACCGATGAGGCATAAGGATGCTGAAATAGCTATATGGAGATGGTGGTCCAACTCTGAATCAAATATAAACAAAACCTGCCTTGATCTTTTTTATCCAATATTAATGTTGTTCTGAAGCTATTTTCTTGTGGCATTTTTATAATCAACTATTTTCAATGGGAAATAAGCCACAATTTTACCAAAAAAATGATTTTATTAACGTTTCGACGCCCAAGTCGGGTGTCGTTGTCAAAATACGTATTTTGTATTTTGACAACGACACCCGACTTGGGCGTCGAAACGTTAATAAAATCATTTTTTTTGGTAAAATTGTGGCTTATTTCCCATTGAAAATAGTTGATTCTAATATTAATAATATTACTTCGATTCATTTTAACACTAAACGATTAGACAAATAAAACACAGCAAAATTGGTAAAGCAGTAGTAGCAGAGAACAATAACCACAGTAGTAGGTCCAGAGCAAATCACAGTAGAAAGGCGTAGACTGCATAAATGATGAAACCTTAGACTTAGACATTATAATAGATTTGTTTAAGGTACTAGTACACTTTAGTTAGAAGACCAAAAATAATCATTTTTTTCAAGAATTTTTTTCTCGGAACTTTTATTAAAAATGAAGATAAAACTTTTTACATGTTAATACCTAACTCTTAGAGAGTACAAAAAATATATCTTTTTTGATTTATGCACGTACGATAATATTGTACAGGGCGCAAAAGTCGATGTGTCGAAAAATGATGGCGGACAGTTAATCTCAGGATTGGGATATCTGAAACAAAAAAATCGTACTGCATTTGAAAGAGGAAGGTTTCTTACATGACAATTTACCACAATTTGACCAAAAAATAAAAAATAACTATTTTTTAACCATGAAAAACTGAAGAAAAACGGGCGATTTTTTTACAACATTTTTTCAAATTTCCGTAAAATCTTTTTGGTGGTAAATTTTCACGTAAGAAACCTTCCTTTTTCAAAAAAATCCACAAGGAAAAAGTTTTTCTGTAGTTGGCTGTATACCATGTGATACAAGAAAACAGTAAAATCCTGTATAAAAGGTATATTTAAAAACCCTCAAAAGGGCCACATCAAATTCACATAACTAGTTTTCGACTGGTTTACCAGTCATCATCAGTGCTTACGTGCAATGTACATGCTAACCACCAAGATAGTATTATACAAAATTATGTGGGTCAAAGCCCAGTAAAAGTAGTCCGTCAAGGAAACATAGGCATAAAATGCTACCTTAAGCCTGGATGTTTAAAATATTATTTAATTTGCCCTAGGTAACATCTGAGATCTAGATATGACTTGTTCACATGTTGGAAGTGAGACGGCAAGTTCCGCCGTCTTGCCATCACTTGCCGTCTCACTTCCAACATGTGAACAAGTCATATCTAGATCTCAGATGTTACCTAGGGCAAATTAAATAATATTTTAAACATCCAGGCTTCAGGTAGCATTTTATACCTATGTTTCCTTGACGGACTACTTTTACTGGGCTTTGACCCACATATTTTTGTGTAATACTATCTTGGTGGTTAGCATATACATTGCACGTAAGCACTGATGATGACTGGTAAACCAGTCGAAAACTAGTTATGTGAATTTGATGTGGCCCTTTTGAGGGTTTTTAAATATACCTTTTATACAGGATTTTACTTTTTTTTTCTTTTTCAAATGCCGTACGATTTTTTTGCTTCGGAGATCCCAATCCTGAGATTAACTGTCCGCCATCGGAACTGCTTTTTTCTAGGCCTCGATTTTGGCGCCCTCTACAATATTAGTGTACGTGCACAAATGAAAACAGATATATTTTCTGTATTCTCTAAGAGTTAGATATTAATATGTAAAAAGTTTTATGTTCATTTTTAACAAAGGTTCTGAGAAAAAAATCTTGAAAAAATGCTTATTTTTGGTCTTCTAAAGTGTACTAATACCTTAATAATCATCATCATCATACAGCCTTCTATATCCTATTCAATAAAGTTGAACATAACATAGGCCTCCCCTAATTTCTTCCAGTTTTGTCGATCTTGGGCTTTCTGCAACCAATTCCCAGCAATCCTTTTGATGTCGTCTGTCCATCGTGTAGGTGGTCTACCTCTACTTCTTCTGTCTTCTCTTGGTCTCCACACTGAAATTTCTTGGGTCCGCCTCCCGTCCTTCATTCTGGCTACATGGCCCGCCCAATTCCACTTCAGCCAAGCTATGACATCTGTGACGCCTATTCTTCATCTGATTTCCTCGTTGCTAACAATCCAAGTAATGACCGTTCCATTCTTCTTTGGGCCACTATAAGTTTGGTTGCTGCTGTGGCTTGGGTTAACGATATTCAGCGCTGTAAGTCATGACTGGAAGCACATGTTGGTCGAACATCTTCTTTTTCAGATAATTTGGCATGCTCCTATTGAAGATGTCTGATAGATCTCCATATGCGGCCCGTGCTAAGGTGATTCTTCTTTTTAGTTCGGCAGTTTGATTGTCCCTGGCAATTTGGTTTTCATGTCCTAAATATTTATATTTACGGACCAATGCTATTTTGTTAAAGTCGTCTTTTGGATGGTCGCTTGGCACCAGGTTTGTCATGTATTGTGTCTTTCCTAAATTTGTTTAAACCAACTTTCTTACAGGCGACAGTAAGCATAGTCTAATCAGTAACCAAGTTATCTGTTATAAGAACTATGTCGTCTGCGAATTGTAGGTGGAAGAGCCTTTCGGCGTCGAGATAAGAAAACAAATATATACAAACAAACATACATTTGAGAGACATAGCCATAGAAAGGGTTGATAAAATACCCGGGAACCTGGATTTCAGAAAATTCTGATCGAACAACAGATATAAGTGCCAGAATAGAAATAGTAATGCGTTGTAAAAATGAAAACAATTCTCTGCAATATAGACATTATAGAACTGAGAATAGGAGCTCTGAGATGCCAGGATGGTAACAGAGGCCCCCGCAGCGTGAAGCTTGCGGGGGGCCCCAATCGCTTAGGGGCCCCATCTTGTCGTCTGATATTATGTAAAAATCTGTTATTGATATATTTTTACGTTGTGTGTTTAAAATTAAAAACGTAAATTTCTAATAGACGTGTTTGCCTAGTGAATCATCTCATAATATCTAGAAACTTAATCCCTTCCGGCCTACCGAAATTTTATGGTAACGACAATAAAACTATAATGTTTTGTGCGTGACTATTGAAAGATTTGAGAATTGTAATTTGCCGAAATGGGTTTTCTCTTTACCTACGTTTAATATTTCGATACAATTATCCAGAGGCGTAACAGAGGGCCCCGCAGCATGAAGCCCGAATATGTGAAGGGCCCCATTCCCCATCTTGTTGTCTAATATATCTAAAAATGTATTGATATAATACATACGTTTTTTAAGCAGTGCAGTATTGAAAATGAAGTTGTCCATCCGAATTAATAAAATTGTAGATATATTCGCTGATAGTAGATAGTGCACGAATAAAGTCGTTCATCTCATAGAATAATGATAATGTAATTATTTAGTAATTTTTGTTCTATTTTATTCTATACCAATAAAGATGAAAAATGTAAGTCGTCATAAACAATGCATGAATACACCAATACCTCAGTAAATGACAGTTTTGGAGTGAAATTATCAGCGTCACGACGGACGTATTTGCTTGACAATTTGGATTTAGGTTCTAGTTACACTCCACTTCAAAGTTGGATTTATGCCGTTGGTTGCTTTTACTTCGGGGGTGACACCCCTCCTTGGGGTGAAAAACATACGTTTAAAATAAGTCCGGAAATGTATAAATTTACTAATTATAAGCAACCTTTGTTCTTCTATAGAGTTTCTTTATCTATGCTAATACTTTTCAAGTCATTTGCTAGTGAAAATGTTTATTAAAAAAAACAACGTATACAGACGGGTTTTTCGCAAATAGGTAACTTAAAAATAAGTATTTATCGAATTAAATATTAGATATCGAAAAAATATTTGTAGCAAAAATGTAGCTTATAAGATTCAGAAAATGGTGTACTTATGCATGAAGTCTATCGAAACAGTAAAAGCACAGTTGAAGCTCATAAAAATTTATTCTTATTTGTCCAATTCCAAATCAAATATTTCAACCTGAAATAACCAAAAAATGAAGCAATTTTCGGGAAAAACTTTTAAAACTTTTTTTAAATGTTTCAAAAAAGCTTTATTTTTTTTATAAAAGTTTCTAGCACCAAAACTATACGAGTTACGCTCAAAATAAAGTTCGCCCCTTTTTTGATAAAAAAATCATAAAAATCTGCCCCTATTTCGCACCCCAAATAAAATTTATCATTAGCGCTTTACCATTTATTTTAAATATTTATTTTTGAAAAAATTAAGTTTTTTTATTTTTGAAAAATGCCTTTGCCTTTTTTCAAACTAAAAAAAGTATTTGTGATACGAAAAATCTCGAAAGAGTAGAGAAATGTAGGTAGGTCTTGCTTTTATAATTTTTTTTTCTTTATTTTGTTTTTCTGTAAGACAAAAATTGGTTAAGATATACCTTAAACTAGAACCCTTTTAAAAATAAGCACTTTGAACCGGTGAAATTTACAGGTCGTATAAAAAATCTAAACAGATGAAATAGAGAATGTGGAAAAATCCCCTTACGAACAATTCACACATCCACCATTTCGGGCTGGGAAAAATCACTGAGTGTGTTTCAAAGATCTACATCTTATGTTTTTAATCGTATAAAAAAGTTAGGTAATTTGTAAGGCGATAATGATTAGTTTCATTTGGGGTGCTAAATAGGGGGAGATTTTCACAATTTTTTATCAAAAAATGGGATTAACTGTATTTTGAGCGTAACTGGTTTAGTTTTGATGCTAGAAACTTTTGTAAAAAATAAAGCTTCTTTTAAACAATTTAAAAAAGTTCTAAAGAGTTTCCCCGAACAGTATTTCATTTTTTGGTTATTTCACGTTGAAATATTCGATTTGGGATTTGACGAATAAGAAAAACTTTTCATGAGCTACAAGTTTTCTTTTACTGAGTCGATAGACTTAATTTTTGTTTCACTTTTTTTATAAGCTAGATACATTTTTGCTAACAATATTCTTTTCGATCGAATACTTATTCTTTGAACTATTTGCGAAAAATCGCCTAAAAACGTGGTTTTTTTTGTTAAACAATAAACATTTTTACTCATAAATAATTGGAAAAGTCTTGACCACTTCGGTGGTGACACTGAAAATTACACGGTATCGCCATATTTTACGTTGATTTACTGGGCGGTAACACATGTAGGTATTTATTACACATGTCGCATTGGGTAATTTTTTATGTGGGCCACGGATTCTGGGGGGGGGGGGCAGACGGAGTTTGTTACGCCACTGTGAGATGCTACGTGTTTTCGATACTGCAATATGAACTTGAAAGCTGGACATTGAAGCAAGAATACTTAAGTTACTCATTTGAAATGTGGTGTTACAAAAGGATGCTTAAAATGCCATGGACACAGAAGATAACGAACACGTAAATATTGCGAGAAGCGGTCAAAGATAACGAAATAATAAACACACTAAAAAAAGCTACAATATCTAGGACACGTAATGAGTGGACAGCGATACAAAATGCTAAGACTGATAATACAGCGAAAGAAAAGAGAAGGAAGAAGTATACGAAGAAGGAGAGTGTCATGGTTGAAAAATTTAAGGGACTGGTTTAAATGCAGATCAATAAAACTCTTTAGAGCAGCGGTAGATAAAAATAGTGATGATATCCAACCTCCGATTGGGCGACAGCACTTAGAGACAAAGAAGGTAAGCAAATCTCGCAAGTTGAGGACTGAGCCTCAATAGAGCACAGCATAAAAACTGCTCTACCACGTTTAATACGCTGCCAGGTAATTGAATCGTCTGTTATAAAACGTTTTAAACAGTGTCTTTCCTCAAATTTCTATTTTATCTTTGTGTTAATTTTTCTGATTATGTGTTTAGGAGTTCAATAGGAGTCTCAATACAACCAACCCATTTGTACATGACTTTTATTTTTCTAGGCAATATTATCTATATCTATATACTCTTAGATAACCTGCACATCTGTTCTCACTATGCAAAATATGGATAAGTAACAATAAATAAAACTTATAAATGTATCGATAAACTTATTCCTCATCGAAATGTTTTTTTTTCGCTGAAATTAAAAATTGAGACATCTATGTGACAAAAAGATATACATACCAGTAACTGTATTAGATAGTTTTTATTGTCAGTATTATAAAACTCTAATCTGATGATTACTTCAAGAGTATTAATTTATTTTATCTCGACAATAATTAATCAATAAATAAACACTTCACAAAATACCGCGATAATGATAAAATAAAAAAAACCAAAGTATAATAATGGGTTTTGACGTAAATTGCCAAATATGGACTAAAAATATTGTCAATAATAATTAGTTTTATCGCCAACCGTCACTAAAGTCATTCATTATTGTACTCACTTGACGCCATTTGCGGCAGTAAAGTAACACTTTATTGTACTGAAAGAAGAATTTTACTTTACCTGCCGCGATTAATCACATTTAACTGAGATTGAATGTAAGTGGTCGATGGCAGTAATCCATTATTTATTTGAGTGAACTTAAAATTTATTTACTTTAATTTTATTGAAAATATTGTACACAATTTACGTTATTATTAATTAAATTTATGCCAAAAAGTGAAATTCTGTAGTATTTTGCAATTATATTCATATAAAATTAATCAAAATTTTACCGATTTAGTAATTATTCAATATTGATAACTAGTATCTATCGATTAAAAATCGAAAGCGGCATGCAGAAGTCACCTGTCATCACTGTCATATTTAAAAAATTTAAATTGAAAATTGTATTTATTGTAATAAGTGTTAAAACGAATATCAAATTATAGTACAGTAGTGCTGCTTTGGAAATGGGAGAAATTACATGAACGCCACCTGAAATACGCAAGAAATTGTTAGAGGCAGTTTCAGAGCTTCTCCCAGCAAAATCCATCGAAAAATACAATATAGTTCAGAGAAATAAGGAAAAAAATATCATATTGGTGACACAACCCCCTCCAGGCCGAAACCAAATTTTTTGAGTAGTGTGGACATCTATAATAATAGTCTAAGAGCTAGTGAACCTTTTGACTAACGGTCGTCCTGTAAGGCTAGAAATTTGTAGAGTGATAATTCATAGCACACCAAAGCTAAAAACCATGACCTGGCAGGCCTAAGCGGTGCACGTGTATCTACCAGGTGAATCTAAAAGTGCAAATTTAGGGGGTAAAATAAACTTTCTCCTGTAAGGTTTAAATTTAAGTATGTGTTTGAATAAGTCATTTAAAAGAAATGTGTAAAATGACAGGCGATTCTGAAGAGCATAAGACCTTGCCAGGCGAGGGGAAAGATTAGGGGTTTTTCCTAAATTTATTTTTTTTGCATCGAACAATTTTTTTTTAAGTTTTTTGAATCATTCCAAACAGAAAAGGTCTTTGGTGATTTTTCTCTTAAGTTAATAGTTTTTGTTATATAAGCGATTGAAAATTTTGAAAATTGCGAAATCGACCATTTTTAACCCCAAATCGGATATTTATCTAAAAATCTCAAAGTTGCCAAGGTAGGTAGATATTCTTTAAACATTGATTGATGAAATCCCAAAGAGTTTTTTGCAATACAATATCGGAAACCCCTTTGTTTTTTAATTGCTAATCAAGCGGACGCTTCACTGTAGTATAAGTGAGGACGTTTGAGTTGGCATAAATTCATTATCTCGAGAATTGGCAAATTTCAAGAGCAATCTTCAGACAGGTCGATTTTTATTTTTAAATTAGGACTTTTTGGCATATATATAATACTAGTGACGTCATCCATCTGAGCGTGATGACGTAATCGATGATTTTTTTAAATGAGAGTAGGGGTTGTGTGATAGCTCATTTGAAAGGTTATTTAATTCTCTATTCACTAATATAAACAATAACATAATTATTTATACAGGGTGTACAAAAAATTTTTTTTTATTAAATTAACTTTGATTAAATTTGACAAATAGAAAAAAAAATTTTTTTTGTACACCCTGTATAAATAATTATGTTAATGTTTATATTACTGAATAGAGAATTAAATAACCTTTCAAATGAGCTATCACACAACCCCTACTCTTATTTAAAAAAATAATCGATTACGTCATCACGCCCAGATGGATGACGTCACTAGTATTATATATATACCAAAAAGTCCTAATTCAAAAATAAAAATCGACCTGTCTGAGGATTTCTCTTCAAATTTGCCCATTCTCGAGATAATGAATTTATGCAAGCTCAAACGTCCTCAATTATACTACAGTGTAGCGCCCGCTTGATTAGCAATTAAAAAAACAAAGCGGTTTTCGATATTTTATTGCAAAAAACTCTTCGGGATTTCATCAATCAATGTTTAAGGAATATCTGCGTACCTTGCCAATATTGAAATTTTTAGATAAATGTCCGATTTGGGTTAAAAATGGCCGATTTCGCAATTTCCAAAATTTTCAATCGCTTATATAACAAAAACTATTAACTTAAGAGAAAAATAACTAAGAACCTTTTCTGTTTGTAATGATTCAAAAAGTCTAAAAAAAATTTGTTCGATGCAAAAAGAATAATTTTAGGAAAAACCCCTAATCTTTCCCCTCGCCTGGCAAGGTCTTATGCTCTTCAGAATCGCCTGTCATTGTACACATTTCTTCTAAATAACTTACTCAAACACATACTTAAATTTAAACCTTACAGGAGAAAGTTTATTTTACCCCCTAAATTTGCACTTTTCGATTCACCTGGTAGATACACGTGCACCGCTGAGGCCTGCCAGGTCATG
This sequence comes from Diabrotica virgifera virgifera, assembly GCF_917563875.1. Taxonomy (NCBI): domain Eukaryota; kingdom Metazoa; phylum Arthropoda; class Insecta; order Coleoptera; family Chrysomelidae; genus Diabrotica; species Diabrotica virgifera. Next base: position 2,143,647 of record NC_065444.1, on the reverse strand, counting down.
GTTTTTAGCTTTGGTGTGCTATGAATTATCACTCTACAAATTTTTAGCCTTACAGGACGACCGTTAGTCAAAAGGTTCACTAGCTCTTAGACTATAATAACCTAGTATATGTTTCCTGCAGCCGATTTTGATGATGATATACATAGGTATAAACAAATGAAGATAAAAAAACGCTAAATTTTCGCTTGTTTCGTCTATTGCCAAAAGGTTAAGCATTTTAAACAAATTTGAAAGTAAGAAACTTATAAATCATATAAAAAACTTCAATATAACGTCCGCTGAATATGTCTAGCCTTATTGGTTGCTTAGAAAATTGCAAAATAATTCATACATTTTGAGTTTTTATAAATATTCATAATTTATGTCAAAATTAACTTAGAACCTTCTTATTACACCGAATGCTGGGACTTCTGGTGCTTAAATTATGCACCAAATTTAATAACAATTGGTCAAATAGTTTAAAAGTTATTTAATTTGTTTATCCCAAATAATTTTTTTTTTGCAACACTAAGTCAGAAAATGATGAAGTTACAGTAATACTTTGGATAGTTTATGAAAGAAGAAGATTTATACTAATAATTTAATTTAAAAAAAATTACAAAAAAATAATGCATGTCGATTTTTTGCTTATAAACAATTAGAATAACTTTTTAACTATTACCTGTAGAAAAATCTTTTTTTCATATTCAGAAAGACTGAATTTTTATACAAATTAAAAAAAAAGAAAAAATTGTCCTAGGCCAATTAGCGACAAAGTTGGCCCCACGCCTGTTTTTAACTCACAGCAGCTGTCTTTATAACAATTACGAAATAAAATCAGTCACATTTGAAAGAACATACTTCAGAGCTTTAATGTACCAAATATAAAAAATATATACTTTCAAACAAATCGTCCACAAAGCTTCAAAATGTGACCCATAAAATCGGCCGGCCTTGAAACTTGGGAGATCGATGAGAAGAGGGAAGGAACTGTTAGCTGTATCTCTTGTTCTCGCCTATGGATTTCGACGTTTCTTTTATTAATTTGTATGTACTTTTTGCGTACAGTACGAGTATGTATTATTTAAATAAATTAATTGTTATATACACCATCAAATTTGTTTAAACAATTTTTTTTCAATTTTGTTTAATAATATTTGAAGTAATTTTAATCACAAAACATAAATATTTATAAATAATATAATAATACATAGTTTTTTATTAAACTTGGTAATAATTTAAGTATGAAAAAACAAATTATCCCATTCAATTGTTTCTAAAAATAGTATTGGTCTATGGAAATCAGAAAATCTCAAATGAACTAGGTTTTATTTTTTTGGTAAACATGCTATTAGATGAATGAAAAACTGAAGTTACAGAACCACCAAACAAGAGATAAACCTAATTGATTGGGGTTGGAAATTAAGCTAAGAACCGTTAGTACCGATCCGATCAACAGATCTTCTTTATACCAGATATTTTATTGAAATTGAAAACTATCTGCTCTTGCAAAACTGGTTGCACCGAGTACTTGTTAGTACAGAGATATAAATAGTTTATGGACTTCGATAACCAAAACCTCTATCTTTCTCTATTATCTATTTTGTAGTTTCTTTTTTTTATCTGTATGTACTCTTTGTGTACGTTACGGATATGTTTTTTTGTTAATAAAGTGGTTATTTAAATAACTATGTAAGTTGTGTAAAAAATTTTTGGAAATTCTTTTACGGTATTTTTAGGATGACTTTGTTGGCAATCATAGGAGTGGATCATATACACCTGACTTTACTTGCGTTTTTCATAAAAATACAAGTATTCCTAGATAAATCTCCTTTTATTTTATTTTAATTAGTCTTGTTTTAATACCAAAATGTATGAAATATCTTAATTTTAGTATATAATAAGTACAGGATGTAACAAAAATACAGGTCATAAATTTAATCGCATATTCTGGGACCAAATATAGTTCGATTTAACCTAACTTACCTTAGTATAAAATATGCACATAAAAAAGTTACAGCCCTTTGAAGTTACAAAATGAAAATCGATTTTGTCCAATATATCGAAAATTCCAAGAGATTTTTTGTTAAAAATAGACATATGGTATTTTTATGACAGGAGCATCTTACAAAAAAATTATAATAAAATTTTGACACCTCATAAAAATTTTATGGGGGTTTTGTTCCTTTAAACCCGCCCCAAACTTTTGTGTACGTTCCAATTAAATTATTATTGTGGTACCATTAGTTAAACACAATATTTTTAAAACTTTTTTGCCTCTCAGTACTTTTTCGAAAAGTCAGTTTTTATTGAGATATTTTGAATATTAGTCAAATCCACCACATATTTGTAAATATGGTTAAGTATGATTATGGAGACTTGGTAATCGTATGAAAATTTATTTATAATTTACATTTTTAGGCATATTTTAAACCATATTAGAAAAGAAGCCTCATCTTGATAAAAGGTGCCTTATCGAAAAAATAGTAAGAGACAAAAAAATCTTAGAAACATTGTGTTTAACTAATGGTACCGCAGTAATAGTTTAATTGGAACGTACACAAACATTTGGGGGGTGTAAAGGAACAAAACCCCCATGAAATTGTTATGTAAACATATTTAAAAAGAAGCCGCAACTCGATAAAAACTGCCTTATCGAAAAAATACTAAGAAGCAAAAAAGTTTTAAAACAGTGGGTTTAACTAATGGTACCACAATAATAATTTATTTGGAACGTACACAAACGTTTGGGGGGTTTAAGGGAACAAAACTAAGGGTAAATTTCACTATAATTTTTCTTTAAGATGTTCCTGTCATAAGAATGATACACCTACATTTTCAATAAAAAATCTCTAATAGTTTTCGATATATTGGAAAAAATCGATTTTCATTTTGTAACTCAAAGGGCTATAACTTTTTTTATGTGCACATTTGTATTAAGTTAAGTTAGGTTCAATCGATCTATTTTTGGTCCCAGAATATGTGATTTAATTTATGACCTGTATTTTTGTTACGCCCTGTATAACTAATATGTACGTTTTACAATGAAAGTTACATCAAATATTATTTAAAAAATTGAAAAAAAAATTGTTTAAACAAATTTGATGGTGAATATAACAATTAGTTTATTTAAATAACGCCTATTCGTAATGGACGTAAAAAGTACATACAAATTAAAAAAAGAAACAACGAAATAAATAATCGAGAACCAGAGATACAGTTAACAGCTCCTTCCTCCCTATCATCGCTATCCGAAGTTTCAACGCCGGCCGATTTTAAGGGCCACATTTTGAAGCTTTGTGGACGATTTCCTTGAAAGGAAATCTTTTGTATACTTGGTAAGTTAAAACTTTGAAGTATGATCTTTCAAATGCGGCTAATTTTATTTCTTAATTGCTATAAACAAAGCTGCTGTGAATTAAAAAAAGAAGGGTGCTAACTTTGTCCCTAATTGTACTAGGACAATTGTTTTTCTTTATAAATGTGTATAAAAATTCAGTATTTCTAAATACCGAAAAATAATTCTGTTACGGGTAACGGTTAAAAAGTTATTCTAATTGTTTATAAGCAAAAAATCGACATGTTCTTGCAAAATAATTTTACACCATTTAAAATTATTTTTTGTTATTTTTTTTTAATTAAGTTATTAGCATAAATCTTCTTCTTTCACAAACTGTCCAAATTATTACTATAACCTCATCGTTTTCTGACTTTAGCGTTGCAAAAAACATTAATTTGGGATAAACAAATTAAATAACTTTTAAACTATTTCACCAATGGCTTTGAAATTTTGAATATATTTTAAGCACCAAAAGTCTCAGCATTCTGTGCAATAAGAAGGTTCTAACTTAATTTTTACATAAGTTATGCACATTTATAAAATCTCAAAATTTATGACTTATTTTGCAATTTTCTAAGCAACAAATAAGGATAGACATATGCAGCGAACGCCATATTGAAGTTTTTTATATGATTTATCAGTTTCTTATTCTCAAATATGTTTAAAATGCTTCACTTTTTAGTAATAGACGAAAAAAGCGATAATTTACCATTTTTTGATCTTCATTTGTTTATAACTATGTATATCATCAAAATCGGCTGCAGGAAACATAAAGGTTATTAATATAGATGTCCATACTACTCAAAAAATTTGGTTTCAGCCTGGAGGGGGGTGTGTCACGAGAAAAATCTTATTTCTCTGGACTAATAGGCAATATGACATATTTGAAGCATGGCATGAAAAAAATTGTATTACAAATTATACTGAAAGTGTTTTACTAGCATATTTCTCTGAATTGCCTAAAGAATATTCTCCATCGACTATGTGGTCCTATTATTCAATGTTAAAGGCAACTTTGACCACAAATAAAGACATAGATATAAGCAATTATAAAAAACTTACAGCTTTTTTGAAACAAAAAGGAAGGAATTAAATTCCCAAAAAAGAAGAAGTGCTAAATTTCTTATTAAATGCACCTGATAACGACTATTTTTAATGATGAAGGTAATTCAACAAAAATAAAATTACTATTACATATTATATTGTACGTAAAGTTCTTTTTCATATCCTTGAATCTACCATGATTTATGTATAATGTCTTTTCATTTGATGTCAGTCTGTTCATTTGATGATTTAATTTGATGATTTTCTTTGCATTTTTTACTTGCCTATTTGTTCTTTTTATACTTAATATCGGCCGTGTCTAGCAAGTGTTTGCGTAGGCTAGCGGTATGTGTATCTAGTTACGGACGTGTCAGTACTTGGTTCGAATCCCCCGTAAGGAAAACTTTTTTGTTTAATATTAATGGTTATTGACATACTTAGACTATTATAAGGACTAAGTACACACACTATTTTTTCATTAGAAGGATATAATTAAATAAGTGTTACGTAAATGTTAATGTTTTTATGATTGGCGATAAAATTTTGTATGCACCACGTCAGTAAAGCCTCTTTATCGAATTCGTCTGTTATTCGCCTTGCTCGCTACGCTCGCTCGGCTCATAATATCAGACTCGTTCGATAAGGAGTCACTTTACTGACTTGGTACATAAATAACTATTATTTGACAATAGGCAAATAAAATCCACAACGAAAATATTTCCTATAGCTGACTGTAGGATTTATGAGACCAACAGCAATATATGGATGTGAGGCATGGATACTCAACCAAACAACAAAAGAAACAGTAAGAAGATGGGAAAGGAAAATACTCAGAAGAATATTAGGAGGGAAGAGAACAGAGGAAGGATATATAAGGACAAATGAGGAAATTTTTATAATACATATTTGCAAAGAACCACAAATAGATAGCGTAATAAAATCAAGAAGGTTGCAGTGGCTGGGCCGTATAGAAAGAATGAACGATGGCAGAGTGGTCAAGAAAATAGCATGGAGATTACCAGATTATAAAAGAAAGAGAGGAAGACCACGAAAGCGATGGAGAGAGGCGGTAGTAGAAGACCTAAAAGAAAAGGGAATAACAGACTGGAAGAAGTTGACAAGTAACAGAAAGCTATGGAAAAGAACAACAAAGCTCTAGGCCTAAAAGGCCTGTAAAAAAGCTAAATATTATTGTGTTTCAATTTATCAATCAAAGATAGAATAAAAATTTTAATTTTTTTAATATAACGCGGGCACATAAATTTGATACACCCTGTATATTGATTTGTAAATATTTATTAGAAGTTAGCTTTTAACTCAAAGTGGTTTCTCCTTAATGAATTTTTCCATGAAGAGTATTAAAAACATTTTTGTAAATAAAAGTGAAGTGAAAGTTATTTAGGATTAGTATTTTAAACCGATTGTTTATTACGGGAAAGATAGAAGCCATAGGTAATTAGTTCTTAGAAAATTAAGGTAAAGAAAGTTTGGAATTTTAAACTTTTTGTTTAACCCCGAGTAAAATTTGTAGAATTTCCCGAAAGTAATTATTCTGATGGTAGGAATATTTTTGAAAGTATGAGTGGTTTTTCGAATGAAAAAAGGAGTGGGGAAGAAGAAATGTCTCTGATTGGCTTAGAAATTTGGAATGGGGAAAGTTTTGTTTGAATGTTGAGACAGTTTGGAAAATAAAATATTATTGTGTTACCGGCATTCGAGAAGAGCAGTCAAAAGTTTTCTTGCGTAGTTCAGAAGCAAGTACTAGTGGTTGCTTTTGATAGTGAGAGTAGCTGAAAGTGGAACGAGAGACAAATCAAATCGAGAAAAAATACCTCTTTGATTCTGTAAAGTCCAATAGAGTAAGTTACAAGAATTATCGTTATTAAAATTATTTGTGACACCAAGTAAAAAAGATACTTGGGTCTCAGGAGATTATTGTTGAGAGAAAGAGAGGAGAGAGTTTTGGAGTTTCTTGAACGAGTACTGACAAAAAGAGGCCTGGCTTGTGTTTTGGAGAAATAGTTGCTGGTATCTTGCTGGATTGTTTGCTGAGAACGGAGAGGGCTTTGATTGGTAGCCTAACATAATCAACAAGGAGGAGCTGTTTGGGTCAAGAGGAGACATCATTGTGTGTGAATCAAAAAGGTCAGTCAATAACCTATCAGGGGTGGCCAAGCTTCTTAATAGTCCGAGCCACTTTTCACAAGTTGAAGTTTTTCGCGAGCCGCAATAAAATACTTATTCAAAAAGTATCTATGTATAGAAGGTATTTACAATTTTTTTAACAGAACTTTTACTTACTGAAAACCGAAATACAATTACGAAATATTTAAACTTAATTACATTTTTGTTTTCCTTCTTTTAATAATTCTTTAGAATTTGGTGATTAATATGTGACTTCTCAGTAATTCTTTTAGATGCTGGTTAGGTAATATTGATCGGTGTTAGGATTTCACGAATTATAAAATGGAATAAAATGGTCCACACAAGTACATTGTGCCTAATATGGAAATAATTCGACAAGCATTCTTTTTTAGGGTACCTTCTTGGATTCTGGTACAAATTTCCAAAATTCGGTATTCGGCGTCGACTTATAGTTTTATTTTCGAGCTTGATCTTCTTGCGTCTCTATTAATTTTAATTCTCCAGATGTTGTTTGGGTCATATATTGGTAATAATAAAAAATTCACCTTATGAACTATGTTCATTTCAAATGAATTCGGAAAAAAATGAAGAGACGATTTAACATATTTTAAGTCCTCAAATCTATTTTGGAGTTCGGTCAATATTCCTTCCGGCTTTTTTTATATACCTACTCGTTAAGTTTTTCTAGTATAATATGGTAAACATTTTTTTCTAAGTCGAGTAAAATGACTTAAATGCAAAATGTGTACCTAATACAAATTACAAATTACATCTGTACAAGAGTTATACAAAAATCGGTTTGGATTCGGTTGATTACTGACTTTTACATTGCGCCACTCTTATGTAATGTTCGTTAGCGCAGTTTTCGATGTGTCATATCATTCTTATCTTGGATGGAAATGGAATTTGTTACAAAGTCTTTCATGTTTGTTGTCAGTAAATTAAAAGACACTTTGAAACACATATTATGGAACGGTAATAATTTTTTTAAATAATATCTAATACAAAATTGAAAAATAACTCGGATACAATCGAGACCCACAAGTAATCCTTCAAAGAGCCGCATGTGGCTCGCGAGCCGCAGTTTGGCCACCCCTGAATGTGATAGATTTTCTTTATAATCAGAAGTTAAAATTTTTACGTAAAAGCATATGCATTTAAGATTCCAACATTTCAAAAATTTAATAGGAAGTATAAGTAATTTGCGAATACCAAATTTGTTTGTTTAGCTTGTTTTTTATTAAGGGTATAAGAACAAAGCGATCCATATTTGTTTGAATTAGATTAATTTATATGGTAAAAGTTTCTTTTGGACAATTATGCCCACAGGATTTATTTAACTGATAAATTTATAGAGCATTGCTTTTGATAATAGAGGTATTTGTATGTGTTTATTTATGATTTTTCTATTTATTCCCTTTTCCTATTCTATCCCGATAAGGATTAACTAAGAGATACTGAAGCCACGTTAATTAAATTTTTTATGACAAAGGCACCCTGAGATTTTTTATTAATTTTTTATGTATGATTTGCGTTAATTAAATAATTAATCAAAAAATAATAATTTATATAAAAGTACATAATAGAAAGCAGATCTTAACAATATATTATATAGCTGACTGTAACCATTAATCACAAAAAAATTATTTAGTAAAACCCTTTATAAAAGGTATATATTTATTAAAAGTCCCTTAATTAAATGACTACATGACAATCACAGAACGTTTTCGGAATGAAAAGATCATCATCAGTGCTGAAAAAGGTTAATCACATGTTGAGCTACAAAAATATGTGGGTAAAAACCCTCTAAAAGTAGTAGGTACAATTTATGGAAAATTACATTGTTATATGTATTAATTTAATTATAAGTCTTCTTCTTCTTCCTTCTTGTATGCAGGCTTTAAAGCCTGTTTCTTCTTCCATATCAGCCTCCTAAATTGTTTAAATTATCGCGCCATCTTTTTCTTGGTCTGCCAATACTTCTTCGTCCATTTGGCGATTTATCTCGTGCTATTCGTACTATCCTATCCTCTGCCATTCTACTAATGTGTTCGTTCCACTCCTGTTTCCGTTTTGTCACCCATCTATTCATATCTTCTACATTGCATGATCTTATGTTTTCGCTTCTCTCCCTATCGAACAAACTTTTCCCTGATATTCGTCGAAGTATTTTCATCTGTTGTTTCTAGTAGTCGTCTCGTTTTAGATGTGTCAGGTCTTGTCTCCGACGTGTATGTCAATATAGGTCTAATTGCTGCTTTATAGATTCTTGCTTTTGTGTATTGTCTTAGGTGTTTGTTCTTCCAGATTGTGTCATTAAGAGATCCCGCCGCTTTACTTGCTTTTAAGCTTTGTTGTCGTACTTCCTCTTCAACATCTCCGTAACTGGTTATATCTAATCCCAGATATCTAATTCTTAATTACTTAATTATAAGTGATGGTTAAAATTGTTTCAGATATAGCACCAGGTATCGCCCACCAGATATCACCCACGTGACTCTTCACGTGGGTTGCTCACGTACGGAGAATACCTATTGCTCACGTCCGGATGATATGTCCTCACATTACGGACAGCCATCCATCCAATGGCACTACAGCCTAAACCGGCATTGGCCTCCTTCAGCAAGCTTCTCCAATCATGTTGATCTACTGCTTTTCTTTTCCATGAACGCGTTTTTATGAGGTTTTTGGTATCCTCATCTACTTCGTCTTCCCATCTCTTTTTTGATCTTCCAACAGGTCTTTTTCCTTGCATTCTTGCATTTAGCAATTTTCTGGGGATTATATTCTCATGCATGCGGACCACGTGCCTGCCCACCGTAATCTCTGCAGTTTAATGTATTGTGCTACTGTTGGTTCGCTATATTGTTCGTATATTACCCCAGGCTGTGGGTGAAAAATAGGTCGATTTCAGGATATAATTCAGAAATTTTTGAAACCTATCAGGTGTTGTAAAGGACGATGCCAGGAATAACTTCTACTAAAATGTAACCAAAAATATTGTGCGCTTTTTTTTATTGCGATTTTCATTTGTTAAATTTGCAATTTAATGATTTTTAATTTTTCAGCTTAGGATATTGATTTTAGAGAAAAACTTTTTAATAGAAAGTTGTAGTAAATTAAAAAACTTACAATTTGAGGTACGGTAAGTTTAATTTAGTTAATTGGTTATTGCAAAACAGCCTGCGAAAGGTCCAAAATGGCCGTTTTTTACAATTGCATTATTTATTGTACAAATAATTTTTTTTATTTTTTAAAGCATTAAAATGAAGATCTTTCAATTCCAAACATAAAAAAAAATTGTAAAGCCAGATTAACGAATTTGTTGCTTAGATATTATAAATTGTTTATCCCAAGAAGTCAAATGTCGAAGGCTATAACTTTTAAAAAAATTGTAGAGAGTTGATGAAACATCTAATCTCCTTCTAAAGAGTTATATTTTCATATTCTGATGTAAATAAATGCGTAAAACATTTTTAAACCTCTAATTTTTGGGTTTGAAAATAAGGGGGCAAATTTCGTTATAAACATTTAGAGCTGAAGCGGCCCTGTACATCCTATGAGTTTCTAACTTACAGATTATTCTTGCTGAAGACGAAACGAAGATTTATAAAAAAAATAAAAATTTTCTACAACCAACTGAAGCCGAGATAATTGTTTTTTTTTCTTAAGTCGTAGTGCCTTTATTTATAACAATTAAGAAATTATTTTACAGTCATTGACTAAAGAAAGACGTATATTATCTTAAAATAAAAATTATTATAAAATATAATTACATTTAATTATTAAAAATTATTTTTAAAATCGGTGCTTTTGCGAGCGGCCGAATTTTGCAAATCGCCCGGCTCGCTTCAAATCCGCGCGGTCGGAAAATTTTTACGTAACTTGTATTAAATTTTGTCAGAAAACAATTTAATAATATTACCATTATAATATACAGTCTATTTACCACTGTATTTGTTTTTCTTGATAAACTTTTATATGTGAAATTTCATTTCTGAAGAAATAATATTACAAAAATGATACATATACTTATATGAAATATGTATATAACTATATTTTTAATTTTTTCATTGTTATATAAATATAATAATAATAATGTTACTTCTTACTATACTATACATTATTTTTACATATTATTACTATAATATACAATATAAAACTTTTTCTTCTTGTAGTGACTATTCTTTTTGGATTTCACATATAAAAGTTTATCAAGAAAAACAAATACAGTGGTAAATAGACTGTATATTATAATGGTAATATTATTAAATTGTTTTCTGTCAAAATTTAATACAAGTTACGTAAAAATTTTCCGAGCGCGCGGATTTGAAGCGAGCCGGGCGATTTGCAAAATTCGGCCGCTTGCAAAAGCACCGATTTAAAAAATAATTTTTAATAATTATATTTTATAATAATTTTTATTTTAAGACTTTCTTTAGTCAATCATGCCTATTCTGTAACTCATTTCGATGATAGAAGTCAGTAAAATCGAATAGAAGTGACCAAGTCGAATAGAAATAGTCCAAATCCCTATTCCATAACTACTTCGGAATCTCTACAATCGTAATGTGAATAGAAATCACTTCGACAGCATTTACCCTGTCGAGATGAGATTTCGATTATCGGAATTGTGGTTGACGCAAGCGCATTTTGTTTTGTTTTGACGTTTATATTTTATATATAAAAATAATTAATTACATACTACTTATTTATAATTATTTATAGTATTTGTACCTTTTTTTAGCTGCTTAATTTTTAGTCTGTGGTGTTATTTGTTTAGAGAACTATATATATTTCATTTAGACATGTTGTACGAGTATGAATAATTGGACCTAACCTTATTTATTTGCTACTTGGCGTCTGAATGTTTCCCATTCACATTGTTGCCATATTTTGTTCGCATATTTCTTGTACAATTGCAATCAATGGTATAATGCACAAGAATAGCATACGATAGACTTCTTATGCGTTAATTGATAAATAAATATTATACCAGTATACTTGTATATTTATCAGTCAACGCTCATAGTCTGAACAAATTATAGAAAAGATGCCATTTTTGGGAAAAGCTGTTTAGCAGTTATTTCAACTGGAACCGAATCTTAAAGATTGCATATTATTAGTAATATCAATTTTAAATAATTTATTAATAATAATGAATTAATAACATCAATTTAAATATCTTTGATTTAAAAGCATTTATACTTCTTATCTTCACTTATCTTTTTTATTTATCAGATTATCTTCTTTTTTATATCAATTTTAATTAACTTTAATTTAAAACCATTTATCCTCTTTTGAGCTTTTTGCATCCAGTATTTACACGAATATTTTATTTACTTCTCAAAACTTTGAGGATAGTATGAAGAAAGTATGAAAACATTGAGGAAATGGCAACGGTGTCATATTTCAAGTAACAAAATAGGTCACAGAACACAATTTCGCTGGTTACTGCGCGGTTGCCACCTCCTCAGAACCGCGTGAAATAGAAGTCAGAGATTTCGATTACGATATGAGTTACAGAATACCGATCCAAACACAAAAATGACGCGATAGATATCAAACATTCCGATTTTGGGTAATTACGATTCGACTTGGTCATTTCTATTCGATTTGTTAAAAGTTACAGAATAGGGCTGAATGACTGTAAAATAATTTCTTAATTGTTATAAATAAAGGCACTACGATTTAAGAAAAAAAAAACAATTATCTCGGCTTCAGTTGGTTGTAGAAAATTTTAATTTTTTTATAAATCTTCTTTTCGTCTTCAGCAACAATAATCTGTAAGTTAGAAATTCATAGGATATACAGGGCCGCTTCAGCTCTAAATGTTTATAACGAAATTTGCCCCCTTATTTTCAAACCCAAAAATTAGAGGTTTAAAAATGTTTTACGCATTTATTTACATCAGAATATGAAAATATAACTCTTTAGAAGGTGATTGGATGTTTCACCAACTCTCTACGATTTTTTTTTTTTCAAAAAGTTATAGCCTTCGACATTTGACCTCTTGGGATAAACAATTTATAATATCTAAGCAACAAATTCGTTAATCTGGCTTTACAATTTTTTTTATGTTTGGAATTGAAAGATCTTCATTTTAAAGCTTTAAAAAATAAAAAAATATTATTTGTACAATAAATAATGCAATTGTAAAAAACGGCCATTTTGGACCTTTCGCAGGCTGTTTTGCAATAACCATTTAACGAAATTAAACTTACCATAGCTCAAACTGTAGGTTTTTTAATTTACTACAACTTTCTATTAAAAAGCTTTTCTCTAAAATCAATATCCTAAGCTACAAAATTAAAAATAATTAAAAATTGCAAATTTAACAAATGAAAATCGCAATAAAAAAAGCGCACAATATTTTTGGTTACATTTTAGTAGAAGTTATTCCTGGCATCGTCCTTTACAACAGCTGATAGGTTTCAAAAATTCCTGAATTATATCACGTTTTTTCACCCACAGCCTGGGGTATATTTCTTTATTATACCTAATTAGCCAGTTGTTATTTTCACTTATTGGGATAGGCTATACATTGTTCATCAATATCCCTTACATCCCTAATGAGTATTCTTCTTCCTCTTCAGCCCGTTTGCATCCACTCCTGGACAAAGGCCTCCCCATGACTTCTCCACTCTTCTCTGTTTTGTGCTATTTGGTGCCAGTTTCTTCCCATTTTTGCTTTGATGTCGTCTAGCCATCGTTTTTGTGGTCTTCCTCTACTACGACTGTGCTCGCGTGATTTCCAATGTACAATGTTTCTTCTCCACCTTTCGATGTTTTGTCGTGCCACGTGTCCTACCCAGTTCCATTTCATTTGCGCAATTCTTCCAATTACATTTTCCACCTTCATCCTGCTTGGCACTTCCTCATTTCGTATATGTTCCCTCAGAGATATTACTAACATAGCTAGTTCGATCGCCCTCTATGTCGTTCTCAATCTATTGGCTGATACCTCTGTAATAGTGATGTTGAAAAAGTAACTATTCGTTACAAAGCACTCGTTACTTACGAATACCGAAAGTAACGATTACTATACAGAGAGGCAAATCGTTACTTTGATTACTCTGATTACTTCGTACCAATCGTATCAGAGCGAGTAAAGACTATTGTATCTACTTTTATTACTTTGATTACTCTGATTAATTCGTACTTCGTGAAGGTCGTTATTATATCGGAATACCTATATAAAATACCTACCTACTGAGAAATACGATTTTAGATATGATTACCGGTACTCAAATACAAAAGAAATCATAGTAATTAAATCATTTTTATCTCTTAAACAGATTGGTCAAGGTCTTTGTTATATCGGAATACCTATACAGACCTACCTACTGAGAAATACGATTCTCGATATGATTGCCGGTACTCAAATACAAAAGTAATCATAGTAATCAAAGTAACGAATACTGTAAATGATTACTTTATACAAAATACCTACCTACTGAGAAATACGATTTTCGATATGATTACCGGTACTCAAATACAAAAGTAACAAAAGTAATCATAGTAATCAAAGTAACGAATACTGTAAATGTAAATGATTACTTTATACAAAAGTAACGATTTGTAACGAATACTCGAAAGTAACTATAATCAACATCACTACTCTGTAAGTGTCATGGTATCCATTCCATAGCCATAGGTCATAACTGGTTAATGAGTATTCATAGAAACAAAAATGGTTTTGCACTAAAAAGACTTATTCGTAAGTGCAAATTTGAATAATTGAAGTAAAATAAAATGTTTCAATTTATAATCTTTGTTTGTGTGATTGAACGTTGTATAAATAGTAGATGTTGAATTAGTCATCGATTTATCTAAATTGTGGGTAAATAATACGATAATCTTAAGAACCACAATTTTTTAATCACAATATCTTCACACGCGCAAGTTTAATGATAATAAATATTAGTCATTACTCTCTAATGATCTCCTTTTTTTTTCATATTATACAGTGCGTCCGCAAAGCTCTGCAAATTCTAATTTGCGATTACATAATTTGTTTTCTATAAAACTGGGAATATGTCATAGAAGAAACTGAAGTTATATGGTCATCTTTTATTGTTACTCCCTTTGTTTTCCAATATAAATTCTTAAAAGCATGTACCAGGAACATATGAACAAAAAAGGTGACCTGGGTGGGATCCCCTTATCTGACCTCCCGATTTAGTTTTATATGATGACTGTTTTATGTAACTTGTATTGCAACATTTGTTGTTGGTATTCACAGTATGATACAAAAGTATGGAATACATTCATCATTTTCAGAAACAGACGATTTTGAAAAATCTTAAAAACATGTCAATTTTAATTTTTGAATGGCCATTGTTGTTATTCCATTTCTGTTTCACTTAACTAAGTACATTAGTACATAAATGGAAGAAAAACAACTTAAAACAATCTGCTATGCAGACGATGCAATACTAATCTCTCAAAGTCAAGATGCTTTACAACATATAAGGACATTTAATGTCCTTATATGTTGTAAAGCATCCCATGATGCTTCATATAACAATCTGCTATGCAGACGATGCAATACTAATCTCTCAAAGTCAAGATGCTTTACAACATATAAGGACATTTAATGTCCTTATATGTTGTAAAGCATCTTGACTTTGAGAGATTAGTATTGCATCGTCTGCATATCAGATTGTTTTAAGTTGTTTTTCTTCCATTGATACATAAATGGAACATTTAATGTCCTTATATGTTGTAAAGCATCTTGACTTTGAGAGATTAGTATTGCATCGTCTGCATAGCAGATTGTTTTAAGTTGTTTTTCTTCCATTTATGTACTCATTTAAGAACAATAAGAGCCAAAAGAAAAAGCAATTAGAGAGTGGTGTAAACAAACGGACATGTGGTGACTGTCCAAAAACTTACATCGGTCAAACTGGCAGAACCTTTGAAAAACGTATAACAGAACACATAAGGGCTTTTAATAATAGCACAGATAAACATAACGTTATGTTAATCTGTGATAATAGCAAAACAGATTCTAAGTACGCACGTCACCTTCTAGATTATAATCATTCTTTTAATGAACAGTTTCTCAAATTCTTCATATTCAAAATAAAGGCCTTAAGCTATCTTTATTAGAATCTATGGAAATCAATAAATTAAAAAATACAGATGTTGAATGGGTTGCATATGTGAGTTCATTTCAAATGAGGTAAAGAAACACATACTTACTCACAATCATTTAATTTACTTCGACGACCGGTTTCGATCTGTACAATATACAGATCATCTTCAGGTCGGCGTTACAAGTGATTAAATGCTACAATTAAAGAAAGCTAGAGTTAGAACATTGTCTGGTTGTATCTAAATGCAAATAGAAAGCCAAAAATTTTGAAAAAGTATGTAACTGTTGACAACAAACTGATACATACGTATGTACACATATGAGAAACAGGTACTCATAGGCACGCATACGCACATAGATGTATGTGGTTTATGACTATTTGTTAAATTAAGTTATATTTTCAAAAAATTTTAAAAAATTCTTAAAAACCCTTATAATTTTGATCTACTTACATGCCGTTACAAGGGATGCTTTGTAAGTTCATCGATGACATGTTTAAACGTCCAGATTATGCTGATAGGATAGCTAGGTAGGGACTGAAGGCAGATGTGTGATGTGAAACAGTGACAGATATATTAGTAATGAGAAAGACAATGTTCGGTTGGGAATATTAATAAATGCAGCTAAGGTGTAAATTGACTTACTGTAAGCACTTGTACGATTGTAAAGGTCTTTGCTCTTAGGTGTTTTTTGAGCTATGGGCAAAGGTCGTAGTAAGGAAAAAGACAAATAGGAATAAGTTGCAAGTTTATATTGTTCCCAGTCAAAAGACTAAGGGATGTCAGTTAGTTTGTATCATTGTAGTTGCCTGACATTAGGATATCTATGAAATGTAGAGAATTATAAGAAAATTGAAAAATAATAAAATAATAAAAATTAAGAATTATAATTAGATAAAGAGAATGTCAAATTAATGTCAATTTACACCTTAGCTGCATTTATTAACATTCCCAACCGAACGTTGTCTTTCTCATTACTAATACATCTGTCTCTGTTTCACATCACACATCTGCCTTCAGGATCCATTTCCAATTCACTGTGTTTTGACCTACGAAGCATGTCCGTTTACCCAGACCCTCACCTAGCTATCCTATTAGCATAATCTGGACTTTTAAACATGTCATCGATGAACTTACAAAGCATCCCTTGTAACGGCATGTAAGTAGATCAAAATTATAAGGGTTTTTAATAATTTTTTAAAATTTTTTGAAAATTTTAAAAATATAACTTAATTTAACAAATAGTCATAAACCACATACATCTATGTGCGTATGCGTGCCTATGAGTACCTGTTTCTCATATGTGTACTCTCTCATATGTTTCTCATATGTATGTATCAGTTTGTTGTTCTGAAATGTCAACAGTTACATACTTTTTCAAAATTTTTGGCTTTCTATTTGCATTTAGATACAACCAGACAATGTTCTAACTCTACCTTTCTTTAATTGTAGCATTTAATCACTTGTAACGCCAACCTGAAGATGATCTGTATATTGTAGAGATCGAAACCGGTCGTCGAAGTAAATTAAATGATTGTGAGTAAGTCTGTGTTTCTTTACTTCATTTAAAAAATACAGATATAATTCTGAATGACTAATTTGAAACAAACAGCTTCTAAACTCCTCAACGGATTCAGTTAAGAGACTTTATAGTGCAGACACTTAGTAAAATACATCACTTAAGAAAGACACTCTGTCGAAACAGCTCTAGTGACACTAACTTGTAATACATTTTGTGGAAGTATTGAAAATTTTGAAAACAAAAGTTTTTAGTGTCTTATTGTTAGAAGTTACGACACCATAACTTGAAATAATTACTAAACATCTCTCTAAACTTATTATTTACACAGATGAGACCAGAATTCAGTTATAGAAGTCAAATGGAAGAAAATTCGTCTACAGAAGAGTTTGAGAACGGTATGCCAGGTGTACCTCATCCTCATACAGAACGTTAGTTCTGGTGTTGACGGTATAACTCAATGGGGCGGTTGATCATGTTTTGCCATTATTTGCCAGCCATATTGGATATGACAGATTCGTCCTAATGCATTATAAACTACTATAAAGACTATAACGTACGTCCTCATGTCGTTAGAATAGGGCTTTTCATTCACAGTCATTTGTTTCGAGCTTCTGTCATGTGTCACATAATATTAATATATCTACGTCATACGTTATTGGTATAAAACTACTTAGCCACACCATGAAAATATGGGAAAGAGTAATTGATAAACGGATACGTGAAGAGACCGAAATATCCGATAATCAATTTGGCTTTATGCAGGGTAGATCAACAACAGATGCAATTTTCATTATAAGGCAGTTGATGGAAAAATACAGGAGTAAAGAAACAAACGCTCATATGGTATTCATTGATCTTGAGAAAGCATATGATAGAGTTCCTCGAGAGATTCTGTGGTGGGCACTCAATAGGAATGGAGTCCCTGGTGAATATGTAAAGATTGTGAGGGATATGTATGAGAGAGTAACGACTAGTGTTAGGACAAGTGTGGGAGAGACTGATAAATTTCATGTGAAAGTAGGATAGCACCAAGGCTCTGTGCTTAGTCCGTATTTATTCTCATTAGTTTTGGACCAGATAACAGCGAAACTACAGGGTAACATTCCATGGTGCTTAGTGTATGCTGATGATGTCGTGTTAGTGGGAAATAGTGAAAGAGACTTAGAACAAAAACTGGAACAGTGGAGACAAACTCTGGAGGAAAAAGGTTTAAAACTTAGTAGGACAAAAAGAGAATATTTGGAATGTTCATTTAAAGATGGAGTTACTACAAATAAAATGGTATCTTTGGATGGTGAAATGATTGTGAAAGGCAATAGTTTTAAGTACCTAGGATCGGTATTACAGAGTAATGGAGAAATAGATGAAGATGCATGCAGTAGAATTAGGGCTGGATGGATGAAGTGGAAAGAAGCGAGTGGTGTGTTGTGTGACAGAAAAATTCCAATGAAACTGAAGGGAAAATTCTATAAAACAGCCGTAAGACCGGCTATGATGTACGGAACTGAATGTTGGGCAGTGAAGAAGAAAAAGGAACAACGAATGCATGTGGCGGAAATGAGAATGCTTAGATGGATGAGTGGTGTGACAAGGAAGGATAACATTAGAAATGAGTATTTGTTCAAGAATAAGGCTATAACATATTAAAAAATTACTTAAATGGGACAACAGGTTTAGAAAATTCGAAACATCAAAAATGACCTATTTTGTGGGTGTCCCGTTTTCTCTGACGCGCAGTGTATTTACGATAGTTTCAAAATATTTCGTATTTTTGTCCATGAGTGTATAAATCCTAATTTTTTTTTCTCACAATAGCAAAACAAATACTCCCTATAATTTCCATTCTATATATTATGTTTAAAATAATGTATGATTCTGAATTTGTTACTTACAGATATATTCGTTGTTTAGTCCGAAAACATCACGTACAACTATAATAACTTCACCTAACAAACACTCACATCACATACACAACTACTCGTAATAACCAATGTAGAGGACTTTGACAAGGACAATATTCTTTGTGGGATTCCCCGGGTGCTTTTGGGTCACCAACCTTGTATCTACTTGGCGATATTCTAATTTTATTTTGATTGAACAGTGCTGGACTATGTAGGAAATTAATTTTTTGGGAATCATATTATTTTATTAATTTATTTATTTTTTGTGAAATAAAAAAACTTGCAATAGTCCAGGCGGGATATATTATTATGTTCTGAATTGGACAATTTTTTGCTGAAATCACTCCAGGATGTACCATGTATCAATAGGGCTTTTCATCGATTTTCATTTGTTTCGAGCTTCTGTCATATGTTGTATAATCTGTGTATACGAATATTATATACAGATTATACAACATATGACAGTAGCTCGAAACAAATGACTGTGAATGAAAAGCCCTATAATCACGATATGAGCCGGTCCATAGCCACCTTTACTGAACAAGCCATGAACTTGAAATTTGGCAACATCTAATGGTAGACCGGTTAAGTCTGTCAGTTCTCTGACAACTGAAAAAAAAAACTGAAAATTTTTGAATATTTCGTGCTATAAATTATAAAGAGCTTTAATTAAAAGGTATGTTATTAAGATGTTTCTAGTTCAAACAGCTTGTTGTTTGCAGTAAAGGAGAGAGAACTGGAGCAGATTACTATGATTATTTGCAAAGGGATGGTTTATGCTTAGCAACGGATTCAGTAAAATTTATTTATTATCACCTTTGTTCAACATTTGAATTTATTATTAACAATCCCAATCCTAAAAAATTATTTTTGCAAAACAATTATTGTCACCTGATGTTATTATGATATTTGGTAATGAAAAGTTTACAACAGCATGAAGAATTTCACTTAAATTTTGAATTTTAGTGTGAATGTGGGGAAAATGCCTTCAAAGTTTATCTGCTGTTATAAAAATTATGTGTAATATTCTTTTAAATAATTATACAAAAATAACAGCCATAAAAGTAATGAATCTTCAAAAAAGTATAAAAAGAAAAATAACGATAAGGGCGATAACAAAAAAGAAAGTTATCTACTCTAAACCACAACAATGCACATCAAACATTGTTAGCAATTGTTTTTATAGTTATTTCTAGCGATATTTTGCATATAATTTAAAATAAGATATTATTTATCTAAAATAAAGTATTTTACACATTTTCTTGTCATTCTTTTTTTGTATAATACCTAAACGTTACTTACAAGGAATTACTTTTAATTTGATTTTGTAAAAGCTTCTAGTTAATATATTTTCCTGTTCGACTCAAAAAATACTATACATTTTACTTGAATTTGTAATTTAAAATCGTGGTTTCGAAAGCGGTAGTCCGAAAGTCAGACTACCGACGTCATCAATTGCGACGTTGCCTTTTTCTCTTCGTGGCTAGTAAAGTAAAGGTGGCTATGGCCAGTCGCAAACCTTGTTCTCAATTTTTTATTTAACGAAATTTGAAACAAATCGAAAAATCTTGCTTTTTGCGCCCGTATTTTCGCCTATAACTGAAAAGAGATTGCTCATTCAAAAAAATTGTAGGAGGTAAAAGTTTCCTTTTTCAATTTTGTATAATATTTGACTAGCTAGAAATTGAAAATTTAATCAAATATGCGCTCTCTGAGGAAACCCCAATAAGGGTAGAAACTAGTTAGTGTTTTTGGCGCTCTCTGAACTAACTAAAGAAAGACCTCTTGTTTCGGTTCGCAATGAAACGATTATTTATTATTTTCATTGGTTGTACTCCATTATAGTAATTCAATATAGTATTGTTCTACTTTTCTTTAAGTAGTCTGTCTATAAGGGAATTGTTGCTGTCCCAATCAATTCAATATTTCTTTATATTTTTAGGATTCTGGCCCGCTTAACGACTCTCTATGGATAGCTGAGGATAATGGTTTGGATTACGGCTCTGGAATGGCATATTCCTTTTTCTTTGGATATCTAAATCTAGTTCTTCCAAAAACAGGTAGAGAAGATAAGCATTTGAAAGAAATCATGGAAGACTACGAAGGTAGTAACGGCATAACGTTTGCCGTACATAAACTATTTATACTAATACCGAAGTCAATGAAATGTTTCGTTAGTTTAAAGAACGAATATTCGCCATCTGTGGATGAAAGTAGAGTAAGTATAGCTTAAAAAATACTTTTCCTTCTTGACTGGCTTTACAACTCGGGGTGAGTCTTCTCTGCAACCACATCCTAGATGAACCGACTTTAACATCATCCTTCCATCTGTTTCTAATGGAAGGGCTTACTGATCTACCTTGGTCTACCCCGTCTGGTCTTTCAAAAATGACTGTCTTTAACACTCTGTCTTTCTCTGCTCTTACCACATGACCTGCCCATCTTATCCAGTTAGCTTTTATATGTCTGACGATGTTTTCAGTACCATACAGTCACGAATTCAGCGTTGCAGTGCCTTCTCCACTCTCTTGCCAGTTCATCTATTTGAGGGCCAAATATCATTCTGAGAATGTTCCTTTCAAATACCAGCAGCTTATTTATTTCCCGCTGATGCAGAGTTCGTGTTTCACTTCCATTATGTAACAGCTGGGCGAATTATTGACATGTACCTACAGTCTTAATTTAGATCGTCTTTTTAGAAGCTTAGATCTTAATAATGGTGATACGGAATATAATGCTCTTATTCCCCACAGTTATCATTGCTGAGACCTTTTCTTCTATGTTGTCATCTTTGATTGCCGCCTCATGATATTTAAACTCTTTTACTACTTCGAAGTTATAATAATAATAATATGTAAGCACTACGAGCCTAGTAGGCCCATGGCTTGATGTACTATTCTTTTCCACTCCTCTTCGCCTTTTTCCTGCCAGTGCACTAGATAGTACCATTCTGGGAATTCTAGATGGAATAATCCTCTGCACATGGCTCAATCATCTAAGTCTTTGCGCCTTAATTACTGCTAATATGTTAGGATCTTGATAGAGCTCAGTTAGTTCCTTATTTGTTTTCTTACCCATTGTCCATTTAAGCTTTTCCCACCGAAGATATTGCGCAGTATTTTCCTCTCCCAAACTAATACCAACTCTTGGTGTTTTTTTGTTGTGACCCATGTTTCAGAAGCATACGTTACTATCGGCCTTATTACGGTCTTGTAAGTTCTTAGTTTTGCTCTTCGTGATATATTTTTACTTCTTAACAAACCATTAAAGCATATAGCGCGGCGCTACTTCGAAGTTGTGGTCATTAATAGTTGTTATGTTCTGCCAATGGTTCTGCCTAACACTTGGTCTTGGATTTTTGGTTACGAACATGTATTTTGTCTTTTCTTCATGTATTCGAAGGCCCCAGACTACCTGTTTCTTCAATCCCCATTAATTACGAATTTTTAGTAGCGGTCATATGCGTCCGTTGTGGGTAGGTCAACGGTTATTTTATCGCATAACTTTTTTGTCTTTATTTTTTATGCATTTTTGACTATTAAATTATGAGGTATTCTAGTACTAAAAGTTACTCTTGGTTTAAGTCGGTAAAATACACCGTTTTTTTTTTAATATTTTCAAATTCAAAAAGCGATTTTCTGAAAAAAATTTCAAATCGATTTTTCTGGAGAACGGAGCATTCTAGCGACTTGAAGCAAGAGTACCTACTTAAAGCAAGAGTACCTTTTAATACTGGAATACCTCACGATTTAATAACCCAGTGTCAAAAATGCCAAAAAGGTAAAGACAAAACAGTTATGCGATAAAATAACGATGGCCCTACCCAAAATGGTCGCCTATGACTGGTACTAAAAATTAGAAAGTGATGGAATCGATTTATATCTGGAAGATAAATAAGCGTATCCGTTTTCGTTGTTCTAGATAGAAGCATTCTGGAGGTATTTAAAAAAAATACTAATTAAAAGACGTCATCTTTAAAGAGCTCTAGCTCCCGTAGGAAGCATTTTCGGACTAGATAAATTGGATTAAATTGTTTTAAAATTATCTGAGGAATCTCCGGTCTTCGTTTGTCTTTAAAGTACGCCCTGTATACACGCTCATATAGGTACTCTGACAAGAAAATTTGGAGGGTGATTCATTATTACAAAAGGTCGTGACGATTCAAAGATTGTTTACCTAGATGATGCATGACACTATTAAGGAATGCCGTAGTAATTGTTGTAATGATTGCATAAATAATGCATCTCGCAGTAAAGTAAAGATTTATGATTGAAAATAAAAATATATACCATTTGTATACATGTATACCAGTTGCAATGCGAAGGCAAAACTGTCTTAATTTTCACTTAGTTCAGAGAGCGCAAGCAGCACTCTAAATCGACGATTTTCGGTTCTTATTAGAGGCATCATCAGAGAGGTATATGTTTGCTCATCTCTGTCCCTAGTGAAAATCTTCCGTGAGCTAGTCCTCGCATTGCAACTGACGTTATGATAGTAGGTGCCTAGCGACATCTGCTAAATAAAAGTCAAAGTTTATGATTGACGACATTTATGATTGACTTGATTTTTAGCCGTTAGAACAAAAAGTGATGACAGTTGCTGGAGTGATAGATAGACCATATAAAAACTCCGTTTATAAGATTAGTTCCGAAAAAAATGATTACCTTTATGTCTCAGCAGAATATGCAACACCCGTGAAGACTTTTTACGATGGTCTTGAGAGTAGGCAACATGCAGGTATTGTTATACATATATACATATTACTGATTTCTAACGTAGGAGACTAACATCACTTTAGAGCAGGGGTCGGCAACCAGCGACCCGCGGGCCGCATGCCACTACGATGTGGCCCGCGCAAGTTAGAGCCGTTCCACACGGCGCCATATTTTATTGGAAAATCCACATGATAAACAGGTTAAGTGTTATATTTGGTTGTAATCACAATTTAAATTCCTACTTGAATCACAATGTAAACATCAAAAAAGGAATCACCAGGAATGAAAAGGTATTTAAAAAGAAAAAACCTGCTAACGAAAGTTTTAGCAGGCAAAAGACAACAATACCATAATGTAAAGGGCTTATCAGAATAATGAAAAAAGTACATAAGCACAACATCACAACATTTAAAACAACCAACACTCAGATCTATCCTGTTCAAATCCAAACCCAACAACACACAGGAGAGATCAAAGAACTACATCTACAAAATACCCTGTGAATGCAACAATTTATATGTGGAAGAAACTGCAATGCCACTAAACGATAGGATTAACGAACATGAAACATACATCAAAAACAAAGATTTCGACAAATCACAGATATGGGTGATTCGCCAAAATAGACGGCAATTTCGAGGTAGAGAAATTTAATTTAAAACATGGTTTAGAATTAGTTCATTTTTAAATATTTTTTATAAAATGAGCTATTCAACTTACCCATGATACCAGCAGAGATCATTTTTAAATATTTTCCGAAAAACGGAAATGTTGTAACTTCGGAGTTGACAAGTGTCCACGGTGTTGATGTTAATTCTCTGTTAATTGAAATTTATGATCGTAACAATTAAATTAAAACTGGTATGTAATAAAACTATACAAAACACTTCCATTTTGATATAAAGTACTACAGAAAAACATGAAAAATAGGTAAAATATCAATTGCGTCGGAGTTGATTTAGACCGGCCTTCGTGTTGACAAAACTTTCCAATATGTAGCCGTGTCTTTTCCGTTAAACTTCAAAAATCTAATCTTATTCTGAACACAATCTTGGCATTTCCTTTCTACATATTCTTCTGTCTTTTCTCCATGTCAACATAATTATTTTTTATCCGCTTCCACACATGAGCTCTATGTTTTTACATAATGTGCCTACATAGACAGCAGATGTCTCTTTTATCAACATTAGAGAAGACTACCCAAAATGGTATACATATTCTTACAGAAATAAGCATAGCTGCATAAAAAATTACTTTCTTTCATAAAATCTTTATTTAACGATTTTGGGGGCTTTCGCCTTCATTTTTTCGTCGTACTCCAGTGTATACGAGCCATTTTCTATAAAAAGAAGATAATTACCAAACCGACCGAAACATCTTGACAGCTTACCCAGTAACCCTTTTCCTATATCAGACTAAATTTAAATTGTATTTTTTTAGTTTAAGAATGACCATTCACACACTTTAAACAACTCCGAGGCACGTTCGTCAACTCCAAGGCACCATAGGCGTAACCAGGATGATCCTAAGGGGGGGGGGGTTACAACTACCTGAAAGGGGGGGTTACAACTACTGGAAGGTCTCTGAGGGCTATGGTGTTAAGCGTATAGAGCTCAAAGTACATCCCAATGGGGGGGGGGGTTACAACCCCCAAAACCCCCCCTGGTTACGCCTATGCAAGGCACGACTGGGCTTCGGAGTTGATTGCTTCGGTGTTGATGATTTCATATATTTTTAAATGTACTTTCTACAAAATATTAAAAATAATTCTGCTTTATTCATCGTGTGTCAAAAAAACTTTATAGCGCATACTTAGAAGAAAAACATATTAAAAAATTAGCAAAATTAAGCTTTTACGAAGGCTTGGGTGTTGACTGTATAAAAACATACGCTTAGCTTAAGACAAGTTGAAAAATTTTCTAGCGCTTAACGATATTATGTTCGTCCACTTTCTTCTACAATTTGGGTTAGACTGAAGCGTTCCTCTCTTGTCAAGCTGCCTGCCATACAGTATAGTGCAGTTTGGCCTAAATTTTCATATATTTTCATGAGGCCTCGGTGTTGATGCACAAAGTTGGTTACAGTTTTTAGTAGTAGATTTTTATGGTTTAATTTTAAAAATGAGAATTATTAATTTGACAGTTTTAAATTACATTGGGTTTTTAATTAATTATTGATAAAATAATCTGCACTTTTGTAACTTTTCAGTGTGTAATACTATAAAACACATCAAAAACCAAGGTGGGTTACAGCCTCGGAGTTGATATTTTGACATTAAAATTGCATACAATGCTTGTAAAAATACTTTTTTTTTAATTAATGTTAAGTGGCGTACATTCATCTATTATATAACTTAACTTTGGCAACACAATTTGAAACACAGTATGTAAAGGACTTAAGAAAAAAGCGAGTTACACAATATGCCGCTTATTTTGGCGAACAACCCATAGGCAAACGTGCCTGGGACAATGAACAAAGGCTATAGTGGAAAGATGCATCAATAATCATGAAGAAAACAGGCATGGAAAGAGGAGAATCAAATATACTAAATGAAGAAAAATGTGTAGCAAATCAATCAGCAGAATGCAGCAGACTTTAGTTGCCAATACTTAAAGAAAAGGTTAATAACAAGAACATACCAGTGATGTGGGAACATCACTGGAACATACCAACAATAGAGGATAAGAAAATGTAAAACATATTTATATCAAACACTACACATAGGCAACACACAATACATAATAACACAATTCACAATTATGTACCCAAAAAACTTATAACGAAAAAGGCGATGGACTACACCAGCTAATTGAAATAATATTCGAGAATATTACCTCAATTATCCAAGATAGCCATCGCTACACCCTTAGCTTAGCCCAGTCTCTCAAGGTGTGTGTTCGTCTTGTCCTAATCTTAGAAATGAACTATGAAAATTCGGAATGGAAGCAAACAAAACAGTATTTTTAACCAATCATGTTTATTGTTCAAAAAAGATATAATAAAAATATGACTTAGTAGATGCATTAACAAATGTATTCAAATTCTTGCCAAAAACTAACAATTTGTAGATTATACTTATGTCTTTGTGGTGTTTGGTTCGATGGTAACTTCTTGATGTCGAATGGTACTGCTGTAGACTTCTTGTAGACCTGGGCAGATGTTCGGCCCTAGGCCCCTGCAGCCGAAGATGTTGGGTGCTGTAGTCTAGATGTCATGAAGTCTTTTTGGAGCCCCCAGAGGGAGGACGGTGATCTTAATCCCAAAAACTAGAAGAATAATGCGAGTATTAGTTTTGACATCAAGAAGAAAAGGTACCCTTTACCAAAAAGTATTCAAAAAGTAGCAGATGGCAAGGGGTAAATTAAATGTAATTAAGATGAGGAGAATAGTTAAAACTTGATTACTAAACGTGCATATATGTAAATTAAAAATATATATCTAAAACTAAAATATCAGAACACATGCTTTTAGGTGGGAGGTTAGATATAAAAAATATTAGAAAAAGCTGTTAGATGTTGAACTGTGATTACAAGAAAAATAATAATGAATATTCTTACCCCAAAAGAAGATTTGATTTGGAAATAGATAGCTATTATCAGCTCTGGGCCCAGAGCACGCCAAATAGAATTCTATTTCGCTGACGTCACAAAATAGAATTTCATAATGGGAGAATCGACGGTTGCTAGGCAACATGACGTCACTAAAATAGAATTCTATTGGCGTGCTCTCGCACCTGTAATTGTCTTTTATAATATTACCACCACCATTTTGAGAATTGAAATGACGGCGTGAACTGTAGAAAGGTAGGCATGTTCCGTATTAAGACAGATACTTACAGAGTAACAATATACGGGATACGTTCAGTATGATGATTTAGATTTTAGATGAAAAGATATATTAAATAGAAGATAATAAAAGAGGATAATAAAAGAGGGCGCCAACGAGTTTTTAACGAAGAAAACTGGTAAAACAAATAGAAGAAAATTATTACTAATGAAATATTAAAGAATAGAAAATAATATAATTATTTAAAAATAAAATATCAAAAATGTGACGTTTGTAACATTACAAACTCATTATCAAACACATAATCACATAACACATTTTAACTTACAGATCATATTAAACAATACATACAGTGCGGTGGAATAAGTGTTGCCCCCCCTGTTAACTTGTTTATTTTAAGAATATAAGAAAAACGCTCGGACAGGTCGATTTTTAAACTAACCATAGTATATTATAGCATCAACTTTTCGAACTTAGCCTCTACGCGATGCCTCTTCAGGTGACAGCCATAACTTTGATTTTTTTAAATGGGAAAGTACATCATGTGACACCTCATTTAAAAGCTCTTAAAATACTGATTTCAAAAATGTATAATACTTTAATCCTTTTTGAAATCGTAGGCGCAAAATTTCGGTCGAACTCTTTTTAGACGCGTTTATTTTTTTCGAATTCTGAGAAAACTAATAAGTATTTTTGAAAAATTTAAACGCAAAATGAAAGATTAGATTATTACCGAGGGCTGACAGTCCCTCAGAATAAACAGAAAGTTTATTCTCTTTTCGCCACTGTGACTTTTTAAAATAAACATTATAGGAGTTCTCAGGGACTTTGGACCATCGAGAATACTGTAATATTTCATTCTGCGTTTAAATTTTTCAAAAATATTTATTAGTTTTCTCAGGATTCGAAAAAAATAATTGCATTTAGAAAGAATTCGACCGAAATTTTGCCCCTACGCTCTCAAACAGGATTAAAGTATTATACATTTTTGAAATCAGTATTTTAAGAGCTTTTAAATGAGGTGTCACATGATATACTTTCCTATTTAAAAAAAAAATCAAAGTTATGGCTGTCACCTGAAGAGGGATCGCGTAAAGTTCGAAACGTTGATGCTATAATATACTATGGTTAGTTTAAAAATCGACCTGTCTGAGCGTTTTTCTTATATTCTTAAAATAAACAAGTTAACAGGGGGGGGGGCAACACTTATTCCACCGCACTGTATATACATATAAGGTAAATTGCAAAGCGGTAACGATTAATTTCATTTCGGGTGTTAATTAGTAGGAGATTGTCACGATTTTTTTAACAAAAAGGGACCCACTATATTTTGTGCATAACTCGCTTAGTTTTGATGCTAGAAACTTTTATAAAAAATAAAAAGAAGGGTTTTTTGAACACTTTAAAAAAAGTTTTGATGGGTTTTCCCCGAAAAGTGCTTCATTTTTCGTATATAATAATACATACAATTTTTCATATTCTTCTTCTTCTTTTACGGCACTACAGCCCAAATTGTGCCTTGGCCTCCTTTATTTTTTACCTCCACCCTTGTTTGTCTGTGGCTGCTCTTCTTCACACACGGAATCCTAAGAGGACTTGTGCGTCGCTGCTTACTGTGTCTTTCCAGTGCTTTCTTGACTTCCCAACCGGTCTCTTTCCTTGCATTCTAGCGTTCAGTGCTCTTTTTGGTAGCCTATCCTCTCCCATTCTTGTCACATGTCCGTCCCATTTCTATCTTTGTATTCTAATGAAGTCTGACTATAAAGTTGTTAAAGCTATAAATGGTTAAAAGATATTTTTCATATACATGCTTATAACTTGATTTTTAGTCGTTAGAACAAAAAGTTATGACAGTTGCTGGGGTTCAAAATAGAGTATATAAAAACGCCGTTTATAAGATCAGTCCAAAGAAGAATGATTACATTTATGTCTCAGCAGAATATGCAACACCCTTGAAGACTTTTAAAGACGTTTTTGACAATAGAGGACAACATTCAGGTATTGTTAAGTATATTAGTGGTTTATAACGTTCAGATGTGTAAAAACTTTTAAGTACAACCTCAGAAATCGCATTATAAGTCTTACTTAACTTTGTACCTATTACATGTAAAAACATGTTGCTGACCCATGCTCTAGTAGTTCTATATTTTTTGTGGCTAATTATATAACTTATAAATTCCATTCTTGTTGTTATTTATTAAATATCTTACATCATGTTTCAGAAAATTTCCACAAACATAAGAAGGACATTATTTTACAGTTTTATTTGACGCTTAAACGAGTATTGGAACAAAAAGGACTTAACCAATTTTGTGAACTGATTTATTATGAAGGTAAGTTATCCATAATATCCATCCATCCTACCCTTAAACAGTTGCAGCTTTATCTTCTCGAAAAGATACCAAGACACCTCTGACTCTACCAAGGTGGCTGGTATCTTTCGTAACACTCAGGCGTAGTCCTCGTTTCGAGTGGGTTTCAGTATGTTCCCTTCTTCTTCTTCTTCTTCTTCTTCTTCTTCTTCTTCTTCTTCTTCTTCTTCTTTTTCTTCTTCTTCTTCGGATTTTTCTCATTATGAGTTCGCTATTTTCGTCCTCCACAGCACACTATTCTCCCAGTCACTTCTCTGAGCTCTATATCTATCATAACATTTCCTATGTAAGTTTTACATCTCATAGCTGATCTTCCTCTTCGTTGTCTTCCCGGTGGGTCCCAGTCCAATATACGAGCACATCCGTGCTCTGGCATTCTTTGTACATGCCCGTACCACTACAGGGCTATGTTTTCCATTTTTTTTTGTAATTGGGCATTCTACTTCCATTCTGTTCCATATTTCCTCTGTTCGTATTCTATCCGCTCTGGTGATTTATAGACATCTTCTCATAAAGTCCAATTTAACTGTTTTTAAAAAAATAATGAATGGGTTGCATGTGTGACATCAAGCCTTTCTAAAAAAAAGCTTAATTACAGTAAATTTCCTATTCTTAAAATCGAAAAGAAATAAGATGTAGTGCTCAGATTGCTTTCCCCATCAAATTTTCCAAACTCCTGTTATGTCCATCTCCTTTGTGTTTGTTCTAGAATCTGTTATGTGTTATTTATCGACTTTAAAACAAAAAAAAATTATCATTACAAAAAACCTTTTAATTCAGCTTAACCAGGTAATGTTTTCAAAATTTTAAATTAATTTTTAACCTACTCAACTATTTATTAAATTCAACAGATATCAACATAAATGAAATATTTTTCATATATTATTTTTTCATATATTACTTTTTCAACTTTTTTGTTATATTCCATAAAGTTTCATTCCTCTACACATAATTATAACTTTGGATTAGAGTAAATTAAATATCACCTATTGCATTAGGTACCTATACACTTGACTTTAATTCTGAATTAGCTATTAATGATTTTATTGATTGACACTTTTAATTAAAATTTTAGCAAATTACTAATTTTTCAATTTGAATTTTTTCAAACAAATCAAAATTTTCACAATCAGATCACAACTATTGCATATCCGACCAATCTAGTCTAAAAATTGCACACCCAATTTTACATCTAACTTTGAACATCCTGAACAACATCTAACAACCCTATATAAATAAAATCTATACAAATAATAAAAATAATATCACTTTATATATAACTAACAATTTTCGTTTTCTCGGTTTAATGTCGTGTTTTCTTACTATTTCCACCGTACTCCCCTCAAGATCCTGCCAATATTTTGTTAGTTTATTACAGTCAAATCTGTCCCACTACCAACCCTCCTCTTAGCAAAGTGCAGAGAAAAAGTATGATATTGACTACTACTATATTTATTCCTTATACCGGAAACATTTAATTTTACTTTAACCGGGACCTGACTGAAGATACTGTGCAAATTATAGACAGCGAAACCGGTCGTCAGTTGTAAAATAAACTGTTTGTGAGAACGTCTTTCTTTTTTTTTACTACAATAACTGTTTTTACTTCGTATTGTTGTTGTCGTTGGCCATATTTCCACTCCATCTAGGGTAATATTCAGCACTATGCTTAGAAAGATCCTTTTTTGTTTTCTTTGGTTAGACTGTACTTCCATATCACTTCATGGAGTGGTTTCGTGGTTTGTTTTCTCCGTGCTATTGTCATTTCTATATCTTTCATACAAGTACCTTCTCAGCTTATCATTGACCCTCAATACTTAAAATCTTACAACTCTTAATAGTGTCTTCTAAACTTAAGTTTAAATATGCAACCTTCGAATCGATTACATAAGTATTCGGCCTTACACATATTTATCCTGAGTCCATGTAGCTCACAATCTTCTTTAATTCCCTTACTTATCATATATTCCATGTCCTTCCTATCTTGTGCAAAAATGTCTTGGTCATCTCAGTCATCTGCGAAAAGTAGTGAATGTAATGTATTTTCGTGTACTGGTATTCTTTTTCTCATGAGCATCTTTCAGTGCGTCACAGTTTTTCGATTTCAATCTAACATATTAAATTGTATGTGGCAGAAAAACGCACGTTAGTGATTACATTTCGTCGGTGACATTTATAACATTTATTCTAGTTGTCGATAGATAACTTATAGTGAGGTAGTATATGTATATAGAAAGTGCACTGTGTTTAAGTTAGGTCAGGCTAATTCATTAGTGTATGCATTATAGTGGGGTAATGTATGGGGGGTATAATCGAAAAAAAATTATTTACGAATTATATAATTCATCTAGAATATAATCTGTACAATTTATAAGACTATACAAATCAAAGAAAATATATATTTTTGTTATTTTCATAAATGCAATAAACACAATTGATTTGTTTTTATGCCAAATTGCAAATAAAATGTGACAACTGTCAGATTTAACTAAAATGTCATGTTAGAATAAATGTTATAAATGTTTATTATCACGGACTTACCTTTTTTTTCTATCATTTGTGACGCACTGAAAAATGCTCATGAAAAGGACTTTATGCCCATTGTTCCACATAATTCTCTACCATCTTTTCAAAGCCTGATCGATGTGTATGTTAAAAAGTTTGAGGCCTTTGTTACGATGATTGTTTTTGTTATTTCATAAAGTAATCTGTAAGTTTATTTAAACTTTGGTATACAGTCGAACCCGCTGATTAGAATACCGGGTATAGGAATATCCCGGTTTAAGGAATAGAAATTTGAGGTACCGAAATGGTTTTACTAGCCACTAATGATCGGTTATTAGAATATCTCGGTTATAGGAATACTTTTGCTTGGCACGAAGGCTATTCTAATAAGCGTACAGCCAACTACAGGGATTCTGTCCTTTTATTAGTTATTTTTTTAAATTAAGGTGCTATTTTTTATTTCAACTATTTTGTAGGAGGCCAGTCAAAATAGAAAGAAATATATTCCTTAATTTTTTTAATAAGACACCTGTGCATTTTTTAAGTGATTTGTATTTGCATTTTGAAATATACAGTTTTTTTTTAGATTCTTATCAAAAAGATGGTGTTACCTGCTATTACGATGTGGGAAAAATAATTCACGAGAGAATCAAGGGACTGAAAAAGTCACTCTAATTAAGATAGTTACCAGGAGTAGACTCCTTGCATGCCGTTTTTTTATCTTTTATGTTGTGTTTTTTTTTATATTTTATACATATATTATAACATAGTTTTAATATTGCGAACTGAAAGATCGATCTGCAATGTAACATGTACATTTTTCAAGATAAATAAATTCATTATTTTGTGTTACGCTGGCAGAATTATTGTAAACCTTAGAATGTTATGTAATTTTTCATCATCATCATCATTCTCTTTGCAATTATCCCTATTCGGCTTCCCTAATTGTATTTCTTCATAAGTTTCTTCATCTTGGGTCATATCAACATCAATCTCCTTTACCGACATGTCCTGCTTAAGCGTCTTACCCAGGTCTTCCTCTGCGACTTCTTCCAGAAACCCGCAGTTCAGCAATTCTTCTTATTGGGTGATTAATGTCTCAACGTTGAACATGATCTAACCATCATAATCTATGCTCCCTCATTTTGCATCAATTGGTGTCACCACTAGATTTCCTCTAATATACTCATTCCTAATTTTATCCTTTTTTGTTCCTACACTCATCCATCTAAGCATTCTCATTTCTGCCACATGCATTCGATGTTCCTGTCTTTTAATTGATCAGCATTCAGTGCCTTACATCATAGCTAGTCTTATGTCTGTTTTATAGAATTTTCCCTTCACTTTAATTGGGATATTTCTGTCACACAACCAGAGACATGTAAAAGGATAGACTTGGATAGGGATATGCCACTCAATGCATCGGGGTGTAACGCCAATACCAAGTACGGTGGTCTAGCTATCCTTGTCTGTCGTGCGAGTGTGAGCGTATCTACACTGGGGTGCAAAATTAACCGGACACCTTAAAAATGGGTCATTTTTGATGTCTCGAATTTCCTAAACCTGTTGTCCGATTTAAGTGATTTTTATAATGTATTATAGCTTTATTCTTTGGCAATATCGCTGTAATAGTATTGTTGCTAAACAGTTAAATTTTCATTGTATACCGGCTGTATCAATCAAACTGTGTTTTTGAAGTTATACTTCTTTAGGCGCGATTGAGATTGAGGGTGAATTTATATTGATCTGCGCGCATGCGCACACCGACAGTATGGTATTAGTCGTTATACGGGCTCTGATTGGGTGTTGAAATGATCTGTCAATAATAAATAATTGTTCAATATGAAGGTAAACAAATGTATAATATATTAGTTTTATTGTTGTGAGGACAGAAACAAAAAAGTTTATAATTGTAGTCACATTTAAATAGTTTTTAAAAGCAACAGGTACGTAATAATTGTAAATGTATCATAGGTACCTACCTATTTGAACCTACCAAAATACATAGTATGTAATACTTTTATTTACATAAATTGATTACCATCAAAATTTCTATCAATGTTCACCTAATATATTGTTTTCTTACTCTATGTTTTGTTGTATTTTTTCAATTCTAAATCATTTCAATTAAAAATCAAAATAATTTAATTTAATTCAAAAATGTCGAAAGCTTAATCCGTTTAGTTAGTCGACCTTCGCACATAATGACACATTGCCTCCGTGGCGAAGCGTTTAAGGTGAATGAACCCCAATACCAACCGCGCTGATAGCTGGTTCGAATCCCAATAAAAACTTTTATTTTTTTATTTTTTTTATACATTTTATGATTGTAAGTATATTTATTATATAATTTTATTTTCAGAAAATACGTATTTAGTTAAAAAATTTTCCGACAATTAATGTTCAGAAATCATTTGTGGCATTTTTAATGTGTTGGTGTGTGTTTTATTCTTTTATTATTTTAATTTTTGGCACTGTTTTAATAAAAATGTTTGAGAAGTAGTAAGTATAAATTAGTTTAATATTTAAATAAAATATAAATAAAAAGTATATTAATTTCGTTTAAATCATATAATAGAAGTATAACTTCTTACGTGCGTACAAAGTACACACACATTCTTTTTTTTTCTCAAAGTTCGCATCACCCTGTGGAATATTCTAACATTTATAAAATACTGAAATTAAAATCCAACTATAGCCTCATGTTTTCTCAACATTTTGTTTTTTGATTCATTCGCTTATATTGGATAATAAAAAAAGTTGGGTACTTTAACAACTAGCCATGTTTTTCATCAATACAACGTGTTTTTAAAAAATTATTGGCAAAATTTAAGGGGTAATTCTGCATGAAAAAATAATGACAGTTTGCTTTATCAACGATATGTCTGCAAATGCTTCGTTTCCGAGATAGGGGGTATTGAAAGTTTTCTTACAAACTGACGATTTATTGCTTTAAAACCGGTTGAGGTATGCAAATGAAATTTGGTGGGTTTTAAGAAGTAGTTATTGCACATTTTTTGACATACAATTAAGAATTTAATATTCACCATTGGCGCGCATACGGGTAATATGAGTGCTTATATTACCCGTATGCACGACAATGGTGAATATTAAATTCTTACTTGTATGTCAAAAAATGTACAATAACTACGTCTTAACAACCACCAAATTTCATTTGCATATCTCAACTGGTTTTCAAGCAATAAATAAATCGTCAGTTTGTAAGAAAAATTTCAACACCCTCTATCTCAGAAATGAAGCATTTGCGGACATAGGTTTATAAAGCAAACTGTCATTATTTTTTCATGTAGAATTACTCCTTAAAGTTTGTCGCACTTATTTAGAAACACCCTGTATTGATAAGGAACATATGGTTAGTTGTTAAATTTCCTAACTTTTTTATGGTCCTACTTAAGCGAATGAATCAAAAAACAGAATGTTGAGAAAACAAGGCTATAGTTGGGTTTTAATTTGAGTATTTTATAAATGCTAGAATATTCCACAGGGTGATGCGAAGTTTAAGAAAAAAAACAGTTTCATTGGTACACCCGGTATGCAATGAAAATTTACCTGTTTAGCCACAATATTATTAGAGCGATATTGATAAAGAATAAGGTTATAGCATATTAAAAAACCACTTAAATCAGACAACAGGTTTAGGAAATTCGAGACATCAGAAATGACCCATTTTTAAGGTGTTCCGTTAATTTTGCACCCCAGTGTACTAAGAGGTGGGAGTAATGGAACGACACAAACACAGAGGCGGCGGCCATCATATGCTAGAGAGAAAGCTAAGCGCCGGTAGAGAGAGAGATAGACCACCGACCCGAACTGCTCCACGTTACGCTATTTTTCGGAGCTGGCCTGGCCAAATCTATGTGTATAATATCTTTGCACACAACACACCTTCCATCCATCCAACCTTAAATCTATAGGGCTTTTCATTCACAGTCATTTGTTTCGAGCTTCTGTCATGTGTCACATAATATTAATATATCTATGTCATACGTTATTGCCATATACCAATGATACAAACCAAAGACGTATGACGTAGATATATTAATATTATGTCACACATGACAGAAGCTCGAAACAAATGACAATCGATGAAAAGCCCTATTGCATGCATCTCCATCTATTTCCCCACTACTCTGTAATACCGATCCTAGCTATAAGGCTTTTCATTCACAGTCATTTGTTTGGAGCTTATGTCATATGTCGTATAATCCGTGTATATTAATATTATACACAGATTATACAACATATGACAGAAGCTCGAAAGAAATGACAATCGATGAAAAGCCCTATTTAAAACTAAAACTCTCACTTTTCACAATCATAATATTATTTTATTTGTAATAACTCCTTTAAACGAACATTCCAAATGCTCTTTGTCTCAACTCTTCCAGTTATTGGGGGTACCAAATGATGAAAAAAGCTCAGTTTGCCGCCCCCTAGACAGGGGGTGCCTGCCTGCAGAACATCCCTTGTATGCCCTTTATCGCCGCCCCTGATGATTTGTTTATGGCCCTAAAACTGGCTGATTATTCAAGAGAATGAAGGCCAATTAGAAAAGAAGAAAATATCCAAAAATTAAAGGACATAACCTCAAATAATAATTTAGGTTATCAACAGTTATTTTTTGTGTGAAAGTTGAATAATATACTCAGCAAAAATGGGCGACACACATGCAGAAAATGTCCAATTACCCAACCATTTAAATACAGCCACATTCGCAGCAGCCAGAAGTAGGGAAATTCAAGTAATGAATAAAAACATTACCACTTCCTCAGCTGTAAAACTGGCCTTTCAAAAGCTCCCTCAACATATGAGGAGAAGAGCAATGTCGCACAACGTTAAGAGGCTGCCAAGACGTTTGCGCGAAATTCATTTAAATCAAATGATCAAATCTGGTTTGCCACCGAAAACTAAACGTCCTTCTAGAAAATACAGAAGAAGGCCGTGTGAACTAATTAGTGAGTATATGCGAAGAACAAGAAGAGTAGCTTGGTTAAATACGCACATTTGGCATGCCAAAAGATTCCACATTATAGAAAAATGGGGATACAAGTTACCAAATTGTCCTTGCGATAAAGCTTTTCGAGCTTGTTATAGGGCTACCGTAGGTCACTGTTTGATTCAAGATATTTCTTACTACAATTGTGTAGAAATTTCAGGTAACTTTGAAGATCTTGTAACTATCTTTAAAACCATTACTGATGAAAAATGTGGATTGAGCGTCACAGCCAAAGCATATTTAAATGGTTCAAGGGAAGGCAGTACTGTTATAGTCCGACCTGACAATCACAAGCCTATAGGATTAGTTTATTTTAACTGGAGACCCAAAATTGAAGACAATAAACGGACAATTTGGTTGTGGTGTCATGCAGCCTTTGTTCAAGAGTTAAAAAATGTATTTATTGAACATTTTCAACTTACGTCTCCAACAGGGAATGAAATATATGGTAGTGAAAGAATGACATTAAAATCTAATACGAATCTGAGCAGATTTAGGTTGACTGGACCACTTTCGAATGCAGTGCTCCATAACGCATTCAAAATTGCAAAAGAAAGTGATTCAAATCCTGAATGGGTAAAGGACTACTTCCAAGCAACAAAAGCAGAAACAATTTGTAATTCTCTTGAATATTGGGAGCAATTAAAGACAGCATCATGTGCTTCAGAGGTAAATAAATGAATTTTACGTTTTTTAATTAAGCTACTTAATTAATTTCTTCTTCATCCTGGTCATTATAAGCAATTTTGCTGGTTCATTGGCAGATTGATATCTCTATGGAAGGTTGTCACTCAATATTTTGCACAGTTATCCATACATCATCTGCCAATTGATGATGTATATTTTGCTCTTTTAACCACACGAATCTCTCTTATTCTACTTATGTGTTTATTCCATTCTTCTTTTATATTTAGTGTCCGTTCATTTATACACTGTATGTGCATATGTCATTATTGGTCTTACACTGGCTTTATAAATTCCTGATTTCATCTGTGATATGTCAGTTTCGCCATATAGTGTTATTAAGGCATCCTGCTACTCTATTTGCTTTTTGTACTTGGTCTCACTTCTTTGTCCAGGTCTCCATTAGGACTTACAATACCAGGATTCCGAATACCGGGATCCCGGACGATATTTTCCGGTATTCGATACCGGTATTTATAATAAAAATACCGGTATTTCGGTATTAGCTTAATTTATAAAAATGGAATTGAGGCACAATAAACTTTTTTCTAAGGTATTTTTTGCTAATAAAAGAAATTATTTTTGAAGATAAACTACCAATATCAAATATCATTGTAAAAAATTATTTATTAAACACATTCATTACACATACAAGTCAAGTATATCGCTTTCTAAAAGCGTGAATGTCGTTAATTTAAGGTGAATGGTTATACATAATATCAGCTTCTACAACCAAATTATTAAATCTCGTGTATACAAATATATAAAATGAGGTATATAAAAATTCTTAAATATTTAAAATTAGACTACTTTATTTTATAAAAAAACCGAAAGATTTATTAATCAGAATTGTTTTTACATTTTTCAGATCTATTTTTCATTTTTTTGTGTATTGTGGTGTATAAATTAGGCTCACTTATTTTCTGAATTATTAATAATAATTGAAAATATATAGCGGTCTAAATACAGAGTAATCCATATAAAATATTTGTCACAGTAAGTTAATCTTTGTATTAATATAAGTATTTTAAATTTTAAATTTAAATTTAATTTACAAATAGCAAATTTCATAAGTAAAAGTACTATCCTATTATATGCAAAATTTATCCTAGAATCAAATATATAGTTTTTCTATTTGCACATTTTTTGTATCTATCTATTCCTACTCTCTATGGAATGTTATAAACAACATCTACTCATTTCAAAACAAAATTTAATAGGTTTCATATATTATTTAATAACAAGTCGATATAACAACTGAGGATAGTATAGATATAACGTGTATAATATTTTTTATTCATAATACCAGTTTTAATACCGGGATCCCAGTATTTGAAATTTTAAATACCAAATACCGGTATTGAGATTTTGGCTCGGTATTGTAAGCCCTAGTCTCCATAGCTGGTCAGTGTAATTGCAAGATATTTTATTTTCATTACTTACCCAATACTGATGCAATCAATTTCTATTTTACATCTGATGGTTCTTTACTGATTACTATTATTTTAGTTTTCTGACACGAGATTAAGAAATAGCTTAAGAAATCTTGGACATTTTCTTTTATTACATTTTATTCTTTGGTATCTATTTCTACTCCCTGTGTTATTATATTACAGTGGGAACCTCGATAAGTCGGATTAATCGGGACTGCGGCCAATCTGGGTTATCGAAAAATCTGGGTTAGCGAGAGAATATGGTAAAAATTAATAAAATACGGTATACTTACAGATAAACTCCATTATAATTTCAAAATACATGAAACACATAAATACACAATACATCTAAATTACGTACAGTTGTATACAGTATTGTTCATTTCTTGGTATAAAACTCAGTCAAAATGAAAAAAATTTTGTTTTCTCTTATGAAAATCGGTCCAGGTTAGCCGGACTTCCGGGTTATCGGAGGCCGACGTATCGGGTTCCACTGTATTTTGTCTTTTGTGCTTTTCTATTATATCTATTTCATTTACCAATTATTTCACTTTTTGTTTGGTTTCCCTGTTTTTCTGTTTCAGCTTTTCATTTTTTTGTCTGACTTTCTTCATTCCAGCTCTATACTCTCTTTGTTCTTCTCTTAGGTCACTTATTTCTATTGTTAGAATATTTAAACCCTAGTATTTTTTCCAGTTTCCTATCATTTCCAGTTGATCTGGGTATTTTTTTTACTTCTGCTACATTCCCCATTTTCCGAATCACCTCTTTTCCTTGTCTTATCGTCTGTGCCATACATAATCATGCTGTATTTACATTTGTCAGATAATCGCAAATATGTGGATGATGTCCCTAAAAATAAACAAGTATTAGATCCAAATTATATAAAACTGACTTGCTAATTTTATATTGTTTTGAAAAAATAGCATATAGGTACAGCATGTTATCAACATAGACTTATACATTAACATAGACAGAGTATCATGTTGAACGAAGTGTCGACACCATCTTTTATTTTTGGGTCAGTGCTGTTTCACTCTAACGCATAGTAAAGCTGCTACACTAGTCCTCCCCTACCGTGCCTATACCCTCCTCTTAGTTGCATGATGTTTGTTTCTCAATAAAATGTGCTAGAAATAGAAACCATCAAACTAGTCCAGAGATCTTGTCGGCAGAAAGCACGGAAGGTACACTCAGTATCTATGTTAATATATAAGTCTATGGTTATCAATAAATATACTGTTTTACAATGTTCTCTACACCAGAGGTTCTCAATCTTTTTGAGTCAGGTACCACCAAATACTTTTTATTATTTTTGGTACCACCTAACTAAAATACCTGTCTAGCTAGGTGATCTAATTAACTATAATTGTGGCAATGGTGGTGCTGATTTTGGCTGTTTTGAGTTTTGCGTACCA
The DNA here is from genome assembly GCF_917563875.1 of Diabrotica virgifera virgifera. NCBI lineage: Eukaryota > Metazoa > Arthropoda > Insecta > Coleoptera > Chrysomelidae > Diabrotica > Diabrotica virgifera. Next base: position 2,102,687 of record NC_065444.1, on the reverse strand, counting down.
CCTCAAATAATGAAATGTACCACCAGTGGTACATGTACCAGAGATTGAGAACCGCTGCTCTACACAGTTTTATAGAATAGAACTTAAATTTACATATGTCTAAGTTACATTAAAGAATTCTTTAGGTTTCACCTCATTTGATCCTACCACTGATAGTAGCTGATCCCAGGTACACTTTTCCCAAAAAGAGAACCAAATCTGAAGTTATTTCAGGCCCTGGTCCAACAGATGTCACATTGTGTGGGAATTTTTCAGAAAGTCAGCTTTGGGACAATGCCATAAGGAATGAGGTTGAGGAAAAGAAAGTTTCCAATGCCGTAATAAATGAAACGAGGCAAAATTTGCTCGTGCCTGGCACTGAATTACCAGAACCACCAGCACTTTTTCCTATTATACTGATTCAGAGACCTGGAAAAAAGAGTCCAGAAAATAGAGGTAAAGACAAATTAAACAAATAATCCATATTATATAGAATTTAAAATGAATATAATCTTATAAGTCTTCTCTTAAATTTCTTTCTGACATTGCCTTGGAGATGCCCTTTATCCATGTGGTTGCTGATCTTTCTAGTTTTCGTTTTTCTGTGGGGATCCATTCTAATACTTTTTTGGTTTTCTTGTTTTCTCCATTTGTCTTACGTGTCCGTACCATACTAGCTATTGCCTTTCGATGTCATTTATGATTGTGCGTTCTATTCTCATTTGTTTTCTAATGTCATAGTTTCTTTTGTGTTCTAGTGTAGTCTTCTTGCTGACCTCCTCCAAAAATACATCTCAGTGGCTAATAATTTACTATTAGGTTGGTTTTGGTGGGTCTGTGTTAATCTAACTGGCAAGTACCACACGTTACCATCGAGCAGTGAATCATGTTGCCCTTTGAGCACTCTTAAATTTTATCGCTTAACATCGACTTAGAGTCGCCACTAACATCATCTTTTAATCGATGTCACCTATTCTACAAGGTTGCTAGTTTCATGTACTAAGCAGAACGCACTGAAGATGATCTGATCTAGACCGAAAACGTTTTGCGAATCCTTTTGGATGACTTTTTAATAGTTTTTCAATAAACTTTTTATACCATTATACAAACGACGTTTTTACTTGCTCTGTATGATTTTTAATCATGGTATACAGCCAGCTACTGGGACTTTCCCATTGATTTTAATTTACAATTATAATTTTTGGTTAATTGCCGGACTTCAGCTCCATAGGTTAATACTGGTTTTAATATTGTGTTGTAAATTCGTTTTCTATTTTCTGTTCTTTTATTTTTTTGCCACAGTACCGAATTCAGGGCTCCTATCACCTGTCTTCCCTTTACTATCCTTTCTTTAATATTGTCTTCGCTTCTTCCTGTACTCGTGTTAGTTTTATTCCCAGATATACATATTCATTGCACTTTGCAATTGTCTTCTGTTCCAAGCAGGGCCGCGTTTAGGTCAATTGACGCCCTAGGCAATTCTCTAGTAGTGTAACGGTCCACCCGTTATTTTTTATTTTATTTATTTTATTTATTTAAAACTTTACAAACACTATAAACTAATAGTAGTTACATGTAAAGTGAAGTACTTACTAACTAAGAATATAAACCTAAAACTAATAAGCTAAGTAAATGAAAAAGGAAGGGAGTATTTGTGTTTTATGAAATCCCTTAAACCTAGTGCTGATGTGTAAGCAATGTTCTAAGGTCCCTGATTTTTACATTAAATATGTCTATATCAGTTAGTCCATTGAATACTTCATTACATATTTTTAACATATTATTCACTGGTGACATATTTCTATAAGAACTTGTATAAAATAGATCTGGGTTGGTTATCCTTAACCTACTTTTAGGTACTCTTAGGTAAACAAACTCAATTAGATCACAGTCTGTGTACTTAATGCTATTAACAATTAGGTATATAAACATAATGGCCTGACTGTTTCTCCTAGTGGCAAGTGACTGCAACTGAAACGAATCCAACATTACCCTGTAAGAGACCATATATGGATATTCCTTGTTTTTCCTTAGGTATAAAAATCTTAGAAATCGTTTTTGAACTTTTTCGATCCTTTCTGAGTTTGAAAATGCAATTGGAGACCAGATGTTTGAAGCATATTCCATATGTGGTCTCACCAGGGCATTATAGAGTTTTATAATTGTGTTTATTCTGAAGTTATTGCTATTTCTAATAACAAAACCCAAGGCACGATAGGCTCTGTTAGTTATTTCACAAAAATGTGTATTGAACTTCATGTTTGTTTGAAATGTAACTCCAAGATCCTTCATAACAGTCACTCTCTGCACTCGATCACCGTTAATACAATAATCTTCAATAATACTGTTAAGTTTTCGAGTATATGAGACTACTGCGCACTTTTTAACGTTAAGAGTCATTTTTGAATTGTTGAACCATTGAGTAACTGACCTTAAATCATCCTGCAATTTAACCACATCTTTCTTATTAGAGATGGTTTTAAAAAGTTTAAAATCATCGGCATACATTAAGCTGTTACAAGATTTAATACAGTCTGGCAAGTCATTAATAAATAAAATGAAGAGCAATGGTCCAAGTTTGCTCCCCTGTGGAACTCCCGAGGATGACACAAATTGGTGGGAAAAGCAATTACCTACTTTAACTGTGTTCTTCCTATCTGACAAATAAGATTTTAATAAATTAAAAGCTTTTCTTGAGAATCCAAACTCTACCAGTTTATTTAAAAGAATACAGTGATTGACCTTATCAAATGCTTTTTCACAATCAGTATAGAGAACATCCAACTGCTCCCCTGCCTCAATAGCCTTAGTAATATGTTCAGAAAAAACACAGAGATTTGTTACTGTTGATTTGTCACTTACAAAACCATGCTGGGATTTGCTAATTTTACTCTTAACATGAGTGTATATATCCTCATAAAGAATTCCTTCAAAAATCTTAGCAACACTATTTAACAGGCTGATAGGTCTATAGTTTTGGATGTCATTTTTTTTATCTTTTTTATGTATTGGAGAAATTGTTGCCATTTTTAAGATATCTGGGAAATATTCCTGTTCAATCGACATATTAAACAAGAACGCCAGAGGTTTAGCTAAGGGTTCTGCCAATCCCTTATAGATATATGGTGGTATTTCATCAGGGCCTGTAGATTTTTTGGGTTTAAGTTTTTTGATACTATTTATAACATCCAATTCTGTGATATGTTTAAAGGTAAATGAACCCCACTCAGTAATGTGAGAGTGACAATGTGTACAGTCAGATGTGTCATATACTGATGCAAAATATTTAGCAAATGCACTTGCAATATCAAAAGGTGTAATAAACTTGGAGTTATTTAATGTCATTTCTATAGGAATTCCACTATTTTTATATTTTGACTTAAAAAAGGTCCAGAATTTGTTTGGTTCAGCAACTAGATAGTTTTCAAGTGAACGTTTATATAATTTATACTCATATTTGGTTTGATTTTTAATATCACTTCTTAACAGCTGAAATTCAGCATTCTTAGTTGATGAGCACAAACGACGAAGACTATTTTTCTTTTTAATTTTATGAATCAAATCATGAGAGAACCAGTACGGAAACTTAGAAGTAGAATTGCTGGCCCTTATTTTGGTTTTAGGTATAGAACAATTCAAAAATGTGTACATTTCACTATAAAAAACATTAAAAGCATTACTAATGTCCTGACATAAGAATAATGAGGACCAGTTGTATTGAAAAATTAAATGATAAAGATGACAGTAGTTACCTTGAGCATAGTTGTATGCATATACCTTTTTGTTGCCTGGTAACTCAGCTATTTCACTTACAACACTATAGATGAGAGCAGGGTGATACAAATCTTCAGCCACTAATGGACAGTCAGACCTTGCCACAGTACATACATCTATATTAGTCAGAGCAAGATCTAAAAATCTATTCATAAAATTAGGAACCTTATTTATTTGTTGCAAGTTATTAATATTAAGAAATTGCTGCATCAGCGCATTTTTACCACAATCTATAAAGCTATTATTATCAAAATGGGGTAAATTGAAATCTCCTAATAACATCACATTTGAGTTTTTTGATAATAAAATATTCTCAAACAAATTAAAATAATTTTCATACATCATAACATCAGCATTAGGTGTAAAATACACAACAGAAACATAGAGGGAAAAGTTTTTTAAATTCACCTTAAGCATTACACAATCACTATCACAAGTAACATCAACAGGTTCACAAGATAGTTCATTTTTGATTGCTAAGAGTACACCACCACCTCGCAGTCTATGGTCTGACCTATCCTTCCTAAACACTGTGTACCTTGTGTCGAACAATTCAGTGTTGTAAATACCCTCATTCAACCACGTCTCAGTCAGGGCAATTATGTCATAATTTTCCGTTAAAACTTCTGCATATAGTGAATTTGTTTTGGTTCTCAAACCACGGACATTTTGGTAGTAGATTGACATCAGTTTCTTTGGAGAATTATTGTTTGTATGCCTTGCTTTCTCTGTTGATTGAGAGGGTCCACTTATTTTTCTGTTGGGACCCTCCTCTTCACAAAAAACTGAGAAACTATTGCACCACAAGGCCACACCTCTCTATTCCACACCTTTCTAAAATTATTTTGGTTAATGGTGACCTTCATTGAGGAATAAATGTGCGGATGTTTCGACTCGACAGGCTCGCAGGTCACTTCTGGAAACTTGTCTTTAAGGCTGTTAATTAAGTCTTCGGGTTTAGTGTTAGGAGCCAATCTTGTAACATGAAGAGATACCAATTTAGGGACTGTCTTAATGCTGGTAGATTCAGACCCACGTCCGACCACAAATCTCCTACGACGATTAGACTTGGGACCCACAGACACCCATTCTGCCTCATTATTTTTCTCTTGTAAGTTGTGAATATTATACATAATATTCTGCTGTTTGGCCTGTAAAACTGCTGCATTAACTTCATTAACCGTAATCGGAGCTGACTGACCTGTTGGAGTCTTATCAGCATTTTTGCTCATCTCTGGATTTGTAATTGTAACATTATTTGAGTTTGTTTTCTTTGAGATAGTTTTGAGGTTATGATTTGACTGCTGCTGCGGTTTCGTCTTCTCTGCATATGTCAAAACGTTAGTTTTAATGTTCCCACTGTTGCCAGACTTCTCAGCCTCGCTTTTTCTTTCAAAAATATTTTGTAATTTTTCCTCTAATAAAGCGGTATTTTTATAAAGGAGAACCTCTTTAGCTTTTAACTCAGCAATTATCATATCCTTACCTCTTACAATTTCGTCTTTTGCGTCAAGCAACTTCTGCATTGGAAAATGATTTCTAACCTCACTTTCATTGCCGCAGCCGCATTTCACCAAATTCTTTCCTACCACCACCAAACCTGTCACTCGAAGTGCACAGCACGGATGGAGTACACCCTCACAATTAATACATTTTACAATAGTACTTACTACTGATTTATGGCAAGATTTACAAATTTTTGCGGAGCTTTTTTCATCCTCGTCATCGCCCGCCATGTTGCCGAATTATTATATATCGTTATATTATCATTTTTAGCGCTGTAATTATTTTTAAAAAAATAATTATTTTCTCTTGACCTCCCATTTAAATTCTTTAATGTATCGTAAAGGACTTCTCATGTGACGTCACACTGTACGGAACATAGTTGTTGAACCGTTCCTTGTCGTTTAATTCGTGTTCCGTGAGAGTTTGACGTTTTCCTCGCTGACTGTGGGAGGAATGAGAGGACTTGGCCGGTGGCTGCGAGGTTGACAGGTTGGTGTTGGTGGTTAGTACCGTAAATGGCGGTTAATTTCTTCGAAATTAATTTTTATTTCAACTAAGTTTGGAAGTATAGTAAAAAGTTACCACCACTTGTTTCCTGGAGTACGGGTTTCCTGGAGTAAGGATGGGAGTACCATCAGTGGAAGAGGAATAAAAAATTAACCGCCATTTGGAAGAAAACTAACCCTCATGTGATGTCGTACCCACCTTGACTACCTAGGGAAGCCACCTTGACCTTATTGCAGCTACCGCCAAGTCAAACTGGGAGTATGTTTTGGGAACAAGCTTTTTGGGGGACATTCCAGCTCCTTTTCGTCCTGCCACCTGGGCCTACGGGGGGGCATGGAGGTGCATCATAGTGATGCTCATTTTCTAGGATGCAACCGCAACCTCGTTTGGGAACATTTAGTGAGGAGTTTTAGTAACTATTGGTTTTTTTTATATTTCAGCCTATCTGTTAAATACACTATGTTTTTTTTCCAGATTTAGGTTACCTCTGTTTTTTTTGACATATGTATTTGTATATTAGATTATTTGGTTCCCAAACTTTGTATCTACGGTAACTTCTTGTGCACAGGAATAAGCCTAGAGAAAATTAGGTTTTTAATACTTTATTATTGCTTTGATATTGGTTTATGTAATTCGGGTAAATTTATTTTGTAACATTACTTGCTTGTTTCCCAAATATTGTATTTATTCGCTTTATTTCGTTTGTTCGGTTACTTCGTCGTTACTTTATTTCATTGCATTTGCTCGGTTAATTTAGGTCATTTTGTCGGTATTTTTCTTAACTTCACTTCTATAACGTTTATTCATTTGTATATTTAATTTTGCTTTATTCAGTATTGTATTTTCTCTTAGTGAGGCTTGGGCCTATTTATTTGTATTATTTTCATCTTCGTCGGTTTCCTTTAGTTGTACGTAGCAGGCGTACTATAACCATTTGGTAGAAGACTTATGTAATTTTGTACCCTATATGTTAGTAAGAGGTACTTATATTTAAGTTTGTAACAGATAACATTATTGTTGTTATCTTTAAAATATATATATCTTCTTGTATAACTTATGTCATTTTAGAGTCACAGCATAATATGAACTTGCTTAACTCAGAGATTGTTAAAAATCTGGTAGTTATTTTTAATAAATATGTTTATTTATTTTGTATATCATTTATTTTTATTATTCCTTTATGTTCATTATTACAGGTTTGATATATTTAATATCTGACAGCAGTATAAGATACCTGGGAGAATGATCGAAGATCATTTTCATGGCGCCCATGATTTGTTAGATTTATTTATCTTGTTCGTCTTTAGAAATTATTCATCTTCATTCCTCTTCAGTACATTATTCTTATTTTATTATTTCATATTTTAGTCATTATTACTATCTACATAGAGCTACTGTTCTTCGACAGGCATGCAAACGAGCCGTATCCATCCTTGAGTGTCAAGTTGCTCTCTTGCATCTATAGCTAGCCAACTCTATTCAGTTTGCCTCTGTCTCTTCCCACGTCTACTTATTATCCCTTCTAATTCCCCTTTCTTCAGTACTACTGCAAAGTAGTATTTTTTATTTTTCCTACTTCGGCTCAACCGCTGAAGCCCCTTCATTTTTATTTTCATAAGAGGCCCCAACTAGTTACCTTAGTCTTTTCTTTTCTTCTTTTTTTTCCTTACTTCTGTTGGAGTATATCTTTCTTTTTACTTTCACTCCAACAGAAGTTTTCTTATTTTTGTTACACTGGCTGCCCAATGCGTGGTGCCAACCGTTTATGGTTCTAAGACAGTAGTTCTTTTAGTTCAATTTTCTTTTATTGGAATTTTCTGTTTTATTAACTTTTTGATATCTTTGTATACATGTTACTTCTGATTTATTTTTGGTCTTTAAAACTTTACGAATACTAAACAGGTAGACTTATGCTGCTTTTGGTTTTGATTAGTTTATTTCGATACCTCATTTTTAGTTTTAGTGGTACAGCTCATATGTTAGTTTGGATTTTGTATTTTTATTGGAAACTTATTTATGTATTTAGATTGAGTATACATAATAAATTCTCCATATGTATCTTTGTCTTACAAACTCCTCATGTGATGTCGTACCCACCTTGACTACCTAGGGAAGCCACCTTGACCTTATTGCAGCTACCGCCAAGTCAAACTGGGAGTATGTTTTGGGAACAAGCTTTTTGGGGGACATTCCAGCTCCTTTTCGTCCTGCCACCTGGGCCTACGGGGGGGCATGGAGGTGCATCATAGTGATGCTCATTTTCTAGGATGCAACCGCAACCTCGTTTGGGAACATTTAGTGAGGAGTTTTAGTAACTATTGGTTTTTTTTATATTTCAGCCTATCTGTTAAATACACTATGTTTTTTTTCCAGATTTAGGTTACCTCTGTTTTTTTTGACATATGTATTTGTATATTAGATTATTTGGTTCCCAAACTTTGTATCTACGGTAACTTCTTGTGCACAGGAATAAGCCTAGAGAAAATTAGGTTTTTAATACTTTATTATTGCTTTGATATTGGTTTATGTAATTCGGGTAAATTTATTTTGTAACATTACTTGCTTGTTTCCCAAATATTGTATTTATTCGCTTTATTTCGTTTGTTCGGTTACTTCGTCGTTACTTTATTTCATTGCATTTGCTCGGTTAATTTAGGTCATTTTGTCGGTATTTTTCTTAACTTCACTTCTATAACGTTTATTCATTTGTATATTTAATTTTGCTTTATTCAGTATTGTATTTTCTCTTAGTGAGGCTTGGGCCTATTTATTTGTATTATTTTCATCTTCGTCGGTTTCCTTTAGTTGTACGTAGCAGGCGTACTATAACCATTTGGTAGAAGACTTATGTAATTTTGTACCCTATATGTTAGTAAGAGGTACTTATATTTAAGTTTGTAACAGATAACATTATTGTTGTTATCTTTAAAATATATATATCTTCTTGTATAACTTATGTCATTTTAGAGTCACAGCATAATATGAACTTGCTTAACTCAGAGATTGTTAAAAATCTGGTAGTTATTTTTAATAAATATGTTTATTTATTTTGTATATCATTTATTTTTATTATTCCTTTATGTTCATTATTACAGGTTTGATATATTTAATATCTGACAGCAGTATAAGATACCTGGGAGAATGATCGAAGATCATTTTCATGGCGCCCATGATTTGTTAGATTTATTTATCTTGTTCGTCTTTAGAAATTATTCATCTTCATTCCTCTTCAGTACATTATTCTTATTTTATTATTTCATATTTTAGTCATTATTACTATCTACATAGAGCTACTGTTCTTCGACAGGCATGCAAACGAGCCGTATCCATCCTTGAGTGTCAAGTTGCTCTCTTGCATCTATAGCTAGCCAACTCTATTCAGTTTGCCTCTGTCTCTTCCCACGTCTACTTATTATCCCTTCTAATTCCCCTTTCTTCAGTACTACTGCAAAGTAGTATTTTTTATTTTTCCTACTTCGGCTCAACCGCTGAAGCCCCTTCATTTTTATTTTCATAAGAGGCCCCAACTAGTTACCTTAGTCTTTTCTTTTCTTCTTTTTTTTCCTTACTTCTGTTGGAGTATATCTTTCTTTTTACTTTCACTCCAACAGAAGTTTTCTTATTTTTGTTACACTGGCGCCCAACGTGGGGCCAACCGTTTATGGTTCTAAGACAGTAGTTCTTTTAGTTCAATTTTCTTTTATTGGAATTTTCTGTTTTATTAACTTTTTGATATCTTTGTATACATGTTACTTCTGATTTATTTTTGGTCTTTAAAACTTTACGAATACTAAACAGGTAGACTTATGCTGCTTTTGGTTTTGATTAGTTTATTTCGATACCTCATTTTTAGTTTTAGTGGTACAGCTCATATGTTAGTTTGGATTTTGTATTTTTATTGGAAACTTATTTATGTATTTAGATTGAGTATACATAACTGACATTATGTTCTATTAGTTAAATTTTTATTCCTTCTACCAATGGTAGTACGTTTGCGCGTACAATTAATCATTGAATATATGCATACATTTTTTTCTAGTATGGTTATATTTTATACATAACTAGAAATCATTTTCAGTATTTAGGTATTTTATTTACGCTATTGATTTGATTATTTATATATTTTGCTGGCATTTTTGATTTGTTGGTGTGTCGCTAATATTTTCTCCATATGTATATTTGTCTTACAAACTTTAGATTATATTTTATATTTGTTATTTTTGATATTTGGGTTGTTTGGTAAGACAGGCACACACCACAAAGCAATATCAGTCCAGAACATTAGCTTCTATACATGATACGTTGAATTCGCATGGTTCCGATGATTACAGATGTTCATCCATAATTTATGTTCTTTAATTGGTAGTGTTAAACATAACAATTATAATTATTGTATGGTAAAGTAGTTCCATTATCCATCTCAGCTTCTAGTTTTGTTAATTTTGACAATAATATTATATCAGTGTGGGTACCATAATATAATGCTCATAGAAATCAGATACTTTAGGTTGAGATTTAAATATAAATTCTTTATTAGTTAGGAAACATTGATACTATTTTCCTACTAAGTTATAGAACAGTCTTCAGAAGAAGATTACCTTAACAGTGTTGTTCAAGCTAATCTCTTCTTCTGTTTGTCTTTAGCTTAGCTCAATCTTTAGTATGGTTAGAAATTTTAGTCTGATATTTTTTTGTCATCTGATAATGCAGGTACCTACATACATTGCTTGATTTCATCTTTGGCTTTGTTGTTGATGACTTTTAATTTATTACTTATTAATTTAATTATTATGTAGTACTTTATGTATGAGTTTAACTTTTTTTTGGTATTAGGCATGGTGCATTGTAATTATTATTATGAGTCAATGTTATTAATTGCTAATCCTGTCAGTAGGATTATACAATTAATCAGAACTTCACTTGTATTTTTGTTTAGTTTTTGCACACCTAACCCCTTAAGTTAGAAGGGTTGTTGAATTATTATATATTTATATACTTATTTGGACAGGTAAGCTCATACAAGTAGGTACTCTTGTTTAATATGGATATTATTATGGAACTGTATGTTATGCACTACTTATCTCAGGTTATGTGTTATATTATTTGGAATATTTGATTACTTACTAATTTTTTTTTGATCATATTTATATCTTATTATTGAATTTGCCAGATTGGAAAGATGTGGTTTTTAATTTGTTATTGGGTTACTCTATTAACATTATTTGTCTCCAATATCTTAAACACTTTATAATAATTTATATCCTTCTATCCTACACAGTATGATTCTGGAATTAGTTTGGAATTTTGATGTAAGTATGTATGAATTCTTGAGTCTTTCATATTTCTTCTTAGAAACTACTTAGTCTGTTGATGCTCAAAGTTGGTGAATACGTGGGTTCGAAATTCAGCAACTGATCACTGCTGTCCGGTTTCGTAATCTATGTCCTCATGGCAGAGTAGGCAGATGTCTTTTCATCATTACATTTCCTAAACATTTTTCTGTAATCAGTTTACTTATTTCAGTTTTTTTACAATTTAATAGGGAAGTATTTAGTTCATATTAGGCCTTTTGCTTCATAGTATGTTTGTACTTTGAGTTGATGAGTAAACATGGATAAATATCTTGCGCACTTGTTTATAAATCAATGCTTAGGCCATCCCTATACATAGTAGGTTCGTTAAGTCAGTATTTGGAGTGTTTAGACAGATGAGTTGTTCATTTGAATATATTCCCACTTCTTTTCGTAGGCATTAGTTTTGTTATTCAGATTCTGGAATATTTCCTGCATAATTCTATGTACGTATGTGAGAACGCATGAATTTGCAGTTTTATTTAAAATTGTGCTCGTTCTCGTCAATTTTTTTCCCTATCACTTATCATATTTTTTTTTTTTTTTTCTTCCTATTATTTATCATAGTGCCATAGACCTTGTAAGTTCACTATTCATTCTGTTTTCTTTCTTACTTATTCTTATATTAGTACCTTATCTGTGTCTGGTTATTCTCATACATCTGTTGTAGCAACATGCTATAGTTCGCGAATACCAGCATGAATTAAGTTATGTATTTTCTAGAATACTTTAGTCAATACACTTTAGGTATTTATCTTACCTTTGATTTAGTTTGGTTACATCTCTGTTACTTAGTCTGTTAGTAATTTTTGTCTGACTTATTTTGGATTACTTAGTTCAGATAGGTTCATATTACCGGATGAGGGTGTATGTAGACCTAATTTATTTATTTTGTTCAGTATTAGTTACCATTGGATCCAATAATTTAGTTTATTTAGTATTAGTAAGAATTGGTCCATAAATTTGCCTGATCGTTCTTCTTTGGATATACTCCTATATAAATCTGGTGTCCATTGATAGTCCGATTCTGGATAAGTGTCCGATTCTTCATTTATTTTGTGTATTTAGTTGGATAGGTTCGTATTACCGGATGTGGGTGTACGTAGACCTGATCTGTTATGTGGTTTAGTATTGGTGTGAATTGGTCCATAAATTTGCCTGGTCGTTCTTCTTTGGATATGCCTTTTATGAATCTGGTGTCCACTGATAGTTCGACTTTGGATTAAGTGTCCGATTCCACATTTATTTTGGTTATTGAGTTTTGGATTCCTTTGGTATGTTCAGCATTGGTATTATTTGGCATTAGTGAGAATTGTTCCATAAATCTTCCTGATTGTTCTTCTCTGGATATACTATTATGAATCTGGTGTCCATTGTTAGTTCAGTTTTGGATAAAGTGTTCAATTCTTTACTTATTTTAGTTACTGATTTTTTTTTAAATTTCACTTTGGTATATTTACTTGTGATGGTTCGAATTGGCTCACACCTTTTCCTGGTTGTTCCGTCCTTGGATATACCCTTTATAAATCTGATGTCCATGGATAGTTCAATTTTGGTTTTGGTGCCCAGTTCGACACTTAGCATTATTATGAACTTTAGTGCAATATTTAGTTCTGTTTTGACTTTTGAGCAATATATGTTAATATTTGGTAGCAGAGAGTAACATAGTAACATTTTAGTATGAGTTTGAGTCATGTATTGATTTATTTTTCCTTGACCATTAGTTTATATTTAGAAGTAATCTTGCGAATCAACGTGGATTGTTAGACTATTGTAAATTTAGTTGTTAATATTTTGAAGTTTAAAAAAAAAAAAAATTTTTTTTGGTTAAAAAATTTTTTTTTCCCCGAGTAGGAGGGGATTGTAACGGTCCACCCGTTATATTATCATTTTTAGCGCTGTAATTATTTTTAAAAAAATAATTATTTTCTCTTGACCTCCCATTTAAATTCTTTAATGTATCGTAAAGGACTTCTCATGTGACGTCACACTGTACGGAACATAGTTGTTGAACCGTTCCTTGTCGTTTAATTCGTGTTCCGTGAGAGTTTGACGTTTTCCTCGCTGACTGTGGGAGGAATGAGAGGACTTGGCCGGTGGCTGCGAGGTTGACAGGTTGGTGTTGGTGGTTAGTACCGTAAATGGCGGTTAATTTCTTCGAAATTAATTTTTATTTCAACTAAGTTTGGAAGTATAGTAAAAAGTTACCACCACTTGTTTCCTGGAGTACGGGTTTCCTGGAGTAAGGATGGGAGTACCATCAGTGGAAGAGGAATAAAAAATTAACCGCCATTTGGAAGAAAACTAACCCTCATGTGATGTCGTACCCACCTTGACTACCTAGGGAAGCCACCTTGACCTTATTGCAGCTACCGCCAAGTCAAACTGGGAGTATGTTTTGGGAACAAGCTTTTTGGGGGACATTCCAGCTCCTTTTCGTCCTGCCACCTGGGCCTACGGGGGGGCATGGAGGTGCATCATAGTGATGCTCATTTTCTAGGATGCAACCGCAACCTCGTTTGGGAACATTTAGTGAGGAGTTTTAGTAACTATTGGTTTTTTTTATATTTCAGACTATCTGTTAAATACACTATGTTTTTTTTCCAGATTTAGGTTACCTCTGTTTTTTTTGACATATGTATTTGTATATTAGATTATTTGGTTCCCAAACTTTGTATCTACGGTAACTTCTTGTGCACAGGAATAAGCCTAGAGAAAATTAGGTTTTTAATACTTTATTATTGCTTTGATATTGGTTTATGTAATTCGGGTAAATTTATTTTGTAACATTACTTGCTTGTTTCCCAAATATTGTATTTATTCGCTTTATTTCGTTTGTTCGGTTACTTCGTCGTTACTTTATTTCATTGCATTTGCTCGGTTAATTTAGGTCATTTTGTCGGTATTTTTCTTAACTTCACTTCTATAACGTTTATTCATTTGTATATTTAATTTTGCTTTATTCAGTATTGTATTTTCTCTTAGTGAGGCTTGGGCCTATTTATTTGTATTATTTTCATCTTCGTCGGTTTCCTTTAGTTGTACGTAGCAGGCGTACTATAACCATTTGGTAGAAGACTTATGTAATTTTGTACCCTATATGTTAGTAAGAGGTACTTATATTTAAGTTTGTAACAGATAACATTATTGTTGTTATCTTTAAAATATATATATCTTCTTGTATAACTTATGTCATTTTAGAGTCACAGCATAATATGAACTTGCTTAACTCAGAGATTGTTAAAAATCTGGTAGTTATTTTTAATAAATATGTTTATTTATTTTGTATATCATTTATTTTTATTATTCCTTTATGTTCATTATTACAGGTTTGATATATTTAATATCTGACAGCAGTATAAGATACCTGGGAGAATGATCGAAGATCATTTTCATGGCGCCCATGATTTGTTAGATTTATTTATCTTGTTCGTCTTTAGAAATTATTCATCTTCATTCCTCTTCAGTACATTATTCTTATTTTATTATTTCATATTTTAGTCATTATTACTATCTACATAGAGCTACTGTTCTTCGACAGGCATGCAAACGAGCCGTATCCATCCTTGAGTGTCAAGTTGCTCTCTTGCATCTATAGCTAGCCAACTCTATTCAGTTTGCCTCTGTCTCTTCCCACGTCTACTTATTATCCCTTCTAATTCCCCTTTCTTCAGTACTACTGCAAAGTAGTATTTTTTATTTTTCCTACTTCGGCTCAACCGCTGAAGCCCCTTCATTTTTATTTTCATAAGAGGCCCCAACTAGTTACCTTAGTCTTTTCTTTTCTTCTTGTTTTTCCTTACTTCTGTTGGAGTATATCTTTCTTTTTACTTTCACTCCAACAGAAGTTTTCTTATTTTTGTTACAGTAGCCGCCCTTCAAGCATGTACCACTGCAATGTACCCTTTTGCATTGTACCAAAAAAAAATTGCATGCAGATTTTTTTATTTAAATAAGAATACATAAAAATTGTCATTCCAGTTCGATCACATCAGATGTTTTTCTTGATTTTTCTTTGGAAAAATCATCTATAATGTCGTCATAATTTATCGCCTTTGTTACGTAACTTTCTATGGACAAAATCGACAAATTGTTAAGACGTTCTTGCGTCATACTTGATCGGAAATTATTTTCATGACTATTTTAAATTCTTGACATTTAATTTTCGAAAATGACCTTTCAGCGGACACGTTGGTTGGCAACTGGGAGTCACAAATAAATGCGCAAAGCAATATCAAAATTAGGGAAAAATCTTTCAATCCACTCTTCTTTAAATATTTAGGTATGTCAATTATTGGTGATTGGTGATTTTATTGTGATATCCAAATGAACCTTTAAGTGAATGCATTCATGTATGAATGATGTAGGTATCTAATAGTGCAGTCAGTGATTGTATTTGGCCCCGAATTCCATCCTACTGCATCAATTTATTTAATATTTTCACTGTAAGTAGAAAATAGCTCAAGAAACAAAGTATACGCTATATCCTATGACGCTTTTAAATTAGGGATGGTTCCCACCCGTTCTCGGGGGTGGAATTTTTTTTTAACAAACTAACACCGGAAGTGGCCAGAGAACCTAATTCTAAGCAATAACTGTTTTATAAATTTTTTTGAAAACTCAATACTTTTTGAGTTATTCGTGGTTAAATATTTGCCATTTTCATTGAAAAATTACACTTTTCGGAGACTGTTTTTTGGGAATACCATAAAAATTGTGCATCTAACGAAAAAAACTATATAAAACATTTTTGTAGTTTATGAAAAATCAGAGAGATTAATTTTTTCATAAATCTTCTAGTTTTAATAAAAAGAGAGATGGTAGGCGAAAAAAGATTTTTTTTGGTGCATGCTCAAATCGGTGTATTCAACTTAAAAAAACAGAGAAATTGTCGATTTTAGGGGTTAATGCCACGAATACCTTTTGTGGTGCTTGAAAAGACCTTTAAAACGAGAACTGTTAAATGTCGGTTACATTCAAACTAAGCGAGATATGGTGCAAAATCTTATGACTAATGTATTTTAAGGAAAAATGAGAAGTATATTTAACCCCTCATCCACCAGAATTTAAATGCATCGTTTGTCTTCGAGAATACCTTCTACTATAATGTTATTTCTATATTCAAAAAGTTGGACGGGTTTAAAATGAATGGTTTTTGAAAAGAATAAAATCAAATTATAGAGCGCATTTTTAAATTTTCTTAAAAATCTTCCTTTTTCTCCATGTGATTCGAAAGTGATAAGAGATACGTAAAAAAATACCTTACAAAAATGTAGGTTTTCTTTTAGATAACAATTTTATTTTCCTTTCATTATTGTATCTTATTATCATTTTCGAGTTACATGGAGAAAAAGGAAGATTTAAAAAAAATTTAAAAATGCTCTCTATAATTTGATCTTATTTTTATCAAAAACCATACATTTTAATCCCGTCCAACTTGTTGAACATAGAAATAACACTATAGTAAAAGGTATTGTAGAAGCAAAACGGTGCATTTAAATCTGGTGGATGAGGGGTTAAAATATATATACTTCGCATTTTATTTTAAAATAAATTAGTCATCCATTCTTGTTGCACCTTATCTACCTTAGTTTGAATGTATTCGAAATTTAACAGTGCGGTCATTTTAAAGGTCTTTTCGGGCAGTACTTACAAAATATATTGATAGCATTATACCCTTAAAATCGACCATTTCTCTGTTATTAAGTTGAACACACCATTTGAGCTTGCACAAAAAAAATTTCTTTTCACCTACCAATATCTCTTTTTATGTTATCACTAGAAGACTTATGAAGGAACGAATCTCTTTGATTTTTTATAAGCTACAAAAATGTTTTATATAGTTTTTTTCGTTAGATGCATAATTTTTAAGGTATTCGCAAAGAACCGTCCGAAAAGGCGACCTTTTTCAATGAAAATGGCAAATTTTCAACCACGAATAACCCAAAAGGATTCAGTTTAAAAAAAATATAGAACAATGCGCCCGCCGCCTTTGCGATGCTGCCGACAGCCCAATACCCTAAATTTACGAATTCTGTCCTTTTTGATGAATAGTGTTAAGAAAATGCAATTTGTTTTCTAGAAATGAATGCTCACTTATATTCCATTGATGGATGTACTATGTACTTAAATGTTATTCGATTTTAATTTTTATATACAAATATTTTTGTACAGTATTTTTGCCGCCCTCGCATAATTTGCCGCCCTAGGCAACTGCCTATATTGCCTAATGGATAAAGCAGCCCTGGTTCCAAGTTCAGGTTCTTCATTTCTTTCCTTCCTATGCGTAGATATTGTGTTTTCCATATTCCGCTATGCGTTTCCTTGCCATATATTCAAGATCTTCCTTGTTCTGCGCAATTACAATTCAGTCATCTGCCTAAAGCCGCTTTGTTCCTCTGATTCGTACGGATGGTACTCTTTGTCTATGAGGCCTTTAAAAATTCTTCTGTATAGTCGACTTAGTGTGCTAGTTACAGCAATACCTCTGTAGTTATTTGGATCTTGTTTACCAACTTTCTTTTATTTGCTATTGTAACTCTTTTAGGCTATGGCTGCGGTTGGGATATAATCCTACCTTCTGCCTGGGCTCAACCAATGTGGATTTCACTTGTAATGTGGGGAGGTAGGGCTGGCGGTTTAAGAGAAACTGATTCAATATTGTTCGAGTCTGGCCACCAGTATCATCTACATCCTGATACGTTAGCAGGCGAGAAGGAAGAACATGACTTGTCTTCCAAATGTAAAGAGAGATTCTTTAAAATGCCTGTTAATAAACGGACCAACTTCGCCAGATTTGCAATCTCCAGTCCGCTGGATTATAATTGGAAGATATTGTTGACTGAATGGTCACTAAACGGCAAAGAAGTGTCAGATTTTTTTGTACTCAGGGACAAAAAACTTTTAAAAAGTATTCAGGTAAAATATTATTATTTAATCTAAAGACCTAATACTTTTACTTATTTTTTCGTCACACATTTAAAAAATTACTATCTTTTTTTACGAAATGACAGCCGTCAAATTTGTTTGGTTAGGTGATTTGGGGAGAGAAATGTGTCAGATGACGTCACATATAACTAACTGCCTTCTAATCATACCGTCATACCAAATCATAAAATTTTAAAAGTCTTAGCTAGATTTAATATACTTATTATTTTCTTGCAGGATGTACTATCAAAAAAGTCGAAGGAACAAATCCAACTAGAGGATAATTGTCTAGTCCCTGTGCAAATAACATCAATGAAAAGAGGCAATTGTCGACCGTTTTCCATAATTTGTTTACCACATGAAGAAGACTTAGCCAAAGAACCAGAAGAACCTAAGTGTAAAGATATTTACGCAGAAGAAAGGAAGAGTCTGAGACGAGACCATAAACAGTTGTTAAAGAGATTGAGAAAACGTAGGATAAGAGAGAAGAGAAAGGGAAAGGTAATAATAATACATTATTTTACGAATTATTCCTGATAAAAAATGTCTTAATTTTTTTTTTATATTTTGACTTTGGAAATGATGAAAATATTAAATAAGCTTCATCACCCAGTCTCAAAAGTCCACTGCTGAATATAGGCTTCTTCCTCATGTTTCCAACCCCTCTATCTTGGCGAGAGCGCGACTCTCGCCTCGTTTTCATTTAGCCTTCTTAAATCATCAGTCTATGGTGACGCTTCTCTTGTCTTCCTTTGGTCTCCATTCCAATAACCTCTTTGTTCATCGTCCATCTGTCATTCTAGCTATGTGTCCTGCTCATCTCCATTTTAGTCTGGCTATCCTTTCGATGACGTTAGTCACCTTGGTTCTTCTCTTGATCTCTTCTTTTTTATTTTATTCGCAGAATGGAATGCTCCGTTCTTCTCTTGTGTATCTCAGTTTGGTAGCTGAGGCTTTCGTTAAGGTCAGTGTTTCTGCTCCTTATGTCAACACTGGAAGGGCGCATTGAGCAAATACTTTTCTCTTCAGGCATGTGGGCAGCTCACTTTTAAATGTTTCTGTCAGTTTTTCATATGCTGCCCATCCCATCCTCTGTTCTCATAATGACAGTTGTCTTATAAATTTACATACACTGTTTTTCTACCTTGTTTTTTATTTATTTACTACTTTTTTTACAGATAATACCAATAGACCAAGACATGCTTAAAAACTACACCAACAAGATGAGGAAGTTGTGGCTACCTGAACCAACTACTATTAGAAAGTCTTGCACTCGGGAAGTAATGGGCTTCGTAAAACATGGCGGATATAGCTTCCTGGCGGGTAAAAGTAAAGCAATAGGATACATAACAGCAGGGGCTCTATCCTCGTTATTGTCGACCAAGAATCTAGATAGAGTTTTAGTAAGGAACACGCATTCCAGGCAGTACCGTCTTGGGCGGTTAAGTGTTATTTGTGAATAAAGGTATATTATTTTGTTTATATTGTTATATTCCCCTTTCGTTTGTTGTCCTATATTTTAAGAACCATTTGCAAAAGCCTTCTAACATTGAATTTTTATTGGAAAAAGCTAATTTTGAGTCAAACTAGTTCTGGATTCGTGTAGGGTTCAACAAACAGATTCAGAAAATATCAACAACTCAATTTCGGCCATGGATGGAGAAATCGAGTTTTGATTCTAAACCCTTCACTTGTAGGTGGTCATTCGTTCTAAGGCCACTCCTAAATCCAGCTTGGTCTAGTGTCTAGTGAAAAGGATGAGGTAAGATAGATCTGTAGGTTCCAATTTCTGTTAAATCTCCTTTTTGATGCAATATTATCATAATCTACTATTCTAAATGGGAAATAAGCCACAATTTAACTAAAAAAATGATTTTATTAACGTTTCGACGCCCAAATCGGGTGTCGTTGTCAAAATACTACTAAATTAAACAAAAATGTTGTTGCTAAGTAAAAAATTCTTCTAATAATTTATTTAATCTGACTCTTTTATATCGGCAATTCAGACATGTATTATACATTTTAAAGTAGAAGACTTTAAAATGATATTGCCAATATTTATGAGTTGCGTTCCTGGGACGACTTTACTGAAAGATAGTTCATTCGATTACATGAAATCAACCCTAACCCAATATAAATAAGGAATTGTCAAGATTGGATCGAATGGAACAGAACAACTTCGAACGGGATCCTACAACATTCACAAGAAATAATACGAGGAAGATATAAATACCATATATAAAAGGACTATCCGAGAAGCTTAAAACAATAGGAAATATATTCAACATTTCCACAACATTCAAAACAACAAACACATCGACATCTATTCTATCTAAAACTAAACCTAACAATGAACTAGAAAGAACAAAGAATTGTATTTATAAAATACCTTGTGAATGCGAACAATTTTATTTAGGTGAAACATCAAGACCATTAAACGTTAGAATAAGTGAACATGAGTCTTATATTAAAAATAGATAATTTGATAGATCTCAAATATGTCAACACGCAAGGGATAATGAATATAGAGTTCAGTGGAGAGATCCAAGTATAGTCCTGAAAGAAACGGATAGTAAAAAAAGAAAAATCAAAGAAGCAGCTCTAATTATTATGCTAAATGAAACCAATTGTGTCTCAAATTCCTCAGTAGAATGCGGTAGGATGTGGTTACTCATTTTAAAAGAGGAAGTCAATAGAAAGAAAATACCACGATTAGTAAGTCAATAACATATCGAGTTAGTACATGTAGGATTCGTTAAAGACAACCGTAATTAAAGTCCGTGTGATGCTTAACAGTTTTAATTAATAAAATAGATAACTAAATTATAGCTACTATTAAATTAACGAAATGTAAAAGTGTTTGTGTAATTGCGACTAAAATTAAACTAAATAAAGTATAATTATACTAATTAAAGTAACTATCTTTGAAATAATCGCGTTTATCTACCTAATATATGACCGGCTTGTCAATATATAAGTACGTCTTAAACTTCGTCGTTTCGATTATTGCCAAATACAACGTCTTTCCTCAGAATCTCAAAATCGACTGCCCTGTATTCATTTCCACACTCGCCAAAACCGTCCCCTTTCTTTCCTTCTTCATCCGAAACTATTAAAATTCTACTGCAATAAATTTCGATCCCTATTAGCAATAAAAATTGGTTCACATTAGCGAATGGTATTCTTACTTGGATAGCGCTAATCGAAAAGGAACCAAGCGACATTTGACAAAAAATGAGTTAATAGCACCTATAGATAGCCAGATATTCACTTTATATGTGTAAAGAAATCCGTACGTCTACGGAGCTGCTAGTGACATCTGTAGAAAAAAGGTCCAAGCGACAATCGGTAAATCGGGCAGTTTTCTTTAATATAAAAAGACCCAAGTGGTGGTACTTTGTAGAAAAATTATTGGTGTCGCTTGGATCTTTTTAAACTTAATGTGATTCTGTAGCGATCGGTAGCAATTTTCTTTAGCTTAAAGGTTTAAAGTGAAAAATGAGTGAGCGATCCAAATTAATCCTCAAAAAAGCTCTATTAGAGCCAAAATCCATGGAGGCACTCCCCTTGAAACGAATCGGCTTAAAACAAGCAGAAACAACTTGGTAAGTTTTTTTGGTTAGGTTATTTTTGTTGGTTTTAAAACAAGTTTTTTATTAGTTTTACATTTACTTTTAAAATAAGTATTATAGGTTTATTCTACACCGATAGAAAATAGTTTTTGTATTATTTTTATTACTTTTAACATGGTAAAAAATATTTCCCGGTTGTTGGTTTCTTTTATATTTTTGCAATAAATGCAACCAAACGACCTGTAAGGAAGTTGATTCCTTTTATAATATTGCAAATATTGTAACCAAACGACATGCAAGGCGATTGGTTCCTTTTATATTATTGAAATTTATATTTTATATATAAGTCTTATAAAGTTAAAAGTCGTTCTCACCGGCTATCGTAGCAATCCCAATTCGTTCCACTCATCTGGGCCAACGGAGGTCCATATGTGCGAGACTCTTATCTCGTTCTCGTAATAATAATTAAGAAGAAAATATATACAGGGGATTGGATATGGTAATTGAGTCAATACTCGCAATCTTTAGTTTGTATTTTTATTAGTTGTTACATAATCGTGGGGCAACCGGTTTCGAGTCTTACAATATGTTGTTTTTATGTTTTGTATATATATGTGTACATGTCTCTCGTTTTGTGTTTTTTAGCTTGTAGTTTGTATTGAGAAGACTTTTTTGTACTGGGCCTGATGATGAGTCATATATTGTAAGACTCGAAACCGGTTGCCCCACGATTATGTAACAACTAATAAAAATACAAACTAAAGATTGCGAGTATTGACTCAATTACCATATCCAATTGTATAATGGACTCGCATTGGCAACCCTTTCATCATATACAGGGGAATTTAAAAAATTTACAATTCTACATACATATTTTATATTGTATTATTATTTATATATCTATTGTTATTAATATTATTTATAATTTAATTCAGAATTTGGTATTAGTTTTGACAGTAAACTAAATGTAAGACCAAATACTTACGATGTCGGGATGATATCACGAGGTTTTTCCTGGTTTTCCCTCGTGATTTACTATGGAATCTCTAACACGAGAATTTTCCTGTCACCGTTGCATTTGATTGTCTTTTTAAAAACAGATCACATGCTATGATTTTTTTGTGACGCATATTATTGCGCAACTCATAAATATTGGCAATATCATTTTAAAGTCTTCTACTTTAAAATGTATAATATATGTCTGAATTGCCGATATAAATGAGTCAGATTAAATAAATTATTAGAATGTTTTACTAAGCAACAACATTTTTGTTTAATTTAGTAGTATTTTGTATTTTGAATTTTGTATTTTGACAACGGCATCCGATTTGAACGTCGAAACGTTAATAAAATATTTTTTTTAGTTAAATTGTGGCTTATTTTCCATTTAGAATATGTAGTAGATTATAAAAATGCCATAAGGAAATAGCTTCAGAACAATATTATCATAATAGCACTACTCCATTTCTCTGGTGTAATTTCTTCAAAGAGGCACGCAAAATAAAGAGTTTTTAAAGCTTTTATGACGCATTTACTCTAGGTGTTTTGTTGACATCTATGCCTGGTACCAAATCTGCAAATCTAATGGTGACTAGAACTATGAATTTTCATATATAAGTATTGACACAAAAAAAAACGTACGTGGGAAAGATCAAAACAACAATTTTACTATTTCACTGTTTTATTCATACTGTCAAATGAATAACTTAAAAAGCAGGTTGTATCTTGAGGTTTCTGGGGTTTCCGGAATGTTTCCTCGACAAACATACAACTTCTCGTTTATGTTCTTAAATTAACTTAAAAACACAATTTAAAAAAAAATTGACACACTAAATTGATATTTTTTCTACTGTTAACAATACTTATATATTTATTATATCCTTCAGTATGTATATATTTTGATGGGCTTAAATGAAAAGAATATCCAATATTGCTTTTTACCCTCTGCCATACCAAATAATTCGAAATTGCCAGCTCTAATATTTGGTAGGAGGGCTATTTTGTTTTAAAAAACTATCAGATTATTCTCAATTGCTTCTTAAGAAAATAAATAAGATAAAAGAAATGCTTTAGTTGGTCAGATAGCCAAGCGGATGAATCGCATTCACTTTACTGTGAATGATCTAAATGGTTAATGGTTCAAAACCTGGCCATAAATCAAAAAGGCTAACATAGTAATGTAAAATTCAAATGGAACTGCAACTTAGACTAAAATACTCTGGCGTACCTATATACGAAAATTAAAAATTTGAGGTTAAGTGAGGTTGTAATATTGATAATTTCACTGATTCTTCGAGACGATCAGACAAAAAAAACTTACATATTTTACTTAATATGTCAATTTTTCTATAAAAATTGTCACTAAAAGGAAATCTTACACCTACAATATACTGATTATCACGATAATAGATAGCTTAACTACTTTGGAGGGATTTGAGCTACATATATATTTAAGTTAATTTTAGAACATGTTTCAGAATTCGAAAATATATTTTTGGGAAGCTAATAATTATTCTGTATTGTGTGCTCAATTTTAAAATTCAAGTGAAAGATGTTGATTTTAAAACTTGTAACTGGACTAACATTAAAGTATGGTAACGGAAGAACTTTATACAGCTGATATTTTAAAACCATTTAAGCGTTTCAGTTCAATGCTTATAAGCATTAAGCAAATCGGGATACTTTTTTCATCGTCATGGATGGTCAGGTTCTAAAAGCATTGTCATATCTAATTTTAGTCAAAAATAATGTGCACAATTGTTCCTATTGATCTCTTTAAGCATTACATATCGTCAAACTGGCGAATTCAATTTAAAAATGTTAACCATTTAGATGTACCACAATACCACCTTAGTAAACCTGCAGCTTGTCTTTTGAAGGTTTTTGTCACTTTCGAGGTTTCATATCCGTAAAGAAAAACAGATATGACATTTGACTGGAATATTTGGATCTTTGTCTTTGCGGTATACTAGTCAGGCCTCCAAACAGGGTTGAGCATGCTGAATGCTTGTTGAGCTTTTCGTATCCTCATATGAATATTGTACCTCCTTTTTTTTCATGACACTTCCAAGATATGTAAAATTTTCCATATTTTCAATCTGCATGTTGTTAAAAGTAAGTTGTTTCTTACATTTTTATTCTCATGGATTTGATTCTATTAATATTGATTTTCAAACCTATTTTATTGGCTTCAGTGGAAAGTGTTTTCAATTGATCAGCCAAATCTTGGAACCTTTGTCCCAAGAGGCAGATATCGACGTATTCTAGATAGCTTAACGTCCATCGTATATCTCTTGTGTAGGACTCTAGTTTGGAGAGAACATAATATACAGCTATTTAGAGAAAGCACGCATCCCTGTCTGACCCCAGGAAGTATGTTAAATTTGTCACTGTTATCCTATTGTGTGTCACGCTGTATTTCGCCTCAGTATACAGTGACTTTAGTGAGCTTAAAGGTGTTCTATACAAAAGAAATCCCCTCAAATATTGCCTGTTGCACTGTTTGTTAAATTAACTAAAAGAACATCATAGCATTTATAGACGGAGAGGCAGCGCTGATAAATCTCTTTGAATTTACTAAAGCTAGATTTTTCACAGTTGATTACTGTGATTGTGGAGAGAAACGTACTGCGGTCGGTCAAGCGAAACGTAGAACAGGGGTTACTGAGAGGGTATCAAAGTTGCTTTCCTACCAAGGTAATTAAATCCATTTACTAAGGCTGAAAATCAGTACACACATTCTAAATTAAATATAAATAAAAGTTATTATAGTCGGTCAGCTGTACGACGGGACAGAGCCGGTCGGTCGGCCCCAAATGAATGTACAGGGTTATTCACTATATTTTGACCCCCTTGTAAACTGCTTTATTTACAGAATTAGAAAAAAATGTAAAATACAAGTTATTCGATTTTTTGACATATATATCGTACTAGTGACGTCATCCATCTGGGCGTGATGACGTAATCGACTATTTTTTAAATGAGAATAGGGGTCGTGTGCTAGCTCATTGAAAAGTTATTCAATTCTCTATACAGTACTATAAACATTAAGATCATTATTTATACAGGGTGTCCAAAATTTTTTTTTGAATTATTAATTAAACATTTAATTTAATTAAAAACATTTTTTGGACACCCTGTATAATTAATCATGTTAATGTTTATATTACTGAATAGGGAATTGAATAACCTTTCAAATCAGCTAGCACTCGGCCCCTATTCCCATTTAAAAAAAATAGTCGATTAC
Source organism: Diabrotica virgifera virgifera (assembly GCF_917563875.1). Taxonomy (NCBI): domain Eukaryota; kingdom Metazoa; phylum Arthropoda; class Insecta; order Coleoptera; family Chrysomelidae; genus Diabrotica; species Diabrotica virgifera. The sequence goes on along the minus strand of NC_065444.1, from coordinate 2,076,825 downwards.
GTCATCACGCCCAAATGGATGACGTCACTAGTACAATATATAAGTCAAAAAATCATAATTTAAAAATCGATCAACTTTTGTATTTTACATTTTTTTCTAATTCTGTAAATAAAGCAGTTTACAAGGGGGTCCAAAATAGTGAATAACCCTGTACATTCACTGGGGCCAACCGACCGGCTCTGTCCCGTCATACAGCTGACCGACTATAATAACTTTTATTGATATTCAATTTAGAATGTGTGTACTGATTTTCAGCCTTGGTAAATGGATTTAATTACTTTCGTAGGAAAGCATCTTTGATACCCTCTCAGTAACCCCTGTTCTACGTTTCGCTTGACCGACCGCAGTATGTTTCTCTACACAATCACAGTAATCAACTGAAAAATCTAGCTTTAGTAAATTCAAAGAGATTTTTCAGCGCTGCCTCTTGGTCTATTAAGTGACAATCATATCATGAGGCTCAAATTTTGTGTTGAAAATGGCGTGTATGTTAGAACCATGGTTCCTGAATAAGTAAAGAATTTGCATTAGGAGTCATAAATTCACTACTAGTAAAGAGAAAAGGAATTAAGACCAAAACATGCAAGACATACAGTCCATGTATCTGACAGAGCTACTGTGTTTAATAATATCTGAATGCATTTCATTAACTAAGTATAGTATTTTCTGCAATAAACATTCACCATGGTCACATTAGTCGTATAAAAATAAGACATAGTACCAGTAATTTCATTGGAAAAGGTCTTTTAACTAAATTCCAACAAATTGACATATGCCAACAAGGTTTAAAATATTAAAATGTCCATGAGATAACCCAGACATCGCTCTAAGTGATTATAATTACTTTTCTTCTAAAAAAATAATTTCTAGTGTATCATTTTAAACGTGATAATAAGTGAGAAACAGTTGTATTGACTGTCTAACATTATTCCGACAATGATTTATGGTTTTCTTATCGATAGTCATGTTTGTGTATGAATTAAACAGGTAATAAATAATTTTGTACATAGCAATTGAAGATTTAATCATATCTAGTCATATTTTACAAATACTTTTTATCACTATGTATATAATATTCAATTACATTTTTTTTAAATTGAATTCGCCCTATTTACCAATATATTTTCGAACCCCCCTTAATGGGAATTGAATAAGAAGTATGTAAGGAACACAAATAGTTTCACAAAGAATCATCTATTGACTAGGTAGGTTTTTGGTTATAAATTGCTTAATGTCGTTAAGTTCTTCGTCCGAAGAAGAATGTGACAAGCCCCTGTATGATTTGAATTCAACGTCTTTAAGCATGTTCTTTAATACAGATGCGGTCATTTGGCCCCACTTGTAAGGGACTACTGGATCACAGTCGCCGTGGCACTGCAATATCTGCAAAAAGTTATTATTTAAATTAAGTAGTAACGTATATTTTCTTCATACACCTAACAAAAGTAATTGACAGAGTCAGACTTAGCGATATATTACAGAAAATGGGGCAAAAAAGGATACTGGCAAACATTGTGGAAGTCATAAAACAAATGAACAATAACAACACGACAAAAATTAAAACAAATGACAACACTATGGTCAACATACCAAGGGGAATCAGGCAGGGAGACAGCCTCAGCTCATTTTTATTCAATATGCTAATGGATGCAAAAATAGACGTGGAATCGCTACAGCTAACCGCGCATGAAAAAAAAGTTGATTAATAGCAAGCTAAAAATTTGTTAATAGCTTAAGGATGTCTGGTCGGACAAACTTTGATATATGGGAACACTGGAACAGGGGAAGTTGTAATTGTGGAACATGTTAAAAATTTGGAACGGTCAGACCACGAAAACGTCACATGTATTTTGTCCGACAGTCTGTGTCTTTGTCTGTGTGTTTGTGTCCGACACCTGTCATAATTCCTGTCATTTGACATATTCTACGTGTTCCACTCATTATAATTCCCATTTGGTGATAAATAGCAGCCTGATTTTTGCATAAGAGTTTAATGAAAGGGTAACAAATCAATTGGAAGTTCTGTCAGACAAAATACATGTGACGCTTTAGTGGTCTGACCGTTCCAAATTTTTAACCTGTTCCACAATTAAAACTTCCAGTGTTCCCATATATCAAAGCTTGTCCGACTAGACACCCTTAAGCTATTAACAAATTTTCAGCTTGCTATTAATCAACTTTTTTTCATACGCGGGATCCAGACCTAATAGAAAGACAAATTCAACCCAATAAACACGCTAGTTAGTAAAATTAAGGGAACTTAATGCCTATAAGTTATTATTTATGTCTTTTATGTAATCTGAGTTTATCTTTTTCATGTCTTTTGGTTGGTTTTTCATTGGATGTTCCCCCTAAAGCAAATTTCCCCTCCCAAGGCAAATTTCTAGATTCGCCACTGCCTCTAGCACGCAAAAATTTTAGTCCTCAATTCTGAAATGGCAGACGGTGACCCCTTCAGCATTCCCCATATGTACGCATCTGGTGGCGTTAGTTCTGATGAGTGGAAGTTCCAAAAATGATTGCACAGTATTCGAAGAGACTCTCTGGAAGTGTGACAGGTTATCTTGTCCTGCTGAAACCACTGTTGATTGTAAGCTTGTTCCATTTTCGTGACCTTTTCCGTATGGCCGAAAATAGTACTCCATTATGAAAATTTTTTCTGCAAAACTGAAAACCACCCTGAAGTATCTAACACTAACATGATATTGGCAAACATAACAACGTTCAGAAACCACTCAATACGTTTCGGCAAATGACACATAAAATTTGAGGCATACGAATTTCAGTACTGTTTATTTTGTCGCATACCGTACAATGCTAGAAAATGCTCAGAATATCAATTAATTAGCTAATGAGCCACACTCTTAAGATTTTCCTAAGAATCATTCAGAACAGGATTAGACTCATATTCTAACAATCAAACATACTCGATTTGGTTTTAGAAATTTTATGAGAACTAGGGAAGCACTATTTAGACTAAATATACTATTAAAAAAATATCGTGATCAAAAAAAATATGTATTTGTATGCTTCATGGACTTCAAAAAGGCATTTGATAAAGTACAGCATCTAAAATTAATGCAGATGCTAAAAAATATAGGTATAATGTTTATGAGACATTTCTAGCATATTATATACTTACTGGTAAAGTGTCTTCTGTTTTCTTAGCTGCTGGGAAAGATTTATTTAAAGGCAACCAACATGATAGAGCTGCAACCCCAGCAATCTTTTTAGGATAAGTAAGAGCAGAGTACAACGCAAGAGCTCCTCCTTGAGAAAATCCCCCCAAAATAATCCTTGTTTAGGCAATACGTAAAGTATCCTTAACAATAGTAACCTATACTTATTGTACGGTTATAGAGTATATTCCCATAGGTAAGCTGGTTAAGAGTAGATAACGATTTTTCATATGTAATTTAAAGTATTATCTGCATAAATGGCACAAAGAATATTTGCTACGAGAGGTATATGGTTCAAAATGCATACAGTATCACGACTAATAAGTTATGTTCACATACATGTAGAGTACTTACAGTTTTATTCCTTGATGACGTGTCACATCAGAGCTCTGATTGAATTCCATAATCCATTTGGTTCATTTGTAAGGCACTCACTAATACGCTAAATAAATCATCGTCGATAATACTGAGCAGATTGAATTATCTGAGCGGTATAAAACGATAGCAAAAAAAAGCCGGTAAAATGCGGCCTTTTTACGAATAGCGGGAGCGTCGATAGATTAGAGATGATTCTCGTTAGGAAGCTTTTGACGATCTGCCCCGGCGAGGGGTTCAAATGCGAGTCTCAACAATAACCTGGAGTTTCCAGAAAGGTTACATAAATACTACTTGAATTTTAAGTAATCAGTAGTACAGGGGCGTAACTAATTATTTTAGTGAGCCGTGTATAATATATTTATTGTACATATTGCCGGGGGCGACAGGCGAGAGAGATGGCCTATATCACCTCGAAGAGAGGGGATTGGCAAAGATGTGCACAACGATAAGAAATGTTTGAAGAAATTAGAGTTTATATACACAAGGGGTAACAACGATAAAATGGAGGAAAACGATAAGTTTTCCCCCTAGGGATAGATTTTAATCTTCCAGGGGAATCACAGCGATTTTCGTAATACCACGAAGAAAATCACCGTGAGTAGTGTGAATCTTGACAGTACGAACTAGACCATCCTTACCAGGCAATACATCTATTACCCTGGCAGTTGGCCATAAGAGTGGAGGAGTACCATCCTCCTTCAACAGAACCAAATCCCCGATCTTGACAGGGTCAGTAGGGTCGGTCCATTTATTTCTTTGCTGCAGGAGGCAAAGATAGTCTTTTTTCCACAATTTCCAAAATTGCTGTTGAATTTTACTAATACGCTGAAAAAGATTCAACCTATTTTCAGGTATCTCTGAAACACTTGGTTCAGGGGGCGCGGTTAAACTTCTTTGAACTAAGAAGTGAGCTGGAGATAGGAAAGCGAAGTCATTGGCGTCAGACGACATCCTAGTGATGGGTCTCGAATTTAGAATAGCCTCGATTTGGCATAATACTGTGTTAAACACTTCAAAGGTGAAGTGGGAATTTCCTATAATTCGATAGAGGTGATACTTCACACTCTTTATTCCTACCTCATGGAGGCCGAATTGATGGGGGTTGCGGGGAACACCCATCTTGAAAGTTATGGAGTTTTGAGTACAGAATTCCTTAATCTGTTCCGAATTATTTTGATTTAAGAAAAAATCATAGAATTCGCGCATTTCATTTTTTGCCCCATGGAAATTTGTGGCATTGTCGCTCCAAATAATACTGGGCGTGGATCTTCTGGCAATAAACCTTTTCAGAGTAAGAATATAGGCTTCTGCGCTTAATCCTGTGACGAGTTCGATATGAACACATTTAGTGCTCATGCAAATGAAATAGGCTACGTATGCTTTGTAAAGCGGTGCCTTCCTCAAATGTGAGGACTTAATTAAGAAGAACCCCCCATAGTCCACTGAGACGACTTGGAAGGGTCTAGTGGGGAGTACACGATCGGGATGCATATCTGCCATCTGTTGAACAGAATTGGGTGTCATGAATCGGAAACAGTTTACACACTTACGAATTAAGCGTTTAATCTGTCTTAATCCGTCAATTGGCCAGTACTTCATTTTGACATACGAAAGTACTGTTTGCGCGCCTGAATGTAATAACTTATGATGAGCTTGAGTCAAGATTAGTTCTACAACTCGACATTTAGAAGGAAGTAGAATGGGGTGTTTTTGATTATACGATATGGGGGCGTGTCGGAGACGTCCTCCCACACGAATCAGCCCATCATTATGTTGTAGGAAGGGGTTGAGTTTACGAATGGCTTTATTGGTCACGAGTTTAGCATTTTTCAATTCAAGAATCTCTTTTTTAAAGTAGATACTTTGGATATACCTGATGATCGCGTGATCAGCGATCTCCATTTCGGGTGGCGTCAATATATCCGTATCTCGTGGAGAGTTATTTATTTTCTTTTTAATATTACTGATGAATCTAAAAAGATAAGCGACAATTCTTTGAATTTTACGAAAAGAAGAAGATTTAGCGAATAGATTTTCAAAGGTGTCGTTGAGTTCGTGATTTGTTGCTATGTTTGAGACAACTAACTTCCTTAATTCAGGAAGATCATCCTGAAAATGAGGAATTTGATGAAGAGAAAAATCGATGGGATTGTCTCTAATAAAGCTAGGTCCGCATAACCAGTCTTCGGTGGTCTGGGGATTATCAAAGACATTTATCCCTCTGGAAGCGGGGTCAGCGATGTTTTCGTGACTTCTGACGAAATGGAAATCACAAGGAAAAGTTTCCAACAAGGAATTGACCTTTTGAATTCTGTTTTGTACAAAAATGTTCCAAATGTGTTTTTTAGAAAGTATCCAAGACAAGGCAATTGTAGAGTCAGCAAAGAGATGAGATGAAGATATACTCAAATTTTTCTTGAAGATGTGAAAAAGTCTATGAGCCAGAGTGACTCCCAACACTATTCCACAAAGTTCCAATTTGGGGATGGTGAGTTTATTTTTTAGCGGAGAAATTTTGTTTTTAGAAGCGATAAGCCGCGACGATACAGAAAAGTCTGAGTATGTCGCTTTGAGATACACACAAGTGCTGTATATTTTTTCCGATGCGTCGGTGAAAATAATTAATTGAACATCAACAACTTTCTTTTGTAAAAGTAAGCATCGAGGTACCTTGACCTCTTCTATAGTTTTGAATGTCGATAAGAGGTTTTGCCAATTTTTCATAATGATGGGTGAGTCAATGGGTTGATCCCAGTCCAATTTCTGGGACCATATTTCCTGTATCAAGAGCTTAGCGTTCACAAGGACAGGGGATAACCATCCTAGCGGGTCATACAAAGTAGCAATGTAGGAGAGAATAGTACGTTTAGTAACAACATTAGCCAATTTGAAGATAGGAGTTTTAAACGAAAAGTGGTCGCGTTCTGAATCCCAGAATATGCCTAAGACTTTATCAGATCCCGTGAAGTTAAGACTGACTTCAGAGACGGGATTTAAATTGTGTTGAGACAGAAATTCTGAAGAACTGCAGTTCCACTTGTGGAGGAGGAAACCATGGGTTTCTAGCAAAGAAGTTAATTGTTCGAAAAGACAATTTAATTCATGAAGACTGTCAGCACCGCTGATCAGGTCATCCATATAGATAGATTCTTGCAGAACACTAGTAGCAAGTTCGTGGGTATGTTTGTTGTTGTCAGCGATGTGCTTGATAACTCTTTGAGCGATAAATGGGCTACTTGGGAGCCCGAAGGGTAATCTTTGAAATTGATAGCACCGTAAAGGCTGCTGAACATTGTCCCTAAAGAGAAAATTTAACAGAAATGTTTCAGTGGGACAAATGGCGATTTGTAGGAACATAGCCTTGATGTCGCCTACTAGTGCGAATTTAAACTGACGAAACTTAGCGAGAATGTCAAAAAGTTCATGTTGGACGACATAACCTTTGTCTATGACGTCACTGAGGGAGATTCCCGTAGACGATTTATTGTTTGGATCGAAAACTATACGAGTGGAAGTAGTAGAGTTGGATTTGAAAACGGGAAAGTGAGGGAGAAAGTAATTAGGTTTACCTGAGTCATTTAGCATTTTTAACGGCACTTGAATTATTTGTCCGTTATTGAGATATTCCGATATAATGTCCTGATACTTTTCCAATAAATCAGGGTTGAGTTGAAAACGTTTCTCGAGACTTAGAAAACGTCTTTTTGCCGAGAGAAACGAATTTCCCATGTCTATATCTTCGATAGGGAGTTTGAGATTGAGTGTGGACTCATATCGTCCATTGGGGAGAACATTAACATGTTTTACAAAATTAATTTCAGCGGGGTGATCATTAACGAGATCGGTGTTCTGAGGAGCGGCTTCTTCCAGCTCCCAGAATTTTTGTAAATGATCGAATAGTTCCTCGTTGGACACTACCGGCTCATTTACGGCGGAAGGAGTGTTATGAGAACAACAAGTAACGAGAGAGTTTGAATAAAATTCCAAAGCCTTTTTAGTATTTTTCGACTTAAGAGCAAAGTCTGGAACTGACCCTGATATCGTGTACCCGAGTAGAGTGCGTTGAAGAACGGGAAGACCTTTTCCCAAACGAATTATTTCAGGTTGAATGATATCGTTATACAGGTCTGCACCGAGCAGGATACCAATTGGGGATGTTACATGGAACATCGGATCACCTAATGGTATCTCTGAGGGTATGTTTAGTTTGCTCGCTAAAATAGAAATTTGAGGAAGCGGATTTGTTATCTTTGGGAGTACAGAGCACGAGATGTCAAAAGGAACGTCGTTAGCGACAGCGAAAATTGTTGTATCTACAATAGATTGAGACGAGGATGAGGTGGAGTTAATTCCGTTGACCCGTAATTTTCCATCTCTAGTGGTGAGTGACAGTTCCTTTACGAGGTCAGCACTAATAAATGAAACCTGTGAGGCCGAGTCTAAAAGTGCCTTTGCGAAGACCCTCTTGCCGCTAGGAGCGACAAGATAGACCTGGAGTGTGCTTAGTAACACCAAATGATTATCAAGCGAGGCTGCAGATAGAGCCATTGAATGTGGAGTCGAATTTTGAAGATTAACTTCCGTTTCAGGAGCTCTAACATGTGAGGGCCCCTGTTGTGAATTACCCTGTATATGGGAGTTATTTGAGATAGCGGTTTTATTATGATTATTTGAGTTGTGTTGGCCAACAGCCGCGGAAGGGTTACTATGACCCGTTTTGTCGAAATGGAGCAACGTGTGATGACGAAATTTACAAACTATGCAAGAGAATTTGGATTTACACTGATCGAGCATGTGAGACCCAAGACAATTAATACAAAATTTATTTTGTTTGACAAAACTAAAACGTTCTTTAGAATTCAACTGCTTGAACTGAGGACAAGAGTAGATCGAGTGAGAGTCGTTGCAATAGGAACATTTCTTAGGACCTAAGCGAGGCGAAAGGTTACTGGTAGAAGTGTCTGAGGCTAGGTGTAAAGAGTGTCTGGAAGTAGTAGTCGATTTTGGATTTGATTGAGATTGAATATTCTCAAGATGAACAACGCGTGTCTCGATTTCCCCTAGAAAATGGACAAAATCAGGGGTAGCTTGGCTACCACCGGATTGGAACTCAAGAGCCCTAATGGTAGGTGCGTCGAGTTTCTGAGTAGCGATATGTATGAGAAGTAAATGCAAGAGATCTGAAGGGGGCCTATTCAAGTTCAATAGGGCCTTGAAATTATTTGACATGACCGTATGAAAATTTCTTAATTGTGAGTGATTTGCGTTTCCAGAAATAGGAGGCGCATCAAGAATTTGAGAGATGAGAGTTTTGATAAGCGATTTAGAGTTGGCGTACCTTTGTGTCAGGTTATCCCGGGCTATTTTGTAATTGTCACCTGTGAGTGGGATATGCTCGAGAAGCGTCAAAGGCTCGGAAGTTAGAAAACTTTTGAGGTAAATGAGTTTTTCCAGATCACTTAATGTAGTATCAGATCCTATTATTGTATCAAAGGTCTCAATGAATGAATTGTATTCAGTAACTAAGCCACTAAATGGTTTTAACTGAATACGAGGGAGGTTTACTGTTCGTTGCCTAGCCATAGACTGTGAGGTTAGAGAAGAATTAGGGTCAAATTGGAGGGAGGGGGTAGCAGTCACATTAGAACTTTCAATGACCTCTAACCTTTCTTCCAATAGAGAAATTGTATCCAAATATTTATCAAAAACCACAGAGGAATCAGTAGAGGGGGTAGGTTCCTCGGGGATCGTCTCCAGCACATTTTGAGCATCGCGGAAAAGTCCGTAAGAATGTTTGAGTTGTGAAATTATTTCACGAATTTTATATTTGTTTAGAGAATTAAGAGTTGTGGGAACCGAATCAGCCAACTTGGTTATATCAAGTTTTGCGGTGAGCCTCTGTCGGTTATATTTTGATCGGTCAGCCATGTTGCGAGAATGTGAGATTAGATAGATTATTTGCAAATGTCTAAACCTATAAATCGATGCGAAAATGAGAGAATATGTACAATATATTATATATTACACGTTTAATAGTGTGAGATTGGCTTAATAGTATCACCCTGTATGAGCGCAGATTAGTATATGAAATGCAAAACTATAAAATTTCAAAATATATGCAATTTTCCAAAATGGGTATTTTTCAGCAAGTGTGAGACACCCTTAACAAGTATTTAAATTAATTAAATTGAAGGAAAAAACAATTATTTATTTTCTATAGTTTTCTAGAAGTGTAAAATGAGCTTAAGCGAAGCTAAATGTAGCAAAAACTTACAATTTATGCAAGAAAACAAAATTATTTTTAATAATTTTTGTAACCTGTGAACCAGGCTTAATCGGATTCAAAATTATAAATTTAATTTAAATCAAAAGGTTGAACAAACAATGTTAAAATTATAACACCCGTACTATCAGCCAAGAAATGAGTACACTTTTTGTATACTATAAACAGAAAAATATATTTACGAAAATAAAATAATGTAATATATGCAAATATTTTTTCATACAAACAAAACGACTCCTTTATTTGAACAAAGCAAGTAGTTTCTGAAATTGCACGTGTAGACCGGGCTTAACAACCTACCAGCTATTGTAGAGACGTGCTGGGTTAAATACTGAGAATTTGAGTGCAGAAAGAGAGGAATATTTTATTTTTGTGCCGGGGCGGCGTGGCTTGGAAATTTCCAAATGCAACAGAAAGACACTATAAATGAAAAACCGTTATTCTCAGAATAGAGATTATCAAAATATGCAAATACGAAGGACCTTGAGGATTTAATTAATAAATAATTAATATGATACGGCTCGATGGAACAGAAATGTTTAGGCAATACGTAAAGTATCCTTAACAATAGTAACCTATACTTATTGTACGGTTATAGAGTATATTCCCATAGGTAAGCTGGTTAAGAGTAGATAACGATTTTTCATATGTAATTTAAAGTATTATCTGCATAAATGGCACAAAGAATATTTGCTACGAGAGGTATATGGTTCAAAATGCATACAGTATCACGACTAATAAGTTATGTTCACATACATGTAGAGTACTTACAGTTTTATTCCTTGATGACGTGTCACATCAGAGCTCTGATTGAATTCCATAATCCATTTGGTTCATTTGTAAGGCACTCACTAATACGCTAAATAAATCATCGTCGATAATACTGAGCAGATTGAATTATCTGAGCGGTATAAAACGATAGCAAAAAAAAGCCGGTAAAATGCGGCCTTTTTACGAATAGCGGGAGCGTCGATAGATTAGAGATGATTCTCGTTAGGAAGCTTTTGACGATCTGCCCCGGCGAGGGGTTCAAATGCGAGTCTCAACAATAACCTGGAGTTTCCAGAAAGGTTACATAAATACTACTTGAATTTTAAGTAATCAGTAGTACAGGGGCGTAACTAATTATTTTAGTGAGCCGTGTATAATATATTTATTGTACAATCCTGTCTACACTGATTCCTGCATTTACTTCAGTTTCAATCAAAGAATGGATTTGTTTTGTTGCAGCTTTAATACCTGCAAGGAAAATTTTTGTTAGATAAATATTGAACAGAAACCATAGGTGCTACGTTATGTGGACGTGATGTACATATTATGCCCTATACAAACTTCTTAATTAGTAAATACTATACATGCTCTAATACCTTATTAAGCTTATGGAGTCTATACTCATATTATTATACCTCAGGAAACGGAGCATTTAAAAATATAAAATTTTTGATTTTTTCAACTGCTTATTCGGCTTCGTTTCTTGGGGTATTATATAAAAATCTATATAGTCTAATGAAACTTTTTATTTCTTAAATGATAAGAACACACATTCCAGTCCGCCATGATCTCTAAGGCATTGACATGATATCCGTAAAAACGCTGGGACCACCCAAGAGGCGTTGTGTATGTACCTGATACAATGGTCTATTAATTTGTGTGGTCACTTGTTCTTTCTCTCTAATGAGGCTCACAGTTGAATGTGTTAAAGACAAGTCATGTAATATTAAAAATGATCCGAATTATATAAACTCTCTAAAAAAACACATGCTACAATTTCTGATCCTATTTTAGAAATTCTTTTATACCTGGTTCATCTTCAGGTCCTGATTCGTCTAGTGATTTCAGATCAAACCAACTTGGCATGCGAAAACCTGCATTCAAAGTGACTTGTATTGTAGGGGCTGTAGGACAAATTACTTTTACATGAGGAGGTCTCACCGCAGCCATAGCACTTGCCCATCCTTGCCTGAAATATTATATATACATTAAACATAATTTTTACTGATTTTGTAATTTTTTAGTCAATATAATGCATTCCAACAATTATAACGCATAACGAGTATAAAAAGTACAACACATCTCCAATAAAACAGTATGATTCGAAAACAAACTGTCAGAGATCTCAGTCGTAAAAGGAGTTAGACAGGGGTGCATATTGTCACTTATTTAACATAATACACATACCACATTGAACATAATACTCTGAAAACATCTTTAGAGAAACCTTGGACGAGTCAGAAAATAGTATTTCCGTAAATGACCAACTCATAAACAATATTAGATACGCAGACAATACAGTATTGCTGGCAGATAGTGCGCAGGGGCTCCAAAGGATGATGGGCAATGCTGTAGAAACATGTAACAAATATGGCCTAAAACTAAATTGTAAGAAGACAAAAATAATGAACATTAGAAAGAACACACAACATAAATGCCCAAATTACAATAATAGCCCAATAAATGACCGTTTTGGAGTGTAATTTCCATGGGCAACTCCGAATTGCATGAAAATTTGGATTTAGGTTCTACTTACCCTCCACTTCCAAGTTGAATTTGTGCCGTTGGTTGCTTTTACTCGGGGGGTGAAAAACACGTGTTTAAAATAAGGCCGGAAATGGATAAATTGACTTATTTTAAGCACCTTTTGTTCTATAAAGTTTTTTACGTAAGTCAATACTTTTCGAGTTATTCGCGATTTAAAATGTTGATTTTTCGACAAAAAAACTACGTTTTCAGACCGTTTTTCTCAAATAACTCAAAAAGTAAATATTTTATCGAAGAAGATATTTTTAGCAAAAGTGTAGCCCATAAAAAAACGAAAAAAATGGTGTACCAGTAAAGTCTACAAATTGAGTAGAAGCAAAGTTGTAGCTCATGAAAAATACGTTCTTATTCGTCTAATTCCAAATCGAATATTTCAACGTGAAATCACCGAAGAAAGAAGCGTTTTTCGGGAAAACCTTATTAACATTTTTAAAGTATCGAAAAAAAGCTTATTATTTGTTTTTTACAAAAGTCTACAGCATCAAAAATAAACGAGTTACACTGAAAAAATGTTGGCCCCTTTTTTTTATTAAAAAAAATCGTGAAGACCTCCCTCTATTTAGCACCCTAAATGAAATTAATCATTTGGCTTTACTATCTATTTTAAATGTATGTGTATTGTTTATATGATCTGTAAGTTTCATTGGTTTGAAGTGCTTATTTTCAAAAACATTTGGTTTCATAGTAAAAAAAATTTTTTTAAAAATTTTTGAAAAATTTCATTTTTTCAAAATAACTTAAAGAGTATTAGTGACAAGAAAAATTTTAAAGAGTAAAAAAATGTAGGATTTGCTATTATAAATATACTAGTTTCATTCTGTTTCTCCGTAAGACAAAAATTGGTTAAGATATGGCTGTTCAAAATTTGCATACACTCGTGATTAGTGACCCATTCAAGCTTTCTCAATTATAACCCTTTCAAAAATAAACACTTTAAACCGGTGAGACTGACAGATCATATAAAAAATAGATAGGTAAGTAAATTGTTTGTAAAGCGGTAGCGATTAATTTCATTTGGGGAGCTAAACACGGAGATTTTCATGATTTTTTACAAAAAAAAAGAGGGCCAACTTTATTTTGAGCGTAACTCGATTATTTTTAATGCTAAATCTTTTGTTAACAATTAAAACAAAGCTTTTTATAAACACTTTAAAAAAGTTTAAATGGGTTTTTCCCGAAAAGTGCTTAATTTTTCGGTGATTTCACCTTAAAATATTTGATTTGGAATTAGACGAATAAGAACGTATTTTTTATGAGCTACAACTTTGTTTTTATTTGATTGATAGACTTTACTGATACACCATTTTTTTTGGGTTTTTTATAAGCCACACTTTTACTAAGGACATTTTTTTCGATAAAATATTTACTTTTTGAGTTACTTGCGAAAAACTGTCTGAAAACGTAGTTTTGTGTCGAAAAATCAACATTTTTAATGGCAAATAACTCAAAAAGTATTGACTTACGTAAAAAACTCTATAGAACAAAAGTTGCTTAAAATCAGTCAATTTATGCATTTCCTGTCTTAACCTAAACGTATGTTTTTTCACCCCCGAGAAGGGGTGACTGTCACCCCCCAAGTAAAAGCAACCAACGGCACAATTTCAACTTTGAAGTGAAGGGTAAGTAGAACCTAAATCCAAATTTTCATGCGATTCGGAGTTGCCCTGAAAATTACACGGTATCGGCGAATTTCCCGTTCATTTACTGGGCTATAAGTGATACACTGTTAGAAACAGTGGAGAAATATACTGTTTTTACAACCTGGAATCTTACAGAAGATGCCATAAAATGATTAGAGGCATTTGGAATGTGGTGCTACCAATCTATGTTAACCCTGCAGTACTCGCGTGGGATACCAGTGTATCCCACTTGCCGGAAAACTGTGAATGTGTTCTTGTATAGTGCATGTGATACACCAGCTTCTAGGCTTTCTAGACAGTTTACTCAGACTTTGTTGAGATGCATATGTGTGAGTTTTCTGTTCAGAATTATTGGTGAGGTTATATTTGGTTTTGGGACACATATGTATCCCACGCAACCTCCGAATTTCATTTTGAGATTAATATTTGTTGGTGAGTTATTTGTTTATTTTTATTATATTTTGCTTTTTTTATGCAAATTATTATTTATAGCTTTCTAAAATGAACAAGGATCCGGAAAATGGCTGACATGGTACAAAGAGCTAGAAGAGGAAGAAGTATTCGGAGTAGCAGATCCAATAAAGATGGAGTTTTTTGTTCAAAAAGTGTTTGTTATAGATAGAGGGTTTTTTTTTGTAATATTAGCAAGAATAGATGCTTTAGTCCAAATTAATAATTCGAACACTCAAAAGAAGCTTCGACTTCTGCATAAACAACTACTATATACCCCATTCCACGAATATACAACACTCTTGGATTATCGGGACAACGAATATTTTACTGTGCAAAATATGAAGAACGAAAGTAAATTGCAAATTGTATTGTTGTTTATTGGAGTAATTATTAGAGCAAAATACTTTCGTACTTCTTATGTTGGACACTAAAATATTCGTTGTTGTGATAATCCAAAACAGTCGTATATTCGTGGAATACACCATACACCTCAACCAAAGAGGGTCAAAACAGGAAATGGTTTCATATATATATATACCATACAACTAACAACTATTCTCCAGAGGCTAAGAAAAGAAAAATAAATTATTAACCCTTAAACGCCCAACCTTTTTTAGGTTCCATGTACGCCCAAGGGTGGGTAAAAAATGTCCACCTCGAAAATAATATATTTATTGAGAGTTGTTGCAAATGGATTAATCTTATGCTTATTGAACACAGCATCTTCTAAAATATTAATATAAACAATTTACAAACCTTACAACAAAATTACGATATACATCAAAATTAACATACCAGTAAAAGCCAGTAATACAGATTTGTCGATTTTCTACACATTCTTCCTTTCAGCCTCCTCAATGGTGGATAATTATGTCGATTATGTAATTAGACGTCGATAATTATATGGATTACATTCCTACCAATGAGAAATTATATAGAAACCTTTAGTAACAAGCTTTACCAAGGGTGTACTTTATGTGCCCACCCATATTTAACTTAAGATATTACTTTTATTTTCAAAAATATCGGTAGAACCAAATTAACATTCGATAAAGGGCTGTATTTTTAACAATAAGTAATTTTTGAACACGTAATAAATATGTTACAAGGGAATACGCATTAGGTGGACATTTCTTACCCACCCTTGGGCGTTTAAGGGTTAACACTGCAAGGAACAGAAAATTGGCTTACTTCTGCCACATTATGCATAATAATAAATACATGAGAGCAGATGATGGGCCCTGGACATAGATCCCAGCTGGTAATTTTACGAAACAGACTGGTCTATTTAGAACTACTGTGAATGGAATAAGATGGGTCAATGTGGTTGTCATCTCTAGAAGATAGACGCTTAAGACTGTTATTATAAGAATCATAGTGTTTTATTGCGTTAATATATATGAACAAAGGTCAGCATTAAATTAAAAGTAATTTAATAAAATTAAATTAATTTTTGTTGCTTACAAGTTACACTGACTTACTACGGAATAAACATACAAATTTAAATTAAATTAACTCACCCAGTGTCTCCTAATCCATGTAAGAAAATTAGCTAAAACAGCATTAATTAATTATAAATGCAATTTAAGAAAAAAAATAAATGCTTACTGTTCCTGTGTGTTTCGTGGTCGCAGCAATGACTACTGGGGCTGCCATGTTTAAGGTTCTACTACAACTGACCTCTGGTTATCAGTACATTTAAAATTATAGTGTTTATAAGATAATCTCTTATTGAAAAAATTGCGAAAAATTGGGTTTTTAAAGCTGATTAGGTGTCAGAGTGACAACTGATGGACCGGATTTATGTCAATACTAACTCCGGAGGAACCACCGATTTAGACAACCAGTTTAATACGTATGTATCAAAGTTTGCCTGTCCATATGTGTTTCGATGAAGAAAATGATTAATAATAAACTAAATACACCCTCAATATTTGTTGCGATCTATCATAGTATATGATAATATAATAACCGACATAAATTTTGACGATATTGATATTTGCAGTGTACAAAATATTGTAAAAACGAAAGTGTAAAAAAAATAAATTATCTGTACGCAATCCGAGTATTAGTCATATCGATCACCCAAATCTCAGTAACATAGTTCCAAATAACAGTTTATTACAGTGGTCCAGCTATAATTATAAAAGTTTTAAATGAATGTATAACTTAATATACAATTGGCCGACGCAGTAATCCCCTATGTTTTATGGAACTAAAACTTTAAAAATAGAAATAAATTATTGATGTCTCCTTTTGACCTGACCACCTGACCTGATAAGCTTTACCGAGTTCGAGTTGCCCACTTTTTGACCTATTTATAGGATTTTGACTGCTTTCCAACAAATTAAATAATGCATTTCTCATCAAAATCTATAAAGTAACATTCTGTGCATAACAAAATATCACATTTGTCCCAAAAAATCGATAAACCGAGTAACTCGTGAAGTAAACAACTCTCCCACGATAAGAAAAAAAGATCGCGATAACTTTTGATGTGATAATCCTCTAAAAATCACCACTTGTTATCTTTAGAAATTATTTTATTTTGTCTTTGAAATTATAGTTGTTTTCTTGGCATTTGTAGAAATAGATTCAGATTCAGTTGTGGTTGAAGACGTGTAGAGGTAGGATCGTGTATCGTTAAAACAATTCTGCGCGCTTATAACGCAAGGCGAAATAATTTTTATACCTAAGTAATTCTTTCTAATTTAACCACTGATTATCTTTATTGATATTGTGACATCACGATAATAATGTCGACTACAAGGCTATTATCTCCCCTTCATAATTATGGGAAATTTCAGTCCACTGCGTCACTCACAAGGCAGAAGTCAGCTGTTGGTGGTGTCGGTTCGCGATCAGTGTTGATAAAACAGAATATCAGAAGAATGGCGACATATAAACCAACGTTGACTATCGAGAATTTAAATCCTTGTATCAAGGTGATGGAATATGCTGTCAGAGGACCTTTGGTTACAAGGGCCGGCGAAATCGAAAAAGAGTTGGAAAAGGTGAGTTTTTTTATACACGTTTTTGGAATAGCAGGCGTAGATTTCCCTAATTTGATTGTAACATACGTCAAAATTGTTGTATCCTGGTAACAAGTGCCTATTTTATTGACAGGCCAGCCTATTTTATTGACAACTTTTACATTCATAAAAATGTCATTGTTCAGTTGTTTTATAACATATTTGTTTACATCGTTTACATTCCACAGCTTTCTTTGACGTTCCATAACTTCTTTTATTTCTAAGTATTTAATTACCATTAAATAACATGGAGATTTCTGATTGAAATCTATAATCTAATTTTATTGTATATTATTATTTTAATAGCTGTTACGATACAGAATGTACGTGACTTTTGATACTTGAAAATTTGCCAGCATTTACGCTGATTTGATTTAGATTTGATTGATATTGGATTAGCTAATACCTATTAAAATTTTTTAAGGGTTTTAACCTTTGCACAAATGTTAAAATAAAACATATAATTTTAATAATAAGATAAGCAAATAGTGTTGTTGGATAACACTGAAAAGTGTAATTATCATTTTTTTAACATTCAAATAAAAAAAAACAAATCTTTTGACTTTCTATATAGTCCAGTCATCAGGGACTAAAATGACACTTAGTCTCTTAAAACGAGACGAACAAGGTGAATTTTGCTAAAAATGTCAATTTTGGGTTCCCAAAAAAATGCCAAAAAGTTTGCTATTCCTACCCCCCTAAAATTCTCCTCCTAAGGGGGAAAACGGAAAACATCGATTTACTAAAATCTGTACGCTGCAGAAAAAAATGTTTTAAGCAAGAAATGTAGCTGAGGTAATTTTGAACAAAAATGTTTATTAGCACTTTTTGTGTAGAATGAACCGTTTTCCCAAAAACAACGCTTGAAGTGACCGGCGATTTTGAATGATAAGCCGGCGCATTCACGATACTGCGGCGTCGTTCAATTTTGTCGAATTCGATTAATTGATAAAAATTTTGATCGTGTGTGATCATGCATCCAACAAAATCGTAACAATTTGACCACAGAGAAGCCGGCCACTCACGGTACTGCGTCGTCGTTCAATTTTGTCAAATTCGACTAAATTGGAAAACATTTTGATCGTGTGTGACCGTGTATCCAACAAAATCGTACAATTTGACCGGCGAGAGACTGGCCTGTCTGCTGCAGTACTGCAGAATTGATATTATCCACGATTTTGTCGAATGACACCGCAGTACCGTGAGTGGCCGGCTTTAGTTTCGCGCGCGAAATCATTTTTTTTAAATAAAATTTGTATCAACTCGACGATAAAAATTCGATATCTTTTGATTGAAGTGTCCTATCGACAAAAATCAAAACGCGTTTTAAAGGTGAAGGTTGCAGCTTTCTTAAGTAACTTTTCCTTTTTGTCGCAAATGAAGTCAGTTTCTTTCAAGCTGATAGGTAGCTATATGAATAAACGTTGCTCGATTTTTGCTATTTCTTACAATTTTCATAAGATAAATTAAATTCATAACTTCCATTGGCCGCTCGCTGTAGAATTTTCATTGTAAGGACCCAATCTTTAAAACCTATAACTTGAAAATTATATTTTGAATTTTGGCAACAAATATGAGGCATTAGAAATAAGTCTAAAAGATGCTGAATTTAAACTTTCACATTAGAAACTACTTACAATGTTTACTGCTTGTCTTTGATTGCAAAAGCACGTTTTCTACTACACAACTTCAGCTACAAATTCCACCCCATGCCGTCCTAGTGAGCACCTACATTGGATCCGTATTTCTCCGATCCGATCCGATCAGATCCGATCCTATCCGACGTCGGATTGAAAACAAACTCAAGGTATTAAAGCGTAGTGCTTACACTGCAGTGGGAAGTCCGATCCTATATCGGGCAATTTACGCACTACGTTTTAATACCTTGAGTTTGTTTTCAATCCGACGTCGGATCGGATCGGAGAAATACGGATCCAATGTAGGTGCAGCCTTAGTGGAAGCATTTCCCATGACGTGAGATTGTTTATAATGTGAAAGTTTAAATTCAGCGTCTTTTACGCATACATATTTCAAATGCCTCATATTTGTTGCCAAAACTCAAAATCGAAATTGAATGATAGATAATTGAAAATTGAAGATTGGGCTCTGCAATGGAAATTTCGCAGCTACCCGTCAATGGAAGTGAAAAGTTTTATTCATCTCATCAGAATCGTAAAAATGATAAAAATTACGCTTTTATCGCGTTTTAAATAAAAAACGTTTATTTATTTAAGGGCATATTCGCAAAATTTCGCGCCAATCCGTTTTAAATGCATTCACTTTCGAATCCTGAGAAAACTAATAAGGATTTTTTGAAAAATTTTAACGCAGAATGAAAGATTACATTACTACTAAGGGCCGAAAGTCCCTTAGAATAACCAAAAGTTATCTTTTGAATGAAATATTTAAAATTAAAAATCACACTAAATTTTCTGTTTTTTACGTCCCTGTAACTTATTAAAATAAACATTATACAAGTTTTGAGGAACTTTTGGCCCTCGGTAATAATGTAATCTTTCATTCTGCGTTTAAGTTATCAAAAATACTTATTAGTTTTCTCAGAATTCGAAAAAAAAAAATGAATGCATTTAAAGCACATTGGCGCGAAATTTTGCGCCTTTAACATCTTTATAAAAACTTACTTCATTTGAGGCAAAATGCAAAAATTGCATACATTCTTCACCTTTTGATTTTTGTCGATAGGACACTCTGATCAAACGATATCGAATTTTCACCGTCGAGTTGATACAAATTTTATTAAAAAGACTAAGTTTTCACTCTAATGGCATATAGCATATCCCACCAGAATGAAAACAATGGGAACCTTCTCTGGTTACACCTCCGAGGCTTCTACAATTTGCAAGCCATACGGATGCTGAGACTAAGGAAGATGAGGGAATTCTACAATTTACAATTCACGTCCCATCTGCTCAGCGCGGTAAAGTTCCAACGAGACTGGTTCCCTTCATACTCCACACAGAGTAAATGTAAATAAAAAATGAATAACCATTTTCAATTTCGTTGCAAAACGAAAATACAGCCGAACCATATTCCAGTCCAATCAGAGAGTGCTGCAAGCACCTCTACCGGTTTCGAAACTTATTAGTCTCTCATCAGGAGGCACATATGCTGCTCTCCCTGATCCAACCAAAACAAACCCCAGCGTGCAGTCCCGAATTGCAACGAACGAAATGGCATAGATGCCCTAGCGGCAACTGCTAGCAAAAGACTAAGTTTTCACTCTAATGGCATATAGCATATCCCACCAGAATGAAAACAATGGGAACCTTCTCTGGTTACACCTCCGAGGCTTCTACAATTTGCAAGCCATACGGATGCTGAGACTAAGGAAGATGAGGGAATTCTACAATTTACAATTCACGTCCCATCTGCTCAGCGCGGTAAAGTTCCAACGAGACTGGTTCCCTTCATACTCCACACAGAGTAAATGTAAATAAAAAATGAATAACCATTTTCAATTTCGTTGCAAAACGAAAATACAGCCGAACCATATTCCAGTCCAATCAGAGAGTGCTGCAAGCACCTCTACCGGTTTCGAAACTTATTAGTCTCTCATCAGGAGGCACATATGCTGCTCTCCCTGATCCAACCAAAACAAACCCCAGCGTGCAGTCCCGAATTGCAACGAACGAAATGGCATAGATGCCCTAGCGGCAACTGCTAGCAAAAGACTAAGTTTTCACTCTAATGGCATATAGCATATCCCACCAGAATGAAAACAATGGGAACCTTCTCTGGTTACACCTGGTTGTAGAATTCCCTCATCTTCCTTAGTCTCAGCATCCGTATGGCTTGCAAATTGTAGAAGCCTCGGAGGTGTAACCAGAGAAGGTTCCCATTGTTTTCATTCTGGTGGGATATGCTATATGCCATTAGAGTGAACTTAGTCTTTTGCTAGCAGTTGCCGCTAGGGCATCTATGCCATTTCGTTCGTTGCAATTCGGGACTGCACGCTGGGGTTTGTTTTGGTTGGATCAGGGAGAGCAGCATATGTGCCTCCTGATGAGAGACTAATAAGTTTCGAAACCGGTAGAGGTGCTTGCAGCACTCTCTGATTGGACTGGAATATGGTTCGGCTGTATTTTCGTTTTGCAACGAAATTGAAAATGGTTATTCATTTTTTATTTACATTTACTCTGTGTGGAGTATGAAGGGAACCAGTCTCGTTGGAACTTTACCGCGCTGAGCAGATGGGACGTGAATTGTAAATTGTAGAATTCCCTCATCTTCCTTAGTCTCAGCATCCGTATGGCTTGCAAATTGTAGAAGCCTCGGAGGTGTAACCACAGAAGGTTCCCATTGTTTTCATTCTGGTGGGATATGCTATATGCCATTAGAGTGAAAACTTAGTCTTTTGCTAGCAGTTGCCGCTAGGGCATCTATGCCATTTCGTTCGTTGCAATTCGGGACTGCACGCTGGGGTTTGTTTTGGTTGGATCAGGGAGAGCAGCATATGTGCCTCCTGATGAGAGACTAATAAGTTTCGAAACCGGTAGAGGTGCTTGCAGCACTCTCTGATTGGACTGGAATATGGTTCGGCTGTATTTTCGTTTTGCAACGAAATTGAAAATGGTTATTCATTTTTTACAAATTTTATTATTTGCGCGCGTAACTAGCCTTCAAAACCCCCGGTCGCTTCAAGCGTTGTTTCTGAAAGAAAAGTTCATTCTACATAAAAAGTGATATTAAAGATTTTTGTTCAAAATTATCTCAGCTACATTTCTTGTTCGAAACATTTTGTTCTACTATGTACAGATTCTTAGTAAATTGTTGTTTTCTGTTTTCCCCTAAGAAGGGGAAGCCTGGGAGTAGGAATGGCAAACTGTTTTTCATCTCTTTGGGATCAAAAAGAGACATTCAGCTTGTTGGTCTAGTTTGTAGATATCAATTCTCTGGCTACTGGACTAATAGTACATTGACCACGATACATGTTAGACAAAAACAAGTGCCTATTAGCTAAACTAATGATAAGCATATCGAGATAAGACTAATTGTAGTTTGTATTTAGCCTAATAAAATAAAAAAAAGTCAAAATGTAAATTCGTACAGGTTAAAACAAATTTTATATCAAAGTTTAGGTGGGTACAAAAGATATTTTCAAGAAAGTATCCAAATCATACAAGGGGATCATTGTTTAAATAATTAAAAAGGGGTCATTTTTGCAAAAAAAAATACTTTTTTAACTGCTGAGGTAATTCACGTATCAATGAAGGTCTATGGGATTTTTTTCTACAAAGCTGAAGGGTAAATATTTCACATAAGACTTACTAAATTAAATTTGACCCCCTATTTATTTAAATCATTGTATATAAAACTTAAAAAACAAATTCGCAAATAATTATTTTTAGTGTTTTAAATAAGCACCATAAAATATCTTATTTTACAGACTAAGTTGCACTATGTTACCAGTATTAAGCAAAAAAAATTGGTCAAAAAATATTTAATATTTTTTGAGATATCGAAGTTGTTTATTAAATGTTACTATATTTTCAATTGCAAAAACGCGGTTGTTGCCAAAGAAATATTCACCTGCTTAAGATCTCATTATTTTTATTTTTATGTATATTGTCGATAATTGTATGGATACATTCAAATTTCAATTAAACTCCCCCCTAAAATGGCATTTGAAAATCATACAAATTTCTTTATAATTTGTTTTTTTAATAACGTCGCGGGGATTAAGTATTTTAAAATGCCGTTTCGATAATTGGGTTCCTGGGAATTTTTTACTAATTAACACAATTTTTTTGGCGTTTTTTCTTCTTCTTTTTTTTCTTGAAGTTATATTACTACGGGCCCTTTTAGGGTTAAATTTTATTAAGAATGTCGAGTCTATGAGATCTAGATTGTAGACCTAAAAATATTAAGATTTAACTAAAATCTCTTAAATAAAATGTGGCTACTTACTGAGTTACGGGGTGTTTTATTTAAAAATTTAAAAATTATTGTTACCAAGTACTTTAAAACTATTTAACGTATCCTTATCATACTTGGCAGAAAGTGTGGCTATTATACACCCTACTAAATTGTGATTAATAAACGTTTCTAGCTAGTGCCAGAGGCGTACGACAGGGGATAGTGAATGATTGACCCTTCCTAAATTCTACGCCACTGAGTGAGTTACTATTTTAACGAAATTTTTCGATTCTCCAATACTTTGTATGTAAATAACTTTATTGGTATCGATAAAGTCATCAGTTTGAGAGATATTGGAAGTTTAAAATGAATGAATGAATGAATCAAAATAACTATGCCGTTTCATTTTTAACGTCCAATATCTCGAAAACTAATGACTTAATCGTTACCAGTAAAGAGTATATTATTTACATATAAAGTATTGGAGAATCGAAAAATTTCGCTTAAATAGTAATTCCCTCAGTGGCGTAGAATTTGGAAAGGGTCAACCATTAACTATCCCCTGTCGTACGCCTCTGGTAGTAGCTAGAAACTTTTATTTGTCACAATTTAGTAGACTGTATAGTACCCACACTTTCTGACAAGTATGATAAGGATGCGTCAAATAGTTTGAAAGTACTTGGTAAAAATAATTTTTAATTTTTAAATTAAACACCCTGTAACTCAGTAACCAGCCACATTTTATTTAAGTGCTTTTAGACCAATCTTAATATTTTTAGGTCTAGAATCTATAACTTAGAGATTCGACATTCTTAATGAAACTTAACCCTAAAAGGGCCCGTAGTAATACAATTCCAAGAAAAAAAAAAGAAGAGGAAAAAAAGACAAAAAAATTTGTTAATTAGTGAAAAATTCCCAGAAATCCAATTATCGAAACGGCATTTCAAAATATTTAATCCCCGCGACGTTATTAAAAAAAAACAAATTATAAACAAATTTGAATAATAATTTTCAAATGTCATTTTAGGGGGAAGTTTAATTGAAATTTGAATTTATCAATACATTTATCGAAAATATACATAAAAATAAAACTAATAAGATTTAATACAGGTGAATATTTCTTTGGCAACAACCGCGTTTTTGCAATTGAAAATAGAGTAACATTTAATAAACAAATTCAATATCTCAAAAAATATTAAATATTTTTGGACTAATTTTTTTTTATTAATACTGATAACATAGTGCAACTTCTACTGTAAAATAAGATATTTTATAGTGCATATTTAAAACGCTAAAAATAATTTTTTGCAAATTTGTTTTTAAAGTTTCATGTATAATTATTTAAATAAATAGGGGGTCAAATTTAATTTAGTAAGTTATATGTGAAAGATTAACCCTTCAACTTTGCAAAAAATAATCCTATAGACCTTCATTAGTAATTGAATGACCTCAGCAGTTAAAAAAGTAATTTTTTTGCAAAATGACCCCTTTTTAATTATTTAAAGAATGATCCCCTTGTGTGATTTGGATACTTTCTTGAAAATATCTTTTGTACCCACCTAAACTTTGATATAAAATTTGTTTCAACCTGTACGAATTTACATTTTGTTTTACATGTAGTGAAATTTTATTTTACTAGACTAATTGTATAATTAAAATTTTTAACTATAATAACTGCTTCTTTTAAATAGCTAATCACTTTCTTTTATCAAAACTGTTTTCACTTAATGGGCACAACTCTGTACACTCACAGATAAACATTGATAAAATACAAAGGTGCACACTTTAAAGTAAATATGGATAACAACATTCTGAAATAGAAACCAGTGGAAGAAACAAGAGATTTTTATACAGAGTGGCCCACCAAAACCCTTCCATCCAGGTTCTTTTCTCATTGATAAAAAGCAAAAAAACGCTCGGACTTCCAAAGCGATGTTCTCTTCATATCTAAAATCTTAAATATGAATATGAGTATCCTGTGATAGAGCATTTTAAATGACATTATTTTTTGAGAAATCTTTGACACCAACCTGCACGAAGTGTTAGAGACATTATTCAAAGTGTTTTCTAATACGCTGGACCATTTCGGGAATATATTATTGCACCATGTACGATCCGTTGTCGTAACTCATTCAATCTTGCAAACATTTTTATCTTTAAATGATCCACAGAAAAAGTCCAATAGGGACAAGTCTGTTGATTGTGCAGGACAATCAGAAGTTTCTCTCCTTCCGATACATTCTGGAAATTTCTTATTGTTTCATAGGTACAAATAAATGCAAAGGACAGTTTGTTACAAAACATGTATTAATAAATTAGAACCACTTAGTCCTGTCGCCAGGGGGGTACAACGGCCTCCTTAATTCAGATGGACTTACCCAAGTTTTTTTATGTATTTTGACCCGTAGAACACGAATTTTTTGGGTAACAGTTGATCCGGATGTCGATAAGATTGTTATAAACAAAGAACTTGAGGAATTACATAGCAGCGATTTTTCGCAAAACAAAACATTTTTTTGTATTTTTTGGGTGATTCTCAGCAAAAAATGGTCTTACAAGTTTTTTCGTAGGATGCATAGTTTTCGAGATAAACGCGGTTGAACTTTCACAAAATCGAAAAAGTGCCATTTTTGAACCGGAATAACTTTTGATTAAAAAATAAAATAGCAATTCTGCTAACTGCATTTGAAAGTTCAAGTCAAATTACATCGGTTTTGATTATTTGCATTGCTAAAAATTAAGTTTTTATTTGTCAAACAAAGCTATAAACACATAGTGTTTCCCGTGCCAAATGCATGCGTTTTAATGTACGTAATATACGTAGAAATTCTGTATGCGCGCCTACTCGTTCGATTTCAAATTAGAAATGCATTGAAAACACCATTCAATCACTATGTGTTTAAAGCTTTGTTTAACAATAAAAAAATTATTTTTTAGCAATGAAAATATTCAAAGCCGATAGAATTTGACTTGAACTTTCAAATGCAGTAAGCAGAATTGCTATTTTATTTTTCAATCAAAAGTTATTCGGGTTCAAAAATTGCAATTTTTCGATTTTTTAAAAGTTCAACCTCGTTTATGTCGAAAACTATACATCCTACGAAAAAACTTGTAAAAACATTTTTTGCTTAGAATGACTCAAAATATACAAAAAAATGCTTTGTTTTGCGAAAAATCGCTGTTATGTGATTCCTCAAGTTCTTTGTTTATAACAATCTTATCGACATCCGGATCGACTGTTACCCAAAAAATTCGTGTTCTACGGGTCAACATACATAAAGAAAACTTGGGTAAGTCCATCTGAATTAAGGAGGCCGTTGTACCCCTACTGGCGACAGGACTAACTTTTTGCGTTGGAGATCTGTTGAACCTTATTCTAGGGTATCTCATGAAAGTGATTATGCAAAAATGTGGATATTTTTTCAAACGGATGTGAGTTTTTCGCCTAGTCTAATAACTTATGTCTTGACTCTTCCATTATTCATATCGTTGAGTTTCGTAACAATATCATGATAATTTATGTTAAACACTTTAATTTACATGACAAGTGTTATAACGTTTTTATCATCCTATTATCATGTACATATTACTTTTTAACTACTTTGTGCACGCATATTTGTTGTGTTTGTTAATTTCACTTTACTTTTCAATTATTGATTGTTCCAGTAAATCCATTTGAACATGAACAATATTTTTTTATTGCTACTCAATTTTTATTATTATCAGAAACAAATAAGTGTTATTATTGCTTCTACCCGTGTTAGTTTTGTG
Source organism: Diabrotica virgifera virgifera (assembly GCF_917563875.1). Classification (NCBI taxonomy): domain Eukaryota; kingdom Metazoa; phylum Arthropoda; class Insecta; order Coleoptera; family Chrysomelidae; genus Diabrotica; species Diabrotica virgifera. The sequence goes on along the minus strand of NC_065444.1, from coordinate 2,049,674 downwards.
TCGAAATCATCTGTTATTATAAATTTATCTGCTGTGATTGAATTGATCGCAGTACTTTTTGTAGTTTCTCGTAAAATTCTTTAACGTTTCGATCAGATCTGTCTGCTATGGGCTGGCGCGGATCTAGAAGTTCATAATAGGGGGGGGGGGGCAGACTTACCTCAAATACTCAAATATATTTTCCAGATTTAGCCATACGACTCACACTACTTACTCTAAGGACAAAATACACTATATTATAATCGCAGATACGTACGGTATCAAAAGGAATGATAGATCACTGGTCGTTCTTTACTATAAAGATTAACTTTTCCACCATCAATGTATAGGTACGCATGGATTATCTAGTACAATACAAATTTTTATATCTTTATTCTTATTGTATCGCAAATTTGAAACGTGACTTTTCATGAGATAAGGTTTATACCCAGTGTAATGTATTTTAAAATATCATTTTTGTTATTCTTTGAATCGAGAAAAATATTTCCGTTGTTTATGGTTCCACCGGTACCTAAACAAATGCGCCTGCATTGGGATTATTTTTCAGAGAAGGGTGTTTTATTAGATTTTATGGCTTCTTTCAATTCTCTGGAAGCGGTTGTCGTGTAATTTAGTGTTGTACTGATGGCTTAAAGTTTAGAGTTAACAGAAAAAATAATAAATAATAAAAAAATACTTATAGACTAAATACAATAGGGGGGTCCATGGACCTGTTGACCCCCCCCTGTATCCGCGCCTAGCTATGGGTGCATTGGATGATGATAAAATGTAAATTCTTCCGTCTGTGCCGTCTTCTTTCGAAGTTTGGCAATCACCATGACTATCTGTATTCTGTTTACAGCTGCTCTAAAAAGCAGGTTAAACGAGCGTAAACCTAAACCACTCTCTAGATTGCGCAGACATGACATTCGTCGGCTTCCAACGCTACGCTTTCCTAAAATCTATCCATCTGATTGTCTGATATTCTGCTGAAGCTAATATTTTGTTTGTCTCATCACGTGACAAAGGTATACCTATTGTAGTTTTCGTATCTTTATTTCCGTATTCAGTTCTGTTTCTTTTGAAAGTCTTCGCAACACTTCTTCATTCGTGGCTCTGTCTACGTAAGATGTTATTAGGATTTTTCTGTAAAGCCACATCTCGAAAAATTCCAATTTTCTCATCATCGCTTTCAGTACCTCTTCATTTATTATCATTGGCCTGCTGTCTAGTCTTTCTGAAATTGTTGGACCGAGTCTTTCATCTTAAAAGAGGCCTTCTGTATATTTTTACATGTTCATATTTTTGTTTCGTTGTCTGCTGCTATCTACCCGTTGCCGTCAATTAGTTTATTTCCGTGCCTACGTCTGTAGCTTCGGTTATTTCTCAGATCTTCTTTTGTTAAACGAGTCATGTAATTCTTGTAGATTTTCTATTTCTCAAAATTTCTCATTCAACCAATTTTCCTTTGCTTCCTTTATTTTCTTTTGTATTTCTCTGTGTATCTTAGGCTATTTTGTTTTGTCTACAATCTACAGTTCTAATGCTACTTCTGTTCTCCATTAATTTCGTCGGTTATCCAGTATTTTTTCCTCTGGCACTTTTTATTGAATTCATCTTTATTTTTTTGTAATATAATGCCTTTTAAGTTCTTACACTGGATGTTTGCATTTTGACCTTTTCTCTTACCAATTATAGCTAGCAGTAGTTCTTGATTTATCCTTTTTTGAGAGATCGATGTTGTATTTATTTTGTATATATACCTAACTACTCAATTTTTGCATTTTTTGCCGTCTCATGTCTGGCCTTTATAACATACTATTGGTCCAGTAATGGTTTTATTGTTTTATAGATCTTAAACTTTGATTTTCATTTTACGGTTTTGGAGCAGAATATAAATCATTGAGAAATAGGCTTTGTTACATATCATTATTTTTTATAATGTCGGATTCTACTGTGTTTAATTGGATTTCTAGATATGTGAAGCTTTTCAGTTCTTCAACATCTAGTGATTTCAAACAATATTTTTTCGTTTCATTTATAATCTGTTTTTGTTTGGACAATCTAGAGTATCTAGAGGACCCGTATGTTTTGTCGGATTGTATTCCTTTTTTCTGTGTAGCTGACAGGTTCCAGATTAAGTTAGTGAGCCCTCAAGATTAATGACTAATCTAATTTATCGATTCTTTCCAAAAACTAAGAGCCCATTCTGTCCTCTTATCTCAAAGAAATATTACTTAATATCAGCTAAGTGTATTTAAATTCCTTTCACTTAACAAGTTAGTTGTTCTTTGGACTTTAAACTGACATCTAAATATTAATAAACAAATTTTAAATTACTTCAATTACAGTAAAAGAAATATATTCGCACGTATGATATACTATATTCGCTCTCGCGAGATTTTTTTTGAGACATTCGGAATAGGAAACGTACAACACAAAAATTCCTACCTCACACTATTAACTGCTAAAATCAACTCAAATCAACTTAATCTTTCATTAAAAAAAGAAGAATTATTAGAAATAGTGGGAGTGTCTACTAAACTCATAAAATTTTGTGAAGTTTATTTCTACAAAATATTTTTATTTTGTACAATAAATAATTTTCTCATTTGCTATCAATACATTATAATGGTTTAAATAAATAAATATTGATTGGCGTAAGGTTTATGTTATTTTTATGTCTGTTTACTATTAATAATATTGGATATGAGCAGGTGCGTTGGTTTTGTAGTAATTTCCAGTCACTTCTGACAACTGAATTTTTCAAAAAAGAAATTACTAACGTCAGTGTCAAAAAAAATCTCGCGAGAGCGAATGTAGTATATCAACATAATTATATTATTTATTTTGACACCAGTCAAAAAACTGAATCAAACTGGTTATTAGAGATGTGTCATTTTATGAGTTCGTGGACTGTTACTGTGTCACTGTTACCTATCTGCCACAGCCACAGTCACCGCGCACTTCGATTTTAACCGTATAATGCGCTATTTTCTGTATTCTCACAAAAAATATATATCTGTATGTTGGGTTGTGTATTGAAGTATAAACATAAAAAAATGTGTGTGTACTTTGTACGCTCGTAAGAAGTTATACTTCTATTATTATGATTTCAACGAAATTAATATACTTAACAGGTTATTTGTATTTTATTTAAATATCAAACTAACTTTCTTTACGTACCACTTTTAAAAAAAATTTATTAAAACGATATCAAAAATATATAAAAAAAAAGAATATGAATCGTCCGGGATTTGAACCCGGGACCTCTTGATCTCCGGTCACACGCTCTACCACTGAGCTATATACCTTTTGCTTTGACAGGTTACAAGATTTCTCATACATACTGACTAATTTGATAGATCAAGTGAAGTGTACAAAAATACTTTAAATATACTTACTATTATTATAAAATATCTTATTCCCGAGGAAGACAAATCCAAAGACACAAAAATTATAATAAATAATACATTTACTAAAAACACTAATATATCCGTTTAATGACTTATTTGCGCTGACAGCGCTGATACATACATATCTTGAAAGATTAGCAACGAAATACATACTGTCTGTGTGCGCATGCGCCCGGCATTATAAAATTTCACTCTCGATCGTAAAGAAGTATAACTTCAAAAACGTACGAAAAACAGTTAAGATTTAATTTCAATACAAAGCACCATTAGCTTGTTAGTCCAGGGCGGATCTGTTTTGAGATGGACGTTGAGAGGTGACTCAAATGTTTTTGCAGAAATTGCTTGAAAATAAATCAAATAATAATATTTGAGTTATCCTCCCTCTCAAAAAGGTCCGGAACATTGTTTAAATAATCAAAATGTCAAAAAATTAAGGAAAAATTCGATTTTTTTCTTGGTTTTTTGATTATAACTTTAAAAGTATTCATTTCCGAGAAAAGTTGTACTGACATAAAAGTTGCGTAATTAAATTTCCTACAATATAGAATAGGTTAAAAATTTAAGAAATAGTCACCCTTGTTGCAAAATAGCAATAATTGTGAAAAAAACATACAAAAAAAGTATTCGCATTTTACGTTTTTCAACCATTTATGCTACACTTAGGACCTTCGTATTGCACCCAGAAAAACTTTATGATACAGTAAAACAATACTGTAAATTTCATTAAGATCGGTTTAATAGATTTTGTAAAATAAATTTTGCAATACAGCTTTCGCAAAAAAAATGCATTTTTTCAAAATGTTACAGGACTGAAAATAAAGCAGATAGCAAGTTGATTTTTTTTTTGCTTATAGAAGTGTACTGTACCTTTCATTTGCAATTTTCAAGATTAAAATCGATTAATTACCACGGCGTCAGAAAATTTTTTAAATAAACAATAATTTTTGGTGCTACGCGCAGGACAGCGGTGTTCGATTCACACAGGTTGATTTCCACCAAAATTTCTTCCAATCTTTATCTAATATATTATTTTCCTACTTTATATTTTGTTGTATTTTAATTTTTTAATGCCACAAAAATCAAACTAATTTTATTATTGTTTGTGAAATATTGTTTAAACAATTGCATATGTTTAAAAATAATAAACTTTTATTATTTAAGTTAAAATATATGAACAAAGAAAGTTTTTGCTAATAAAAGTGTTATTTCAAAGGATAGAGTAAGTGTTTTTATTTTGCAATAAACAAATTTATTTATTTATATCGAAATGACATAAAAATTAAAATGTATCACTCATTATCAAAGGTCATTGGAATGCCCAATCAGAGCAACCTATCCGCTGTCCTGCGCGTAGCACCAAAAATTATTGTTTATTTCAAAAATTTTGTGACGCCGTGGTAATTAATCGATTTTAATTTTGAAAATTGCAAATGAAAGGTACAGTACACTTCTATAACCAAAAAAAAATTCAACTTGCTATCTGCTTTATTTTCAGTCCTGTAACATTTTGAAAAAATGAATTTTTTTTGCGAAAGCTGTATTGCAAAATTTATTTTACAAAATCTATTAAACCGATCTTAATGAAATTTACAGTATTATTTTACTGTATCATAAAGTTTTTCTTGGTGAAATATGAAAGTCCTAAATGTAGAATAAATGGTTGAAAAACGTAAAATGCGAATACTTGTTTTTGTATGTTTTTTTCACAATTATTGCTATTTTGCAACAAGGGTGACTATTTCTTAAATTTTTAACTAATTCTATATTGTAGGAAATTTAATTACGCAACTTTTATGTCAGTACAACTTTTCTCGGAAATGAATACTTTTAAAGTTATAATCAAAAAACCAAGAAAAAAATCGAATTTTTCCTTAATTTTTTGACATTTTGATTATTTAAACAATGTTCCGGACCTTTTTGAGAGGGAGGATAACTCAAATATTATTATTTGATTTATTTTCAAGCAATTTCTGCAAAAAAATTTGAGTCACCTCTCAACGTCCAAATGTACTAATATTTTTACAGATGCGCCCTGGTCTATGTATCATCAGAGCGAACTTGCGCAAAGTTCTATGCATGAAACAAAATCTTTCTATTATTATTATCAAATTATTTAAAAATTATGTGCAAAAGACGCTACAGCGACATCTAATAAAACAATAAAAATCCGAAGATTTCTTAGAGTAAACAGTAGCGATCAACAGGTAGCAACAAAATATAACTTCGGGAGATAGTATCATAAACTTTGGCAACAGTGGTAATCTTTGACATTATCTAAGATTAATATTTTGACAATATCATAGTCGCGCTAAATGGAAGTAATACAAAACGATTTTATTATTAATAAATAGATATTTATAAAAATAAACCAAAATGGGTGAAAATTTTATGTTAAGATAGGTATTTAGAAAGGTATTTGCATGAAATACCTGTCTCATAATAAAACAATAATAAATAATCATTTTTTGTTGTGAAACGAAACAAATTCGATTTTCGCATAATTTTGGCACGGTTTTTATTGGACTTTTTCTTGGAAGGTTTCACTTTATTTTTCGTTTGATTTACTTTTTCCATTTTGTTGATTGATAATATTTTTAGAATAAAAAATCCTCCTAAACCTTTATATACTCGCATTAGAATTCGAAATATTTTTACGTAAAATATACTTACCAACCTACATATAACTAAATCTCACAATTAACAACAATCTATTCTTTCAAAGAGGCCAACAACTTATACAACAACAACAAATATATAATAAATTAACTATCAATAAACACTACTTTCCTATGAAACAACAAAAACGAATTCTTAAATTAACACACTACTGCACTGAACAGATATCGATAAAGATGACAGAACAGATTAGAGAAAATCTGACGCAATTTTGTCAAAATGACAGTGATAATTTCTCTATGTTGCCTAATTAGTTATTTAGTTATAATATGTTCGATTTCTTGTTAGAAATAAAAAATTTTAGTAGTTCCAAGATTACACAAAATCTAGGCATGGGATAAAAAAGTTTATTTTTGAAGTTGTACTTCTTAAGGCGCGATTGAGAGTAAAATTTCATAATTCTGCGCGCATGCGCACACAGACAGTATGGTATAAACGTTATACGGGATCTGATTGGGTGTTAAAATCATCTGTCAATAATTGTTCAATATAGAGATTTTGGATAAACAAATTAATGTTGTGTATATTAGTTTTTATTGTTGTGATGGCAGAGAAAAATGCAAGTTTATAATATTGTAGTGACTTTTTAAATAGTTTTTAAAAGCGACAGGTACGTAATAATTGTAAATGTTTTAGTATCCTAATAAAAAATTTCATAAGTAGGACCTACCTATTTGGAAAATTTAAATAGAACCTACTAAAATAGTATGTAATGCTTTGATTAACATAATTTGATTACCATCAAAATTTCTATCAATATTCACCAAATATATTGTTTTTTTACTCTATGTTTTGTTGTAATCTAATATTTCTTTCAATTCTAAATAATTTCAATTCAAAATCAAAATAATTTGGTTAAATTCAGAATGGTCAAAAGTTTAATCAGTTTAGTTAGTTGATCTTCGCACATGATGACGCATGGTCTCCGTGGGTAAAAGTTTAAGGTGAATGAATTTCAATACTAACTGCGCTGATAAGCGGGTTCAAACCCCAATGGAAACTTTTATTTTTTTATTTTTTTATACATTTTATGATTGTAAGTTTATTATATAATTTTTTTTTCAGAAAATACGTATTTAGTTAAAAATTTTTCCTACATTGTTCAGAAATCATTTGTGGCATTTTTCAATGTGTTTGTTTGTGTGTGTTTTATTATTTTAATTTTTGGCACTGTTTTAATAAAAATTTTTGAGAAGTAGTAAGTATTAAAATTAGTTTAATATTTAAATAAAATATAAATAAACTGTTTAAAGTATATTAATTTCGTTGAAATCATATAATAGAAGTATAACTTTTTACGTGCGTACAAAGTACACACACATTTTTTTTTTCTTCTTAATGGCGGTACAGGCTCCTTTTTTCAATATTTTATTTAGTTATAGAGTAATTTCCACGTACTAACATATTTCTGAAATTGGGCTCTGTACCGCCATTCTTTATTATATTAGGAATATGTGTGCCAAATATCTCGACAAAATATTCAAAATTAGAGCCGCAATCTTGGAACGCGTTTGTTGCTACCTGTTGATCGCTACTGTAGCCTCTTAAGTTTGAAATCTGTTATTTCTATAATTTTCAAAATAAACAGATGATAAATGAACTCACGTGAGGAATCTAAAAATTGCATTCCATAACACGTCAATTTATCTAGGCAAAAACCCACAGCGAACTGATTTCTAATAGTACCTCCTCATTACTCATATTGTGTGAGTAAACGAAAAATATAAAAGTGATTTGGAAGTACACAATGAGAAGTGAGAAGTAAAAGGGAAAATGGATGATCAATATTTGTAAAATCCAGAAGTTGACTGACAATATACTGAACACTCCTTAGTTTGATGTATCGATTTATCAAATCACTTACGTTTATATTAAGCTATACCTAGTGTACCTACATATAAAATTTTAAAACGCGACTCTTTCTGACTGTATTAGAAATATTCTGTATCGAATATCAATAAATGTTGAAATTTCAAGGTACATGGAATATCTTAAGGGTTACTTGGTGGAAATTATTATTTAGTAATAAAATAATGACTACAACATTGTTTTGAATTGGCATTTTACAATACCAATCACTTTTCAATAATTTTTCTCATGAACGAAACATCATCTTTCCAGTGGCGTGCTGGACCTTTTTAAGCGGCCCGGTGATTTTATAGAAAAGCGGCCTTTCATCCTCATTTTACCTTCTATTATCACAACATGTGAACAAGTTCAATTAAAGCTCAGATGGTACCTAGAGGAATATTTTGAACATCCATGTTTAAGTTCGCATATTTAATCTATGTTTCCTTGACGGATTACTTTTAAAGGGTTTTTACCCATTTGGTTAAGAGAAATAAGAAAAAAAATATCCTGTTGGTGACACAACCCCCTCCAGGCCGAAACCAAATTTTTTGAGTAGTATTTACATCTATATTAATAACATATATGTTTCCTGCAGCCGATTTTAATGATATACATAGTTATAAACAAATGAAGATCAAAAAACGGTAAATTTTCGCTTTTTTGTCTATAACCAAAAAGTTTAGTATTTTAAACAAATTTGAGAGTGAAAAACTCATAAATCGTATAAAAAACTTCAATATGACGTTCGCTGAATAGGTCTATCCTTATTGGTTGCTTAGAAAATTTCAAAATAAATCATAAATTTTGAGTTTCTTGCGTCGCTCTCATTCAGTTTTTATGCAGCCTTCTTAAATCTTCAATCCATCGTGTAGTTACGACAGACGCTTCTCTTGTCTTCCTTTGATCTCCAATTTAATACCCGAAGTCCATCGCTCACCTGTCAGTCTAGCTATGTGTTCTGCCCATCTCTCTGTGTTCTTCTCCCTATCAGACCTAAATTGCTAAAATGATTAAATAAACAAAAACTATATTAGGCAATCTGTATTTACACAAGATATGTAACAATAATTCAAGTTCATTGTTATATAGAGCCATTTATCTAAGTTAAAGTTTCATTTACTAATGGCATGTTGAATGCTGTGTACTTAATAAACGAATATTCGCATGTTTGAACGTCCAAATGATCCACTCAATAATGTTATCAGTCCTTAAATTATTATCGATTGTTCTGTTTATAATGGAGAAACGTTGTTTTATTGATACTAATTACTAATCGATGATGCATACATAATACAATAATATTGAGTGTTGCAATTTGCTATTATGTGAAAAATCCTTTATTCGTTTTTTAATATTCTGTGTTATTGCCTTATTAGGCCAGGAACCGAAGCTTTTCATCTCGCAATTTTTACAGAATGGATTGATTGGCTTGAAAATTTGAGAATAAGTAGTGGATAGTCCAAGGATCAAAATCTATATGATTCCGAAAGGCGCTTTTACCATGGGGGTGATTGCCACCCCATCTCGGGGGTGGAAATTTTTTATTATATTTTGACCGCAAAAGTTAATAAAAAACATTAATTCCAAGCAAAAAATGTTCTATACATTTTTTTGGTAAAATATAGTTTTTGATTTATTCGCTATCGAAAGTGTTAGTTTTATATCGAAGAAATCAATGTTTTCGATATATGTATTCATTTACTATTCACTTAATTTTTGCCGTAGAAAAAATTTTTTCAAACCAAGTTCTTGGGAATTAAATAACCTACAATTTTATATAGAAACATTTTTTCGTATCTCTGATGCTAATCTTTCTATTCTGAAGAAAATGGCATTTTTACCAAACTACAAAAATTCGTTATTCGCTTTTAACTCCAGTTTTTGAATAACTAATCATTCTAATGCAGTTCTAGAATCTATTAATAATACATAAATAAATAAGAATGGATAAGGTCAATGACTAAAAACACCGCTAACTTACATTATTATGCTTCCAATTGGTTTCCCCCTTTCTGTTTTTCAAAAAAATATATTGACTTTTTAACCGTAACTTTTTTATTTTTTACTTTAGAAAGTGTCATAAAAAAGAATTTTGTAGGTTTTTACCAGATCTATAAGCTTATTAATATTAAATCTTTTTAGAATCCTCACTTGCAAAAAGAGGTGACTTTGAAAGGGTTCGTAAAGGTGCTTTTTGCATGTTATTACAAGATTTAATTGTCAATAGCTCACTCAATTTTTGCCGTAGAAAAATTTTTTGCAAACCAGGTTCTTGGGAACTAAATAATCTACAATTTCATATTTAAAAATTTTTTCGTATCGCTGATGCTAATCTTGCTATTCTGAAGAAAAGGACATTTTTTCCAAGATACAAAAATTCGTTATTCGCTTTTAACTCCATTTTTTTTTAAATTAATCATTCTAAGCCGGTGAAACTTCTAGTACCTATTAACAATACATAAATAATAAAGACCAAATAAGGTCAATGACTAATTTTAATTAGGGTGGTGATTAGGGGGTTGCTTCCGAACACTTTTTCGCTGAAAAAAATAGGGACTGATATTCTTTTCATTATAAGTTACTTAATTTTTGAGCTAGAGACTTTTTTTATTTCTGAAGATAGAAATTTTTAAATTCTCTAAATCTAAATTAATTAGAACAAGTTGTCTTTGAACAATGCATAGTTTTCCCGTCTTTTGACTTTGAAACTACAATATTTAGCATTTGAAAAAGAAGAGCCAACATATAATAAAGTATAGCTCGATTACTATTAATTGGTCTTAATGAAAATTTACAAAAACGGTTTTGTTTATTTTTTCAAAAGGTACATTTTTGTTAGGTAAAGTTGTTTTGATAAAACGAAAACTTTTGGAGTTATTAGCAGAAAACTTATTAACAACATTGATTTTTTTCGATATAAAACTAACACTTTCGGTAGCGAATAAATCGAAAACATCAATTTTATCAAAAAAATGTATAGAACGTTTTTTGCTTAGAATGAACCTTTTTACCAACTTTTGTGATTAAAATATAATAAAAAATTTCCACCCCCGAGATGGGGTGGCAACCACCCATATGGTAAAAGCGCCTTTCGGCATGATATAGATTTTGATCCTTGAACTATCCACTACTTATTCTCAAATTTTCAAGCAAATCGATCCATTCTGTAAAAATTGCGAGGTTTTGTCCTATTTTAAGCTTCATTACTTGGATTATTCAGAATATTCCAGATGATAATAATAAATGTCAAACATAGTGTTCTTGTTTTTTATGAATACTATTCGGAAATAGGCTCAGAATACTGATACTCGGAGGCACGATTGCTCAGGCGTTGTAGGTAGATGATGGGTTGGTTGGCTCATCTAAGGAGAGAAACATGTAAAAGATTTATACAGTCAAAAAATAAATAATAATAGGAAAAGAAAAAAACTGTTCATATAAAAAATGGGCCCAGTATTTTACAAATATTTTTGAAATATGTGAATCCAACAAAAAAACAGGAATAGGAAGCTTATAATTCCAAAAGAAAGTTTAAATAGAAAAACCGAATGAGAAACCAAAACCAGAAATCTACCGATCCATAGCCCTACTCAGTATGGTAGTATGGTGTACAAACTATTAGAAAAGGTTTTCCTCAATACACGTAGTCACATGACATAGTTAGCAAGTTTTGCGCACAGACACGGAGGAATTCTGAAGGCAATGAACTCGCTTTGGCTGGTTTATGGTTTTTGTCTTGTTCACAAAACTAAATATGATATATTTACATTATACATAGTCAGGGCCGCGCCAAGGCTTTCAAGCGCCCCGGGGCAAGTAATTTTAGGCGCCCCTTTCCTCCTCCCCTTGTAAGTAGTTTTTTGCAACTTAGTGAATAAGTCCATTTACTCACGGTTTTTGCTCCGGATTTTAAAGCACAGCTTGGATTGAAATAAAACTTGGCATAAGCGTAGCTAACATGCCAAAGAAAAAAAGTGATATTGTGCCGATGTGTGCTTTTGCTCAGAGGGGTTGAAAAACTATTTGTTCAAAATAAGTCCGGAAATGGATAGAATGACTAATTCTAAGCCACTTTTGTTCTATAGAGTTTTTTCACTAAGTCAACACTTTTCGATTATTTGAGAGTGAATATGTCCATTTTTCAACAAAAAAAACACGTTTTTCGCAAATAACTCAAAAAATATTTTATCGAAAAAACATTCTTAGGAAAAATATAGCTTATAAAAAAGTGAAAAAAAAAATGGTGTATGCATGAAGTGAGTAGACCCAGATGAAGCAGAATTTTAGCTAATGAAAACTAGGTTCTTATTCGTCAAATTCCAAATCAAATGCCTATTTCAACGAGAAATAAAGAAAAAAATGCACTTTTCGAGGTAAACTCATTACAACTTTTTTAAAGTGTTTAAAAAAACTTAATTTTTGAAGTTATACTTCTTTAGGCGCGATTGGAAATAATGTTGAGAGTGAATTTTTTATAAAAGCGACAGTATGAAGCAGGCGCGTACCGACAGTATCAAGTTAGTTGCTAAATCTTCCAAGTTACGTATGTATCAATGCAGATAAAGTTTAAAAAAATATATATTGGTGTTTTTAGTAAATATATTTATTTAACTTTTGTATCTTTGGATTTGAATTAGTATTAAAATATGATGAAAAGACAATTAAAAAATTGTATAGAAAATCTGAGGGTTTTTAGGTTTTCTACGATTGATCAAGGGAAAAGTAATTGCGGAGAGGCTACAGTTCATAAAGAATGACATATTAACGTTATTTTTAATTTTTGGTATTATTTTAAATATTAAAATTAGTTTAATATTTAAATAAAAATACAATTAAACTGTTTAAAATATATTTATTTCGCTGAAATCATAATAATAGAAGTATAACTTCTTACGTGCGTACAAGGTAAAAACACTCTTTTTTTGTTGTTTAAAAAAGTTTCTAGCATCAAAAGTAAACAAGTTACGCTAAAATAATGATAATCCCTTTTTTTGGTAAACAAAAATCGTAAAAATCACCTCTTAATTAGCATATCAAATGAAATTAATCGTTACCGCTTCACAAGTTACTTTACTTATGTATTGTTTATATATAAGTTTCATCGGTTCAAATTGCTTGTTTTAAAAAAAGGCTTTAAAGTAATTTTTTTTAATTTGGAAAAAATTACATTTTTTTAAAACTTAAAAATTATTAGTGATACCAAAAATCTCAAAGAGTAAAAAAATGTACGCGTTTTGCTTTTCTGAATATTTTGGTTTTTTTTCTTTTTCTATTGGTTAATAGAGAGTCAGTCATCATCGGTAAAAAAATGTAAAACCATGGAATTTTGAGAATTAATACCGATTTTAATAAAAAATTGGATTTAAGCTCGGTGGACCCCCTTCTTCAAAATCTACCCAATGCCGAACCGGGCTTTTGCCCTGGGGGTGAAAACAACCCCATCTAGGAAATGAAAATTTTTCAATCAAAATAACTATGGAAGTCGTTAGATTGACCAATTTTGAGTAAATTTTGTTCTACAATTTTTTTTGCAAAGTTGATATTTTCCAAGTATGTTAGCGATTGAAACTATGCATTTTTCCTTGAAAAAACTCACGTTTTATAACCGTTTTTTACATTCTATAAAAAACTCACAATTTATAAAAAATTTCACTACATTCGAGTTATTTGAGATTGAAGGTTCTCCATTTCGAGGTTCTTCAAAAATAACCACCCCTTTAAAGAGCAATAACTCAGTGGTTATTGGGTTTACATAGTTTTTTTACATATTTGTCATGTGTTTAGGAAAGTAACATACCTACCGATAAATTATTACGAATACTATAAATATTTACAAAAAACAACGATTACACCATCAGATAACAAATATGGTTCAGTTTAATAAGAGAAATAAGGGTTCATACAATTATGGGATCAAAGTAATACTAACTGCCATTTTTATACTTACCTACGATTGGTAAGTTTTAAATTTTACAAGATAATAAAATATAACTAATATTTCTGGTAATTTCGGTATTGTCAAAAATTTTTTTTCGGCTCCTACTGGCGCCTTTTGAATACGGCGCCGGGGGGCTCCGCCCCCCTTCGCCCTTATGGACGGCGCGGGCCTGTACATAGTACCTATATACTTATATATACATGTTGAAGGTTTATACTTTGCTAACAACTGCAATCTTATCGGTGTTCATATTATCAATAATTATATATTTACTTAACAAAAATAACATTAATGATATTTTGATTAAGTAATTCATCCAAGACATCCAACGATTTTAAAATATTTCGGTAATCAGTATACTGAATTTTTAACGTATATTTTTTCCTTTCTTCTTCGTTTTGATTTAACATTTGCCCAATACATTATAGCTTATTATATGTATTAATTCAATCCCTCCTCGTTAATTTATTTAAGGTATATTTTTTTGGCTAAGGGGCCCGGATAGCTCAGGCGATAGATGTCTGACTTCCTGATAAAACCAGGGGTAATAATAATAGGCGGCTGAAGCGTAGCACTGGCCCTATTAGCTTCCTTGTATACCGTAGGTAGACCCTAGAATAGCAGACTACCCTGGGATATAATTCCAAAGGGGAGACTATTATTATATTTTTTTGTTTATAATAATAACAAATGCGGAAATACTATTTTCTATTTCAATAACGGAAAAGATAAATATTTAATCTACATTTATTATTAAATGGACGTTTCCATAACGATAGCAATACTACTGGCTGTAGTATTCCACCAAAAAACAATGATTAAGTAAGTAATACACACATGCCAACAAAATGGTGCCAAAATTTATCGGATAAGTAGATAATTGATTGAGAAGTAGATACTCTTACTTACTAATGTTATAAATATACTCATCCTAAAAAATACTTAAAGAAATAGGCAGTAACCTGAGAGAAATATCAACTATAGATTTGACATTATTTCAAAGAAAATTAGGTTGTGATAAAAGTCCAGATATGGAAGAAAAATCATAAATATTGATAAAGCCAATAAGTGTAGTCAATATTTCAGAAAAGGAAATTACTTCGCATTTTTTTAAAACACTGGAAACTTGCGCACTTGGATGAATATCTACAATATGAATAATATTTTACTGCCACGTAACATTCGTAAAATTTTCGTACATTCTAAATTCTAAGCTATTTATATCAAATGAGTTTAATGACAATGAAACCTTGAAAACCTATTGTTAAATTCGTTAAATAACGTGCAAATTCTCATTTTAATATTTGCGCAACTTCAACTATATAACTTGATAACAAACAAGGATATAAACAACTACTTGTTAGTTGGATTATACTTTACAATGAAATTACTACAGAAGAATTACGATCCTAAATGCAACGTATAAAATATCCTTCACTATATTATGCCACCAATTTATCAGATTGCAAACGTGAAAAAATAATGGAATGTGGTATAAATACTCGCCACATATTTATCGACTCCAAGAGAGCCTACGACTCTGTCTATAGAAGAGAAATGTTTAGAGCAATGAATGTCAGGAATACCTATAATCAGTTTATTAACAGTATCCATTGAAAAAGTTTAACCTAGACATAGAGTACCTACTGATCTAGGTAACAATAACGAAACGAAATTCATGAAAATAACCATAACCTTACGTCGAAAACGTTTATAGTTTTGTGAAATAATTAGTGAGCGAGCAGTTACCGATCCACAGTTTCGTCTTTAATATTTTTTTGTCCGATGAATGCACTTTTTTCCTAAAAAGTCTTTAAATAAATAAAAATAAATCAAGAGAACATAATTTAAAACATATCAAAGAAAAAACAACTTTTTTTTGTCTTTCGCTTGGCCCCTAAAGACGATTAAAATCGAGAGAAAATTATAGCAGGCAGCTCAAAACACGCCCTCATTGGTCGTGACGTCATATGATTATAGTATTTGAAGTCCTCGCCATTAATTCAGTAGGTTTGGCATTCGTTCTAACAGTCAGTTTTATAAATATTTTGATATTTCTTTCCTTTCCTTCAAAAACTGTATCAGACTCCAATCTCAACAAACTGGTATACAGAGCACGCTAATAGCCGACAAAATAACGCAAGAAATGGAAAACATATTAAGTTGTGAGATAAAAAGAAATGAAACTAGTGGAGGTGGGAAATTTAGCGATAAAAACGTATAAATTTACATTATATTTATTGTTTCCCATCTTTAGACGTATCGGACAAATTTGGCAAATGCCACTGTGACAGTGACAGTTGACACTCCTCTGATACGTCTAAAGGTGGGAAACAGTAAATAGAATATAAATGTATAGGTTTTTATTGCTAAATTTTGCACCTCCACTAGTTTTATTTCTTAATTGTTTACTTGTTAATTGTTTCTTAATTGTTACAACTTAATATGTTTTCCTATCTTTTGCGTTATTTTGCCGGTTATTAGCGCGCTCATCACTGTATATTATTACAATGACATACGATAAAAAATGTCATAAAATATAATGATATGACGTCACAAGTGTTCGCGCACTTTTTGGGTTGTTTGAAATTTGTATTTCTAAGTTATTATGAGTTTTTGAAGCGTGAAATTTTGGAAATGTTATTTTTAAACAAAACTGAACATTATTATGCAATACAAAAATTTGTAAATTCCCTATTGGCCCTATTGCCGTTCTTGGCATGTCTCCTAGCCTGTCTCCACAAAAGGTAGCGCAAAAATTAATAAAAGCCTTGTACCTGAAGATGTATGCGATTTTATACGAAATATAGTACCTAGTTGGTTCAAAGATAAAAATTTTTGGTTTTAATTCTTCTGTATACCCTCTGATTTTACTTTTGTAATATGTAATTCAATAGTTGTACTTAATTCTAGTAAACAATCGATAATAAGTACATACGGACCAGTTTATCTTATCGCATCCTATTTGTATTATTTGGATAAGTGTAAGTGATTGCTTTGCTAATATAAGTAATTAGCGTTATTATGTAAGAACAGCTATATGTATAATTATTACCCAGATTATTATTTTAATTCCACTGAACGTAATGTCCTTTACATAATAATTGAATATAAAATGACTGCTTCGTTAAACTGTTAAGCCGGAATTCCATGGAAGAGAATTATAAAATATATAATAAAAAAAGATAAATTGAATATGTCAAAGACAGAGTACTTACCTGTTGATAAAAAGGGGATGATGAGAAAGATCCAGAGTTAGAAATTAGAACCACAAAAACATGTAAAGAATATAAATATCTCGGATCTATAATATCTAAAGAAGGCACTACCAAAAGAGACATCGAAAACAGAACGCAGCAGGACAAAAAAGCGGCAAACATTCTAAGCTCTCTACTATGGTCTAAAGATCATCATCATTCTCTTTGCCTTATCCCTATGCGGGGTCGGCTTCCCTAATTGTATTTCTCCATACAATTCTATCTTGGGTCATATCAATATTAATCCCCTTTACCAACATGTCCTGCCTAATCGTCTCCACCCACGTCTTCTTTGGTCTTCCTCTCCTACTCCTTTCTTCAGCAATTCTTCGTATTGGCTGACATCTTAACCTATGCTCTCTCATTTTGGCATCAATTGGTGCCACACCTAGACTTCCCCTAATATACTCATTTTTATTTATCCTTTTTTGTCACTCCACTCATCCATCTAAGCATTCTCATTTCCGCCACATGCATTCGTTGTTCCTCTTTCTTTTTCACTGCCCAACATTCAGTTCCGTACATCATAGCCGGTCTTATGGCTGTTTTATAGAATTTTCCCTTCAACTTCATTAGAACACACAGCACACCACTCGCTTCCTTCCACTTCATCGCTCCAGCCCTAATTCTACTGCATGCATCTCCATCTATTTCTCCATTACTCTGTAATACTCCATATATTTGTAGTAACTCCATCTTTAAATGAGCATTGCAAATACTCTGTCTTTGTCCTACTAAGTTTTAAACCTTTTTTCCTCCAGAGCTTGTCTCCATTGTTCCAGTTTTTGTTCTAAGTCTCTTTAACTATTTCCTACTAACACGACATCATCAGCATACATTAAGCACCATGAAAATGTTACCCTGTAGTTTCGCTGTTATCTGGTCCAAGACCATTGAGAATAAATACGGACTAAGCACCGAGCCTTAGTGCAATCCTACTTTCACGTAAAATTTATCAGTCTCTCCCACACCTGTCCTAACACTAGTCGTTACTCCCTCATACATATCCCTCACAATCTTTACATATTCACCAGGAACTCCTTTCTTATTGAGTGCCCACCACAGAATCTCTCGAGGAACTCTATCATAGGCTTTCTCAAGATCAATGAATACCATTTGAGCGTTTGTTTCTTTACTCCTGTATTTTTCCATCAACTGCTTTATAATGAAAATTGCATCTGTTGTTGATCAGCCCTGCATAAAGCCAAATTGATTCTCGGATATTTCGGTCTCTTCACGTATACGTCTATCAATTACTCTTTCCTATATTTTCATGGTGTGACTAAGCAGTTTTATAGCCCTGTAGTTTGTACACTGTTGTATATCTCGCTTGTTTTTGTAGACAGGTAGTAGTATACTACTTCTCCATTCGTCTGGCATTTGTCCAACTTCCATAATTCTATTAAATAAACCTGCTAGCCACCTTGTTCCTGTCTCTCCCAATGCTCTCCATACTTCTCCAGGAATATCATCTGGTCCTACCGCTTTTTCTTTCTTTATTTTTTGAAGCGCTTGAGCCACTTCCTCGTTTGTTATTTTGGTGACCATTGCTGCTACTGTCTCCGTTGACTCTACAGGCTGTCTGTCAAATTCTTCATTTAATAAGCTGTCAAAGTACTTTCTCCATCTCTTATTATTTTCATCTCGGATACATCTAATCTGATTAAAATCTTTTGCTTTCTTTGATCTCTATTTGACTATTTTATATAAATATCTTCGTTTCGCCTTCTATGCCTACTATGGTCTAAAGATGTAAGACAAAAAGCGAAAATGACAATCTATCGTACCTTGGTAGAGCCTATCATGACTTATGGGGCAGAAGTTTGGCGGATCACGAAAAAAGATAGAAAAAGAATAGAAGTACTAGACATGGATTATCTAAGGAGAGCGTATGGTATATCCAAAAAAGATCACACCAGGAATGAAGATATTAGAAGGAGGACACATAATGTATATTCCAGTGTAGATATAATTGAAACGAGACAACTAGTGTGGTATGGTCACGTGAAACGAATGAACCAAGATAGATGGCCAAAGAAAGCTTTAAATTACATACTACAACCGTTGATTAATAAATATACGCAACAACAAAGAAGAAGCAGTGGAAGGCCTTCAGTTGGCTGGGAAGACAATGTACGGCACATCATGAGAGATAGAGCCATCAAAGAAGACGAATGGATGGGAAGGAAACGATGGCGGTCGAAATGCGAGTAGCCGCAAAGGCTGTAGGAACCTCGCTTATAGAAGGATAGATAGAAAAATATAAATACAAAAGACGGGAATCAACGTAACGTCAAATACCTAGCGTTCTTTCCCTCAAAATTGGCGATTTACGATCCTTGGGCTAGGACCGAACCCTCTATTTATGACCGGCTCGGATCGGCGCGGAGTATCCCATCGTTTGTCGGTAAATGAACACGGTTCAAAGGAAGTAAGAAGCTGATACAAACTCCAATCCTTCAATCCCCTCCAATTCTTCGGTCTCCGTTAGGGGCTGGTACGGTCAGTACCGTCCTAATTTTACTATGGAGTGGTCTAACGACGTTATATTGGAATTTTTATCATTGCATGAATTAATTTAATAAAATTTCTACCGTTAAATAAATATAAATATAAATACCGTTAAATAACAGTGGTAGTGTTGGATAAACTAAATATAAACGTGAATAATAATACAATTTTTAACAAGAAATAATATGACAAATATACGTGGAGGGACGGAACAGCTTTACTTCACGATTGTTTTTCTTCTGGCATTTTAACTCAAACATACTTTTCTTCCAGGGAGCAAGCAAACCATTCAAGGAAGTCATAAAAGCCAACATTGGTGATTGCCATGCTATGGGCCAAGTTCCAATCACCTTCATCCGGCAAGTGCTGGCTTTGGTAGGTTATCCGAAACTTTTAGATGATCCTCACTTTCCAGAAGATGCTAAAGAGCGCGCAAGAACTATATTGAAGGGTTGCAGGGGTAGCTCTCTAGGATCTTATACCGATTCGCCTGGTATTGAAGTTATCAGAAGACACGTAGCTCAGTATATCGAGAACAGGGATGGTATTCCAAGCGATTGGCAGAACATTGTGATTAGTGGGGGTAAGTTTCTTTTTTTGATTCATGAAATCACAATGTTATTTGGTTTGGTTATGTAGTAAGTGGTCGGATAAGTAACCTCTTTTGAAATGAAAACCATGTTGTTTCATCAGTTAATCCATCTCTTTACATTTGGGAACAAATAATAATCAGAGGGGAGCAAATCAGGAGAATAAGCAGACGAGAAAGCAATTCGAAGCCCAACTATTGAATTTTTGCCATTGTCCTAACGTTCTTGTGAGTCGGTAAATCGGTGAATTGTCTTGAAAAAACAACACTTTCTTCTTCTGCGTATGGGGCCGTTTCTCACTGAAAAATTCTATGAATATTTGAGTTCTATATTGAATCATAAAGTGAAAAATGCAGTATTTAAAATAAACGGGCAAATATGTCGTAGCATGCAAAAATGTCTAATCCTTGGAACGGAGGAGCAGAAGAACAAGGAATATTCTTGGTAGGGGCATGTACTTGTATGGGGATATAATTAAAGAATATTTTTCTTGATGTGCCTATCCGTGACGAATGTTGACGATCATCATAGCAATCTTTATCTTATCTGCAGCAGCGCGTAAAAGCTTTACATATGTTGTGTTGAACCAGGATCTGAGGTTCTTTAACCAGGATGTTCTTCTTCTTCTTCTGCCTGGACTTCGCTTTTCAAGGAGGGCATAATCTGAATTCATTTCGCATAATGTTTCAGAAGTATTTTAACTTTTGAGATTTGATGGTGGTCTCTGCCTCTCTGTTTTTCTTCATTATTCTGAGAGCCTCCTCATGTGTGACTCAAAATGCTTCCAATCTTCTGCACATATCTTCGTTGTTCAAGATCCATGATTGAATAACATAAAAAAAGATAGAGAAGAGGTAGCATCGCAGCATTCTTATTCCAAGATAGAGGTTGTGGCTTTTGAAGAAGGCTACCATCTGGTTGAAGGTGGATCTAGCTTTTCCAATGCGCGTTCTTCTCTCCTGGTTGTTGGTTAATCCTTCATCTATTATGGTGCCGAGGTAGTTGCAGTGCCTCACTCTTTCTACTGGAGTTTGTTTGACTAAGAGTGTTGACCTTCTGTTATCTTTTCCTTGCTAATTATCATGAACTTTGTCTTCTGTAAATATTCTTTCTTCTATAAATATTTTTTCAGAGTATAGATTGATCATTAGAGAAGACTCCACTCATGATTTTCACATATGCGGTGTGTTCACCTTCAACTATGAGATTTGAGGTCTGGTTCCAGTAAAAGTTTCTAATTATTTTCAAATATTGGTTGCTAACTGCTTTTTCTGTTAATATTTGCATCATCTTGACGTGCTGTACTTGATCAAACGCTTTCTCGTAATCAATCAGACATGTGTATACGTCGTAATTGACGTCTTTGCATCTATGGAATAAGACTTTTACTGAATTAATTAAATATCGTATTATATTCTTATATGTTTATGGTCTTACTATTGAATAAGATATACTTAAAAGATTAAGTTCTTTCATTTAGCAGATGCCGCTACGCACCTACTACCTTCACTTCAGTTGCAATGGGGGACTAATAAATGTCGAAAATTTTTACCTGAAGTAGAGAAAGCAGTATATGCATTCTCTGAAGAACCTCTAACAAGAGGTGAAATCGTCGATAAGAGTGCTGGCTGCACTCTCTAATCTAAGTAAAAATTAAGACGGTTTTGGCTTCGCATTGCAACTGAATAAAAATGGTATACATTTTTATTAAGATATACTTAATTGCTACATCGTTTGGGGATTTATTGTGTACCGAATATCAATTACTGGATTTTTGTAAGGTTAATTTTATAACCTTTTTGAAGTGGGTATAGCCTATTGTTGGGCTTCTTTATGATTATTCTTGTAAAATTTCTTTTCGACATCTTTTTGACAGTTTAACTTGTAGCATTCTTGTAAAAAAATTGTTTTGCCTTAGGTGCCAGTGACGCTATCAAAAACGTTCTCAAACTCTTCATATGCCGTGTAAATGGAAAGAAACCCGGTGTGATGATTCCCATTCCACAGTACCCGCTATATTCCGCAACTTTATCTGAATTTGACATTGACCAAGTCGGGTATTATCTAGATGAATCTAAGAACTGGGGACTTTCTTTACAAGAACTAGAGGTAAGTCAACTAACAAATTAAATTGAAAAGCTTTGTTCAATTTTTCACATCGAAAAATAATATTACATTTTTACTGTATCAAATCCCTAATTACCATACTTAATTTTAAATAACTCCTTAATTCAATTCTTGTTAATAATTCCTTCTACTCACTCCACCCCACTCCGTTAGATATACAGACATTTTTGAACTACAAACGGACAATTTTCTCTCTCGTCTTGTGTCGAAGTAAGCGGACGTAATTATCTCTGCTTTCTCCGTTTGAAGGCAATAGACGTAGTGCAAAATACCGCCAATTTCACTCTTTCCTGTTGACCGCTACCGGCAATACACGTGCAAAAATAACTCTCTTGACTCTTGACCACCCAAGAGAATACACGGTTCTCACCCTCTCAGTGATAACCACTAGAAGAACTACCACGTGCTAAAGTATCGCGACTCACTCTGATTTCTCTCTCGTAGTAAAGCAACCTTTTTTTCTCCTTGTGAAATTGTGTAAAAAGCAAACAGTGACGTGTGCACGTGTACCCGTGAAAGACAGACAGACTATACATCCCGGTTTTTCCTCAATCAACCATCGCAAATAAAAAGCTACTTATCTGAATACCGTGAGTGTATGGGACGGTGATTTTCTTCTTCCTTTAATTTAATAATTATTTTATTAACTGATGCTTTATATAGACCTGTTTTTGTTGTGGAGAACCATTTCCTCGGGTTCTTTAACCATGATATTCTTCTTCTCCCAATTCCTCGAAGGTGTATTTAGTGCCGTTTCTCATTGTGTCCGAGAAGTTCTAACTTTATCCTTTTAATCGTACACATTACATACTTCTCTTTCCTTCCCCATTCTTCGTAGTACGGTCTCGTTGGTTATCTTGTCCGTCCATGATATCCTTAGGATTCGCCTGTGTAGCCACATCTCGAAGGCTTCAAGTTTTTTCTACTTTGTTTCAGTGAGTGTCCAAGATTCAACTCCGTAGTATAGTATTGAGAAGATATAACATCGTAGGAGCCTTACTTTTATCTCCAGATTAAGGTTGCGGCTTTTAAAGAGTTTGGCCATGTTGCTGAATGCACTTGTACAGGATTATCAGCATCCAAAATAAGAGCAACACATATTCATTTAATTTTTAAATGTCTTACAAAATAAACATCACGTTTGTTGTTAAATAATGAGGTGACACCGATTGCTCAACACGAGTGCACTAGTAACTAGCTTTGTCAGCTAATCAATATTATTCTTATTTCACGGCCAAGCCGAGTCAGCATTAAAAACATTAACACTTTCTATCTTATTTATAGTTACAAAATAACATCGCGAATCATTCTATTATCAATTATCATTCGGGATTCACATACATTATTAGACAGTCAGATTTCCAAACTCACCAACTAGTTACTGTGGGATTTAGAGTATTATAAATAAATAAGTATTCGGCAAATAGTGTCTACTTCATCAACCCCTATCATAGGGGGTAACTACCCCAACCAACATGGGACGTTCCTGAGGGTGGAGTACCACCATACACTCCTACCTTTCTCTATTCTACATTTTACTTCTTGTGAGTGATTACATCGTTCGTTTTCCATTACGGTGATATTAGTAAGATTTTTTATAAACCTAATTAGATATTATCTTTATTACATAATTACCCCTCTAAATTCCCTTGAACCATAACCTAATACAGTCCACACGATTCTAAAATTATTTTAATAATTTCTCAAATGTACATGCTTTAATTGTATAAGCTTCTTACATAGATTTTTCTGTTTTCGTTTTTAGAGGTCGATAAATGAAGCTAAAAAGCAATGTAATGTAAGAGCTATTGTAGTTATCAATCCAGGAAATCCAACAGGACAGGTTTTGACCAAAGAAAATATCCAAGAGATTGTCAAGTTCGCACAGAAAGAAAAGCTGTTCATTTTGGCCGATGAAGTATACCAGCACAACATATACGACCCCAACTCACAATTCCATTCTTTCAAAAAGGTAAGAATATTTTTATTATTCCTCACATTTTTATCTGAATGAAAAGAACTGATTCTTAAATAAGAATCTACCGTAAAGGTAGAATAGGGTACCTGTTTAGCTAACCCACGTGATGGGGACGTCATGCTGACTAAGAGCCTAATTCTTTATAAATATTATCCATCCTATGGAATTTTAAGCAAATATGCTAATATAATAAATTTTTATACCATTTAAACAATTTAAAGGGTTCATACCCTGGTATGTTTTTGGTGGCTCAGATAGTGATACCACTCAGCAACCGGTTCTAAAAACTGATGATGATATTTTTCAATATCTAAAATGTTCTGTAATGTAGGCCTTAAAGGGATTTTAATAAAAATTTTTATACCTTTTACAAAGGATTTTTCATTAAATTTTTTGATTGATGGTGTATAGCCAGCTACGGGAAAAATTCTTTCTTTTCCTTATGGATTTTTTATTAAGTAAATGTTGCTAGTGCTAGGAAATTTTCTAATCGAGGAAATTATTTGTAGGTTATGTATGAAATGGGAGAACCCTACAGAAGCATGGAGCTTGCCAGTTTCATGTCTTGTTCCAAAGGTTACATGGGCGAGTGTGGTCTTAGAGGAGGTTATGCGGAAGTGGTCAATATGGATCCAGCAGTTAAAGCTCAATATTTCAAAGCGATTAGCGCTATGTTGTGTTCGACTACTTTCGGTCAATCCACCTTAGATGTTATTGTGAATCCTCCCAAACCAGGAGAACCCAGTTACGAACAATTTGAAAAGGATAAGGCTTCAGTCTTGGAATCTCTTAAGGTAAGACTTTTTGATTTTGATCTTTATTGTTTATAGGTTATGATGCTACACTCTGTGGTTCTGCGTTCAAAAATCTTGTAAAAAAAATTGATGTTTTTCAAAATTTTGCCTTGAGGATCTGTTTTAGGTGCTGTGAGATTTACCCCTATACAACCACTACATGTTGAAGCCTCTGAGCCTCCTCTTAAGATGAGCAGAAATTTATTAAAAGCAGAATGTCTACTGGAAAAAATGACTGGATGAACCAAGGAATTCTAGACCTAATGGAAGTTCGACGAAAATACAAAAATAGAAATATTATCAAATACCGTGAAATCAGCAAACTCATAAAAAGAAAAATTAAACAGGCCAAAGAATCCTGGCTCGAGAATTCATGTAAAGAAATAGAAGACCTCCAAAAAAAGCATGACACTTTCAACCTCCACAAGAAACTTAAATATACCTCCGGAATTAGAAAACAGAAAAATGCTCACGTATTTAAAACCGCAGACGGAAAAATTTGTGATCACGAACAACAGTGCAAACACTGGGAGAGACACATCAGTGACCTTTTTGACGATGCTTCTCGAATACTACCTTTGACAATACTCCAAATACTACCTGTGACAACCAATTAGACAGAGGTCCCAGTATACTGAAGTCAGAAGTCATAAAAGCAATACAACAAGCCAAAAACAATAAAGCACCTGGACCAGATCAAATCCCTGTTGAGCTACTTAAACTTGTAGATGAGGAAAACATTACCTACTTAACTACTTTCTTTAACAAAATTTACAACGAATGAAAAATACCAGATGATTGGTTGGAGTCACTGTTTATAACATTACCAAAGAAAAGCAGGCCCACCAAATGCAGCGATTTTAGACTAATCAGTTTGATGAGTCACACACTTAAATTACTTTTACGTATTATACAAAACCGAGTATTCCTTCTGTGCGAAACTAGAATGGGTAATAAGCAATTTGGATTTAGAAATGGTCTAGGAACTAGATAAGCACTATTTTGTATGTGCGTTCTATTACAAAAAAGTTGTGAATTCCGAAAGAACGTTTATGTTTGTTTCATCGACTTCGAGAAGGCATTCGACCGAGTACAACATGATACACTTTTCGATTGCCTGCAGGCAGCAGGACTTGACCACTACGATATAAGACTGCTGAAATACTTATATTACAATCAAGTAGCCTCTATCCAAATTGGAGAAAGTCGTACTGAAAAACTGCCGATAAAACGTGGAGTACGACAAGGTTGTGTTTTATCACCCACCCTTTTTAATCTGTACTCTGAAGAAATCTTTTGGGAAGCTTTGGATGACAGACAAGAGGGAGTAAGGCTAGGCGGAAAAGTAATCAACAATATTAGATACGCTGACGATACAGCCATTCTTGCTGAAAATTTACAAGATCTTCAGACACTACTAAATCTAGTCAGTGAAGCAAGTTATCGGAGAGGCCTTAAAATCAACATTTCAAAGACAAAGTGGATGGCAGTTGGAAAAGATTATTGTAGATCAAGGGCAGCTTTCTCTTGATGGAGAGGAGTTAAAACGGGTAAATCATTTCAAATACCTTGGCAGCTGGTTAAATGTAAATTGTGACTCTGATGAAGAGATAATAACTAGGATCGAAATATCACGGAAGGCTTTTATGACCTGGAAACCAGTTTTATGTAACAGAAACCTGTCGATGAATATTCGAAAGAAGGTGCTGAAATGTTATGTGTGGTCTATCCTATTATATGGTTGTGAGACATGGACGTTAAAAACCACAATGTTAAACAAAATAAAAGCATTCGAATTGTGGTGTTATCGACGAATCCTAAAGATATCGTGGGTATCGCACACTTCCACTGAAGATGTTCTTCAAATGCTGAATTCAGAACGTCTGCTCATAAGCATCATAAAGAGGAGAAAAACAGAATACTTCGGCCATATAATTAGAGGACCTAAATACCATCTGATTCGCCTTATAATACAAGGAAAAGTGGAGGGAAAGAGATGGATTGGTCGAAAGAAACTTTCATGGCTGCGTAATATTAGACAATGGTGTGGCTGCACAGTAGAAGAATTATTTCGCGCAGCAGCCGATAGAGAGAGATTTCAAGAAATTGTAAACATGATGACGGCCAACGTCTGAATACAGACACGGCACCTAAAGAAGAAGAAGAAGAATTATCCGTTAATATTGTATTAGGGATATACTTGTGTATTTGTCTGTTTGGAGAATATATTGCAACCTACTAAATGATTAATGTCTATGCCATTTATATTAAAAATCTTTTGTTCCACGGAATGGAACTACTTATTATGTTATATTATTTTTTCTTTATTATTAGTGACTTTATAAATGGTTATAAATGGTTTATTTTGTAGTTAAGAGCCAAAATGGTAGCCGACACATTCAATTCCATCGAAGGCTTCAGCTGCAACCCAGTCCAAGGTGCCATGTACGCTTTCCCCCAATTCAAGCTCCCACCCAAAGCCATAGAAGCAGCAAAGAAGAAGGGTCAAGCCCCCGACGCATTCTACGCTTTCGATTTATTAGAATCCACAGGTATTTGCATCGTCCCAGGATCAGGATTCGGGCAGCAACCCGGCACCCACCACTTCAGAACCACCATCCTACCCCAACCCGACAAACTAAAGAGCATGCTGGACAAATTCGCCGAATTCCACACCCAATTTTTGAAAAAGTATAGTTAAGTTGGATGCGTTTTTTACGATGAGTTGACTGTGATCAATTGTACTAACGTAATTGTAGCATTTGGCGCTAGATTGAGATTGAGATCCATCAGATTTTAGACAATATGTTGTATTTCTATGTGAAAAATGTAATTGGCAAATATTTTATTACTTTTTTTAACTATTTCGCTACTTAAGACGCTTGCTATACAGATTCCACGTGACCATCATCATCAATCAGCCCTTTGCATCCATTGCTGTATATAGACCTCCCCTATTTCCGTCCACTGTCTTTTATCCTGGGCGCTTTGAATCCAATTTGTGGTCATTCTTTTTATATTGTCCATCGCGTGCATGGTCTTCCTCTGCTTCTTTTATCGGCTCTTGGTTTCCACTCGAGCAACCTCTTTGTCCATCTTCCATCTGTCAGACGGGCCACATGACCGGCCCAGTTCCGTTTAAGTTTAGTCACCTGACATACAACATATGTGACTCCTGTTCTCAATCGTAGTTCTTCGTTTGTTGTATATTCCCGCAATGACACCGAATTCTTAGCTTCTTAACAGATGCGGTTGTTAATGTTAGAGTTAGAGTTTCAGCACCATAGGTCATAAGCGGCAAACGCATTGGTTAAAGACCTTCCGTTTCAAGCAAATTGGAAAATCACTTTTGAATACGTATCTGAGTTTACCGTACGCGGCCCAGGAGAGGATAATTCTTTTCAATTAGCACGTTTGATTGTCTCACGTGATTCGTATTTCGTGACCAAAATATTTGTACTTTTCCGCAAACTCCATTTCGCAGTCGTTGATGACAACGTTTTCACTTGGAACTAGATTTGTCATTAGCTTTGTCTTAGATATGTTACTGTTCCGATGGTAGGTTACGGAATCAATTAAAAATAAGTGTAAACAATGAACAATAACATATTTATTTGTGTCAATAAAAAAAAGGCGTGTCTTACTTATATCTCGACCTATGGTATATACCTACACGGTATGTTGTTGACCTATTCCGACTACCGCTGCGTTGTGTCTCTCGACGGGAGACTGTGAATCGACCCGTAGTTATATATCGACTGACTGTGGCTGAAAAAAAAACCACAAACGCTACTATGTTTGTGTTTCTACAATTTGGCTAGAAAAGGCAATAAATTACTACATCTGGCGTTTTAAAAGTTGAGAGCCTTTCTGTATTTTAAGAAGTTGACATAAAGTCTGATAAGGTAATTAATTTATGGGGAATTCAGTTTGTTAAACTGAACACACCAAAAACATTATGGTTAGGGATACCGTTTCGTAAAACTTATTAGCATCTGGTTTGTATATTAGATGTGAATTTATATGACAGTTTTGAGAAAAGTTATTAAAAAATAAAATTAGCAAAAATAGTAATTAAAGCGTGTCGCCACATTAATTTTTAACCCAACCTGATCCCCATGACCGATTCATAATAAAAAGGAGATTTTAGTTGATTTAAAGATCCAAAAAACTCTAAACAACTATCTGTAGAAAAAACTTAGCTTAAATAAACAAGTCACTACAAATGCTAAGACTACAATTTTCCTGCCATTCTACTTCTTTATATACCACGTCCTTTCAGAACGTTGATTACCACCATAGCTATCTTAATTTTATTCACTGCCACCCTAATTAGCATGATTGTATCAATACCATACCAATCTCGCAAGAGAACCATGAAGTCTTTGTTTGTCCTGAACTGAGTTTGCCTATTTCCTGTCATTGGGAATCTGTATTCTAAAAATACTCAACTATGTCTACAACCAATTGATATGGTGTTTTTATAATATTTAATAAGCTACAACTGAGGACTGGGCACCAATAAAGAGCCATGTGACAAAAAGTTTATTTTTAGATATATTTTTTTTACGTTCCATCATCATCATCATCATCTTGGTGCTACAGCCCTTAGAGGGCCTCGACCTTCTCAAGCTTTCTACGCTATTCTGTTCTGTCCCTTGCTTGCATTTTCTAGTTACCGACTCCGATCTTCTCGGCATCTTGTGTTACCCACCCGTGTTCATCCACCTCGCCTTTGGTCTACGCCGTCTTCTCATTCCCACGGGTTGAGCTGTTAGAATCTTTTTTATCATGTTCGATTCAGGGGCCCGGGCTACATGTCCTGACCACTGCAGGCGATTTCGCTTAATTACAGTTATAATATCTTTTCCACCAAACGTATGCTTGTAGATATAAAGTTTACCACTTACTTAAAATTAGGCTCTATTCACTGTCCAAGTGCTTATACAGAGGTGCAGGTATGCCAACTGTGACGTATATATTTGTTTTATCGTCTACAAAAAGGCATTTTATAGAGTAAAACATGATAAGCTCACAACCATCTTAGAAAAAGCGGGATTAGATGATAGAGACTTGAAAACCATATATAATTTATATTACAATCAAACTGCCACCATTAAAGTGGATGACCAGTTGATAGAGGCAGTCTCCATAGATAGAGTGAGATAAGGATGCATTCTGTCCCCGGTGTTATTTAATATGTATGCTGAGCATGTGCGCCTAAACAACGTTAGATATGCCGACGACGCAGTACTTTTTGCAGATAGCTTAGATGGTTTGCAAAGAATAATGTCGCGCAGATATTAATCAGACATACGTAGAGAACATGGATTTGATCTCAATACGAAAAAAAACCAAAGTATGTGGTAGGCGGTAAGTGCGAAATATTAAATACAATAGCAGCAAGCAAAGGATAACCACGTTGATCGTCAACATTCGAAACGGATCGGCACCTTAAGAAGAAGAAGCAATGGTCCAATTGTCTGTTTGTGGCACATAGCTCTTTACTAATGCCCACTCCTCAACTTTATTTTATTTATTATACATTTATACTAAAACAAAAATATTGTGCATGTATTTTTATAATTATTTATTGATACATTTTATTTATCTTTATATGGTTCTTTTCATGAGGATTTTTCAGTGCGTCACAAATGATAGAAAAAAAGGTAAGTCCGTGATAATATACATTTATAACATTTATTCTAACATGACATTTTAGTTAAATCTGACAGTTGTCAAATTTTATTTGCAATTGGGCATAAAAACAAATCAATTATCTTTATTGCATTTATAAAATGGTATTTTTTTTGATTTGTATAGTCTTATAAATTGTACAGATCATATTCCTAGATATATAATTAGTAAATACATTTTTTTCTATTATAGCGCCATCTATCGACAACTAGAATAATCACCGAACTAGAATAATTACCAAAGTAATCACCGACGTGCCTTTTTTTCTGTCATATACAATTTAATGCGTAAAGGCTGTATGACACTATGCATTTTCTTGTATCATTTCTAATATCGTTTCTTGTATCATTTCTTGTACGTACATTTGTGCCCTGTATGACACTATGCAAGTTCTTGTATCGAAAACTGTATGAAATTCGGCACGTGATTGGTCGAAATTTTGTTTGTCGCCCTGTCACGTTACATTGGTATGGTAGTACTGCGTCTACAGCTGATTTTAATGATTTTATAAAATTTATAAACTTTTAAAAACAAATATTTTAATGTTATAATAACTAGAATTTTTACGTTGACTGTTGATTATTTGTGTTTTTTATTTTGTTTTGATATTTGTGCTAAAATATTTGCATTATAATTATCTTCAGTTTGATCCAAATTGGAACTATTGTATTTTCCTCTATTAAAAAATTATGCAATATGAAACCCAAAGTTATTCTAAATATATGGTTATTAGTAGAACAGTAGTCCATATATACCAAACGGTATATTAAGTATCAATAAAATATTTATAAATAATACCTACAAAACACAAATAAATTCATCAAGACATAAATCATATGATCTCATTTTCAGCCGCCATTATGACATTTAGAAGTTTTACCAGCAGGTTTTACGTTTTTGCTCTTTGCGCAGAAATTGGCGCAGTTATTGTACAAGAATCTGTGCCTGACACAAATTCTTGTATCGTTTCTGATATCGTTTCTTGTATCTGTGTATGACACTATACATTTTTTTGACATATCAGAAACGATATTAGAAATGATACAAGAAAATGCATAGTGTCATACAGCCTTTAGAAAGAAATCGAAAAACTGTGACGCACTGAAAAATGCTCATGAGAAAAAGCATATTTTCTCACTACTTAAGAGTTTTACGCTTGTTTTGCCGTCCAACATCTGCTATTTTACTTAATGACAATAATTGGTATACCAAATTTACGTTTTTTTATTCTGTAAATTCTGCAGAAAATAAAATATTAAAAAAATTAATTAATGACTGAGGACAGAATAGTCACAGTTAAAACTTTCTTCATTAATGAAGATTTTATTGCTACCTAAACGAGGGTAGTGAATGTATAGACATAATGGTCTAAAGTTCTAAAGGATACCAAAATTTGCAGAAATAAAATGATGTTAATGTGTTCATTACTGATGGATCAGCGATCATTATGTCGCCTAAATCTGTATTGTATTAGCCCAGAAACAGACGAACCACTTTGTGGCGCCACAACCACTCTGTGGCGCCACAAAGTAGCTTCCGATGATTAGCCGTAAATTCGTATGTAAATTAAACGTACCATTCCACACGAGCGACAGTGGCCAGCCAGTGTTGCCGATCCTCGCTGCTAGTGGCGTCCACTACAAAATTCATTGGCGCTACAAAATCGCTCGTCTAGGCCACTTTGTGGCGCTGCAGAGTGGCTCGTCTGTTTCTGGGCTTAATTGTTTTAATTTTAATAGTAAAAATGTACAATCTTATTGATTAAAATGAGTCTAAATTCTTATTATTTTAATTATTTAAATGTTACAATTTTAATGTAAATAATATTGGATGTTATTCATCATATTTGTACATGTATCAAAATTAGTAAATTTTATTGTTAAATATATGAAGCATATTTGGAACTGAATTGATATTGCTTTTTATTTTATATCTTCTTCTTCATCTTTATAAGCAAGTCTGATTATTCATTTGCGGATTGATACGTCCATGGAAGGTTGTCACTCTATCTTTTCCGTGGTCGGTCGATAATTCTACCGATTGCTGATTTATCTCTTGCTATTCTGATCACATGTGTCTCGTGATTTTGTACCGTAACGTTTGTTACGTAAAACAAAATTGATTTTGTTTTAGTTTGGACATTACTCACATAAATAAATATTTATCGGGATCTGGATTTGAATGCATATTTTTTTTATAATTCTCGTATCAAAGTTACGCGTAAAGTTAGTCGTATTGATGACAGTTGGAGAAACATGGTCGACCCAAATTTTAACTGTCAAAACGCGTTCACCAAAATTCTGTCGTTGTAAGCAAAACACAGTATTTACCAGAGATATGTCAACAATAGATCTGGCTAGTCATATGCCACTCAATGCATCGGGGTGTAACGCCGATATCAAGTACGGTGGTTTAGCTATCTTTGTCTGTCGTGCGAGTGTGAGCGTATCTACCAAGAGGTGGGAGTAATGGAACGACAGTTACACAGAGGCGGCAGCCATCATATGCTAGAGAGAGAAAGCTAAGCGCCGGTAGAGAGAGACAGATAGACCACCGACCCGAACTGTTCCGCGTTACGCTATTTTTCGGACTGGCCTAATCTATTCTGTTATTATATCCATGGTATCTACACTGCCAATTATTGGCTGTGAGTTTCGACGGTAGCGCTCTCTCGCGGTTTGAAACTTGTACTTTTCTGATAAAAATGGTGTATGTGAAATATACAAAACGAGAAAAATATATATTTATCTAGAAAAACACAAATTATGAACTGAAATATTATTGTAACCTGATTACTGAACGAATACACAGAAATAATAGTAAAAGTAATTATCTTTTTTTTTATTTTATTCATTATAATTTTAATATTTAATATATAAATTCGTACGACTGGATAACTGCTTACGCAAGAGGCCATCGAGAAATAAAAGTTTATTTGAAATTTAGAGTTTACATCTGTTTTTTTGGCTGTGGGTTTCGTCGGTACCGCTCTCTCGCGGTTTGAAACTTTTACTGTAAAATTGGAAAATTCAAAATTATGTGTAGTAATATCATTTGTCACACACACGCACACACACACACACACACACAATCACGCACACTCACCCGGACACACACACGTGCATACACGCGCACGCACACACTCGCACACTCACCGCACCCACAAACACACACGCGCACTCACGCACCCTCGCGCCTACTCACGCACTCTTACTCACGCGCACTAACACACGCACACTCACTCACACACACTCACGCCCACTCACTCACACACACGCAGACTCACGTACACACACGAGCACTCACACACACACTCACGCACACCCACCGGCACTCACGCACACACACTCACGCACACACACACACACACACACACACACACACACACACACACACACACGGTTTCGTTCCGATTTGGTTCACGTACAGATTTGCTCCAGTTATGTTTTGCTTGCTGATGATCATTAGCTTGGTATTTGTCTTCATCTATGGCCTTTGGGAACTGCGCCCATTTAGATATTAGCTTGGTTTCGCTGGTGTTTATATCTAGTCCATAATATGTTCTAGTGGATATTGCGATAGCTAACTGTACTGGATACTGGATATTAAATAAAACCAATGTATATAAACAATTTTATATTATCTTCTGTAAAACAGACAATTTTGCTCCCAAAATATTTACACAAAGTTACATATAGTTGCAACAAGACCATAATGAATATTTTTATTTTTGGGTAACTTCATGCTGTAAGTACGTCATAAGTTCTAGTCTACAAGCATTCAATGCTACCCTTTTTTGAAGGGCTTACGGGCAAAATAATGAACATGGGTTGATATGTGCATTGAAAGAAGTTAAGTAGCTGTAATACAATCAGACTTTTGGCGCCATATTGACACAGAGTTTAGGTATATGTAGACATATTAAAATACATACACTGAAAAAGAACTGCCCTTAAAGTATTGGCGCAAAGATGTATGGATGTTAACCAAACTATTTATACCTGTTTCCTTGATTTCAACAAGGCATATGGCAGAGTCCTGCATACAAAGTCCTACATCAATAGTTAAATTATAACTCTATTAAGCTGTTTAGAGCAGCAGTGTCAAAGGTGAAGATAACCTTAATGATAGCCAACTTTCTTAAAGGGACCGCACTTAAAGAAGAAGAAGAAGGAGATAGTAGAATCAAGGAATCAGAAATTAACATTAGAAAAATTTAAGAGCTTATAGAAATATTGTTTAGTTGTAGTAACATGTCGATGAAATTGAATACAAAGAAGACAAAAACAATGGTCATCAGCAAGCACCAAAACAGAAGGGTCAAAGTCAATGTCGACGGAACAGATCTGGAAAGAGTAACAAGAATAACGTACATTGGAAGTAACCTTGATGAAACTTAGGACCACTCACTAGAGATAAGAACAAGTCTGGAAAAGTGTTTGTCTGAACAAACATACATTTGGGGAATGTAGGTAGTAGGTACCGATAGAAAGAGTAGATAAATACAAATACCTAGGAACCTGGATTTCATACAATAATGATCAAACAACGGAAATAAGGGCTAGAATAGAAATAGCAAGAAATGCATTTGTAAAAATGAAAACAATTCTCTGCAACAAAGACCTTAGATTAGAACTGAGAGTAAGAGCTTTGAGATGCTACGTGTTTTCAATATTGCAATATGGACTTGAAAGCTGGACATTGAAGCAATAACACATAAATAAGCTACAGTCCTTTGAAATGTGCTGTTACAGGAGGATGCTTAGAATAGTATGGACACAAAAGAAAACTAATACGGAAGTATTGCGAGAAATGGACAAACAATACGAAATTATAAAAACGATAAACATAAGAAAGTTATATCTAGGACACGTAATGAGGGGGCAACGATATGAACTACTAAGACTGATCATACAGGGAGAAATAAGAGGAGGAAGGAGTATAGGAAGAAGGAGAGTATCATGGTTGAAAAATTTAAGGGACTGGTTTAAATGCAGTTCTATAAAACTCTTCAGAGCAGCAGTAGATAGAGTAAAGATAGTGATGATGATATCCGACTAGGAGACGGCACTTTAGGAAGAAGAAGACTGACTAGTTTACAAATGAAAGACATGTTCATCACTCAGCCCGATCGCCTCTCAAAATAAATATTCCTTATTATCGATAAAATCATAGAATTAAATAACAATTCAATAAAATTTAAACTAAAATAAAACAGCATCTGATTTGTTTCAGAGGAAATTTCATTACAACAACCACGTTGTTTGGACGGTGTTTTTCGCTTAATAGACGTAAAAATTGGAATGTTCAAAAGGTCATTAATATTAAAACGGAAAGGTTTTTGATTTTTTACATGAGAACTACTTAGAATATTTACATATATATGGTCCGTACATTATAAACACCGTTGCACGTCATCCGCGTCATAACGAGTGACATCACATCAATACGAAATATTTCAGTCGTAGGTCTGTTCCTTTTTAAAATCGTTTAGCCGAGTACACTGGAATTGCAGCCACTAGACATATTTTATCATATACGCATAAAAATAATATAGGAAGATTTCTATTAATGTAAATTTAAAGAAACATATTCTAAGTTGTTTAATTTAATTTCTATAAGTGGAATATAAAGTGTTTTGATAAAACATACTTGTTCGGATTACACTCTTAACAGCAGCGATCGAACAAAGGTGACATTTTGGCATATTGCATAAGCATTTGACTTATTTAACAGTTGCGGTGTTGATACTTCCGATTTGTTTTTATTATTTATTTTAACGTAAGATTATAACAATTCTTGTTTTCTATTTCTAATGTTTTTATTTATTTACATTGAATATTAATTTGTTTTGTTGTATTCACTTCTGCAGCTATATTTTATTTAAAATGAATTCAGGAATTTTTTGTAATTGGACAACAATGTCAACATAGATCTCTGACTTAGATAATGATGACGTGCAACGGTATTTGTAATGTACGGACTTAATGTTAGTCTGTGAAATTTGCGAACAGTGTGTGTTACTTTTTGCTGCACCGTGAGTATAAATAAATATTATGCAGAATAAATAAAATGTAATGGTTAAAATCTATTGAAAGCTATTGGGATTTGATTCATTAACAGTGAAAACGGATCTTTTATAGCATCTGCAAAGAAACTAAAGTTTTTTTTACTACAAAAATCAAGATACGTCACAGTTAAAGGAAGTTTGATGAGGCATGAACAAATGATGGAAGTGTTGAAGAGGACAGGGATTGACTGAAGAGACCTGAAAATAACAGCTAACCTGTATTGGAATCAATCAGCAGTGCTCCGAATAGATGGGGCATATACAGATCAGGTCAAAATCTGTACTCAGAGCACATTTTTGAAGAGGTTCTAAAAAGATATTGTAGCAAAACAATGAGTCACCAGCCGCAAGGCGTAAGCCGAGAAAAGTCTAGATCGAAGCACGCTATACGTGGAACCGATGCGCGGTTGTTGGAAGGTCACACGATAGTCGGAGAGCTGGCTTAGCCCGGAATGATCGAGAATAACGACTAGGATATATAAGGCATAATTTTTGTGAATAGAGTTAGTCTTAAGCTAAAGTTTGTAAAGTAAACTTGTATAAATAAATAATAAAGTCGTATATAAATACGAACCGCTAGTTTTATTGTAATTAGAAGTAATTACACTAATCACGCTACAATATTGATGAAGGCATCTCAATAAATGGAGTCAAGCTCAGTAACCTGCGGTATGCAGATGATGCAACAGTGATTTTCAATATCATAGAAGGATAACGGAAACAAGTAGAACATATTGACTAGATATAAACACTAGCAAAACCAAGCTAATGATCATCAGCAAGGAAAACATAACTGGAGCAAATCTGTATGTGAACCAAATGAGAAATGAACGTGTCTCACAATACAACTACTTGGGAACTATAATCAATGAGTCGTGGGACAATACTCAAGAGATTAGATGTCTAAAGAAAGGCTAAAAGTGCATTCTTGACTATGAACTATATGTCCAAGAATCATGACCTCACCATAGAAACAAAAATAAGGCTCCTTAAATGTTGCGTGTACTTAATGCTTCTATAATACGGAGTAGAAACGTGGACATTGAAGGCGGAAACTCTATCGAAACTTCAGGCTTTTGAGTCATGGTTGTATTGGGACCGTGCAAGTTCGGCAAAGCGACCTCTATTTCTACGCTCTGTACTTTTATTCGCACTTTTAATTATATTGGCCAATTATATTAGTCCTGGTTGCTGGATAATTGTCAAGGCCATAGTCCAAAAAAATAAGAAGAAGAAAAAATAAGATTCAGGTTATGTTAATAAAACGTAAACAATTGTATGTAGTAAATAAAATTAGTTATTAAAATGCAGTAATGCAAGCAAAATAAAATTAATTAAATTTACCTTTATATAATAATTGCATATCATATCAATATTGTGGAGCAATCATAGAGGTATATATTAACATAGAGGGAGCCTACCTTCCGCGCTTCCTGACGACAAGATCTCATGGACTGGTTTGCTGCATCTCTTTCTAACACATTGTATCGAAAATATATGATGACATTCAGTGTGAATATAGGCACGGAAGAGGAGGACAACTGTAGCAGCTTTACTATGTGTAAGAGTGAAACAGCACTAATCCAAATAAAAAAGATGGTGTCGTCACTTCGCTCTGAATGACACTCTCTCTATGCTAATATATAACTCTATGGGAGCAATATATAATTTTTCTGCTTTAATGAGAGAAGGTATGAAATATACGTCAATTTGACAATTTCAATTGACAATATGAATTATTTAAGATAGTTGCAATATTTCCGCGCACGGTCGTTTCTCGTTTCCCTTCCAAGTACTTGCACACCGCGAATAGAAGGATTATGAAGATACCATGGACAGACAAAGT
The DNA here is from genome assembly GCF_917563875.1 of Diabrotica virgifera virgifera. Lineage (NCBI taxonomy): Eukaryota > Metazoa > Arthropoda > Insecta > Coleoptera > Chrysomelidae > Diabrotica > Diabrotica virgifera. The sequence goes on along the minus strand of NC_065444.1, from coordinate 2,010,944 downwards.
CACCAATGAAAAAGTACTACGGAGGATGAACACAACTGCAGATTTGGCCAACATCTTGAAGAGCCGTAAGCTGCAGTACTTGGGACATATAATGAGAAATCAACGCAGCTACGAGCTACTCCAATGCATTTTGAAAGGTAAAATTGAAGGAAAAGGGGCTCCAGGACGAAGAAGAATATCCTGGTTTGCTAACCTGAGAGCATGGTATAGAAATACCTCAACACAACTATTCCATATAACAAGCAGCAAAATCATTATAGCCAGAATCATCTCCAACGTTCGGAACGGAGAGGTACCCTTAGATGATTCTTTATGGGAATGAGTATCAGTATGGCAAACGCAAGGAAATTGAAATTGCCCGAGAGAGACCAGAAAGGAGAGCAGTTCTTTATGAATCACTTGTCAAACATCTTTTGTCTCCTTGTATGGGGTTGTCCTGTTGTGTCCTGTAACACTGTGGGGTTCTGGAAGACCTACCAGATTTTTGTAGTAAAAAAACTATATGGATATAATTTGCTATACTACGTAAAGATACTTGTTATTGTTACAAATTCCAAAAACTGTCAATATATTTTCCAATAATTGACTAAAAATTAAAACCTAGTAAAAAAGGTTAAAATGATATTAAAATATGTACAATTGTTATTTTAAACTATGTTTACATCTATTTACAACAATAAAAAGAATAAAATTACATACCACAGAAACGATGTAAACAAAATGTTTTCAATAGCCCGAAAAGTGGTCAAATATTTTTTTAAATCATTTCACAATTTCACAGACTCTGTACTACCGGAAAATTATAATGTATTTAATCATTTCTCATAAGAGTGGAACTAGAATGTCATTTTTGTTCATTTTCTTTCAATTTTCAATGGCACTTGAACCCCAATATGCAACAGTCCTACAGGTCTAGTTCCAGTTCATGAAAAATTCGTCTCACTACATTTACATTCTCAATAAAAAAATATATTTCTCAACATCGACTATTCACAAACATTGAAAAAATAAATTATGATATTGACTAAATAACTTCTAAACTCAAGAGTCTAGACGCAGGGTTTTTATATCATTCCACTAATTCTACATGAATATTATTACAAAAGTCACAAAATAATTTTTAACTCGACATTGTCTTAGTAAAATGATACGAAAACAGTGTTTACCTGTCAATAAAATCAAGTAACGTCACTCTATAATACAAAAAGTTCACTTTTGTTGATATTATCTATTGTAGTTGTATGCTATATTAAAGATTGGGATTTTCAATTGATATCAGCAGTCTTCCTCTACAAGTTTTTGAGTGTCTTTACCCGTATCCTGGGTCGCCGGATCTAGTTCTCTGTGTCTTACTTGGACGTTAGGGGATGACATGTGTTTGATGCTAGATGGCGCTATTACTGCACTAGGCGGCTCTAGGAATGTGTCACCTTTTGGTTTTGGTAAGTCGGAGACCTCGTAGAGAGCTGGAAAAAGATATATTTATAAACTTATTCTTTTCATTCATATTATTTACATTTTATTATCAACCATTGACAAGGAGACTGTGGGGGCTCTCTTAAAGGGCTACCCGCTCTTAACAAACCCCCGGTTCGGAAAATTAAGTAAAAGTCTTTGTACTACTTCTATTCTCTATAATTCAGCTTTCAATCAAAGAGTTAACAGTTTGCAAAAATATTAAAGGGCGAAAAATTAACAGTATATCTCTAAATATGGATAATTCCAAAACCCGCACGAATAATTAAAATGTTTGTACCGTAACCCGGAATGTCAAAACGTGCATTACAGTATCTTGTGGAACTTCTATTAAAAATATTATCAACGACACCGAATTTTGACGTTCGTTGCCAGGTATCTTAAAAAGTTCTGACTACAAAACCTTTCAAGACACTATGTGACCGAAATTCTCGATACACCAAGGTTAAATTCTTCCCAGCGTTTCTGCTGATTAAACAGAACAATATGACCTGACTTGTATGTGACGTAATTATTATCAAAACAAAACGCATATGTCTGTGAGTAGAAGACTGTGTCTATTCAGCGATTTGAACTCCTAATATATTAACGATTTCTGATAACAGGGTAAATGACACCTCAGACAAGACAAAAATTAATTAAATATTTAAAAGGCTCGAACAGAGACAACATGTCACCAAAACTATTCAATGTCTTAATGCAGCATGCATTCCCGATGTTAGAATGAGAAATCAGAGGTTTGAATGTCGATGGCGAAAGGCTGAACCACCTACGATTTGCAGATGGCATATTTCTAATAACTGATGACTTAAAGGAAGCCCACAAAATGCTGCAAGAACTACAACGAGTTTCCCAAAAAGTAGGGCTGGAAATAAACTTTGGGAAAACTAAAATGACGACCAATTTAGTACCTACCGAACCATAGAAACTAGTAAACTGCCTTATCGAAACAGTTGACAAATACATCTATCTGGGCCACGAAATACAAATAAGTAGTGCTGTTTCACATTATAAGAATTTTGAACGTGCGAGGGATTTCTCGTGCCGTAGTTTTGTCGCACTTGTCCTTTTCACACAATAAGAATTAAGTCGCACGAAGATATTTTGCTGTGTTGTTTTGTATATTATTTTTATTTACACCTTGTGACTGAGGTAGGTACATGATATGATGTCAGATATGTATCATTACGATGTATCATTACAAATGGTTATTTTTTGTCCATACTTTTGCCCTAATGTACTGTAATGCGTATTTAATTCATTTGCAATTTCTATTTTGTCAGTTATTATTTCTTATGTTTTTAATTAAAAGCCTTTGTTTAATTTGTTTTTATATCGTTGTTCTACTAAGTTATTTGTGGGATCTTGGATTAGCTCATCTAATTAGCTCATACAATCTATGTAATAAACTATTCTAAATGGGAAATAAGCCACAATGTAACTAAAAAAATTATTTTATTAACGTTTCGACATCCGATTTGGGCGTCGGCGTCGAAACGTTAATAAAATTATTTTTTTAGTTAAATTGTGGCTTATTTCCCATTTAGACTAGTTTATTATAAACATTCCACAAGGAAATAGGCATAAGAGGTATGGTCGAGAAAAACCACCAACGAATTAATGCTTTGTATACAGAACCTCCTTTCACCAGGTTCGTTAAGTCACAAAGAATCAGATGGTTGGGACTTGTAGAAAGAATGGCAGCGAACAGAATATCTAACTAGTTATGACCAGAAAACTAATCGGTCCCAAACGAAAAGGAAGATCAGAACAAAGTGGATTAATATAGTGGAAAAAGACATTAATTGGGCGTACAGGATATATATTAGCATCCAAAAATATTAAGAACAATTCATATCGATTTAATTTTTAAAAGTCTTACCCAAACATTATTGTTTATAGTAGAATAATTAGGTGACATTGATGTCACAATGTGGAGCACTCGTTTCGAGAAAAAGACCTAGTCAGCTATTTTGATATTATTAATATTTCATGGTCGATTCGGTGTCAGCAATCACAATAAAAACAATCACGAGTTTATTTATAGATACGGAGAAAGTAAAGGGATCATTCATTCTTCTTTATTCATTATTCAGACATCAAGTAGTTAGAATATAGACTTTGTCCACCAATTCGTTACTGGTATATTTAGCGTTGATAAATAAATATATATCTGGTAATAGTGTTCGAGTTAATCAACCCCATCATAGGGGGTAACTACACCTACCACCATATGGGCACCAACACAAAGAAATAACGTAGGAAGATCACTTTCAAAACTGAAATAATAAAATGTTACACTTACCTCCACTTCCGTTAGGAAGCGTGTCAGGATTATTCTGTACAGCATCATACATTGGATTATGGAAATCTCGGTTTTTGTTTCCAGGGTTGCCACTCATCGCATCTAGATTGTAAGCTACATCCAGCGTTTCAGAAGGGCCGCCGCCATTGTTAAACGCATTTGGAGGACCGAACTCTACGTTGGTTCCTTGTCTAAACGATACACTTTGACTACTTGCTAGACTGCCTAATCCAGATCCCTTGCTGCTGAAAAGAACACAAATTATTTTCTTCAATCGTAATTAAATAGATTAGGAATCGTACGCCACTGATACGGGAATACTTCGAACTTCAATGACAGCTGCGCGATTGGCAAAAATGTTTACAGTGTTGCCGACAATTTACAGTAAGAATTTTGTTTGTTTTGATTTTTTACACAGTTTGATTCACAATCATATATAGCTTTATTAAACTGAATTTATAAATATTGTATTTTCTAACCTTCATATTAATATTTCATTATTTGACATGTCCTAATTCTCGTAAAACTTTGACTTAAACGTTTTGATTTATTAGAAGATTATTACAATATACTTACAAAGGTCTCTTTCTGATGAAGAAGTAGACACCAGTAGCTGCACCCAATATTAACAATACGACTACAATAGGAACGACAATAGCAGTGGTATTGGCTGCTTGTCCAGCTGTGCTATGCTCTGAATGAATTTCACAGAACTCTCCCTGGTAATTCTCCAAACATTTACAAGACAGTTCTTGGCTATCGTCAACTTCTTGACAGTATCCACCGTTTTCGCATTTGCATATTCTCGGTAGAGGTCGCTCTCGTTCTGAAGCAGCGTCACAAATGATATCTGCCTTGATCTTCTGGCTGGGAGTAGCAGAGTCTGGACAGGAGCATCTGTGGCCATTCGGAACCACCAAACAAAGATGAGAACAGTGATTGTTGGTGCAAGGATCTATAATGGACTCGTTGTATTTGAGTTGATGGTAAACTGGAAAGAGAAAGAAAGTTAAAAACACGTAATTTATTTCACAACTTTAATACCTTACCTTTAACACTTGAAGGGTTCTGCATATCTCTCTGGATCACCACTGGAACACCTCGTCCAAATTTATCTTGTTGAATCAACTCGCCTGTGTTCTTTGTTATCCAATAAATATTGGCTTCAAATACATCCAGCGATATAGGATGCTTCAATATATCTCCTCTTATCACAGTCTTTCTATTGCTACCATCTGGATTCATTCTTTCAATAACATTCAACTTGGTATCTACCCAGTAAACAGCGTGATCCATTGAGTAATCGATAGCTAGCCCGGTGGGATGACGAATTTGATCCGTAATGAGAGTTCTACGTTTGGAACCATCCATCCATGCCACTTCTATCTTCGGCGTTGAACCAGAATCAGTCCAGAACATCTTCCCAAGTGAAGGATCAACTACAAGCGACGATGGATTCTCTAAGCCAACATTAATAAGTGATCTACGATATCTTCCATCTGTTTTGGCTACCATTACTCTTCCCTTGGGTTTAGCGCTTCTATCGATCTCTGTCCAGTAAAGATTATTGGCCACCCAATCTACTGCAATAGATACAGGTTTAGAGTTTCCTTTAATTTCTAAATCTTGAGAGAATCCAGCTTTAACTTCACCATTAAGAGCATTTATCATGTAGGACCGTTTGATAGTTTTTTGTCTACTATCAGCCCAGAAGATCATTTGTTGTTTGGGATTATAATCAACTGCATCTATACGTTGTTCTTCAGTTATTACTCCTTCAACTTCTCGTCGCTTCAACTCAAATGATCTTATTTCACCTCCGTTCGCCACCAATAAACTAACTTCTTCTTTTTCTGCTTTACAGACACCAGATAGTTGATCTGACAGTCTAAAACCATCTCTGCATGCACAACCGTAGGTTCCATTTAGGTTTATACATATCTGTGAGCAATGGTGAGTACCTGTGGCACATTCATCTACATCTAGACATACTTTGCGGTTTTCTTGGGATATGATAAAGCCTGAGTAGCAAGCGCAGATGTAACCTCCATCAGTTAGGTTCATACAGTGATGTTCGCATCCTCCTCTAGTAGCGTCAGAACAAACGTCATTATGATGACATCCGAGCTCATCAGAACTGTCACCACAATCATCAGCAAAATCACAAACTTGTTTTCTGTCGATGCATTTTCTGTTGGCGCATTTATATTCTGTAAGACCATCACATGGTTTCATTTTGGTAGCACAAAGAGTCATGTTGTTTTCATCAGATCCATCTCCACAATTATCGATGCCATCACACAATTGGTACCTAGGAATGCATTTATGGTTGGCGCATTGGTATCTCTTCAAGGTATCACAGTTAAAGTTGGTACACAGAAGTGGCGACTCATCTGATCCATCTCCGCAATCATCAGCACCATCACAAATATCAGCTGAACTAATACACAGATGATTATCACATTCGAACCTAGATTCTGGGCAGTATCTTCCTCCAGGATACCTAGGAGGGCAGTTCTTTTCATCTGACATATCTCTACAATCCCTGTCGCCATCACAGCGGAAATACGAAGCAATGCAATGTCCTGAAGCACATTGGAAAGTACCGTTCTTACATTGGAACCCATTGCAATCGCTTTCATCGGAATTATCACCACAATCGTCTTCGTGGTCACACCTCCATCGTGAAGAAATGCATTTTCCATTAGCACATCTATACTCTGACTCTGAGCATTCCCTGTAAGATCCCTTACATTGTTCTTCGACTTCATCAGATCCATCTCCACAGTCATCTGTAAAGTCACACTTCCACTGCTTGGGTATGCATCTGTTGTTTTTGCATTTGAAATCAGTTTCAGGGTTGCATTGTGGGCAATTTTCTGGTAGTTCGTCCGAGTTGTCTCTGCAATCGTCTTTGCCGTCACAGAACAGCCATTTGGGGATACAACGATAGTTGGCTCTTCCAGGACACCGTTGCCAACCAGTGGTACAGTTCCTTTGTCGGCACATGTAAGCAGGTTCATCTGAATCATCTCCGCAGTCATTATCAGCATCACAAACCCAGAGTTTAGGTATGCAACGACCGTTCTTGCACTGGAATTCGATTTCAGGATCACAGGCACGTTTATGACAGATTTCTGGATCTTCGTCGGATCCGTCTTTACAGTCAGCGTCTCCGTCGCACTGCCAGCTGGATAAGATACATCTGCCGTTTGATTTGCATTTGATTTCCAGTTCTGGGCATTCTTTGTCGCAATTTTGTTCGTCTGAGTTATCGCCACAATCGTCGGTGCCGTCGCAAATGGTGGCAGAAGGTGTGCAGTTGAGGTTTTTGCATTGGAAGGAACCGGCTCTGCATTGGCGTGGAGGACAAGTTGCAGGTTCGTCGGAGCCGTCTTTGCAGTCTTTCTCTCCATCGCACCTACAAGTATATACATCTTATTATTGAAAGATAACATAATATATTATTTATATTATTGCACATACATTCTTTATTAATACATCCTTACTGGTAAATTTTTCGTTCGTATTGAACTAAGGTTCGTCGCAAGAATTTGCGTAGCAAATTTTTACCAATGAGGACACGTTGCTCAACCAGCGAAATTATAAAACTTACCGACAACCGATGGAGCATGTGTCAGATTAGGAGTAAAAAACTAAATGTAGAATATAGAAATCTGCAAAGGGTAGAAATCTCAGAAGGAGTATTTGCTGACGATTTGATGCTAATGGCAAAAAATGGAAAAGAACTACAGAACAATTTGGAAATTGGAAAGAAGTAGTTACTTAACAAATTAAAGAAGATAAATGTTAACAAAACAAAAGTTATGCAGATAGCAAAAAGAAGAGAAGAACTTAATATAGAAGTTGAAAGAACAAAAATAGAACAAACAACAGGTGGAATACTTTCTTTGGTTACAACCTACCGAGATTTTCAAAATTTATAAATCATACAGGATGCCGAGAGAATTAAGATGAGAGAATTTTAAATAATTTACAACCCATCTGCCCAGCGTGGTAAAAGTTCCAACAAGAAAGATTTCTTAATACTCCTACAAAAGAGTAAATGAATTGAAAATGTATAAACATTTTCAATTTCTTTGCAACACAAAAATGCAGCAGTTGCATAATGCTCTAGTCGTTTATTGTCGTTTTCTGTGCTACTTCGATTGATAACTTACTTTGTTTTACGGTAGATGGCTCTAGTTCATCCGTGACATTTCTTTCTTTGCAATTCGGAAAGGCCAAAAGTATGATGCCTTTGGAAATCAGAGAGAAGAGGATATGGGATTACTGATGAAGGGAAAAAGACCTCCGAAACCGGTATAGACTCTTCCTGCACTCTCCGATTTAACCAGAGGATTATGCAGCTGCTTTTCGTGCATTTTCGTGTTGCAAAGAAATTGAAAATGTTTATACATATTTAAAAATAGAACAAGTCAAAGCTTTTACAAACTTAGGAGTAATAATAGAAGAAACAGGATCTCTAGAAGCAGAAATCAATAGCATAGTAGAAAACCCTACAACTGTATCACACAATGAACAAAAATTTATACGCAGAAAAGAAATATCATAGAATAAAAAAAAAAAAGAAAATTTTCAAATTTTCAAAGCAGCCTTTTGGTTCTGACTTTTGAACAGCGAATCATCTAATCCAGCGGTTCTCAACCTTTTTGAGTGATGTACCACCTACAGTTATTTTTATTATTTTTGGTACCACCTATATCTTTAAATTGTATTATCAATACTTACTAATAAGTACTACTATTTTAATTTTTTCTGTGTTTTGTGTACCACCGCCAATAATGATATGTACCACCAGTAGTACATGTACCACAGATTGAGAACCTCTGATCTAATCTAACGGAACGATAAAAGAGCAAGACACGACCTGTAGAGATGAAGTTCTTAAGAAGAGTTAAAGGTGTTAAAGTTCGTTCTTTGCAATTCGGAAAGGCCCAAAGTGTAACGCCTGGGGAAATCGGGGAGAAGAGGATATGGGACTACTGATGAGGAGGAAAAAACCTCCGAAACCGATATAGACTCTTCCTGCACTCTCCGATTTAACCAGAGTATTATGCAGCTGCTGCATTTTCGTGCTGCAAAGAAATTGAAAATGTTTATACATTTTAATTCATTTACTCTTTTGTTGAGTACTAAGGAATCTTTCTTGTTGGAACTTTTACCACGCTGAGCAGATCGGTTGTGAATTATTTAAAATTCTCTCATCTTAATTTCCTCGGCATCCTGTATGATTTATAAATTTTGAAAATCTCGGGAGGTTGTAACCAAAGAAAGTATTCCACGTGTTGTCAATCTGGTGGTATGGGAACGATATTTATTGTCGATTTCTGTGCTACTTCGATTGATAATTTATTTTGTTTTTAGACTTTTTTTTCATTGATTTTGATGATATTTAAAGAGAAACAATTTGGGGAAAAATAACGCAATTGTTGGAGAAAAAATTCTTGAGTGACCTCTAAAAAATTTTTTTAAGGGCTGAAATTTTCAACATTTTATTTTTTCATCACAAGAAAGTGATACAATGATTGGGCAAAAGAATAGAAATAATTGTTTTATTTTTATACACTATATAACTTTTAAAAATAAAACGCATACTTACTGCCAGAACCACGGAATACACTTCTCATCATGTCCTTTACACTGCCACTGCCCATCCGTACAATTCGCGATGCAAGTCTTCTTATCGCTAGCCAAGTAGTACTGATTGGGGCAGGCGCATACGAAGCTAGTTGTCCCTTCATCGCCATAACCGTCGATGTTGAGGTAGCTTGAAGCTGGTGGGGGAGCGATCAAACACAAATGAGAACACCCACCGTTGTTCGTTCCACATGGATTGGTGTAAGGAAGCTGTCTTAAGGGATGGAAGATGTGGATATCGTATGGTTTGTGAGTGGTGTTTCTTAAGATTTGTAGTCCATTGCCATTGAATTTATTCGATCTACTAATGGCTTTCAAATTCCAATCTGTCCAGTATATATAATCGTCGAACAGTGTTAGAGCGAATACGTGTGGTACAGCGATGCCTGAAATAACAATATGCCTGTTTCTTCCCTCTAAATCACAATGAGCAATGTAATCCAAATGAGCGTCAGCATAGTACAATCTGTCGGTGAAGAAGTCGATAGTAAGAGCATTCGGCCAGGCAATGTCGTTTTCCCACGTCAAGATCCTCGTGAAGTTTGAACCATCCATTCCTATTTTACCAATAAAAGCTTGCAGGTGCCAAGAAGATAGGTACAAATAGCCAGTACCAGGATGAACAACTACAGCTCTTGGGTCTTGTATACTAGTCTTAAGAGTCTTTCTGTTTGTTCCATCGAGTTCCGAAACATCGAGATTCTTGGAGTGTCTATCCAACCAATATATTTTTCTAGCTATCCAATCTATTGACAGTCCTTCTAGGCCGTGAGAGTCATGACGTATGACCGCTTCTTTAACTTTACTTCCAAAAGCGCTTCTAAATATGGTCTTTGCAGTTACATCACAGAAATAAAGGTTTTGTTCTTTTAAGTCGTAGTCCAAAGCCACAACGTTCATCAAGTCTTGGTGGACTAGATTGTAGATATGAGCGTCTATGGACATATTTCTGACGTAATACTTGTTGGTGAATATAAGCCATGGTGTTATGTTGTCTTTTCGTTTGCAAGTGTGCTCGTCTGGTTCTCTTTCGTAGTATTCTTCGTTGCACTTACAATAGTAACTGCCAGGTGTATTCGAACAATATTGAGAGCATACACCTGGTTTTTCTATGCACTCGTCTATGTCAGCACAAGCTTTTCCGTCGTCCAGTAACCTAAAACAAACAAATAGATTTAAAATTTTTTAAATAAAACGAAGAAAAAAAGAGGGCACAAAATGGGCGACAGAGAGATAAAAAATTCTCTGTTACGCTGACGACACCGTGTTAGTAGTAGAGTGCGAAGACAACCTAAACAGATTACTGCACGAATTCAACATTAACGCAAGAGAAATGGATATGAAAATATCAGCCCAAAAAACAAAAAGCTTAGTAATGGTCAAAGAACCAATAATATGCAAATAATATACAAGTAATGACTTTCAGATCTTCTTCTTTTGCCCTTTAATTCGTCCAATTTTGAACATAGGCTTCCCCCAGTTTCCTCCATTCGCTTCTGTTTAGTGCTTTCTGTTTCCAGTGCGTTCCTCCTACCTTTTTAATGTCGTCTCCCCATCTCATCTGGGGTCGTCCTCTTGCTCTCTTTCCTGTCCATGGTCTCCATTGTTGTATCGTGCTATTCCACCTATTGTCCGTTTGTCTAACGTTATGACCTGCGAAGCTCTATTTTAGTCTGGTTATATGTTGTCCTGCGTCTTTGACTTTTGTTTTATTTTTTACCCAGTTGTTTTGCTTTTTGTCTGTTAATTTTACTCCTAACATTTCTCTCTCCATGGCTCTTTGTGTCTTCATTATTTTATCCATGTTTGCCTTGGTCAAGGTCCATGTTTCGCATGCGTATGTGAGAATTGGGAGTATGCACTGGTCAAACACTCTTGTTTTTAAGTATTGTTGTATTTTTTTATTTAGGACCCTTTTAATTTCCCAAATCCTGCCCAAGCTAATATCACCATTCTTGTTACCTCCGTTGTTTGGTTTTCCTTATTTATTTTTATTATCTGTCCCAAATATATATAATCATTAACCGCTTCTATTGTGGTGTCGTTTAGTATTACGTTTCTATTATCTTGTGTGTTTGTCATTGGGTGGAATGCATAAAACGTAGTACCTGCTAATGCTTCAAGTATGTACTACATTTTTGAAGATTTTATTACACTTACAAGGCATTAAATGCTTTGTAAGTGTAGTAAAACACATACAAAGCATTTATAAGTGTAGTAATGCTTTATAAGTGTAGCAAAATCTTCAAAAATGTAGTACATACTTGAAGCATTAGCAGGTACTACGTTTTATGGATTTCACCCATTGTTTTTGTTTTGACAAAATTCATTTTTAGACCTATTTGTTCGGATTCATTTGCTAGTTCGGTTAGCATGGTTTGTAGTTCTTCAAAACTTGATGCTATTACTACTACATCGTCTGCATATCTTAGGTGGTTTAGTTTCTTTCCATTTATGTTTATTCCCATGTTTGTCCATTCCATTGTTTTGAAAACATCTTCCAGTGCTAATGTAAATAGTTTAGGAGAAATAACATCTCCCTGTCGCACTCCTCTGTTAATTGGTATGGGTTTTGTGGTTTCTTCCAATTGTACTGTCACTGGCACTGTACCGTCATTGACTTTCAGATACCTGGGAATTAATCTATCAGCCGACAACAATATCGAAGAAGAGGTAAAAGACCAAACAATTAAAGCCAGTAGAACGACCGCATGCCTAAACGACATAATTTTGAAAAACAAATAGCTAAGAGTGGAAACATAGGCCCGAATATATAAGTCAGATATTAGGACACTTCTGACTTAAACTGCCAAAACAAGATCAGACACACGCAAAACACAAAGAGATCTGGAGACCAACGAAATGAAGATCTTAAGAAGGATTGCTTGAGAAGGACTACAGGACAGGGTAAGAAGTGAGGAAATCAGACGCATATGTGAGGTAGACAATATAAATACCTGGGTTACGAACGGAAAATAAGAGTGGAATCAATACATAAACAGGATGTCTGAATAAAGGATTCTAAGAATAGCCAGGGGCAAGTCACCGATAGACAAAAGAAGTATAGGATGCCCAAAGAAAAGATGAAACGACACATTAGGGGCAGAATAAACGGCAACGTTGAAGAAAAACAGGCAGTACTGTCTACATAAAAGAAAAAGAAGAAGAAGTTTAATACATGTCGTCTTTACTTACTTGTATCCTTGGTTACATTCACAATAGTATCCCGTTGGTGTATCAACGCATTTATGGCCACACTGGTGTATCTCGACTTTGGCACATTCATCTACATTGCAATGTAAAGGTTCGTCAGAGTCATCGCTGCAATCAGACACTTTGTTACAGACCAAATTGTAGTTAATACATTGACCGTTGTTGCATCGGAATTGCGTCGGATCGGCACACGTTAGGTTTTCTTTTTCTAAAAAATAAACACAGGTGTGAAAATGGAAATTTCAATAATTATTGACCACATTTTCAGAATTCCATTAAACATGTATCACTTCCCCAGATTCCTTTTAGGGGAGTGCAATTAGAACGAAAACATGCATTGTTTCGGAAAAATTCAAACAAGCTTATATTTTTCTAAAACTTTTTTTGTTAGTTTATATACATGTTAAAGTAAAACGTTCTACTCGCAGATTTGGCCGCTAATTGTTTATTAATTGTTTAAACAATAACAATGGTTTTTTATTAATAATTTTAAAAATATCGTTGAATTCATTACTTTACTTTGATCAAATATGTTTCTATTTTGTTTTTAATTACGCTGAATAAGAATATGGCATTGCAATTTGAAAATTCTTATACAGAAGCTCTTATACAGTGTGTCTGCGTAGCTAGGAACCACATGGAAAACTTTGCTATTATCAATTTTACGAAAAAAAGTTTTTCTTAATAAAATGCTGTGGATAGTCAAAAATCTAAAACTCAACCATCAGATATCAAATTTTATCAATTTTATACGAGTTATGTCAAAAATATGAATTTCGTTAAAGAGTAAGAGTAAAGTACCTTTATATTCCAGAATATCAAGAAATGCTATTATGAAAAGTTGTTTAAAATTAGAAACTATGTCTAAATATACAATTACATCATTCTAATCGAAAAAAAAAATTCAATTTTTTCTCAAATAACGGAAACTCATCATCATTTTATTACAATTATGATAACTATTTTATTATCACTTTTACGAAAAAAAGTTATTCTTCATAAAATGCTCTCCCTTGTCTAAAATCTAAGATACAACCATCAGATATCAAACTTTTCTAATTTTATACGAGGTATGTAAAAAATATGAATTTCTCTTAAGAGTTAAGTGCCTTTATTATTCACAATATTTTAATTAGAAGGATGTAATTGAGCACTAAAACAATTTTTTTAATTCCAAACAACTTTTCTTAAAAACAATTTTCGATATTGTGAAATTTAAAGGTACTTTACTCTTGAGTGAAATTCATATTTTTTGACATACCTCGTATAACATTAATTAAATTTGATATTTGATGATTGCATCTTAGATTATATACGATGCAGAGTATTTTATAAAGTATAACTTTTTTTCGTAAAACTGGTAATAAAAAAGTTATCAATAGGTTCCAAGTTACGCAGACATACTGTATAAGAGCCAAAAAAATGTTTTTGCTGAACATTTATTATTGATGAAGCTTATTATTAAATGTATTTTAGGTAAGTTTTAGAGAAAAAAGTTTTGATCACTTTGTATAAACATTTTTTTAGCTGGTAATTTTCGGTTTTTGTATAACATTTTTGTTATCTTTCTTAATTTTCTTAAAAATAAATAGTTTATTTCATTTCTAAAGTAAAATAATTCAGTGCATTTTAAAGATTACATCCTATGCTTTAAAAAAGCATTTATAAAACTGTAATAGATTATTTCAAACTTGAGTAATACCGTCTTAAAATGGTGGTAATTCTATAAAACTACGAATATTTCAAAAATTACATTTTTTGAGACGTCATATCATTTGAATTAAATTTTTGAGATTTTTTTTGAATGAAACATCATTTAGTAAGATGCTTTAAAGGTAAGTTGTGCAAAATTGAGAGTTTTATAAGAAAAATTGTATTAGTTACACATTTTTAAATCATTTTTAAACAAAATTCATATAAGGCTCACTTTCCGCCCACACCGTACTTATGCCCATACATTTTATTTCTTTCTATTATAACCATAAGATAGCTTAATTATTCTTCTTTCATGTTCAATTTGTTAAATTTCATTTGATCCATTAGTTAAATAATTACATTAAAATAACTCGACCGTGCACTTTGCCGTACGTTAGTTTACAGTGTGCCAAACTTTTTGTGAGAAGGGTGACTTTAGCGTTATAAATAAAAAATTATAGAAGATACAGATTTAATTTTAGAAAATTCTTTATATAAGGTTTTTTTTTGTAAACTTTTCTGAATTTTTCAATGGTCAAGTCAGTTTTTTTCTAAAATTTATATTTTCGGAGTTATTTAAAAAAATATCTAATTTCGCAGTTCATTTGTTTAATAAAAAATGAAGCACCTACTTCTCGAGTAGAACATTTTGATATGTTGTTTATTAAACATTTCTTAATGAAATTACAAAAAGTTCTATCTTGTTTAATTTTTTTCGAAGTGAAAATCTATATGCACTCCCCCATTTATTATTATAACAGATTTTGATCGTAAATGTTACGGTTACATTATATGGTCCTTCGAGCAGGGTCATGTAATATAACTTGATATACACTTCGATAAAGCACCGGAGGAAATCACATCGCGTGTGAAATGAAAGACTTTTTATGAAATAAGCACAATAACTAAATGAATTAGTGAAGGATAGCGGTCCTTCCACTTGAATGTCTGTTTCGCTAGTTTTTTAGCTAGAAAGTTTTTATTATAAGCGGACACTATATGACTAATATACTTACTGCAGTTGACTTCATCGGAATGATCTCCACAATCATCTTCGCCATCGCATCTGTATTGGCTTCGAATGCATTTGAAGTTTTGACAGGCAAACTCGTTGGGAGAACATGTTTTATATTTGGAGTTACATTCTTTGCCTTCATCGGTACCATCTCCGCAGTCGTTGTCGTGATCACAAACCCAACCCTAAAAAATTAACAGAGATAAGAAAAGATATTAGTTGAAATAATATATACTATCCTAAAGAAATAAAGAACGAGATAAGAAAAGATATTAGTTTGAATAATGATGTAACTCTTGTTACAAGTATACAATCATCATCAACCCGTATGCCTCCACTACTGGACATAGGTCTCCCTCAGCTCTTTCCATCTATCTCTATTTTGTGCGGCTTGCATCCAATTACCGATACCATGCTACAGGTCGTCGGCACATCTGGTTGGTGGTCGTCCTCTGCTCCGTAGTGCTTCTTCTCGTGGCCTCCACTCGACAATACGTTGTGTCCATCCATTGTCTGATAGTCTTGCGACGTGTCCTGCCCAATTCCACTTTAGTGACGTGATTCTTTAGACAGCGTATGTTGTTTTTGTTCTACGACGTATTTCTTCGTTTGGGATTTGGTCTCTCAGGGAGACACCCAGCACCTAGCGCTCCATAGCCCTCTGACTTACGCAAATCTTGTTCACTATCTTTTTTGTGAGTGTTAATGTTTTTCCTCCATAAATGTGTACAGGCAACACACACTGGTCAAAAATTTTCCTTTTCAGGCATATGGGTAAGTCCGATTTAAATACATAGCTCAGTTTACCAAACTATCCTATGCGACGTAGGAGCTCGCACGTCTGGTCTATTCCCAACCGAATTTCATGTCCAAAGTACTTATAAGATGCAGTCTGCTCAATATCCATTCCATCAACAACAATATTACGATTTAGCACCAGATTAGTCATTATTTCCATCTTGTTGATGTTAATTTTTAGTCCGACCTCTAAGGAAGGGTGATACAAGTATACAATACGTTGGCTTTATTCTTCTTTCTCCTGAAAGACAAAGTTTTACAAGACGTATCTTATATTAATTAATATTTTGCGTCACCCTATTCCTAGATACAAACATGTTAATGTTAATGTTGACACTGTAACGTCTATAATTTTTATCACCCTCAATATGTTATTCGTCGATGCTTCAAAAATTCTTTACGTAAAATCAGATCTCTTTTCGTCTTTACTGGCAATTAAATTTTATAACACGCGATAAGGGTGAACCTTCTTTCGGTTGGAAGGAGGTGATAAAAGTTAATGGGATGGGGCTCGGAAAGTTAAAATTTTTGATAAACATATGAACGGATTCAAGGAATGGTTTTAACGATTTTTTTCGGTTTTGAGAGGAGTGTGCGGGCGACCACCGAACAAGGAGGATTTGAAGAGTACGGTTTAATTCTTTGCGAGTTTTTTAATAGTGATTTTCGGAAAAAAACGCGGGTTCGCGTAACCTGGAGTGATCCTGGAGGTAAACGACTTTTATCGCCAACCGTCACTAAAGTCATTCATTATTGTACTCATTTGCCCTCATTTGCGGCAGTAAAGTAACACTTTATTGTACTGAAAGAAGAATTTTAATTTACCTGCCGCGATTAATCAAATTAACCGAGATTGAATGTAAGTGGTCCATGACAGTAATCGAATGGCGAGTATTTGAGTGGACTTAAAATTTATTTACTTTAATTAATAAAAATGTACGCAATTAGCGATATTATCAATTAAATTTATGTCAAAAAGTGAAATTCTGTTTGTAATTATATTCATATAAAATAAACTAAAACTTTACCGATTTAGTAATTATTTAATATTGATAACTAGGGATTAAAAATCGAAAGCAGTCATCTTGCAAGTTATCTGTCATCACTGCCATGGAATTATTATGACGTATACTTTACATCAATAAAACATATCTTAACCGATTGTCAAATATACCAGCACACGAGAAGTAAACTCAACCTTCCCAGGGACATATATGAGCTTCTTATAGACAATACAAATATCAACAATATACAGTTTTTAACGGAAATAGGAATAAAAGACATTTAATTGTATCACAAATTTTTCAGGTATACTTTTTGTTAGTACATATATGTATCTACTTAACATTATAATCTCTTTTTATTTTTAATATGTATTTTCCATTGTTGTCGTTTATACCCCAGTGGTTCGGACGACATTATATTAAAAAAAATATGTTGACGATAAAATTTTGTATGCACCACGTCAGTAAAGACTCCTGATCGAACTCGTCTGTTACTCGCCTCGCTCGCTACGCTCGCTCTTCTCGTAATATCAGACTCGTTCAATAAAGAGCCACTTTACTGACTTGGTACATAAATAACTATTTCTTATTTTCTTTTGTAAGACATTAGAACCTTTAATGTTCATAATATGTACCTAGAAGCATAGCCGGTTCGTTACAGTTAGTAGGACATTAGAACAGCATAGCCGGTTGATTATAGACACATTTTTTGATACCTTGAGGATCAACTGTTTCAATATTTCGCTGTGCAAAGTGATTACTTTATCACTTGTCCGGAGGGAGACCTGTGTACAGTGGTGATTGATAATGATGATGTAAAGGCCGTTTTTCTTTGTCATTTTTCGAAAAGCTTACTGAACTACAGTTAGAATGCGATAAAGTTAATATTAAAAAAAATGTTGACAGCTACTTACTTTGTTGATACATCTTCCATTACCACATGTAAACTGATCGTCACTGCAAGGTTGAGGTGTTGCGCAGTGATGTATAGTAGCGTTTTCGTCAGCACCATCTACACAATCCGGGTCTCCGTCGCATATCCACTTTCTAGGAATACATTGAGCTCTGTGCCATTCCTTGTTTGCCTCACATACATACTCGGTTTCTTCATCGCATTTTCTATCATCTAAAATTATATACAAGATACATTTTTACTGTTTGCGAAAAAGCGCAAACAGTAAAAAAGCGAAAAGCCAAAAAATAGCTCAAATAATATATACAGGGTGTCCCCGAAAATAGTGAGTTCCTTAAAGGTATAGGTAGAAGGCACCATGTAGAGCAAAAAAGTCTTATAACATTTTTTTCTAAATTGATCCGTTTGAGCAAAAAACGAAAATACATTTTGATATGCAAATTGATGTCTGGCAACAACGCGCAACTCAAAAATCTAAAGATTAAAAAAGTAGGTTTGTAGGTCAGTTGCATCTGCTAGGTAAAATAATGTAAATATCAACCAAACCCATATCCATTATTTTGCAGTAGGTACCTACGATGTCAACAACCCCAAAAACCACACTTAAAAGTAAATAAACAAGGGGTTATTAGGTTAAATTTCCACAGTCACAGCAAGTTCTTCTAGGCTTCGTTGCCATGTCATTCAAATTTATGAAAATAAAAATTCACTTATATGGAGAACAATGTATCTAATTTTTTTCTTGAAAACTGTTAACTTTCGAAAAAAATGTTATAGGACTTTTTTGTTCTAAATTGTGAATTTTATCCATACCTTAAAAGAACGCACTATTTTCGGGGACACCCTGTATAAGTGTACGTATATCTTTTCTGTTGCTATCAGTACTGTCAATAGAATATGCAGTCCACTTAACACGACAAAGGGACTACTTTAGGGCTGCTCCACATCTACCCTGAATACCTAACAACGGAGAATACAGAAATAAAATAGCTGGAAATAGACAAGTATTACAAGTATTTAGGTTTCATATTATCAAACAAAGGAACAACTGGAGAAGATATAAAAAAAGAATGTGTGTGTGTGTGTGTGTGTGTGTGTGTGTGTGTGTGTGTGTACTTTGTACGCACTTAAGAAGTTATACTTCTATTAGGTAGCTATATGATTTCTTAAAAATAAATATACTTTAAACAGTTTCTTTTCATTTTTTTAAACACCAAACTAATTTTGTGTTTACCGCTTTAAAAAAGAAATAAAATAAAGTATAGGATTGCTCCGGACTCGAACTCAAGACCTCTCGATCTCTGGCCGAATGCTATACCAAATACGCTACGAGGACTGTGTCTGTATCGGTTCGGACGTACCTAATGACGATTCACGGTAACAAACAGAATGGAAGGTGAAGTATAATAAATATATAATAAAATGTTTTAATAAAACCCATCCCATTATTAAGGAAGACAAATCAAAAGACACAATACTTATAATAAATAATACATTTACTAAAAACACTAATATATTCTTTTCACACCTTTTCTTGCACTGATATATTTATATATAACTTGAAAGACTCAGCAACTAAACGCCATACTGTCTGTGTGCGCATGCGCGTAATATTATGACTCTCAACCGCGCCAAAAGAAGTATAACTTCAAAAATAAACTAGGATAAACAAGAGACTGCACACGAAAATTGAACCCGGAACCCGGAACTGTGAGATAAAAACATCAGTATAAAAAACGAAGAATATAATATATTATAACACCATAACAAGAAGTATCTTTACTTATAATTGTGAAAATTGTATAATAAATAATTACACTTTTATAAAAAAGAACTTTTTAATTATAAAACGTTTTTATTGAAGATATTCTTCTTTAGGCGCGATTCGATTGAGGGTAAAATTGTACATAAATCTGCGCGCCTGCGCACACAGACAGTATGTAGTTCCTTGCTAATCTTTCAAGATAGGTGTTTATGTATCTGTATCCGTGCAAATAAGGCATTAAAAGAATATATTAGTGTTTTTAGTAAATGTATTATTTATTATAATTCTTGTGTTTTTGGATTTGTGTTTCTATGTAGTAAAATAATAAAATATTTACACTATTTGTCGCCGTGTTGTGTAATTATATCCGAAACTTACATGTCAATTAGAAGGACCTCGCTGGTGTAGTTGTTAGAGCGTTACCTCCGAGATTGGAATGACGCGGGTTCGAATCCTGGGCGATTCATTTTTTTTTTTTATTTTTGGTTGTTTTAATACAATTTTTTTGAAAGTGGTCGATAAGAAAGTTAGTTTTAATTTTTAAATAAAATACAAATAACCTGTTACGTATATTTACTTCGTTGAAATTACCTATACAATAGAATAATATCTTCTTACGTGTGTACAAAGTAGACACACATTAATTACAAAATAATTTGACGATATAAAATGTTTAAAATTTCAAATATTACACTATAATAAAAAAGAACTTTTTATAATAACACGGTTTTGTTATATACAGGACACAACATGTTTCAAAAGAATAAAATATGACATTTCTGAATAAACACATTTCTGAGAACTGGTGTTTGGATCTTTGATTCTATTCAGAAAATTTTTCCCAGCCCGAAATAGTGGATGTGTGAGTTATTCGTAAGGGAATTTTTCCACATTCTCTATTTCATTTGTTTGAATAAAATATGAATTTTTAGTAGATGTATTAACTGTTAAAATTATAATTCCAAAAATTACACTAGTATAAAAAAAGTACTTTTTATAATACCACGGTTGTTTAAAATGGTATATATAATAATTAACTTATAAAATATGAATTTTAAGTATATCGACTTTTAATTATTTATTAAAAAAATTAAAGAAAGATACGCAACAGCCCTGTTCGAACTAGGGAACTCTCGATCTGCAGTCTAATGCCACTACCCACCATCAATTTGTAGATATCGATTTATTAACGTACTTTAAAATATCATAGCATTAGCCACATTTTTAAAAGAGTTTGAAGTAAAAAAAATCGATTTATCCATACAGGGTGATTGATTAGTGGGGTAAAACTCAGTAGATCCGTCATAGTAATAGATATCAATTAAAGTTACTATCAACAATTGTAACCAACTTTGATTACAGATTGATAATCAGTAATCGTAAATTGTCAGTTTTAGACAATTCAGTCATGGCTTACTTAAAATTTGGAAAGATTTAGACCCGTAATTAATATTTTGCTCTGAAAAATGAAAATATATCGAAAATTAATAAGTTTAGACATAGGGAATGTTATATAAAAATTAAAGTACGGTAATGGTACTTTTCGATAGTGAAATAAAATATAGGGTGTTTCGTTTAAAATTACTGAGAAAATAATGTACTTGCGTTTTGACTCACCCTGTATTCAATATGAAGAAAATTAGCGATATCGATTATTTATGAAAATTTTGACAATAAATAAAAAAATATGGCATTAATAAGCCATTGCCGTTGTGCTTATTTTTATTTATACAGGAAGTTAAACTTGTTACGATTTTCATATAAAATTGGTTATAACTTTGTAAATACCCTGTATAATGTACTAAACGTTTATATTTTTGTAATGGAGAAGTTAAGAAGATTTTGAATATAAAATAAAATACCATTTAAAAAAACATAACTTTGATCTATCACTATGTTATCGAACACCCTGTAACATTCTAACTAATTTTGTAATGTGAAGTTCAAAGTTGGTTACAATTTTTGTTATTAACTTTTGTCGCTATCCATTACTATAACGGATCTACGGAGCTTTACCCCACTAATCAATCACCCTGTATAATAGCAGTTAAATATTGCATTGTTAGCTAGATCTGAGCTATTCTGAAAATTTCAGGTACCTAAGTAGCCTAGAACTATTTTTAAAATGGATTATAACATTTGCGGAGACCGTGACAACAATTAAGCCAAGTATATAAAAACGTTTTAATAAGAAATTCAAAAACAAAATAAGAGCAACAGAGATGGAATTCCCCAGGAGAAGCTACAGATTAACAAAAAGAGATAGAATAAATAAAATAGAGATTAAGAAAAGAATGGGAATGAACTCAGATATAACAGACTACGTAGAACACAAGAGATCAACCTGGTATGGACATGTCAGAAGAGCAGACACAAAATGTTGGATAAATAAAATATCATAGTAGAGCCCGCTAGTAAGTAGAAACAGAGGCAGACCCCCAATATCTTTCATTGATGAAAAAAATGAAGCATAATCTTTATAATCTTTATAAATGAAGCATAATCATATCTTTAATTCTGTTTTGCCTCTCCCCTTCTAATAAGAAGGGGACAGGAAGAATAACAAAAGCTATTTTAGAAAATATGAATGAGGGTATTTGTGTAATTAATAAAAATAAGCTATGGATACGAATTGTCTGATACGAGCTACCAATTGTCTTCTAAAGGAATTACCATTGGAAGATCCCAAAGAATACTTTGATAGTTTTAGAATGTCCGAAAGTTGTGTAAAATAGAAGGGAACGAAATATATCTTTTGATGTATCGCTAGGTGGACAGGTGAGCTAGACGGACAGTTGAGCAATTGTTACTTACTGCATTCATGTCTGCTATCTTCATCACTGTTGTCTAAACAATCATTATCTCCATCGCAGATGTATGTTCTTGGAACGCAGTTGCCATTGTCACAAGTGAATAAATCTCCAAAGCAGGTTCTGCCATCACTCTTGCAGTACTCTGGTGGTTCATCGGCACCGTCTCCACAATCGTCGTCTCCATCGCAATACCTATAAAATATATAAAAAAATCCTTAGTACAATTGTACATAAATATCTAAAACTACGAAGGTCACTCAGGTAGCAAATCAAGGCGAGGGAACTTCAGCTGAACGTGTTGGTGCAAAGAGCTTAAAAATAATTGTGTACGAAATCAGTGGTTTTGTGACATTGCCAGATAAAATCGTCGAATAGTTGTTTATTTAGAATACATTCAATATGTTTTTAATAAACAAGAATATTACAATGTATAAACATTTTCAATTTCTTTGCAACACGAAAATGCAGTAGCTGCATAATACTCTGGTTAAATCGGAGAGTACAGAAGAGTCTACACCGGTTTCGAAGGTTTTTTCCTTCTCATCAGTAGTCCCATATCCTCTTCTCTCTGATTTCCCCAGGCATCATACTTTGGGCCCTTCCGAATTGCAAAGAACGAAATGTCACGGATGTACTAGAGCCATCTACTGAAAAACAAAGTAAGTTATCAATCGAAGTAGCACAGAAAACGACAATAAATATCGTTCCCATACCACCAGATTGACAACAGGTGGATTACTTTTTTGGTTACAACCTCCCGAGATTTTCAAAAATTATAAATCTATCAGGATGCCGTAACCAAAGAAAGTATTCCACCTGCTGTCAATCTGATGGTATGGGAACGATATTTATTGTCGCTTTCTGTGCTACTTCGATTGATAACTTACTTTATGAATATTACAATTGCCGTAAAAAATACATAGTACAGTAAGTGCACAATCCCGTGAAATTATAAACAATGTTTTAAAATTTACGCAGGAGGAAGCAAAAGGCAATTTTACCTTGAAACAGGTAACAAATAAAAAATCGAAAAACCTTTAAAGCCAGATTGATATGACAACATCGCGTAACCAAAGTTTTGGATTAGTCTGATCTTGGAGGTCAGACTGACCTTTCAATGTTTGGACTTAGTTGGTCTGGACTCGTACGACATTAGATTGCTCACAAATCTTTACTACAATCAGACCGCTTTTATTAAGTTGGACCAAGAAGTTTCAGCTAAAGTTTCTATTAAGCGTGGTATCGGTATCAGACAGGGATGTGTTATGTCGCCGATATTGTTCAATGCCTACACCGAACCAATTTTTGATGAAGCGTTGAACAATCGTTGCGAAGGTGTTATAATCGGTGGTGAAATCATTAATAACATCAGATATGCAGATGACACCGCCATAATGGCAGAGAGTCTGGAAGACCTTCAAACCCTGTTGAACGCTGTACTGTAAACAATGAATGTATTGCAAAGGTCTTAACAATCAACACAAGGAAAAGAAAATGGATGGTGATCGGAAAA
This sequence comes from Diabrotica virgifera virgifera, assembly GCF_917563875.1. Lineage (NCBI taxonomy): Eukaryota > Metazoa > Arthropoda > Insecta > Coleoptera > Chrysomelidae > Diabrotica > Diabrotica virgifera. Next base: position 1,986,773 of record NC_065444.1, on the reverse strand, counting down.
ATTAATATCGAAGATTCGGTACTAAAATTAGATAACAAAATCCTGGAAAGGGTGGAACACTTTAGATATCTAGGTAGCTGGACTGACTGCGGGATGAGGAAATTTCAACCAGAATAGAACTTGCACGAAAAAGCTTTATTAGCTGATGTTAAATCTTAAACATTCATTATTAATATCCGATATTTAACAGTATATTTTTATCACCCCGTATATCACATGAACCAATTTGTTATTGTATATTTACATGTGCGGGTCTCTAATTTAGTTCACGAATTGTAAATTGTAAACAATAATTCGGGCAATTGCATATTTAATTTGATTATCGAATATATTTCTTTGTTCTCAATATTTTGTAAACATAATCAGCGCGTGGCCTGACACCAATACTAGTGCCACCGCTGAGAAAGAATACTTTTAGAATAATTCTCAAGAATCACTTCAACCAGGCCAGAGGTGCCTTTAACTTCATTCCTTCATACATTCAACATGTACTATTATACAGACTAAATCTAATTCGCGTAAGAGCCACATATCAGTACAACTGCGTTCTCCCGGGGTTGGTTCTACTACCCTGGTGTCAGTCGTTATCAATAAAGTACCTATCTAAGTGCTATTGGTGTTTCTATAACAGACGATCATCCTCCACTGAGCCCGAAGATTAGACATGGTCCTTCGAGCCGGATTCGAAACAGCGACCTATGGAGCGTTCTGTATTGTGCAGTAGAAGTCTGCCATTGACCACACGTCTAAGAGTATTGAAGTGCTACGTCTGGTCCGTGTGGAACTTGGACAACAAAAATGAAGAATTTCAACAAATTAGAAGCGTTCGAGTTGTGGTGTTACCGTCGCTTGCTCAAAATCCCATGAACAGCTCACATATCGAACGAACGTGTGTTGAAGACCATGCACAAAGAGCGAGAATTATTCACATAATAAAAATGAGAAAGGTTCAATACTTCGGTCATATAATGAGAGGACCTAAATATCGCTTACTCTGGTTGAGCATTCAGGGCAAAATCGAAGGAAAACGCTGGGTTGGAAGAAAACAACTGTTCTGGCTGCGTAACATTAGACAATGGACAGGTCGAACGGTCGAGGAATTGTTTCATATAGCTGCCGACCGAGAAACATTTCATCAGCTTGTTAATACGACGATATGCAACGCTTGAAAACAAGCACGACACAGAAAGAAGAACACCTTGGCGGTTGCAGATATGTCTGTCGATCCGTAAAAATATTGAAGTAACGATGTATAAAATCAATTACCAGGTTGCAGGTATGCATCTGTGGTTTGAACATCTGATGCTATTCTGTGGGCAGGTCCGTTGAGCACAATGTAACGGATTTTCGTCAGAGTTATCGCCACAATCGTTATCTCCGTCGCATAACCAGTAGGGCTCTACACATATGTTGGTATTTTCGCATTTTAGATGGTTGGGAGGACATGTTGTATTGTTGGGACATCTTTCGTGTGTTTCATCGGATGTAATGTTATCTTTGCAGTCGTTCACTCCATTACATACCTAAAATTATGACAAGTTATTATAAATAGTACGAGAGTATAACAGCACATAAAGTTATAATACGGGAAACAATACATTGTCCACACAAGGAGAGAAAACGATAATTATTAAATTGTTTTCATTTTTGGCCATCAGAGTAGATGGCGCCTACATATACAGGGTGTCCCGGAAAATAGTGCGTTCCTTAAAGGTGTGGGTAGAATGCACCATTTAAAAGAAAACGTTCTTATAAATTTTTGTGCTAAAGTCATCTGTTGCCCCAAAAAATTAAAATAATGTCTTTAACTAAAATGTACATTTGGCAACACGGCAGTTTAATTTATTTTGATACAGCGAAGATAAAAATATACAATACTTGTAAACACAAACAGTCATATCATAATCACCTGTAACCCCAGAATAGGTACATCGGATTGTTGTGATTTAGTCATGATTTCGATCGCAAGTATCATGATTTAATTACGTTTGGTGCAAGATTCACAGCAATGCTATTTACCTCGAAGAAAAACAAAATCTTCAGAGAACCCGAATTTCTGTGTAAAGTTTTGTGTGCAGATAAAGTTTATTTTACGAATGGTGTGTGTAACTTTCATGATTGCCAAAAGTATGAATTTGTGGGCTGGGATTATTATTTATAATCATCTGATTGAACCATTCGAACTTCCCAGAAGATTGAATGGAGAAATGAGAAATGTACTCAAATGTTTTGCAACATGTTCTATCGATACTTCTTGAAGACGTAGCTTTATTGTAATAAAAAATTTTCATGTAAGTTAAAACACTGTACCTACAAACCTTATTTATTAAATATTTAATAAACACAAATATTATGCTGTTTTTCTATCACTGTTATCAGTATTTTATCAATACATATTACATATTAGCATACTATGACTATGGTCGATGATTCATGATAGTTGAGTTACAGTAAAATTATTTTAACACAGAAGAAGGAACGCAGCGTTGCCGGCTGTATTTGCTTTTCTGTGAACATTAATCAAATGCATTAAAATTAATAAATTATTTTTTTGAAAACGGTTGACTTTACAAAAAAGATTTATCAGACTTTTTGCTCTAAATGGTGCACTTAGCCCATACGAAGGAACGCACTATTTTCAGGGACACCCTGTATATGCTGCACTTCATACACTTCAGGTGGGGAAAAACTTCTATACACACTTGTTGGTCATTGTGCTTGAGTTTTTATTCCGTTATCCGTTCCTCACGTGACCAAACGAGGTCTAGGTTATACTTTTTAAAGGTTTTTTAAAAAGATTAAACCAAAAGACATACCTGGGCCATAGGAATACATCTGTGATTGGCACAGGTGAATTCTCCGTCAGCGCAGAGAGGATACTGGCAATCTTGTTCATCGGAGCCATCTTTGCAGTCATTTTCGTGGTCACATTGCCAGGATTTGAATATACAACGGCCGTTTGCACATCTGAACTCATTAGGAGAGCAGGAGTGGAAAGCTGAAATACAATAACAAAATATTTTAAACATTAGTTTTACCAAATTGCATACGAAAGTTTTCTCAAAAGGCAACTACAGGCGAAAGGTTCCTCAAAATTCCTTATATGCACTTTTTAACTCTTTTCGGCACACTGGATTGAAATTTGAACCACCAAATTTTTGTTACATGTTGCACAGTGGTCCATAAAATGAACCACTTACTAATTTACTTTTATCAGTTGTTCTGAAGCTATGTCCTTGTGGTATTTTTATAATCAACTACTTTCAATGGCAAATAAGCCACAATTTTACCAAAAAAAAAAAGATTTTATTAACGTTTCGACGCGAAAGTCGGGTGTCGTTGTCAAAATACAAAATAATACTTGTACGATAACTTGTACATATTTGAGAGTATGAATATACTTTCAGAGGGTGTGGACTGTATATATGAGGATTGCTAGGTTCAGGTTCAAATGGGAGTATAAAGTATAAGGTTTTATACAGACAATATTGATATTTATATAAAGAGTCTTACCAGGTTGTGCAACGTTGTAGAGCAGCGGTCACAAACGAATTGAGTTTTGATTGCCGCGCTGATGTATGCCGTCACTTGCGAATTACTGTTCGTCACGTAACGTAACACGTATTGCTATTTAGTTTCAGCCCAAAAGAAAGGCTGGACCGTCCAGAGTGAAGAGATGAGCGGTACCGACTTATCCGTGGAACGGCTGATGAGAGAGAGAAGCTCACCCTTTGGCGGGTGTAGGAGAAGTGTTCTCAATCGCAAATTGTCCAAATATTGTCTGTCTGTAAGGGTGAAGAAAGAGGGTAAAAAATAGGAGGGATGAAATGGTACTATTGAAAAGGGCTGGCTTGAGATTTATTTAAAGTTAAGGGTTTTAATAACAGATTAAACACAGTCAAATATATAATAATATTTTTGACATGTGAAAATTGAACAATACTAAATTAAACAAAAATGTTGAAAAATTAATAAAATCAGGTTTTTTGGTAAAATTGTGGCTTATTTCCCATTGAAAATATGTAGTTAATTACTTTTATCAGGTTACACCTACGCAAGAGGTTTGTATTACTTATTCCCTCTGTCCCTATCTGTATGAATAACATTTTACTGGTCTGTTGTGTCAATCAGCACTACTCAACAAGTTTTAGTTTATTCGTTTTAATATTTTATTGCAATAGTACGGAATATACAGGGTGCGCCAAACCTCTGGTCTTCTTTGATTACGGCTAAACTATGATATATACAAAAAAATGTTTATAACAAAACTAATGTGTATCAAAGAGGTCTATAATTTAAAATTATTTTCAATTATACAGGGTGAGTCAGAACGACGGTATGAACCAAAGTTTTATTTTTTTAAATGGAACACCCTGTATATTAAATCATTTTTGAATATATTATTTAAAAATATGAAAAATGTGTATAAGGTCTTATAGGCCTAAAGTTAATAATTTTCGAAATATTTACATTTGTATTGAGAATAATGGTAATATTTATAGGGCTGTGGATTATGTTTCCAAGGAAATAAAAATTTAGGTAATAGGTCAAAGTTTTTAAAATATAGTGTTATTTTTAAATAATTTAATATTTTTTACTTTTAGCCATAAAATATACAGTGTGATCACTATTTGCAAATACAAAATTTTCTCATTTTTTTTAAATGGGACACCCTGTATATTAATTTTGCGTTTTGTAGTAAATATTACAGCCTTTCTTTTGGTATGAGGTTGTATGTACCTAGCATGTTTCGTTTTGTAGATATTTTAAAAAAACTATAGATTTTACGTTTTTGCGGATTTTTTATTTAAAAATTTTTTTACAAAAAAAATAATCATAATCTGGTTTTAGAAACATACACTAAAATATAAAATATGAAAATAAAAACGTAATTAAAGATTAAAATAAATCGTATGCTAGTACAATTCAATTGAATTTAATAACTTTATATTATTTTACAAAAAATATTTTATCATATTAATGAATGCATAAATTAGTTACTAAATTAAATAAACAACCACATTTTAAATCAACCGTAGTAATTTTTCTACTACAGCAACTTTCCTGTACCAAATTAATTGCTAGTTAAATTGTATTTAGTTAAACTTTTAATTTACCTTTTAAATTTACTTACATACATCTTGAGAATATAAAAATTATTATAAAGTATGCTTTGAAACAAATGAATGTTAAATGTATCAGCCAAATTATTTATTGATATAAATAGTATTTACTGGTGTCACAAAAACTGGTAATACTTTTGTAGTTGAAATTTTTGTAACAATTTTTTATATGTTAAATTTTAATTTTTTACCCGAAAAATTTTTGGATATGACATTTGTTTTGGGCGAAACCATTAGAAATTATTACCAGCTTTTTTGACACGAGTAGATACATAGATACTATTTACTTCTTAATATACTTCCATAACGTTCATTTGTTTCAAAGCATACTTTATACGTTCTCAAGATGTAGGTAAATTAAAAAGTTATTAACTGATCTTACTCGTAAATACAATATAGCTAACAATTAATTTGGTACAGGAAAGTTGCTGCGGTAGAAGAATTACTACGATTGATTTAAAATTTGGTTGTTTATTTAATTTAGTAACTAATTTATGTATTCATTAATATGATAAAATATTTTTTGTAAAATAATTTAAAGTTATTAAATTCAATTGAATTGTACTAGCATACGATTTATTTTAATCTTTAATTACGTTTTTATTTTCATATTTTATATTTTAGTGTATGTTTCTAAAACCAGATTATAATTATTTTTTTTGCAAAAAAATTTTTAAAGAAAAAATCCGCAAAAACGTAAAATCTATAGTTTTTTTAAAATATCTACAAAACGAAACATGCTAGGTACATACAACCTTACACCAAAAGAAAGTTTGTAATATTTACTACAAAACGCAAAACTAATATACAGGGTGTCCCATTTAAAAAAAATGAAAAAATTTTGTATTTGCAAATAGTGATCACACTGTATATTTTATGGCTAAAAGTAAAAAATATTAAATTATTTAAAAATAACACTATATTTTAAAAACTTTGACCTATCACCTAAATTTTTATTTCCTTGGAAACATAATCCACAACCCTATAAATATTACCATTTTTCTCAATAAAAATGTAAATATTTCGAAAATTATTAACTTTAGGCCTATAAGACCTTATACAAATTTTTCATATTTTTAAATAATATATTTAAAAATGATTTAATATACAGGGTGTTCCATTTAAAAAAATAAAACTTTGGTTCATACCGTCGTTCTGACTCACCCTGTATAATTGAAAATAATTTTAAATTACAGACCTCTTTCATACACATTAGTTTTGTAATAAACATTTTTTTGTATATCTCATAGTTTAGCCGTAATCAAAGAAGACCAGAGGTTTGGCGCACCCTGTATAGTGCGCTGGAATAAGTGTTACTCCCATTAATAACGTATTAATTTTTAGCACATAAGCAAAATGCTCGGACAGGTTGATTTTTAAAATAATCATAGTATATTATAGCATCAATGTTTCGAACTTTAGCTTGGTTCACAACCAACCAAGCTACAGCTACATACTACCTAAATGAAAATGAATACACGAACCCTGTACCATTAAACAGGGGAGTCAAACAGGGAGACACTCTATCACCCAAACTGTTCACCTTAGTTTTGGAGGACGTTTTTAAAAATATAAATTGGAAATATAAGGGAATAAACATCAATGGCCGCTACCTCAGTAATCTACGATTTGCGGATGACATAATCCTGATAGCTACTGACCTACAAGAACTGAAAACCATGCTTTCAAAACTACACACAGAATCTTCTAAAATAGGACTGAAAATGAATTTAAACAAAACAAAAGTCATGCACTCCGAAGAAACGATGGCAATAATAAACAACAAAGTTATAGAAAAAGTTGAAGAATATATATACTTAGGACAAAAAATAATACTAAATAGGGAAATTCAAACGGAAGAAATAAAAAGAAGAAGAAAGTTAGCATGGGCAGCATTCGGCAAACTGAACTATATACTCAGAAATCAGCAAATTCAACTACATCTTAGATCTAAAGTTTTTGATGCATGCATTATTCCGATATTAACATATGGGGCACAAACATGGACAATCGCAAAAAAGAATATGAACATGCTCAGAGTCACTCAACACGCGATGGAAAGAACAATGCTTGGCATATCACTTAAGGACAGAAAAACAAACACATGGATAAGACAGAAAACCAAAGTCACCGATGTGGTACAAAAATCACTAAAATTGAAATGGGAATACGCTGGACATGTAGGTAGGAGCGATCTTAACAAATGGCACAAAACAATTCTAACCTGGAGACCATACAAACACAAAAGACCCAGAGGCAGACCTCCTATGAGATGGACAGATGATCTGAAACGAACTGCCGGGAAAAATTGGCTACAAGTAGCGTACAACAAAAAATAATGGAAAGGAAGACTTGAAGAGGCTTATGTTCAGATGTGGACGTGAATGGCTAGACGAAGAAGAAGAAGAAGAAGAAGTTTCGAACTTTACGCGGTCCCTCTTCAGGTGACAGTGATAACTTTGTTTTTTTTAATGGGAAAGTACATCATGTGACACCTCATTTAAAAGCTTTTGAAAGACTGATTACAAAAATGTACAATACTTTAATCCTTTTTGAGACCGTATTCGCAAAATTTCGGTCTAAATATTGTGAAATGTATTCATTTTTTTTTCAAATTCTGAGAAAACTAATAAGTATTTTTGAAAAATTTAAACGCAGAATGAAATATTACAATATTATCGAGGGTCAAAAGTCCCTGAGAACTTCTATAACGATTATTTTCATAAGTCACAGGGGTGAAAAAAAAAGAAAATTTAGTCGGATATTTTATTTCAAATATATCATTCAAAAGAAATTTTTGTTTATTCTAAGGGACTTTCAGCCCTCGGTAATAATGTAATCTTTTATTCTGCGTTTAAAAACAATTCGATCGAAATTTTGCGCCTACGCTCTTAAAAAGGATTAAAGTCTTATACATTTTTGTAATCAGTATTTCAAACACTTTTAAATGAGCTATCACATAATGTACTTTCCCATTTAAAAAAATCAATGTTTTGCCTGTCACCTGAACAGGGATCGCGTAAAGTTCGAAATATTGATGTTATAATATACATTGATTATTTTAAAAATCGGCCTGTCCGAGTGTTTTGCTCATGTGCTAGAAATAAATAGGTTATTGTAATGTATCCAGCTCTCTGACTATCAAGCCCGTGTTTGCGCACGCAACGAAGAATTATTTACACGCATGCGCGAACTACTTTCATAGGGGCATGGCGTCCTGATGCATTATTGTTTACATGCAATTAGTTATATTTACCAGTGGCGGCTCGTCAGAGGAGGCAAGGGAGGCTCAGCCTCCCCATAAATTTTTTACACACTCTATACTGTTTTGTTTATCATGAATCGCGAAAACAACAATTACTCTCGCTATTATACAACGTGTAAATTCCATATTATCACTAATTATCCATACGTACGGAGCATTAGCATTAGAACGCATGATCGCGTCTCAGATTTATTACATATTATTGTAGGCAGGACCCTGGGTTATCCCGAGATGCACGAACTGAGCCGAGAAGCCCAGCTTTCTCCGTTGGTAATGCTCCGTGCAGCGCAGCAGGCGTTTAAGGAGACCCGGTCTCCTAACAGTGGCATCTACGGCGCCATCACACGCTGCCCGGAGATATACCAAGGGAGGCAGTGTAGCTTCTCAGCTCCGTTGGGTGGTTGGGTGCGTCTCGGGACAACGAATTTTAGGGTCCTGACTACAAATAATGAAAAATCTAAAAGTACGAATTTTGTTATGAAATTTGGTATGTGGGGTTATAATAATATTTGGAACAACTTGCTCAAATAACTTTTTCCGATATCTCTAACTCAAAGCAAAATATCGGTAATTTATCGTGTTTTTGAATTCGCAGTAGGCCGCGTTTAGAATTAAAAAAATTCAGTTGAGTATCTTAAAAAATTTGAAGCTTCATTATGTATGGACTGCAAAACTTCAAATCTGTATTTATTTTGATATGCATAGGTATCTATTTACAAATAGATGGAATTGTTAACAAATAAACGACACAAACTTTGGTATTAAACTTTTACTATTAGACTAACTATTTTTAAAATGATGATATCATGAAATTATGAATTAGGATGATATTATGAAATGTAAATAAAAAATGGTCAAAAGATGGGGCCTTAAATTACATTTTTTGGCGCATTTTTTTGCATTTTGCTAGTGCAAATTTGTCTATATATTTTACAGTTAGGTATAGCCTCCCCTATTGTAAAAATCACGAGACGTCACTGATATTTACGTAATATGTACCTATGCTTAAATAAACGGGTAGTAATTATAAATTACTGTTGTATTAATTAGATATTATGTCAACCCGGACTCGTACTTTAAAGTTATTTAGGGGGGAGGGGTTAACACTTATTCCAGCGCACTGTATCTTATTTAAACAGTGAATTTACATGTTAATTTTTTTTAATTTTAATTTTTAATTTCTTGTGACGTATCGTATAATGTAGGTTTAATCAATAATCAAAGTTATGCCTTTACAAAACCATATTACTTAAAAAATATAAGGAGTACCATGTGTCATAATTATTATAATCTCCTTTATACACGTAAAAAATTTTGTTTAGTAAATATTGTAGCGGAAGAGAAATCTTGGCCGATCCCCGTATAACAGTAAACACCTCGAGAATGACGTAATCGGATGTGCTAGGCCTCGCCGGAGAATTCTGGAAGGTACGTCACGTAGGCGGAACAAGCCGATAGCTCGAGATGGGAGTCGATTGTTCCAGAATAACAACTGGGTATAAATACGGGCATATTTTGTGAATAAGTTTAGTGTATAAGATAAATTCGTCTGTAACTTATATAAATAAAGTCGTATATAAATTACGAACCGCTAGTTTTATTGTAATTAGAAGTAATTACACTAATCACGCTACAATATGTATTTCTTAAATCCACCCAATCATTGGAAAACGATTCATGGTATTTAAAAATATCTATTAACGACACTGTTATCGACAAAGTCGATCAAATTCAAACTTGTCATCATATTATTACACTTTTGTTTATCGTTACAAATTAAATGATGGTTGTGAATTGTATTGGTGTTATTTTAATATTTTAGCAAAATACATAATCAGCAAACATCTTATTTAAAACATGCGAACCGTTTTTGCAATCACTACACTTGTTTAAACCTTTTGTTTTGTTGAAGACTCCGAAGTGATTTAGTGCCAGTTTGTTTCAAGGTTATATTTAATACAGTGTCTGTAGAAAGTAAAGTCCTGGATGTATTTTATTCAAATTTGGACATACCAGCAACTTGTAAAGTATTTTCCAATTTTGCTGCATGCAAAACCATTCGTATAATTTTCATTCTGCGCAAAATAGAGATCTTAATGAACATTTGATGTCGACAAATAATTTCGAGTATTCGAAATATTCCGTCCCACTTCTTTTAACACGCCTTGTATATACATATTATATTCATTTTATTTGCTTTTGATAGAGTAAAATCCAATATTCTTACTGAACATAAAATACAGGAAATTAAATATTTTTACTTTTCAAGCGATCGGAATTAAATATTAACGCCCCGCTGTTTGAGACCCACTGATCATCTCTTAATTGCATATCGGCCGTCATAGGGTAAAAGGACAAGCCGAGCATAGTGTTTTGTTGTGTGTTACCTATAGTGCATATTTGTTAGATAAAAAAGAGTATACCACAGGGTTAAGCTCTTAGAATTTATGTATGATCTACTAATTTAAGTTAAAGAAGAATTGATAATTGGTCAACTGTGACTAGATTTCAGTGGCATCAACATAGCTTAGATGTTTAATAATAAAAAAGAAACTTACAGCAATACTTTGTGTCTTCATCGCTATTATCTCCACAGTCGTCTTCTCCGTCGCACGCCCACATCCTGGAAATGCATCTGCCGTTTGCGCAGTAAAATTTACTAGTATCACAGCTAAGGTTCTTGGCAACGCACATTCTCCCTTCATTGACCAGTTTACTATGCTCATCGCATCTACATTCAGCTGTACCATTCGGTCCTGGATGACAACTCTGTGCACAACCACCATTATTAATAAGACAAGGATTGACACTACACCGCTGTCGTTTGTCTGAGTACACTTGTATATCTCTTGGACTGTCTTCGAGCCTCTTCACCATTTCTACCATACCGGCTCCTGTATGTTTTTCTGCTCTGTAGACTCCCCTAAGTTGTAGATCTGTCCAGTAGATGTATCTACCAAAAACTGTTATGGAGAAGGGATATATAGTAGCAGAAACCAAAATCTCTCTGTTTCTTCCGTTTAGATCAGATCTTTCGATTTTTTCTCTCACTGCATCTGTCCAATATAGCATTTGTTCGTCGTAATCTATAGCTAAGCCGCTGGGTTGAGCTAAATTTCTGTCTATAACAACTCGTTTCAGAGATCCAGCCATAGTTGTTCTGAAGATTTTTCCAGCTGTTCCAAATTTGCCCCAATCTGTGTAGAATAACGTCCCATTGCACGGATCCAAGACAATTGCTCTAGGTCTTTCAACCCTAACAATCATGACCAAATCAGTACCGTCCAAGTTCATGGCATATATGCTACGATTGGAAGAATCGGTCCAATATATCTTTTGCTGTGTCCAATCATACGCTACCCCTTCAGGATTTATACCTTTGTTTTTCAAAGTAATAATGGTATTACTATCTGGTTTAGTTGCAGGCATCCTGGCTATTTTAGCCCATGGTTTGATCTGAGTGAAGAAGAGTGTTTGATGTTTATAGTCGAAATCAATTCCTACAACATTGGTAAGGTTACCAATGGGTGCGAATGGTACATTCGTAGATTGTGGATCTAGATGAACTGTTCTTACTTCGGTTCTTGTTGTAAACACCAAGTATTCGTTAACAAAATCACATTTGCGTCCATCTGTCAGGTTACCAGTAGCACAATCGCATTTAAACGAAGATCTTGGTCCCGTTGCGATATCAACTGGAAAAGAGAAGCAGAGTTGCTCACATCCTCCATTTCCAAACTTTCTACAAGGATTCGAGTCATCTGAAGGTTGATTCGTAATATCGTATATTGCTATATCTCTCAAGTTAGCTAAGTTGTTGCGTACTTTCGTCGGTAGAGACATATTACCAGGTAACTTGGAAGCCTTCAGTATCGATTTAAGATTCCTGTCTACCCAATATAATTCAGTTTTGTACATGGCTATACCTTTTGGATTTGGTAAATTCCTTCGGATTATTTGTCTGTTTCCACCACTGTAAGATATTCTTTGGATCATGTCCAATTTGGAATCTACCCAGTAGACATCATGAGTGTTCATATCAATGGTAAGATCTGTAGGATTGCTAATACCAGATGTCACCACAGGCTGCCAGTCTGACCCATCCAAGTTAGCTTTTCCAATCTTTGGGTATTGGCCATAATCGATCCAGTACAGAATTCTCTTAATTGGATTAACAGCCAGTTCTCTAGGAGCATCCGTGGTAGTTTTAACAATGATTTTACGATGACGTCCATCTAACCAACACACTTCAACATAATTTTCATGAGGAAACACGTTAGTAAAGTACATATTTCCAGCTATCCAATCAATTGCAAGTCCTCTTATGCCATTGCTGCCAATACCGTCTTTTATAATGTGTTCTATTTCTGTACCGTTTGGTCTTATTCTGAATATGCCATTCCAGTAGCCTCTATTGAATTCTATCCAGTAGATCCACTGCTCAGCAAAATGAACGTCAACGTGAAGAATATGATGTCCTGGACCAGTAATAGGTACAATAGCTTCAGCGCTATCTTTAAGGCTGTATCCTCTGGTTATGTCGAGTTGAGAAACAACAGCGAATGTTCTGTGAGGAACACAACTCATCTCGTTCTTCTTGTATCCAATACCACAAGCACAAGTTCTTGATCGGCCTTCAGCTGGGACGCAGATATGTTCACAGCCTCCATTGTTTTGTAGGCATGGATGATCACCAAGATGTCTCTTCTTGAATATGGTGAAAGTTTTTAGACTTGGCTCGTTTTCTAGGATGATTCTTGGATTGGAGCCAGATGGTAAAGCGACTTGCACTAGTTTTTCGTAGTCTGGATCCATGTAGAATAATCTATTACCTAACACACCAATAGCTTTTGGGGCGGAAATGTAATCTTCTTCACGTACAATAAATGTTATTTCCTTTCCATTGACGCTAATTTTTCCTATCTTAGGAGGATACTGAGTACTGAAATACAAGGTTTTTGTTTCTATATCAATAGTCAGTGCGTCTGGTTTCTCTATTTCAGTTAAAACAATCGAATTGCTTCCGTCCATATTAGCTTTACCAATTTTTTGTGGAACCCCGAACCCTCCAGCATCTGTCCAATAAAGTTTTCCGTCTGCAGGGTCTAAGCAGATAGCCCTAGGTGTTGCTACAGAAGTGGTGTTTCCATCGTTAGCCAAAATTATTGTTCTATATTTGATTTTTCCGTCTATTCGGATCACCTCAATATTACTAGACTTTCTGTTGCCGACGTACATATTTCTTCCAAGCCAATCAAACGCAATGGAAGATGCTGCTCCCACAATGCCATTATCGATCCCGAGGACCTGGGTTTTGTTTCCACCACTGTAAGGTGTGCTCCATATGGTACACTGTAAAAAATAAAAATATTTTTAAGTTTTAAAATATAAGAATATTTAGAATATAAGACTCTAAAGAAGGAAATAAATTAGACCAAAAGAGAATGCTGAAAATCTTTATGCGAAGCACTAGAACAAGAAAGCTAGAACGACGCTAACAAAATAGTCGTAAAAACAATAAATACAGAAATGCCTTATAGATGGGAGGAAAATAAAAGATGGGAGGTAGAAATAAATCTGTTTTCTTCACAGGATAAAGCGAAACTAAAACAAACCACGTTAGAAGAGACACCAATAGATTTCACAATGGAGGAATTAAGAAAGGCAGGAGAATCTTTAAAGCCCAACAGTTGGACGTAACGGCGGGAGTTCCTCAGGGATCGGTGTTGGGACCGATACTGTGGAACATCATGTACAACGGAGTATTGGAGTTAAAGTTTGGGGACTGGGTGAAAACAGTCGCTTTTGCAGACGATCTAGCCATCATAGTAGAAGATAATACAGATTGGGGGATTATAGAAAAGGGAAACAGGGTTCTTACAGAGGTGGCTAGAAGGGGTTGAAAGTATACCAAAAAAGAGGCTAGGTATCTGGGGTTCAACTCAATGAGAAAATGATGAAACATATAGAGAGGATTGTCAAGAGAGCTGAGGAGGACACCGTCATTTTAATAAAGATAATGTAAAATATACTGTGTTCATACAGTTCATACAGAAGAAAGATGTATTTAGAGCTACTCTACCCTTCTATATGCGGTCCCAGTGGAGCAAGTATTAAAGAAAATAATACAGGCAATGAAAATAAAGGCTCAAAGACTAACTGTTTTTTGTTTTATATATTTATCTTTATTTATACCGCAAATTATACAGTATGGTGCAAATGAAAGGAATAAATTCGTTATTTCGTAAGCCGGCGACATTAAGGAAAAATCCCGAAACAGGTCGATTTTTATTTTTAAATTACGATATTTTAGCATATATATCACTTGAGTGATGTCATCTATCTGAGAGTGATGACGTAATCGATGATTTTTAAAAATAAGAATAATGGTCGTGTGCTAGCTCATTTGAAAGGTTATTCAATTCTCTATCCAGTAATGTAAACATTAACATAATTATGTACACAGGTTAACTATTTATGTTGAAATAAGCCACAATTAAATTGAAAAAAAATAATTTTATTAACGTTTTTTTTTGGTTGATTTCATGTAATCGAATGAACTATCTTTCAGTAAAGTCGTACCAGGAACGCAACTCATAAATAATATTGGCAATATCATTTTAAAGTCATCTACTTTAAAATGTATAATATATGTCTGAATTGCCAATATATGTAAATGAGTCAGATTAAATAAATTATTAGAAGAATTTTTTACTGAGCAACAACATTTTTGTTTATTTTAGTAGTCTTTTGTATTTTGACAACGACACCCGATTTGGGCGTCAAAACGTTAATAAAACCATAAAAATGCCACAAGGAAATAGCTTCAGAACAACATATGTATACAGGGTGTCGAAAAACAATTTTTTAAATTAAATTAATTGACAAAAGAAGAAGAACGTATGTAATTTATTTAATTCAAAATACTATTTACTGTTAATAGAAAACAGACAAAAAAATTTTTATTTGAAGAATAAACATTGCTTTTCGCTTAAATTCAATGTTGAAGCCAGCTCCGGCTAGGCACCTGCTTTTTGGAAGTTTGAACATTTAATTTAAACGAAAAGCAATGTTTATTTTTCAAATAAACATTTTTTCCTGTTTTCTGAGAGCAGTAAAATGTATTTTGCATTAAATAAATTACATACATTCTTCTATTTTTGTCAATTAATTTAATTAAAAAAATTTTTTGGACACCCTGTATAAATAATGAGGTTAATGTTTATATTAATGAATAGAGAATTGAATAACCTTTCAAATGAGCTAGCACACGATCCCTATTCTCATTTAAAAAAATCATCGACGTCATGACGTCACTGGTGTGGTATATATACCAAAATATCGTAATTTAAAAATAAAAATTGACCTTATTCGGGATTTTTGCGTGAAGTCGCCGGTTTATGAAATAACGAATTTATTCCTTTCATTTGTAATTTGCACCATACTGTATAATTTAACATAATGTATAATATGTATCATACTTACATTTTCACCTTCGGCATCTTTGCTTTCTACCCAGTAAATTGTATTCGTCTTTCTGTCATAGTCGATCTGTACTCCGTGTTCGATTCCAACAATTGGAGTAATATATCCAGTTGATTCTTCACCAGGGTTCAAGGAGAGATCTACGATTTGAGTACCCTTCATAACCATCAAGAAATTGGAATCTTCTTCACTGCAGGTACCTCCAGAGTTTAATTTGAAGCCAGGTTTGCATTTGCAACTGTATCCGGTAGATGTAGATGGAGACAATAAACAAATATGTTGGCAAGAAGCTGATGCACAAGGATTGATAGCCATAGGTTGCAGAGATGGATGATGCACGTGAATACTTAGGGGTTGCGAGATCAGATGAGACACAACTGTCTGATTGTTGCCTTTGTACTTGTGGGCCGATAATACTCTATTCAACTGTCTGTCAGTCCAGTACATGGTATCCTCAAATAGCGTAAGTGAATGTGGATGCAAGAGGTAATGGCTACCAGATAGAACTTGTTGTCTTCCTGTTCCGTTGTAATAGCAAAAATCGATGAAGTCTAATTTTGAATCAGCGAAGTAAACTCTTTGAGTGGCTATATCGAGTGTTAAACCGTTGGGCCAGTAGATTTTGGTGTTTATGATGATTGATCTGTTGGTGCCGTCCATACCCATACGTTCAATTCTTGGATTTTCTCCCCAGTCAGTCCAGAAAAGCCATCTGGTTCTAAAAATGATATAAAAATTACAGTATATAATAGTGCATATGTATAGATCTTAGAAGTTATAATACTAATGTAATCACTCAAATAGTACAAGAGAACAAGTTTGAAAGGTAGTGAAAAGAGAACTCACACAAAGTAAAAAAGAAATATACAAGCTGAGAGACAAAGATGGAAATACAACAACATATAAACAAGGCATTCTGAAAATAACTAGAGAGTTTTATAAATGCCTATATATACCAGCCTAAGACCACAAGAGAATTTCTCGACCCGAGTAAAGACTCTCATATCATAAACCAAGGATCTGAAGTACTTTTACCCATTACAGTGTCAGAAGTAAGAGTAGCTTTAAAGAAAATAAAGAATGGTCTGGTGATGATGGTGTTGTCATTAAGGG
Source organism: Diabrotica virgifera virgifera (assembly GCF_917563875.1). NCBI lineage: Eukaryota > Metazoa > Arthropoda > Insecta > Coleoptera > Chrysomelidae > Diabrotica > Diabrotica virgifera. The sequence goes on along the minus strand of NC_065444.1, from coordinate 1,969,787 downwards.
AATAAAATCAGTAAGCGAACTGTTTAATAAACGCTCACATGCGGGTAGGATTCCAAAAGACTAGAATAATGCAGTGATAGTCTTGTTATACAATTATAGACTCATCAGCTTCTTGACACATATGCACAAACTCTTTATGAAAAATTTAAGAAGAGACTAATACCTAACTTTATTTCTATCATAGTCCAAGTAATGAAACTTAAAATAGGTCAAAACCTCGCAATTTTTACAGAATGGATCGATTTGCTTGAAAATTTGAGAATAACTAGTGGATAGTCCAAGGATCAAAATCTATATCATGCTGAAAGGCGCTTTTACCATGGGGGTGGTTTCCACCCCATCTGAAGGGTGGAAATTTTTTATTATATTTTGACCACAAAAGTTGGTATTAAAAACATTCATTCTATTCAAAACACGTTCTATATATTTTTGTGATAAAAGTAATAGTTTTCGATTTATTCGCTATCGAAAGTGTTAGTTTTATATCGAAAAAATCCATGTTTTTAATAAGTTTTCGGCTAATAACTCCAAAAGTTTTCGTTTTACCAAAACAAATTTACTTAACAAAAATGTACCTTTTGAAAAAATGAACAAAACTGTTTTTTAAATTTTCTTTAAACCCAATAGTAATCAAGCTATACTTTATTATATGTTAGCTCCTCTTCGTCAAATGCTAAATATTGTAGTTTCAAAGTCAAAAGACGGGAAAACTATGCATTTTTCAAAGATAACTTGTTGAAACTAATTTAAAGTACCTATTTAAAAATATATATCTCCAGAAATAGAAAAAAAGTCTCTAGCTCAAAAATTAAATGACTTATAATGAAAAGAATGTCAGTCTCTATTTTTTTCAGCGAAAAAGTGATCAGAAGCAAACGCCCTAATCACAACCCTAATTAAAATTAGTCATTGACCTTTATTTGGTCTTCTTTATTTATGTATTATTAATAGAAGTTTGACCGGCCTAGAATGATTAGTTTAAAAAAAATGGAGTTAAAAGCGAATAACGAATTTTTGTAATTTGAAAAAAAATGACATTTTCTTCAGAATATAAAGATTACTATCAGAGATACGAAAAAATGTTTCATAATGAAATTGTAGCTTATTTAATTTTCAAGATCCTGGTTTGAAAAAAATTTTTCTACGGCAAAAATTCAGTGAACTATTGACAATTAAAACTTGTAATAACATGCAAAAACCATCTTTACCAACCCTTTCAAAACCATAAAAAGCCCTTGCCAAATTTCATAAAAATCGGTCAAGCCGTTTCGGAGGAGTATGGCAACAAACACTGTAAAAAGAGCATTTTATACATATAGCTGTAAAACTTTTGGTGGCTACTAAAATGACAATATAAAACCGTATAAACCTTCCCTGAACCTCCACAAATAATTCAACATCAAAATTAGCCAAATCGGTCCAGCTATTCTCGAGTTTTAGCGAGACACACGAACAGCAATTGATTTTTATATATAAGATTAATGCTTACCCAGGACTTGGATCTAAACACATTCCTCTTGGTTGAGTGATATTTTCCCTAGCGATGACAATCCTACTATCTCCATTCTCCTTTGAAACTTCAATCGTGTTGAGTTTAGAATCTAGCCAGTAAATGTTCTTGCCTATCCAGTCGTAGGCCAGTCCTTCGACTAAATCCAAGCCAGTAGAAATTATTTCCACGGGATCACCGCCCCTTTCCAGTTTTGATATTTTCTTGAGCTTCATATCCGACCAGAATATCGTACCCGTGTGCATGTTTGAGGCAGTGGCAACAACGTTTTCGACTATGATGGGCACTCGTTCCAAGCCTTGTTCTTTTAGGTCCGCTACCAAAATTGAGTGTCTGTTGGAAATGATCAAGAAAGCCGCAGTGTGATCTGGAAAAAAACAAAAATCGTTTATGTTGTTAAATAATTGATTGAGATAAAAATTATCATCAGAAGTAAAAGGGCTATACCGTTATCTTCTTTTTATCCATATCCTGCCTTATCCTTATCCTTAATGGACAAATGTGAGCAAAATATTGTGTTTTCCGTTCTTTTATTATAAGCATAAACTATCTTTACTTATTCACCCTCCGCAAGACTTCCGTATTTGTCGTATGGCTCACTGTACGGTAACATCAGAGATCGAATGCTTGGATTCTTTTTTGTGTTGCTTCTGTCATTGTCCAGGCTTCAACACCATAGAGCAAGGTGGAGAAAACATAGCACTTAAGTATTTTAGTTCTCAATGAGATACCCAGCTGGGGGTTGCATAGAACTTTTTGCATTTTGTAAAACATTGTACGTGCCCTTTCCAGACGTGTTCTTATCTCTAGTGAGTGGTCCCAAGTTTCATCAAGATTACTGCCAAGGTACGTTATTCTTGTTACTCTTACCAGATCTGTTCCGTTGACATAGACCTTCACCCTTCTGTTTTGGTGCTTGCTGATGATTATCGTTTTTGTCTTCTTTGAATTCAATTTCATTCCTAATTCTCTACAGGCTGTCGGTCCATTAGGCGTTGCAGTACTTCGGCATTGTCTGCCAGAATGACCGTATCGCAGGTTATTTATACATTGCCCGTTTATAAGTATACGCTCTGAGCTTCGCTGGTGTCGCTCCTGGCGGATTACTAATTCAACTTTCACTGGTAATTTTTAAATTTATTATTTAATTGTTATCACTTAATATTTACAACGCAAAATAGTAATTAAATTGTAATCGATTTTTTTAAGATTTTGCTAATCATTTTGACGTTCTATTGATAAAATATGAATTTCTTACTTCGGATACTTTCACAATTATCTTGTAGATGGCGCAGATTAATTTATAAGTACATATTACGGAACATTAAAAAAACTTAAATTCAGCATTTAAAACGTAAGTATATTTAAGGTAAAAATATATACCACAGCTTTGACCAACTAATATTTATTATAATTAATGTTTTTAATTTTAATTTTAAATTAATCACTTTGACATTTATGTCAAATTTCCGGTAAACGTTTACAGACTTGCCACTACTGGCGCTCGCGAATTTGTAAATATCCCCTCTACGTACGAGCTCACAGCGTATACCATCCGAGGTGCCTTCCAAAGCTTTCTTAAATATCTTCTCAGAATAAACGTTGAACAGCAAAGGTGGTAGGACACATCTCTGTCTTACTTCTTTCTCGATATTGATTTTCCAATACCGTTATCGGACCTCAAAAATAACTTTTTTCCAAATTTGGAGAAAACCGGAGCATTTGAACTTAAACAACAGATCATTTTGACATATTTTTCCCCAAATTTGGGGAAATTTTGAAAAAAATTTAATGTCAAAATTAATTTTAAGAAAAAAGAAGAAAACATGTACTTACTGAAAGCTTTACAGTTGGATTTATCTGGTTCTAGAGTGTAACCGTCCACGCAGGAGCAAAAGTAGGATCCTTTCGTATTTGTGCACGTCTGTGAGCAGATTCCAGGAGGTTCGCATTCGTTGAGATCTTCACAGTTCATGCCGTCTTTCATCAACGTTTCTCCAATTGGACATAAACATAGAGGTCCCTAAAAAAATTAAATTCCATATTGTAGACCATTTTGTAGATGTTCAAAATAGGCCCGGTATTTAATAAAATGACTAATTTTAGGCAACTTTTGTTCCATAGAGTTTTTTCACTAAGTCAATACTTTTCGAGTTATTTGCGAGTGAATATGTCCATTTTTAACAAAAAAAATGTTTATGGACAGTTTTTCGCAGATAACTCAAAAAGTAAGTATTCTAGAGAAAAAAATATTCTTAGTAAAATGTAGCTTATAAAATATTGAAAAAAATGGTTTACTCTTGACGTCTGCAGACCCAGTATAAGCAGAGTTGTAGCTAATGAAAAGTAGGTTCTTCTTCGTCAAATTCCAAATCGAATATTTCAATGTGAAATAACCAAAAAACAGAGCACTTTTCGGGGCAAATTCATTACAACTTTTTTAATGTGTTTAAAAAAGGTTTATTTTTGTTTTTTAAAAAATTTTCTAACATTAAAAATAAGTGAGTTACGCTCAAAATATTGTTGGTACCTTTTATTTTTTGGTACAAAAATTGCGAAAATCACCCCCTAATTAGCTTCCCAAATAAAATTAATCGTTACCGCTTCACAAGTTACTTTACTTATGTTTTGTTTATATTATCTATAAGTTTCATTGGTTCAAAGTGCTCATTTTTGGAAAAAATTGGGCTTAAAATAAAACATTTTTTTTAATAAAAAAAAAAGAATGTGTGTGTACTTTGTACGCACGTAAGAAGTTATACTTCTATTATATAATTTCAACGAAATAAATATACTTAACTGTTTATATTTGCATTTTATTTAAATATTAAACTAACTTTCTTACCTACCACTTTCAAAATTTTTTTATTAAAACTACCAAAAATTAAAAAGAAAACGTGAATCGTCCGGGATTTGAACCCGCGACCTCTCGATCTCTAGTCCAATGCTCTACCTCTGTTTCCTCTCCAGAGTTCGGAGCCGTTTTTTAATTCTGAACAATTCATTCCAACTAAGTACATACTGTCTGTGTGCGCATGCGCGCAGAATTATAAAATTTTACTATCAATCGCGCCTAAAGAAGTATAACTTCAAAAAATTTAATTGTTCATGGAATTAACTTAAAAATTATTGGTAATACCAAAAATCTTAAAGAGTAATAAAATGTACGTTTTGCTTCTCTAAATATTTTTGCTTTTTTGTTTTCTTGTTATACAAAAATTGATTATGCTATTGCTGTTCAAAATTTGCCTAAACTCGTAATTAGTTACTCGTTTAAGTCATTTCAACTACAGCGTTTTCAAAAATAAGCACTTTGAAAGGATGAAACTTACAGATCATAAATAATACATAAACAAAGTAAATTGTGAAGTGGTAATGATAAAATTTATTTGTGATGATAATTAGGGGGTGATTTTCGCGATTTTTTTACCAAAAAAATAAAAGGGACCAACAATATTTTGAGCGTAACTCACTTACTTTTAATGTTACAAGTTTTTTTAAAAAAATAAAAATAAACCTTTTTTTAAATACTTTAAAAAAGTTGAAATGAATTTTCCCCGAAAAGTGCTCCGTTTTTGGGTTATTTCACATTGAAATATTCGATTTGGAATTTGATGAAGAAGAACCTACTTTTCATAAGCTACAACTTTGCTTCTACTGGTCTACAGACCTCACGCATACACCATTTTTTTCAGTTTTTTATAAGTTATATTTTTGCTAAGAATATTTTTTTTGCTGAAATACTTACTTTTTGAGTTATCTCCGAAAAACCGTCCAGAAACATGTTTTTTTTCTGTTAAAAATGAACAGTTTCACTTGCAAATAACTCGAAAAGTATTGACTTAGGGAAAAAACTCTATAAAACAAAAGTTTCTTAGAATTAGTCATTTCATCCCATTCCGGACTTATTTTGAATGTATATTTTTCCCCTTCGAGAGGAGGTATTCCCCTCCATTTTTAAAAAATGGAGGGGATGTAGAATTGTAAACTTTTTCGTATATATTAATAGACAATTTCAACTACCTATTCCCAAATTTTCATCCTTCCTTTATTTTTTTTGGGGTCAGATTGTTCTCTGATCGGGCTATTAGGCAAGGAGATTCGCTGAGCCCATTAATATTTAATCTGATAGTGGATGAAATCATAAAGAAAGTTAAACAAAAGAAGAGGATATAGAATGGGAGAAAAGGAAATAAAGATAATCTGCTACGCCGACGACGCCATAATAACAGCCGAAAATGAAGATGACCTACACAGATTAATTAAGGAATTCGAAGACACGGCTCTCATATGCAACATGGTGATCTCAACAGAGAAAACTAAATCGATAGTAATATTAGCGGAACCAAGACGATGTAAACTGGTCGTAAATAGCAAAATAATAGAACAGGTGATGGAAACGGAAAACTTGGAAATAAAACTGTCAAGCTACGGAAAAGTGGACGAAGAAGTACATAAACAAGTGAACATGGCTAAAAGAGCAGCAAGATGTCTCAACAACACAATCTGGAGAAACAAATACCCCACAATGGAAACGAAAACCAGGACATATAAATCAATAAGACCGATAATGACGTACACAGAGGAAACAAGAGCAGATACGACGAAAACACAAAGACTGCCGGAAACAGCAGAAATGAAAGTCTAACGAAAAATAACAAACCAAACTCTAAGAGACAGAGTAAGAAGTGAGGAAATACGAGCGAGATGTGGTATAGAAGAAATCAAAATGTGGATCAAAAGAAGAAAAATAGAATGGAATCAGCACATAGAAAGAATGATATCGCCAAATGCAAGAAGATCATTGAGACGACCGAGGAAAAGATGGTCAGACAATGTCAATTGAGGCTAAAAACCGAAGAAAAACAGGCATTATAAAATAGAAAGAAGAAGAAAATTTAAAGACCTACACAATTTTACTTACTTGTGGACTTTGCTTGCAGCCGTTAGAACAAAGTCCTCCTTGGTGTGAACATTCGTCGAAGACACAGTCTTCACCTTCGTCAGCTCCGTTGGGACAGTCAGGTTTACCATCGCACACACTCGTAAGATTAACACAACGCTCAGATACATCTGGACATAACCACTGGCCGGGAGGACATCTGAAAGGAGGTTTCACGCAAGCGTGGATGCTGCTTTCGTCTGATCCATCCTCGCAATCCTTTTTACCGTCGCAGATATAGGCTTTGAAGATACACTGCGTGCTGTTACAGTTGTAGAAGTTGTTCGGGCAGTTGATGTTGCCGCACGATTCTGGTTCGTCTGATCTGTCATCGCAATCTGGAGTTCCGTCACAGTACCAAGCTTTCGGTATGCATATGCCCGATTTCTGACATTGGAATTGTTTTTCCAAATTACATTGGTCAGGTGCAATGGAAGCTGAAAACAAAAACAAAGTTGCAATAAAACAGAATTGATAACGAGTAAAAAGAAAAAAAAAGTTTTATTGCTTCTCGTATCCTATACTAATACTCTGAGCTAATTAGCAAAATACAAGGAAAAGTTATATACCAGCAATTTTATTGCTTGAATCGAATCTTATGATTGTACATATTAATAATATAGGTATGCAAAATCCGCAGATAGTGTTTCTTTCTTACTTCAGAAAATCATGTTTTTTTCAATTTTTGCGCTATAATTTCAAAGATTTGAACTTTACACCAAAAACACCCAAATAAAAATTCAACGTAATTAAATTCTGCATAGAGACGTGTTTTAGCACAAATTAAAGCAGTAGGTATAGGGAATACTTAAGATATAAAAAAGTACCATAAAATATCATTTCATTACAATACTAAAATACAGGGTGTTCCATTTAAGAAAACTCAGAAAATACTCATTCCGAGTTACGACCAACCCTGTATACTAAAATTAAAAATTTAGCTATACTAATGATTCTTAACAATAGTAGAGTATATTAAAAATCATTTGACCTTAAGTAGAGTTTTAGATGTTAAACTAATACAATTCTACAGGGTGTGAATGTTGCTACGAAATTAATAAAAAAACGATTAATTATTTATATGGGAAATAAGCCACAATTAAAATGAAAAAAAAAAAAAAAAAAAAAAAATAAAAAATGAAAGGTTGCAATTTCACAGGTCAAATTTATTTTTTATCGAACAAGACATCGTAAGTATTGAAGATTTACTTTTCGGAATGATATCAAATTCTGATTTTGATCGAATTATTTTTAGTTTACACATAATTTATGAAAATTCATATCAGAAACAAAGAAATATACATTTAAATAAATTTAATAATCTTTTAGAACAAAATAGTTTACATACTTTTGATAACCTAAATAGAAATAATGACATATTAGCGACAGTTGTCAATCTATCAAATAGACATTTAAATGCAACGGAAAATTTGGTATTGTCAAAAGGTTTAAACTATGCTGTTACTCATCCATCTATTCCAAAATTAGACATAATCAGCTCAGTGGAGAAAATATCCCAGTGTCTACCAACTCATGAAAAAGAACAATATAGGGTACTATGTAAACTTGAATTGGAAAAGTCTAATCAAATTGAACAGAACATCAACAAAGAGGAAATGAAAGCTTTAAAAACTTTAAGAAATGATGACTCCATAACAATCCTACCAGCGGATAAAGGCAATGCAACTGTAATAATGAATAAAATACAATATGAGGACAAAATTACAGATCTAATTACAAATGGACCTTATAGCAAATTAACGAAGGATCCAACGAAGACACTGGAAAACAAAATATATAGAACTTTATTCAAATTTAAAAATGATCTAACATACTATCAAAGAAAATTAATGACACCTCACTACAGTAAGACACCACATTTTTATGGAGTGCCGAAAATTCATAAAGCGAACATACCACTTAGACCCATTTGTAGTACCATCAATTCTCCTTGTAGTGAACTATCAAAATTCTTATTAAACATTCTAAAACCATTTCCTAATAATGATGACACTTTTATAAAAAATACAAAACATTTTTTAAACAAATTGTCAACTATTGAATTTAATCCAAATAATATTTTAGTAAGTTTTGACATAAACAGTTTATTTACAAATGTACCATTAGATAAAACTTTAAACATAATCAAAACGAAATTAGAGAATGATAATACATTGGCAACTAGGACAAGACTAAATGTATCAGCTATAATGGAGTTATTGACATTATGTACCCATAATACCTATTTTCAACTAAACAATGAATTCTATAAACAAAATTTTGGTCTAGCAATGGGCTCTTCTTTATCTCCATTATTGGCTAATATATTTATGGAGGATTTCGAAACTAATATTATTTCTAAACAAAATTTAAAACCCACAGTATGGTGGAGATATGTAGATGATGTGTTTTCAATATGGCCTCATAGATCAGAATTGTTGGATACGTTCCTGAATATTATAAACGATCAAGAAGAGACAATAAAATTTACAATGGAAAAGGAATACAATAACAGCCTACCTTTCCTCGATGTTTTGATCTCAAAGAAGGATATTGGATATGAGACTCAAGTGTATAGAAAACCAACACACACCAACAGATATCTCAATTACAAGTCAAATCACAACATCAACGTTAAAAAGGGAATCATTAAATCCTTATATGATAGAGCCAAAATTACTTGTTCTAACGAAAATTCCTTTTTAGCAGAAAAACAATTGTTAACATCTGTTTTATTAAAAAATGATTATCCTTTATCGTTTATAAATAAGGAATTGTCAAGATTGGATCGAATGGAACAGAACAACTTAGAACGGGATCCTACAACATTCACCAGAAATAATACGAGGAAAATATCAATACCATATATAAAAGGACTATCCGAGAAACTTAAAACAATAGGAAATAAATTCAACATTTCAACAACATTCAAAACAACAAACACATTGAGATCTATTCTATCTAAAACTAAACCTAACAATGATCAAGAAAGAACAAAGAATTGCATTTATAAAATACCTTGTGAATGCGAACAATTTTATTTAGGTGAGACATCAAGACCATTAGACGTTAGAATAAGTGAACATCAATCTTATATTAAAAATAGAGAATTTGAGAGATCTCAAATATGTCAACACGCATGGGATAATGAACATAGAGTTCAGTGGAGAGATTCAAGTATAGTCCTGAAAGAATCAGATAGTAAAAAGAGAAAAATCAAAGAAGCGGCTCTAATTATGCTAAATGAAACCAATTGTGTCGCAAATTCCTCGGTAGAATGCAGTAGGATGTGGTTACCCATACTGAAAGAGGAAGTCAATAGAAAGAAAATACCAAGATTAGTAAGTCAATAATATCGAGCTAGTACATATTTTATATTTTAGTATTACTTATATATCTAGTATTATTAATATTATTTATAATTTAAACATGTTACAAGTCAGAATTTGGTATTATTTTTTGAGAGTAAATTAATGTAAGACCAAATACTTACGATGTCGGGATAGTATCACAGGGTTTTTCCTGGTTTTCCCTTGTGATTTACTATGAAGTCTCTAACGCGAGAATTTTACTGTCGTTGCATTTGGTTGTCTTTTTAAAGACATATCACATGCTATAATTTTTTATGACGGATATTCTTGAGTTGGGGTTAATTTCATGTAATCGAATGAACTATCTTTCAGTAAGTCGTCCCAGGAACGCAACTCATAAATATTGGCAATATCATTTTAAAGTCTTCTACTTTAAAATGTATAATATATGTCTGAATTGCCAATATAAATGAGTGAGATTAAATAAATTATTAGAAGAATTTTTTTGCTTAGCAACAACACTTTAGTTTATTTTAGTAATATTTTGTATTTTGACAACGGCACCCGATTTGGGCGTCGAAACGTTAATAAAATTATTTTTTTCATTTTAATTGTGGCTTATTTCCCATATAAATAATTAATCATAAAAATGCCACAAGGAAATAGCTTCAGAACAACATAATAAAAAAACGTAATTATCTTTTAAAATACCCTGTATAACATTACAAATCCTCATATTTTAAGAAAGAAGACATCAAAGAGAATCCGAAAATGTAGAAATATACAGGGTGTCCCATTAAAAAAACGAAGTTATAAGCAACTTCCGGTATAACCGGAAGTTGCAAAGAGATGAAAATATTTTCATTTAATAGATAATCCTTCAAAACCCCTGTATTCAAATTTTCATGATTCTGTTGCCTTTAGTTCTCGAGATATTTCTAATAGGCCAGTTATCTGCCTCACCCTGTATACCGACATATATAGCGTAAATTGTAATTAAGAACATTGGATATAATTTATATAGTATATCAAATCATCAATGTTATACATAATTATATAGTTATCCATCTTTAAATTTCAATCATTTCTGTTAAATTCAATAATTTGTCGACCGAATGAAATTTCAAAACTAATTTGTACATTATTTTTAACGGCATCCATTTTACAAAAGTTTTAAGAAAGCTTTACTTTATAAACAATAAATTTTAAACTATCAAACATCTCAGGATATTAAATGACAACAAACTTATTTTAAGATGCCCTTCAGTTGTTTTTTAAGTAAACTAATTTTGGAGACAATACATTAAGGCAGAGGTCGGCAACGGGGCGCACGCGGGCGCCACCGCGCCCTTCAATAAATTTTAATGCGCCCTTAAACTATTGTTAATTGAGACAAATTCAAAACGTATATTTTTTATACGTTTATATTAATATATTTGTTAGGTCAAAAAATAGTTGGCGCCCGCCATGAATTTTTAATTTGGTATTTCACTCTTTACATTAAAAATGTTGCCGACCTCTGCATTAAGGGGTAAATAATAATTCTTTCACACTGACAAGCCTGCTAATCAACTGAATCTCACAAAAATCTCCCAAAATCTAAAAAATCGATAAAACTCCCATATAAACGTATGTATTCCAACAGCGGCTACTCTCATTGTGACGTCGACAGAACGCGATCAGCTGATAGTCGCATGCGCAATATCGTACCTGGCGTCTTTGTACCATGCAAAAAATGTTCTTACAAGTTTTTTCGTAGAATGCATAGTTTTCGAGATAAACGCGGCGGAACATTTAGGTCTGGATCCCGCGTATGAAAAAAAAGTTGATTAATAGCAAGCTGAAAAGTTGTTAATAGCTTAACGGTGTCTAGTCGAATAAACTTTGATATGTGTGAACACTGGAACAGGGGCAGTTTTAATTGTGGAACAGGTTAAAAATTTGTAACCGTCACAGCACGAAAACGGCACATTTATTTTGTCCGACAGAACAGACTTAAACTATTCGAACAGAGATTAAACTCTCATGCAAAAATCAGACTGCTATTTATCACCAAATGGGCGTTTTAATGAGTGGAACATGTAGAATATGTCAAATGACAGGAATTATGACAGGTAATAAATAGCAGTCTGATTTTTTCATGAGAGTTTAATCTCTGTTCGGAGAGTTTAAGTCTGTTCTGTCGGACAAAATAAATGTGCCGTTTTCGTGCTGTGACCGTTCCAAATTTTTAACCTGTTCCACAATTAAAACTGCCCCTGTTTCAGTGTTCCCATATATCAAAGTTTATTCGACTAGACACCCTTAATCTATTAACAAATTTTCAGCTTGCTATTAATCAACTATTCATACGTGGGATCCAGACCTAATTTAAAAAATCGAAAAATTGCAATTTTTGAACGAGAATAACTTTTGATAAAAAATAAAATCGCAATTCTGCTGACAGCATTTGAAAGTTTAAGTTAAATTATACCGGTTTTAATTATTTACATTGCTAAAAATTAATTTTTTTATTATTAAACATATTTTTTTATAAGCCAAAAAATTGTTTATAATTTTAAAACATTGCTGAGGCCCCTTAAATAATCCGAATTTAATTCTGTAAAGTGTATTAGACAGGTAGAGCACCTCTTTATATGTAAAAAAATTAGCCAACTTTTAAAGGGTTTACTTTTTGTTCAGAAAGATTTTAAAAAATTTGAACTTTTTTAAAAACATTTATATTGCAAATTTATTATGCAAAATCTATTAGGTCGATTTTAATGAAATTTGGTAGACCATTTAAGTAAGTTATAAGAATTTTCTAAGCGAATTACTAAGGTTCTAACTGCCACCAAAGTGGTTAAGAAACATTGAATAACAACAGGCGTATTTTGCCCCCTTATTTTGTATTTATTGCTATATTGCAGAAAAGGTAATACCTGAAGACATTTTTGACCAGTATATCATACAAAATTATATTATCTTTATTTTATTTTTGTACTACTTTGTTCCAAAACGAACCGTTTTAAAGTTATAAGCAAAGAAAGCAGAAAAAAATCGATGTTTTTCGAAATTTTTAAATATTATAATTTTTTTATTAAGGTTCCGGGCATATTTGAGAAGGAGCATAAATCAATTATTATTACTGCAGGTGTCACCTAACTTTATCTACAAAAATCCGAATGCCACCCCTCACATCCAAAAATACACGTTTTTTTACAGATTAGTCCTGGTCTAAAAAAGATTATGATAAAATACTTACGACATCCAACTTCGTCGCTGCCATCATTACAATCAGGAATACCGTCACATTTGTAGCTCTCCTGAATACATTGTTTCAAATCAGTACACTTGAACTGATTGCTCTGGCAGGTAATCGGTGGGCAGTCCTTTTCGTCTTCTTTATCGAAGCAATCATCGTCACCATCACACACCCAATTCTGAGGTATACAATGACCGTTTCTGGGGCAAGTGAACTGGTAGTAGGCACAGGTCTTTTCCGCACAAGATTCACCTTCGTCTGAGCCATCTCCGCAATCGTTTTCTGAATCGCACTTCCAGCTGTTCGGGATGCATCGGCCGTTGTCGCAATGGAATTGGGTGCTTGAGCAGGTTACGTTGACACAGCCCGTTTCGTCACTGAAATCACCACAATCGTTCTCAGCGTCGCATTTGAATGTCATGGGGATACAGCGACCTGATTTGCATTGGAATTCACTCGAGCTGCAGGTTGGTTCTAAAAAGACAAGAATATATTGAAATTAGACTTCCAGCTGGCACGTTGTCGTAAATTTTACGACAAAAGCACGTGATCGTACTCCAACTCATACCACACATTTAAGCGCATCGAGCTTCTAGGTTTGTGAGGTTCGGTATGTTCCTAAACTAATAACGTATCGGATGTACGCACAGGCGTTTGATATCTACAAAATTTCTGATATTCGTAAAATTTACTACACGCGCCGTTCTATCTAAGTATATTAATAAAATTCTAGTAACTTTTTTTTATGAAAATAGATTGATTACAATCAAAACAAAGGTGAGGTGGATACTGTAGACAAGATGTGTGCTACTTATTCGGCTTCTAGGATAACAAAGAGATACCTGTGTATAGTTTACCATAGTGTAATAAATATTGGCGGCATAAATGCTCAAATTTCCTATCCAGCTCCTTAAGAGTTTTCCTTAAAAAATTGTCAGATCAACCGTCAGACAGTTACTTCAAGATGTAAGTGCCCTCTTCAAGATGACTTATGGTTGGAAGTTTGAACCTACTAAAGAGAAACAAAATAGAAACCTTCTAAAGCACGGTAAATTAAAAAGAAATTGGTAAATTGAAAAGAATTGAAAAAGAAACATCTGAAGAAATGGAAATATACAGAGGAGTCAGGCAAGGCTGAATACTATCACCTCTATTATCTAACGTTTACTCTGAAGAGGTAATTCGAGAAACTCTGAAAGATGAAACAGTCGGCATAAGAGTAAATGGAGTCTTAGTTAACAATATCAGATATGCAGATGACACAGTAATAATAGCCGATAGTTTACAAGACCTGGAAAGACTCATGAGTAAAATAGTGAGGTGTAGTAGAGAGTAGGGACTCTCTGTCAACATTAAAAAGAGGAAGTTTATGAAAATTAGTAAAAACAGACGTAGTACTAACGGAATCTTGATAGTAGAGGGCCAGCAGATCAAAAGAGTAAAAAAGTACACTTACCATAGGAACACTTATAACAGTAAATATTGACTACACTGCAGAAATTAAAATCAGAATCGAAAAAGCACATTCTAATTTTATGAAAATGAAAAAGGTCCTATGTAGCAAAGATTTAACATTAGCTCTTAAAGTACGCCTAACAAAATGTTACGTATACAGTGTACTATACTAAGGAGTGGAATCATCGACGTTAAATGTAGAGACAATGAGACGACTTAACGCCTTTGAAATGTGGACCTATAGAAGAATTATGAGGGTTTCCTGGGTAGATAGAGTTACGAACAACGAAGTACTAAGAAGAATAGGTAAAGAGAAGGAAGTTGAACTTACAATTAAAGAAAGAAAGCTACAGTATCTCGGACATGTGATGCGGGGCGAGAATTATGGCATCCTGCGACTCATAATGCAAGGAAAGATAGATGTCAGAAGAAGCATCGGAAGAAGACGAATTTCATGGCTGAAGAACCTGAGAGAGTGATTTGGATGCAGCTCAAAACAACTATTTAGAGGTACTGCCTCAAAAATTAAAGTAGCTATGATGATTGCCAACGTCCGTAGCGGAGATGGCAACTGAAGAAGAAGAAGATGAAAGCGCGGTGTGTACCGACAACGTGTAATGGAGAAGAGAAGATCCTCAGGTTCAGTGAAGTGCCATTATCAGTCATTTATGTTCAAGAACATTCTGAGGTTAAAATAATTTACAATTGCTTAAAGAATGAGAATGTTGATTCTGACCAATAGTCAGTGAAAATAACAGTAGGAAATATACTGTCAGTGAAAATCTTCAAATAAATTTAATTTCAAACTTAAATTGTGGCTTTATTTCCAAATAAAATAGTAAACTGCAAAAGATGCCAAAAGGAAATAGCTTCAGAACAATATTTCCTTTCTCCAAAAAAATTCCAACCACGTGGAAAGAGTCCAGTGTTGCCCTGGGTAAGATCCAGGCTTATCTAGAACATCATTGAAATTTTATATAAATATGTAACATAACATAATCGTTTACATTTAAAGGGTTTTTACCCAACACATTTTGGTGGCTCATGCATGCTATTTTTTGTAAGTATGGACTCTTGTTTTTTAAAACCTCTGTCAATTTTTTAACTTTTTCTCAATTAATTAGGTAATACTTAATTTTAGGGCTTTAAGAACACTGATGATGGATTTCTTAATCCGAAAACGTTTTGTCTTATTGTGACCCTTATTTAGGGTATTTTAAAGTATACCTTTTACAACAAATCTAGTATTTTTTTTAATATTTTCTAAACTTTTTAATGAATATATTAGTTACTTACTCGTACAATTTTGATTTTCGTCACTATTATCTAGACAGTCATCATCTCCATCGCAGACCCATGATTTCGGAATACACCTTTGGTTGTTACAAGTGAAGTCCCAACTGTTAGGACAAGCTTGCACTGGAGGTTCATGATTGGGATCAGCTTGACAAGTCTTTTCGTCGGAGGCCAGCCTTTCTCCATAAGGACAGCCGCATTTGGCTACCAGTTCATACATATTATCTCTTGGATTAGCGAAACAAAGTTTCTGGCAACCTCCATTGTTGTTCCAACAAGGATGGGATTCTATGATTGGTTGTTCCTTTTCGCTGTATATTTTGACACCGTATAAACGGTTGGTTTGTGGTTCTTTTACAAGAATTTCTTCATCAGCACCAGTTAGTTTGTGTAATTTGACTATTGCGTCTAGTCTCCAATCGGTTATGTACATAAAATCATTGTAAATGACGATGCTGAATGGATGCCTGATCAATCTGGAGTTGACTGTCTTAACATCAGTACCATCTAGTTTGGAATGCTGAACATGATCAAGAAGAGCATCGCACCAATACAGTCTATCAGTAGCAAAGTCTATGGAAAGACCGTTAGGCCAACCAAGCGTCAAATTTTTAAACACGATCAAGTTTGATCCATCACTTAAAGCTCTGGAAATATTCGCTGGCCTGTCCCATTCAGAGAAGAACACATAACCTTTATTAGGATGGACAACAATAGCTCTAGGTCTTTTGAGATTCTTCAGCAACGTTCTTCTGTAAGTAATATTACGGGTAGATAATACGTTAAGAGTTCCTTTACGACTATCTATGTAGTATAAATTTTTAGCAGCCCAATCTACAGCCAAACCTTCAACTCCTTCGTTCTGAGAGGCCAGAACTATTTCCTTATCTGTACCGTTTCTATGGACTCTGTAAATGACATCTTGTAGAACGTCTGAGTAGTATATTAGCTGTTCCTTTGCATCGTAATCCAAGCCTACGAATCTGGCTCTTCGTGAGACAACTGGTAAGATAGCTTCGCTGAAACCTTCGATAACGGGATTAAGAACTTTGCCTTTTATGAACCTCTGTTGTGAATACATTAAGAAATCTACGATCAAGTCGCAATTGCGCTCATCTGTTGAGAGTTTCCAACCAATGTTACACGCACACCTGTAGCCTAAAGTGGTACCTGTTTTGGTAACGACACACATATGTTGGCAACCTCCATTGTTATTACCACACGGATTAACGACATGCGGTTGAACCAAACCATGGATTGCTTTAATAGCTTTTGGATCCCTAATATCTTTCATTCGATAGATTGATTGAATACTACTTGTTTCGTATTTATCAACAGACATAACACCTTGCTTTGTACCATCTGTCCAATATACTCTATTTTCGAATAAGGTTAAGCGTGCTGGACTTGGCACTTGTTGTCCTCTTACTACCAAAAATCTGTTCTGTCCATCATAGTCAACTGTCTCTATATAGTCCAAAAGAGAATCACACCAATACACTCTCTTAGAAATAATGTCCACTGCTATTCCTGAAGCTTTGTAAGCTGCTTCTGATACTATAGACACAGGTTTAGTACCATCCATGTTGGCTCTTAATACTTGAGAACTGTCTGCGACAAACATGTAACCGACTGTAGGATCTAGAGCTATATCAGCTGGGTTGGTTAAGTTAGAGCCTAAGACTACTGCATGCCATTTTCCTCTGAGTTCGAAAATGTCGACTTTTTGACCAACAGAATCTGCTACGTAGAGTTTATTTCCTATCCAATCTACTGCTACTGCAATTGGTAACCACGAGCCTGGCAGGGAGAGATCTATGTCTGGAGTTGAGAAGCCTGGTGTGCCCACTATTTGTTGCGAATGAACCTAGAAAAAATTTACATATGCGAAATTATTAATATAATCTCAGAGTGAATGTGTACTTCTTTATTAGTCTCGGCAGATTATCGGAGAATAGGCCATTTTGGGAAAAGTTATTTACCAGCAATTTTATTGCTGGAATCGAATCTTATGATTGTATATATTGATATGATCTGCTTCTTATTTATTTTATATTAATTATTATTTATTTGATTAATTATTTAATTGTTGCAAATCATACATAAAAATGAATAAAAAATCTCAGGGTGCCTTTTTATACTATTAAAAAAAAATCTAAATTATCTCACGTTATACTTATCTTCTCTCGTGGGTTCAGTATCTCTTAGTTGATCCTAATCGGGATAAAATAGGGAAAATAAATAAAGCAAAATATTAAAATAAACATACAGAATTGTCTATTTATCAAAATCAATACTCTAAAATCTATCAAATCTAAAACCTGTGGACACAGATGTCCGAATGAAATTTTTACCACTTAAATTTATTATAGTAAAAAAAAAACAATTTATCGGTTTCTTCCCGATGACTTTGGTAAAACAAACTAAACAAAACAAATTTATGTATTCGCAAGATTAGCTATACTTTTAGAAATATTGGAATTTTAATTCATATGCTTTTTACCCAAAATTTTAGTTTCCGAACATAAAAATATCTTTCACATAAGTTGACTGACCTTTTTCTTCACTCACTCTGATGTCTTCTCGTGACCCAAAACAGCTCTCCCTCGTTGACTATGTTAAAGGCTACTCATCAAAGCCCTCTCCGTTCTCCAGCTTCAAAACTATCAGCATACCAGCACCAATTCTCCAACAAGCCGGGCCTCTTTTGACACGTACTCGATTCCAACAAAACTCCAAAAATTCTCTGCTCTCCTTCTCACAATAATACAGAATCAAAGAGGTATTTCGTCTCAATTTGATCTGTCTCTCGTTCCACTTTTCAACACTATCCTCCACTATCAAACAACCACTGGTACTTGCTAACTATTTATTCACGAAAACGTCGAACTGCTCCTCAGCGATACCAAAAACATAATGACTTCTTTTTCAAACTCTCTCAATCATCCAATCCACTTTTCCCCTTCCACATTGCCAAGAATCAGAAACATCGACTTTTCCATTCGACAAACAAACAGTCATTTTCAAAATTATTCCGACCATCCTAATTACTTTCGGAGAACCCTACAATATTTACTCGGTTGAAACAAAAATGTTAAAATTCCAAACTTTCTTTTAAACCACCTTTTCTAGAAATTGATAATTCCCTCTACCTGTAGATTCTATAGTTTCCGTAATAAACAATCTTTTTCCATTTTAAAACTAAATGCATCGTCCTTTTCACTTTAATTATTTACAAAAGTCTTTAATAGTTCATCGGAGAGCTCATCTCCGAGAAAAAGAGAAATCTACTTACATCCAAACTAAATTCTAATAAATATTTACAGATCAATATACAGGGTGTATTAAATTTGTGTGCTCTCGTTATTTAAAAAAAAATTAATTTAATTTTCATTTTGCCTTTGATTTGAAAAACACACAAACCAAATTGAAAACACAATAATATATTAATAATATAGGCATGCAAAGTCCGCAGATAGTGTGCTACTTTTTTTATAAACAAAATGGCGCCCGAAAATCGTATTTTTTCAATTTTTGCTCTATAACTCCAAATATTTTAACTTTACACCAAAAAACTCAAGTAAAAATTCACCGTAATTAAATTATGCCTGGAGACGTGTTTTTCCCGATTAACTTCGACGAAAATTTTCCTCAGAAAATGCGGGTTTTTCCAGCAAAATCTTTAATTTACAACTAAAATTTTAGATAAGTAATTGTTTATCAATTATTAAATAACTTGGTAATATAAAAGCTCTTTTAGTAAAGATTATAATTCCAGAAGCCGTTAGAAATTGAATGTTTTAGTTGAACAGTTTAGCAACAATTGAATTGTTAATTAAAAATTTACGGTCGCTATAAAAACCACAACAATTATGATACATAAGAATAACTATGATTTTTATATGAAAAGACACTGTACCTATCTAATGTACTTTACAGAATTTAAATTGGACTATTAAAGCGGACTCAGGAATATTTTAAAATTATAATTATATTATTTTAAACAATTTTCTGGCTTATAACTGGAAATATTAAATTAAATTAAATCACAAAAATGGCATTAGAAAAAAAGCGGCAGGATGCTTCTTTAAAAAAAAACGTTGTAATTGTGATAAGTGGTTCCTGAGATACAACCGGTCAAAGTTGACCGGCATTTACGGCAAAGATATAAACAATAGGATCATGATTTTCGAACCATCACATTTTTTTTCGGTTCTCTTTCTCCACTCCTATTTTCATATCTTTAAAATACTCATAACATTTATTATTATAATAAAAACTATCGATATTACTAGTGAAAATTGCCAAAAATAGCAAATTCCAATCAAAAATTAGGTTGTAGAAAATGTAATCTCAAAGTTCAAAATCGGTACCTATACGTTAAAAAAATGCATTTTCTCGGCTTCCCATGGAACAATTTTCTTCATTCTTTTTTTGTTTCCAAGTAACTAGAGTAGAGCCATCTAACTAACGCATTACTAAATGTCAAAGTTGCTTTTGTTTTGTTATAATAAATTAATTTATTTTTTATAACAAAAATTTTTAATTTGTTTAAATAAAGATTGTTTAAATAATTATACAGCTTTCAAATGAGAATATTTGTGTTTTTAACTTTAAAAGGTACACTTGTAGTAAGTTTATCTAAAAAAAGTCTACCACTGGAAAAATATGTAGTTTTCTATTCTTATAAATAAATTAATCTATTATAACAAAACAAAAGCAAGTTTGACATTTAATAATACGTTAGTTAGATGGCTCCACTCGAGTTACTTGGGAACAAAAAAAGAATGAAGAAAATTGCTCCATGGGAAGCCGAGAAAATGCATTTTTTTAACGTATACCGATTTTGAACTTTGAGATTACATTTTCTCCAACCTAATT
This sequence comes from Diabrotica virgifera virgifera, assembly GCF_917563875.1. Taxonomy (NCBI): domain Eukaryota; kingdom Metazoa; phylum Arthropoda; class Insecta; order Coleoptera; family Chrysomelidae; genus Diabrotica; species Diabrotica virgifera. The sequence goes on along the minus strand of NC_065444.1, from coordinate 1,949,148 downwards.
TTTGATTGGAATTTTGGTATTTTTGGCAATTTTCACTCGTAATATCGATAGTTTTTATTATAATAATATATGTTATGAGTATTTTAAAGATATGAAAATTGGTGTGGAGAAAGAGGATAAAAAGAAAAAGATGATGGTTAGATAATTATGATCCTATTGTTTATATCTTTGCCATAAATGCCGGTCAACTTTGACCGGTTGTATCTCAAGAACCACCCATCAGAATTAAACGTTTTTTCTTTTAAAAGAAGCGTCCTGCCGCTTTTTTTCCAATACCGTTTTCATGATTTAATTTAATTTAATATTTCCTGAGATATTCTATTTGTTTATGAGCCAAAAAATTGTTTATAATTTTAAAATATTCCTTAGGCCGCTTAAATTATCTAATTTTAATTCTGTAAAGTACATTAGATAGGTACAGTATCTATTTATACAAAAATCATAGTTATTCTTATGTATCATAATTATTGTGGTTATTATAGTGACCGTAAATTTATTAATTAACAATTCAATTGTTGCTAAACTGTCCATTCAATTTCCATCGGCTTCTGGAATTATAATCTATACGAAAAGAGCTTTTATATTACCAAGTTATTTAATTACTGATAAACAATTACTTATCTAAAGTTTTAGTTGAAAATTAAAGATTTTGTTGGAAAAACCCGCATTTTTCGGGGAAAACTTCGTCGAAGTAAATCGGGAAAAACACGTCACTATGCAGAATTTAATTACGGTGAATTTTTATTTGGGTGTTTTTGGTGTAAAGTTAAAATCTTTGGAGTAATAGAGCAAAAATTGAAAAAAAACACTATTTTCGGGCGCCATTTTGTTTATAAAAAAGTAGCACACTATCTGCGGACTTTGCATATTTATATTATTAATATATAGAATTATAAGATTCGATTCCAGAAATAAAATTGCTGGTAAATAACTTTTCCTCGTATTTTGCTAATTAGCCCAGAGTATATAGGGCGTGGTGTGGTTTAAAGGAATTGAGAGAGGTTATTGTTATACAGACAATATTTTCTTCTTCTTGTCGTAGCAGTACAACCCGGAGTGCTGCACATCTCGCTTCCATCTCGAACGGTCGTCCATGATAGTTGGGCCAGTTGGTAGCCCCATTGTTCTTAAATCTGAACATGTTATCTCTCTATCGCATTCGCGGATGTCTTAAGGGCCTTCTCCTTGTCGGGGTTTCTTCACAAATTTACTTGGCCAGACGGTTATTAGGAAGTCTATGGACATGGCACAGGGATATTTGCACGTTTGTTGCCTAGAGCGGTCAACAGTCAAGAGAGAGAATCTTCCGTTGGAACGTCTTAGAATGTCTGTACTTCTAATGTCTGAATCGGTAGTAGGAATTATTGATAAGGGTTGCATTAAGGAATAATTTTTAATATTGAGGTTGAGCATTTAGTATGAAGTTGAATATTTTACCTTTTTCGTTTTTGTGTCTGACCAATAAAGCATATTGTCTCTATAATGGAAATCTAAACCACTCGCTCCAGTAGTATTAACAACAACTTTTAGATTGCTTCCTGTATTACTCATACTAAATATCGCCTTGTCGTGGGCGAAGTAGAGAAGTAACGAGCTTGAATTTTCTGCCACGCATTTTTTGTTTATGAAACTGAAGCCATCAGCACAACTGCAACTGTAACCTAAAAATAACACTTTGGTAAATAAACGACGCCATAAAAATAGAGCTAAATTTGAATAAGAAGGAACACCGCACACATCTTATGGAGAATGTAACGTCAGTCAAAGCCAATAAAATTTGTATGAATAGATTCGAAATTACAATCATTTCATATCATTGCGCCAACTCGGCATTTTTATTACTTAATATACAAGGTGTTTCATTAATAATTGTCCATATAGTAACTGGAGAAACCTTAGCACAAAATACGAAGAATTAACCTAAAACGCTTAAATAAAATGTGGTTCCTTATTGAGTTACTCCTTAGTTGAGTTTTATTTAAAAATTTAAAAACTATTTTTGCTCAGCATAATAAAACTATTCGACGTATCCTTTTCATACTTAGCAGGAAGTATAGGTACTGTACAAACCACTAAATTATGTTAAACAAACGTTTCTGGATATTACCAGAGGCATACGACGGGGGAAAGTGAAAGTTGACCCTTTCCAAATTCTACGCCACTGGCGAAATTGCTATTTTAGTTCAATTTTTGGATTCTCCCGTACTTTCTACGTAAATAATATACTCTTCATTAGTAACGATAAAGTCATTAGTTTTCGAGATAATTTGAAGTTAAAAATGAAACGACACGGTTATTTTGATTAATGTATTGTGTCGCTTCATTTTTAATTCCAAATATCTCGAAAACTAATCATTTTATCGTTACGAATGAAGAGTATATTATTTACATAAAAAGTATTGGAAAATAAAAAAATTGAACTAAAATAGCAATTTCTTCATTGGCGTAGAATTTGGGAAGGGTCAACCAGCCACTATCCCCTGCCGTATGCCTCTGGTAGTAGCTAGAAACGTTTATTTATCTTAATTTAGTAGAGTGTACAGTACCTACACTTCCTGCCAAGTATGATAAGGATACGCTAAATAGTTTTAAAGTACTGGGTACAAATAATTTTTACATTTTAATCATAATATGATATATGAATCATATATCATAAATTAATCAAAATAACTGTGACGTTTCATATTTAACTTCAAATATCTCGAAAACTAATGACTTTATCGTTACCAATGAAGAGTATATTATTTACGTAGAAAGTATTGGAGAATCTACAATTGGCACTAAAATAGTAATTCCTCCAGTGGCGTAGAATTTGAGAAGGGTCAACCATTCACTATCCCTTGTCGTACGCCTCTGATAGTAGCTAGAAACGTTTGTTTATCATAATTTAGTAGGGTGTACAGTAGTCACACTTTGTGCCAAGTATGAAAAGGATACGGCGGATAGTTTTAAAATGCTCAGCAAAAACAATTTTTAAATTTTTAGATAAAACACCCTGTAACTCAGTAAGGAACCACATTTTATTTAAGTGTTTTAGGTTAAATCTTCGTATTTTGTGCTAAGATTTCTCCAGTTACTACACTGGAGTGCAAAATTAACCGGACACCTTAAAAATGGGTCATTTTTGATGTCTCGAATTTCCTAAACCTGTTGTCCGATTAAAGTGATTTTGTAATAAATTATAGCCTTATTCTTTAACAATATCGCTGTAATAATATTGTTGCTAAACAGGTAAATTTTCATTGTATACCGCAGTGGCGTCATTTGATAGGGGGCAGGGGGGCATTTGCCCCCCCCTGACCCTGAAAATTACTGAAATTTACAAAAAATAGATCAATTTTGTATTATGTTTGCATATAAATGTATTGTATATATAATGCTTGCCCCCCCTATCAAAATTTCAAATGACGCTCCTGGTATACCGGCTGTACCAATAAAACTGTATTTTCTCAAACTTCGCATCACCCTGTGGATTATTCTAGCATTTATAAATCACTCAAATTAAAACCCAACTATAGCCTCATGTTTTCTCTACATTCTGTTTTTTGATTCATTCGCTTATGTTGGATCATAAGAAAATTAGGTACTTTAACAATTAGCCATATTTCTCATTAATACATGGTGTTTTTAAATAAGTTTGGCAAACTTCAAGGGGTAATGCTACATGAAAAAATAATGACAGTTTGCTTTATAAACATATGTTCGCAAATGCTTAGTTTCTCAGCAAATTTTTCTTACAAACTGACGATTTATTTATTGCTTTAAAACCGGTCGATATATGCAAATGAAATTTGGTGGGTTTTAAGAAGTAGTTATTGTACATTTTTTGACATACAAATAAGAATTAAATATTCACCATTGGCGCGCATACGGGTAATATGAGACGTCATATTACCCGTATGCGCGCCAATGGTGAATATTAAATTCTTTATTGTATGTCAAAAAATGAGCAATAACTACGTCTTAAAACCCACTAAATTTCATTTGCATATCTCAACCGGTTTCAAAGCAATAAATAAATCGTCAGTTTGTAAGAAAAATTTGAACACCCCCTATCTCGGAAACGAAGCATTTGCCGACACACCGTTTATAAAGCAAACTGTCATTATCTTTTCATGCAGAATTATCCCTTAAAGTTTGCCATACTTTTAATTACCCCTTAAAGTTTCAATGAAAAATATGGCTAGTTGTTAAAGTACCTAACTTTTTATGGTCTATATTTTTTAATAAGGCTATAACATATTAAAAAATCACTTTAATCGGACAACATATTTAGGAAATTCGAGACATCAAAAATGACCCATTTTTAAGGTGTCCGGTTATTTTGCACCCCAGTGTATATGGACAATTATTAATGAAACACCCTGTATAAAATCAAATGGATATGTACGTAAGCTAGAGAGAGAAAAGAGATTTTGTGAATTGGCACTTCATAAATCTTTCTGCAGGTAGGTATTAAGGCAGAGACTTACTCCTATCTTATATTATATATAATAAAGTAGGTATAATTTGGTCAGTCGTACCAGAGTAGATAGGTCTTCTAATCGGCTTAGCTCACGCTGGATTAAGCTGTTTTTAACACGACTAGACTAATATGGATGAATGACAGTTTTATTGACTTCAAAAATGTAATTTCTAATTACAATTTATGTCGTTATTAATCAAAATTCCGAGTTGGCGCAAAGATATGAAATGGTTGTAATTTCGAGACGAATCTATTCATATCAATCTTATAGTATTTGAGTGGCAATACATTTTTCGTAAAATGTGTGCGGAAAGTTGCTTTATTTATGTTGGCTCTTTATAACAATCTTACCTCCATCGGTATTTGAACAGTATTGGTCGCAGTATCCCCATTCTAAACATTCGTCCCTATCTGTACACGTTCTATTGTCGGATGATAATTTCTTGCCTTCAGGACAGTAGCATGATCCTCCGGTTAATGACGCTTGGCACTTATACTCACAGCTGAGGGTTGGACAGTTTAGTATAGCTAAAAAATATATATTCTATTAGTATCTGTCATTATCCCAGACATGTGATTATCATTAAATGTTTATAAGATAATTTGGTAAAATCATTTAGAATGAAAATAAAATAAAAATTCCATTTTTATTTAGTTGCAAAGCGAAGGCAAAACAATCTTATTTTTCAATTCGAATACGGAGCGCAATCCAGCCCTCTGAATCGACGATTTTCGACTCTTGTTGGAGTCTCATCGGAGAGAACGTAGGCCTGCTACTCCATACTCCAATTGACAACACAGATAGTTTATCCCCCACACCGCAACTGACGTGAATAGACTAGGTGACTAGCGTCATCTGGCAATTGAAAGATGAAGTAGTTTTCATGAAAGATGACGCTAGTCACCTAGTCCATTCACGTCAGTTGCGGTGTGGGTGATAAACTCTAGGTGTTGGTTAATTGGAGTATGGAGTAGCAGGCTTACGTTCTCTCCGATGAGACTCCAACAAGACTCGAAAATCGTCGATTCAGAGGGCTGGACTGCGCTCCGTATTCTAATTGAAAAATAAGATTGTTTTGCCTTCGCATTGCAACTGAATAAAAATGGAATTTTTATTTTATTTTTATATTGGTCGTTACTTCTTTGAGTAACTAGGTCCATTTTCTGTTGGAATTTACCAGCTGAACAGACGGGGTCGTGAATTGTAAGTTTTTGAATTCCCTCTTGTCTTCTACGCTTCAGCATCCATCTGGCTTGCAAATTTTAGAAGCCATGGAGGTGTTACCAAGGAAATGGACCAATAAGTTTTCAATTTAAAAATCTTTTAGTAATATTTTAATATTTTTAAATATTATTAATATTGCTATTAGGATTGAAAACTACTTCATCTTTCATTTAAAATGAATTATTACCTATTCTTTGTGAATAAAAGTAAAATGAATATATCTAAAGAGTAGAAGAGGATTCACGAAAATAGATGAAGATAGATGAAAAGGTCGTGGGAAGTAGAGAAGCCAATTTACGTCTGCTTTATAGATTTTGAAAAGGCGTTTAATACGGTCCAACATGATGGGCTGTTTTTGTATCTAGAAATGATTAACATAGATGAGAGTTTTAAAACATCTATATTGGAATCAAGAAGCTTCCATTCTGGTAGATGGTAAAGCAACAGACAAAAGTTCTCATTTAAAGAGGTGTCAGACAATATTGTGTGTCATCACAAGGTTCCAAAGACAGGAAAACAGTCAAAGCCATAGTAGGTCTGCTAACAGGGCACCGTAAGCTGAATAGGCAATTGAAGCTGATGGGAATGTAGATGATGACATGTGCAGATTCTGACACATGGAAGAAGAAACAGAAGAGCACATTTTATTTCAGTGTGACAGCCTGGCAAATGTGCAGTTCTTTGCATTAGGAGAAGAAAATCCACCGGCAAATAGTTAAATGGAAGGTTGTCTCGAAGCTATTAGACCTTTTAACAAGGGTCAGGCTAGAGAATGTTATCTAGGACTAGAGGACCACAATAGATCTAAAAAGGTCGCAGTGGAATAAGCCAGAAGGCAACCACTTTAAATCTATCTATCTAGATAATAGTTTATACTTTGTTAAAAGCTGGAAGACCAAAAAAAGTGAGTATGGAAACAATAGTTTGTTGTAGACTCATGATTATACAGTAGGTATGTCCCTGTAAGTTGTATCCATATGGAAAACTTTTTATTATTCATTTTACGAAAAAAAGTTATTCTTCGTAAAATGCTCTGCATGATCAAAAACCGAAAATTTCACCATCAAATATCAAATTTTTTGGATATTATACAAGGCATGTCAAAAAGTTTGAATTTCACTCAAGAGTAAAGTAGCTTTATTTTTCACAATATTGAAAATTGATATTATGAAAAGTTGTTTGGAATTAAAAACAATATTCTAGTACAGCGGTTCTCAACCTTTTTTACTCAGCGACGCACTAACGTACTCCTTACAGATTCGCGACATCCTTATAAGTACAATTTTTGCTAGTAATAGTAGGTAAGTACAGTAAACAAGATCTCCCGCTTTGCGCAAATATTCATAACGCAAGTTATGTCGGTTAAATTTTAAAAACAGTTAGAGATGAAACAATTACGGATTGGCACTTTATTGATTGGTATAACGTGATATATACCTACCTAATAGTTAAAAAAATGGTTGAATGCATGATTGGTATATTATAACAAGTAAAAAAATATAAATAAAAATATCGTATTCGTAAATCTCGCGACACACCTGATAGGTTCTTCCGGCACACCAGTGTGTCGCGCCACGGTGGTTGAGAACCGCTGTTCTAGTAAGCAATTGCATCCTTCTAATTGAAAATTTTTTTTTTTGACAAATTATGGATAACTAACCTTATTTTCATTTATTATTAATTTTACGAAAAAAAGCGATTCTTAATAAAAAGTTCTGCATGGTCTAAAACCTAAAATACAACGATCTTATGTAAAATTTTGTCAATTTTATATGAGGTATGTCAAAAAATATGAATTTCGCTCGAGAGTAAAATATGTTTATTTTTCACAATATCGAAAATCGTTATTATGAAATGTTATTTATAATTAAAAACTATGTTTCAGTATGTAATTACATCCTTCTAATTGAAATATTCTGAACTATAAAGGTACTTTACTTTTGATCCAAATTTATCTTTTTTGACATACCTCGTATAAAATTGATAAAATATGATAAAAGATTTTAGATATTTTAGATTTTAGACCATCCAGAACTTTTTATTAGGAATCAGTTTCTTTCGTAAAATTAATAATAAAAGAGTTATCAGAATTGAAATAAGTGAAAATAATGTTAGTTATCCATAATTTTTCAAAAAAAAATTTTTTTCAATTAGAAGGATGTAATTGCATATTAGAATATAGTTTTTAATTCCAAACAACTTTTCATTATAGCAATTTTCAATATTGTGAAAAATAAAGCTTTACTCTTGAGTGAAATTCAAACTTTTTGACATACCTCGTATAATATTTAAAAAATTTGATATTCGATGGTTAACTCTTAGGTTTTGGACCATGCAGAGCTTTTTATGAAGAATAACTTTTTTTCGTAAAATTAATAATAAAAAAGTTTTCCATATGGATACAACTTACAGGGACATACTGTATATATAAAATATACGAAATACGAAATCCACCTTGTTGATAAAAAAGTGTTGGAAAAGTTTTATAACAACAACACATACAGTCGGAAAAATGAAAGAATACCCATGAACGAACATATAAAACACGCTATATTTTCCTGTCACCGTGTCACACAAAAAATTGGCCAGCGCAAGTGCATGTAATAATTATTGTTACATGTACTTCCACTGGATAATTTTCTTTGTGACACGGTGACAGGAAAATACAACGTGTTTTATATGTTCGTTCATGGGTATTCTTTCATTTTTCCGACTGTATTTGCCCTAGTAAAGTTATTAAAAATACTCACAACAAGCAATTTCTTCATCAGCATTGTCTTCACAGTCTTTTTTTCCATCACATAGTTTGCTCTTCGGAATGCATTTGTGCGTGCCTCCTGGACCACCCTTCGGACATAGGAACTTGTTGTCTGGACAAACGATGGACGTACAGTTCACTTCGTCGGACCCATCGGAGCAGTCTTGGTAACCATCGCAGCGGAATTGGCTCGGAATACAAAGAGCGTTGGCACAACGGAACTGGACCCCGTGGCACACAGGAAAATCTAAAAAGTTCAAATTGAGTTTTTTTGTAAATAGAAATTTATTTATAAGTGTTAATTATTATCCACAGTTACATGCCATCCCTTAAGATTTGGGAACAGATAATGATCCTCAGAGGGGACCAAATCAGGAGAATAAGCTGGATGAGAAAGCAATTCGAAGCATAACTAATGAATTTTGACCATTGTTATAACACTCTTGTGAGTCGGTGTTACTGCATACTTTATTCATATTCTCTAGTAAAAGTTGAAGTATCTTCTGCATATCTTATGTTATTTATTGCTTCCTCATTGACGTTTACTCCTTCAATTGCGTTGGATAAAACTGGTGCAAATTTCTTCATTATAGACGTCAAAAAGTAGTGGCGAAGATATACATTCTTATTTCACTCTACGTGTTGACGTCTACTCTTATTACGTCTGAATCCACTATAAAATCAGTATTATTCTCTCATCTTTATTATCTATGCCTTTGCTTTCAAGTAAATCACGACGTATCCTGTCGAAAGCCTTTTCGAAATCTACGAAGAAGCAGGCGTATATTATATCTCTTAATTGACGTCCAAGCATCTCTGTAGGATAACATTTAGATCAAACAGAACTTCTCTAGTGCCTAGTCCTTGTCTGATTCCCAACACTAGAGAGATTTTGCACCTTTTATTTTGCAATTCCGTTATACTACGTCTGCGCAGTAGCGAATATTTGATCCGTTATCGTTATTAAACATAAGGGATTCCGTAATTTACGGAGGTTTAAAGTAGTGCTTATCGTTATCGTTATAGTAATGGTTAAATTGCTTTGTTGCCAGAATGTAATAAAATCAGTAAAATTACATTTACATAGATTCTAATTTTGATGAGCTATAAATTAAAATATCAAAAACTGTTCAAGTATGTGCTTAAAATTACAATAACGTTGTGAAGTGAGGTTATGTTTAAATAACGATAACGATGACACGAAAAACCTACTTGACAGGCTGCAAAACTCTGCTTTTTAACGTTGCCGTAATCGTTATGCTTAAGGTTGATATGAACCCTCAATTAATTTGTTTCTGATCCTAGAGATGGCTGTACTGTAGCATGTTACTGTGGTAACATTTTCAACTTAATTGTAGATTTCTACATGATGACTCTGTAATAATGTAGAAACCTGAACACTATTCTGTCCTTACACCCATTGGCTCAATTGGTCCTGTTGCCAAATTGTTTAGACAGTAATTTTATCACGGCCTAATAACAATGTAATGTTAGCAAGAAACATTTAGTCCATGTTGTGATGCCGCTCCCGTCTAAAAAAAATTATCGTTCGGTTTCTCTGCGGATTCCTGTTCAGAAATGTTCTCTTTAAGGAAATATGAAGTGCGCAGGGCGAAATTTTAGGCCAGAAATTGTTTAATTTTTTTTTTAAGAAATTCAAAAGATCACCCTTTTTGCTCCGGAAAATATTTTTTTAGGTTTTTTGGGCCATTCTAACAACAAAGGTATGTTGTCATTTTTCTCAAAAGTTGATAGATTTCGAGTTAAGGGCGATTTAAAATCTGAAAAATGCGATAATATGCATTTTCGAAGTTTAAAAACTTAAAATAGCCAAGTGCTTGAATTAAAGTTTAAACATTTTTTTTTTCAAAATTATGACGTTTGTCAAAACGTTTGTCCCTTATTATAATTAAATTTTCGAATACATATATTTCAGTCGTAATATTTTGTAATAAACAAAACTAAAACATATCATTTATAAATATTTTAGATTCATAACAAAGAAGAAAAAAAAGCTTAAAAATAAACAATACAATATCTATTTCAACACCTATTTACAATATCTATTTCAACACCTGATCAATTTCAGTTTGAAATTAATAAACTAATTATGAACTATACCCACAAGAACACAAATAATACCTTGGAATTTCCAATTAAATACGATTAAATGGAGTTAATACAATCCCCAAAACAACCTTTATTTCTTTTGAACTTTTATTTATACAATCGACTTCTACATAAGAGTTTTAAGTGAATGTGAATGAATTTGTAAATAATATTTTCGAAATATCCTAGCGGTTTTTTTGTCGATGGCAGGTAGACAGTGGGTCGTGACGTCAGACCCGTTTACGCGTCTCTGAAGAAATTTGAATGTTATAGCATTTTCAAAGCTGCGTAATAAGCGTATGAGTTAAAAATATTTGATTTTTTTGCATGCATGCGTTTTAAGATCATGTTACCTTATATTTTTTAATATTATTTTAATATTTAAAAATATATGCAAGTTCCCTATTTGACAATTCACTTTTAACTGCAGTGCCTTAAAATTTTTAAAGCACTAGTGCCTTAAAGTAGCATTTTTAACGCTCGTATGGAGTGCTAAAAATTGCATTTTTAACACGGTTGTAGAAAAAAGTTATTTAAACAATTTCTGCCCAAAAATGCCGTCCGGCACCCTTCTCATAATGTTTAAAGGAGACATTTTTGAGCAGGAATTCCAGAAAAACTGAATGGGAGGCATTTTTCATGCGGGAGCTACCACACAACCGGGACTACTTCTCTTTAAATTTTGTATATTATTATTACCATAGTTTTTTAAACAATTTATTTATTTTTTCAATTATTTACAATGTACCAATTACATACGCCAATCATATCGCACGACAAAACTGTGGAAAACCAACAACCAACCTACAGGTTACAGGACTTAAGCGGTCACCACATGTAAATGGGGGAAACTCCTGGAGTTGGCCGAAGAAATCAATATTCACCTTATTCATAGTCTAAAAGATAAAACTACTTTCTTTTATAGGAGATGGAGCAAAGGCGCAACCTCGATCTATGCTGGGTTTCGAGTAACTCACAGTTGCAAGTTGCAACTACTCCCAAGCTTCCGAACCGTACTCCATAGTTTCCCCCCGCAGCCAAAATCGACCAGTCATAATCGAAATAGATTCAGAAAGATTCAGATTGAATTACACTAAATACCAATTACCAATCTTGTGAATTTGTTTAGAAACATTGTTTAGAAAATTTCTGCCCAAAAATTTCGCCGGCACCCTTCTGATTTATTTAAAGGGGACATTTTTGAATAGGAATCCGCAAAGAAACCAAATTAGAATTTTTTTCAGACGAGAGCGGCTTCACATCATAGACTATTTGCATATTATGTTTCTCGGTAACTAAATATTCCAGTTGTTAGTCATCTCTTATCTCACACTGAAAAATGGTAATAAAATTTTATGACCGCTTGCAATCTTGTAAAAATCTTGCACAAATTTTGTTTATACATAAACTTTTTAACACCTTGACGGACAGTGCGTCAAATGTATAAGCAAGTGTTGTGACACTATATGAATTTTGCAGAGTAGAATATACACTAGCGCGCAAGAAATTTAGGTCACTAGATGAATTAATTGATGCCTCGGATTTCCTAAACCTGTTGTCCGATTTGAATGATTTTTTTATTATGTTATAGCTTTATTATTTAAGAATCTTAATGTGTTAGTATTGTTGCTAGACAGGTAAATGTCATTTTATACCGGGTGTAACAATCATACTGTGTTTTTCCTTAAAGTTCGGAACACTCTGTGGAATATTATAGCATAGAGAAAAAAATATTGAAATTAGAACTCAATTGTAGCCTTAGGCTTTCTTAACACTTTCTTTTTTTATTCATTTGCTTTTGTTGGATAATAAAAAAGTTAGGTACTTTAACAACTAGCCATGTTCTTCATCAATACAGGGTGTTTCTAAAAAAGGGCGACAAACTTTAAGGGGTAATTCTACATGAAAAAATAATGACCGTTTGCTTTATAAACATTGTCCACAAATGCTTAATTTCCGTGATACGGGATGTTGAATTTTTTCTTACCAACTGACGGTTTATTTGTTGCTCTAAAACCGATTGAGATATGCAACTGAAATTTGGTAGGTTTTAAGAGGTAGTTATTGCGCATTGTTTGCCATACAATTAAGAATTTTATATTCGCCATTGGCGTGCATACGGGATGTATCTAAAATATTTATACCCGTATGCACGCCAATGGTGAATACAAAATTCTTAATGGTATGTCAAACAATGCGCAATAACTACCTCTTAAAACCTACCAAATTTCAGTTGCATACCTCAATCGGTTTTAGATCAAGAAATAAACCGTCAGTTGGTAAGAAAAAATTCAACATCCCGTATCACGGAAATTAAGCATTTGTGGACATATGTTTATAAAGCAAATTGTCATTATTTTTCGCATGTAGAATTGCCCCTTAAAGTTTGTCGCCCTTATTTAGAAACACCCTGTATTGATGAAGAACATGGCTAGTTGTTAAAGTACCTAACTTTTTTATTATCCAACATAAGCAAATGAATCAAAAAAGAAAATGTTCAGAAAGCCTAAGGCTACAATTGAGTTCTAATCTTAATATTTTATCTATACTATAATATTCCACAGAGTGTTCCGAACTTTAAGGAAAAACACAGTATGATTGTTACACCCGGTATAAAATGACATTTACCTGTCTAGCAACAATATTAACACACTAGGATTCTTAAATAATAAAGCTATAACATACTAAAAAAATCATTCAAATCGGACAACAGGTTTAGGAAATCCAAGGCATCAAATAATTCATCTAGTGACCTAAATTTTTTGTCCGCCAGTGTAATAGCGAAATTGCTAAATTTGTTTTATGGAAACAATATGTTTTTTGTAAACATGTGGACGACGACCATGGATGTCATATTATATTTCATATGCATCTGTAGATGTAATGTGACAAAAAATCTACAAAAATCTACCGATTTTTTGTCATAACTCGTTATTTTAAAAATGTCGTCTATATACGTTCTGTTCATCAACGTGTTAAGAACTACAAATATCTGAGAGAATAAAGTCAATGTATGATAGAAAAAGAATAGAAGAAAAGAATAGGATTTTGATTTTAAATTCGGCAAAATATATTTAAGCAAGGCGAAAACATCGTGTTTCTTGGGAAAAATATTCCCATGAGATCTTTTTGCGTAATCAGTTTCATGAGATACCGCAGAATAAGGTCCAAAAAGGTTATAATAAAGATATTAAAAATGATTGTTAACAGAAAAAAATACTCAAAACTATTTCACTAACACCAAAACTAGTTCTTCTCTGTCTTGCTCGTCGATTTATTGCATTTCGATTTAATGTCCATGATTCAGCTCCTTAGTAAAGCACACTGTGTACATAACATATAATTAGCCTTATTCTGAGGGCCAATATCAGATCTTTGCTGCATAAAATCTTTTTCATTTTCACGAAGTTGGCACGTGCTTTTTCAATTCTCTCTCTTATTTCTGGAGTATAATCGTTATTTTCTGTGATTATCGTTCCCAGTAAATATATTTTTTACTCTCTCAGACTGCTGACCGCCTACCATTAATATTTCATTTGTATTGTTGTTCTTGCTGTACAATGGGGCATTCGATTCAATAGAACTCTGGACCGTATTAAACGAAATGAATAACGCAAGAAAGTCATCTAAGATTTGCCGATGACATAGTGCTCATTAGCAACAATACAGAAGAACCAATCTACATACTAAAGATGCTTAAACATGAATCTGAGAAAGGCCGTTTAAAAATGAATTTAAATAAAACAAAAGTGAGATCGAAAGTGTCGAAGAGTCACACGATCAAACTAGGCAAACAGAATCAAACGGACGAGATAGCTATAAGAATCTGAATTACTTGGGCAGCAGTTGCAAGACTCAGTGATGTGTTGAAAAACAAAAAGATACCAATAAATCTAGAAAAAAGGGTACTCAACTGTTGTATTCTACCAGTTATGACTTATGGAGTGGAGACCGTGAGACTTACAGGGTTATCAGCCAATATATTAAGAACAACACAGAGGGCCATCGAACGAGCTCTCTTAGGAGTATCTCTGAGAGAACATATTCGAAATGGGACGTACGAAACAGGACGAAGGTGGAATATGTTATTGGAAGAATTGCGCAAATGAAATGGAGCTGGATAGGACAGGACACGTGCCACGGCAAAACAACGAAAGGTGGACGAGAAACATTTTACAATGGAGACCACGCGAGCATAGTCGTAGCAGAGGAAGACCACAAAGACGATGGCTAGATAACTTCAAAGCAAAAGTGGGGAGAAACTGGTACCAAATAGCACAAAACAGAGAAGAGTGGAGAACTCATGGGAGGCCTTTGTCCAGGAGTGGATGCAACCAGGCTAAAGAAGAAGTTATTGTTTTCTTTAGGGACATTCACTTAACAAGCTACATTTTTTTATGGATTCGGCTGCCTCTAGAGATGTATATTCTCGGGATGAATACAGTCACTTAACTTCCACAATATTATTATCACTTACTGACCCGTCCGGACAAGCTCGTAAAAACCCATAACCTTTTTCAAACACAGAAACAATCCACACTGCTTTACTATATTTTTTATTTTGATAGCAATTTCTGGCTGTTCTTCGTTTCTTATCAGATAAAACAATTGTTCCAGATATCGTTATCGCGTTTCCTCTTTTTACTTCTTTATCGATGATTATTCTGCCGCGCCGTTTTCATTTTCTAATATTCCATAATCTTTCTCTTCCTGCTCTTAAAGAAACTGTTTATTACATTTTTTTCTTTCTCATTTAATTTATACCGATCCAGATTAGCTCCATATAACAGTTTTAAGTTCTACTTCCATCAGACTAATCAATACGTTTGTTTAACATACCTACCTATTATTCAGTGACAACACATTTTTTCTTTTGTCTTATTTATTTCTGTTGTTTCTGTACAGAGAAGAAATCAATATAGATGTAAGATTTTTAAAATTGATTATTACCTATTATTCCTTGTATATTGGTCCTTTTTTATTTTTAATATGAAGGTGAAAATATTTTTAACCTCTCCTCAATTAATTTTAGAAGTGGTTATTTACTGCTCTTACTCCATATCTATTTACATATCGCCCAATTGTTTTCCCTTAAATCTAGCTCACCACAAATGCAAAAAGTAATGGACAATGAAAATTTTAAAGATAAAGTAATAATTTCAATTAAAATCTTTAATAAACATAAAAGTGCGACAAAAGAGAAATACCATGGATGGTAGTTATTAGAAACACTATTTGACAAATGAAGACTATGCTCCAATTCCAATTCAAAATATAGTCAAATACAAAGCTTCAGAGATACATGAAAAAATACAAATAAAAAAAAGACAACTTTATGGTACTTAACAACATTAAAATGCCAATTGCCAACTAGGGTTTAATCGAAACAAAAAGTACCGGCCCTACATATATCAAAATCTAATACGGCCAAGGGGACTGAAAATATTTCAACAAAAGTAGTTAAATTAATTTCAGAAGGTCACGTTGATGCGTTATAAATAGACGTTATAGTAGTAGGCTTATATTACCTAATAACATTAAAACATTTTGTTGTACAAAGTAATTGATATGACAACGCTGTTAGGATAAAGTTCTGTGTGACGCGATTCAAGCAGAAGGCACTGCTATCTATCGAACATAAATATTACCGATGGTGTAGATGGCGCAATGTCATGGCGGCACAAATTCTTAGCGGCAATTCAAGATATAATTCTTGTTTAACGAGATTTTTCATATGTTTAAGAAAAAATATTCAACATTTTATTGGAAATATTTTCCATTGTTACAGTTTTATATATGTTGTTATTGAAATTTTATCCAATTTCTTACCGGTAGCTTTATTATAAGCCGAAACATATTATTTTTTCCTACTGTGGCAAAACTGTACATTCAAAAATTTTAAAAAAATTCATAAGTATTTCCTAGGATTATATCTTTATGCTGTGAGAAAATTAACAAAATTGTATGTTTAGTTTTCCCGCTTTATACTTGAAAAAAAGGAGTTTTTTTGAGTTTTTTCGAAAACGAAAACATGAAGTTTGCTCAAAATTTGTCAAAATACTTCTAGTTATCACATATACCTTCTCAATTTTTTTCAAATTTTTTGAATGTGTAGTTTATTTTTGGGGGGGGTTCAGATCAACCTTAATAAAGTTAACCATAGCGGAGCCAAAATCAGCGGTTACTTTAAGAGGTGCAAAATCTCTCATATGTCTTGCTAATATCAAGTTACAACTTTCTGTAAACACGGTTATGAACGATTTTTAGAAACACCTTCAGTAAATGACTCATTGACGAGATTGATGGATCCAACACTGAAGGGTGTCCAGCACTGAACTCGAAAAGTCGACAAAGGAAGGACAAGGAAATTCTATTAGTCCAGAGAAATAAGATTTTTCCTGTGACACATCCCCCTCCAGGTCGAAACCAAATTTTTTGAGTAATATGGACATCTATATTAATAAGATATATATTTCCTGCAGCCTATTTTGATGATATACATAGTTATAAACAAATGAAAATCAAAAAAACGGTAAATTTTCACTTTATTCGTCTATTACTAAAAAGTGAAGCATTCCAAACAAATTTGAGGATAGGAGAATAAGAAAATCATAAATCATATAAAAAACTTCAATATGGCGTTCGCTAAATATGTCTATTCTTATTTGTTGCTTAGAAAATTGCAAAATAAGTCATAAATTTTGAGATTTGATAAATGTTCATAACATATGTAAAAATTAAGTTAGAACCTTATTATTACACGTAATGCTGAGACTTCATGTGCTTAAATTATATTTTAAATTACAAAGCAATTGGTCAAATAGTTTTAAAGTTATTTAATTTGTTTTTCCCAAATTCATTTTTTTTGCAAAACTATAAGTCAGAAAATATGAGGTTACAGTAATAGTTCGGACAGTTTATGAAAGAAGAACATTTATACTATTAACTTAATTAAAAAAAATGACAAAAAGTAATTTTAAACAGTGTAAAATTATTTTGCAAAAACATGTCGATTTTTTGCTTACTTATAAACAATTAGAATAACTTTTTAACCGTTACCCGTAGAAAAATAATTTTTGTATATTTAGAAAGACTGAATTTTTATACACATTTGAAAAGAAAAACAATTGTCCTAGGACAATATGGGACGAAGTTAGCCCCCCCCCTTTTTTTAATTCTCATGTTCTTACAAAATAATTTTGCAATATTTAGAATTATTTTATGAAATATTTTTTTAATTATATTAATAGTGTAAATCTTCTTCTTTCATAAACTATCCAAAGTATTACTGTAACTTCATCATTTTCTGACTTATGCAAAAAAAATTAATTTGGGAAAAACAAATTAAATAACTTTTAAAGTATTTGACCAATTGCTTTGAAATTTAGGGTGTAATTTAAGCACCAGAAGTCTCAGCATTTCGTGTAATAAGAAGGTTCTAAGTTAATTTTTTATTCTGCACAGAGTTTTAATATTTAGGTTCTGCACAGAGTGCAGAAGCAGTAGGGCTAGCAATAAACACAAATAAAACAAAACTACTCATACAAACCAGATCAAATAGACCGGCGCAACACACTTTATTGACGATATAGAACATGTGAATAGATTCACGTACCTAGGAATGGATCTAGTTGCAAGCAATGAAGAGGAACCGGAAATAAATAGAAGGCTTGTGCTGGCAAATGAAGCCTATTTCGCGATGGGCCACATATTCAAATCGCGAGACGTACACCGGAAAACAAAACTCCGGGTATATAAAACAGTAATCAGGCCCATAGTAAGTTATGGCTGCGAAACATGGGTGGTGCGTGGTGACACAGAAATCTGCCAATCCATTAGATGTGTTTGAAAGAAAAGTATGACGTAGGATACTGGGCCCAATAAGTGAAAATAACAACTGGCGAATTAGGTATAATAGAGAAATATACGAGCAATATAGCGAACCAACTCTAGCACAACAAACTAAACTGCAGAGATTACGGTGGGCAGGGCACGTGGTCCGCATGCATGAGAATAGAATCCCCAGAAAATTGCTGAATGCAAGAATGCAGGGAAGAAGACCTGTTGGAAGACCTAAAAAGAGATGGGAAGACGAAGTCGATGAGGATGCCAGGAACTTCCTGGGAACGCGTTCATGGAAAAGAACAGCGGTAAATCGAAATGATTGGAGAAGCTTATTGAAGGAGGCCAAGGCTCGATTTGGGCTGTAGTGCCATTGGATGGATGGATGGAAGTTAATTTTTACATAAGTTAGGAATATTTAAAAAAACTCAAAATTTATGATTTATTTTCCAATTTTCTAAGCAACCAATAAGGATAGACATATTCAGCGAACGCCATATTGAAGTTTTTTATACGATTTATGAGTTTCTCACTCTCAAATTTGTTTAAAATGCTTAACTTTTTAGCGAAAATTTACCGTTTTTTGATCTTCATTTGTTTATAACTATGTATATCATCAAAATCGGCTGCAGGAAACATGTAGGTTAGTTAAACATGTTATACATGTTCATACTACTCAAAAAATTTGGTTTCGGCCTGGAGGGGGTTGTGTCACCAACAGGATATTTGTTTTTCTTATTTCTCTGAACTATATGTAGATTTTCGTGAAGAAAGGAAAATAGTGTTCACAAACCATATTTCGATATCTTATTAATGAATGTGTGAAGAATATGTTGTAAATGCAGTTGAAATGCAGCTGTAATAATCTCTAACTTATAAAAACAATTCTACTTACTGCAATTTTGTTCATCAGAGTTGTCTCCACAGTCGTTTTTGTGGTCGCATTTCTGTGACATTTCTATACATCGATTTCCCTTGGAGCATCTGAATTGGTCCAAACGGCAAGAGACACCGGGACACCCTTCTTCGTCTTTTCCTGATCGGCAATCGATGTAGCCGTCGCATTTTTTCTCTTTTGGAATGCATGGATCGGAAGCTTGAGTTCCACAATGGAAGTCGTCTGGTTGGCACTTTCTATATGCTGCAAAAGAGATTAAATGTTAGTATAGTCAAAATCATCGTCATATCAATTTAGCAAGATAGGAAGGAAGCTCCATAGGAAGCCAAGAAAATGCATTTTTTAACGTATACCATAATACAGTGTGTCCACGGTTGGGGTACCCAAGAGGAAAAACTTTTTTATTTTCAATTTTAGCGAAAAATGTCATTCTTGATAAAAAGTTTTGCTTGTTCTAAAACCCCATAAAACGAAATAAAATTCAAGTTTTTCAAATCCTGCTTAATTTTGTAGCCAATTTTATGTAAATCCCTATAAATTTTTGCACTAAGTTCGAAATCGTAACATCTAGTGTTGCCAAGCCACAATGTAGCTTAGTAACTGTCAACTCCGATAAATAATTTGCGAATTATCATTTTTTTCGATATTGTTAAGCGTTCAATAAAGAATTTATCTTGTGTTAAATTTCATTATTAAAATTATTGGATTAATAATTATTTAATTAATAAATAATTTGATGATTCAAGGAGAACGCCAAAGTCTGGCTTCATAATCCAGAGAAGCGAAAGGGTTGTTCTCCCAAGTTATTATTGTTACAATTTCGAACTTAGTTCAAAAATTTATAGGGATTTACATAAAATTGGCTCTAAAATTAAGCAGGATTTGAAAAACTTGAATTTTATTTCATTTTATGGGGTTTTAGAACAAGCAAAACTTTTTATCAAGAATGACATTTTTCGCTAAAATTGAAAATAAAAAAGTTTTTCCTCTTGCACCCTATCCCTGGACACAGTGTATATTGAACTTTGAGATTCCATTTTCTCCAACCTAATTTTTGATTGAAATTTTGTTGTTTTTGGTACTTTTCACTCGTAATTCCGATAGTTTTTATTATTATAATATATGTTATGAGTCTTTTAAAGATATGAAAATTTGTGTGAAGAAAGAGAACCGAAATAAAAAGGTGATGGTTTGAAAATTACCATCCCATTGATTATATCTTTGCCGTACATGCCGGTCAACTTTGATCGGTTGTATCTCAGGAACCAGCCATCACAATTTAACGTTTTTTCTTCTAAAAGAAGCAACCGTTTTCATAATTTAATGTATTCGAATAGTTGCCGAGATATTCTATTTGATTATAAGCCAAAAAACTGTTTATAATTTTAAAATATTCTTGAGGCCGGGCCGCTGAAGTACCAAATTCCAATTTCAATTCTGTAAAGTACATTAGATTGGTATAGTGCCTTTTTATACAAAAATCATAGTTATTCTTATGTATCATAATTATTGTGGTTATTATAGCGACCGTAAATTATTAATTAACAATTTAATTGTTGCTAAACTGTTCATTCAATTTCCATAGGCTTCTAGAAATATACTCTACACAAAAAGGGCTTTTATGTCACCAAGTATAATTATTAATTACCTAAAATTTTAGTTGAAAATTCAAGATTTTGTTGGAAAAACCCGCATTTTCCGAGGAAAATTTTCTTCGAAGTAAATCGAGAAAAACATTTTTCGATGCATAATTTATTACGGTGAATTTTTATTTGGGTGTCTTTGGTGTAAAGTCAAAATCTTTGGAGTTATAAAGCAATAATTAAAAAAAAACACGATTTGTGGGCGCCATTTTGTTTATAAAAAAAGTAGCACACTATCTGCGGACTTTGCATACCTATATTATTATTATATAGAATCATAAGATTCGATTTGCTGGTAAATAACTTTTCCTTGTATTTTGTTAATTAGCCCAGAGTAATTCAGCATTGTAGCATGAGACTAGATATCTTTCATCATCATCATCATCAGCCCATAGTCGTCCACTGCTTAATATAGGCCTCCTCGAAAAACTTCCATTCAGATCTATCTTGCGCTTCTGCAATCCGGTTGGTACAAATCCTATTTATGTCGTCAGTCCATCTTGTGAGTGGTCTTCCCGGGTGTCGTCTATCCGCTCTCGATCTCCACTCCAAGATATTTTTGGTCCACCTATCATCTTTCATTTTAGCGAAGTGTCCTGCCCACTTCAATTTAATTTTGGCTATGTGTTTTATAAGGTCTTCTACCCCACTTCTTCTAATTTCTTCGTTTCTTACCCTATCTCTTAACGTTATGTCTTTCCATTCTACGTTGCATCACTTGTAGTTTTCGTGTAGATGTCCTTGTTAAAGTAAGTATCTCTGCGTCATATGTAAGAACAGGCAGGACACATTGATTAAAATACTCTTCTTTTTAAGCTGATAGGTATATTACCTTTAAAAATATCACGCAGTCATCCATATGTTGCCCATCTCAGAGTTATTCTTCTTAGCAGCTCAACACTTTGATTGTCTCTGTTAATTTTTACCATACGTCCAAATTCGTCATCATTTTTGTCTTTTGATGATTAATATTTAGACCTACTTTACGTGCTGCATCGCTGAGTTCATTCAACATATCATTGGAAGTTTTTAGGTCATCTGAAATCAGGACAATATCATCTGCGAATCGTAGATGACTAAGCATCTCACCATCAATATTTATTCCTTTATTTTCCCATTCCAGTGACTTCAAAGCATGTTCTAGTACAGTAATGGACAACTCATGCGACATAGTATCTCCCTGTCGAATACCTCTCCTGATATGTATCTGTTTGGTAGGACCGTGCAGATTTATAGTTGTTGTAGCATTTCTGTAATGATAAGATAAAGACAATATGTCTTTGATCAAATAATTAGTTTTTTTTTATTATCTAACATTAGTTACTGCAATAAGAAAATCTTTCACAATTTCAAAGTAAAATAAGTAGTGAAAAGTAATAGAATCAATGTTATTATTATTATAAAGTAAAGTATGTACATTAAACGAAACCACCCAACTTATCTGTCATGTAAAACAAATCTGCAACAACTACTCAACGGCACAACACAGCCCAAGAGCAACATCACGAGCACGGGATGGTGTAAACATCCAGTTCGAAAGTGGAAATTCCATTAAGATTCAATCTTCTGCCGGATGCGCCGTGTTGTCAATAAATGTTTGGCTTCGATAGCATAATAATGTCATTTTCAGAAATATATTATCCATTCGTGAAAATACGTGTTCATG
This sequence comes from Diabrotica virgifera virgifera, assembly GCF_917563875.1. NCBI lineage: Eukaryota > Metazoa > Arthropoda > Insecta > Coleoptera > Chrysomelidae > Diabrotica > Diabrotica virgifera. The sequence continues at coordinate 1,926,542 of NC_065444.1, read as the reverse complement.
CTGTTCGTTGTTCTGCTATGACGTCGTAAAAGTTGAAGTGTTGTGAGAAGTTTAGTATTAAACTTTCAAATGACGTCATAAAAATGTATTGAAAGTATAAAAATATTATTTGGTCAAGGAACTTTTCATTTTGAATGTACATATTACATAGAAAATAAAGTTTATGGAAAAAATAAACAAGTTTTCTTAAAGCACGTACCCAACAGATTGACGTAAAGTTCTAGTGTTGGAGATTGTGTAGATATACAAAACAATATCACATTTATTTTAACGGTTTTATAGAATTGCCAGAGTTTTACTAACTTTATTGTTGGGAATTATCTTTTATCTTGACGTTTGCAGTTTTCTGTTATAACTAAATAGTTCATTCTTTCACGGTTTTTGATCTAAATTTTAAAGAACCGCTTGGATTGACATGAAATTTGGCATACGCATAGCTTACATGTCAAAGAAAAAAAGTGATATTGTGCCGACGTTTGCTTTTGCCCTGGGGGTGACTTTCACCCCCTCTTGGGGGTGAAAAAATATATGTCCAAAACAACTCCGGAAATGGGTAAACTGACTAATTTTAAGTAACTTTTGTTCTATAGAGCTTTTTCGCCAAGTCAACACTTTTCGAGTTATTTGCGAGTGAAATGTTCATTTTTCAACAAAATAACCACATTTTTAGACGGTTTTTCGCAAATAACTCAAAAAGTAAGTATTTTGTCGAAAAAACCGTTCTCAGCAAAAATATAGCCTATAAAAAAGTAAAAAAAATGGTGTACGCGTTAGTTCTCCGGATCTCGTAGAACCAGAGTTATAGCCAATGAAATATAGATTCATATTCACCAAATTTCAAATAGAATATTTCGACGTGAAATATCCAAAAAATTAAGCACTTTTTGGGGAAAACCCATTTTAACTTTTTTAAAGTGTTTAAAAAAAGCTTTATTTATGTTTTTACGAAAAGTTTCTAGCATTACATTTAAGCAAGTTACGCTCAAAATAAAGTTGGTCCCTTTTGTTTTTGCAAAAAAAATCGGGAAGACCACCCCCTAATTAGCAACTTAAATGAAATTAATCGTTGCTGCTCCATAAATTATTTTACTTATATTGTGTTTATATGATCTGTAAGTTTCATCGATTCAAAGTGTTTATTTTTGAAAAAATTTGGTTTCAAAGTAAAATTTTTAAAAATTTAAATTTTGAAAAATATGCTTTTTTTCAAAATAACTTAAAAATTGTTAGAGATACCAAAAGTCTCGAAATACAAAAAAAGTCAGATTTGCTTTTCTGAATATCACGTATTTTTTTGTTTTTCTGTTAGACAAAAATTGATCAAGATTTGGTGTTTCTAAATTTGCATACATTCGTGATCAGTGACTCGTTCAACCCCTTTTAACTACAGCCGCTTCAATAATAAGGACTTTGAACCGATGAAACTTACAGATCATATAAACAATATATACACGAGTCAAGAAACTTGTGAAGTCGTTACGATTAAGTTCATTTAAGATACTAATTAGGGGGTGATTTTCTCGATTTTTTTACCAAAACCAAAAGGGACTAACTTTATTTTGAGCGTAACTTGTTTAATTTCGATGCTAGAAATTTTTTTTATAAAACAAAAATGAAGCTTTTTTAAACACTTTAATAAGTTTAAATGAGTTTTCCCCGAAATGTGCTTCATTTTTGGTTATTTCACGTTAAAATATTCCACTTGGAATTTGGCGAATATGAACCTATATTTCATTAGCTATAACTCTGCTTCTACTAAATAAAAAAACGTGATGTATTCACTATTTTTTTAAATTTTTTATAGGCTATATTTTTTTACAATTTGAGTTATTTGCGAAAAACCGTCTAAAAGCGTGGTTATTTTGTTGAAAAAATGAACATATTCACTGCCAAATAACTCGAAAAGTATTGACTTAGTGAAAAAACTCTATAGAACAAAAGTTACTTTAAATTAGCCAGCTTACCCATTTCCTGACTTTGTTTGGACGAATATTTTTTAACCCCCAAGAGGGGGTGAAAACCACCCCCAGGGCAAAAGCACATATCGGCACAATATCACTTTTTTTTCTTTGACTTATTAGCTATGTGTGTGCCAAATTTCATGTCAATCCAAGCGGTTCTTTAAAATTTAAAGGTTTTGCAATATTTTACCGTTAATGAATGGACTAAAAAATAAATCTTGTTCTGGAGCTACTATTTTTATTTAAGGATGCCAGTAATCTCAACTAGGTAATATCTACCTTGCTTAGCTCAAAGCAGTGAAAGTGAGATCAAAGCAGTCCAATATCTTAAATTTTTCAATCATCATCATCATCTTTGGCTTTTACAACTCTTCATGAGTCTTTGCCGCGTGTACTATTATCTTCCATTGGAGCTATTAAAAATAATCCCCGGACAAAAAATCCCTACAAATTATTCCTGGACAAAAAATCCCCGGACAAAAAATCCCCGGACAAAAAATCCCCGGACAAAAAATCCCCGTACAAAAAATCCCCACAAAAAATCCCGGACAAATAATCTCCACAATTTTTTTTGGACAAAATATCCCCAAGTATCCCCAATAAATATTTGCTGCCGAATAATTTTCTAAAAGTTTTCCCGTGAATGCAATCGACGAAAATGTTTTTCAGCCTCAGTGTATGAGACTTATAGATGGCAATCGCCATGAAACCGCTTTTCGGTACGAAAAATTAAGATTGAGCATGCATTGTAATTTCGATTACTAAATTTCTAATTCCAAATCCATGTCGAAAACTTCAAATTTTACACGACAAAAGAGTGTGAGTTTTTTTAAAAATCGTGGAAGATATGGGGAATGAGCTAAGGCTGTAGGAATCATGTTGTAATTATTCGCTTAAATCTTTTGCTCAATCTGCTTTGAATAACTATGTTCAAAACATTGCGTATTCGTGATGATAACTGCTCGTCTTGAAAACGATAATCTCGATAGTAATGCAAAAACATCTCTTCCATTTTGTAAATTTAACGTCAAGAATATTTAGTATCATCAATAATTATCATCATCAATGTCGTTATAACTCTTCGAGAGTCTTTGCCGCGTTTACTATTGCTTTCCATATTTCCATGTTTGTCGATCCTGTTACTATTTACTATTGTCTCATTCCCATTTTCTCCAGATCTTCTTTGACTACATCTTTCCATCTATAAATAGTTATATCTCAGTAATACTTCAACGAAAATTGTAAAAAAAATAATAAGATTACGTGGACGATTATCTGATGGTATGTGGCTTCTCCATGACAACGCTTGCCCTCATCCCCCTGAAGTCCAGATATTTATCTCTCTCCTGTCGTTTCCCCATTACTGAGGATCGCGATTTCTTCCAATATTCCTAACAATGTTTCTCCATTGGCCTCTATCTTCAGCTGCTCTAAGAGCATCGCAGAATGAGTTTCCAGCTGAATGCTTTATTTGGTCAGACCATCTAGTTGGTGATCGTCCTCTTGATCTTCTCCCCGGAACGTTTCCAGAAACAATTAATCTCTCCAAACTGTCGTCACCTCTGCGAACCACGTGACCAAAGAATTGCAGTATTCGTTGCAGACATATTGTGGACAGCCTTTTTTTAATCTTGAGTTTGTTTAGAATGGAAACGTTTGTCCTATGAGCTGTCCAAGGTATGCGCAGCATTCTTCTCCAGAACCACATCTCAAAGGCATCAATTTTTTGGCGCTCGCATGCGCGAAGAGTCCAAGTCTCTGCTCCGTATAAAAATATTGAGAATACAAGGGCATTCACCCGTCTCATCTTGATATTCTGAGAGATAGATCTGTCTTTCCAAACTTTAGTTAGGCGACTCATCGCATTTTTGCCATACCAATACGTCTCCGAACTTCTCCTTCAGAGTTACCATCGTTAGTTATAGTAGACCCGAGATAGACAAAGGTGTTTACTATCTGGTATTCCTGTAATATGTTAGTCAGTTGAATAGTGTCAAATCTGTCGACCACCATTATTTTTGTCTTAGCTTTATTGATTTTCAGACCAACTTTATTGCTTTCGTACTCAACTCTTCGCAGAAGATCAAACATTTCTTGCTCATTTGCTGCTATAAGTGTAGTGTCATCAGCAAATATTAAATTGGATATTTTCCTACCAGCTACTGTTACTCCACCGGCCCATCCTTCTAAAACCATCCTCATGACATGTTCACCATAAATGTTAAATAAGTCAGGTGACAACACGCATCCTTGTCTAACACCTCTCTCGGTCTTGAATTGGTTTGAGAACTTCTGATCTAGTCGTATTGTCGATTGTCGCTATATTAGACTGGTACAGATTTTTAATAAATGTCACCAGATGCATTGGTGCGCCCATTTCTATTAAAATTGACCACAGAGTCCGGACCTAGCACCAAGTAATTATCACTTAATCCCAAAATTTAAGGGAACACTTGGATAGCTTACGGTTCAGTAGCGATGATGAAGTCAAGGAACAGGTTACTAGATTCTTTCAAAGGATTTTAGATTGTAGATAGAAATAACATGGGTAGGTATAGAAAAATTGGAGCACCCTTTGCGAAAGTGTTTAGAACGAAACGGTGATTATGTAGAAAAATAGCGTAAATTTTAAAACAATGTTTATCAGAAAGAACAAAAATAAAGGTGTCTATTTTTAAAATTCATGGGAACCTTATTTCACGAAGGGCCCTCATCATCATCATCACGTATCGCTACAACTATGGGTGTGTCTTAGCTGACTGTACAACTTTTTTCCAATTTGTTCTGTCTTCCATCAACCAAGGGTTAAATGGAATGTTAATTTTCTGGAGATCTGCTTGGATGTTATCTCTTCATCGCATTCTGGGACGTCCGAGTGGTCTTTTGCCTGTAGGGATCTCCTCTCATACAAGTCTCTCGTTATCAAGTCTGTGCACGTGGCCTGCCCATCTTAGTCGCTGTGATTTAATTTCTTGGAAAATATCAGCGTCATTGTAGTAGAGTACTTTTAATTCGATATTGGTTCTGATCCTACACTAGTTTGTGGAGATGTCGTGGTGAGTTAACATTTTTAGGAACATTTTTCTAGGTATCTAACAATAGAACACTGAAAACGTTTGTTTTCTATACTTCCACAAAATTTATTATAACTATGTGACTACAGCTGTTTCGGCAGAGTGCCTTTCTCAAGTGATTTAGTTTACTATGGGTTTGCCTTTTTAAAGTCTTTAACTGAAGATGTTGAGGAGTGGGGAGCTGTCTGTCTCGAGTTGGTCATTCAGAATTATATTTGTATTTTTTAATTTATTAATTTCCATAGATTCTAATAAAGATAACTTAAGGCCTTTATTTTGATTATGCAGAATTTGAAACTCTTCATTAAAAGAATGATTATGATCTAGAAGGTGAAGTGCGTATGTAGAAGTGCCTGTTTTTCTATTGTTGAAAGCTCTTTTGTGTTCTGCTATCCGTTTGTCAAAGGTTCTGCCAGTTTGACCGATGTAAGTTTTCGGACAGTCACCACAAGTTAGTTTGTAGACTTCACTCTGTAGTTGTTTTCTCTTTCGGCTCTTATTGTGCTTAATATATTTGCTTAAGTTGTTGTTAGTTCTGAAAGCTGGTATAATTCCTTTCTTTTTTATGTATCTGGCTATTTTTGTTGTTATCTTGCCAGTATATGTGATAGAGCAGAAGGTACTGGGTTCTTTCTGTGGTGGTGGATAGACTAATTTCGAATCCATCAATTTTTGTAGGTATTTTTCGTTCAAAACGTCTGAGCTTTTCTTCGTTTGCTTTGGTTATGGTCTACGTTTTACACATCTGTATGTTAGTACAGATCTGACTATCGATTTATAGATTTTGATCTTTGAACTTCTTGTAGGATTTTTTGATTTTATAAGCTTATCCAGTGAGAATAGACAGCGATTTGCCGATTGGATTCTGTCTTTTATTTCTTCAGTAACATCGTTGTCAGCTGTGATTACGGCCCCCAGATACTTAAAACATTTTACTCTTTCGAAATTGAAGGTATTGACCGTCACATTTTGTCCTATCCTGGGCCTAATCTTACGAAGGGCCTTCGTACTAAGGAAATATTAAATAATATAATAATAATATTAATATGATGGTTTTCTACTTTCCTCTCGTATCTTATGCGGGTGACGATGGCGTTTCTTTCGTCACCCTTTGGAAGCGATTTCTCTCCATCCCTAAAGACAAGGGGTTAATACTCTCTTAATCTAGTTAAGTTTGACTCGTTTCCCACAACAGTTGAGTAACTAATGAAATATGTGAAATATTTATGTTAACACTGTTTCTGATTCTTTGATGTTTGATGATACAATGGAAGTAGAATTATATCGCAAACAATTCTTAGAGTGGGTGATCCGCAATAGAGAATCCCCATCTGCCTAATATTTGCCATTTGCCATTGGTACGAAACGAAGGAGAAGACTAATAATTACGGATATATTTGAGTTATGTGCTCCACTAAAAAGTTTTCTTTCCAGTTCTCTCCCGAGGTGTAATTGAAACTCACTGGAACACGTACAAGCAGGAGGCAGAAAAGATCAGGACTGTATTCCAAACTATTGAAGGAAAAATGATCGTTATTGAAAGAATTATTTAATTTTTTTTGTAAAAAGCGAAGTAAAAAGCGAAACTAAACAAAAATATCGGAGAGGACCACAGAAATTCAAGTGGTGAAAGCTAAAAGATTAGAAAGAAGGTCTATTCAGGGAAAGAATAGTAGAAAAAATATATTGCAACATGAAAGGAAGCCCTAACACAATTTGGAGAAAAATGGCCAATATTATTAGAGACACGGCTATTGAAATACTTGGGAAAACACCAGGAAAGAAGTTTGAGGATAAAGAGACTTGGTGGTGGTCAAATGAAGTACAAGGAAAAATAAAAGAGAAGGGAAAATTATATAAAAAGTGACAAGAAACCAGATCGGACATAGATCTTCAAAACTATAAGGTGGCCAAAAAGGAAGCGAAAGTAGCAGTAGCAAAAGCTAAAGCAGAAGCGTATTCAAACCTATACGATCAACTTGATACCAGGGAAGGCGTAGCAAAGATATATAAAATAGCCAAACAGAGAGCAAAGAAAGCAAGAGATTTTAATGAGATTAGATGTACCCGAGATGAAAATAATAAAATACTAATTCACGAAAAGGATGTCAAAAATAGATGGAGAAAGTAGTTTGACAGTTTATTAAATGAAGAATTTGACAGACAGCCTGTGGAGTTAACGGAGACAGTAACAGCAATGGTTTCCAGAATAACAAACGAGGAAGCGGCTCAAGCGCTTCAAAAAATAAAGAAAGGAAAAGCAGTCGGACCAGATGACATTCCTGGGGAAGTATGGAGACCATTGGGAGAGACAGGAATAAGTTGACTAGCAGGTCTATTTAATAGAATTATGGAAGTTGGACAAATGCCAGACGAATGGAGAAGCAGTATATTAGTACCTGTCTACAAAAACAAGGGAGACATACAACAATGTACAAACTACAGGGCTATAAAACTACTTAGCCACAGCCACACCATGAAAATATGGGAGAGAGTAATTGATAGACGGATACGTGAAGAAACCGAAATATCCGATAATCAATTTGGCTTTATGCAGGGCAGATCAACAACAGATGCAATTTTCATTGTAAGGGATGAAAAAATACAGGAATAAAGAGACCAGCGCTCATATGGTATTTATTTATCTTAAAAAAGCATATGATAGAGTTCCTCGAGAGATTCTGTGGTAGGCACTCAATAAAAAAGGATTCCCTGGCGAATATGTAAAGATTGTGAGAGGTATGTATGAGGGAGTAACGACTAGTGCTAGGACAGGCGTGGAAGAGACCGATAAATTTCAAGTGAAAGTAGGATTGCAGGAAGGTTCGGTGATTAAAATTAAAAACAAATTCCAACATATATACCGAACTTCGAAGACTGCAAAGAAATCATAAGAAGCCATCTAAAAGACGAAGCTGCTTTGTGGTTTGAAAGCAAAGAAAATGAGGTGATTTCATGGAGAGATTTTGAGTCAAAATTTTTTATAACAGTGCAGGTGAAACAGGATAAAATCGATCATTGAAATTAGTTGTTAGAATTAGTATGCCGGGTACTTATTACAATCGGATAACTCGAAGTAGAACTTGACTGAAAGCAGTTTAAAAAAAGTTTATTTGACCTCGTTACAATCTATGCACGGCCAACCAAACGGGGGCCCTCTTGGCCGGGGGCCCCCGGAGCACTGCCTCGGTTGCCCCAATGGTAGTTACGGCCCTGGGTCTTACTGCTGTCTTGTATACTTTCATTTTGCTTTCCGTGGTCAGATATTTGTTTCTCCATAGGGTTTCTCTGAGGCACTTACTCTTGCTGCTTGCTTTGTGGTATCTGTTTTTATATTCTCATCATTAGTGATCTGATCTCTACTCCAGGGTAATTGAATTTTATTACTTGTTCTACAATTTTGCCTTCTATTTCTAGTTTGCGTCTGCGCGGCTCTTTACTGATCACTATATATTTAGTTTTTATTACTGATATTCTCATATTAAGTTTGTTTGCTATTTGCTATTTGTATCCATAATATGTGGTTCTCATTTATAGATAATTTTTGAGTCCGATTCTGTCTTCTAGATGAAGCTAACTCGATTGGATATTATTGGAAGTTTAAGTGGATCCTGGTTCTTATATTTATTGAAAAATATCCCGGTGGGATTTCTTCATAACTGAGTTGTAACAAATTTTGACTTACATTTTCTGATTATCCTTGCCAACGGAACGCTGTGCCGTATTTACGCTTGAATTACACCGTTCCAGATAATCAACCATGTTTGTAATATTTGGTATATAAACATATAATACGATATGTACACTTGAAAAATCAATCCGCAAATTATTAGATGGTAGTACATAATGAAATAAGGACGGTTTTTATTAAATGAAAAAAATAGTAAAATTTATATGCAATTATGCAATATGCAATTGAAGGAAAAGAGAAGATAAGATTCTAACCTACACATCGAAAAGTGTAAAAACATAAATAGTGTAATTAATTAGAAAGAAAAAAAAAGAAGCCATGGAAAAATGGTAATTCTCATACAAGTGAGACAATAGAAGTACTATTGGAAAGGCATGACGACTTCAATCTACATAAAAAGGCAAAAGAACTGGCCGGCAATTTAACAATGAAGTTTAAAAATAATAAACTAATGAACACAGAAAATGAGACACTAAATACAGAGACACTAAATCTGGGTAATGTCATGATAGGTGAGAGATATATGTTGTTGCAGATTAATATACAGGGAAAGATACTGTGCAGAAGAAGCATAGGCCGACGACGTATATCCTGACTAAACAATTTGACACAATGGTACAATAATTGTAACTCTGTTGAGAGCAGCAGTATCATAGGTAAAGATAGCCGTAATGATAGCCAACCTTCTTAAAGGAGACGGCACTTAAAAAAGAAGCAAAACTTACTAGAAAAAAAAGAATGTGTGTGTACTTTGTACGCACGTAAGAAGTTATACTTCTATTATATGATTCCAACAAAATTAATATGTACTTTAAACAGTTTATTTATATTTTATTTAAATATTAAAATAATTTTAATACTTACTACTTTCCAAAATTTTTTATTAAAACAATACCAAAAATTAATAAAATAAAAGAATAAAACACACACAAACACATTGAAAAATGCCACACAAAAATGTTTCTGAACAATAATTGCTGGCAAAATTTTTAAATAAATACGCATTTTCTTAAAACAATTATATAACAAATATACTTACAATCATAAAATGTTTAAAAAAATAAAAAAAAAATAAAAAAAATAAAAACTTGCTTTGCGATTCGAACCCGTCTTTATTCGGGTGCTTAGGATTTGAATTCGAAGCCTCTACTCATTTAGCCACATACACGTACCTGTCATGTGCGAAGATAGGCGAACTGAACGTTTTACCGTTTCCCCGTTCTAAATTTAATCAAATTAGTTTGATTTTTGTGGAATTAAAATATTAAAATACAACAAAACATAGAGTAAGAAAACAATATATTAGATGAAGAATGGTAGAAATATGTTGGTATTCAAGTTATCTAAATCAAAGCATTACCTACTAGATAGGGACATACATTTTCCAAATGGGTAAGTATCTATGTAATTTTTTATTACAATATTGAAACATTTACAATAATTACGTACCTGTTGCTTTTAAAAACTATTTAAAAAGTCACTACAATTATAAACTTGCTTTTTTCTCTGTTCTCACAACAATAAAAACTAATATACACAACATTTGTTTATCCATAACCGACATATTGAACAATTGTTGACAGGTCATTGTAATTACCCAATCAGATCCCATATAACGTTTGAGCTGCGCTCAGGACAAAGACTTTTGATGAATTCGCGCACATATACATTTACACCCAACGCGCCTAAAGAAGTATAACTTCAATAACGAACAGTGATTTTATTTTCTTACCAGTTTATTAATTTGTAATTACGTATTAGATTCATTAGTTATTTATGGCTCTTTATTTGCGTCCTATTGAAATTTGCGATATTTCCTGAACGGAATATAATTATCGGAAATACTTCAAGAGTTCGATACATCACTATGTAGCTTCGTTCTACCGTTCCACTTAAACACTTATATTGCTATTAACTTTGCTATTTAAACCGCAAACATTTTGATAGTAGTAGGAAAGTTCTCTGTGACCTAGATCAGTTGTCCTGGAGCCATTAGAGACATTTAGTTTTGCTTTGAAACCAATTACTAATTGAAGTGTATCATTATCATTATCAATATCATTTGTTAATAGCAAAACAGCATAGGAGTCGTTCAGTTTTAACTTGCTAAGAATAAGAACTAAGTGTATTAGAAAACATAATATGACAAATTTAAGTGTCATCAAGTACATCAAATAGAGCAGTTCTGTATTAAGAATACTTCTATTCACAGTATACTGATACACATTTAATAATAATATGCTAATTAATTAGCCTAATGAACCACACTCTTACGATTTTCCTAAGAATACTACACAATAGAATAAACGCAAATGCGAAGATCTCGAAGATACCTAATGGTTTTAGAAATGCCATGGGAACCAGGGAGGCACTTTTGTACACAGCACAGCACAGCATGTAAAATTAGTGCAAATCCGAAAAAATATAGGAATAGATGACAAAGATATTCGTGTCATTAAAATTTTGTACTGGAATCAAACTTCTATCGTAAAAATTGGGGTTGGGCAACTACATCTACGACATCTACAACGAGGAGTCAGACAAGGTTGCATTTTGTCCCCGCAACATTGTTCAATATTTACTCGGACCACTTATTTAAAAAGACACCTTACAGACAGCCAAATAGAATAAAAATCAACGGGGAACTACTTAATATAATAAGATACAAGGACGACACAGTAATTCTGTCAGAAAATAATATTGGAGATGTGGATTCATAGACGGATGCTGAAGATACCTTGGACAGCAAGAAAAACTAATGGTACTAAGGAGGGCCAGCAAAGATAGAGAACTGCTAAAGACTGTTAAACATCGGAAAATGTCTTATCTGGACATATAGTTAGGGAAATCTACAACCGATACTTAAAGGCAAAATAGAGGGCTGCAGAAGTGTAGGAAAAAAAAACAAGATTCTTGGCTAAAAAACATTCGTAAATGGACTCAAAGATATCAAATATAGGGCAATTATTCCATGTTAAAGAAGATCGAGAAGTCTTCGCAATGGTGATCGCCAACATCGGATCGGATAATAATTATGATATGGCACGTGAAGAATTCTAAAGTACTTTTTACCATATGTAGTACGTTATACCATACTTGCGATCATATGCCCATTTCTTTTCACTTAATAATTCTCATACTCTGCTATTTATTATTATATCTCCTATTTTATTGTTACGACAGTTTCCCAAGTTTAATCCCATATAGAAAAGTCCCTTGACGAAAAACAAGAAGTATTATAGTTCGGAAAATATCTTGAAATGTCGAGTGAAGTCTGGAACGCCAGAAAATTTAGAAAACGTACATATTTAAACATAGAAAGTTTTCAAAAAACAATTTGTATTTGAATTTTTGAAGTTTATAGTAGTCATTGTTTTAAAAATATTGTGGTAGGGGAGCCCAAGCGCGGCTTTTTGCAGTTACTCGAGCGCATCAGATTATTACATGGGGAGATTCCTTGTACCCTTAAAATGTACTTCTACCATATATTGGCTCTTAATGCAGGGGAGTTCGTTAAGGGGGACCGAAAAAAAAATCTATCCTTAGAAAATCTCGAAATCGTCAGATTAAGAGAAGGTAAGTTAAGTACATGCAAACCAGTGTATATTTAAAAAATCTGACGATTTGAGCGGGGCGTAAGGAAATGGGTGAGTCCCCATAAGAGTTTCACAAGAAAAAAAGCGAATATTTCGCAAAATGAATGACAGATCGAAAAACTAAAAAATACGTGCTCAATATTTTTCAAAAATCTATCGAATGATACCAAACACCACTTCCCACGGAGAGGGGTGGGGAGTAAATTTAAAATTTTAAATACGAATCCCGCGATATTTCGCGAAATGAACATCTGATCGAAAAACTGAAAAATACATTTTTCAATATTTTTGAATAATCTATCGAATTGCACAATGGTTACTTTAAAATCTTAAATGGGAGCCCCCATTTTTTATTGCAGATTTGGATTTGTTACGTAAAAATAAGTAACTTTTATTCGTGACATTTTTTCGAATTATGGATAGATGGCGTTATAATCTAAAAAAACGATTGTTGGAAATGGAAAATTAAATTAAAAATGGAAAGGCCTCACTAAAATGGAAAACTTTATTTAATTTTTTTTAGGGCATAATCTTCACAACCCAATCGGTCCCCATAACGCTCGAGTGTGAGTGACTGTACATTTAGCATACTTTGCTCCCCTACCATTGTAAACAAGTTGATTTTAAAGCTATGTAACATTATTTACTAACCAAAGGCCATAAAAGAAGAAAAAAGAATGTGTGTATACTTTGTACGCACGTAAGAAGATATTCTTCTATTATATAATAGGTAATTTAAACGAAGTAAATATACTTAAAAGGTTATTTTTGTACTTATTTTATTTAAAAATCAAACTAACTTTCTTATCTACCACTTTCAAAAATAAAGAATATCTTCAAAAATTATACATAATATACTTACAATCATAAAATCTATAAAAAAAAATAAAAAAATAATAACTTGCTTGGGGCTTGAACCCACTTCACGTCTACCGCGCCGTACGAAAGTTGACGCCATTTCAAACTGCACCAAACTCTCGTATACGTCATGTGGGAATATACACAAACTAAACGTTTACACCATTTTATATGAATTTAATAAAATTATTATTTTGATTTTTGTCGAAATAAAATACAACAAAATATAGAGTAAGAAAACGATATATGAGATGAAGATTTGTAGAAAGTTTGTTCGTAATCAGATTATGTAAATTAAAGAATTGCCTACTAATAGGTAACTACATTATTTTGTTTACATTTTCCAAATAGATAGGTATTGAAACTATTAGGTATTTCCAACTGAAACATTTAGAATTACGTACCTGCGGCTTTTCAAAACTATTTAAAAAGTCACTATAATTATAAATTTGATTGTATTTCTGTCCACACATCAATAAAAACTAATATTATACAATATTTTTGTTTACCGATAACCTCCATATTATTGAACAATTATTGACAGATCATTTCAAAATTTCAACACCCAATCAGAGCCCGTATAACAACTAATACCATACTGTCGGTGTGCGCATGCGCGCGGATCAATCAAATTTTACCCTCAATCGATTCGCCGCTAAAGAAGAATATCTTCAAAAAAAACATTATTTACTCTAGACTCTAGGACATACTGTTGAATATTTTGCTCATGGACCAAAATCATAAATTCAGTGAGTTGTCTCCAAACTATAGGTTAATATTATATCTGTCGTCCAGTGTTTAGTATTGATTTGATATTTCGAATTCTGATTGTAAACATAGTCGAAATGTCACGCATTGCCGCTACATTGAATAATATATTCCTTGTATCAGGTTGCATTTCCTGCTACGTGACGACTGACTATGACTCCTCGATTTAAAGTGCAGTCTATATGTCTAGAAAATTGGGCCTTAACATTGTAAATTGCTTTACAACGACAAAGAGATATATGCAGTGCAGTGAGATTTTATATCTAGAATCAAATGAAAAGGAATACGAGAAAAGCCCTATTTATGCAAGTGAATAAGTGATATTTAGTTAATGGTTATATATGTTCTTTTGGTGTTGCAAATGCTGGTTATGCAAAACAAATTCAAAGTGGACTGTAGGATTATTATACAAAAATTCTTACCTTATTTAACTGGTAGGTCTCGAAATCTAGATTGTCTTCAGTTATTATTAAGGTGAGGAAGGAGGGATAAAATAGGGTTAACTTATTTTGAAATAACTGAACCAGCGTTTTTTCTACAAGGTGTATCTGACTACCGACTGCACCGACTACTATTAATTGCCTCTAAACGACTCAGTGGCGTAGCTGACAGGCCCGCAAGGCGGGAGGGCCCCGACGTTAGGAGGGGCCCCTTAAAGCCTTCAAGCTTAATACTTCTACTTACTTTCTTTAAATTGGGAACCAAAACATATTTTGTTGTTTTTATTCAATAATTCTTGATACCACTCAAGATATTTCAATACACGATCAGCTGAGGTTTATTTTCCAGTATATAAAAATAAGTTGCGATGAAAATAATTTACCTTCCAAAGCAGAAGTTGTTGAAAGTGTTTTGGAATTTATTCGCATATTAGACCAAAGTGCAGAAGGTCTTGTAAATTAAATTTTAAAATTTCTACAATCAAAGCACCTTTCCGTACACAACTGCAGAGGAAAGGGTTGTGATGGGACTATGGGACGTTATGAGTGGTGTATATTCAGGCATACAAAGGTGCACAACTGACATTGAAAAAACGGCTTCCTATGTTCATTGTGCATCCCATAATCTGAACCTAGTGTTGAATGATGCCTTTGATGGTGTACAGGATTTGTTTTTTAGGATATACCTAATTAAACGATTATGTTTTTTTAGCGCAAGTATTAAAAGATGGTATGTACTATGTACTATTATGACTTTGGATTCATCCCGTTTGCCAACACTTAAAAGGTGAATCTCGGTGGTCATCCAGACATGATGCTGTTAGTCTGTTAGGGCTTTGCGTCGAACTTTCCGACAAGTAATGAAATCTTTAACGAAAATTTCATTGCTATCTAAAAAACGATGAAAAATTACAAGCTAATGCATTATTAGAGCATGTGAATAATTTTGAATTTCTCGTTAATATTACTATTCAATCTAAAATACTTAACTTTATTAATCTAACATCAAGACTTTTGCAATCTGAAATGGCAGAGTTAACGCCCGCCCTTCAACTTTTTCAAAAACCTCGTGATAATCCTCGAGAAATGAGAAATCTGTTTTCCGAAACTTTAGCAAAAGCAGCAGGAATAGCAGAATAGTGGGGTATTACACCAAAATTTAAAAATAAACGAATAAAACGTATAAACAATTTTACGATGAACTCAGCTGAGACGAAAAAATAACTTTAGCAAAAAAAGTTTTGAAGTTAATGTTTTCAATGCACCCCCCCCCCCCTCCATCTTAACTTATTTATTTTTAGCACATAATCAAAGCGGTCGGACAGGTCGATTTTTAAAATAATAATCATAGTATATTATAGCATCAATGTTTCGAACCCTCTGCAGGTGACAGTCATAACCTTGATTTTTTGAAATGGGAAAGTAGGTACATCATGTGACACCTCTTTTAAAATCTTTTGAAATACTGATTACAAAAATGTATAATACTTGCGCAAAATTTCCGTCCAATGCTTTTTAAATGCATTAATTTTTTTTAATCCTGAGAAAACTAATAGGAATTTTTGAAAAATTTAAACGCAAAATAAAATATTACATTATTATCGAGGGCTGTAAGTCCCTAAAAACTATAATGTTTATTTTAATAAGTTACAGGGGTGAAAACGAAAGAAAATTTAGTATGATTTTTAATTTCAAATCACTCAAAAGAAACTTTTTGTTTATTCTAAGGGACTGTCGACACTCGGTAATAATGTAATCTTTCATTCTGCGTTTAAATTTAAAAAAAATACTCATTAGTTTTCTCAGTATTCGAAAAAAATGAATGTATTTAAAAAGCATTTGACCGAAATTTTGGCCAAGTATTATAAATTTTTGTAATCAGTATTTCAAAATCTTTTAAATGAGGTGTCACATGATGTACAGTTACGGTCACTGAATAGTTTACACTTTAATTTTTATATTGTAATACTGTAAAATTGCAGTGTCGTACGAATTTGATAAATGTCAAAGTCAAAAAATCTCAAAAAGTCAATGCTTGTCAAAAATTTCGTGAGCGTTGAAAAATAAACTAAGAAACTAAACCATATTAAGACCATTATCCATTTTATTCAAAAAAACTTCTTTCTGTATTTTCCATTTTGATAAATTTTGTAAAATTTATTTTTATTATTTTGATTTTTTAATTTTAATCAACCTATTCTAGGTACACCACTGGCAACGTCACTTTGACGCAAGAGGTGCGTTTAAACGAGGTAAAAATTTAAAAAATCGGCTCCTAGATAAGCCAGCCTGTAAACTATTCACTGGCCGTAACTGTGCTTTCCCATTAAAAAAAAATCAAAAGTATGACTGTTACCTGAAGAGGGATCGCGTAAAGATCGAAACTTTGATGCTATAATATACTATGATTATTTTCAAAATCGACCTGTCCGAGCGTGTTTGTCGGATTAAGATACATGTATCGGTTTTCATGTCTATTGCCAAAAAATCTAAGTATTAACACTAACTGATGAAGGCCAAATATTGTCATTTACACATTTTAGTGTTATACTGATATTAGTTGTCGTTATGTTTATAATACCGGGGCCCACAAAAATTTTCGCGGGGGGCCCCTCAATCTTCAGCTACGCCACTGAAACGACTATATTCAACGACTGCGGAACGACGACTTCTTTACTATTCAAATCAAAAAGTAATTAACAAAAACCAAAAAATTTAGTACAGGATCTGGTTAAATAAATAGACCTGTGCTTAGACTAAAATCAATATAATGAGGCCATGAGGCCAAAACATCTTTTAAATTGTAACATTATAAACGTAACAACATGTTATTTACATTTATATAATTATTTTGTTCCAATTTCGGTTGATTTTATTTATTTGTTAACTTTTTGTTTTGTTTTACTATTTTTCTTATACAAATAGTTGGCGCTCAATTATTTTATCAACTGGATATTCTATTTAATCTCTCAATTATTTTTTATCCTTATCTTTTTCCCACGCAACTCATTGAAACGCAATAATTAAATTAGTCATAGACATATATTGCGGGACGTCAATCAAGATAATGCGTGTTTTATTGACTATAATAAAGCATTCGACAAAGTATGACATGAACAATTAATGCGTGTCCTGAAATCAAAGAAGATAGACTAAAATGACCTCAGGATTATATCGAATTTATTCACATCTTCTATTATTTCATCCATTAGCATATTGAATAGAAATGAACTGAGGCTATCTCCCTGCCTGATTCCTCCTGGTGTTGGTATGTTGGCCGTAGTGGTGTCGTTTGTTTTAATTTTTGTCGTGTTGTTATTGTTCATTTGTTTTATGACTTCAACAATGTTTGTCGGTATCCTTTTTTGCTTAATTTTCTTTATTATATCGCTAAGTCTGACTCTGTCAAGTCAACTGCTTTCGTTAGGTTTACGAAGCAAATATACGCAGGTTTAAATATAACAAACGTTTATTTTCAATCTTAATAATCATAGTTATATGCATGTAAAATCGTTTGTTCATTTAACTTAATTATTTTAATATTAATTATATTCAATTTGATCCTTGCCAGTTCGCTATATTTATTTAATATTTTCTTAAAATTGTAATCGCAAGAGCCACACTAAAAAACTAATAATGCAAGAACTCTGCGATGCTACGTCTTCTCTGTCCTTTTTTATGGTATTGAATTGTGGACCTTAAACAAAGATATGTGCAAGAGATTGAAATCATTTGAGATGTGGCTACATATATCGGAGATTAGTTAAGATCCCGTGGACTGAATAAGTTACAAATGATGAGGTCATCAGAAGAATAAGGAAGAACCGGGAAGTACTGACTATCATCAAATCGCGAAAGTTACCATATTTCGGACCCATTATCCAAAATAAGATACGCCCTTCTGCAAGCCATCCTGCAAGGAAAATATTTGGAAAGCGAAGTCCAAGAAGAAAAACATCCTGGTCACGGAACCTGCAAGCCTGGTTCAACACAACATCTGTGCAGTTTTTCTGCATTGCTGCAGATAAGATAAATATTGTCACAATGATCGCCAACATTCGTCACTAATTCGCATATCAAGAAGAAGTAGAAACCATTCAATTGATAGGTTACCAGGTCCGAGAATCTATTAAAAAGTATGTAATGTTATCTAAATGTTCAACCGAACTATGTAATTATTTGAATTATCTTGGCAATATCAAAATATAATTAGTCTCTCTATAAATACAAATTCAAGATAGGTATCTTTATTATTGAAAAAAAAATCATTTTATTTACCCTCCAGTTTGCTATTATTAAATCGCTTGCTAAATTTGTCGTGCTGTTGTATTTATTTACACAATTTCAGTTCAGACTCAAAAACGTAAAAGGACTATGAGAAAGAAACAATTTTACAATCTTTTTACAACTAACAATTTGCATCATTAAATTTTTAGCCTGTACTTAAAAAACATTTAAAGCAATAAAAAAGCATAACAGCTTTTAGCTTTTAGCTTCATGTTCATTTTAAAGAGCTCATTGATTAAAAACAAAACTCTCGTAGCTTCACTGAAAATTTGCTGTAATATTCCTTTTGTCAACGTTTCTATTTTCATTATTTAACCCTACACTTGTACAATTTCCCATTTCCATTAAAATTAAATTTCGTACCTATGCGTCCCGTCGTTTTGGAAACCATAATTTTTTGCATAAATGCTTAATGTAATATTAACGAATTTTTGCGGATTCCTGCTGGTTCGGAATGAGGAGCTTTAAAAAATGGTTATTTTCTTTGATTGATAAAAAAATATAAATAACGTAGGATTAAGTATGTGTTTTAAAAAAGTTAATCAGTGGTTGAAAACAAAATGAAATAATTACACTTTTATAAAAAAGAACATTTTATAATAAAACCTTTTTATTATTTATAGGAAAGAATATAAAATAATTTAACGATAAACGATTTAACGATAAAATGCTTAAAATTACAAAAATTACACTCTAATAAAAATAGTTATTTATGAAACAGTTCGTGAAGTATTCGATATTTAGAGCACGAGCGACAACGGAGCGAGTCTACGCGAATCTACGATAAACAAATAAAAAAAGCTGTAACTCTTCGTCACTGGAATTCATTTCTATTCTACAATTTTTAGAACTTTGACATTTAAAAATCCTAACTACTTTCAAACCACAAAACTGTCAAAAATTTTGTTGTAAGTCATTGCTGATATTGTCATCACCATGACAACGCGAAAGTTAAGGATATTTGATTATATGAAAGTGTGCCAAAAAACCCATTGAAAGTGTGCGAAAAAGTAAATCCCATTTAAAATACATTGTTACTTTACGCACACTTTAAACTCTTCACGCACTGCTATCTATAATGACAGTTTCCACAAACTAAAAACTTATACATAATATGACATAGAGTAAATAAAGTACTTTATAAAGTAACTCTCTATGTCGTATTATGTATAAGTTTTTAGTTTGTGAAAACTGTCATTATAGATAGCAGTGAGTGAAGGATTTAAAGTGTGCGTGAAGTAACAATGTGTTTTAAATGGGATTTACTATTTCGCACTGTTTTTAACTTTCGAGTTGTCATGGTGACAATCCTTAACTTTCGCGTTGTCATGGTGATGACAATATGAGCAATGAATTACAACAAAAGTTTTAACAGTTTTGTGGTTTGACAGTAGTTAGAATTTTTAAATGTCAAAGTTCTAAAAATTGTAGAATAGAAACGAATTCCATTGACAAAGAGTTACAGCTTTTTTTATTTGTTTATCGTAGATAAAATATTGTAAAATTTGCCCGCTCCGTTGTCGCTCGTGCTCTAAAAATTGCGTGCGTTCGCAAAAAGCATACTTCACGAACTGTTTCATAAATAATAGTATATTGTGCAACAAGTGCAGAAAGGTACTAATTTCTCACGAGTTTGAAAAGTTGCGGTACGAGCGCAAGCGAGTGCCGCAATTCAAACGAGTGAGAAATTACCTTTCTGCACGTGTTTCACACTATACTTTTTCTACAAGCACAGTTTTTCCTAAAAATAAAAATCACAATTTCCAAACGACGATTAATTATAATAGGTACCTATGTGATAAATTTTAAACTGTATTTAATTAATACCTGCTAATCAATTTAAATTCCTTATACCTAAATAAATTGCACAGAAATCAGTTAAAAAATTAATGCACTGCCTTAATTTGTTTAAATTTAAACAATTATTACACATTATTGACATTTATTTATGCAGTCACGGATTTACACAAAACCTACTTCATTCGACGTCTCTTGCACAGGTTGCTAAATCCTTATTGGTTATTTGATATTATAAAATGTTTAATAAGAATAAAATTGTAAAATAAAACAGTTGTAACATCCATAATTTAGTTTCTATGCTATAGTTAAATATAATAATTGTCTTATAGGTTATATATTTGTCTAAAGTTTAACCACGGATGTAAACAGAATATAACGTTACTCAGAATGCGGTAGTCCACGGATGTAAACAGAATATAACGTTACTCAGAATGAGGTAGTCAACTGTGCAGAAAAGAACTTTGCGGCACAGAAACGTCACTTTGCGGCACAGAAACGTCACTTTTCTGCACACTAATGTCAAATATCTTATACTGTGAGAAAATATCAAGTTTGCTAACATAAAACCGTGCAGAAAAGTGCACTTTGAATAGTGGTTGTAGAAAAATATTTTATAATATCAAGGTTTTGTTATTGTACATGTACATAATATGTAGGACACAACATGACAAAATATGAATTTTTATTGGATGTATTAACTGTTATTTATAATTATGATTCTAAAAATTACACTAGTATAAAATAGTATTTTTTATCATACCACGGTTGTTTAAAATGGTATATATAATTTTAAGTATATAAACTTTTAATTATTTATTAAAACAATTTAAAAAAAGATACGCAACAGCCGGGTTCCAACTGGGGACCTCTCGATGTGCAGTCTAATGCCACTGAGGCACCATCAATTTGTAGATATCGATTTATTAACGTACTTTAAAATATGCCAAATTCGTCACATTTTTAAAATAGTTTGAAATTAAAAAAAAATCGATTTATCCATACAGTGTGATTGGTCAGTGGGGTAAAGCTTTGTAGATCCGTTATAAGTAATAGATAGTAATAAAAGTTAATAACAAAAATTGTAGCCAACTTTGATTACAGATTGATAATCAGTAATCGTAAATTGTAAGACAATTATTCAGCCATGGCTTACTTAAAATTTGGAAAGATTTAGACCCGTAATTATTAATAATTTTGCTCTGAAAAATGA
This sequence comes from Diabrotica virgifera virgifera, assembly GCF_917563875.1. Classification (NCBI taxonomy): domain Eukaryota; kingdom Metazoa; phylum Arthropoda; class Insecta; order Coleoptera; family Chrysomelidae; genus Diabrotica; species Diabrotica virgifera. Next base: position 1,904,857 of record NC_065444.1, on the reverse strand, counting down.
AAATATCTCGAAAACTAATAAATTTACACATAGGGAATGTTATACAAAAATTATAGTATAGTAATGGTACTTTTCGATAATGATATAAAATACAGGGTAATCTATTTAAAATTACTGAGAAAATAATATACTTGCGTTTTGACTCACCCTGTATTCAATATAAAGAAAATTAGCAAAACAAACATTTACGAAAATTTTGACAATAAATAAAAAAATATGACGTCAATAAACCATTGAAATTTTGCTTGCTTTTATTTATACATGTAGTTAAACTTGTTACGATTTTCATAGAAAATTGGTTATAACTTTGTAAATAACCCGTATAATATACCAAACCTTTATATTTTTGTAATCGAAAAGTTACAAAGATTTCGAATATAAAATAAAATACAGGGTGTTCTATTTAAAAAAACATATGTTTGGTCTGCCACTATGTTATCGAACACCCTGTAACATTCTAACTAATTTTGTAATATAAAGCTCAAAGTTCGCTACAGTTTTTGTTATTAAGTTTTATCGCTATACATTACTATACCGGATCTACGGAGCTTCACCCCACTATATAATTAATCACCCTGTATAATAGCAGTTAAATATTGCATTGTTAGCTAGTTCTAAGCTATCCTGATAATTTCAGGTGTCTAGGTAGCCTAGAACTATTTTTAAAATGGATTACAAAATTTGCGGAGTCCGTGACACCAACCAAGCCAAGTATATAAAAAGATTTTAAAATATAGTCCAGTCGTCAGAGATTTAGTTTCCAAAAATCGTACGAACCATCTAAAAATATTGCTGCGAATATATATTTTGGGAACTCCAAAAAGATACAAAAAAGTTTGCCGTTCCTACCCCCGGTAATAGGTACATACACCCATAGGTGGTCTAGGTACCCCCACTAAAGTACCTGTATAAACAAAAAGCTCTGTTTCACCTGACTTAATCCAATCATTAATCAAATCAAAAATTTGAGTAGATATCTAGATATTACTAGTTTCAAATAAGTAGATTTTTCTACAACCACTATTCCAAATGCATTTTTCTGCACAATTTTATGTTAACAAACTTAATATTTTCTCACAGAATAACTGACAGTAGTGTGCAGAAAAGTAACGTTTCTGTGCCGGAAAGTTCTTTTCTGCATAGAACCATTACATTCCTCAAAAAAATCATAAATATAATTAGGTAAGTATAACATGTTTTGATGAAATGGTTTTGTTTAAGATATTAGATTTGATAGAACTTTACAAAAAAGAACTAGATTTAACTACATCTCATGTCAGAGAAATCTGGAAACGTTTACTTAAGCACTGCACTACATAAAATGAAAATAAAACTAAATCGTGCGTGAATTAGCTTTCATAAGTTTAAAGACTAAAAACTAAAAACTCATAAATACCATCGGACGACAGAAGGTTTTTGAAATTTGAATTGGATTAGTATGCCTTAAGTGGATGCACTTGTGCATTTAAATTCTAAACAAAAGAATCGGCACATGTCCCTTTTGTCAAAAGATGAAAAGTATCGGATGTCACTAACGTTCATCCAGTATAGGCTGTTTATAAAAATTTGGGTGGAACCAAACAAAATTAATGAGTTGTTGGTGTTGGGAATATATGGATGAGAAAGTTTTAGTCGATGGTAGATACACTTAAAAATATCCGCAAATATCCGATTTATTTAAAGATACGAAGAAGATACGCCAACTCTCAAAAAGGTACGCAAATCGGATAATTATCCGCCGATTGGCAACACTGAACCGAAAAAACAGACTTACCAACTTTTGACGGATGAAGAAATATGTGAAGCAGAACAACAAGACGAAAACTAGTAGAAATATTGAAGCTACCAAACTACTACAACTGTAAGAGTAACGAAAATATTTCATCACATAAGCGTTTAAAAAATAGTTATTTATGAAACAGTTCGTGAAGTATGCTTTTTTGCGAACGCACAGTGCTATACATCGCGTAAGTTCGCAAAAAGTACTTCACGCACAGTTTCATACAATATTTTATCTACGAGAAACAAATAAAAAAACTGTAACTCTTCGTCACTGGAATTCATTTCTATTCTACAATTTTTAGAACTTTGACATTTAAAAATTCTAACTTCTTTCAAATCACAAAACTGTCAAAACTTTTGTCGTAATTTATTGCTGACAATATCATAAGGATATTTGATTATATGAAAGTGTGCCAAAAACAGTGCGAAAAAGTAAATCCCATTTAAAATACATTGTTACTTCACGCACACTTTAAATCCTTCACGCACTGCTATCTATAATGACAGTTTTCACAAACTAAAAACTTATACATAATATCAAATAGAGTAGATAAAATTACTTTTATATGGATATCCACGGTTTTCACTGTATTCCTTCACACAACCGTTCTCTCTAATCCTTTATGTTTTGCTAGTCCTCTTCTTGCAGATTTCCTCTTTTCATTGCTTCGTTCACTTCATCTCTGAAAAATCTTCGGAGTTTGCCTCTCTTCCCTCTTCCTATCGCGTTATTATATCCACTCTGGTATTCTATTTCTCCAACGTTTTTTGTCTGCTTTTCAGACATGTCCGTACCTGGTTAATCTCTTCTCTTCTATGTAGTCTATACCTGAGTTCATTTCCATTCTTTTCTTAATGTCTATGTTATTTATTCTATATCTTCTTGGTAATTGGAAACTTTTCCTTAGGAATTCCATCTCTGTTGCTCGTATTTTGTTTTTGGTTTTCTTATTTGTTATCTCTTTGGACATTTTTAAACTTGTTTGTTCGTTGTTTTTCATCCTTTTGTGTCACAGGTAGGTACACAAAAATACAAAATTTTCCCAAAAATATTAAAAATTTCCCTATGGCGGAAAATTGTAATATATCTCATCACAGAAAAGCATAAAAAATTACTTTCAATCTAATGTATATTTCTTTTTCATTTGTAGTGTACCTATTGATAAAAACAAATACGTAGATCTTCTCACTAGTCTATAAATCTTGGATATGGTGCTCAGTCTGATTTAAATCGCCTACGAGACTGTAATTTTTAATTAGTAGTAATGGTTAATAGCATTAATATTAATATTAAGTTAATCAATCTGTAGAGTGCATAATTTGAATTCGAACCCAATCGATTCTGAATATAAAGTATGTAGATTGAGCACTATATTGATTGGACGAATAATTTAATTTTGGTATATTAATTAATTCCATTTTAACTTATATTTCAATTTCGTTTTAATGAAGAGTCTCTTCAATAGACACAGAGTTTGAATTTGTACGCAGAAAACTACGAGCAGTGGCGGAGAAGCTAAAATTTTTTAAGGGAAATGATGATTCAAATATACTCACGGAAAAAATATTGCATATGCATGTGCAATGAAATTTTTTTTGCTGTTATCCTTAGCCCCCCTATATCATAGTACATAATATGATTTGTGTTCCGAATGCGATGTTTAAGGTATCACACAAATGGTATCCTGAAAAGAAATCCTATTCCTATGACACTGGGGGCAGCACAAAAACTTTTTTCTTCAAACGTCAAATAATGATGACATTACTTATCTAACTTGATCCTGTCAAAGTTTGATGTCTCCGCCGGCAGCAGTTTTTTTTCCCATTTCTTTACGGCGGAGGGAAAAATGTTGTCATGGCAACAATATGAAACATGTCACAAAGCAACAATACAAATGTCATTAACAACAATTAAACATCATTTTTATTTATAGTAATATTTACAAGTACAATTAGTTAATGAGGCATTTTCAAAATTGAAACCGTGCAAAAATGTTCCCGACTCTTGATACGCATTGGTAATTGTTGATGATACTGATGGTCGAGCACAACTTTCAGCAATCATTCCCGATGTTGGCGAATCATGAGGGTTTATCCCACCGACGACATAATTATTTTAATTTCTAACATCTAGACGACTTTGATAGTTGTCACAGTTAATTTCGAGTAAAAATAGCGTATGAATTGTACTATTTATGGTTGAAAATTGCTACGTTTGAAGAAAAAATAGTATACTTTATTCGGCAAAGAAGCGACTTTTCTTGACTTGCCCTCTATTACGCGCCTCACTTCGTTCGGCGCGTAATATCGGGCGCGTCAAGAAAAGTCATGCTTCTCCGCTTCATAAAGTAATATACTATTATTTCACGCGTTAATTTCAAAATATGCAATATTTTTGTCCGTGAGTGCATATTAAAATATTACAGTTTGTGTGAAATTATTTTAATATTATATAATTATTATTAGAAAATTTCAAGGTGAGTTTAGTCTCTTCTTCTTCTCCTTCTTCTGCAAGTGCCATCTTCGCGACGGAGGTTGGCAATTATCAGAGCTATTTGGACTTTAGACGGCTGCTCTGAAAATTTGATGTACATTCGTACCATTCTCTCAGGTTGCGCCGTCACAATATTCTACGTCTTCTTACGTTTTTTTTTACTTGATTCTTTCCCTGCATAATCAATTGGAGCAAATTGTATCTGTCTCCACGTGTAATAAATATGCCAGAAATATTCTAATTTTCTTCTTTTGATTATATTTAAGATTTTCATTTTTTTTTATTCATCTTTCTCAGAACCTCTTTGTTTGTGACGTGTTCTGTCCACAATATTTTCAGAATTCTTCTATACACCCACAGCTCAAATGGTTCCAGTTTCTTCATTGATGCCGCACTCAAGGTTCAAGCTTCCATTCCATAAAATAAAATCAAGAATGCGTAGCACCTAGCCAACATTACTCATAGCTGCAACTTCAAATCTCTTGTGCAGAGCATTCTTCTCATTTTGTTTAAATTTGCTCTTGTCTTTTCTATTCTGATTTTGATTTCCTAGAAGTAATCATTTGTGGAGTTGATATGAAGATATGTATATTGGTCTACTCGTTCAACATTGGTTCCGTTTATGAAAATATTGTAGACATTTCTTTGAGTTTTCTTTAATCTCATAAATTTTGTCTTTTTGACGTTCATTGTTAGATCGTTTAGTCTAAAACACAGTTAGTTGTATGTTGACCGCTGTAAGATTTATTATAGTTACTATCAGCCCAAAGACTCCTGAGCCGGTACCATGAGCAGTAGGTGTATTAGAGAAACTTCTCTACTTTGGGTATTGAGATTTTGAAGAGGAAGAACTGACGAAATAGGGGAAAAATAGAAGAGAAGAGATTTAAGACACTAATAAAGAGTGGCTTAGCTCAGAAGAATAAATCAAACGGGCAGAGAGACACTAAATCTCAAGTGAGTATTCGGCCTAGCTTCAATACTGAGTATAGGCTTTGAGATATAAAACAGATATATGGGATAATGAAATGATAGAAATAAGGAAGAAAATGAGACCTGTTAATACAAAAATGGAAGGCAACTAGATAAGAACGCTGGAAATGGAGTGATATGAGAAGTGCGACAAAGAGAGAAGGAGATGGGCGCCAACTCGGCTTTCTGGGCCTAGAATTTGAAAAGTTTACTTTACCTTTAGAAAAAAAAACCTACTTTTTGGGCCTAGAATTTGAAAGCTCGAGATTTATGCTCGAGTTTGCATGTTACTGTTGTGCGAGCTTGGATCTGACTCTGACTAATTCATAAATTCATCGATCATCGATCCTCATCGGAAATTCGATTTCCCTTCCACAGTGGACACAGAGCGCCGTCGGCGGATGAATGTCGTTCTACATCGATCGCAGGCGTATCACAAGAAATTTCTTGAGGGATATTATTAATTTTAATTAATTAATTTAATCAGTGCGTAACCGCTTTATCACGGTTTATCACTCGTTCATAATAACCTTATCTTGCACGTACAAGACAAGGTTCTTTATCAATTTTGAGAATTTGTTCCTTTCTTATAGTACCAAAAAATTAATACATTAAAAGCAAAGATTTAATTATTCCTCTTACAAAATGAGAATTTCAATCGAAATAAGTGTCCTAAATTAATTAATTCCTATGACAACAAAAAGAGTGGAAATTCTGTCTTTTTCAGTTTCAGTGTTTTGTTTGCAACAATCCATTTCATGTATTTTTTAAAGTATTTCAAATATAAATTGTTTCCATTACTCTACAACGTCTGTAAGCATTAATATCCTCTTTGCATGCTCACCGCTTTTAAGCAGAGCACTTGACTTCCTTCTGCTTTAGTATTGTGCACTAATTTAATTCTCTATTTCTGTCGTTAAAAGTCTCAACGTGGCTGCATAAAGCAGAGTTTAGCTTGCATTCGCGAAATTTCCTCTTTAAACGCGACATTCTCGTCTTAAGAGACGAAAAGCAGATAAATATGTTCTAGCGCCTTCTTAACAGGATCCTCAAACGCAGGCAGTTCGTCATTTATGCCTGCACATTAAGATTGTCTTTACCTTTTAGAGAGAGTTAATAGTGTTTTGGGTTATTTGGAATCTGAATTGAGAATGAGCTTGTGGTTTTGTGGTGAAATTAATATACCTATGAAATGCCACTCGGTGTAGATATTTCTCGTATATTATCATAACTGTCATATTAACATTGCTGTATTAAACTCGTCCGGGAAATATTTCGAACATCTGAGGATAAATGGGTTATAGTAGATATGATTATTATAAACATTATTTGGATCATTATATCCTCTTATAAGACAACTCATTATTTGAAACCCCCAGAAAAATATAGAAAATAAAGTATCTCCTACTAGTAGAGTCTCGAGTTAGAGCCTAGGCTATCGATGATTCTTTATAATTTTTTTTCCGCGTAGTTGATTCCAGATTCCAGATAAAGAATACTCCTAAAATGCATGTACGACAATGCAGCTTTGCACATAAATGTAGCAGAAGGTATAACAACAACCAAAATAAGAACAGAAAGATGAGTTGTGGAGAGACACTATCTCTCCACAATTACTTACTCCTGCATTAGAAGATGTGTTCAAGAAGTTAAATTGAGAACAACGCGAAATCAAAATTGATGGCAGATTTTTAAGTTATCTAAGATTTGCCGATGACATAGTACTCATCAGCAACAATACAGAGGAACTAATCTACATGCTAAAGGACCTTAAACAAGAATATGAGAAAATCGGATTAAAAATGAATTTAAATAAAACGAAAGTGATGACAAATCAAAATATCACAATCGACTTGATGGAGGGAGATCGAAAGTGTCGAAGACCTTAAATATCGATCACACGATCTAACTAGGCAAATGTCACAGCCCAACAAAAAAAATTGTCTTGCAGCCGAAAAAAAAATCAACTGATTTTGGTTAATTCATCTGTGGTGATTCCAAAAATACAAACCTTTTCTTTGTATCAGCTCTAGTTTTCGAGATATAACATACTTATCAAATTCTTAAATATTCTTACATATCTGTATATTCCAACACTATAATTGCAATTTGTTTGTAAACAAACTTAACAAATTCTAAGCCAAATGCATACCTACTAATGACTTCTAATTAAAGTGTACTTAATTAAAGTGTATCAGAATATACACCAGATCACTGGCGTCTTTTTATCGACAGTTCCAAACGAGGTTTAAAGTGTATCCTTCTGCATAATGGCAACAAAATATGGAAGTATACCAATTAGGCATTCTACAAAAATGCAAGAAGACTATAAAACAATACCGCTGGTGCTAAAAACATAAGTATGGCCAACATCAGTGGGTGATCTGTGTTGATTTTAAGATGGTGGGTGAACTTTCTCCTGAGACAACAAGGTGGCTATACAAAATATCCTTGTTTCCTGTGTCTTTGGGATAGCAGGGCTAAGGACCAACACTGGAGAAGAAAAAAATGGTGTTCTAGAGATACTATAGTTCAAGTAGAAGCTAACGTAGTTAACGAAGCATTGGTCGACCAAGAGAAGATAATATTACCTCCGTTACATATTAAACTAGGGCTGATGAAACAATTTGTAAAGGCTTTAGACCAGAATCGTCCTTGTTTTGAATACTTGTCCAGCAAATTCCCTGCACTTAGTAAAGAAAAATTGAAAGCCGGAATAGTTGATCGGCATCAGATACGACAACTTATAAAAGATTTGCATTTTACAGAATCGATGACTGAAATTGAATGTAATGCATGGTCTTTTGTGAAAGTTGTGAAAAATTTTCTAGGAAACAATAAATCGAAAAATTACCGGGATATAGTGGAAGAAATGATTAACAATATTAACAAACACGGTTGTCATATGAGTATTAAAATTCATTACCTCTACAGACACTTAGACCGTTTCTCAGAAAATCTTGGTGATCTTACTGAGGAACAAGGAGAACGCTTCCACCAAGATATCAAAACCATGGAAGAGAAGTATCAGGGGAGATGGGACACTCACATGATGGCAAATTACTGCTGGAGTCTTCAAAGGGACCGTACTTTTAAAGCCTTTACAAAAAAAAATCATATAAAAGGAAGTTTTTGGGTGACGCCGAATAACAGATTTGTGCTGCAATGCTGGTTTGGTTAGATGAAAAGTTAAGTTTTTTTGGCAGATATATGTGATGATTTTTGTAAGTATATTATTGTACAATAAATATCTTACTTTTTATTCGTGTTTTGTTTATTTGATGGGTAGCAGCTCTACATTACTACATATATTATGTAGGTAGTGCTGCGTTAAATTACCCTATAGGTATGTTAGAAATGTGATAAGATAAGATAAGATAAGGTATGCTTTATTGGGACAATTTATAATTTGTGGACAAAGCTTATACAAAATAAAAAATACAATAAAAAAACAAAAAATAATAAAAACTACAAACAAAATAAAAACAGAAACAGACACCAAATAAATGGCGTGAGTTATACTACTTAAATACAATTTTATAGTTATTAAGTACACATTAAAAATTTTTAAAAATTTTGCAAACAATAGTATACAACGTCAGAGCAAAAAGAAGGCGAACGAGGAAAAGGGAAAGGGAAAGTAAATCAAAAGATCTATGCCGCTGCAAATATGTACAAAAGTACTCGAAAGTAATAATCATGCAAGCCAATTTGCTGAATTCAAATCGTTTATAAAAAAGTCATTCACTGTATAAAAAGTTCTCTCAAGCAAATAAGCTTTCAAGGCCTTGCGAAAAGCGGGAAATGCTGCAATAGCTTTGATGTTAGATGGCAGGTGATTGTGCATTTTTCTAGAATTGCATAGTATAGAGCACTTAACCAGCTCAGACCGTGGGGTTGGCAGATAAAAATTATGCTCCACGTTTCTAAGGGGATAGTTGTGAGTGGGGTCTCTCTGGACCTTCTGATGCATGTTTGCGGATTAAACAAACGGATTCAAAAACAAACAAAGAAAGAAGAGTTAATATTTTAAATTTTTTAAAGAATTCCTGGCAATGAACTCTGCTATTGAGTCTCAGGGAGTAACGAAGAGCTCTCTTTTGTAGTTTAAAAATACGCTCAAATTGAGTAGCACAACATGAACCCCAGAATGAAAGGGCGTACCGAAGATGAGACTCAAAAAGGGCATAATAAACGGTCCTAGATGTTGACAAATTCATTCCGTAGCAACTGATCTTAGCGCAAAACAAGCAGAACTTAATTTTTTGTGTAAGGCATCAATGTGCAAGTTCCATTTTAGAGACTTATCCACAATAAGCCCTAAGAACTTCACCGGTTCAACTACCTCTAGACTGTTGTTATTAAGTACTAAAGGCTGCATCATACTGTTGTAAGGTAGGACTTTGGTTTTAGAAACGTTAAATAACAGGAGATTCGAATCGCACCACGATTTAATGGTGACTACGTCTGTAGCTATGGTATTGCGAAGATCCATAATATCCGTGTTACTCCAAGTAATACTAGTATCATCTGCAAAGAGACATATTTTACCTTTAATGTTCAGACTAGAGATGTCATTTATGTATATCAGAAACAATAAAGGGCCTAGAACAGAACCCTGAGGTACCCCACATTCTAATGGCATGCAAGAAGATGTCTTCGTCTCAACCCTTACAAACTGACTTCTTTTATTAAAATATGATTTAAGCCATTTAAGAGCCTTTCCCCTAAATCCATAGTGCTGTAATTTGTCAGTCAAGATGTGGTCTGTCGTATTTTCTGAAAACGATCTGATGGAGCAAATCTGGTGGCATTTTTGGATTCAGCAGACCCATTGAAATTTGTCATTTACAAATTTTAATATGTAGTTAGAACAGACATCTTAACCAGTGTTTGGCATTGTGGCTATTTAGCAAGGACAGAGAGTAAGTAATCGTAACCACACTTTTCAATTCTTTAACATTCAAAATTTCACCCTTTTCAATTTTATTAAGTGAGATTACTTACTTTTAGGTTCACCGATGATGGACCGATAGGTCCGAAAACGTTACGAACGTAATCCGTTTGGATTTTTAAAAATTTTTAGAATTTTTATTAAATATACCAACTACTCTAGGGAGTTTTACTTCATGTTAATTTTATTTAACTAGATGGTATACAGCCAACCTTCGGGTATTATCCCGTTTTATTTTTGTATTTTCTAATCTAACATCGGCGTTAAGCCTTCTTAATTTCAACAAACTATAATGTAGACTGAATTTTAATTACAACCATCGTTTGGTTCTGGGGCTATTTAGCAAGTATTTGAGTTCACTGATGATGGACTGATAGGTCATCCATCCATCCAACAATATGGCGTAGAAATATGGATCATGATAGAAAAGACAATAAACCTTATTAATACTTTTGATAGAAAGATATTAAAGAGGATATTGGGGCTCATTTTGGGACCCATATTGGATATCATAAAGGGATATGGAGAATAAGTTTCAATCAAAAGTTATAGGTACCAATATTACATAGAACCCTCTATTAGCAAATTGTATAAAAATTCAAAGAGTGCGCTGGACCGGTCACCTTATAAGAAGGGATAATGACAGAATAGCTATGGTAGGGGAGCCCAAGCGAGGATTTTTGCAGTTACTCGAGCGCGTCAGATTATGACATGGGAGAAACCTTGTACCCTGAAAATGTACCTCTACATATATTGGCTCTTAATGCAGGGGAGTTCGTTAAGGGGGGGGGGGCGAAAAAAAATCTATCCTTAGAAAAGCTCGAAATCGTCAGATTAAGATAAGGTGAATTAAGTTCATGCAAAACAGTGTATATTTCAAAACTCTGACGATTTGGGCGGGGCGTATGGAAATGGCCGAGTCCCAAAGTTTCACAAGAAAAAAGCGAATTTTTCGCGAAATGAATGATAGATCGAAGGTCGGATGTTGGATGGTTGGTTGGATGGATGGACATTCGTTCTGAAAACATTTTAGACAATCCATTGGGATTTTTTAGAATTATTTACTATACCTATTACATAGAAGTTGTTTTACTTCTGTGTTAGAGTTTTTTAAACACAATTAATCCAGTTTGCAGCAGTATACTTTTACAGCTTCGTGTTAAATTTTATCGAATGATATCAAATTTTCAAGTTTTTTTAGTGCGATTACCACATGTACATAAACTATTATTACGTTTATTCACTCGTGTCTAACTGATTATGACAGCATTAGACATTAACATGCGCCATATGTTGATCAGCTCCATAATACACCAAATATTGCGAATTCTCGATAATGCAAATCTCATGTTCCCGCTTATTTTTCGTACATCACTGCACGAGTATAATGACGTACGGCATAACTTTCCTATTATTGTACTATAATACTGGTATAAATTCGACTACTAATGCAGTTCACTCAAACTCAAATGAGTACATATTATCTGTTAAGTTACTTGTGTAAAGTTTTCATTGTTCGGGGTTCGAGATTAAACTTTAATATGACCCAATGATCCATAAAGACAAAATTACTTGTATTAGGTTTCTTTGAAAATATGGTGCAACTTCAGTAACTAGAAAACTTCTTGGAGAGTATTAATGCACTGAAAATAGTGCAAATAAGAAGAAGTTAATTCCAGTTTAGAGAGGTTCATTAATTGTTTGATTATTTATATTCATTGCGTCTTCCATTTATTATACGTTATTTATATTACTTTCCATTAATAAGAAAATTCCATGCAAATAATATATTTTTACGTATCAGTTGGGTGATAGAAATGTGCAACGAAATGGAGGATTGACATCTAGGCATTACTTATTCAATGTGCACAAAAAGTAAAAGAAATAAGAAACATATATTTATAAAACGGGTTCTCCATGTACTAGTTGACAAAAACAACAAAATTATTGTAAATGAGACCGAAATGAGAAGAGAATGGCTATATATATCAAAATTGTTTGAAGATGATAGAAATAACATAATCGAAATCTACCAAAAGTGTACTGATGCACCAGAAATAATGAAATCAGTGGTAGAACACGCTATAAAACGCTAAAATTAGGAAAGTTTGTTTTCCAGATGATATACCTACCAACTGAGTTGATGAAGCTAATAGATGAAGATAACGTAAAAGTGTAGTGAAATTTTTTAATGCAATATATACTACAGGAATGATTCCCAACCCAAAGACTGGCTCATGTCGATCTTTGTCGCAATACCTAAAAACACAATACCAAAAAAGGCACAGAATATCGATTAAACTTATCCTAATGAGCCACACTCGTAAAATATTCCTAAGAATATTTCAGAACAGAATTAGACGCAAATGCGAAGAAGATCTCAATGATACGATACCTAATTTTGGTTTTAGAAATGCTACGGAAACCAGGGAGGCACTTTTTGCGCTAAATATCCTATCAGAAAAATGCCATGATCAAAGAAAAGATGTACATATTTGCATGCTTCGTTGACTTCAAAAAAGCATGCGATAAAGTACAGCATGCAAAGTTAATGCAGATGCTAAAAAATATAAGAATAGATGACAAAGATATTTTTGTCATTAAAAATTTGTACTGAAATCAAACGTCTATCGTAAAAATTGGAGATAATTACACCGACAAAATCTCATAGAACGAGGAGTCAGCCAAGGTTGCATTCTGTCTCCAAAATTGTTCATTGTTTACTCGGACCAGTTATTTAAAAAGGCACTTGAGAGACAGCCACATGAAATAAAAATAATTAAACTTTTATAAAAAAGAACTTTTTTATAAAAAAATCTTTTTATTGAAGTTATACTTCTTTAGGCGCGATATGAGGGTGAATTTTAATATGATTAAAACCTTCAATCTGGGCGCAGTCGCATTATAACTTTGTTCTGATTGGATGTTCAAATGACATGTCAAAAATTATTCAATATGGCGGCTGTGGCACAGCTGTGGTTTGATTATTTATGGTTGTTGCGTTTTGAAATTTGTGGGAAAAGAAACAACAAACAAAAGTTAGTTAATGGTTATACTGCCTTTTTAAATAGTTTTCATATATATTTTTGGACTATTGGACTATTTTGGACAAGGAAAACTCATTCTAATTTGGTAAGTAGTTTTTATTATAATCATATTGTTATTATACATTTGGATTAGGTTGGAATAAATTTATTTTTGGAGAAATCCAAAATTAGGTCCGATTTTTATTTTTAAATTATGATTTTTTGTTGTAGATTTATTTATCTAGTAGGTATGTAATGCTTTGATTTACATACTTAATTTGATTACCAACAAAAGTTCTACCAATCTTCATCTAATATATTGTTTTCTTACTGTTTTGTTATATTTTAATATTTTCTTCCACAAAAATCAAACTACATACATAATTTGATTAAATTCAGAACAACTGTCAAACAGTAAAACGTTCAGTTGCCCTATTTTTCCACATGACAAATAATGTGTAATTGGATGAGTGAGTCTAGGCTTCGATTACGAATCAAAGCGCCCCCAAATTCGCGGGTTCGAATCCCGATGCAAGTTTTAATTTTTTTGTTTTTTTATGCATTTTATGATTGTAAGTATATTTGTTATATAATTTTTTTTTCAGAAAATGAGTATTTAAAATTTTTGCCAACAATTATTATCGTTCAGAAATAATTTTTTCTTTGTGGCATTTTTCAATGTGTTTGTGTGCGTTTTATTCTTTTATTTTTTTAAATTTTTGGTATTGTCTTAATAAAAATTTTTGGAAAGTAGTAAGTATTAAAATTAGTTTAATATTTAAATAAAATATAAATAAACTGTTTAAAGTACATTATATCAATTTCGTTAAAATCACAGAATATGTAATAGAAGTATAACTTCTTACGTGCGTACAGAGTACACACACATTCTTTTTATTTATAGGAGAGAATATAAAATAATTTGACGATATAAAATTCCAAAAATTACACTATAATAAAAAAGTACTTTTTATAATAACACGGTTTTGTTAGATACAGGACACAACATGTTTCGAAAGAATACTCTTTATAAAATACTCTCCATCATATATAATCTAAGATTCAATCATCAAATATCAAATTTAATGAATTTTATACGAGGTATGTCAAAAAATATGAATTTCACTCAAGAGTAAAGTATCGTTAAATTTCACAATATCGAAAATTGTTATTAAGAAAAGTTGTTTGGAAATAAAAAATTTGTTTTAGTGTTCAATTACATCCTTCTAATTAAAATATTGTGAATAATAAAGGCACTTAACTCTTAAGAAAAATTCATATTTTTTACAAACCTCGTATAAAATTAAAAAAGTTTAATATCTGATTGTTGTGTCTTAGATTTCAGACCAGGGAGAGTATTTTATGAAGAATAACTTTTTTTCGTAAAAGTGATAATAAAATAGTTATCATAATGGTAATAAAATGATGATGAGTATCCTAATTGGAGAAAAAATTGAAAAATTTTTTTCGATTAGAATAATGTAATTGTATATTTAAACATAGTTTTTAATTTCAAACAACTTTTCATAATAGCATTTTTTGATATTCTGAAATATAAAGGTACTTTACTCTTTAACGAAATTCATATTTTTGACATAACTCGTATAAAATTGATAAAATGTGATATCTGATGGTTGAGTTTTAGATTTTTGACTATCCAGAGCATTTGTATGAAGACTAACTTTTTTTCGTAAAATTGATAATAAAAAAGTTCTCCATGTGCTTCCTAGCTACGCAGATATACTGTATAATGCTGTTCTGAAGCTATTTTCTTGTGGCATCTTTACAATTTTAACTATTTATAATGGGAAATAAGCCACAATATTATTAAAAAATGATTTTTATTAACGTTTCGACGCCCAAATCGGGTGCCGTTGTCAAAATACAAAATACTACTAACATAAACAAAAATGTTGTTGCTTAGTAAAAAAATTCTTCTAATAATTTATTTAATTTGACTCATTTATATCGGCAATTCAGATACATATGATACATTTTAAAGTAGAAGACTTTAAAATGATATTGCCAATATTTATGAGTTGCGTTCCTGGGACGACTTTACTGAAAGATAGTTCATTCGATTACATGAAATCAACCCCAACTCAAGAATATCCGTTACAAAAAAAATCATAGCATGTGATCTGTCTTAAAAAAGACAACCATATGCAACGGTGACATTAAAATTCTCGCGTTAGAGATCTCATAGTAAATCACGAGGGAAAACCAGGAAAAACCTCGTGATACTATCCCGACATCGTAAGTATTTGGTCTTACATTTAATTTACTCTCAAAATTAATACCAAATTCTGACTTTACTATAATTTTGTTTAAAATATAAATAATATCAATAATACATGGATATATAAGTAATACTAAAATATAAAATATGTACTAACTCGACTATTGACTTACTAATTGTGGTATTTTCTTTCTATTGACTTCCTCTTTCAGTATGGGTATCCACAAATTCCTCGGTGGAATGCAGTAGGATGTGGATACCCATACTGAAAGAGAAAGTCAATAGAAAGAAAATACCACAATTAGTAAGTCAATAGTCGAGTTAGTACATATTTTATATTTTAGTATTACTTATATATTCATGTATTATTGATATTATTTATATTTTAAACAAAATTATAGTAAAGTCAGAATTTGGTATTAATTTTGAGAGTAAATTAAATGTAAGACCAAATACTTACGATGTCGGGATAGTATCACGAGGTTTTTCCTGGTTTTCCCTCGTGATTTACTATGAGATCTCTAACGCGAGAATTTTAATGTCACCGTTGCATATGGTTGTCTTTTTAAAGACAGATCACATGCTATGATTTTTTTGTGACGGATATTCTTGAGTTGGGGTTGATTTCATGTAATCGAATGAACTATCTTTCAGTAAAGTCGTCCCAGGAACGCAACTCATAAATATTGGCAATATCATTTTAAAGTCTTCTACTTTAAAATGTATCATATGTATCTGAATTGCCGATATATATTAGTCAAATTAAATAAATTACTAGAAGAATTTTTTTACTAAGCAACAACATTTTTGTTTATGTTAGTAGTATTTTGTATTTTGACAACGGCACCCGATTTGGGCGTCGAAACGTTAATGAAAATCATTTTTTAATAATATTGTGGCTTATTTCCCATTATAAATAGTTAAAATCAAAAACAAAATAGAAACATAATTGATCAAAGTAAAATAATGAATTTGACGATATTTTTAAAATTATTAATACAAAACAATTGTTATTGTTTAAACAATTAATAAACAATTAGCGGCCAAATCCGCGAGTAGAACTTTTTTCTTTAACATGTATATAAACTAACAAAAAAATTTTTAGAAAAATATAAGCTTGTTTGAATTTTTCCGAAACAATGCATGTTTTCGTTCTAAGTGCACTCCCCTATTTGCTCTGAAAAATGAAAATATCTCGAAAACTAATAAATTTAGACTTAGGGAATGTTATATAAAAATTAAGGTACGGTAATGGTACCTTTCGATAGTGATATAAAATACAGGGTGTTTCATATAAAATTACTGAGAAAATAATGTACTTGCATTTTGACTCACCCTGTATTCAATATAAAGAAAATTAGCAATATCGATCATTCGTGAAAATTTTGACAATAAATAAAAAAATATGGTATCAATAAACCATTGCCGTTGTGCTTATTTTTAATTATACAGGGAGTTAAACTTGTTACGATTTTCAATTAAAATTGGTTATAACTTTGTAAATACCCTGTATAACATACTAAACCTTTATATTTTTGTAATGGATAAGTTAAGAAGAAGATTTTGAATATAAAATAAAAAATAAAGTGTTCTATTTAAAAAAAAAACATAACTTTGCTCTGCCACTATGTTATCGAACACCCTGTAACATTCTAACTAATTTTGTAATATGAAGTTCAAAGTTGGCTTCAATTTTTGTTATTAACTTTTACCGCTATCCATTACTATAACGGATCTACGGAGCTTTACACCACTAATCAATCACCCTGTATAATAGCAGATAAATATTGCATTGTTAGCTAGTTCTAAGCTATTCAGAAAATTTCAGGTACCTAGGTAGCCTAGAACTATTTTTAAAATGGATTATAACATTTGCAGAGACCGTGACAACAACCAAGCCAAGTATATAAAAATGTTTTACTTAATAAAATACATAATCTTATTGAATCCATTACATTAAAACGCAAATAACTTGAAAACTACTTACTCTATCGCATTGAGACAACAGATGATATTTACGTAAAAAGTAACGAAGAATCAAAAAAACATGATGAAATGATTATTACAACAGTGGCGTAGATTGTAAGGGGGGAAAAGGGGCGAAAAGGAAGTATATATCTCTACAGCACGCCTCTGGTAACAGCGGAAAACTATCTTTTAAGACTAGTTAAAGTACCCTAGCATGTGTGAACTGTGTGTCAAGTTTGAACAAAAAATATTAAAAGGTACTTTAACCATGCGCTAAAATCATTTTAGAACATTTTTAATAAAACACTCTGTATCTCGGTAAGGAAGAATATTTTAAAACTTTAAAAGGGTAAACCCTGTAGTTGGCTGTATACCTTTGTTAAGACAACGTAGAATGAAGTAAACACTTCTGTTGTATATAGGTATATTATAAATTTATTAAAAATTTTTTTTTTATAATTCATCCACAAGGGAGTGGTTGTACAAAACGTTTTCGGTCAAACTGACCATCCTCAGTGTAAACGTCCAGTGTACAAGTAATTGAAACTAGCCACTTGAATAGGTGTAAAACCTCAAAATAACATTATTGCTACATTATGAGCTGTATAGTAATCGACAATAAGTCGATGTATTAAGATTAAAAATGTATCACATGTGGATGTATGTCATCCTTGCTCGGAATTAGCACAAGGTTGTGATCAGGTGAGAGGTTAACAACCAACTCTGAGTTGGTTGTTAACCTCTCACCTGATCACAACCTTGTGCTAATTCCGAGCAAGGATGACATACATCCACATGTGATACATTTTTAATCTTAATACATCGACTTATTGTCGATTACTATACAGCTCATAATGTAGCAATAATGTTATTTTGAGGTTTTACACCTACTCAAGTGGCTAGTTTCAATTACTTGTACACTGGACGTTTACACTGAGGATGGTCAGTTTGACCGAAAACGTTTTGTACAACCACTCCCTTGTGGATGAATTATAAAAAAAATTTTTTAATAAATTTATAATATACCTATATACAACAGAAGTGTTTACTTCATTCTACGTTGAAGAATATTTTATTTAAGTGTTTTGGGTTAAATCTGCGTATTTTGTGCTAAGGTTTCTCCAGTTACGATATGGCCAATTATTAATGAAACACCCTGTATACACGACAAAAAAGTATATACTTACTACATTCGGTTTCGTCGGACCCATCTATACAATCTACAGTCATATCACAGCGATAATGTGGCGGAATGCAATACGTCCTATTCCAGCTGTATTGACGACACGTAATCTGGCCCGGTTCGCATTCTGGTGGAGCTGGAAACAACAAGAAAAACAAATGAGAAAAACATTTTCAATGTGTGTATATCGAAGCTTATTACTGTACGCAAACTTGGAGTTATTGCTTTTTCTTTTATTTTATTTTGTGAATATATGAATAGGATTTTAGCTTTGTTTTGGTTTCACAAATATTATTTCTTTGAAGTACTTGAAAATATGGGAAATATGTTTAGATATTAATATAGATTTTTTAATAATAAAAATAAAAATTGCTTTTTAATATTTATTAAAAATGAATTCAATAAAAATTGAAAATAATTCCTTCGATTGATTTGTTTTAATTACTATTTTTCCTATGAATTTTATAGTTTTTCTATACAGGGTGTCCAGAAACTCTACCGACAAACGAAGACAGGAGATTCCTCAGATAATTTTAAGACAATTTAACCCAATTCACCTAGTCCGAAAATGCTTCCTAAGGGAGCTAGAGCTCTTTGAAGATGACGTCATGCAATTAGTTTTTCTTAAATACCTCCAGAACTCTTCTATTTAGAAAAACGAGAATTGGTATGCGTATTTACTTTCTAGAAATGAATTGATTTCATTCATTGCGAATTTCTAGTACCAGTCATAGGCGTTCGTTTTGGGTAGGGCAACGGTTATTTTATCGCCTAACTTTTTTGTCTTTAATTTTTAAGCATTTTGACTCTGAATTATTAAATTGTGAGGTATTCTAGTACTAAAAGGTACTCTTACTTTAAGTCGATAGGATACACCGTTTTCTATAAAAATCGATTTGAAAATTTTTCGTTCTTTGAATTTAAAAAAAAACTATTTAGAAAGATGAAAACTGGTACATTTATTTATATTCCAGAGATTAATCGATTTCATTAATGGCGAATTTCTAGAACCAGTCATAGGCGTCCGTTTTGAGTAGGTCAACAGTTATTTTATAGCATAACTTTATTGTCTTTAATTTTTAAGTCTTTTTAACACTAGATTATTGAATTATGAGATATTCGAGTACTAAAAGTTACTATTGCTTTAAGTTGGTAAAATACATCGTTTTTTTTTTAAATTTTTTTCCATTTTTTTTCAAATTCCAAAAACTAAAAACTTTCAAATCGATTTCTCTAGAAAACGGTGTGTCCTACCGACTTATAGTAAGAGTACCTTTTAGTACTAGAACACCTTACAACTTAATAATCCAGTATCAAAAATGCTTAAAAGTTGAAGAAAAAAAAGTTATGCGATAAAATAACCGTTGCCCTATCCAAAACGGACGCCTATGACCGGTACTAGAAATTCGCCATAGATGGAATCGATTCATTTCTGGAAAGTAAATATGTATACAAATGTTAGTTATTCTAAATAGAAGCGTTCTAGAGGTATTTAAGAAAAACTAATTACATGGCGCCATCTCCAAAAGCTCTAGCTCCCTTAGGAAGAATTTTCGGACTAGGTGAATTGGGTTAAATTGTCTTAAAATTATCTGAGGAATCTCCTGTCTTCGTTTGTCGGTAGAGTTTCTGGACACCCTGTATATTGCTCATATATTATAGTCGGATTATTTTTAAATAAGGTTCCTTCAGATTTCATAAGCTTCATCCTAGGCTTCTACATTTATTGCTAACTTACTCCGTGGCGTTACAACCATTCGTGGGTTTTAACCGACTCGACAACATGTCTTCACTCTTTTCTGTATTGAGCAATGTCCATCCAGTTCTTCACGCTCCTAGCTTTCAAGTCTCCTGCTATATTGCTACCGGAGTCGAGGGGGTCCACGTGGCCTTTTTTCAGTTGGGACTTCTTCCCATTCTTTCTTCCCTTTGTTGCCCTGAACATAAATTAGTGAACTTCGATTTGTTAATTTAGTATTTTGAATGCTCTTCAATTTCTGTCTTTTTCTATTTTATTATTATTGCAGCGTGATTACTGTTAAAATAATACTCTCGGTTCGTTTATACGAATTTATTTATACAAGTTACAGATCGAATTTATATTATACACTAACTCTATTTACAAATCTGTCCGTATTTATATATGCGATACAGTTATTATGGAATATTCCAGAAATATCCGCGCCCATCTCGATGTATCTCCCATCTCTATACCAGTCGATCCATTGTCTGTCGGCAGGCCCACGTTCCAGAACGCCGCGAAGATTCGATTACGTCATTCGCTTGTTGTTTACTATTATACGGGCGCCGGCCAAGAGTTCTCTTTCGTTACATTATGTTTATTACCGTTCATACTGCAGATAATCAGCTTATCCTAGTTTCTCTTTAAAGTATAAATGAACCGGTATCGTTCTGGTCTTCTTAATTCCCAGTAAAGCCATCATGGTCCTGTAAACTTCCGATTCGAAGTTGCACCTCTGGTCAGAATGGAATAGAAATTGAACCCCATGTCGGGAAATGACTTCTCAAACACGGCTTTACCAACTGTGCTTGCTTCTTGGTTAGGTAGTGCAACTACTTCTGGCCATTTGGAAAAATACCATACCATAGCAACCATCATACACTTATTTCCCAATGTTGTTATTGAAAATGGTGCAAGAATGACGACAGCAACTATATTAGCAACTCGTTCCTATGGAGTCCCGGTGATGTATTGTTTGCATTTTCCACTAAGTCTCCCTTCTAAGATGCACACAGGTCGCAGGTCTGCACCATTATTCTACATCTTGTCTACAATTAACCCAGTAACAACTCTTACTGACTTTCACAAGAGTCCTATTGATTCCAAAATGTCCCCCGTAGCGGCTATTGTGAAGTTCTGCAAGCACCTCCTTTACATATATCCTTGGGAGAACAACTTGGAGCACACTTCTTGTTCCATCTGGACTCCCCCATTGACGAGATATGATGCTATCTAGCACGCATAAGGAGTTCTACTGAAGTCAATAGCCCTTCACCGCTTCTTGGCAATAGGCCACTGTGGCCTAGCTCCGTTGTCCAGCCACTCATGGACTATCATTAGATCTGGATCTTTCTTATGTTTGACATGCAGGTTTTCTTTGGTTAGGGCTTCTTTTTCATTTTCGTCTTCGATGGATATCACATAGTACATTTCTCTTTCTCTGGTACATTTTTCTGTTGCTAACATTCGTCCAAGAAGTGCTACATTAAGCCTTCATATTCTACGTTTATCAAATATGTGTCCGATGCTCTCACGTTTTCATTTGTTTTAGGGCCTCTTCTAGTTCTTTTAATGATATCAGATCACCTGGGTAAGAATTTTCACTGTCTCTCTTTCTCGTTTTTTAAGTAGTTGGATTAGTTTATAACCTACATCTTGTCTCTTCTGTATGTATATTTATCATTTTCAATATTTGTTATTTGCTGATCCCATGATTTTTGAGATACTTTTCTTACGATAGTTTTGCCTTTATTGTGTATGTATTTTAGTCTTGTTTTTTGTGTGTTGTTTTGAAGAGTATTTAAATATGTCTGTTGTTTTTCTTTTATTGCAGTTTCCACTTCTGTGTTCCTGATTAGGCCACTTATCTTTTTTTTTATGTTTTCTTTTATTTACTACTTCAATTGCTGCGTTTTTAATAAATTCTTTTATATTGGACTATAATATATCTTTTATATATTTGAAAATGTTGCTGTCTTTTGAGCTAAATGTCTTATGCTATCTTGTTGCAAGAGATATACTACGTCACTTAGGTTCGTAATATGTGTTATTTGTTTTCTCCATCTAGCTAGATAATGGGGTTATTTTTGAGATGACTAAGAAGTGATTTGTGTTAATGTCGTTGTATCTGTAAATTCTCAGCTGTTTCCGTGATGTTTTTCGTGTTTTAGTGTAAAATAATTATGATTTAAACACAAATGTATACCACTATTAAACAAATATCTAGATAACAGACTCTATGTTGATTATCTACTGTAAATAACCAATTAATATTGTAATTTTCCATAGATAATGCATCGATAATTCCTACAAATATTTGTTCTATGTGTGACGAATTAAATTATATACATTATTTAAACCGTAAGGTAATAATTATTTGTGAATAAAGTTTCGTAAACAATTATTATATAAACAATTTGAAATTAAATTTTCGGCAATTTTATATAATATCAAATGTAATTTATAAAGTTAATGTATGTTACCAGGATATATAAAAAAATTATATATTAGATTGAAATTATTATTGCCAATAACTTGCATAATATAGTTTTTTATAATATATCCGAGATATTCCAATTTTCTTGTTTTGATTGTATTTAAAATTTCCATTGCTTTATTCATCTTTCTCAGAGCCTCTTTGTTTGTGACGTGTTCTATCCATGATATTTTCAGAATTATTCTGTACACCCACAGCTCGAACGATTTTAGTTTTTTCATTGATGCAGCATTTAAGGTCCAACCTAACTCCAACTTTTAATCTCTTGTGCAGAGCACTCTCCTCATTTTGTTAAAATTTGCTCTAGTACCTAGTTGCACTTTTAGATGGCTACTTACTGGCCCATAATATCATCCCGACCGGTATTAAAGATGCACAAGGATTGGCATCTGCCTTTCGAAAGAAGTTTGGTCGAGTTGCAGAACTTCGATGCCAACTGTCAGCACCAGGAAAAGCTTTGAAACTCCAAGTGCATCATGTTACCTTTTTTTTCTGGTAACAAAAGACACTGCCCATAACCAACCTAACTTCCAAGATGTATCGGATGCATTACTTCAATTGAGGCAGAACGTGTTAAAGTCCAACTTGCAAAAGTTATGCATGTCAAAGCTAGAGAGTCGCTAACTAGACTGGAGGGTTGCTCGAAATATGGTGGAAGAAATCTTTAAAAATACCGAAGTCCAGGTACTAGTCTGTTGCAATCCTCATGGTTACTGATGCGAAGCGAAAACCGTCACTTGCTACTTTTGTACAACTGGGAGTCGTAAAAGAGATACCCGTTGCCGATACCATCATGCAGTTCCAGATTCGAAAAGGTGCCGGGAGGAACCATCTCTTAAGGAGGGAGCAATGTCACGTTAACTACCTGTCAATAACTCTGACCTTCCAGGACGCAGAACGAACGCAGCTGTTTACCGGTTCTGGCCCAGAAATTCTACCTGCTTCGAGAATAGACTAAAACCCAGTCTTGACGCCACCTTGTCTGTGTGTATTCAATTCTATTTATTTTATTTATTCCAGACGAGGTCTAAAGAATTAGAGAACATATAATTGGAGTGCATTTAAATAGAATTGCTTAGATTTTACGGACATGTTGACTGTATTCTATTATCAGAAGATAAATGTATTATAATAATTATTTATGATATAAGTGTTAAAATTACACGTTTAAGGCACGCATGTGAAAGTTTGCAGATTGAGTGAAAGCGAGTTCTGCAATTCACATGAGTGCCTTAAAAATGTACTTTTTAACACGCATATCATACAATATTTTTTCTACAAACGTAATTACAGGACAATATCTACAAAAAATTTTACTTGAACTTGACTGACATTCCAATTTTATATTTTTTTGACATCATCATTCTCTTTGCCTTATCCCTATGCGGGGTCGGCTTCCCTAATTGCATTTCTCCACACAATTCTATCTTGGGCCATATCAATGTTAATCCCCTTTACCAACATGTCCTGCCTTATCGTCTCCCCCCAGGTCTTCTTTGGTCTTCCTGTCCTACTCCTTCCAGGAATCTGCACTTCAGCTATTCTTCGTATTGGGTGGTTAACGTCTCGACGTTGAACATGACCAAACCATCTTAACCTATGCTCTCTCATTTTGGCATCAATTGGTGCCACACCTAGACTTCCCCTAATATACTCATTTCTAATTTTATCCTTCTTTGTCACTCCACTCATCCATCTAAGCATTCTCATTTCAGCCACATGCATTCGCTGTTCCTCTTTCTTTTTCACTGCCCAACATTCAGTTCCGTACATCATAGCTGGTCTTATGGCTGTTTTATAGAATTTTCCCTTCAGCTTCATTGGAATTTTTCTGTCACACAACACACCACTCGCTTCTTTCCACTTCATCCATCCAGCCCTAATTCTACTGCATGCATCTCCATCTATTTCTCCATTACTCTGTAATACCGATCCTAGGTACTTAAAACTATTGCTTTTTACAATCATTTCACCATCCAAAGATACCACTTTATTTGTAGTAGCTCCATCTTTAAATGAACATTCCAAATACTCTGTTTTTGTCCTACTAAGTTTTAAACCTTTTTCCTCCAGAGCTTGTCTCCACTGTTCCAGTTTTTGTTCTAAGTCTCTTTCACTATTTCCTACCTATATTTTTTTGACATTACATCAAAATTGCATATACGGTCAATACGAACTGCAGTGCCTTAAAATTTTTTTAAAGCACTAGTGCCTTAAAGTAGCATTTTTAACGCTCGTATGGAGTGCTAAAAATTGCATTTTTAACACGGTTGTAGAAAAATTATATTTTTAGTGTAAATAGTAAAGTAAAACAAATGAAAATAAAAACTAGTCTTAAATTGTTAAAAATCATTATTATTAAATTAGAAAAAGAAACTGTTAAAAGTACTACAATGCTCTCAGCTCACAATATTTGCTCGTAAGTAATGCTGTATTTTATTTTAAAATCCATAAGGAACAATTTCCTGTAGGTGGGTGTATACCATTAATTACAAAAATTGAAGAAAAATTAAGTATTTTCTATGGGAAATAAGCCACAATTTTACTAAAAAATGAATTTATTAACGTTTCGAAGCCCAAATCGGGTTTCGTTAGTATTTATTAAATTTACTTAGCAACAACATTTTTGTTTATTTTAATAGTATTTTGTATTTTGACAACAAAACCCGATTTGGGCTTCGAAACGTTAATAAATTCATTTTTTAGTAAAATTGTGGCTTATTTCCCATAGAAAATACTTAATTATAAAAATGCCACAAGGAAATAGCTTCAGAACAACATTGAAGAAAAATCTTCTGCGTAAAAGGTATATTTATTTTAAAGTCCTAAAAAAGGGCTACAAATACAAAACAAAACGTTTTCGTTCTAAAGAGAGCATCATCAGTGTTCTTTGTAAGCTATTTATGCTAAGCCACCAAAATACATGGGTTAAAACCCTTAAAATGTCGGCTAAAAGTCTTACATTAAAATGATATAATCCTGATTAACAATCCCATATAATGTTATAAATCCTGGACGATGGATGAAATTAATAAAGATACCCTAAGGCATTATATGATTTTCCACGAAGCCAGGCTTTCACCTTTCTCTATGTGAAGACAGAGAATTCGACTCAACAACCCACGTGCTTCATGGAAAGTCATATAATGCCTTAGGGTATCCTTATTAATTGCATCCATTGTCAGGATTTAGCATTATAACATTTTAATGCAAGACTTTTAGTCGACATTTTAAGGGTCTTAACCCATGTATTTTTGGTGGCTTAGCATGAAGAACTTGCAAAGAACACTGATGAGGCTCTCTTTAGAGCGAAAACGTTCTGTTTTGTATTTGTAGCCCTTTTTCGGGGTTTTAAAATAAATATACCTTGTACGCAGAAGATTTTTCTTCAATTTTTGTATTTTATTTTGTGATCAATAAACTAGCAGATTAAACTGCCATTAACTAAAGGAATTCGCTGGAAGAAGGCTAAATGAAATAATATTGAATATTATTCAGGGTTAAACACTACGCAGAGTCTTGTTTGTATCTATCATCATTCCACATGAGCATTAATTTTGATAAAGATGTAGATTTATGGGCATATAAATCATAAGTTTACGCTCCGTGATATAAATCACATACACAAATTCACAATCGATCCACTGCTTACAATCAATTCAGTGTATATTAAGGATACGAGAAGGAAAAAAGGAGAAATGGTTTTCTTTTAAGATGCAATCAATATAACTATATGAACAGCCTGAACGATTGTGCGCCTGTAGTAGACGAATAAAGGATTAAATTGCTTTTTACAAGAGGGTCGATGCAAAGGAATTGAGCAAATGAAAATAGTTTCACCGAAGACATAATTTTTATTGGCATCCGAGGACAAATACAGAAAATCTGACTGTATTAAAGCCTCTTTCCAAAGACTTTTTGAAGCGAAGCTTTTACAGTGAAGTTGTATTCATTTTTCTCTATAGTAAAGTGAAAAATCATCACGACATCTTAAATAGATCAAAGAGTCAATTTACTCAACAAGGGGAGTCCGTTATACAAATGTCTAATTTCTACTAACCTTTTTTATGTTAGTTGTTAATCAATTCCTTTCAAACTATATTCAAATTTTATTTTTAAACATTTATTTGATTTATTTTATATTTATAATTAAATTTACTATCAATGATATTTATTTGCCTTCCCTTAAGAGGATCGGTACGTTTTTTCGGCTGCAATGTTATTCAAATGGGGATTCATTTTTTTCGAATCATGAGAAAACTAATAAGTATTTTAAAAAAAATTTAAACGCAGAATGAAAGATTACGTTATTATCGAGGGCCGAAAGTCCCTGAGAACTTCTATCATGTTTATTTTAATAAGTTACAGGGGTGAAAAACTAAGAGAAAATTTAGTGTTATTTTTAATTTCAAATATCTCATTAAAAATAAACTTTTTATTTATTCTAAGGGACTTTCGGCCCTCAATAATAATTTAGTCTTTCATTCTGCGTTTAGATTTTTCAAAAATATTTATTAGTTTTTTCAGGATTCGAAAAAAATGAACACAATGTCCGTGGTAATATTTTCCAAATCTATCTTTGTCATACAACGAACTTAGTCGAATAGAATATTGTCAGTCAGACACTGACAATCAGTGACAATTTTAAATAATTATTTGACATGAATAGGGAATATTTTTAGTTGTTGATTAAATAATATTGATATACCTATAGTGTATTTGATAAATAATTGATTTAAGAGGTGAACTTTATAAAAAGTTATTTATTGTGTATTATTTATGGAAGATAGAAGCAGAGAATACATTAAGATATATTCTGTGATCCAAGTATTTTGTTGTTAAAGATGTTCAAAATTGCAAGAGTTCCATAGTACAGTATTTCTCATGATCATCTTTCAGTGCGTCACAGTTTTTCGATTTCTTTCTAACGTATTAAATTGTATGTGACAGAAAAAAAGGCACGTCGGTGATTACATTTCGTCGGTGACATTTTTATAACATTTATTCTAGTTGTTCTAGTTTCGATAGATGGCGCCATAATAAAAAAATATATTTTTTTTAATTAGATAATAATATTACAAATATAATCTGTATAATTTATAAGACTATACAAATCAAAGAAAATACCATTTTATAAATGCAAGAAACACTTTTGATTTGTTTTTATTCCAAATTGAAAATAAAATGTGACAACTGTCAGATTTAACTAAAATGTCATGTTAGAATAAATGTCATAAATGTGTATTATCACGGACTTACCCTTTTTCCTATCATTTGTTACGCTCTGAAAAATGATCATGAGAAATACGTAACAATGTATTATTAAAAAATCACTTTAACACTTTTCCTCTTTTCTCGATTGAGTATTAGTTTTTGTTGTAGGTACATATAAATTATTACAATCACTGAATACATAGCTAGTGAAAAAATTATCACATTTATTAACTGAATTTTGCAATTATACAAAAAATAACAGTTATCCAAGAACATTCAAAAGCCATCTCTTTTAGCTAGTTATGACATTGTCAAGTAGAATGACATTCTAGTAATATCATAGAGTTAAATATTAGCATAGAGAGAGTGTCATTCAGAGCGAAGTGACGACACCATCTTTTTTATTTGGATTAGTGCTGTTTCACTCTTACGCATAGTAAAGCTGCTACAGTTGTCCTCCTCTTCCGTGCCTATATTCACACTGAATGTCATTATAGATTCTCGATACAATGTCATTATAGATTCTCGATACAATGTGTTAGAAGGAGATGCAGCAAACCAGTCCCTGAGATCTTGTCGTCAGGAAGCGCGGAAGGTAGGCTCCCTCTATGTTAATATATACCTCTATGAGTAATATGCACATATCCATACCAGTGTGAATTTTACTACACGTAATGTGCCATGTAAAGACAGAAAAGGTAGGGATAGCCGTAAAAAATTTGCGAATTATGTACCCATAGCCTTAACAATTTAATATTTATTCTGACTTTGACGGGTCTGCCACAAGTAAACAACGTAATCTTTGTTGATAAGTTAGCAGGTGGCGTTAGGAGCAAACATAATAATTTATTGAGATATATTGAGTTGATTTTAATACAATTTGTTTAAAAGATGAACAATACATAAATAATAAAATTGCTTTATTAAATTTTAAAAATATTTGAATTTTAAAAATACAGAAAACATACCTAATGCTAATTTTATTTAAACAATGGTGATATTATATTAGCTGAAACTGCATGTATTTTGTTTCTTGCACTCTGTTTATTATTTTACATTTATTTAATGTATTACTCAATTTTACTTAAATATTATAATTGCGAAAGTATTATTATTAGTAATTTTTATTTTTAAAACTAATGAACTTAAAGTAAATATGAACTAATTATTCAAAATTGTTATTAATGTGACTAAAAATACCATAACGATAAAAAAATGGTAAACAAATTTAATTTGCTATAGTGGTGGTAAGTCACTATTAGCAAGTGAGAATAGTACAATAGATCGACAATAGTAAGCAAATTATTCCAGGCCATACAAGATGAAATTAATAACTGATTGAACTGATATAGAGACTAGACTAAAAGTCTGAAAACAGTCAAGACATGAACAAATAATGAATATCCTGAAAGCTAAGAAGATACTTTAACTTTTTTTATATAAAGTTTTTTAGTGATTACCTCAACATCACATCCAATTTATGCTAAAGCAGCGAGCAAAAGTAAATGTTAACAAACACCTGTCAGTGGATATTGAAATTAGACGTGGGTTAAAACAGGGATGTGTATTACTGCCAATTCCTTTTAAGGGTTACTTGGAAGAGATCCTGAAAATATAGGTGTCACCCTATAGAAATAAGTAGTAGCAGGATAAATTATGTCAGATCTTATAGAATTATTTACAAAAATTAATATAATAATTGTAATTTATTATAGGATGTATAGGATGTTGGAGGGATTCCAGATCACGAAAGGATTCAAGCAGGGTTGCTATATTTCGCCTACCCTTTTCAAAATTTATCTGGAACAAGCACTCAAGCTGTGGGAAAAGAAAATGTAATGCTATGGGAATCTCTCTCAATGACGAGACTACACATCGCTGATGACCATATTCTGATTGCTCAGGATCATGACGACTTGAGTTACATGATGCGGAAGCTAATAGAAGAATATAACAAATGGGGTCTCGAAGTCAACATTAAAAAAACTGAAGCCATGTGTATTGGAGGGACAAAGAAGTCCATTACATTAGACAATATGGTAGAAATTAAACACTGTGTGATGAATACAAGTACCTGGGCATGAAGATAACTCAAGATGGAACAATAGATGCTGCTATAAAAGATAGAAACATACAGGGTAGAAAAGCTATATCCATGATGAACGGTATTCTGTGGGACCAAACAGTTTCTAAAGCGAACAAACAGCTCATGTATATACAATACCATACTTAAAAGGGTAATCACATATGGCAGTGAAGTTTGGCCAATGAAACAAAGAACAGGGAAAAAGTTACTAGGAATAGAAATGAACTTCTGCAGAAGAGCAGCAGGCAAATCAGGAAGAGTGTAGCAGTACAAAATTCGCTACAATGTTTTGTAAACCCGCCTAATAAATAATTATTACTTGTATTTTGTGTTGGTTATATCATTCATTAAAATATCCTAAACCGCCTCTGTTGAAAATATTTCAAATTATTACGCAACATTTAGAAACCTTAGGGATTTTTGAGCCGTCCACAGGTGGTTCCCGTCGAACTCATAGAAACCGCACCTATCGGCATAGATTGGCTGTTGTCGCTATGTGAAGTCTATTGAATGCTGTACAATTGATTTTGTGTCTATTGAAGAATATCCATAAAGAATTTCACCACTCCATAATGTTGGATTTTTAAGGTGAAAATCAGATACGCAGTACAAATAAATTGTGTGACGCAGTTGTGACCGGTAGGTGGTGGAAGTTTCTGTTCTTTTTTTTTGAAGCCCTGTGTAGTCAAATATGGTCCAGTTTTAATAGTATTTGAAGTTCCCGACGAGATGTCTGGTTTTGTTCCAGATTTTGTCTTGTTCCCATTTTCTAAGGAGCCTGTTTTCGTCATAAGACGACCCCCACCCTTCCTGTTGATTGACACATGGAGATGGAAGTTTTTGTTTTGTGTAGTGTGACAAGGAGATGTTTTTAAATAAAAAAAGGTACTGTACGATTTTGTTTTTAAAAAGTGATTAAATTTCAAGTAAATATTAAAATTTGCAGTTGGTAAAATCTTTTTAATATTTTTATAGATATTGCTTTCAATATGGTAAAGTTTTTTTGTAAACAGAATAATTGTAACATGTTAGATATCCGAATATTCTTTGTCTTGTTTTGTTGTTCTAGCTATCTAAGCATTTTTGTTCAGAAATAAAATCCTACAAAATGTAAATTAAATAAAATGGCAGTGACATTTGACAGCAGACTTTAAAATATGTAGGTCAATAAAGTACATGCACAATAAAGTTTAAAATTTTGTGTATTGGTAAAAGTCATATAAAGGTTATAGTTTTTTTTATTGTCATTGCTAATGGTAAAGTCAGTATTTTTTTAAGAATATGTTTTTTCCAAATAATAGAAATAAAGTTTTGAGGTTTAAATAAACATTGAAAAATTATTAACCAGATTTCTAATACAATTGAAATTGAGTTTTAGTGAAAAGGAAAAAAGGAAAATGGCATAGAAGCCAATAATGATGTTAAAGCTTGCCCAGTTAGACCCGAAAGAGGAATCTCAAATGAATGTCCCCCCATTTGGTATCCGTAAGTACAGTGATATGTCCAGTAAGTACCCAGTAGTGAATCAGAGGATTCTTCAAACAGCGTCCAAAGTTTCTTAAATAGTAGGAAAGTGCTCCAGTCTGTGTAAGTATCTCATCTCCCTAACGATTCCATGACCCGCCACCGAACAACCACTGAGCTGTCGTTTCGCAGTGAAGGTTTGAATGTTTCTGCTCCTTCTACTTTAGCACCATTTCGACCCCCCAGTATTCATGTAGTTACTTATATCCCTGACCCCATCTGAGCAGACATTTAAAACGCTTCAAGAGATCACGGGATCATGGGAGTCACGCATACAATAATTGATGATATAAAAACAAAACAACTCATATGGTACGGACATATACAGAGAATGACAGATGACAGGATCCCTAAACATATTTTAACTTGGACACCACAAGGGAGAAGGAAAAGGGGGAGGCCGAGAAGAGGCTGTAGGGGATGGAATTGAAAAAGAACTAGAGGAAAGAGACATCCCTCCATGTCTATGGTTAAACAGAGAAGAATGGCGGTTAGTTCGGAAGACATCGGAGAACGCTGTAAACCGATAGTAGCCGTAGTAGTAATTTATTGTTCGTTAATACCTAAAAATAATAAACTATTTTACATAATTGGATTCAACTGAAAATATCAAGTTCCATTTTTGTTTTAATGCCAAAATAAAATGTGACCCAACTATTTAGCAAAGTTCTAAATAAAGGTTCGCTGTGAAATATTAAATCGTCAAGTTGTTTGTGGGAAATTTAATTTAATTACTTCCGGAATCCAAACTGTAATTATCAGATAAACGGAACTCAAAATGTAACAACATTGGATCTATTGAAGTTCCTATAACGAATATAATTTTGTTTGCAAATAAAACAAAACTTTGTATTCATAACAACCCCTAACGGTAATGTTCCGTTTAAACTTTATTTCGAGGGGGCTCGTAGGTATTTTTGTTGGCCGTTGTTGGCTATTTTCTTTTCAGCGAACTCATCAGGGAGTCAAAATTTCGGTTTGGAAAAAATTGGAAAAATCAAAAAATTGTATATCGCACTAAAATAAGTCGGGGGATGTTTTGATATTAGCTCCACTTGCATACAGTTAATATTGTATTAAATTTAGCCATTAAATAGGATATATCAGACTGATAATTTTATAATATGAATTTTGAACTCCTAAGTGGAACATAGAGCTTCAGTCAAAAAGGCGCCATTGAGTTCTATTTTGAGCTAATAGTCGAGGCATTGAAGGATTGAAGTGTCGATTTTTTTGCAGTAAGACGGATTTTAATGCAGTTTAGTGCGTTGGATTCGTGAGAATGTCAGGAAACTTTGTGAACTAATGTAATGAATAAGAAATCTCAAATTGCATTTGTGCACAAGAAAAATGCATTTGAAAAATGCATTTCGGTAAATAGTGGGAAAAATTGACTCAATTTTCTTACTCGGGGGTTTTTGGGGTCGCTGAAAACGAATATGAGGTCGTCGAGAGTGTGCAAACTACCTGGTGTCTGCAGCGGGTGTAATAAACGTCTTCCTCAGGAGTATTGTGGTAATTTATCATATAATTGGATTAAACTCATTATTCGGGGGTTTTTGGGGTCGTTGAAAATGAATATGAGGTCGACGAGAGTGTGTAAAGTACCTGGTGCCTGCAGCGGGTGTAATAAACGTCTTCATCTGGAGTATTATGGTAATTTATCATATAATTGGCTTAAACTCATTACTCGGGGGTTTTTGGGGTCGCTGAAAACGAATATGAGGTCGGCGAGAGTGTGCAAACTACCTGGTGCCTGCAGCGGGTGTAATAAACGTCTTCCTCTGGAGTATTATGGTAATTTATCAT
Source organism: Diabrotica virgifera virgifera (assembly GCF_917563875.1). Classification (NCBI taxonomy): domain Eukaryota; kingdom Metazoa; phylum Arthropoda; class Insecta; order Coleoptera; family Chrysomelidae; genus Diabrotica; species Diabrotica virgifera. The sequence continues at coordinate 1,871,368 of NC_065444.1, read as the reverse complement.
ATAATTAGTTTAAACTCGTTACTCGGGGGTTTTTGGGGTAATCTATTTTCTTCGATGTAACTATAGTGATCGAAAAGGGTGGTATTTTTATTATAAATAAACATCAATTTTTATTATTATATTTATGGTTAAAAAAGTTCATTATACAAAATTTATCGTAATTTATCTTTAAAATTCATTTTCTTCATCATTATCATCTTCTTCATTATTGCCTTCCTCTCTCGAGTCCAATGCAATATTTGTGCAATCAGAGCTTCCATAATTTTTGCAGGCTAAATTACAAACTAACCCATGCTTCCTGCACCCGCATATATTGCCGCAGTCTGACTTACAACTACAAAATATTAAATTTAAAATGTATGGAGGACCAGGTGGCTGAGTCATTCTAACTGGAATTAGTACATTATTTTGTAATTCCCATCCACAATCGGTTGGGTTCATCTTACTGTCCTCTCCATGCAGCCAAATTTGGGTAAATGCATCAACAGATGAAAGAATTTTTTCAATGATAATCTTTTTATTTTTGGCAATAACCATTAAGTACATTCTGTATCTAGTAATTTTCTCTCAAGGCAAAACCACCATGAAATTAGAATTTAGTCGTTGCGATATTTATTTTTAGCGACCCCAAAGACCCCCCGAGTAACAAGTTTGGGCCAATTATTTAACAAATTACCATAATAGTTCAGAGGAAGACTTTTATTACACCTGCTGCAGGCACCAGGTAGATTTCACACTCTCGCCGACCTCATATTCATTTTCAGCGACCCCAAGAACCCCCGAGTAATGAGTTTAAGCCAATTATATGATAAATTACCACAATACTCCAGAGGAAGACGTTTTACACCCGCTGCAGGCACCAGGTAGTTTGCACACTCTCGCCGACTTCATATTTGTTTTCAGCGACCCCAAAAACCCCCGAGTAAGAAAATTAAGTCAATTTTTCCCACTATTTACCGAACTGCATTTTTCTTATGCACAAATGCAATTTGAGATTTCTTATTCATTATATTAGTTCACAAAGTTTCCTGACATTCTCACGAATCCAACGCACCAAACTGCATTAAAATCCGTCTTACTGCGCCAAAAATCGACAGTAAGGCCAATTTTTGTGCTTAAATGCCTCGACTATAAGGTCTTCACCACATTCCAAGGCTTTCCTTCATCTGTTATCTCGTCCATGATTAAGATTTTCCAAGTTTATGCTGGACGACTTCTTTTTCTTTTTTCTGGAGGGTTCGACTACAGGGCGGTCTTTGCAATACTCGATTTATTTTTTTTTCAAAATGTGTGGCCGACCCAACCTCACTTTATTTCATTTTTTATCCTCTTTTTGGCCAGGTGTAGCAGATCTTCGTTTCTGGTGTGTTAGATCACAAAATATGAACAATTTTTCGTAGGTATTTGTTAGCAAAGACCTGAAGTTTGCAGGGGTTTCTGTCAATTTCCACTGTTACGTCGGTATCGTAGAACAGGAATGCCATTTCACTGGAATATTCGGATTTTTGTCTCTGTAGTATACTGACCAGACCTCCAAACAGGGTTAAGCATGTTGAATGCTTGTTGAGTTTTTCATATCCTTGTAAGTATATCATTTTGTCTACCTCCGCTTTCTGTTATACACTTCCAAGATGCGTAAAATTTTCTACATTTTTAATCTAATGACTACAGCTGATCATCCAAGGAAAAATAGACGGCAGAAGGAGTCCAGGGAGGACGAGACACTCGTGGCTAAAAAACTTGCGTAATGGTTCGGATTTTTATCTGCCGAACTATTCAGATCTGCCGTAAACAAAGTCAGAATAGCCATGCTGATTGCCAACGTTCGGAACGGACAAGGTACGTGAACAAGAAAAATGTTGTTAATAGTAGATAGTATGTTGTTTCTTTCATTTACTCTCATGGATTTGGGTTTATTAAGATTGATTTTCAAGCCTATTTTATTGGCTTCGGTGGACAGTGTTTCCAGTTGGTCTGCCACATTTTGGAATCTTTGTCCTAATCGGCGTATTTTAAATCACTTAGGCGTGTGGTTAACGTCCATTATATACCTCTTGTGTCGGAGTCTAGTTTGGAGAGAATATAGTCTACAGCTATGTTAAAAAGAAACGGAGAAAGAATGCCTCCTTGTCTGACTCCAGTAGTTATGTTAAATTCGTCACTGTTGTGACGCTGCAATCCCATTGTGTGTCACGCTGCATTTTGCCTCAATGTACGTACAGTATATTTATAATGGATATTATTTTTTGCGGGATGTTTTTTAGCTCTAAAATTTTCCATATAGCAGCATCAGATAAGCTATAAAAGGCACGCTAGAAATCGACAGAAATCATGTATAAGGGTGTGTTCCATTTAACTAATTGTTCCAGTATTACCCTCATAGTATTAATGTGGTTTAAGCAGGAGTATTCTGGTCTAAAGCCTGCTAAATTCGACTTTGTTATTCTTTTTACTATGATGGTTGTAAAATTTTATTTGTGGCGGTAAACAAAGTTATTTATTTCCAATTTTTGCACATTGTGAGGTTCCTTTAGTTCCTTTTTCAAAATCTATTATCTCCGGCTTTTCCACAATTTCATCTGCGCTATCACTCGGAGTACTTAGCATCTCCTGAAAATGCTGTTTTCATCTCTCTAGTTGGTTATCTGTTGGTTGAGTCCGGGAATCTTTACCCGTGCGTCATCATTTAAAGCATACGAAATAAGTCGATGATAAGTCGGAAATTGAAATTTACTAAACGCAACAGCAAGTCACTTACTGTCACTTGCTGTTGCGTTTAGTAAATTTCAATTTCCGACTTATCATCGACTTATTTCGTATGCTTTAAATGATGACGCACGGGTAAAATTCCCGGACTCAACTGTAGTAAGTAATTCACCAGTCTTGGAACTTACAATGCTACAACTGTTGGGCCCATTTTTTGTTAGTAGTCTAGTAATTTTGTATAGCTCTCTAGGTCTGTTGTGTCATGCAGCAGCATCTGCTTGTTTTTGTCAGCTCTTCAGGGCACCTTATGTTGTCTCGTTTTGCATTCCCTTTAATTGCTTTATTTATTAGAATTACATACTACTAATTCTTCTTCTTAAGGTGCCGTGCATTTCTGCGTAGGCGTCCACCGTACATTGTCTTGTCGGTGAGATATTAGACAGTCAGGATTAAATAATTCTGTTTTTAGCAACATTGCGAAGCATTTCATAGCTATGGATACTACTAATTAATTGTGAGTAAATCTTTTTTATTTTATTTTTTACCTTTTAAATTATTTGTTATTTTCTCTTGCGATCTAGTCAACTTTAAAGTTGTCCTCAACCACCAATGTCTGTTTCCTTAAAGTCTATAAAAGATAATAATCAAAGCATATTTTACAATTTGTAGATTTATTCGTAAAATATATATTAGAGATGAAATTTTCAAGAAGTTGAGATTAAACCTTACATAATAATGTGACATTTTCAAATAGGAAAGGATATCAACTTAAATTTTATCAAAATGCAAAACAGTATTGTATCTAGCTATTAAATGCTATACATTGGTCACATATTAAAGTACCGGCTAGCTTTGGCGTATCTAATAATATTATAGTTCATAATATTGAGGCACTCTACTGATGTTATATAATACGCGAAGGTATTTAAAACCTAAACGTATTAGGCTTGGATCCCGCGTACCAAAAAAAAGTTTATTAACAGCAAGCTGAAAATTTGTAAATAGCTTAACGGTGTCTAGTCGGAGTTTGATGTATGGGAACCCTGGAACAGGGGAAGTTTTAATTATGGAACGTGATTTTAATTGTGGAACGTGTCATCCTGACAAGTTTATGATTGTGAAAACTAGCAGGTTGTTTTTAAGTTTATTCAATAGCAAACTTTATATAATATATGAAAAAATGTTTTCGGACAAATATCATCATCATTATCTTTGCTTTATCCCTAATCGGCTTCCCTAATTGCATTTCTCCGCACAATTCTATCTTGGGTCATATCAATGTTAATCCCCTTTACCAACATGTCCTGCCTTATCGTCTCCCCCCAGGTCTTCTTTGGTCTTGCTCTCCTACTCCTTCCAGGAATCTGCACTTCAGCTATTCTTCGTATTGGGTGATTAACGTCTCGACGTTGACCATGACCAAACCATCTTAACCTATGCTCTCTCATTGTGGCATCAATTGGTGCCACACCTAAACTTCCCCTAATATACTCATTTCTAATTTTATCCTTCTTTGTCACTCCACTCATCCATCTAAGCATTCTCATTTCCGCCACATGCATTCGTTGTTCCTCTTTCTTTTTCACTGCCCAACATTCAGTTCCGTGCATCATAGCCGGTCTTATGGCTGTTTTATAGAATTTTCCCTTCAGCTTCATTGGAATTTTTCTGTCACACAACACCACTCGCTTCTTTCCACTTCATCCATCCAGCCCTAATTCTACTGCATGCAACTCCATCTATTTCTCCATTACTCTGTAATAGCGATCCTAGGTACTTAAAACTATTGCTTTTCACAATCATTTCACCATCCAAAGATACCATTTTATTTGTAGTAACTCCATCTTTAAATGAACATTCCAAATACTCTGTTTTTGTCCTACTAGGTATTAAACCTTTTTCCTTCAGAACTTGTCTCCACTGTTCCAGTTTTTGTTCTAAGTCTCTTTCACTATTTCCTATTAACACTACATCATCAGCATACATTAGGCACCATGGAATACTACTCTGTAGTTTCGCTGTTATCTGGTCCAAAACTAATGAGAATAAATAAGGACTAAGCACCGAGCCTTGGTGCAATCCTACTTTCACCTGAAATTTATCAGTCTCTCCCACACCTGTCCTAACACTAGTCGTTACTCCCTCATACATATCTCTCACAATCTTTACATATTCGCCAGGGACTTCTTTCTTATTGAGAGCCTACCAAAGAATCTCTCGAGGAACTCTATCATATGCTTTCTCAAGATCAATGAATACCATATGAGCGTTGGTCTCTTTATTCCTGTATTTTTCCATCAGTTGCCTTACAATGAAAATTGCATCTGTTGTTGATCTGCCCTGCATAAAGCCAAATTGATTATCGGATATTTCGGTTTCTTCACGTATCCGTCTATCAATTACTCTCTCCCATATTTTCATGGTGTGGCTAAGTAGTTTTATAGCCCTGTAGTTTGTGCATTGTTGTATGTCTCCCTTGTTTTTGTAGACAGGTACTAATATACTGCTTCTCCATTCGTCTGGCATTTGTCCAACTTCCACAATTCTGTTAAATAGACCTGCTAGCCAACTTATTCCTGTCTCTCCCAATGCTCTCCAACTCTTCATACTTCCCCAGGAATATCATCTGGTCCTACTGCTTTTCCTTTCTTTATTTTTTGAAGCGCTTGAGCAACTTCCGCATGTTATTTTGCCACAAGCGCTGTTATTCTGGTAACCATTGCTGTTACTGTATCCGTTAACTCGACAGGCTGTCTGTCAAATTCTTCATTTAATAAACTGTCAAAATACTTTCTCCATCTCTTTTTGACATCCTTTTCGTGAATTAGTATTTTATTATTTTCATCTCGGATACATCTAATCTCATTAAAATCTCTTGCTTTCTTTGCTCTCTGTTTGGCTGTTATATATATCTTTGCTTTGCCTTCCCTGGTATCAAGTTGATCGTATAGGTTTGAATACGCTTCTGCTTTAGCTTTTGCTACTGCTACTTTCGCTTCCTTTTTGGCGACGACGGTATAGTTTTGAAGATCTATATCCGATCTGGTTTCTTGCCAGTTTTTATATAATTTTCCCTTCTCTTTTATTTTTCCTTGTACTTCATTTGACCACCACCAAGTCTCTTTATCCTCAAACTTCTTTCCTGACGTTTTCCCAAGTATTTCAATAGCCGTCTCTCTAATAATATTGGCCATTTTTTTCCAAATTGTGTTAGGGCTTCCTTTCGTGTTCCAACATATTTTTGCTACTATTCTTTCCCTGAATAGACCTTCCTTCTCATCTTTTAGCATCCACCACTTGATTTTTGTGGTCCTCTCCTATATTTTTGTTTAGTTTCGCTTTTTACGTCGATGTCCAGAACAAGCAACTTATGTTGTTGGCTTACTGTCTCACTAACTATTACCTTGCAGTCCTTGCATTCACGTATGTCTTCTTTCCTTATCATGAAGTAGTCTATTTGGGATTGATGTTGTCCACTTCTGTAGGTAATAAGTTTAGTTTCTCTCTTTTTAAAGAATGTGTTAACAATCGCCATATCCAATGCTGTTGCTAATTCTAGCATGCCATCTCCAGCTTCATTTCTAGTTCCAAAGCCTAATCCCCCATGTATTGTTTCATATCCTGTCTTGGCTTGGCCCACATGTGCATTGAAATCACCTCCTATTATAACTTTCTTCTCTGCTGGAATATCACTCAGTACGTCTCCTAATTGATCATAGCTCTTCATTCTCAAAGCTCTTCTTCAAAGCTCTTCTTTCATTCTCACCCAGACCTGTTTGGGCAGCATACACACACACACACACACACAACATTCAATACCTCTTTATCAATTACAAATTTCACTGACATCATTCTATCACTCGTTCTTACAACTTCTACTACGTTATCTTTCATTTCACTATCAGCAATTATACCAACTCCATTTCTAGTGTTACTACTCCCTACATACCACAATTTATATCCATCACCTAGTTCTTTCGCCCTTTGTCCTTTCCACCTAGTTTCTTGAATACAAGCAATTTGAACTCTTCTTCGTTTGAGCGCATCCACTAACTCCAGACTCTTACCTGTAAGACTACCAAGATTCCAAGACCCTATCCTGATTTTTCTAACCTGTAATGGTGTTCCCCCTGAGATAGTCCTCACCCGGAGATCCGAACGGAGGCTCATTTAACTTCCGGAACATTTTACCTCAGGAGATACCATCATTTCAGTATAAGTTTTTATTGCGTTTGGAGAAGGTCTTTTCATTATTATGGCCTGAAAAGATTTTGTTTGGATATTTGATGCCTGAATGCCTTTTCTATCAGCACCATACCCTGACCTGCACGTTTAGCCAATACTCCACCAATGCAACCAAAGTGCAGTATTACTCCACACCCGCCTGCATTTTTCTGTATAGGCCAGGATCCCTATTGTAAGGACTGCCCTATAAGCCAATGTATTGTTGCCCGTATCCCGCCACTAGGAGGCACGTACTTTATGCGGGATACAAATAGGGTTTTCGGACAAATATGTTGGGCATTTTAAGAAGTCCGCGTCGTAGAACATGTCAAATGACAGGAATTATGTTGGTAGTAAATAGCAGTCTGATTTTTGCATGAGAGTTTAATGAAAGGGTAACAAATCAATTGGAAGTTTTGACCGACAAAATAAACGACGTTTTCGTAGTCTGACATTCGAAACCAGTAAACTGTTCCACAATCAATTAAAATTCCCCTGTTCCAGTGTTCCCGTACATCAAAGTTTGTCTGACTAGACACCGTCAAGCTATTAACAAATTTTCAGCTTGCTATTAATAAACTTTTTTTTTGGTACGCGGGATCCAGGCCTATAAATGTATCCGCCAAACCCAATGATTGTAGTCAATTGCAGATATTTACGAGATGCTGGTTGATAGATACATCTACCTAATCATTTCTGTAATAAACAACACACTAACTCGTGTCAAGTCAACTGAAACGAACAAAAATTCCATAGGTCGTAATTCGTATCTATATGATGGTTATGTCAGATATAGTTTATTGTTCTCTATGAAAATGATATTGTATTATAATATTTTATGTAGGCTTTCATTCATTAATAATGAAGAAAAGTAGGTGTAATTAATACACTTTCGATTTTCGTCGATATATTTTCTTTTTTGCATTTAATGTTCATAAATTCTGATGTGGAGTTCTAATAATTCCTCCGTTCATAAATTAAACTGCTCGTCAAAAGTTAGGGATATAGAAAATTCTGCTGATTTTCATAGTTGATTTTTTCGCGAACAGACGGATTCCGCATTTTTTTTTATTTTAGCCTTTTCTTTAGTATTTACACAGTTGTGCAAAGGTTTACTCAAACTTATTTTTTGTACTTATACCGGGTGGAAGAAAAGAAATGTTTTTCTTATGTTAAGTTTGAGACACCCTGTAGGGAGAACGAGGTACAAATGTGAGTATACATCAGAATCGTATTGTAGTCTTATGTTTTGTGAACATGTTGTTGTTTGAATGTCCCTGATATCTTTAGAAACAAAAAAAAAATAGACGGTTTTATAATTTAGCATGTGTTTTAACCGAAACAAAAGTTTGAGACACCTTGTAGGGAGAAAAAGGCACAAAGCATACCTCGATATTATGTTGTAGTCTCGTATTTTGTGAATATTTTATTTTTTTAATTTCTCTGATATCTTAAATAACAAAGAAACTAGACGGTATTACTCTTTAATATGTGTTTCTATGTTTCACATGTGTGATGTGATGCATGTCGTCAGTTAAAACACATATTAAAAAGTAATACCGTCTAGTTTCTTTATTATTAAAGATATTAGAGAATTTAAAAAAATAAAATATTCACAAAATATGTGACTACAACATAATATCGAGGTATACTCACCTTTGTGCCTTTTTCTCCCTATAAGGTGTCTCAAAGTTTTGTTTCGGTTAAAACACATGTTAAATTACAAAACCGTCTATTTTTATTATTTCTAAAGATATCAGGGACATTCAAAAAACAAAATGTCCACAAAAAATGTACAGGGTGTCTTAAACTTAACATAAGAAAAGCATTTCTTTTCTTTCACCCGGTATAAGTACAAAAAAAAAGTTTGAGTAAACCTTTGCATAACTGTTAATCTGTTAACGAAAAAATCTACTATGAAAATTCAGCAGAATTTTCTATATCCCTAACTTTTGACGAGCAGTTTATTTTCTCACCTCTTAATGGTCTTTGTGATTGTCAAAGTCTCCAAGAGTTCACTTATTTAATTTTGTGGTATCTCTCTCTCTCTCTCTCTCTCTCTCTCTCTCTCTCTCTCTCTCTCTCTCTCTGCATATCTCTCTCCTATGGCGCTACAGCCAAATTCGATCCCTGGGCTACCCCAGCATCCGCCTCCAGGTATCTCTGTCCTTGGCTGCCCTCCTCCAGTTATCCACCCTCAATATCTCTTTAGCATCGGTGCTCACTTCGTCTATCCACCTCTTCCTTAGTCTTCCTGCTGGCCGACGTCCATCGTGACTTGCTTTTGTGTTATATTCATACTCTTGTTGCCATCACTCTCTAAGTTTTATATACATATAAAATAGAAAGTTTCTTGAAAGAGATAGAATACACTTGTAGTCATGCTTGTTCTGAATGCGGTGTGGCCGCTTCAGAAATTTAATTTGTGATGTGAATATGTATTACGAAAACAATGCATATTAAATACATATTTACTCTTTTATAGAATATTTACTGTAACCAGCACCTTTAGCAGATTATATGGGAAAACTCTAAAAACTGTAATAAAAAATTAATATGCACCTTTAGAGATCGAACAACAAGCAGGATTCCGAGCAGGAAGATCCTGTATCGACCACATCTTCACGCTCAACCAACTCAACGAAAAAAAAAGTAGCCAGAGACAGAGAAATACATCAACTATTCGTCGATCTAACTAAGGCATATGATACCGTACCACTTTGTAAAGTATGGCAAGTCCTGGAAAAATCCCCTATTAATATAACTTTAATAAAAGCATTGCAACAATTCTATAACAATATCCAAGCAAACATAAAAATCAACAGCAGATTATCCAATAGCTTCATGGTGAATAAGGGACTACGACAGGGATGCAGCTTATCGCCAACACTGTTTAAAATCTATATAAATGAGGTATTGAATAAGTGGCGGAAATCGTGTTCTGGAATGGGGATACAGCTAAACGACGACTCAACACTATACATACTGCATTTTGCTGACGATCAAGTGGTGATTGCCCAGGATAAAGATGATCTAATATTTATGACAAACCGGCTGTTTCGAGAATACAACAAATGGGGCCTATACGTTAATATGAAGAAAACCAAATATATGTGTATAGGAGGACAGAAAAGTGAGTTACAACTAGAGGATATGGTTATCGAGCCAAGCTCTGATTATGTATACCTTGGAACGAGAATCCAACAAAGTGGAAGGACAGAATTCGAAATAGAGGAACGAATTATGAAAGGAAAGAAGGTAACAGGAGCTTTGAACTCACTACTTTGGTCAAAAACCATATCAAAAGAAAAGAAAACACAGCTTCATAATAGCATCTTTAAAAGCGTGGTACTGTATGGATGTGAAACCTGGCAACTGAATAAGCGAACAGAACAGAAGTTGCTCGCACTGGAAATGGACTTCTGGCGAAGATCGGCCTGCATCTCCAGACTCTCACATATAACGAATGAACGGGTGCGAGATATGATGAATAGAAAAACAAACATAATTGAAGAAGTCCAACAAAAACAACTTTGTTGGTATGGCCATGTACAAAGAATGGAGGAACATCGACTCCCAAAGCTAATAATGGAATGGCAACCCCCCGGAAAGAAGGAAAAGGGGCAGACCGAAAACAACCTGGATAAGTGGAATCCAGAAAGCCATGTCTGAGAGAGATCTCCGACCGGGAGATTGGACAGATCGACGCGGCTGGTGAATAGGAACCGGAAGGCGCAGGACGCAATGGTTATGGTTGATCTTCAATTGAAACTTGAAGTATGCGAAAAGAACAGAAAGTTAAAACATAACTTTAAACCGAAAACTTTAGAGAACCACTGCTTGCTGCGTGATAATTTGATTAAAAACTGCATCACGCAGGTTCTTTTGGTAGAAAGGTATCCTCAATTGAAACGACTTTCACATATTTTTTCCATACTTCAACAGGCATAAAATAAACAACACGGAGTTTATGAGATTCTTTGTGCTGACTTCTCCGATCTTACATAGGCCAAACCAATCGAAGAATCGAAAATAGGATTTATGAACATTCCATTTTTGTTCGTAATTCTGATTCAATGTTAGCTCTACGTCAACATCGTCATCACACAGGTCACAAGATTGATTTCGAAAACTCTAGAACCATAGCTCCTGTGCATTTCATAGAGACTGAATTATCCTTATAATTTTGATTTATTACTCTGTCTCATTTACAAAAAAAAAAAAAAAAAATTATGAAAAAAATATTTTTAAGAAACGCTTATTTGCATTGAAGAAAAGTTAGTCAAATTAACGTCTAAAGATTTGATGCAAACTATTGAAATAAAGAAAAGCGTTTAAAAAAAAAACTATAATGAAATTATTAATCCTGGTTTGTACTGACAGATTTGAAATATGCCAATACGTGAAATATGATGTGAAATGATATGTATTTTGCATTTAATTAAAATTACATGGTTACAATAATGGTGTTCGTGTTAAATTTTCTTTTAAATGGCTAATTGGAATAATAATAAATGCTCCTGATAATTACATATTTGCGAAATTATAATTATCCAAATTGGCGAAAACCGCTAAATTATTGGTCAGGAAACATAACCCCAAATATTAATCTAGGTGGTTTTCCGTGTCGTTCATTATTAATTATGGTAGGGGAGCCCAAGCGGGGATTTTTGCAGTTACTCGAGCGCGTCAGATTAGCAAATGGGAGAAACCTGGTACCCTGCAGATGTACCTCTACCATATATTGGCTCTTAACACAGGGGAGTTCGTTAAGGGGGGCCCGAAAAAAAAAATCTATCCTTAAAAAAACTCGAAATTGTCAGATTAAGATAAGGTAAGTTAAGTACATGCAAAAGAGTGTATATTTCAAAAATCTGACGATTTGAGCCTGGCGTAAGGAAATGGGTGAGTCCCAAAATTTCACAAGAAAAAAGCGAATATTTCGCGAAATGAATGACAGATCGAAAAATAAAAAATACGTGCCCAATATTTTTTAAAAATCTATCGAATGATACCAAACAAAACTTCCCACGGAGAGGGGTGGGGGGTAAATTTAATATTTTAAATACGAATCCCGCGATATTTCGCGAAATGAACATCAGATCGAAAAACTGTAAAATAGACTTATTCAATATTTTTGAAAAATCTATCGAATGGTGCCAAACACGACCCCCCACGGAGGTGGAGTGGGGGGTTACTTTAAAATCTTAAATAGGAGCCCTCATTTTTTATTGCAGATTTGGATTCCTTACGTAAAAATAAGTAACTTTTATTCGAAACATTTTTTCGAATTATGGATAGATGGCGTTATAATCGGAAAAAACAATTGTTGGAAATGGAAAATTAAATTAAAAAATGACAAGCCCCACTAAAATGGAAAACTTTACTTAACTTTTTTTGGTTTTAGGACCTACTTTTCACAACCCAATAGGTCCCCAAAGCGCTCGAGTGACTGCACATTTAGCATACTTTGCTCCCCTACCATAAGGCTATGGGTACATAATTCGCAAATATTTTACGTGTATCCCTACTTTTTCTGTCTTTACACGGCAAATTACGTGTAGTAAAATTCACACTGGTGTGGATATGTAAACATTATTAAAATGTCATTCTACTTGAAAATGTCATAATTAATTTAAAGAGATGGCTTTTGAATGTTCTTGGATAACTGTTATTTTTATAATTGCAAATTATTAATTCAGTTAATAAATGTGATAATTTTTTCACTAACTATGTTTTCAGTGATTGTAATAATTTATTTGTACAACAAAAACTAATAATCAATCGAGAAAAGAGGAAAAGTGTTAAAGTGATTTTTTAATAATATGTTGTTATTTTGGAACGCTTACAATTTTGAACATCTCTAACAACAAAATACTTGGATCACAGGATATATCTGATGTATTCTCTGCTTGGATCTTCCACAAATAATACACAATAAATAACTTTTTATTAAGTTCACGTCTTAAATCAATTATTTATCAAATACACTATATATCAATAATATTTAATCAATTTCTCAAAATATTCCCGATGCAATGTCAAATATTTAAAATTGTCACTGATTGTCAGTGTCTGACTGACAATATATGCTGACAATATTATATTCTGTTGAGTGCGTTGTAAGACAAAGACAGATTTGGAAAATATTACCACGGCATTGTGTTCATTTTTTTCAAATCCTGAAAAAACCAATAAATATTTTTGAAAAATTTAAACGCAGAATGAAAGACTAAATTCTTACCGAGGGCCGAAAGTCTCTTAGAATAAATAAAAAGTTTATTTTGAATGAGATATTTGAAATTAAAAATCACACTAAATTTTCTCTTAGTTTTTTCACCCCTGTAACTTATTAAAATAAACATTATAGAAGTTCTCAGGGACTTTCGGCCCTCGCTAATAACGTAATCTTTCATTCTGCGTTTAAATTTTTCAAAAATACTTATTAGTTTTCTCAGGATTTGAAAAAAATGAATCCCCATTTGAATAGCATTGCAGCCAAAAATACGTACCGATCCTCTTAATATTTCACGTTTGTTGAAATAAAATCAATGCGATCAAATCAAAAATTACGAGATTAATACGGATTTCATGTCATTAAAGCAGTATGCTCTATTGAATTATTTGTACGCATATGTTTGAAAAACTCTGGAAGATGAAACAATCGGCATAAGAGTAAATGGAGTCTTAGTTAAGAACATCAGATATGCAGATGATACAGTAATAATAGCCGATAGTTTAGAAGACCTGCAAAGACTCATGAGTAAAATAGTAAGGTGTAGTAGGGAGTACGGACTCTCTCTCAATATCAAAAAGACGAAGTTTATGAAAATTAGTAAAAACAACCATAATACTAACGAAATCTTGATAGTAGAGGGCCAGCAGATCGAAAGAGTAAAAAAGTACACTTACCGAGGAACACTTATAACAGAAAATAATGACTACACTGCAGAAATCAAAGTCAGAATCGAAAAAGCACGTTCTAATTTTATGAAAATGAAAAAGGTCCTATGTAGCAAAGATTTAACATTAGCTCTTAAAGTACGCCTAACAAAGTGTTACGTATACACTGTTCTACAGGGTGATTGATTAGTAGGGTAAAACTCAATAGCTCCGCTATAGTAATAGATAGCAATAAAAGTTAATAACAAAAATTTTAGCCACCTTTGAGCTTCACATTACAAAATTAGTTAGAATGTTACAGGGTGTTCGATAACACAGTGGCAGACCAAACTTATGTTTTTTTAAATGGAACACCCTATATTTTATTTTAAATTCGAAATTCTGTTAACTTCTCCATCACAAAAATATAAAGGTTTGTTATGTTATACACGGTATTTACAAAGTTATAACCAATTGTATATGAAAATCGTAACAAGTTCAACTCCCTGTATAAATAAAAATAAGCAAAACAACAATGGTTTATTAATGCCATATTTTTTAACGTATTGCCAAAATTTTCAAGAATGGTCGATATTGCTAATTTTCTTTATATCAAATACAGGGTGAGTCAAAACGCAAGTATGTACATTATTTTCTCAGTAATTTTAAATGGAACACCCTGTATTTTATATCATTATTGAAAAGTATCATTACCGTACTTTAATTTTTAGATAACATTCCCTATGTCTAAATTTATTAGTTTTCGAGATATTTTCATTTTTCAATGGACCAGTAGCGTGGCCCAAATCACCAGGATTTAATACTGATACCTGATACTGATAACTGGACTGATTTTTTTGGGGTTACGTTAATAATGAAGTTTATAAAATACCTCCAACAATAAGGGATGAGATGAAGAATAGAATACAAAGTGTATTTCGATGTGTTCATTTACAAATGCTCCGTAGAGTAAGTAGCTCATTCAATGATCGTTTTTAGGCGTACATAAATGTATTAGGAGATAATTTTGAACACCTTATGTAATTAAATATTAAAAATATTTTATTAAAAGTAGCTTCTAATTTTTTCAAACATGTTTTTTTGCAAAATGTATTACTGATTAATTATGTTTCGTTCTTTATTTGTTACATTGTTACATTTACATACAAAAGTAGTGTTTAATTGTTTCAAAAATGTTGCATGTTGTGGTTGTGTTTTTTTTGTAAAATTTATTACTAATTTTCTTTGTTTATTTGTTGCATTTACATAAAAAGATAGTTTTTAATTGTTTCAAAAATTTTGCATGTGGTTGTGTTTTTGTTTGTAAAATGTATTACGGATTGTAAACGGATTGATAATCGGTAATCTTCAATTGTCAATTCAGTCATTTAGATAAATTTAAACACCTAAAATCATTTGCTCTGAAAATGAAAATATCTCGAAAACTAATAAATTTGGGCCTAGGGAATATTATATAAAAATTAAAGTACGTTAATGTTACTTTTCAATAATAAGTATAAAATACAGGGTGTTCCATTTAAAATTACTGAGAAAATAATGTACTTGCGTTTTGACTCACCCTGTATTTGATATAAAGAAAATTAGCAATATCAATAATTCTTAAAAATTTTGACAATAAGTAAAAAAATATGGCATTAATAAACCATTGCTGTTGTGCTTATTTTTATTTATACAGTGAGTTAAACTTGTTACGATTTTCATACAAAATTGGTTATAACTTTGTAAATACCCTGTATAACATTACAAACCTTTATATTTTTGTGATGGAGAAGTAACAAGATTTCGAATATAAAATAAAATATAGGGTGTTCCATTTAAAAAAACATAAGTTAGGTCTGCCGCTGTGCTATCGAACACCCTGTAACATTCTAACTAATTTTGTAATATGAAGCTCAAAGGTGGCTAAAATTTTTGTTATTAACTTTTATTGCTATCTATTACTATAGCGGAGCTATTGAGCTTTACCCTACTAATCAATCACCCTGTATACTATGCAGTTGAATCATGGACGTTACATGTAGAGACAATGAGACGACTTAACGCCTTTGAAATGTGGACATATAGAAGAATTATGAGGGTTTCCTGGGTAGATAGAGTTACGAACAACGAAGTACTATGAAGAATAAGTAAAGAAGTTGAACTTACAATTATTAAAGAAAGAAAACTACAGTAAATACCAATATATCGGAATCTGGCGAGGTGAAAGTGCTCTGAAGTGAAGAGGCGTTTTGCCGGAACTGTGAGCGGTAGCTGCTATCCCCGACCGGATCTGGCGGATGGGTAACGTTGTGTCGATGTTTGATTGTGATTACACTGGATTGAGTGTCATGGGCTACGATTCTGAGTGTGTAATTATGTAGATAGATTGATTCCGTGTATAGCATGATTGCTATTGTATATGTATACTGTGTTGTGTATTGTATTATTCTGTGTGTGTGTTTATGTTTTATTGGCACTGGTTTAAGCAACCAACTGGCCAGTCAATGTGTTTTGAATTCTCTCTTTTACAAAATATATGCTTAGTATCTAAATTTAAAACTATTAGTACTACTGTTTTTTTTACTCTGTTTTTTTTATTATTTTTTTGTATTATATTTTTTAACATTTTTTTTATTACATTTTTTATTTATTTTTTTAGTTTTTTTTTTTTTTTTTGTATATTTTTTTAAAATTATTGTATTATTCTAAAATTGTTATTATGTTTTTGAGTATAATAATAAATACAATTTTCTTTTTCTTTTGCAGATGGCCGCATAGGGAGCTTTTTCCGGAATGGGGCGAAGATAGAATTATATTTTATTTTATTTTTAATTTTGAACTGTATATAAATATCCTCAATATATTTATTTTATTCTAACCTGTGTTTTACTGAGTCTGTTTTTCTGAAAAACCTATCCGTCACAAGTTTTACACTAATACGCGAGAGCTAAAAAAGGGCGTCCAGCTACTAGTGTTGATACTGTACTAAAGTTGATACTAACTGACACAAATTATAATAATTGCAATAATACCTACCAAGGGTTGAGGAGGCAACTTCAAAATTTCTATTAGTTAGGCAAAAGCACCTGTTGAATGCGTTCAATCCGGGATTTCTTAGGGACAAGTTAATAAGTAGGTTTTGTGAAGGTAGAGCACTTGGATAAATTTCTTACAGAAATTGTTATAGATGATTCTTTTGCCTTTTTGATTTTATAGACCGACACTTTTATTTACTTTTCAGTAATTTTTTGTTTTTATAGATCTACTAGTGTTACAAACTACGCAATAGCGTGTTCAATATTTAATTGTGACATGAAGTTCCTGAATATGTTAAACACTTGTGCATTATCACCTGCATATCAGATCAGATATTCGTTCGAACCCATTGGCATCGAGCAGTTGCATTGGTATTCATAATCGCCTCGCATAATTGGGTTATATGGAAACTGCCCTAACTGATAAGACTGAAGCTAAATTAACGCAAATTTGGAGCTGTCGATATTGTCATGCGTTACAGCTTTCGACGATTACGGCTTCGTGACCTTTTCGCAAACAATATGTACATGTACACGGAGATATTTAATCATTATACACGTGCAGATTAAGTACCTCGCCGCACCGCGTATTATTATGACACATTTTCATAGGTAATCTGACACAAAAGGTGCGGTCATCGATAAATCAGATTAGTGTTGGTGCCGGATAAGAGATTTTAAAATTTTGGCATTAAAATCGGATTCCTGTATTAATAAAAAGGATACAAATTAAATAAAAACCAACCAAGGTTTAGTCAACATCAACCATTCGGATTCTTTAATAAATTCGTAATGTACTTAATAATGGATTATAGGCGAGCGGCATACCCCTAATTTGAGGCTTAGAAATCGAAAAAGTGACCATAATAAATGAATGGCAAATTTTGATCATTCTTTATGTTTTCGAGGCCGCTGAATCCGAATATGAAGTTTATTTTTATCTAGAATTGGTGGAACATGTTAAAAAATCAAATTTTATGCAAAAATACGAAAAATCAATTTTGATGATTTTTCATATTAGTCCTGTCGCCAGGGGGGGTACAACGGCCTCCTGTATTCAGATGGACTTACCCAAGTTTTTTTTATGTATTTTGACCTGTAGAACACGAATTTTTTGGGTAACAGTTGATCCGGATGTCGATAAGATTGTTATAAACAAAGAAGTTGAGGAATCACATAACAGCGATTTCTTGCAAAAGAAAACATGTTTTTGTATTTTTTGGGCCTTTCTAACCAAAAAATGTTCCTACAAATTTTTTCATAGGATGCATAGTTTTCGAGATAAATGCGGTTGAACTTTCAAAAAATCGAAAAATTGCAATTTTTGAACCCGAATAACTTTTGATTAAAAAATAAAATAGCAATTCTGCTTACCGCATTTGAAAGTTCAAGTCAAATTATATCGGTTTTAATTATTTGTATTGCTAAAAATTTATTATTTTATTGTTAAAACAAAGCTATAAACACCTAGTGCTTGAGTGATGTTTTCAATGATTTCTCATTTAAAATCGAATGAGTAGGTAGATGAGGTAAAAGTGCAAGCGGCGCTATTTCTACATAGCATGCATTAAAACGCATGTATTAGGCACGGGAAACACTATGTGTTTATAGCTTTTTTTAACAATCAAAAAATAAATTTTTAGCAATGCAAATATTCAAAACAGATAAAATTTGACTTAAACTTTTAAAGGCGGTAAGCAGAATTGCTATTTTATTTTTTGTTCAAAGATTATTCGGGTTCAAAAATTGCAATTTTTCGATTTTTTGAAAGTTCAACCGCGTTTATCTCGAAAACTATGCATCCTACGAAAAAACTTGTAGGAACATTTTTTGGTTAGAATGACCCAAAAAATACAAAAAATTGTTTTGTTTTGCGAGAAATCGCTGTTATGTAATTCCTCAACTTCTTTGTTTATAACAATCTTATCGACATCCGGATCAACTGTTACCCAAAAAATTCGTGTTCTACAGGTCAAAGTACATAAAAAAAACTTGGGTAAGTCCATCTGAATACAGGAGGCCGTTGTACCCCCCCTGGCGACAGGACTATACTAGCTTGGTTTGCTTATAACTACTGTATCTTGATTGTAAATTTAGTCTAGTTTCAAAATTACTCAAAATTTTCGCTTTTATACTGTCTTTAGAAATTACGGTTATACACTCACCGGCACGAAAAAGAGTTTTCTTAACCAGGTTTTCTTAACATTCTGTTTTTTTATTCATTTGCTTATGTTGGATAATAAAAATGTTAAGGACTTTAACAACTAGCAATGTCTTTACCAATACAGGGTGTCTCTAAATAAGTGCGACAAACTTTAAGGGGAATTCTACATGAAAAAATACACATACATACATACATAATCGGTTGCCTCTTTTACAATTAGGTGTCGAGGATTCCTCCTTTATATAATACTCTCTGCAAATTTACGCCACTTCTTCCTATCTGCTGCTAAAACTTTTGCTTCTTGCCACGATGTTCCTCTTTTCTTGAGTATTTCGTTTACACTAGTGTTCCAGCTTTTCCTTGGTCTGCCCCTCGTGCTTTTACCCACTGCTTTGGCCTCCCATGTCATTTTCACTTGTCTCTCATCACTCATTCTTATCATGTGTCCAGCCCATTTTAACT
Source organism: Diabrotica virgifera virgifera (assembly GCF_917563875.1). Lineage (NCBI taxonomy): Eukaryota > Metazoa > Arthropoda > Insecta > Coleoptera > Chrysomelidae > Diabrotica > Diabrotica virgifera. The sequence goes on along the minus strand of NC_065444.1, from coordinate 1,851,895 downwards.
TCTTTTCTTCAACTTTTTCGTTGAGCGATTTTACCTGTAATTCATGTCTTATATCTTCGTTTCTTCTTTTGTCTAATCTTCTTGCTCCCACCACTTTTCTTAAGTATCTCATTTCTGTAGCTTGTAATCTTTTTCTTTGTCTGTCATTAAGTACCCAGTTTTCTGCCCCATATATTGTAATTGGCATATATACATTTTATATACTGTCATTTTGGTTTTCCTCGATATTTCTTGTTTGTTTAGGAAATTTTTATACAGTGAATAATAAGTTCTCGTTGCCAATTTTATTCTGTTTCCAATTTCATCTTCTTGTGTTCCTTTGTTGTTTAACTTTATTCCCAAATACTTAAAGAGGTCTACTTGCTCGATTTTTGCCCTTCGATTTCAATATTTACAGTTGCTTCTTTGTTAGTCCTGTCGCCAGGGGGGGTACAACGGCCTCCTGTATTCAGATGGACTTACCCAAGTTTTTTTTATGTATTTTGACCTGTAGAACACGAATTTTTTGGGTAACAGTTGATCCGGATGTCGATAAGATTGTTATAAACCAAAAAGTTGAGGAATCACATAACAGCGATTTCTTGCAAAAGAAAACATTTTTTTTGTATTTTTTAGGCCATTCTAATCAAAAAATGTTCCTACAAATTTTTTCGTAGGATGCATAGTTTTCGAGATAAACGCGGTTGAACTTTCAAAAAATCGAAAAATTGCAATTTTTGAACCCGAATAACTTTTGATTAAAAAATAAAATAGCAATTCTGCTTACCGCATTTGAAAGTTCAAGTCAAATTATATCGGTTTTAGTTATTTGTATTGCTAAAAATTTATTATTTTATTGTTAAAACAAAGCTATAAACACCTAGTGCTTGAGTGATGTTTTCAATGATTTCTCATTTAAAATCGAATGAGTAGGTAGAGGAGGTAAAAGTGCAAGCGGGGCTATTTCTACGTAGCATGCATTAAAACGCATGTATTAGGCACGGGAAACAATATGTGTTTATAGCTTTTTTTAACAATCAAAAAATAAATTTTTCGCAATGCAAATATTCAAAACAGATAAAATTTGACTTAAACTTTTAAAGGCAGTAAGCAGAATTGCTATTTTATTTTTTATTCAAAGGTTATTCGGGTTCAAAAATTGCAATTTTTCGATTTTTTGAAAGTTCAACCGCGTCTATCTCGAAAACTATGCATCCTACGAAAAAACTTGTAGGAACATTTTTTGGTTAGAATGACCCAAAAAATACAAAAAATTGTTTTGTTTTGCGAGAAATCGCTGTTATGTAATTCCTCAACTTCTTTGTTTATAACAATCTTATCGACATCCGGATCAACTGTTACCCAAAAAATTCGTGCTCTACGGGCCAAAATACATAAAAAAAACATGGGTAAGTCCATCTGAATTAAGAAGGCCGTTGTACCCCCCCTGGCGACAGGACTATATTTACCTGGCTGTATCTTTGGTCGCTGTAAATATTTACTTTTGAAAATTTTACTGTGCCATCTTTAAAGAATTCAGATAACAATGCAATTTGTCCAAGATGTTTAAACAAATTAAAAGAGAAGTTGTTAATTTTTAAACAGCTTGTCGTCAGATTTCGTTAGTTTCATGTTTACTTAAAAAAGTTGGGTGACAAACTTTTTAGTTTATAATTTTAAGCAACAAAGTATTAAAACATAATTCATGGAGAAGTTTTCTGGAAAATTTTAAGTCAAAATATGCAATAGGAAAAAAGTTATGTGACTTTATAGACGAGTGGCACTCCCCCCAAAAAAACGCTTATTTCTCAAGATATTGACCACGGTGTGGTGAATGGCTAATTTTGATCATACTTTATGTTTTTGATGGTGATGAAAACAAAAATTAGGTTTATTTTGATTTTTAGATGTGGGAACATTGTCAAAATCGCAATTTAACCCTAAAAATAAAAAAAAATGAAATAACGTTTTTCTTAAAATTAGAAGTTGCACCATTTTTTTTCTATAAAACATTTTGTTCTTTGTACTCTATATTTTAACATAAACTCGATTAAAAGCTAAATTTCAAATTTTGTCACTCAACTATTGCGAATAAACTTTGTAATTCAGGAATCTGCACCTTTTACTTTAAACAATCCATAACTTTTATTATAATAAGACAGAAAGATTGAAACTGATCCCATTGTCTTCAGAAAGGTAAGAAATATCTACTTTAAAAATTTCAGAAAAAAATAAAAAGGGAACAAACAGAGTTGTAGCGAGTTAAACGCAAAAAAACGTGATTTCATTTTTTTTTATTTTTGGGGTAAAATTGCGATTTTGACAATGTTCCCCCACGTAAAATTCAAAATAAATCTAATTTACATTTTCAGCAACGTCAAAAATATAAAGTACGATAAAAATTAACCATTCGCCACACAGTGGTCAGTATCTCGAGAAATAAGCGTTTTTTTTTGGGGTGTGCCGCTCGCCTATAAATTCACATAACTTTTTTCTTATTGCATACTTGATTTGAAATTTTCCAAAAAAACTTCTTCATGAATAATATTTTATTGATGTGTTGGTTAAAATTATAAACTAAAAAGTTTGTTATTCAACTTTTTTAAGTAAACATGATACTAATATTGGTCTGGGGAGAAAGACAACAACGATATAATCAACTTTTAATGGGTGTCTGATGTACACCTCTTTGAAGGTGTATCAATTTGTGTCTGCGGGGCATTATGTTATAATGGACCCACCGACTTTTATGAACGAATTGATAAATTACAAGAATATTATGGAATTATAAGAATGGAGTGGCCACCATGTTCTCCAGATATTAATTGCATCGAACACGTTTACGTGCAGGCTGAATAAATGATAGCCAATTTGATAGATGTAGAACAATATGGCCGCTACCTACTATCAAAGCTCGGAAGTCTCTATTGAAAGACCCTGTTATAGTGTAGACAAAGCTTTAGAATTAACTTAACTAATGTTTAAAGTCTAGTCAAAATAAGAGGAGTATATCTACAGAGCATCCGCAAAGCAGAGACGAAAATTCCTAAAACAATGAGTTAAAGAGTGCCGAGTTCCTGAAAAGCTGCTGAAATGTAGCTACATAAATACATAAAAGCCAACAATAAAAGTAATAAAACAGAAACAAAAAATACAAAATATACATAAATTCGCATACTTTAAACATATAAATGTTTTACGATTAAGCGTACAAACACTTCTCTTTGCGCCCAACTTTTCTTTGTTGTGTTTACAAGTTTCCAACCAGTAAATAAAAAAATTTAATCAACTTACGACATGTTTGCCGCTCGTCTGCTCCATTTTCGCAATCCGCCTGGTAATTGCAAACCCACAGGGACGGGATACACTTCCCTTCAGGACATCGGAACGTGCCAAAAGGGCATATGATGCCGCTTGGAACACCTGCAAAAGGAATCCTTTTTCAATTTATGATTCTGCACAATGTTTCGAATAATATGCAACGTAAGGAATATATTTTGTATATAAAATCTGCAGATACTCGTAAAAGCATCCGTTGAGTAGTGTTTTAAAAATATCTACAAATGTATTGTCTTATACACTGTCTAAAAAAATAGTTATTATTTCAAATTAAAGGGGGAAAGGGGATGGCTTGAAAACTTTGAAATTTTCGATTTTTTTATTATTGTAAATAAAACTAAATAACATCAAGAATATTGATCCCTACCTTCGACTCGCTTTGCAACACCTCGCGCCAGCTTGTTTGAGCGTAGTGAAAAACGTTTAACAGCTGTTCCCCTTTTCTTTTGTAAATTACTCCGCGATTCAAAACTATATTCCGGCGGCATTTCACGATTTGACAAACAAAAAAAATTAAAAATAAAAGCTGTCAAAAACTTTAAACGCGTTTTTCTCAAAAGTGCTTTTTTCAAACGCGGTGAACATTGAAATTCAAACACTACTTGACCGATCTACGTGAAATTTTCTCCTTCTCTCCAATGTTAATGTCCAGTGCACTGATTCCATTCCCTATACATCAAAATAACAGAAAATAGGGTACATATAGGCACCAAAAATGCAGGATCATACCATCCTCGTACCATTTTTAATAAAAATAGTTACTTCAGCCCAAATGAATTTACAGATCAATTATTCAAGGGCTTAATCGAGAGCTATTTATTCGTAGGAGACTTAATGTGATGTTCACTCTGCGAAAACCATCCTCTATGTCGACCTCAGGGAACATCTTCTCGCGAGACCATCCCCTAAATGATTAAATACTCATGTTCACCCTACGACAGTTAGTTTCTGATTGTTTCTCTTTCTCCCCCTGAATCCAAAAAACTACAAATAAGTGGTAGATAATCGAAAATCAAGCGATAATGAACGCAATATACGTCAAAATTACAGGCCGTTTTTTTTTCAAAACAAAGAGAAGTATTCGAATGTTCAGGATAAAAGGAACTTTATCCAAACGAAATTTTTAGCTGGAAAAGATTTTTGTTATGTAAAAACTATGGTTTAAGTGCGCTATTAAATTAGGCGCTAGCAATTTGTGTCTGGGTATACATACCAGGCTACTCAAAAGTATATAAAAATTTTGAGTTAGAGTAAATAAAAAATTATGTATGTAGTAAAAAGAAGAATATCTATTTATATATTAACCTTGAGACATATAAATATTGAACAATTTATCTCTATGGTTTTCCTCGTTTTCGTTTACTTATATGTCGAGAGTTTCCAATATGTAATAAGTAATAATCTTAGTCCATCTTCCATCTTTTTGTATAATAGTATAATTGGCGCATTTCCCCTTTCTTCTTCTTTAAGTGTCGTTTCTTTAACCCATATGCTTACTTCAGTCAGGTGCGGTTCGCGAATGGGTTAAGAAGGTTCGCTATCATTACAGCTGACTTTACCTTTGATATTGTTGCTCTAAGTAGCTCAAAATTGTACCATTTTGCCAAACTGTTTAGCTAGCTAGGATATACTAGTCGGCCGATGCTTCTTCTGCCCAGTATCTTTCTCCATGATCTGTCGCAATACATTTCTCTCACCTCTCATGACATGACTCAGATACTACAATTTTATTATTTTAATTGTATTTAATATCTCGTTTACCTTGTTCATTGTTTTTAAATCTTCGTTGTTCACAACCTTATTGATCCAACTTATTTTTAAAATTCTTGTGTAAGCCCACACCTCAAACGCTTCTATTCTGTTACGTGTATCCTTTTTTAGCGTCCAAGCTTCCATTCTATATAATAATACTTCTTTCATTCATGGATACATTCTTTGAATGAGTTCTTCCTTAATATGGGTGCAACATCCCTTGTTGCTGTGTCTTTGCAATGGTAATAAATGTCGTCTTTTTGTAATTTAAAGTAAGTCTGGTCTTTTCGCTACTATCTATAACTATATTATCAGAACCTGTAATTCTGCAACCAAAGAGTATCGGAGAAAGTATGTACCACTCGTTGTATTTCTATTTCTTCTGATAGTTCGATGCCAACCTTTACAGATGTAACTTGATTAAAAAGGTTTGATATTATTATAATATCTTTCATAACCAGATTTTTATCTTGAAGTAGTTGTAGGATTATGTAGGACTTTGTCCAATGCCTTGTTGTAATCAATGAAACATATATAAAGAGGTTGTTTAACCCCTTAACGTACACACTCGAGTTAACTCGAGTGCGCTAAACTGGCCAAATTTTGCACCCTCCAGATAATTCGAGGGGCGTTGTACTTTATATTATTTTAATTTTTCACACTCGAATGCAATCGGGAATTGAAAATAATAATGTGAAAGCAAAAAAAAACAATCGTTTTAGGTTTGTTCGTAGAACGATCAGCAACCGTTGCCAACCGTCAGACGCAAGCGCGTTCGTAGTCTACGAACTCGAACTGTTAACTGCGCAGCGCTAACTGTTAACTGCGCATGCGTCTGATGGTTGGCAACGGTTGCTGATCGATTGGATCGTACTACGAACAAACCTATTGATATTTATCATTTACATGGAGTTATAACCGATAACATTTACTTATTCTTACTTAGTATAAAATATAATCCTTTTTCCACTTATCACTTACTACTTATCTCTTCCTTATAAGCTGCTTTCTGACAAATGGGCGTATTTATATTATGATTCGCTCATTTTTCAATATATATCCCTCTCCTGCGGGATAAACAAAAGTAAAACGAGTAAACAAAATACGTTCCAAAAAAATGAGAGTTCTTCGCATCGTCCTTCCGATTATTCTAACAAAAAATCCATACATCTTTTTGCCAACACATTAAGGGCAAACAAGGCTTAAGCTATTGTACAATTCTTTTAGTATATCATTTGACCTTGTGCGCTTAATTTAATAATTTCTGTTGATATCTCGTCAGAATATGTAGCTTTATTATGTTTTGCCAACTTTACTGCATAGGTAACGTTTTCTTTTGTTATACTTGACCCAGTTTCTCTACTACTGCATTGTTCTATGTGTCCTGTTTGCCTCTCATCTCTAAATAATTTCTATATGTACTGCTTCCATCTTTCTATTTTCTTGTCTCGTGTATAAATTAATTATTAACACACTTTTCAGTTTATTCTCGTACGTAAATTAATTAATTATTAAATAAATTTATTTGCTTTGAAAAGTTCATCCACAAACAAAAGACTGCGAATATGATGTGCATTATTGTGTAACTCTATTACTTTGTGCTAAAGTTTTGCCTTCGCCAGAAAAACAAGTTCAGAATCTACTACGAGTATGAACTATACTTTGAAAAGCTGAAAAAGCAATCAAGAAATTCCCTGGAGAAGTTAAAATCATCAGCCGTACTGCCATGTATATTAATGTACTCTTGAACAACTACCTACCGCTTCAGTGCAATAGGGAATAACTTTTCGAAATATAAAATTTACGTGCTTCTATTTGCGAGACATATAAAAGTTAAATTAGTATGAAATCTCAATTTATATCCAAATAAATTTATATTCAAATAAAAATATATACGAGACATATATTGATTTAATACTCCTTTTTGTTCCGCCACTGACTTATTCTACAGATAAGACCTATCCTTATAGGCCTGGATCTCGCGTACCAAAAAACAGTTTATTAATAGCAAGCTGAAAATTTGTTAATAGCTTAACGGTGTCTAGTCGGACAAACGTTGATGTATGGGAACACTGGAACAAGGGAAGTTTTAATTGTGGAACAGGTTACAGGTTTCGAACGTCAGACTACGAAAACGTCCCATGTATTTTGTCAACAGAACTTACAATTGATTTGTTACCCTTTCATTAAACTCTCATGCAAAAATCAGACTACTATTTATCACCAACATAATTCCTGTCATTTGACATGTTCTACGTGTCGGACTTATTAAAATGCCCAATATATTTGTCGGACAAACATTTTTTCATATAGTATATAAAGTTTGCTATTGAATAAACTAAAAAACAACCTGCTAGTTTTCACAATCAGAAACTTGTCAGGATGACACGTTCACAATTAAAATCACGTTCCACAATTAAAACTTCCCCTGTTCCAGTGTTCCCATACATCAAAGTTTTCCCATACAACAAATTGTCAGCTTGCTATTAATAAACTATTTTTTAGTACGCGGATGCAGGCCTATTAGTTTTCATTTCTACGTCTAACATGATCAACCCATTGCAGTCTTTGTTCATGAACCCTTTTGAAAATGCAATCATTCCGGCTCTTTCCTAATCAAGTCATTTCTGATCCTATTCCCGTTAGCCTTACACAGCGTCCACCGTAATATTTTCATTTCAGTCTTTTCCTGAATCTTCTTTATAGGCCACACGTTATCGCCGTACACCAACGCAGGTCTCACCACACTTTTATATCTTTCCTTTCGGACCTATATCGAGTTTTCGATCACAAAGTACCCCGCTTTCCGTTCTATCAACCATCCTGTATTCTGTGGGCAATTTTTCGATCTAGTGTCCCATTTTCCGTTATGTAGGAGCCAAGATATTTAAATTCTCCTACTCGTCCTAATTTTTCTACAAGCAATTCTATGTCCCCAACTATTCCTGTTCCTCCAAATCACATATACTCTGTTTTCGACTTGCGTACCTCTTTCCTTCCTCTTCAATATCCCTTCTCCAACTTCTCCAACATTTCTTTGCTCCTCTCCTCTACTAATATGATACCATCAGCAAAAAGCATTGAACAATAAGCCTCCTTCCTTATTTTCTCTGTCAGTACATCCATAACAAGATGAAACAAATAGAGACTCAGTAAAGAGCGTTAATAGTCACTGAAACTTATCCTTCACGAGCCTTACATACTTCTCAGGAACCCATTTATCTCATACATCTCCATAGCTTTTGTCTAGGAACTGTGTCGTACGACTTCTTAAGATCAATAAATACCAAATGTATTGTAATGTATCTCGGCGTATTTCTCTATTAACTGTCTTAAAGAAAACAAGGCATACGTTTTTCTCCTTCTTGGAATACATTTAAACTGTTCTTCGCCTATCCTATCCTTCTTCTCCTGTCTCTCACCTTAACCTTCGCTCTAGAGTTCTCTTCCAAATTTTCATTATCTGCGACATTAACTTTTTCCCTCTATAGGTCTTACAGTGCTGAAACTCCCCTTTTATCTTTATACAATGATACCATAACACTCTCTCTCTATGCATCGGGCATCCTTTCTTCCATTCATCCCTTCCACTCCTAGAATTTTCCAAACCTTCCAAGGTATTCCATCAGGTCCTAATGGCTAATCATTCTTCATCTTATTTAACGCCGCGACAACCTTCTCTCGCTATCCCAGGTATAACATTCTAATTTGGGATCCCACATCCACTGTCTTTTCCCTGGTGTTCTTCGTTTAGAAACTTTCTAAAGTATTCATACCATTTTTCTAATACTCTAAGGGCCGGTTGTTCGAACGCTAATCAACATTGATCACTATCAAATACTTAATTACTGTCACAACTGTCAATGTCAACTTTGGTTGGGTTGCCGAAAACATAATTATTGATGACAATTATGAAATTAGTTAATCAATTATGTTAATAATTGTTATGTTAATTGACTAACTAATCTCATAATTATAATTAACTATGTTTTCAGCAACCCAACCAAAGTTGACATTGACAGTTGTGACAGTAATTAAATATTTGATAGTGATCAATATTGATTAGCGTTCGAACAACCGGCCCTTACTCCTATCGAGTAACTTGGTCCATTTTCCGTTGGAATTTACCAAGCTGTGCAGACGGGGTTGTGAATTGCAACTTTTAGAATTCCCTCTTGTCTTCATTGCAGCATCCAACTGGCTTGCAATTTTTAGAATCCATGGAGGTATATTTATCTAATTAGCCTTCTTCGGCCCATCTTTGGACATAGGCCTCCCCAATCCTTTTCTATTCTTCTCTGTCTGTCGCTACAGTTATCCACCTAGAGCCCACGTGCTTCTTGACATCATCTGCCCATCTCATTTGTGGTCTTCCTCTGCTTCGTTTATAATCCTACGGTCTTTACTTTATGAGAATTTTGTTCCATCAGTCTTCTTTTTGTCTTATAACGTGTCCGGCAAATTTCCATTTCAACTTCGCAACTTTATGTCTAACATCCCTAACTTTGGTTTTCTCTCTTATCCACTCGTTTCTCTTTTTATCCAATAGTCTTATGTGCAACATTTACCTTTCCATTGCTCTTTGCGTTTTTATGATATTGTCCATGTTTGCTTTTGTAAACGTCCACGTTTGGAAACCGTAAGTGAGAACAAGGAGTACGCATTGATTGTATACCTTGGTCTTACGATGTTGTGGATATCATTTGTTTTTAAGAATGTAGCTTAGTTTTCCAAATGCCGCCCATACCAGTTTAACTCGTCTTTTGATCTCTGCTGTTTAGTTTTCCTTCTTAAGTTTTATAATTTGACCCAGATATATATCATCGCGAACTTGTTCTATTTCATCTTGTCCGATCCTCATTGTGATGTCCTCATCTGTATTTGTTATGATTTTGGTCTTGCTGTAATTCATATTAAGGCCTATCTTTACGGCTTCTATGTCCAGTTATTTCATATTTCAAACAATTCTTCTTTTTTATCGGTTATACCGATAAAAAAAAACCATGAAGGTGTCACCAGGAAAATGGTCCAATAAGTTTTTCAATTAAATATCTTTTAAAAATATTTTTATATATTTTTATTAGGTTGAAAAACTTTTCATTTTTTCATACCATCTTTGCTATATTTCAACATCGGTGCTTAACACTCTTCTATCTGCACTCTTAATCTGCCGTACATGAGTCAAGTCCTTTGATAACTTGTCCCTAGCTGTATTAATACTGTATACAGGGTGTCCCGAAAAGATTGGTCATAAATTATACCACACATTCTGCGGTCAAAAATAGTTCGATTTAACCTAACTTACCTTAGTACAAATGTGCTCATAAAAAAAGTTACAGCCCTTTGAAGGTACAAAATGAAAATCGATTTTTTTCAATATATCGAAAACTATTAGAGATTTTTTATTGAAAATTAACATGTATCATTATTATGGCAGTAACATCTTAAAACAAAATTATAGTGAAGTTTGTCCACCCCATAAAAATTTTATGGGGGTTTTGTGCCCTTAAACCCCCCCATACTTTTGTGTACGTTCCAATTAATTGATTATTGTGATATCATTAGTTAAACACAACGTTTTTAAAACTTTTTTGACTCTTAATATTTTTTCAATAAGCCAGTTTTTATCGAGATGCGGCTTCTTTTTTAATATATTTACATAAAAATTTTATGGGGGTTTTGTTCCTTTAAACCCCCCAAATGTTTGTGTACGTTCCAATTACACTATTATTGTGGTACCATTAGTTAAACACAGTGTTTTTAAAACTTTTTTGCCTCTTAGTCTTTTTTTGACAAATCACCTTTTATCGAGATATGGCTTCTTTTTCAAAATATACCTAAAAATGTAAATTATAAATACATTTTCAGATTATTAACAGGTCTCTATAATCGTACTTGACCATATACAAATATGTGGTGGATTCGACAAATATTCAAAATAGGTCGATAAACACTGGCTTATCAAAAAATACTAAGAGGCAAAAAAGTTTTAAAAGTCTTTTGTTTAACTAATGGTGTCACAATAATAATTTAATTGGAACGTACACAAAAGTTTGGGGGGGGTTTAAAGGAACAAAACCCCCTTAAAATTTTTATGGGGTGCACAAATTTTACTTTAATTTTTGTTTAAGATGTTGCTGCCATAATAATGCCACATGTCAATTTTCAATGAAAAATCTCGAAGGGTTTTCGATATATGAAAAAAAATCGATTTTCATTTTGTAACTTCAAAGGGCTGTAACTTTTTTTGTGTGCACTATTGTATATAGGTAAGTGAGATTCAATCAACATATTTTTGACCCCAGAATCTGTGGTATAATTTATGACCATTCTTTTCGGGACACCCTGTATAACCTTTTCATCCCCTCGAGTCTTTTCAACTCTTCTTACAGCTCTTCTTACAGCAATATTTCCTTAGCAGTGGTTACAGCGTGCTTTGCTTCAGTCTCTACTACCTTGTATATCTCCTTATCTTTCTGTTTTAGACCTGTTATAACTTTTTCTAGTCTCTTACATACATTTGTACAATGAAAGCTGTAAATTCTGGATCTACATTAAGTTTTTCTCCATTTCAATGGATTTCAATGGATTATTAAGGGACATAATTTATTATAGTCAAATATAGATTTTTATTTTATTTATTTTGTTTGGACTTAGTGACGGTTAAAAGAGTGATGCTAATCGAAGTTCTACTGTATTGAGAATAATAACTAACACGCCATATTACAGAATGAAAGCGTTTATTCAAAATAGTATGCGGCTTTTTTGATGACAATGAAATTCGCCTTTTGTCTACATTTTTTCAAAAGTCATGCAAACGTTGATACCTTCCAGCGTCAAGTTCTTTTGAGGCTTTTGTTGTACGAGATCGGATGATTACAATAATGCCCATGCCACAATTACCTAGACACATATACAGATAATCGTGGAATCCTCTCGATATGCAAATTACTAACTACCATGCTTGACGCCTATACACATCAACCCTATTCAATTAACGTCAATTGAAACAGACAATTGCGGCTGGTCAATCGGTAGGTAGATATATGCGTGTTCATGTGGTAAAAAAAATTATTATTCACTTCGGTTAAAATGGATAGGAGTAATGACGAGCTTCTAAAAGCTCCAAGAGATGTTTTCAAGTGTCTTTTGCTTTCTTATATCTTTTTTAGTGAGTATTATCTCCATCAGTTCTGTTTTCAACAATTCCACAAAATCTGTTATTAGAGGAGTCAATTAGAACCAAAACATGCATTGTTTCGGAAAAATTCAAACAAGCTTATATTTTTCTAAAACTTTTATGTTAGTTTATATACATGTTAAAGTAAAAAGTTCTACTCGCGGATTTGGCCGCTAATTGTTTATTAATTGTTTAAACAATAACAATTGTTTTGTATTATTAATTTTAAAAATATCGTTAAATTTATCATTTTACTTTGATAAAATATGTTTCTACTTTGTTTTTGATTATACTGAATCCGAATATGGCATTGCAATTTTAAAATTCTTATACAGAAGCTCTTATACAGTATGAATGCGTAGCTAGGAACCACATGGAAACTTTTTTATTATCAATTTTACGAAAAAAAGTTATTCTTCATAAAATGCTCTGGATAGTCAAAAATTTAAAACTCAACCATCAGATATCAAATTTTATCAATTTTATACGAGTTAAATGCGTGCTCGTGTGGTTAAAAAATTATTCACTTCGGTTAAAATGGATAGGAGTAATGAAGTGCTTCTACAAGCTCGAAGAGATGTTTTCAAGTGTCTTTTGCTTTCTTATATCTTTTTTAGTGAGTATTATCTCCAACTTCTGTTTTCAACAATCCCACAAAATCTGTTATAATATAAATCGTAAACTATAGCTGTTTCGGCAGAGTGCCTTCCTTAATAGATTTATGAATTTTTACTGTACGTCTACACTTTATAGTCTTTAACTGAATAAGCTGAGGATGGGAGAGCTGTTAATTTCCATAGATTCTAGTACAGAGATAAAAGGCCTTTATTTTAAATATAAAGAATTTGAAATTGATCATTGAAAGAATGATTATGATCCAAAAGATGAAGTGCGTACGTAGAATATGTTTTTCTACTATTCAAAGTTCTTTTGTGTTCTGCTTTTCTTTTCTCTTTTTTTACATATTCCACATTTCATTTTATACAGAGCAGCATTTTACGCACTAGAAGACATTAAATTTGTTCTATTTCAAGAATATTATGCAATAGAGGGCTCTAGTGACTATTTCCGAATGGACACAAGTTTGGGAAACATAATGGAGCATTATTTTCTTACTTATTTTTACTATCGTGTGATATTCGACATTTTTTAATACTTACATTCAAGTCTTTGTATAAAAATATTCAGTGACATTTATCCCAATTAATGTGACACACATTTTTCAACTTGTCAAAGTAAACAGCACAGTTTAGCAAATATTCAGACGAATATATCAATAAGATATTAGTTAAACTTATTTATAAATACAGTTCTATTCATGAAATAATCTTCACAAAGTACAATCGAGCGCTTAAAAGTGCCGATTTATGTTGTCCTCGTGACAATTTGAAATAAGATGCAGAACTTAAAGTTTATTATGGTTTATTTTCTTACATGTGACAGCTGTACAAACTAGGAAACTCATTGTAATTAAACAGAAACAGTCTACCTAAAAATATTCCTAGTATACGTAGAGGGGATATTTAAAAATTCGCGAGCGCCAGTAGTGACAAGTCTGTAAACGTTTACTGAAAATTTGACATAAATGTCAAAGTGATTAATTTAAAATTAAAAATAAAAACATTAATTATAAAGAATATTAGATGGTCAAAGCTGTGGTATATATTTTTACCTTAAATATACTTACGTTTTAAATACTGAATTTAAGTTTTCTTAATGTTCCGTAATATGTAATTATAAATTAATCTATTAATCTTAGCGCCATCTACACGATAATTGCGAAAGTATCCGAAGTAAGAAATTAATATTTCATCAATAGAACGTCAAAGTTAAAAAAATCGATTACAATTTAACTACTTTTTTGCGTTGTAAATATTAAGCGATAACAATTAAATAATAAATTTAAAAATTACCGGTGAAAGTTGCTTTACTAATCCGCTAGGAGCGACACCAGCGAAGCTCAGAGCGTATAGGTTGAAAATTCCGGTATAATAATAATCGGATTGGACAGAATTAAACACGTGAGGAAAAATCTTACTACATGATTGGAAGTTAAAATCATTAAAAAATAACCAGATAAATTATCTTGTTCTTAAATAGTTCAACTATCCTAAATACCAAATATCAGCCCTGCGTTCTAGATGCTTTTGCTTGTTTAAGAACTGAACAGATGAAGAACTGGAAAATACACTGGGAAAGGTACTGTAGCATATCAACAACACAATACAGTTTGATACAACCGATTATTCCGGAAAAACCTTGGTATGATAATTTCACCCTCCCTCGCAAATACATATCCACCATCAGTAGAAATTTGGACATGCATGTTATCCTGCACATTTATTTAAAATAAACATAATATTAGATTCGAATATTTGTCAAGAATGTGAGGTTAAAAGTGACTTAAACCACATATTTTTTGAATGCAAGAAGCATAAACACGTAACCAGTCACCTAATTAAAAGAATTATAGACCAGAACATCCCACTCCCTGTAAATATTCTCTTATTCTGTCACTGAATAAAAAGAAAATTTTTGACTGTTTGGTATCTTTCTTGTCGGATAGTAAAATATTATTGTAAATAGGTATAGGTATTTGTAAAATATGTAAAAAAAATATTAAAAAAAATTAAAAAAAATATAATAAAAAAATGAAACAAAAATAAATTAAAAAGAATGATTAAATTTAAAAAATCTACTATCTAAAATAATCTAATAACTAAAAAAATACAAAAAATATAAAAAAAATTAAAAAAAATTAAAGAAAAAAATCACTAACAGGATTTAAACCTCCGAGGGGTTGAACCGGGTTGACATCTTATCGTTGTGACAAAAAAAAACAAGACAAAAAACAAAGAAAAAACAAAAAAAAAATACAAAAAAAGAATGCATTTATTTGAAATAATTAACATTAATATTTTTATTTGTAAAATATATACACTATGTGTTCTTGATAAACATTAGATATAATATATTTATACTATTTATTAACATAGTATGTACATTAGCTGTAATGAGTAGGTAAAATAAGAAGTAAAATATTGTAATATTATTATAATAACCATATTTTGGCAATATATTTAATACATTTACTTTTGATTGAGACTGGCTGAATGACTACAGTCCAAGCAAAAAAAAACTATCCTAAATATTGTATTGTTTTTCTTTAATGTACTATTGCTGTTAAGAACTATTTTTGATCTTTTTTACTGTTGAAAAAAGCTCCATTAAGTATTTACATGTAGTTATTCAATGTCAACAGTAGACTTCGTTCTCTCAGGCAACACTCGAGTGACATTGATTGTTCTAACGACGTGTCCCTGGTCGTTACACATGGGGGTCGGGTATATAACTTTCGGAATGAAAAGCATTTAACTTGTGCATTGCTACATTTCCGACAGCTCACCGCAAATTTATTCCTTCGTAAAGTTGTGTTGTAAAACAGGTTTGTTTTGCTCATACCTAATTACGAATACGTACTGTAATTCTTGGGCGAACTTGACTATTATAGGTTATATATAGGTGAACTATTATACAAAGAAGTAGGGGTAAGAGATAAACAAGACTTTGTATTAGTGTTCCATGTTCTTTAAAAGTGTATCTAATCATAACAGACGCAAAAAGAAGAATGTGTGTACTTTGTACGCACGTAAGAAGTTATACTTCTATTATATGATTTCAACGAAATCAATATATTTTAAACAGTTTCTCTACTACTTTCCAAAAATTTTTATTAAAACAATACCAAAAATTAAAAAAATAAAAAAATAAAACACACACAAACACATTGAAAAATGCCACAAATGATTTCTGAACAATAATTGTTGCCAAAAATTTTAATTAAATACGTATTTTCTGAAAAAAATTATATAATAATATACTTACAATCATAAAATCTATACAAAAAATAAAAAATAACAACTTGCTTGGGGCTTGAACCCACTTCACGTCCATCGCGCCGTACGAAAGTCGAAGCGATTTCCTACTGCACCACCTTCGCGTATACGTCATGTGGGAATATACACAAACTAAACGTTTACATCATAAACTTTTTGACATTTTGTTTATTTATATGAATTTAATCAAATTATTAGTTTGTTTTTTGTCGAATTAAAATACAACAAAATATAGAGTAAGAAAACGATATATTAGATGAAGATTTGTAGAAAGTTTGTTCGTAATCAGATTATGTAAATTAAAGCATTGCCTACTAATAGGTAACTTTATTTTTTTTACATTTTCCAAATAGATAGGTATGAAGATAATTTTTTATTGGAATACAACTGAAACATTTAGAATTACGTACCTGTGGCTTTTCAAAACTATTTAAAAAGTCACTATAATTATAAATTTGATTTTATTTCTGTCCTCACAACAATAAAAACTAACATATACAATATTTTTGTTTACCGATAACCTCCATATTGAACAATTATTGACAGATCATTTCAACACCCAATCAGAGCCCGTATAACGACTAATACCATACTGTCGGTGTGCGCATGCGCGCAGATTAATAAATCGACCTCAATGAAATCGCGCCTAAAGAAGTATAACTTCAAAAATGTTGGCAAAAAAATCCTAAATTTTTGTACGGAATAATTTTTTTGTACCTCATCATTTTCGAGTTACACTGAGAAGAAGCCAGATTTTTAAGAAAATTTATAAATGTGCTCTATAATTTGATGATCTTATTTTTTTTTTCAAAGACCAGACCAAGATCATTTTAAGACAGTCTTATTTTTTGAGCATATAAAGAACACTAAAATAAAAGGTATTATAGAAGGAAAACGATGTATTATGTACATAAATACAACAAAGACAAAGCTACTTGTAGATTATAAACAAGACGTCGCGTCGGCCCTATACAACTAATTGTCAGTAATGAACCGATAACCAAAGTTAACCATTTTAAATACCTAGGATGTTGGATAAATGAGACAATAAATCCGGATAAGAAATCAAAACTCGTATAGAAATTGCAAGAGGAACATTTATGAAACTAGATCTATTCTGAGCAATTCTCAGCTGAACTTACAACTAAGAATCAAGTTCTTAAAATGTTATGTGTATCCTGTATTGTGAAACCTGGATCATGAATGTTAACATGATGAACAAATTAGAAGCATTTGAGATGTGGTTATATCGTAGAATGCTCAGAATATCATGGGCTCGACGCATTTCAAAAAGAGAAGTCTTAAACAGAGTAGGTCAATGCGAAGATGACTTAGTCAAGATAATAAAAAAAGATAAAACTTGAATATCTAGGGCATATAATGAGAGGTAGCAGATAAAGGATGCTGCAGTTAATAATCAATGGAAAGATCGGCGGAAAAAGAGGAATTGGTAGGAAGGAATAGTCATGGCTCCGAAACCTTCGTCAATGGACTGGATTATCAGCAGATCAATTGTTACATGCCGCACAAGATCGAGAACGATATCGGCAAATTGTTATGGAAGCTACCCACGCCTAAAATTTGGGCACGGTACTTAAAGAAGAAGATACCTAAAAAACTAGTTGCTATAACGCAAATATGTGTAAGTAACTCCTTTGAACAAGTTAGAGTAAAAAGGAAAACATCAATGCTTTCTGCGTAAATTCTAGACCGAGACAAGGAGATTCGCTGTCCCCATTGTTGTTTAACCTGGCCTTAGAATATGTCATATATCAACCTGGCTGCTATGCTGGTATTGGATAAGTTGTGCAGCATTCGTGAAAAGATGACAATTCTTATATTGCTCTAGCAGTATATTTTTCCACCAGTTTCCGAGGACTTTTGGGGGGATTTTTGTACACTAAAATACAACGCATCTATGCATACAATGCATACAATGTAGACAAAAATGGTTAATTTAAAATGGCTTTATATATTTTCGACTGTTCGCGAACTTTGATACAAGTTATCTTATTCTGATTTTTTTGCAATTTTTTAACTTCAATAAACAAATTAAATACTGAACTATTTAGATGGGAAATAAGCCACAATTAAATTGAAAAAAATAATTTTGTTAACGTTTCGACGTCCAAATCGGGTGTCGTTGTAACAATACAAAATACTACTAAATTAAACAAAAATGTTGTTGCTTAGTAAAAAATCTTCTAACAATTTATTTAATCTGACTCATTTATATTGGCAATTCAGACATATATATTATATATTTTAAAGTAGAAGACTTTAAAATGATATTGCCAATATTTATGAGTTGCATTTCTGGGACGACTTTACTGAAAGATAGTTCATTCGATTACATGAAATCAATCCCAACTCAAGAATATCCGTCACAAAAAAATCATAGCATGTGATCTGTCTTTAAAAAGACAACCAAAAGACAACAAAAGTAAAGTCGTTCCAGGAACGCAACTCATTAATATTGGCAATATCATTTTAAAGTCTTCTACTTTAAATTATATAATATATGTCTGCATTGCCAATATAAATGAGTCAGATTAAATAAATTATTAGAATTTTTTTTTACTTAGCAACAACATTTTTGTTTAATTTAATAGTATTTTGTATTTTGACAACGACACCCGATTTGGGCGTCGAAACGTTAATAAAATTATTTTTTCAATTTAATTGTGGCTTATTTCCCATCTAGTCCTGTCGCCAGGGGGGGTACAACGGCCTCCTGTATTCAGATGGACTTACCCAAGTTTTTTTTATGTATTTTGACCTGTAGAACACGAATTTTTTGGGTAACAGTTGATCCGGATGTCGATAAGATTGTTATAAACCAAGAAGTTGAGGAATCACATAACAGCGATTTCTCGCAAAACAAAACATTTTTTTGTATTTTTTGGGCCATTCTAACCAAAAAATGTTCCTACAAATTTTTTCGTAGGATGCATAGTTTTCGAGATAAACGCGGTTGAACTTTCAAAAAATCGAAAAATTGCAATTTTTGAACCCGAATAACTTTTGATTAAAAAATAAAATAGCAATTCTGCTTACCGCATTTGAAAATTCAAGTCAAATTATATCGGTTTTAATTATTTGTATTGCTAAAAATTTATTATTTTATTGGTAAAAAAAGCTACAAACACCTAGTGTTTGAGTGATGTTTTCAATGATTTCTCATTTAAAATCGAACGAGTAGGTAGAATAGGTAAAAGTGCAAACGGGTCTATTTCTACGTAGCATGCATTAAAACGCATGTATTAGGCACGGGAAACACTATGTGTTTATACCTTTTTTTAACAATCAAAAAATAAATTTTTAGCAATACAAATATTCAAAACAGATATAATTTGACTCAAACTTTTAAAGGCGGTAAGCAGAATTGCTATTTTATTTTTTATTCAAAGGTTATTCGGGTTCAAAAATTGCAATTTTTCGATTTTTTGAAAGTTCAACCGCGTTTATCTCGAAAACTATGCATCCTACGAAAAAATTTGTAGGAACATTTTTTGGTTAGAATGGCCCAAAAAATACAAAAAAATGTTTTGTTTTGCGAGAAATCGCTGTTATGTAATTCCTCAACTTCTTTGTTTATAACAATCTTATCGACATCTGGATCAGCTGTTACCCAAAAAATTCGTGTTCTACGGGCCAAAATACATAAAAAAAACTTGGGTAAGTCCATCTGAATTAAGAAGGCCGTTGTACCCCCCCCCCTGGCGACAGGACTAATCTAAATAGTTAATCATAAAAATGCCACAAGGAAATAGCTTTATAACAACAAATTAAATACCTAACCACCATCTTCTGTTTTTAATAATATGTATATTGTCGTATTCTTTCTAAATGAGGAGAGAATCTGTATAATACATAATATTTTCGCGAGTGAAAGTTATTTTCGGAGTAAATTTAGGGCTTTTCGCCGTAAGTCTCTCCGTTGTTATTATGAACTCAAAGAGATTTAACATATAAAGCTTAATTGTTGTTGGTAAGCTTTAAAATAAAACTTCCACTGTCTGTTAGTGAGGTTTATGTCTGCCTTCAAATTTTGCTGTTTTGTTTTAATCCTTTGGGAGTTTTGAGGGGGATTTGAGTAAAAAAATAATAATAACCATAAGTCTAATTTGATCATGTCGGATTGAAAATACAATTATCGCCTTAATTATTTTATTGTTTGAAATTGTTTAAGCATATTTTAATTAAAATAAAATAGGTAACTGATTTTCTTACTTTATTTTTTTCTTAGAGAAATGAACCATTTTCTTAGAGAAGTAAATTAAAGCACTGAAAAACTTTTTGGGCAGTCACTTACAACTTACATCGGTCAAAATGACAGAATCTTTGACAAATGAATAGCAGAACACAAAACGGCTTTCAATATTAGAAAAACAAATTCTACATACGCACTTCACCTTCTAGATCATAATCATTCTTTTAATGAACAGTTTCAAATTCTGCATATTCAAAATAAAGGCCTTAAGCTACATTTATCAGAATCTATGGACTTAAATCGATGAAGAAATACATATATAATGTTAATGTAATGACCAACTTGAGATAAACAGCTCCCCACTCCTCACCTTATTCAGTTAAAGATTTTAAAGTGTAGACACTCCGTCTATTTTCTTTTCTTCTAAAGATATCAGGGACATTCACAAAACGTAAGACTACAATAATGGTATGTATACATTTCGATGTATACCCATACTTATACCTTGTCCTCCCTACAGGATGTATCAAACTTAACATAAGAAAAACATGTTCCGATGGTAGGTTACGGAATCCATTAAAAATAAGTGTAAACAATGAACAGTAATATATTTATTTATTTTGGGTAAACAAGCGTGCTTCGTTTATTATCTCGTAAGGGTTTTTTAGTGAGGGTGTGTCTGAATCGTTCGACCGCTGTGATGATACTGCCAGACCACCACACTCTATTCTGTCATGATGCTTGCGGTGTTACACTATGACTAAAAACGCAATAAATTACTAACATCTGAATTTTAAAAGTTGAGAACCTTTCTGTATTTTAAGAAGTTGACGACATAAGGTCTGATAAGGTAATTAATTTATGGGGAATTCAGTTTGTTAAACTGAACACACCAAGAACATATTATGGTTCCGTAAAACTTCTTAACATCTGGTTTTAAATTAAATGTGAATTTATATGACCGTTTTGAGAAAAGTTATTAAAAAATAAAATTAGCAAAAATAGTAATTAAAGCGTATCGCTATAGTATCTTTTCGAGAAGATAAAGCTGCAACTGTTTAAGGAGGATGGATGGAAAGCGTATCGCTATAAACATTTCTTTTCTTCCACCCGGTATAAGTTCAAAAAAGAACCTGCCTTGATCTTTTTTATCTTTTTCAAAAAAGAAGTTTGAGTACACCTTTGCCCAACTGTGTAAATATCAAAGAAAAATCTAAAACAATAAAAAAAAATAGCGGAATCCGTTAATCTGTTCAGGAAAAAATCAAATATGAAAATGAGCACAATTTTAGGTGATGAATAAATTTTGAAACTGCATAATATGTTTATTTTACACATCGATTTATTTCTATTCTGATGTGTATTTCTGTGACTACATATTGTAGAGTCCTTTTAGCCTTCTTTATTCGTCGTCTTTTGTCTTATAAATTATAAAAGTCAGGTTACCAGAAAATCGTTTTACGAAAAGTTTCAGATGTAAATTATTATTTATTTTTAATGTTCTAGCTATTTCCTTGTGGCATTTTTATAATTAACTATTTAGATGTAGACCAGGGCGCATCTGTAAAAATATTAGTAAATTTGGATGTTGAGAGGTGACTCATATTTTTTTGCAGAAATTGCTTGAAAATAACTCATATAATAATATTTGAGTTGTCCTCCTACTCAAAAAGGTCCGGAATATTGTTTAAATAATCAAAATGTCAAAAAATTAGGGAAAAATTCGATTTTTTTCTTGGTTTTTTGATTATAACTTTAAAAGTATTCATTTTCGAGAAAAGTTGCACTAACATAAAAGTTGCGTAATTAAATTTCTTACAATATAGTATTAACTGAAAATTTTAAAAATTGTCACCCTTGTTGCAAAATAGTAATAACTTCGAAAAAAAAAAAACATAAAAAAGCAAGTATTTGCATTTTACGTTTGTCAACCATTTATGCTACACTTAGGACCTTCATATTTTGCCCAGAAAAACTTTATGATATGATAAAATAATAATGTGAATTTCATTACGATCGGTTTAATAGATTTTGCAAAATAAATTTTGCAATCCAGCTTTCGCAAAAAAAATCCATTTTTTCAAAATGTTGCAGCACTGAAAATAAAGTTTTTTTTTTATTTTTTTTTATTTTTTTTTTATTTTTTTATTTATTAAACACCAATAAGATGCTTAAGAACATTACAATCTGATCAAATAATGTGATCAATGAGCAACTTATTTCTAACCTAAATTACTACTAAAAAACTTAAGACTAAGGACAAACTCGATAGTACCCCCTAAGTTCTGTTAATATATTGCACAAATTTTAACTTGTACCATCACTTGCACCGTGCACTATTTTTCACTTAACTAACTCGAAGGGTTTCTTCCTCTTGAGTCTTCTAGCTAGATCCGTGTTGTCGAGGAGCTGGATGGCCTCAACATTGACGTGTTGAAGAAGTCGTTGTTCGTGACTCTTGGCAAATTTTTCTATGGTCTTGTTAACAGTATCCATGTCTAGGTCCCTATGGAGATCACTGTTCCTATAGTACCATGGAGCGTTGACAATGCTCCTTAGCACTTTGTTTTGGAATCGTTGAATGATAATTAAATTTGTATTACTAGCGCAGCCCCATAGTTGGATGCCATATGTCCATATAGGTTTTATAATCTGTTTATACAAAAGTATTTTATTGTAGATTGAGAGAGTGGATTGTCTTCCCAATAGCCAATACATTTTTTTATACTTCATGTTAAGCTGTTCTCGTTTCTTTTTAACATGGGCCTTCCAGCGTAGCCTAGCGTCTAGTGTAATACCCAAATACTTTGCGGTGTCGGCATATGGTATCTGTGTATTATTTAAGTTAACAGGAATGTATTGATTTTTCTTGTTTGTAAAATTTATATGCACTGACTTCATTTCGTTTAATTTAATTCGCCAGCGTTTAGTCCACTCGTTAAGTCTGTTAAGAGATATTTGTAATTTTCTTGCTGCTTCTTCATGGTCTTCACCTACGGCTAAGACGGCAGTGTCATCAGCAAAGGTAGCTATTGTATTATGTTGTACTTCAGGGATATCACTAGTGTATAATAGGTATAGGACCGGTCCTATCACACTACCTTGTGGTACTCCTGCATTGATTTCCTTTAGTTCCGAGTAGGCTTCTTCTTGCTTAACCCTAAAAACTCTCTCTGATATATAAGATTCCAATAATTCTCTGTATTGTCTTGGCAAAATCCTGCTTAATTTGTACTTAAGTCCTTCGTGCCATACCTTATCAAAAGCTTGCGCTACGTCGAGGAAGACAGCTGAGCAAACTTTCTTTCCTTCTAGCGACCTCTCTATTATATCCGTTATTCTATGGACTTGGTCGATAGTTGAATGACTTTCTCGAAACCCAAACTGGTGTGATGGAATTAGAGCCTTAGCATCTATGAGAGGTTTCAACCTTTTCAGCAAAAGCTTCTCGTACAGCTTTGAAATTACGGGTAGCAATGAAATCGGTCTGTACGATGATACTGTATTTAAGGATCATTATGACCTCAGCCACTTTCCATATCTTGGGAATATATCTTAATCTGAACGAGGCATTTATGAGATATGTCAGTTTTACTATGGCTTTTCTAGGAAGTTGTTTTAAGATTTCCCCAGTAATTAAGTCAAACTCAGGTGCTTTCCTGGGATTGATGTTTGATTTAATTTCGTCGGCCACTTCTTTTGGGGTGACTAGTTTAATTTCACCTTCTTCCTGTGTGGCATTTTCCCATTGCAGTGTGTTATCACCTTCATTTGGCTGGAATGTTTCCTCGAGATATTCAGCAAATTTATTAGCCTTCTCTAAATTGCTTTTTGCCCAGCTTCCATCTGTATTTCTTAGTGGGGAATTTTGCATTATCGGTCGTTTTAATTTCTAAGTGGCTCTCCAGAGGGAATAATCAGTTGTGCTATCATTTGTCAATTCTCTTAGATAGTTACTAATTGATTCGTTTTTATTTTTTTTAATTTCTCTTTTAAGCTGTTGTGTAGCATTATTTAGTTTTGTTTTATCAGATGGAGCTCTAGAGCGTTGCCAGATCCTTCTGAGTTTTCTTTTTTCTTCGATTAGCTTTCTAATTTCTTTAGGGTAATTATTACCTTTAACTCTATGAATCAGTTCAGGTGAGTTATTCCAAGCGGCTTGTTGAACTTGTTTAACAAAACATTCCGTTTCTTCATCAAGTTCATATCTAGTTTTTAGTGAAACTTTGAGATTGATTGTTTCTTCTAAGTGAAGCTGAAAACTCCGCCAATCTGTTAGTCTATTAGTCAGTTTAGGAGGTGGCTGGCTTTGAATAACAGTATCGCTAACTGTGAGAAGGATGGGTGAATGATCGGAGTTCATGTCCCAAGCTTCTTCAATATGTAAATAATTAACAGAAATATTTTTAGTTATAAAAAAGTAAATAAAGTAGACAGCAAGTTGAATTTTTTTACGTATAAAAGAATACTGTACCTTTCATTTACAATTTGCAAAATTAAAATCGGTTAACTACCACGGCGTCAGGATTTTTTTTAAATAAACATTAATTTTTGGTGCTACGCGCAGGACAGCGGATACGTTCGCTCTGATTGGGCATTCCAATGACCTTTGATAATGATTGATAAATTTTAATTTTTAGTACATTTCGAAATAAATAAATAAATTTGTTTATTGCAA
The DNA here is from genome assembly GCF_917563875.1 of Diabrotica virgifera virgifera. Classification (NCBI taxonomy): domain Eukaryota; kingdom Metazoa; phylum Arthropoda; class Insecta; order Coleoptera; family Chrysomelidae; genus Diabrotica; species Diabrotica virgifera. Next base: position 1,826,858 of record NC_065444.1, on the reverse strand, counting down.
AATAAAAACATATACTCTGTCCTTTGAAATAACACTTTTTTTAGCAAAAACTTTCTTTGCTCCATATATTTTAACTTAGAAAATAAAAGTGTATTATTTTTAAACATATGCAATTGTTTAAAAAAATTTTCACAAACATTAAACAAATTAGTTTGATTTTTGTGGAATTAAAATATGAACATACAACAAAATATAGAGTAAGAAAATAATACATTAGATAAAGACTGGAAGAAATTTTGGTGGAAATCAACTTGTGTGAATCGAACACCGCTGTCCTGCACGTGGCACCAAAAATTAATGTTTATTTAAAAAAATTCCTGACGCCGTGGTAGTTAACCGATTTTAATTTTGCAAATTGCAAATAAAAGGTACAGTATTCTTCTATTTGTAAAAAAACTTTTAAAAAATTTTAACTTGCTATCTGCTTTATTTTCAGTCCTGCAACATTTTGAAAAAATGATTTTTTTTTGCGAAAGCTGGATTGCAAAATTTATTTTGCAAAATCTATTCAACCGATCTTAACTAAATTCAAAGTATTGTTTTATCATATCATAAAGTTTTTCTGGGTGAAATATGAAGGTCCTAAGTGTAGCAGAAATGTTGAAAAACGTAAAATGCGAATACTTGTTTTTATGTTTTTTTCGCAATTATTGCTATTTTGCAACAAGGGTAACAATTTTAAAAATTTTTAAACAATCTTATATTGTAGGAAATTTAATTACGCAACTTTTATGTCAGTGCAACTTTTCTCGGAAGTGAATACTTTTAAAGTTATAATCAAAAAACGAAGAAAAAAAATCGAATTCTTCCTTTATTTTTTGACATTTTGATTATTTAAACAATGTTCCGGACCTTTTTGAGTAGGAGGATAACTCAATTATTATTATATGGGTTAATTCCAAGCAATTTCTGCAAAAGAAGTAGAGTCACCTCTCAACGTCCATCTCAAAACAGATGCGCCCTGGACTAATGGGAAATAAGCCACAATTAAATTGAATTTTTATTATTTTTAATACATTTTGCATCTCGACTTTTCATCTTTTCTTGATTTCTATTCGTTGACTTTTTTTGGATTTTTTTGCGCAATCTGCTCAGAACAGAGAAACTATTTTCTTCCATAAGTTATTCAGAGAAGTTCCTAATTACCCCATCGACTTACCAATCGAGTTATTTCAATGAATGCTCCGGTTTCTTGGTGCAAACTTTTAAAACTGAGAAACGGTAATTATAAGTAAATGGCTAAATTAATTCGTGCTCTATTCATTGCCTCAGTTGCTCTTCAATCGATAACGACAAGACTCTATCGTGAATTCGATGGTGCGGAGCGGATATTACGGAAAGGAGTGATCAAAACGTGGTTGAAAGATTAAGAGACTGGCGTGAGGAAAGATATATACACATGAGCCTTATGATCTCATGGAAATAAACAAGTTGATATGAACAAAGTGTCTCAAATTGGTATGTTTGGCAGGATATACACTTTTCCAAGAAATTAAGGCTATGGGTACATAATTCGCAAATATTTTACGTGCATCCCTACTTTTTCTGTCTTTACACGGCAAATTACGTGTAGTAAAATTCACACTGGTATGGATATGTAAACATTACTAGAATGTCGTTCTACTTGAAAATGTCATAATTAATTTAAAGAGATGGCTTTTGAATGTTCTTGGATAACTGTTATTTTTATAATTGCAAATTATTAATTCAGTTAATAAATGTGATAATTTTTTCACTAACTATGTTTTCAGTGATTGTAATAATTTATTTGTACAATAAAAACTAATAATCAATCGAGAAAAGAGTGATAAAGAGTGACTGTTAAAGTGATTTTTTAATAATATGTTGTTATTTTGGAACGCTTACAATTTTGAACATCTCTAACAACAAAATACTTGGATCACAGGATATATCTGATGTATTCTCTGCTTGGATCTTCCACAAATAATACACAATAAATAACTTTTTATTAAGTTCACGTCTTAAATCAATTATTTATCAAATACACTATATATCAATAATATTTAATCAATTTCTCAAAATATTCCCGATGCAATGTCAAATATTTAAAATTGTCACTGATTGTCAGTGTCTGACTGACACATGACTGACAATATATGCTGACAATATTATATTCGGTTGAGTGCGTTGTAAGACAAAGACAGAGTTGGAAAATATTACCACGGCATTGTGTTCATTTTTTTCAAACCCTGAAAAAACCAATAAATATTTTTGAAAAATTTAAACGCAGAATGAAAGACTAAATTATTACCGAGGGCCGAAAGTCCCTTAGAATAAATAAAAAGTTTATTTTGAATGAGATATTTGAAATTAAAAATCACACTAAATTTTCTCTTAGTTTTTTCACCCCTGTAACTTATTAAAATAAACATTATAGAAGTTCTCAGGGACTTTCGGCCCTCGCTAATAACGTAATCTTTCATTCTGCGTTTAAATTTTTCAAAAATACTTATTAGTTTTCTCAGGATTCGAAAAAAATGAATCCCCATTTGAATAGCATTGCAGCCGAAAATACGTACCGATCCTCTTAAGGCACCGCCTTAAGAATTGCTCATTTTTAATGTCTCGAATTACCTAAACCTGTTGTTCGATTTAAATGATTTTTTTAACATGTTATAGCCTCATTCTTTAACAATATCGCTGTAATAATATTGTAGCTAGATAGGTAAATTGTCATTTTATACCAGATGTACCAATCAAACTGTTTTGTTTTCTCAAAGTTCGCGTGACTCTGTGGAATATTCTAGCATTTATAAAATACTGAAATTAAAACCCAACTATAGTTTCCTGTTTTCTGAACATTTTCTTTTTTGATTCATTCGCTAATGTTGGATAATAAAAAAGTTAGGTACTTTAACAACTAGCCTTGTTTTTCATCAATACGGGGTGCTTGTAAAGTATGGCAAACTTTACGGGGTAATTCTGTATGAAAAAAATAATGACAGTTTACTTTATAAACGTATGTCCGCAAATGCTTCGTTTCCTAGACGATTTTTAGTTATTGCTCTAAAACCGGTTGAGATATGCAAATGCAATTTGATGGATTTTAAAAGGTAGTTTTTGTGCATTTTTTGACATACAATTAAGAATTTTATGTTCATCATTGGCGCACAGATTACTTCGAATATCTTTGTTATTTTATATTTGTCATCCTCTTTCGTATTATTGGTGTCGTTAATTTTGATAATTTTCTTAACGCCTAGTGTTGGTCTGAGATATTTTAAGCGTCTGTAATTTTAGCGATTTTAGCATATTAAAAACAGATTAACAACGAAGGTTGATAAAAACATAGGAGAATATCAATGTAGGTTCAGAAAAGGCAGAAGTACTGTGGATCAGGTCTTCACACTACGAGAAATACAGGCTGAAAGTTACGAATATAATAAAGACACCATGGTTCTTTTCATTTACTTTAAACATGCTTTCGATCGATTGAAAAGAAGCGAATTATTCACAGCATTGCAAGACATTTACGTTTCTCCAAAGCTTATTAGAATTATAAAATTAACTCTCCAAAGAACAATGAATAAAGTCAAGATAAACAATACTATAACAGAAAGCTTTGAGGTTAAACAAGGAGTGTGGCAGGGTGATCCATTATCGTCTATAATGTTTAGCATATTACTAGAAAAGGTTATACAGGAAGCACACATTAATAGAACAGGTCTGATCTACCACAAAAAACATCAGTGCTTGGCATTCGCAGACGATTTAGTAATCTTGGCTAGGAGCAAAATAGAACTGATAGAAACAGCCATGAAACTCGAAGAGAGGGCAGCAACCAAAGGATTGTATATAAATGAAGCAAAAACAAAGTATATGGAATGGACAAATAAGCAATTCGTTCGGGGACAATACATAACAATGACAACAGCGAAGGGACCACAATATAAATTCGAAGAAGTTGAGAGATTTGAGTACTTAGGAACTGTCTTTACAAGAGATCTTAACTGTGAAGAAGAAATACAAAAGAGAATTATGTCGGGCAACCGCGCTTTATTTGCTGTTAATGGGTTGTTAAGAAGTAAAAATATATCACGAAGAGCAAAACTAAGAACTTATAAGACCGTAATAAGGCCGATAGTAACGTATGCTTCTGAAACATGGGTCACAACTCAAAAAACACCAAGAGTTGTTATTAGTTTGGGAGAGGAAAATACTGAGCAAAATCTTCGATGGGAAAAACTTAAATGGACAATGGGTAAGAAGAACAAATAAGGAACTAACTGAGCTCTATCAAGATCCTAACATATTAGCAGTAATTAAGGCGCACATACTTAGATGGTTGGGCCATGTGCAGAGGATGATTCCCTCTAGAATTCCCAGAATAGTACTATCTAGTGCATTGGCAGGGAAAAGACGAAGAGGAAGACCGAGGTCACGATGGAGTAATGGAGTTAGAGAAGATATGAGAAGAATTAACGTAAGGAACTGGGAAAGAAAAGCGATTGACAAAAGGGAGTGGAAAAGAATAGTACATCAAGCCATGGGCCTACTAGGCTCGTAGTGCTTACATATTATTATTATTATTAATTTTAGCGCCTTTGTAGACACAAAACACTATAATAGTATGATCGAAGTCAAACAATAAGGCTCGCACGCAATTTTCCCCTTGTTGACATATTTTAAATTTGAAAAAATATATAGGCAATAATCAAATTTTATTGATATGCCATTCTTATGACAGCGAGCATTTCATTGGCTAGAAGTAGTGACGAGTCTATTATGACTTGATTATTATATTTGGTGAAATGGTAATTGAGGTCTGTCATAATATTGGAGGTTAAATATAATGTTAAACTATTGTTTCCAAATTATATTTTATTTATTTAGTTTATATTTTAAGGACAGTTTATTTTTTAACCAACTTCACTTTCCCTTCCCTATCCTTGGGTCGAATACGTTCGTAATATCTTGTTGTATAGCATGTTTAGTTAGGCGTTAATTTTAAGAAGTGCTGCTTGCTAAATGAGCACAGCTTCCAAAGGCCATAAAAGAAGAAGAAACAAACAAAAATCTTAATCCTTCTATAGGATAACGTGACTTTGACACTTATATTACCGATAGTTATCTTTGTTTCACAGTCTTAAAGACAAAGAGAAACAGTGTAGGCGGTAGCTGCTGTGGTAAATAAATATATGTTTTTTATTTGGCAACAGAGCTTTCCTGCTAAACTTGATAGTAGCGAAAAAACTAATATATGAGGAAAAAATTGTTGAATTTGTTTGATGTCAAGTTGGTACCGGTGGGTTATGATGTTATTAAATCTAAGACGTGCATTCCTAATTGTTTGACTTTTTAGTTTATAACAAAAACTTTTTAACAGTTACTGAAACTACAAAAATTCGATTTTTTAATTTTCTGGATGACCTACAACAAATATTACAATAAAATCATGTTAAATTTCTTGATTGTGCACTTATGTATAAGATATTAATCCGTCTCTGGATAGAAGGATCTATTTCTCCCAATTGGAGTTGCGGATTACCAATGCTTTCCAAAACTTGGCGAGTTGACAGCATCACGGAAAATCAATATTCTAGTTCGCCCGGTATAATAATTAATAGCCAATGACAAATCCGGCTATCAAGAGGTAATATATCAACGAATTTTCAAAGCCAACTGCTATTGTTATGGCTTTCCAGGGCAGGTTTAACTGTCACCCGAAATTGGATACATTTTGAGTAATTTAAAATTTCCAGAGATGATAAAGACAATATTTATTTTTGAAGCATGTAATTGAAAAGTATACAGGGGCTTATTGCTCAAATTCTATTCTAAAACATCATTGAGAACACTGGTCAAGTTGCAGTAACACTGGAAACAATACCAAAAACTACAAAAATTACTCAAAATATTAGAATAAACAAGAAACCCAACAAACCAAAGATACACAAGAAACCAAATTAAATCTGACGTCTTCTAGCGTCAATGACATCAGTTGACAGATGAGGTCATAACTAAAAAAAGGAAATAAATAATTTTGTTTAACAAAAAAAAAGTGTTTAATTTTTCTCTTCCGGTTTTAATTTTGTAATGCTTCTTGTTCGTTTTATCTCATGTGGCATGTTTACATTAGACCTATCTTTACCTGAAACAATTTATAAGTTATGTTTGGAAATATAGCACATGAGACGTTAAATCCATTTACGTTGTCCTAAAGGGATATTTGAGAAATAATACATCTTGTTGGAAGTGGAACAAGTTTGGGATAAGGTAGAAATTTTGAACCTTATATCGTAGGAAAAAAGTACTAGCCTGACAAGGTCTTGAGTTACAAAGCTTGTTTGACTATCATTATCAAGGAGTGCTCGGGCATGAATCAAATTTTTGTCTTTGTCCTCAAGTGTTACAATAGCAGTAAGATCAGAAAATGAGACTTGTACCTTGTGAATCTGATCTAGAAGAACCTAATCTAATGGCGAACTTGAACTTCAGATGTGGAGTGTGTTGTAAATGTTGATAATAATTGAGTATATGAGATTGAGATGAATAATAATTGTTGTGGATAATATAATGATTATTAGATCGAGTAATATCCCGAAGCAACTTGATCATTAAAAGATGAAATTTGAGTATTAGGGACAACATCTTGAGATTTTCCACTGAGAGTGTGGTTACCATCTCTACCGATATGAGCTTCTGAAGAGAAGGGTCTTTTTGTAGCAGTAGATTATTGTATATGTTTCTCCTTATGGAGGAGTGAGTGACGTCTTTCATTATAGATAGAACAATTTGAATGCAAACCACAATTGGCAATAAAGTGCCATATTCGTAAGCAATTTCTGCATTCCTAAGTTGAGAACATAAAAATCATTTTAAATTAAATGTTTACTTTAGATTCAACATAAGAGGTATGTGACTTGCGTAGAGGAAGTATAGTCGAAACGCAAATCGGTGGGAATGCGCATTTTATCAATGAAATTCGATAGGTTTAAGAACCTCCAGAAGCCTTCCAGAAGCTTTTAAGATAACATGTTTTAATATCCCATTAATCATTCTGAATTAGTCGACGGATATTAGGACAGTTATGAAAATTAGACGATATCTGGAAGGTAATGATTATGCAAGAGAAATTTAACGTTTTTTCTACTCTAATGACAAGAAAGCAAGTTTATTAGCCGAACCGAATTCAAAATTATTTTGCACATCATATTTGAAACATTATTTGGTTAAAACATCTCATTTTTGTTGGCAAAAAAATATATTAATTTGTCTAGACTAAATTGTTTACTGACTGTTTGTGTTAGAAGGGATATGTTAGTATCGACATTCACACAATGTTGCCAAACTGAAATTTGTTATATTCGGTGTAAATTTTCCGACCAAATTTCCAAATTTTACAAAGTTTGCTTATTTAACTTTACCTTGCAGTTTCGAGTCCATTTGTGTACTTGCTGTAAAAAAAGAATACTATTTTTTGTAAACATCACCGAGTACGAACCTGTTTGGATATTGGTTTCTGCATCGTTAGTTAATTGGTTTTAAAAATTCAAAACTTCCATTGTGACGTTCGATATATTTCATCTTTATAAACTTTGACAAAAACATATTGGATTAATAAATTTCAGCTGCACATCTGGTACGCCAGAAATACAGCGGTAGTTACCAAATTGGCCAGTTATTAAAGGTATAAAGTTAATATTTTCATTAAAAGCACACTTCGGTAGGTAACATGTTTTCTTTTAACTTTCAATATGTTTTATTAAATTTTAAATTCTATTAATGAATTTAAAAAGTATTTTTGTACTACTCCCGTAAAATGCATATTTTAGCAAGAATTCAAGAGAATAAGACACAAAAAGGATTTTCAAGCCATCTATTGAATAAAAAGAAGTATTTGCTTTTACTTACAAGTATTTAAGTATTTACTTAAAACTAAATGAATAAAGTCATTCAAATACTTCTTTTTATTCAATAGACCCAATGATAATGTAAATTATTAGAAGAGTGAAGTATGATAAGTAACAAAATCAAAATATTCTTTAGCAGTCACTGCTGGTCCAGTCGTGGACATAGGGCTCTCCTTCCCCTTTTATTTCTCTTCATTTTCTTCTCTTGCCACATATCCTGACTATTTCCATATACATTTTGCGATAGCTTCGTTAACATCTTTTACTTTGGATCTTCTCCTTACATCTACGTTTCTCATGTGATCTCTTAAGCCTACATTTATCATAAGTCTCTCAATAGCTCTTTGCGTTGTTTTAAGTCTATTGAGAGATTGGTAAGTACGTGTCATGGTCTCCATTCCATAAGTCACACAGGAAGGATACACGTGTCAAAAATCTTTCGTTTTAAATTAACTGGGTTATTTGGATCTTTTATAATACATCTTAGTTTACCTTCTTCTTCTTCAGGTGCCATCTCCGCTACGGAGGTTGGCAATCATCATAGCTATTTTAATTTTTGAAGCAGTAGCTCTAAATAGTTGTTTACCTACTGCTGTCCAATTCCTTCTGGTTATTTCTGCAGTTTGATTTTCTTTGCCTTGTTTTATTTTATGTCCCAAGTATACATAGTCTTCTACATTTTTTAGTCCTCCTATCGTAAAGAGTGATATCTACTTCTTCAGCTGACATTATCTTAGTTTTCTCAATATTCTGTGCACAAGTGCTAGTTAGTACAATATCATCTGCAAATCGCATGTGATTGAGTAGCGTCCATCAATGTTAATAACTTCTTGTTTCCATTTCAGTTTTTTTAAATATCCTCCAAAGCAAGTGTCAATAACTTATACAGTCACAAAAATGAAAGAATACCAATGAACGATCACATCAATCACTTATTTTGTATTTGCTGTTTTTTTCTATAACAAACGTTTGTTATTTATAGAAAAAGACAGCAAATACAAAATAAGTGATTGATGTGATCGTTCATGGATATTCTTTCATTTTTCCGACTATATCGTGTTTCCTTGTGTGACTCCCCTCCTCATTAATTTCCAAGTTTTCAATTTTTCTAACTTTAAATGTTACTTTTTGTAAATGTTTTCTAAGAGCTTTTTATCGGGAGTCTATCCTGGCGTTATCTAATCCATGAAAGATTGCCCATTGTTCTATGGAATCGAAAGCTTTATTAAAGACAAAATAACTTGTTGAATTTCAAAATAAAATTTTGTAATTTGAAAACGTTTACCGACCTGGAAGTGGAAACGTCAAATAAAATATTTCTAATCTTACACATTGTGGTTAATATTCCAGATTATATTAATTAAAAATTTGAAGCTAACTTTTTTTGCAAACTAAAAAAAGACTATTTCATGCAACGTCTCTGCCAACGGATGGATTTTCGAAATGAGACTTTAAATCCCTCATCTCCATCCAAAATAGAATTAAAACGAAATTGAATTCAAATGATCATTTATCGTAGAAATCTAGATAGTTGATGCTACGTTCATTAGATAAGATGGTGGATAAAGTCAAGCTGAATTAATAATTAATCTACTAATTGAATATCTCTTATCAGAGGTATATCGTTAGACGGTAGCTTGCCTATAACGAAATAATTTAGCTGGAATACGAGAGAAGGGATAAAAGTTCTCATCGCAAGCATGTAGAAAGATGGCACTGCAAAATATTTAAATATGGTTCTTAGCACATTTCTTATTCTAACAGTAGAAGACAATAAATATAATAATAAAATAAAATTCCATTTTTATTCAGTTGCAATGCGAAGGCAAAACCGTCTTTATTTTTCACTTAAAACAGGGAGCGCAAACCAGCACTCTAAATCGACGATTTTCGACTCTATTTGGAGTCATCATCAGAGAGGCGTAGGTTTGCTGATCTCTGCCCCAAGTGACGAAACTCCGAAAGCTTATCCCCGCATTGCAAGTATTTCTCGTAGTTTTGTCACTTCGGGCAGAGAGCAGCAGGCCTACGCCTCTCTGATGATGATGACTCCAAACAGAGTCGAAAATCGTCGATTTAGAGTGCTGGTTTACGCTCCCTGTTCTAAGTGAACAATAAGACGGTTTTGCCTTCGCATTGCAACTGAATAAAAATGAAATTTTTATTTTATTTTTATATTGGTCTTTACTCCTTTGAGTAACTGGGTACATTTTCCGTTGGAATTTATCAGATGAACAGACGGAGACGTGAATTGCAAGTTTTTGAATTCCCTCTTGTCTTCTTCGCTTCAGCAACCATCTGGCTTGCAATTTTTAGAAGCCATGGAGGTGTTACCAGGGAAATGGGCCAATGAGTTTCCAATTAAAAATCTTTTAGTAATATTTTTAATATTTTTCAATATTATTACTGTCAAAAAAAAAAAAATAAGTATCAAGCTTGAAAAAGAAATAGACACGATAGAGAACTTGGTACAAACAGACTTTGAGGTATCATGTATATATTATATCAGTTTTATAGCGTTTTACGCCTTTCCGTTCCTAATCGCCACTCCTTTCTATTGGGGCAGTCTTCCTCTCTTAGATTTCTTTCAGACATCGCCTTGGAGATGCCCTTTATCCATGTAGTTGCTGGTCTTCATCGTTTTCGTTTTTCTGTGAGGGTCCATTCTAACACTTTTTTGAGGATTCTCCTTTCGTCCATTCGTCTTACGTGTCCGTATCATACCAGCTGTTCTTTTTCGATGTCATCTCTTATTGTTCTTTCTATTTCCATTTGTTGTCTAATGTCGTCGTTTCTTATGGTGTTCTAATCTAGATCTTCTTGCTGACCTTCTCCAAAAATCCATCTCAGTGGCTAGTAATTTATCTTTGTACTTGTTATCATGGACTGCTCTAAAAACGAAAAGAACAAAGATACAAGAAGAAGACATCGGGTTAATAAGGGATAACGCAAGAGGACAACTGATCTCATGGACGTAAGACAAAAACATAAAACAAACCCAATGGAATACAATCGAATCAATAAAATCATTAGAAAAAGTGCAGAAAACCTAAAGAAAACTGTATGTCAACAACATGCCTAGATATTGAACAACTTCAGGAAAGATTCTTCAGGGAAGAATACACTCAGTCACTTTTTGACGACGATAGATTCTGTTCATCACCATTCACAGATGATCAAATAAATGAAAAAGGTCCAGAAATAACTAAAGATAATTCACTGGTCCAGTCAATTCATATAAAAATAATTTATTAGTAATACATTTTACAAAAAAAAAATATAACCACAACATGCAACATTTTTGAAACAATTAAAGACCACTTTTGTATGTAAATGTAACAAATAAAGAAAGAAAAATAATTTATTAGTAATAAATTTAAAAAAACACACACAAACACAAAAGACAACAGTTTGTGAAGACAATTAAACACTACTTTTAGGTAAATGTAACAATGTAACAAATAAAGAACAAAAAATAATTTATCATTTTGCAAAAAAAACATGTTTGAAAAAATTTAAAACTGCGTTTAATAAAATATTTTTAATATTTAATTACATAAGGTGTTCAAAATTACCTCCTAACACATTTTAGGGGTGTAAAATCAAAGGCGGCAATCTCCACTTTTTCATGTTTTGAGTTAGGGACGCCATTTGTTGCGTTTTTTTATTATATGTTAGAAAAACTATTTGTAAAAACCAAAAGGGGTCTTAACTGTATACAAATCGCAGTGAAAAATTCATGTTAGGATCAAAAGCGGCAATATCCATAGCTGAGTGCGTACCAAACACGGCAATCTCCGCTGCGGGCCACTAAGAACCACGTTGTCGCACGTGATCAACTGTGAATGTCGTGAACTCTGTCGAAACCTGTGAATATATACCCGATCTTCCGGATATTTTGGTTTACGTGATATGCGTTTAAATTACTTTTACATTATTGTTGAATATCAAAATATATTTTTCTTCACTAAGTAACCGGCACAATGATGTTTAATTAGTTTCAAAACTGGTAATATCCTTATAGATCATTTTCATATGAGTCAATCTACTAGCGTTGTAAACTAAAGCGGCAATCTCCAAACAAAAATATTAAAAAAAGGAAAATAAATAATTTCTTAAGCTCCTCCTTCTGTACATCCGATCACAAACCGAATTTTATATGATTCTTATTAGTTTTATTGCGTTAATTTAATTTTGCTAGTTTCTATAGTTTTTCGCGGTTTCCCAAAATTATGGAAATGGGAGATTGCCGACTTTGATTTTACACCCCTCATTTATGCACGCCTAAAAACGATCATTGAATGAGCTACTTACACTACGAAGCATTTGTAAATTAATACATCGAAATACACTTTGTTTTCTATTTTTCATCTCATTCCTTGTTTTTGGTGGTATTTTATAATCTTCATTATTAAGGTAACCCCAAAAAAATCAGTCTAATTTATTAAATTCTGGTGATCAGGGTGGTATTTGATATAAAGAAAATTAGCAATGTCAATAATTTTTGAAAATTTTGACAATAAATAAAAAAATGTGGCATTAATAAACCATTGCTGTTGTGCGTTTTCTTATTTATACAGGTAGTCGAACTTGTTACGATTTTCATATAAAATTGGTTATAACTTTGTAAATACCCTGTATAACATAACAAATCTTTATATTTTTGTGATGAAGAAGTTAACAGGATTTCTAATCTATATAAATAAAAATGAATGTTTGTATGTATGTATGTTCCGTATAGACTCGCAAACTATGCATTTGATCGTATGATGACCTTAATCAAAGTTGTTGTGCATGATCCCGGGATGGTTTCTGAAGTGGAACGTTCTACCTAAGTGAAAAGGGGGCTTGCCCCCCCAAAATTATTTTAAATTTTTTTGGCCAAATTTTTTTTTTTCTTAATTTTATACGATGTAGAACCAAAATATACACACAATCCTAAATTTTCACTTTTTTATCTTCAACCGTTATTTTTTAATAGCCATTTAAATATTTAACATCTATATATATATAAAAAATTCTCTTTCTCAGTATTTGTTGTCATACTCCTCCGAAACTACTAGACCGATTTTTATGAAATTTGGCAGTTATACTCCCTGATAGTTCGCTATCCAACGGTATATAAATCGTCTCTCTAGCTCAATTAGTTTCCGAGATAACAAAACGAGCCCGTAGGACAACACGAGAGCACGAGAGACGACATTAAGCACACGAGAAGAACGGGCGAAAATTGTACTAACATCCGTGAAATTATGAAGTTTTTAATTTATCGATTACTATTTTTAATGTACCAAAAATATTTCAAAATTTTGCCGAAGGACCATGTCTCTGGTATAATAATCAAAATTTTGGCAGATGCTTTTATAGAGGCACATCTCTGGTATAATAATCAAAATTTTTGCGAAGGCGTGTATCTCTACTACAATAATAATTTTTCCCCAAAAAACTAGCGCAAGAACACTTCGCAAGAACACTCTCTGTCTCAATAGGTCCGTCCGTCAGTTTACTCTTTTTAATGCTTTTAAAATTTTACCAAAATACAGAAGCATAAAATCAAACTCTATTGTTGATCAAAAAATTGTTCTATAAAATATTTTGTAGAACACCTACGTTTTTTAGAGTTTATACAATTATTACAGAGAAAAACAACTGCCGAAAGGTCACATTTACTCAAAGTTAATTGCTCGAATGAAAAAGAAAATTGTATATCTAAAATATTTATTCACAATAGTACAAAATATAGACATAAGAAAGATAGTATAATAGAACAAATTATATGATATTCCACATATATAATCGTATATTAATTTATGCTGAAAACATCTTTATTATAAATTTTAAATATGTTTGAGCTTTGGAAATATAAGAAAAATAACGGCAGAAATTTATTTCCGCTCTAGAACAAGAACAAAGTTTAAATGAACTAAAAATTGAACAGTGTGGTCCTTCTCAGAGGCATTTTTCAGTATGTCACAAGTAACCGCAAAAAAGGTAAGTCCGTGGTAATACACATTTATAACATTTATTATAATATGACATTTAAGTTAATTGTGACAGTTGTTAGAATCGTAATCAGCCAAATATGAAAAGGGTATTGCAGTTTAACCCTTTAATTTGCAATTTGGTATAAAAACAAATCAATTGTGTTTATTGCATTTATAAAATGTTATTTTCTTTGATTTGTATAGTCTTATAAATTGTACAGATTATAGTCGTATATATAATTCCTAAATCATTTTTTGTTCGATTGCACGGATTTGCACGGACGTACCATTTTTTCTGTCACTTCCAACTTAATGCGTTAGAAAGAAATCGAAAACCTGTGATGCACTGAAAGATGCCTCTGATAACGAGTATCCATAAGTGGCAAACAACCTCAAAATGATCATAGAAGATATAGAGATAGTGTTGATAGGTTATTGCGTTTAATAAACAATTACATATTATGAACCACAAATTAATATCTGTGATTATATACGTAGAATATTAAATAATTTGTCCTATTAAATGTACCTCTCTTATATACCTACAAATTTTGCATTATTGTGAATAAATATTTGGACATATAATTTTCTTTTTTATTCGAGCAATTTTTATTTCGATCAATTTTTATATCGAGCAATTCATTTTCGAGCAGTTGATTTTGAGTTATTGATCTCTAGCAATTGCGTTCGACCAATTGATCTAGAATTAAAATTATGACACATTATCTAATTATGACACATTATCTAAGGTGCAACGAAGTTCACCGGGTCAGCTAGTATAAAATAAAATATAGGGTGTTCCATTTAAAAAAACATAAGTTTGGTCTGCCACTGTGTTATCGAACACCCTGTAACATGCTAACTAATTTTGTAATATAAAGCTCAAAGTTGGCTACAATTTTTGTTATTAACTTTTATTGTTATCTATTACTATAGCGGATCTATTGAGCTTTACCCCACTAATCAATCATCCTGTACCTAAAATACACAAATAATTATTTCACACAAAAGTATGTATATCACAAAAATTTCAATTTTAAATAGTATAAATTATGTAAGTACTGTATCACAGATCAGTAGTAAAAGATATTAGATAGATGAGTACTTCCCATGAACTTCAATGAAACTTGAAATATTAAAGGTATTCCTCCAGTGAATAATAGCTATTTGTATAACAAGGGAGGAAAGTGCCACTTTTCCTCCCGAGAATGAAGATTCCTGCCCGACGCGTAGCGGAGGGCAGTAATCATTCAAGGGAGGAAAAGGCACTTTACTCCCATGTTATACATATGGTTTTTCCACCTTCCTCAAATAGCAAGTCATTTTTTCATTTTTACTTAATTTATTTATGTAACTAACCAACAAAATTTATTAGAACTAAAACTAACAAGTAGGTACAATATAACTGTCAACTGTCAAATATAAGTCAAATTATTAATGTAAACATTGTTAAATCAAAATAACAATTTACTGTTTTTTACCATTCTGCAAAATACAGGATGTTTTATAAATAAACGTTAAAATGTATAGATACTTACGTAATAGAAAATAGATATTGTATAGGGCGTCAATAAGTTATATTTCATGAATGAAATACAATGACGTCACTTTTACTTTTCCTCCCTAGGGAGGAAAAGTACAACTTTGCTCCCTACAATCAGGTCCGGAAAAGTATACTTTCGGTAGAGGTAGGTGGAAAAAACAGTTCTTATTCAGTAACCTTTTCACGGGTTTTTTAAAAGCATTTAGACTTAAATTTTTTATATAACCTGACAACACGTTGTAAAGCTTATAATCTAAAGAATTTTTTTGGACTTAGTTAGACGGTAACGATTAATTCTGATATTATCTGCCTGTCTAGAGTTGTAATTATGATTATCATGTTGTTTCACAAGGGATACAGATCTCCTGTGTATTTTAACAACAACACTAAAAATATATAGGCACGGTAAAGTTAATATACCAAGTTTAAAAAACAAGGGGCGACAATGCTCCAAATAGCTCACGCCAGATATAATTCGTACTGCTCTCTTTTGCAGACGGAAAATCACCAAGGAGTCAGATGAATCACCCCAAAGAATATTAGCATAGCTAATATGTGAATGAAATAATGCATAATAAGTTGTTTTTAATGTATTTATAGTAGTAACTTTCCTTAATTGTCTCAATAGAAACAAAGTAGAACTTAATTTATTTCTTTAGTTATATACAGGGTGTTTTATTAATAATTGTCCATATAGTAACTGGAGAAACCTTAGCACAAAATACAAATATTTAACCTAAAACACTTATATAAAATGTGGTTCCTTACCGAGTTACAGGGTGTTTTATCTAAAAATTTAAAAACTATTTTTGCTCAGCATTTTAAAACTATTCGACGTATCCTTTTCATACTTAGCAGGAAGTATAGGTACTGTACAAACTACTAAATTACGTTAAACAAACGTTTCTGTATATTACCAGAGGCGTACGACGGGGGAAAGTGAATGGTTTACCCTTTCCAAATGCTACGCCACTGGCGGAATTGCTATTTTAGTTCAATTTTTGGATTCTCCAATACTCTCTATGAAAATAATATACTCTTCATTCGTAACGATAAAGTCATTAGTTTTCGAGATTTTTGAAGTTAAAAATGAAACGACACGGTTATTTTGATTAATGTATTGTGTCGCTTCATTTTTAATTTCAAATATCTCGAAAACTAATCATTTTATCGTTACGAATGAACAGTATATTATTTACATAAAAAGTATTGAAAATCAAAAAATTACACTAAAATAGCAATTTCGTCAGTGGCGTAGAATTTGGAAAGGGTCAACCAGCCACTATCCCCTGTCGTACGCCTCTGGTAGTAGCTAGAAACGTTTATTTATCTTAATTTAGTAGGGTGTACAGTACCTACATTTTCTGCCAAGTATGATAAGGATACGTCAAATAGTTTTAAAGTACTGGGTACAAATAATTTTTAAATTTTAATCATATGAATCATATCGTAAATTAATCGAAATAACCGTGCCGTTTCATATTTAACTTGAAATATCTCGAAAACTAATGACTTTATCGTTACCAATGAGGAGTATATTATTTACGTAAAAAATATTGGAGAATCTAATAATGGTACTAAAATAGTAATTCCATCAGTGGCGTAGAATTTGAGAAGGGTCAACAATTCACTATCCCCTGTCGTACGCCTCTGGTAGTAGCTAGAAACGCTTGTTTACCGTAATTTAGTAGGCTGTATCGTAGTCGCACTTTCTGCCAAGTATGAAAAGGATACGTCGAATAGTTTTAAAATGCTGAGCAAAAAATTTTTTTAAAATTTTTAGATAAAACACCCTGTAACTCAGTAAGGAACCACATTTTATTTAAGTGTTTTAGGTTAAATCTTCGTATTTTGTGCTAAGGTTTCTCCAGTTACTATATGGACAATTATTAATGAAACACCCTGTATATGAGGCCTCCAAGTCAAATTACTATCCACTGTTATCCCAAGCAACTTTACGTTATCCAAGTTTGAGGTATCTGTCATACCTTTAAAACATAAATGTTGGGATTTGCCCTTATTAAGCTGAAGTTTCTTCGCTAAAAACCAATTTTGTGCCAAATATATGATCCTGTCCAACTTTCCTTGGCTGGATAAATAAAAGTAGTATCATCTGCGAAGGAAACTGTTTCCATAGGACGCATGTAGTTACTTAGATCGTTAGTATATATTATAAATAATAGTGGTCCCAAGATAAAGCTTTGGGGAACGCCATAATTAATAGGTTTAAAATTAGAAATAGAATTATGTATACTTACAGCTTGAGAACGGTTTGACAAATACGATGTTATAAGCTTCAGGGCGATTCCCCTGACCCCATAGTAACCCAGCTTCTCCAAGACATCAGACTGGCTAAAATCAACATTCGCAACACTACCAAAAAACCCAATTCCATGCGACTATCGAATATAAATGCTTGACTGATACCCATATACATCATAGCTGGGACAGGTCTATAGACAAGAAGATGAAAACATAACAAAGAACATATTAAAATGGAAGCCAAAAGGACGGCGAAAAAAAAAATGAAAACCCAGAACAAGATGGTTGGATGACGTGGAAGAAGACCTGAAAACCATAAATATAAGACAATAGAGAAGAAGGGCACAAGAGAAATCTGAATGGAAGGACATAGCCAGGCAGGCAAAGGTCCATCCATGGTTATGATGCTAAAAGAAAAATAAGATGTTTACAAAATTATCGACATGACTGTTTCGGATACCCAAACAACTTTATCTTTGAAAATTTCAATAAATAAATAAATCACTCATTTCATCATATTTATGTTTAATATCTAATTACCATACCTGGTAAGCTGGTATCCAATTTTTCCTTACTGGAGTTACTAGTGACCAATAGAAACGTACCTGAAACAAAAATAAACTAATTAACACCAATTATAAATTTTCATCTTTATTTACTAATTTATAAAAGATTGTTGACATCAACGTTTTTTCCCAGAAAATGATGAAGGAATAATCTTTTTTATTGGGTTATGGTAAACATAAAGTTTATCTCAAGTTTTCATTAAATAAATACTTCTTTTACATAACGTGAAGTGCACATTTGGGTTCATATTTTTCGTGTTCAGATGATCTTTTATGCTCGAAATGCCTCTTTGTCCAATGTAAAATTTTAAACTAGGTTAAATATTTAACTCTATTTTTCTATAACACTGAGATGTATTATACGCGATTTATTTATAAGCTTATATTTTATATTTTAAATAACAGAGAGTAGCAATATATGTCTAATAAATCAATGATAATACAAAAGTAATATTTTTGAGAAATCTTTTTTCGAATATTTTTTCCACAATTTTATATAATTCTGCCATTAAATCACCGTAAATTTCAGGATTTTAAAGAAGTTTAAAAGACCTGTATGAGCTGTTTTATTTAGTAATGCTTCCCTTTACATTTTAGGGATTTACCTGGATTCAAATATTTCGCTTGAAATCACAAGCGGGAACAGCATTATCATACATTCGTTCTTTTTATGATAGGTTTATGGGGATAGACGGGAAAAGAGGGATTTAAGTTATACTCTCAAATGTAAATGTTTCCGTCAATCAATACAGCCTTTCAAACTTATTCGCTTTGTGGGATTCGGATCACAAACGTGGAATATATTTGTATTTATTAACATAGTTTTTGGTTAATTAGCGATTGTGACAACAACAGATGCGGAAAAGTTTAAATGGATGATTTTTCGACAAAAAGACATTCTACGTAGATGAGGATACAACTCACTCGAAACTTTAAAAAGTTAAATATTGTTAATTAGAATTGCTGATAAAATCATACAGTTCCAGTCCCGACAAGGTTCCAGGAGGAACTCTCTCTTAAGGAGGGGGCAGCGTTATGTTATCTGGCCATCCACTGACCACGATATCCTCATCAGACATCTGGTAGCTGAAAATATACCTGCGGCCGAATGTACGACATAATTCTTTTAATACCACATAAACAATATACATATATTTGCTGTCTACATTCGATTAATTCAATATGGTTCGATTGCCGGCCAAATAAGATGTTTGGAGTTGTTCTGAAGCTATTTTCTTGTGGCATTTTTATGATTAACTATTTAGATGGGAAATAAGCCACAATTAAATTGAAATAATAATTTTATTAACGTTTCGAGGCCCAAATCTGGTTTCGTTGTCCAAATAGGTACGTATTTTGACAACGAAACCCGATTTGGGCTTCGAAACGTTAATAAAATTATTTTTCCAATTTAATTGTGGCTTATTTCCCATTTAAACAGTTAATCAAGATGTTTGGAGAATTCACGAAACGATTAGTCTACAATAGGAAGGTTCTCGATTTACTGCCGTAGTATATATAAATTGAAAATATCAGATGTAAATAATAATGGTAGCTAAAACTTTTGCTAAATTGAAAAAGTTTCAGAAATGACTCTACAAAATTCCTATAACAGAGGAGACCACTTTGAAAAAGCATTTGACAAAGTAAGACATGAAAAATTAGTCTAAATTCTAAAGCCAAAAAATATAGACAAAAGGGACTTACGAATAATAACAAACCTTTACTGGAGTAAAACAGCACAAATTGTAATAGACAACGAACCCAGTCCAGAAATTGAAATCAGAAGAGGACTTAGGCAGGGATGTATGTATTATGTCTCCTTACTATTCAATGTACCTATATAGTGAATCCATTTTTGAAGAATGATTACTATCTGAAAGTAAAGGAATAATAATTAACGGAAGATATATTAATCTTAATTAAAGAATTAATTAAAAGAATATTAATAGCATAAGATAAGCAGATGACACCGTGATTATGGAAAGCTGTGCTAAACTAAACTACTACTACTAACCAAAACAAACAGTTCCTATGAAAAATATGGGGTACATTCCATGTCAAATCACTCAGGCAAAAAATTTTGGATCTCCGATTTGTCTGAAAATTGGTATATAGCTTCTGCGGGACGTAAAAATAAGATATTTAAGGTCAAAAATCTTCTTCTTTTTTTCTCAAAATGTTATTTTATGCGTTTTTACAGTGATTTGGTGTTTATTTAAACAAATTTGCATTTTCTGTCGTAAAGTATCAATGAAAAACATAATATTTTAATAGAAAGGACTCAAAAATGTCATTATATGGCATTATAACAAGTTATTTTGAATCAAAACAAGTTTTTTATCAAATTTTATAGTGTAAAAAACGTTAAAATACCGTTTTTAGCCAAAAGATAGGACTTTAACTGGTTAGAAGGATTTAAATTATATTACAATACCAAAACAGTTACATGCAGTAATATCAGACTCAAAAGTATATATTAGTCCAGTCGGGAGAGCATTTGAAATTGAATGCCGAGCTGCCCAAAATTTTATTTTTCTGATCTTTAGAGGAGTCAATAATAGCCTAAATTTAAAATCACGAATGAATTCCTCCGTTACGTTAGCCGCCATCTTGATTTTAAAGGAGAACCTGTTTTGCTCAATATCTCTGCCATTTTTAACTTTTCGACAAAAATGGTAGGAACTGAAATTGTTCCAAATAAATCGTATTTACAATTATTACAATTTCTTTTTAACAATTTTTGTCGTGAGGTCGATATTTTCGAGTTAAGTGTACTTACAGTAGACGCCTATATTTTTGACTATAATATTGCATGTAACTTTTTTGGTATTGTAATATAATTCAAATCCTTCTCACCACTTAAAGTCCTATGTTTTGTCTATCTGTGGGAAAATTTTCAGCCAAATCGATTATGATGTATTTTGGGAATGTAGAAAAATGTAAAAAACGGTATTTTAACGTTTTATACACTATCAAATTTGATTAAAAGCTTGTTTTGAATCAAAGTAACTTGTTATAATGCCATATAATGACATTTTTGAGTCCCTTCTATTAAAATATTATGTTTTCCATGGATACTTTACGATAGAAAATGCAAATTTGTATAAATAAACACCAAATCACTGTAAAATCGCATAAAATAACATTTTGAGAAAAAGAGAAGAAGAAGATTTTTTGACCTTAAATATCTTATTTTTACGTCCCGCAGAAGCTATATACCAATTTTCAGACAAATCAGAGGTCCAAAATTTTTTTTGCTCCAAAATTGAGTGATTTGAAATGGAATGACCCATGGACTAAACATGAATATAAAAAAGACTAATATACCTATGTTAATAACTAAAAAAATAAATATTCAAACAGACATACATTCGAGAAATGTACCGATAGAAAGGGTTGATAAATACAAATACCTAGGAACCTGAATTTCAGAAGATAATGATAAAACAACAGAAATAAGGGCCAGTAATAGAAATAGCAAGAAATGCGTCTGTAAAAATAAAAACATTTCTCTACAAACAGAGATCTTAGATTAGAACTGAGAGTAAGAGCAAGATTGAAGCAAGAACACATAAATAAGCTACAGTCATTTGAAATGTGATACTAGAGAAGGATCTTAGAATAGTATGGACACAGAAAAAAACGAACACGGAACTATTGCGAGAAATTAGCACATAATATGAAAAAATAAAAACAATAAAAATAAGAAAGTTACAATATCTCGGACATGTAATGAAGGGACAGCGATATGAAACGCTGAAGCTGATAATACAGGGAAAAATAAGGGGAGGATGGAGTATAGGAAGAAGGAGAGTGTCATGGCTGAAAATTTTAAAGGACTGGTTTAAATGCAGTTCAATAGGATTCTTCACAGCAGCGGTAGATAGAGTAAAGATAGTGATGATGATATCCAACCTTTGATTGGGAGACGGCACTTAAAGAAGAAGAAAATGAGACTAGCCACGAAATTAATTAGTAATGAATGATTATTATCTGATACATTCTTGAATTTGTTTTAAGCAAGAACAAACCCTGATTTAGTGATAATACTTTATAAGAAGCATAAATTTGGATTTTGGGTGTGTAGTTTAAAACGCTCCTTAAACTTTTCCATATTCGGATAAGAATGCGATTTATTTTAGACTTTGCACCCTGAAGAGTCTAAGGATTTCCCGCAAAGCCAGTATTTATAGTCATTATTCTTTTGTTAGCGCGCAGTATTTCCTAAATTTTATCTTGCCTCGTCGATTTCCTATTATATACTTACTGTTATTTAAAATCCATTGTTTCCAGCTTCTAACAAAGCAGCCTCAACTCTTTTCGGTAAATCCCCGTCCTTATCTGCTCATTTTCACCCTTCCATTTTCACCGACGCGACGGTTAGGAATTTGTTGCCATTTCTTATAGCAACGGAAAAAAGAACGAATGTATTTCTATTATATCGTGAATTTCTATTTCTTTCTCGTTCCAGGCATGTTTTATGTGCCTCACTGGATTTTCTATTGCCGTTAAAAGCAGCGTGTCTTTTAAAAAGAATTTATAGCATGGCTTATTGATCAGACTGGCACAGTACCAGAATCTTATATACTTCAAAAAAGCATTACTCAATAATGTATTCTCTAGATGTCTAGAAGCTGTATCG
This sequence comes from Diabrotica virgifera virgifera, assembly GCF_917563875.1. NCBI lineage: Eukaryota > Metazoa > Arthropoda > Insecta > Coleoptera > Chrysomelidae > Diabrotica > Diabrotica virgifera. The sequence continues at coordinate 1,803,984 of NC_065444.1, read as the reverse complement.
AATTAATTTTTGGAAAGAAAAGGTTTGCATAAAAGTAAGAACAAAAAAAATCCTTATTTTGAAATACACTGCTCGACAAAAACCTGTACAAATTCATTTTTAAACTAAACTAAATAACTATATATATATATCCCGTTCACAGCGTAATACGCCTTTGGGTTCCCGTTCGCCAAGCCTGTCTATTCTGCCAGTCTTCTTCAGATAGATTTCTTGCTGACATTGCTTTTGAGATTCCTTGGATCCATGTTGTTGGTGGTCGTCCTCGTTTTCTTTTCTCTGGTGGTACCCATTCTAATATCTTTTTGGGTAGTCTTTCTTCCCCCATACGTCTAACATGTCCGTACCATATTAGTTGTTGTTTTTCGATGTCTTCTATAATTGATCTTTGTACTTTCATTTGTCTCCTGATGTCCTCATTTTTCACATGTTCTAATCTAGACTTTCCCGCTGCTCTCCTCCAAAAATCCATTTCAACTGCCAATAGGTTACCTTTAAGTTTTTGTGATAACTGCCACACTTCTGAGCCATAGACGATTACTGGTTTTAATATGGTATTATATATTCGTTTTTTCGTTTCCGGTCTTATATTTTTTTGCCATAATACTGAATTCAACGCACCTATAACTTGTTTTCCTTTGGTTATTCTGTCTTTTATGGCTTCATCACTTCGTCCTGTCTTTGTCAGTTTTACCCCCAAATATGTACATTGGTCACATTTCTTAATAGTTTCATCTTCTAAGTCGAGGTCATCTGGATTATTTTCTCCTCCTACGCAAAGATATTGTGTTTTTTGGACATTTACTTCGAGGCCCCATTTTTTGTACTCTTCCATTAGTTTTCTAGCCATATACTCCAGGTCTTCTTTGTCTTGGGCAATAACTACCTGGTCATCTGCATAGTGCAACGTATATAACGTTTCATCCCCAATAGATAGCCCCATCCCTTTACACTTCTTCTTCCAGTGCCTGAGTGCTTCATCGATATATATGTTGAACAGTATGGGAGATAAACAACAACCTTGCTTAAGTCCTTTTGTTACCTGAAAACCATTAGACACCTCTTTTCCTATTTTAACTTTTGCTATTGTGTTCTTATAAAGCTCTTTAATAGCATCGATTAGTGTAACGCTGATACTGGTTTTCTCCAATACTTTCCACAACTTCGCAACAGGCACGGTGTCATATGCTTTTGTTAAATCGACTAAGAGTAAATGCACTTCTCGAGATCTCAGTGTTCTTTTCTCAAGTATTTGGGATAAGCAGAAAATACTATCTATTGTGGATCGTCCTGCTCTGAATCCGTTTTGTTCTTCTGACTCAAAAGGGCGGTATTCTTCGCATATGCGTTCTTTTATAATTCTTCCATATAATCTGCTAAGCGTACTCGTAACAGTTATACCCCGATAGTTATTGCAATCTTCCTTATTTCCTTTCTTATGGATAGATGTAATCCATCCTTCTTTCCAACTTTGTGGCACTGGTTCTCCATGCAAGTGCCTATTGAAAACTTCTGTTAGAATCTCGAATAGTTTGTTGGTTCCATTTTTTATTAACTCTGCATAAATAACTACAACTAAATAAAAAGTGTATATCTGATAGTGTATTTTATAGTATAAATGGCTGAATTGGAAGAAAAACATATTAAAACAAGGTACAGTTTTTATTTGAGGTGCTGAGAGCACTCCAAGAAATGAAAAATAACAGAAGTTTTAAGAAAAATGGTATATACATAGAAATGATCAAGTTTGGTGGAGATCAACTGAAGAGGACAAGTGGGAAAATAAAATATAATGCCAAGGCATGAGGCTTACGTCATGCTTGCTGCATAAGAACAGAGACAAATTGAAGTGTGACAACTATAGAGGTATAGCCTTACTAAATACTATACTGTATACAAACTCTTGGCAAAAATATTGAGAAATAGACTAAGTAGCTATACGGAAAGAATTCTACATGAGTATCAGGCAGGCTTTAGAAAGGACAGATCTACTAATTCTCCTTAAAGGAGATACAAACAACTAATTATAAAGTTCCTCTGCTTACTTAGGATTTTAGACAAGAATACGATACAGTCAATAGTGTAAAGATATATCTACAATGGAACTTTTGGATATCCAAAAAAAAAAACAGATCAGGATAGTAAAAATGTCACTAAATAACTCTGTGAAATTGCTTGACACGGTCACATTTCCGATCAATTTACGGTGGTAAAAGGCTTGAAACAGGGAGATGCCTTATCCATCACATTCAACTTAGTGTTAGAAACTGTGATCAGAAAATGCAGCATGAAAGTGGAAGAAGCAATCACAAAAAATTTGCACCAATGCTTGGCATTCGCTGATGATCTAACGATCCTAGCAGGATCCGCGAAAGAATTAAGAAGAGTTGTGAAGAAAATTATTGAAGGACAGAAATTCGGATTGGAGCTAAATGAAGACAAAACCAAATATATGATCATGGGAGAGACAGAAGAAAAAAGAAGAAGCAAACTTTAGTGTGAGGTCTGTAAGTGGTAAAAGCTGTAGTTTTAAAAGGGTGGACAATTTTGAATACCTGGGTGTAGTGTTCGATGAAAATGGAAAATAAAAATGGGAGATCGATGCCAGAATAGCAGAAGGGAATAAAAAATTACGTAGTCTAAGAGTCCTGTCCTAATGAACTCAAAATACGTTTCTAGACAAGGCGAACTCCGAATTTATAAACCAATAAATAGACCCACAGTAACATAGATCAGATCAGAATTGCCATGTTAATAGCCAACGTTCGCAACGGAAAGAGCATTTGAAGAAGAAGTAAAATATGGCTGCGGGCATGGACATTAAATAGGAGGAAGAAGCTACTCTGGAAAGATTGAAAAGGAAAATATTGAGACGCGTATTCGAAGGACGTAAGACAGAAGACAGGTGAGAGAGAAGAACCAACAACGAATTAATGGCTTTGTACAAAGAATCTACTATCACCAGATTCGTCAACTCGCAAAGGATTAGTAATAATAGTAGATTTAACAATCTCCAGCGATTACATTCCAGAATTGCATAAAAAATTAAGAAAGAAATGGGAAACTATTTGGCTCAAGTTTGTACAAACTTCGAGGAATCCATACACTTACATTATACCCACAACTTCCGCAAAATATCCCACATATATTTGATTATCATGTTACTCGATTTTATTCCACATCCGTAAGTAGCTTACGATTAAACCATGGCAATTTTCCTGCACATTTAGCTAAAATAGGAATGCGTATCAACTCTCTCTGTTCATGTGATAACTACTCTACTGCAGATTTAAATCATAATATAATCTTTACTTGCAAAGTTAATAAATACCATACGAAAGCACTAATTGCTAGACTTCAGGAACAGAATGTAAGTTTACCGCTGAATATTTCACACCTACTAAGCTTCAACACGAAAACTATTAATGGTATTATCATACAATTTCTTAAAGATTCTAAAATAAAAATTTAATATGACATCTTCAACTTTCAAATATCTGTGGCAAAAAGTTTATCTAATGCCACCCCCTCTTTGTGAACACACACACACATGAATAGAATGCCTATACTGGTTATGTCAGAAGAAGAGATAGACCCACAATGAGGCGGATTAATAAAGTTAAGGAAAATCTTAAACACTTGAAGGTCAGGAGCTGGAAAAGAAAAGCACAAAACAGAACTGAATGGAAAAATGTGGTTCATCAGATCCTTCAGAGCAGTTAAGAATTTGTATATACTTAAGTTCGAGTTTTGTTTAAAATAATAATTGTAATTAAATCTTATAATTGTGTTTTATAAAAATGCCCTAGATCTTAACGGCCTGTTGTCCGTATAAATAAATCAAGTTTGCTATAAAACGTGCAAAAAGTAATATAAGCATAAAACTTAAAAAAAGCAAAATAAGCTTTAAAAATTCTGCCTTTTAGGGATACTTTTGATTCAAATAATTAATATCTTGAATTATTTACTGTTAACGACTGAACATCCGTACTCTAATCTAGTGATCAATTCCAATTTTATGATATTATGGAACCATATTTCATCCGAAACGGGAAGCCCGTCTGTATTTTTTATATGATACTGAACTAGACCTGGCAAATTTAAAACCAATGTGAAACAATAGAACTATAAAACTTGTAATATATTGGTAAATAACGAAATAAATTGAAAATTTGCATTAAAGGGGTAGGCGCAAAACCTTGGTTAATCGCTATTTAAATGCATTAATTTTTCGCATCCTGATAAAACTAATTAGTATGTATTTTCGAAAAATTTAAACGTAAAATAAAAGATTACATTCGAAAACCCAAAGTCCCTTACAATGACCAGGGTTCTCTTGAATATGAGATATTTGAAATTAAAAATCACACGTTTTTTCTTTTTTTCACCCCTGTAACTTATTAAAATAAACATCGACCCTCTGTAATAATGCAATCTTTCATTCAGCTTTTAAATTTTTCAAAAATACTTATTAGTTTTCTCAGGATTCAAAAAAAAGAGTGCATTTTACAATACATTGGCGCGAAATTTTGTGCCTACGCCGTTAACACAAAATGAAATCCAATATTTGCCTATATAGTTCACGCACGTATTTGCGTACATTTTCAACCCCATCTCGTTCAACAAAATGCATGGTTTTTATTGAGTTAGGTGGTGGTTAAATTGTAAATCTCTATGCAAATTGAAACAACGGTGAATGCGTATTTGCACCGTAATATTTATTTAAATGGTTTTGTAATATTTTTAGCAATCTGGGAATGAAGTACTTGCAATTTACATAACTATGCGAGCATTTTCTGGAAATAAGTTGGACAATATTACTCCCTAGTTATAGTGTAATTTGTTTTCTTTTTACCACAATGCAGAAATTGTAGATAAAACTGAATGTTAACAAAATGGTAAAAAAAATTTTTTAAGAAACGCTTTTCTTTAGTTATAAGTGACTAAAATTTAAAATATTATAAAAAAATTAACTAAAAAGCAAAAAATAAAAAAATCAAACTCGAAGGATTATTCGAAAAAAAAAAACGTACGTTAAAAAAATGAAAAAACGTAAAAGAAAAGCGGGGGCGTTATCCTCAAACCGTTTATTCGATGAAGACGATCACCAAATAGAAAGAATGTCTGAACTGCGGATTCCCAGAAGGAGCAGGTGAGGAAGACCAAAGAAGACCTGGGAGGAGACGCTTAGGCAGGACATGACAGTACAGGGGATTGGTAAGCCCAAGATAGAACTTATGGAGAAATACGATTAGGGAATCAGACGACCCGGCATAGATAAAAAGGCAAAGAGAATGATCAACTAGTTTAAGCCAAAATTTTATTAAAAAAATGATTTTATTAACGTTTCGAAAATATTAATATTTTGTATTTTGACAACGACATCCGATTTGGACGTCGGATGGAGAATATGGTTCGGCTGTATTTTCGTTTTGCAACGAAATTGAAAATGGTTATTCATTTTTGTTAATAAAATCATTTTTTTAGCAAAATTGTGGGTTATTTCCCATTTAAAATAGTTGATTAGAAAAATGCTACAAGGAAATAGCTTCAGAACAACATAAAGACAATGATGATTATGAATATTTATAAAAGCGCAGTAAACACAAATATAATTCAAAAATGAATATCCATAATTCCAGGTGCAGCAAGCACCTCTACCGGTTTCGAAACTTATTAGTCTCTCATCAGGAGGCACATATGCTGCTCTCTCTGATCCACCCAAAACAAACCCCGGCGTGCAGTCACGGATTGTAACGAACGAAATGGCATAGATGCCCTAGCGGCAACTGCTAGCAAAATACTAAGTTTTCAATCTAATAGCAAATAAAACAACATAATATTACTCTACATCCCACCAGATTGAAAACAATGGGGAACTTTCTCTGGTTACACCTCCGAGGCTTCTACAATTTGCAAGCCATAACGGATGCTGGTACTAAGGAAGATGAGGGAATTTTACAATTTATAATTCACGTCCCATCTGCTCAGCGCGGTAAAGTTCCAACTAGAATGGTTCCCTTCGTACTCCAATCAGAGTAAACTTGTAAATCAAAAATGCAAAAATCAAAAATAAGTTTCGAAACCGGTACAGGTGCTTATTGGAAAATGGTTATTCAATGTTTATTTTGATTTACATGTTTACTCTGATTGGAGTACGAAGGGAACCATTCTCGTTGGAACTTTACCGCGCTGAGCAGATGGGACGTGAATTATAAATTGTAAAATTCCCTCATCTTCCTTAGTACCAGCATCCGTTATGGCTTGCAAATTGTAGAAGCCTCGGAGGTGTCACCAGAGAAGGTTCCCATTGTTTTCAGTCTGGTAGGATGTAGAGTAACATTATGTTGTTTTATATTACTCTGGGCTAATTAGCAAAATTCATGGAAAAGTTATTTACCAGCAATTTTATTGCTGGAATCGAATTATAAGATCCTATATATTAATAATATAGGTATGCAAAGTCCGCAGATAGTGTCCTACTTTTTTTATAAACAAAATGGCGCCGACAAATCGTATTTTTTTTTCAATTATTGCTCTATAACTCCGAAGATTTTAACTTTACAACAAAAACACCCAAATAAAAATTCACCGCAATTAAATTCTGCATAGAGATATGTTTTTCCCGATTTGCTCCGACGAAAATTTTTGTCGGAAAATGCGGGTTTTCCTAACAAAAACTCTAATTTTCAAATAAAGTTTTAGGTAAGTAATTATATATCAATAATTAAATAACTTACTGACATCAAAGCTTTCTTGGTATAGATTGTAATTCCAGGAGCCGGTGAAAATTAAACGAATATTTTAGCAACAATTCAATTGTTAATTAACAAATTACGATCGCAATAATAACCAAAATAATCATGATACATTGATCAAACTTATAAAGATTATAAAGATGAGATGCTTATTTAATATTTTATCGACAAAATATAAATTTTTCTTTTTTTTGCATAATCTTTAAATTTTGAAAAAAAGATAGTTATAATACGCTGGTCTAATTAGTAAAGTACAAAGAAAGGTTATTTACCAGCAATTTTATTGCTGGAATCGAATTATAAGATCCTATATATTATTAATATAGGTATGCAAAGTCCGCATATAGTGTGCTACTTTTTTTATAAACAAAATGGCGCACGAAAATCGTATTTTTTTCAATTACTGCTCTATAACTCCGAAGATTTTAACTTTACACCAAAAACACTCAAATAAAAATTCACCCCAATTTAATTTTGCATAGAGGCATGTTTTTCCCGATTTGTTCCGACGAAAATTTTCCTCGGAAAATGTGGGTTTTCCCAACAAAAACTCGAATTTTCAAATAAATTTTTTGGGCCAGTAATTATTTATCAATAATTATATAGCTTGGTGAAATAAAAGCTTTCTTGTTATAGATTATAAATTCAGAAGCCGGTGCAAATGAAACGAATATTTTAGCAACAATTCAATTGTTAATTAACAATTTACAGTCGCAATAACAACCAAAATAATCATGAGACATTGATCAAACTTAGAAAGAATATAAAGGTGTGATGCCTATTTAATATTTTGTCGACAAAATATAAATTTTTCATTTTTTTTTGCATAATCTTTAAATGTTTAAAAAAATTGTTATAAACAAATTAACATTTCTCAGAAATTGTTTATTATATTCCAATTTTAAAAAATTCTTAAAATGCGTATTTCATAGGTCTTGAAAATGAATGCTTTAAAAAAAATTTCCAACCATTTGCAAAAAAGTTATGAAACAGCAAAGTAAATATACGAATTCTCCGTTGTTTATAATTTGTTTTAATTGTTTCAAAGCTTAAAAGTGAGTCTATGGTACAATCTAATTACTCACAAAGAATGTCAAAAATTAGTGCAATGGTTATATTTTAATCAAAGATTAAAAATACTTTTTTTTGTAATTTTTAGCGCGAAAGTAGGCTTGATACAGAGCCGGAGATAAAATGTTCGCTCGAAGCGACTGACACGCTTAAACTTGCGCGAGTTGTGTATGTGGGCGGGTAGCTAAGGTACTGTATTATTCTACTTTCGCGCGTGTAAATTACAAAAAAATATATTTATAATCTTTAATTAAAATATAACCATTAAACTGATAATCGATATTTTTTTATAAATAATTAGCTTAAACTCACTTCTACGTTTTGAAAGAATTAAAAAAAATTATAAACACCGTAGTAATCGTATGTTTACTTTGCTGTTTCATAACTTTTTTGCAAATGGTTGCAAAAAAGTTTTAAGGCATTCACTTTCAAGATATTTGAAATGCGCATTTTAGCTATTTTTTAAAATTATAATATAATGAAAACTTTCTGAGAAACGTTAATTTGTTATTTTTTTTAAACATTTAAAGATTATGCAAAAAAATAAAAAATTTATATTTTGTCGACAAAATGTTAAACAGGCATCTCATCTTTATAAGATTTCAAAGTTTGATCAGTGTATCATAATTATTTTGGTTATTATTGCGACTGTAAATTATTAATTAACAATTGAATTGTTGCTAAAATATTCGTTTAATTTTCACCAGCTTCTGGAACTATAATCTAAACCACGAAGGCTTTTAAGTCACCAAATTATTTAATTATTGGTAAATAATTACTTATCTAAAACTTTATTTGAAAATTAAAGATTTTGTTGGAAAAACCCGCATTTTCCGAGGAAAATTTTCGTCGGAGCAGATCGGAAAAAACACGTCTCTATGCAGAATTTAATCACGGTGAATTTTTATTTGGGTGTTTTTGTTGTAAAGTTAAAATCTTCGGAGTTATAGAGCAATAATTGAAAAAAACACGATTTTCGGGCGCCATTTTGTTTATAAAAAAAGTAGCACACTATCTGAGGACTTTGCATACCTATATTATTAATATATAGGATCTTATAATTCGATTCCAGCAATAAAATTGCTGGTAAATAACTTTTCCCAAAAATGGCCTATTCTCCGATAATCAGCCCAGACTATATGCCATTAGATTGAAAACTTAGTCTTTCAGAAATATAATTGTTGTAAATATAATGTGTCTATTTTTTCCTTCCCTATGTCACCGTATTACACCGAGCTGCCACAGGAGTATAGTTATTTTTTCTTCGTGTGTAATCCCTGAAAATAATAACACCAGAACACAATAGCCTTCGAACGTGCTAAAAATGAGATTAAAATCTAACAGAGGACCAAAAAAGGCCCAGACAACGTTTAACCAAATAGAATATTCCTTTCCCCGCATTATTGTCGCTAGCAAGGATTATTCCCGCTATAAGGATTATTCCCACAGGCATTGGAAATATGAAATATTGGACGGTCTATTTGTTATCGCACTGGCGACGACGCTTGGTCACCATGAAAATCGGAAAATCAGGGGATTAGTTTAGTAGCACACAGCGAAACGGAACGACTTGAAAATAACTTACTGCTAAGATGCCCGGAAAATGTGTTTTAGAAGAATAGGAAAAAGGAGACGGATCGTATTTAAGTAACTCGTGTCAAATTCAGTTCTTTTAAGAAAGACGTAGAGGTATATTTAATCTTTTCAAACCACTGCAATTCATTTTTAAGATAAACTAAGATTTTTAGTTTTATTAGACAAATTTAAAGAACTAGGCCACTAGCTATTGAGGTAAGAAGAAAAATACGGAGAAATATATGTTTTCTGAAAACGTCTGCCTCCTTATATGTCTCCGAAATATGTTAAATCCCTCTAAAACAAAGGATGCAAATTTAAAAAGAAAGGATGGATTTATGATCTTCTTTGTGTGCCGTGCTTATTATCGTCATCTTACAAGCTCATGAAATGTTTCTTGGTCGGCAGCTAGATGAAATAATTCCTCGACCATTCGACCTGTCCATCGCCTAATGTTACGCAGCCAGGACAGTTGTTTTCTTCCAACCCAGCGTTTTCTTTCGATTTTGCCCTGAATTATCAACAATAGTCATGCACCACAAAATTCTTATAATTATTTTTGGTACTACCTAACTGAAATACACAGGGAGGGAGGTAATATAATTAACTACAAACATGCTGGACTTTGGCACTGTTTTTGCGTTTTGTGTAGCACCGTACATAATGATATGTACCACCAGTGGTACATGTACCACAGATTGAGTACCCCTGATTTAAGTATTGGATATTTCTCATATTATAATTGATGGATTCGACCGTTACTTGATGGCAGTTCATTTTATCTAACAATAAAACTCTGAAAACGTTTGTTTTCTATACTTCCACAAGATTTATTACAACTGTGTGACTAAAGCTGTTTCGGCAGAGTGCCTTTTTTTAAGTGATTTAGATTACTATGGGTTTGCCTTTTTAAAGTCTTTAACTGAAGAGGTTGAGGAGTGGGGAGCTGTTTGTCTCGAGTTGGTCATTCAGAGTTATATTTGTATTTTTCAATTTATTAATTTCCATAGATTCTAATAAAGATAGCTTAAGGCCTTTATTTTGAATATGCAGAATTTGAAACTGTTCATTAAAAGAATGATTATGATCTAGAAGGTGAAGTGCGTATGTAGAAATGTCTGTTTTTCTATTGTTGAAAGCCCTTTTGTGTTCTGCTATCCGTTTGTCAAAGGTTCTGTCAGTTTGACCGATGTAAGTTTTCGGACAGTCACCACAAGTTAGTTTGTAAACACCACTCTGTAGTTGTTTTCTCTTTCGCCTCTTACTGTTCTTAATATATCGGCTTAAGTTATTGTTAGTTCTGAAAGCTGGTGTTATTCCTTTCTTTTTTATGTATCTGGCTATTTTTGTTGTTATCTTGCCAGTATATGTGATAGAGCAGAAGGTACTGGGTTCTTTCTGTGGTGGTGGATAGACTAATTTCAGGGCTTTCTTATGGAGCTTTTGGTTTAAAATTTTGTTAATGGTTTGTTCGTTATAGCCATTGTTTACTGCTATTTGTTTAATGGTGTTCAGTTCTATCTCGAATCTATGATACATGGACTGACAGAAATTCCCATGTCAAAAAATAATTTCGAGATAGAACTGAACATCATTAAAAAAATAGCAACGGCTATAACGAACAAACAATTAACAAAATTTTAAACCAAAAGCTCCCTAAGAAAGCCCTGAAATTAGTCTATCCACCACCACAGAAAGAACCCAGTACCTTCTGCTCTATCACATATACTGGCAAGATAACAACAAAAATAGCCAGATACATAAAAAAGAAAGGAATAACACCAGTTTCAGAACTAACAACAACTTAAGCAGATATATTAAGAACAGTAAAAGCCGAAAGAGAAAACAACTACAGAGTGGTGTTTACAAACTAACTTGTGGTGACTGTCCGAAAACTTACATCGGTCAAACTGGTAGAACCTTTGACAAACGGATAGCAGAACACAAAATGGCTTTCAACAATAGAAAAAATTTTTTCTTTTCAAACAGACACTTCTACATAAGCACTTCACCTTCTAGATCATAATCATTCTTTTAATGAAGAGTTTCAAATTCTGCATATTCAAAATAAAAGCCTTAAGCTATCTTTATTAGAATCTATGGAAATTAATAAATTGAAAAATACAAATATAATTCTGAATAACCAACTCGAGACAAACAGCTCCCCACTCCTCAACCTCTTCAGTTAAAGACTTTAAAAAGGCAAACCCATAGTAATCTAAATGGCTTGAGAAAGGCACTCTGCCGAAACAGCTGTAGTCACTTAGTTGTAATAAATTTTGTAGAAATATAGGAAACAAACGTTTTCAGTGTTTTATTGTTAGATTTCTCATATTGATGATGTTAATCAATTCTCTATTATCAATCTATAATCAATCTAGTTAACTACAAATATGCTGGACTTTGGCACTGTTCTTGCGTTTTGTGTAGCACCGCACATAATGATATGTACCACCAGTGGTACATGTACCACAGATTGAGAACCCCTGATTTAAGTATTGGATATATTTCTTATATTGATGATGTTTCTCGCTCGAATCAATTCTCGCTCTTTGTTCATGGTCTCGAGCACAAAGCATGGACTCTACACAGCGAAACTGAACGACTTGAAAATAACTTACTGCTAAGATGCAAGGAAATCGTCACTGTCATAATGAATTGCAACCTTCGATAGAAGATGGAACTTAAAGAAGAAGAAGAAGTGTTTAAACATAAATTGATAAACATGTGACGATTATAACGTTACAGTCTCATTGGTTGAGTTCTCCCTATTATAATGTCGTTTACAACCTTTGTTTTTACTCTTTTATCCACAAATGTAAAATATTCATTTGACTTATTTTTAAGAGAAAAAGACTCAAATTTCAAAAAGCTGAAGGCTTTACTGGAAAACGTTTTATGAAGTTTCGTAGGGAAATTTTCATACAGAACTTTAATACACTTTTTTGATACACTTTTATTATAAATATTCGAGTTTTAAGTTATTTATAACATCCGGACATATTGCACACCCACACCCATATTCACGCACACACAACAAATGCAGAAGATGCCATTTCTTGAGGTATCCGAATGAAAAATTGCTTTCCCGATGCTGTCAAAAGTTTTCCGCTCGGCGGCCCACCGTATGGGAAAGTTATAATAGTAGCTTTCCCGAATATCAAAAGAAAAGTTATGTTCCTGCATCAAGCGCCTCAGATTTCTTTAAATCTCCGTTTCTCCCGTATATCCGTAATCTTTTCAAGCGGATGCTGAGCCGACGAGTAAACAAAAGGATTCAAATATTATTCCAAGTATTGTTTTAATAGGAGCGGAAAAGCTCACCAAGTTTTATTTTGTTTGCAGTTTGTACTTTTTACTTTTGTTTTCTTCGATATCGAACTCACCAACGGATTGGAAATGATATTTTTCGTGTTAGTGGAGTGCATATAGATTTTCACTTCGGAAAAAATCAAACAAGATAGAACTTTTTGTAATTTTATTAAAAAATGTTTAATAAACAACATATCAAAAAGTTCTACTCGAGAAGTGGGTGCTTCCTTTTTTATTAAACAAATGAACTGCTAAAATGGATGTTTTTTTAAATAACTCCAAAAATATAAATTTTTGATAAAACTGACTGAAAAATTCAGAAAATTTTACAAAAAAACCTTATATAAAGATTTTTCTAAAATTAAATCTATAGCTTCTATAATTTTTTATTTATAACGCTAAAGTCACCCTTCTCACAAACATTGGCGTACTGTAAACTAGTGTACGGCGAAGTGAACGGTTGAGTTATTTTAATGTAATTCTTTAATTAATCGATGAAATGAAATTTTACAAATTGAACATGAAAGAAGAATAATTAAGCTATTTAGAGTTATAATAAAAAGAAACAAAATGTATGGGCATAAGTACGGTGTGGGCTGAAAGTGAGACATACATACATGAATTTTGTTTAAAAATGATTTAAAAATGTGTAGCTGAAAGTGAGACTTACATGAAGTTTGTTTAAAAATGATTTAAAAATGTGTAACTAATACAATTTTTCTTATAAAACTCTCAATTTTGCACAACTTACCTTTCAATCGTCTTACTAAACGATGTTTCATTCAAAAATAATCTCAAAAATGTAATTCAAATGATACGACGTCTCAAAAAATCTAATTTTTAAAAACTTCATAGTTTTACAGAATTAACACCACTTTAAGACGGTATTACTCAATTTTCAACAGATCTATTACAGTTTTATAGATGTTTTTTTAAAGCTCAGGATGTAGTCTTTAAAATTCACTAAATTATTTTACTTTAGAAATGAAATAAACTATTTCTGTTTGAGAAAATTAAGAAAGATAACAAAAATGGAATACAAAAACCGAAAATTACCAGCTAAAAAAATGTTTATACAAAGTGATCAAAACTTTTTTCTGTAAAACTTATCTAAAATACATTTAATAATAAGCTTCAACAATAATAAATCTTCAACAAAAAAAATTTGTTTAGCTCTTATACAGTAGGCGTAACTTGGAACCTATTGACAACTTTTTTATTATCAGTCTTTCGAAAAAAAGTTATTCTTTATAAAATACTCTGCATCGTATATAATCTAAGATGCAACCATCAAATATAAAATTTTATTAATTTTATACGAGGTATGTCAAAAAATATGAATTTCACTCAAGAGTAAAGTACCTTCATATTTCACAATATTGAAAATTGTTATAAAGAAATGTTGTTTGGAATTGAAAAATGTGTTTCAGTGTTCAACTACACCCTTCTAATTAAAATATTGTGAATAATAAAGGCACTTGACTCTTAAGAAAAATTAATATTTTTTACATACCTCGTATAAAACTAAAAAAGTTTGATATCTGATGGTTGTATCATAGATTTTAGACCAGGTAGAGCATTTTATGAAGAATAACTTTTTTTCGTAAAATTGATAATAAAATAGTTACAATAATTATAATAAAATGATGATGGGCATCCGTAATTTGAGAAAAAATTGAAAAAAATTTTTTCGATTAGAATAATGTAATTGTATTTTAAAACATAGTTTTTAATTTCAAACAACTTTTCACAATAGCATTTTTTGATATTCTGGAATAAAAAGGTACTTTATTTTTTACAGAAATTCATATTTTTGACATAACTCGTATAAAATTGATAAAATTTGATATCTGGTGGTTGAGTTTTAGATTTTTGACTATCCAGAGTATTTTATGAAAAATAACTTTTTTTCGTAAAATTGATAATAAAAAAGTTTTCCATGTGGTTCTTAGCTACGCAAACATAGTGTATAAGAGCTTCTGTATAAGAATTTTCAAATTGTAATGCCATATTCGGATTCAGCATAACCAAAAACAAAATAGAAACATATTTGATCAAAGTAAAATGATGAATTCAACGATATTTTTAAAATTATTTATACAAAACAATTGTTATTGTTTAAACAATTAATAAACAATTAGCGGCCAAATCTGCCGATTGAACTTTTTACTTTAACATGTATATAAACTAACAAAAAAGTTTTAGAAAAATATAAGCTTGTTTGAATTATTCCGAAACAATGCATGTTTTCGTTCTAATTGCACTCCCCTATGTAGCAAATTTGGAAAGCTGTGCAAAACGAAGTGAATGGTATTATCATGATACTATAAATAAAGAGATAGTATTTTCCCGTAGCTCAAAATACGTCCGAGTTCGCGCATTGATTACGTAACTGGAGACCGGAAGTTGAATTTGAATTCTTGTTAAAGTTAAATGGGATTTGTATGCATTATGTGATGAAATTATTCGATTAGCAAAATAACATTAAACTTCAATGTATTCGAAAAGAATTTAGAGTCGAGATTCCAATCAAAATAACTATCAAAGATAAAATATAAAATACAACCGCGAACAATTCAAAGTAATCGGACATTACGAATGACTACGAACCATTACGAACTTGCCGGTCTCCAGTTACGTCACGACTTTCGGATGTGCAATATATTATCTTGTTATTTATAGTATCATTGGTATTATTGCACCTCAATAAACCTTCTGCAACGATAGCAATTTTTATTATTAGTGATAATGAGAAGTAAAAGATTAATTTGTAACGGTACAAATTGAAGAATGGAAAGGGGTAATGACAGAAGTTGACGACTGGAGGTAGTTAATTAGTTAATTACATTTTTAACTCATTTTTTTTTTGAAAACTGAAAAAAAATACTCCAGGATTGTGTTTACATGGGATTGAGCTACAATTATTGATGTAATGAAAATTACATTTTTAATTAACAAACAGTTTGACGTTTCGATTTTGGCGAAATTGGCATACTTGGCCTAGATTTTATAGGTCATGTTTTGCGTTCCTTTATCCTGGTACTTAGTAGCCTTGCAGTTTCTCCCACGTAGAAATATTTGCAATAACAGAGTATCTTATACATAAATATACATGAAGTTATTGGATCTTGCTTGTGTGTTATTAAGTTGGGTGTTGGATAGGATAGATCTCAGAGTGTTGGTTGTTTTAGATGTTGTTATGATGTTGTACTTGTCTCCCATCCTTTTCAATTTTCCTGACAATGCCATTAATATGGTATTGTTGCCATCTTTGAGTCCCTTTATGTGAGTGTCTCTGAAATGTTTTTGGTGTTTTGTTTTAAATTATAGTACCAATGTTAATGCCTCGATAGTTTCAGCATATCAGCCATGGGTACCTTGGTTGGCTTTTGATTGACAGATGACATGGATTTAATCATTATGTGTCATTATGATAGGGCATTCCAAGACTTTGACGTTTATCACACCGCTGGGAGTAAAACTGTCAAACATTGTATTTGTTTATATTTGCACAACATTTTGTTTGTTAATATTTTTGCCTTTAATAGTTTTTTAGTTGTATTTTCCGAAGATTTTGTTGTTGATTTTGTGTAGTTTTTAAGTGTAGTTTTTAATTGTGGAAGTACCTACTTGAACAACTTTATTTAGTTTTACGCAGTGAATAAATAAACGTGAGTGAATATTTTTGAAAGTTGTTGATAGACAATACAGATGTTGCTAGAAGGTATAAGCAAAAGATTGGCAGAATAAATTTTATAGATTCCTCAAGGAGTCTGAATTAACCTACAGCGGAGAAAGTTTTCCAAGCGTAAGTAACATGGACATAGTCAGTTATTTAGCATTTTTATATTTTTATAGGACAATTATAGCATTTAACCATTGTTTTTGTCTCTGATGTGATAACTTCTTTAGTTAAGTTTTATGCTTAAAATGTGGCACTGATGGTAACCGATAATACTGAACTTTATCATGAATACTTCGCATTCCACAAAAAACACAAAGGAAATGAGGCATTTATCTTTTTAAATTAATTCTTCTAGTGAAAATGTTAAATTAAACCTTGAATAAAACAAAATTACAAAGAAACGCAACTAAAATTATCTAAAACACATTAAGAACTGATAGAATAACATTTAGGTTTCCATCGCAGCCGCCATATTGATTTAATTTTGACAGCATGGTAGAATGCCCTATTATGTTATATTAGTATCGAAAAATATTAATCATTAAAATAAGTAGTTCAATATTTTCCTAAACGATATGGACCACTTATCTCTCAAAAGGATCCTCCACATTTGCTTATATATTTCCCTAACTTTGGAAATATATGATTCTTAAACCAGAACTATTTGTCAACGTTTTCCAGAACTTTCAATTTGAAATTCAATCATCGTGATACGTAATCGTTATGTAAGGAATAGTGTTCAGCTAGAGATGCGATGGGTTATCTGAAAATTTTCAATTTTCCTCGAACGGCTCGTATCTATTCGAGCAGATTGATCTATTTGGAGAATAATGTCAAATTACGGTGAATGTTCAACCTATCCAGGGACAGAATACATCTCTCAGTTTTTATTTGATATATTTTAGTACTTTTTTCCGTTCGTAATATCGAATTTGAGAAATATTGCCTTTGGAAATTTTAGACGGGATTTTATTTATAATACAGTGAATGAACGGCAAATAGTAGAAAAGTCTATTGAATATGGAAAACCAGCATACATGTGCTTTGTAGATTTAAAAAGTGCTCTTGACAGGGTGAGGCGAAATGATATCTTAAATTTATTACAAGCTGAACAAATAGACCACCAGATAATAAGGCTAATTAATGAAATTAACAAGAACAATAAGACCAGAGTTATAACGTCAACAGGAGAAACAGAACGTATAGAACTAAAAGGAGGAATCCGCCAAGGAGACTCGCTCAGCCCATTGTTATTCAATATGGTGACGAATCAAATAATTCACGAAGTAAGAAAACGACATGGATACCACATGGGAGCGCATAAAATCACGATACTATGCTATGCCGATGATGCAGGACTAATTGCTGATAACGAGGATGACCTACAAAGGCAGCTCCACACTTTCAATATCACAGCAAATAAACTTAATATGAGAATATCAGTAGAAAAAACTAAATGTATAGTGATAAGTAAAGAGCCGCGTAGATGCAAGTTAGAAATAGACGGCAAAATTGTAGAGCAAGTAATGAAATTCAATTACCTAGGAGTAGAGATCACTAGTGACAGGAATATAAGAACAGAGACCACAACACAAGCAACAAAAGCGGCAACCACGGAAAACAAAATAAAGGTATACAAGACAACAGTAAGACCTATCCTAACATATGCAGCGGAGACAAGGGCCGATACAAGAAAGACGAAACAACAAATCAACAATATCGAAATGAAAGTATTAAGATCAATAGTGGGCATATCATTACGAGACAGACAAAGCAACAGAAGTATACGAGAACGATGCAAAATTCAAAATATTAACAGGTGGATAAAAACAAGAAAGAAAAACTGGAACGAACGTGTAAACCGAATGGAACCAGATAGATTAGCGAACATCTGTAAAAACAACAAGCCCTATAGCAGAACACCCGTTGGAAGGCCGCCGAAAAGGTGGAAGACAACAACTGAAACAGAATAAGAGGCAGACAAACAGGAGTAATCCTAGTCGCGCGAAGAAGAAGAAGAAGAAGAAGAAGAAGAAGAAGAAGAAGTGAATGAACGTGAAAATACCAAGCTGATTTGATAGGTATTTCTGAGTGGTTTGGCAAGTGTTTAGTCGATGGTCTCCAATACACGCTGTACGAGCCTACGGCGTATATTGAATACCACCGGTCAAGTCGGTGGTCACTACAAAGTTTATTAAAAGTAACGAAAATGAACACCTACAGCGTCTATTGGAGACCACAGACTTAGTAAGTATATGACATCGTTTTCTCTTTCTTTAAGGGGCAGGGAGGGAGGGTTTCAATTAAACATTTCAAGCATATATTTGTGAATTCTTTTTGAAACTAGGTTAGAATTATACTTACTTAAGCCGTCCTCTTGTACCTTACGGTGTCGAGGAG
Organism: Diabrotica virgifera virgifera; assembly: GCF_917563875.1. Lineage (NCBI taxonomy): Eukaryota > Metazoa > Arthropoda > Insecta > Coleoptera > Chrysomelidae > Diabrotica > Diabrotica virgifera. The sequence continues at coordinate 1,785,186 of NC_065444.1, read as the reverse complement.
GTTAGAATTATTTTATTTTTAAATTAAATAACCGTATCCAGTGAAATTCAAAGAATATTAAAAAAAAATCAAGGACCCATAAATTGAAAAATAAGGTGGCATTCATCATCAGTTAGTTCTCTCATGTACTTATTGATTGATTCTTCCTGTACTTTGCCATACCTTCCTAGTCTTTTGTTTGTTCCCGAATCCCGAATCAACTCTCACCAACTTTGGGGTAATTGTTTTCTGTTGGTTCCATAACCAACAGGCTTTCGAACAAAATGGACTACCAATCATGTGAGCTGGCAGGATTCAGGTCAGGCTTCGACACAAATGACCACCTAGAAGTTATTAAAAGCCTCATCGAAAAATGTATAGAATACAAAAACCACTCGTCTTAATATTTGTGGATTTAAGCATTTAGTGAGAGAGAGCATGGAGAAGCATGAGAAGCATGAGAAGCATGGATGAGAAAGCATTTAACACAGTAAACCATCAGAAAATGCCTCTTCTTCTTCTTCCTCTTTATAAGCAATTCTGCTTTTTCATTGACCGGATTGATACCTATATGGAGGGTTGTCACTCCATCTTTTGCGCGGTCAGCCGATACTTCTTCTGCCGATTGGTGATTTATCTCGTGCTATTTTGACCACACGTGTCTCCACCATTCTGGTTATGTGGTTATTCCATTCTTTTTTTCTATTTAGTGTGCATTCGTTTATACACTGTATGTTACATTGTCTTCTAATGTCTTCACTCCTCTTTTGATCTCTCAGCGTATTTCCTGTAATTCTTCTCAGTACCTACTCTCATCTCTGCCGTTTCCAGTAGTATTTGTGTTGTGACTGTATCGGGTCTTGTTTCTGATGCATATGTCATTATTGGCCTTACACTGTCGTTATAAATTCTTGACTTTATCTCAGTGTTAATATGTTTGCATCTAATAACACTATATGTTTCACCATATAGTGTTATTAAGGCATCCTGCCAGTCTATTTGCTTTTTGTACTTGATTTCTCACTTATTTGTCCAGGTCTCCGTAATTCCAAGGTATTTTACTTCCATGACTTATTCAATATGGATACCTTCAATTTCTATTTTATATCTGATTGGTTCTTTACTGATTACTATTGTTTTAGTTTTCTGAGATGAAATTGCCATATTGAATTCTTGTTGCTGTTGCAGAAAATGCTAGAAGCTTTAAATGAATGCTGAATAGATAACCGTTACATCACTGTCATCAAAAATATCTACGATAATGCTACGGCATGCGTCAGACTCCATGAAGATACATACAAGTTCAACATGTTACGGTTATTTTAAAACCTTCACAATTCATTGTTATATATTAAATTGAGAGATATTTAAATACTTTAAAACCCCCTGGTTACGCCTATAGTAGTTCCTATGAAATAGTTGGTTCGTTCGCAAAGTGGGTCTGTTGAGTTATTTTAGGAATGTCTGAGAAAATAGAAATGTGTGTATCGCTATCTTTTTCTGACTCAAAGTCTGTGCATAGGTCCTTGTCACGTAACTGAATCAATCAGTGGTTCCGTGCTTGAATGGTTCGTCTGAGTTGGAACTCGGATGGAATGACAGTAAGAAAAGACGGATGACATTGAGGAAGGACATCGTGACAATTCTCTTGTGGCCACCTAACACCAACAGGTATAGGCTTATAGCCTCTCGTATTTCTACTGTCTCGTATAGTCCCTACTGACAGTTGTATTTTCTCTCCTTGGTAGGCCACCTTCTTGAGGACATATCTAGTGGCCCTCTAGTAACCAACATCTAGAGCTAATAACCAGCTAGTAGCTAGCACCTTTAGTGTAACCAGAGGCACCAAGATTAGACTACACACCTACCAGACCCGTACGCAAGAAGAGGAAGTCAGTATTAACCATATCACCTCTATTTTTATATATTCCATATACCCTATGCCCTATACTGTGTCTATACCTACCATTTTGTTCAGATAGTCCTTCCTGTGACCCTCATTGTACACCTGAATTTAGCGCTATACGAGGGTATTAACTTTAACAGAGTAATTACAGGGTAGTAAATATTTATTGTACTTGTTAATTCCACAGGTAGACTTGCAAGAGGTAGTTATTTGACACTTCATGGTGTTAATAATTATTAACAATATCTGATAATAATACTAAAATAGTATATTTACTGTAGGTACATATCTGATTCTTGCTTGATGTAGGTACATTTTACTGATCCGGGTGTATCCTATATTCATATTTACCATATTCCTAGGTACTTATTAGGGTGTATAAATGTGATAAGTTAGGTCTTTTAAGCCTCAACAGTACTGTATATTTATTTTATAGTTAATAGTTTCAATAGTCATTATAAATTTTCTTATATTTGGTTGCAATTCCTCTATTCTGTTCCATTTTATGTTTTTTTCTTATGTTCAATAAATATTTGTAGTTATAGGTTGTTTTAATGCTCAGAAATAACCGGGTCACCTTCTACTAACCCATAAGAAATCCCTGAGATGAAATAGAGAGATTAACTGAATATTTTGCATTTTATATTCATTATATTTATTCAGTATCATCTCTCGATCTTTATTTTATGTAACAAACATTCATCGTGGAGTTCGCCAGGGTGACTATTTCGCTAAAACTGTTCACAACTTTATTGGGATACATGTGTAAGAGTGCAAACCTAGACGAAAAGGGCATAAACATAAATGGAGAGCAACTTAGTCACCTCAGGTTTCTCGGACGACATAGTTCTGATAACAGATCGCATTGATCATGTCATCGAAATGTGCGAAAGGCTGTACCATGCCTCTACACAAGTGGGTTTAAAGATCAACCACTCAAAAACTCAAGTGATGACAAACCTCGCTCTGAGTGAGAACACCAACATAGCTGGAACAAGTATAGAACAAACATCAGCATACAAACATCAGGGGCACGAAATTAGTTTAAGTAGAGACAACCAGACAAATGAATTAATACGTAGAATAGGCTTGACTTGGGCGGCTAATGGAAAGCTAAGTGACTGTGGACTTGGCAGACATTCGTGGCCAAAGATGGTTGCTAAAGTTTTCGTTTAGGGTTTCACAATGTTCCCATAGGTATCTTCTAACATCGGCGTTAAGCCTTCTTAATTTCAACACACTAGCATGTAGATTAAATTATAATTACAACCATCGTTTGGTTCTGGGGCTAGTTAGCAAGTACATGAGTTCACTGATGATGGACTGATAGGTCCGAAAACGTTCGTTTTGAACATATTTTATACAATCCATTGAGCTTTTTAGGATTTCTATGTTATACCTATTACATAGAAGTTGTTTTACTTCGATGTTACGGTTTTTTAACTATATGGTATACAGCCAACCCAGGGAACTATCCCCTTTTTAGTTGATATGTTTGATTACTTTTTTCCGTTCGTAATATCGAATTCGGGAAATATTGCCTTTTGAAATTATAGACGAGGATTTTATTTACGTAGAGAAACAGCGTTACATTGGAGAACGGGATGAATTTATGGATGCTGTGAATATGTGTGAATGCAGTTTATTTGTTTTTTTTTGTTGTGTTTTGAGAGAACGACGATGTGAAAAACTATATTGACTTTTAAATTAAAAATTGAAACACAATAAAGAGTATTGCATATTTTTACAGTATTATTTTGCAGTATTGTTGACAGTATTTAATTAAAATATGCAAAAACAACAATATTTTTAACTACTATATATATTTTTTGGAAATAACTACACTGAATCAAATAGGAAATCAACCCTAAACATGAACAATTCGGATAACATTTAGAGGATAAAATCTTTGATAAAATTGCTTCACCATTATGTTGAGTTATTGAGCCGCCTACAACTCATAATTATATTGGAGATAAGTAATTTTTTTACTACAAACTTTTAATATTACAGGATTAGGATATTAGTCAGGGATCCCAGGCCTATTTTCACCATTTACTACTAACAAGCTAATTTTTCGTGAGTAGCTTCATTTTGACGAGACGCCCTACTTTTTTCCTTACAACAATTTCCGTATGTGGTAGATAACAAAGATAGCAGGGATAGTCCAGTCGGGTTAGACGAATAACAGGCCTAACCTTGCATGCCGAGCTGCCTCAAATTTTATTTTCTAATCTTTAGGGGGGGTCAATTGTAGTGTAAATTTAAAATCTCGACTGAATTCCGCCGTTGCGTTAGCCGTCATTTTGATTTTAAAGGGGCACCGTTTTTGCTCAATATCTCCGCCATTTTCAACTTCTCGACAAAAAGTATCACAACTAAATTTGTTAAAAATGTGATTTTCTGTAATTTCTTTCATTACAATTTTTTTCGTGCGGTCGATATTTTCAGAGTTATGGGGGAAAATAATGACAGTTATTATTTTCCCATTATTTCCCCCTATATAATAACTGTCATTATTTTCCCCCATAACTATGAAAATATCGACCGCATGAAAAAAATTGTAATGAAAGAAATTATAGAAAATCACATTTTCAACAATTTTATTTCTGATACCTTTTGTCGAGAAGTTAAAAATGGCGGAGATATGGAGCAAAAACGGTTCTCGTTTAAAATCACAATGACGGCTAACGCAACGCAACGGCGGAATTCAGTCGAGTATAAATAAATCTGAAATCAAATGGGTACGTACATAAGTTACAGAGAGAATAAATATTTTAAAATACCCAGATTATCGGTACTCCATAAATCAGCGGATTAGTTTCACTAATTCGCTTAGGCCCAGCGGGGTTTAAGCTGTTTTGAATAGCACTCAGAGCAATAATGATTGTAACTAACATTTAATAGACTCCAAAAACGTGATTTCGATAAACTTTAATTGCAATTTACGCCGTAATTAATCATAATTAAGAGTTGGCGCAATGATAAGAATTGACCGTCATTTTAAAACAAATCTAACCGTATAATTTTTATTGAATTTGAGTAACATTATATTTTCCATAAGATGTGTGCGATGTCCTTTCAAAGTTATTATTGAAGTAAAAGTTATTTTCTATACCATCAGCTAGGGGTTTTTTGATTGGATAAAAAATGTCAATTTGGCGGTTTCTGAAACTGAAAATGTTTTAGCTAATTTAAAAAAAAATCAGCACTTCATTTTTCCAAATTTTAATATTTTTCAAAAATCCTTGTTGATGGTATAGGAAATAACTTATATTTCAACAATCACTTTGAAATTTTATTTGTCAGGATCTCTATTAGTCCCAATCACTGCAGCAGTGGACATATGTTTTTATTTTCACGGTGCCAGTAGGTATATGGCGCATAAATCGTTTAATTTTTAATATTTTTTTTATGAATTGTTTTACATAATATGTATATTATACTTCTTTTTATAGTAAATGCTCCTGAAAATTTTCAAAACAATTAGTACAATACTTTTTATTTTAAAAATTCACAAAAAAGTATATGTATTTCTTACTTTCACACTAGGATAGCCCCTTGAAAAAGGACTTTAGCTAAGTAATTTTTATGTTTCCCTACAAAACCTAGCCTACAGCATCTTGTTGTCTTCATAATATGACAACACAAAGTTCGTAACTTTTTCATCCGTTTCAAATTTGCAAATGCGAACTCATTTACATTCCTGGTAATATTTTATGCTCTTCTTTAGGAAAACTTTTGTAAACTAAAAGATAGAATTCATTATCCCGAGGGAGATAACAACTGTATCTCGCCCACATTGTGTTGTCTCTGCTGCTGCTACTGCCGTTTCGTTGAATCTCTCCTCTGTCTTCCTGCTTGCATCCTTATGAGTTTACTAATAAGTTTGCCCGGCATGTTCCACTTCTTAATGGCTCCTTAACTCTTTGGGGATCCAATAATTCTAAGTTCTTGGTGAGGTGGGAGGAAACGGGGCAACACTTTTGATAAATGGTAGAAGTTTTATTAGGTAGTCCTTTTATTATAAACACATCAAAAATATTTAAGTATCACAAAGTTTTTTTTGGAGTATTCATCGATCTTCCTGACCAATCAATTTTGATCAATCAACCTTGCATCAATCTTGAAGTTACATACCGTTATAAAGCCTGATTAGTTAACAATGAATATAAATATAAAGTTCTTCAACTCCTAAATGGAGCATAGAGCTTCAATGAAGGAGGTTTCAATGAATCCCCTATAAAGGATTTCATGGTTTTTTATAAAGGATTTCATGGTTTTTTTCTTCAATGAAAACGCGCCATCGGGCTCTATTTTGCGCTAAGGCCTTCACCTCATTCCAAGTCTTTCCTTGACCCCTTTTCTCATCCATGATTGATCTTCTCCAAGTTTGTGCTGGGCGACCTCTTCTTCTTTTTCCTCGAGGATTCCACTCTACGGCAGTATTTGCAATACTAAAGCTATTTTTTCGGATTGTGTGGCCGATTCAATCCCACTTTCTGGACTTATTTAATTTTCTACCCTCTTTTGTTTAATCAGGTGTAGTAGATCTTCGTTTCTGATGATGTTAGGTCAGAAAATACGAGCAATTATTTATAGGCATTTATTAACAAAGACCTGCAGTATATCTATAAGGGCTTTTGTCACTTTCCTATTCTACATCCGTATAATAGAACAGACATGAACACCTTTGTCTTTTTAGTATACTGGCCAGAACTTCAAACAGGGTTGAGCATGCTGAATACTTGTTGAGCTTTCCGTATCCTCATACGAATATCGTCTTCTGTAACTACGCTTTCTGATACTTCAAAGATACGTCAAATTTTCCACATTTTCAATCTGCGTGTTGTTAATAGTAAATAGTATGTTGTTTCAGGCATTTCTTTTCATGGATTTGGTTTTATTAATATTGATTTACAAACCTATTTGATTGGAAATAAAAATGTATACCATTTTTATTTATTCAGTTGCGGTGCGAAACCAAAACTGTTTTAATTTTTACTCAGATCAGAGAGTGCAGCCAGCACTCTTATCGACGATTTCACCTCTTGTTAGAGGTTCATCAGAGACTGCATAGGCTGCTTTTCTCTGGCCCAGGTAAAAATTTTCGACATATTCATCTCGACATATTCATCTTCTATTTGATTGGCTTCAGTGAAAAGTTTTTCCAAATGGTCAGCCACACCTTGAAACCTTTGTCCTAATAGGCAGGTTTTTTGTTGATTCCGTTGTTTCGTTGAATGATGGCTCTGTCTTCCTGCTTGCATCCTTATAAGTTTACTAATAAGTTTGCCCGGCATGTTCCACTTCTTCATGACTCCTTAACTCTTTAGAGATCCAATAATACTCGGTTAGATGGGAGGAAACGGGGCAACAGTTTTGATAAATGGTGGAAAATATTTATATTTTATTTGTCTTTGATATCTACACGTCAGCCAAGAGATATGCGTAGGAATAAGATCCATAGACCAGGTAATGGCTTATAAATACTTAGGTCATGAGATTCGCATAGAAAAAGATAACCAAACCGTTGAACTTCTCCGTCGAATAAGACTGACTTGGGTAGCCTTCGGCAAACTGAATCATTAAATCGTCTGACATACTGTGCCGTAATTATGTCACAGACTGATTTCAGCTCCCGGCCTAACAGACCCGAGTTGTTTACCAAGTAACCTTTTTTTATGATTTATGATGTTCTATTCCTTCTCGACTTTTGGTTGGAGTAAATTCTTTCTTGTTTCTTGTAAATAATATTCGAGATGTTATTTATTTCTAGAACATTGAATGTTGTATAAATAGTAGGTTTTTGTAATTAGCAAGACAGTTGTGAATTTGAAAACGTCGGCATCGGTGTACTTTGATATGTACCGGGCGCGGTATATTTTTGAATTTGTAATTAGATAAATTATTAGATTTAGCGTAAAAAATAAATTAGATATCGTAGTTTGTAAAATAAAGGATATAAATTTAGTGCTTATACAGGGTGTCCAGAAACTCTACCGACAAACGAAGACAGGAGATTCCTCAGATAATTTTAAGACAATTTAACCCAATTCACCTAGTCCGAAAATGCTTCTTAAGGGAGCTAGAGCTCTTTGAAGATGGCGTCATGAAATTAGTTTTTCTTAAATACCTCCAGAACGCTTCTATTTAGAAAAAAGAAAATTGGTATGCGTATTTACTTTTCAGAGATGAATCTATTCCATCTATTGCAAATTTCTAGTACCGGTCATAGGCGTGCGTTTTGGGTAGAGCAACGGGTATTTTATCGCATAACTTTTTTGTCCTTAACTTTTATGCATTTTTGACACCGGATTATTAAATTGTGAGATATTCTAGTACTAAAAGGTACTCTTGATTTAAGTCGGTAGGACACACTGTTTTCTAGAAAAATCGATTTGAAAGTATTTCGTTTTTGGAATTTGAAAAAAAATGAAAGAATTTTTCAACAAAAAACGAAGTATTTTACCAACATAAAGTAAGAGTAACTTTTAGTACTCGAATACCTCATAATTTAATAATCTAGTGTCAAAAATGCTAAAAATTCAAGACAAAAAAGTTATGCTATAAAATAACTGTTGACCTACCCAAAACGGACGCCTATGACTAGTACTGGAAATTCGCAATTAATGAAATCGATTCATCTCTGGAATCTAAATAAATGTACCAGTTTTCGTCTTTCTAAACAGTTTTTTTTTAAATTTTTTTTTTAATTCAAATTTCAGTTTTCAAATTGATTTTTCTAGAAAACGGTGTGTCCTACCGATTTAAAACAAGAGTACCTTTTAGTACTAAAATACTTCCCAATTGAATAATCCAGTATCAGAAATGCATAAAAGTTAAAGATAAAAAAGTTATGCGATAAAATAACCGTTGCCCTACCCAAAACAGACGCCTATGATCGGTACTAGAAATTTGCAATGGATGGATTAGATTTATATCTTGAAGATAAATACGCGTACCAATTTTTGTTTTTCTAAATAGAAGCGTTCTGGAGGTATTTAAGAAAAACTAATTACAAGACGCCATCTTCAAAGAGCTCTAGCTCCCTTAGGAAGCATTTTCGGACTAGGTGAATTGGGTTAAATTATCTTAAAATTATCTGAAGAATCTCCTGTCGTCGTTTGTCGGTAGATTTTCTGGACACCCTGTATAAGAAGACAAGACGCAGAATTATATTCAATTATTATAAAAAAAGAATGTGTGTGTACTTTGTACGCACGTAAGAAGTTATACTTCTATTATATGATTTCAACGAAATCAACATACCAACTTTAAACAGTTTATTTATATTTTATTTAAATATTAAACTAATTTTAATACTTACTACTTTCCAAACATTTTTATTAAAACAATACCAAAAATTAAAAAAATAAAAGAATAAAACACACACAAACACATTAAAAAATTAAACAAAAAATGATTTCTGAACAATAATAATTGTTGGCAAAAATTTTAACTAAATACGTACTTTCTGAAAAAAAAAATATAATAAATACACTTACAATCATAAAATGTATAAAAAAAAATAAAAATTTGCACTGGGGATCGAACCTGCTTATATCAGGTTGTTAGATGAACGCACGCAGAATTTAGCCAGTGATACACTATGAGTGATGTGAGAAGATACACCAAGTGAAAGTTTTATTTTTTGACAGTTGCTTATTTTCTTAGTTTAACCTTAGTTTGATTTTTGTGGAATTAAAATATTAAAATACAACAAAACATATACTAAAAAAACAATATATTAGGTGAAGTTTGCTAGAAATTTTGTTGGTAATCAAATTATGTAAATCAAAGTATTACCTACTAAGTAGCTAGGTACATTTTACAAATAGGTATGTAATTTTTTATTACAATACTGAAACTTTTACAATTACGTACTTGTTGCTTTTAAAAACTATTTAAAAAGTCACTACAATTATAAACTTGCTTTTGTCTTTGTTCTTACAACAATAAAAATTAATATACACAACATTTGCTTACCCATAACCTCCATATTGAATAATTATTGACAGGTCATTTTAATATCCAATCAGAGGACGTATAACGTTTAAGCTGCGCCCAGGACTAAGACTTTTGATGAATTCGCGCACATATACATTTACTCCCAACGCGCCGAAAGAAGTATAACTTGAAAAACCCCGAATCGCGTCCACTGCTGGATATAGGCCTCCCTCAGTTCTTTCCAGTGTTCTCTACACTTGTAGCCAGTTTCCCGATACTCTTTTTATGTCGTCGGTTCATCTAGTCGGTGGTCGTTCTCGGTTTCTTTTATAGTTTCTGGACCCTCCATCCATAATTCGTCTTGTCCACCATGCATCTTGTGTTCTAGCTAATTGCCCTGCCCAGTTCTACTTAAGCATCGTGATTCTTTCGATGACGTCTTGAACTCTTGATCTTTGCCTGACTATTTGGTTTGTTATGTGGTCTCGAAGGCATTGCACGTTCCATGGCTCGTTGTGTAACTCTGAGTGTATTTGCGGATTTAAAAAAAAGAATAGAGGAAAGGATAACCTTTAAAATTTTAAAATGCCACCGATAACAAGTTTTCGGACAAACTGGCTTTAAAGATGTTCTAGCCCCACTCGCCCCTAAACGCGTCTTCCAAATTCAACACCGCCTCTGCCGGATATGCAACGAAGCACTTCCGCTTTGCTCAACCATTGGCTGGTTGGTTACTTTGCCCGATGGTCAGTGACCCACATGGAAGAGGATTATTACGACCGTGACATTGGTGTCAATAATTGGTTAATTAATCAAGTGGCTTCTGCAGCCAGCCAGTGTTGCTAAGGAACATGAATAGAACATGTAGTGTTAATGCACTCTACTTAATTTAATTATGAATTCATTTCAGGTGCAACAGGATGCCCAATTTTTAATTAAACTTGTTAATAGATACGGACAGTCTTGGTCTATTTCACATACTTGCGAATACTTACACCCCTTACCAACTCCAATACATATGTTATTAAATTAAAAAAATCAGGAAGCCTACGAAAATCCCTAGATACAAAGTTTACTACATTTAAATAATTAAAATAATTGAAATAAAAATAATAAACAATATTTTAAATCCAAGACTACTTGTTAAGAAACTCCTTTCTGGCTGCATCCCGTATCTCTGGCTTTTACAATATACAGGGTGTCCAGAAACTCTACCGACAAACGAAGACAGGAGATTCCTCAGATAATTTTAAGATAATTTAACCCAATTCATCTAGTCCGAAAATGCTTCCTAAGGGAGCTAGAGCTCTTTGAAGATGGCGCCATGTAATTAGTTTTTCTTAAATACCTCCAGAACGCTTCTATTTAGAAAAACGAAAATTTGTATACATATTTACTTTCCTGAAATGAATCGATTCCATCCATTGCGAATTCCTAGTACCGGTCATAGGCGTCCGTTTTAGGTAGGGCAACGGTTATTTTATCGCATAACTTTTTTGTCTTCAACTTTTAAGCATTTTTGATACTGGATTATTATATTGTGAGGTATTCTAGTACTAAAAGGTACTCTTACTTTAAGTCGGTAGATACACCGTTTTCTAGAAAAATCGATTTGAAAGTTTTTAGTTTTGGGAATTTGAAAAAAAAGTTAAAAAAAAATTAAAAAAAAAATGTATTTTACCAACTTAAAGCAAGAGTAACTTTTAGTACTCGAATATCTCATAATTGAATAATCTAGTGTCAAAAATACTTAAAAATTAAAGACAATAAGGTTATGCTATATCCCAATGAAGCTGAAGGAAAAATTCTATAAAACAGTCATAAGACCAGCTATGATGCACGGAACTGAATGTTGGGCAGTGAAAAAGAAAGAGGAACAGCGAATGCATGTGGCGGAAATGAGAATGCTTAGATGGATGAGTGGAATGACAAAGAAGGATAAAATTAGAAATGAGTATATTAGGGGAAGTCTAGGTGTGGCATCAATTGATGCCAAAATGAGAGAGCATAGGTTAAGATGGTTTGGTCATGTTCAACGTCGAGACGTTAACCACCCAATACGAAGAATAGCTGAAGTGCAGATTCCTGGAAGGAGTAGGAGAGGAAGACCAAAGAAGACCTGGGGGGAGACGATAAGGCAGGACATGTTGGTAAAGGGGATTAACATTGATATGGCTCAAGATAGAAGTGTGTGGAGAAATGCAATTAGGGAAGCCGACCCCGCATAGGGATAAGGCAAAGAGAATGATGATGAAGGTTATGCTATAAAATATCTGTTGACCTACCCAAAACGGACGCCTATGACCGGTACTAGAAATTCGCCATTAATGAAATCGATTAATCTCTGGAATATAATCTTTTTTTTAAATTCAAGGAACGAATAATTTCAAATCGATTTTTCTAGAAAACGGTGTATTCTATCGACTTAAACTAAGAGTACCTTTTAGTACTAGAATAACTCACAATTTAATAATTCAGAGTCAAAAATGCTTAAAAATTAAAGACAAAAAAGTTAGGCGATAAAATAACCGTTGCCCTACCCAAAACGGACGCCTATGTCCTGTACTAGAAATTCGCAATGGATGGAATCGATTCATTTCTGGAAAGTAAATATGTATACCAATTTTCGTTTTTCTAAATAGAAGCGTTCTGGAGGTATTTAAGAAAAACTAATTACATGACGCCATCTTCAAAGAGCTCTAGCTCCCTTAGGAAGCATTTTCGGACTAGGTGAATTGGGTTAAATTGTCTTAAAATTATCTGAGGAATCTCCTGTCTTCATTTGTCGGTAGAGTTTCTGGACACCCTGTATAAGCACAGAGACGACGAATATAGAAGAAAGTAAATAAAGGACACAGTCACGTATTTATATTCTTTTCGTCTAGGAAAAGGACCGAAAGACAGTTTCAGGTACTCAAATCTGAGTAACGATGTTTGATTTTTCATTTACATTTTCTGGAAAAGCGTGCTGTCGCTTGTATGTATGTATTTATATGTATAAGTATAAGTTGTTCTGAAGCTATTTTCTTGTGGCATTTTTGTAATTAGCTATTTTTAATGGGAAATAAGCAACAAATTTACTAAAAAAAAATGATTTAATTGATAAAAAAATGATTTTATTAACGTTTAGACATCCAAATCGGATGCCGTTGATAGTTGTCAAAATACAAAAAATATTAATGAATTAAACAAAAATGTTGAAAAAAATCAGTATATGTCTTATGAGCACAATTTGTTAGCCTTTTAATTCTATAAAAAAATTTTAGATTTTTTTATTATTTTTATTTAACATATTTCTTACAGTTAGAGATAATTTTAAATTTTGCTCAACAATTCCTTTTGTATTTTTTATTCCCAGGTTGTACATCAAACTTTTATCACGATAAAAAACATCTGATACGATGATATAACACAATATTAAGTCGTGGCGTAAGTTACAAACTCGTCATTCTACATGTGTGAGAAAAAAATGTTGTGTTCGTGTTAAAGATTTAGATTCTCAAAACAAAGATATTATTTTTGTAGAAGTGGAACAGCTTGATATATTATTGATGTATCGTCGGTATACTACGAAAACCAGGTAAATGTCGAAATACCGAAATCGAGAAAAAACGTTTATAAAGTTTAGTGCTTTATTTTGAATTAAGCGGACCAGTTGTGTTTGATATTCGATATGCTAGTGAAAGATGCACATATGTATCAGAAATAATATTATATCATTAGTTTGAAAAAGTTAAGAGACCTAGCTGATTAAACCTAAATTTAAGATCCAGGTGGAATCACTTACCTGGTTTTACCTGTAAATCAAAATAAATCACACTGCACTAAAGACACTTATCACCTTTTTACTGAATATGGTAAATATACAGCAGTAGAAATATATTGTTGCCCAACAAATATAAATGTGCTCTTAGTTGGTTTTACATGCAACAGAACTTTGATTTTATGGAAGTAAGTAGCAATATGTTGTTTTATTTGAAAATGAAAAGTTGGTTCGGTGTAACTTATTTGTTTATTACACAAATTATCTGCTGAATAGTAAGTCGTATCATTTATTGAGTTTTACCTGTATGTAGAGCGTAAAAGCTGAGAATTTTGGTATACTTAACTCAACATTTTAAAATTTGTCATTTATCTGGTTTTCGCAGTATACCGACGATATAGGAGACACGTGAAATACCTATACGTATACAATTGAATGGTTTCGCAATAGCTTTGAAGTTGATTTTTTCTGACGAAGGTGAATTTATTGGAGAATGAGAAGAAAAAATTTAATAAAAGTCATCGATACATTATTAAATATAATAATTTCTACAAACGTGTTACATTTTTAAACAAAATAATTTCTATAAATAATTAAACAGATAATCATAGAACTGCTGAACGTAAAAACATTTTTAGACCAGGAAGGATCTGTTTTTAGGTGAATGTGAGAGGTGGCATTTGGATTATTGCGGATAAATAGGTGATAACTTCGCTAATAATAATTGACTTATGCTCCTTCTCAAATATGCTCGGAACATTAATAAAACAAAATAAAATATTTAAAAATTTCAAAAAATTTCATTTTTTTCTGCTTTCTTTGCTTATAACTTTAAAACGATTCATTTTGGAACAAAGTCGTACAGGAATAAAACAAAGATAATTAAATTTTCTATCAGATACGATTGGTTAAAAATGTCATAATTTAACACCCTTGCTGCAAAATAGCAATAAATATTAAATAAGGGGGCAAAACAAGCCGGTCCTTATTAAATGTTTTTCCATCACTTAGATTACACTTGGAACCTTTCTAATTCGCTTAGAAAATTTTTGTAATGTGCTAAAACCGTCCACCAAATTTCATTAAAATTGACTTACTAGATTTTGCATAATAATTTTGCAATCTAAACTTTTTTTTTTAATTAAAATTTTTTAAAATCTTGCACAACAAAAACTAGAACATACAAAGATTTGTCAATTTTTTTACATATAAAGAAGCACTTCACCCATCTAATGCACTTATTGCACAGAATTGAATTGCATTGAATTAAAAATTAGTGCTGTGTCCAGAAGGGGGTGCTACACGGACTCCTTTATTTAGATGGACTTACCCAAGTTTTTTTTATATATTTTGACCCGTAGAACACGAATTTTTTGGGTAACAGTTGATCCGGATGTCGATAAGATTGTTATAAACAAAGAACTTCAGGAATTACATAACATCGATTTTTCGCAAAATAAAATACATTTTTTTGTATTTCTTGGGTAATTCTAAGCAAAAAATGTTCTTACAAGTTTTTTCGTAGGATGCATAGTTTTCGAGATAAACGCGGTGGAACATTCAAAAAATCGAAAAATTGCAATTTTTGAACGAGAATAACTTTTGATTAAAAAATAAAATAGCAATTCTGCTGACAGCATTTGAAAGTTTAAGTTAAGTTATACCAGTTTTAATTATTTGCATTGCTAAAAATTAATTTTTTTATTATTAAACAAAGCTATTTGTTTATAAGCCAAAAAATTGTTTAAAATTTTAAAACATTGCTGAGGCCCCTTAAATAATCCGATTTTAATTCTGTAAAGTGTATTAGATAGGCAGAGCACCTCTTTATATGTAAAAAAATTAGCCAACTTCTAAATGGTCAACTTTTTGTTCAGAAAGATTTTTAAAAATTTGAACTTTTTTAAAAACATTTAAATTGCAAATTTATTATGCAAAATCTATTAAGTCGATTTTAATGAAATTTGGTAGACCATTTAAGTAAGTTATAAGAATTTGCTAATCGAATTACTAAGGTTCTAAGTGCCACCAAAGTGGTTAAGAAACATTGAATAACAACAGGCGTATTTTGCCCCCTTATTTTGTATTTATTGCTATATTGCAGAAAAGGTAATACCTTAAGACATTTTTGACCAGTCGTATCTCATACAAAATTCAATTATCTTTATTTTATTTTTCTACGACTTTGTTCCAAAACAAACGGTTTTAAAGTTATAAGCAAAGAAAGCAGAAAAAAATCGATGTTCTTCGAAATTTTTAAATATTTAAATTTTTTTATTAATGTTCCGGGCATATTTGAGGAGGAGCATAAGTCAATTATTATTACTGAAGGTGTCACCTAACTTTATCTGCAAAAATCCGAATGCCAACTCTCACATCCAAAAAGACACGTTTTTTTACAGATTAGTCCTGGTCTATTTTATAGGTCGACATTTTTATTAGAAAATCAAATTTTGATAGGAATCAGTACTCGCCTAAAATACCGTGGTCTTTTGGATATAATAATATTGTGACGAATTTCTAACTGAGGCCGGCCCTGCCCCTAGTAGTCAACAAACAACAGCGACACGTCATCGACGAGTAATGTCTCCGCTAATCCAGAAGTTTCCCCGATGATAGGCGTGGACCCGCCTCAGGCCTTCCAAATGTTCTCGAAGCAGAGCCGTATCTATATAAGCGGATGATTTTTAAGCAGCAGGCAGTCAGTTAATATATTCGACGCGATATATTGTTTCATTGTTTGATCGGGTTGCTGAAATGTATGTATTTTTAAAGTAGATAAGTCGTATTTGTAAATAAATTAAATGTTAGAAAGTGTAAAATAAATTAGATATTGTTGTTAAATAAGTGTTAATTGTAAGTGTTATAAATAAACAATTTCAAGTAAGTCTTTTATTTATTTAATAATAATTAAAAGTCAATTCGCGGAATATTTCCTAAAAAAACGTAACAATATTCTTTGTAAAGATGATCAAGGTACAAGGCACTTACAAGTCCATGGCAGAATATAAGCCTCCTCTGTTTGCATCCAGAGTGCATATTGTGCACAATGAATGCAAATACTTTTCAAGTATTCCCAATACAAATAATCTTTGGGATTCAAATCGAGTGAACGAGCAGGCCATTCAATACTACCGTCGTCTTACAATAAACGTCAAGCTATTGTTAGTTTCATGAAAAATAGCCTAAAGGATATATGCAGATTAACCCCCTGATATCGAGCTACCTATACTCTACGTAAACGAAATCCCAAACGAGCTAATAAAACGAGGCGGAAAAGAACTACAACGGAAAATATACAGCCCAATAATAAGGATTTGGTAAGAAGAAAGAATGCTCGAAGAATGGAAAACTGGATGGATATTTCCCATTCTAAAGAAAGGTGACACCACACAATGCAACAGCTGTAGAGGAGTAACACTGTTACACAGCTGCTACAAAATCAGGGCCCCCGTAAGGGTTACTGGCGCCTGTGTGTAAAAAAAGATTTTGGCGCCCCTTAAGGCATTTTGAATCATGTTTTTTTATGTATTTTTGACGGTAGCTAGGTAGATGCTTGAAATAAAGCAAAAAACTGAACTTTAGAAGTCATATTCATAGTCTATTCATTCACGGTTAAATATTGCAAAACCTCCGAATTTTAAAGAACCGCTTGGATTGACATGAAATTTGGCATATCATAGCTAACATGTCAAAGAAAAAAGTGGTACTGTGCCGATGTCTGATTTGCCCTGGATGTGAGTTTCACCCCTTCTCGGGGATGAAAAAACATACGTTCAAAAAAAATCCGGAATTGGATAAAATATCTAATGTTAAGCAACCTTTTTTCTATCGAGTTTTTTCACTAAGTCAATACTTTTCGAGTTATTTGCGAGTAAATATGTCCATTTTTCAATAAAAAAAAACAAGTTTTTATACAGTTTTTCACAAATAACTCAAAACTATGTATTTTATCGAAAAAATATTCATAGCAAAAATATAGCTTATAAAAAAGTGAAAAAAATGGTGTATATATGAACTCTGTAGATCCAGTAGAAGCAGAGTTGTAGCTAATGAACAGTAGGTTCTTATTCGTGAAATTCCAAATCGAATATTTCAACGAGAAATAACCGAAAAATTAAGCATTTTTGGGGAAAACTTATTACTACTTTAAAAGTGTTTAAAATTACCTTTATTTTTGTTTTTATTTTAGTTTCAAACACCAAAAGAAGTAAGTTACGTCCAAAATAATGTTACACCCAATAATTAGCATCCCAAATGAAATTAATCGTTACCTCTTCACCATAAGCTACTTTACTTATGAATTGTTTATATTGATCTGAAGTTTCATCGGTTCAGAGTGCTTATTTTTGAAAAGACTGTAGTTAAAACGGCTTGAACCGGTCACTAATCACGAGTGTAGTAATGCAAATTTTGAACAGCCATATCTTAACATATTTTTTGTCTTAGAGGAAAACAAAAATCCAAATTATTCAGAAAAGCAAAACCTACATTTTTTTACTGCTTCAGATTTTGGGTATCACTAATATTTTTTCAGTTATTTTGAAAACAAGGAATTTTTTTCAAGATTTAAAAAATTTTATTTAAAACCAAATCTTTTCAAACTTTGAACCGATGAAACTTACAGATTATATAAACAATATATACAAAAAGTAAATGGTACAGCGGTAGCGATTAATTTCATTTGAGATGCTGATTAGGGGGTGATTTTTACGAATTTTTTTACCAAAAAAATAAGGGAACAACTTTAGTTTGACCGTAACTTACTTTTGATGCTAAAATTTAAAAAAAAAAAACAAAAATAAAGATTTTTTATACACTTTAAAAAAGTTGTTATGAGTTTTACCCAAAAAGTGCTTCATTTTTTGGCTATTTTACGTTGGAATATTCGATTTGGAATTTGACGAATAAGAACCTACTTTTCATTAGCTGCAAATCTGCTTCTACTGGGTTTACAGACTTCATAAATACACACCATTTTTTTCATTTTTTTGTAAGCTATATTTTTGCCAAGATCTTTTTTTCGATAAAATACATACTTTTTGAGTTATTTGCGAAAAACGGGGTTTTTTGTTGAAAAATGAACATATTCACACGCAAATAACTCAAAAAGTATTGACTTAGTGAAAAAAATCTATTAAACCAAAGTTGCTTAGAATTATGAGTCAATTTATCTAATTCCGGGCTTATTCTGAACGTATGTTTTTTCACCCTCGAGAAGGGGTAAAACTCACCCCCAAGGCAAAAGCTCTGGGCACAATATCACTTTTTTCTTTGCCATATTAGCTATGTGTATGCCAAATTCACGTCAATACAAGCGGTTCTTTAAAATGCACAACAAAAACCGTGAGTAAATGGACTATTATTTTGTACACTAAACTATCAAAATGAAACAAACAGAATAAAATCATAATAAAATAAATTAAAATGCCTGACTTCTGACATGTTCTCTCACATACGAATCAGCAGTAACTGGAATACTGATAAAATGTCGTGCGTATTTACACCTTCTTCTTCTTTCGGTGCCGTGTCCGTATTCAGACGTTGGCCATCATCATGTTTACAAGTCCCTGAAACCTTTCTCTATCGGCTGCTTCGAGAAATAATTTTTCTACTGTGGTGCCACACCATTGTCTAATATTACGCAACCATGAAAGTTTCTTTCGACCAATCCGTCTCTTTCCCTCCACTTTTCCTTGTATTAAAGGCTAAGTAGATGGAATTTAGGTCCTCTAATTATATGGCCGAAGTATTCTGTTTTTCTCATCTTTTTCTCCTATTTATACCTAATCCTATTTAATTTTTCAACTTTTATCTTAAAATTAACTTTTGTTTTTTTTTGTTTGTTTTTTATTCCAAATTTTTTTGCAATTTTGGACCCCGGGTTTTGGCGCCCTTAAAGGATGGCGCCCATGTGCATTGCACACTTTGCACATATGGTAGCGGGGGCCCTGTACAAAATATTGACATTAATCAGACAAAGACTCTCAAAATACATTGAAACGAAAATAGGAGACTACCAGCAGGGATTTAGAGAGGGAAGGTCAACAACAGACGCAATACACGTAATCACATAGTCAATTGAGAAATCTTACGAACATGATATCGACTTACACATCCTTTTCATAGATTTCAAGCAAGCCTTTGACAGCTTAACAAGACCCGACCTAATAGAAGACATGAAAAACCTAGATATCCAAATAAAACTTATAAAGCTTATGAAAATGACAATGGAAGGATCGACTGAAGCAATAATAACAGATTATGGAAGCACCAAAAATATAGAAATAGCAACTGGAGTACGACAAGGCGACTCTCTATCAACGTCACTATTTAATGTCGCTAAAGAAGGGAGCATAAGAGCTACAGAAATAAAAGGTACAATAATTATAACACCGAGGTCGCAACTTGTGGCGTATTCTGACGACATAGCATTGATTAGCAGAAATCTAAACAGTTTAAAGAAGGAATTTTGTAAAGTTATTGGTGTTGAAGTAAGGTGTCTGACACAGAAAGATGAAGAATGATTGAGGATACTAGAGAGAAATATAATTATATAATTCGGCGGATAGCAGTCCCACTAAACTAAAGTAATAATGAATTTAGAAAACTGATGAACCACAAATGTAAAGGTACGTATCCATACAAGAGTGAACCCCGCTCCGTGTAGCAGCTCCACGAAAATAACCAAGCGAAGACCTGTATCAGGCAGACCAGAGGAAGACCCAAAACCAAATGGGAGAACCTTAGGAAGAATAGTCGAGGACCTCAAGAAGATGGGAGTTAGAGAATGGGTAACCATAAGCAAAAACAGGAAGGAATGGAGAAAAATTGTAGAAGATGCCAAGCCACGCAACCATTTTTCAAACCAAAATGTTAATGCGGATTGATTCCTCGCGACCAATGAATCGGAATAGTCCAAAGATTGAGGCAATCACTGCGCTGGGAGTGTAGATACCATGATGATTATGATGATACTTTAGCTAGCGTCATCGGTCTATATAATAACAAAAGACAAATCAGTTTTAGATTTTCGGAAGAAGCCTTATTTTATTTAGACAATAAAATGACGGCCGATATGCAATTAAGAGATGATCAGTGGGTCTCAAACAGTGGGGGGTTAATATTTAATTCCGATCGCTTGAAAAGTAAACATATTTAATTTCCCTGTCTTTTATGTTCAGTAAGAATATTGGATTTTACTCTATCAAAGGCTAATAAAATGAATATAATATGTATATACAGGGCGTGTTAAAAAAAGTGGGATGGAATATTTCGAATACTCGAAATTATTTGTCGACATCAAATGTTCATTAAGATCTCTATTTTGCGTAGAATGATTTTGAGAGAATTATACGAATGGTTTTGCATCCAGTAAAATTGGAAAATACTTGACCAGTTGCTGGTATGTCCAAATTTGAATAAAATACATCCAGGACTTTACTTTCTACAGACACTGTATTAAATATAACCTTGAAACAAACTGGCACTAAATCACTTCCGAGTTTTCAACAAAACAAAAGGTTTAAACAAGTGTAGTGATTGCAAAAACGGTTCGCATGTTTTAAGTAAGATTTTTGCTGATTATGTATTTTGCTAAAATATTAAATAACACCAATACAATTCACAACCATCATTTAATTTTTAACGATAAACAAAAGTGTAATATAACAACTTTGAATTTGATCGACTTTGTCGATAACAGTGTCCTTAATAGATATTTTTAAATACCATAAATCATTTTCTAATGATTTGGTGGATTTAAGAAATACATATTTACTAAACAAGTTTTTTTACGTGCATAAAGGAGATTATAATAATTATGACACATGGTACTCATTATATTTTTTAAATAATATGGTTTTGTAAAGGCATAACTTTGATTATTGGCTAAACTTACATTATACGATATGTCACAAGAAATTAAAAAAAATTAACATGTAAATTCACTGTTTAAATAAGATAACCTATTTATTTCTAGCACATAAGCAAAACACTCGGACAGGTCGATTTTTAAAATAATCAAAGTATATTATAACATCAACGTTTCGAATTTTACGCGATCCTTCTTCAGGGGACAGGTAAAACTTTGATTTTTTAAATGGGAAAGTACATCATGTGATAGCTCCTTTAAAAGTGTTTGAAATACTGATTACAAAAATGTATAATACTTTAATCCTTTTTAAGAGCGTAGGCGCAAAACTTCGATCGAATTGTTTTTAAACGCATTCATTTTTTTCGAGTCCTGAGAAAACTAATAAGTATTTCTGAAAAATTTAAACGGCGAATAAAAGGTTACATTATTACCGAGGGCTGAAAGTCCCTTAGAATAAACAAAATTTTTTTTGAATGATATATTTGAAATAAAAAATCAGACAAAATTTTCTTTTTTTTTTTCACCCCGGTGACTTATTAAAATAATTATTATAGAAGTTCTCAGGGACATTTGACCCTCTATAATATTGTAATATTTGATTCTGCGTTTAAATTTTTCAAAAATACTTATTAGTTTTCTCATGATTCGAAAAAAATGAATACATCTCACAATATTTCGACCGAAATTTTGAGCCTACAGCCTCAAAAATTATTAAAGTATTATACATTTTTGTAATCAGTCTTTCAAAAGCTTTTAAATGAGGTGTCACATGATATACTTTCCCATTAAAAAAAAACAAAGTTATCACTGTCACCTGAAGAGGGACCGCGTAAAGTTCGAAACATTGATGCTATGATATACTATGATTATTTTAAAAATCGACCTGTCCGAGCGTTTTGCTTAGGTGCTAAAAATTAATAAGTTAAGAAGGGGGGGGGGGGGTAACACTTATTCTAGCGCACTATATGTACAGTGCTAGTCAAAAGTCCGTACCCCCCTCGTATCTTTTGAACGGTTATACCTATAATAGTGAAATTTGGAGATAGGAAATAAACGGACGTAAGCTTCTTAACTAGTCATGACAGGTGACGTAATAGTGACAGATGACTTTACAGCGCCACTGTGACAGATAATTTTAAATGGGACCTTATGGCAAGTGACACCTCGTTTGAAAGGTATTGAAAATACCTATTCAGTCATACTAATATTGTTTAAGTTTAAGCTAATTTTGACGAATTAATGAAATAAATATAAAATTGTAGTTTCATTTAATTAATTCAAAATTCCGCCTATGATTACTTGTCAAAAAGGTTGACGTTGACGTAAAAACTACTAGAGAATCGAAAAACGTCAACTTTTTTGACAAAAAAACGATAGGCGTACATTTGAATTTTTATTAATTAAATGCGAAGCTACAATATTATATTTATTTAATTTATTCACCAAAATCAAAATCAACTAAAACACAAAAAAATTAGTATGGCTGAGTAGGTATTTTGAATACCTTTCAAACGAGGTATCACTTGCCATAAGGTCCCATTTAAAATTATCGGTCACAGTGGCTCTGTAACGTCATCTGTCACTATTACGTCACCTGTCATAACTAGTTAAGAAGCTTACGTCAGTTAATTTCCTCCATCCAAATTTCACTATTATAGGTAAAACCGTTCAAAAGATACGAGGGGGGGTACGGACTTTTGACTAGCACTGTATATTCCGTACGATTGCAATAACATATTAAAACGAATAAACGAAAACTTGTTGAGTAGTGCTGATTGACACAACAGACCAGTAAAATGTTATTCATACAGATAGTGTAAAATATATCGCCGCTTATCTGGTCCGCTAGTAAAAAAGTTATCAGCATTTAATTGCAAAGCGGTCTTCTTAGGTGGAAAATACTAGGTAGGTATAACTGCGCATTCTACTTATATTAAAAACACTTCATCTGCTGCAAATGCAGCAGATGAAGTGTTTTCATCAAATAACAAAGTTAAGTAATTGATCATTCTTAAACTTCTTGTAAATACCGGAAGTACATAACACTAACTCTAATTACCATTCCTACCGAACATTATTCTTACCGCTCTCCTACAATAATGTTAATCACATAGTGTAAACACCATTTATAACAAAGTTTGCCAGTGCTTGGAAGTGACAATAACATGCCGTCATCTGCTGATGCCTCCCGAAATGTCTCTAAACACAAGAAGTTAGGTTAAAGTTAGTCTGCGTAGCTTTGCGGGACCAGGAATTTGTCGTGTTGAATATGTATTGAAAATTAATGAATGCTAAATCTCCGAGGAAGTTGCGAAATATCTTGCAGTACTAACGTAAATATTGTTTCCTACCATTTAACGTTATAAACGTGACAGTCACATCTTTATTAATTTATATTTAAATAATTATTTTATTCCAATTTCTATCGATTTTATTCGTTTAACTTTCTGTTTAGTTTTAATAATTTTTCTTCGGAAAATAGTTGTCCTCTCTATTTATTTTTCATTAGCTAAAAATTATATCTATATCTTACCTGTATTCTATTCTATTCTATTCTATTCTATTCTATTCTATTCTATTCTATTCTATTCTATTCTATTCTATTCTATTCTATTCTATTCTATTCTATTCTAAGACAGCTAATTTAATCACAGATATATATTAATTTTCTATACTTCTGTGCTAAGGACACAAGGACCCCGCAGAAACCTTATGGGAAATGGCTCTCTGTCAAATGCTTTGAAACTTTGGGTTCTGGTAGTCCTTGATGTCTAGAACAAAAGACTCAATGGGCGCACATAGCTTCAAAAAATCATGGTTTTAAGATATAAGCCTCTGAAGTTATAGGTACAGTGAGGACGTTTGAATTGGAATAAATTTATTTCCTCAAGAACGGGCGACTCTGGAGATAAATTACATTAGAGATTTTAAATTATAATTTTTTGACATATATATCATACTAGTGACGTCATGCATCTGGGCGTGATGAATTAAATGAATTATATACATTCTTCTTTCTGTCTCCATTAATTTAATTAAAAAAAAAGAATGTGTGTGTACTTTGTACGCACGTAAGAAGTTACACTTCTATTATAATATAATTTCAACGAAATAAATATACCTACTTAATAGTTACAATACAAAAAATTAACAATAATTACCAAAAATGAACCAAAACTTAACAATGCCAAATATTAAAAAAAAAAAGAAAAAAGTATGAATGGTCCGGGATTTGAACCCGCAATCTCGCGATTTTTTGATCTCTGGTCCAATGCTCTACCAACAAGGCCATCAAGCCGCATGCTACTTACCTTTCAGATATACATAATTATACATCACGATGACAAGTGAAATATAACAATAGATGTTTTATTATTTTACGCCCAAGGAAGACAAATCCAAAGACACAAAATTATAATAAAAAACCTTTTAAACCACCTTTTTCAAATTGCGCAAGTTGTATTATTAATATTAATGTTAATAAATGAAATATAAATATTTTGACGTTTCACAATTTGACAATTCACTTTTAACTGCAGTGCCTTAAAAATTTTAAAGCACTAGTGCCTTAAAGTAGCATTTTTAACGCTCCTATGGAGTCCTAAAAATTGCATTTTCAACACGTTTGTAGAAAAATATATTTAAAAACACTAATATATTCTTTCCACACCTTTTCTGGACTGATATATACATAAATTAAAACATTTTGAAGTATAACTTCAAAAATATAATATGAAAACTATTTAAAAAGGCAGTATAACTATTAACTAACCTTTGTTTGTTGCTTCTCTTCCCACAAATTTTAAAACGCAACAACCATACATAACCAAACCGTCAACCGTCCAAACCACAGCTGCGCTACAGCTGCCATATTGGATAATTTTTGACATGTCATTTGAACATCCAATCAGAACAAAGTTATAATGCGCATGCGCCCGGATCGTAGGTTTTAACATATAAAAATTCACCCTCATATCGCGCGTAAAGAAGTATAACTTCAAAAAAAAAAAAGAAAAAAGTATGAATCGTCCGGGATTTGAACCCGCAATCTCGCGATTTCTCGATCTCTGGTCTAATGCTCTACCAACCAGGCCATCGAGGCGCTTGTGACTGACGTTTCAGATATAGATAATTACACATCACGTTGACAAGTGAAATATAAAAATAGATGTTTTATTATTTTATGCCCAAGGAAGACAAATCCAAAGACACAAAATTATAATAAATAATACATTTACTAAAAAACACTAATATATTATTTGAATGACTTATTTGCGCTGATACATAATTTAAAAGATTAGCAACTAAACGTCAAACTGTCAGTGTGCGCATGCGCGCAGATTTATGAAAAATTTTACTCTCAATCGCGCCTAAAAAGTATAACTTCAAAAATTTTTTGGGCACACTGTATAAATAATTATGTTAATGTTTATATTATTGAATATAGCATTGAATAACCTTTCAAATGAGCTATCACACGACCCCTATTCTTATTTAAAAAAAAATCATCTATTGCGCCATCACATCCAGATGCATGACGTCACTAGTATGATATATATGCCAAAAAATTATAATTTAAAAATAAATATCGACCTGATTTGTAATTTATCTCCAGAGTCGCCCATTCTCGAGAAAATGAATTTATTCCAACTCAAACGTCCTCACTGTATCTATAACTTCAGAGGCTTATATCTTAAAACCATGATTTTATGGAGCTATGCGCCCATTGCGTCTTTTGTTCTACACATCAAGGACTACCAGAACCCAAACCCCGTTTCTGCGGGGTCCTTTATACAATTGTAATACATCTTTAGGACCAATTAATTAGCAATTTAAATTTTGCTTAAAACTCTAAGAGTTCACAAATTAATCTCCGATTTACTCAAAAAACTCTCTTGCTACTCTAATAAATTCAATGGGGGTATTACTTATGATGTAATATTCACCTTATTATTTTTTCGATATTTTATAATAACTCAGACGGCTTAGTTCTTGTTTAACACAACACTGGCAATTAAAGGAAAAAGTAAGATTTTGGACTAGTTAAAACGTAATGACAAATGAAGTGTCATTTCCATTTCTTTATTCATCTGTATCAGAACCTCTTTGGCTGTAACGTATTCTGTCCACGATATTTTTAGAATTCTTCTATACACCTACAACTGGAACGATTTCAGTATTTTCATTGATACTGCATTCAAGGTCCAAGCTTTCACTCCATAAAACAAAGTGAGAAAATGCAGCACCTAGCCAACCTAACTCTTAGCTCCAACTTCAAATCTCTTGTGTAAAGCACTTTTCTCATTGTCTCTAGCCTTTTCTATTCTGATTTTGGTCTCATGGGAGTAATTATTTGTCGAGTTGATCATTGTTCCAAGAGATGCATATTGGTCTACTTGTTCGACATTGTTTCCGTGTTGTTTGTTTCTTCAAGTTTTCGATATTGTCATAAATGTTGTCTTCTTAACGTTCATTGTTAAACCGTATTCTTGTCCATACTCCACTATTCTAGTAACCAGCCTCTGAAGATCCTCAATAGTTTCGGGTCAGATGACGGTGTCATCCGCATATCTAATGTGGATGTATCTTAATGAGAACTTCTTTTACCTTTATTACAGTTGTTTCACCCTTAAGAGTTTTTTAGGATCTCTTCTGAGTAGGCATTAAAAATAATTGGTGACAATACGCATCCCTGTCTCACGCCACGTCTGATTTCAATTTCCTCTGCTAACTATTAGTTGACACGTAATTTAGACATACTACATATAACCATTGTTTATATAGGGAGACATATGCTATAACATACTACTAAACTACCAATAGTCCAGGAACCGAAGCTTTTCACCTCGCAATTTTTACAAAATTTATTGATTTGCTTGAAAATTTGAGAGTAAGTAGTCCAAGCATCAAAATCTATATGATGCCGAAAGGCGCTTTTACCCTGGGGGTGGTTGCCACCCCATCTCGGGGGTGGAATTTTTTTATTATATTTTGACCACAAAAGTTGATAAAAAAATTCATTCTAAGCAAAAAATGTTCTATACATTTTTTTGATAAACTATCGAAAATGATAGTTTTACATATCGAAAAAATCAATGTGTTCGATATACTCTTTTACGATTCACTCAATTTTTGCAGTAGATTTTTTTTTCAAACCAAGTTCTTGGGACTTAAATAACCTACAATTTCGTATTTAAACATTTTTTCGTATCTCTGATGCTAATCTTTCTATTCTGAAGAAAAATGTCATTTTTACCAAACTACAAAGATTCGTTATTCGCTTTTAACTTTAGTTTTTAAAAACTAATCATTTTAAGTCAGTCAGACTTCTAGAATCTATAATAATACATAAATAAAGAAGAATGAATAAGGCCAATGACTAAAAACACCGCTAACTTGCATTATTCTGCTTCCAATTGGATGCCTCCTTTTTTTTTCAAAAAAAAATATATTGATTTTTTAACCGTAACTTTTTTACTTTTTATCTTAGAAAGTTTGCTAAAAAAGAATTGTGTAGGTTTTTGCAAGATCTACAAGACTGTTAACATTAAATTTTTTTAAAATCCTCAGTCTTAAAAAGAGGTGACTTTGAAAGAGTTGGTAAAGGTGGTTTTTGCGTGTTATTACAAGATTTAATTGTCAATAGCTCACTCAATTTTTGCCGCAGAAAAAATGTATGCAAACCAGTTACTTGGAAATTAAACAAGCTACAATTTCATATTTAAACATTTTTTCGTATCTCTGATGCTAATTTTTATATTCTGAAGAAAAAGCCATTTTTTTCCAAACTACAAAAATTCGTTATTCGCTTTTAACTCCATTTTTTTAAAAACTAATTATTCTAAGCCGGTCAAACTTCTAAAACCTATTAATAATACATAAGTAAAGAAGACCAAATAAGGTCAGTGACTAATTTTAATTAGGGTGGTGACTGACATTCTTTTCATTATTTCATTATAAGTCACTTAATCTTTGAGATAGAGACTTTTTCTTTATTTTTGGAGATAGATATTTTTAAATACTTTAAATTAGTTTGAACAAGTTATCCTCGAAAAATGCATAGTTTCCCAGTCTTTTGACTTCGAAACTACAATATTTAGCATTTGACGAAGAAGAGCTAACATATAATAAAGTATAGCTCGATTACTATTGGTCTTAAACAAAAATTAATAAAAACGGTTTTGTTTATTTTTTCAAAAGCTACATTTTTGATAAGTAAAGTTGTTTTGATAGAACGAAAACTTTTTGAGTTATTAGCAGAAAACTGATTAAAAACATTGCTTTTTTCGATATAAAACTAACATTTTCGATAGCGAATAAATCGAAAACTATTAATTTTTTTTCCTTAAAATGAACGTTTTTACCAAGCTTTGTGGTCGAAATATAAAAAAAATTTCCACCCCGGGATGGGGTGGCAACCAACCCCATGGTAAAAAAGCCTTTCGGTATCATATAGATTTTGATCCTTGGATTATTCACTACTAATTCTCAAAGTTTCAAGCAAATCGATCCATTCTGTAAAAATTGCAAGGTTTTGTCTTATTTTAAGCTTCATTACTTGGACTAAAAGAAGTCCTATCAATACGAATTTTCATGGCCTATACTTGGTCTTATAACTTGATTACTTGTTTAGTTAAATCCTTCCAAATTCAATACTACGTTCATGCTTTCGTTAAATCGCAGAAGAGTTTTAAGCCTTATTAAACTATTTGACTGTTAAATAAGCTCCTAAGCGTATTATTTCCTTTTCCTGGCTAAGTAGACTCTCAAAACTCAACTATGTTACACGATCGTAGACGAAATAGACTAATGAGATATAAAATTAATGAATTATATAATAGAATTATAACTTTTCGAAATTCTCCCGTTTCGAGAATAGATGCGAGGTTGCAAAACTTCGAGATAACTTCAAAGTTGGAGAGATTAATAAATAGGTTTTATCAGGGAGGCGGTTGAGCACCCAACCACCGAATTTCAACTATGACTTTCCTAGATATGTGCTGCAGTGAGATTTTATACTTGAAATCCGCTTGGGTCAATCAGATAAGAAAATATAATCTCTTTGACATTAGAAGTTTTATTAATGGAATCAATCGTTGGCAAGTTAATGAAAATATTATACCTAATACTTTTTCAATAAGTTGGTATTACTGAAATATTTATTCTTCTTCTTCTTGATGTGCCTATCCGTGACGAATGTTGGCGATCATCATGGCAATCTTCACCTTATTTGCAGCAGCGCGGAGAAACTGCACAGATGTTGTGTTGAACCAGGTTCTGAGGTTTTTTAACCAGGATGTTCTTCTTCTTCCTGGACCTTGCTTTCCAAATATTTTTCCTTGCAGGATGGCTTGTAGGAGGGCATATCTGGATTTATTTCGCATAATGTGTCCAAAGTATTCCAACTTTCGAGATTTGATGGTGGTTAGTATTTCTCGGTTCTTCCCCATTCTTCTAAGAACCTCCTCATTTGTGACCCAATGAGTCCATGGGATTTTAAGAACTCTCCGATATAGCCACATCTCAAATGCTTCCAACTTTCGGCACATATCCTCGTTCAAGGTCCATGATTCAACACCATAAAAAAGGACAGAGAAGACGTAACATCTCAGCATTCTTACTTTTATACCAAGAGAAAGGTTGTGGCTCTTTAAAAACGCCCCCATACGGTTGAAGATTGATCTAGCTTTTCCGATGCGCGCTCTTATTTCTTGATTATTGGTCCATTCTTCATTTATTATGGTGCCGAGGTAGTTGTAGTGCCTCACTCTTTCTACAGGGGTTTGGTTGATATAGAGTTGACCTTCTGTTATCTTTTTCTTGCTGACGATCATAAGCTTTGTTTTCTTTACGTTTATATTGAGTCCATATTGCTGACTGTAATACGTGAATTTGTCCATGAGTACTTGTAGGTCTTCTAGGTTGTCCGCAAATACTATGGTGTCATCTGCATACCTGATATTATTTAGCCGGTACCCGTTTAATAGAATACCTTTTTCAGTTTCGTGCAAAGCTTCGATAAATATTCTTTCAGAGTAAAGACTGAAAATTAGGGTGGACAAAATGCAGCCTTGCCTCACTCCACGCATGATTTTGACATATTCGGTGAGTTCACCGTCAACTCTGAGGTTTGCAGTCTGATTCCAGTAAAGGTTTCTAATTATTTTCAGATCTTGTTTGTTAATTCTTGCTTCTTTTAGTATTTGCATCATCTTGGCGTGTTGTATTCGATCAAACGCCTTCTCGTAATCAACCAGACATGCGTATACGTCGCAGTTTGCGTCTCTGCATCTCTGGAATAAGACTTTTATTGAAAACAAAGCCTCTCTCTTACCAACAGCATTTATGAACCCGAACTGGTTGGGCGAAATTTGACTTTCACATAGCTTGTAAATTCTCGTATGGATTACCTTTAGGAACAATTTTAGATGACTCATCAGGCTTATCGTACGGTATTCTTCGCACTTTTTGGCTCCTGGTTTTTTTGGAAGTGCAATAAACTCAGACTTCAGCGATTCTGTTGGTATTTGTCCAGAGTTGTATATGTTGTTGAATATCTTTGTGTTTATTGCTATTGATTCGTTGTCCATCAGTTTGAGTAGTTCTGCTTGTATATTATCGGGACCTGCTGCTTTGCCATCCTTTAGCTGTGTTATGGCAGAATAAGCTTCCTGCTGTAATATTCTTGGTCTATCATTTACCTCTTCTTCTAGCTCAAAGGTGTTATCTCTTTGGTCTTCAAACAGTTTTTCTAAATATTCTTTCCACGTTCTAATTTTACTCTGTTTATCTAAGATGATGTGAAGAAATATTTATATATTAGGAATATTATTAAGCACTCATATATTAGATACGGTAGGTGTTACTTCATTAATTATCAAGATGCCACTTCCAAACTCTCTCCTATCAAAGCTGGCGAACCACAGGGTATCGTGCTGGACCTCTTGTTTACCGCAGACATAACTACAATTCTTCAGGAACCGCTAGAGGAGAGACCATCTACAGAAGAAATGATGCTAGGAACATTTGCCGACAATACTGCAATCCTAGCCTCACATACTGACCCTATTTATGTCTCGCAACTGTTTTAAGCGTATCTAAACAGAATACAAGTTTGGTTTTTGGAATGGAAAATTAAAGGCAGCGAAAGAAAATTTGTTCATGTTACATTTACAACACAAAGAGGAACGTATGCTGTGACTTTAAATAATCATTAATTACTTTCAACCAACGAGGTAAAATATCTTGCTATTCTTTTGGACAGAAGTCTCACATGGAGGAAACATATTTGGACCAAGAGAAAGCAACTAAGTCTCCAATTCAGAAATATGTATTGATTAAGGGGCCGTTTATCAAGACTATCTCTGGATAACAAATTGCTGCTCTATAAGGCAATACTTACTCCAATCTGGACATATGGGTTGGAACTATGGGGAACAGTCAGTCACTTCAACATCGAAATCATTCAACGCTTCCAATCAAAAATCCTCCGAACTATCAGTAATGCACCTTGGTACATAAATAAAAGAATTATTCATTAATATTATACCTTAAAATGGACATGGTAATATAAATCATCAAAAAACGTAGCCCTGTATACATTGCCAAGCTGGAGGATCATGAAACCAGTTTGCACTTAACCTTCTAGACAATTCCCAAAAACAACGTAGGTTAAAGAGATTCAAACCTCTTGACTTGCCATTCAGAGTAAACTGAATGGCAGTGAACTAATTCAAGTTAGTTATTTAAAAGTTATTCATTGATTCTATTGAATCTGAGAGCTCTTCTTAAAATATCGCTTCACTGTATACATTTAAGAGTAATGACAGTACGCAACCCTGGCGGACTCCTCTCTGTATTAAAGTATCTCGGGTTTGCTGGTTATCAATTTTTACTTTGGTAGTTTGATTCCAATACAGATTGGATATAATTTTCAAATCATGACTCTCAATATCTTTTTTAATATATCTACAAGCTTTTTATGTTGAAGCTTATGAGAATAAAATCTCTCTTGTGCCCATATCATCTCTAGAGCCAACTTTTGTGTTACTAATTTCACATTCTAAAATTTTACCAAGTCTGCTGTGTATTATTTTCACAACTGTTTTAAAGTGTGTGACTCATTAAAGCAGAATGTTGCACTTGATTTTTTGGATATTCAATAGTTTTGCCCTCTTTTATGTTTTTGATGCCATAGATGACTTCTTTTCGTAATATTGTTGGTCCTGTAACCTCTGTGGATTCTAATCGCAGTTCTTCCATTTCATCATTAAAAAGTTGTTGGATGTAATTGGTTCAGTGACAAAATATCTTCTTCACATCAGTAATAATATCCCTTTTATCATTTTTAAGAATACTTCTTGTTCTC
Source organism: Diabrotica virgifera virgifera (assembly GCF_917563875.1). Classification (NCBI taxonomy): domain Eukaryota; kingdom Metazoa; phylum Arthropoda; class Insecta; order Coleoptera; family Chrysomelidae; genus Diabrotica; species Diabrotica virgifera. The sequence continues at coordinate 1,752,344 of NC_065444.1, read as the reverse complement.
GTGCGTTTTCTAGAACCTGTTATTTCTTTGATTTTTTATGTTTAAATTAAAGCTATCATACTTTTTACCCAGACCCTCTTTTTTCTTTTATCTACCGGAGAGCCACCTCCCTTTTGCCCCTCGACTTTTCTCTCTACTATGTCTTTAAATTTCTTTGTATTTATTCAGCCTTTTGCTTTATTTTTTCTACGTTCTTCTATGAGTTCAAGAATTTCTTTGTCATCCAAGGTTTTCTTGTTTCTCCAAGTGGTTTCAAGGTTTCTTTTCCAACTGACATAAAGGCTTGTTGAATTTTTTCCCATTTTTGCCAAAAGTTAGAGTTTCTACATTATCTTCTTTGACTTTCCTCAAATTCTCGTTTATTTTAAAACTTGTTTCAGAATATCTGTTGTCTTGCTTGAGCCGCCTTGTATCCCTCATACTTTGTATATATTGATAACTTTCATACTCTGTATATATTGAAATTATCAAACTTCTTTTATAATGCATCAACTCGTATTGCTATCTAAACTGGCTTGAATACATTTATAGAGCGCCGCGAGAACTCAATAAGCTATAAACGGACTTGCAGTATCCTTTCAACAAAGCAAAACCGTCAGTGGAAAGTTACTCCACTCTACAGACTCTATTCCTGCCAGATAAAACCAGCCAGCAGCGTTGTAGCTTCCTGTGCCATTAAACTACTTTTCAGAACACACTTTTTACGCCGTTTGGCTAACGATAGCGCTGTATTTACTTTTTCACCAGAACACAACTCCCCAAGCCAAAGAGGATCTTTACACTATACCGAGCACATTGTACAATTAACGAGTTGCAGTAACATTCTAAGTTTTGGCGAAAGCGCTATATACTTCGCCATTTTTCACATTATTATGTTACGTAATATGGAAATTGCAGGAACTACAAGAGAATCTAATATTCTTGTCTGTTTACTGCAGTTTTAATCAACGTTGTGTTGAAGTTATTCAGTTATGAACGAAAATATAACGATATGCTATTAACGAATTGAACTTTCAATGTTGAAAAGTAAAACTACATAGATATTATGTCTTAAGGGCATAGGCGCAAAATGTCGCCAGTCAAAATGTTCAATGTGTTTTAAATGTATTAATTTTTTTATAATCCTGAGAAAACTAATAGGAATTTTTGAAAAATTTAAACGCAGAATGAAAGATTGCATTATTACTGACGGCCGAAAGTCTCTGAAAACTTGTATAACGTTTATTTTGATAAGTTAAAGGGGGAAAATAAAAGAGAAAATTTAGTGTGATTTTTAATTGCAAATATTTCATTCAAAAGAAACTTTTTATTTATTTTAAAGGACTTTCGGCCCTCGGTAATAACGTAATGTTGTTTCTGCGTTTAAATTTTTCAAAAATACTTATTAGTTTTCTCAGGATTAAAAAAAATGAATTCATTTAATTAACATTGAAAATTTTGACAGGCAACATTTTGTGCCTTTCTTTAATAAACTTTTTGATTTGTGATCTTTTCGAAACAATGGTTACAGCTCAGAAATAATGGTTGCAACTAAAAATACCACCAATTTATACAATAAAAAGCTGATGGTGAACTGCAAGCAGTTTACGAAGTTTTTTTCTTTTAAATAATTTGTTTGTGCTATTTATTGTTTGTTTTACAAAAAAAAAAATAAATCCCTGTATTATTTTTTCTTTTAATTTCTTATTAAATAGAATATAAGTAAGACAGATAATTCGTACTATAAAATACAAATAATATTCGAACAACAGCACACGATTTTCTGACTCCAATTACCTGTCAAATCTTATTTTACAGAAACATACCTACGCGTTGACTTATTTTGATGGCTCGGCTTTCTTATATTGCTATATCGTTTCAAATATGTTTCAGTTCCTACCCTTGAAAGCTTATACCTACGTTAAAAACTTACCGATACTGTATATTTTTTCTTGCCAACACAAGTTTATTTAGTTTGCCTAGATTTTTTACTATTCTCTTTGTTCTTTTCATATTCTATACCTGTTTGTTTCGTAGTGTTAACAAAGCTTTAGTCGTAAATTAAAAGAAATTTTACAAATTTATTAAGTTAAAAAATACAGTGCGTCCATGAAATAACGGATAAATTCATTATTTCGAAAACCGGCGACTTTTATTTACGATCTTTTGGCATATGTATCATACTAGTGACATCATCCATCTGGGCGTGATGACGTAGTCGATGCTTTTTTAAAATGAGAATAGGGGTCATGTGATAGCTCATTTGAAATGGTATTCAATTCTCTATTTAATAATATAAGCATTAACATAATTATTTATACAAGGTGTTCAAAAATTTTTTTTAATTAAATTGATTGAGACAAAAATAAGAATGTATGTAATTTATTTAATTCAAAATACGTTTTACTGTTGTCAGAAAACAGAAAAAAATGTTTATTTGACAAACGAACATTCATTTTCGCTTAAATGAAATGTTCAAATTGCCAAGAGGCAGCAATATTTGTTTGTAAAATGAACATTTTTTTTCTGTTTTCTGACAATATTAAAACGTATTTTGAATTAAATAAATTACATACATTCTTCTTCTTTTTGTCTCAATTAATTTAATTCAAATTTTTTTGAACACCCTGTATAAATACTTATGTTAATGTTTATAGTAGTGAATATATAATTGAATACCCTTTCAAATGAGCTATCACACGACCCCTATTCTCATTTAAAAAAATAATCGATTACATCATCAAGCCCGGATGGATGACGTCACTAGCATGATATATGTACCAAAAAATCATAAATTAAAAACAAAAATCGACCTGTTTCGGGATTTTTCCTTAAAGTCGCCGGTTTTTGAAATAATGAATTTATCCGTTACTTTATGGACGCACTGTATTTATTTCTCACTATCATCGTGCAATATTATCTTTCAATCCTCTAGAACAACACGTTTATCAAAAGCCTCCAAAAACAAAAAGAAGCTCTCACCCAGCGGCTTTTGCATTAACAAAAGATTTTAATAAACGTCCTAGGGAACAGAACATTGTTGTAACGTGGTGTTATTACACCAATGTTCATTTTCGTTTTGTACCCATATACCAAAATAATCACTACATAATTTTCAGGGAACCCGAACAGTGTCTGCATCGCGGGAATCCCTCTCGGCTTATAAAATACCTCTGCTCTGGCTCTACCGTGAGGAATAAGCCACCACATTTTCTAGAAGCATAGTCGCACTATTTCACATTCAACTTAATAAAAATAACAAAAATAAAAAAGAAAATCCTCCTAGTGAAAATGCGTTGTTTCGACAATTAAGCTAATAATTATGTTTTTCTTATTCTCATTTTCTTATATTGTTTCAACCGTTACGTTGAAACGATATCTCTCCTATTATCAATGCGTTTTTATATCTCGCAAGAACTGGTCAACATGAAACCATGAACCTCATGAACTATTTAAAAAAAAGTTAATTATTTGGCCCGAGAGTTCAAGCCACAACTTTAAGCCATTTAAGACCATAATCGTAAGAATAAGTAATAAGTAAGAAATCGACATACGAGAGCATTGCAAAAACCTCGAAAAATTACTACTCAGAATTATACAAAGATGCTTCAAACGATGCAGTCTCAAGAAACATGCAATCAGAGGGACAGAACTAATAATTTTACCAGCAGAAGTAGAGAATTCTCGTAATTAACTAAGACACGAAAAACCACAGGTATCGATGGCATACCAGCGGAGAATCTGAAAGCAATCAACATAAAGAAAACAAAAACCATGGTTATCAGTAAGAGGGATAAAGCCATAACAAGGATCCAGATAAAAAATGAAGATATTGAACAAGTGGATAGAATGATATACTTAGGAGTTAGCGCCTTTTTGAAGATGAAGCAATTTCTGAGTAACTAAAGACTAAATTTGCAAATCCGATATCGGATAGTAAAATGTTATATCCACTCTATTCTTCTTTATCGTGCCGAAGCTTAGACTGTTAATGTTGACTTAATGAGAAATCTGGAAGCTTTTAAAATGTGGCCATTCAGGAGAATTTTGAAAATACCATGGACCGATCACATTACGAACGAAATGATGTTACACAGAATGGAAAGTGACAGAACTTTTGACCACCATTAAAAGGAGAAAGACAACATATCATACTTAGAAATGATGTTATAGTTAACCTTCATTAGTGGAGTCGGTACTAGAAACAGGAGTAGACAGGGCAAATAATCATCTACCACACATACTTAAGTAGTGAATTTCGAAGTAGCAGGTAAACATATTTGTATGGAATACTAAGCTGAGGTAGGTCAAAGTACCTATTTTTCCCATTGCTACATATGCAGCTGAAACATCCTACTCTCAAACAAATCGATAGAAGGAAGATCTAGCCTTTCGAAATGTAGGTCTACAGATTAATTATATGCTTGCGCTGGATAGAACACAGAAGCAACCTGATAATTCTGGAAGGCTAAAGAGCAAAAAAATAAAAAATGGAAACTATGGAACCATTGCTAGTAGAAAGAAAGGTAGAAGGCCAAAGACCAAGAGGCAGATCTACAACACGATGGGCAGACTAAATAATGGTAGCTAATGGAGAAAGCAAGCAAATATATTTTGAATGTTACCACACTCTGATGATAGGAGGATTTTCACTGCTATGAGTTATAGGTCTGGATCCCGCGTATGAAAAAAAAGTTGATTAATAGCAAGCTGAAAATTTGTTAATAGCTTAAGGGTGTCTAGTCGGATAAACTTTGATATATGGGAACACTGGAACAGGGGCAGTTTTAATTGTGGAACAGGTTAAAAATTTGGAACGGTCAGACCACGAAAACGGCACATTTATTTTGTCCGACAGAATAGACTTAAACTCTCCGAACAGAGATTAAACTCTCATGCAAAAATCAGATTGCTATTTATCACCTGTCAAAATTCCTGTCATTTGACATATTCTACATGTTCCACTCATTAAAACGCCCATTTGGTGATAAATAGCAGTCTGATTTTTGCATGAGAGTTCTCTGTCCGGAGAGTTTAAGTCTGTTCTGTCGGACAAAATACATGTGCCGTTTTCGTGGTCTGACCGTTCCAAATTTTTAACCTGTTCCACAATTAAAACTTCCCCTGTTCCAGTGTTCCCATATAACAAAGTTTGTCCGACTAGACACCCTTAAGCTATTAACAAATTTTCAGCTTGCTATTAATCAACTTTTTTCATACGCGGGATCCAGACCTATTAATAATTACATTAAATACATTGTGCATTTTTTTAATAACATAATTTGATAACCTTTTACAGTATCCGCCAAAATAAGCAGTACCGAATATAAAAAAAATATTTATGAATTACTTTTTATAATACATATGTTCAAAATGTGCACCATGGCGTTGAAAACGAGCTTCATAACGTATCTGAAGATCATTAAACATATTTAAGAAAAGTGGTTGCTACAAATATTGAAAATAAGTTATTATTCTGTGCCGTAGTTCTCCAACAGGTCTGGCGGATTTTCCTAGCGAAATATGGAATTCTTCATCATACCCCAAATGTAGGCATCAGGTGGTGTAGTGGTGTTAAATCCGGTGAATGAGGTGATATCTTTCTGACACTCATCTTAAACGTGGACCATTATTCCGTCCAACTCCGTATGAGCGGAAATTTATGTTCTACTAAAAAAATCTTTTTCTTCGGTAGAAAGAACCATAATGACAAAGATTTTAACCATAACGTAGTGTCAAATTGACATCTAATGACAAGTATGCCAAATATGATAAATGTAACTTGCGTGCGCAATTTCCCAGCCCTCTTAATTTCGGTACTGTTTATTTTGGCGGATACCGTATATTTTATTTATTATCTAGCTAGAGATTTCTATATTTCTTTATCAAGAACATTTAATATTAGATCATTGTGTTGCACAATACGTATTCTTCTGGTACTAATTTAACTACATTTTTTAATGTTTCATCTTTGAAGTTCTATAATAATTGTTCTATATATGAAATGAATGAAACGAGTAAATCTATATTTTTTGTAATTAAATACTAGCTTTAAAATGTATGACCCCATTGCCAGTTATTTGAAAATTTACACCCCAATGATATTTGAACAGCTTTCTCCTGCCAAGGAAGGCTTCCCGTCTACTCAACCACCGAAGGTTAAAATGTGTGTAATGAGGTCCGGATATTGTTTGTGACATATTAGCAGTTAGGTTCTGAAACTGATTTAGGTAAAAATGTAATTGCTATGATAGTCAACTGTTGCTAATCCCATATAAACACAATATTTAAATTAGTAATTATATTTTTGTTTTATTCCGATTCCTCATTTTAGTGTATATTTTTTTTATCTGATTTTGTTGTATTGTTTCATTATCTGTTTTAACATAGCCGACGAAGTATGCAACATCTACTTCCTTTTTGGTTTGATAATTTTTAATAATCAACATCTGCCAACACCTGTTGTATATTCTCTTTCTCTTTCTCTTTCGTATATATTTATAATATTTATACTCATGTTTAGAATGTAATGATTAATACTAATAGTATTTTTATGTAAAAGACATATGGATATATAGAGATAAGAATAATTTAATGACTGCTTATTTTTTAAAAGGGAAAGTGTATATTTTGAGTATGCCAATAATCCGCTAGTTGGTTTTTAAAAGTCTTTATACTGACCACTACAATTTAGAAACAATAGAATTTGTAATTTTCTTCTATTATTTATATTAATAAGTATTGTTTTTTCTCTAAATGAATGTAAAATACAAATATCAATTGTACATTATCAGTTCAAACCGTATTTTTGTTTGTTTTCCCAACAAATTTTAGTTGGGAGAATTTACTATTACCTTTCTGAACACAGCGGACCGCTTCAACAAAAGCTGTCATTCCTAATTCAAAATATTATTATGTAGTCGCAAATTCTTAAAACATACTATACAGTAGAACCCCGATTATCCGGGTGCGGGTTATCCGTGCTGCGGATTATCCGTGCTATGATTTTCTATTACTCAAGTTGCGTTTTTGAGGTTTTATCAAAATAAAGTCATCGGAAATCACTCGACGGAAACTCTATATGACGAAAGAGAGACTCATAATGAAAGATTTATTTTTTTCTGTTATTTTTTATGGTAGGTACATATGTATGTGTACACATACATATGTATTATACATAAGAAATACATGTTCGGATTATCCGTGCTTTTCAATTATCCGTGCCACCCTCTGGTCCCGAGGAACACGTATAATCGGGGTTCTACTGTACCCCTTTATGTAATACTACGTATACATACATTTAAATTTCAGTAGAATTTAGCAACTGATGATTTATATCTAAATAATAAATTCCCATAGATTAAATTTACCCGGAACAACCCAATTTTTTATCAAACATTCGAAAAAAGCTACTATTTTATTTCTACCACAAATTCCCCTTTAATCCATACAGATTGCACTTTTTAGTGTCCCGTTAATGACGCAGCATTCAATTTTAAAAATAAACCCAGTTTTATCCCCGTTGAAAATCCGAAACCATAAACTGGCTATTTGTTCCGTTTTTGCCACTCGACGGGACTTTATAACTGTTATAATAATATGGAAAACTCTCGAAAGAGGCTTACTCTCGTGTTTCACTTTATTTTTAAACAGGTTTTCGACAAAACCTGGTAAAACATGGTATTTGAATGTATTTTATTTGTCAGTTAATGAACGCTACATTTAGTAAAACCATTGTTAGTCTGTGAAAATGAAAGATGTATTTTTACAACAGTTTCTATTATTACACATGCACAGATAAAATGAAAATACTACGAAAAATGAGCTTTGAAATCCGCATAAAATTGGAGAAGAAAAAATTGCAAAGAATTAGTAAAACAAACAAGATAAACTGACTGTTCAATTTTTCACATGCAAAAAATAATATTATATTGTTTACTGTATTAACCTTCCGATGACCAACCTTTTTGAAGTTATACTTCTTTACGCGCGATATGAGGGTGAATTTTTATATGTTAAAACCTATGATCCGGGCGCATGCGCATTATAACTTTGTTCTGATTGGATGTTCAAATGACATGTCAAAAATTATCCAATATGGCAGCTGTAGCACAGCTGTGGTGTGGACGGTTGACGATTTGGTTATGTAATGTATGGTTGTTGCGTGTTAAAATTTGTGGGAAGAGAAACAACAAAGGTTAGTTAATAGTTATACCGCCTTTTTGAAGTTATACTTCTTTAGGCGCGATTTCATTGAGGGTGAAATTTTAGTAATCTGCGCACACAGGTAGTATGGAGTTCGTTACTAAATGTTTTAATTTATGTATTTATCAGTCCAGAAAACGTGTGGAAAGAATATATTAGTGTTTTTAAATATATTTTTCTACAAACGTGTTAAAAATGCAATTTATAGCACTCCATAGGAGCGTTAAAAATGCTACTTTAAAGCACCGGTGCTTTAAAAATTTTAAGGCACTGCAGTTAAAAGTGAATTGTCAAATTGTGAAACGTCAAAATATTTATATTTCATTTAGTAACATTAATAGATATTAAAATGCATTAAAATCCGTCTTACTGCGCCAAAAATCGAGAGTAAGGCCTTTTTTTGTGCTTCAATGCCTCGACTAATTCGGCCAGAGATCGAGATGTCGTGAGTTCGAATCCAGTGCAATCCTATACTTTTTTTTATTTTTTTGAAAGCGGTAAGCACAAAATTAGTTTGGTGTTTAAAAAAAATTAAAACAAACTGTTTAAAGTACATATATTTATTTTTAAGAAATGATATAATAGAAGTATAACTTCTTACGTGCGTACAAAGTACACATACATTCTTTTTCGTTACACGGATGACCAAGGGGGGAAAATGACCCCAGGTCAAAAATGTCAAAAATGACAATTAAAAAAATGAAGTTTTTTTCATGGCATGGACTTTATGTCATTTAGCCAGTCACAACATGAGTATTAGTGTCATGTGTAGTGTGTATGTTCAGTAAGTGTCTTGTTACTTTGCAAAGTCTACTTGGAATTACACATTATTAACGGTATTTTACTAAACATCAACTTCAGAATATATTTTTTATTCGTAAAATATAGGGAATTTTTTTTATTTCAAAATATGACAATATCTAGAATGATATTAAAGTCAAATAAAAAAATAATGAGTTAAAAATTGAAAATACTTTTGAATTTATTAAAGAAAAACATACGCTGGCGTCACAATTTCCCCCGCTTGGTAATCCGAAGGGTAAACTCACAATTGCAATCCTAAATTTTAAATATATTCTACGCCAACCCTGAATAATAGTTTCTAGTACCTATGTAGATTCATCCCTACCTAGTTTCGCCCCTAGCCAAGTACAGACAATTGCTAAGACTTTTTTTTGAACAAAAAACGAACATTTCACCCCTCATGATTATTGGGTGTCGAATACAACACATCTCTCTCAGTAACAACCACTAGTTATCCCTTGGTAAAAAATACCGAGATTCTCTCTTCGCTGTTGACCAGCAAAGGCAACAGACGTGAAAAATATATCTCTCTCTTCCTTCTCCGCTTGAAGGTAATATAAACGTGACAAGTTCCCCAAATATGTCTCTTTGCTAGTTAACGCCCGAAAATACCGAGACCGTTTCTCTGGGTGTAACCATCGCTGCATAAATGCTTTTTCTCTTTGTGCAATAGTCTAAAACGTTAATACGTTATATACAAACTGCTAATCTACTAAAAATAATTAAACCTCCTACAAGAAGCAACGCGAAAAACAATTAAGCTGTGAGTGAAACCGGCATATGTGACGTTGATTGATGCGCGAGTGAACAGTGACTTGGGTAAGATTTTTTATAAACTCAATTAGATATTGTCTGTATATCTGTAAGATTCTAAAAGATATACTGATGTAAACTACATTGCATAGTTTATTTTCCAATGCAGGACGCATTTTTAGCAAGACGACAGAATAGAATCCAATAGGGCCTAACAAATACTATCAAAGCCTCGATTTTGGATTACCTATCCCTCACTTGATATTTAGTATTCGCGTGCAGGTAAATTATATATCCTACAGGATTAAAATTTTATCCAGCTAAAAGCTATTTTATATAGGAAGGGAAGTGTTATTAAAATTCTATTAAAGCCAAGTGAATTCGTTTTAAAAGTGTGCCAACGTGTTGTCCGTTGTTTCTGCGGGATAATGGGATTGAATTATTTAGGGGGTTTATTAATGTTTTAACAACGTTTAACAATTAATGTTTCTAATTTATTTATTTTGTCGGTGAAATATTTAAGCGGTCACAATTGAAGTTTCAATTAATATTAATGAAAACGAATTCTTATAATTTTGTTATATCTCCTAAGTACACTACTTAATAAAGGGGAGTCATTTGACAGGGTCAGGGGGGCATGAAAATGACTGGAATTTTCAAAAACTACATAAATTTTATTGCTATGCGCTGTGAGCTCGTACGTAGAGGGGATATTTACAAATTCGCGAGCGCCAGTAGTGACAAGTTGTAAACCTTTACCGGAAATTTGACATAAATGTCAAAGTGATTAATTTAAAATTAAAATTAAAAACATTAATTATAAAAAATATTAGTTGGTCAAAGCTGTGGTATATATTTTTACCTTAAATATACTTACGTTTTAAATACTGAATTTAAGTTTTTTTAATGTTCTATTAATCTATTAATCTATTAATCTATTAATCTATTAATCTATTAATCTATTAATCTATTAATCTATTAATCTATTAATCTATTAATCTATTAATCTATTAATCTATTAATCTATTAATCTATTAATCTATTAATCTATTAATCTATTAATCTATTAATCTATTAATCTATTAATCTATTAATCTATTAATCTATTAATCTATTAATCTATTAATCTATTAATCTATTAATCTATTAATCTATTAATCTTAGCGCCATCTACACGATAATTGTGAAAGTATCCCAAGTAAGAAATTCATATTTTGTCAATAGAACGTCAAAATGATTAGCAAAATCTTAAAAAATCGATTACAATTTAATTACTTTTTTGCGTTGTAAACATTAAGCGATAACAATTAAATAATAAATTTAAAAATTACCGGTGAAAGTTGAATTAGTAGTCCGCTAGGAGCGACACCAGCGAAGCTCACAGCGTATAGTATTGTATAATGTATTGTATAATATAATGCTAGCCCTCCCCCCCCCCCCAATCAAAATTTCAAATGATGCCCCTGACTTAATAAAAATAATATGAAAACGGAACGTACCTTAAACATGTAATATATCGTGTTATATAAAAGATACTTCCAAATGGGTAACTTAACCATTTAATTGATCCAAGAAGACGAACAATATACAGAGTGCGAAAGTAATGCGTGAAAGTCAAATTACTGCTTTGTCACAAGAGATACGAAAAAAATATTAAGGTAAAAGTTGAAGCATAGATAGGACTATAATTCTAAAATACTTTCGAATATACAGAGCCACTCGTATCTATTGACAGAGTAACACAAACTTATCTTTTTGTAATGGAACACTCTGTATATTGTTACATTTTTGAGTTAATTCATCGGATTTAATATATTTTTTGTTAAAATATAAGGTTTAAAAGATATTTACATTTTTTATTAATTTCGTAGCAACATCCACACCCTGTAGAATTGTAGCGATTTGACATGAAAAAATGTGTTTATGTTCAAATGACTTTTAATAGAGTCTACTATGATTAAATATTATTATAGCGAAATATTTAATTTTTGTATACAGGGTTGGTCGAAACTTGGACCTATTCTTAATAAATTTTCTTAAATGGAACACCCTGTATTTAAGTACTGTAATAAAATGCTATTTAGTGGTACTTTTTGATTTTTTAAGCATTCCCTATACCTAAGTGCTTTAATTCGTAAGTTATTAGTGATTTTTTAAGGCAAACATTGATAGCAACACCAATTATGTGAAATTTTATTAGGTTGGCCGTGAAAATATTCAATAAAAAATAATTTCTTACAGTTTTCTCATATTTATTTGATATTAACTAAAATTTAAAATGCTTCTTAGTTGACAAGTAGTACATCTTTACAAATATCCACAGTGTTCTAGAAATGTTTAAATAAAAAATATTTGTCCAATAAATAAAGGCAAAAAATTCCTTCCAATTTGTATTTTCAGAATGTCTTTGTTTCCCTACAATTTCGCAAATCTTTTTGAAATAGAAATAGGAATTTTATCGAATAAGGACTCAGGTTTTTCAGAATAGTATGCTGTGAAAAAATCTACAGAAAAAGCAATTTAGTGCGTTGAATTCGAATTCTGAGAAACCGATCAGTGGGTTAATAAGTGGCTAGCCACATGAATAAGAAAATAGAATAGGCAAGGAAGTGACAGAGGCGGAGTAGTATTTTTTTTATATGGTTATTCATATGGTTATTTATGATAACTGGATAGACTGTTAAATTGATAGAGTTTAAATATCTAGGCATCACACTATTTGCAAATAGAGCCGCAGGTTGCCCGAATGAAACAATATGAAAAAATAAAACTATCAGGAAAGACATGAAAGACATGAAAGGCAGAATTTACACAGTCATCACACCAATAATGACATATGCGGCATAAACACGACCAGTTACAGAAAGGACTAAAAGAATGCTAGAAACAGCATAGATGAAAACAAGAAGTACAGATATACCTACGACAGATGCAAGGTGGAGGACATTAAGAAGTGGGTAAGAAATAGAAGAGTAGTATGGAATGACCATATAAGCCGAATGACAGCAAATAGAGTAGTAAGGACGACGAGAGACGGTTTCTCAATAGGAAGACGATTAGTGGGAAGACAAAGAAGAAGGAACGACAACTGACTGGAGGTACATTGAAAAAACAGACAGAATCTTGCCTACACAAAATAAGAAGCATCTCAAAAGTTTAACTCCCTTCCAACTGATTAAGATCCATCATCTACTTTTTATGAATCCTTCGTAGGTAGTCACTGTAAAAAAATCGTACCTATCTATCTATCTATCTAATCAGCCCTAAACATCCATCCTTGGATATAGGCTTCCTCTTCCTTCTTCCATGCCTCTCTATCTTGGGCAATTTGCATCCATTTTGACCAAGTGTGTTTCTTCAAGTCATCTGACCATCGCATATGTGGCCTTCCCCTTTTTCGTTTGCGGTTCCACGGTCTCCAATGTATAATCAACTTAGTCCATCTTTCATCCTTCTGCCGTAGGGTGTGTCCGGCGAACTTCCATTTAAGCTTTGCTACTTGGGTAGAGACATCTTTCACTTTTGTTTTGTTACGGATCCATTCGTTTCTTTTCCTGTCGGATAGTTTAATGTTCAGCATTTGTCTTTCCATGGATCTTTCTGTTTTGCTATTTTTTCTATATTTTCTTTTGTAAACGTCCATGTCTGAGAGCCATATATCAGAACAGGGAGTATACATTGATTGAAGACTCTTGTTTTTAGGTATTGCGGATATTTTCTGTTCTTTAGAATATAAGACAGTTTTTCAAATGACGCCCAGGCCAATTTTATTCTTCTCTTTATTTCTTCGGTCTGATTTTCATTATTTAATATAGTGATTTGTCCTAGATATATATACTCTTTTACTTGTTCTATTCTTGTTTATGCCACTGCAATTATTAGTTCTTCTTATTGATTGGACATGGTTTTTGTTTTACTGTAATTCATCTTCAGTCCTATCTTTGTCGATTCTCTATCTAGTTCTTCCATCATTATTTGTAATTCTTCACTTCTTTCTGTTATTAATACAATATCATCAGTATATCATAAGTGATTCAGATATTGCCTGTTTATGTTTATACCCAAGCCATCCAAGTGTAGTTGTTTGAACACATCTTCTAGAGTTTGGTTGAATAGCTTGGGCGAGATGGTATCTCCGTTTGTTTCATTAGTTTAATAGTTGTTGTTGCCTTATTATATATATTTGTAATTAAGTCGGTATATCGGTAGTCTATTCTGCTGTTTTGTAGGGAATTCTTTACTGCCCAGTGTTCCACACTATCAAATGTTTTTTCGAAGTCAATAAATGCCATGTATAGCGGGATATGATATTCGTTAGCTTTTTCGATTAATATCTTCATCGTTAAAATATGGTCACATGTACTGAATCAATATTACCTATATTCCTTTAAATATTCTTTTGATTTATAGTTCGTTTGGACTACAACCTAACGTCAGTAGGTCATCACAAAATGATTCCAAACTCTGTATAATCTTTGTTCTAAAAACACGGAAGCATACGTTTTAGTCTTTGTAAAATCTTAAATTATACACATTAAGAGCAGTACCACCTAGAGAAACTTTCGTTACACACGATCCTTCATGTTCTATGTTAAGTCCATTAATATCTACAATATCGTTATCTGAAATACTAGAATGTAGGTTAGTCAAGCGGTTAAACGTGTATTTATTAAACTTTATGCTCGCGAAGAAAAGAGAATATCAACGTTATTGAAGGTCAAGGAGAATGAAACGTAAATATACTGGCTAAGTTTACGGTCACGTGGACTTGATTTAAGTTATATAATGTATTACTAATCAAGAGAGATTCTGTGGTGGGCACTCAATAAGAAAGGAGTCCCTGGTGAATATGTAAAGATTGTGAGGGATATGTATGAGGGAGTAACGACTAGTGTTAGGACAGGTGTGGGAGAGACTGATAAATTTCATGTGAAAGTAGGATTGCACCAAGGCTCTGTGCTTAGTCCGTATTTATTCTCATTAGTTTTGGACCAGATAACAGCCAAACTACAGGGTAACATTCCATGGTGCTTAATGTATGCTGATGATGTGTTAGTAGGAAATAGTGAAAGAGACTTAGAACAAAAACTGGAACAGTGGAGACAAGCTCTGGAGGAAAAAGGTTTAAAACTTAGTAGGACAAAAACAGAGTATTTGGAATGTTCATTTAGAGATGGAGCTACTACAAATAAAATGGTATCTTTGGATGGTGAAATGATTGTGAATTATGTTTTAAGTACCTAGGATCGGTATTACAGAGTAATGAAGAAATAGATGGAGATGCATGCAGTAGAATTAGGGCTGGATGGATGAAGTGGAAAGAGGCGAGTGGTGTGTTGTGTGACAGAAAAATTCCAATGAAGCTGAAGGGAAAATTCTATAAAACAGCCATAAGACCGACTATGATGTACGGAACTGAATGTTGGGCAGTGAAAAAGAAAGAGGAACAACGAATGCATGTTGCGGAAATGAGAATGCTTAGATGGATGAGTGGAGTGACAAAGAAGGATAAAATTAGAAATGAGTATATTAGGGGAAGTCTAGGTGTGGCACCAATTCCAATTGATGCCAAAATGAGAGAGCATAGGTTAAGATGGTTTGGTCATGTTCAACGTCGAGACGTTAATCACCCAATACGAAGAATAGCTGAAGTGCAGATTCCTGGAAGGAGTAGGAGAGGAAGACCAAAGAAGACCTGGGGGAGACGATAAGGCAGGACATGTTGGTAAAGGGGATTAACATTGATATGACCCAAGATAGAATTGTGTATAGAAATGCAATTAGGGAAGCCGACCCCGCATAGGGATAAGGCAAAGAGAATGATGAATGTATTACTAATCAACCAATCATAAGTTTGACATGCCACGAGTGAAAAACAAACATACTAACCAATAAAGGTCTACATGATTTTTTGTATGCAAGTATTTTTTTTCTTTTCTTCTTTATTGCACACGTGTTTTCTTTCTTCTTACTGAGGTGTATATATACCAATAAGTAGTATGCCTTTAAAGTAACGTCAAAACTGACTATTATGTCTGAAATATCAATAAGAAATCAACAAGACCAATCTGGTTTAATTTATCTACAGACATTAGGGCAGATGAAGGCACGATAATAGGGATGTTCACTAATTTTTAAATATAGTTAAATTCAATAGATTATAAGGTATATAAAAACGTAACAATCATAAAACTGTTTAAAAATGTATATTTTTTAAGGTAAATGAGTTCATAATGTTGATTTTCTTGGAGGCTAGAAAAACGGTACCCTGCAGCGAGGCTACGGTCTGTGACGTCAGCAGTCGTATCGTCTGTGATCGACGACTAGTTTTGTATACTTATTCACGAAGTGTATTTGAATGTGTGCAGTTCTTTACGTATTTAATTAGTAAAAATAAAACCAAATAAGTGGTGTTTTGTTCCTTGGTGTGTAAATAGGTACGTCTAAAAACAATTCTGACAAGATTTTTATTACAGTTCCAGCTAATTTAAATCATAAAAAGAAACGTAAAAAAGAAGTATAATGTATCAATAAAAACCAAGCTTTTCTTTTGCGAAGATCACTTCTTTATTGTAAGTTATGGACCTTTTGCTAAATAAATCGGTTTTTAAATTAAGTACCTACTCATTTTTACCCAATTCTCTGATGTATTTAAATTTAAAAATTCTTAATACCTACATTCGAAAACTTCGTATTTTGGACTTCTAAATATCCAGGCAACGAAATGGGATAGCAAGAAAATTTTTACAAAAATAAAAAGTAGGTACCTACATAGTTTATGATCTTTCAATTTGTCTGGAGGTTTAAAAGACTTTGTGTCCATAACATAGTAATAAAGTAGGTACCTATTTATTACCGACAGACCCTATAAACTAGACATCATTTAAATTAGTAGGGCAAAATCTATGCAAATGCTATTTAAATGCATTAATTTTTTCGAATCCTGAAAAAACTAATAAATATTTTTTAACAATTTGAACGCAGAATTAAAAATTTCCTTATTACCGAGGGCCAAAAGTTCATTAGAATAAACAAAAAGTTTCCTTTTAATGAAATATTTGAAATTAAATATCACACTAAATTTTCTCTTTTTTTTCGCCCTGTACCTTATTAAAATAAACATTCCGCTACTCTGTGGTTGATTTATTTCTTTACAAGATGACAAGAAATCAGACACCATTGAAGCAGCTATTTTAAAACCTTTCATTTTATTTATTTATTTGTACCACCCAAAATATGTCCTTTGAAACAGTCTATCCACTTTAAACTAAACAATTTCACCATAAAACTCCACGTTAGCACTGATAAAACAATAAGAGAACAAAATACAAAATAAAATGACCTGAACTAACGTCAAACAGGTACCCAAAGAGAAATAATACTGTGGACATGGCGCGCGCTGGAGTATATGAGTACGACTAGTGACGTCAGAAGCGTTTTCTTGAAATTTAAAATAATGCTAGATTTCTAATAAAGTTTTTTCATAGAAAGGCTTTTTTAATTTTTTTAATATCTTAGACAATTATTCCTAGGGTGTTTCTTAATCGTTTTACATGTTTAAAATGACTATTAAATTTTTTGTGAACATCCATATTCAACGGATAAGGCGGAAAGAAAGGTCACGCGTAGAACGGAAACCAGCTAATATTTTCAAACTTCCAAAAAACAAAGATATTGCAAATTGTAATAACTGGAGAGGCATAAGTCTACTCTGGGTGTCCAGCAAAATTCTTAGCAGGATTATATTGAAGAAAGTTAAATGAAACCAGTAGGCTTTAGAACAGATCGTAGTTGAGTGGATTTCACTTCTTCTTCTTCTTCTTCTTCCTTCTTATATGTAGGCTTTAAAGCCTGTTTCTTTTTCAATATTAGCCTCCTAAATTGTTTAAATTATCGCACCATATTTTTCTTGGTCTGCCAATATTTCTTCGTCTATTTGGTGACTTATCTTATCTTGTGCTATTAGTAGTATCGTCTGCCATTCTACTAATGTGTTCGTTCCACTCCTATTCCCGTTTTGTCACTCATCCATTTATGTCTTCTACATTGCATGTCCTTCTTATGTTTTTGCTTCTCTCCCTATCTAACAGTGTTTCCCTGATATTCGTCGAAGTATTTTTATCTCTGTTGTTTCTAATAGTCGTTTCGTTTTTGATGCGTCAGGTCTTGTCTGAGCCGTGTATGTCAATATAGGTATAATTGCTGCTTTATAGATTCTTGCTTCTGTGCCTTGTCTTAGGTGTTTGTTCTTCCAGATTGTGTTATTAGGAGATCCCGATGCTTTACTTGCTTTTAAGCTTTGTTGTCGTACTTCTTCTTCAACTACGTAAGAGTGGATTTCGCCATTGTAGAAATAGACACGGATCCGGAATCTGTGGGGAAGCTATGTTTGACTAAAATGTTCATCCCTATTTTTTAATAAGGATCGCCCAAGAAGAATTTGAAATTAAATTGGTCATTCCAGAAGTGGTTTAGAATTTTACTCTGTAAAATATTGAGATTTTCTTGTTACTGTAAGAAGGAACTTATTTAGAAGAAATATTCCAGGACAGAGTATTGGGTCCAATAAATTATATATGTGTAACATTCCAAAACTAAAGATATTCATAAATTTTTAACCTTTACAACTTGGCTGTAGTTTAGTTAACAAAACATAGGTACTTACGAATAGTCTGCTAAGACCTTAGAGTCCATCACTTTATTTTTATGCCGTCTATAATTACCTGAAACAAAAAAAAACAAATTTTAATCATATATTATTTGCTCTTTGGGTAAAGAGAGATACAAAATTTATTCTAGGTCTAAACTTAGGGATGTAGCAATGGAACTGGGAGAAAACAGCAACTCTTTTGTGGAGTTTGCTGCTAATCCAGTAATTTTTATGTGCTAGACCTACTGTTTGGAAAATTTAAATCATTCTTCGTCAGGTATACCATCATTCGAGGTCCTAGAAAAGAAGCCATGGAGAAGATGGAAGTGTGACCATGGGAAATAGTAGCACAGAATCGGCACCAATGGAAGACATTAGTAAATGCGGCAAAGACTCACGAAGAGTTGTACAAGTCAAAAATGATGAAGATGCCCATTTGAAGTGATTAAAAAAATGTAATATTGTTACTTACAATTTCATCTTTTGTTATATATCTCACATTAATCTCATGATCTCTCATTAAACATTGCATGTCCAACACTTATTTCATCTTCCAAAATCAATTCTGCAGACAAATAAATGGTGCCTTAACGGGCTCCCTACTATTTCCAGTAATTGCCAATATCTTTATCGAAGACTTCGAGACTCAAGCACTATCGACATCAATGTTCTAACCCACATGTTGGCTACGATATGTTGAAGGTACATTCGTCATTTGACCCCACGGCAAGGATGCTTTGATATCTTTTCAAACCCATCTGAATGGTATACATACTAGAATGCAGTTCACGATGGAGATGGAAACTGCGATTCACTCCTACCGTTTCTCAACGTACTCATAAGGAAAAACCAATCCCAACGTTTTATCACTCTGTTTACCAAAAAGCAACCCATACCAACCGCTACTTGCATGCCAACTCTCATCACCTATCTTCGCAAAATTAATTATCATTAATACCCTTGTC
This sequence comes from Diabrotica virgifera virgifera, assembly GCF_917563875.1. Classification (NCBI taxonomy): domain Eukaryota; kingdom Metazoa; phylum Arthropoda; class Insecta; order Coleoptera; family Chrysomelidae; genus Diabrotica; species Diabrotica virgifera. Next base: position 1,732,988 of record NC_065444.1, on the reverse strand, counting down.
TCCAGATCAATTCGCTTTTGCGATGATGCAAATAGATCCACTTTGCTCTCTTGTTTAAGGAGGGGGTATGGTTTGAAATCAACATATCAAGCACATTTTTGTGAATTTTTTTCGAAACTATGGTAGAATTATTTTATTTTTAAATTAAATAAACACATTAAGTACAATTCAAAGAATATTTAAGAAAAAATTCAATCCAAAATATTGAAAAATAAGCCATTGGCGACAAATTTTGGCAGGCAGCTCAAAAAAAATGGATTTTGCGGTGGACATCAGAACTCATCAGTGAATTATACGAAACAAAAAATTCAAAAAGATTTTATTAGGTTATGAGTTTCACGAGGTAACAACGTCGAGTTTTTTTTATTTTTAATGATTTTTGAATTTTTGGTATCACTGAAAAGTCAAAAATACGAAATTTTTAATAAAAATTTTGTGAAAACCAACAGATTTAATATTGTTGAACAAAAAATAAGCACAAAACGAAAAATATCTCGACGTTGTTACCTCACGAAATGTCTAAAGAAAATTTGTGCAAAATATCAGGTAGATTGGCCGAGTAGTTTTTCAGTTACAATGTCCACCGCATTTGAAAAAGCAATTTTGAGAAAAATGCGTTTAAAATTTTGACAACTGCATCTTCATCTTCTTATTTGTCTGCCAAATCGTAAAGTGATGAACCTTGGAATATGTTTTTTAAATTGGGGAGTAATCTACAAAAGAGAAGGCGAACAGTTGTTTAACGTTTCTCACTACGCTCCGGCGTGCTGGCGCGAAGCCGCGGCAAAGCGAGTCAAAGGTAGGGATATTCAACACGCTGTATCTCTGGTAATTTTACTCCGATTATTTTGAAATTTTCAGAGAGTATTCTTGAAAGTATGCAATTTTATTTGAAATAATAAAAAAATTTAAATATTTCAAACCATACCCCCTCCTTAAAACAAGTCCATATCCAAAATTTACTTACTCCGTGGCATTACAACCCTTCGTGGGTTTTAGAAGACTCGACAACATGCCTTCACTCTTCTCTGTTTTGAGCAACCAATCCATCCATCCAATTCTCCACGCCCATAGCTTTCAGGTCTCCTGCTATATTATCTCGCCACCGGCCACCAGAGTCGAGGGCGTCTACGTGGTCTTCTTTCAGTTGGGACTTCTTCCCATACCACCCTTACTGTTATTTGGTCAGAATGTCTTGTAAAGTGTCCTGTCCATTGGAGTCTTCTGGACTTTATTTCTTTTATGATGTTGGCGTCTGGATATAGTTTTTCGAGCTCTTTGTTCGTTTCTATCATATTGTCCTGCTGTTTCATCAATCATAGGTCTAAAGATCTCATCCAAAATGGTTACCGTGAAAATCACGTCAGTAGGAGCATCCACAGACTTCAATCTCCCGCTTAATCTCAACTCAAAGACATTACAGGTGTCACTGACAAAATCGACAGAATCATCAAATCAAAAGCAATAAAAAATATATTTACTCCCCAATAAAAACTGTCATCTCTTGTCCGATCAGTCAAACACAACATCTCAAATGAACAGCAAGGAGTTTATGAAATTCCTTGTTCAGACTGCCTCCGATCTTACATAGGCCAAACCAACCGCAGAATCCAAAATAGGATTTATGAACATTTCATTTCTGTCTACAGAAGGATCTGATTGTGATATTGCCTCCGTACGTCTCCCCTCTATTTACAGAAATTTACAGTCACGTGACACGCTGTCAGCTTTGTAAGGACGTTTTAGTATTGACTCTTATGGGATTATTTTGTTAAACTTGAATATTTTATTTTCTAGTGATAATAAACGAATACAAATTGTTAGAATGCATTAGTTATTCTTTTATAATGTCATTTATAGTCCAACAAAAATATTTTTTGTCGTTAATAAAGATTTATTGACATAATTTATATTATGATAGTGAAGTTATATAGGACATACCGTATCCGTACTTTTTTGAGTCAATTCGGATTTTTCAGAGCTAAAAAGTGTATTTAATATGTACAAAACTTATAAAAACGTAAATAATATTATTATATCACGTGTATATTGCCACATCCTTTGTATATATAGAAAAAGTTAACCTCACTTCATTCTTATAACAGCGTTAATTGAAGACACAAGTGCATAAAGGGTCTATGTGACATTTGCAAGTTTTCGAGAAAAATGAAGTTAAAGTTTTTATACTAGAACTTTTTTACTATAAAATATAAATAGACTAAATTTATAGGATAGGTAGTCCTAAAACTAATATATTTATTAACAATATTTAAAAAAATATATAAAAAAAATATTTTTTATATATTTTTTATACATAAAAAGTGTACATAGATCCTTTATGCACTTACATTTTAAAATTTACGGTGTACATAGATCCTTTACGCTCTAGTAACTTAAAAAATATTAATTTTAAAACGTGTTTGACTTGTCTGAAAGATTTCTAGGTTCTAAAAACTTACTTTTAACATAAAAAACATATTTTGAAAAAATTGTCACATAGACCCTTCATGCACTTGTGTCTTCAATTAATTTTATTCTTTGATCTAATTTTTTTGGGGGAACGAGGAAAATAAAAGTATTTCACATCACTAGTTTTCCATGTATCTTTACAGTGAACAACACAACAAATAACGTGATATGGCATTTTTTTAATGTCCCATTTAAACATAAAATAAAGCGGCCTTACAAAGATTCAAGCAACCGCCACCATGAGCAGGTCGGTCGATTTTGCTTTGACACTTTGTTAACGCTCGGAGTGAATATAAAGGTGCAAACTCTTGTTCAAAATTCATATTTTTTGACATACCTCCTATAAACGCCGAGGTTAATGAATTGAATGAAGGTTTTGATATTGTAAGATTTGTGAAAAGTAAAAGTCTATCCTGGCTTGGACAAAACAACAAAGAAAATTTTACAATAGAAACCAATAGGAAGGCGAAAAGAAAAGGAAGGCCCAGAACAAGATAGTTGGATGGCGTGGAAGAAGACCTGAAAACCATAAATATAAGACAATAGAGAAGAAGGGCACAAGAGAAATCTGAATGGAAGGACATAGCCAGGCAGGCAAAGGTCCATGCAGGGTTATGATGCCAAAAGGAGAAGAAGAACTAGAGCTTTTTATGAGGAATAATTTTTTTTTGAAAAAATTAATAACAAAAAGTTTCCCATATGGTTCCAACTTTCGCAGACACACTATATAATGGAATGGATGCAGAACTTGATGCCTTACACAAAAAATTAAGTTCTGCTTGTTTTGCGCTAAGATCAGTTGCTACGGAAATGAATTTGTCAACATCTAGGACCGTTTATTATGCCCTTTTTGAGTCTCATCTTCGGTACGCCCTTCCATTCTGGGGTACGTGTTGTGCGACTCAATTTGAGCGTATTTTTAAACTACAAAAGAGAGCTCTTCGTTACTCCCTGAGACTCAATAGCAGAGTTCATTGCCAAGAATTTTTAAAAAATTTAAAATATTAACTCTTCCTTCTTTGTTTGTTTTTGAATCCGTTTGTTTAATCCGCAAACATGCATCAGAAGGTCCAGAGAGACCCACTCACAACTATCCCCTTAGAAACGTGGAGCATAATCTTTATCTGCCAACCCCACGGTCTGAGCTGGTTAAGTGCTCTATACTATACAATTCGAGAAAAATGCACAATCACCTGCCATCTAACATCAAATCTATTACAGCATTTCCCGCTTTTCGCAAGGCCTTGAAAGCTTATTTGCTAGAGAGAGCTTTTTATACAGTGAATGACTTTTTTATAAACGATTTGAATTCAGCAAATTGACTTGCAGGATTATTACTTTCGAGTACTTTTGTACATATTTGCAGCGACATAGAACTTTTGATTTACTTTCCCTTTTCCTTGTTCGCCTTCTTTTTGCTCTGACGTTGTATACATATTGTTTGCAAAATTTTTAATTTTTTAATGTGTACTTAATAACTGTAAAATTATATTAAGTAATATAACTCAGGCCAATTACTTGGTGTCTGTTTCTGTTTTTTTGTTTGTTTGTAGTTTTTTATTATTTTTTGTTTTTTATTGTATTTTTTTATTTTGAATAAGCTTTGTCCACAAATTGGTAAAATTTTATGACAATAAAGCATACCTTACTTACTTACTTACTTACTTTATGATCCCGTTGATGTGGTGAGAGACACGCGAAAAATACCGTTAGGAAGTCTGAGATTGTCTACAATTCACCTCTTCACAATAATGACAGCAATTTTTTATCTACAATAGTGGGAGTGTTATATGTACGTTACGAGGTTCTTTCATTAGTAAGAATACTAGCTAGTTACTTGAAAGAATTAGAAAAATGCCAGTCGAGGCTATTATTATCCGTTTACGTTCGTGAGATTTGTGTCATTGTTTCAACTAGAATGCTTCTTCTTGTTGCTTTTATTGGGGAAAACATTTTTAATTTAAATGCAAATTAAGCTAATTCATTATAATGGTGGAAAACTGAAACGGAAAAAATTAAAGACGTATTTATAAAAACAACAAGATGGGAGATAATGAGAGTTAATGATCTTTATTAAAAATAAAAGTCGAACGCAGGTTACAACTTATCATTATGCGGTTAATTGATGAAACTACAGGTTTTTAGAAATAAAGTAAGAAATTCTATTACTGATACTAGGGCGGTCCGTACTTAGCCTACACAACAAAAACGAAAATTTTGGAAAAGTGGTAATTTATTTCTCAACATAGTCTCCCTTTAGCTCGATACACCTGATCCAGCGATGCTCCAACTTCATTAATCCGTCTGAATTTTTTTTTATTTAATGGCATAGACATTAGTCATTCAGCCAGTTGCAAAAAAGAATATACAATCCTATCCCTAATACAAAATTAAATAGAAACAATATAGTAATACAATAAATAATACAATACAATAATAATACAATAAAAACAATAATGGATCTCTGATAAAGTGATATAACATTTATGATAAAAAAGGATGCAAATCTGAACTTAAATCATAAAAAATATCATGGCCTCGTACAAATCTTATAGGACCGTGTGTGTATCTGACAAGAAATCTATAATGATATTGTATATTTGTTGTGAGCCTGTAGCCAGCAGAGACTGGTTATTGAATGGTGCATGCATATCAAGTTTAATTAATTTTTTATAGAGAGTTTGAATGCTGTTGAAACTTAGTACATTCAAAAAAGATATGATCAAGATCACCCTGCTTTACGCAATGTTTGCAATTATCGTCTTCAATCACATTTATTTTATATAAATGACTTGGATAACAAACATGCCCAAAACATAATCGATTTATAGTTGTTATACATTTACGTGGAGAAGACTAAGTTTTCACTCTAATGGCATATAACATATCCCACCAGAATGAAAACAATGGGAACCTTCTCTGGTTACACCTCCGAGGCTTCTACAATTTGCAAGCCATACGGATGCTGAGACTAAGGAAGATGAGGGAATTCTACAATTTACAATTCACGTCACATCTGCTCAGCGCGGTAAAGTTCCAACGAGATTGGTTCCCTTCATACTCCACACAGAGTAAATGTAAATAAAAAAAAATAAAAAAAAAAAAAAAAAATGAATAACCATTTTCAATTTCGTTGCAAAACGAAAATACAGCCGAACCATATTCCAGTCCAATCAGAGAGTGCTGCAAGCACCTCTACCGGTTTCGAAACTTATTAGTCTCTCATCAGGAGGCACATATGCTGCTCTCCCTGATCCAACCAAAACAAACCCCAGCGTGCAGTCCCGAATTGCAACGAACGAAATGGCATAGATGCCCTAGCGGCAACTGCTAGCAAAAGACTAAGTTTTCACTCTAATGGCATATAACATATCCCACCAGAATGAAAACAATGGGAACCTTCTCTGGTTACACCTCCGAGGCTTCTACAATTTGCAAGCCATACGGATGCTGAGACTAAGGAAGATGAGGGAATTCTACAATTTACAATTCACGTCACATCTGCTCAGCGCGGTAAAGTTCCAACGAGATTGGTTCCCTTCATACTCCACACAGAGTAAATGTAAATAAAAAAAAAAATGAATAACCATTTTCAATTTCGTTGCAAAACGAAAATACAGCCGAACCATATTCCAGTCCAATCAGAGAGTGCTGCAAGCACCTCTACCGGTTTCGAAACTTATTAGTCTCTCATCAGGAGGCACATATGCTGCTCTCCCTGATCCAACCAAAACAAACCCCAGCGTGCAGTCCCGAATTGCAACGAACGAAATGGCATAGATGCCCTAGCGGCAACTGCTAGCAAAAGACTAAGTTTTCACTCTAATGGCATATAACATATCCCACCAGAATGAAAACAATGGGAACCTTCTCTGGTTACACCTCCGAGGCTTCTACAATTTGCAAGCCATACGGATGCTGAGACTAAGGAAGATGAGGGAATTCTACAATTTACAATTCACGTCACATCTGCTCAGCGCGGTAAAGTTCCAACGAGATTGGTTCCCTTCATACTCCACACAGAGTAAATGTAAATAAAAAAAATGAATAACCATTTTCAATTTCGTTGCAAAACGAAAATACAGCCGAACCATATTCCAGTCCAATCAGAGAGTGCTGCAAGCACCTCTACCGGTTTCGAAACTTATTAGTCTCTCATCAGGAGGCACATATGCTGCTCTCCCTGATCCAACCAAAACAAACCCCAGCGTGCAGTCCCGAATTGCAACGAACGAAATGGCATAGATGCCCTAGCGGCAACTGCTAGCAAAAGACTAAGTTTTCACTCTAATGGCATATAACATATCCCACCAGAATGAAAACAATGGGAACCTTCTCTGGTTACACCTCCGAGGCTTCTACAATTTGCAAGCCATACGGATGCTGAGACTAAGGAAGATGAGGGAATTCTACAATTTACAATTCACGTCACATCTGCTCAGCGCGGTAAAGTTCCAACGAGATTGGTTCCCTTCATACTCCACACAGAGTAAATGTAAATAAAAAAATGAATAACCATTTTCAATTTTTTTTTTTTTTTTTTTTTTTTTTTTTTTTTTTTTTTTTTTTTTTTTTTTTTTTTTTATTTACATTTACTCTGTGTGGAGTATGAAGGGAACCAGTCTCGTTGGAACTTTACCGCGCTGAGCAGATGTGACGTGAATTGTAAATTGTAGAATTCCCTCATCTTCCTTAGTCTCAGCATCCGTATGGCTTGCAAATTGTAGAAGCCTCGGAGGTGTAACCAGAGAAGGTTCCCATTGTTTTCATTCTGGTGGGATATGTTATATGCCATTAGAGTGAAAACTTAGTCTTTTGCTAGCAGTTGCCGCTAGGGCATCTATGCCATTTCGTTCGTTGCAATTCGGGACTGCACGCTGGGGTTTGTTTTGGTTGGATCAGGGAGAGCAGCATATGTGCCTCCTGATGAGAGACTAATAAGTTTCGAAACCGGTAGAGGTGCTTGCAGCACTCTCTGATTGGACTGGAATATGGTTCGGCTGTATTTTCGTTTTGCAACGAAATTGAAAATGGTTATTCATTTTTTTTTATTTACATTTACTCTGTGTGGAGTATGAAGGGAACCAATCTCGTTGGAACTTTACCGCGCTGAGCAGATGTGACGTGAATTGTAAATTGTAGAATTCCCTCATCTTCCTTAGTCTCAGCATCCGTATGGCTTGCAAATTGTAGAAGCCTCGGAGGTGTAACCAGAGAAGGTTCCCATTGTTTTCATTCTGGTGGGATATGTTATATGCCATTAGAGTGAAAACTTAGTCTTTTGCTAGCAGTTGCCGCTAGGGCATCTATGCCATTTCGTTCGTTGCAATTCGGGACTGCACGCTGGGGTTTGTTTTGGTTGGATCAGGGAGAGCAGCATATGTGCCTCCTGATGAGAGACTAATAAGTTTCGAAACCGGTAGAGGTGCTTGCAGCACTCTCTGATTGGACTGGAATATGGTTCGGCTGTATTTTCGTTTTGCAACGAAATTGAAAATGGTTATTCATTTTTTTTTATTTACATTTACTCTGTGTGGAGTATGAAGGGAACCAATCTCGTTGGAACTTTACCGCGCTGAGCAGATGTGACGTGAATTGTAAATTGTAGAATTCCCTCATCTTCCTTAGTCTCAGCATCCGTATGGCTTGCAAATTGTAGAAGCCTCGGAGGTGTAACCAGAGAAGGTTCCCATTGTTTTCATTCTGGTGGGATATGTTATATGCCATTAGAGTGAAAACTTAGTCTTTTGCTAGCAGTTGCCGCTAGGGCATCTATGCCATTTCGTTCGTTGCAATTCGGGACTGCACGCTGGGGTTTGTTTTGGTTGGATCAGGGAGAGCAGCATATGTGCCTCCTGATGAGAGACTAATAAGTTTCGAAACCGGTAGAGGTGCTTGCAGCACTCTCTGATTGGACTGGAATATGGTTCGGCTGTATTTTCGTTTTGCAACGAAATTGAAAATGGTTATTCATTTTTTTTTATTTACATTTACTCTGTGTGGAGTATGAAGGGAACCAATCTCGTTGGAACTTTACCGCGCTGAGCAGATGTGACGTGAATTGTAAATTGTAGAATTCCCTCATCTTCCTTAGTCTCAGCATCCGTATGGCTTGCAAATTGTAGAAGCCTCGGAGGTGTAACCAGAGAAGGTTCCCATTGTTTTCATTCTGGTGGGATATGTTATATGCCATTAGAGTGAAAACTTAGTCTTTTGCTAGCAGTTGCCGCTAGGGCATCTATGCCATTTCGTTCGTTGCAATTCGGGACTGCACGCTGGGGTTTGTTTTGGTTGGATCAGGGAGAGCAGCATATGTGCCTCCTGATGAGAGACTAATAAGTTTCGAAACCGGTAGAGGTGCTTGCAGCACTCTCTGATTGGACTGGAATATGGTTCGGCTGTATTTTCGTTTTGCAACGAAATTGAAAATGGTTATTCATTTTTTTTTTTTTTTTTTTTTTTTTTTTTTTTTTTTTTTTTTTTTTTATTTACGTGGAGCTTTAAAACTCTTAAACCAGGTACTTTGTGGAATCACTGGTTGTAAAGTGGTGTATCTTGTGGGGTTTGTTAAGCGTCCGAAAAATACGTTTATGCAAAGCAGACTTCCGTGTCGGCGATGACATTTTCATTCGACTTAAATTTTTACCCGACGAGTGCCTTTTTCAAGTTTGGAAACAAAAAGAAGTCACACAGGGCAAAATTTGGAGAATACGGTGGATAGAGCAAAAGTTCGTAGCACAATTCGACCAATTTGGCTATGACGACAGCGGAGGTATGAGTCGGTGCGTTGTTATGGTGGAAGGCACTTTGTTCTTCGGCAAATGGAGTCGTTTTTTCTGCAAGTATGGACCTGTAACTCTGTGACCCTGCAAGTATGGCTTCGTCTTCTTCGAAGTACGTTCTTCGGGTGCCGTCCACTCTTTCGACTGTTCCTTGGTCTCTGATGTGTCCCAGTGGATCCATGTTTCGTCAGTGGTTACGAAACGACGTAGAAATTCCTTCGCGAACATAGTAGACTAAGAGCCGCTATAGGTGAAATTTCTTAATCATTTTAGGCACGATGGGACCCTATAACTTAAATAGTAGAACCTAAAAGAAAACGTTTGAACACTGTGCCGTCACTTTTCAGTGGCACATGCTTCGACAGTGGCGCATTAAACTTTCCACTTATGGACGGGATAAATAAATTAAAAGTTACTAACAGAATTAATTTTTTTTTATTTTTTTGAGTTCTATGTGATTAACATATAGGATTCAGCGTAATTTTAACCCACCACCCCCTTCCCCCTGCCCCTACATCAAAAAGTTCATTTTTCGTTTTTATTTTTTTTGTTGGGATGCAATCAATTTTAAAATTTCAAAAAATTCACACGCATAGCTGAGGCTTTTATAAAACATGCCTATTTTTTATAGACCCATAGGTAGAGTGTACATAACCTCAAAAAATGAAAAAAAAATTTTTTTCAAAAAAGCGTATAACTTTTTTTGAGGAATTGCTGCAGGTCTAATTTTTTCTTAATCTTGTGTGTTTTATCAAACACTATATTTTTAATTTTTTTCAGATTTTTCCGTAAGGCTCCCCACCTTCAAAAATCCGAAAAACTGTTTTTTGGGGGGTTTTGGGGGATTTTCCGTATTTTATAGACTTCATAATATATCAAATCAATTTTGTTTTTATAGGCTATATGTAACTTGAAGTAACTGAGTCCTTTAGAATATTTAAAAATCAGAAAAACACGTTCAAACCCCCCAAAACCCCCTTAAAAACAGTTTTTTGGATTTTTGAAGGTGACCAGCGTTACAGAAAAATATGAAAAAAATTAGAAATATAGTGTTTGATAAAATACACAAGACTAAGAAACAATTAGATCTGCAGCTATTCCCAAAAAAAAGTTATATACTTTTTTCCAAAAAAAAATTAAAATTTTTTTGAGTTTATGCACACTCAACTTACAGGTCTATAAAAAATAGACGTGTTTTCTAAAAGCCTTAACTATGTTTGTGAATTTTTTGAAATTTTAAAATTGATTGCGTCCTACCAAAAAAAATAAAATCTAAAAATAAAGTTATTGATGGTGGGGGCAGGGAGAAGGGGTTGGTGGGTTAAAATTACGATGAATCTTATGTTTTAATCACACAGAACTTAAAAAAATTAAAAAAATTGAATTCTGATAATGAGGGAGGGTATTTTTTAATTTATGTATCCCGTCCATAAGTGGAAAGTTTGATGCGCCACTGTAGACGCATGTGCCACTGAAAAGTGACGGCACAGTGTTCAAACGTTTTCTTTTAGGTTCTACTATTTAAGTTATAGGGTCCCGTCGTGCCTAAAATGATTAAGAAATTTCACCTATAGCGGCTCTTAGTCTATAGTGGATATTTGCCTTAATAGCTCTTTGATTTTGCTGCTTGATTTCCCTTCCAAAAACAAGAATCGAATCACTGACTGATATTGCTCTGTTTACATTTTACTAAAATCCTCGGACACCAAAATTGGTGGTGCCATCGGCCGGCAAGGCTAAGTAGTTACTCATCGGACCACCTATAATAGTTACCACCTTATACGTAGTTCTAATCTAGCATAAAAAGGCTATTTTTGACCCTTTCGAGGGGCATATCTCAGGCCCAAGGGCACCTAGGGAGATAATAAAAGCTATACCTAGGCTACTTTTTTAAGGTAGGTACAATAATTTTTATACTAAAGTTTGGTAAAAATCCGCGGACCCCTCACGTAAATGGTCAAAAACTAAAAATATTGCTCATATATACAGGGTGTCCTGAAAAGATTGGTCATAAATTTTACCACACATTCTGGTGTCAAAAATAGTTTGATTGAACCTAACTTACCTTAGTACAAATGTGATCATAAAAAAGTTACAGCCCTTTGAAGTTACAAAATGAAAATCGATTTTTTTAATATATCGAAAACTATTAGAGATTTTTTATTCCACCCCCAAAACTTTTGTGTCTTCTTCTTCTTCTTAGCCTTCTATCGTCCACGTTTGGACATAGGCCTCTCCCAACTCCTTCCATCGGTCTCTATCCTGAGCAACATATTTCCAATTCGTTCCGGCTACTCTTTTAATATCATCAACCCATCTCATCTGTGGTCTTCCTCTCGGTCGTTTACTTTGGTAAGGTCTCCAATGTTGTATCGTTGCATTCCAACGTTGGTCTTTTTGTCTAGCAGTGTGGCCTGCGAAGCTCCATTTAGGTTTGGCAACTTTTGTTGTTATGTCCTCGACTTTTGTTTTTGATCTTACCCAAGCGTTCTTCTTTTTAACTGACAGTCGTATACCTAACATTGCTCTTTCCATTGCTCTTTCTGTTGTGGCTAGTTTATTCATATTTGCCTTGGTTAGGGTCTAGGTTTGACACCCATATGTCATGATAGGAAGGATGCACTGGTTGAACACTTTGGTCCTCAAATATTGAGGTATTTTGCGGTTCTTAAGTATCCAACCAAGTTTTCCAAATCCTGCCCATGCTAGTCTTGCTCTCCTATTAATTTCCGCACTTTGGTTTTCTTTGTCAAGTTTCAGGATTTGGCCTAGGTAGATATATTCCTGGACTTTTTCTATCTCACTGCCATTTATAGTTATACGTCTGGGGTCATCTGTGTTTGTCATTATTTTTGTTTTCTTCGTGTTCATTTTCAGGCCGACGTATTGGGAGCTGCCTGCGAGTTCCTCTATCCTAATTTGTAATTCCTCGAATGAGCTCGCTATAATCACAATGTCGTCAGCGAATCTGAGGTGGTTTAGCTTCTTGCCATTAACGTTAATGCCATAGGTTGACCAATTTGTCGTTTTGAAGACGTCTTCTAGTACTAGGTTGAAAAGCTTTGGCGATATTACGTCTCCTTGTCTCTTGCCTCTCTTAATAGGGATGGGATTTGTATTTTCGTCTAGTTGTACTAACTTTTGTGTACGTTCCAATTAATGCATTATTGTGGTACCATTAGTTCAACACAACGTTTGAAAACTTTTTTGCCTCTTAGTATTTTTTCAATAAGCCAGTTTTTATCGAGATGCGGCTTCTTTTTTAATATATTTATACATAAAAATTTTATGGGGGTTTTGTTCTTTTAACCCCCCCAAATGTATGTGTACGTTCCAGTTAAACTATTATTGTGGTATATACCACTAGTTAAACAGAGTGATTTTAAAACTTTTTTGCCTCTTAGTCTTTTTTGATAAGTCTATTTATCTATCTATAATATCTCGATAAACACTGGCTTATCGAAAAAGTACTAGGAGGCAAAAAAGTTTTAAAAATGTTTTTAACTAATGGTGCCACAATAATGAATTAATTGGAACGTACACAAAAGTTTGGGGGATTTAAGGGAACAAAACCCCCATCAAATTTTTATGGGGTGCACAAATTTCATTTTAATTTTTTTTAAGATGTTGCTGCCATAAGAATGCCACATGTCCATCTTCAATAAAAAATCTCTAAGAGTTTTCGATATATAAAAAAAAATCAATTTTCATTTTCTAACTTCAAAGGGCTGTAACTTTTTTGTGTGCACTATTGTATATAGGTAAGTGAGGTTCAATAAACCTATTTTTGACCCCAGAATCTGTGGTATAATTCATGACCAATCTTTTCGGGACACCCTGTATAATATACTCAACCAAACTTATATGGAATCACTATGTATTTGAAACCTGCAGCTTTTAGAAGCTATAGGTGTATGTGTAAGTATTTTAGTTGAAACGATAAGAAGAAGAGTTGCCGTGCCCAAGAACTATATAGCAGGAGAAAGTTACGGGATCCCGAGTTAACCAGGCAGCACAAGGTGGATCACGTAAATTAGTGTCTTTAACACCAAAACTGGAACATGGGAAATTGGAAAAGTGTGCTATTTTCAAATGAAAGTAGGATATGTAAAATCAGATGATTAACGAATTCGTGTACTTAGAGGGCGAGGAAGACAAGCAAGGACGGAAACTGACAGATTTGTTCACAAATATAAAAGAAGAAGGGTCACGTTCTTGAGAGGAATTATGATCGGTAAAAATATCCTTTAGTTTTCATCCAACCAACTTTAATAGCTCGCAGGTATGTTGATTTGGTTCTATAACCTATAGTTAGGCTCCAGAGAGGTGAAATGAAAGAAAATTAAATTTAGCTTTTATTCGCTTAAAATGATAAAAAATATCAGATGATTCCATATATAATAAGTTTGGTTGTGTGTATATAGCATTACGCTATAATTACTATTTCTGCTAATTATATTATCATATTTCTTTTATTATTTTTTCTCAAAAACCAAACAACGTTAGTCATTCGAAATGCACATTCAAATATAAAACATGGTTTTAACCTGTCACCATCTGTTTTCTCATCCACATAAAGTGTGTCAACAACTCACTATGCATTCGAGTGTTTTTTGTTGTAACTGTGAAAGCATACACCAGACCTAATAAATGATTTATTAGTCAGTCATCTGGTCAAAAGGGAAGAACGATAACAGTAATCGTTGTGGTATTTCTTTTTAGTAACAACTCGACAGGCAGCCGCTTTGGGTCGCACCCATCGCTCTCATTTTTAACAATCGACCTTTCTTCCGAGAGACCTAAACAAAACACATTTTCGTTCCAATAATAAAATTACCGTTTGTTTTATTATATTCATTTTTTAATTAAATTCCGCAACTCACCCATCGGAATATGTATATAATTTCCTTTGAATGCGGCAAATGGTATATGTATATATTTAAGATGTATTAAACGTAAAAGATCTGTTGGCGACACGATGAGAAAACGAAAACCGGAGTTGGGAGTTGGGGAGTCAGGAGCTGATCTCCGTCCTAGCGGAATTAATGAAAACAAGAAGTTCGCAAACAACGATGTCTTTTTCCAAAAAATTGCAAACTCCTATTAACTTTGAATAGGAATGAGTTTGTTAAGTACTCTGAGCCATCCGCCGTCTATACTGTCGTCGGCTGATTTTCTTTTTAAAACTTCACCGAGTAATAAGTTTTGCTTGGCGTTTTTATCTTTCACTTCTGGCAAACTTTAAAAATGCCCAACTTTCTTTGATAAGTTACTGGAATCGGACAGCAGAGTGGAATAACATCGCGTGCAGATGGTTTACATCGGCAATATTTCTGGATGAAGTAATAGATAGAGGACGCTTCTTATTCAATTCATCCGAGTGTTTTATGCCAGTAGATCTGAATTTTCTTGAAGGAAATCAATATGACTGAACTTTTGGGTTATTTACATTTGGAACGCAAGACAAGATTGACTACAGAACGAAATTTAAAAGTATAGAGATAACACAACTGTTGAAGAAGCTTGTATTGTACAGCTGGTTCCTAAAAAACTGATACGACTCTTAAAGCGTATTTTGTAGAAAATTTAACAGTGTATTTTGAAGGATAAATACTTATTATTTACATACTGTCACTGTCACTGCCAAATCTTAAAATTTGTCACATAACTTATTCTGTTCAACCGTTCAACCTCAAAAAATGTTAATTTTTTGTATATTAATTAAAATCACATAAACACACCATAATGTGTAAATGTTTTAATTAAAATATCGTTGCCTTTTTATCTTCCATACATTATTATACTCTTTTCTACACCATTTCCCATTTTACTAGCAAATAAGGTGTTAAAATAAATGCGGTGAAAAATACTACATTTATATATCTACAGCAGGTTTATAGGTGCCATCATATTTTCCATCCGGAATGACATAAGTTGGGAGAGAATGTTTGTAAATTGCCACTTTCTATACCGTCTACCCCGCAATTTACGGCCATGGGGTTTTATTTCGCTATTTTACGATTCGTGATTAACAAGATTAGTTCGCCACCAAATTGTGTAGTCGCTGTTATCTCTCGTATTGGTAGTTTATTATGAATGTTTTGAACATATTTTGTTACAAAACTGTAGAAAAAAAATTTAAAACTAAAGAGATCATATAAATAAAATGACAAATATGAAATAAAGAATAAATAGCTAAAGAATCTGGTTCTCACTCATATCTCATTGGCTCTACAACCAACTCTTCGTGGGTCTTGGCCTGTTCCAGAATCAGGCTTCCATTCCTTCCTATCCTTCAGCCCCCTGGGCCTGTCTCTTCTCTTTACTCCAACCGGTCTTTGGTTATAAATGTGTTTTGACGGCTCCATCTCGTTCATTATCTCTAAGTAGCCTAGCCACCGCAACATGACAGCCTGTTTATTTTGATGGACTTACCAATATTAAGTTCACTATAAATGTGGTAAAGCTCAAAATTCTAGGGTCTACGCCATAATCTGTTTGAAGGTCCTGTGCCACTATTTCCAATTGTTTCATTCCAATTTTCTCCAGATCCTCTCTGACTGTATCTTTCCACCTTTTTCTAGGCCGTCCTACAGACCTTCTGCCATCAGGTCTTTCCCAATGCACATGGTTTATAAGGGGATTATCGTTACTGCGTATCACATGTTCTGCCCAACTTAATCTATTGGTCTTTATGTGCCTCACGAGATTCTCCTTTGCGAAACAAGACTAACTCATTGATGTGTCTGCGCCTCCATTTGTTTGTCATGCTATATCTGCTATATTACTCGAAGGATTTTACGTTCCTTGACCAGAAATTTCTACATATTTTCTATATTTCTATACGGAATGGAAGCTTGGACATTGTAGAGACAACACATAAGAAAAATAGAAGCGTGGGAAATGTGGTGTTACAGAAGAATGTTGAAAATTCAGTGGGTTCAAAGGATTGAAGTGCTACGATGTTTATATAAGGAGTTGGAAATTATGAACAGTATAAAAACAAGAAAACCGGAATAGTTGGATCACGTTACCAGAGGAGAAAAATATGAGTTGCTGAGAATTATTATGCAAGGAAGTATCCAAAGAAGCAGAAGCATAGGAAGAAAACGCATCTCCTGGCTGAGGAGCCTTAGAGAATAGTTAAACTGTAGTTCATCCTAACTGTTCACAGCAGCAGCCAACAAAGTGTCCGTAGCCATTACGATATCCAAACTCCGATAAGAGATGGAACTTTAAGAAGAAGAAGACCAGAAATTATTTACTTCTTTTTTTTTGTTAACATTCATGTTTCGCATATACGTGAGTGATAGTATTATGGTTTTATATATCTTGATTTTTGCACCAGTATTCACGTTTTAACTTCTCGTTCTACTTTGTTTTCATTAATGATTATTGTTTCTAGATATTTTTAATAACCAGGAGCTAATACACGTTGGTATCGAAATAACAAGATTTCGGTCTGCCGAAATACAAAGGGGAGAATCTATAAAAACTTAATTCGACCAACAGCATGCTATGGCAGTGGAGCATGCGTCCTAAAAGAAACATCCAAAAATAAACTCGACACACTAGAAACGAAAATACTAGGACCTGTGAGGGAAAACGGAATCTTCAGAAGTCGATACACCAACGAACTTTATCAACTTTATAAGGAAACACCCCTGTCAGACTTCATTAGAATACAAAGATTGCAATGAGCCGGACATGTGATAAGAATGGGAAAGAATAGGCTACCAAGAAGATCACTGAACGCTAGAATGCAGGGAAAGAGACCGGTTGGAAAGCCAAGAAAGCGCTGGGAAGACAAAATAAGCAGCGACGCACAAACACTTTTAGGAGTTCGTGTATGTAGAAGAGCAGCCACAGACAAATAAGGATGGAGGCAAAAAACAAAAGAGGCCAGGGCTCAATTTGACCTGTAGTGCCGTAGAAGAAGAAGAATACACTTTGGTGCCATCTATTTATTTATCATTGTCTTCGTGTCTTTAAACCTTAGCAATGGTGGTTTATCTCACCACATACGTTTCGGGGCATTTTCAGTTTGATTTAAATTCTCTTTTAAGATTTGATCTACTATAAGCTTTGTCTATAGGTAGTATATAAACTTAGTTTTCTCTTTAGTAACCTCACACACCTCCCAAACCATATTCATATTGGCACTGGCTAGAAATGTAAAGGAAATAACTTCAATATAAAGTTATAATCGCTGAATTCTTTTAAACTCACGATCATCTCTTCATATAAAAGGAAACTGATTACATTTTCGACACTGCAGCCATTTGCCTTTAAGACAGTTTACGGTTGAACCATATTTTGATTTATTCTTTCTATTTATCATTGCTTTTACAGTCTTCGGAAGTTCTACTGATATCCGGCCAATTTTTTTTTACGTAATGACAGGGATTTTAACAATATCGAGCGGGCTACAAGAAAGACATCCATAGTTTGTAAGAAGGCATCCATAGTTTGTAAGGTATTCTCTACTTACTATTAAAATTTCAAAAACATCGATGCATGTTGATGGAATTTGGAGTCTAGTGTACAGCGGTGCATTGGACTAAGTTTATTACATGAAATTTTACCTATTCAGTGGTTTATTGTTATATAATTGTGGTTAATATCCTGTTGTTTTTATATAAGAATACACATTTTTTGCATTTTACATCAATCAACCATTAAATTCTCCATAGTATTATTGCACAATATACGAACTATCATCAAACGATTCCATTACATACAACCAGAACGATGTGTAAAATAAGCACATTAAACTATAATTTTCTCTTAAGAATAATTGGCGCCGACGTTCGTGATTCCTGCTAGCAGCTAGAGGAATTTTTTAGCAGTTTTTTTCTCTCCTAACCGGAATGAGTTCATCAACTTCATTGACGATAGTTTCAAATATTAATTACCATATTTATATCCATCAGAAGTGAACAAACAACTTTGTTAATTAGCGACCGTTTCTTCTATGAACGTTTGAACGAGTTGTTAGCATGTATACCGCAGGTTTACCCTATAATAATAAATACTTGGATCAACAAAAATTTATGTTATATGGATTTTATACCGGACCTGAACTACCTACACGTATATTCATCAGCTTTATATACTAGACTTGGATTTAATGTTTTAATTAAGAGGTTAACGGAGCAATTTTTTTGAAGTTATACTTCTTTACGCGCGATATGAGGGTGAATTTTTATATGTTAAAACCTACGATCCGGGCGCATGCGCATTATAACTTTGTTCTGATTGGATGTTCAAATGACATGTCAAAAATTATTCAATATGTCGGCTGTGGCAAAGCTGTCGTTTGATTATTTATGGTTGTTGCGTTTTGAAATTTGTGTGAAAAGAAACAACAAACAAAAGTTAGTTAATAGTTATACTGCCTTTTTAAATAGTTTTCATATATATTTTTGGACTTTTGGACTATTTTGGACAAGGACTCATTCTAATTTGGTAAGTAGTTTTTATTATAATCATATTGTAATTATACATTTGGATTAGGTTCGAATAAATTTATTTATAAATTTATTACCGGTTTCGTTAATCTAAGATTTTCTCAAGAAAGGGGATTTTAGAGAGAAATCCGAAATTAGGTCCGATTTTTATTTTTAAATTATGATTTTTTGGCGTAGATTTATTTATCTAGTAGGTATGTAATGCTTTGATTTACATGCTTAATTTGATTACCAACAAAAGTTCTACCAATCTTCATCTAATATATTGTTTTCTTACTGTTTTGTTATATTTTCATATTTTCTTCCACAAAAATCAAACTATATAATTTGATTTAAATTCAGAATAACTGTCAAACAGTAAAACGTTCAGTTTCCCTATTTTCCACGTGACAAATAATGAGTAATTGGATGAGTGAGTCTAGGCTTCGATTACGAATCAAAGCGTCCCCAAATTCGCGGGTTCGAATCCCGATGCAAGTTTTTATTTTTTATATTTTTTTATGCATTTTATGATTTAAGTATATTTATTATATAATTTTTTTTTTTTCAGAAAATGCGTATTTAAAATTTTTGCCAACAATTATTATCGTTCAGAAATAATTTTTTCTTTGTGGCATTTTTCAATGTGTTTGTGTGCGTTTTATTCTTTTATTTTTTTAAACTTTTGGTATTGTCTTAATAAAAATTTTTGGAAAGTAGTAAGTATTAAATTTAGTTTAATATTTAAATAAAATATAAATAAACTGTTTAAAGTACATTATATCAATTTCGTTAAAATTACATAATATGTAATAGAAGTATAACTTCTTACGTGCGTACAAAGTACACACACATTCTTTTTTTTAATCTTCTTCTTCTTCGTCCTCTTTTTAGCAATTCTGCTTGTTCATTGGCGGATTGATACCTCTATGGAAGGTTGTCACTCCATCTTTTGCGCGGTCAGCCGATATTTCTGCCTATTGGCAATTTATCCCTTACTATTTTGACCACACGAGTCTTCCCCATTCTGCTTATATAGTTATTCCATTCTTTTTTTCTATTTCGTTTATACACTGTACGTTACATTTTCTTCTAATGACTTCACTACTCTTTCGATCTCTCAGCGAATTCGATCTCTCAGCAAATTTCCTGTAAATCTTCTCAGTGCCCTTATTTTTGCTGTTTCCAGTAGTCTTTTTGTTGTGGTTGTATCAGGTCTTTTTCTATGTTGACATGTCATTATTGGTCTTAAACTGGCTTTATAAATTAATTAAGGTTAGACCAGGAAGAATCTGTTTTTAGGTGGATGTGAGAGGTGGCATTCGGATTTTTGCAGATAAAAGTTAGGTGATAACTTCATTAATAATAATTGACTTATGCTCCTTCTTAAATATGCCCGGAACATTAATAAAAAAAATTAAATATTTAAAAATTTCAAAAAATTTCGATTTTTTTTCTACTTTCTTTGCGTATAACTTTAAAACGATTCATTTTGGAACAAAGTCGTATAGGAATAAAACAAAGGTAATTAAATTTTCTATCGGATACGATTGGTTAAAAATGTCTAAATTTATCACCCTTGCTGCAAAATAGCAATAAATATAAAATAAAGCGGCAAAACAAGCCTGTCCTTATTCAATGTTTTTCCATCACTTTGGCTACTATTGGAACCTTCCTAATTCGCTTAGAAAATTTTTGTAATGTGTAATAAATAAATAATTTTGCAATCTAAACTTTTTTTAAAAAATTAAAATTTTTTAAAATCTTGCACAACAAAAACTAGAACATACAAAGATTTGTCAATTTTTTTACATATAAAGAAGCACTCCACCTATCTAATGCACTTTACAGAATTGAAATCGGATTATTTAAGCAGCCTCAGCAATGTTTTAAAGTTATAAACAATTTTTTGGCTTATAAACATATTAGTGCTGTGACCAGGAGGGGGTGCTACGGGCTCCTTTATTTAGATGGACTTACCCAAGTTTTTTTATGTATTTTTATCCGTAGAACACGAATTTTTTGGGTAACAGTTGATCCGGATGTCGATAAGATTGTTATAAACAAAGAACTTGAGGAATTACATAACATCGATTTTTCGCAAAATAAAATATTTTTTGTATTTCTTGGGTAATTATAAGCAAAAAATGTTGTTATAAGTTTTTTCGTATGATGCATAGTTTTCGAGATAAACGCGGTGGAACTTTCAAAAAATCGAAAAATTGCAATTTTTGAACGCGAATAACTTTTGATTAAACAATAATTTAGCAATTCTGCTGACAGCATTTGAAAGTTTAAGTCAAATTATACCGATTTTATTTATTTACATTGTTAGAAAAATTTTATTTTATTATTAAATAAAGGTATTTTTTTATAAGCCAAAAAATTGTTTATAATTTTAAAACATTGCTGAGGCCCCTTAAATAATCCGATTTTAATTCTGTAAAATGTATTAGATAGGCAAAGCACCTCTTTATATGTAAAAAAATTAGCCAACTTCTAAATGGTCTACTTTTTGTTCAGAAAGATTTTAAAAAATTTGAACTTTTTTAAAAACATTTAGATTGCAAATTTATTATGCAAAATCTATTAGGTCCATTTTAATGAAATTTGGTAGACCGTTTAAGTAAGTTATAAGAATTTTCTAAGCGAATTACTAAGGTTCTAAGTGCCACCAAAGGGGTTAAGAAACATTGAATAACAACAGGCGTATTTTGCCTCCTTATTTTGTATTTATTGCTATATTGCAGAAAAGGTAATACCTTAAGACATTTTTGACCAGTCATATATCATACAAAATTCAATTATCTTTTTTTATTTCTTTACGACTTTGTTCCAAAACGAATCGTTTTAAAGTTATAAGCAAAGATAGCAGAAAAAAATCGATGATTTTCGAAATTTTTAAATATTTTAATTTTTTTATTAATGTTCTGGGCATATTTGAGAAGGAGCAAAGTCAATTATTATTACTGAAGGTTTCACCTAACTTTATCTGCAAAAATCCGAATGCCACCTCTCACATCTAAAAATAGACGTTTTTTTTACAGATTAGTCCTGGTCTAGGTATCCTGCCAGTTAATTGCTTTTTGTATTTGATCTCAATTCAATAATGATGTCATCAATTTCTATTTTACATTTGATTTGTTCTTTGCTGATTACTATTGTTTAAGTTTTCTGAGATTATCACATTAAATTGCAGATAAAAAAATTGTATCTGATCATTATGGTGATCCTAATCATTTTTTTAAAACTTTTAAAATCGACTACCTTCCTCCTGTACTGTCACCGAACTTCAAGTACTTCCTTATTAACTTTTGACACTTTGCAGACATTCGTGGCTCAAGATGGTTGTGTTAAGTTTCCCAATAGGGATTCATCATGTTCCCGGATGTTATCCACCAACATTTTATTTTACTTCTTTAAAATGTAGATTGAATTATAATTATAATCATTGTTTGGTTCTGGGACTAGTTAGCAAGTAATCTTAAGCACATTTTTTAACATTCAAAATTTCAACCATCTTTTTCAATTTTATTAGTGGGATTACTTATTCTATTTTAGGTTCACTGATGATGGACTGGTAGGTCCGAAAACGTTCCTTTTGAACATATTTTATGCAATCCATTGGAATTTTTTGGCATTTTATTAAATTATACCTACTACTTAGAAGTAGTTTTTCTTCATATCATCATTTTACGTTTCAACGTAAATTTACGTAAGTCAACGTTTATTTCTTTACTAGGAGTTAGTGAGTAGGATAACAGAAATAAGTCAGACTTTCATTAAAAATGTAGAAAAAAAAACAAAAAATGTAGGATAGAGAAAGCTTGATCTTCATTTCAAAAATGGCTAAACTATTCAAAAGTCATGATATATCAATAAGTTAAATGGTTAAGGTAGCATTAATACACTATTGCAAAATTTTTTGAAATCATCCCGGTCAAATTTTTATGTATTTTAATTGAGAAACTCATAAATTAAATAACTTTTTCTATTCTCATACTACAGGGTGTCAGATTTTTGTTTGTCTCAATAGAAGCGTTCTGGAGTTATTTAAGAAAAACTAATTACAAGACGCCATCTTCAAAGAGCTCTAGCTCCCTTAGGAAGCATTTTCGAACTAGAAGAATTGAGCTAAATTGTCTTAAAATTATCTGAAGAATCTCCTATCTTCGTTTGTCGGTAGAATTTCTGGACACTCTGTATGATATATCAATTATGATGTCACGACCTGTATCATAATGAACTTCATTATGATACAGATTTTCATTACGATACAGATTTTTAACCAATAGAATCGCGATATGGCATTCGCAATGAAGGTGGCACACGCGCAGTGACCAATGGCGAGTCAAATACATACACTTTGACAGTTCTCAATATGTAAACAAACTGACAAACTGACAAACTACTGAATTTGTTTGCGTTACAAAATTAATAAAACTGAATATATTTTTTGTTGTGAATGATCATAGAAAAAATCGTGTATACAACTTGCATTTAATTATCATTATGAAGCTCGTACTCTATACGAAACTCGCCGCTAGGCGGCTCGTTTCGTATCCCTCATACTCGCTTCATAATGACCATCATTAAATGCTCGTTGCATAATATATTATTATAAGATCTACTCTTTTATTTAACTCATATTTTCTCTAAAATGTGTAAGAAACGTTTTATAGGCAAAAACGATTTTTCACTTTTTATAATTGTTGAAAATAAATCAAAGCAAAATCAGCTGTACATCTTCAAGTATTTGTTATCAGCTATATCTCATATACCTTTTAGAACCTATAAAACCCTGTAGATATAAGAGTTTTTCAGCGGTTTTTCCATATTAACTGGCCTATTGTTAGTGTTTATTGAATTGTGTTTTTCTTACAGATTATTTAAATACTTGATTTGAGAACAAGCCCTTCAAAGTTTCTAATCAGACAACTTCGTAATTTTAATTAATTTTGCGCTATTATTGTACAAGCACACAACATATTAAAGTTCATTTTGCATGTTAAATTTTGTGTGAAGTAAACAATATTTGGTTTAAAATTTCAGTTTTTACAAATACGAACAGACTTCAGCAAAATTCACTGTTAATGACAGCAAACTGGATAATTGTTAAAATAGCGTCATCAAGTTCTTCAACCATAAAACTGTTGGCATGCGCTAGATACAACAATTTGAATTGACAACTACAATGTGAAATGATTTTAAATATACAGCGAATGGTTAATATCAACCCTTTTTGACAAATATTCTAAGAGAACTAACGCAAGATTATATAAACACCATAATGCAGAACCACAAGCGTAATGAACCATCCATTAGAATAATTGATAAAAATACTTAAGAGTGTAGGCGGAAATATTTTATGGCTATCTCTACCTTTTCTGTCTTTACACGACAAATTACGTGTAATAAAATTCTCACTGGTATGGATATGTAAACAGTACTTGGCAATGTCATCATTAACTTTAAAGAGATGGCTTTTGAATGTTCTTGGATAACTGTTACTTGCTTAAATTATTAATTCAGTTAATTAATATTGATTATTTCATTCATAGGAGATTCTGACCAATAGAAAGCTACAGAAATCTAAATTAAATCGATAATTTTTGATAATTTCCCGTCGTCAAGTATATTACGTCAGATGCCCTTCGTTGCTACGAAAAAATACATTCAGTGACATTAATGACAATTACTGTTTTAAAAATTATAAAAGTGGTGACTTTCAACCGTGAAATATTTATAACAACTGTGTGTTTAATTGTACTAATTTTGTACTTACATAAATAAATTATAGTAAAATTTTGGTTTTGAACAGTTTTATTCATGAAATAATCGCAACAAATTGCACTCGATCTCTAAAATTAATATAGAATTTTAGAGCTCTTGTGCAATTACTACTGATAATTTTTTCACTAACTATGTATTCAGTGATTGTAATAATTTATTTACTGTACAACAAAAACTAATACTCAATCGAGGAAAGAGGAAAAGTAATAAAGTGATTTTTTAATAATATATTGTTACTATGGAACGCTAACAATTTTGAACATCTTTAACAACAAAATACTTGGATCACTAAATATATCCTGGTGTATTCTCTGCTTGGATATTCCATAAATAATAAACAATAAATAATTTTTTATTAAGTTCACGTCTTCAATATCAATTATTTATCAAATATTACACTATCAATATTATTTAATCAATAACACAAAATATTCCCGATGCCATGTTAAATATTTAAAATTGTCACTGTCTTGTCACCATATTCTATTCGACTCAGTGCGTTGTATGACAAAGATAGCGAATGTTCGATTTGGAAAATATCACCACGCACATGGTGTCCATTTTTTCGAATCCTGAAAAAACTAATAAATATTTATATCATAAATATTTTTAAAAAATTGAAACGCAGAATGAAACACTAAGTTATTACCGAGGGCCGAAAGTCCCTTAGAATAAATAAAAAGTTTCTTTTGAATGAGATATTGGAAATAAAAAATCACACTACATTTTCTCTTAGTTTTTCGCCCTTGTAACTTATTAAAATAAACATTACAGAAGATTTCAGGGACTTTCGGCCCTCGCCTCGGTAAGAACGTAATCTTTCATTCTGCGTTTAAATTTTTCAAAAATACATATTAGTTTTCTCAGGATTCGAAAAAAATGAATCCCATTTAAATAGCACTGGAGCCGAAACTTTGTCCGATCCCCTTAATACATCAGCGTGTGTACAAAAAATTGAGTAATGACATTAGTGATACAGTCTGGATTCAGTTATGGAGTTGACACAAAAGAGATGCTGTAAACTTTTAAAAACACTCAAAATTCCATGGAAATATTAAAAAAAAGTGAAATTTTAAACATTGTTTACATGTTTTTGTTTCTTGATTTGTTCCACCTAGCGGAAAATCCGCGGACTAAATTTTAAGAAATCAGCTTCAAATATTTCCTTCAGTTCTACATCTAGTTATTATTATTACATCTAACGTAGAATAAGAGATAAATGTGAAGAAAACCAGGATGAAACCCAATTTGGCTTCAGAAATGGACTGTGAACCCGGGACGCACTCTTTACACTAAATGTATTATTGCAGAAATGCCGAGATCAAAGGAATGACGTCTTTGCTGTATTTATGGACTATGAGAAGGCCTTTGATCGAATACAACATCACAAATTAATTAAAATATTAAAGGATAAAGGAGTTGATAATCAAGATGTACGAATCATAAAAAAATTATACTGGCGTCAAACAGCGACAGCTTGC
Organism: Diabrotica virgifera virgifera; assembly: GCF_917563875.1. Classification (NCBI taxonomy): domain Eukaryota; kingdom Metazoa; phylum Arthropoda; class Insecta; order Coleoptera; family Chrysomelidae; genus Diabrotica; species Diabrotica virgifera. Next base: position 1,707,014 of record NC_065444.1, on the reverse strand, counting down.
ATAAATGGAAAATCAACAGAAATATGCAAAATACAAAGAGGTGTCAGACAGGATTATATACTGTCCCCACTGTTATTCAAGTTATATTCAGATATAATATTTAAGGAATCGCTGCATAATTTGGAATAGGGTGTGAATGTGTGAAAGTTAATGGAATTCTGATAAATACAATCAGATATGTAGACGATACAGTTATTTTAAGTGATGATATGAATGGATTACACACCTTTTAAATGCCATTGACACAGTGGGAAGAGAGTTTGGCCTAAACATAAACTGTTCAAAATCAAAATACATGGTATTTAGCCGTTTGGCCCATCAAGATTCACGGTTATATGTTGATGATCATATAATTCAAAGAGTACCCAGTTTTAAATATCTTGTTTGCCATATTACTGAACAACTAGATCCAGATAAAGAGATAAAATGTAGAATCGAGATAGCCCGCACGACATTTTTAAAAATGAGGTCATTCTTCTGTAATGATAATTTGCAACTTCAACTTCGAAAGCGCATGAATAAATGTTACATTTGGTCAGTCCTCTTGTACGGTGTCGAAGCATGGACATTAAAAATATCCACTATTAATGGTTTGGAGGCGTTTGACATGTGGCTGCACATACGTACACTGAAAATACCATGGACATGGACGGCTATGTTGACAAATGTGGCAGTCCCTAGAGAGCAAATGCTGCCTGCGAGCTGCTTGATAACATCAAATATAGAAAGATGGCCTATCTTGGACACGTAGTAAGGGGAGACCGGTATAATATTCTTCAACTTATTATGATGGGTAAAATCGAAGGAGGCAGAGGAATTGGTAGAAAGCAGGCCTCTTGGTTGAAGAATATCCGGGAGTGGACAGGGATAAAGAAAGCAGAACAACTATTTAGAATAGCTCGAGACAGAGAGTTTCGCCATATTAATCGCTAACGTCAAGGGAACTGGATAGGGCACGTTAAGAAGAAGTTTATTAGAGAGTCTATGGACATTGGCAATCCATCTTAGACTTTGGGATTTAATCTCTTGGACTATGTCGCCATTCCTATACATCTGTTTTACCTCGGCATTTGTTCTCATTTGGTACTGGTTTGTAATAGGGTCATAATAGGGTCCAAAAATTCTTCTAAGAATTTTTTTCACAGCATTTGAGATTTCTTTCCATTGCTTTTGTCAGCGTCCACATCTCACACCCATTATATGAGCACCGATGTAATCACTGTTTTATATATTATTATGTAGATTTTTATGTTCGTGTTAGGCTTGTGTAGTGTTGTGGAGGCTATACTTGCATCTGTTTGCTCCCTGAATTCTCCCTATAATATCTTCGATAATATCGTTATCTGCTTAGCATACTGTTGTCTATGATATCTTTTATTCTTCTCCATCACAAAAATATAAAGGTTTGTAATGTTATACAGGGTATTTACAAAGTTATAACCAATTTTGTAAGAAAATCGTAACAAGTTCAACTCCCTGTATAAATAAAAATAAGCACAACAGCAATGGTTTATTAATGCCATATTTTTTATTTATTGTCAAAATTTTTAAGAATTATTGATATTGCTAATTATCTTTATATCAAATACAGGGTGAGTCAAAACGCAAGTACATTACTTTCTCAGTAATATTAAATGGAACACCCTGTATTTTATATCATTATTGAAAAGTTCATTATATAACTTTCCCTATGCTCAAATTTATTAGTTTTCGAGATATTTTCATTTTTCAGAGCAAATTATTTTAGGTGTTTAAATTTATCTAAATTTAAAGTAGGTCATGACTGAATTGACAATTGAAGATTACCGATTATCAATCCGGTAATCAATGTAACACTGTAGCAAATAAAGAAATAAAAATAATTTATTAGTAATACATTTTACAAACAAAAACACAACCACTGCATGCAACATTTTTGAAATAATTAAAAACTATCTTTTTAGGTAAATGCAACAAATAAACAAAGAAAATTAGTAATAAATTTTACAAAAAAAACACACAAACACAAAATACAATATTTTGTGAAGACAAAGTTTATTAAATTCAGGTGATTTGGGTGGCCACGCTACTGGTCCATTGAAAAATGAAAATATCTCGAAAACTAATAAATTTAGACATACGAAATGTTAACTAAAAATTAAAGTACGATAATGGTACTTTTCAATAGTGATATAAAATACAGGGTGTTCCATTTAAAATTACTGAGAAAATAATGTACTTGCGTTTTGACTCACCCTGTATTTGATATAAAGAAAATTAGCAATATCGACCATTCTTGAAAATTTTGACAATACGTTAAAAAATATGGCATTAATACACCATTGTTGTTTTGCTTATTTTTATTTATACAGGGAGTTGAACTTGTTACGATTTTCATATAAAATTGGTTATAACTTTGTAAATACCCTGTATAACATAACAAACCTTTATATTTTTGTGATGGAGAAGTTAACAGGATTTCGAATTTAAAATAAAATATAGGGCGTTCCATTTAAAAAAAACATAAGTTTGGTCTGCCACTGTGTTATCGAACACCCTGTAACATTCTAACTAATTTTGTAATGTGAAGCTCAAAGGTGGCTAAAATTTTTGTTATTAACTTTTATTGCTATCTATTACTATAGCGGAGCTATTGAGCTTTACTCTACTAATCAATCACCCTGTATATTGGTCTGTAATTTAACTACATTCTTTGATCTCAATTTTAATACAATATACATTTCAGTATACAATATGTACATATTTGTGTCTGATATTTCATTTATGTACCCGGTAGAATGTACGTTCAGTTTAATATTCACTGCAATAGAGATTTTTAAATTTTATTTCTGCATTTTACAGCATTTAGTTAGTTTTATTTTTAATAAAACATTTTACTGATACATTTTATAAATGCGTGTTCCAATTACGAATTTTAATATTTATTGACTGTAAAAATAGAGTTCTAGATTCGCCGAATAATGAATTTTATATTGTATTCAATTGAAATTTGATAAATCAAAACGATATGTGCAGTAATTGAAAGGAAAATACACCGTGCTTCAAAAATTCCAATGCAACAAAAATGGTTGTGATAAAAAATATCATACTACTCAGCGAGCTAATAATAGAAGATTGGAAGACTAGATTTTACTCACACAGCGTGTCCAAAGATGTACACCGCTAGGAAGAACTATTGAGGGTGAAGCTGGAATAAAGATAAAGGAAGTTCCCATTAACAACAGTAGCTATGCGGATGACACTGTCATTTTAGCAGGAAATATTGAAGATCTTCAGAGACTGGTGACCAGAATAGCGGAATACCTATGGACAAGAGTACCTACGGCAGGGGCGTCATTTGCCCTCCCCCCTGACCCTGAAAATGACTGAAATTTACAAAAAATAGATCAATTTTGTATTAAGTTTGCATATAAATATATTGTATATATAGGGTGAGGCAGATAACTGGCCTATTAGAAATATCTCGAGAACTAAAGGCAACAGAATCATGAAAATTTGAATAATGGGGTTTTGAGGGATGATCTATTAAATGAAAATATTTTCACCTATTTGCAACTTCCGGTTATACCGGAAGTTGCTTATAACTTGGTTTTTTTAAATGGGACACCCTGTATATTTTTACATTTTTGGATTCCCCTCAATATCTTCTTTCTTAAAATATGAGATTTTATAATATTATACAGGGTATTTTAAAAGATATTTACGTTTTTTTATTAATTTCGTAGCAACATTCACACCCTGTAGAATTGTAATAGTTTGACATTAAAAACTTTGCTTGCGTTCAAGAGATTTTTAATATAGTCTATTATTGTTAAGAATTATTAGTATAGCTACTTTTGAAATTTTAGTATACAGGGTTCGTCGAAACTCAGAATGATTATTTTCTGAGCTTTCTTAAATAGAGCACCCTGTATTTTAGTATTGTAATGAAATGATATTTCATAGTACTTTTTTATTTTATAAGTATTCCCTATATCTAACTGCTTTAATTTGTGAGTTATTGGTAATTCAAGCTAAACATTAATTGCAACAAAAAATACGTAACATTTTATTAGGTTGGCCGTGAAAATATTCAATCACAAATAATTTTTCAGAAATAAATACATATTAATCCAGACTGATCCTTAAAATTACCAATAATGGTTTAGCTATCAAAATACCTACGTAGTTAAGATTGTTGGTGCGACTAACAATTAAGCACAAATTAAAGCAGTTAGGTATAGGGAATGCTTAAGAAATAAAAAAGTACCATAAATTATCCTTTCATTACAATACTAAAATACAGGGTGTTCCATTTAAGAAAACTCAGAAAATACTCATTCCGAGTTTCGACCAAACCTGTATACTAAAATTAAAAATTTAACTATACTTATGATTATTAACAATAGTAGACTATATTAAAAATCATTTGAACGTAAGTAGAGTTTTAGTTGTCAAACTACTACAATTCTACAGGGTGTGAATATTGCTACGAAATTAATAAAAAAAACGTAATTATCTTTTAAAATACCCTGTATAACATTACAAATCCTTATATTTTAAGAGAGAAGACATCGAAGAGAATCCAAAAATGTAAAATATACAGTGTGTCCCATTTAAAAAAACGAAGTTATAAGCAACTTCCGGTATAACCGGAAGTTGCAAAGAGATGAACATATTTTCATTTAACAGATCATCCTTCAAAACCCCTTCAGTCCAATTTTCATGATTCTGTTGCCTTTAGTTCTCGAGATATTTCTAATAGGCCAGTTATCTGCCTCACCCTGCTTGTATAATGCTTGCACCCCCCCCCCCCCCGATCAAAATTTCAATAACAACGAACGTCAAGAAGACAAAATTTATGAGAATATCGACCACTCAAAGAAATTTTGAGAATATTTTAACAAATATGCATAACTTGGAACAATGATTAACTCCGTGGAGTACAAGACACGTGGAGAGAGATACAACTTGCTCCAACTAATTATGCAGGTAAGGATCCAAGGAAAGTATAACATATCTGGTTCGTCCACACCACTAGGAATAACAATTTTTAATTTTCTTGTTTTTGTAAAGAATATTTTAATTCATTTTCTTTTCAATATTATAATTAATTTTTAGTGAAAGAATTTATTATTTCCATTGTTTCTAATTATTTATTAGTTTTGGGACACACCGTATATACGAGTAGACTAATACCAAATTCAGTGAGTATTCATTTTTATCTTTTTTCAAGTAAAAATCTTAAAGTTTTTTGTATAATTACCTACCTACTCGTATCATTTTAAAAAAAGATTTTTCGCCAACCAACTCTCTTGGTAAGCAGTCACTTACAATTCCGAAAAGTGTATTGAAAATAAATATAGTCCTCACGAGTGATTTCTACAACTCAACAACAGCAGTACGAAGAATAGCAGACCTGTTCCAGCTTGTTCAACTAGAATTTATTTTATTTTAAATTCACCCTATGCTAAACAGTCCATAGACCAGGGAATTTAGCACTAAAAACACCCGAATAAATAAATTTTTAAATACAACACCTAGAGACTTGCAGTTTTTTGCATTATGTTTAGGATGACGTCAGGAAAAAAGTCTACTATTCAAAAATGGGTGGAAATGCATAATTGCACTGTAAAGTGCATAAAATGTATCCAAAATTGCATAAATATAAAAATAAAGTCAAAATCAGTATACTAAGGAACAAAATTTATTATTTGGGGGGTTTTGGGGTCACTGAATACGATTACGCCATCAGACCTGACCCCCGGATCACCGTATGCCCAAGGTCACGACAAGAGACGTCATCTTCTGGAGTTTCGATGGTTTTCGGCATTAAATTGATGCAAACAGATTACTCACGGGTTTTAGAGGCCGCTAAATACGAATATGGCATCAGAATTGACCTCCAGAGTACCTGGTGCCCAGGGTCGCTACTAAGGCACTTCATCTTCTGGAGTTTGAGAGATTTCGGCATTAAATTGATGACAATGGATTACTTGGCGGTTTTTGAGTCGTTAAACACGAATATGCCATCAGAAAAGACCACCGGATCACCTGGTGCTTAAGGTCACTGCAAGGAACGTCATCTTCTGGAGTTTCGAGGGCTTTCGGTTTCGCCCAGAGGATGGCGCCCCTTGCAGTGACCGCGATCACCAGGTGCTAAGATGGTCTGTTTTAATCGCATTTTCCTGTTTAGCGACTTTAAAAACCCCCCGAGTAATCCGTTTTCATCAATTTAATGCCGAAATTCCTCAAAACTTCAGAAGATGACGTCTCTTGCAGTGACCTTGGGCACCACGTGCACGGGGTGTCGGTTATGATGGCAAATCCGTATTTAGCGACCTCAAAAACCCTCCAGTAATCCATTTGCATCAATTAAATGCCGAAAACCCTCGGAACCACAGAAGATGACGTGCCCAAGTAGCGACCCAAGTCACCAGGTACTCCGGAATTCAATTCTGATGGAATATTTGTGTTTAGCGACCCCAAAAACCCGTAAGTAATCCGTTTGCATCAATTTAATACCGAAAGCAATCGAAACTCCAGAAGATGACGTCGCCTGCAGCGACCTTGAGCACCAGGTAATGCGGTGGTCTATTCTGATGGCATATTCCTATTTGGCGACCTCAAAAACCCCCGAGTAATCCGTTTGCACCAATTTAATACCGAAATCCCTCTAAAGTTCAAAAGATGAAGTCCCTTGCAGTGACTTTGGACACCAGATGATCCAGAGGTCTGTTCTGATGGCATATTCGTGTTTAACCACCTCAAAAACCCCCCGAAAAGTCCAGATGCATCAATTTAGTGCCGAAATCCCTCGAAACTCCAGAAGATGTCGTGCCTTAGTAGCGACCCTGGGCACCAGGTACTCCGGAGGTCAATTATGATGGCATATTAGTATTTAGTGACCCCTAAAATCCGTGAATAATCAGTTTGCATCGATTTAATGCCGAAAACCATCGAAACTCCAGAAGATGACGTCTCTTGCACTGACCTTTTGCACCAGGTGATCCGGAGGTCAGTTCTGATGGTGTAATCGTGTTCAGTGACCCCAAAAACCCCCCAAGTAATAAATTTTGTTCCTTAGAATACTGATTTTGACTTTATTTTTATATTTATGCAATTTTGGATGCATTTTATGCACTCTAAAGTGCAATTATGCATTTCCACCCATTTTTGAATAGTAGACTTTTTCCTGACATCATCCTGAACATAATGCAAAAAACTTCAAGTCTCTAGGTACTGTATTTAAAAATTTATTTATTTTGTGCTAAATGCCCTCGTCTACCACTAATAAAGCTCTCACTGAGTTAGTAGTCTCCTCCAAGAAGATTTAATATCCAAAGAAAGAGTGCATATCCAAAGAAAGAGGTAACCTCTAACTAAAAGGTAACCATATATACCCCTCCTACGATCCCTAATAAGAGTGAAATGTACGTGAAGGTGTTTGTGGTCCTCTCTGAGCGAATTCTTTTATATTGGTTTTACTCCCATCTGAGTATAGGGACCAAGATTCCGTTGGAGTTTTGCTTTGATGAATAGGTAGTAAAGTGGAAATCGTAGACTTCTCAGAGTCTTCTTTTATTCAGCGTTCGTTTGGTTGGCAAGTAATAGAAACCACGAATACAGGCATAACCAGAAACTGATCCCAAGGGAAGTGTTTATTTATACGGAAATAAAACTTCAAACAAACACTGTTTGTGGATGTCGACAACTAACAAGTAAGTTGTCACCCCGTATGTCGTTTGCAAAAATACTATTTTGCATTTTATCTAAACGTCCTACTATTTTACATTGAATTTAAATTGGATAAATCGAAACGATAACAATTCAACATTGCGATAATATAACAGTAACAGGGCACATTGCATTGCCATTGCATCAATTGTTTATATTGCTTATTACAAACATTTGAATAGAACTGCAGGCGTTGCGATTTGTGTATATTTTGTAACACATTTAATTTAAATATTTATTTACAACTATAGCTAAAATTAAAGTAAATGTGTATGTATATTTGCCCTGTTTGATGGTGTGAATTATTAAATATTATGTAATTAAAAATTTAATCTTCAAATTTTAGAAATCTATTTCTGATTATGAGTTGATCATTTATCTTTAGAGTACCCTTATCTTTGATCTGTACCTCTTTTAGTGTAGACCCATGTTAAGTTTGTACTTTCCATTTTTCATCACCTTAATTCTTGTGCAAATATTTGCTCCTACTGGGTTGTGTATCAGTGTTTGTAAGGACGTGTATGAACTCATCACTTTATCCTCCCATAAAATTATTCGACCCTCCGATATAAAAAATGAGAAATAAAATTATTCGACCCTCCCAGATATAAAAAACTGATCACCCGGCATCCTTTGGAGACCTGTGAGCTCATCACCAGTGTTTATTATTTCGTATTCTTTGGACATTTCGCGCTTGCAATACTTCCGTGTTAGTTTTCTTCTGTGTCCATGCTATTCTAAGCATCCTTCTGTAACACCACATTTCAAATGATTGTAGTTTATGTATGTGTTCTTGCTTCAATGTCCAGCTTTCAAGTCCATATTGCAGTATCGAGAATATCTAGCATCTCAAAGCTCTTACTCTCAGTTATAATCTAAGCTCTTTGTTGTAGAGAATTGTTTTCATTTTTACAAACGAATTTCTTGCTATTTCTATCTTGTTGTTTGATCCTTATTATCTGAAAATACAGGTTCCTAAGTATTATCATTGTATTTGATCTTTTTTATATTCATTTTTAGTCCATATTCTTTACAGAAACTGTTTGTTTTGTTTAGTAGTAATTGGAGTTGTTCGGCAGAGCTTGCGATAATCACGGTGTCATCTGCATATCTTATGTTGTTAATAGATCTCCCGTTAATTATTATTCCTTCGCTTTGAGGTAGTAATGCTTCCTCAAAAATGGCTTCACTATATACATGAAATAGTAATGGAGACATAATACATCCCTGCCTAACACCTCTCCTGATTTCTATTTCTGGACTGTGTTCGTTGTGTATTACAATTTGTGCTCCTTGATTCCAGTAAAGGTTTGTTATTATTCGTAAGTTCTTTTTTATCTATGTTTTTTGTCTTAAGAAATTGGACTTATATTTTTCATGTCCCACTTTGTCAAATGCTTTTTCAAAATCAACGTAAAATAACGAACATCCACATTCATATCCATCCAATAGACAGACAGTGAAGTGCAAATTTTAGACTTCCCCTAATCTTCTTTAATGTATCGTTCGTTTGGTTTGCAAGAATTAGAAACCAAGGATACAGGAGTAACCAGAATGTGGTCCAAATAGAAGCGTTTATTTCTCCGGAAATAAAACTTAAGTAGATGTCGTATAAGATATTTGTTTTAATTCGACATTGGAGACAGATTATTTTTATTTTCGTTCAGATGTAACTATTGTATACCCCTCTGATGACCAGTGACGGATCCAGAAATTTGGTGGAGGGGTCATGGAACTTGAGGATGATTTAATTACTTTTCTCTGATGCAAGGCATTTAGTTTTACCACCCCTAAGATAAGTGGGTTTTCAATTATTTTTTGGATGGGCCTAAATTTGATTTGTTTGACAGCTCTCGGTTTGTCTTTTTTTTATTATTGCATTGATATTTATTTTCGTTTGAGGGGGTCATGATCCCGTGACCCCCCCCCCCCCCCCCATCTGGATTACCTATCTTTGCCTACCTTAGGATTACCTATCTTTGCCTACATATCCTGATCCTACAGATTCTGATTCGTAATGAAATTATAATTATACAAGTCTTATTACAAATAAATTACCGATAGATAGAAATGCAAATTGAAGAAGAGGTCATAAAAGTTATTCACTTATCTATATAATTAAATTCAACAAACATTACAAAAAACCCGCCTCAATAAATTATGCAAAAAAATAAAAATCACGATATTCTAACCGATTCTTGAACAATCCCACAAAATGAACAGATCAAATGCCAAAGGATTATTGTTCTTGTCTTGTAATAGAGCTAGTAAAAATCTGGGATAAACCCAAGAAGGATATCGATGAAGCAACTATGAAAGCAATTAGAGCAATAGTTCATTCAATATCTCCTCTCTCCTTCTCTCGTAACTTCACTTCTCATAAGTTACAAGTTACGAAACAGATTCTAGGATTTTACAAACACGCAAATAGTCGTGCATCCATGATGCGAGAAAACATCTTCGTAAGATGAGTGTAGAGGTGGGAAACTTATATGGACGAGCGAAGTTTAATACATGAATGTGTATTCATAATAATACACTAGCACTAGGGTATTCACCTACATACACTTTTAAATTTTTATGCTTTAAAAATATCGTTAAGGGATGTTCTTATTACAACAGTATGATAAGGTAGATCAATGTGCAGTTTTTTTATACTTAATGAGTAAACGTTTGTCTTTTAAAATATAATAATTTATTCATTATTGTTTCTATACACTCTATGTATAAGTTTTTAAGGAGGTTTCCTTCCTGACACACAGCGTGTTTGTTTGTATGGCAAAGAAAAATTATGGAGATTATCACGATAAAATAGATGCCACATATTTTGAATCGTGGTTTAAAGAGACGTTAAGAGAGTAGGCGGAAAATCTTGGTCCAATACTTTTTAAATGCATTCATTTTTTTTTCGAATCCTAAGAAAACTAATAGGAATTGGAAGAAGAAGAATATCATAGTTAAAAACCTGAAGAAATGGTTCTCCACAACAACAACTAATCAATTTAAAGCATCAGTTAATAAAATAATTATAGCCACAGAATGATATAGAATGATCGCCAATATTCGAAACGAATAGGCACTAAAAGAAGAAGAATATAGGCTAATCATTAAGTTACATCGGTGAAAAAAGAGAACATTTTGTGTGATTTTTAATTTCAAATATTTCTTTCAAAAGGAACTTTTGTTTATTCTAAGGGACTTTCGGCCCTCGTTAATAATATAATCTTTCTGATTCTGCGTTTAAATTTTTCAAAAATATTAGTTTTCTCAGGATTCGAAAAAATGAATGCATTTATATAGCGTACCAAGATTTTGCGCCTACCCACTTAATATTAAATTTACCAAATAATGGTCACAGGAATGTCATTGTAATGGACAATGCATCGAAACACTCCTGTATAGAGATTCCCTTCATTCCTGAAATGAAGTTAGAAAGAATAACTAGAGAAATTATTTGAAGACCTAAGAGATAATACCTTTGAGCTAGAAGAAAAGGTAAGTAAATGATGAACCAAGAATATTACAAGAGGAACTGTATTCTGCAATAACACAGCTAAAGGATGGCAAAACATTAATTGACAATGAATCAATAGCAAGAATCACAAAAATATGTACTCAATAATAACATTACAACTCTGGAGGAAATACCAACAGATTGGCTGAAATCTGAGTTGACTGCACTTCCAAAAAACCAGGAGCCAAAAAATACGAAGAATACCGTACGATCAGCCTGATGAGTCATCTCCTAGATTTTTTCCTAAAGATAATCCATAAGAAATTTACAAGCTGTGTGAGAGTCAAATTTGTCCCAACCAGTTCGGGTTCATAAATGCTGTTAGTACGACATGGGCTTCGTTCTCATTACAAGTCTTATTCCAGAGATGCAGATACGTCAATTGTGATGTATACGCATCCATGGTTGATTACAAGAAAGCGTTTGATCGAGTACAGCACACCAAGATGGTGCAAATACTAAAAGAAGCAGGAATTAACAACCAAATTAACCCAAAACAACCAGGAATTAAGAAGCAGGAATTAACAACCAAAATCTGAAAATATTTACCTTTTGATGGAATCACATCGCAAGCCTTCGAGCTGATAGTATGTGAAAAACATGCGTGTAGTGGGGCAAGGCTATATTTTGTCTCCAATAATCTCCAATCTCTACTTTGAATATTTATCGAATCTTTGCACGAAGCTGAAAAAGGTACTCTACTAAACGGGTACCAGCTAAACAACATCCAGTATGCAGATGAAACCATAGTACGGAAGGTCAACTCTATATCAACCAAACCTTTGTAGAATGAGTGACGCACTACAACTACCTCGCCACTATAACAAATGAAGAATGGATTAACAACCAAGACATTAGACTGCGCATCAGAAAAGCTAAATCCACCTTCAATAAGACGGGGGGGGGGGGGGGGCTTCTTTTTAAGAGCAACAACCTCTATCTTGGCATACAATTAACAATGCTGCGATGCTACTTCTTCTCTGTCCTTTTTTATGGTGTTAAATCGTGGACCTTAAATATATGTGCAGAAAATTGGAAGCATTTGAGATGGGGCTATATCGGAAAATACTTAAAATCCCGTGGAATGACCGGGTCTCAAATGAAGTGGTCCTTAGACAAATGAACAAGAACCGCGAGGTGCTGACCTCCATCAAATCTCGAGGATACAATATTTCAGACACATTATGCAGAATGAATCCAGATATGCCCTCCTCCTTAAGACAGAACGAAAACGCTTGTGTTTGTTCTAAGAAAATTAAATATTAGAATTTCCAGTTTCATTTTTCTAGTAAATAATTTGTTGTTTATTTTTCCTTGTTATTGTATATTTCGGTTTCACCTTATCATGAAAGATACAAACTTTTGTAACAGTAACGTACGTTCCCACCTCTAGCCGTTCCGTGAGAGAAACAAATGAAAGCCTTCAGGCGGTAGTTGGTACCGATGGGTACCGTGGCCACCGCGAACCTCCGATAGACAAGGCGCTAGAGGGGCGACAAAGGAAGGGGGAAGGTGCAACGGCAGGATATTCTCAATCAAATCTATTAGTGAACGTTCGACCATTCACATTTCGCGCCTTGTTCAGTCAAAACTCAAACAAAACAAACAAGCATCTTTTGTTTGAATGACACTTTTAAATGGGGAATTAACGATATTAGGGATAATTTTGTGATGCATGATCTACGCACTTACGACCCTGGTGGGATGAGGCTACTGATCTAGGCCAAAAGATTTAAAATGAGATAAAACGCCCAAATCAAGTAAAAAATGCATGTACCAATATGGTCACACCGTATTTTTTAAATTCTGTTAATTAGAATTATAAAATACTCTTCAAATTTTTCCAGGTACCTACTTAAGGTAAGGACCTGTTCACCTGTTGGGGAATAAATTATTTGAGGATCAAACTAGAAATATAGCTATTTGTATAACAAGGGAGGAAAGTGCTACTTTTCCTCCCGAGAATGAAGTTTACTGCCCGACGCGTAGCGGAGGGCAGTAATCATTCAAGGGAGGAAAAGGCACTTTACTCCAATGTTATACATATGGTTTTTCCACCTTCCTCAAATAACAAGTAATTTTTTCATTTTTACTAATTTATTTATGTAACTAACCAACAAAATTTATTAGAACTAAAACTAACAAGTAGGTACAATATAAATGTCAACTGTCAAATATAAGTCAAATTATTAATGTAAACATTGTTAAATCACAATAACAATTTACTGTTTTTTACCATTCTGCAAAATACAGAGTGTTTTTAAATAAACGTTAAAATGTATAGATACTTACGTAATAGAAAATAGATATTGTACAGGGCGTCAATAAGTTATATTTCATGAATGAAATACCATGACGTCACTTTTACTTTTCCTCCCTAGGGAGGAAAAGTACAACTTTGCTCCCTACAATCAGGTCCAGAAAAGTATACTTTCGATAGAGGTAGGTGGAAAAATATTTTACCAAATTCTTTTTTAAGATCCAAGATCAATATGCACTCATCAGCATGAAAAACGGCCACCCACGAAAAAGGGGTAAAAAATCGTTAGAAAACGGTTAAATGAAGCTAATTCAAATGCTTGTAGACCCGTTACAGGACCCGAACTTTCCAGGGAACATCGTGTTGCCAGATTACAGTTCGCTAGAGAGTATCGCGATTGTAATCCAAACGACTGGAGAAATGTGATATTTACCGATGAGTCCAGATTTTGTCTACGTAGTACTACGTTCCCTGGGTGGTCGCGGAAGAGTTTGGAGAAGAGATGGTGAGCGATATGCCGACTGCACTTTTAGCCCTAGCGTAAGTTTTCAAGGGAGTTGAGTTATGGTAGGTGTTGGTATGACTTCGGAGGGGCGTTCAGAATTGTACGTTGTCCCTAGGGGATCTCTCACAGCTGATAGGTACATAAATAGTATACTTCAACATTACGTTGTCCCATATGCACCATTTATTAGGGAAAACGTCACACTGATTCATTACAAGGCGCTCCCTCATGCCGCTCGCATTGACAAATGAAGTTGATACTTATTACTCATATGACATGGCCAGCGTACGGTCTCGATTTAAATCCCATCGAGAATGTTTGGGAAAGGCTTGAAATATTCGAAACCGAATACCTGCTCCTTTGCTCTTCTTAGCTTAGATCAACTGAACAGAGGTGTAACCAGGATGATCCTAAGGGGGGGGGTTACGTCTACTTAAAGGTCTCTGGGGGTATAGAATAATAATGGTGTTAAGCGTATAGAGCTCAAAGTACATCCAAAAGGGGGGGGGGTTATAACCCCCAAAACCACCCCCTGGTTACGTCTATTCAACTGAAAGTAGATATTTTAGAGGAATGGGAAGAAATTGCACAGAATGAAATTCTAAACTTCAAATAGTATGCCAAGAAGAACGAATGCCATTATACAGGCTCGCAGGGGTAATTACGAAATATTCATTAAATCAAGAAGTAATTTGTATAGGTTTCCTGTTTTTCTTATTTTGTTTCCGAAGATTCGGTATCAACTTGTTTTATTTGATTTTTCTTTGTATTCTTTTTATATTTGTATGAATGTAAAGGCCAAATATATGGCGAGGGAGTACAATTCATCAATCTCCAGTCTTTGGCTTATTTTCCAGTTCAAGTGGTTAACGTACAAAGGCACCATCTACTTTGATGGTACCATAAACGAAAACGATTTAATAATATAGTTTTCTGTCCTTTACTTGCTGTCGCGTTGATGAATTGAAAAGCTAAATATATTATAAATGTCCACATAGACTCAAGTAACTATGTTAAATTTTTTAAAGCAGAAAATGGTTGTGAATATACTTTTCTAATTACCAACTTATTGCATTCGCTAAACAAATTCACCCATTTATAATAACTTCCCATATTTAAAATTTGGAATAAAATTACGAGCAGTAAATTTTCTATAAATTATTTAGCAAATGGCTTAAAATTATTGGCTCATTGACTAAACTATACGCTATATTCGGCTATATCGTCTTGGCACTGGCATAGTGCCACATATACGTTTAACGTTTAGCTTAACGTTTCTGAACTTTATTTGACTTTTGAGATTAATTTATAGTTAACAGCATTTTAACAGGTCAGCTTGGATATTTCGCTGGATTATTGACTGGCTATCTCATTAAGTTTTGTGATAAGAGTTATTTGAAACGAAAGTTATTTGAGGCTTTAATTATCATTTCAAGAACTTTGAATTTAAATATTTACTAGATATCGATGCTTGATCTAGCAGATGTTCCCCCTAGATGAATCCTGTAACTTCAGGTTTTAGAGTAATTTTATACATCCGCAACCTTTCGTATGTCCAAGACAAAGAGTTAAGCAGAACATAACTATTAATGACCACAACTTCGAAGAAGTAGTAAAAAAGTTTAAACATCTGGGGCAGTAATCACAGATAAGAACCACATATAAAAAGAGGTCTTAGCAAGGATAGCTGCTGGGAATAGAGCATTATACTCTCTATCATCATTATTAAAATCTAAGCTGCTAAAATGAAAATCTAAATTAAGATTGTACATGTCAATTATTATTCATCCAATTGTTACATATGGAAGTGAAACATGGACTCTACATCAGCAGGAAATAAATAAGTTAAGTATAGTATTTTTACTACAAAAGCGATATTACGTAGGTCAAAATTTTTGACGTAAGAGAACTGTCAAAACATTAGAATGTGACTTTCCATTATTGCCATGTTTATTATAAACATGGCAATAATGAAAAGTCACATTCTAATGTTTTGACAGTTCTCTTACGTCAAGAATTTTGACCTACGTAATATCGCTTTTGTAGTAAAAATACTATATCTGGTATTTAAAAGGAAAGTTCTCAGAATGATATTTGGCCTTTAAAGAAATGAACTAACATGAGAGTGCAGAAGGCGTCGAAATGCAGAATTGGTGACTCTGAATGATACTGAAAATATCGTTAGACATATAAAAGCTAACCTGATAAGATGAGCAGGTCATGTGGTAAGATCAGAGGAGGACATCATGTTAAGGGAAGTGATTTTTGAGGGACTAGACGATAAAAGACCAGTAGGCCGTCCCAGAAAAAGATGGAAGGATGATGTTGAAGCCGATTTATCTAGGATTACCAAATGGGAAATGGAAGCGGAACATCATAGAAGATGGAGGGCTACAGTGTATTCGGCGAATAATCACCTAGAGTTGTACAGTCAGTCAAAAAAAATAGACAGAAGACATCCTTTCGGACTATTCGCAAGTATAATTTTTGCTATTAAACTTTCCAAATTAACACGAAAGCTGTTTTATTAAAATATTCCATTATGCATTTTTGTTTCATGATATTCGACATTTTAATGACATTCAACATATTCTGATTATATGAGATTTTTAATAGAAAAACTCAATAAAAGAGAACAAAGGGCAATTCGATTAGTAAGTGCCCTAAGTAAATCCCTAAGCTTAGAAGATGTAGCCGAGATTTTGAAGCAATTCACTTAGCCGAATAATTGCGTTACCTTGTTATAGAGCGTAGTTAGCAAAGCACTATAATATATTGTACGTCAATATAATGGTTGTATTATTCACAGATTAAATAGAAGAATTACTGCTAAACAAGGCCACACTAAAATTGTCTTTAATATTAACGTGATACAATTTTGTAGCTCGCAGGGTAAAGCTTAATGAGATGACAATTTTTTTTATTACAATTATCGTTCTACATACTTGATTTTCCATAACTTTAGTAGAATAAAATTCACAACGACAATTTTCAAAGAAATATTGATTTCAATTCTCAAATTTAGAAAAACTAAAAGCTGAGGACTGATGACATAAACATCATAGGTAGGTCCACAGAATCGCTGACTGAGGCATTTTAAGAATGCGACTAAATGTAAATGTTCAAAAGACCAAATATATGTGTTGCACTAGTAGCCCAGGACGCATCTGTTTTGAGATGGACGTTGACAGGTGACTCAAATTTTTTTGCAGAAATTGCTTGAAAATAACTCAAATAATAATATTTGAATTATCCCTCCCACTTAAAATTGTCCGGAACATTGTTTAAATAATCAAAATGTCAAAATATGAAGAAAAAATTCGATTTTTTTATTGGTTTTTTGAACTGTAAAACTATTCATTTCTGAGAAAATTGTACTGACATAAAAGTTGCGTAATTAAATTTTCTACAATATAGAATTGGTTAAAAATTTAAAAAATAGTCACCATTGTTGCAAAATAGCAATAATTGCGAAAAAAACCATACAAAAACAAGTATTCGCATTTTACGTTTTTCAACCATTTATGCCACACTTAGGACCTTCATATTTTATCCAGAAAAACTTTATGATATAGTAAAACAACACTGTAAATTTCATTAAGATCGGTTTAAAAGATTTTGCAAAATAAATTTTGCAATCCAGCTTTCGCCAAAAAAATCATTTTTTTTAATGTTGCAGGACTGAAAATAACGCAGATAGCAAGTTGATTTTTTTTTGCTTATAGAAGTGTACTGTACCTTTCATTTGCAATTTGCAAAATTAAAATCGATTAATTACTACGGCGTCAGGAAATTTTTTAAATAAACATTAATTTTTGGTGCTACGCGCAGGACAGCGGTGTTCGATTCACACAAGTTTATTTCCACCAAAATTTCTTCCATCTTTATCTAATATATTATTTTCTTACACTATATTTTGTTGTATTTTAATATTTTAATTCCACAAAAATCAAACATTATTGTTTGTGAAATATTGTTTAAACAATTGCATATGTTTAAAAATAATAAACTTTTATTCTCTAAGTTAAAATATATGACCAATGAAAGTTTTTGCTAAAAAAGTGTTATTTCAAAGGATAGAGTATGTGTTCTTATTTT
The DNA here is from genome assembly GCF_917563875.1 of Diabrotica virgifera virgifera. Taxonomy (NCBI): domain Eukaryota; kingdom Metazoa; phylum Arthropoda; class Insecta; order Coleoptera; family Chrysomelidae; genus Diabrotica; species Diabrotica virgifera. The sequence continues at coordinate 1,688,921 of NC_065444.1, read as the reverse complement.
GCAATAAACAAATTTATTTATTTATATCGAAATGTAATAAAAATTAAAATGTATCAATCATTATCAAAGGTCATTGGAATGCCCAATCAGAGGAAACTATCCGCTGTCCTGCGCGTAGCACCAATAATTAATGTTTATTTAAAAAAATTCCTGACGCCGTGGTAGTTAATCGATTTTAATTTTGCAAATTGCAACTGAAAGGTACAGTACACTTCTATACGCAAAAAACAATTCAACTTGCTATCTGCTTTATTTTCAGTCCTGTAACATTTTGAAAAAGTGATTTTTTTGAGAAAGCTGGATTGCAAAATTTATTTTGCAAAATCTATTGAACCGGTCTTAATAAAATTTATAGTATTGTTTAACTATATCATAAAGTTTTTCTGGGTGAAATATGAAGGTCCTAAGTGTAGCATAAATGGTCGAAAAACGTAAAATGCGAATACTTGTTTTTGTATGGTTTTTTCGCAATTATTGCTATATGGCAACAAGGGTGACTATTTTTTAAATTTTTAACTAATTCTATATTGTAGGAAATTTAATTATGCAACTTTTATGTTAGTACAACTTTTCTCGGAAATGAATACTTTTAAAGTTATAATCAACAAACGAAGAAAAAAATCGAATTTTTTCTTCATTTTTTGATATTTTGATTATTTAAACAATGTTCCGGACCATTTTGAGTGGGAGGATAACTCAAATATTATTATTTGAGTTATTTTCAAGCAATTTCTGCAAAAAAATTTGAGTCACCTCTCAACGTCCAAATGTACTAATATTTTTACAGATGCGCCCTGGTCTATTGTTCAAGCAACCCGACACCTACAAAAATAATAATTGACGACTTAGAACTGGAAGGTGTCGACACCTTCATATACTAGGCTCGCTGTTAACAAAAGATAAAAATGTCAGTGAGGAAATTAAAACAAGAACAGTGCTTGTCAATAAGTGTTACTATGGCTTAAGAAGACAGATGATGGTCTCAAAAATACCTAGAAAAATTAAAGTGACTGTCTACAAAACACTAATAAGACCAGTGCTAACATATGGCTCAGAAACTTGGTCACTTACTCAGAATGACCAAAAACTTCTCAAACGTTTTGAGCGAAAAATCCTAAGAATATATGGAGGAATAAAAGAACAAGGTTTGTGGCGCAGGCGTTACAACTTTGAGTTGTATGTATAAAGTTTTGGAGAACCTGACGTTATAAAATTCATTAAGGTAGAACGCCTTAGATTGATGGAACATGTAATCAAAAGAGGGGAAGGGGCCATAGTCAGAAAAGTTTTTGGCCAAAGAGGGCCGATAGGACAACGAGCAAGAGGAAGACCGAGATTTAGGTACCAAGACAACTTAGAGAACGATTTAAAATCTATTGGAATTAGAGCATGGAGAAGAGTTGCCAGAATGGAGAAGAATGGAGAATTGTTCTGAAGACGGCTTTGGCTCACAAGGAGCTGTAACGCCACTGATGATGATAATGTTATAGAGTATAGAGCGTAGTTAGAAAAGCACCACTATATATACGTCAATATAATGTTTGTATTATTCACAGATTAAATAGAAGAGTTACTTCTAAACAAGACCACACTAAGATTGTCTTTAATATTAACGTGATAAAATTTTGTAGCTCGTGGGGTAAAGCGTAATGAGATGACTTTTTTTATTGCAATTATCGTTCTATAAACTTGGTTTTCCACAACTTTAGTAGAGTGAAATTCATAATGATAATTACCAAAAATATATTGATCCATTTCTCTTTAGAAAAATTGAAAGCTTAACAAAACACAAAACTTACCACATACCCTGTGAAAACTTTAGCCGCCATATTTCGTTTTACTTAGTGTGCAATTACCTGAAACACAAAATAAAACATATTCAGAATACAATATAATTTACTATTTTTGTATTGTATAAAAATATCGGAAAATAAATGCAAGACAGAATTTACAAAACAGTCATCAGACCAATAATTACATATGCGGCAGAAAAGAAACACGATCTTACATAGAGAGGACAAAAAGAATGCTAGAAACAGCGGAGATGAAAACCCTTCGAAAAATCGATGGTAAGACACTCTGGGACATAGCTAGAAGTACATATACCGGGGGGTAAATCGTAAAACGGGCCATAGGAAACTCAATGTAAAATTCTAAACTGTTGAATTCCTGCTTCCCTAATTATTTAACATCAAACGACATTAGGATATTGTACAGGATTGAAATCTGTATTAAAATCAACACCGGACACACGTTACCATTTAACTGACAGTGCTCACACCATTGACTGAATAAAAAATCTTGATTATTAATACTTTCCCCGCAACTGAGGGTATATTATCAACTGTATTGTTTTTAAACAATAAATGATAAAATAGAAATATTGACAGCTCAAAAATGTGAAAATAATAACTTCATTGTGACACATTATTGCACTATGTGTGGCCTAATTTTGAGCTGAAAAACTGAAAAATGTATTAAATTTTTACAAAATTTTGGAATATGTTTAATTCGTAGAACAATTTTAACAGTTGTTTTCAATACAGATTTCAATCCTTTACACATAGTTTCTAATGTATTTTGATGTAAAATGATTTGGGAAGCAGGAATTCAACAGTTTACATTGAGTTTCCTATGGCCCGTTTTCCAATTCACCACCCGGTATACGAAGGAGATGCAAGGTAAAAAACATTAATAACTGACTAAGAAACAGAATGAAACTACCACATAAGCCGAATGACAGCAAGTAGAGTAGTAAGGACGGCGAGAGACGATTCCCCAATAGGAAGCCGGTCACTGGAAAGACCACGAAACCGATGGAACAACTTACGGGAGACACATTGAAAAAACAGACTGTCATGTCTACACAAAAATAAGAATAAAAAAGAATGTGTGTGTACTTGGTACGCACGTAAGAAGTTATACTTCTATTATAATATAATTTCAACGAAATAAATATACCTACTTAACAGTTACAATACAAAAAATTAACAATAATTACCAAAAATGAACCAAAACTTAACAATGCCAAATATTAAAAAAAAAGAAAAAAATATGAATCGTCCGGGATTTGAACCCGCAATCTCGCGATTTTTTGATCTCTGGTCCAATGCTCTACCAACAAGGCCATCAAGCCGCATGCTAGTTACCTTTCAAATATACATAATTATACATCACGGTGACAAGTGAAATATAAAAATAGATGTTTTATTATTTTACGCCCAAGGAAGACAAATCCAAAGACACAAAATTATAATAAAAAACCTTTTAAACCACCTTTTCCAAATTGCGCAAGTTGTATTATTAATATTAATGTTAATAAATGAAATATAAATATTTTGACGTTTCACAATTTGACAATTCAGTTTTAACTGCAGTGCCTTAAAAATTTTAAAGCACGAGTGCCTTAAAGTAGCATTTTTAACGCTCCTATGGAGTCCTAAAAATTGCATTTTTAACACGTTTGTAGAAAAATATATTTAAAAACACTAATATATTCTTTCCACACCTTTTCTGGACTGATACATACATAAATTAAAACATTTTGAAGTATAACTTCAAAAATATAATATGAAAACTATTTAAAAAGGCAGTATAACTATTAACTAACCTTTGTTGTTTCTCTTCCCACAAATTTTAAAACGCAACAACCATACATAACCAAACCGTCAACCGTCCAAACCACAGCTGCGCTACAGCTGCCATATTGGATAATTTTTGACATGTCATTTGAACATCCAATCAGAACAAAGTTATAATGCGCATGCGCCGGGATCGTAGGTTTTAACATATAAAAATTCACCCTCATATCGCGCCTAAAGAAGTATAACTTCAAAAAGGTATTGTAATAAGATATATTTTATTCTCTTAAATAGAAATTAACGAAATATTTAAAAATTGTTGTGTATCTCATGCCTGTAAGTGTAAGTGCATTGGAAAAATCTAGACCTACAATGTTCCATCAACACTACTGTGAAGAAGACCAAAGGTAAACATTATAGAAGGATATGTTCCAACTGCGGACACACCAGAAATCGATACTGAAATATTTACAAAGATAGTGACAACATTCTGAAAAACAATTAAATAAAATGAAGACTGTACAGGGTGATAAGGTTTTTTCCATGACACTTTAACAGCCAGGGTACTGAAGCGTTTTTTTGACAGATAATACCTATAAGAACAAATTGTAACTACTTCCTGCGTAGGAGCTGGCGGCCATTTTTATTTATAAACAATTTAGTGTCAAAAACGGCCTTTTTTCCTTTTTTCCAAATTATTGGAAAACTTGTTTTCTTAGTACAAATATCTTCGAGAGAATGGAAAAAGCTTTAAAATGGCGTATTATAAAATTTAATATTCTCATTTATTTTAATATAATTGCGAAAAAAGGTCGAAATTTCAAAAAAATTAATTTTGCAATAACTATTTTAAATATAAGTGTACAGCTTTGAAATTCTTGTCAAATGAGGGTTCTTTGGTGTTTAATATGTGACAAACATTTCAAAGCGATTCATTTCATTGTTTAAATTTTATTCAAATTGTTTATCCCAGAGAGCTTTTTTGCAATAACATTACTCAGAAAAAAATAATGTTAGAACCATTCTACAGGTATCGAATGAAAGACATGAGCCAAATTTTCAAATTGGTTTAAAAAAAGTTTAAATAAAAAATGCATTTATTAGTAATAAATAATTATGCAAAAGTATGGTCAATTTTTCCTTATAAACTTTTTATTTTTTTATATCACAAATTATATATATTTATTACAATTTTTCATCAATAATCATATTATTATACATAACATTACTTGGTAGTTTTACACCTGAAACACGGCAAAAAATAGATTGTTTTGAAAAAAGTTATTCAAAAAGTTTATAAGGAAGATTGACGATACTTTTGCAGAATTATTTATTACTAATTAATGCATTTTTATTTACTTTTTTTAAAACAATTTGAAAGTTTAACTCATGCTCTTTCATTTGACACCCTTAGAATGGTTCCAAAATCATTTTTTTCTGACATCCTATTGCAATTGACTTTGGGATATATATATGACTCTGGGATAAACAATTTGAATAAAATTTAAACAATTAAATGAATCGCTTTGAAATTTTTATCACATATTAAGCACCAAATAACCCTCATTTGACAAAAATTTCAAAGCTGTACACTTATTTTTATAATAGTTATTGCGAAATTATTATTTTTTGCTATTCGACCTTTTTTCGCATTTATATTAACAATAAATGAGTATATCAAACTTTGTAATAAGCCATTTTAAAGCTTTTTCCCTTCTCTCGAATATGTTTGCACTAAGAAAACCATAAGTCTTAATGTTTTCCACTGATTTGAAAAAAAGGAAAAAAGGCCGTTTTTTCACACTAAATGGTTTATAAATAAAAATGGCCGCCAGAAACTACGCAGGAAATAGTTACAATTTGTTCTTATAAGTGTTACCTGTCGAAAAAACGATTCAGCACCCTGGCTGTTGAAGTGTCACGAACAGGGTATATTTTTGTCTTATTACCCAGGCCTAGCAGTTACACTGAGAGATTACAACGAAAATGTGACGGAAAAGATTAGAAGAATGTGTAGTAGACTACGATTTGGGAAACAGAAACGAAAAGGGTGATAGACTTGCGATTTGGTGGTAATCATTCTCTTGATTCCTGCGAGATGTGGCAAAAATATACAGAACCACCGCACATAAAGATATGTAATATGTTTAGTAACATCTATGAATTTGTTTAGTAACACTGCCTTTTTCTTTGTTTCGTTAAAGGTTACGACATCCATTTAACGTATTTCTATTTCTGATACAATGATGTTGATCTTGTGTTTTATATTCTGCATTATTTCGTGTTCTCGTATTCATTATTAATCTTTGTCTTTGCTTTTGTTTTTTCTCATTAGATTCGTGCATCGCATATTAAGGAATTTTAGCAAGTTGGATTTTGACGTATATCAGGGTTCTAAAATCCTCCTTTTGGATTGAACTAATCTACACCATAATACTCAAGCGGAGTTATAAACAGCTATTTTTAGAATTATTTCAAATTAGTTCATTCAATTAAAAGATATTGTGTCTTTAAATTGTTAATATTAGATTAAATAATTGTCCTACTGCAAGTAGGACAAAAAAGGAGCATTGACTGCCGAGTTTCTAGCGATAATCCAAGATAGTCGCAAGTTGATAAAATACACAATACCAAGAATAAGTCGACTTGTACAAATAAAATGAGTAAGCTCTTCTTTCAGGAATGTAATTGCTTCTTTTGTGATTGTGTCTTTCTTTTTTATTAAGGGTATTAATGGTGACAAAAGGTTCGTATGAGCTTGTTTTCACTGATATAATTTTCAATATTTTCAGTTCATCACAAATTATTAAGGAAACTGATTTTTCGTTTAAAAAATAACACATTCCGTTCAAAAGTGTATTAACTCAAAAAATTTTATGTTTATGTTTATTTCACCAACAAAATGCATTATGTATTATCTTTGTTCTCAAAAAACTATAATATCGCAATCTTAAAATATTTGAGTAGATGGAGTGAACTGATATGCCATAATTATAAATTAAAGATTATTTTCCGGCAAAAGCAGTACCATTCTTCTTTATGACAAGAAAATGAGCTAATTTCCGGTGAAAAACGTAATAAAAAAGTTATTAATTCAAAAAGCGACCATATAACACCAATGTGTTTTAACGTTTCTTTCGCGAAAAGTGTCGTAAATCAAATTTTTGGTAGAAAACTGTATTATTTCGAATTAAAATGTTGATTTTTAGTTGTTATTTTATTTTAACCAATATTTTTTCTATCTTACTCTAGCCCAGTTGTAACAGATAAAATATTCATAGAAAAATTAAATGTATACTAACTAAAAAAATATATTAGGAAATAATCAAAGCAAATGTCTTGTTTATGCTCTCCTGTAAAATTTTAATATTTTGTGTTGTTATGGTTCAAAACGGGATGTGCGAAATGATCTTCAGTCGAAATACCACGTTAATTTTTTTCGTTTTCTCCGTTGTACGAGGCAAGAAATTAATAAACTTAGCACTTACTCTTCTGTCTCTATTCTCTCGAAGGAGAAAATTTCTCGTGATTGTACAAAAAGCATGTTTGTTCACTTTATACGTATTTAGTCACCACACGTACTTTCCAAGTACACATATAGTCCAGGAACCGAAGCATTTCACCTCGCAATTTTTACAAAATGGATCGATTTGCTTGAAAATTTGAAAATAAGTACTGGATAGTTCAAGGATCAAAATCTATATGATGCCGAAAGGCGCTTTTACCATGGGGGAGGTTGCCACCCCATCTTAGGGGTGGAAATTTTTTATTATATTTTGACTGCAAAAGTTGATAAAAATATTCATTCTAAGCAAAAAATGTTCCATACATTTTTTTGATAGAATTAATACTTTTCGATTTATTCGCTATCGAAAGTGTTAGTTTTATACAGAAAAAATCAATGTTTTTTGATATATACTCATTCACTCAATTTTAGCCGTAGAAAAAAATTTTTTAAACCAAGTTCTTGGGAATTAAATAACCTACAATTTCATATAAAAACATTTTTTCGTATATCTGATGCTAATTGTTCTATTCTGAAGAAAATGGCATTTTTGCCAAACTACAAAAAGTCGCTATTCGCTTTTAACTCCAGTTTTTTTAAAACTAATCATTCTAAGCCAGTCAAACTTCTAGAATCTATTAATAATACATAAATAAAGAAGAATGAATAAGGCCAATGACTAAAAGCAACGCTAACTTACATTATTATGCTTCCAATTGGATTTCTTTTTTTTTTCTCAAAAAAATATATTGATTTTTTAACCGTAACCTTTTTAATTTTTGTCTTAGAAAGTTTGCTAAAAAATAATTTTGTAGGTTTTTACAAGATCTATAAAACTGTTAATATTAAATTCTTTTAAAATCCTTAGTCGTAAAAAGTGGTGACTTTGAAAGGGTTGGTAAAGGTGATTTATGCATGTTATTACAAGATTTAATTGTCAATAGCTCACTCAATTTTTACCGTAGAAAAAATTTTGGCAAACCATGTTCTTGGAAATTAAATGGGCTACAATTTCATATTTAAATATTTTTTCATATCTATGATGATAGTCTTTCTATTCTGAAGAAAAGGAAATTTTTTACCACACTTCAAAAGTTCGATATTTGCTTTTGACTCCATTTTTTTAAAAACTAATCATTCTAAACCAGTTAAACTTCTAAAACCTATTAATAATACATAAGTAAAGAAGACGAAATAAGGTCAATGACTAATTTTATTCAGGGTGGTGATTAGGGGTTTGCTTTCAATCACTTTTTCGCTGAAAAATATAGGGTCTGACATTCTTTTCATTATAAGCCACTTAATTTTTGAGCTAAAGACTTTGTTTGATTTCTGGAGATAGATATTTTTAAATACTTCAAATTAGTTTAAACAAGTTATCCTCGAAAAATGCATAGTTTTCCCGTCTTTTGACTTTGAAACTACAATATTTAGCATTTGACGAAGAAGAGCTAACATATAATAAAGTATAGCTCGATTACTATTGGTCTTAAAGAAAATTTTAAAAAATGGTTTTGTTTATTTTTTCAAAAGTTACATTTTTGTTAAGCAAAGTTGTTTTGATAAAACGAAAAGTTTTTGAGTTATTTGCAGAAAACTGATTAAAAACATTAATTTTTTTAATATAAAACTAACACTTTCGATAGCGAATAAATCGAAAACTATTAATTTTATCAAAAAAATGTATAGAACATTTATTGCTTAGAATGAATGTTTTTACCAACTTTTGCGGTCAAAATAAAATAAAAAATTTACACTCCCGAGATGGGGTGGCAACCACCCTCATGGTAAAAGCGCCTTTTGGCATGATATAGATTTTGATCCTTGGACTATCCACTACTTATTCTCAAATGTTCAAGCAAATCGATCCATTCTGTAAAAATTGCGAGGTTTTGTCCTATTTTAAGCTTCATTACTTGGACTAATACTCGTACAGAACAAGGTAATTTATTGTTTGCACATTTTTATTTAGTTTTCCACCATTTATTTCACAGATATTCTATACAGAATAGTTTGTTAATCAATAATTACTTATCGATATTTCATTCTTGAATAACATTATTTATTAGCCACACGTAATAATATAATTTCTATTTTATGAATATTCAATAATAGAGTACTGATTTTCATTGTGTGGGATAAAATAATAGAGGATGATAAATGCATAATTCTTGTTATTTTTTGGCACAATATTATTTGTCAAATGCACTAAATTTATTTGATTATGGCTATTATTATTTGATAAATTCATCAACCAGACTGGGCATGAGAAAATTTAAGGGTTGGAACAACCAAATCTATGCTCATAGACATTATCTGTTAAAAAAGTTTTCGATCTTAAACATGATTTGGGGGGAAGTCTTCAATATTATTTTATAAATAATCATTGTTTTTGTTTGATAAATATCTTTCACTTTTTAAGTACTGTTTTTTGAATAAGCCTTTTTTGTCAAGGTTCCGAAACTGTTTTTTCGCGGTATGTCTAATTTAAGTAAAATGTTTATATGGGGTTTAGCCACAATAATTATTGGGAGATATACAACAAAAGCAAGGGAGATATACAACAATGATCAAACTACAGGGCTATCAAACTGCTTAACTACACCATGAAAATATGGGAAAGAGTAATTGATAGACGGATACGTGAAGAGACCGAAATATCCGAGAATCAATTTGGCTTTATGCAGGGTAGATCAACCACAGATGCAATTTTCATTATAAGGCAGTTGATGGAAAAATACAGGAGTAAAGAAACAAACGCTAATATGGTATTCATTGATCTTGAGAAAGCATATGATAGAGTTCCTCGAGAGATTCTGTGGTGGGCACTCAATAAGAAAGGAGTCCCTGGCGAATATGTAAAGATTGTGAGGGATACGTATGAGGGAGTAACGACTAGTGTTAGGACAGGTGTGGGAGAGACTGATAAATTTCAGGTGAAAGTAGGATTGCACCAAGGCTCAGTGCTTAGTCCGTATTTATTCTCATTAGTTTTGTACCAGATAACAGCGAAACTACAGGTTAACATTCCATGGTGCTTAATGTATGCTGATGATGTCGTGTTAGTAGGAAATAGTGAAAGAACAAAAACTGGAATAGTGGAGACAAGCTCTGGAGGAAGAAGGTTTAAAACTTAGTAGGACAAAAACAGAGTATTTAGAATGTTCATTTAAAGATGGAGTTACTACAAATAAAATGGTATCTTTGCATGGTGAACTGATTGTAAAAAGAAATAGTTTTAAGTACCTGGGATCGGTATTACAGAGTAATGGAGAAATAGATGGAGATGCATGCAGTAGAATGAGGGCTGGATGGATGAAGTGGAAGGAAGCGAGTGATGTGCTGTGTGACAGGAAAATTAAAATGAAGTTGAAGGGAAAATTCTATAAAACAGCCATAAGACCGGCTATGATGTACGGAACTGAATGTTGGGCAGTGAAGAAGAAAGAGGAACAACGAATGCTGGCGGAAATGAGAATGCTTAGATGGATGAGTGGAGTGACAAGGAAGGATAAAATTAGAAATGAGTATATTAGGGGAAGTCAAGGTGTGGCACCAATTGATGCCAAAATGAGAGAGCATAGGTAAATATGGTTTGGTCATGTTCAACGTCGAGACGTTAGTCACCCAATACGAAGAATAGCTGAACTGCAGATTCCTGGAAGGAGTAGGAGAGGAAGACCAAAGAAGACCTGGGGGGAGACGATAAGGCAGGACATGTTAGTAAAGAGATTAATATTGACATGACCCAAGATAGAATTGTGTGGAGAAATGCAATTAGGGAAGCCGACCCCACATAGGGATAAGGCAAAGAGAATGATGAGCCACAATAATTATTGGCTGAATGAAAATTACATTTTTGAGTTAACGAAGGTTTGGCGTTTCGATTTACACTCCGGAAAAAGTTCTCAAAAAAGATTTTCTAAAAATTCTGGAAAGATTGTATCTAGATTTGTTAGGTTATGTTTGTCTTCTCAAACATCGACATATTTCTCCTAGATCTCACAGGAGACCAATAAAACTGTATTTCGGGAAGAAAAAAAGCTGCTAACAAAGGTTTTGACTAAAAATGACTACTCATTGTCATTTATAAACAAGAACTTCCACAATATTGAACACAAGCAACAACAGAACACCACGATCATTCCAGAGACACTCACTAGAAGGGATTCAAAGATGACAACAGTACCATATGTAAAGGACTTCATATATATCAAAAACTATCAGATATCAGAAAAAGTTAAATGAATAGGGAATAAGTATCACAACAACCAATATCGATCTAACAAGATCGAGATCGATCTTATTAGATACCAAACGCAACAACACAAAAGAAAGATCCAAAAACTGCATCTATAAAATACCCTGTGATAAACGAGCATGAAACATACATCAAGCACAGAGACTTCGAGAAATCCCAGATATGCAAACAGGACTCGGACAAGGAACACAGTTAAACATATAAATTTAAACATGCGTCAGTATTCATGAAAGAAACCGACACGAAAAAGAGAAAAGTAAAAGAAGCAACCCTTATCCTACTTAAGGCAGAAAAATGTGTAACAAACCCATTTGCAGCAGGCTTTGATTGCCAATACTAAAAGAAGAAGTCAACAACAAATTCTTTGAAATCGTAATATTTTAAAGTGTAGACACTGCTGTTTCTTTTTGTACCCTGTAATTACTTAAGGAGTACCCTGTATATAATATCACGTTAATCAGTTATACATCTTAATTTCTTTAGGGTCGTTTGGATCAGCTAGACACTCATGATAACATTGTTATTGGCTAAAGTTTAATATTTAATAGAACAAATTGGCAAAACCTAATGTACCTATATCAAATATTTTTATAGTCCTTAGGCTACGGCTCCACGGGCGACAAATTTACGCTAGCAGTAGCCGTAAAACGAACTTAAGGTTCCGCGGAACGGAATAGGAATAGCCGAACTGAAGCGACTACGCACAAGTCCTGTAGTCGATTCAGTTCGGCTATTCCTATTCCGTTCCGCGGAACCTTACGTTCGTTTTACGGCTACTGCTAACTGGAGCCGTAGCCTTAGTCTTTGTCAAAAATTTACGTTATTTTCCCACAAAACCCTAAATTGAACCAAGTATTGTTAAAACCAACTTTCTCTCTTCTGTTTTCTAAGAATAAAGAAATCCATAGAACACTAAATTCTCTTAAATATGACGTAAATGATACATTTGACCCGGTAAACTAAAACTTTCCGAACCAACTTTATCAAAAGTCGCGTTGTTGGATGGAAATGGAAAGGTGGGCAGCAACTCATAAACTAAAACGTTTGGAGTGACTCAAAACGTATTGTCGTGTGTAGTGTGTGTTGGAAGTGCTCAACAACAGAACAGACAGGCCGTGTAACTGTACCTTACAAAGTTCATTTACCTCTTTCTCCTTCTCTTCGACTTCGCCAACGAAAGATATCTCTAACACCATGTATCTCATTAGTGAAGATCGAGAATTCGTTTTTCGTGTTTCTTTTGAATTTAATCTCAGGAAAGTGGCTCGAGGAGACTCAAAAAGTTTTGTAACAATCAATTGCTACGGTTGTCTATGAATAATGATAGATCTATTGGATTTCTTGGTCATTTCTATCTACAAAAGTTTTTCTTCGCGTAAAAATAAGTTGTTACAATTTGTTGTAAGGTATACGAGGAATGGTTAAAAAAATAAAACATGACTTTTAAAGGAGAGCTTGTTATACAGCGTGTATACTTAAGTTGGAAACATATGGGAAACTTTTTTATTATTAATTTTACGAAAAAAAGTTATTCTTTATAAAAAGTTCTACATGTCCCAAAACCTAAGATGCAATCATCAGATATCAAATTTTCTCAATATTATACGAGGTATGTCAAAAAATATGAATTTCGGTCAAGGGTAAAGTACCTTTATTTCTCTCAATATCGAAAATTCTTATGATAAAAAGTTGTTTGGAATCAAAAACTAAGATCAAATATGCAATTACATGCTTCTAATTGAAAAAAAATATTTTTCCTCAAATTTATGGATACCCAACATCGTTTTTAATTATTACAAATATGATAACTCGTTTATTATTCATTTTAGGAAAAAAAGTTATTCTTTATAAAAAGCTTTGCATGGTCTAAAATCTAAGACACAACCATGATATATCAACTTTTATTAATTTTATACGAGGTGCGTCAAAAAATATGAAATTCGTTCAAGTTTATAGTACCTTTATATTTCACAATATTTCAATTAGAAGGATGTAATTGCATCTTGAAACATAGTTTTTAATTCTAAACAACTTTTTTAATAACCGTTTTCAATATTGTGAAAAATAAAGGTACTTTACTCTTGAGTGAAATTCATATTTTTTGACATACCTCGTATAAAATTAATAAAATGTGATATCTGATGGTTGCATCTTTGGTCTTAGGACATACAGAGCTTTTTATAAAGAATACCTTTTTTTCGTAGAAGTAATAATAAAAGAGTTATCGTATGTGTAATAAATAAAAACGAAGTTAGTATCAATTTTGAGAAAAATGTGGAAAATATTTTTTTCCAATTAGAAGCATGTAATTGCATATTTGATCTTAGTTTTTATTTCCAAACAACTTTTCTTAATAAGAATTTTCGATATTGAGAGAAATAAAGGTACTTTACTCTTGAAGGAAGTTCATATTTTTTTACATACCTCGTATAATATTGACAAAATTTGATATCTGATGATTGAATCTTAGGTTTTAGAGTATGCAGAACTTTTTATAAGGAATAACTTTTTTTCTTAAAATGAATAACAAAAAAGTTTCCCATATGTTTCCAACTTAAGTAGATACGCCGTATATTGATATTCTTCCGCTTAACTTTAATTTTTTCTTCTTCAAGTTCCGCTCCTATCGGAGATTGGAAATCATTCTGGCAATTACAATTTTGATGGCTACGCGCCTGAAGAGTTCAAATATTGAACTACATCCAAACCATTTACGGAGATTGCGTAGCCACGAGATTTTACGTCTTTCTAAGCTTCTTCTGTCTTTGATTTTGCCCTGCATTACATTTCTTAATAGTTCGTAATTTTTACTTCTCACTTACTAATAAACTTGGTTTAAATGAAAGACAAACAACAAACATAACCTGAAAAAAAAAATAGCGCAACGAATACCGCACAGCGTAATGGCTCCCATAATAACGGCAGGCACTATTTCCAATAACGCAACCAAATATCACATCTGCGCATGCTGTACTATCAAAATAACGCGTGCTGTAATACAGCAAATGCCAAACTGACCCTGCAATCTCTCTAAGATCTTCTAAAATCTTTTGAATGTACATGTCAGCTGTCATTTACCCAATCACCTCCATAAGTTGTATTCCGTTGGTGGGTGTGTTGACGGAAACAATTATATAAAATAATATTAATTAAAACGCAAACAATTGTCAATAATATACTTATTTATTTTTGGGTAAACAAGCGTGCTTCGTTTATTATCTCGTAAGGGTTTTGTTGTTGTTTTAGCGAGGGTGTGTCTGAACCGCGCGCCTGCTGTGTCGATACTGCGAGACCACCACACTCTATTATGTCACCATGCTTGTGGATTTACAATATGGCTAGAGAGGCAATAAATTACTAACATCTGCGTTTTAAAAGATGAGAACCTTTCTTTATTTTAAGAAGTTGACATAAAGAGCGTGGCAATCTGGCCTCGAAATCTATTAGTGTTTCCTTGAAAAAACATTAATTTTATACAATCTGCTTAGGGATACATTTCGTTTCTTAAACTTAACGGCCCTTGTTAGCATATGGTTTGTATATTAAATGTGAATTTTAAATGACTATTATTTCGTTTTGAGAAAAGTTATTAAAAATTTACCAAAAATAGTAATTAAAGCGTATCGCTATAGTTGGTATGTCATTTCCAAGAAATACCACTCCATAGCACTATGCCGCCACCACCGAAATTAACACTCTGTATGTGGTTACAACTGGCATACCGTAACGGTTCACCACATGGAAGCATGATTGACAAAACTTCGTCTACAGTAGAGTTGGCAAACGGTATGTCAGTTGTAACTTCATACAGAGCGTTAATTTGGTGGTGGCGGCATAGTGCTATGGAATGGTATTTTTTGGAAAAGGACATACCGAACTTGTGGAGATGATTGGATTAATAACAGCTGACATGTACATTAAAAACATTTTAGAAGATCATGTTGTGACATTTGCCAGCCATATTAGATATGACAGGCTCATATCAGATTTAAATCTGATCGAATATGACACTTTAAAACATCGCATTCGGAAAATTAATCCTAAACCTTTGACAGGAAAGGGCTGAGGATTGCAGCACAAAAAATTTCATTTCACAGGATAATTTCAAAATATGCAATGTTTTTGTCCATCAGTGTATACATTAAATGAAGTACTTTCTACACATTCGTCCTCCTTCGGTATAACCCATATATCCAAAATACGCACGCGATGGCAAGCCCCACCTCTAATTAAAATTCTAATAGAGTACGCAGCGGGTGATGAGCCGTGAAGAGCAAAAGTTGACTCAAGGAGCAGAAACAATAAAAAGAAAATTTATTGAACTAACAGGCAGATTATTTTTTCCGTCGCGTTTTATTGAGTTAGGGAGGTAGATATAGTAGATTTCTTTCTTTTCTGGGGGGCAGCTTTTGATCTATCTTTCCCTCTTTTATCGTTCGTCTTCATTCTATTGACGACTGAGAAATAGCTTTTTCCAGTGAAGGTTTTGAATCGTATTGTGCAATAAAGTAAATTACGAGGCTATACCAGGTAGAATAACGGCTTTCTTAAATCGAAAATAAAATGTTCGAATGTGGAGTTATAGTATATTTCACGAGTTTGCGACTATCTTGGATTAGGAATGAAATCATTGACTTAAACGCTCAGCTGTGCTGAGATACTTAATAGCAAATTCTTCCACTATTTGAACCACTGTCGAAAATAAGCAAAAATATGGTTTTAACTGGTAACGTACACTGTAACTGAAAAGGATATCAAATGGAAGAAAAACAACTTAAAATAATCTGCTATAAAGACGATCTAATGCTAATCTCTTAAAGTGAAGATGATTTACAACGTATGCTGCACCCATTTAATATAGAAAATTTAACATTGGAATTTCTCCAAAAAAGAAAAATGCATGGTTATAATAGCAAATCCAATAAGATGTAAATTAGTTATAAATATGTTAAAGTGAATAAGCAAACAAAAAAAAAATAAATAAAAATATCTAAAAAGAAATGAAACGCAGAATTTACAAAACAGTTAACAGACCAATATAGCGATACGCTTTAATTATTATTTTTGCTAATCTTATTTTCTTAATTTTTAATAACTTTTCTCAAAACGAAACAACATTAGTCATTTAAAATTCACATGTAATACACAAACCATATGCCAACAAGGGCCGTTGATTTCGAGAAACCAAAATGTATCCCTAAACAGATTATATAAAATTAATGTTTTTTTTTTCAAGGAAACACTAATTGATTACGATGCCAGATTGCCACACTCTTCATGTCAACTTATTAAAATACAAAAAGGTTCTCATCTTTTAAAAGGCAGATGCAGTAAATTATGGCCTTTCTGGCCATTATCGCAAAACCGCAAACCAGTTGACATAATAGTTGGTGGTCCGGAGAATATGTTCCAAGAATATGCGTTCTCTTCTCTATATCAATAAGAATATATCACCAAGTACAGGGCAACCTATCCTAAACTTATAAAATCAGCTAAAAAAGTCTACTACCATAACCGTCTGGGAAGCTCCAAAAGTGTTGCAAAAGAAGCTTGGTCCATAATAAACGATCTTCGAAATAAAACCCACACTGCTCAAACAGTTTCCCTTCCAGACCCTGAAAATCTAAATGAATACTTTGTTAATGTGAGTAAAAATATTACATCAACTATTTTGCACAACAAGAACCCATTTCCTATCTCCCTAATTCAAGAAAGGTCTCGAATTCATTCTTTATAAAACCAGTCAATAAATCTGAATTGATCCAAACAATCAATAGTATCAAAAGCAAGGTAGTACTGATGGTCTATCGATATAAATTTTGTCTAATCTTCCAGAAAAGTGTTAGAAATCCTCATCTCACTAATTAATGATTCTTTTGAGAAAGCTAAATTTCCAGAGTGCCTCTTCATAAGGGTGGTGAAATATCTAATATCTGCAATTATAGACCTATTGCTCTAGTACCGGTAGTCTCCAAAATTATTGAGAGACTCATAAAAGCCCGACTTATGTCCTTTCTAGTTGAAAACAACATTTTATCACAAAATCAGTTCGGCTTTTTAAATAATAAATGCACCACTGATGCCATGTTTTCTGTACTACATGAGGTTTATCAAGCACTGAACAATAATCTTCACACTGCCACCGTTTTTGTGACTACGCCAAAGCTTTTGATTGTGTAAATCACAACATTTTGATAAAAAAATTAAATTTCTACGGAATTCGAGGTATTTCTTTAGATTGGTTCCAATCTTACTTGGATGATAGGAAGCAACTGGTTAGAGCAAATGATACAGACTCTAGTCTCAAAAACATTGTATGTGGGGTACCTCAAGGTTCAGTATTGGGTCCTCTACTTTTCCCGATCTTTATTAATGACATCACTAGTTTAAAAATCGATGGAAAAATCTTTCTTTTTGCTGATGATACCAGTATCACTTGGAGCAACTCAAACATTGCAACTCTATTCATGCTACTATAACTTCTGATCTACTTACAATAACAACCTGGTTTGACTCTAATTTACTCTCATTTAACGTAGATAAAACAGTAGCATTGTCTTATAAAGGAGCTCTTCAACCCTTACCTCTTAATAACAGCCAGATCAGTACCGTTGATTCTATAAAATTTCTTGAAATTTTTTTAGACAGCAACCTTAAATGGTCCCTCCATATCGATTTGTTAAGAATTAAACTATCTTCACCTTGCTATGCTATAAGATCTGTTCCGAATGAACTCAATCTAGCATCTTCCAAAATAACATATTTTTCTTTGTTCGAGTCACATCTTCGTTATGGTCTTCCTTTTTGGGGTTCTGGTACAGCTGCCCAATTCGATGTTATTTTAAAATTACAAAAAAGAGCAATAAGATATCTGTTTGGCCTCAGAAGAACAACACATTGCAGAAGTTACTTCAAAGATCACGGAGTTTTAACTATTCCATCTTTGTATATTTTAGAAACTGTTTGCTTAATTCGTAAACATCTACATGTCTTTCCACCAAGACCTAATCATGACTACTTCACGAGAAATTCTACGTTTAACGTCTATTTAACGACCCCGTCCTCGGAGTTAGTAAAGCAATCTATATTATACTCCGCAAAAAAACTTTACAACCATCAATCTTCCTATACAACTTAAATCTGCAGCATCTTTCCCCAAATTCCGTAAACTGACAAAAGCTTACCTATTTGAAAGACCATATTATTCAGTAGAAGATTTTCTTAATCAATAACTAAGAAATTACAGTACCCTTTGCACGAGTAGTATTTTTATTATTTTTTTATCTATATGTATTTGGGTGTCATATGCAGCAGCTTAACTTTTAAAACTTTTTTTATTAATTACTAGGTAGACTATGCATTTAAAATTTATTTTAAGTTTTGCAATTTATTATTTGTGTTTAACTTCATTATTGTTATTATTATTATTTTAAATATATTGACGATTTATGTAATTTTAGTAAACTGGATTGTTATTGTTTGGTTTTCTTGACTTTTATAAGCTTTGTCGATAAAATTGTACAATTTTTCATGACAATAAAGCATATTTCTATTCTATTTTATTCTATTCTAATCTCTACACAGCATGCGAACGATTCAGACACACCCTCGCTTTCGCTAACAATACCCTCTCGAGATATAAGCAACACACCACGCTTGTTTACCCAAAATAAATAAATATATTACTGTTCGTTGTTACACTTATTTTTAATTAATTCCGTCAACACATACCACCGGAATACCAATGACATACGGCAGAAACACGACCTGACGCAGAGAGCACAAAAAGAATGCTAGAAACAGCAGAGATGAAAACCCTTCGAAAAATCGATGGTAAGACTCTATGGGACAGAGCTAGAAGTACAGATATACGACGGAGATGCAAGGTGGAGAACATTAATAACTGGGTAAGAAACAAAATAGTAGAATGGAATTACCACATAAACCGAATGATAACAAATAGAGTATTAAGAACGGCGAGAGACGGTTCTCCGATTTTTTTAAGGAAGACTATAAGTGGGAAGACCAACTTAATGAAGGCACATCGAGAAAACAGAGTCATGTTTTTAACACGGTCTTTACAGAAGCATGTTCTTTCTTTTCACGAATTTTATATATTATAATGTCTGGAATTTCACACTTACAACCCGCAGGAATATATTTAGTCTTAGCGCTCGAACATATGAGGGCGGTTTGAGAGCGATTGACGACGCAATTAGCCGAAGTTTGTACCGTACACATGACAGCGTTTGACTGGCGGTCCCATTCCTCCCCTAGTAACTTACAACCGCCGCGGTTTGAAGACGTTGAGCGGTTGCATGTGTACGCATCTTGAGCGGTTGCATTTGTTCCAATGTTAACTTGAACCGCGGCGTTTGGGTTTTTCAGGTAAACCACGGAGTGACCGCCTGCATGTGTGTACGAGCGCTTAGGCTACGGCTCCACGGGCGAGAAATTGACGCTAGCAGTAACAGTAAAATGAACTTAAGGTTCCGCGAAACGGAATGGGAATAGCCGAACTGAACCGACTACGCACAAGTCCTGTAGTCGGTACAGTTCGGCTATTCCTATTTCGTTCTGCGGAACCTTAAGTTTATTTTACTGCTACTGCTAGCGTCAATTTCTCGCCCGTGGAGCCTTAGCCTTAGGGTGCAGTCTCTTGTGTGACCTCTACTATTTACAATTTTCCTGTTTTTTCAAAACCGATCTCTTGATATGATTCTCCAATTTTGATTTTTTCTGTCAGGTAATTTTTAGCTATATTATATTCCTTTACCTTTCCTGTTTTTTATTTTTGTATTTCTCTTGTCATCATTGTTAGGCCTAAAAACTCCTTTAAATTTTTAACTGAACTTTTGAACTTGAACTTTAATTACATTTATTATTAATTTTCTAGATTTTAATTTCAAAAAACTTTGAAATTTATTTAGTAATTCTTCTATCAGCTAGCAAATAAATACGTTTTCTACAACGTACATACATCTTCTACTTTAATGGTTTGATTTTATCTTATTTCGTCTCTACCTTAAAGCGTACCTACTATTACGTTTATTGTATAGATCATAGCCACAGAGAATATGTTATTTCAAGTTAAGTAGGTCACGATACTATTTGAAGTTAAAGTAGAATCAACGATTCTGACAAGAAGTCTAGAAGTAAAGTTGAACATGGACGTTCTTAAGCGATTTTATTAGGTAGCGAAAACAGGAATAGATTTGAAAAAAATCTGTTGAAGTCCTTTTCATGGGCATTTTTCAGTGCCTCACAAAAGATAGAAAAAAAGGTAAGTCCGTGATAATACACATTTATAACATTTATTCTAACATGACATTTTAGTTAAATCTGACAGTTGTCACATTTTATTTGCAATTTGGCATAAAAACAAATCAATTGTGTTTATTGCATTTATAAAATGGTATTTTCTTTGATTTGTATAGCCTTATAAATTGTACAGATTATATTCATAGATAATATCTATTATTATTTAATTATATTATTATCTATATTATTTAATTCGTAAATATTTTTTTCGATCCTAGCGCCATCTATTGACAACTAGAGT
This sequence comes from Diabrotica virgifera virgifera, assembly GCF_917563875.1. NCBI lineage: Eukaryota > Metazoa > Arthropoda > Insecta > Coleoptera > Chrysomelidae > Diabrotica > Diabrotica virgifera. Next base: position 1,668,012 of record NC_065444.1, on the reverse strand, counting down.
AAATGTTATAAATGTCTGTAATCACCGACGTGCCTTTTTTTCTGTCACATACAATTTAATGCGTTAGAAAGAAATCGAAAAACTGTGACGCACTGAAAGATGTCTATGAGAAAAAGAATACCAATGTTTATCTAATATATTATTTTCTTACTCTATATTTTGTTGTATTTTAATATTTTAATTCCACAAAAATCAAACTAATTTGATTATTGTTTGTGAAATATTATTTAAACAATTGCATATGTTCAAAAATAATAAACTTTTATTCTCTAAGTTAAAATATATGAACAAAGAAAGTTTTTGCCAAAAAAGTATTATTTCAAAGGACAGAGTATGTGTTTTTATTTTGCAATAAACAAATTTATTTATTTATATCGAAATGTACTAAAAATGAAAATTTATCAATCATTATCGAAGGTCATTGGAATGCCCAATCAGAGCAAACGTATCCGCTGTCCTGCGCGTAGCACCAAAAATTAATGTTTATTAAAAAAAATTCCTGATGCGGTGATAGTGAATCTATTTTAATTTTGAAAATTGCAAATGAAAGGTACAGTATTCTTCTATATGTAAAAAAAAATTTTCACTTGCTGTCTGCTTTATTTTCAGTCCTGCAACATTTTGAAAAAATGCATTTTTTTGCGAAAGGTGGATTGCCAAATTTATTTTGCAAAATCTATTACACCGATCTCAATGAAATTTACAGTATTGTTTTATTATATCATGAAGTGTTTTTGGGTGAAATATGAAGGTCTTAAGTGCAGCATAAATGGTTAAAAAACGTATAATGCGAATACTTGTTTTTTTATGTTTTTTTTCGCAATTATTGCTATTTTGCAACAAGGATGACAATTTTAAAAAAAATTTAACCAATGCTATATTGTAGGGAATTTAATTAATAAACTTTTTTGTCAGTGATACTTTTCTCGGAATTAAACACTTTTAAAGTTATAATCAAAAAACGAACAAAAAAATCGAATTTTTCTTTAATATTTTGACATTTTGATTATTTAAACAATGTTCCGGACCTTTTTGACTGGGAGGATAACTCAGTTATTATTATATGAGTTATTTCCAAGCAATTTCTGCAAAAAATATGAGTCACCTCTCAACGTCCAAATGTACCTACTAATATTTTTACAGATGCGCCCTGGTCTAGTACTAAGACTGAATAATAAATTCAAACCGGCACAATAGGGCTTTTCATCGATTGTCATGTGTTTCGAGCTTCTGTCATGTGTCACATAATATTAATATATCTACGTCATACGTCTTTGGTTTGTATCATTGGTTATATCAAAAACGTATGACGTAGATATATTAATATTATGTGATACATGACAGAAGCTCGAAACAAATGACTGTGAATGAAAAGTACTATAAATATTGAATCCCTTGTTTCAAAAGCTTTTTAAAGCACGTCTATGAATGGCGCTGTAACTTTTTGTGTAATACTTACAGTGCATAATTACTATGAGAATATTCTCAAATTGTAAATTCTTGAACCTCGCGCTGGATGATTTTCAAAGAGGAATACTAAGCAGGGGCTAATGGTAACAGCCATTACGAAAGAAATGAAAACTTATAGAAGATATTTTTCGATGAGGTCTTTTATTATGTGTCCTCCTTGCGTTCTAGTTTGTAATCTGCGATAAAAGTGTTTTAGATGAAATGAAAAAAGCGCTTGCGATGTCTGGGAGCAGAATTCTAATTTGCTCCGCAATAGAAAGGGGATGGATGGATGGGTGCGTCTTAAACACAAAGCGTTGTTGACTTGTGTCGGCGAACTCACATTTTAGGTCGTAGCATAATAAAAGATAAGACGTTTTTGAAATATACGCTGCTGAAAGAAAACCAGTACTTGAATCCTTTTGTCCATCAATATTTCCCAATCAAATATTGTAATGAACTTTGTACGATTAAAACATGTATGTACATATGTGAAAATCAGAGTCGTGTAGACTTCGCATTCAAAGGAATCGAGAAAGAGGATTATTTTATACAGACCATATCTAAATAGACTTCTAAAAAATCTTACGAAAATCACTCTCTTGTCGTCTCCCCATTACTGAGGATCGTGATTTCTTTCAATAGTCCTAACAATGTTTCGCCATTGGTCTCTATCTTCAGCTGCTCTAAGAGCTTCGCAGAAGAGTTTTCAGCTGAATTCTTTATTTGGTCGGACCATCTAGTTGGTGATCGTCCTCTTGATCTTCTCCCCGGAACGTTTCCAGAAACAATTATTCTCTCCAAACAGTCGTCACCTCTGCGAACCACGTGCGAACCAAAGAATTGCAGAATTCTTTGCAGACATATTGTGGACAACCTTTTTTAATATTGAGTTGGTTTAGAATGGAAACGTTTGTCCTATGAGCTGTCCAAGGTATGCGCAGCATTCTTCTCCAGCATCACATCTCAAAGGCATCAATTTTTTGGCACTCGCATGCGCAAAGAGTCCAAATATCTGCTCCGTATAGAAATATTGAGAATACAAGGGCATACACCAGTCTCATCTTGATATTTTGAGATATAGATCTGTCTTTCCAAACTTTAGTTAGGCGACTCATCGATTTTTTGCCATACCAATACGTCTCCGATCTTCTGCTTCACAGTTATCATCGTTAGTTAAACTAGACCCGAGATAGACAAAGGTGTTTACTATCTGGTATTCCTATAACAAGTTAGTCAGTCGAATAGTGTCGAATCTGTCGACCACCATTATTGATTAGACAACACCAACTCTTCGCAGAAGATCAAACATGTCTTGCTCATTTGCTGCTATAAGTGTAGTGTCATCAGCAAATCTTAAATTGGAGATTTTTCTATCAGCTACAGTTACTCCACCGGCCCATCCTTCTGAACCCATCCTCATGACATGTTCACCATAAATGTTAAATAAGTCAGGTGACAACACGCATCCTTGTTTAACACCTCTCTCGGTCTTGAATTGGTTTGAGAACTTCTGATCTCGTCGTACTGTCGCTATATTGGACTGGTACAGATTTTTAATAAGTGTCACCAGGTGCCATGGTGCGCCCATTTCTATTAAAATTTACCACAGATTTATCCAGCTTACACAATCAAATGCTTTTTGGTAGTCAACGAAGCATATAATCATATGTACTTAAAATTATCTAGACTTTTCAACGAGTTGTCTCAGGTTCAGGATTTGTTCCCTTGTACCTTTACCCTTTACAAACCCCGCTTGTTCCTGACGTATTTGTTAATGTAGATAGATTTTTAATCTGTTTTTGATGGTATGCAACAAGATTTTACTAGCATGTGTTATTAGTGACAGTGTGCGGTAGTTTTCACATCTGGTAGTGGTTCCTTTTTTGTGTAGTTGGATATAAATTGAGGTACACCAACCAGATGGCCATTTTCCTGAATTCCAAACAGCGACACAGATAGAATGAATGATACGTAATCCTTTGTCACCTAGTAACTGTAGTATTTCACATGGTATTGCATCAATGCCTGGGGATTTATTTCTCTTTAGTGATTTAATTGCACACTGTCACATACACTGGCGATATTCAGATAAATAGATTTCGATTATGGCATAGTAAGTCTTCATTCACGGTAGTTGATCGTGAAAAAACGGGGATGTATTTTCTGTATATTTTTTGCGGGTACACATGTACACGTCACTGTTTACGCTTTTCACATTATTTAACGAATAGAAGACGCGTTTATTCAGCGATAGTTAGGTAGGCTCTCGGGATCATCGCGTACTAACTAATGATTATCACTGAGAGAGTGATATTTGTACTTTTGTTGCCTTTGGGAGCCAACAATCAAGAGAGAAATTCGCGGTACTTTTCACCACGCGGTAACTAGTGATCATTACGGAGAGAATTACTAAGAGAACAATGTGTTGAGAACAATATACACTTCGACACGAGGCAGCAGAGAGGGTGAATTTTCATTTTGCAGTATCTAAGCAAATGTCTGTATTTGAAAAGGAATAAAACTAGGTAGACTGGACTCTTCCGGCCCAGTTCTGAACATAGGCCTCCCCTTGTGTTTTCCATATATTCCTGTCTTGAACTATCCGGTGTCAGTTTCTTCCTGTATTTTGCTTAATATCGTCGATCCATCTATTTTGCGGTCCTCCCATGCCTCGTTTATGTACTCTTGGACGCCTTTGTATTATATTCTTTGTCTGATTCTCTTCTCTCTCTCTCCCTCTATCTCTCTCTATCTCTCTCTCTCTCTCTCTCTCTCTCTCTTGCCACATATCCCGCCCATTTCCATTTGCGATAACTTAGAAAACATCTTTTACTTTGGTTTTTCTTCTTATATCTTCGTTTCTCACATGCTCTCTTAAGCTTACATTCATTATAAGTCCTTCAATAGCTCTTTGAGTTGTTCTAATTCTGATATAAGTCTATTAAAAGATTGGTTAGTAAGTGTTATGGTTTCTATTCCATAAGTAATAACAGGAACGATACCTTTGTCAAAAACCTTTTTAAATTAACGTTTTAAATTAACTGGGAAATTTGGATCTTTCATAATAAAGGTTAGTTTACCTACTTACTCCTCTGGTTATTTCAATAGTTTGATTTTCTTTACCAAAAGTTACCAATAGTTTTATTTTATGTCCCAAAGACACATATTCTTCTACATTTGCACTCTTCTTACCAAGAGTTTTATATACTTCTTCAGCTAACATTACCTTAGTGTTCTCAATATTAATTTTTAGTTCTACACTTTCAGATGCTTGTTTTAAGTCTTTTAACATGTCTTGTAACTGCTTTGCACAAATGCTAATTAGTACAATATCATCTGCAAATCGCAAAGTGATTTAAGTATCGGCCATCAATGTTAATACCCTTTTGTTCCTATTTCAGTTTTTTAAATATCCTCCACGTGTAAATAACTTAGGCGGTATCGTGTCTCCTTGTCTGACTCCTCTTCTTATTAAGATTGCATTAGTTTTGAAGGTTTTAGTTATTTTAACTTTAAATTTTGCTTTACTGTAAATGTTTTCTAATAGCTGTCTATATCGGTAGTTTATTCTGGCGTTATCTAGTGCATGAAATATTGCGCATTATTCTATGGAATCGAAAGCTTGCATATAGCTGAACTTTTAAACTACTTAAAAAAACAAAATTGTTACTTCCCTGTGGAAACTTTGTTTATTACTGCCAGTATCAGGTACAACGGTTAGTGATGATCATCCATCATCAGTATAAAACGAGGAAAACCTAACGATTTGTTAATAATTTTGCGAACATCTAAAAAACGGAAATTTTCATTTTACTTCAATTTCCGCGTTGCCATTATTACGCAAGCAAACTATTTTCATTTAAGATTGAACTTCGCAAAAAATAATCAAGTTGAAAATGACATTTTAAGTTGGATATTTACTAAATAAAAGATCCCCGTTTTTATCAGGATTGATTTTCCTCTAGCAATTCCTTCATTTAATTTCTAGTCCAGGTTGTGAGGCCAGTTCCGTATAGAAAATGTTTCTGATTCGGTTTTTTTGCGGATTCCTATTCAAAAATGTTCTTTTTTAAATAAATCAGAATGTTGCCGGGCGAAATTTTTCAACAGAAATTGTTTAAACATTTTTTCTTAATTCCAAAACTCATCTTTTTAATAAGTAGGAACTACATAATACGTAAAAACATGAAATCAACATAATTCGAAATAACTCAAATACTAAAGCAAGGAGGTGTCATGAGCCCAACCCTCTTCAACATCTTTATGAATGAAATCATGAAATATTGTACAGCAAACCTAAAGAAATTATGGGGTATTGTACACCGAACCCCATTACATATGGGGTACAGGAATCTTCAAAGTGTAAGCATTTCGGAATGAGCGTTCGCAGGTGACGTAGTTGTTTTGTCAGGAAAGAAGAAGACTTGCAAAATAACTTGCAGACGTGGAATAACACATTGTGTAAACATGGTATGAAGATGAACACATTCAAAACAAAGACTGTGGTAATCTCGCAAGAACCACTTGTAATAAATATACAAATTAACGGAGAGGAGATCGAACTTCCGATACTTGGGCGTTGCAAATTGAAAATAATGTAAGGCAGGACAAAGACATTGAAGAGAGAATTAGTAAAACATCAGAACTATTCCATGCAATAAAAAATATCTTCTTAAACAAGAAATAAATTAAAAGGAAAACCAAATTAACTGTGTTGAAAACCATATTTAAACCAGTACTTACATACGGCTGCGAATCATGGATATTAACAAGAAAACTAAAGACTAAGATACAATTTTAACTATTTAGAATGGGAAATAAGCCACAATATTATTAAAAAATGATTTTTATTAACGTTTCGACGCCCAAATCGGGTGCCGTTGTCAAAATACAAAATACTATTAATATAAACAAAAATGTTGTTGCTTAGTAAAAAAAAAAAATTTAATTTTAATTCTATCCGAGAAACTTAAAACAATAGGAAATAAATTCAACATTTCAACAACATTCAAAACAACCAACACATTGAGATCTATTCTATCTAAAACTAAACCTAACAATGAACAAGAAAGGACAAAGAATTGTATTTATAAAATACCTTGTGAATGCGAACAGTTTTATATAGGTGAAACATCAAGACCATTAAACGTTAGAATAAGTGAACATCAATCTTATATTAAAAATAGAGAATTTGATAGATCTCAAATATGTCAACACGCATGGGATAATGAACATAGAGTTCAGTGGAGAGATTCAAGTATAGTCCTGAAAGAAACAGATAGTAAAAAGAGAAAAATCAAAGAAGCGGCTCTAATTATGCTAAACGAAACCAATTGTGTCGCAAATTCCTCGGTGGAATGCAGTAGGATGTGGATACCCATACTGAAAGAGGAAGTCAATAGAAAGAAAATACCCAAAATTATATTTTAGTATTACTTATATACCCATGTATTATTGATATTATTTATAATTTAAACAAAATTATAGTAAAGTCAGAATTTGGTATTAATTTTGAGAGTAAATTAAATGGAAGACCAAATACTTACGATGTCGGGATAGTATCACGAGGTTTTTCCTGGTTTCCCTCGTGATTTACTATGAGATCTCTAACGCGAGAATTTTAATGTCATGTAATAATGAAAGACAAGATACCAGTGAAGAAAGTATGGGAAGCCAGGATACAAAAGAAAAGAAATAGAGGAAGATCTAGAGAAGATTGGGACACAGCAGTCGCGAAAAGAGAAAAAGCAGATTAGCACACAACAATAAACAATGGTGAACAATTTGTACACGTGAAAAGACGTGTCAGTCCTGACAATGAAAAGTAAAAAGAACTCACAAGACACAGTATAGTATATGCATATATTATAATATGTTCATCTTTTCTGCTCCGGACTACTTATTTTTAGGTTTTTTTCTGGGCCATTTTAAACAAAACAGGTCTCTCGTCATTTTTCTCTTAAAAAAATAGTTTTCGAGTTATAGCCAAGTACCTAAATTGGCGTTTAAACATTTACTTTCAAGAATCTAAAGAGTAATCTGGCCTTATTTCAATTTATACCGTGTGTATCTCTTATACATATTATATACACTTACTATATTGTGGTGATTGCCGTATTTAATTAGCACATTGGCAATAATCAATTTATTAAACAAATATCTGCTTCTTTAAGTACCGTGCCCAAATTTTAGGCGTGGGTAGCTTTCATGACAATTGCTGATATCGTTCTCGATCTTGCGCGGCATGTAATAATTGATCTGCTGATAAGCCAGTTCATTGACGAAGGTTTCGGAGCCATGAATATTTCTTCCTACCAATTCCTCTTTTTCCGTCGATCTTTCCGTTGAGTATAGTATTAACAGCAGTATCCTTTATCTGCTACCTCTCATTATATGCCCCAGATATTCAAGTTTTCTCTTTTTTATCATCTTCATTAATTTACCTTCGCCTTGAGCTACTCTGTTTAAGACTTCTCTGTTTGAATTCCGTTGAATCCATGATAATCTGAGCATTAAATTAATATCTTAATAATAAATTACAAAATTTTAAATTTTAAATTTTAAATAATGGATTGTAGGTCTGGATCCCGGGTACCAAAAAAAGTTGATTAATAGCAAGCTGAAAAGTTGTTAATAGCTTAACGGTGTCTAGTCGGACAAACTTTGATGTATGGGAACACTGGAACAGGGGAAGTTTTAATTGTGGAACAGGTTAAAAATCTGGAACGTCAGATTACGAAAACGTCCCACGTATTTTGTCGGACAGAACATCCAATTGATTTGTTACCCTTTCATTAAACTCTCATACAAAAATCAGACTGCTATTTGTCACCTGTCATAATTCCTTTCATTTGGCATGTTCTACGTGTTCCACTCATTAAAATGCTCCGTTGGTGATAAAAAGCAGTCTAAACCCAACACCAAGCGACCCATAACAAGACACAAAAACCATGGTACGAGAGCTGGAACTCCGGATCGCAGCGGAGACTGTAAAAGAAGAAACAGGACCTAGTCCTATTAAAAGAAGAAAAAAGAAGAAAATTTAAATTAATTTCAAGTGTTTCTAAAGCGCTGGTTTCCTCGAAAGCGGTGCCGACAAACTGCGACCATAACACTGCGATGAATTACGTCATAAAAATCTGTACCATGCAAAATAATAGCGGTGGTTTCCAAGGATGCGTTGGAAGCCACCGCTTGCTGAGTTTGCACATTCCATTGCCGCAGTGAAGAACCTTGAATTTTTCACCGTAATCTGACGTAATTCAGATTATAGAGGCATCTTTATTTTGTTCGGGATACAAAATATTAACAAACATCCTTAATCGAAGAATTCAACCTCTCACGGAAAAAATCATCGGGGAATATCAAGCAGGGTTTAGGCAAAATAGATCTACCATTGACCAACTATTTACAGTTAAACAAATACTAGCCAAAGCATGGGAATATGACATGGACGTTTACAATCTCTTTGTAGATTTTAAACAAGCCTATGATTCAATAGATAGAACAATTCTACCTAATATATTGGAAGAATTTGGCATACAGTATTTCTCATGATCATCTTTCAGTGCGTCACAGTTTTTCGATTTCTTTCTAAAGCATTAAATTGTATGTGACAGAAAAAAAGGCACGTCGGTGATTACATTTCGTCGGTGACATTTTTATAACATTTATTCTTGTTGTTCTAGTTGTCGATAGATGGCGCCATAATAAAAAAATATTTTTTTTTAATTAGATAATAATATTACAAATATAATCTGTATAATTTATAAGACTATACAAATCAAAGAAAATACCATTTTATAAATGCAAGAAACACATTTGATTTGTTTTTATTCCAAATTGAAAATAAAATGTGACAACTGTCAGATTTAAGTAAAATGTCATGTTAGAATAAATGTCATAAATGTGTATTATCACGGACTTACCCTTTTTCCTATCATTTGTTACGCACTGAAAAATGATCATGAAAAGGACAATACCATCAAAATTAATACGACTAGTGCAAATGACAATGACAGAAACAGAAGCACAGGTATGTATTCAAGGACAGATCACTGATGCATTTACGATAACGCAAGGACTGAAACAAGGCGACGGACTGGCTCCAACGCTTTTTAATCTTGTTCTTGAATATGTAATTAGACGGTTGACGGTGAGTGGAAATAACATACTTACAAACAAATCTACCCAATTAGCAGCATACGCGGATGATATAAACATAATGAGCAGAACAATGAATGCAGCGGAAGAAACCTACGTTGAGTTGAAACAGAGTGCAGAAGCAGTAGGGCTAGCAATAAACACAAATAAAACAAAACTACTCATACAAACCAGATCAAATAGACCGGCGCAACAACACTTTATTGACGATATACAACATGTGAATAGATTCACGTACCTAGGAATGGATCTGGTTGCAAGCAATGAAGAAGAACCGGAAATAAATAGAAGGCTTGTGCTGGCAAATAAAGCCTATTTCGCGATGGGCCACATATTCAAATCGCGAGACGTACACCGGAAAACAAAACTCCGGTTATATAAAACAATAATCAGGCCCATAGTAAGTTATGGCTGCGAAACATGGGTGGTGACACAGAAATCTGCCAATGCATTAGTTGTGTTTCAAAGAAAAGTATTACGTAGGATACTGGGCCCAATAAGTGAAAATAACAACTGGCGAATTAGGTATAATAGAGAAATATACGAGCAATATAGCGAATCAACTCTAGCACAACACACTAAACTGCAGAGATTACGGTGGGCAGGGCACGTGGTCCGCATGCATGAGAATAGAATCCCCCCAGAAAATAGCTGAATGTAAGAATGCAGGGAAGAAGACCTGTTGGAAGACCTAAAAAGAGATGGGAAAACGAAGTCGATGAGTATGCCAGGAACTTTCTGGGAACGCGTTCATGGAAAAGAACAGCGGTAAATCGAAATGATTGGAGAAGCTTATTGAAGGAAGCCAAGGCTCGATTTGGGCTGTAGTGCCATTGGATGGATGGAATCTGACGTAATTCATCGTAGTGCTACGGTTGCAGTTTGTCGGTGTCGCTTTCGAGGAAACCAGCGCTTTAGGAACTTTTTGAGAAGAAACCGAATCAGAAACATTATATCTGCGGAATCGGCCTCACAGCTTGGACTATTCTTTCACTGAATTTCAGCCTTCAGCTCAGTCGTTTACAAAAAAACTTTCTTTTTTAATTTACTTACGGAAATATCCTTCTGCCAAGAAACTTCTCAGAAGTCATAATCACCATAAATTTTTATAATAAATGAAAGATAGTCATACAAGCCCGGAATTTATTCATAGCCTATTAAATTGCTAACAACAAAAGAAAAGATCTTTTCCTTCGTTCCCACTTCTTAACGAAAAAGTTCCCGAAAAGATCGCATTAATGATACACGAACGCACCAAAAAATGGAAAAATGCTTTTGAAGTCGAATTTAAATATTTAGGGAAAATAAGTAGACAATGGGAATATTTAAATGGGTAGGTAACTTAAGCAAAAATAAGATAAACAGCATACTGCTCAACGGTATTCTTGGGCATACTTAAATGTATCTCAACCTTTTCGAGTGGAATTGAAATTATAATGAAAAGTGTTAAATTATTTTATTGAAATGTCATGAATAATAATTATTACTTAAATCGTAAGATCTTCATCAGTAAATTTATTTGTAGGAGTTCTATAGCCAAGCGAAATATATTCGGATGATGTCATGCATATAGTTCTTGAGGACATTTTAACTGGCTATAAATTAATTTTAAATCAGAAATATTTTACATTTATTACGAGTTTATAGTTGCCTATAAATTAATAATGAGGCCCAGTAACTGGAAAATACCACATTAAAGATTTTTTTGTTTTTACTTTGGAAATCATTTATTTATTTTATGTAGGAAAAACTATTTTTCTTTCGAGTTTTTATAATTTATTAACACTGAGAGACGTGCAAGGATGGACGAAAGCTCGAAACTTTCATAATAGTCCAGAGAAATAAGATTTTTCTCGTGACACATCCCCCTCCAGGCCGAAACCAAATTTTTTAAGTAGTATGGACATCTATATTAATAACCTATATGTTTCCTGCAGCCGATTTTGATGATATACATAGTTATAAACAAATGAAGATCAAAAAACGGTAAATTTTCGCTTTTTTCGCCTATTACTAAAAAGTGAAGCATTCTAAACAAATTTAAGAATAAGAAACTCATAAATCATATAAAAAAACTTCAATATGGCTTTGCTGATTATGTCTATCCTTATTTGTTGCTTAGAAAATTGCAAAATAAGTCATAAATTTTGAGATTTTATAAATGTTCATAAATTATGTAAAAAATTAAGTTAGAACCTTCTTATTACACAGAATGCTGAGACTTCTTGTGCTTAAATTATATTTTAAATTTCAAAGCAATTTGATGAAGTTACCGTAATACTTCGGACAGTTTATGAAAGAAAAACATTTATACTATTAACTTAACTAAAAAAAAATGACAAAAAGTAATTTTAAACAGTGTAAAATTATTTTGCAAATACATGTCGATTTTTGCTTACTTATAAACAATTAGAATAACTTTTTAACCGTTACCCGTAGAAAAATTATTTTACTGAATTTTTATACACATTTAGAAAGAAAAACAATTGTCCTAGGACAATAATTAGGGACGGAGTTAGCCCCCCCTTTTTTTAATTCACATGTTCTTGTAAAATAATTTTGCCATATTTAGAATTATTTTTTGTCATTTATTTTTAATTAAATTAATAGTGTAAATCTTCTTCTTTCATAAACTGTCCAAAGTATTACTGTAACTTAATTATTTTCTGACTTTAGTGTTGCAAAAAAAAATTAATTTGGGATAAACAAATTAAATAACTTTTTAACTCTTTGCCCAATTGCTTTGAAATTTGGGGTATAATTTAAGCACCAAAAGTCTCAGCATTCCGTGTAATAAGAAGGTTCTAAGTTAATTTTTACATAAGTTACAAATATTTATAAAAACTCAAAATTTATTATTTATTTTGCAATTTTCTAAGCAACCAATAAGGATAGACATATTCAGCAAACGCCATATTGAGTTTTTTATACGATTTATGAATTTCTTACTGTTTAAAATGCTTAACTTTTAGGTAATAAACGAAAAAAACGAAAATTTACCGTTTTTTATCTTCATTTGTTTATAACTATGTATATCATCAAAATCGGCTGCAGGAAACATATAGGTTATTATTATATTAGATGTCCATTCTACTCAAAAAATTTGTTTTCGGCGTGGAGGGGGCTGTGTCACCAACAGGATATTTTTTTACTTATTTCTCTGAAATTGTTGAAAATGTTTGAACTAATCAACCTCAAAAATCGCTTCGTTGAAAATCGTTGAAAAATTCACAAATAAGTTCAGTCATAGGTTTACTTAGATCCTACTATAGATAATTGCCAATTACAATTTAATGCCAAAAATGCACCATTTTAAGAACTTTCGTCTCTTTTCGAAAAAGTATTTTGAACGAATTTGGAGGTAAAAATGGCGGTGTTTAATGTTGATTTACTAATTTGTCGCTTAGAAAATAGAATAAAACGTAAGAATTCTTAATCTTCAATAAATATGAATAACCATTGTAAAAAAATAACCTACAACCTTGATATTGCGTCGAAAGTTGGGTCTTTTAGTGTTAAAAATGTGGTTAAAACTTCAGAGTGATCCATCAATTATATTAGTTTAAAAGTACTTGAATTTGATTACCCCAAACATATTTTTTTTGCAATAAATAAGTCGAAAAATAAATGAACTTAAAATGATTATAAGGGTAGCATATGCAACAGACAGATTCTATAAAAAGAATTTAAAAAAAGTTAGAAATTTTCAACAAGTATTAAATTTGCGAGTTTTTATACTTTGCGCCCTAAACTTTTTCTACGATTATACAGGGTGTTAAGAACTATAATATTAAAGGTGTCGTTAAATTATTAAATATCGTTTTTGTGATTTTGCAGATTGCTTTTCAATGTTTGCGGACTCCATTTTTACCGAAATTTCTTTGATTTATATTTATGAATGTGTGGTGAATTTATCCTTCGGCTACTTATGTACAAAAACAATCTGCAGGAAAAGAAGATTTGTGAACACAATGGATAGTATACATTTACTGATTCGTAATATACAGTGCGCTGGAATAAGTGTTATACCCCCTTATTAACTTATTTATTCTTAGAATATAAGTCAAACGCTCGGACAGGTCGATTTTTAAAATAATCATAGTATATTAGAGCATCAACGTTTCGAACTTTACATGATCCCTCTTCAGATGACAGGCATAACTTTGATTTTTTTAAATGGGAAAGTACATCATGTAACACCTCTCTCTAAATGCAATCATTTTTTTCGAATCCTGAAAAAACTAATAAATATTTTTGAAAAATTTAAGCGCAGAATGAAATATTACAGTATTCTCGATGGTCAAAAGTGCCTGAGAACTTCTATAATGATTATTTTAATAAGTCACAGGGGTGAAAAAAAAAAGAGAAAACTTAGTCTGATTTTTAATTTCAAATATATCATCAAAAAAAAACTTTTTGTTTATTCTAAGGGACTGTCAGCCCTTGGTAATAATGTAGTCTTTCATTCTGCGTTTAAATTTTTCAAAAATACTTATTAGTTTTCTCAGGATTCAAAAAAAAAATGAATGCGTTTAAAACGAGTTCGACCGAAATTTTGCGCCTAGATTCTCAAAAAGGATTAAAGTATTATACATTTTTGTAATCAGTATTTCAAAAGCTTTTAAATGAGGTATCACATGATGTACTTTCCCATTTAAAAAAATTAATGTTATGCCTGTCACCTGAAGAGGGATTGCAAAGTTCGAAACGTTGATGTTATAATATACTATGATTATTTTAAAAATCGACCTGTCCGAGCGTTTTGCTTAAGTGCTAAAAATAAATAAGTTAATAAGGGGGGTAACACTTATTCCAGTGCACTGTATAACAATATGCTTTCTCATATTTCCCGATTTGTTCATTTCGATTTTTTACAGGTATATCTTCGTTCACGAAAAAAAAACCAGATAGATTAATTTTATTGGTTGAAGATCTGCGTATCATTGATAAATTTCATAAAAATGACATGTTATTTTAAATTTTCTCACAACTTTTGTTTTTTTTTTAATAAATAATCTACAATTACGCATAAAATCAAATATTACTGTTATCGACAGTCCCCATCTCTCAAATTCTATTTTTCCCAGTGTATTTTCAACCCTTTCGAAAATATTTGATGCGCTTTTTCCCGATCCACTCCAGGTCCCTTAAATAAACCCGAATAGATCGAGCGGACTCCATACACCGAGACCGGAATCCTCTCCCCACAAAAGGAAAATAAAACAAAATTGGAAAGAGAAAAATCCACAGAGTTGAGGAGCGAAGTGCCCCACATCAAACCTCCTGAAGTTCTTCGACTTGATTTGAGATTCTATAGAGCAGAAAGAACAACCCAAAACACTTGGTTTAGATGAATCGCATGATAATGCGAAGAGCCAATATACCGACCAATTGTCGGTTAGCACATCGTGAGATTGAATCTGACAAGTGGATTAACGCAAGAAGGACCTACATCACGAAAATAGAAAGTGAATAGCAAAAAATTCTAGAAAGAAAATACGTAATTGAAAAAAATGTTTACTTTTAATCCTTAATTTTATAGAAACTATTAAATATTTAAATGTCGACAAAACAGAGATTTATAAAGAAACAAAATACTAAGACTTTTAATTTGATAGTCTAATAAGTGAATAAGCTATAGGAAGTATTCACAATAAACACAGTACCTATTCTTTATAAATCTCTATTACAGACCCTTCAAATTATTGATTTAAAGAAATGGAAAACCCACTACAAAGAACTTCAAGAAAATAGACATGTATAAATATGTGGCAAATGACAAATGAAATAAACAAAAAAAAAATGACAAATAAATAGATCACGTAAGCAGTACAGTTTAAATGGATGTATTGGGATACACTGCATCTCTTAGTAATCATCTTATTAAGTACAAGACAAATTCTTTTAATATTTAAATTTCCTTGGTAAAACAAATACATTTGTTTATAATAAACATGGTTGACCCATATTACCACACCAGTGTATCAGTTTTCGATACAAGGTCAGCTTGCAGTAGCAAATATTATTCTTTATTTATAATCAAGTCGACACAGCATTTTTAATACAAACACTTTCACTTTTATATATATCAAAACATTAAACAGGGGATTCCACATTCTTAGTTTTAAATTCATTGCGTAAAGATTAGTCATTGGTATTTGAGATCCCAACGGGTAAACATCACAGCGGATAAATATTTTACCACCAGCTCTTTACCGTAGTTACTTCAGCGTACAAATAAATGAATTTACAGTGAGTAGTGTTACTTCATCAACCCTTATGGTAGGGGGTAACCACCCCTCAATTATCTGAGATGGTTCAGATAAAGAGGAACCACCATATGGACAAGAGGTAGAATTGGTACCCCCGTCAAAATAGCCCCGTCAAAAAAGCTCCGACAAAATAGCCCCGACATAATATCCCGCACACAAAATAGCTCCGACAAAATAGCCTGCAGACAAAATAGCCGCGGAATAATAGCCCGCCGACAAAATAGCCCCGACAAAATAGCCCCGACAAAATAGCCCCGACAAAATAGCCCCGACAAAAAAGCTCCCTTCAGAATTCATCATGAAATAATTCCTTAAAAATCCATTTTTTCGGAATTGGTAATTATCCTCTATTCAGATTTTATCTTAACCACATTAAATAAAAATGGTCTTTTCAGAGAACTCGAGTCCTGTCTTCCCTGCCTCTTGGAAGTTTGAACATTTAAGTTACGCGAAAATCAATGTTTATTTATGATATAAACATTTTTTTCTGTTTTCGGGCAACAGTAAGATGCATTTTAAATTAAATAAATTAAATACATTCTTCCTTTTTGTCAAATAATTTAAATCAAAAAAAAGTTTTTGGACACCTTGTATAAATAATTATGTAATTGTTTATAAGAGGCTGTTTTAGCCCGGGCTATTTTAGCCGGGGCTATTTTGACCGGGGCTATTTTGTGTGCGATCTATTTTGTCGGGGCTATTTTGTTTGCGGGCTATTTTGTCGAGGCTATTTTGTGTTCGGGCTATTTTGACGGGGCTTTTTTGACGGGGCTGTTTTGACCGGGCTATTTTGACGGGTCACGGGTAGAATTACATGACGAATTTATCGAGAGAATGATAAAATCACAAAAAAATAAAAAAGCGCGTAGTTCAGAAGGAATTCCAGCGGAACTTATAAACAACAGAACTGCAAAATTAATCAGATTAATAGCCTTAATTTTCAACAACTACACAAATAGAGAAAACATACCAGAAAATTGGAAAAAAGGGTGGATAACCCCAATACACAAAAAGAGTAACAAAAAAGACCGCAAGAACAATCGCTGTATTACTGTAACCAGCACCTTTAGCAGATTATATAGAAAAACTTTGAAAGCTCTAATAGAAAATGAATATGCATCTTTACACATCGAACAACAAGCAGGATTCAGTGCAGGAAGATCCTGCATCGACCACATCTTCACGTTCAATCAACTCAACGAAAAAAAAGTAGCTATAGACAGAGAAATACATCTACTATTCGTCGATCTAACTAAAGCATATGATACCGTGCCACTGTATAAATTATGGCAATATAACTTTAATAAAAGCAGTGCAAAAATTATAAAATATAACAACATCGAAGCAAACATAAAAATCAACAACATATTATCCGATAACTTCATGGTGAATAAGGAACTACGACAGGGATGCAGCTTATCGCCAACACTGTTTAAAATCTATATAAATGAGGTCTTGAATAAGTGGCGGAAATCATGTTCTGGCATGGGGATAGAGCTAAATGACGACTCAACACTATACTCACTACATTTTGCTGACGATCAGGTGGTGATTGCCCAGTATAAAGATGATCTATTATTTATGACAAATAGGAGGAGAGAAAAATTAGTTACAACTATATGATGATATAGTTATCGAACCAAGCTCTGATTGTGTATATCTTGGAACGAGAATCTAACACAGTGGAAGGACAGAATTCGAAATAGAGGAAAGAAAGCAATATGAGCTTTGAACTCACTACTTTGGTCAAAAACCATATCAAAAGAAAAGAAAACACAGCTATATAATAGCTAAAAGCGTGCTACTATGAAATCTGTCAACTGAATAAGCGAACAGAACAGAAATTACTCGCACTGGAAATGGACTTCTAGCGAAGGTCGGCCTGCCTCTCTAGAGTCTCACACAAAACGAATGAACGAGTACGAGATATTATGAATAGGAAAACAAACATAATATGTAGAAGAAATGGAGGAACATCGACGACATTAATGAAGATTAAAATAATAGGTATATTGGAAGGTAATACAGTAAACTCAATCAACAAACAAGAACTAGAAAAATCAATAAAAACGTTGAAATATAGAATAGCTCCTTAAATGGATAGAATAACAATAGAAATTATAAAAAAAATGGGAAAAAATGGAAAAGAAATGAAAATATCCCTGAAAATTGGAAAGTGTCACTAACAGTAACCAAATACAAAAAGGAGATATGAAAAAATGCACTAAATACCTAAAATTGATGTTGCTATGTACAAATGTACATGTATGAATCTCTTAAAAAAAAATACAAATTAAACGAAGCATAAAATGGATTTAGAAATGGTAGGTGTATACAGGATCATATATTAACTTTAAAGCAGATAAGAGTGATAATACAAAAATTAATAAAAAGTCAACTGAAAGAAGTAATGCGACAGGTTCATAGTTCATTAAACATCAATCAGACTATTTACTTTCCACTGAAAATCGACTTTGCCCTGCAATGATTCCCAAAATGGTCGATAACATCAAATTAGACATATTAATTGTTTTATTTTCATACTTAGAATTTCCAAACCGAAAAATATCACACCAAGGTATTTTAAAGTAATTAATTAATGCACTCGGTACCATTAGGTACCACGTACCAAAACATGCATACCTGTGCAAGTGATAATCAGTGAGCAATGGCTTTTATCAATTCCATAAAGCAATTAATGGAACTAATTACATAAACAATGATTATGGTGTAGTGATAAAGATTCTTGGAGTCATTGATTTTAATTACAATATTTGCTACGGTATTGATTATTAGGTACCAGGTACTTGCTAATCACCTTTTTTTATTTAAACCTGCAAGGAAAAATCTTCACGATTTCGCAATTATTTTGTACAAATTAACTACTAGTACTACTAGTAGTTAGTAGTACTTAGTATTATGATGATACTTTTAGTATCATCATACTTCATTACCCTGAAAAAATCCGCAATGTTTTTGAACCGGTAAATGTACAATTGAACATTTTCTGGGTTTTTTTCAATTCGCTATCCAGATGTAAGAAGAAATTGCAGACTTTTTTTTATTTAAAATCTAATAAAAAGACAAAGAATAGAGACAACAAAACGTTATTTTATAAGTAATAAGGATTAAAAAAATATAACAAGCATCCCTCATTGTATGGGTTCAAATAAAGGGTGAAGTTGAGAATTTAAAAAAAAATGTATGACTTTTGGCTTTTTTTCTTCTTCTTGTTCTTCTTTCCGTTCCTATATGATCAAGGGCATTCGAACTTTGTTTCTTCTTCTTTGACTGCCTCTCCTATCGGAGATTGGATATCATTAGGGCGATTCTAATTTTATTTACTGCTGTTTTGAACAATTCGTTAGTGGTACAGCCAAACCACTCTCTCAAATTTCTCATCCAGGACATTCTTCTACGGCCTGGATTTCTTCGTCCTTGGATTTTTCCTTGCATTATATTTTGTAGGAATGTGTACTTTCGTCCTCTCATCAGGTGGCCTAAGCATTCAAGTTTTCTCTTTTTTATACTCCGTAGAACTTCTGGCTCGTTATTTATTCTGCGTATTACTTCTTCATTTGTAATTTTATCCACCCAACTTATTCGTAGTATACGGCGGTAGCACCACATCTCAAAGCTTTCAAGATTTTTAATATTCCTCTGTTTAAGAGTCCATGACTCCACACCGTAGAGCAAAGTACTGAATACATAGCATTTTAACATTCTAGTTCGTAGATGAATACTAATATCACGATTACAAAAATAATTTTTTCATTTTTATAAAAGTAGACCTGGCAATTTCAATACGTCTTTTTATCTCGTGATTTTGGTCACCTGTTTCATTGATAAGGGTTCCCAAGTATTTGTATTCGTTTACTTTTTCAAGTTGGGTACCGTTTATTGTGATACTAGTGTCATTTATTGGATTCTTACTGAAGGTCATATATTTGGTTTTTTTGACGTTCATCCTTATGCCGTAGTTATTACATATCTCATTCATAGTTTCAACTAAATGTTGTAGATCTTCCGCTGTTCTTGCCATTATCACAGTATCGTCAGCATATCGAATGTTATTGATAACTTCTCCATTGACTATTATCCCTTCGTTTGCATAGGAGAGAGCTTCTTGGCATATTTGTTCGCTGTAGATATTAAATAAGAGCGGTGACAATATACAACCCTGTCGTACTCCTCTACGTATTTCTATTTCGTCCGATGTTTGTTCTTCTATTTTTATATTAGCTCGCTGATTCCAGTACAGATTTAATATTATTTGTATGTCTCTGGTGTCAATGTTCTTACTCTC
This sequence comes from Diabrotica virgifera virgifera, assembly GCF_917563875.1. Lineage (NCBI taxonomy): Eukaryota > Metazoa > Arthropoda > Insecta > Coleoptera > Chrysomelidae > Diabrotica > Diabrotica virgifera. The sequence continues at coordinate 1,647,819 of NC_065444.1, read as the reverse complement.
CAGGATTTCTTTGAGTTTACTGTGGCGTACTTTGTCAAAGGCCTTTTCAAAGTCTACAAAGCAGGCGTGTACCTCTTGGTTAACATCTAGGCATCTCTGTGTTAGAACGTTCAAGGCAAAGAGAGCATCCCTTGTACCTAATCCTTTTCTGAATCCCATCTGTGTATCGTTAATATCGATGTCTAGTTTTTGATAAATATTTTAAGCAGGTGACTCATCAAGGAGATTGTTCGATGATCTGAACATTGCATTGCCTTCGTTTTCTTCGGTATGGTGACAAACGTAGACAGCAACCATTCTTGCGGTATTATACCAGTACTGTATATTGTATTGAATATATGCAATATTATGGTTACGGATTTATCATTCAAAAGCTTCAGCAGTTCTGTAGGGATTTCATCAGGTCCGTTTGCTTTTCCATTTTTAGCGTTTCTTATTGCGTATTCTACTTCTTCTTTCAATATGTCTGGCCCAGTTGCATTGATTATCTGAGTTAAGTTGTTTCTATCGTCTTCAAATAATTCATTCAGGTATTCTGTCCATCTTTTTATTTTATTCTCTAGATCTACAATAAGATTTCCATCTTTGTCTTTAAGTTTACCTATTTCGCATTTCTTTATGCTTCCTGTTATCTCTTTTACTTTTTTGTGCATATTGAACGCATCGTACTTTTTCTCATAGGTTTCCATTTCTTCACACTGTTCTTTAATCCACGCCTCTTTGGCTTCTTTTATTCTCTTTTTTATGTGTTTGTTTATTTCTTTGTATTTGTCTAGGTAATTCTTCATCTTTCTTCTTTGTTCCATCAAGTCTAGTATGTCCTGTGTCATCCACCCCTTGTTCTTTGTTGTTGTTTTTGTCAGATGTTTCTTTCCTGCTGTTTGTATAGCTGTATTTATGTACTTTAATTTTTGGTTAACGTTATCCGTATCATTAATTTGTTGTTGCACTGAACTGAGGTTTTCATTTATTTCTTCTCCTGTTTCTTGTCGTATATTTTTATTTCTAAGTTTATCTAAATCTAGTTTCTTTCTGTGTGGTCTCCTAATCTTTTTTGGTCTCGCCTCTATCACAGTAACTACCGGGTTATGATCTGAGCCTATATCAGCTCCTGGGTACGTCTTAGTACATTTAACAGCATTACGAACTTTGTTTACAGTGTTCTAAATAAACTTACGTGCATAGAAATCGGCCCACTTAAAAATTTGGTCATTTTTGATGTCTCGTATTTCCTAAACCTGTTGGCCGATTTAAGTGATTTTTTTAATACGTTATAGCCTGATTCTTTAACAATATTGCTGTAATAATATTGTTGCTAAACAGGTAGATTTTTATTGTATACCGGGTGTACGAATCAAACTGTGTTCTTTTCTCAAAGTTCGCATCACACTGTGGAATATTCTAGAATTTATAAAATACTGAAATTAAAACCCAACTATAGCCTCAGATTTTCTTAACATTCTGTTTTTTGATTCATTCGTTTATGTTGGATAATAAAAAAGTTAGGTAGGTAATTTAACAACTAGACATGTTCTTTATCAATACGGGGTGTTTCTAAATAAGTGCGCCAAACTTTAAGGGGTAATTCTGCATGAAAAAATAATGAGAGTTTGCTTTATAAACGTGTATTCGCAAATGTTTCGTTTCCGAGATACGGGATGTTGAATTTTTCTTACAAACTAACGATTTATTTATTGCTCTAAAACCAGTTGAGATATGCAAATGAAATTTGGTAGGTTTTAAGAGATAGCTATTGCCGATTTTTTGACACAAAATTAAGAATTTAATATTCACCATTGTCGCGCATACGGGTAATATGACCGATCATATTACCGTATGCACGCCAATGGTCAATATAAAAATCTTAATTGTATGTCAAAAAATGTGCAATAACTACGTCTTAAAACCCACCAAATTTCATTTGCATATCTCAACCGGTTTTAAAGCAATAAATAAATCGTCAGTTTCTAAGAAGAAAATTCAACACCCCGTATCTCGAAAACGGAGCGCTCGCGGACATAATATGTTTATGAAACAAAAGGTCATTATTTTTCATGCAGAATTACCCCTTAAAGTTTGCCATATTTATTTAAAAACACCCTGTATTGTCGAAAAACAAGGCTAGTTGTTAAAGTACCCAACTTTTTTATTATCCAACATAAGGGAATGAATCAAAAAACAGAATGTTAAGAAAACCTGAGGCTATAGTTGGGTTTTAATTGCAGTATTTTATAAATGCTAGAATATTCCACAGGGTGATGCGAACTTTGAGAAAAAAAACACAGTTTGATTTGTACCCCCGGTATACAATAAAAATTTGCCTGTTTAGCAACAATATTATTACAGCGATATTGTTAAATAATCAGGATAGAACATATTAAAAAATCGCTTAAATCGGCCAACAGGTTCAGGAAATACGAGTCATCAAAAATGACCAAATTTTTAAGTGGGCCGATTTCTATGCACCTAAGTTTAGTTCGTTTGTAGTGCAATCAAACTACTCTCTCAGGATCTTCTTCTGTAGCCCAGATTCCTTCGTTCATCAATTTTGTATCTTTCCTTGCATTCTATTTTGAAGGAATGTATATTTTTGTCCCCGCAGTAGATGGACCAAATATTCCAATTTTCTCTTTTATGGTATTACTCCAGGCGTTTTGTCCATTCGCATAACTCTAAATGCTTTTTATATTGTTCCGTTTGAGAGTTCATGCTTCCACGACGTACAACAAGGTACTAAACACATTATCTATGCATTTGAAGGTTATTTTACATAGTAAAATATTTCTAGTATAACTAAAGGTAAACAAGAAATTCTGCTTACTTCAAATAATTACTTTCTATTAAAAAATATAGCAAACAAACTAAGCATTTTTATTATAAAGTTACTTATGGAATAGAAAAACGAATGTAACATTAGTTTTCCTTTAGCAGTTTGTTTACAGGCCATTGTTTGTAACTTTATTAGCTAGGAATAAAAAATATTATATGTTTTATATAGTCATAAACCTTTACTTATTCGATGGAGTTATGAGTATCTGCCATCAAATCATTCAAGTTCACAATTTTAATAGCCAAATTAGATTTTTACAAGGAAATCAGTACAAAGATATTAATATAAACTCAAATCACTGTAATAAAACTAATCTTGGGTGATTTTTATAGCTTAGTCAAGATAGCTTTGACGTATAACTTAGAGGTGTTTTGGCCCATGTAATGACTGTCCTTAGGATTTAAATTGCACATAAATAGTCCAGGCTAATAAGGTTTTTTTCCGTGACACTTCAACAGCCAGAGTACTGAAGCGTGTTTTCGAGAGGTAATACCTATAAGAGTAAATTGTAACTATTTCCTGCGTAGGATCTGACGGTCATTTTTATTTATAAACAATTTAGTGTCAAAAACGGCCTTTTTTCCTTTTTTTTTTCAAATTAATGGAAAACAGGAGGACTTATTGTTTTCTTAGTACAGACATTTTCGAGAGAATGGAAAAAGCTTTAAAAGGGCTTATTACAAAGTTTAATACACTCATTTATTGTTAATATAATTGCGAAAAAGGACGAAATTTAAAAAAAATTAATTTTGCAATAACTATTGTAAAAATAAGTAGTACAGCTTTGAAATTTTTGTCAAATGAGGGTTCTTTGGTGCTTAATATGTGACAAAGATTTTAAACCGATTCATTCAATTGTTTAAATTTTATTCAAATTGTTTATCCTAGAGAGCTTTTTTTGCAGTAACATAAGTCAGAAAAAAATAATGTTAGAAAAAAATAATGCACAATAATAATTGTGCAGGTGTCAAATAAAAGATCATGTTGTTCTGAAGCTATTTTCTTGTGGCATTTTTATAATCAAGTATATTCAAATGGGAAATAAGCCACAATTTTACCTAAAAATGATTTTATTAAATTTTATTAAATATTTTATTTATTATAAAAGATCATGAGCTAAACTTTCAAAATGGTTTAAAAAAGTGAATAAAAAATGCATTTATTAGTAATAATTATTATGTAAAAGTATGTGTGCAAAAATTTTTCCTTATAAACTTTTTATTTTTTTATATAATAAATTATATATATTTACATATTACAATTTTTCATCAATTATCATTTATATATAACACTATATTTTACTTGGTAGTTGTGCACCTAAAAAACGGTAAAAAATAGATTTCTTTTGAAAAAAATTATTCAAAAACTTTATAAGGAACAAGCTGAAAATGCGAGCATTATCATAACGAAAACTTTGTTTATTTACGTATTTTAATTCATAATATGGAAAATTGCTATTATGAAAAGTAGTTTAGAATTAATAATTATGTTTTAATGTGCAATTATATCATTCTAATTTAAATTTTATGAACTATAAAGCTAGTTTACTCTTGATCGAAATTCATATTTTTTATATACCTAGTATAAAACTAATAAAATTTTATATATGATGGTTGCATCATAAATCTTAGAACATGAAGAGCTTTTTATGAAGAATAACTTTTCTTCGTCAAATTAAAAATAAAAGAGTTATAAATGAAAATGTTGTTGGTATCCATAATTTGAGAAAAATCTTCAAATATTTTTTCCATTAGAAGGATGTAATTGCACATATCAGACCATAATTTTTTATACCAAACAATATTATTTCATATACTGTCGGTTCGCTAAACTCAGACACAACTGGCTAGTGATTTTAGTCAATAATTTTGCCAATTGGTCAAAAAAAATGATTACTAATTAGTTAATAATTACTAAATAATTAGTAATTTTGCCAATTTTGGCAAAATTCGCAAAAAACAAAAAAATTACCTACTAAAACCACTAGCCAGTTGTGTTGAGTTTAGCGAACCGACTATATTTTAATTTCATAGCAAATGGAACAGTCCATTTATCATAAAGGGGAGGTCGTATACTCGTATAAACCTTTTTAAAGCTGTTAATAAATTATTGCTTTTAAAATATACTCATATTGTATTTTTGAACATTTTATTTATTTTATATAAAAATTAAATTCACTATCAAATGTCATTGATGTTTTATTAATACTTAATTTAAAATTTAGTTTGACATTCACGAAGTGTCAAATTCAAATGTAAATAACTTATGATTTGCTTAACAAATCGAGATTAAAAAACTAGCCTACTTAATAGCAACGATTTCATCTGACGTGTAGTGTGTCGGCAGAAAATAAAACGATTGTGATGTCACATTTTAGACTTTGAGGTCGATTATCTCGAAGACGGTTAGAAATATCGAAATGCCGTTTTCAGATTTAGATTCAGAAGAAAAAACTACATAAGAATCCATCAATAAATATGATCTGAGTATTGCAGGAGCGGCAACGCAATAACACACACACTTTTGCGAATTTATAAACGAAATGTTTTCGTTGAAAATTGACGACCATTTTGCATACTTATTTATTACTAATACATGCATGTTTTATTCACATTCTTTAAATCAATTTGAAAACGTAGTTCATGCTGTTTCATTTGACAACTGTACAATGGTTCTAACATTATGTTTTTTTGACTTATGTTATTGCAAAAAAGCTTTCTGGGATAAACAATTTGAATAACATTTAAACAATTGAATGAATCGCTTTGAAAATTTTGTCACATATTAAGCACCAAAGAACCCTCATTTGACAAAAATGTCAAAGCTCTATACTTATTTTTTACAATAGTTATTGCGAAACTAATTTCTTTGAAATTTCGACCTTTTTTCGCAATAATATTAACAATAAATGAGTGTATATGCCTTTGTAATATGCCATCTTAAAGCTTATTCCATTCTCTCGAAGATGTCTGTATTAAGAAAACCATATTTACTTATTTAAAACCTACATTAAGAAGTCTTACTGTTTTCCACTAATTTGAAAAAAAAAGGAAAAAAGGCCGTTTTTTGACACTAAATTGTTTATAAATAAAAATGGCCGCCAGATCCTACGCAGGAAATAGTTACAATTTTGCTTAGCAACAACACTTTAGTTTATTTTAGTAATATTTTGTATTTTGACAACGGCACCCGATTTGGGCGTCGAAACGTTAATAAAATTATTTTTTTCATTTTAATTGTGGCTTATTTCCCATATAAATAATTAATCATAAAAATGCCACAAGGAAATAGCTTCAGAACAACATTAAGTTACAATTTGTTCTTATAGGTATTACCTGCCGAAAAAATGTTTCAGTACCGTGGCTGTTGAAATGTCACGAACAGGATATGTTTTTGTCTTATTACCCTGACCTAAAAACACTATTTATTTCTTTAGATTGTAATTTTTGATTAAATCGTAAACTAGAGTTATGGATTAAATAACACATCAGACAAATGGTGTCCACGTCTTTGCTGGCACATACTCAATCTTCTGTCGACATTTTACATGATTATTTTGCATAAATGTAGCTCAATTTCGTTGATACAGCGTAGATTTTTCTCTTTAAATGTACAGGTAGTTGTAGGTTTGTTCGCATAGACCTTTGACTTCAAATAACCCATAAAAAGAAATCCAACGATGTTAAATTAAACGATCCAGGGGGCCAATTCTGATCACCGAGAACGAGAGAGTACACGACCAGGAAATACCTAATGCAATAATGGAATTGTTTCATGGGTTGTATGGTATGTGGCAGCGTCTTGTTGAAACCATATGTTTTAGTTCATCCACCCTATCCACAATATCTCTAAAATTTGTTTAAACTTTTCAGTGGAATTAGACTGACAAACAAGGATTGGATGCGACGAACAAATGCAGAAATTCCTTGTTGAGAAGAGAAAAAAGGAAAGAAAAATGGACGCCATTCAACAAAATGTCTGCAAGCGTGTAAAAAAAGCAACAAATGGGAACGAGAAACTGGAGAATGACGGCAATGGATAGAAGAAAGTGGAATAAACTGCATAAAAATGTAGCTGTACTAGCTAAAAATGAAGCTGTACTATCTTTTGTAATTTTGTGTAATCTATTAGTTTTAGAAATGTTTTAGTTTTTTTAAATTTTACCAATGCAGAAATTTAAAACCGCTATAGAAACTATTATAATTGCCATGTTTGGAATGTAAATAACAATAAAATAATGTATTACATTATATTATTATACTGTTCATACAAAAGTATGTTAACATAATAAAATAGTGTATTAAACAAATTGTTACAAAATACCTTATTGCACAACATATAAACAGTTTAATTCAAACAAATAACTAAACCTTCTTAAGAAATGTATACCAATAGTTTCCTTCTTTAATAAATATGATTGAGAAAGATTTTTTTTATTTATTTGTCTGTTGTACCAAACTTTAAACTAACACAAGCTTCGGTAACATTTGAATAGAAATCAAATCATTTCCTTTTTATTTTTATAAAAAAACCGCTTACTTTTTTCCGTTCCCTTTGTTTTACGATTCCAGGTATAGCTGCGAACGAAAACCCCCTGGGACGTTAAATATTCTTAGTGTACTCCCAAAGGCCTAGTACAGCTCTGGTCGTGGTTGAATAATTCAACCAGACCAGACTAGGCCGACACTCGGCCAACTTCCGTGTGCAGTCGATCGTCGGTGAAAATGTTCTTTTCCAAAACAATTTGCATGTTATCTGCGTTTGAATATTTATATACATTCATTCTGGAAAAATTGCGATGCTGCCCTTCTGTCGACGCATTTGCATTTCGATTTGAATTCGCTTGGAACTGCCACCGGCTCAAAATCCCCTGTTAATTTTCGATATGGGCTACAAAAAGTTAAAAACGTGCGTGCCATTTGGTAAAAGAGCTGGAGCATTTAATCCTCTTATATACGATGTAAACTGAAATAATAGAATTTACATTCAACAAACAAGATGAGAAGAAAATACCAAACAATCTAAAAGCCAGTATTAGGCCACACAGCCGATATCAGAAGTGAAACATTCTTCTTCAGCCTTAATGGTAGGGGAGCCCAAACCTGGTACCCTGTAGATGTACCTCTACCATATCGCTGGTACCTATGATTACTGTGATTCCTAATAAATTTCCAGTGAAAATAATAACTCTTTGATAAGTATTGGCGATTACAATTTTTTTTATATGCGTATCCGCGAAGATTATAACTCCCAAAATATTTATAATGAAAAGATTAAGTTCATAATAGATGCCGACGAAAACAATTATTTCTGAGAACTTTTTACTAATTATAATTTTCGTGGACCCACAAACAGAAATGATGTTTTTTGCCGATACTCCTCAAAAAATAATTTTTTTCGCTAACACTTTATTAGGGATTATAATTTTCACAATCATATAATCGAAAATAATATTTTTCGCGGCGTTCATTGAAAGTTCTACTCTTAACGGCATTTTTCGGAGTTATACTTTTCGTAGGCGGCGCCGATATATTGGCTCTAAACACAGGGGAGTTCGTTAAGGGGGACCGAAAAAAATCTATCCTCGAAAAACTCGAAATCGTCAGATTAAGATAAGTTAAGTACATGCAAAAAAGTGTATATTTAAAAAATCTGACGATTTGGGCGTGGCGTAAGGAAATGGGTGAGTCACAAAGTTTCACAAAAAAAAGCGATTATTTTACGAAATGAACGATACATTTAAAAACTAAAAAATACGTGCTCAATATTTGTCAACAATCTATCGAATGATAGTAAACACTACTCCCCACGGACAGAGGTGGAGGGTAAATTTAAAATTTTAAATACGAATCCAGCGATATTTCGCGAAATGAACATCAGATCGAAAAACTGAAAAATACACTTATTCAATATGTTCAAAGAAAAGTCTATAACGTAGTTCATAATGCATTTCATTATTCTCTTGTCCTTATTTCTTCCCGTGATCATCTTCACATTGTCAGTCCGGTTCCAAGGCTTCACATGATTCCTTTGAGCAGTATTCGTCATCACGATTTGTAGGTTACTAACCTGAGCAGCATCAACAAAAATGAAAATCAGAGTCGAAGGACTAAATACAGAATCTACAAAATACTTATGTATACAGAAAAATAATAATAGAAATTAAAGAAGATTGCTGAGAATGAAATATTAGTAAAAGAAAACATCAAGAAAATCTCAGGAAAACTCAGAAATAACGTAATAACGCAGTAACAGAAGCACTTGGAGAGAGGAAAGCAACTAACACTAACATATCAAACAACAAAACCCCTCGGTTTAGAGACGAAGTTGTGACTAAATGTGAAGAAAAGAATAAAGTATTTTTCTTTTTACAAAACAGTCTTTTTACAATTTACAAAACAGCCGTTAGATCAATATTGACATACGCGACAGAAACACGGTCTGACAGAGAGTGAATAAAAGTAATGCTAGAAACAGCAGAGACGAAAACCCTTAGAAAAATTGATGGCAATACACTAAGGGACAGAGCTAGAAGTAGAGATATACGACGGAGCTGCAAAGTGAAAAAAATCAAGGACTAGGTAAGAAAGAAAAGAATAAGAACGATCATATAAGCAGAATGATTACAAATAAAGGGCGGTTCCCCAATAGGGAGATGATCAGTGGGAAGGCCTTACTGGAGGAACTTACTGGAGGCCAATTAAAAAACAGACAGGGTCATATCTCTACCTATATAAAAAAAAAGAAAAAGAGCATATACAGGGTGAGCCACGCTCAACGGGACGGAGCCTACCGGGGAAACGGCTAAAGATATTAAAAATTCCTTCCGTAGGAATACGTAGGTCAGTACCGGCTATAAATTAAAATTTGTGAAATATATACAGGGTGTCCCAATTTAGCGTAATGATATAAAGTTATATATTTTTAAATGGAACAACCTATATTTTACTTTAATTTTGAATTCTACTGAACAAAATAATGTTATTTAATTCAACATTCCCTATACCTATTTTTGACAGATTTCGATTTATGTGGGTTTTTCTGAAAATGTACTATTCGCGAAATTAATTAATTACACATTATCGCATGAATTTTAATTAACGTCTTTTTGTCAGTTAATTGTCAACTGTCCATGCTTTACATCAGAATAATTACCATTTGAAACCAATCTACAGAGTGTTCGCAATCTGAAGTGTCAATGCTGTACAATATTTTGTATAATTACTTTCTTAACTTAAATGGGACACCCTGTATTTTACTTTAATTTTGAATTCTAATCAAAAAAATAATATTACTTTATTAAACAATCCCTATACCTATCTTTTTTTTGAAAATGCACTATTCTAGAAATTAATTAATTATACTTTATTAGGTACATAAAGTTCTAACTTAAACAAAATACCCTATATTTGAATGATGTAACAATTATTATAATCAAACTATTATAACATTTTATATTAATATCTAGTATCTTCAGATCTATTTGCATTATGTTATCTGGAACATTAAATGTCGTTAATTACATAGCTCATTATACATTATAAAGAATGCCATGAAAAAACAAAAGGTACCTAGCTGTCAAACTAATAGTCACACTATTAACTGTATAGGGCTTTTCATCGACTGTCATTTGTTTCGAGCTTCTGTCATGTGTCACATAATATTAATATATCTACGCCATACGTCTTTGGTTTGTATCATTGGTATATACCAATAACGTATGACGTAGATATATTAATATTATGTGACACATGACAGAAGCTCGAAACAAATGACTGTGAATGAAAAGCCCTATTGCTCTCAATTAATAGAAATGGCAGATTATTCAATTGAAGACCGAGTAAATATGATTTTAATACATGATGAATGTGATCAAAACAGTTTGTTAACATCAAGAGTCTATGCTGAGAGATTTCCCTTAAAACGTCATCCTCGTAAAGAAGTATTTGAAAGAGTCTTAACAAGGTTTCGTGAAACTGGCAGTGTTGTTTATACTAAACGAAAATTGATAAATCCCATAACTGAAGATGAAAATACCGAATTAGAAGTTATTCAATCAGTTATACTTTTGCAGTCATACAGTCATACTTTTGCAAAATATCCCTTTAAATATTAGAAGAACAATGTTTCTGCAGCTAGACGGTGCTCCAGCAAATTACACGCCTAATGTTAGAGAATATTTAGACAGAAAATTTCCCGGAAAGTGGATAGGTAGGGGTGGTGCTGTCAATTGGCCTCCTAGATCACCTGGGTTAACATCAATGTACTTTTTTTTTGGGATATATTAAAAGTTTGGTTTATCAAACTCCACCTACAACTGCGGAAGACATGAAAACGCGTATTCGTAATGCGTTTGCAACAGTTACTCCAGAAATGTTAAGAAAAGTAAAACAAAATTTTGAACACAGAGTGAGGTTATGTATTGAAGAAAATTGACACCATTTTGAACATTTAATGTAAATTATTTTTTTCCAGTGTGTTTTGTTTAACTTTATGTAATAAAGTGTAATTAATTAATTTCAAGAATAGTGCATTTTCAAAAAAACGCAAATAAATCGAAAATTATCGAAGATAGGTATAGGGATTGTTTAATAAAGTAATATTATTTTTTTGATTAGAATTCAAAATTAAAGTAAAATACAGGGTGTCCCATTTAAGTTAAGAAAGTAATTATACAAAATATTGTACAGCATTGACACTTCAGATTGCGAACACTCTGTAGATTAGTTTCAAATGGTAAATATTCTGATGTAAAGCATGGACAGTTGACAATTAAGTGACAAAAAGACGTTAATTAAAATCCATGCGATAATGTGTAAATAATTAATTTCGCGAATAGTACATTTTCAGAAAAACCCAAATAAATCGAAATCTGTCAAGAATAGGTATAGGGAATGTTGAATAAAATAACATTATTTTGTTCAGTAGAATTCAAAATTAAAGTGAAATATAAGTTTTTCCATTTAAAAATATATAACTTTATATCATTACGCTAAATTGGGACACCCTGTATATATTTCACAAATTTTAATTTGTAGCCGGTACTGACCTACGTATTCCTACGGAAGGAATTTTTAATATCTTTAGCCGTTTCCCCGGTAGGCTCCGTCCCGTTGAGCGTGGCTCACCCTGTATAATCAGTGTTAGCGCCATAACAGACGGGAGACTGTGGCCGGCCACTCTGTGGATCCACAAAAGTAGTTTACCGTGGGTTATATGCATCTGGGGCGTAACGTCCATTTCACATAAGAACCCACGGCCAATCATCGGAAGCTGCTTTGTGGATCCACAGAGTGGCCCGTGTGTTTTTGTCCTTAAAAAACCCTTAAATATTAGGTTACTCGAATTTGGTCTTAAAGTACGGAGGACAAGATCTAACTAAACAACAATCAAAACTACCTAATACAAAAAATATGAGAACAAAACAGAATACCACACGAATGGAGATCAAGCATCCTAATATCTCTCTTTAAAAAAGGAGAAAAATCGGACCCGGAGAATTACAGAGAAATTAACTTATTAAACACAAGACTAAAATTACCAACAAAAGTGATAACAAACAAACTAAATTAAATTATAACATTAGCAGAAGAACAACAAGGTTTTAGGTCGGGAAGATCATGCACCGACGCTATATTTATAATGAGGCAAATTCAAGAGAAATCGTTAGAATACAACAAACCGGCAAATTTATGTTTCGCGGACCTTAAGAAAGCATTTGACAGGGTCAAATTAAAGGAAGCTATCCATTTGTTATACTCAAGAGAGGTACATCTAGGAATAATTAAAACTATCGAAAACATCTACCAGAACAACACAATAAAAGAAAAAGTAGAAGATGAACTAACCGACCCAATTGAAGCTGGCAATGGAATAAGACAGGGGGATTCCTTGAATCCTGTATTGTTCAACCTGATCATGGATGAAATAATAAAAAAAGTAAGAACCAAAAAATGATACTAAATGGGAGAAAAACAACTTAAAATAATCTGCTATGCAGACGATGCAATACTAATATCTCACAGTGAAGATGATTTACAACGTATGCTGCACCAATTTAGCATAACCGCCTGAAATTTTAACATGTTAATTTCCCCAAAAAAGACAAAATGCATGGTTATAACAGCAAATCCAATACGATGTAAATTGGAGCTGGAGGGTCAGATAATAGAACAAGTGATGGAGTTTAAATATCTAGGCATTACACTGTCTAGCTATGGAAGGCTCGAAACAAAAGTGGAAGATCAAGTGAATAGAGCAAACAGGGCCGCAGGTTGCCCGAATGATACAATATGGAGAAATAAAAATATCGGAAATGAAATTAAAGGCAGAATTTACAAAACAGTCATCAGACTAATAATGACATACGCGGCAGAAACACGACCCGACACAGAGAGGACAAAAAGATTACTCGAAACAGCGGAGATACAAACCCTTCGAAAAATCGATGGTAAGCCTGTGAGATAGAGCTAGAAGTACAGATATATGACGGAGATGCAAGGTGGACAACATTAATAACTGGGTAAGAAACAGAAGAATAGAATGGAATGACCACATAAGGCGAATGACAACAAATAGACTAGTAAGGACAGCGAGCGACGGTTTCCCAATAGGAAGACGATCAGTGGGAAGACCACGAAAACGATGGAACGACAACTTACTAGAGGCACATCAAAAACACAGACAGGCTCATGTCTATACAAAAAGAAGAAGAAGATTTTGGTCTAGTATACAATTCGAAAAAAAAAACCTATGTACTCCTGTTATATTATAAATCTTTAATAGGAGTCGCTCTTGAATAATTAGAAACAATTACTAAGCTCCTAGTCGTGGCGGTGTTAAAAAAATACCTTCATAATAGAACTGCAACGAAAAAATGAAACGGATCCCAATTAGCTCATCTTTTATCATTTCCGCTTACATTTTATTCCCTGCTTAACATTTCCCTCTGTTCTAAATGCAATTTTTGGGATACTAACGCTATAATGCTATTAAAGTAGTTAAACTCTTTCGCAAGCTTTTTAATCTACTCTGGTTATTCGACGTTTCTCGACTAATTAAATTTGCTCTGTGCAGTAAAGAGGTAGAATTTATTACGTAAATGTAAGTGAGGAATTATTTAAATAAGATAGGATTATCTGAATCCTTACAGCTTGTTTCAAAGTTATGAAACCCCTTGAAAAATAATTTAATTTAATTTTGATCGGTCGTTTCTATCAAACGATGAAAGCCGTAGGATAAAAATAAGAGTCTAATATAAAAAAAATTATCCGAATTAAGTTAAAATCATTTCATTTGTAAGTATTCCTTCTTTTGAACGTCAAATAAATTTTATACGAGAGATTATTAGTTAAATTTTGAGATGGGCAATAAATGTTTGTACTCGAAAATTATGCCAGTAAAGAAAAAAAACAGCTGAAATAGCTATTTGCATAACAAGGGAGGAAAGTGCTACTTTTCCTCCCGAGAATGAAGTTTACTGCCCGACGCGTAGCGGAGGGCAGTAATCATTCAAGGGAGGAAAAGCCACTTTACTCCCATGTTATACATATGGTTTTTCCACCTTCCTCAAATAACAAGTCATTTTTTCATTTTTAAACGCTTTTATTTAGTTCAATAGATTGCGTCAAATTTTTGGATGTTAATTTGACTACCTTTTCTTCCTTGCAAATGAATGAAAATTTGCAGACATATGCATTCGCAGTGACAATACACGAATAGACAACAAAAAATTTTTGTTTATGTTTATTAATTGTTTAAATAAAAAAAAAACGATTTTAATGGAAAAAGGCCTAAATTCTCTTGTTTTTTACAATGTAGAAACTTGAAACTTTTACGGATGGTAGCTAATGATATAAGCTATACATAATTTCACTTTTTACGTTAATTGTTTACGTTATGCGTCATAAATAAACAATAAAGTTTTAAATTTTGAACACTCATATATTTGTATATACAGTACGATGCAAGTGAAAGGAATAAATTCGTTATTTCGTAAAAAGGCGACTTGAACCCTGGAATGCTACCTGGGGTACACTTGTACCCCAACCTTGTTTGTAAGTTACACCAATTTGCAGTAGTGGGTGTAGAAAATATGAAAATAAACTTGTGAATAATAATATAATAAAATATTTTTGTATACAAAACAAATTCTTAGCATGTTATCTTAAGATTGTTTTTGTCATAAGTTCTTAAAACATACATATATAAATATTTTAGGTCGATTTTATTTGGGGTACCACTGTACCTCGATGTAGCAGATTGAGTTTAGAAAATAAGTGTAGCGATCCAGGGTTAAGGAAAAATCCCGAAAGAGGTCGATTTTATTTTTAAATTACGATATTTTGGCATATATGTCATACTAGTGACGTCATCCTTCTGGGCGCGATGACGTAATCGATGATTTTTTTAAATGAGAATAGGGGACATGCGATAGCTCATTTGAAAGGTCATTCAATTCTTTATTCAATAATATGCAAGGTTCGACTGTTGACTACGCTGTCGTAAACTTGGGCCCGAAAGTATTTGCGGAAGGACAGGCTTACGTTGCATTGAGCCGAGTGCGATCATTAGACGGCTTGCGCATCGAAGAATTGCATTGCGAGAAATTAACAGGGTCTACACCGTGCAATAGTAAAGCATTAGAAGAGATGGAAAGACTGCGAAAATTGAAATATTGATTTTTATTTAGATGTATGAAGAAATTACAGAAAATGTACAATGTATCAAATGTTGAAATAAATGCAAATAAAAAAATATGAAAAACAATTTTTAAGAAACGCTTTTCTTTAGTTATGAGTGACTAAAATTTAAAATATTATAAAAAAATTAAGTAAAAAGCAAAAAATAAGAAAATCAAACTCGAAGGATTATTCGAAAAAACTTTCGTTAAAAAAATGAAAAAATCTAACACATTCGTTAAAGAAAAGCGCGGGGCGCTATCCTCAAACCGTTTATTCGATGAAGACGCGCCCCACGCTTTTCTTTAACGAATGTGTTAGATTTTTTCATTTTTTTAACGAAAGTTTTTTTCGAATAATCCTTCGAGTTTGATTTTCTTATTTTTTGCTTTTTACTTAATTTTTTTATAATGTTTTAAATTTTAGTCACTCATAACTAAAGAAAAGCGTTTCTTAAAAATTTTTTTTCATATTTTTTTATTACTTAATTTATTTATGTAACTAACCAACAAAATTTATTAAAACTAAAACTAACAAGTAGGTACAATCTAACTGTCAACTGTCAAATATAAGTCAAATTATTAATGTGTAAACATTGTTAAATCGAAATAACAATTTACTGTTTTTTACCATTCTGCAAAATACAGGGTGTTTTATAAATAAACGTTAAAATGTATAGATACTTCTTCTTCTTATGGTGCCTATCCGTTACGGATGTTGGACACTAACATGGCTATTCTGACTTTGTTGACTATACTTACGTAATAGATACTTAATAGATACTTACGTAATAGAAAATAGATAGTGTACAGGGCGTCAAATAAGTTATATTTCATGAATAAAATACCATGACGTCACTTTTACTTTTCCTCCCTAGGGAGGGATAATATTTTCCTCACTAGGGAGGAAAAGTACAACTTTGCTCCCTACAATCAGGTCCGTAAAAGTATACTTTCGGTAGAGGTGGGTGAAAAAAAATCTTACACCGGTTTTTGAAGGTTCTAGAAGGTAAGCATATGAGAGATAGATGATAACAAATTCTTGAAGACGTACATACATATGATTTTGCTAAGGGATTTCGTCTCTGTTGTTTCTAGCATTATTTTTGGTCCTTCTATGTCAGGCCTAGTTTCTGCTGCCTATGTTATTATTGGTCTAATGACGGTTTTGTAAATTCTACCTTTCAATTCTTTTCCGATATTACTATTCCTCCATATTTTTTCATTCATGCATCTTGCGACTCTGTTTGATCTATCCCCTCCCACTTCGAGCTTTCGTAGCTAGACAGTGTGAAAAGTCAATATCTTCTAAAATTAAGACCCGTACTCTTCGTTACTCCAGTCTTCATCATAAGAAAGTTAGCCACACAGCATGTCAACGGTCAGTCGATTCTTTTGTAACTCAATCTGAGGTAGAGTAAACATAACAGCACATGTCACAAAGTAAATACATGTCAGCCGATTTAAGTAAACTTATTTCTTAAAAAAAGTTACCAATATAACAAGAGACTAAAACTTTAATCGAAATTAATACTTCAAATCTCATATTGAAACGGTGAATATTTCTTTATTTTTTACATGAAGAGAAGTATCCATTCTCAAATGTGGTCTCGAGGTAAGAAAGTAGAAAACTCAAAGAGGTACCACAAAAATGTATATTATAAAAATGTCATACAAGGACGCGTTTCGGCTCTTACCGAGCCATCATCAGCTTGAAATACAGGAGCAAAGTCTAAAACTGTCCTACAATATAAAAAGGAAATTTTTAAGCATGTGGTGATCACGCCCACCTCGGCAAAGGAACTTACCAGACCAGGAAGGAGGAAGAATCTAATAGCTTACATTGTATTGGGTTCTTTAGGTTTCATTCTAAGTTATAAGTAGTGTATTAGACATTAAGGGTATAAATTCATTTTAAGATTTAAATGAATTTAAATGAATTTATACCCTTAATGTCAATACACTACTTATAACTTAGAATGAAACCTAAAGAACCCAATACAATGTAAGCTATTAGATTCTTCCTCCTTCCTGGTCTGGTAAGTTCCTTTGCCGAGGTGGGCGTGATCACCACATGCTTAAAAAATTTTCTCTTTATATTGTAGGACAGTTTTAGACTTTGCTCCTGTATTTCAAGCTGATGATGGCTCGGTAAGAGCCGAAACGCGTCCTTGTATGACATTTTTATAATATACATTTTGTGGTACCTCTTTGAGTTTTCTACTTTCTTTTCTTCTTTATTTTTTGTTATTCTCAGATATTTATTGTTACTCAATAATTGTGTGCAGTCTGCACTTTAAACAAGTTTAATCCATAATCCTAGGTGGATTAAATAAACAGTAATTTTTTTCTTCTTTTCGTATAATTAAAACTGAATAGCGTATTTTTTTATTTTATTATTTTTCAACAAGTTAATCCAAAGAAAGGACTTAGTAAGTAGTTTTTTAAAGATTTTAAAAAGACAGTTTGCATGTGTTATAAGAATAATTTTATTAATATCTGATAGGTTTAAATACGCATTTTTTGAATATTTATCTGGATATTTTGTGTCTATTTTGTGATAATTGTGATATTAACATTTTTGAATATATATATGATATAGTCAATTTTACCTTTTTTATTAAAATGATATTGCCGTCTTGCGTTTTGATTTGTAACTATTCGATTTCTGAAATATTTAAAAACAGTGGCGCCCTTTCCTATTTGAAGAGTTGTTCTTTCCGTATTTCCTTTCATTGTTGTTTAGTGTCTTTTCTTTCTTATATTTCTCACCTCTAAGAACGACCCCGGACTGAGCAATGGTGCCTTCGAGCCTATTGTGTACCGTTGTTCTACAATTAGTTCTCCGAAATCTAGATCACTAGGTATGGTACAAAAGGAAGGAGAATCGCAAAATCCCACAAAAACTATGGGTACCGTACAAGACACAAGTGTAATAATATGTAAAGTACCTATAGAAAAAGAAATTATGTATGACCTATTTATTTTTATTATTTTTATCACAGTTTGACTTCATTGTTTCTCTTTCTTAAAGAATATTAGTATCAAACATATTTTCTTTATTTCTATGCAAACAGAAGCCGTCAGTTAATTAGACCTATGAAATTGTGTCCACGTAGTAAATTTCTGGTTGACATGTTAATTTAGAGAGAAGTAACCCTAATATATGATCATTAATTTGCATATGGTGGTGGTGGTATCTTACGCTGCGTGTTGTGTGTTGTTGTTTCGGTTGTTGTAGGACCGTGTAACTCTGTAATTATACATTTAGGTTACGCGTTACTAAAATTTCTGCGATTTGCGGTCTTCTCATAATTTATACTTAGGTACTTAAAATGGAAAATGATACAGAGCACCGTGCATAAGTAATTACGGTCGGGTTTGAGTGAAACCAAATGGAATTAGATGTTACAAAAGGGCATAATTTGCATTAAAATATACCTTATTTTAATTCCAGTACACGGCAGTATCTTATAATTTCAAACTACATCACACGAAGTGACTGTAAATAAGCTGTAACGTTATAGACGTCACATGTTTATCATTTTTCTTCAAATAATAATTATTATATTCCAATTTCTTTTGATTTTATTCATTTGTTAACTTTCTGTTTTGTTTTACTATTTTTATTATAAAAATAGTTGGTGCTCAACCTTCCCTCTACTAAATATTCTATATAATCTTCATTCTTCAATTTCGACTCTATTCCCATTTACTCTTGGTATATTCCCCGTACTCAGACCCCATATCTTCTTCTTAAAGTGCCTTTCCGTTCCGGATGATCATGGTTATCTCTTGTCTGTGTTAACTGCAGCGCGGAACAATCAGTGGTAGACGTGATACACCACTTTCGTAAATTTTGAAGCCAGAAGATGCGTCTTCTTTCCGGTCCTCTTTTACCATTTACCTTCCTTTGGATAATCAGTTGGAGAAGGTCGTAACGTTCTTGATTTCTCATTACATGTCCTAGATATTCTAATTTTTTTGTTTTGATGGTCATGAGAATTTCACACTCTTTCTCCATTCTACGCGGGACTTCCACATTAGTCATTCGGTCAACCCAGGATATACGTAAGAAACGCCTATAACACCATATTTCCATTCCGTAGAGCAAAACTGTGAATATGTAGCATTTCAACAGCATATTCAATAGCATATGTTATGACGGCACTAACATTAAAGTTGCGTAATTAAATTTCCTACAATATAAGAATGGTTAAAAATTTTAAAAATTGTCACCCTTGTTGCAAAATAGCAATAATTGTGAAAAAACCATAAAAAACAAATATTCGCATTTTACTTTTTTCAACCATTTATGCTATATTTAGGACCTTCATATTTTTCCCAGAAAAACTTTATGATATAGTAAAACAATATTGTAAATTTCATTAACATCGGTTTAATAGATTTTGCAAAATAAATTTTGCAATCCAGCTTTCGCCAAAAAGTTCATTTTTTGAAAATGCTGCAGGACTGAAAATAAAGCAGATAGCAAGTTGAATTTTTTTTACATAATATAGAAGAATACTGTACCCTTCATTTGCAATTTGCAAAATTAAAATCGGTTAATTACCTCGGCGTCAGGAATTTTTTTAATTAAACATAAATTTTGGTGCTACGCGCAGGACAGCGGTGTTCGATTCACACAAGTTGATTTCCACCAAAATTTCTTCCAATATTTATTGGAATTTTTTCCAATATATTTTGTTGTATTTTAATATTTTAATTCCACAAAAATCAAACTAATTTGATTATTGTTTAAAACATTGTTTAAACAATTGCATATGTTTAAAAATAATAAACTTTTATTCTCTAAGTTAAAATACGAACAAAGAAAGTTTTTGCTAAAAAAATGTTATTTCAAAGGACAGAGTATGTGTTTTTATTTTGCAATAAACAAATTTATTTATTTATATCGAAATTTAATACAAATTAAAATTTCTCAATCATTATCAAAAGTCATTGGAATGCCCAATCAGAGCAAACGTATACGCTGTCCTGCGCGTAGCACCAAAAATTAATGTTTAATAAAAAAATTCTTGACGTCGTGGTGGTTAACCGATTTTAATTTTGCAAATTGCAAATGAAAGATACAGTATTCTTCTACATGTAAAAAAATTCAATTTGCTGTCTGCTTTATTTTCAATCCTGCAACCTTTTGAAAAAATGGTTTTTTTTTTGCGAATGCTGGATTGCAAAATTTATTTTGCACAATCTATTAAACCGATCTTAATAAAATTTACAGTATTGTTTTATTATATAATATAGTTTTTCTGGGTGAAAAATGAAAGTCGTAAGTTTAGCACAAATGGTTGAAAAACGTAAAATGCGAATACTTGTTTTTTTTATGGTTTTTTCGCAATTATTGCTATTTTGCAACAAGGGTGACAATTTTTAAAATTTTTAACCAATCCTATATTGTAAAAAATTTAATTACGCAACTTTTATGTCAGTTCAACTTTTCTCGAAAATGAATAATTTTAAAGTTATAATCAAAAAACGAAGATATTCAAAAAACGAAGTATAACAGTAAACACCTCGAGAATGACGTCATCGAATGATCTAGGCCTCGGCGGAAAGGAGGAGGAACTTCTCGAACGTACGACCCGTAGGCGGAACACGCTGATAGCTAGAGATGGGCGTCGATTGTTCCAGAATAACAACTGGGTATAAATACGGGCATATTTGTAAATAAAGTTTAGTCTTAAGCTAAAGTTTGTAAAGTAAACTTGTATAAATAAATAATAAAGTCGTAAATAAATACCCGAACGCTCGTTTTTGTTACAGTATGCTCCTTTCGCTTTTATTATTCGCTGCTTAATCTCTGTTGATTGGTGCCATTGGCTATTTAAATTGGTGCCCAGATATGTATGTATATTGCTCGACTCTTTCGATATTCTGTTGGTTGATTGTCGTGTATCTACATATTATATAAAATCTCAATGGTCTACTCTAAGTCAATACAAAATATATTTGTCAGTTTGCAACTCTTGCAGTGAAATATTTGTCTCCACAACTTCTCTCTGTATAAAAGTAAATATGCTGCAATGCTATTTTCAGCGACTAAGAATTGTGGATATTGAACGAACATATGCACAAAAGATGGAAAGCATTAAGATGTCCAAGAGGAAAATAAACTTCCTGTAGTTGGCTGTATACCATAAAGCACAAAAATACTAGGTTTTTTGTATAAGGTATATTTTAAAACCCCCTAAATAAGGGTCACAATAATACAAAACGTTTTCGGATTAAGAAATCCATCATCAGTGTTCTAAAAGCCAAAAAATAGCATACCTTAGCTACCAAAATGTGTTGGGTAAAAACCCTTTAAATGTAAACGATTATGTTATGTTACATATTTATTTAAAATTTAAATGATGTTCTAGATATGCCTGGATGTTACCCAGGGCAACACTGGACTCTTCCCACGTGGTTGGAATTTTTTTGGAGAAAACCTCACATATTGGATGTCAATGGCCAACTCTGAAATCCAATATGTGAGGTTTTCTCCAAAAAAAATCCAACCACGTGGGAAGAGTCCTGTGTTGCCCTTGGTAACATTCAGGCATATCTAGAACATCATTTAAATTTTATATAAATATGTAACATAACATAATCGTTTACATTTAAAGGCTTTTACCAAACACATTTTGGTGGCTCAGGCATGCTATTTTTTGGCTTTTAGAACACTGATGATGGATTTCTTAATCCGAAAACTTTTTGTCTTATTGTGACCCTTATTTAGGGTATTTTAAAATATACCTTTTACAACAAATCTAGTATTTTTCATTAAGATGTGGCTATATCGGAGAATACTTAAGATCCCGTGGACTCACCAAGTCCCAAATGAGGAGATTCTCAGAAGAATGAAAAAGATCCAAAAGATATTTGTCTTCAGTCAATGTGTAATTTATGACAATTCTTGCACCAAGTGTTTTATTGTTTGTTTTTAACTTTCTGGTTGTGGTAGTCTACTGTATTATTTCTGTTATTCCATTCTTCTGTGGGTTCAGAGATTAAGTGAAGTACGACTCTCAAAAATTGACTTAAAAATATCACAATTACTAATTTCTTCTTTTTCGTTTTGTATAAACATGACTCTGTTTTTTCAATGTGCCTCCAGTAAGTTTTCGTTCCATCTTGGTCGTGGTCTTCCCACTGATCATCTTCCTATTGGGGAACCGTTACTCGCCGTCCTTACTACTCTTTTTGTTGTCATTCGGCTTATGTGTTTATTCCATTCTATTTCTTACCCAGTTATTAAGTGTCTTACTTACTATCGATTTTTCAAAGGGTTTTCATCTCTGCTGTTTCTAGCATTATTTTTATCCTCACTGTGTCACGTCGTGTTTCTACCGCGTTTGTAATTATTGGTCTGATGACTGTTTTGTAAATTCAGCCTTTCAATTCTTTTCCGATATTTTTATTTCTTCATATTGCTTCATTCAGGTAACCTGCGGCTCTGTTTCCTCTATTCACTTGATCTGACACTTTGGCTCTTATTTACATCTTATTGGATTTGCTGTTATAACCGTGCATTTTGTCTTTTTTTGGGGAAATTAACATATTACATTTTCTGGCTGTTATATTAAATTTGTGCATCATACATTGTAAATCATCTTCACTGTGAGATATTAGTATCGCATCGTCTGCATAGCAGATTATTTTAAGCTGTTTTTCTCCCATTTGGTATCCTTTTTTTCTTGCTTTTTTATTATTTCATCCATGATCAGGTTAAACAATAGATGACTCTGGGAATCCCCTGTCTTATCCCATGGCTAGCTTCAATTGGGTTAGTTAGTTGTTCTTCTACTTTTACTTTTATTTTGTTGTTCTGGTAGATATTTTCGATCGCTTTAATTATTTCTACAGGTACCTTTCTTGCGTATAATCAATGGATAACGTCCTGTAATTTGACACTGTCAAATACCTTCTTAAGGTCCACGAAACATAAGTACGCCGGCTTGGTGTATTTTAATGATTTCTCTTGAACTTGCCTCATTATAACTATAAAGTCAGTGCGTGATTTTCCCGGCCTAAAACCTTGTTTACTATTAATTTACTAATTATGTTATTAATTATCGCTTAATTTTTTATTTCTTAAAGTCTTTACCGACTTTATTTAATGCCTCTTTAGATCACTGTATTGTTTATTTACTGTTTATATATTCTTCTTTTCTGATTTTTTTTTAAATACCTGGTAATATTCTTGTATTAGGCTTTTCATGTTTCAACCCACCAAATTTAAATGGATATTACAGCTTATTATTTCCGAATTAATTGTATTCCTTTGCCAGCACTAAATACATTTTGCAAAACTTTTATTAAACAACTGTTTCAGAATATTTTCCTTTCAAAGATTTCGGGTTTCCAATTATAAAATTAATCAACGCTTTCGAGCAACCGCAATATCAAAAGACTCAAAAAGTCTAATGAGCCTAATTTTGTTATAATGACGACTCATCAAACTTTATATAAAGAAGTAAATTGACTTTCCAAGCAATTTAAATAATACACCAAAATATTCTTATCGTCCTGGTTGGCCATAAAACTTTTGTGCTTAACTTTCAGTTATGTAATGGTGTAAATTTGTTGTACATCAGTCAAAATTATTGTAGAGAGAGAAAATAAAAATATCACAGATTGAGTTTTCAGATAAAGAAATGTAAATATATTTGAACGTTGAAAATAGATTTAGTTCGTCTTCGTCATCTTTAAGTGCCGTTTCCTGAATAGAATTTGGAAATTATTTCTATACATTTTTCCCTACTTTGGCATTTTTTTATTGGTTTTTAGCGAGGTTTTTAGTGTGTTAATTGTCTTCATGCCGAATGACTTGGACAGCAGTAGAAAGACTCAGTGAAGTGTTGAAAAACAAACAGATCCAATAAATCTAAAGAAAAGGGTATTCAACAGTTGTATTCTATCAGTTATGACCTATGGAATGGAGACCATGACACTTACAGAGGTATCAGCCAATAGACTGAGAACAAACCAGAGGGCGATCGAACGAACTATGTTAGGAGTATCTCTGAAGGAACATTTACGAAATGAGAACATGCCAAGCAGGATAAAGGTGTAAGATGTAATTGGAAGAATTGCACAAATGAAATGGACCTGGGTAGGACACTCACTGCAAAACAATGAAAGGTGGACAAGAAACATTGTACATTGGAGACCACGCGAGCAGAGTCGTAGTAGAAGTAGACCACAAAAACGATGGCTGCACGATATCAAAGCAAAAATGAGGAGAAACTGGCACCAAATAACACAAAACAAAGAAGAATGGAGAACTCATAGGGAGGCATTTGTCCGGAAGTGGATGCAAACAGGCTGAATAATAAGAAGAAGAATTGTAACCATGCGGTAACGTTATCTATATAATCCATTTATCTTTTACCAGGAGCACGTCTGCATTAAATCTTTCTTTCTTCTTGCAGGACCCATATCTATCATATCTAATGATATTCCGTTCTAAGACGTAAGATTTTTTACATGAGACGAAATATCATTTTTATGTAAGTTACGGCTTAGCCAAAAATTAACAAACCTGATCTACTCCTCAATCCAGAATACCTACCAAGACATAATAAATAAAATCAATGAAACAGCCTATGAAGCGCTTGTCACGATACAAAGGAACAAAAAGGAATACTCCATTGTAGTCGACAAATGACATCGCTAATGCAGTGCAAAACAAGAAACAAGCATATCAAAAGTGGCTGCAAATAAGATGGTAGACGAATACATGGAAGATCAAATAGTAGAACAAACAGATAAGAAACGAGTAGGATATATTTAATAGAAAAAACAGCTTGGATCGGACATGATCTAAGATTTAGATACTCACAACTACGGACTGAAACAAGATCACAATTCACGAACATCTTCACAACATAAATATGAAGTGGAATACGATGAAGACAAAAATTAAACGACCATCGAGCAACAACATAGGTATCTAAATAAAAAACTGAATTAAACTGACGTTCAATGAGCGAGGTCGGGTCGAGGTCATTGAAATAAGAAAACTTTTAAAACAGAAAAGAGAGATAATTTGTAATACCTATCAGAATTTTTAAAATCTTTTATTACGCAATATACTTGTAATATATGACGTTTTCCAAGACACAATTGAATATACTTTGTTATTGTTTTTGCAATTAATTATAATTACAAAATAAATCCATAAAAATCCGTAAACAACTTTTAATCGTTGAAAAATGTTACGATTTTCACGAATCTGCTCGGCAGAAAATTCCAAGTGTCACGAAGTCTATAAATTTTGATAAATGAACCTCTAGATTGAGAAAAACAACGATAAACTCTTGTTACGTTCAAACATTCAAGGATTTCTGAAAAAAACTATTAATTCGTTTACAATAAATAACATTGTTGCTTTCTCTCTCACGCGCGCTTCTACGAAATGAGAGCACGTCTTAATATAATTTTTCAAGTGTTTCACTGAAAATGTCAAATTCAGAATCACGTTGTTATTGAAGTACGGGTAGCAATTTAGGTAATTGGTTGGCATTTTTGAATAGTGGAGGTTTGTCTTAGAAGACGTGATTTTTGTATTAGAATACAAAATCGATTATTAATTTTAAATAAAATTGAAAATAAAACATTAAAATGTGTTAAATTTTTAATATATGAGTAATATTTTTACTTTTCGGCCACTTTTGTAGGGGGCCCTCGGATTTTTAACAAATTTTACGGCTCACACTCCCTCTAAGGGGAAAATTGACTCATCTCGGATACCTATGGTATCAAAAGGATTGAGCTCTGGTGGGACTAGAGATTTAACATATCTGAAAAAAAAACGGGAAAAATTGGGAAAAACACTAGAAAAATTGGAAAAAATGGGAAAATTTATATATTTTTTCATTGAGACTTGAAACGTGAAAAAATATATTTGGTAAAAATAATAATAATAATATCTAAGATAAAAGTACAAACATGACGTATATACGGTCAAAAATTATAATCATTATCTAATAATTCAAAGTATCAAAATCGAAACTTCAAACGTAGAAGGTACATTATTTAACCAAAGCGCTCAGTGGTATATTTTAATCGGAGTCTGAATCTTCAGACCAAGCACCCTACACCATCATCCTGGCAAGACCCTGCCTCATCATCCTGGACGGATAAAACAACATGATTTTTGTCAGTTTCTTTTAAAAGTGGATCTGGTCTAGCATCGTAAATGAATATCTGTTTTTCGTTTATAACCAAATTTAAATGAATAGCAACAACTTCTGAATTTTATCCTGTGATAATATACATATTTCGTTTGCTTGTATGTATGAGGCTGTGTAAAGACCAGTTTCTTTCTGAAGAGGCGGAAGATGGAGATCCATTTAAAATTCGGGAAGCAATTGGCATAAGTGGCTGCGGTGTACACAAACCTTGCCACCATATAACGGGATGAGTATTATTCGCACTATCCCATAAAGAATTTAGACCAAAATAATCCAGTTTTTGTTCTAAATTGGGCCAGATTTGCCACCACCTTCGCTACATCTAGATTTAGTGAATGAGCCATTTCAGAAATGTAAGTCTATAGCTTCCATTAGTTGGTCTTCATTCAATTGTTCTCCTTTAAAGCGAGCACAAAGATTGGCTGCAAAGTGAATCTACTTAGAACAAAATTCGTAGCGTTCTTCAACATATTTTAGCAAGCTTTCGATAAGAGAACTAGTCTGGTCAACTTGTTGGAGAATATTTAATATTGTGTCTTTTATAATTAAAGACAAAAGGCACTTCTAATAATATA
The DNA here is from genome assembly GCF_917563875.1 of Diabrotica virgifera virgifera. Taxonomy (NCBI): domain Eukaryota; kingdom Metazoa; phylum Arthropoda; class Insecta; order Coleoptera; family Chrysomelidae; genus Diabrotica; species Diabrotica virgifera. Next base: position 1,620,531 of record NC_065444.1, on the reverse strand, counting down.
GATCTATCCAATTCTACAAATTTATCGATTTTAATATGGGATGCAGAATTTGTTTAGTATATTGTAACAAATTTCAATTTTTCTGTATTTTTCCTTTTCTTCCTGTTTTTTTCGGGAAAAAACAGGTTTTTTTCCTGTACCCAATTTTTCCGGAAATTTTAAATCTCTAGGTGACTCTTTACGTGTTATCCAGCCCTAGGTGACCTGGTATGCTGGAGTATCTCCAGGAAATTTTCGTACACATCTGGCCGTCGCGAGTAGTACAGCTTTCTGCATGGTCTTATAAAGTTGTTCATTTAGTCCAAGCTTCTTTATGTTTTCGAGGAGGTTCTTCGGAATGACTCCAGTAGTAGACATAATAATGGGTATCGCCTGGGTACCTTGCATTCTCCATTGTCTTCGTATTTGAATTTACAGATCTCTGTACATGGCGATCTTTTCGGTAAATTTAATACGTAGATTATATTGTTGTTAGGTATCGCCACATCAATCAGTGTTGTTTGCTTTGTTAATTTATTAACTAGTACGAGATCTGGTCTATTATGTGCCACTGTTTGGTCCGTGTGCACAGTGCAGTCCTATACTTTACTATACCCATTATTGTATCTTAAAACAGAAGACAATCCCTATTTTTTAGCCCTCTAGGTGACCCTGGGACTTCAATATGCTCCTCGAAAGGGTCAAAAATAGCTCTTTTACCGTATATTTGAACAGCTATATTCTTTAGTCCAGTGCACTGATTTTAGCGCACAAGGTCTCATTTTTTCTTATATTATCAACTGTTTGATGAAAGAATTTGCAAAACCGTAAAATATTAAGGTTTTTACTTTTCAGTCTCTTCAGGGCCGCCTGCCTGTGGTGTATCCCAAAACGAACTAAATCCACCAGTCGGCGGACTCTAAATACACCTCAGGCGGCTCTGACGATACTGAAAAGTATAAACCTTGGACAGCCGATGGTAGTGACCCCCGAATCGAATTAAATCTAAAGCTGGCTTTCCGTATTCGATAAAACAGTTAAAAAATAATAAAAGCAGACTTGTTTTGTTGTATTCCGCAATTGTAACTTTCAACTTTTCTAACAAATTCCCATAAACACTTCACCGATCTGTCTCTGAATAGATAATTTTCTTAATGAAACACTGCATTTTCTACCTCCAACTCACGACAACATTTTTTCTCCATTCATTATTTGTTTGGAAGAAGCAATTGCGCTATCATAAAAAAATTAGTATTAAACTTTCACAGTATTGTTTGGATGTTGTCATTATTCTCAGGAGGCGCACGTGAAGATTTCAAAACTTGCTATCGAACAATGGCTTATCTCGAATGTTTCAATCACAATCACTAGAATGTGGCATAAAAGTTAAATTGTAATTATGTGAAAGGTTAGATAAACGACTGGTATACACGGAGAAATAATATTATCAAGGTTGAGGAATAAATATTTCCCGGTCTGTTGCTTACAAGAATAGCTTCCTGATGACTCTGTCTCTTAAGTATGGAGTTGTAGTTTTATGTTATTTACTGTTATAATCACAATACCGGCTGTTGTAGACAAGAATCATAGAATTCATAGAATAAGTAATATAAATATAAGCAGCAAGTAGATATTTTTTAATTAATATGGGTATAAATGGGAAATAAATTATGCAGAACTAGCAGATGTGCGGATAGATAAGAAAATTTATGAGCTAGCTCAAGTAAAATCTAAAAACACTACTTTAACAGCTTATATTATAAAATTTTCATCAGGAAGTTTATTCCTAAAGCCGACCACTCACGGTACTGTGGTGTCGTTCGACAAAATCGGTTGTTTGATCCCGTTTCGAGTTGACGACTGTTACAAGGTATATCACACTGTGGGCCGAAATAAAGGATTACATTTTTTAGTTGAAAATAACTTTTTTGTTTTTCGGGCGATTTAATTTCTTTTTGCAGGGCTAATAGCCTAGCAAGTCCCCAACGTGACTGCAAATTTGGAAGCAAAAATATCGTACAGGGTCGGACTTATAGAACAATTTATGTAACGGTGCATTTGAGCTCGTTGCAAATGAAAACTGTCTTAGCTAAAATTGAACTGATATGCTCTTTTGGTAGGTTAGCTATTCAGAACACTTCAGTAAAAATTAAATTTTCCAAAATTACAGGATTTGCAAAATACTTTTTTTTATTAAATTGGGAAAATATAACATTTTAACAAATAACACATTTATGATAGCAGTTTAATAATTTTAAAACTTAGACTAAAATATTATGAATGTGGCCACCATTATATTTTACCGCTTCTTGAAGTCGTCTGCGCCATAAATTGATAGCCCCATTTATTACACCCTGTTCAAAATTGTTCCAAACAAAACAAACTGCATTCTTGAGCTGTTCGATGGTTTCAAATTGTTGTCCGTCATACAAATTTTGTTCGAAAATTCCCCAAATTGAATAGTCAACCGGATTTAATTCTGGGCTGTTAGGTGGTCACATCTCTGGCTCAATTTTCACTCAAGAATATCCTTGTATTATGGGAAGTGTGCGAAGGAGCATCATCCTGCTGGAGTGTAATTATAACATACTTCTTCAAATTCAGGTAATAGGTGCTGCAAGATTTGTTCTTGATATCTTTCTGAATTAAGTTTTACCCCGGGATCAACAAAAATCAGACGAGACTTTCCCAACATGGATACTGCATAGAGACCATTACACCTTTTGAGAAATGACTTTTTTCAATTAAAATATGCTTTAGAGGAATTTCTCTCTTAAATTGTACGTCAAAATACACCCTATTATTTTGTGCGAAGGAGCACCATCCTGCTGGAAAGTGTAATTATAACATACACCGTTCTTAGGCGTCAACGCCCTTCGGTAGGGATCTATGAAGGAGTATCACCAAGCCGCAAGCCCTTATCTCTTACCGTACCGCTTCTCCATAGGCCGATCCGACGCCAGTTTATCCAGACCAAGCCGTAGACTCTATCGAGTTTTATACTACGGCGTTGGCCTTTTATAAATTTCATGACCTAGCTGAGGCTCGAACCAGCGACCGCAAATCGCAAATCCACTAAACTTGTCGATCGACTGCGCCCCAGCTAACTGGACCGTCAAGACCGACAATTATAACATACTTCTTCAAATTCAAGTAATAGGTGCTGCAAGATTTGTTCTTGGTATCTATCTAAATTAAGTTTTACCCAGGCATCAACAAAAAACAGACGAGACTTTCCCAACATGGATACTGCATAGAGGCCATTACACCTTTTGAGCAAATGACTTTTTTCAATTAAAAGATGCACCCTATTATTTTAAGTATTTTTAGGAGGCCGTAAATAAAACATTTTTTCATCTCAAAACCATATTTTTCTAATGTCTGCACGAGAGCGGAATCTTCTTAGTAGCAAATTACATATTTCTAGTCGTTTTTCTGTTACATTGGCAGTACGTCTTTGACAGTAAACTTTTTCAAATACTTTAAGATGGTAATCTTAATTAAGTGCGGAAAATCTTTTCTTGTTCCAACAGATTGGCCAGGTTGCAAATTTCCTAAAACAACCTTTGCTCTAGAAATATTTTCCCCAGTTCTTGAGCTTCGCTTCCTTCCTCTTCCACTTTTATGTTCAATGGACCCATGGGTTTCCCTTATATGTCTTAAGAACTTTCGTATCGTTCCAATATGCCAATTTTTCTCATGTAATGCATTTACAATTTTTCTTGCAGCATAATTATATTTTTCACGGTAATATTTAATTAATATTCTATCCTCTTTGCTTAAAAGGGGCATTATGAACTGGCCAATTTACTTATTTATCTATATATTCCATGGTAACCTAAGCAGTAATGGCTTACTAAGTAAAATTGACATATTTGAGCGTTTGAGAAATTCTTAAAATATTTAAGAAAAATTACTGCTAATATGAGGCAAAAATGATGGAAAAGATGTAATTTAGTGTTAAGAGGGTTTCGTTCTGGTGAACATATTCGAAAACTACTCGAATAAGATTTCCTAATTTAAGTAAAAAATGATATTTTACAAATTCCGGATTGTTGTTCTGTATTTTCTTGTGGCATTTTTATAATCAACTATTTATAATGGGAAATAAGCAACAATTTTACCAAAAATAGATTTTAATAACGTTTCGAAGCCCAAATCAAAATAAACAAAAATGTTGTTTCTAAGTAAAAAAATTATTCTAATAATTTATTTAATCTGACTCATTTATATTGGCAAATCAGACGTATATTATACATTTTAAAGTAACATTATTATAAGACGTATATTATACGTTAATAAAATCTTTTTTTGGTAAAATTGTGGCTTATTTCTCATTATAAATAGTTGATTATAAATTCCGGATTTTTTTAAAGATTATGGTGAAGGCGTGTTCTGAACATTGTTTAAATAAAAAAATGATATTTTGCGAATCCGATAATTTTTAAAAATTTCCTTTTTACTGAAGTGTTCTGGATGGTTAACCTACCAAAAGAGCATATCGGTTAAATTTTAGCTAAGACAGTTTTCATTTGCAACGAGCTCAAATACACCGTTACATAAAAGTCCGACCCTGTACGTTATTTTTGCTTCCAAATTTGCAGTCATGTTGAGGACTTGTTAGGCTATTAGCTCTGCAAAAATAAATTAAATCGCCCAAAAAACAAAAAAGTTATTTTCAACTAAAAAATGTACTCCTTTACTTCGGCTCACAGTGTATACGAGACAACGTGTTCAATTAGTTGGTTTTTTATTTTCAATTGTCTGGCAGGTTTTTGAGTTTTGCTGACCAGCATCCATTTTGTTTTATTTCTGTTGAGGTTAAGTCCTCTTTCTTCATCGCTCTTTGTACCATGTCCATAAGATACTGAAGTTCATCGATACTACTGGCAAGTACGACTGTATCGTCCGCATATCGGATGTTATTTGTCAATTATCCATTGATTTTTATGCCTTCTTTTGCTTCATCCTTCACAAAATCATCGATGATATCAATTCTGCAGTACTGCAGCAGACAGGCCAGTTTCTCTGTGGTCAAATTGGAATTTGACGATGTGACGATTTTGTCACACACAATCAAAATTTTTGTCAATTAGTCGAAATCGACAAAATTGAACGACATCGCAGTATCGTGAGTGGCCGGCTAAATATTATTTGCAGTATTCAAAAACAATAACCTATTCAGAAATCTCTGTCCTATGACAAATCTAGACCAAAGAAGACTCTATAGAAAAAAAAATTCTAGATCACCTTTTGAAATTACCGCCATGTAAATGTCATTTCTCTGTCATTTCTTTTGTTACCACTTGTTCTTTTGCTAATTTTATAACTTTTCACTGACTTAGTTTTATCAGCTGAATGTTTTACTTCAATATTACAGTGTGTCAATTTGAAAAGGTGTCACCCTCTACAACCTGGTCCCAATAGAAAATCTAAAAATAACGTTGTAAATCCCAAATTATGATTTATATATCAATCGGTTTTAAAACGTCTTGCGACGTTGTCCGATGCCTAATTTCCATGACACTCTATCATCCCATTGGCCCTCTCTAAGATCTCTTGCGCTCATCGCCTTCGTTATTCCCTCTCTCCAAGATTTCTTGGGTCTTCCTCTCTTTCTGCGGTTTGGTGGTACCCATTGCATAATTATTTTAGGGAGTCTTGAGTTATCCATCCTCTGGACGTGTCCGTACCATATCAGCTGTTTTCTTTCTATGTCTGTTGTTAGAGAGCCGTCAACCCCCATTCGCTGTCTTATCTCATCATTACGTATTCTCTCTCTGCGTGACACTCCTACTGATCTTCTAAAAGCGTCCATTTCTACTGCCTCCAGTTTTCTTCTGTTGTTTTCGGTTATCCGCCAAGTTTCTGCTCCGTACAATAGACTGTTTTTAATAAGAGATTCGTAGATATTGTGTTTTCTTCTTTTTCCTATTTCATGACTCCATAGTACGCTGTTTAGACAACCTATTGTTTTTCTGGTTTGTGTTATTCTTCTCTTTATTTCTTCATCATCTTTCCCCGTTGTGTCAAAAACGATTCCTAGATATGTGTAATGGTCGCAGGGCATGATGATTTCATTATTTTCTAATGTGATGTTCGATAGTTCGGTACCTATTGGCAGGTATTTTGTTTTTTCTGTATTAATTTCTAATCCCCACTTTCTATATTCTTCTTGTAATTTCCTTGCCATGTACTCTAGATCATCTTTATCGTTTGCTATAACAACCTGGTCATCAGCAAACTGCAATGTATATAAGCAAATCTCTCCAAGGTCTACGCCCATGCCTCTGCATTTTCGTTTCCACTCTTTCAATGCTTTTGCAACATATATTTTAAATAAGGTCGGTGATACACAACACCCCTGACGTAGACCTTTATTAACCAGGAAGCTTTGCGATAATCTGTTTCCAGTTTTTATTTGTAATGTTGACCCTTCATACAAATTTCTTAAGGCTTTTATTAAGGTGACACTAATATTCGTCTGTCGTAACACGTTCCAGAGTTTGTTTACAGGAACTGTATCGTACGCCTTCTGCAAGTCAATAAACATGAGGTGGGTTTCTTGATTTGTGCTTAATTTTTTTTCTATTAGTTGTTTGAGGCAGAAGATATTATCAGTACAGCTTATTCCTGTTCGAAAACCGGATTGTTCTTCTTCCTCTTGGTCTTTGTACTCCTTCTCAATGCGGTCTCTAATTATTCGTCCATACAAACGGCTGAATGTACTAGTCACTGATATCCCTCTATAGTTTTCACAAAATTATGATTTCCAAAGTTTAAACATTGTAAATTATGATTCGGGAGTGCTCCTAGTAGCATTTAACGTGTCTTGGTTTGCTTATTTCCACTGCATGCATCTTGAATTTAAATTTAGTATAGATAATTCAATTGAAGCGGAAATCTAAACTTCAAAATAAACGTATTTTAAATTAAAATTGATTGTGATTAATTCCAATTAAATATGATAGCGTTGTTCTGAAGCTATTTCCTTGTGGCATTTTTATAAGTAACTATTTTGATTGGGATATAAGCCGCAATTAAATGGAAAAACTAATTTTATTAACGTTTCGACGCCCAAATCGGATGTCGTCGTCAAAATACAAAATATTACTAAATTAAACAAAAATGTTGTTGCTTAGTAAAAAATTCTTCTAATAATTTATTTAATTTATTAATATTTTGTATTTTGACAACGACATCCGATTTGGGCAAACGTTAAAAAAATTAGTTCTTCAATTTAATTGTGGCTTATTTCCCAATCAAAATAGTTAATTATAAATAATATGATAGATATCGTAAAAATTTTTATGACAAAAATATCGAACAAATACTGCATTTAAAATATCTGGAAAGTAGGATAAACGAAATTGCCCTAGAATAAGAATAGTGTTGAATCGTATATAATTCTATAGTCGCATAAAATTTTTATTTACTTTTATGTTTTATGATAATTTAGTTGTTATATTATAAATGTTTTACGTTTCCGTTCCTGTACCATGCTATAAATTGGATGAAGCAGAGAGAGAGGATTACATCGCAAAATTTTATCCTTCAATCAAACAGCGTGAAGTTAAAAAACGTAATATGAATTTGCAAGCTTTGAACTTTTTTTGTAATTGAATTCATTACTTTTATAAAACTTTATTATTAATTCTTTAATTCCTATTGGTGCCGCCTATGAAGGTTATCTTGTTGAGTGTTTTTATGCCTGGGAATTTCGAGTGACGTTGACATGGTACCGATGGTACCACAGAACCATGAACAAACATTACATACTGGTTTAAAGGATGGATTAAAAATGTAAACAAATGTAATGAATTGAAATTATTCATAATATATGTCTATTATTGACACGATGTAATAATTCACTTTCAAGAAATGGTATTGTGTTTATGATTATTAGTTCTCTAGAAAGCTCTGGTATTTTGTGGATGTGAGAATAAAGATTTACTTAAAACCATAAAAATATTCCATATGAATATAAATTGCCAAAAATAAAAATGTGGTTCTTCCATTGGTGTTCTATAAAACTCACGATTGGATAATTCTTCTTTTTCATGTACCATATCCTTTCAAAACGTTGGTTACCATCTTAGCTATCTTAATTTTATTCACTGCCACCCTAAATAGCATGCTTGTATCAATACCATACCAATCGCGCAAGTTCTTTAACCATGAAGACCTCTTTCGTCCTGGACTACGTTTGCCTGCTATTTTTGGGACTTCTCATTACATGTCCTAAATACTCCAGCTTTCTCGTCTTGATGTTTTTTTATAATCTCAGTAGTCTTTCTGAGACGTTTTAGTATTGTAGAGTTTCGAATCTTCTCCACCAAAGAGACATTTAAAATTTTTCTATAGCACCACATTTCGAAAGCCGCAAGGCGATTTAGATCAATTTGATTCACAGTCCAAGACTCGACACCATAAAGTAAGACCGAAAAAACGAGTAGCAGAGAAGTAGGTTGATCCTAGCATTGATCCTCAATGCCAATTTTAGGTCTCTGTTACATAATACTTCCTTCTAAATCCTTCATTTATCTTTCATCTGGATATCCTTCTAAAAGCGGTTCTGGCCTGCTCTATTTTGGCTCTAATTTCACTGTGACCCTATACGTTACAATTTACCTGATATCCAAGGTAATCCATTCGATCATCTTGCTCAAGTTTGAATGATTGAACATCTCTTATTATTTTACCAGGTGTATATCTCCTTTTCACAGTACATAATACAGAACATGGATGAAAACGATACGATAGTGGAGACGCCAACAAAACAAGAGATAATGAATATAATCAGCCAACTTAAAAACAACAAAAGTCCAGGAGCGAAAGAAATAACAGTTGAAATGTTAAAGGCAGGAGGAGAACAACTGTACGAGCAACTATATGGGTTGGTGAAAAAGATATGGGAAGAGGAAAAAACGCCAAATGACTGGAGGCTGGCTACAATCTGTCCCATACATAAAAAAGGAGATAAACAAACATGTGAAAATTATAGGGGAATAGCACTCCTAGAGACAGGGTATGAGATATTAGCACAATGCATACGTGGAAGACTGAACGAATTCATGGAGGATACTCTGGGGGAGTACCAGGCAGGCTAACCGTTCGGTAACAGACCAGATTTTTACGCTAAAAGAATTACAAGCAAATTGCTATGAGTACAAAACTACCCTGTATGCGCTGTTCATAGATTTCAAGCAGGCATATGATCGTATAAATAGAAAAGAAATGTACCGTGCTCTAAAAGAATTAAAAATTCCCAAAAAATGTATTAACTTGATTGAAATGACGTTGACAAAAACGAAAAGTGAAGTAGTGTGGAAAGATGTCTCAGAGGACTTCGAAATCAAACAAGGACTTAGGCAAGGTGACCCGATGTCAACCACTTATTCAATCTTGTTCTTGAAGTAATAATGAGGAATTGCACCATAAAAATGGAAGAAAGCATATTTAAAAATGAACATCGATGTATAGCTTTCGCGGATGATCTAACAATATTAGCAAAATCAAAGAACGAATTGAAAAGCATTGTGAAAAAGATACAAAAAAAGCAAATAGGTTTGGCCTAAAGATAAATGAAAAAAAAACTAAGTACATGATAATGGGGGATACACAGCAAGACAATGAAGAGTTTATAAAAATACAAGGGGAGAAAGATTATATATACAGTTTTGACAGAGTGGAAGAGTTTACCTACCTTGGTGTGAAAGTAAAGGAAAATGGACAAGAAGATAAAGAAATAGAATCCAGAATTACAAAAGGTAACCATACGGAATACTGAGATCCCTAATGAAGTCTAAGTTTTTTTCAAGAAAAACGAAAGAATTTACAAGACAGTGATTAGAGCTACGATTGTATATGAAGCTGATTTATGGGTTTTGAGAAAGGCAGATGAAGAAAGATTAGAAAGATGGGAGAGGAAAATTCTCCGATCAATTTACGGAGGCATAAATACACAAATGGGATTGGGAAGAAGGATAAATAAAGAGTTGGAAGAGCTGTATACGGAACCAAAAATCACCGCAATCATAAAGGCGCATAGAATAAGATGGCTGGTACATGTTCAAAGATTGGAAAATCACAGAATGACCAGGATGATATTGAACAGGAAACCAGTCGGGAAAAAGAGGAAAGGAAGATCCCGTAAAAGATGGTTTGACAGCGTCCAAACAGATTTACGTGAATTAAAAATAGATAACTGGAGAAACAAGGTATTAGACAGAAGAGAATGGAAAGAAGTGGTAAGAAGAGCGCAAGAGAAATTGCAACACAAGAATATGCCATGAACTTTAAAATGAGAGCTATGTATATATTTATATAATGTATATTTTTAATAGACAAATTATTATTGTATATTGTATATAGTAAAAAAAATGTAATTGTGTATTTCACGCCCAGAGCCTACATGGCCTGTTGAGCAAAATAATAAAAAAAAATATCTCCTTTTCACTTGGCACTTTATCAAATGCTTTTTTCATGTGTAAAACGGCTAGGCATTTCTTTTGTCCTTTCGATAGCCTTTTGTTGATTATTTCATCGATGGTAAAAATATGATTCTGGAAAAAGGTATTATCTAATGACCACATGTCCTGGGAACGATTCATCGCATCTTGCTAATTTTGTTAATAAACTTTCGTCTGTGTCAATGTTCTTGTTTATTTTGACATGTATTTTAATAATTGTTAGCTTCAGTAATTTGGTTAAATTCCTTGTCAAACCAATAATTAATTTGTACTTTCTTTTCTCTACCTTTCACCTCTTTTTTCCCTAATCATCAGCTGCTAGGTCGCATCTGGGGGGTCTCTTAGAGGTTACCAATGATAGAGTCTTTATTTAATAGATATTGTTTAAATAATTCTAGATAAATAAAAAAAAACTGGTAATAAAACTTTGAAATTTACAACAAAAAATGTTTAAAAATTTTGATTTTTAAAGGGCAAATAAGGCAAGTAAAGTGGATTTCGAAAAACCTGAACACACCTGTAATAGACAATAGACCTATGATGCTTCCGCGAAATTAAATCTTCGTAACAATGAATATAAAAAGTATCAAAACGACAATTAATGTTTATGTAATCGAACGTTCAAGGCCATTGCATGTATTTATCCGTTAAATTAGAATTTTACAGTGAATTATTAACTGCAATACATATTTTGATTATGGAACGATTAATCACAATGTTAAATTGTTTTAAATCGATTTCCGTTACTTAATAACATTTATAACTGAAATTTAAACTGTATTGTTACAGTATTTTTTAAAAGAAGGGAGTTTTATAACCAGACTCAGAATACCTAGATTCAACAACTGAATTGGTTCTGCTGTGTTTATTTGTTAATTTAATTACATCAACATCGTCATCACAGCTCATTATGAGCCAAAGCCTTCTTCAGAATAATCCTGCCTTCACCCCTGTCTCTGGCAACTTCTCTCCCTTTTGGGTAGCTTTGATGGGCGCATAAGGGTAAGACATATTCGAGGTAAGAGACGAAATATGGACTTGGCTGTTGAACGTCATACAGCAAGACAACCAAGCATTATGTATTGGGTGCTATATGTTTGGAAAGCAGATCGCTTCTAGTTCTTATTAAAGGTAATCTGACGGCTAGACGATATATTGGTGAAGAACTGCAACCGGTTTTACATCCCTACCTACAAACCATTCCAAATGTGATATTTCAACAGGATAACGCACGACCTCATATTGCCTGTGAAACCATGAAGTTCATACAAGAATCTGGTATACACACTTTGAAGTGGCCACCAAGATCAGCTGATTTGTTACCCATCAAACATGTGTGGGATATGATAGGTCAAAACCTAAACCAATTACCACGTGCTCCAGCAAACTTAGAAGATCTGTGGCATACCGTAAGAAGAATCTAGAATCAATTCCGAAATATAGCGTGTCTACTTGAGTTGGAAGCATATGGGAAACTTTTTTATTATTAATTTTACGAAAAAAAGTTATTCTTTATAAAAAGTTCTGCATGCCCCAAAACCTAAGATTCAATTATCAGATATCAAATTTTCTCAATATTATACGAGGTATGTCAAAAAATATGAATTTCGGCTAAGGGTAAAGTACCTGTATTTCTCTCAATATCGAAAATTCTTATTATGAAAAGTTGTTTGGAAATAAAAACCAAGCTCAAATATGTAATTACATGCTTCTAATTGGAAAAAAATATTTTCCAAATTTTTCTCAAATTTGTTGATACTGACTTCGTTTTTATTCATTACACATACGATAACTCTTTTATTATTACTTTTACGAAAAAAAGGTATTCTTTATAAAAATCTCTGTATGTCCTAAGACCGAAGATTCAACCAACAGATGTCATTTTATTAATTTTATACGAGTTATGTCAAAAAATATGAATTTCACTCAAGAGTAAAGTACCTTTATTTTTCACAATATTGAAAACGGTTATTAAAAAAGTTGTTTAGAATTAAAAACTATGTGTCAATATGCAATTACATCCTTCTAATTGAAATACTGTGAAATATAAAGGTGCTATAATATTGAGCGAATTTCATATTTTTTGACACACCTCGTATAAAATTAATAAAAGTTGATATATCATGGTTGCGTCTTAGATTTTAGACCATGCAAAGTTTTTTATGAAAAATAACTTTTTTTCGTAAAATGAATAATAAACGAGTTATGATATTTGTAATAATTAAAAACGATGTTGGGTATCCATGAATTTGAGAAAAATATTTTTTTTTTCAATAAGAAGCATGTAATTGCATATTTCACCTTAGTTTTTAATTCCAAACATCTTTTTATCATAAGAATTTTCGATATTGAGAGAAATAAAGGTACTTTACCCTTAGCCGAAATTCATATTTTTTGACATACCTCGTATAATATTGAGAAAATTTGATATCTGATGATTGAATATTAGGTTTTAGAGCATGCAGAACTTTTTATAAAGAATAACTTTTTTTCGTAAAATTAATAATAAAAAAGTTTCCCATATGTTTCCAACTCAAGTAGACACGCTGTATGTAGACCACTTGTGATGATCTCGGGTAACAAATTCAGTCGAAGACGGGATTTTATAAGGCATTTATTTTAAAACCAAACATACAAAAGATAATATAATTAGCGTTAATTACTTATTAATTTCGTTCTTCTTCTTCTTCACGTGCCATATAAGAATTATCCGACGTTGGCGATCACCATTGCGAAGGCTTCTCGATCTTCTGCAATATGGAATAGTTGTCCTGCATTTGATATCTGAGTCCATTCACGAATGTTTTTTAACCAAGAAACTTGTTTTCTTCCTACACCTCTTCGGCCCTCTATTTTGTCTTTAAGGATCAATTGTACTATTTTATATCGACTTCCCCTCACTATATGTCCCAGATAAGACATTTTTCGATGTTTAACAGTCTTTAGCAGTTCTCAATTTTTGTTGACCTTCCTTAGTACTTCTTCATTAGTTTTTCTTGCTGTCCAGGGTATCTTCAGCATCCGTCTATGAATCCACATTTTCAATGCTTTAATTCTGTTCATGATCGATACTTTTAGCGTCCACACTTCTTCACTATACAAAAGTACGCACCAAATATAGCTCTTGACCATTCTTTGTCTTAGTTCTAAACTGAGATGATTATTGCAAACAAATGACTTCATTTTCATAAAAGTAGTTTTAGTCATTGCTATTCTACGTTTTATTTCTATGTCTGGATCTAGTTGGTCTGTTATCACAGTTCCCAAATATGTCATTTTGTGAACTTTCTCAACTTGGACTCCGTTTAATTGAAGCTTTACATCGGGATGTGGGTCTCGACTAAACACTAAAAATTTGGTTTTGTTTTTTTATGAAAAAATTAATTTCGTTATCAAAATATATTTACAATCTACATATCGGACTTTCGTAAATCTCGGGCCGATGTGACGATATTTGATACATGAATAAATGATACTAAACGAGAAATTTATTTTCTACGTGAAAATTGGATACGTAATTTTACTATTTATTGACGTGAAATGGATACATAAGGACAGTAAATTTCGCTCAACTCGCCAGAGGTAAGACATGTAAGGATCTACGGTCAACTCGCGTAGGGGATGGGGTTGTGATGCGTCGAAACGGTCAGCTAGCCAAGCCGAGGAGATTCGGTAGGTTTTGGAATATGGTCGGGATATACTTAACTCACCTATTATACCTTGTTGTTCTACTATTTAAGTTATAGACTCTTATCGTGCCTAAAATTATTAGCAAATTGCACCTATTCGCCGTGTGCAAGTACTTGGAGGGGATACGAGAAACGATCGTGCGCGAATAGCGAAGAAATATTGCAACTTTCTTAAATAATTCATATCGTCAATTTTTTTTGTGTGAACTTGATGGCCTTGGCCGAGCCAATTAGCCATACATTTTGTTATATTAAAAACAAACATTTTTTTTTCAATCAGAGGAATTATTTCTGTATTTCTAACTCTAAATATATAGCAAACTAACATATTACAATGATTATCTAAATAATACACTGTTTTGGTTGTAAATATTTTTTTTGTAAATATTTATTTTTTTGTATTTTTTAATATTTATTTTTTTTGTATTTTTTTATATTTGTAATTTATTTTTTTATATTTTTTATTGTTTTTTTTTTACTGCGCTAAGACAGAAACCCGATTCAACATCTCGGAGGTTTGCATCTTCTTAGTTTTTTTTTTCTCTTTTTTTGCTTTTTTTCATCCTTTTTTTTGCTTTTTTCCTCTTTTTTTTGCTTTTTCTCTCTTTTTTTTTGCTTTTTTTTCTCTTTTTTATTGTCAATTGAAATTGTCAAATTGACGTATATTTCATATCTACTGTCAGTGAAGAAGAAAAATTATATGTTACTCCACAATATTGATATGATACCTATGCAATTATTATATAAAAGTAAATTTAATCAATTGTATTTTGATTGTAGTAGTGCATTTTAATAATTAATTTTATTTACTACATACAATTGTTTTCCTTTTAATAACATAACCTTAATATTACTTTTTCTTCTTATAATTTTTTTGGGCTATGGCCTTGACAATTGTCCAGCAACCAGGACTTATATAATCCATCATCATCATCAATGGCGCTACAACTCTTCGTGTGTCTTATTTGCCAATATAATTGGCAAATATAATTAAAAGTGCGAAAAATGTTGCAGAGCGTAGAAACCAGGTGTCGCTTTTCCGAACTTGCACGGTCCTAATACCGGCTCCTAGTCTAATGTTTAATTCTGCCTTGCAAAAATTAAATTTTTTTCAGATAATTCGGTTCCTTCCTACATCTATCTACTCTACCCTATTTTCGATGAATGACTATAAATATTCACAATTCTGCTTAAATACATTTTAGAGTTCTCTCTAAAAGCTTTTACTGTAAAAACAAAACAATTAACCCAAAGTATATTATTTGTGACTGATTTCGATTATAAATAAACGGAGCGGGTATTTTCCATTTTCTCTTAGCAAAATACAAATTGAACAAAAGCTCTTGTTTTGTGTGTCGACTATGAAACTCTCAAAGAAAATTTCTAAAAAAGTGGCTCCTTTGAACACTTGAGTGCAACACCCTAACGGGAAAATTTGGCGGTGGCGTTGGGGGTGGCTCTTTATCTGGAAAGGTCGGGGGCCTCATTCGGGTCGATTTTGGATTATTGTTAAGAGTTCGGATTATATTTACTTCGAAACTCACGTTAGAAAAGCGAACAAAACAGTATTATACGTGTGGTGTGGGCGTTAATGGCTGAAAGTGGTCCGTCACAACGGCTTAACTTTGCATAGTCGTGAGTCGTGAAAACTTTAAATTTTGCTCTTTATACCTATTTAATAGTTTTGTATAAAAAAATTTTTGTATAAAAACAACAACAAAAGAGCAAAAGCGAAGATGGTAAGAGTATTACAGGAATTTACATATGTCAGAAGAAGAAAATGAGCCGTGGTTGCAACAGGATAATGACGTAGAGCCGAATGAAAACTACCTAAGGATAAATGAAGAGACACCTACAAAGAAAGAAATAACTGAAACAATCCGACACCTGAGGTACAACACAAGGCAGCGGAATTGACCATATTTCAACAGAATTGTGGAAAGCGGACCTTTAGGGAACCGTGGAGCTAATAGCACCATTATTAGGAGGTATTTGGTCCGAAAAACACCTACTTAGAGAATGGAATAATGGGATTATATTCAAGTTCCTCAAAAAATGTTATGTACAATTATGCGAAAACTGGAGAGGAATAACGCTGTTATGTTCCATAAATAAAATATTAGCATTGATCAGAGAATCGACAACGTAATTGACAAAACTCTCAGAAATGAACAAGCAGGTTTGATAATGGGAAAATCCTGTATCGACCAAATTTCGTGGGCAAGAATCATCATACAGTGTGACCAACTAGTCCAAAAAAGAATTACGAAATCGTGTCCCGGAGTCCCGGACAAGGCTTCCGGGTCATCCGAATTTTCAACGTTTTGGTGGAATTCTAGTTTATTATGTGAATTTATGATTACGTTATTCACATCAAATTGAATTGGTGGGACGAAAAAAATTATATTTTTGATGGGATTAAGCCACAATGAAAATTTCATTTTTATATTAACCTTAGGTTACCTATATTTACGTGGAAATCCAACATCAGTTGATTTTCAAATTTCTGTTCTTTTTGAGAACGTTTTCCGGATTGGAAGTCGAAACGTCAAAAACTAACAAAAATACAATTATGATTACAACCAATTGTTCCATCAAAAATATCATTGTCAACATAAAAATGTTAAATAATCAATAAAATGATGATTTTAAAGTTCTATATTTAAAAAAAATGTCCCGGATTTCAGGTATTTTTTTCAGCCTCGTCCCGAATTCGACTCAATTGGAGTAGGTCACACTATACAGGAAACTAAAAAATTTAAAGAAAAAACTCTTTATCTACTCTATCTCATATTATGTATAAGTTTTTAGTTTGTGAAAACTGTCATTACAGATAGCAGTGCGTGAAGGATTTAAAGTGTGCGTGAAATAACAATGTATTTTAAATGGGATTTCCTTTTTGGCACTGTTTTTTGGCACACTTTCATATAATCAAATATCCTTAACTTTCGCGTTGTCATGGTGATGACATTGTCAGCAATAAATTACGACAAAAGTTTTAACAGTTTTGTGATTTGAAAGAAGTTAGAATTTTTAAATGTCAAAGTTCTAAAAATTGTAGAATAGAAATGAATTCCAGTGACGAAGAGTTACAGTTTTTTTATTTGTTTATCGTAGATAAAATATTGTATGAAACTGTGCGTGAAGTACTTTTTGCGAACTTACGCGATGTATAGCACTCTCTCCGCTGTCGCTCGTGCTCTAAACATCGCGTGCGTTCGCAAAAAGCATACTTCACGAACTGTTTCATAAATAACTATTTCCTGAATTATTAGGTATTGCTATTTTTAAACAATAAACATTTAGGGCCGGTTGTTCGAACGCTAATCAACATTGATCACTATCAAATACTTAATTACTGTCACAACTGTCAATGTCAACTTTGGTTGGGTTGCCGAAAACATAATTATTGATGACAATTATGAAATTAGTTAATCAATTATGTTAATAATTATTATGTTAATTGACTAACTAATCTCATAATTATAATTAACTATGTTTTCAGCAACCCAACCAAAGTTGACATTGACAGTTGTGACAGTAATTAAATATTTGATAGTGATCAATGTTGATTAGCGTTCGAACAACCGGCCCTAAATTTTCAATTTGAAGCTAGTCAAATATTATTTAAAATTGAAACACAAAATTTTTTATTATAATTTTTCCTTGTAGAGCATATCTCTCCGACTTATAGGCAAAAGTGTATGGGGGCAAAAAACAAAAATTTCCGATTTCTTTCAGATTTTTTTAGTTAAAAAACTAAGCACAAAGTGTGTGACTGTCAAATATCGTGATTAATGATAAAATGTACACTCTGAAGTGATTCTAATGTCCAATTCAAAGGAGATTCTGCCTGTACAAAGAAAACTTTTTGTAAACCAGTGTAATTCAATTGGCTTCATGTAAAAAAAAATACTTACTTCCTTACTACTACTACTACTAAAACTACTGAGCAGCTACTGTGAAATAAACTTTAAAAACAAATATTTAATTTCTATTGTTTTTAAAAGTATGTAGCTACTACAAGCTAACTATTAAATACACTAATTTCAATTAAAATAACTCATTACTTGTAGCACTAGAAAAACAGACGAAAAAACGAACTTATCTAAAATTATTCTCGTGTAGTAGTACATTACCAATTCCAATTTGAGCATCTATCGCCGGCTAAGCAATTTCATCTACTCGTAGTAGCTTCTTAACTCTGAGCAGTATCTATCGTCCGTTTCCTTACCTGTAAAAAAGTAAAAACGATTTAGCAAAGACTAGAACTAGAAAGCAGTAAGCGGAACGAGATTCGTTAATGAACTTCACACTCTATTTGCACAACCAGATATATACAGGGTCGTTTCAGAAACATTAACAGCACAAAATGGTGTCACTTAGTAAGGATTTTACTCAGGAAAGTAAATAAAAAGGGCCAAGGATTTATAGAGATGAAGGAAATACACATTATTTTAGGATGTTTAGAATTACTATAATACTCTCTGATTACACAAAAATTGTGTTTTAAGAATCAACTAAAATATCTTCTTCTTTTTCTTCTTTTTGCGTAGACATGACTATTTTTCAATGTGCCTCAAGTAAGTTGTCTTTCCATCGTTTTCGTGGTCTTCCCACTGATCGTCATCCTATTTGAGAAACCGTCTCTTGCCGTCCTTACTCCATTTGGTAAAATCAAGGTCACGCCAACGTATTGGCTACCAGCACTAAGCCACATAGCCCCCTCATACATCCGTCGAGAACATGCCCTTGTCATGGAGGATAGAAAAATTAACGCCGATCCTGTGCTCCGCTCTCACGTTGGTATTAACGACAGAGACATAAGTAGGCTTCGTTCAAGGAAAAACCCTCTGGATCCTGCAAGGATACTAATTGAAAGGAACTTCGAAATATCCGACTGTTGGCAAGAAGATTGGGAGAAGGATCCTCCACGCTCCACCTGACATCCGAAATATGCCATGTATTACAAGCAAGCCAGATGGTTTCAATTAACCAAGATGGATTTGGGCGACACTAAACAGAATTAGAACCAACTGTGGTAGGTGCTCTGACTCACTTTTTGGATGGGGAAAAATACCTTCTCCAAATTGCGATTGCGGTGCTGGAAGACAAACGATTAAGCATTTGGTGGAGGAATGCCCCATCAGATCGGACAGAGTGGCAATCGGTCCGATATTTTAGTGGCGATCAATGAGTCGATTGAATATATTTACCAACTAAATTTTCATTTATAAAAATTAATTATTATGTATAATGTACTGTTATCTATATTCATATACAAAAACTGTGTGAAGCTAAATAATAAATACTCTATTTGTTGCCATTCGGCTTGTGTAGTCCTACTCTTTTGTTTCTTACCCAGTTCTTAACGTTCACCACTTTACATCTCTGTCGTATATCTGCACTTGTAGCTCTGTCCCATAGTGTCTTACTATCGATTTTTCGAAGGGTTTTCAACTCTGCTATTTCTAGCATTCTTTTTTTGTGTTTCTACTGCGTATGTCATTATTGGTCTGGTGACTTTTTTTATAAATGTTGCCTCTCATTTTTTCCCGATATTTTTATTTCTTCACATTGTATCATTTACGCAACTTGTGGCTCTGTTTGCTATATCCGCCTGATCTTCCACTTCTAGAAGAAGGTTTTCGTAGCTAGATAGTGTGATGCCTAGGTATTTAAACTCCATCACTTGTTTTATTATCTGACCCTCCAGCTTTAATTTACACCTTAGTAAATTTGCTGTTATAACTTTGCATCTTCATTATAAGAGATTAGTATTGTAAGTAGATAACTTTACATATTTGAAATCAATTATGGAAAAAAGGCGGTAGTAGATCAGAGGCAGAAAAAGAATTGTAAAGGCACACCATGTATATAATTCCTTATAGTACGTTCTTTACCAGTAAAATATTGCAAAACCTCAAAATTTTAGAGAACCGCTTGGATTGAGATGAAATTTGGCATACACATAGCTAACAAGTCAAAGAAAAAAAGTGATATTGTGCCTATGTGTGCTTTTGCCCTAGGGGTCAGTTTCACCCCCTTTTGGGAGTAAAAAATATATGTTCGAAATAAGTCCGGAAATGGATAAAATAACGAATTCTAAGCAACTTTTGTTCTATAAAGTTTTTTCACCAAGTTAACACTTGGTGAAATGTTGCGAGTAAATGTTAGTTTTTCTACAAAATAACCATGTTTTCAGACGGTTTTTCGCAAATACATCAATCAGTAAGTATTTGGCCGAAAAAAAAATCTTATCAAAAATATAGCACCGAAAAAAAGTGAAAAACATGGTGTATATATTAGGTCACTATACCCAGTAGAAGCAGAAGCAGTAGGTTCATATTCGTCAAATTCCAAATCGAATATTTTAACGTGTCATAACCAAAAAACGAAGCACTTTTTTGGGGAAAACTTATTTCACCTTTTATAAAGTGTTTAAAAAATGCTTATTTTTGTTTTTTAAAAAAAAATTTTAGCATCAAAAGTAAACAAGTTACGCTCAAAATAAAGTTGGTCCCTTTTTTGTTAAGAAATCTGGAAAATCACCCCCTAATTAGCATTTCAAATGAACTTAATTGTTACCACTTCACAAGTTTTTTACTCGCGTACGTATTGATAATATTATGATCTGTAAGTTTCATTGGTTCAAAGTCCTTATTTTTGAAAGAGCTGTAGTTAAAAGGGCTTGAACGAGTCACTTATCAAGAGTGTATGCAAATTTAGAAACACCGATCTTAACCAATTTTTGTCTTACAGGAAAACAAAAAAATACAAAATATTCAGAAAAGTAAAGCCGACTTTTTTTATTGTTTAAGATTTTTGGTATCTCTAACAATTTTTAAGTTTAAAATTTTTAAAAATTTTACTTTAAAACCAAATTTTTCAAAAATAAGCACTTTGAATCGATGAAACTTACAGATCATATAAACAAAACATAAGTAAAGTAACTTGTGAAGCGGTAACGATTAATTTCATTTAAGTTGCTAATTGGGGGTGATCTTCCTGATTTTTTTGCCAAAACAAAAGTGACCAACTTTATTTTGAGCGTAACTTGCTTACATTTGATGTTAGAAATTTTTTTTATAAAAACATAAAGCTTTTTTTAAACACTTTAAAAAAGTTGTAATGTGTTTTCCCCAAGAATGTTTCATTATTTGGATATTTCACAATGAATTATTCTATTTGGAATTTTTCGAATATGAACCTATTTTTAATTAGCTATAACTCTGCTTTTGCTAGGTATAGAGACCTAACATATACACCATTTTGTTCACTTTTTTATAGGCTATAGTTTTGCTAAGAATATGTTTTTAGACAAAATGCTTACGTTTTGAGTTATTTGCGAAAAACCGTCTAAAACGTGGTTATTTTGTTGAAAAATGAACATATTCACTTGCAAATAACTTGAAAAATGTTAATTTGGTGAAAAAATTCTATAAAACAAAAGTTGCTTAAAATTAGTCAGTTTATCCACTTCGAGACTTATTTTGGACATACATTTTTTCACCTCCGAGATAGGGTGAAACTCACCCCTGGGGCTAAAGCACACATCGGCACAATATCACTTCTTTTGTTTGACATGTTAGCTATGTGTATGCCAAATTTCATGTCAATCCAAGCGGTTCTTTAAAATTTACAGCAAAAACCGTGAAAGAATGAAAGAAAATCTGAAATATACGCGATATATCAGAATTAACCAAAATCAAAATATTTAAAAACTGTAAGAGTATATTACTGTATGGCGCAGAATCTTGGAGATAGGAAGAAACAACTACCAAAACATGACAAACCTTCAAAGCCTTACAACTCCCATGAAAGAATTAAAGATCAAACAGAGGGCGAGACATAGAGAGGAATAGAATATACTACTTGTAGAGGTAACTTCGAAGGAATAAAACAAAAGAAGATGCGCCGATCATGCCAATCAGTCATCTTTCACTTTTTGCTAAGAAAATCAAGAGTAGAGATGCATCAAGTCAAACTAGTTTGATTTTATTCAACAAACTTGACCTGACTTGAAAACCAAACTTTTTTTGTAAAAAAGTTTGACTTGACTTGATTTCGATATCTTTAGGTTTGACTTGAAATCAAACTTCTTCAAACAGTTTGAATATCATATTGCGCAACGTGTTTATTTCCAATTCTAATTGAGAGCGTACCGACTTTTGTTTTGACTTATTTGGATAGGTATGTCCGAATCTGTACTCTGCTACTCCGCAAATTAGTTTGTAGTTCATATTAAGAAGTATGTGCTTGGTTGTTTATTACGTTCGTTTTTAAGTGTGTGCTTTGTGAAATAATATCTGAACCTGAATATTTTTCGGCTCAGAACAAGTACCAGATCAAATTGAGTCTGATTTTGAAGGTATCCCTTCTCTTCCTCTGCAAAAATTAAGAGAAAAAAATCTGTAGTTGCAGTAGAATTAATTAAGAAAAATAAATATGTATACTGATTTATTTGATATTGCGGCAGGTGATTTCAAAACAATGAAAATTGAAAAGTGCATACTTCTATTATGTAAAAATAAAGAACAGTGTTATAAAATGACAATTAGTTAACTAATTCTTTAAGACGATATTGCAAAGTCGCAAAAAATTCATTAAACCTACTCTATCAAAAATATAATATTTTGTTCTTCCTTTATAAATTTTTGTAAAGGGGCCGTTCAAGTATCGTAACACAATTTTACAACCTCTTTATCCCATCTGTAGATACCTTTTCATCTTTTGTTGTGAAGAAAAGTCCAGCTATTTATTGCAAACATGTATTACTGTGCTTGATCTGGTTAATACAAATATTTTAAGATTTTCTCACTTGAATACTATTGTCCTATTGTAACATGAGCGGAGCGGGAAGGGGCAATATAATACAATCCAGGAGTTCTATGTAAAATATAAACGAAAGTTGAAAAGTTGGGAGATTGTGATTTCGTAGTTTTTTTTTTTTATTTAAGTTAAAAACAATGTTAACGCGCTGTTCGAACTCCCTCTACCGTATAACGCGTCCTAATGTTTTACATGACCCCTCCCCCAACTTTATCATCATCAGTAGCTCGACAACCCTTTTTGGGTCTGGCTTGTTCTAAGATTTTCCGCCATGCTGTTCTGTTCCTTGCTTTGTTCTTTCAGTGGGTAATCTCAAGAGTTTTTAGATCTTGTTCCACTTGTTTCATGTATCTAAGTTTCGGTCTTCTCTTTGACCTTCTCCCTACTGGTGTTTGCTTCATTATATGTTTTGGTGTTTAGGTCTTCAACATCCGTTTAACGTGGCCTATCCAGCGCAGACGTCCGATCTTTATGGATGTTATGACGTCGGGTTCGTTGTATGCTGCGTATAGTTAAAAATTATATCTTCTGCGCCATACGTCATTTTCTTTCACCCCTTTATAATTATGTGTCTGAGGATTTTTCGTTTAAACATACCTAATAAGTTCTCATCGCTTTTCGACAGTGCCCATGTCTCTGATCCATATATAAGGACCGGTTTTATCAGGGTTTTGTATATTTTGAATTTGGTTTTTCTCGTGATGTTGTTAGATCTTAGATGATTAATTAGTCCATTTACTAACTTGCGTTACCCTCCCCCAACTTGCGTTACGTAATACTTTAAAGCTTCCAAAGTAGATTAAATTACACTTGATATGATAAAAAAACTATCCAACGAATTCTTTGTTTTAATCTAGTGACACCTAAATATAAAAAAGTTATATCGGTAAAACGAAACTTACCAGCAAGCAATTCTAAGCATACAGGAATAATTTTCAAAAAATTTACCCTATTTTGATTATAATCGCTTCCTGTATCAAGATAATTTTATGTGGCACTCATTGTATTATTAATTTTCTTATCTTAATTGGCAACTAACATGTCAATCTTGACAAAAAAGTATATCTACTAAATAAATTATTTTTCAAACTCTTTCAAACTAGTTTGACAAATAGTTTGAATTTTCAAACCTGTACGATTGACCAGTTTGACTTGACTTGAATTATTTGTCAGAAGGATTGACTTGAGTTTGACTTGAAATTAAGTCAAACTCAAGTCAAGTTCAAACATTCAAGTTAAACTTATGCAACTCTAATCAAGAGCGCCAAATAGGGCTTTTCATTTACAGTCATTTGTTTCGAGCTTCTGTCATATGTTGTATAATCTGTGTATATTAATATTATACACGGATTATACGACATTTGACAGAAGCTCGAAACAAATGACAATCGATGAAAAGCCCTATACTACAAAAGGAGGGAAGGCAGTAGAACAGGGGTTCTCAATCTGTGGTACATACACCACTGGTGGTACATATCATTATGGTGCTACAGAAAACGCAAAAACACAGGCAAAATCTAGCATATTTGTATTTAATTAGATTGCCTACCTTCATAGGTATTTCAATTAGGTGGTACCAAAAATAATTTACTTATAAGAATTTTGTGGAACATGACTCAGAAGCATTGAAAACCACTGCAGTAGAGCATTTAAAAATGTGGTTTGTTTAAACTTAACAAAAATATTATAAATTATAATTGGTTTGATGTTTATTCAAAGATGGTAAAAGTTGCAAATAGATATTGTATATGAGACAACAAAAAAATAATACAGTTTTCAAATAATTACAGAATATTTTCTTTTTCGTAAACAATGTTTACGCCGTATTTTCTTGTAATTAATTTCTTTGTTGTATTTCAACTTCACAAATCTCTATAAAAAGACTCCGAAAAGACGTTTTTAATAATACATTAAGCACTTCCTTTTTTATTTCTTCTCTAATTCAAAACAACAATAATACTAAAACGTCGCTCATAAACACCCCCTAAGGCTCTGTAAGTTCTTAATGCTGATGATATTGCCTCATTTTCCCCATTTCAATACGGAAATTATAGCTACATTCACTTACAACCTTCAGAGTCTTATAATATCAAGCGTTCTATTCTTCGGGTGAGAAAAAAAATGTCTGAAAAAATTGTTTTCTCTCCTTTTCACCCTCTTAGCCATTGAATAAAACTGTCAAAATCCGGCATTCCTTAAAAACATGCTGTGTCGCTAATATGAGGGAAAGATGGAGTCGTTATTGTTGGAAGGAACTGTTGTATTCTAAGAAATATGTCATAAGTTATATTATTATGCTCTGTATTTCTCTCTTTTATGAGATT
Source organism: Diabrotica virgifera virgifera (assembly GCF_917563875.1). NCBI lineage: Eukaryota > Metazoa > Arthropoda > Insecta > Coleoptera > Chrysomelidae > Diabrotica > Diabrotica virgifera. The sequence goes on along the minus strand of NC_065444.1, from coordinate 1,595,235 downwards.
CATGAGCAAATTCTTAATTTAAGTAATTACTCAATTATTTTAATTACTGCTTATGTAAAACAACCAAATTTAAATTAAATTTTCTAATAAACTTTATTCTCAGGGCTATTTTATTTTTGATGCTTTACCTTTGGTTTGTGGCTTCTGGTATCTCTGGTTGATTACTCCATCCAGGAAAAAAAACAGGGAAATTAAACACACTCAATGTCATATAAATGTTAAAAATATTATTTATCTATCCAATATACCATAAACATAGAATTTAAAAATATGCTAAAATCTAAATTTGTTGCAACTATTTCTCATCTAATAAATAAGCTTTAATTCTGATATCTACTCTGTTTTAACAAAAAAAAATTATTTAAATAATTCGTTATTTAGGTATTCTTACAAATTTTAATAAAATTTACTTTTTTCCTTTTGAATTTATTACTTATTTCTTCTTTAAAATTTGGAATGACTAATTATGTTATAGAACTGTTCAATACAAAAATTAAGCAAATATGGTGTGGATATAAACAAACTCTCTCCGTTTCACAAATGATTTGACTAACCTTTTTATTTCTTCTCTATTTCTTTTCCCGGATTGCGTCGTCCTCGATTCTCCTACACCTACTCTTAGGATGTTGCGAAAGGTCCCTCTCGTCCAAACTGCTTCACAAACAAACAAACAGGACTCGCTAGAATTCTCGACTCAGTTTTCTCTCTGATCGATATCTTGTGCAAATAGATACCAATCGGCTACTCGTTCTAGACAGAAACAGGAATCTTCCTCGGACACAGGAAAATTAACTTCTCAAACCGGTCAACGATTTCGTTTCAACTTGATTCTGCTCGCAAAGGCCAATTTCACCACTTTACACTGACTTTTCACTTTTCAAAAACTGGACTGCTGTCTCCAGATATTCATTACAGAGTGCCTATTTTTTCTCTCATCAAAATCAGACTCAACACTCTCATCCCTTTCATCCATCATTTTCCACCAATCGCCAAACATCCTTTCTATCCAATACACCCATATTATCATTTCTTAAGAAAAGATTTTTTCAATTTGTTAAATTCTGGGAGACATCAAATTACTCTCGTTGATAAACAAAAAGCCTTACATTCTAAAATCAATAAATTTGTTTACCGCCTAAGCTTCTTCGAATTTTTTTATAAAATGTCTTATTGTCCATTGCAAAGCGAAATAAAACTGTATTGTCTACTCTGACCGCACCATTGTTTTAGTACGTTCAAAAACTCATTAAAAAAAACAACTTAACGATTTCACTATTCCGCGAAAACACTGATTACTCACGAAATTATCCTATTACAATTTTTGGTCATATACAGGGCAATGAAAATCTATAATGTTCGTGGTCTTCTGATATAAATTTATTTTCTAAAATTTTCTCATAAAACGTGGTCTCTCCCAGTGAACGAATACTCAAAAAGAAACAGTACTAAGGGCATCTAAGAGCTGACAGTCCCGAAGGTGGGTTCAAGATGAAACTGGTTAGAAGGGAGACTGATTCCCGACTGGCTCTTTAGTCACTTTAGTGTTGCCTCTCTCCCGGCTGTGTTTTCTACTAACTGTTTTCGCTTGGCAAATATATGGTGTGTCCAAGTTAGTTCAGAATAAAGAACAATTAACAAAAATAAATCTGAACTATTAACTACAGGGTGTAACAAAAATACAGGTCGTAAATTAAAATACATATTCTGGGACCAAAATTAGTTCGAATGAACCTAACTTACCTTAGTACAAATATGCACATAAAAAAGTTACAGCCCTTTGAAGTTACAAAATAAAAATCGATTTTCTCGAATATATCGAAAACTATTAGAGATTTTTTATTGAAAATAAGCATGTGGCATTCTTGTGGCAGGAACATCTTAAAGAAAAATTATAGTGAAATTTGTGCACTCCCTAAAATTTTATGGGGTTTTATTCCCTCAAAGCCCCCAAACTTTTGTTTACGTGCCAACTAATTTATTATTGTGGTACCATTAGTTAAATTTAATATTTTCAAAACTTTTTTGCCTATTAGTATTTTTTCGATAAGGCAGTTTTTATCGAGATGCGGTTTCTTTTTTAATACGTTTACATACAAAATGTATGGGAGTTTTGTGCCTTTAAATCCCCCAAATGTTTGTGTACGTTCCAATTAAACTATTACTGCGGTACCATTAGTTAAACACAGTCTTTTTAAAACTTTTTTGGCTCTTTGTATTTTTAGATACGGCACCTTTTATCGAGATGTGGCTTCTTTTTTAATATGCTTCAAAATATACCTAAAAATGTAAATCATAAATAAATTTTCATATTATTACCAATAATACAAGTGTCCATAATCGTACTTAACCATATAATACAAATATGTGGTGGATTTGACAAATATTCAAAATATCTCGATAAAAACTGATTTTTCGAAAAAGTACTAAGAGGCAAAAAAGTTTTTAAAACATTGTGTTTGATTAATGGTACTATAAAAATAATTAAATTAGAACGTATACAAAAGTTTGGGGGGGGGGGCTTAAAGGAACAAAACCCCCATAAAATTTTTGAGGGGTTTCCAAATTCCACTATAATTTTTTCTTAAGATACTACTGCCATAATAATGCAACATGTCCATTTTCAATAAAAAAGCTCTAATAGTTTTCGATATATTGGGAAAAATCTATTTTCGTTTTGTAACTTCAAAGGGCTGTAACTTTTTTTATGTGCACATTTGTACTAAGGTAAGTTAGGTTCAATCGAACTATTTTTGGTCCCAAAATATGTGAATAAATTTATGACCTGTATTTTTGTTACACCCTGTATATGTTTCCAAAGTAAAAAAATAAGGTCACAGGACTATATGTTAAAGGTTAAGATGATGGTCAAGTTCAAAGGTGGAAAAAAAGTAATTAAAAAAGAAATCTAATCTCATTAAATGAACCCACGGTTTATAATAAAATTTATTGTTCGAAAGCTGTCTATGACACCTCGGTTTTTTAAGTAATTTCCAAGAAAACACTAAATAAAATGAACAATGAACAATCTAGTCAGAATATAGTTTTCGAGCCTAGATATACAGATCTAAATAAATAAATAAATTTCATTTCTCCATAAGTTTCTATCTTGGGCCATATCCATTACAACCCCCATTACCAACTTGTCCTACCTAAAGCGTCTTTCTCAGGTCTTCTTTAGTCTTCCTTTTTTCACCATTTGCAAACGTTGTTATTTTTTATCCATTTTTACGGTTTTATACAATTTTCCCTTCGGCTTCATTGGAATCTTCCTGTCACGCAACATACCATTCGCTTCTTTTCAATTCAGTCATCCAACCTTAATTTTTCTTCAGGCATCTCCACCTATTTTCTCATTACTCTGTAATATTATGATATTGAATTCTATCATGACTTTGTATAGTGCGATTCTGTCGATATATTTTTTCCAAAGCTAGTCTTGGAAGGAATAGTTGATGGATAGATTTTTCTTTGCGGGCCGTTATTTGCCTATGACGTTTACACAATATCCCGATGGTCCATCGTAAAGAATATAGGCTAATATTTTGTAGGTCGCGTTTAGTAAAAGGTAGAACCTAATCTCTCTACTATGTACAGCATATAAAGTCCTCACGTATATTATAAACCAGCGGCTCCAACCACTAGCAGAAAATATTATTGGAGAGTATCAGACGGGCTTCAGACGGGGAAGATCGACACTGGATCAAATATTTACAGTGAAACAGATCTTGAGCAAAGCATGGGAACACGATGTTGATGTTCACAACGTGTTTGTAGACTTCAAACAGGCATACGACTCGGTCAAAAGGAACAAACTATACTATATATTGGCTGAATTGGCAATACCACACAAGTGAATAAGACTCATTAAAGCCACAATGCATGAAACCCAGGCATGTGTACGAATACAAAACCACCGGAGAGACTTTTTCAAAATTTCGCAGGGACTAAAGCAGGGAGATGAGCTGGCCCCCAACATTGTTTATCCTGGCACTGGAGTATGCGGTTAGGCAAATGCAAACTGGACGAGGAAATCTACTGACCAACCGAACGGTTCAACTGGCCGCTTATGCTGATGATATTAAGATTATGAGTAGAACATCAACAGGAACACAGGAAACATATGCAGAGTTAAAAACACAAACAAAAATACTAGGTCTGGAAATTAACACAGAAAAAAACAAAAATAATGACTCAGACGAGAAGAAATATAGTCCCAGAAAACATTATACATGAAGATGACATTGAAACGGTTGAAAAGTTTACATACCTGGGAGTAGAAATATATGCCGACGGATCAGAAGATGGAGAAATACGGAAGAGAATAACGCAGGCAAAGAGAGCTTATTTGGCCCTCTCCCATATATTTCGGTTTAAAAGTGTCCACCGAAATACAAAGATGAGAATCTATAAAACCTTAATTCGACCAATAACATGCTATGGCAGTGAAGCCTGGGTGCTGAAAGAAACATCCAAAAACAAACTCGACACATTCGAAAGGAAAGTACTTAGGAGAATACTAGGACCTGTGAGGGAAAACGGAATCTTCAGAAGTCGATACAACAACGAGCTTTATCAACTTTATAAGGAAACGCCCCTGTCAGACTTCATTAGATTACAAAGATTGCAATGGGCCGGACATGTGATAAGAATGGGAGAGGATAGGCTACCAAAACGAGCACTGAATGCTAGAATGCAAGGAAAGAGACCGGTTGGGAAGCCACGAAAGCGCTGGGAAGACACAGTAAACAGCGACGCACAAGCCCTTTTAGAAGTCCGTGTATGGAGAAGAGCAGCCACAGACAGGCAAGGGTGGAGGCAAAAAATAAAGGAGGCCAAGGCTCAATTTGGGCTGTAGTGCCGTAGAAGACGAAGAAGAACCTAATTACTCTGTAGTTATCACAAATTGTTTGATGTCCTTTCTTGTCATTAGGTACAACTATCTCTACGTTCCAGTCAGACGTTCCCTTGAGTAGTATACAGGGTGTTTCATTGGGAAAGTAACATACGTTAACTGTAGAAAGAGGACACTTAGGCGGTCTCAAAAATACCATACTTAATGGGTCTTACTTCATTATTACCAAAGATACTGGGTGTTTTATCTATTTTGCCATTTTTTTATTTGGTCCATACCTTTTTAACCACACTGTATATTTATTTTATATTTGTCACACAAACATTATTTAAAGTGTACAATCAATTAATGTATTTAAAATTGTAAAAAATTAAGGTCCGGATTAAAAAATATTGGAAAAATGTTCCGACCCAAAAACAACACCCTGTACATTGAATATTTTTAAAATAGATGTTGCATTTGAATAGAGGATGAAAAACTAAATTTAGTGGTATACTTTGAATTTTCGGCAAAATGATTTTTCTGGTCAAATTTTTAATTTGAATTCTGAAATTATGTGAATTGCGAAAGCTCGAAGTAGAAAAAAATTGAAATATGTACGACTTACAACTTGCTAACCATACTTTATTTTTATTTTATATTTATCACTGAATATTCTTTAAGGTGTCCAATCATTTAATTTATTTACAATTATAAAAAATCCAGGGCCGGATTAAAAAATATTGGAAAAATGTTCCAACCCAAGAACAACACCCTGTACATTGAATTTTTTTAAAATAGATTTTTCATTTGAAAAGAGAATGAAAACTAAATTTAGTGTTATACTTTTAATTTTCGGCAAAATGATTTTTCCGGCAAAATTTTGAATTTTAATTCTGAAATTATGTGACTTGCGAGAGCTCGAAGTAAAAAAAATTAAAATGTGACTTAATTTTAATTAATACCATTATTTAATGTAAATTGTTAAAATGTTAATATTTTAGTATTTTTTTTATTATGGCGACAAATAATTCATAACCAATATTCACCTTTAATTAATAAACAAATAATACAGAGTCCACAAAAAATACATAACTTTAATCAACGAACTATCTTAAACATTAAAAACAGAAAAAGATTGCTGAAAAATAACTTTTGGATATCTAAAATCCAAAGTTTATAACGAGGAAATAAATAGTAGAGAAGAACTTCTTGACCGAGTTCGAGACGCCTTCCAATAAATGAAGAATAACCCTGACGATATTAGGAAGTCAGTCAGACAAATAACAAAAAGATCAAGACTTTGTCTTCGACAAGGTGGTGGCCATTTTGAACAATTACTATAGTTTTAATAAGTTATTTTTTGGAAAATTTTTGTTTTTTTTTAATTTGTAAGATAGTTCGTTGATTAAAGTTATGTATTTTTTGTGGACTTTTTTTATTATTTATTCATTAATTAAAGGTGAATATTTGTTATGAACTATTTGTCGCCATAATAAAAAAAAAACACTAAAATGTTAGCATTTAGCCAATTTAGATTAAATGATGGTATTAATTAAAATTAAGTTACAGTTTAATTTTTATACTTCGAGCTCTGGCAATTCACATAATTTCAGAATTCAAATTCAAAATTTTACCAGAAAAATCATTTTGTTTATCGTCCCCTTTTGTGCAAAATCCATTTAAAAAAATTAATGTACAGGCTGTTGTTTTGGGTCAGAACATTTTTCCAATATTTTTTAATCTGGCCCTGGATTTTTTATAATTGTAAATAAATTAATTGATTGGGCACCTTAAATAATATTTTGTGTTAAATATAAAATGAATGTACAGTGTGTTTAACAAGTTTTAAGTCCTTTTTCAGATATACAATTTTTTTTGTATGAAGTTGTGATAAACTCGGTTAATAAATTCAGAGGGAGACAAGATTCGTTTCTGTTAAAACATTTATTTTGAACTAAACATACAAAAAAAAGATAATTATCTTTTTTACTTATTCGGTATTTAGATCTAATTATGTTCTTTATATAGGATATAGGGTTTTGCAGAAGCTAACCTCATAAGGTTAGTGTGACGATATTCGTGATATAAATTATAAACCGACGATTGAGAGAATTAGTTACGAGAATCAATTAATGTATAAAGAAGAGGTATCTGGCTCAACGCGTCAGATAAAAAGAATATCTACGTTCAACACACATAGTCATTGGATAGAACAAGGATTCGTCGATTTCGCTCAACTCACCAAATCGACGGGGTTCAGAAGGCTTCGGAATACGTTCAGCGCACCTATCCCGATCATTAGTTATCCTTCGTTCAACACACAGATAATGTTTTAATGGATTTCTGTTCGGTCTTTTATACTATCAGAGACGGCATAAAAACATGCGAAGTATCTGATTATTTTCAATGTTGTAAAATAAGTGTATGATGAGGACCGATCAACAGCGTGGCTATATTTTCGCTAAAAGATATTTATGAAGTAAGTTTATGTGTAATCTTCATCTCTTTCGCCCATCTCTACAAATAAGTTGTCGCCTGTACAAGAAAATATGCCTTAATTTCATAAATTTGTCAACGCGCCACGCAGAAGTACAAAGGAAAACTAAAAAGGCACCTTGGCGGCAATAAAAACCAAGTGTATCACATAATTCTGACCGGGTTATCACATCCACTTGGCCATGCAACGCACAGGAACAAACTACACACTGAAATAAAGTCAATCCGTTTAGTTGTCACCCCTGCGGGCCAGACGTGCTTTGAAATTCCCCCAGTTAAGGTCTCCTTGGGGAACGGACCGTTGCCGAAGCGACATATATAATTTTTCCCGCTATTTATGTCTGAGTTAGAACAATAAAATATTTCATCGTGTATGTTTTCCGAGGAAAACAAATTATAAATGGTGGTTGAGGTATACCTATATCAAATGTAATATAGAACAGTTTATTGCACTTCTGGGTTTTGATATAAATTTTACTTTACGATAGTGTTGCTTTTCTAAGAAGTATAATAAACTATAATAAATACTGGTATATATCTATCTCAATGTACTACAAAGTAAATCATTTTTCTTTCAACAAAACCATCAACTTTCATCATATTCTATTAAATGCTGATATATACCAGTTATAACAATGTTTCATGCAACAGTTCTTGAAAAGTTAGAGATGAATTACTTGAATAACAATCAATAAGAGAACTCTATAGTCCAGAGAAGTAAGGTTTTTGTCGGGACATTTGAGCAGCCAGGTTGCAAATAGGTTTTTTGGGTACTATATACCTAATACATTATAAATACAAAAATGCCCGTCATAGTTCGGATGAGAATTTTAGTTATTAACAAATAAGGGTCAAAAATGGCAGTTTTTTCGTTTAAATCGCTACAGGTAAAAATAGGCTAATTAAATATCTTACTTTTAGAGTATTCGTCTTTTAGTAGATGAGCAAAGGTTCAAAATAGCAGCTTTTGAATTTTGGTCCGATTATTTGTTGCTTCGGATATTGCAAAATAAGACTAAAATTTAGATTGGGATGTTGTGGACGAGACATTAGGATCAAATCATTTTGCTATTATTATTAAGTCAAATATTAATGTTAATAAAGCGGAATGTGTAAATACAAAATTCAAATGGAACATAAATAAAGCGGATTGGTCTCTTTTCTGTTCTATCACTGATAATTTCATGGAAATAGATAATAATTTAAATTACCAACAATTTTTAAATAAATTAAACGAATATTGTAAGATATGTATACCGGAGAAGAGAACAGGGACTAATCCACGATTTAGAAAAACTTGGTGGAATGAAAATTGTAAAAAGGTAATAGAAGAACAAAAACTAGCTTTACGCAAGTTTAAACTACAGTCTAATATACAAAATTATATAAATTATAATAAATGTGTAGCGAAAACCAAAAAAGTTGTATTAGAGAGTAAGCGTAATGCATGGAGAAATTTTTGTAAAACTTTAAACAAAAATACACCAATTAAAGATATGTGGAATCAAGCCAAACGATTACAAAACATTTTTAAACCACAAGTAAATCCAGTGACTGAAGGAGAATGGGTTGAGGAGTTTTTAAGAAAATTATGTCCAGATAATATATTTTCAAAAATTAATGTAATGGAAAGAAAAAACTCTATGCATCCACTTTCAATTCCATTTAGTTTCTGTGAATTAGAAATAAGCCTTAAGAATAAGAAAAATACTTCTCCAGGTATAGATAATGTACATTATATTATGTTGGCCAATTTACATCAAAAAGGGAAAGAAACACTATTAAATTTTTTTAATCAAATATGGTTATCAGAAGATATTCCAGATAACTGGAGAGAGTACCGGGTGATTCCTATTCTCAAAACAAATCGGAATCCTGATTCAGCAGAATCTTATAGAGGTATTTCATTGAGCTCCTGCATAACAAAAACACTGGAAAGAATGATAAAACTTAGGCTCGAAAGTTGGCTAGAAAAAAACAATAAATTATCACAAACACAATTTGGATTTCGAAAAAATCATTCTACTGTGGAAGCTGTGAGTCATTTGGTAACAGATATAAATTTAGCGTTTACGAAAAATTCTTCAGTAATCGCTCTTTTATTAGATGTTGAAGCAGCATACGACAACGTTAATTTAAATATACTATATAACAAAATGATACAAATAGGTCTGCCAGAATGCTTCTGTCAAAAAATAATAAAATTGTATGACTGTAGAAAAATTTATATATCGGTAAATAATAACACATTTGGTCCAAGACTAGCGATGGGTGGTTTACCTCAAGGAGGAATATTAAGCCCTTTGTTATATTTAATTTACACTTCTGATATAGAAAAAAATTTAAACTCAACAAAAATTTTACAATTTGCAGATGATATAGTTATTTATCAAGAAAACATTAAAATAGAAAATGCAGTCAAATCCATTGAAGAAGGAGACAAACATATTAAAATATGGAGTGAATTACATGGACTAAATATATCTGATTCCAAAACCAAATTATGTATTTTTACAAGAAAACGAAAAGAAATACCCAATCACATCTTAATAAACAATATATCCTATCCTGTACAAAGTTATGTTAAATATTTGGGTATTACTCTGGATAGACAGCTTCTCTGGAAAGAACATATAGACCATATAGTTAAAAAAACAGAAAAAGGAATAAACCTTCTTCGATTCGTATCACACTTACGTTGGGGAGCAGATCCAAATATTTCTTTGTTGTTATTTAAAAATAATATAAGAGCTATATTCGACTACGGATCAATATTATACAGTGACGCATCACAGTGTCATTTAAATAAAATAGACAAAATCATTAATAAATCCCTTAGATTGTGTATAGGAGCCCTAAGAAGTACACCGATAAATAATCTACAAGTTGAATGCTGTGAAATGCCGATGGATATAAGACGAAAAAAACTTGGCATCAACCTTTTAGTTAGATTGTATGAAAAAAAGGCAAGTTTAATTTCCAAAATACATCAACTGTTTTTAGCAGACTTGACAGAAAAATATTGGATAAAAAAGAAAACTCTAAATATGGTAGATTTATATTCAAAAATGACAATATATGATAAACAACTTTATAAATATGACATAAACCCAAATTATAATATTGACTTTAATAGTATGGAACAAGTTCAGGTATACTTTTTAAGGGACTATAGCAAGTTGCCTATATCTTTAAGAAAATTAGTGTTTATCTCCGACAGTTCACAAATGTTCAAAGATTATTGTATGTTATATACAGATGCATCAAAAAATATTGAAGGTGTGGGATGTGCCTATTGGGATAGCAGTAATAAAATTAGTAAAATGTTTAAACTAAATTCTATTATGAGTATATACACAGCTGAATTAATAGCGATAATGGAAGCACTAAAATATTTATCTAATATAAATCATTCAAAGTTTATAATTTTTAGTGACAGTAAAAGTTCTCTTAGTAAAATTAGTGCTATAAATCCTAAATCAAAAGTGAACTACATTGAATTATATATCATAAATAAAATTAAAGAACTTCAGCAACAAGGAAAGTCTGTTAAGTTGGCATGGGTTAAAAGCCACTGTGGAATAACTGGAAATGAAATGGTAGATGAATTGGCTAAAAACGCGGTGACACAAGGAGTATTAACCCATTATCTTTGTACGCCAAAAGATATTGAATCAAATTTATTCAAAGAGATTAAGAAAGAATGGAAAGAAAGGTATATTGATGAAAACGTAAATACAGGAAACCACTACAGATCAATCAGAAACTATATAACGGATAAACCTTGGTTTTCTAAAATGGAGTCGACAAAAGATATGATAAGAACCATATGCAGAATGAGATTTGACCACTGTCTTACTCCATCATATTTATTTAAAATTAATATAGCTGATAGTCCACAATGTATTTGTGGACAGTTGGGCAATCTACAACACAAAATTTTGACCTGTTCTCTTATCTCTAATAAAGTTAATATGTTTTTAAATTCACTGTATTCTTTGACTGATGTCCACCATCCCATTAATTTAAATTATTTATTAACATTAGAAAATAATGAGTTGGTATACCGACTATTGTATAAACATATTTTAGATATTAAGCTTAAATTGTAATTGTAAAATATAGAGTAAGTATTTCTTGTAAATTGTTATATGTTAAAAGAAAAAGAAAAGAAAAGAAAAGAAAAAAAAAGAAAAGAAATATAAAAAAAATAATAAAATAAAAATAAAAAAAAAAAAAAAAAAAAAAAAAAAAAAAAAAAAAAAAAAAAATAATAAAAAAAAAGAAAGAAAAAATATAAAAAAGATATATAAAAAAAAATAGAAAAAAAAATATAATAATTAAAAAAAATATAAAAAAAAAATATGTAGATAAAAATGAATGACGAACTTGGACAGTCCATAGTAAAATAGCTTTCGAATGAAGTAGAGGGCTAAAGAAGAATGTTGCAGTTTTTGCTGTGGAACTCTGAGAACATCATTTGGAAAAAAATTAATAAAAATATATATATATATATAAAAAATTATTAAAAAAAAATACAAAAATAATTATTTATTAGTAGAATTGTTTGTTATATTAGTATTAGTTTTAGGATAAGATACGAAAAAATGACTAATAAAATAAAAAATAGTAAAATTGGCGAATGGATTTAGTGTCCGCAGTCATATAAACCCAAACAAACAACAAAAATTTAGAAAATAAAAAATGTGCTATAACTTTTGCAAAAATGAACTTAAGACTTTGATATTGCATGAAAAGTTGAGACAACTAGTACATATCATGCACAAAAAATTTCAATACGATTCGTCAATTAGTTTAAATTTTATTCAATTTGTTTATCTAAAAGAGCTTTTTTGAAATGTTATTGTTCAGAAAATAATAAGGATACAGCAATTCGGTGGAAACCACATGAAAGCAAAACACTTAAATTTCCAAAGCATTTAAAAAATATATAAAAAGTCATTTTTATCATTCCGACATTTTACTACAGTAGTCATTTTTGGCTTAACAACAATTTGAATAGCTTTGTTAATATTGACTGGAGTGGAGAGTAAATCTACTTTGGGATTTTAAAAGCTGGTATTTTACACGAATTTTCAAAAGAAAAACTTTTTGCCTTGGTTAATTGAGGTCAAAGTTAGCCACTTTTATTATTTAATTCACAATTACTTCTAAATACATAAAATTCTCCTGTAACAGTGTTAATTAATAAAATATTCACCCTGTATACTTTTAATATCTTAATAGGCCGTCCACCGGTGTAATCTCTTGAGAAACGTGATATTTGCTCTGAACATTCAACCCATATTTGCTCAGACAATTTTGAACGCTTTGCGTTTTAAAGCATCTATATTCCTCTTCTTGTTTTGTTTATGCATAAGGTCATATTCAGCAGCGCCTCTGCATTTGTAAAGTAACACCTGATATTCTCTTCTCGGGCGAAAGCAGGTAGGAGTAGATTATGAATCACTGTGACACATAGTAAGTGTAATTTACAGGGTTTTGATCTTGAAAAATTGAACACCTGTCCACGAAATTTTGTGGTAGGATGTCTTGATTGATCGGAGTGTTTTTCGTGATACAGAAAAAACTAAACTATAATTACGGTGACCATATGTACTTATTTAAGTAGGACAGTACTTATTTTTAGATATTATCCTAATGTACTTTAAAACCTTTCTAAGGACACGCGAATGTACTTATTTTTTCTAAAAAATGAATATTTTTATCTTTTACTACTTTTAAACAAATTTCTTTGTATACTGTTCCAGGTATTGCAGCTTTTGTTTTGATGGTTTCCAATATTTCCATTCTTTTGTTGACTCTTCTCATGACTTCGTTGTTTGTTACAGGCTCGGTCCATGCTATCTTCAGGTACCTTTACCCACAATTCAAATGCTTCCAACTTTTTAGTAGTCGACGCGTTAATTGACCATGCTCTATCCCGTTAAAGCAGAGTCCAGAAATATAACACCTTGTCAGCCTAACTCTCAAGTCTTAATTATTTCAGTTCTCTTGCACAAACTACCTTTCTCATTTTATTGAAGTTGGTTCTTGCCTTCTCTATTCGAACTTTGATTTCTTTGGAGTAATCGTTTGTGTGATTAATTATTGTGCCAAGATAGTTGTAGTTTTCAACTTGTTCTAAAGTTTTACCTTTAATTGTCAGGCTTTTATCATTATTTTGGGTTTTTGATATCCTCATAAATTTAGTTTTCTTGATGTTTATTGATAATCCATATTGTTCTCCACACTCAACTATCTTGTTCATTAGCTTTTGGAGGTCTTGGAGGGTGTCCGCTATTATGATAGTGTCGTCCGCATATCTAATGTTGTTAATAATTGGCGTTCCATTTAGGTACCTTTATTCCTGCTGTTTCTCCCTCATGAACTTTTTTCATAATTTCTTCAGAGTATGCATTTAATAGTAGTAGTGACAATACACACCCCTGTCGCACTCCTCTTTTAATTTCGAACTCTTCTGATGTGTGTTCGTTAATGCGTATGTGTGCCTGCTGTTTATAATATAGATTTGTTATAATTCAAAGGTCATTGTATTGTAACTGTTTTGCTTTTGAGGACGTCCATTAGCTCTTTGTGGCGGACTTTATCGAAAGCCTTGTTGTAATCTATGAAACAGACGTACATATCCTGGTTCACATCCAAGCATCTCTGGATTAGTAGTGTAAATCCAAAGTGGGTTTCTTCAATATCCATATCAAGTGTTTGGTAAATGCGTTTATGAATGATCTTTAAAAACATTTTAAGTGTGTGAGACATTAGGCTTATGGTGCGGTGGTGGTACACAAAACTTCACCGCACAAGTGAAACATTTTTACACAAAAAGTGTAACCTACCTAGAAAACTGGAGTACAAATTTTCATGAATTTAAACTATTCAAAAGCATAGACCTAAAGCGGGCTCCACACTCTCGGCGAAGTTACTTCGCCAAAGTTGACCGAAGTCCGAAGTACCCTCTCTACAAACTCGTTCTACTTCGCGAGGAAGTGTGATACCGACAAAGAGCGGTGCGATACCAACAAAGATCCCTTTGACCAGACCGACAGAGAATGGAAGTAGAACGAAGTGAGGCAAAGTTACACAAGGTGGCCGTCTACACTCTCGTACTTGTTGAACCTCGATCGACTTCGGCGAGAGTGTGGAGCTCGCATAAGAAGTGAAATAACATGGAACGATGTTTGTTATTCTCTCGAAGCTTTTAAATTGTATACCAAGGCAACCACGTGAAACGAAGATCAACTCTTTGACGAACTGGGAATTTTGAAAGACGTGGCTACAAGTGAAAAAATTGCTGAGTGGAACAGAGAAGAAACAATAGTCAGGATCGATGGCTTAAAGTTTTTAAGTGTGTAGATCAATTAAAACTGAAAAACTTACAAATATTATGCGAATTTATTTTTTGTCTTCCGGGTACTAGTGCGGCTATCGAGCGTTTATTTTCTGTAATAAATAATTATTATTGGACGTCGGAAAAGTCACAAATGTCCATATCCACTCTCAAAGCAGCGATGCTGGTGTACGCAAGTTCTGATGAGACTTGTATGAAATGTTTCATTTACTTCAGTCGAAGCACCTTCTTAAATTAATTTTAAATTATTCAGAAAAATATGAATGATGCAAAAAATCGGAAGAAGTTGAGGCTATTCCAGGTCCCTCATCTAAAAACTCTTAATTACAGGCCTGTAAATTTTTCAGAGTTAAAGTAATGTGTTATGTTTAGTTTAATTGATATAATTTTTTATGTTTAGCTACATAGTTTATTTATTTTTAATGCAAAAAAGTTATATTTGTCCAATAACAAGATACATTTTGCGTTTTTAATACATTTTTGTTTTTTGTACTTTTTTTTCTTTCAAAAGATATGGTCACCGTAACTATAATGAACAATATGCTGGAACAACTTTTTGTGACAATTTTATATTCAAATTAGCTCTTTCTTTTTCTTGCTTTCTGTTCTATTTTATTTCGTCAGTTCATTTTTCATATATTTACTGCGCTAGTCCATTTTTGTAGTATCTACTGCTAGCTCGATCTATTTTATCTATTGATTTCTACCTTTTGGTCTATTGATTCCCACCTTTTGGTCTATTGATTCCTTGTGTATTTAATTTCCAGATCTTTGAAAAAAAATTTAATATACTCGAGAAGCTTTTCCTTGTATTTAATTTATTATTATCCAGATTCTTCTATTTTAAGATTTGTTTTCGATAGTTTGCTTCATCAAAATAGTACTGCTTCATGTAAAATTGCTTCTAAAATGTCTTCCCACTTTTGGTTTGAGTTTCAACAATTTTTGATTCAAGTTTTTCTTCTACCTTTTGGTTGTAACTTTCTCTTGCGTCATTGTTTTCTAAGTGTATGTTCAGAGTGGAGCGTAGAAAGAGTGCGAACCAAGAGCAAAGAACAAAGCGGCGAAATTTCTCCGTTTCCCAGTAGTAGTTTGATTTCGCCGATTTGCTCTATGCTCTTGGCTCGCTCTCTTTCTACGCTCCTTTCTGAACATACAGAAGGCGCAGTCCCGGTGCTCAGGGGCGTAACAGAGGGCCCCGCAGCATGAAGCTTGCGGGCCCCATCTTGTCATCTGATATTATGTAAAAATCTGTTCTTGTTATATTATTTTACATGGTCTGTTTAAATTTAAAAACGTAAAAATTTCTAACTAATATATAGACGTATTTGCCAAGTGAATCATCTCATAATATCTAGAAACTTAATCCCTTCCGGCCTACCGAAATTTTATGACAGCGACAATAAACTATATAATGCTTTGTACGTGACTATTGAAAGATACTAGAATTGCAATTTGCCGAATTTAAGAAGAATATTTTTAAATCTAAAAATGGGTTTTCTTTCTCTCTGTTCTTTACCTACTTTTAGTATTTCGATACAATATTATCGCCAGTAATTTCATATTGGTTGTTTGCATTGAATGTTATTTATGTTTGTGTTTGATACGCATTTATTTAGCAATTATTGACGACTTTTCTAGTGTAATCATTGGACAATCTCTCAACAGATAAACGGTAAGATAAGGAAATTATAACACTTAACGCTTTAGGGGAGTCAATGTAGAAAAACTTTCATTGTTTCGGTTTCGGAAAAAATCAAACAAGCTTATATTTTTCTAAAACATTTTTTGTTAGTTTATATATATCTTATCTTCAAGTGAAAAGTTCTACTCACAGATGCCTCTAATTGTTTATTAATTCTTTAAACAATAAAACTGTTTTATATTAAATAATTTTAAAAGATATTGGTGAATTCATCATTTTACTTTGTTCAAAAATGTTTCTATTTGCTTTTTGATTATGCTGAATTCGAATATGACATTCAATCAGGGCCAAAGTACGATGTTGGGGGCCCCGGGGCAAACGTGATCTGGGGGCCCCCTACCGGGGGTCTGGGGTTAATCAACCAGCAGAAGGAGTCCGGGAAAATTGATACTTAACCACTTGAAAACACATTTTAATGTACCCCATGACTGAAGTTTCCTGTACCTACCTACATATTGCTATTTTAGTTGACCAACACAAAAAAAAATTGAAATCACATTATTTTAAGCTAAATATTTTGAAAATATTTACCATCAATATAACATATTTTCTGTTTTCATAAAAAATATACTACATACTATAATGTTACTTACATTCTTCGGCTATAATGTAGGTTTTTAATCGCATTATATTGCCTATAGGCACTATAACGCGATTAAAATCGCGGGACCCCCTTCGCCGGGGGCCACGAGGCACTGCCCCGGTTACCCCAATGATAGTTACGGTCCTGTCAGACATTACAATTTGAAAATTCAAAATAAATTTTTTTGAGCACTTATACAGTATGTCTGCGTGTCTTCGAACCATATGGGAAACATTTTTATTATCAATTTTACGAAAAAAGTTATTCTTCATGAAATGCTCTGAATGGTCTTAAATCTGAGATACAAAATAAGCCAGATAAACCATCAGATATCAAAGCTTATCAATTTTATACGAGGTAAGTCAAAAAATAGGAATTTAACTCAAGGGTAAAGTACTTTTATGTTTAACAATATACGATTTTAATTTTATTAATATGTAACTACATCCTTGTAAATAAAAAATAAATTTTTCCAAATATTTCTCAAATTACCGATAACCGACATCATTTTATTACAATTATAATAACTATTTTATTATTAATTTTTTTATTTTACGAAAAAATTCTTTATAAAATTCTTATCAGATTCTTTATAAAAAGCTCTGTATTATCTCAAAACGAAGATTCAATCGTAATATATCACATTTTACCAACTTTATAGGAGGTATGTCGAAAAATATGAATTCCTCTCTAAGAGTTAAGTACCTTTATAGTTCACAATATTTCAACTGGAATGATATAATTGCATATTTAAACATAGTAGAGCTTGCTTAGAACACTGATGATGCTCTCTTTAGAGCGAAAACGTTCTGTATTTTAATGTAGCCCTTTATTGGGGTTTTAAACTAATATATCTTTTACGCAGAAGATCTTTTTCTTCAATTTTTGTAATTAATGGTATACAGCCGGCTACAGGAAAATTTTCCTTATGGATTTTAACATATATTTATGTTTTTATAATTTTTATAATTTCCTTACAAAATTTTTGTGTTATCTAATCAATAATCTACTTAAGTAAATCTTTATTCATATATTTATGTTTTTATAATTTTTATAATTTCCTTATAAAATTTTTGTTTTTTCCCTATATTAGGGCGGCTCACGCTGCCCCCTTGCACCCCGGGTCGGAACGGAATGGGACGTTTCGATGCCGCCGGTTCATCGCTGGCCGTTTCGATGCCGCCGGTTCATCGCCAGTCCATTTCATCACCGTCATATCTCGCATTTTTTAGAATTCCTAATTAATACTAAAAATAACTAATAATTGTAACTGTCGAAAATTCGGAAATATATCAGATAGCGATTAATTGACTGGCGATGAATCGGCCGGCATCGGCATCGAACTGGCGGCATCGAAACGGCGGCGATGAAACGTCCTAGACCCGGGTCGGAATGGGTCTGTATACCAATAAAGATGAGAAATTTAAGTTGTTATGAACAGTGAATGATAACGCTAACACAAAAAAGTTTTTGTTAAATAAGTCTTATTTAGTAATTTTTTAACGCGGGAGCAGTCGCGCTCACTTCTGTCACGTAAGCAGTCGCGCGTAGAACAAAATCTAACAATATGAATTTAAAACAAATTTCAATTTTATAATATTTTTGTTTGCTTGTTATGTTAAAAATACCTATTTCTAACAATTCTAAGACTAATTGGTTCCCAGCAAAGCCATAAATTCCACAAAAAAAAAAATAAAAATGAAATTAAAAAATTAAAAAAAAATCCTACGCATTACTACAATCTTCTTCGAGACACTTACAAGTGGAAAGTTATGTTGCAAAATTTTTCATTAGGTTATCACGGAAAATGATAAAAAGTTGGATTTTTTCTAACGGCGCGACTGCTCCCGGGTTAAAAGGGGCCCACTTCAAATTCTGCGGGGGGGCCCCGACGGAGTTTGTTACGCCACTGCCGTTGCTAGGGTATAAGGTGCCCGCCTGCAATAAAGTAATTGGCAATTCCACCAGTGCGTGGCGTAAAATTTGGGAATTTGTTTGGACAACCATTCGCTGTCCCATGTCGTACGCCTCTGTTAATAGCCAGAAACGTTTATTTAACATAACTTCATAGAATGTATAGTACCTACACTTTCTGCCAAGTATGAAAAGGATATAATATACTGAGCAAAAATGTTTTTTAAATTTTTAAATAAAACACTCTGTAACTCAGTACGAAGCCATATTTTATTTAAGTGATTTTGGTTAAATCTTAATATTTTGAGGTGTATAATCAACAATTCAGAGATTGAACATTCTTAATAAAACACCCTGTACAGATCATAAAAACAGGATTATTTTAAAAGTTGCTAGACGGAATGTGAACAGATCAACACACAAATTGGACATACATAGTTTAAGAAAAAACACCACATAATATGCAATAAATTGAGAGATCAAATATAAATATGTATATTTGGTATCAGTGATTAAGCTGGACCAAAGAAAGATCTCCTCCCCTTCAGTCCCTTTTCAGATTGCGTAGTTTGAAGAACATAAAAAAGTATTATAAGAAATAAGACCTAACAAGAATTATATCAAAGTAAGGTAATATCTAAAACCAGACCTTTTAAATAGTTGCTTTTAATTTAAACACTAGTTGACATTTAAGAAATAATATCAATAAATAATCCATTTCCTTTTGGAGAGATTAATGTACAAAACTATTGCAAACACTAACTTGACAGACGTCCACCTCAATCCTTTAACGATAAATCTTAAAAATAGGTGGATGGGTATGTCTAGCAGTTGTTGCGTAAAAATACTGTATAGGTGGTGGGTGTGTATGCCTCGAAGAGTATTATCTTTTCGGACATTCAACCATCAACCATGTCGCCATGTCTAGAATACAATGCTTCATATTATACAGTTACACCTATAAAAAAACTCGTTCTTTGTTGACTCTTAGCATTGATTGGCAAGTTCAAGGTTCAATTTTGATGAAATGTCAAGAATGTTATGCATGTTCTAACGAGTATGACTAGTACGAACACTACGAACTATTATGTTGCTAACTTTGCATTTGTTAATAATTATCGTATAATAATTAGGAAGTGTAAACGTCAATGAGTCGCACTTGATAAGAAAAATATTCATTAAAATGAGTTATTTTTGCATCACACTTATTTTAATGAATGTTTATACTCTATACAGCTATAAAAATTAGAAAAAACATTTTCTTTCTTTGGCGGAAACGAAATGGAATAACCTCTACAGCAAACCAAATGTCATCGTCATCAATCAGCCCTGATTTGTCCACTGTTGAACATAGACCTCCTCCAGATATTCCCATCTTTTTCTGTTCTGCTCCTCTGCTATCCAATTTCTTACTCTATTTCTTAAGCTTATTCCAAGCATTGATCTCCATCTTTCGTTGTGTCCTTATCAATTTTTCATCTGTTTTTGTGATATGGGCCATTCCACGAACATACGCCTGTTTTGGA
Source organism: Diabrotica virgifera virgifera (assembly GCF_917563875.1). NCBI lineage: Eukaryota > Metazoa > Arthropoda > Insecta > Coleoptera > Chrysomelidae > Diabrotica > Diabrotica virgifera. The sequence goes on along the minus strand of NC_065444.1, from coordinate 1,574,808 downwards.
TTCCAATAAACAACAATGTAATTTGCAATTTACTTTCGTTCTTCTTATTTTGCACAGTAAAATATTCATTGTCGAAATAATCCAAAACAGGCGTACGTTCGTGGAATAGGGTATAGTTAAGGTTTCTGCTCCGTATGTGAGGACTGTTAGAACGCACTGGTTAAAAGCTTTATGTTTTAAATAGACATTTAAAACGTAAACGTTTAGTTGTATCACCTTATTTCGTGACCCAAACACATATTTTTCCACAAGTTCTATGGGCGATTTCTCGATTTCTATTAGCTCATTGGGGACAAGATTGGTCATCATTTTTGTTTTGCCCAACAACAAATCATCAACAAATATTATACAAATAACTAAAATCACTAGATTAACAGCAAATCAACACATTGAGGCAGCATATGTAGAATCGGTCAAAAATCGATGTTTAAAAAATCCAAAGAAGAAAATAAAAAACTATTCCTGTCCAACTAGATTTACGGGTAGTATGAATCAGGGGCAATAAGTTTAAATGTGTTATGTGTATCGAAATATAGTGAGAATTTCTATGTAGTAAATATCTGTACGGTTCTATTTCATTATAAGATATGTCTTGATGGGCCCCTAGACAAGAAGCAAGTAACTACGTAGTTTCCTTGATCCTATTATATTATATACTAAGTATTTCCACAGTTTTTACTCGTTTTTTCACTCAATCATTCTTTCCAGTTCTTTCTGTTTTGTCAGTCTCCTTCCTGCAGATTTCTTCTTTCCATTGCTTCGTCCACTTGACGGTCTGCATCTCTTCTTTCTTCCTATCGCACTCCACGTTATTCTGTTTATCCAACGTTTGTCTGATCTTTTGACATGTCCGTAGCAAGTTAATCTCTTCTGTTCTAATTAGTATATTATATCATTCCCATTATTTTTTTAATCTCTAGATAATTTATTTTATGTCTTCTCTTTACTCTGCAGCTTTTCCTTAGGAATTCCATATCTGTTGCTCTTATTTAATTTTTGGTTTTCATATTTAGTATCCAATTTTCACACCCAAGTCAGAATATTTCTTGTCATCGTGTTATATATTCTTCTTTTTTTATACTGATGTTCTTATCCTACAGTACCGGGCTCAATTTTCACTCAAGTCTCTTGTTTGTCCTAGTCTAGTTTTTTATATCTTCTTCAGTTGTTCCTTTGATATTATGAAATCTAAATACTTGTAATATAGGTACTTGTCTGTTTTTTTGATTTGTTTACCTTGGTCTATATCCAGCTGTTTTTTTTCTGTATTCTAAAGTGTTAGGCATTCAGTTTTCTTTAGGTTTATTTCCATTCCATTCTTTGTATATTAATGTTCCAGTTTTCTCATGTGTAAGTGTACGCTCCTACAGCAGACAAAGACGAAGAGGAAATAGAACAATTCTATAATAACTTAGAAGAGGTGATGAGAACAACAAAGAGACAACACATTAACATAGTAATGGGCGATCTGAACGCCAAGGTAGGTCAGGGTAAAGTTGGAGAAAATGTCGGTGAATACGGCTTAGGTAATAGAAATGAAAGGGGTGATCGTTTAGTTCAGTTTTGTCAAAGCGAAGATTTAATAATAACTAATACATTCTTTAAATTACCCCCAAGGAGACTGTATACGTGGACGTCACCTCAACACACACAAGAAAAAGTAATCAGAAACCAAATAGATTACATAATGGTGACAAAAAGATACCGTAATGCCGTGAAATCTACTAATGGTAGGGAAGCCCAAGCGGGGATTTTTGCAGTTACTCGAGCGCGTCAGATTATCATATGGGGAGAAACGTGGTACCCTGCAGATGTACCTCTGCCATATATTGGCTCTTAACACAGGGGAGTTCGTTTAGGGGGGCCCGAAAAAAAAAAATCTATCCTTAAAAATACTCGAAATTGTCAGATTAAGATAAGGTAAGTTAAATAAATGCAAAACAGTGTATATTTAAAAAATCTGACGATTTGAGCGGGGCGTAAGGGAATTGTTGAGTCACAAAGTTTCACAAGGAAAAGGCGAATATTTCGCGAAATGAACGTCAGATCGAAAAACTAAAAACTTCACGTTCAATATTTTTCAAAAATCTATCGATAGATACCAAACACGACACCTCACAGAGAGGGGTGGGGGGTAAATTTAAAATTTTAAATACAAATCCCGCGATATTTAGCAAAATAAACATCAGATCGAAAAACTGCAAAATACACTTATTTAATATTTTTGAAAAATATATCGAATGGTATCAAACGCGACCCACCACGGAGGTGGGGTGGGGGTTTACTTTAAAATATTAAATGGGAGCCCCCATTTTTTATTGCAGATTTGAATTCTCTGCATAAAAATAAGCAACTTTTATTCGAAACATTTTTTCGAATTATGGATAGATGGCGCTATATTCGGAAAAAACAACGATTAATGGAAATGGAAAATTAAATTAAAAAATGGCAAGCGCCCGCTAAAATGGGAAGTTTTACTTAACTTTTTTTGGTTTTAGGACCTAATAATCACAACCCAATAGGTCCCCAAAGCGCTCGAGTGACTGCACATTTAGCATACTCTGCTCCCCTACCATAAAACTTACCCTGGAACTGATATCGGTTCGGATCATAATCCAGTAGTATCTGTGTTAGAAGCTAGACCAAAGAAAATGAGAAAAACCATCATCCCGGCGTTAGACTTAAGTCAGCTTAAAAGTGAACACCGACGACAAACAGTGCGCGAATAAATCAACACCGGCCTCAGTGTAGCAGAAAACCAAATCCGCAGAACAGACAACATAGATGAAAAACTGAAGTATATAAACACTATAATAAGAACTACGGGAAAGAAACACCTAACCAAATCTCCAAAGAAACATAAGGTGTGGATGACACCAGACATACTAGAACTTATGGATGAAAGACGCAAATTGAAGAATAATTCAGAAAAATACAGAGAGGTTGATAAGAACATAAAGCAAATAATAAAGAAGGCCAAAGAATTATGGATTAAAGAACAATGTGTAGAAATGGAAGACTATGAAAGAAAGTATGACACATTCAATATACATAAAAAAGTAAAAGAACTTACAGGAACCCAAAGAAGACATCAAATAAGTTTGCTTAAGGACAAAGACGGAAATATTATTATAGTCTTAACAGAAAAAATTAATAGATGGAGTGAATACATAAGAGAATTGTTTGAGGACAACAGAAATAACATTGACAAGGTAAATGGTGAAACGGGACATGAAATACTAAAATGTGAAGTAGAAATGGCACTTAGAAATTCCAAAACTGGAAAGGCAAATGGACCCGATGAGGTTCCTACTGAATTACTAAAGCTCTTGAATGATGAATCAATAGGTATAATATTGCACTTATTTAACACAGTATACAATACTGGTATTATACATTATACCTCAAGAGTGGCTGCTGTCTACATTCGTTACACTGCCAAAGAAATCCAATGCAAAAGAATGTTCAGAACATCGAACAATATCTTTAATGAGCCATCTACTAAAGATATTTCTAAAAATCATCCACAACCGAGTTTATCAAAAGTTGGAGTCAGATATTAATAATACACAGATTGGGTTCAGAAAAGGACTAGGTACTCGAGAAGCTCTCTTCGGTTTGAATGTTCTTACACAAAAGATGCCTAGACGTTAATCAAGAAGTACATGCATGTTTTATCGATTTTGAAAAAGCGTTTGACAGAGTACGCCACGATAGGCTAAGAGACATTCTTGAAAGAAAAGACATAGATAATAAAGATCTGCGAATAATTCTCAACTTATATTGGAATCAGAAAGCTAACATCAAAATAGAAAACGAGATATCAAAAGCAATAGAAATACGTAGAGGAGTAAGACAGGGATGCATTTTGTCACCACTGCTATTTAATGTATAGGTATAGTGAAAGCATCTGTCAGGAAGCCCTTTTGCGCAAGCAAATGAAGGAATCGTAATCAATGGAGAGGTTGTAAATAATATTCGATACGCAGACGACACTGTACTAGTTACAAGAAGAGTAGAAGAATTACAACGATTACTTACAAACATAAATATTGCTTGCAACAATTATGGCATAAACATTAATATCAAAAAAACCAAGTATATGGTCTTCAGTAAAATCATGACACAACCAGCACATATTAGTATAAACGGCATTCAAATTGAAAAAGTATCAAGTTATAAATACTTGGAAACTTTAATAAACGAAACTGGAGACCAAAACAATGAAATAAAAAGACGTATCGAAATTGCCAGGGCCAGCATAAAGATGAGAAAATTCTTCTGCAACAGAGATATAAGCATCCCTCTACGATTAAGAATGCTAAGAGGCTACGTATTTAACACGCTATTATACGGTGAGAGGCCTGGACTCTCAAACAGAACAACATAAAAAATATTGAAAGTTTCGAGATGTGGTGCTACCGTCGAATGCTGAAGATAAGTTGGGTTGAAAGAATCACAAATCTTGAAGTAATACGAAGGATAGGAAGAGACCCAGAAATTTTGTTAACGATAAAACGAAGAAAACTCGAGTATTTGGGTCACCTGATGAGAGGTCATAAATACGCATTACTTCAAAATATAATGCAAGGAAAAATAGAAGGAAAACGGAATCCAGGCCGTAGAACAATGTCATGGTTGCGGAATTTGAGAGAGTGGTTTGGCTGCACCACTAATGAACTTTTTAGGTCAGCTGTAAACAAAGTCAGGGTAGCCTTGATGATTTCCAATCTCCGATAGGAGTGGCATAAGAAGAAGAAGAAGTTTTCTCATCAGAAAGCTGAGGTCAACTTCGTCTTGTGCGATCACTATTTGGTCGTCAACAAAACTTGTGGTATATAGGTATTCTTTTCTTACTGGTATGCCCATTCCTCTTCGAACTTTTTCCATGGTTTCAGGGATTTTTCTAGGAATATGTTGGAACAGAATAAGGGATGTGGAGCAGCCCTGTACAGTTCCTGTGTCATCTTAAATGGACTGCATATTCTATTGCCCGTTTTGATAGCTACTTTGATATTCTTGTATAGAGTGCCTTTACCACTTTCATTAATATTCTTGGAACTTCGTGGAAATTTGAAACTGTATCCACCTTTAGCACCTTTAGCTACTTGAAAGTAACAATAGGGAGAACCGAAAAATAGAGAACAGTGGAAAGAATTCTAAAAGACAAAAAAACATATGGAATGAATAGAAATCTGCTGAGAAGCAAAACCCTAAGTAAGAGAACCAAGATGAAGCTATATAAGACCTCAATAAGACGTTGTTTCATATGGGATGGAAACAACAACGATTTACAAGAAAGAGGAAAGAAAATTGAAATTTGAAAGAAAAATAATGAGAACAATACTGGGCCACAATGTAACAAGAGAAGGATAAATACGAATTGTAGACAAATGCCGAAATTGAAGAATAATTCGCTGATATAATACCTATGATTAATGTGATTCCTAATACATGTCCAGTGAAAATAATAACTCTTTGATAAGTATTGGCGATTACAATTTTTTTTATATGCGTGTCCGCGAAGATTATAACTCCCAAAATATTTATAATGAAAATATTTTGTTCATAATAGATGCCGACGAAAACAATTATTTCCCTATCTGTTTCTGTTTCTGCCGACGAAAACAATTATTTCTGAGAACTTTTTACTAATTATAATTTTCGTGGACCGACAAACAGAAATTATATATAATTATAATTTTCACAATCATATAATCGAAAATAATATTTTTCGCGGCGTTCATTGAAAGTTCTATTCTTAACGGCATTTTTCGGAGTTATACTTTTCGTAGACGGCGGCGAATTAAAGAGAGAAAATATAGTTAGATACATAAAATCGCTTCACTTAGAATGAATAGGACATATACAGAGACACCCACAATTAGATATGTTGAGAAGCAGTGGCGGCTCGTGGCCTTGGTGACAGGGTCGGCAAGGTTTTTTTGTCTCATATAGGTATACCATCAAACTAAAAGGCTTAAATCATCATAGGAGATTTTGTTGTTTTTTGTTTTTTATTTGATGTACTTAACATTCTCTCTTGTTTCATGGTGTTTCGATAATACGTGTTGATTCTTTTGAGACAAGATAAATCCCGTTTATTTGAGGCAGAAATTGGTGGTAGTGGTGATAAGAAAATTGATGAACAGTTTGTCATAATGAATTGCAGTACTTACTACATAGAATTATACATACATATTTTGTAACTTCTCCCACTTTCTGAAAATATTTCGTATTCTATTTTTTGAATAAATAATGTCAGTTGACTGATTTTGAACAATAATGAATATCTTGGGCAAACTCTGTCTTAAAAATATTTAAAAGAATATTAAAAGAGTAATTATTTAATAAATTTCTCAAACCGATTGCTTCACGGATCGAGGTATCGCCAATTTCAAAATCGTCGTCGCCTTCGATAATAAAATCAAAAACTTCCAAAAGCTGTTCACGAAAATCTGCTACAGATACTAAAACTACCAGAGATAATCTGCTTAGATAAAACTAATCGAGATTTAAAATTTCATCGCGTCTGACAAACTTTTCGCTTTTTTTTCGAAACAAATTTGTTCTAAAGCAGTAATCCGTTTAGGTGAGCTAAACTGACAAGAAAAGACGATATTCTTTATTTTTTTGCACGTATCATGCAAAACTAAATTCATTATATGCGCATAATAGTGAGTAAATAAAGCTTGTGATGCAATATGTAGTTTTAACTTTTTACTGGAGACCATTCAATTCATCACACATCACAGCAACGCCGTCATAAGATTGCCCCAGTTTGCCCTACCAATTTATTTTTGATATCAAAAAATTTTAATCTGTTCTTTAAAACACCAAAAATATATTCTGCCTTATTGCTTTTACTCACGTCTCTAAAACCTAAAAACCTCTCATAAATATTACCACGTAACGCGTATCGAACAACAATAATTGATAATTGTGAATGACATGATAATCAGAAGTTTCATCTACTTCCAGCGAAAAGCAAATGGTTTTCTAAATCTCAGATTCAATAGAGAGATATCGAAACCCTAAGTTAAAAGTTCCTTTATTACAGGATCTTTTAATAAAGGACAAATACAGGATTTGTCTAATGAGAGTTATCGGAAATGCAGTTTTAAGGAATCTCTTATTTTGACAAATGACACATTAAATATTTTTGTAAATATAAAAATAACCTATAAAATTCTATTTGTTGATAAAAACATAAATATAAGTGAAGTTAGACGACTTTCTTTTCTTGTTTCTTCACAAAATTTGACAAATTTGTCACATTTTTGACACGTTACGTCAAAATAAAGGATCCTTTATTAAAAGATTTTTTTCCTCTATTTTTCCTTAAATACGGGCGGCCTGCATTTTATTACAGGACAAAAATAAAGGACGTGTTACTGCGCTTGCGTATATGTCAAAATAAAGGATCTTTTATTAAAGGACGTTATTAAATAGGGTTTCGATATCTCTCTAATAACGTTATTCAAAATGTAACTATTTGATTAGGTATACGAGTATGTATTAGTTCATTCTGTATTACGAATACACTTCGAATCAGAAAGTAAATATTTCTAAAACAATTTCATTATTTTCTCTATAATTACTTTGATTTTTAACAAACGCTTCGATCCATCATGTCCACTAAATCAGCGGTTCTCAATCTGTGGTACATGTACCACTGGTGGTACATATCATTATTTGCGGTGGTACACAAAACACACAAAAACTTAAAATAGTAGTACATAGTAAGTCTTGATTATACAATCTAAAAATATAGCAATATAATAAAAGAAACTTTAGATGGTACATGACTCAAAACGATTGAGAACCGCTGCACTAAATAATAATTCCTGACAACTTTGACAATTTATTTTTGACAATTTCTGCCGATGCGATCTGGCGATGCCAAATGAAACACCGACCGGCAGATTTAAATATGCCGTACCTGCCTACGGAGAGAATGTATGTTCGCTTGCTCATCGACTTGTTATTTCGTTGAGTTTTACGCGTAAATCGTCAAGCTACGGAGTGCTACGGATGAGTTAGGTACGGCTAGCCGAAAAGTCAGATGAATGGCTCGTATCATTCATTTTTTGAGAAGTCTGTTATGCGCAGGGATCACTTAACGCTCGGATTGATCAAATCCTTTTAAAAACCATGAATAAAATTTAGTCTGTATTATCTGACACATTTTTTTTTACTTCATAGATACAAATATTAAAAAAATCTATCTATATAAATGTGTGGGTCGGCACTGCCGACCCTGCCGACCCTGACCGGCCGCCACTGTGAGAAGGATAACTAACATATGGCTCAGGTATAGAGGAAGACCCAGAAGAAGATGGCTGGATGATGTAAAAGAAAACATACGAGCAATGAATGTGAAAGACTGGAAAGTTCACTGCAAGGACAGGAAGAAATGGAAAAGAGTCACGAGAACAGCAAAAACACACAGCAAGCTATAAAATGACAGAGGAGTAATCCACTTCACCCAAGAATAGGATTTTAAACGTCGCGTCATGGCGTTAGCTATAATAATCCCTAGGGACTGTAATGGTTAATGAATGAATGAATGAATTTTGTATTAGGGATATGATTGTGTATTTATCTGACTGGAAAATATATTGCAACTATCTGAATGACTAATGTGTATGCTATTAAAAGAAAATTCATTATAATTCGTCTACAACCAATAAAGAACACTTATATTTTTTTAATCGGCATGCTTGGCTTGGTCTGACTGAAGTGCTAATTAAATTCATACCTCATTTAATTACAGACTATTTACTTGTATAACGGATCTGTATGTAAATGAAAGTAGGTAAGGTTGAATTTATGTACCTACTTGAAATACTCACTGCATTGACGTGACATATAATGAAGAAGTTATTTTCAGTAATATTAGTCAGATTTTTAAACAATTTTTTTTTAAATATTTGCCAATGTTGTAACGCCAATTTCTCGTGCTATTAAGTAGATAATATTTCTTCTTCTTTTTATTCATGGTATTGATGGCTTCGGTTAGGACCAATTAGCCAGATTTTGTTTTATTTATGAAGTGAATATCCTGAGCATAATAAATTTAATAGTGCTTATATAGTCGAAGGAATAAAGCACTGAACCTCCGAAAAAAAAGGGCAAGACGGTTCTTAATAATTCTTTTTGCATTCGATTCGTGAATGCGCCAGGAAACTTTGTGACTCGGAGCCATGATATAATATTGAAAAACTGCATACAAAAAATGCATTTTTTAAGTGCATCTCAAACGGACAATAAAAAAAATTCAGAACTCGTCAATCGGCGGAAGTGAGTTCAATTTTGTTACTCGGAGGTTTTGGGTTCGCTGAAAACGAATATGACGTCAAAAGTGATCTCCGGAGTACCTGGTGTCCAGGGTACCTACTGTGTACCTCGTCTTGTGGAGTTTTCGGCAAATTCATTAAAAATTAGTCAAAAATCATCACTTGGGGTTTTTTGGGTCGCTGACGACGAATATGACATCGGAAGTACTCTACGGAGTACTTGGTACCCAGGGTACCTACTGTTTACCTCGTTTTTTTAAGTTTCTGGCAAATTCATTAAAAAATTAGTTAAAATTCATTATTTAGGGGTTTTTGGTGTCTCTGACGACGAATATGACATCGGAAGTGATCTCCAGTGTACCTGGCGCCCAGGGTAGCTACTGTTTATCTCGTAACTAATGATGTTTGACTAATTTTTTAATGAATTTATCGAAAACTCCAGAAAACGAGGTAAACAGTAGGTACCCTGGGTACCAGGTACTCCGTAGATCACTTCCGAAGTCATATTCGTCGTCAGCGACCCAAAATCCCCCGAGTAATGATTTTTGACTAATTTTTTAATGAATTTGCCGAAAACTCCATAAGAAGTAGGTACCCTGGGCTCCGGAGATCGCTTCCGATCGCTTCGGAGGTAATATCCTATTCTTGCTCCCATTGACTGGCGTAGTAAATGTCTTAGTGATTATAATATATATTTCTAATTGCAGTTCAATCTTTTAATTTTTAAATATTCATATTTATTATTTTTGAAGTTATACTTCTTTAGGCGCGATTGAGATTGAGGGTGAATTTATATTGATCTGCGCGCATGCGCACACCGACAGTATGGTATTAGTCGTTATACGGGCTCTGATTGGGTGTTGAAATGATCTGTCAATAATAAATAATTGTTCAATATGAAGGTAAACAAATGTATAATATATTAGTTTTATTGTTGTGAGGACAGAAACAAGAAAGTTTAAAATTGTAGTGACATTTAAATATTTTTTAAAAGCAACAGGTACGTAATAATTGTAAATGTATCATATGTACCTACCTATTTGAACCTACCAAAATACATAGTATGTAATACTTTTATTTACATAATTTGATTACCATCAAAATTTCTATCAATGTTCACCTAATATATTGTTTTCTTACTCTATGTTTTGTTGTATTTTTTCAATTCTAAATCATTTCAATTCAAAATCAAAATAATTTAATTTAATTCAAAATGTCAAAAGCTTAATCCGTTTAGTTAGTCGATCTTCGCATATAATGACACATTGCCTCCGTGGCGAAGCGTTTAAGGCGAATGAACCCCAATATACCAACCGCGCTGATAGCTGGTTCGAATCCCAATAAAAACTTTTATTTTTCTATTTTTTTTATACATTTTATCATTGTAAGTATATTTATTATATTATTTATAATTTATAATTTTATTTTCAGAAAATACGTATTTAGTTAAAAAATTTTCCGGCAATTAATGTTCAGAAATCATTTGTGGCATTTTTAATGTGTTTATGTGTGTTTTATTCTTTTATTATTTTAATTTTTGGCACTGTTTTAATAAAAATGTTTGAGAAGTAGTAAGTATAAATTAGTTTAATATTTAAATAAAATATAAATAAAAACTATATTAATTTCGTTTAAATCATATAATAGAAGTATAACTTCTTACGTGCGTACAAAGTACACACACATTCTTTTTTTTTCTCTCTTACGTATACGCTGTCTTTCGGTTTTTTGCTTAAACTTTATTACACGTATCATACAATTCTAAAACGTATATTTTACAAAGACGAGTGAAAACTAGTAATTAGACCAACATACAGATTATTGGTATTGCAAAAGACAGCAGAAATACTATCATTATGATTCCGTAAATCCTTTTTCTTGTCTTGGGCATTGACCTAGAGCATTTTACTCAACGGTAATTACGTACTTCCTCTGTTTGTAGTAGTAGTCATCATCATTATATATCAGACCGCGAAGACTACATTACAATAAATTTAAATCGACTAATTAAGTATGACGGACTGTCTTTTAGGAACGTTTGTCTTTTAGGTATCGATAGTATTAGAAAATTGGTCGAAAACGAAAGGTGAAATGCAAGCTAAACATGAATGGCACATCTGAATATGTTAAAAGTTTAAAAAATAACAAATTTTTTATAAAAATAAAAGGAAATTACACGTAGCAGTAGAACTGTATATAAAAAAAGAGAATTAAAAATTGTATTAAAGACGGAACTAAGTTGATAATATCTTAAAAATATGCAATAAAAAAGAATGTGTGTGTACTTTGTACGCACGTAAGAAGTTATACTTCTATTATATGATTTCAACGAAATTGATATACTTTAAACCGTTTATTTATATTTTATTTAAATACTAAACTAATTTTAATACTTACTACTTCTCAAATTTTTTTATTAAAACAGTACCAAAAATTAAAATAATAAAAGAATAAATCACACAAACAAACACACTAAAAAATGCCACAAATGATTTCTGAACAATGTAGGAAAATTTTTTACCTAAATACCTATGTTCTGAAAAAAAATTATATAATAAATAAACTTACAATCATAAAATGTAAAAAAAAAATAAAAAAAAACCACTTATCAGCGCAGTTAGTAATGAAATTCATTCACCTTAAACTTTTACCCACGGAGACCATGTGTCATCATGTGCGAAGATCAACTAACTAAACGGATTAAACTTTTGACGGTTCTGAATTTAATTATTTTGATTTTGAAATGAAATTATTTAGAATTAAAAGAAATATTAAAATACAACAAAACATAGAGTAAGAAAACAATATATTAGGCGAATATTGATAGAAATTTTCATGGTAATCAAATTATGTAAATCAAAGCATTACATACTATTTTGGTAGGTTGTTTTTAAATTTTCCCAATAGGTAGGTACCTATGAAATTTTTTAGTAGGATACTGAAACATTTACTGAAAAACTATTTAAAAAGTCACTACAATATTATAAACCTGCTTTTTTCTTTGCCATCACAACAATAAAAACTAATATACACAACATTAATTTGTTTATCCAAAATCTCCATATTGAACAATTATTGACAGATGATTTTAACACCCAATCAGATCCCGTATAACGTTTATACCATACTGTCGGTGTGCGCATGCGTCCAGTAAAATAAACATTTACCCTCGTACCTGAAGAAGTATAACTTCAAAAAGAAACAACTTCTAGTTGTACGTCAGAAAAAAAAAGAAAACATATTACCAAAAAATTGATCAACACGTTTTTGAAGTGATATACTATATTAATATAATATAATAATTGAAAAAGAACTAGAGGAAAGAGAAATCCCTCCAGGTCTATGATTAAAAAGAGAGAAGAATGGCGGTTAGGAGTCGGAAGGCGTCGGAGAACGCTGTAAACCGATAGTAGTAGTAGTAGTAATAACAATAATCCTATGGTAATTTTTTGCTAGTTCCCCTGTGGGAGTTTGTGTCAGTTCTTCTATCAGGCGCGCCCCCTGCGAATGGGGAGACATTCTCTGGGTATTCTTAGCATCAATACCCATACGATAACAGGAATACCTGCCGTGGAACAACAACTGACCCCTGGCAGTAGGTGTAAAATGCACACGCATTAAAATGGTGATTTATGTTTAGTGTCGTTGCTTGGTGATCGCCATGGGGATTCCCAATTTTTGGGGAAATCAACTTTCAATGCCACTGTCTTAACTTTGGTTTTCCTGTCTTTGCTTATTAGGTCTGCCGTAAATTTTGACGAATGTTCTGTAACTGTTTCGCCTGTCTTTGACCTGGTGAATTCCTCCACCATTCCAAAGGTTTGTGAGCTACCCACTTTCTTATTGTAGTCGTTCTTGTTAGTGTCTTTGCAACGCCGGCTACTCTAACACCAATGCTAGATGGATTGAAGTACGACGAACTGTCAATACTACAGTAATATTCCATGCGAACCCTTCACCACTGAAGAAGTAGCGATCAAAGAGTTTCATAACTGGAAATCCCTGGACCAGACGAAGTTTAAATCTTCTGGCAAAAGAAGTTTTAGAGTGTTCATGATTTTTTATCAATAATAACTAATCTTGTTATTTCTAATCTGCAGGAATTACTATCATTTCGTACTCAGGGAACCACTTTTTTAGTACCGAAGCATTAAAATCTTGTCTTCCAATTTTGTATAAATTGGCCATATCTAGTGTAGCCCAGCATATTATCTAACAACACTGTGCTTTGAACATCATATAGCCCCAACGGAAAAGATGCGCTAAAGATTCCATGGACTGCAAAGAATAACTTATAATCATCGAGTCATTTCTGGAAATATACCAGAGTACACCAAAAAAGGAACCCCTTTACTGATTTTATTAACTAAAAGAAAGCATTTGACTCAAGTCCATATGAATGGCATGTAGATATATTAATAATAAATTAAGACGATAAAAATATTGTCCTAAATGGACTTTTTAAAGCATATAATGAGAGATTAGAAGATTAAACTTTACCTCCAAATTTCTGGTGAAAATAATATCGAAACTGAAAATATCGTCAGCAACCGGGGCCTTTACATGAGAAGAAGAAAAATTTTATATTATAGAATACCTTCTCATAATCTACGAAAGAGCTGTAGGCTGTAGCCATATCAACCTTTTCGTGTTCTCGTTCAGTGCAGAGATTATTTATTCAAAAACATAACTTTTATCCCCAGACAAAGAAGCGTAACGTAAGCGAACATAGTGTAATTATTCTCGCGAATCCCTCCTAGATAATTAACCCTCTCTAGGAATGTGTGGAAAGTGAGCAAATTGAGAAACACGTAAGTCAGCTAGCGCCAAATATTTCTGATTTGCATATAGATTATGTCCCAAATAGACCAAGAGGCAGCGCTGAAAAATCTATTTGAGTTTACTAAAGCTAGATTTCTCACAGTTGATTACTGTGAGTGTGTAGAGAAACATACTGCGGTCGGTCAAGCGAAACGTAGAACAGGGGTTACTAAGAGGGTATCAAAGTTGCTTTCCTACGAAGGTAATTAAATCCATTTACTAAGGCTGAAAATCGGTGCACACATTCTAAATTAAATATAAATAAAAGTTATTATAGTCGGGCAGCTGTATAACGGGACAGAGCCGGTTGGTCGGTTCCAATAGTCGATTGAGGAAATGAAGCATTTTGACTCGCAATTTTTTCGTCCAGCATGGATTTACTTGAAATTTTTACAGAAGGTAGGAAATAGTCCAAGGATCATTTTCTATATCACGCCGCTATCATACGCTAAAACCTTAAGGGTGGTTGCCACCCCATCTCGGGGGTGGGAATTTTTTATTACATTTTAACCATGTAATTCGATGGAAAAAGTGATTCTAAGAAAAAAATGCTTTTCTTCGTAAAACTAATATTTTTCGAGTTATTCGCGCTTGAAAATAACAGTTTTTCGACGAAAAAATCGACTTTTTTAGAGGGTTTTTTGAGAATATTTCGAAAAATATGCATTTAATCAAAAAAACTGTAGATATCAAAATTGTATCTTTTAGTAACACAAACCAAATTTTTTTCTAATAATATCTTTAAGACCAATACAAACCGAGATACGGGATGTTAAACATTAGCTTTTTTCGTCAAATGCATAATTTGAAATATACAAACTCGACACATTCGAAAGGAAACTACTGAGGAGAATACTAGGACCTGTGAGGGAAAACGGAATCTTCAGAAGTCGATACAACAACGAACTTTATCAACTTTATAAGGAAGCACCCCTGTCAGACTTCATTAGAATACAAAGATTGCAATGGGCCGGACATGTGATAAGAATGGGAGAGGATAGGCTGCCAAAAAGAGCGCTGAACGCTAGAATGCAGGGAAAGAGACCGGTTGGAAAGCCAAGAAAGCGCTGGGAAGACACAGTAAACAGCGACGCACAAGCCCTTTTAGGAGTCCGTGTATGGAGAAGAGCAGCCACAGACAAGCATGGGTTGAGGCAAAAAATAAAGGAGGCCAAGGCTCAATTTGAGCTGTAGTGCCGTGGAAGAAGAAGAAGAAGTTAATGCTAATGTAGTTAAAAATTAACGACTAAATAAATTAAAAACAAAAGACAATGTAATATTATACGAAAGAGTATCAATTTTTTCGTTTTTTCGTTCGTTACACAGATTATTTAATCAAAAACATAACTTTTATCCCCAGACAAAGACAAAGAAGCGTAACGTAAGCGAACATAATGTAATTATTCTCGCGAATCCCTCCTAGATAATTAACCCTCTCTAGGAATGTGTGGAAAGTGAGCAAATTGAGAAACACATAAGTCAGCTAGCGCCAAATATTTCTGATTTGCATATAGATTATGTCCCAAAGTGCACCTTATAATTTACACACTCTATCCCTATGTTACAGCGGGAGTTTCTCGAGAAGTTACAGAGAATTTGAGGGCGAAATATTATTAGACGTACCTAGCAAATCGGTTTATAACTTACACAATGAACTACCTACCAAGTCTTACTCTTACTGCTTGTTTCACAAATTGATTCAACTTCGTTAATATACGTGTTAATTCAGCCATAGTCTATAAGTTACTTTTCAAAGGGACTCAAATTTGGAGATAATTGGGGAATAGTCAGGAGTCTTGTATACGAATTATACTACTATACTACTATACCTTGTATTGCCTTATAGCATCTACTTGAAACTTCAGAAATTGCAGTTAATTGTTTAATATGATCATCTTGTTTCTTGTTATAATATTACTAAAACACGTATTAGTTACTAAAAATTTTTGATTACAAATAAATATAAAACAGTGTTGTGTTGAGTTTGTTCAAAAACACTGTTAGTCCAGGGCCCAGGGTAATAAGGATTTTCTCGGGACACTCAAAGATCCAGGTAGCTGACTACTTTTTTAGTTATTGTAGACCTATAGGAAGAAAACCTACCTGTTTCCTGCCTACAGTTCGCGTCCGTTTTTTAATTATTAACAATTTAGTGCAAAAATCGCGATTTTTTCGATTTTTTGCACTCCATTCAAAAACTAAGTAGTTGACATAAAATTACAAAATTCAGTTTTTTAAAACATTGAAAACCCTTCAAAATGCCGATTTTTGAAAGTTAAAAAGTTAATTTGTTGCTACGCAAACTGCAAAATAAGTGAAAATTGTTATTTGTTAATAACTTTTACTAAAACTACCTTAAAACTTTAGTATTTCACCCAAAGTTGGACATTTAGTTACTTAACAAACCCTCAAAATTTGGGACCGATCCATTAATTAGTTTAACAGTTATTCTATTTGTTTATCCCAGAGGCCTTTATTTTGCAATAAGATAAGACAGAAAATAATGAAGATAGTGCAATTCTGAGTATGCCAAATGAAAGTAGAAGAGCGATAGTATCAAAATGTATTAAAAAAAGATAAAAAATAATTAACATATTCAAAAATCTTAATGACAAATTTTTAAAATTTTGTAGTTTATAAACATTTACAATATCTTTAAAAATGTTGTCCGTAGAAACAATATTTTTATATATTTGAAAAAGTATTTTAACACGAATTTTAATTCACAGCTAATTTGTTTATAATAATTAAGGAATCTCATTAATGCCACTTTAAAGAATGGGATTTGTATTTTCTCTTAAAAAATTTGCACAAACATTATACCTTCACAGCACCCTCTACGATTTT
Source organism: Diabrotica virgifera virgifera (assembly GCF_917563875.1). Lineage (NCBI taxonomy): Eukaryota > Metazoa > Arthropoda > Insecta > Coleoptera > Chrysomelidae > Diabrotica > Diabrotica virgifera. The sequence goes on along the minus strand of NC_065444.1, from coordinate 1,557,841 downwards.
TCAAAAATGTAGTGCAAACGATTACTAGGGGGAATCTACAAATCCAGCGAGTTAAAATACCGAAAAAACAATTTCAAACGAATATAATTTGCTGTATCTCCGGATCAACTCAATGGATTTTGATCTTTCTTTTTTTAATTGGTATGTAATTTTTACGTACATTTCAAATATGCAATTTGTTCATAAATTTATTGAAATTAAAATATTCTTGAAAAAATATTTTTTTACAAAAATCTATTTTTTTAATCATAGTATCATTAATGATCACAGAAAAAGTTAAAGTACACTTTAATAAATAAATGATTTTTATTAGATAATTATTTATTGAAGATAATTTATTTATTAAAATATACCTTAACTGTTTCTACGAGTATGATTAATAGGGATAGTATGATTAAAATCATGGATTTTTGGCAATTGTTTAAACAAATTAGACTGTTTATTAATTAATAAATATCTAGATAAATTGCATATTTGTAATGTACAGAAAAATAACATACAAATTAAAAAAGAACGATCAAAATATATTCAGTAGGTCCCGAGATATAGAAAATGATAGTAGTTTTAAGTTGCTTTTTATAGTTTTTGAACTCGTGCATTTGTCGGCTCCCAGTTCCCCCTTCACTTACCACGACTAGTCACCAATTTAACTACATTTTTAAAAATTCGTGTAAAATACCAGCTTTTATAATATGTAAAATGACTTTTTCTGCAGAAAATATTTTTAAAGTTATTCTAAATGTTTTTAAACTACAAAATTTCACAAATTTGGCATTAGGATTTTTGACTATATTAGATAATCTTTTTATCGTTTTTTAGTACATTTTGATAGTATCAGTTTTCTACTTTCATTTGGCATACTCAGAATTACCCTATCTTCATTATTATCTGTCTTATCTTATTGCAAAATAAAGGTCTCTGGGATAAACAATTAGAATAACTCTTAAACTAATTAATGGATCGGTCTCAAATTTTGAGGGTTTGTTAAGTACTCCAATACCCAACTTTGGCTAAAACACTAAAGTTCTAAGGTGGTTTTAATAAAAGTTATTAACAAATAACGATTTTCCCTTATTTTTCAGTTTGCGTAGCAACAAATTAACTTTTTAACTTTCAAATATTGGCATTTTGAAGGTTTTTAATGTTCTAAAAAATTAAATTTTGTAATTTTATGTCAACTATTTAGCTTTTGAATGGGGTGCAAAAAATCGAAAAAATCGCGATTTTTGCACTAAATTGTTAATAATTAAAAAACAGACGCGAACTCTAGGCAGGAAACAGGTAGGTTTTCTTCCTATAGGTCTACAATAACTAAAAAAGTAGTCAGCTACCCGGATCTTTGAGTGTCCCGAACATGGTATATTTCTAGCTGATTACCCTGGTCTATGTGGGATTAAAAATCAAAACAGATATTCAACTAAAACTCAAATACAACTCAACTTTTACCAGCAACGTCTTATATAGTAATAATCTCTTCTTCTTTTGAACAACTCGTGTGTATCTCATTCTACTGATGTGATTGTTTCAAATTTTTTTTCTGTTAGTGTCCACTAGTTTCTATACTGTGTAAATTACATTTTGTTCACGTCTCTTCACTCCTTATTCGGTCTCTCCATGTGGTGCTACCTAACAATATCAAGTACAGAGATCTTGAGACACAAATTAAGAACACATTAGAACGGAGAGTATTCAGATAAAACAAAGCTACTAGTGTGTATTTCTGAACTACATAGTAAGCGCTATGCTGTGCAGCCCTTATTATGTAGTTCAGAAAGAGCTTTAGTAGCGCTTTTGGTTAATTTTTGGTCCGTTTTTAGAAAAACTGATTAACAATACGGAAGATAGATCAGTGCGGATCCTGGTGAATTCGTAACTATTTTAATCCCCCATCCTAATTACAGGCCAACTGGCAACTCTGGCACGTAGGTAATTTTTCGATAATCCACTAACTACCGGTGAATTTGTAACTTTCATTTTTTAAGTAATGTTGATAATCTAATACCGGTATTCCAGGTATGTACCTATATAAATTACCCTCTTTTAAGGTGGTGTAAAAGGTATTCATCATTTATGTACTGTCTCTTGGAAGAGTTACTAGAGAAAATCCAAATAAATTTTCTGAAAATGGCTGAAATTCTTCTAACAGATTTCGTAATGAGTGAACGTGGGTGTAAGTTATTGGTGGTAAATAATTTTAAACTTCACTTAAAGAAAGTGCTAAAAAGTGGAAAACATTTATAACATTGTTCTGCATCTAGTTGCAAGGCAACCTGTTATACCGACGGTAAGTTTTTTTTTATATTTTGAGTAGTAACAAACACTTATTATGTTGGTTATCAACAATTTGATGTACCAGTAAGAAGAAAAGCATTTAAAACAAAATTTAAGATAACAGCATTATAGTGCATGTAAAACAATTTAAACAAGGTTTTATAAATCTTGCTATACTTAATTGTTGCTTATAGAACTATAAATTAAGTCAGTTAAACATTAATAACTCATGTGAAAATAAAACTTCTATCTCGATATTACGTGAAATAGCCCAAAGAAATGAGTAATAACAATACACGGTTTTTATGAAACTCAGTGTAACTACCATATTATGAAACAATTGTTTTAATTTCTATATGGATAGAATAAAAAAATTTATGTAAATCTGACCAATTTTTTCTCAATTTATTTATTTATTGACAATTTAAATAAAAAATAGCCGATTTTAAGAATTTTCGTCTATAAGTTACGACATTTTACCAAAAAACTGAAAAAAGAACCGATTAATTTATTTAAATAGCTTTAAAATTAGTTGAAGTAAAATAGAATTAAAGCTTTGTTTATCAATAAAGATTAATGACAGGTGAAAGGTATACATTTGCAATAGGCCCCGTGTTGGCTTAATCCGTTACTGTTCAAATTTATTTCTTACGTTTTAACCTAACTACCTGAGGTATTAGATTTAATCCACGGTTTCGAATTCACCTGTAGAAGGTTTCGAGTTGGCAGGTTCAGGTAGTAGAAAAGTTACGATTTGGCCGGTATACATGTTAATTTGAAAATGTTTGTTATTAAAAGTTGCGAGTTGGCGCGTGTACATTAGTGCACATTTTTGAACATTTCTGGTTTAGTATAGGTAACAAAACACAACAACTTACCACATAATCTGAGAAAACTTAACTCCGTTATATTTCGTTTTATTTAGAATGCAATTACCTGAAACAAAAAATAAAAATATTCAGTATACAATATAATTTACTACTTTAGAAAATAGAACGTACTCAAACGTTTGAAGAGTACGTTACTCAAATCGTACTGAATAGAAAATTGAATAACCCTTCAAATAAGCTAACACACAACTTCTATTCTCATTAAAAAAAATCATCGATTAAAACCCAACCCTCGGAAATAATGTAATCTTTCATTCTGCGTTTAAATTTTTCAAAAATACTTATTAGTTTTCTAAGGATTTAAAAAAAGTGAATACATTTAAAACACATTGAAAATTTTGACAGGCGACATTTTGCGCCTTTCCCCTTAATCCAGGTACGTTATTGTGTTGATTATTAGAGAGATTTTAGACCCTCTACTTTTTGACGTACGTCAAACGTAAAACATTATACTTGTCATGCGCAGTGAGTGATAAATAAGGGATAACGTGTTTGCTTAAAATAGTTTTTGAAACTCTTCAGAAAATACGCACACAGATTAACGTTTATTGACATTTGGCAAACGTAACCTATAAAACGGCAGTTTTGTGCTATAACTTATTTTATTGAATTATTTGCCATAATGGAAGAAAATGTATTAAGACGTTCACCAAAGACAATTTACTACTTTAGGAACACAAAACATCCATCCTAAGTTTAACAAGACAATTCAATCAAGTGTCAGATTTCTCAAGAAATGGTGTAATTTAGAATTATTCTACCAGGGTTGTCAAGCAGATTATATTCAATTATATAATGAGAGATGAAGTTTTCGATCCTAATAACATTATTAATAATATTTAGAAAATATTAAAATATTACTAAAAGACTTTTGAATTGAAAACTTATTGGTCCATTTCCTTGGTAACACCTCCAAGGCTTCTAAAATTTGCAAGCCAAATGGATGCTGAAGCGAAGAAGACAAGAGGGAATTCAAAAAACTTACAATTCACGACCCCGTCTGTTCAGCTGGTAAATTCCAACAGAAAATGTACCTAGTTACTCGAAGGAGTAAAGACCGATATAAAAATAAAATAAAAATTTTATTTTTAATTCAGTTGCAATACGAAGGCAAAACAATCTTACTTTTCAATTAGAATACGGAGCGCAGTCCAGTCCTCTGAATCGCGATTTTCGGCTCTTATTGGAGCCTCATCGGAGAGAACGTAGGCTTGTTCTATGGAGAACAAGCCTCCGATGAGGCTCCAATAAGAGCCGAAAATCGCGATTCAGAGGACTGGACTGCGCTCCGTATTCTAATTGAAAAGTAAGATTGTTTTGCCTTCGCATTGCAACTGAATTAAAAATAAAAATTTTATTTTATAATTATATAATATTTTTATTACCTGATAGTTTTTAAGAAGAACAAATTTTGATTACAATTTTATACATCGTTACTATATTTTTTATTCTAGTTGTCTTTGGTTCAGCTCATATGACCTTTTTTCGTTTTTTATGATTTAGATATATGACATTTGGTTATCTTACAAATACGTAATCCCTTAATAACGTGAACCTTATTTCTACCTAAATAAGGGGATACCTTATCCGCTATTAAAGTAATACGTTATTTTTCAGTTAATGCGTATGAGCAGAATAGCGTATAACGTTTAACGTTGCTGAAATAAGGGGCTTAAAAACTCTTTATTATTTTCCTTTCCTTTAACCTTTAACTACACGCGCTGGCGTATTTTGTACGCCAGATATAAGAATTCCTGCAAATATATTTAAAAATTTAATTTTTGATCTTGTTTATGTATCCAACCTATCACTGGAATGTGCTTTACAATTCGTTTTAGTTTCGTTATAATCGGCGTTGTGGGAAGATCGTAATTTACAGTTTATTATTTGTTACTTTCGGTGGTGGAAAATATATACAACGATTATAGTGTAACGTTACAAACGTCACATCTTTGGTATTTTATTTTTAAATAATTATTTTACCTTATTTCCTTTAATATTTAATTAATAATTATCTTCTTCTATTTGGATTACCCATTTCCCCCTTTAAAAATCGGTTGGCGCCCTCTTTTATTACCCTCTTTATTATCTTCTATTTAATATACAGTCGGAAAAATGAAAGAATACCCATGAACGATCACATTAATCACTTATTTTGTATTTGCTGTCTTTTTCTATAAATAACAAACGTTTGTTATAGAAAAAGACAGCAAATACAAAATCAGTGATTGATGTGATCGTTCATGGGTATTCTTTCATTTTTCCGACTGTATTTCTTTTCATCTAAAATCTAAATCATCGATTGAACATACTGAACATACCTCGTATATTCATACTCTCTAAATATCTGTATATCAATACGGAACATGCCGCTACTTCATAGTACTTGGTTGTCATTTTAAATGTCGTTTTCAATGACAGTGTCACTTCATCGACTTGACTCCTACTCCCTGACATAAACTGGAAGGGAAAAATTAATCCTTAAAAAGGCATGTAATTCCAAAATTAAATCATTTTGTTCCATCAAATCATTTCTCTTGGGGTAAGAATAATATTATATTGTAATTACATTTCTCCGTCTAACAGTTTTTCTAATGTTTTTTTTTATATCTAACCTAACTTCCAATGTCAGACCATGTGTTCTGATATTTTAGTTTCAAATATATTATCTTTTTAATTTACATGTATGCACGTTTAGTAATCAGAATTTTAACTATTCTCCTCATCTAAATTTCATTTAATTTATTCTTGTCATCTGCTACTCTTTCTGACGATTAGAACGGCAGATGCCACACGTTGGTTTTTCTTCTTGATGATTGATATGTGTCTCTATTTTATAGTTTTTGGATAAAATCACTTTTCTCCCTTCGGGAGTTTCAAGCCATCCACACCGGTGATGGAACTAAGGCTGACACAATGGGGACCATGACATCCAGACTCCAGCATTCAACACCTTTAGCTGCAGTGGCCTAGGGCCGAAGATCCGCCCAGGCCTACGAGAAGTCCACAACAGCAGTACCATTCGACATCAAGAAGTTACCATCGAGCCGAATACCAAAAGCCATAAGGATAATCCAGAATTGTTAGTTTTTGGCAAGAATTTGAATACATTTGTTAATGTAATTTACTAAGTCATATTTTTATTATATCTTTATGAACAATAAACATGATTAGTTAAAAATATTGTTTTGTTTGCTACCATTCTAAATTTTCAGAGTTCTTATCTGAGGTTAGGACAAGACGAACACACACCTGAGTGACTGAGTTAAGCTAAGGGTGTAACGATGGCTATCTTAGATGATTGAGGTAATATTTTCGAATATTATTTCAATTAGCTGGAGTAGTACATCGCTTACTCGTTTCACTGGCGACCAACGCAACGTGACGAACACACATCTGAGTGACTGAGCTAAGCTGAGGGTGTCACGATGGCTATCTTAGATGATTGAGGTAATATTTTCCGACCTATCGGGGTTCCACTGTACCTTCATTTTTTATTGACCACGAAACTCATAGTATTTATGTGTTAGGTAAAATTTGTATACAGTAGGACATAATATCAGCTTTTTCTGGCTTAATGAGTTCTCATAATTTTAATAATTCTTATTATACTTCAACAAAGATAAAAGATTTATAAGATAAAAGATACGAAAATATTTGAAAGAATAAAAAATTTAATTACAAATTAAAATTCACAGCATACAACATCGCAAATTTTTCCTTCTTTGACTGAGGGACAAAAAATATTTGAATAATTATTTGTCAACGCCAACGGAGATTGACGTTGAAGCCAGAAAGAAAAGGGGCCAGTCATTTCATTGTGGAATTGCAAGTCGTTTAAAATTTCAAGACGATTGCCATTACAATAGATTTCTCAATTATAATTTTATGAGCTTGAGTAAATTTAATCTTCCTTTAGAGGAGAGCTCCATTATTCCCTTTCTTAGGTGCATCACCACAATTTCGATTCTCATCTAGATAAGTCATATTGAAATGGAAAATAAGGGAAGGGCAGACACAGAAGGGCCGCAGATGTATCCATTTTAATTATATACAATAATGGGAGTCCCCGAAAGATATCAGTTCGTTTATAAAAGACTTTTAAAGAGACTCTTGATAATACACTTTTCCATTTATTATTTAAGATGTTAAACGAGAATAGGTAAATACAGAAATTAATTACGTGAATCGCTGTCTGGAGCATTTGAAAAAAAATTAATAGGCCATGGAATGTGCCTTTCTTCCTTTGAATATAGTCACAGTAATACAAGAAATCTAGAAAAAATATAAATATAATCTAACTTTTGTAAATAATGTACACAATTTTTGATTTTTTTGAAACACAATTTAAATAGTCCATTAGTCACAGACGAAAATACCACTGAACCAAGTTTATATACGATATGGCGTTCCTTTACTTTAGGGTCCCTAAGACCCTAAGTGGAATTGGGCTGGACCTATAGCGAGAATGTCGGATAACAGTGCCCTTAGTCACAGAGTACTATTGAATAAATTAAAGTTAGGGGTTGTAACTAAGGAATGAATATTTAGGCATGACTTTTTCTACGCCATATTAAAGAGTATTACAAATGGAATAGATCGGTTTTTGTCCCATTCGAAAATCTCTATTCGTTTAAGAGGTACAGCCTGGATAAATTAGTCTGGGACACCCTGTATAGCGACATTTCGAATGCCTCCAATTTTTTTACGGATTGGGCTGTCAGAATCCAAGCTTCTACCCCATATAATAATTCGACGAACCTGATGGCCATACTGAATTTCTTATTTGTAAACATTGACTTGTATTTTATAAATCTTTTTCGAGCTATTTCTATTTTGACCTTTATCTCGTCACCCTGATCTAACTGTGATTTTTATAACTGCTCCGAGGTATTTATACTTGTCGACCCTCTCTAACGGTTTACCCTCCAATGTCAGATGTATGTCATCAACATGGTTTTTTGAGATCACCATGTATTTGGTTTATCTATATTCATTGTTAGCCCCATCTTTTTGCTCTCTGTGTTAATGATTTCTAGAAGAATTTATAAATCGTCTATATTCTCTGCTGTGATTCTTATGTTAATATCGGTATCGTCTGCAAATATTATGTTAATAATGACGCTCCCTCCAATCCTTACACCTTCAGTTCTTTTCCATAGTGCCTATATTAGTTGAGAATACAGATTAAATAATTGTGGCGACAGCACGCATCCCTGTCTTTAAATTTCCACTTGGTTTGTCTTACTAACTTCCACCCGTGTACGACCGCTGCTGTTGATTGTAGTATAGATTTTTGACTAAATTAATATCCTTGGGATCTAATAGTTGTATGTGTTTCAATGCATGTATGAGTTTACCATGTTAAACTCTGTCAAACGCTTTTTGGAAATATATATAACATATGAATATGTTTTATTATATTCTTGTGCCGAGAGTCACAATGCCTCTTTTGTTCCTATTCCACCTTTAAATCTAAACTGTGTGTTGTCTAATTGTTCTTCACATTTTTTCATATATAGTCATTTTTAATTGTTTAATTCGATTCAATGAAATTATCTGCGCAGTTTTAACCTCTACAAATAAACAAAATACACCCTCTGAAAGGTTATGAAAAAACATCTTTAAAAAAAAAGGGAAGTTCATACGACCCATAGAACAGGAGATATTTATTTCTTTTTTTTTAATAAGCGCAATTGTTTATAAACATTAAGAGCTGAAATTTGGGCAGTTTGTCAAAGAAGTTTCAATTTTTTAATGATAAAAAGTTATGACAATGATAAAAATTCGTGAGTAGAGCTTCGAATTGTTTTCTGATACAGCTGATTCTCCTGATTTGGCCCTCTTCGAGTATTATATGTTCCCAAATTTACAAAGATGGCTTGAAAATAAGAAATTTAGTTGAAACGAAGAGATATTGACAGCACAAACGCATATTTGCATATTATAGGTCTGGATCCCGCGTATGAAAAAAAAGTTGATTAGTAGCAAGCTGAAAATTTGTTAATAGCTTAAGGGTGCCTAGTCGGATAAACTTTTATATATGGGAACACTGGAACAGGGACAGTTTTAATTGTGGAACAGGTTAAAAATTTGGAACCGTCACACCACGAAAACGGCACATTTATTTTGTCCGACAGAACAGACTTAAACTCTCCGAACAGAGATTAAACTCTCATGCAAAAATCAGACTGCTATTTATCACCTGTCATAATTCCTGTCATTTGACATATTCTACATGTTCCACTCATTAAAACGCCCATTTGGTGATAAATAGCAGTCTGATTTTTGCATGAGAGTTTAATCTCTGTTCGGAGAGTTTAAGTCTGTTCTGTCGGACAAAATACATGTGCCGTTTTCGTGGTCTGACCGTTCCAAATTTTTAACCTGTTCCAAAATTAAAACTTCCCCTTTTCCAGTGTTCCCATATATCAAAGTTTGTCCGACTAGACACCGTTAAGCTATTAACAAATTTTCAGCTTGCTATTAATCAACTTTTTTTTACGCGGTATCCAGACCTATTATTAGGTCAGCATAAAGAACTTAAAAAATCGCAGAAATCGTTATATTATAAAGTAGACTATATCAAATAAAATAAAAGAATTTTCTGGAAAAACATGATTTTCATTTCAAATGAGGTTACTATTATCGGACTAGTATTTGTAGAAAAGCTCATATAAAATAAAACTAATTTAAACACTTTTCTAGTAGCTCCCGTTTAAATTATTGTTTGCTCAAAATAAAATTTCAGACGCCAATAAACATAGTAATGATTGAATAAAAAATTAATTTTTAATTAAAGAGCTCATTTTTTTTTAATTAAAATTACAATTTTTGATTGGAAAATATTCGCTTTAGACGCCGCGTCGTAACGTGATACCCGAAACTTGAAATCAATGAAGTGAGATAATTACGATAATAATTACGAAACACGAGCACAAAGTGAAGGAAAAAAAGCAAAAAGGGCAAATAAAGGTAAATAAATTGTTTATTGAGATTTTAATTGACACAGTTATGTCAATATCAGTAATTATATAAAATGAAATATTTCTTTTTCACACTGTATTTCTGTTTTTTGCAAATAAATCTTTTGGCTTTGAGTTATTAATAAGGTATATTTTTTGGGCAGCCTTTTATCATGTACCCGTTTATCTTTCTAACAGCTATCTTTTCATTTAGTTTAGTATTTATCTTACATTTAGGTCACTATGAACGTTTTCCTTTCATATAGATTTCTAGATAGATCTCTGGTGTAGTTTTATTAGAAATAAGGTGTTGGACAATGCTAGACTTGCCTTAATCACCTTATACATTCAAATTTATATTTTAAAAAAACGCACATTTAAGGGGGTGGGGGTATAGTTTGAAAATTTTGAGATTTTTGATTTTTAATTTTATTTAAAATGAAGGTACATATCTTCAAAAATACTCTGAAAATTTCAGATTGATCAGAGCAAAATTCTACTGGCTTTGTACTACTTTGCAGCAGCTTCGTGTCAGCATGCTTGAGCGTAGTTAGAAACATTTAACAGCTTTCCCCCTTCTCTTTTGTAAATTACTCCGTGATTTAAAAATATATTCCGGTAGGCATCAATTTACGATTTGATGGACCAAAAAAGAATTGAAACTAAAAGTTGTCAACACTTTAAACGCATTTTTCTCAAAACTGCTTTTTAAAAGGCGGTGTACATTGGAAGTCAAAAACTATTTGTAGTCCAGAGAAATAAGATTTTTCTTGTGACACATCCCCCTCCAGGCCGAAACCAAATTTTTTGAGTAGTATGGACAGCTACATTAATAGCCTATATGTTTCCTACAGCAGATTTTGATAATATACATAGTTATTTAAAAACAAATGAAAATCAAAAAACGGTAAATTTTCGCTTTTTTCATCTATTACTAAAAAGTGAAGCATTCTTAACAAATCTGAGAACAAGAAACTCATAAATCATATAAGAAACTTCAATAAGCGTTCGCTGAATATGTCTATCCTTATTGGTTGCTTAGAAAATTGCATGCTAGGTCATAAATTTTGAAATTTTATAAATGTTCATAACTTATGTAAAAATTAAGTTAGAACCTTCTTATTACACGGAATGCTGAGACTTCTTGTGCTTAAATTATATTTTAAATTTCAAAGCAATTGGTCAAATAGTGTAAAAGTTATTTAATTTGTTTATCTCAAATTCATTTTTTTGCAACACTATAAGTCAGAAAATTATGAGGTTACAGTAAAACTTCGGACAGTTTATAAAAGAAGATTTATACTATTAACTTAATTTAAAAAAAAATGACAAAAAGTAATTTTAAACAGTGTAAAATTATTTTGCAAAAACATGTTGATTTTTTGTTCACTTATAAACAATTAGAATAACTTTTTAACCGTTACCCGTAGAAAAATTATTTTTTCATATTTAGAGAGACTGAATTTTTATACACATTTAGAAAGAAAAACAATTGTCCTAGGACAATTAGGGACGAAGTTAGCACCCCCTTTTTTTAATTCACATGTTCTTGCAAAATAATTTTGCAATATTTAGAATTATTTTTTGTCATTTTTTTTTAATTAAATTAATAGTGTAAATCTTCTTCTTTCATGAACTATCCAAAGTATTACTGTAACTTCATCATTTTCTGACTTCTAGTGTTGCAAAAAAAATTAATCAGCACCAGAAGTCTCAGCATTCCGTGTAATAAGTAGGTTCTAAGATAATTTTTACATAAGTTATGAATATTTATAAAAACTCAAAATATATGATTTATTTTGCAATTTTCTAAGCAACCAATAAGGATAGACATATTCAGCGAACGCCTTATTGAAGTTTTTTATACGATTTATGAGTTTCTTACTCTCAAATTTGTTTAAAATGCTTAACTTTTTGATAATAGACGAAAAAAGCGAAAATTTACCATTTTTGATCTTCATTTGTTTATAACTATGTATATCATCAAAATCGGCTGCAAGAAACATATTATAGGTTATTATTATAGATGTCCATACTACTCAAAAAATTTGGTTCGGCCTGGAGGGGGGGGGGGGGTTGTGTCACCAACAGCATACCTGAAATTTTACACAGCTTTTCTGTAGACCTTTCATGCGGCAACGCTGTCGAGATATTTTTTGTTTTATACTTTTTTTGTTTAACAATAATAAGTATGTTAATTTTCATCCTTTTTGCCAAAAATTTAATTATTTTGACTTTTGAGTGATACCAAAAACTTAAAAATCGTTAAAACTAAAAAACTCGAAAGCGTTACCTCGCTAATAAAATCAAAAGCTAATAAAATCTTTTTGAATTTTTTGTTTCACATTATCCAATGACGAATTCTCATGTCCACCGCAAAATACATTTTTTTAAGTGTCTGTGAAAATTGGCCACTGTTGGCCTATTTTTAAATATTTTGCCTTGAATTTTTTTCGAATATTCTTTAAATTATGCTGAATATGTTTATTTAATTTTAAAATAAAATGATTCTACCATAGTTTAAAAAAAATCACAAAAATGTGCTTGAAATGTTGATTTCAAGAAGCTAGGACAAATAATCCCGGACAAAAAATCCACCGGACAAATAATCCCCGGACAAAAGATCCCCACAAAAAATTCCGGACAAATAATCCCCATAAATTTTTTTGGACAAAATATCCCCACAAAAAATCCCAGACAAAAAATCCCCAAGAAATATTTTGCTGCCGAATAGATCTCTAACAGCTTTCCCGAAATTTTACTAAATTTCGAATTCCAATTTCATGCTGAAAACTTCAAAATTTACATGACAAAAGAGTGTGAGTTTTTCAAAAATCGTGGAAGATATGGGGAATGAGCCAAGGCCCCGTTCTCATGACAGTCGCATATCGTACGTTTTGATAACGCGCGATTTCAACTACATACATACATTTTACTTGAGACCGTTCACGTGCCAACGCGCGTTTTAATGACCTAAAACGCGCGTTAGCATGTGAACGGTCTTAAGTAAAATGTCTGTAGTTGTATAATAATAAAATCGTATGGCATTTTTGCCGGGGAGATCCTTTCGGACAGTTCCGACGCCATTTACATCTTTAACCCTGTTTTAAGTAACTACTGCCGATGTACACTAGCCCAGGGGGACCGACGGCTTTACGTGCTCTCCGAGGCACGGTGAGACGGCTCGTGTCATTATTGGAAATGAAAATGGTTTGTCTTTGGCAGGGCTCGAACCCACGTGCACTGGCGTATAAGGCTAGCGATTATGCCGTTACTCCACAGCCGCTCACGTTAGTTGTAATCGGGCATTATTAAAACGCGCGTTATCAAGCGCCTGCCAAGAGAACGGAGCCTTAGCTCACTCCCCATATCTTCCACGATTTTTGAAAAATATCACACTCATTTGTCATGTAAATTTTAAAGTTTTCAGCATGGAATTGGAATTCCAAATTTGGTAAAATTTCTGGAAAACTTTTAGAGAACTATTCGTCAGCAAAATATTTCTTGGGGATTTTTTGTGGGGATATTTTGTCCAAAAAAATTTGTGGGGATTATTTGTCCGGGATTTTTTGTCCGGGGATTATTTGTCCAGGGATTTTTTGTCCGGGGATTTTTTGTTCAGTGATAATTTGTGGGGATTTTTTGTCCGGGATTACTTGTCCAGGGATTATTTGTCCGGACCCCGATTTGAAGCCATACACCCTCCCCTTAAATTTAAAAATTGACGTGTATAGCGTTTTGTATAATTTTTTAAAACAGAGACAGAAATAATTCTATTCCATAGTGGTGTCCAGTGGCGGCTCGTCAGAGGAGGCAAGGGAGGCTCAGCCTCCCCATAAATTTTTTACACACTCTATACTGTTTTGTTTATCATGAATCGCGAAAACAACAATTACTCTCGCTATTATACAACGTGTAAATTCCATATTATCACTAATTATCCATACGTACGGAGCATTAGCATTAGAACGCATGATCCCGTCTCAGTTTTATTACATATTATTGTAGGCAGGACCCTGGGTTATCCCGAGATGCACGAACGGAGCCGAGAAGCCCAGCTTTCTATGCTCCGTGCAGCGCAGCAGGCGTTTAAGGAGACCCGGTCTCCTAACAGTGGCATCTACGGCGCCATCACACGCTGCCCGGAGATATACCAAGGGAGGCAGTGTAGCTTCTCAGCTCCGTTGGGTGGTTGGGTGCGTCTCGGGACAACGAATTTTAGGGTCCTGACTAAAAATAATGAAAAATCTAAAAGTCCGAATTTTGTTATGAAATTTGGTATGTGGGGTTATAATAATATTTGGAACAACTTGCTCAAATAACTTTTTCCGATATCTCTAACTCAAAGCAAAATATCGGTAATTTATCGTGTTTTTGAATTCGCAGTAGGCCGCGTTTAGAATTAAAAAAATTCAGTTGAGTATCTTAAAAAATTTGAAGCTTCATTATGTATGGACTGCAAAACTTCAAATCTGTATTTATTTTGATATGCATAGGTATCTATTTACAAATAGATGGAATTGTTAACAAATAAACGACACAAACTTTGGTATTAAACTTTTACTATTAGACTAACTATTTTTAAAATGATGATATCATGAAATTATGAATTAGGATGATATTATGAAATGTAAATAAAAAATGGTCAAAAGATGGGGCCTTAAATTACATTTTTTGGCGCATTTTTTTGCATTTTGCTAGTGCAAATTTGTCTAGATATTTTACAGTTAGGTATAGCCTCCCCTATTGTAAAAATCACGAGCCGCCACTGGTGGTGTCTACCTTGTATATGTACACTTACTTGAGGGCATTGAAACTAATATCTATTATTGGTTTGTCTTTTGTGTAAATCCAATACGATGGTTATGTACCTACAGTATTTCCTCCGGTGAACAGATATTAATCAACTAATCATTTCTGTGTAGTTCAATATCAACTAAAATTGTTTCCTCCTATTGCACGATTATTAAATACACGAGAAATAAAATAAATGCCAAAATAAAATATCTAAATATTTCGACTGTGAATAAAGTGTAGCTTTGTTCAAATCACATCCAAATAAATAAAAATTGTATTCATATTTAAACAAAAGAGAAAATTCTCTTTTAGGTCGAAATGCAGAATTCGGGTCCCGGTGAATTCGTAACTATTTTAATCCCCATCCTAATTACAGGCCAACTGGCAACTCTGGCGCGCAGTTAATTTTTCGATAATCCACTAACTACCGGTGAATTTGCAACTTTCATTTTTTAAGTAATGTTGATAATCTAATACCGGTATTTCAGGTATGTAGCTGTATAAATTACCCTCTTTGAAGGTGGTGTAAAAGTTATTCATCATTTATGTATTGTCTCTTGGAAGAGTTACTAGAGAAAATCCAAATAAATTTTCTGAAAATGGCTGAAATTCTTGTAACAGATTTCGTAATGAGTGAACGTGGGTGTAAGTTATTGGTGATAAATAATTTTAAATTTCACTTAAAGAAAGTGCTAAAAAGTGGAAAACATTTATGGTAGGTACTGTTCTGCATCTGGTTGCAAGGCGGTATTATACCGACGGTAAGTTTTTTTTTAATATCTTGAGTAGTAACAAACACTTATGTTGGTTATCAACAATTTGATGTACCAGTAAGGAGAAAAGCATTTAAAACCAAATTTAAGATACCCGCATTATAGTGCATGTAAAACAATTTAAACACGGTTTTATAAATCTTGCTATACTTAATTGTTGCTTATATAACTATAAATTAAGTCAGTTAAACGTTAATAACTCAAGTAAAAATAAAACTTCAATCTCGATATTACGTGAAATAGCCCAAAGAAGTGAGTAACAATACACGGTTTTTATGAAACTCGGTGTAACTACTAACTATTATAATATGCAACAATTGTTTTAATTTCTATATGGATAGAATAAGAAAATTTATTTTTCTAAATATATTGACAATTTAAATGAAAAATAGCCGATTTTAAGAAGTTTCGTCTATAAGTTACGACATTTTACAAAAAAATTGAAAAAAAGAACCGATCAGTTTATTGAAATAGCTTTAAAATGAGTTGAAGTAAAATAGAATTGGAGCTTTATTTATCAATAACCATTAATGAAAGGTATACATTTGCGATAGGCCCCGTGTTGGCTTAATCCGTTACAGTTCAAATTTATTTCTTACGTTTTAACCTAACTACCTGAGGTATTAGAACGGTATTAGATTTAATCCATGGTTTCGAATTCACCTGTAGAAGGTTTCGAGTTGGCAGGTTCAGGTAGTAGAAAAGTTACGAATTGGCCGGTATACATGTTAATTTGAAAATTTTTGTCATTAAAAGTTGTCAGTTGGCGCGTGTCTTAGAATTCTTGGTAACAATCTATAATTTGAGCTTTTTGCAATTTATAAAGCAAACGGACCGATAAGCGGACGTGGGAGAAAAATCCAACAGCATTCTGCCTCCTTAGAACTGAAATATGAGTAAAATTAAATAAGGAAAGACAGCTCTAGATTAAATTCGACTCGGGGACCACCACCATCAGTTGACATATGTTTCTTCTTTTTAGAGCCATCAGAACTGCCTGTGTTGTACCCTGAAGTACTGGGCGCAACTGAGTCTTGCTCCATACTGTATCCCAATAAGGAGCCACATTTTAATATTTTAATATTTTGAGGTCTACAATCTACAACTCAGAGATTGGATATTCTTAATAAATCACCCTGAGTGTTATTCCAAGTCTGTATATTTGCTGTGATTAGCTGTAAGCGTGTCGAAAATAACTTTTTTCTACAACCACTATTCAAATTGCACTTTTCTGCACGGTTTTATGTTAGCAAACTTGATATTTTCTCACAGTATAAGATATTTGACATTAGTGTGCAGAAAAGTGACGTTTCTGTGCCGCAAAGTTCTTTTCTGCACAGTTGACTACCTCATTCTGAGTAACGTTATTTTCTGTTTACATCTGTGGACTACCGCATTCTGAGTAACGTTATATTCTGTTTACATCCGTGGTTAAACTTTAGACAAATATATAACCTATAAGACAATTATTATATTTAACTATAGCATAGAAACTAAATTATGGATGTTACAACTGTTTTATTTTACAATTTTATTCTTATTAAACATTTTATAATTATCAAATAACCAATAAGGATTTAGCAACCTGTGCAAGAGACGTCGAATGAAGTAGGTTTTGTGTAAATCCGTGACTGCATAAATATAATGTCAATAATGTGTAATAGTTGTTTAAATTTAAACAAATTAAGGCAGTGCATTAATTTTTTAACTGATTTTTGTACAATTTATTTAGGTATAAGAAATTTAAATTGATTAGTAGGTATTAATTAAATACAGTTTAAAATTTATCACATAGGTACCTATTATAATTAATCGTCGTTTGGAAATTGTGATTTTTATTTTTAGGAAAAACTGTGCTTGTAGAAAAAGTATAGTGTGAAACACGTGCAGAAAGGTAATTTCTCACTCGTTTGAATTGCGGCACTCGCTTGCGCTCGTACCGCAACTTTTCAAACTCGTGAGAAATTAGTACCTTTCTGCACTTGTTGCACAATATACTATTATTTTGCGTTTTCGCCAGTATTCACCTTAAAACTGTGTTATCCGACAATTTAACACACTGTATAATAAATACGTTTTTATGTATTACTCAGTAACCTTTTTAATCCTTAATGTAATAAAACACGCGCATTTTTCGTAATTTTGTGTGTATAATTTTTTTCCAACGTAAACCCACATAAACAAAAACTGTTTATTTAAATGAACAATTGAACGCAACAAAGACTTTTATATTGCAACGTATGTGTATGTACTGTGATTAGCCACTCTGTGCTGTGAATGAACCGTAATCGTGCAAGTTCATTGTTTTTTTTTTATTATTATTTTCCACGCCGCTAATTTATTTATTTAGAGCACCCACATTCACATTATACGTTCCAAATTGCTAAAATCTCTTTTAATGGTGGGCTTTGCTCTCAATAAACCGTAGTTTGTATGCTGTAAAAAGTAGTTATCCCTATAATGGAACAATTAGTACTCTGGGCTAATTAGCAAAATACAAGGAAAAGTTATTTACCAGCAATTTTATTGCTGGAATCGAATCTTATTATTGTATGTATTAATAATATAGATATGCAAAGTCCGCAGATAGTGTGCTACTTTTTTTATAAACAAAATGGCGCCCGAAAATCGTGTTTTTTTCAATTTTTGCTCTATAACTCCAAAGATTTTAACTTTAGACCAAAAACACTCAAATAAAAATTCACCGCAATTAAATTCTGCATAGAGACGTGTTTTTTCCGATTTACTTCGACGAAAACTTTCCCCGGAAAAAGCGGGTTTTTCCAACAAAATCTTTAATTTTCAACTAAACTTTTAGATAAGTAGTTGTTAATCAATAATTAAATAACTTGGTAACGTAAAAGCCCTTTCCGTATATATTATAATTCCAGAAGTCTATGGAAATTGAATCAACAGTTTAGCAACAATTAAAATGTTAATTAAAAATTTACGGTCGCTTTAATAACGACAATAATGATGATGCGTAAGAATAACTATGATTTTTTCATAAAAAGACACTATACATATCTAATGTAGTTTACAGAATTGAAATTGGACTATTTAAGGGGCCTCAGGAATATTTTAAAATTATAAACAATTTTTTGGTTTATAAACAAATAGAATATCTCGGGAAATATTAAACTAAATTAAATTGTGAAAACGGTATTCGAAAGACAGCGGCAGGATGCTTCTTTTAAAAGAAAAAAACGTTTAATTATGACGAGTGGTTCCTGAGATACAACCGGTCAAAGTTGACCGGAATTTACGGCAAAGATATAAACAATAGGATCATAATTTTCAAACCATCACCTTTTTATTTTTGTCCCTTTTCTCCATACCAATTTTCATATCTTTAAAATCCTCATAACATATATTATTATAATAAAAACTATCGATAATACGTGTGAAAATTGCCAAAAATAGCAAAATTCCAATCAAAAATTAGGTTGGAGAAAAAGTAACCCTCAAAGTTCAAAATCGGTATACGTTAACAAAATGCATTTTCTCGGCTTCCCATGGAGCAATTTCCTTCATTCTTTTTTTGTTCCCCAATAACTCGAGTAGAGCCATCGAACTAACGCATTATTAAATGTCAAACTTGCTTTTGTTTTGTTATAATAGATTAATTTATTTATAAGAACAGAAAATTACATATTTTTTCCAGTTGTAGGCTTTTTTTAGATAAACTTACTAGGAGTGTACCTTTTAAAGTTAAAAACATAAATATTCTCATTTGAAAGCTGTATAATTATTTAAACAATTTTTATTTAAACAAATTAAATTTATTGTGTTATAATAAATAAATTAATTTATTAAAACAAAACAAAAGCAAGTTTGACATTTAATAATGCATTAGTTCGATGGCTCTACTCGAGTTACTTGGGAACAAAAAAAGAATGAAGGAAATTGCTCCATGGGAAGGCGAGAAAATGCATTTTGTTAATGTATACCGATTTTGAACTTTAGGGTTACATTTTCTCCAACCTAATTTTTGATTGGAATTTTGCTATTATTGGCAATTTTCACACGTATTATCGATAGTTTTTATTATAATAATATATGTTATGAGGATTTTAAAGATATGAAAATTGGTGTGGAGAAAAGGGACAAAAATAAAAAGGTGATGGTTTGAAAATTATGATCCTATTGTTTATATCTTTGCCGTAAATTCCGGTCAACTTTGACCGGTTTCTGTAAAGTACATTAGATATGTATAGTGTCTTTTTATGAAAAAATCATAGTTTTTCTTATGCATCATCATTATTGTCGTTATTATAGCGACCGTAAATTTTTAAGTAACATTTCAATTGTTGCTAAACTGTTGATTCAATTTCCATAGACTTCTGGAATTATAATATATACGGAAAGGGCTTTTACGTTACCAAGTTATTTAATTATTGATTAACAATAACTTATCTAAAAGTTTAGTTGAAAATTAAAGATTTTGTTGGAAAAACCCGCTTTTTCCGGGGAAAGTTTTCGTCGAAGTAAATCGGAAAAAACAAGTCGCTATGCAGAATTTAATTGCGGTGAATTTTTATTTGGGTGTTTTTGGTCTAAAGTTAAAATCTTTGGAGTTATAGACCAAAAATTGAAAAAAACACGATTTTCGGGCGCCATTTTGTTTATAAAAAAAGTAGCACACTATCTGCGGACTTTGCATATCTATATTATTAATATATACAATCATAAGATTCGATTCCAGCAATAAAATTGCTGGTAAATAACTTTTCCCAAAAATGGCCTATTCTCCGATAATCAGCCCAGACTATAGATATATTTTTAGTTATTAGGAAGTCTTTTTATGGCGCTTTTCTTTAAAAGATTGGTACTATCAGTAGTAATTGCACAAGAGCTCTAAAATTTAATATTAATTTTAGAGATCGAGTGCAATTTGTTGCGATTATTTTATGAATAAAACTGTTCAAAACCAAAATTATATTGTAATTTATTTATGTAAGTACAAATTAGTACAATTAAACACAGAGTTGTTATAAATATTCGACGGTTGAAAGTCATCACTTTTATAATTTTTAAAACGTTAATTGTCATTATTGTCACTGAATGTATTTTTTCATAGCAACGAAGGGCATCTGACGTAATATACTTGACGACGGGAAATCAAAAATTATCGGGTATGGTATAATATCACAAGAGAGTGAGAATAAATTGAAAATAATGCGATAGTTTTTCGAAAATTTGTTGTCTGGCAATAGACACGAGAGCCCGCAGGGCTCGAGTGGCTATTGCCCAATGACAACAAATTTGAGTAAAAATGAAGCATTATTTTCTTATTTATTCTTACTGTCGTGTGATATTCGTAAGATTATTTTTTTAATACGTATATTATGGATATTTTCTTAAATGTGACAGTTGTCAAAACTAGGAAACTGGTTACCATTAAACAGAAACAATCTACTTAAAAAAATTCTATCGGTAATTTTCTACAGTAGATAATTCTCAGTATAATTTTAATCTGATTGGACAGAATTAAACAAGTGATCAAAGATCTTCCTATACGATTTGAAGTTAAAATCATTAAAAAATAATCAGGTATAATATCACAAAAGAGTGAGAATAAATTGAAAATAATGCGATAGTTTTTCGAAAATTTGTTGTCTGGCAATAGACACGAGAGCCCGCAGCAAAAATGAAGCATTATTTTCTTATTTATTCTTACTGTCGTGTGATATTCGTAAGATTATTTTTTAATACGTATATTATGAATATTTTCTTAAATGTGACAGTTGTCAAAACTAGGAAACTGGTTACCATTAAACAGAAACAATCTACTTAAAAAAATTCTATCGGTAATTTTCTACAGTAGATAATTCTCAGTATAATTTTAATCTAATTGGACAGAATTAAACACGTGATCAAATATCTTACTATACAATTGAAAGTTAAAATCATTAAAAAATAATCAGTTTAATTTTTATTTCTGTAGCTTTCTATTGGTCAGAATCTCCTATGAATGAAATAATCACAATAATTTTCTTATTGTTATTTTACCGCTCCTATCGGAAATTTGAAATCATTAAGACTGTCTGGACTTTTTATCGCTGATAGAAACAGTTTATAGGGTTTATAAGAGATATAGGGTTTATTTTTCTCTATTTCCATCGATCGAATATTTTTATGAATCTGCATGATTCTCAGTAGTAATTGCACAAGAGCTCTGAAATTATTGAATTTTTCCCGAGTGACACTTTGACAGTTTTAATTTCACGAGCCGAAGGCGAGTGAAATTATGTCAAAGTGCCACGAGAGCAAAAATTCTATATTAATTTCAGAGGTCGAGTGCAATTTTTTGCGATTATTTCATGAATAAAACTGTTCAAAACCAAAATTTTATTGTAATTTATTTATGTACAGTAGGAAAAATGAAAGAATACCCATGAACGAACATATAAAACACGCTGTATTTTCCGGTCACCGTGTCACACAAAAAATTGGCCAGTGCAAGTTCATGTAATAATTATTGTTTCATATACTTGCACTGGACAATTTTCTTTGTGACACGGTGACAGGAAAATACAGCGTGTTTTATATGTTCGTTCATGGGTATTCTTTCATTTTTCCGACTGTAAGTACCATTAAACACACAGTTTTTATAAATATTTGACGATTGAAAGTCATCACTTTTATAATTTTTAAAACATTAATTGTCATTAATGTCACTGAATGTATTTTTTCGTAGCAACGAAAGGCATCTGACGTAATATACTTAACGACAGGAGATTATCAAAAATTATCGATTTAATTCAGATTTCTGTAGCTTTCTATTGGTCAGAATCTCCTATGAATGAAATAATCTATATTGTCGTTCTACTGAGTAAGTACCTATCTAATTCATGACATTTGTATCTTCCCAGTTTTTATTTATTGGTTATATCGTTGCAGACTTAAATTTTGATGATGCATCTTTGTATTCTCTCTTATGTTCTTCTCTTTGCAACTAGTGACTACCTGAGATATAGTCGTTTTTTTTTTAATTTTTGGAAGTTGATTATTCCATCAGAAATTTTTTGTTGTTTTTCTAGTTTCTTTATATCCCAGTGATTCTTTTGTTGCTTGGTGCATTTCTTTAGTAATTAAATTGTTTAAGTTCTCCGTTGTTTTGTGTTTATATTCTTGTGGGATCAGTTTGCCTAATGCCTGTTTGTATAAGGTTGTGGTATTTTCGCTCTTAAATTATTATATTGAGGTGTGTCCAATTCTATTAGTATGTTGTTATCCAGTTGGCTTTTTTGGTACTTGGTATTTCGAATTATTGGTATTACCAAGGCTTTTACTAAATGATGATCACTTCCACATTCTGCGGATCTATAGACTCTGATGTTATGCGTTTGTATGTTGAATTCTACTATTATTTTGTAAGAAAAATTTAAGTTTTTTTTATTAATTTATATTATGTATTTATATATAATAATTATTACTAACTCTTCTTGTAAAGTACAAAAATATTCGTTTCCAAATTTATTTTAAACCTATTTATTTAGAGAATGTAAAAACTTTTCCTTAAAAAAATAATTCGTTCCATATTTTAATTTAAATAAACACATTTGGAGTATTATTTTGTAATTAATATTATATACAGTAGGAAAAATGAAAGAATACCCATAAACGAACATATAAAACACGCTGTATTTTCCTGTCACCGTGTCACACAAAAAATTGGCCAGCGCAAGTACATGTAATAATAATTATTATTGTTACATGTACTTGCACTGGACAATTTTCTTTGTGACACGGTGACAGGAAAATACAGCGTGTTTTATATGTTCGTTCATGGATATTCTTTCATTTTTCCGACTGTATTTATATGAAAAATATCATTATTAATATTTAATTATTTCTTACGTCATAATATTAAAGTTTATTAATTTTATGTAAAAAATTATTTATTTTTCCGAGATATTCCTATTTTTCCGGAGGTGAAAGTAGCATAGCTCTTATTATTTTTTCGAGCTACCCCAGTTAAAAAAGAAATTAATATTCTGCGTGCCATGGAAGGCGAGATATTGCAAATTTTTCAGTGAGCTTTTATTTCCATTCTAAAGAAAGGGAGCTGGGAAAGTTCTCTTCCCCACTTTAACGTGGCGAAATTTTACAAATTCGATCACTTTAACGGGTTCTAACTTTTAACACCTTCTCTGCATATGCCAGGTATAAATTGGATCATAAAATTTAGACCTTCACTTATAATCTGTTCAATTTTCAATTCTCAATGACAAATGACAAAAAACAATGGAAATGTGATTTTAAGAAAAAAATGCTATCTTGGATCCTATCTCGGTCAGTTGTTTATGTATTTTCATTTAGAACTCGCAAACTAAAGAACTTTTCCAGATCTACCACTTTTATTTGAACTATTTTTCTTAAAAATGTATAAGAAAGGTAAATTTAATAATCGAAAAAAGTGATTTTTTCACCTTTTACGATTATTAAAAAAAAACAAAGCAAAATCATCTGCACGTCTTCAATCTTTTGTTCGGTCATCAGCTATCCCTCGTATAACTTTTAGAACCTTTCAAAAGCCTGTTCAAGACATTTACGTAAAATCGATGATTTTTTCAGAGATCTTCTTCTTATAGTGCCTATCCGTTATTTCGAAAGCCTGGTATTTCTGAGATAGACCTGGAATTGCAGAGATAGAATGCCCTGATACCCCTACTTTTTTTCTACACTTTTCTTCATTTCTGTCGAGCTGAATATTTTTACTGCGAAAGTATACATATGTTAGGTAACTAAATTCTCGATTCACTATTGAAAATTCAACAATCAGCGGCAATAAATAAATCCTGTAGGTACACAGATGGATTTTTACCGGCAACATAACCTACATTGAATTCAATATCAAAAATGTCGACTGACGCGCTGTTCTGCGGCTTTTCTACATTGAATCGCTGTAATATACAAAACGCTGTGCTTGTGCTTGTGCTAGAATGAATAACTGTACTTTGGAAGCAATTGTGAATAATAAATACAACATGAAATAGGGACAGAAAAATGTTCAATCGATAAATGGCTTTTATTATGCAGTTATTTTGTTTCTTTTGCCAGTAAATGAAGCGGTTCAATTCTACAGGACGATATGAATGTTGCTATTGATAAGAAAAACCAACATTATGTATTGTCTTTTTTAATTTTTTTCTTACATAAAAAGTTAAATAATTTATCGATAATGTAAAATTAAATCGAACAATCTTTAGTAATTTTTGCAACAAATATAAACATAAATAAATAAAAGGAAATAAATAAAAACAAACCAATATTTGTTTCTTTTGAAAAGCTGTAATTTTGAAGGAGAGATGCGATGAGAGAAAAAGTTAACTTTCATTCATGATATTACAACTCCACATATAGACTAAGAGCCGCTATAGGTGAAATTTCTTAATCATTTTAGGCACGATGGGACCCTATAACTTAAATAGTAGAACCTAAAAGAAAACGTTTGAACACTGTGCCGTCACTTTTCAGTGGCACATGCGTCGACAGTGGCGCATCAAACTTTCCACTTATGGACGGGATAAATAAATTAAAAGTTAACAGAACTTACTAACAGAATTAAATTTTTTTTATTTTTTTAAGTTCTATGTGATTAACACATAGGAATCATCGTGATTTTAACCCACCACCCCCTCCCCCCTGCCCCCACCATCAAAAACTTCATTTTTCGTTTTTATTTTTTTTTTTGGTGGGATGCAATCAATTTTAAAATTTCAAAAAATTCACACGCATAGTTGAGGCTTTTATAAAACATGCCTATTTTTTATAGACCCATAGGTAAAGTGTACATGACCTCAAAAAATTAAAAGAAATTTTTTTTTTCAAAAAAGCGTATAACTTTTTTTGAGGAATAGCTGCCGGTCTAATTTTTTCTTAATCTTGTGCGTTTTATCAAACACTATATTTTAAATTTTTTTCAGATTTTTCCGTAAGTCTCCCCACCTTCAAAAATCCGAAAAACTGTTTTTTGGGGGGTTTTGGGGGATTTTCCCTATTTTATAGACTTCATAATATATCAAATCAATTTTGTTTTTATAGGTTATATGTAATTTGAAGTAACTGAGTTCTTTAGAATATTTAAAAATCAGAAAAACACGTTCAAACCCCCCAAAACCCCCTTAAAAAACAGTTTTTTGGATTTTTGAAGGTGACCAAGGTTACAGAAAAATCTGAAAAAAATTAGAAATATAGTGTTTGATAAAATACACAAGACTAAGAAAAAATTAGATCTGCAGCTATCCCCAAAAAAAAGTTCTATACTTTTTTTCAAAAAAAAAATTTTAAAATTTTTTTGAGGTTATGTACACTCAACCTACAGGTCTATAAAAAATAGACGTGTTTTATAAAACCCTTAACTATGCGTGTAAATTTTTGAAATTTTAAAATTGATTGCATCCCACCAAAAAAAAAAATAAAATCTAAAAATAAAGTTTTTGATGGTGGGGGCAGGGAGAAGGGGGTGGTGGGTTAAAATTACGATGAATCTTATGTCTTAATCACATAAAACTTAAAAAAATGAAAAAAATTAAATTCTGGTAATTAGGGAGGGTATTTTTTAATTTATGTATCCCGTCCATAAGTGGAAAGTTTGATGCGCCACTGTAGACGCATGTGCCACTGAAAAGTGACGGCACAGTGTTCAAACGTTTTCTTTTAGGTTCTACTATTTAAGTTATAGGGTCCCGTCGTGCCTAAAATGATTAAGAATTTTCACCTATAGCGGCTCTTAGTCTAATACCAGCAGAGTGACTACAGACTTCCTTGAAGTAGAACTATTATCACTGTTCTGGTGTGTCCTGCTTGCTCACCCGACTTTAACCCTATACTATAGAGCAGGGGACACCAATTAGCGGACCGCGGTCTGCATCCGGACCGTGGGCTAGTTTTGAGCGGACCGCCATTAAATTCAGAATAAAATGTTTGGCAATTTTGAAAATGTTTGGCCATGAAATTGTGTACTCAATTGTGTGTTTGGCTCAACTGATGTGTTCGAAGCCGCTTTATCAAGAAGAACTTTATTAAAAATCAGTAAGATCTCAGCTTACAGATGAATATCTGCAAAAAAAGGTTTTTTAAACAAATTCAAAATTACCTTTTTGGTCCGAAAAATGTTGGTGTTTTTAGGTTTTTTAGGTACTTTTAAACAGAAAAGGTCTCTTGTCATTTTTCTCAAAAGTTTGTAGTTTTCGAGTTATAAGCGATTTAAAATCTGAAAATGCAGCCTGAAATTCCCATTAAAAGATGGTTTCATTCTGTATCAAATCGCCATTTCATAAGAGTTATAAATAGATTGAGATGTAATCATGCTCTTACCCCCCTTCATATGTACAGTTTGGGTCTCACAGAGTCACCTAACTGTGAGTGTGGAAAAGAAGGTGATCTACTACATATTCTCCTCGAATGTTCACATCAATCAGTAAATATAAACAAATTTTATGATAATCTTAATATATTAAAAATTCCACTTCCCGTCTACCTGAACAATTTGATATTTTCTGCAGATATTAATATATTAAAAACAATTTACGAACATATCAAAAACTGTAAATTATAGATTGTAGCAATAAAATTTACCCTGTATTTAAGACATTTTGTTAAAACAAAGCAGGCATGTTTGTTAAAACAAAACAAACATGTTTGTTTGTTGTTATTTTGTTTTAAACCCTGTAGATTTAAGTAATTATTGTATATTATAATTGAAAAAAGAAAAGAACAAAAAAAGAGAAAAGAAAAAAAAACAGAACAAATAAAAAAAGCAACAAAAAAAAAGAAAAAAAAAACTAAGAAGATGTAAACCTCCGCGAGGATGAATCGGGTTTACGTCTTAGCGTAGTAAAAAAAAAACAATTTATACAAAATAACAATAAAAAAAATAAAAAAAAACAAATTAACAATATAAAAAAATGCAACAAAAAATACAAAAAAAAATAAAAATTTACAAAAAAAAATGAACAACCAAAACAGAGTATTATTTAGATAATAATGTTAGTTTGTTATGTATTTAGAGTTAGAAATACAGAAAAAATTCCTCTGATTGAAAAATCAAATTTGTTTGTTTTTAAAATAACAAAATGTCTGGCTAATGGGCTCGGCCAAGGCCATCAAATTCACTCAAAAAAAAAAAATCTGAAAAATGCGAAAATACGCATTTTCGAGGCTTGCAAACTCATAAATATGTAAATTATTAGATTTCAGGTTGCCAAGTACCTAAATTGAAGTTTATACATTCAATTTAGAGATTCTTACGCGTAGTCGGGGCTTATTTCAATATAGACCCTTGTTGGTATGGTGCGTCTCTGTCGCTCTTATACATATTATACGTAATTATGCGAAAAGTTCCCAAAAAATACTTGACATTAATATTTTATAATTTATTATTAACATAGTTTTTTTAATAATTTATTTATTTATTCAATTAATTATTGTCAATGTGCTAATTAAATAATCCAATCAAAACAACGGTCTAAATTGAAATAAGCCCCGATTACTCATCAGAATCTTGAAATTGAATGTTTTAAGGCATTTGACAACGGCAAAAATAATAATTTACACATTAGTTTTCAAGCTTCGAAAATGCTTATTCTCGCATTTTTCAGATTTTAAATCGCTTAAAACTCGAAATCTATCAAGTTTTGAGCAAAATGACAAGATCTTTTTTGTTTAGGATGACCCAAAAAGGCTAAAAACATTTTCGTGGAAAAAAAGGTGATGTTTTGGATTTGTTAAAAAAAATGTTAAACAATTTCTGCCCAAAAATTTTGCACCCTTCTGACTTGTTTATATAGTCCAGAAAGCCACTGCGCATCCGCTAGGAAAAATATTCTAATTCGGATTTTTTGCACAATCTTACTCGAAAAGGACTCCTTTTAACAAATTTGCATGTTGCCAGGACCAAAAGGTGGTCAAACATTTTTTAAACGTTTTTTTTTGTTTTTTTCCTAAAATTATTTTTTTTGCATGGAACAAAGTTTTTTTAGGATTTTTGGATCATTCCAAACAGAAAAGGTCTTTAGTGATTTTTCTCTAAAAATGATAGTTTTTGATATATAAGCGTTTAAAAATTGAAAAATTGCGAAATCGGCCATTTTTAACGCTCAAAAACTATGTGAAAAACTGAAAATTTGAATGTTGCCAAGGTAGGTAGATATTCTTTAAACATCGATTGATGAAATCCCGAAGAGTTTTTTGCAATATAATATTCAAAACTCCTTTGTTTTTAATTTCTAATCACGCGTGCGCGACACTATTTTCCACCGTTGCATGTGTATACAGTATGGTGCAAATGAAAGGAATAAATTCGTTATTTCGTAAACCGGCTACTTTAAGAAAAAAACCCGAAACAGGTCGATTTTTATTTTTAAGTTATGATATTGTGGCATGTATGGTATACTAGTGACGTCATCCGTCTGGGCGTGATGACGTAATCGAATATTTTTTTAAATCAGAATAGGGGTCGTGTGGTAGCTCATTTGAAAGGTTCTTCAATTCTCTATTCAGTAATGTAAACATTTACATAATTATTTATACAGGGTGTCCAAAAAATTTTTATTAAATTATTATTTGACAAAAAAGAATTAGAAGGACACCCTGTATAAATAATTATATAAATGTTTATATTACTAAATATAGAATTGAAGAACCTTTCAAATGAGCTAGCACACGACCCCTATTCTCATTTAAAAAAATCATCGATTACGTCATCACGGCCAGATGGATGACGTCACTAGTATATCATATATGCCATAATATCGTAACATAAAAATACAAATCGACCTGTTTCGGGATTTTCCCTTAAAGTCGCCGGTTTACGAAATAACGAATTTATTCCTTTCATTTGCACCATACTGTCGGTGGAAAATAGTGTCGCGCACGCTTGATTATCAATTAAAAAACAAAGGAGTTTTGAATATTGTATTGCAAAAAACTCTTCGGGATTTCATGAATCGATGTTTAAAGAATATCTACTTACTTTGGCAACATTCAAATTTTAACTTTTTCACATAGTTTTTGAGGGTTAAAAATGGCCGATTTCGCAATTTTTCAATTTTTAATCGCTTATATGTCAAAAACTATCATTTTTAGAGAAAAGTCATTAAAGACCTTTTCTGTTTGGAATGATTCAAAAAACCTAAAAAAAAATTGTTCCATGCAAAAAAAAATAATTTTAGGAAAAAAACAAAAAAAAAACGTTTAAAAAATTTTTGACCACCTTTTGGTCCTGGCAACATGCAAATTTGTTAAAAGGAGTCCTTTTTGAGTAAGATTGTGCAAAAAATCCGAATTAGAATATTTTTCCTAGCGGATGCGCAGTGGCTTTCTGGACTAATAGGAGATCATATTTAACAAGAATTATAAAGCGAATTAGAATAACCAGTAGTCCAGAGAAATAAGGTTTTTCTCGTGACACATCCCCCTCCAGGCCGAAACCAAATTTTTTAAGTAGTATGGACATCTATATTATTAACCTATATGTTTCCTGCAGCCGATTTTGATGATATACATAGTTATAAACAAATGAAGATCGAAAAACGGTAAATTATCGCTTTTTTCGTCTATTACCAAAAAGTTAAGCACTTTAACAAATTTGAGAGTAAGAAACTCATAAATCGTATAAAAAACTTCAATATGGCATTCGCTGAATATGTCCAACCTTATTGGTTGCTTAGAAAACTGCAAAATAAATCATAAATATTGAGTTTTTATAAATATTCGTAACTTAGGTAAAAATTAACTTAGAATCTTCTTATTACGCGGAATGCCGAGACTTCTTGTACTTAAATTATATTTTAAATTTCAAAGCAATTGGTCAAATAGTTTACAAGTTATTTAATTTATTTTTCCCAAATTCATTTTTTTTGCAACACTATAAGTCAGAAAATTATGAGGTTACAATAATACTTCGCACAGTTTATGAAAGAAGAACATTTATATTATTACCTTAATTAAAAATAAATGACAAAAAATAATTTTAAACAGTGTAAAATTATTTTGCAAAAACATGTCCATTTTTTGCTTACTTATAAACAATTAGAATAACTTTTTAACCGTTACCCGTAGAAAATTTTTTTTTTCATATTTAGAAAGACTGAATTTTTATACACATTTAGAAAGAAAAACAACTGTTCTAGGACATTTAGGGACAAAGTTAGCCCCCCCATTTTTTTAATTCACGTGTTTTTGCAAAATTATTTTGCAATATCTATAATTACTTTTGGTCATTTTTTTTAAATTAAATTAATACTGTAAATTTTCTTCTTTCATAAACTATCCAAAATATTACTGTAACTTCATCATTTTCTGACTTACAGTGTTGCAAAAAAAATTAATTTTGGATAAACAAATTAAATAACTTTTAAACTATTTGACCAATTGCTTTGGAATTTAGGGTGTAATTTAAACACCATAAGTCTCAGCATTCCATGTAATAAGAAGGTTCTAAGTTAATTTTTACATAAGTTATGAATATTTATAAAAACTCAAAATTTATGATTTATTTGGCAATTTTCTAAGTAACCAATAAGGATAGACATATTCAGCGAACGCCATATTGAAGTTTTTTATACGGTTTATGAGTTTATTACTCTCAAATTTGTTTAAAATGCCCAATTTTTTAGTAAGAGACGAAAAAAGCGAAAATTTACCGTTTTTTGATCTTCATTTGTTTATAACTATGTATATCATCAAAATCGGCTGCAGGAAACATATAGGTTATTATTATAGATGACCATATTACTCGAAAAATTTGGTTTCAGCCTGGAGGGGGATGTGTCACCAACACGATATTTTTTTTCCTTATTTCTCTGTACTACAGACACAGGTAGCATTAAATCCGGACCCTGGAAGTGTCATAGTTTTTCGAAACGGACTCTCAGGGAAACTAATTGGTGACCCCTGCTGTAGAGTATAATATGTAATATATGCTTAAATGACGAACTGAAGCTCTCCTGGATAATCCACAAAACGCCTTACAGCTAGTACAAGCTGCTCTTGACAAGTGGAAGAACCAACCTTAACAAAATGTTGACAATTTGATTAGGAGCAAGGGCTTTTTAAGGGTTATTTCAAGAATGTATTGTTTTCTTTAATTTTTATGTATTGGTGACTAAATTGCTTTAAAATAACTATTGTTTGACTTCGTACGTTGGTATTTTTTAATTAAACTCATATTCAGTCATGAGGAACTGTACATACTCCTACCTCATATAGAGGCCCCTATGGGGAATAACAAATGACCGTTAAAAAGTGTCTGCTCCCATTGTTTAATAATATACAGGGCGAGTTTCGCACTTTGACAGAAATTTGTATTCGTCATAATTTTTGAACGGTCAGATCGATGTGTCTCTTATTTTGGTCAATCGTTACACTATTACCACCTAATCAACTGATTTATTCAAACTAGAAAAAAATCAGGTCGGGCTTCAAAAAAATTAGTTCGTTTTGGTCTTAGAAAAAATTTCACCCTGTATACGCTTTTTGAAAACTCTAGTATGAATTTTACAAATTAGACAAATAGGCAATTAAAATGACATATTTATTTTTTCCCCACACGATTACTTAATTTTTTATAAAAAAATAAAATTTGAGTATGAATTAAAAGTTTGGTAAAGTGAACCATAAATTAAAAAAAAATAACTTTTATTACAAAAATTAATTTTTTTTGAACAAATATTTAACCTATGTTACCACCCAATCAACTGATTTATACAAACTAGAAAAAAATCAGGCCCGGATTTAAAAAATTTGTTCGTTTCGGTCTTAAAAAAAATTTCACCCTGTATACGCTTTTTGAAAACTCTAATATGAATTTTACAAATTAGATAAATAGGCAATTAAAATGGCATATTTATTTTTTCCCCACACGATTACTTAATTTTTTATAAAAAAATGAAATTTGACTATGAATAATTAAAAGTTTGGTAAAGTGAACAATATTTACTAGAAACCAGATTTAAAAAAATTAACTTTTATTACAAAAATTAATTTTTTTTGAACAAATATTTAATTTATGTTACCACCCAATCAACTGATTTATTCAAACTAGAAAAAATCAGGCCCGGATTTAAAAAATTTGTTCGTTTCGGTCTTAAAAAAAATTTCACCCTGTATACGCTTTTTGAAAACTCTGATATGAATTTTACAAATTAGACAAATACGCAACTAAAATGGCATATTTATTTTTTCCCCACACGATTACTTAATTTTTTATAAAAAAATCAAATTTGACTATGATTAATTAAAAGTTTGGTAAAGTGAACAATATTTACTAGAAACCAGATTTAAAAATATTAACTTTTATTATAAAAATTAATTTTTTTTAAACAAATATTTAATTTATGTTACCACCCAATCAACTGATTTATTCAAACTAGAAAAAAATCAGGCACGGATTTAAAAAATTAGTTAGTTTTGGTCTTAGGAAAAATTTCACCCTGTATACGCTTTTTGAAATCTCTAGTATAAATTTTACAAATTTGACAAATAGGCAATTAAAATGGCTTACTTATTTTTCCCCACACGATTAAGTACTTAATTTTTTATTAAAAAATCAAATTTGTCAAAATCGGAATTTTGCCATAAAAATAAAAAAAATTAAACAACGTTTTTCTCAAAATTAAAAGCTTCACCATTTTTTTTTCTATACCACGTCTAGATCTAAAACCGATAACACTTCTCTTTGGGCTCTATAGTTTAACGTAGACGTGATCAAATAGATAAATCTTAAATTTTTTCACTTAATTTTTGCGATTTAACTTTGCAATTCGCGAATCTGCACCTTTAATTTTTTTAAATTCATAACTTTTATGAGAAGAAGACGGAAAGTCTACAACAATTTTTATATTCACAATGGTAAGAGATATATGCTCTAAAATTTCAGAAAAAAATATTAAAATGGAACAGAGTTGTAGCGAGTTAAACCGTGATTTCATTTTTTTTTTTCAGTTTTAGGTTAAAATTCCGATTTTGACAAATTTGATTTTTTAATAAAAAATTAAGTAATCGTGTGGAGAAAAAAATAAATATGCCATTTTAATTACCATTTGTCTAATTTGTAAAATTCATATTAGAGTTTTCAGAAAGAGTATAGGTACAGGGTGAAATTTTTTCTAAGACCAAAACGAACTAATTTTTTAAATCCGGGCCTGATTTTTTTCTAGTTTGTATAAATCAGTTTATTGGGTGGTAACATAAGTTAAATATTTGTTCAAAAAAATTAAATTTTGTAATAAAAGTTAATTTTCTAAAATGTATGGTTCACTTTACCAAACTTTTAATTATTCAGTGTCAAATTTGATTTTTTATAAAAAATTAAGTAATCGTGTGGGGAAAAAAATAAATATGCCATTTTAATTGCCTATTTGTCTAATTTGTAAAATTCATATTATAGTTTTCAAAAAGCGTATAAAGGGTGAAATTTTTTCTAAGACCCAAACGAACTAATTTCTTTGAAGCCGGACCGGATTTTTTTCTAGTTTGAATAAATCAGTTGATTAGGTGGTAATAGTGTAACGATTGACCAAAATAAGAGACACATCGATCTGACCGTTCAAAAATTATGACGAATACAAATTTCTGTCAAAATGCGAAACTCGCCCTGTATATTATTAAACAATGGCAGCAGACACTTTTTAATGGTCATTTGTTATTCCCCATAGGAGCCTCTACACGAGGTAGGAGTATGTACAGTTCCTCATGACTCACCCTGTATTATTTATTTACGATATATAAATCAACAATAAGACCGATAATGACGTACACAGAGGAAACAAGAGCAGATACAGCGAAAACACAAAGACTGCCGGAAACAGCAGAAATGAAAGTCTAACGAAAAATAACAAACCAAACTCTAAGAGACAGAGTAAGAAGTGAGGAAATACGAGCGATATGTGGTATAGAAGAAATAAACATGTGGACCAAAAGAAGAAAAATATAATGAAATCAACACATACAAAGAATGACAGAAAATAGAATAGTATGAATAGCAAGAGACAAATCGCCAAATGGAAGATCATTGGGACAACCGAGGAAAAGATGGTCAGACAATGTCAATTGAGGCTAAAAACCGATGTAAAACAGGCATTGAGCCTATTTATAAATTAGGAAGAAGAAGAAGAAGAAGTAGAAGTATTTTTTAATTCACTTGAAATGATAAAAAATATCAGATGATTCCATAAAGTTTGGTTGTGTGTACTTTTCCCTAATTTTCTTTTATTATTTTATACTAACTCCATATCATCAGCAAACATTAAACACCGTGGAACACTTCGTTGTAACTTTCCTGTTATGTTGTCCTACAGCTTCCTGAGGTTAAAATAGGCCGATTTAAGCTAACTTACCTTAGTACAAAGTTTATAATAACCGAGATACAGGGTGTCAAAGTTAAACTTTTATTTTATTTATTATTGAATATTTCCTGACAGGTATGAGATAACAACATGAAATTTGATATGTAGGGGTTTTTTGGGTCGAGAAAACTAAATTCCCTACCAAAAATTATGTATTGCCCAGAGGGCGCCACATACGCCTTTCAGCACTCATTTATTACGTTCAATTTTTTTTATCCCTCACTCTGTATAATTTTGACATTAAAATTTTTATTCTCCTATTAGTTTTACTTAAAAAAGGTATACTTCTTTCATCTCCCTAAACTAAACTCAACCGTTTTCGAGATAAACTTTAATATACGGGAACACTGGAACAGGGGAAGTTTTAATTGTGGAACAGGTTAAAAATTTGGAACGGTCAGACCACGAAAACGGCACATGTATTTTGTCCGACAGAACAGATTTAAACTCTTCGAACAGAGATTAAACTCTCATTAAAAAATCAGACTGCTATTTATCACCAAATGGGCGTTTTAATGAGTGGAACATGTAGAATATGTCAAATGACAGGAATTATGACAGGTGATAAATAGTAGTCTGATTTTTGCATGAGAGTTTAATCTCTGTTCGGAGCAAATTTCCGTTCCAAATTTTTGACCTGTTCCACAATTAAAACTGCCCCTGTTCCAGTGTTCCCATATATCAAAGTTTATCCGACTAGACACCCTTAAGCTATTAACACATTTTCAGCTTGCTATTAATCAACTTTTTTTTTCATACGCGGGATTCAGACCTAATAATAATTGTGCCAGTTCTCAAATTTATGTATTTGCATCGAAAATTCCATTTGAAGAAATTTGCGAAACATTTTTGGATAATTTTATGGTTTTAGGTTATTTTTCGGGTGTAACTACTCTGTATAATTTTGACATTAAAATTTTTATTCTCCTATTAGTTTTACTTAAAAAAGGTATACTTCTTTTATGTCCCTAAAATCAACCGTTTTCGAGATAAACGCATTTTAAATCTGCGATACACCATCATTTTTAGCATAATATCATTGTAGTTACACCCGAAAAATAACCTAAAACCATAAAATTATCCAAAAATGTATCGCAAATTTCTTCAAATGGAATTTTCGATGCAAATACATAAATTTGAGAACTGGCACAATTATTATTAGGTCTGAATCCCGCGTATGAAAAAAAAAGTTGATTAATAGCAAGCTGAAAATGTGTTAATAGCTTAAGGGTGTCTAGTCGGATAAACTTTGATATATGGGAACACTGGAACAGGGGCAGTTTTAATTGTGGAACAGGTCAAAAATTTGGAACAGAAATTTGTTCCGAACAGAGATTAAACTCTCATGCAAAAATCAGACTACTATTTATCACCTGTCATAATTCCTGTCATTTGACATATTCTACATGTTCCACTCATTAAAACGCCCATTTGGTGATAAATAGCAGTCTGATTTTTTAATGAGAGTTTAATCTCTGTTCGAAGAGTTTAAATCTGTTCTGTCGGACAAAATACATGTGCCGTTTTCGTGGTCTGACCATTCCAAATTTTTAACCTGTTCCACAATTAAAACTTCCCCTGTTCCAGTGTTCCCGTATATTAAAGTTTATCTCGAAAACGGTTGAGTTTAGTTTAGGGAGATGAAAGAAGTATACCTTTATTTAAGTAAAACTAATAGGAGAATAAAAATTTTAATATCAAAATTATGCAGAGTGAGGGATAAAAAAAATTGAACGTAATAAATGAGTGCTGAAAGGCGTATGTGGCGCCCTCTGGGCAATACATAATTTTTGGTAGGGAATTTAGTTTTCTCGAAAACCAAAAAACCCCCACATACCCAATTTCATATTGTTAACTCATACCTGTCAGGAAATATTCTATAATAAATAAAAAAAAGTTTAACTTTGACACCCTGTATCTGGGTTATTATAAACTTTGTACTAAGGTAAGTTAGCTTAAATCGGCCTATTTTAACCTCAGGAACCTGAGGTTAAGCTAATGGCCCATTATTTACCAAACACCCTGTATATATTATAACATCCGGAAAAATCTCCAATATTCGCCATACTATTCCTGCCGTGTATTAACTTCTAGGATGACCTAATTCTTTCTAGAAATCTCTGGACGCCATGTATTTAATGGGTGTGGGGTCATGTGTTTTTCATGTGTTTTTGATTTTTTTATTTATTACTGTATTTTTCGAGATATTAGACTGTTTCCATAATTTTCCCAATGAAGGTATACGGATAAATCTTGTTTTGTTTTCGATTATATCGCCATCTATCAATAATTCGAAAAAATGTCTCGAATAAAAGTTACTCATTTTTAAATAAGAAATCCAAATATGTAATAAAAAATTAAGAATCTTATTTAAGATTTTAAAGTTTTTGAGATTTTTGAAAACTATTGAACATGTGTTTTTCAGTTTTTAGATTCGATAAGTATTCATTTTGCGAAATATTCTTGTCCCGCTTCTTTTCACACACCCTGTATAATCTAAATACCTATTGAAAAACATTTTGATTTTGACACATGCAAAATATCTATTAGATTCACCGTTTTGGTGTCGACAAGTTCCTTACGTGACCTTGAAAAAAAGAACAGAATTATTAGACGGTGTTAGTATAAGGGCTTCCATTGTTTACGATGAGCTCTCCGACTATAAGTAAACATTTTGTAATGCTCAGATTAATGCAATATCAGTAAACGGAAAAACCACCGCATTAGCGATAATTAATATCAGAGCAAAAAATGTGCACTCAGCATAGAATAATTCGCCTAAAAGCGCGCATTACGGTTGAAGTGATGCCCTATTCAACTATTCTCTCGAATCTGAGGATGTCTAAGAGCTCAGGAACTCGAAAATTCGTAGTAGGGAATGTTTACCCACGTTTATTGTATGTTCAGATCGGTCGTCCATAGAAACCACGAGCCTCAGCTTCACAGAGTATGCGGCTTTGCTGGATTTTAGAAAGCCACAGTAAACTAATATTTGCCCATACGAAGAACTTTTCGTAAGTGATATTGGGCAAAGGTATTAATTATACAGAACGATGAAAAGTTCTGCTAAACGGATACATATGTCAAATTTTAAACAAATATTTTTATACCTACAATAATAATTCAAAACAAATATCCAACATATTATACTTCTTTTGTATTTTATACCTTATTGATTCACTAGTTTACAAATATATATATTTTCTTTTACCCAAAAACAATTCATACATAATTTGTTTTCTGACTGCCCTCGTATAACCAAAACCTATCTCACAAATTTTTATCACGTCAAGTTTTTGCGATATTTCCCCATGAAATTTTTCAGTCATTTTTTCCTTGCGTCCTGTTTGACCTTCACCCGTGTTGACCTGCCCCCCCCCCACTTGCAAAAATTAAAAAACAAATAGCCCTGATTTATGAGCTATCTATGAGCTTTCATATTCCGCAAATTAAAAATTTTGAGCTCGTTCCACTGAGCAGGAATTTAATACTTTAGTGGGGGGGGGGTTGAGTCAGCCCCCCCACTACTTAAAAATAGGAATATTGAATCGGTTTTTGCGGCAGAATTACGAGCTATTTATGAGCTCTTGAAATTATATAGTTTCGATTTTTGAGCTCATCCTCTTCACCCCCAAACAACCCTTTAATTGATTTAACTTAAGAGAAAAATGCTGAGAAAACTTAAAATATATCGTATTGCAGATATAATTCCTATAGCGTATATACTCTAAGAATAAACTATTAAATCACGTGCATTTCGATTATTGAGCTACAACCCCTTCGCAAGAAAACCACCCTATCTTCCCGATTCCCGGCTTAAGAGAAAGTTGTACTTAAAATGCATTAAATTAATTATTTGGCGACTACATATCATTTAATAATTTATAAGGTTCCAAATTACGCGCATTTAAATCAGTAAATTGCAATTTATTTTGTATAGTGCAGTCACTGAAAGTAAAAATTAACGATTACCTTCAATTTCGGTGAACCTTCATCGATTTTCACGAAAATTGGTCAGTGGTTAGAGGATACCTCAAGAAACAAAGGTGACATGGTACCACCTTGCGCCTTTACCCCGAGGGTGGATACCGCCCCTTCTCGGGGGTGGAAATTATTTTATAAAAAATAACTGCACAAATCTATAAAAGAACAAATTATTAGCAAAATTTATTATATAAAGTTATTAAAATAAGTCAATGCTTTTTAAGTTATTAAAGATCAAAAATTTTAATTATTCGTGAAAAAATGCATGTTTTGAAGCGGTTTTTCGTAAATCACTGAAAAACTGTAAGTTTTTACAAAAAAGTTGATAGTACTTTTATTCGTATAGCTTATATTCTAAGAATAAACTCTTAAATCACGCGCCTTTCGATTATTGAGCTACAACTCCTTCGCAAGAAAACCATCCTATATTCCCGGCTTAAGAGAGACTTGTACTTAAAACAATTTAAATAAATTATTTGGCGACTAGATATCGTTTAATAATTTATGAGCTCGCAAAATATGCTCATCTCAATTATTGAATTGCCATTTTCTTTCTATAGTTCAGTCACTGAAGGTAAAAATCAACTATGACCTTCGATTTCGGTAAATCTCCATTCATTTTCACGAAAATTGGTGAACGGATTTTGATGCTATCAACTTTTTCTGGAGCTCATTTTTGATAGGTATTTCTAAGTACTTTGACAAGTATTTAGTACCTAAGTGTTATAAAATGCATCTCTTTCCCGTTATTTAAGCTTGAATCCTTAGATTTTAATAGTCGCAGAAACAATATACATTTAATTACCAATAACTTACTTTAAATTAACATTAAAGGGTTTTTCAAGTAAGCAATTTATTACATTTCTTATTAGCTTTAATTTTAGTGATGAACACTTTTTTGTAAAAACTTACAGTTTTTGAGTTATTTATGAAAAATCGCTTTAAAGAATGCATTTTCTTTCACAAAAATTAAAATATTTGATCTTTAATAACTCAAAAAGTATTGATTTATTTTAATTACATTATATAACAAATTTTGCTTACAATTTGTCCCTCTCTCGATTTGTGGGGTTATTTTTAATAAAGTAATTTTCACCCCCGAGAAGGGGTGACATATACCCCAGGTTAAAACCCCAACTTGTTATTGTTAATTCGTGAAAATGAATGGAGATTTACCGAAATCGAAGGTCATAGTTGATTTTTACCTTCAGTGACTGCACTATAGAAAGAAAATGGCAATTCAATAATTGAGATGCGTATATTTTGCAAGCTCATAAATTATTAAACGATATGTAGTCGCCAAATAATTAATTTAAATTATTTTAAGTACAACTCTCTCTTATGCCGGGAATATGGGATGGTTTTCTTACGAAGGGGTTGTAGCTCTATAATCGAAAGGCGCGTGATTTAAGAGTTTATTCTTAGAATATAAGCTATACGAATTAAACTACTATGAACTTTTTTGTAAAAACTTACAGTTTTTCAGTGATTTACGAAAAACCGCTTCATAACATGCATTTTTTTCACGAATAATTAAAATCTTTGATCTTTAATAACTTAAAAAGTATTGACTTATTTTATTAACTTTATATAATAAATTTTGCTTTTAATTTGTTCTTTTATTGATTTGTGCAGTTATTTTTAATAAAACAATTTTCACCCCCGAGAAGGGGCGGTCTCCACCCTCAGGGTAAAGGCGCAAGGTGGTACCATGTCACCTTTGTTTCTTGACTCATCCTCTAACCACTGACCAATTTTCGTGAAAATCGATGAAAGTTCACCGAAATTGAAGGTAATTGTTGATTTTTACCTTCAGTGACTGCACTATACAAAATAAATTGCAATTTACTGATCTAAATGCGCGTAATTTGGAAGCTTATAAATTATTCAATGATATGTAGTCGCCAAATAATTAGTTTAATGCATTTTAAGTACAACGTTCTCTTAAGAAGGGAAGATAGGGTGGTATAGTTTATTCTTAGAGTATATAAGCTATAGGAATTATATCCGCAATACGATATATTTTAATAGTGTAGGAAACAAAGGTTGAACCTTGCAAAATGGACACAAGTCCGGTTTTATTTTTTTTCTGGTATATCAAGGGGTGCTTATTATAAGACTAACTTTTTCTGAAAAAATTTCGCCCCGGAACCTCCCTTTTCACCCCTTTAAAGGGGGTAATTTGTGGTTTTTGCGGAACGTAGCCCTTCCTGTAACTTTTACAAAAAATTTCTTTTATAGAAATATGAAGAGGACTATATTTTCTACGATTTATTTCCAACACCATCTCTCTATCATCCACCGCTTAGCGGGGGTGGCGCCCTAAATTTGACAAGTTTTTAAAAAAGATGTTTTTAAAAAAAATATATTTTTCCCTAACTGTAACGGAAATTAAGAAGAAATCCTGCGACAATTATTCACAAATAATTGACTGATTTTTTGGTATAGGTTTTACTTAAGGATAATTGCCCTTTTTTTAATTACAGGGTGTTACATTTTAAAAAAACTCTTTTTATACCATCTGAACCGTTTATGCTAGAGTAAAAAGACTTTCAGCGATTACCCATGTACTGGTGCTATTTACAAATTTGTATAATGCACCCCCATTCTTTCCCCGGAACCACCCCAAAAAAAAAGAAGAATTAATAAATAAATTGATTTTCTTGGAATCCTTCACACACAATGCCCTTTATTAATATGCTTCATACATCATTTTGTGGACGTTATTATTACCCATGCATGAACACCAAAAGCAATTTCCTAGTGCAACCCCTCAAGCAAAAAAAAATAAATAAAATGGGGGGTTGAAAATTTTTTTTTTGTTTTTTGCTTTTTGATCCATATGGGCATATGCTTCATCAATAGTGCTTTTCAAAAATATATATGGTTATTGCAACATCTCCGCGAAAACCACCCCTATCCTTGAAAATGTACTGCAGAAACTACCCCTATCCCTTGGCGAGCATGTTTTTACGATTTTCTCATTACCTATGTATTATTTTTAAACAAAACTTATACAAGGTTAAAGACCACTATTTACTCTAAAAATGATGTCCTATTCATTTTTTCGTATAAGCAACGGTTACGGCACAGTGGCGCCGTAAACCTTATATATGCTTTGGCCGGCTCCAGTTTTTGTTTTTTTTTTCGTCATCTGTTCGTTTTATTGATAAAGTACTTATGCAAAATAAAACAACACAGTGTAACCTACAAATTATGACTTATGCACATTTTACATTATTTGCTCCCCAAAGCCACAGTGGTGGCCCAAAATAAATTTTTGCATATTTTTGCCACCTACATGCATTTTATTGCATTAATGCTACCTTAACAGCACAATATTTACCCTTAGGTGGTCGCTACGCAGTGGCGGATCCAGGGAGGGGTGATGGGGGTGAACACCTCCCCCCCTCTCAAACCAAGTCATATTATATTCAAAGATTATAAAAATATTCATTTATTTTTATAGAAATTTAACCAATTGGCACCCCCCTCTTAACGATGCTGGATCCGCTACTGTCGCTAAAGCATAAAAAGTCATTCTTATAAAAATAATATTAATATTATATAAGTATTTCTATAAAAAAAAAAATGAATATTTTTATAATCTTCAAATACAATATCACTTGGTTTGAGAGGGGTGGGGGTGATCGCCCCCATCACCCCTCCCTGGATCCGCCACTGCTTAGCGACCACTTAGGGGTGAATATTGTGCTATTAAGGTAGCACTAACGCAA
The DNA here is from genome assembly GCF_917563875.1 of Diabrotica virgifera virgifera. Lineage (NCBI taxonomy): Eukaryota > Metazoa > Arthropoda > Insecta > Coleoptera > Chrysomelidae > Diabrotica > Diabrotica virgifera. The sequence continues at coordinate 1,515,069 of NC_065444.1, read as the reverse complement.
TAAAATGCGTGTAGGTGGCGAAAATATGAAAAAATTTATTTTGGGCCACCACTGTAACTTTGGGGAGCAAAGAATGTAAAATGTGCATAGGTCATGATTTGTAGGTTACACTGTGTTGTTTTATTTTACATAAGTACTTTATCAATAAAACAAACAGATGACGAAAAAATAAACAAAAACTGGAGCCCGTCAAAGCATATATGAGGTTTACGGCGCCACTGTGCCGTAACGGTTGCTTAAACGAAAAAAATGAATAGGACCTAATTTTTAGAGTAAATAGTGGTCTTTAACCTTGTATAAGTTTTGTTTAAAAAAAATGAATAGGTAATGAGAAAATCGTAAAAACATGCTGGATAAGGTATAGGGGTAGTTTCTGCAGTATATTTTCAAGGATAGAGGTGGTTTGCGCAGGGATGTTGCAATAACCATATATATTTTTGAAAAGCACTATTGATGAAGCATATGCCCATATGGATCAAAAAGCAAAAAACAAAAAAAAAATTTTAACCCCCCATTTTATTTATTGTTTTTTGCTACAAGGGTTGCACTAGGAAATCGCGTTTAGTGTCCATGCATGGGTAATAATAACTTGCACAAAATGATATATGAAGCATATTAATGAAGGGAATTGTGTGTGAAGGATTCCAAGAAAATCACTTTGTTTATTAATTCTTCTTCTTTTTTGGGTGGTTCCGGGGAAAAAATGGGGGTGCATTATACAAATTTGTAAATAACACCAGTACATGGGTAATCGCTGAAAGTCTTTTTACTCTAGCGTAAACGGTTCAGATGGTATAAAAAGGGGTTTTTTAAAATGTAACACCCTGTAATTAAAAAAAGGGCAATTACCCTTAAGTCAAACCTATACGAAAAAATCAATCATATATTTGTTAATAATCTCCGTAGCATTTCTTTTTAATTTCCGTTACAGTTAGCGAAAAATATATTTTTTCTAAAAACATCTTTTTTAAAAACTTGTCAACTTTGGGGCGCCACCCTTGCTAAACGGTGGATGATAGAGAGATGCTGTCGGAAATAAATCGTAGAAAATATAGTCCTCTTCATATTTCTATAAAAGAAATTTTTTGTAAAAGGTACAGGAAGGGCTACGTTCTGCAAAAACCATAAATTACCCCCTTTAAAGGGGTGAAAAGGGGGGTTCCGGGGCGAAATGTTTTCAGAAAAAGTTAGTCTTTTAATAAGCACCCCTTGATATGCCAGAAAAAAAATAAAACCGGACTTGTGTCCATTTTGCAAGGTTCAATCTCTGTTTCCTACACTATAAGTTTTCTCAGCATTTTTCTCTTAAGTTAAATCAATTAAAGGGTTGTTTGGGGGTGAAGGGGATGAGCTCAAAAATCTAAACTATATAATTTCAAGAGCTCATAAATAGCTCGTAATTCTGCCGCAAAAACCGATTCAATATTCCTATTTTTAAGTACTCAACCCAAGTGGGGGGGGGCTGACTCAACCCCCCCCCCCACTAAAGTATCAAATTCCTGCTCAGTGGAACGAGCTCAAAATTTTTAGTTTGCGGAATATGAGAGCTCATAAATATCTCATTCATAAATCAGGGCTATTTGTTTTTTGATTTTTGCAAGTGGGGGGGGGGGGGCAGCTCAACACGGGTTTGACCTTCGCTATTGTTGTGTTAAAGTGATTATCGACATTTAAATTAATTTCAAAATGTCATCAAAGGAGTGTAAATTAAGCCCAAACAACTTTTGCCATGTATGTGGTAAAATAATCCTAACAAAAAAGAAGAGACCGATCTCAGAAGCAGTAAAACAGGCACATTTTCAATACTTCCAAATATCGATAAAAAATCTTGATAAAAAATGGGTTCCTGGTGTTAGTATGTGAAAATTATAGAAGTATTTTAACGATCTTGGCTGCAGGTAATAAAAAATACTTGCAATTCGGAGTCCCAATGTTGTGGAGAGAACCAACAAATCACGCCACGGACTGTTACTTTTCCCTTTAACAAAAACCTTGCCTTTTACTTTTGCCTTTGTTACTTGACAAAACAAGAGGCTTTAACAACACAAAACACAAAGCATATACATACAATACCCTGATGTTGCATCGGTGACACAGCCTATATTGCATTCAGACGGAGTTCCTTACCCGTCATTACCTAGCAGTTCTTGCAGAGAAAATAAACCAGAGTACATATATGGAAACTGAGACAGAAAACCCGATTTCGATTCCTAACATTAATTTGGATGAATCTGATGATGTAGTGCTTAGTGCTAGTAGATGTGAATTTGGAGATGAAGGAGCACATATGATTTCACAGAGTGAAATCTTTATTTTGAATCAAAGAATGGATATGAGTACTGCAGTGATATTCCTGCTCTTTTCGTTTCGATGGGCCAGTCTTACGATGCTAAAGAGTGGCGTTTGTTTATAGACTCTTCCAAAGTAAGCCTTAAAACTGTATTATTACATAATGGCAACAAAAATCCTCTATTCCTATAGGACATGCAGTTAATTGTAAAGAATCATATTGTAGCGTTTATTAGTGTAATTACTTCTAATTACAATAAAACTAGCGGTTCGTAATTTATATACGACTTTATTTATTTTCTTTATACAAGTTTACTTTACAAACTTTAGCTTAAGACTAACTCTATTTACAAATATGTCCTATTTATATATGCGATACAGATATTCCAGAAATATCTATATATCTCCAGCTATGTCCATGTGACCGCTTGCACGTCATCGGCGCTGCATCGGCGTATCTCGAAACATCGATAGTGTTCTGTCTGTCCGGAGACGGGAGCTGGTATACGAGGGTAGGTCAATAATTATTTTGTTACACTGCTCCCCTCTTAAGATCTGAGCGTCCCGATCAGCAACTCTAGATGGCCCAGGATGGCGGAATCTACAGGATTCTCCAGCTCTGCATACACCCCTAGAAAAGAAGTAACAGTCTACTGTCTTTGAAGGGTATGACATCTTCGGGTTCATGCAACACACAGTAATCCGTACGCCAGTTTCTCTGAAGATCACTTCCAGCATGCTTCTCACAATCTTCCAATCCAGATTTTCTACTGCATGGCCAATTTTTGGTAAAGCCAAATCTTTGATGTCATAATTACAGACCATTTTCTTCAAATTAGTTAGAGCACGCCATATGTTCTCGTAGCTTGGCGTGTCCGTATAAGACTTCCTGGTCACTATATACAGCAAAGATCGAGGACCATCTTCCAATCGCAATACTCTTCCAATTTTAGGTTGTTGATTCCTTAACTCGTCCAGGCGGCCGAACTTTCTATTGAATACGGACGAGATTCCTTTAGTCATCTCGAGGTCTTGTGCAACACAGTGGGCTAGAGAGACGTTTTCTGGAACACCAAACAGATCTTGCTGAACTTCTGTGGTCACGCTGAATCTAGCACTCTTTCTTTCTGCGTAATTTGACATAAATTGATTAAAACTTGGCTGTGCGACATCTTTCATCTCCTGTTGGAGGACTCGTGCTTCTTCTGTTTCATTTGAGCCAGCATATGGTGCAAGACGATTTATGTGAATAACTTTTGGTTTACCGTTTGGCAACTTCTTAATTCTATATATTACGTCATTTATTTTCTTCTTAACTTCATACGGACCTTCCCATTGTCTTTGCAGTTTAGGACACAAGCCTCGACGACGTTGCGGATTATAAAGCCAGACAAGATCACCTACTTCGAAGCTTTCATTCTTGCATCGAGAATCATATTGATCTTTCATTCTGTCACTGGCTATCTGGATGTGTTGTCGGGCAAGTTCATGAATGTTGTTCATTCGTAATTTCAGGCGGTCAACGTAGTCTTCGCCTGCAACATGTTCCTCGGAAGGTCCGCAGCCAAACTCTAGGTCGCAGGGCAACCGAACTTCACGACCCAACATCAGGCAGGTTGGTGTTTGACCTGTAGTTTCATTTACGGCCGAGCGGTAGGCCATCAGGAATAAATGAATGTGTTGGTCCCAATCTCGCTGATGTTCAGATACAACTTTGGACAAGTGTTTACCCATCGTTCGGTTCATCCTCTCGACCATCCCATCTGATTGAGGATGCAGGGGTGTTGTTCTGGTCTTATTGGCACCAATCAATTTACAAACGTTTTGGAAAAGAGCTGACTCAAAGTTTCGCCCTTGGTCGGAGTGGATCTCCAAGGGAACACCAAATCGGCTAAAGAATTCTTTAACAAGTACCTCTGCAACGGTAGCAGCTTCTTGATTTGGTAATGCATAGGCCTCAGTCCATTTTGTAAAATAATCCATGGCTACCAGGATGTATTTATTTCCAGCATCGGTTTCTGGAAATGGACCTGCAATGTCGATAGCTACTCTTTCCATAGGACTTCCAACATTGTACTGTCTCATGGGTGCTCTCTTTTTACCAACCGGACCATTACCAGATGCACACGGTTCACATTTTCGGCACCATCTTCTTACATCATCTTTACAGTTCACCCAATAGAACCGTTCTCGAACCTTTTGCAGAGTCTTCGTAATACCAAAGTGTCCACCTGATGTACCGTCATGCAACTGACGCAATACTTCTAACACTTTACTTTTAGGTACAATTAACTGAAGCTTAGATTCTGTACCATCATCGTTCTCAAAGGTTCTGTACAGAAGATCATCTTTTAGTACCAGGCAATTCCATTGGCTCCAGTAGGCCTTGACTTCTGGACTACATGCACTAATGTTCTGCCAACTAGGTCTCTCACCTTGCCGCATCCAATCCAATACTCTTTTTATACATGGATCATCTTCTTGGGCGTCTTGTAACTGTTGGGGCTGCCATTGCTCATTAATTACGGTGGTTCGTCTCACGGGGCAAAATCGTTCCTCTAATTTGGCACAGTGATTACAATTCGCACTGCATGGTCGTCTCGAAAGGGCATCAGCATTTGAGTGAACTCTTCCGGCCCTGTGTTCTATCTCGTAATCATATTCTTGTAATCGTTCTAACCATCTTGCCATCTGGCCCTCTGGATTACGGAATTGTATGAGCCATTTTAGAGCAGCGTGATCGGTGCGAAGAAGGAACTTTCTGCCATACAAGTATTTATGGAAATGTTCGCAAGCCTTCACTACACCCAGCAGTTCTCTTCTGGTAACGCAATAGTTTCTTTCCGGTTTCGACAGGACTTTGCTGAAATAAGCGATGACTTTTTCCTGTCCGTCCTGGATTTGGGAGAGAACAGCTCCTATAGCACTGTTACTAGCATCGGTATCCAAAACAAATTTTCCTGCCTGTCCCGGGTAGCTTAATATCGGTGCACTGATCAGAGCCATTTGTAGTTGTTCGAAAGCTTTTTGGCACTCTTCACTCCATGTATATTCTTTGCCCTCCTCCGTCAACTTTGTTAGGGGCTTGGAGATATTGGCAAATCCTTTGACAAATCGTCGGTAATATGTACATAGGCCAAGGAAACTTCTAATTTCATGTTTATCTTTTGGTACTGGCCAATCTTTAATTGCTTCAATCTTTTCGGGATCAGCTGTTACACCATTACTCGATACAATATGTCCCAAATACTTAACTTCTCGTCGAAACATGTGACATTTCTTCGGACTTAACTTCAAGTTCGCTGCCCTCAATCGTTGAAAGACTTCTATTAGATTCTTGGCATGTTCATCAAAGGACCTTCCAACCACAATTACATCATCCAAGTAAACCAGGCATGTTTTCCATGTTAGACCTCTTAAAACTGCCTCCATTAATCTTTCAAATGTGGCAGGGGCATTACATAAACCAAACGGCATAGCCGTAAACTGCCAAAGCCCTGATCCTATCGAAAATGCGGTTTTCTCCCGATCGGCTGGCTCCATGTCTACTTGCCAATATCCACTTTTTAAATCGAGTGTGGAAAACCAACGAGAACCGGAGAGAGTATCCAATGTATCGTCTATTCTGGGCAAAGGATAACTATCTTTTTTTGTTACCGCATTGAGCTGGCGGTAGTCGATACAAAAACGCGTTGAACCATCTTTCTTCTTTACCAGAACTACTGGTGATGTCCATGGACTGTTCGATGGTTCAATTACCCCTTGTTTGTCCATATCCTTGATAATCTCTTCGGCTTCATCTCTTTTCGCAAATGGAAGTCGTCTAGGCCGTTGTCTGATTGGCTGAGCGTCTCCGGTATTTATTTTATGCGTTACTATGCTTGTTTTGCCCTTATCCTTCTTATCAATAGCAAAAACATCTTGATACTCTATCAGCATAGACCTTACTTTTTCCGTTCGTTCATAGTCAAGGTCTTGGCATCTTTCAATGATCATCTCGACAAGGTCTTTTGGATACTTTGACTTTGATGATTTCTCATTGGTATTCATAGAGCAAATTGAAGCCACGGGAACACACTGTCCGATCAAAGCTCCTCTACTTAACTTAATAGCAGTTTCCCTTAAATTCATAACTCTTACAGGGATGACATCTCGAACTTTTACCAAAGTTTTCGCCGTTAGGAACTCGACATTTTCTACATCTTCGACCATCCTTAAACTTCCCTCTCGGCAGTGTCCATCAAGCATGGTCATCAGAATTTTCTCACTATTACCGGGTATGGTTACGTCGCATGTAGTTAGTAAGCGGATGACATCTTCTTTGTCGTCGTGAAAGGGCAACTCTTCACCGTTGATCCTGAGAACTCCATTTTGAACATCCAATATTGCCCCCACTTTTCGTAGTACGTCCATCCCCAATATGAACTCGTCGGAGATCTCGGCAATTAATACTTGATGTTCAACTGTGGTCTGGCCAATGGATACTGACATATTAGCCTCGCCATATGTATTAATTAGCTCACCAGTCGCTGTTCTAAGCTTTACTGTTGCAGGTGATAATTTATTATGGTCTCGTACTACATCTGGACGTGCGATAGTTCTCGTTGCACCTGTATCCACCAAAATACATCTATTACTGATACGACCTTCGATGTATAAGTTGTGGATTCCACCGGAGGACGTAAGGTTGACAGTTACTATGGGGGCTCTAGTTCTCGAGGTCGGCAGTTGCCCCTTGGTGTCGACCCGCTCTAGTTTTCCGACGGCTGTACGATCTTCTTACAATTACGACGAATGTGGCCTACGTCTCCACAATTCCAACATCTAGGCTCGCGTCTCTTTGGCATCTGATTACTTAATACTCTCCGTATCATTTCCTCCAGACGTTCATCGTTGTGTTCGTCACTTTCTTCAATGGTTCTTACTCTATGGCCTCGTGAAGTTTGACTAGCCGTTTCGTGTTCCAATGCAATAGCAAGTGCTTCATCTAAAACTTTCGGTCTTGCTAATCGTAAAGCTTTCTGTAGTTCATTATCTTTCAGCCCATTGACGAAGGTATCTACTGCAATTTCTTCTAAAACGCTGTCTGGCACCTCTGGATAAGCCAACCGCACCACACGAGCCACATCTGCTTCAAATTCTTGCAGATTCTCACTTGCTCGTTGACTTCTACTTCGCAGTTGTGCTTTGTATACTTGTTGTAGATGGGCATCTCCATAGCGTTTTTCTAGACGAGTGAACAAGGTCTGGTAACAATTTTCTTGACCCTTGGGAATTGACCTTAATATATCTGCAGCATCACCTCGTAAAGCAGCAGTCAAGGAAACAGCCTTTTCTTGTTCGGTCCAATGATTGGCGGTCGCAATAGCTTCAAACTGTCTAAGATATATGGACCAAGAGGACTTTCCATCAAATGGTGGTAATTTGAATCTCATATTATGCGACATTTCTTCTCTCGGTAGTTCATCTTTCACTACAGGATCTAAAGCTACTGCATGAACTGACGGTTGCACTTTTGTATCGGTTATCATGCTCTCTAATTCTTTGATCTTCTCTTCTACGGCCAAAACTACTGCATTAACTGAAGGTAGCACTTTCGTATTGGTTACCATAGTCTCTAGTTGTTTGATCTTATCTTCTAACATTTCTTTACTGTCGTCTACGCTTTTCTGTATCTTATCGAATGTTCTAGAAACCTCTTCAAATTTCTCGTCGTTCTGTCTACAAACGTCTTTAATTACTTGAGAAACACTTTCAAATTTCTCGTTGCTCTGTCTACAAACTTCTTTAATTACTTGAGAAGTCTCGTCAAATCTTTTAGCAACATTTTCGAATTTATCGTCGCTTTTTCTACTAACTTCTTCAAGTTTCTCGTCGCTTCTTCTAGAAGTTTCATCGATCTTTTGAGAAACACTTTCAAATTTCTCGTTGTTCTGTCTACTAACTTCTTCAAGTTTCTCGTCGCTTCTTCTAGAAGTTTCATCGATCGTTTCAGAAACAGTTTTTAATTTCGATAAGATTACTTGTTCTGCTGACTGGAAGTGGAACGTCTCTGGGTCATCTCCGTTCTTCGTGAGGACATCCTTGAGTCGTGCTTGTAGGACTATCTTGCACCCACTGCTGTCTAATTCGTACTCTTCTAATTGTTCACGGAGCTGTTTTATGGTCAGTTCTTGTAGCAACATCTTTGGTCGGCACACACGTACTTTTCAAAATGTCTAAGTCTTTCCGAATACCGAACAATCAACGCACTTCAATTATTAACGACGAATAAAGTTCAAAAGTCTTTTAAAAGTCTTTCCGAATACCGAACAATTAACGCACTCCGATTATTCTCGACGAATAAAGTTCAAAAGTCTTTTTTTTTTACTTTTCATTTATTTACACTCCACACCGTTAACACCAACTGTAGCGTTTATTAGTGTAATTACTTCTAATTACAATAAAACTAGCGGTTCGTAATTTATATACGACTTTATTTATTTTCTTTATACAAGTTTACTTTACAAACTTTAGCTTAAGACTAACTCTATTTACAAATATGTCCTATTTATATATGCGATACAGATATTCCAGAAATATCTATATATCTCCAGCTATGTCCATGTGACCGCTTGCACGTCATCGGCGCTGCATCGGCGTAGCTCGAAACATCGATAGTGTTCTGTCTGTCCGGAGACGGGAGCTAGTATACGAGGGTAGGTCAATAATTATTTTGTTACAATATGAAACTATGACAACCTTAATTAATCTAATAAAATATGAGGATCATAAATGGGAAGTCTGTGGAGATCTCAAAGTTGTGGGACTTCTGCTTGGTTTGCAGAGCGGATATACCAAATATTATTGTTTTTTGTGTTTGTGGGATAGTAAGGCTAGGAAAGATCACTATATTAAGAAAGAATGGCCTGCACGTGATGAATATATACCCAACAAAATGAATATAAAACACAATCTTTTGATTGATCCCAAAAATGTCATTTTACCGCCGCTGCATATTAAGCTAGGATTAATGAAAAATTTTGTTAAAGCGCTTGACAAAAATGATACTGTCTTTGAATATTTAAAAAATATTTTTCCTAATCTTTCCGATGCCAAACTGAAAGAGGGCATTTTCGTGGGCCCCCAGATAAGAAAAATACTAAAAGATGAAAATATTCACCACCATTTGTCCGATGTTGAAAAATATGCTTGTTATTCTTTTAAAGCGGTAGTGAAACAATTCCTAGGAAACAACAAAATGGAGGAATATGAAGTAATTGTTTCCAATTTGCTTAAGAATTACCACAAAATGGGAGTGAACAATAATATGTCCCTAAAAATTCATTTTTTACACTCGACCTAGATTTTTTCCTGAAAATCTGGGAAGCGTAAGAGACGAACACGGCGAACGTTTTCATCAAGACTTGAAGACTTTTGAAGAGAGATACCAAGGCTTTTGAGACAAAAATATGCTAGCCGACTACTGCTGGTCTACATTAAGAGAAACTGATACAAATCAGTATAAAATAAAAAGTAATCTGTGTCATTTTTGGTTTTTTTTGTTTAACATATTATATGAATAATTATGAAAAACTTAAAAAATAAATATAAAAAAACTTGACCTCCTGTTTTTTTTTCACTACCTAACCTTATTTAGGATTGATTATACTACTTATACACGTTGGTTCCATGGTTGGGTAAAAAACGTTGTAAACTAGTGATTACATGTAGTAAAAAAAAGATGGCACGGAATCAAGAAATTCGTATATTGTTCCTCGACTCAGAGATGACTTATTAACAAAACAACTTATCTGGTTCGGACATATACAAAGAATGAATGAACAACGAATACCAAAGGAAATATTAAATGACAACCAGAAGGAAAGAGAAAGTGATGGTTGAAAATCGGAAAAAGGGTGAAAAATCCTATAAATTGACAAGTAGTTGTACTAGTAGTAAACCAAAAATAAAAAAAGTATTAAAATTTATAAAAGAGTAATTTTAAGTGTTTTTCTAAATATCTGTCTCCTTCTTGTTGTTTAACTTCATTTACAATGTTTTAATTTCTACTAAAAAGTGCAAATAAGTTGTGTAAATTTTTTGACCGTCGTTACGTCGATGATTTCTAAAACATAATTCACATTTTGCTGGATCGTGTTGCCACTGTTGCCGTACCACTTTTATTTAAACTTTCAATTTTGCTGATGCTAGCTACTTATTAAATTGCGTCAAAGTATGTTATTTTTGTTGATTTTGCTGATAGCAATATTTATATATTTCGTCGTGTGTTGTTCTATAACTATAATGAACAAATAGTTGTTGTTTGCGACTAGGTACGGCGAGGTACAGGATGTTTTTTAGATTGGAATTACTTTATTACTTAGGTATATTCATAATAAGTAGCATTAGCGCATCACCTTGAGAATATGGTCGTAGAGTTAATACTAGTTTTAGAAGTAATAAAATTGATATTTAAAATTGTAATGTGTGTTAAAATTCAGAGAAAAATGTACATCAATCAACACAGATCGCTATAACCATCTGAGGATTAATGCTAATAGGCTATTGATTATGTATTTTAGAAAGGAACTACAACGTTAACGGGGTTTTATTGTTTCATATAGTCAATGGACCTCTAAATATGAAAAACCCGTAGAGTGCTACCATTTAAAGGGGTGCGTTTTTAAGAAAAGGGTGAATTAGTCCCTAGACACAGGGCAAATTAGGGTTAGTTATATGCACTTTTGGTACAAACACGTCAACAGAAAAATTGTTCCAAGTTAAATTTACTATCGAAATATCACATTTTAAAGTCAAAAATATTTTTTTTACAAAAATATATTCAAAAGACAATCAAGAAAAAAAAACACGAAAGATAGCAATTTTGTTTTTTGCCTCATAACTTTTTTCCACGGTGATATAGGTATAGGCATTGCTTTACAGAAAAAATACTTCCATCCTTCCTCTTTAAAATGCCGTTTGCTAGTAGTCTCTGTGATTTGCAGTTTCCAAAGTATGATTTTTCAAAGTTATCCACTCACGGCGATTTTGGCCCATTTTCCTTGTTACTTCTCAAACACTATTCTGTAACTTTTTTCTACGTAGCTTTAGTATACGCAATGCTACATTTATTAAGAAGAAAAGACAATTATCTTTGAAATGGTCTATTGTAGAAGGCTGTATGACGATTTTTGAGCAAGATATGGTTGTTCAAAATGTTATACTTTTAATGATTTTTTATATATTTCACGATTATTTTTAAATTTCTCATTATAACTTTTTTTATTGTATATTTAGGTATATACATCGTACAATAAAAAATAAATCTTATTTTCTTTACTTTAAAATGATGTATTGTAAAAAATTCTAGGATTATTTTTAAGCAAGATATGCTTTTTCAAAATGTGACATACATATGCAATAGTTCCCACTAAGTTGAAACCATATGGAAAACTTTTTTATTATTAACTTATGAAAAAAAAATATTCTTTATAAAATGCTCTGCATAGTCTAAAACCTAAGATACAATCATCAGATATACAATTTTATCAATAGTGTACGAGGTATGTTAAAAAATATGAATTTCGCTCAAGAGTAAAAAGTACATTTATATTTCACAATATCGGAAAGTGTTATTAAGAAAAGTTATTTGGAATTAAAAATTATGTTATATTATGCAACTATATTCTTCTAATTGAAAAAAATAAAAAAAATTAAAATTTTTCTCAAATTACGGATACCCTTGGATATCCTACAGATATCTTGTTTAAAAATAGTCCGATAATTTTTTACAATACACCATTTTAAAGTAAAGAAGATAGGCTTTTTTCCAGTATGTATATACCTAAATGTACAAGAAAAAATGTCATAATGAGAAATTTAAAAAATAATCATTAAAAATATCAAAAATCATTAAAAGTATAAAACCTTGAAAAAGCTTAACTTGCTTAAAAAGAGCCGTGTAACCTTACACAATAGACCATTTTAAAGGTAATTGACTTCTCTTTCTACCAAATGTACTATTGCATATACCTAAAAGTGCGTAGAAAAAAGTTACAGAACAATGTTTGCGAAATAATGGGGAAAGTGACCCAAAAATGCTGTGAGCGGAGAACTTCTAAAAATCCTATTCCGAAAACTATAAATCCTAGAGACTTTTACCAAACTTCATTTTAAAGAGAAGGATGGAAGTTCTCTTTCGGTAAAGCAATGCCTATAGCTATATCTTTGTGGAAAAAGGTTATGGGGAAAAAACAAAATTGCTTCCTTTCGTGTTTTTTCTTGCTTTTCTTTTGAATATATTTTTGTAAAAAAAATATTTTTGACTTTCATCATCAATGGTGCTACAGCCCTATGAGAGAGCCTCGACCTTCCCAAGTCTATTACGCCAGTCAGTCCTATCCATTGCCAACCGTTGCCAGTTTGCTGCGCCTATTTTTCTCCCATCCTCATCTACACCATCTTTCCATCTAAGTTTTGGCCTACCCCTATTTCTACTTCCCACAGGTTGTGACATAAGGATTCTTCTAGGAGGGTTGTTATGCTGTGATCTTGCTAGATGTCCTGCATATCTTAGTCGTCCTATTCTTATAAGAGATACTACGTCTTTTCCACCAAATATATGTTTATATCTGTGGTATACCTCGTAGTTGTACCTCTTCCTCCAAATACCATTTTCACAGATGCCACCGAATATGCCTCTCAGGATCCTTCGTTCAAATATAAGCAGAAGGTTTTCATCTGCCTTGGAGATGGTCCATGTCTCCGATCCATATGTCAACACTGGTTGTATAAGGGTTTTGTATATGGTTATTTTTGTTTTTTGGCTTAAGTTTCTGGTTCTCATATGTCTACTCAGTCCAAAATAGCATTTGTTCGCTAGGATTATCCTTCGCTTGATTTCTTCTGTCATGACGTTTTCCTTGGTGATCAGGGAGCCTAAGTATGTGAATGTGTCCACCACTTCAAAGGTAGAGTTATCAACAGAGAATTGGTGACCGATGTTTCTGGCTCTATTGTTGGGTGTTGATGCCACCATCTTAGTTTTCTCCTCGTTTACTATCAGGCCCATATTTTTTTAGGCATTTGAGAAGGTGGTATACATTTCTTCTAGTTTGCGTATTGTGCGGGCAACTAGGTCCACGTCATCGGCATATGCCAAAATTTGGGATGATTTATTAAAAATATTTCCTCTGTTGTCTATTCGGGCATCTCTGACCGCCTTTTCCAGAGCTATGTTGAAGAGGAGACACGCCATTTTTGACTTTATAATGTGATATTTCGATAGTAAATTTAACCTAGAACAATTTTCCTGTAGGCGTGTTTGTACCAAAAGTGAATATAACTCACTTTAATTCACCCTGTGCCTAGGGACTAATTCACCTCTTTCTCAAAAACGCACTTATCTAAATGGTAGCACTTATCTAAATGGTAGCACAATGGCGTTAACGTTGTAGTTGCTTTTAGCTCTCTTATTTTCAACATAATCAATAGCCTATAAGCAAAGCACTAATACCATGATCCTCATTTTATCTATTACTTCTTCTTATAGCACCGTCTCTTTCGAAGGTTGGACATCCAAATGGCAATTGTAGCTTTGGAAACTGCTCCTTCCTACTGATCTTTTGCTTTGTACTTATTAGTGTAATTCAGGATCATTGGAGGAAATCAGATTTTTCACTGATGTTGTTTGTGCTGATTTCTTTAATCTTGATTCCACGTTGGACCTCGTCTAATGCTTCTCTGAATATAGATTCATATTGCATATAGTCCATGTTATGAGACCGCTCCCGTCTGGAAAAATTTCTGATTCGGTTTCTTTGTAGATTCCTATTCAAAAATGTCCCCTTTAAACAAATCTGAAGGGTGCCGGGCGGAATTTTTGGGCAGAAATTGTTTAAACAATTTTTTTAAACAAATACAAAAGATTACGTTTTTTTGCTCCGAAACGTATATTTTTGAGTTTTGTGGGTTATTCTGAACAAGAAAGGTATCTTGTAAATTTTCTCAGAAATTGATAGTTTTCGAGTTATAGGCGATTTAAAATCTGAAAAATGCGAAAATACGCATTTTCGAGGCTTAAAAACTCATATTCAAATTAGTATTTTTGACGTTGTCAGATACTTAAATTGAAGAATAAATATTCAGCTTCAAGATTCTGAAGAGTGATCGCGTCTATCTTTAATTTATACCGTTGTTTTTTAATTGTTAAATATGCGTGTTTATCCGATTTTTTTGCCGGTGCGGCGCGATCCGTTTCAAAAATCTCCTATTTTCCCCCGAAAAATATTTTTTTTTAGATTATTTGGGACATTCTAAATAAAATAAGTGTCTTGACATTTTTCTCAAAAGTTAATAGTTTTAAAGTTATAAGCGATTTAAAATCCAAAACTGCATTTTTTGTCATTTTTCGGATTTTAAATCGCTTATAACTTAAAAACTATTAATTTTTGAGAAAAATGACAAGAAACTTATTTTATTTAGAATATCACAAATAATCTAGAAAAAAAAATTTTTCGGAGAATCATAAAAGATTTTTGAAGTGGAGCGCGCCGCACCGGCAAAAAATCGGATAAACACGCATATTTAACAATTAAAAAACAACGGTATAAATTAAAGTTAGACGCGATCACTCTTCAGAATCTCGAAGCTGAATGTTCAGTCTCCAATCTAAGTATCTGGCAACCTTAAAAATACTAATCTAAATATGCGTTTTTGAGCTTCGAAAATGCGTATTTTCGCATTTTTCAGATATTAAATCGCCTATAACTCCAAAACTATCAATTTCTGAGAAAACTAACAAGATACCTTTCTTATTTAGACTGACCCAAAAAATCTAAAAATATATGCTCCAGAGCAAAAAAACATGATCTTTTGTATTTGTTTAAAAAAATTGTTTAAACAATTTCTGCCCAAAAATTCCGCCGGGCACCCTTCAGATTTGTTTAAAGGGGACATTTTTGAATAGGAATCCACACAGAAACCGAATCAGAAATTTTTTTCAGACGGGAGCGGTCTCACCACATGGACTAATAGTTGTTTTCAGAATTTCAACAATCTTTTGATGGTTAACGCAGTCAAATGCTTTTCTATAATCAATAAAACGTGCATATGCATCTACATTTATGTCTGTGAATCGTTCTGTTAACACATTTTATCCAAATAGAACTTCTCATGTTCCAAATATGTTTCGATATCCGAATTCATCCTCTGAAACTCACACTTCTTGAAAATTCGTGTATGGATGATTCTGAGGAAAGTTTTAAGGACACGAGACACCAAGCTTAATATCTGATAGTCATCGCATTGTGAAGAATTGTTTTTTTTTTTGTAATGTTACGAATATTGATTTTAGCCAGTCTGATGGTATTTTAGCTGTGATATATCTTATATAATAGGGCTGTTATCAAGTATATGGTTTAAAAAAAAAATGAATAACCATTTTCAATTTCGTTGCAAAACGAAAATACAGCCGAACCATATTCCAGTCCAATCAGAGAGTGCTGCAAGCACCTCTACCGGTTTCGAAACTTATTAGTCTCTCATCAGGAGGCACATATGCTGCTCTCCCTGATCCAACCAAAACAAACCCCAGCGTGCAGTCCCGAATTGCAACGAACGAAATGGCATAGATGCCCTAGCGGCAACTGCTAGCAAAAGACTAAGTTTTCACTCTAATGGCATATAGCATATCCCACCAGAATGAAAACAATGGGAACCTTCTCTGGTTACACCTCCGAGGCTTCTACAATTTGCAAGCCATACGGATGCTGAGACTAAGGAAGATGGTTTTACTTTCGTTATCCGCAGTTAAATACTTCGACTTTATTGATATTGTCTTGACCGGTAGATTTTTTCCGTTTTTCCGAGTTTTTACTGAATCAATAACTTCTTTGGTTATTTCTGGACCTTTTTCATTTATTCGATCATCTATGGATGGTGGAGAACAAGATCTATTGTCGTCAAAAACTAAAAGTGTCTGAATATGTATATTTTTTCCATCACTCCAGTTTATCTTCGGTACCTCTAATTATTTTGTTATTATTATTACTTAATATTGTTTCATGTCTCTTTCTGTGTTTATCTGTCATTGCTTTTATTTTTTTTATGGACATTAAAGATAATATCATATCATTCCTGAAGTTGTTCAATTTCTATTCATTTTATTAACATCTAGTATTGTGTAGCTTCCCTGCAATTCTTTTCTAATGATTTTACTTATTTCTTTTTTTCTTTCCGGGCTCTTCGGTTGTGAATTTTTCTTGACACTCTTTCCCTTTTAAAAACATAAAGGAATCAAAGAAAAAAGGTAATTCATTACATATACAGGGTGTCCAGAAACTCTACCGACAAACGAAGACAGGAGATTCCTCAGATAATTTTAAGACAATTTAACCCAATTCACCTAGTCCGAAAATGGGATCTAGAGCTCTTTGAAGATGGCGCCGTGTAATTAGTTTTTCTTAAATACCTCCAGAACGCTTCTATTTAGAAAAACGAAAATTTGAAATTTGAAAATTCCAGAAATGAATCGATTCCATCCATTGCAAATTTCTAGTACCGGTCATAGGCGTCCGTTTTGGGTAGGGCAACGGTTATTTTATCGCATAACCTTTTTGTCTTCAACTTTTAAGTATTTTTGATACTGGATTATTAAATTGTGAGGTATTCTAGTACTAACAGGTACTCTTACTTTAAGTCGGTAGGACACACCGTTTTCTAGAAAAATCAATTTGAAAGTTTTTAGTTTGGGCAATTTGAAAAAAAAAATTGAAAAAAATTTAAAAAAACACGATGTATTTTACCAACTTAAAGCAAGAGCAACTTTTAGTACTCGAATATCTCATAATTATCTATAATCTAAATAATCTAGTGTCAAAAATACTTAAAAATTAAAGACAATAAAGTTATGCTATAAAATAACTGTTGACCTACCCAAAACGGACGCCTATGACCGGCACTAGAAATTCGCCATTAATGAAATCGATTAATCTCTGGAATATAAATAATTGTACCAGTTTTCATCTTTCTAAATAGTTTTTTTTTAAATCTTTTTTTTGAAATTCAAAGAACGAAAAATTTTCAAATCGATTTTTCTAGAAAACGGTGTGTCCTATCGACTTAAATTAAGAGTACCTTTTAGTACTAAAATACCTCAGAATTTAATAATTCAGAGTCAAAAATGCTTAAAAATTAAATACAAAAAAGTTAGGCGATAAAATAACCGTTGCCCTACCCAAAACGGACGCCTATGACCGGTACTAGAAATTCGCAATGGATGGAATCGATTCATTTCTGGAAAGTAAATACGCATACCAATTTTCATTTTTCTCAATGGGAGGGTTCTGGAGTTATTTAAGAAAAACTAATTACAAGACGCCATCTTCAAAGAGCTCTAGCTCCCTTAGGAAGCATTTTCGGACTAGGTGAATTGGGTTAAAATATCTTAAAATTATCTGAGGAATCTCCTGTATTCGTTTGTCGGTAGAGTTTCTGGACACCCTGTATAAAGATGGAGAAAAATAAAATAGTTTCTTGTAGATTTTCTTCACGTTTGTATATATATTTTCTTCCGATTTACTGGCCTAACGCTAATGACTTCTAAATACACTTTAATAGTAACTTTCTATTCGATATAGATACCTCTAGCAGTACCGTTGGGTACCTTCCCAACTTAGTCACGGTACGCATTAAAAAAAAATAACAGCGACTGAATTGTTGTTCGAATCGATAAATTAAATAATTTTCAATAAGAAAGAAACAAAGATGGGGAGGGGGGACTACTTTCGGATATAATTGTGTTTTTTCGATAACCTCATTACTATGGTCGCTTTCGAGATTTCTCTGTCTATAGTGTCAGAAATTACTTATGGAACTTATTATTTTTTGTATTCATCTATTTGATTAAAAATATTTTTAAAAGTAGTTCGTCTTATGGTTATTTGTACATATTATTCTTGGTGCATAAGTATACACAAAAGTATTTTGAGGTGACATACACAATAGAAGTAAAAATAGAAGAATTAAATAAGCCAATTGAAACTGGCAGTAGGATAAGACAGAGGATTCCCTGAGTACTCTATTGTCAAACCTCATCATGGATAAAATAATAAAAAAGTAAGAACTAAAAAAGAGAAAAACAACGTAAAATAATCTCCACAAACAAAAAGTTTTCCTGTAGTTGCGTGTATACCATGTGATACAAAAAACAGTAAATCCTGTATAAAAGGTATATTTAAAAAACCCTCACTCAACAGGGCCACACCAAATTCACAGAACTAGTTTTCGACTGGTTTACCAGTCATCATCAGTGCTTACCTAAAATGAATATAACCTGATAAAAAAGGCAAAGTCAACATCTTTGCCAAAAAAAGGCAACATCTTTGCCTTTTTTATCAGGTTATATTCATTTTAGATAAGCACTGATGATGACTGGTAAACCAGTCGAAAATTAGTTATGTGAATTTGATGTGGCCCTTTTGAGGGTTTTTTAAATATACCTTTTATACAGGATTTACTGTTTTTTTTAATAATCTGTTATGCAGATAATACAATACTAATCTCCCGGGTGAAGTCGAGTTCGCTCCGCTTCGTTCAGGTATATTTTAGAAGGGTACGAATTGGCTCCCGCATGAATGCGGGTAGGCTCTCATATAATCGCGGAAACATTAGACATTGTTGCCAAATCGTGTAATATTTATACTGCTTAGGAAATTTACATAGTGATATAGATTTTTTATAGGAAAATTATACTTTTAGACAAATACTTTTAGAGTTTGTTTTAGTTCAACATTGGCATATGTGGCAATTTTAACACAAATTATCGGTGTCGGCCGGTATGCGCTCGACCGTTTTGCGCTCTTACCTGAAATCGGCCGGTTTGCGCTCTACACTCTAATACCCGAAAGTTAAGTTAGGACCGAAGGGTTAGGTCTTCCTCCTTTCCCATAGATATTTCTAGGAAGGTACCTGTTTCTAACAAAAAGAGAAAATTTGAAAGAAGTGACAACGCTGGGTGATATTTTCGACATGTTTAGGTAAAATAAATTTTGTCTATGGGAGCCAATTCGGACTCTACCTTTTTTAGTTCAGGTAAAATTCTTACCATTGGGAGCGAACTCGACCCCGTCCAATCTCCCAAAGTGAAGATGATTTACAACGTATGCTGCACCAATTTAATATAATCGCCAGAAAATTTAACATGTTAATTTCCCCACAAAACAAAACGCGTAGTTATAACTACCAAGATGTAAATTAGAGTTGGAGGGTCAGATAATAGAACAAGTGATGAAGTTTAAATATCTAGGCATCACACTATCTAGCTACGAAAGGCTCGAAACAGAATTGGAAGATCAAGGGAACAGGGCCGGATTTAAGGGGTGGCAGGCTGGGCAGCTGCTCGGGGCCCCCACATTTCGGGGGCCCCCACAAAGCCCCAAACATGAGAGGTTCATTTAAGCAGATATTGGCAGGAGATACAGGAACTCGACAATGTATAAAATGAAGGAGCGTAGAAGTGATAATATAATACATTGTTCATGGTTATGTTTTTCACCTTCCACCGTGTGAGTGCATTGCTTAGTTTGTAAATTCTTATCTATAGTGTTCGTACACATTTTAGCCACAGAGGATTTTGTGGTTGGAAACATGCAGATAGTAGGCTTACAGATCACGAAACGTCTAAAGGACACGAAAGAATTATCTTAGGGTCTAATTATTTAATCTTTATGTCAGTATTGGGAATATTAAGCAGTTGATTAATCTTATTTTTAGCGTTCATGAAAAAATTTTGGACATCTTTGCTACAGCGACTTTTGCTAGATCGTGATTATTTCTTCGTTTTATTTCTCAGTTTTATTTTTAGATACGTTTTATTTCTTCCTGTAGTCACCCTGTTTTTGTGATAAATATAATACAAAGAGAGAAATAATTTTTTGTTTACTACACATTAACCACACTAATTTGATTACAACTCAAGTGGTACAAAGCAGTACCACTTTTGGTTTTACTGGACACAATTTCACGAACAACATTAATCCAAAGTGGTATCCTATAAATATAACAAGTTATAAAAACTGCATTAACAACCTTTTAATTCTTTGAAAAATCGTTACTTAAATAGTGGAAATCTACAGTTGGGTTTTTCTAAACAACCTGAATATTTACTTCTGACCACTTATTTTTGTTTTGTATACGCCAAAATAAAATTTTCCATATCATTAAAATGTTTAACCAGCGAGTGAAAGAGCTGGGTTTTTACCTATGTACCATGTATGTAAATTAATATGTAACTATAAGAACATATACCTCAATCTTGGTATATAGTACGGAGATTGGTAAGTCTATTTATAGCCAAAACCAGTTTAGTTTTATAGCAAAATGGTTTTTATTCAATGAGAATCGATAAATAACTATCACTCATTCATTATAAATCTTTATTAAAAAAATCTTTTTTAAAAGGTAGATATGATACCTATTTGTATTAAAAATACCCTTTCCGGCTACATTACAGAACAATTTCGAACAAAAAATGTCATCATCAGTGTTGCTTACAGGTATACATGCTTGAGCCACCAAACTATACAGGGTGTCCCGAAAAGATTGGTCATAAATTATACCACACATTCTGGGGTCAAAAATAGTTCGATTTAACCTAACTTACCTTAGTGCAAAATGTGCTCATAAAAAAAGTTATAGCCCTTTGAAGTTACAAAATGAAAATCGTTTTTTTTTAATATATCGAAAACTATTAGAGATTTTTTATTGAAAATGGAAATGTATCATTCTTATTGCAGGAACATCTTAAAACAAAATTATAGTGAAATTTGTCCACCTCATAAAAAATTTATGACGATTTTATTCCCTTAAACCCCCCCAAACTTTTGTGTACGTTCCAATTAATTCATTATTGTGGTACCATTAGTTAAACACAACGTTTTTAAAACTTTTTTGCCTCTCAGTATTTTTTCGATAAGTCAGTTTTTATTGAGATGCGGCTTCTTTTTCAATATATTTACGTAAAAATTGTATGGAGGTTTTGTTCCTTTAAATCCCCAAATGTTTGTGTACGTTCCAATTAAACTATTATTGTTTTACAATTAGTTAAACATAGTATTTTTAAAACTTTTGCCTCTTAGTCTTTTGTTCATAAATCACCTTTTATCGAGATGTAGCTTCTTTTTCAAAATATACCTAAAAATGTAAATTATAAATAAATTTTCAGATTATTAAAACAGGTCTCTATAATCGTACTTAACCACCATACACAAATATGTGGTGAATTCGACAAATATTCAAAATATCTCGATAAACACTGGCTTATCGAAAAAGTACTAGGAGGCAAAAAAGTTTTAATAACAATGTGTTTAACTAATGGTGCCACAATAATAATTTAATTGGAACGTACACAACAGTTGGGGGGGGGGTTTAAGGGAACAAAACCCCCATAAAATTTTTATGGGGTGCACAAATTTTACTTAATTTTTTTTAAGATGTTGCTGCCATAAAAATGGCACATGTCCATTTTCAATAAAAAATCTCTGAGAGTTTTCGATATATGAAAAAAAATCGATTTTCATTTTGTAACTTCAAAGGGCTGTAACTTCTTTTGTGTGCACTATTGTATATAGGTAAGTGAGGTTCAATCAACCTATTTTGACCCCAGAATCTGTGGTATAATTTATGACCAATCTTTTCGGGACACCCTGTATAAATGTAAACTCTTTAAATGTCTTAAAATATAAAATAAAAATAAAAAAAGACAGTTTTAGATTTAAATCTATTCAGAGGACACCACCATCAGTTGACATATGTTTCTTCTTTTTAGAATGTTATTTAACAAGTCTATTATGGTCTGCTTTTCATTTAACAAGTCTATTATGGTCTGCTTTTCGACAGATCCCGCCTGGACATGACACGTATGCGCGCCCGTCATGACCCATATGCGCGCCAATGGAGAATATAGAATTCTTAATTGCATGTCAAAAAAACAATGTGTGTGTGTGTACTTTGTACGCACGTAAGAAGTTATACTTCTATTATATAATTTCAACGAAATAAATATACTTAACAGTTACAATACAAAAAATTAACAATAATTACCAAAAATTAACCAAAACTTAACAATGCCAAATATAAAAAAAAAGAAAAAAGTATGAATCGTCCGGGATTTGAACACGCAATCTCGCGATTTCCCGATTTCTGGTCCAATGCTCTACCAACCAGGCCATCAAGGCGCACGTTACTGACGTTTCAGATATACATAATTACACATCACGGTGACAAGTGAAATATAAAAATAGATGTTTTATTATTTTACGCCCAAGGAAGACAAATCCAAAGACACAAAATTATAATAAATAGTACATTTACTAAAAAACACTAATATATTATTTTAATGGCTTATTTGCGCTGATACATAATTTGAAAGATTAGCAACTAAACGTCATACTGTCTGTGTGCGCATGCGCGCAGATTTATGAAAAATTTTACTCTCAATCGCGCCTAAAGAAGTATAACTTCAAAAATGCGCAATAATTATCTCTTAAAACCTACCAAATTTCATTTGCATATCTCAACCGGTTTTAGAGCAATAAATAAAATCGTCAGTTTGTAAGAAACAATTCAACATCCCGTATCTCGAAAACGAAGCATTTGCGGACATATTTTTATAAAACAACCGTTCATTATTTTTTCATGCAGAATTATCCCTTAAAGTTTGTCGCATTTATTTAGAAACACCCTGTATTGATGAAGAACATGGCTAGTTGTTAAAATACCTAACTTTTTATTATCCATGGCATAAGCGAATGAATATTAATCCAGCATAAACGAAAACAAAAAAAATATTAAGGAAAGGATAGTAAAGGGAAAACAGGTGATAGGAGCCCTGAATTCGATACTGTGGCAAAAAAATATAAGAACAGAAAATAAAAAACGAATTTACAACACAATATTAAAACCAGGGTTAACTTATGGAGCTGAAGCCTGGCAATTAACCAACAAGTACAAAGATAAATTACTAGCCACTGAGATGGATTTTTGGAGGTCAGCAAGAAGATCTAGACTAGAACACATAAGAAATGACGACATTAGACAACAAATGGAAATAGAAAGAACAATCATAGATGACATCGAAAGACAACAGCTAGTTTGGTATGGACACGTAAGACGAATGGACGAAAGGAGAATCCCCAAAAAAGTGTTAGAATGGACCCCCACAGAAAAACGAAAACGAGGAAGAGTAGCAACTACATGGATAAAGAGCATCTACAAGGCGATGTCTGAAAGAAATCTAAGAGAGGAAGACTGTCACAATAGAAAGGAGTGGCGATTAGGAAAGGAAAGGCGTAGAATGCTATAAAACCGATATAATATATAAGCGAATGAATAAAAAAACAGAATTTTAAGAAAACCTGAGGCTATAGTTGGTTTTAATTTCAGTATTTTATAAATGCTAGAATATTCCACAGGGTGTTGCGAACTTGGAGAAAAAATAACAGTTTAATTGGTACACCCGGTATATAATGACAATTTACCTGTCTAGCAACAATATTATTACATCGGTATTGTTAAAGAATAAGACCATAACATATTAAAAAAATAACTTAAATCGGACAACAGATTTAGGAAATTCGAGAGATCAAAAATGACGCATTTTGTGTGTGGCCCGTTTTCTATGACCCGCAGTGTATTTACAAATTGAAATACGAATACTGAAACGTTCTGCTTCTGAGAAGTAAAGCTATTCTGGAACATTTACTATATTATATACATACCTAAGCATAACATTAAAATAAGCAGAAAAAAATCTGATTCAAGGAGCTAAAAATGACTGTCTCAAGATAATAGTATCGTGATGCTTTCAACCACAAAGTAGTCGGATCTCAGACCACAAAATTAATAGCTACCTTATAGAAAAGCAGGAACTCAATGGCCGCAGGTTATGCAATTAAAAGGTTTAAATTTGAGGTTATACCATTACCGAGACTTTAATTATTACTTAATTTTTGTGGTCGTCAGGATAGTACTTAATAAGATACAAATAAAAATTTTACCTGGTAAAAAAAATTATAGTAGCTGACTTCCTATAAATAGATTCTTAATTCATTCTCTGTAAAAAACGACAATATTTTCAAAAAATACCCTAAGGCACCACGAACACAGCATAAACTAAGAGATATTAGTAATATCTGTTATATTACCCGTATGCACGCCAATGGTGAATATAAAATTCTTAATTGTATGTCAAAAAATGCGCAATAACTACTTCTTAAAACCTACCAAATTTCATTTGCATATATTAACCAGTTTTAGAGCAATAAATAAATAGTCAGTTTATAAAGCACGTTTAAATAAATTTAAAGTTTATATAGTACGTTTATAAAGCAAACTGTCATTATTTTATCATGCAGAATTACCCCTTAAAGTTTGCCATACTTATTTAAAAACACCCTGTATTGACGAAAAACAATGCTAGTTGTTAAAGTACCTATCGTATTTATTTATTAAGCTCAACAGGCCTTGTAAGCCTATGGTTAAAATGTTTATATTTCTGATTACATTTTATTTTAATCTTATAAATTTTATTTAATTACACTTCAGTCTTTTTACACACTCCTTCACCACGTCCCTCCATCTCCTTCTGTCCAATGCTAGTTCTTTCCATCTCTCAATGTTACTTTTCTTCAGGTCTTCGTATACACTGTCCTACCATCTTTTCCTTGGCCTGCCTCTCCTTCTCTTTTGTATTGGTCTTCGTGAGAGTATTATTTTTTTGCATTCTTTTACTTCCCATTCTCTCGATATGCCTCAAATATCGTTCTCTGTGCTTTAATCACAGTTTGATAAGTACACCCGGTATACAATGACAATTTACCTGTCTAGCAAAAATATTATTACAGCGATATTGTTAAAGAATAAGGCTATAACATATTAAAAAATCACTTAAATCGGACAACAGGTTTAGGAATTGGAGAGATCAAAAATGACCCATTTTTAAGGCGGTGCGTTAACTTTTTGGAGAAGTGTATCTTGTAAATTTAATGAAAAGATTGAATCAAGAATACAAATTCTTTACAATTGTTGAAAATTGTTCAGAACAAACGTTTCGGTCTTATCAGAAGTGAACTTTAAAGTACGTCATATAATATATGATATATCACGGTTCCCGGGAAGGGGGGTTATCGTGGGAGGTCTTGTCACTGGGTATTTTCCGGCGTCAACTTATTTCTTAATGATTCTTTGGTCAAAATTCACTGAGAGCGAAATCGCAGCACGTTCTTTTTTTAACTAAGCGCGAAATGCATTTTTCTGCACAAAGCTCTACTATTCCGTAAGCATTTTACATCGTTTGAAATTCATATTGTATTACCAATATTTTTTTTCTTTCAAAAACTATCAGAAGTAGTTTTGGTGACATTAATGCATTATCCTGAATTTTTTCAGATTTTTCTGACTACTCTAAGACCACTTTTTGAGGCTTTGAAAATGATTTTTTCACTTTTTTAACAGTTTTAAACGCTTTTGAGATAGTGCTCTTTTTCCGGGTGTGAGTAGGTATATAAATATACTTTATTCAGATTAATGATAATATTATTAGTATATATTATATAAAGACAAAATACAAGCTTAAATTATGCGCCAATTTAAAAAATTAACTATAAGAGAGGTATGTATCTTTGCATCACAGGTGTTACAGGTAGAAATTCAATAACCATGCCGAATTCGACAAAAAATTAGTGCCGTACAAAGGTATAATGGAACGCATATTTAAAATGGCATTATAATGTCATAATAATATTATTATTTAAAAAAAATTGTTTTCTTTTTCAGTACAAAAAATGTTGAAACACTTTGCCAATTTATTATACATCTAATATCTCTAATAATTGTTAATATTTTGCGGTCAACATATATCTGCATATTTATTTATATAATAAATAAATAATATAATATTATAATTATGTATGTTATCGAATTTCTACCTTTAACACCTATAGTGCAAAAATACGTATCTCACTTATATACTCTCGGACAAAAATATTGCATATGCATGTGGAATGAAATTTTTTGTGCTGCTATCCTTAGCCACCCTGTATCATAGGAATAGGATTTATTTTCCGAATGCCATTTTTTAAAGTATCACATAAATACTATAATCGGATTTAAGTCTGATCTGCGCTATATACTAGCCAATAAAATTTTTAAATTGAATCTCATCAAGATAAGTATTCACTATGCTAACGACATACATGAAGAAGTGCATTAGCACCAATATGTCATATCCAATACGGCTTTCATGATCTTCTAAAAATGTTTTCAATGTTCATATTAATTGGCATTCGCCTAATCACCTTCACGTTTTCGGTATATCCTTTCAAAGCAATACCGCTCCGTAGCACTATGGTGTCACCAGCAAAACTAACGTTCTGTATGAGGTTACAACTGGCATACTGTTCGCCAACTCTTCTGTAGACGAAGTCTTGTAAATCTTGCTTCCATATGGTGAACGGTATGCCAGATGTAACCTCATACAGAGGGTTAATTTTGGTGGTGGCGGCATAGTGCTATGGAGTGGTATTTCTTGGTAAGAAGATAGTGAACTTGTGGAGGTGCTTGGGTGAATGACAGCTGATATGTACATTAAAAACATTTTAGAAGATCATGTTTGGCCATTTACAATGACGCAGGTCTTAATGTCTCTAGAATAGTGAATACTTACCTTGATGAGATTCAATTTAAAAATTATATTGGCCACCATATAGCCCACATTAAATTTAAATCCGATTATACCATCTATATGAAACATTAAAACATTGGATTCTGAAAAGAAATCTTATTTCTATAACACTGGGGGCAACACAATTTTTTTTATTTCACACGTTAATTTCAAAATATGCAAAATTTTTGTCTGTGAGTGTATATAGTTTATTTTTCAAATTGGCGCCTAATTTAAGCTTGTATTTTGTGTTTATATATATACTAATATATCATTGAATTTTATAAAGTATATTTATATACTCACACCCGGAAAAAGAGCACTATCTCAAAAGTGTTTAAAAGTGTCAAAAAAGTGAAAAAATCATTTTCAAAGCCTCTAAAAGTAGTCTTAGAGTACTCAGAAAAATCTGAAAAAAATTCGGGTTAATGTAATAATGTCCCCGAAAGTACTTCTGATAGTTTTTGAAAGAAAAAAAATATTGGAAATACAATATGAATATCAAACCATGTAAAATACTTACGGAATATAGAGCTTTGTGCAGAAAAAATGCATTTCGTGCTTAATTAAAAAAAGAATGTGCTGCGATTTCGCTCTCAGTGAATTTTTACTAAAGAATCATTAAGAAATAAGTTGACGCCGGAAAATTCCCAGTGACAAGACCTCCCACGATAACCCCCCTTCCCGGGAACCGTGATATAATATATAATATGTTATATTATAACATTAACGTACCTATTATAAAAATGCCTAACAGACGAAAATACAAAACTATAAGCCCATTCTACAAAGATACTTTAAAATCTATTTCGTCCAAACTAAACTCAACAATAATGAACAAAAATAATAAATAATGTAATAATGAAACAGTGCATAAAACAACGCAAAAACTTGAGTTTACAATTTCACAATACTTATTCTGGTTAAAATCATTTAAGTACTAAATATTTCGGAAGTTAGTGAAGTATTTGGCTTAATACATTTTCAGTTTTTCAACCCACAAAAAAGAGGTTTCTTGTCTAACGGAGCATTGAAGTCTCCATGCAAAAAACCTTTCTAATTTTCGCTTCTCTTATTATACCTCAAGTCCACAAAAAACGTGTTTATGAACAAAATAGAAATGGGAACCATCGTTACTTTTAATGAGTCGAATCCTTAATATTAGTTCTTGCTCAAAATCAATTCCTTTCTGCGACTGCATTTATTTTAGAGTCCCTTTCGTCTTCCTTATTCGTCGCCTCCTTGCCTTATAAATTGTAAAAGGCAGAGATTAAGGATGTTATCAGATGTAAACAAATATTTGATAGGTCCCACTAACTGTTTCCGTTAACTATTTTGTAAGTGTACGATCAATTTTTCATGTGATAAATCACATATTCCAGTTTTTCTCCGTATACGAGCTACGAGCTCTATATCTAGCGTATATTGTGAATTAGCCAATATCGCCAAAGCCATTTAATATAGCCCTAGAAGACGTCTTCAAAACTAATTATTGGTCAACATATCAGTTTAAAGGGCGCCGCACACATCTAATGCAAAACATAATGTCACTCAAATGAAATAAAATTTACATGAATAGATGCGTCCTGAAATTTCAATAATTTGATACCATTGCGCCAACTCTGAATTTTGATTAATTAGGGCGTTAATTGTAATTAAAGTTTATCGAATTCGCATTTTGAAGTCCATAAAACTGGCATTCATAAATATTAATCTAGAGGCTATTGAAAACAGTCTATTCACCACTAGCTTAAGCCGATTAGAGGCGGTACAACTAACCAAATTATACCTACTTTCTTATCAATAATAATAGGAAAAGATAAGAGTAAGCTATTGCCTTAATCTCTCAGAAAGATTTATGGAGTAAGTGAATCACATGATCTTTTTCTCTCTTTGACACACGTACATTCCTATTTAATTTTAGATTTATTTTTATCAATTTACGCTCTTGTTAATCATAATAATAATAATAATAATAGGATTTATTTAGCTTTTTAGCTATTACATTACAAATAAACATTTACATATATTTAAATAACTATAACTTAAAAACGAAAAATCAACTAATTCTTAAAATACAATTTTTTTAACCTACTTTTGAAGACTTTAACATTTGGTGAATCTTTTATGCTAGATGGTAGACTGTTAAATATTCTTAGTCCTTCAACAAAAAGAGTTTTTTCCATGGCACTTGTATTGAACCTTTCAATATGATAATTATCAAATCTTAAATTATACTGACCTAACAAAAGTGATCTTTTAATGACATAATTATTGAAGTATTGAGGAGCTTGCTTGTTAATAATTTTAAATATTATCAAAAAATTAATATTAATTAATATTAATATTAATATTAATCAAAATACAGAGTTGGCGGAATGGTATCAAATTATTGAAATTTCAGGACGCATCTATTCATGTAAATTTTATTTCATTTGAGTGACATTATATTTTCCATAAGATGTGTGCGGTGTCCTTTAATGACAAAAAGTTAAACCACATCAGATTCGCTGACGATATCGTGATTATAGCGAGCATATTCGAGGGGTTGAAAATTATTATGGAGGAACAAATACGTCGGCCTAAAAACGAATATGACAAAAACAAAAACAATGACAAACACAGACGACCCCAGACGTATAAATCAATGGCAGTGAGATAGAAAAAATCCATGAATATGGGCCAAATTCGGAAACTTGACAAAGAGAAACAACGTGAGGAGATCACTAGAAGTGCCAGACTGGTAAAGGCATAATTTAGGAAACTTATTTGGATACTTACGAACCACAAAATACCCAATACTTGAGGAGCAAAATGTTCAACCAGTGCATCCTTCCTATCATGACATAATATGTCAACCCTGGACCCTAACCAAGGCAAATATGAATAAACTAGTCATAACAAAAAGGGCAATGTAAAGAGCAATGTTAGGTATACGGCTGTCAGATAAAAAGAAGAACGACTGGGTATGATCAAAAACAAAAGTCGGTGATATCACAACAAAAATTGACAAACTCAAATGGAGCTTCGCAAGCCACACTGCTAGACAAAAAGACCAACGTTGGAACGCCACAATACAACATTGGATACCTTACAAAAGTAAACGACCAAGGGAAAGACCACAGATGAGATAGGTAGACGATATAAAAAGAATAGCCAGAAGTAGGGCAGTATGTACGTTGCTCAGGATATAAATCGATGGAAGGAGTGGGGAGAGGCCGATGTGCAAAAATCGACGATACGAGGCTAAGAAGAAGATTTTTAATTTGTGATTCAACCGACTCATTCGGTTTCCACTGCGATATCGTCCTATAGAACAATTTGTTCACGAACTTACCCACCTCTAGCCAGAAATGATCGGCTTTAAGAAAAGCATTTACAAAGTCAAGGATTAAAAATTTTAGAAATCGCCGGTGTAACGGCGATATTTTTGAATATAAATGGCCGAATTACAATAATTATTTAAATTTTTAAAATTATATAAGTAAGTTGTGTGAAGTTCGGAATTAATAGCATGAGATGCGAAAATGTTGACCGTGAAAAAAAGAGTTTAATATGGGCAAGGAGAATTAAAAAAGGATTTACTTGTTGAGCCATTGCTCAGTGATAATCATTAAATGTAGATAACTACCTTTGTTTAATTTTGAGGTATAAAAAACGTAATTTAAGGAGGCTTTATAGAGCTTTATAAAAAAGTAACAACCAAAGCTATGAAAAATCAAAGAACAAAGAATTATCTCTTCGAATATTATGTGAACCACCAACAGCTTGAATTCGTAGACAAATACAAATATCTTGGCTGCTAGTTCAACAATCAACTTAATTATAAACAAGAAGTAAGAGTGAGATTAAAGGTAGCCCGACACTTTTTTATCAAAAATAAAAGCTTATTTTGATTTTGTAACAGTAACATTAATATCAGGCTTAGATGTCGTTTTCTGCATTGTGGGCGCTTTTAAGAATGGGTCATCAGCGACCCCCCGTTGTGGTTGGTGTCTCGGTTACTGTAATTTGTAGTTCCTTGGTTAATACATACTTCAAAGGCTACTAACATACTTCAGAAAGTTAGTAGCCTTTCAGACTAAGATACTGGTGTCTGACGCAGCTGCAATTGAACACCGCCACCGGTGGCACCGGTGTTCAATTGCAGCAAATCATAGTTGAGCCACTAAAATCAGCCAGAGACTCAAAGAGGCTCGTCTGTAGTCGTTCATTTAAAACAATGCTTTGCTGCCGGTAGCGGACACCTTTGTCAGACACGACACCAGTGTCTTAGTCTGAAAGGCTACTAACTTTCTGAAGTATGTTACAGTAAGTTGGTCATATAAGAATGGTTTACCAGAGCACCATGTGCAAATTCTATGATTACTGAAAGTTAAAAGACATTTTTACCACTACCTTTACAACGCCGGAAATAGGGTAAATGAAGCGACAGGTGTCAAAATAGATAGTCCTGGCGGTTAATTTGAAATATTAAATATGTATTAATCTAAAGTCAAGCTATCGATGAATACGAGGGTAATAATACAATTTGTCCAAAATGTGCTTAAGATATATATATGGTACTATTTGAGCTAATGCCCTCATATAGTGGCTTGATACCCCTGTATCTATACTCAAATATGTTATATGCAAACACTGTTCATACCAATATATACATATAAGAGTTGTTACACACAAAGATAGTGTACAATAACCACGCTTTTGACTTTAAAAATTTCCAGATTTTAGAAAAAGAACAGAACTATAACAAAAGATGTATATTAGATATGATTCACATAAAGAAAGACCAAAATTGTATCAATAACAAGACCGATATCAAGATAAATAAAATAATAGAACTTGTAATAATTACTTAATACAAGTTTCTAACAAAAAAATATTCATTTTTCCACAGTTATCTTTTCAAATACATTATCTCACTTTTATTCTTATGCAAAACATTTTTTGTCTCGTTTAATGAAGCTCCTCCTAATGTTTTACTCTTATTTTAAACAAAATTCACTTAATTGTCTCTTTTCTCGTTAACGTCGTGTCTGATGTTCTTTCGAGTGTAATACGCGAAAAGCAAATGTGATGGAATGATCCGGATTCTTTCGTTCCCCGCTTTTATTCATTATTCCGTTGGACGTAGAGCATAATGACGTCCCACTTTTTTGAATTTCAACTTTATGTAATATGTAGTGGCTCCTTTATTAGGCCAATGTCGTGAGGTTGGTTTTGTTCCCGCCATTATCCTGTTTTTATCAACTTTTGTTAACTGAATTTCGCTAACTGCCCCTTTGTTGCGAATGTGCTTAAATTATATCTGAATAAGAAAATCATCCAAGCTATAGTACTTAAAATACTTTTTTGTTTTAGTTTTATAGTTTGGTTTTCGCGTTGAGTATATTTTTATATTTCTAAGGGTATTTTTAAAAAGAGATGTAATATCTTCTTCCTATTTTATGTAGGCAGTACTGCCTGTTTTTCTTCAACGGTGCCTTTTATTCTGCGCCTAAATTTTCCTATGGGCGTCCTATACTTAGTCCAGAGAAATAAACATTTTCTCGTGACACATCCCCCTCCAGGCCGAAACCAAATTTTTTGAGTAGTATGGACATCTACATTAATAACCTTTATGTTTCCTGCAGCCGATTTTGATGATATACATAGTTAGAAACAAATGAAGATCAAAAAACGGTAAATTTTCGCTTTTTTCGTCTATTCCCAAAAAGTTAAGCATTCCAAACAAATTTGAGAATAAGACATACATTATATAAAAAACTTCAATATGGCGTTCGCTGAATATGTCTATCCTTATTGGTTGCTTAGAAAATTGCAAAATAAATAATAAACTTTGAGTTTTTATAAATATTCATAACTTATGTAAAAATTAACTTAGAACCTTTTAATTACACGGAATGCTGAGACTTTTGGTGCTTAAATCATACCCTAAATTTCAAAGCAATTGGTCAAATAGTTTAAAAGTTATTTAATTTGTTTATCCCAAATTATTTTTTTTTGCAACACTATAAGTCAGAAAATGATGAAGTTGCAGTAATACTTTGGATAGTTTATGAAAGAAGAAGATTTACACTATTAACTTAATTAAAAAAATGGCAAAAAGTAATTTTAAACAGTGTAAAATTATTTTGCAAAAACATGTCAATTTTTTGCTTACTTATAAACAATTAGAATAACTTTTTAACCGTTACCCGTAGAAAAATTATTTTTTCATATTTAGAAAGACTGAATTTTTATACACATTTATAAAGAAAAACAATTGTCCTAGGACAACTAAGGACGAAGTTAGCCCCCTTTTTTTTTAATTCACATGTTCTTGCAAAATAATTTTGCAATATTTAGAAATACTTTTGGCCATTTTTTTTTAATTAAATTAATAGTGAAAATCTTCTTCTTTCATAAACTATCCAAAGTATAACTGTAACTTCATTTTCTGACTTATAGTGTTGCAAAAAAAATAATTTGGGATAAACAAATTAAATAAAATTTAGGGTATGATTTAAGCACCAGAAGTCTCAGCATTCCGTGTAATTAGAAGGTTTTAAGTTAATTTTTATATAAGTTATGAATATTTATAAAAACTCAAAATTTATGATTTATTTTGCAATTTTCTAAGCAACCAATAAGGATAGACATATTATTCAGCGAACGCCATATTGAAGTTTTTTATACGATTTATGAGTTTCTTAATCTCAAATTTGTTTAAAATGCTTAATTTTTTGGTAATAGATGAAAAAAGCGAAAATTTACCGTTTTTTGATCTTTATTAAAATTTGTTATAACTATGTATATTATCAAAATCGGCTGCAGGAAACATATAGGTTATTATTATAGATGTCCATACTACTCAAAAAATTTGGTTTCGGCCTGGAGGGGGGTGTTACCAACAGGATATTTTTTTCCTTATTTCTCTGAACTAACTTCTTTTGCCTAACGGTGACTTGTTCCTGGCTATTCTTACTATCCTTGATTTAGACATCCTGCTTATGTGTTAATTCCACTCTTCTTTTCTGTTCTTTACCCAGTTATTTATATTGTCTACCCCACACATGCGTCTGATTTCCTTAATTCTTACCCTGTCCTGTAGACCTTTTCTGGTCTTTTGGTCTGCAGATGTCTTGCAGATGTGTTTTGCTTGTATCTGGTCTTGTTTCGGCC
The DNA here is from genome assembly GCF_917563875.1 of Diabrotica virgifera virgifera. Classification (NCBI taxonomy): domain Eukaryota; kingdom Metazoa; phylum Arthropoda; class Insecta; order Coleoptera; family Chrysomelidae; genus Diabrotica; species Diabrotica virgifera. Next base: position 1,480,916 of record NC_065444.1, on the reverse strand, counting down.
GTGTAAGTCATAACTGGCCTAATAGCTGACTTTATATTCGGGCCTTTGTTTCCACTCTTAGGTGTTTGTTTTTGATAATTTTGTCGTTTAGGCATCCGGTCGTTCTACAGGCTTTAATTATTTGGTCCTTTACCTCTTCTTCGATATTGTTGTCGGCTGATAGATTAATTGCTGTTCAATCTACTCTTGAAAGAGTAAATGCTTGCATCGAACATGATGGGCAACAATTTGAACATTTAGGTCATCATTAAGTAAGTAGTTGCTTTTATTTCTTTGTTATATTTTATAGTGTTGTTTATCTTATTGTTGTTTTAATTAATTATATACGTTTACATCCGGAAAATGTTTCTTTGCTTTTTCCATAGCACACTACTTTTCCTTAACTTCGTTTCCCGGCGACAGAAACAGTTATGTTTAAAATTTACACATTTCTTAAGATATATCAAGATAGAAAAAAGGTATCGACATGCGGTTTTCAGTATTCTGTTGCTTATTTTGTCTTATTTTGCAATACAGGATTAACAATGCTTACTTGTAGTTATTATTTTGCAAAGAAAACTAGATTTCTGAAAATAATTAAATAACGCCTCCTAGCTGGCATATCACTTATTAGACTATTTCGAAAATAAGACATTTACATTGACGAAAAAGAGCTGTTTTCAACAAGACTAAGTATGTAAAATTCTAAATAGCAGAACCGGACTTACAGCCATTTTTTGATAAGAAGGTTCCCACTCACCCCCACGTCTTATTTGCAAAGATAGACTTAAACTTGTGAAATCAAATATGCGCAGAATTTTATGAAGAATACGATGATGGGATTTCCAGTGCCCTTTCATTGGGCAAATTTTGTAAAATTTTGATTTTTTAATTTTTGGATATTCAATTACGCCCTCTAGTGGTGGACCTACAATTATGAAAATAATTTCCAGGCTTTTCCCGAGGCAACTTTTGTCATAAATATTTTTTTCTCAAAGCTGTACTATAAACGGTTCCTGAGATATGTCCGAGGGGCATTCTTATTGGGACACCCGGTACATTATAGTTCGTGTCACCAAAACCCCCGAATACTCTGTTTGCAACAATTTAGAGTCGAAATCCCTCGAAATTACAGTGCCTTAACAGTGACTCTGAGCACCAGGTACTCCGGTACCAGGTAACACAATGCAAAAAGTGTCAAGTCTCTATTAGGTACTGTATTTAAAAATCGATTTATTCCGGTGTTTTTAGTTCTAAATGCACTGATCTATAAAGCTCAGAAATCGACTTATATCTATAATATGACATAATAGATAACTTCTGGTGTATTGATAGTGAAAATATGACACATTTTATTCGCGTTATTCCTGCTTCTTAAGTTCCTTTTTATAAAATCTATGTAAAAGTTTGACGTTGAGCGGATTTCCTGTTATGGTATGATAAACACAATTTTTGTATTTATTGCCATTGCCACCTGACCCACATCTTGCTACAAACCTGTAGTACTTGGCACTTGTAATGATGTAGTCCGATTCCAATTCATTATGTACGTTTATCATTCTGCTGTTTTATTTATATTCGCTAACTTTCGAGAAATTCAGAGATATTTAATAAAGCAGAAGTGGATTTTAATTAATTACTTCGTACTAATAAGTAGTACTATAATATTTCATACAAATAATAAAGGAGAAAATCGGAGAAGACAAGGCAGAGTTCACAGCGAAAAAAGCATGCATTAGATCACATTTACATGGTCGAACAACTAATAGAAAAAAGAATGGCCAAAAATAGATCCGTCCACCTGGCTTTTGTAGATCTTAAAAATGCCTACGACTCGATGACTAGAACCGAGGTGTAGAAGGCAATGGAAGAATAGAAGATCGTAAAAATGGATATGTAATCAAGAAAAACAACAATTATATTGTTATCCAATAGAAAGTTCAATAATGATCTAGAACAGTGGTGATTTTAACCAGAGTAAAAATCCAACGTAAAATTGCCAAAAAAAAACTAGTAAAAGAAAAACAGCTGGGGAAGTATGATACAGAAACGGCAAGAAAAAGGAATACGACTACGGAAAACGTAAAAATAAGCACACAAGAAAAATAACAGTCCAAGCAAATAATAAAAATTGGAACATAGAATGTGAGAGGTACATATCAGCCGGGAGCTTTAATGGCTGGTTGCACCAACAGATCTTAGGCTTAAGCCGGGAATATCATAAGAATCAATGTAATATAATTACAATAAAATATAATAGGAATATCATAATATAATAATAGATATACTTGATAACAAGGTAAGAATCCAAAATTATGGTGAAACGTAAGTGAGATAATGTAGAATGAAGAATGTAGACGTCAAGACTGTTTGAAGAAGAAAGTGGGCTAGAATACCCGCTAACAGGGCAAAACTACAAAGAGACAAAGAAAATACTCAAAATAAGACCGAAAACTATGTGGCTAGAAGAAGAGATGTTAAAAGAGTTTGCATAAAGAAGAAACGGGAACATCTAGAAAATCTATTGAAAAACATAGAAGAAGCCTGAATAAACAAAGAGGTAAAAGGAAGCAGGGGCTGTCTACAGCTTTGAAAAAGTGTCAGAATTTGAATACTCAGGAGTAACCATTGCGAACACGGGAAAAAAGAGATAGACAAAAGATAATTAAAAGGGAGCAGAGCGATAGGGTCACTGAATTCAATACTGAGAAGCAAAAAATGTGTCAAGAACCGCTAAATAGCGAGGGTACGAGACATTATAATTAGAACAGAAATTAAAGATATGGGAAAGAAAGGTACTCAGAAAAATCTTCGGAGAAATACAGGCGGCAGAGAACATTTGGAGAAGACGAACAATTAAGAAATAATGAGGATGTACGGAAAACCAATAATTACGGCAATAATACGAGATCAAAGAGGAAGCAAGAACAAAAGGTGAAAAAGAAGAAGACGTCAGAAATGGTTGGAAGCAGTAAAGCAAGACTTGTCAAAGAGAGACTGAAGAGAAAAGCTAGACACCGGAAAAAGACATTTTTAGAGATATTATTATATGTACAATACAAAAAATAGAGTATCGTATTAACTAAAAGTGTCAATACATATTGATTAGAATCAATTGAAAAACTGTCTAAAGCAGAGGTCGGCAACGTTTTTAATGTAAAGAGTGAAAAAGTAAATTAAAAATTCATGGCGGGCGCCAACTATTTTTTGACCTAACAAATATATAAATATAAACGTATAAAAAATATACGTTTTGAATTTCTTGTCTAAATTAACAATAGTTTAAGGGCGCATTAAAATTTATTAAAGGGCGCAGTGGCGCCCGCGGGCGCCGCGTTGCCGACCTCTGGTCTAAAGTATCTTGAGACAAGACCTACAAGAGATACATAAAGATATGGGTTATGGCATATGTCAGCGCATGTCCATCATAAAAAAGCAATACAAAAAGTAAATTAAAAATACGAAGACCTAATGAAAGATTTACATTAATAATGTAGATCTAAAGAAATGTGATGAGTAAATAGGAAGAGAATTAAGATAAAAATATGCTGAAATTGGAGAGTTCAATTAATTTTAAAATATTACATAATATAGCAAACAATGAAATAGTGAACTGTTATTAAACGTCATACGTCATACCAAGAAAAAATGACAAGACTATCACTTGAAACTTAAATTTAAACATTGTGCTGCTAAACAGAAGAATATAAAATGCCGGATTAAAAGTAGCTAAAGAATAAAATACTAGAAATTTTATCAAAAAACTCTTGTTGACTTGTCGTCAGAAAATTTTTAGCTTAAAAATGTTATTCACATAATAAAACAAAAGTATTGTCAGTCAAACATCACAAACCGGTAAAACAAAAGCCGGTTTTTCATATTTTAACAATGTTTCTTGGCAAATATTTAAAAATATTCAATTATATTGTTTACATAGATACGTTACTGGTACTGAAGAAAAGTATTAAAAACTGTTGTTAAATTTTTTGCTCGTTCGACAATAAAGTCAGTACATATTGTACCTATAACAATGAAAGCTTTACAGAGAGAAGAGGATTAAATTCGTTGTCGCATTTTCCATTTATCACATTCTGATTCTGATCTAACTTTCCTGATTGGATTTCACCATCACCATCAACAGTAAACCGCTGAAGTTGACAGTGCTCCACATTCTCGCATACACATACACACGTACCCACACAACAGCAGAGTGTGGCAGTTGAGTTCGGTTATTCACCTCTCAACAAACACCGACAACTTTTTCGAAATGTCAACTCACCTGAATTCGGTAGAAGCCTCGTATCGGCCAATATCAGCGAAATACTCCAACAGCACACCACCAACGAGAAGAAGTAGTTAAAAACTGCGGGGTTGCCCCCGAAGAACCGCATTTTACACTAGTACACAGCACATACGAGTATATACAAAAAACTTAACACTAAAAAACACGTAGAAACTAGTACATTATCCTGAGCGCGAAGCTTTCTGTGAACGTAGTTTGAAAATTGTCTGTTGCAGTTCACGAAAAGTTAGAGCTTTTGAGGACGTGTTTCGTTGCCGAACTCACTGACAGCGTATCCGCTATCACCTACTTTTGGAGAAGCCGCGCGACGACTGATATTTTGCTTCTTGCTTGCCGGTAGGTACGGAAAAAGTGGAATGCCTGTTGTACGTGGCCACTGCGCTTGCTCTGTTAATGCGTGCTTACAGGTAATTTCATAAAGAACAAACAATAAACTGATATTTTTCTTTTTCTTCACCTAATTAGGACATTTCTTTCAAATAATGATGAAGATTATTCACATTTTTCTTTCGAAAACTGAATTTTGCTGTGCTCTAGCAAAATTTGAATAGATTATTAAATTTCAAGGGAATGTATAGTCCAGAGAAATAAAATTTTTCTCGTGACACATCCCCCTCCAGGCCGAAACCAAATATTTTGAGTAGTATGGACATCTATAAATATTAATAACCTTTATGTTTCCTGCAGCCGATTTTGATGATATACATAGTTATAAACAAATGAAGATCAAAAAACGGTAAATTTTCGCTTTTTTCGTCTATTCCCAAAAAGTTAAGCATTTTAAACAAATTTGAGAGTAAGAAACTCATAAATCGTCTAAAAAATTTCAATATGGCGTTCGCTGAATATGCCTATCCTTATTGGTTGCTTAGAAAATTGCAAAATAAATCATAAATTTTGAGTTTTTATAAATATTCATAACTTATGTAAAACTTAACTTAGAACCTTCTTATTACACAAATTGCTGAGACATCTGTTGCTTAAATTATATTTTAAATTTCAAAGCAATTGGTCAAATGGTTTAATAGTTATTTAATTTGTTTATCCCAAATTCATTTTCTTTGTAACACTATAAGTCAGAGAATTATGAGGTTACATAAGACTTCTGACAGTTTATGGAAGAACATTAATTTAGTGCCTTAATTAAAAAAAAATGACAAAAAGTAATTTTAAACAGTGTAAAATTATTTTGCAAAAACACGTCGATTTTTTGTCTACTTATAAACAATTAGAATAACTTTTTAACCGTTACCCGTAAAAAAATTATTTTTTCATATTTGGAAAGACTGCATTGTCTTCACCATTTTCCGACCTATAGCGTTGCAAAAAAAATTAATTTGGGATAAACAAATTAAATACCTTTTAAACTATTTGACCAATTGCTTTGAAATTTAGGGTATGATTTAAGCGCCAGAAGTCTCAGCATTCCGTGTAATAAGAATGTTCTAAGGTAATTTTTACATAAGTTATGAATATTTATAAAAACTCAAAATTTATAATTTATTTTGCAATTTTCTAAGCAACCAATAAGGATAGACATATTCAGCGAACGCCTTATTAAAGTTTTTTATACGGTTTATGAGTTTCTCACTCTCAAATTTGTTTAAAATACTTAACTTTTTGGTTATAGACGAAAAAAGCGAAAATGTACCGTTTTTGATCTTCATTTGTTTATAACTATGTATATCATCAAAATCGGCTGCAGGAAACATATATGTTATTAATGTAGATGTCCATACTACTCAAAAAAATTGGTTTCGGCCTGGAGGGGGTTGTGTCACCAACAGGATATTTTTTCCTTATTTCTCTGAACTAGTAATGTAATGTTTATTTACGGATTTGCCATTTTTTACAATTCAAATAAAATTGAACTTAAACTATTACAGCAAAGTCTGATTACACAAAAATATATTTTCAATCTTATTCTTGATAGTGAAAAATGAAAAAACTCATAACTATTAAATTTGTTTGTATTTCTACACATTCTCTGCCTGGGTTTATCTACAGTATAAGTTCAATAATGAAATTCTAAATAAAGTAAGTCTTGAAATCTGGTGTCTCTACAGGAGGTACGTTGGTAAATCTTTTCCAAAACAGCACTAGCATCACTGATTCCTCGTATTCTTCTTCTTCTTCCTTCTTGTATGTAGGCTTTAAAGCCTGTTTCTTCTTCAATATTAGCCTCCTAAATTGTTTAAATTATCGCACCATCTTTTTCTTGGTCTGCCAATACTTCTTCGTCCATTTGGCGACTTATCTGGTGCTATTCGTACTATCATATCCATTCTACTAATGTGTTCGTTCAACTCCTGTTTCCGTTTTGCCACCCATCCATTTATGTCTTCTACATTGCATGCTCTTCTTATGTTTTCGCTTCTCTCTCTATCCAACAGACTTTTTCCCTGATATTCGTCGAAGTATTTTCATCTCTGCTATTTCTACTAGTCTTCTCGTTTTAGATGTGTCAGGTCTTGTCTCCGCCGTGTAGGTATATCAATATAGGTCTAATTGCTGCTTTATAGATTCTTGCTTTTGTGCCTTGTCTTCATCTTCATAATCTCCGTAATTATATAGTTATATCTATTTCTAGATATCTAAACCTTGCTTCCTGCTTTATTATTTTCCCATCAATTTCGATTTTACATCGTAATGGGTATTTAGATGCTGTCATACATTTGGTTTGTTCTGCTGATATTATCATATTGTTTTTCTTGGCTGTTGTATTGAAGATGTGTGTTAATCTTTGGAGATCGTCTTCTGTCTGGGCGATTAATGCGGCGTCCGTCGTCTGCATAACATAATATTGGGATTTCTTTGTTCCCCATTCTATAACCATGACCTTTACGTACTGCTTCTATTATTTCGTCCATTATTATATTAAAGAGCAGTGGGCTTAATGAGTCACCTTGTCTGACTGCGCTTTGTACTGGTATAAATTGTGTTAGTTTTCCATTTATCTTTACCTGTATTCGATTATGGAAGTAGATGTTTTCGATGGTTTGTATAATATTGATTGGTATGTTTCTTTTATACAGTAGGTGTAAGACGTCTTCGACTTGGATGTGATCGAAAGCCTTTGTCAGGTCTATAAAACATAGATATGCTGGTTTATTGTACTCGATGGCTTTTTCTGTGATTTGTCTTCCTCGTATTAATTTATAAATAAATGTTACCTACATCTGGCAATATTCGCCTTTCTTTTTCTTCTTAAGGTGCCTTCTCCCTTACTAAAGGTTGGCTATAACTAAAGCAAATTGCTCTCTATCTTGAGTGGTTCTTAGTATCGAATGTGTGACCATGCCTATCCAGTCTCTTACGTTTTTCAACCAGGAGCATTTTCTTCTTCCTGGGTCTTTTCTTCCTTCTACTTTCTCTTCCATTATGAGTTGTAGAAAGTTGTATATTTCTCCTCTGTAAATATGTCCTAGATAACTCCTTTTCTGTTTTTTACAATATTTACGAGTTTTCTCTTAGTCTTCTCAGCACCTCATTGTTGGTCACCTGCTCTATCCAAGAGATCTTCAACATCCTTCGAAAAACCCACATCACAAAGGCTTCTTTCTATACGCCTCATACGCTATTCTATTCTATTCTATTCTATTCTATTCTATTCTATTCTATTCTATTCTATTCTATTCTATTCTATTCTATTCTATTCTATTCTATTCTATTCTATTCTATTCTATTCTATTCTATTATATTCTATTCTATTCTATTCTATTCTATTCTATTCTATTCTATTCTATTTTATTTTATTTTATTTTATTTTATTTTATTTTATTTTATTTTATTTTATTTTATTTTATTTTATTTTATTTTATTTTATTCTATTCTAGTCTATTCTATTTTATCTAATAAAATTAAATTAGATAAGTGTATTAAGGGCCAGATTTTGTTACTCAGGGGTTTTTGGGGTCGCTAAATACGAATACGTCATCAGATTTTATTTTAATATTTTACTTAGAATCTTTTCTATTATTTTAAAAATGCTAAAGGTAAAAAATAAATTTAATGTGCAACTTTGTTTCATTGTTTTTGCCAAATAACTGAATTTAATGAATTATGACTTTTCGTGTAGTATTTATTCTAGATTCTAGAGCATTATAGAACTTTCTATTGAAAGTATCAAAAAGAAATACATGATTCATGCTATTATCTTTAATTCAGACTTTGCCAGAAATATAATTATTATGTATTTAAAAGTCAATTTTACAAAAAAATTAATGGCAGTTTTATCACAATTACTATGAATATTTTTTGAAACGTAGAAGCTAATAAACTCTTATTAATTAACATTATTAATTGTTTTGCATTTTGAGAACGATTTCCTAAGGCCGATGCCACATTATGCGTTTTGACCGGATGCGTTTCCGCCGCATCCGGTGAAAACGCATAGTGTGACAGATCGGTCCGGTTGCGTTGAAAACGAATGCGTTTTGAGTCATCGGTACGTGCTTACAAACTGCACCAGACTAAACGCATAGTGTGACAGGTCGGTCCGGTTGCGTTGGAAACGGATGCGTTTTCAACGCATCCGGTCAAAACGCATAATGTGGCATCGGCCTAAGTGGAAATGGAAACGTCAAATATAATTCGTCTGCTTAGGGACACACAAACCTAACTACATTTCGGGTAAGGGCGAACTTCCTATGATATTATCATAGGAAGTTCGCCTTTACCTGAAATGTAGTTAGGTTTGTGTGTCCCTAAGCCGACGAATTACAATCAATAATTTGTGGCTTAATTCTATATAAGTAAACATAATATTTAAATTAATTATACATGGGTATATGACTACTTTAATTATCTACATATATTGATAGTTTTTATTTGATGCTCACAACCTTGAAAATTTCGTCGTAGAGTTAATTCAAGTTTTAAAAATTACAAAAATTGATAATAAAAATGATTTCAACATTAGAATTCACAGAAAAATACACATTGACACGAGCTCAGTAACAATGCCTGGGATATATTGGTAGAAATGCATGGAGACCGCATGGGGAAGCATCGATCGATGGATAAGAAATTTGAATGGTGGTGATACATTGTTAGAGCTGCTATCAAAAATAGAAAAACCAAGTAATCATATTATTTTTTGACAATTTTTGAAGTGAAAACTTCTTTAGGGACGTTGTGCGATTTTTAGATAGGGAAAAAAGCATTGAATTCGCGACCTTCATAGCGACCGTCGTCGCTTATGTTATATATTATGTGCGTGTATATATAAATTGTGTGGAGGTATTTAAATTTAAAATAAAAGTAAAACCTATTTTAGGATGGGGAAAAAGGATTTATTTCGCGACCGTCATCGCGACCGTCATCTCTTCGGCAAAATAAATTTTGTACGTATAATTATTATGTGTATGTATATGTCAATTGTGTAGAAGTATTTAAATTTAAAATTAATGTACAATCTATTTTGGGATGGGGAAAAAGGATTTATTTCGCGACCGTCATCGCTTCGACGAAATACGTATACGTATAATAATAGTAATATTATTGAAGTGAAAACTTCTTTAGGCACGTTGTGCACTTTTTAGATGGGGAAGAAGTATTGAATTAGTGACCGTCATCGTGACCGTCATTACTTCGACGAAGTAATGTTTTGAAGTGAAAACTTTCTTAGGGACGTTTTGCCCTTTTAAATGGGGAAAAAGTATTGAATTAGCGACCGTCATTGCTTCGACGAAAATAAATTTTTGAAGTGAAAACTTCTTTAGGGACGTTTTGCACTTTTTCGATGGAGAAAAAGTATTAAATTAGCGGCCGTCATTGCTTCGACGAAATAAATTTGTGAAGTGAAAACTTTATTAGGGGCGTTTTGCACTTTTTAGATAGGGAAAAAGTATTGTGTTTTAGACCATCATCACTTTTCCGAACTAAATTTCGTACGTATATACAGGGTGTAACAAAAATACAGGTCATAAATTTAATCGCATATTCTGGCACCAAAAATAGTTCGATTGAACCTAACTTACCTTAGTATAAATATGCACATAAAAAAGTTACAGCCCTTTGAATTTACAAAATGAAAATCGATTTTTTCCAATATATCGAAAATTCGTAGAGATTTTTTAGTAAAACTAGACATGTGGTACTTTTGTGGCAGGAGCATCTTACAAAAAAATTATAGTAAAATTTTGACACCCCATTAAAAATTTTATGGGGGTTTTGTTCCTTTAAACCCCCCCAAACTTTTGTGCACGTTCCAAATAAATTATTATTGTGGTACCATTAGTTAAACACAATGTTTTTAAAGCTTTTTTGCCTCTTAGTACTTTTTCGAAAAGTCAGTTTTTATTGAAATATTTTGAATATTATTCAAATCCACCACATATTTTTAAATGGTTAAGTACGATTATGGAGACTTGGTAATCGTATGAAAATTTATTTATAATTTACATTTTTAGGCATATTTTGAACCATATTAAAAAAGAAGTCACATCTTGATAAAAGGTGCCTTATCGAAAAAAAAATACTAAGAGACAAAAAAAGTTTTAGAAACATTGTGTTTAACTAATGGTAGCGAAGTAATAGTTTAATTGGAACGTACACAAACATTTGGGGGGTGTAAAGGAACAAAACCCCCATAAAATTTTTATGTAAACACATTAAAAAAGAAGCTGCAACTCGATAAAAACTGCCTTATCGAAAAAATACTAAGAGACAAAAAAGTTTTAAAAATAGTGAATTTAACTAATGGTACCACAATAATAATTTAATTGGAACGTACACAAAAGTTTGGGGGGTTTAAGGGAACTAAACCCCCATAAAAATTTTATGGGGTGCAAAAATTTCACTATAATTTTTTCTTTAAGATGTTCTTGCCAGAAGAATGCCACACGTCCATTTTCAATAAAAAATGTCGAATAGTTTTCGATATATTGGAAAAAATCTATTTTCATTTTATAACTTCAAAGGGCTGTAACTTTTTTTATGTGCACATTTGTATTAAGGTACGTTAGGTCCAATCGATCTATGTTTGGTCCCAGAATATGTGATTTAATTTATGACCTGTATTTTTGTTACACCCTGTATATTATGTATATGGTATATGTATCCATAAATAACATACAACGTACGCAACGCGTATATATTATAGGTACTTATAGCACTTTTTTGGATGGGGAAAAAGCATTGAGCTCGTAATTTAGATACTATACGAAGTTTTCACTTCTGTCGTCACTCCCATGAGTGCTTTAATTTTTTTTTTCTTCCCTAGATCTATATATTTATACAACTAATGTTAAGAGTTGTTTTTTGCTACTGATACAATCCACGAGAAAAGATTAAAATTTTTATTATTAATAGCTAAGAGTAATGAATAAAAAAAACTGTAAATCTAAAGATTTCAACGCTAAATTAAGCCAGAAACGCTTTAGAAATACATTAAAAAACCCAAATCATAATCTTCTTCCTGCTCTATATTTGAGCTTATTCTTCTTCTTCTTTTCCTATCAGGACAACCCGAGGTTGGTCTTGACCGACTGCACAACTCGCTTCCATCTCAAATGGTCGTCCATGGTAATTGGGTCAGTGGGCAGCCCCTTTGTTCTTAAATCTGACCATATGTTATCTCTTCATCGCACTGGTGAGCTTCCTAATAATCTTCTCCCTATCGAGATTAACTGAATGAGGCGGTTAGTAGGGAGTCTATGGGCATGACCAGCCCATCTTAGACAATTCTATACAATTGTTTGATCACGGCTTTTGTTCACATTTTGTATTGGTTAGTATTCGGGTCGTGATAATATATAAGATCCAAAGATCCTTCTGAGATTTTTTCTCTCAAAACATCGGAGTTTTCTTTCTATTGCTTTTGTCAGCGTCCACATCTCACTGACCAACGTCTTTGGGCAGATGATCTTAAAAGTGTTAGGACACCCTTTTATCGTCATCATCATCATGTAGCGCTACAACCCTGGGTGGGTCCTGGCTGACTGTACAACTTTCTTCCAATTTGTTCGGTTTTCCATCAACCTAAGGTTAAATGGGATGTTCATTTTTCGGAGATCTGCTTGGATGTTATCTCTCCATCGCATTCTGGGACGTTCGAGTGGTCTTTTGCCTGTAGGAATCTCCTCCCGTACCAGTCTTACAAGTCTCTCGTTATGAAGTCTGTGCACGTGGCCTGCCCATCTTAGTCATCAATATTGGTGTCATTGTAGAGTTCTTTTAATTCGAAGTTGGTTCTGATCCTATACTGGTTTGTGTTAATGTCGTGGTGAGGTCCGAAAATGTTTCTAAGTATTTTTCGTTCAAAACGTCTGAGCTTTTCTTCGTTTGATTTGGTCATGGTCCACGTTTCGCAACCATAATATGTTACTACAGGTCTGACGATGGGTTTATAGATTTTGATCTTGGAACTTCTTGTAAGATTTTTTGATTTTATAAGCTTATCCAGTGCGAATAGACAGCAATTTGCTGATTGGATTCTGTCTTTTATTTCTTCAGTAACATCGTTGTCACCTGTGATTACGGCCCCCAGATACTTAAAACGTTGTACTCTTTCGAAATTGAAGGTGTTGACCGTCACATTTTGTCCTATCCTGTCTCTTCGTGTCGTTCTATTTATACACATATATTTCGTCTTCTCTTCATTAATCCTCAGCCCTACTTCGCTTGTTGCTCCTTCCACCATGTTGAAAATGGCTTTTGTGGATAGGAAGGAGTCTCCAACGAGATCAATGTATCTGCGTATGCTAGTAATAACTTGGGACCTTAAACCGATAACAGTTCTGTTTTTATTTCGGCCGACCTCATGGCTTTCTCTAATACAAGGTTAAAAAGTAGTGGAGATAACGCATCACCCTGTTTGAGTTCACTGTTGATTTCGAAGTTGTCAGACAGTTTATTATTTACACGTACTTTTGATATTCCACCCTGCATACAGACCTTAGTCATCCGAATGAGTTTCTTTGGTACTGAGAACTCCGCCATTGCATTCCATACTTGGCTTCTTTCTACGCTGTCATATGCCTGTCGAAAGTCTATGAAGAGATTGTGTATGGGTCTTTTATACTCCCATCCCTTTTCAAGAAGCTGTCTCAGCGTAAATAGTTGATCTATTGTGGATCTGTTTGCCCTAAAACCGGCTTGATATTCTCCTAGGACATTTTCAGCATAAGGGGTTAGTCTACTAAGAATGTGTTTAAGAGTGAAATTCCTCTGTAATTCGCGCATTTTGTTTTGTCCCCTTTTTTGTGGATGGACACTATGATGTTTTCCTTCCATCTTGCTGGTATCCTTTCTTCTAACCATATCTGTGTTATTAATTGGTGGACTTGGCGATGTAGTGTTTCTCCACCATATTTCAGAAATTCTGCTGGTATCTCGTCCGTACCCGGCGCTTTGTGATTTTTCAGCTTATTTAAGGCCTTTCGGGCTTCTTCAAAAGAGGGATTTTCGACGGGCATGTCTGCTGTTATATAGATCTCTTCTTTGTGCTGTTCTTCCTGTATGATGTTTAGAAGGACTCTTTTATCGTGGGGTTGAAAAATCAGTCCCAAAGGTGGAGGAACTAAAGTCATGGTGAACGGCATAAAGATCCCTATGGGTATCCCTAATGCAATCATTATAATGTAAGAAACCAATGGCGTTTACCAATGTAATAATATTATTGCTAAACAGGTAAGTGTCATTGTATACCGGGTGAAACAATGCTAGTGTGTTTTTTCCTCAAAGTTGTGGAATATTCTAGCCTATATAAAATAATGAAATTAACCTTAGGCTTTTTTAACATTTTGCTTTTTGATTCATTCGCTTTTGTGGTATAATAAAAAAGTTAGGTACTTTAACAACTGGCCATGTTATTCATCAATACAGGATATTTCTAAATAAGTGCGACAAACTTTAAGGGGTAATTCTGCATGAAAAAATAATGACTGTTTGTTTTATAAACATATGTCCACAAATGTTTCGTTTCCGAGATACGGGATGTTGAATTTTTTCTTACAAACTGACCATTTATTTATTGCTCTAAAACCGGTTGATATATGCTAATGAAATTTGGTAGGTTTTAAGAGGTAGTTATTGCGCATTTTTTGACATACAATTAAGAATTTTATATTTACCATTGGAGTGCATACGGGATGTATCTAAAATGTTTATACCCGTATGCAAGCCAATGGTGAATATAAAATTCTTAATTGTATGTAAAAAAATGCGCAATAACTACCTCTTAAAACCTTCCAAATTTTATTTGGATATCTCAAGAGCAATAAATAAATCGTCAGTTTGTAAGAAAAAACATCCCGTATCTCGGAAACAAAGCATTTGTGGACATATGTTTATAAAGCAAACGGTGATTATTTTTTCATACAGAATTACCCTTTAAAGTTTGTCGCACTTATTTAGAAACACCCTGTATTGATGAATAACATTGCTAGTTGTTAAAGTACCTAACTTTTTTATTATCCAACATAAGCGAATAAATTAAAAAGCAAAATTTTAAAAAAGCCTAAGGCTACAGTTGAGGTTTAATTTCAGTATTTTATATAATTTTATATGCTAGAATATTCCACAGGGTGGTCCAATCTTGAAGGAAAAAAAACACACTATCATTGTTACACCCGGTATACAATAACACTTACATTTTTAGCAATAATATTATTACATCAATATTCTTAAATATTAAGGCTATAACATACTAAAAGAATCACTCAAATCGGACAACAGGTTTAGAAAATACGAGACATCAAAAATGTCCCATTTTTAAGATGGTCCGTTAATTTTGATGCTTAGTGTAGATACGTCGTATCAGTATAGTTAATAAAATATCTAATAGAGCAATGAAAGGCTTTCCATATCTCATATATAGAGTAATGATAAGAATTTTGCCAAGAGCTGAACTTGATTCTTGAACAGAACTTTTATTGCTCTTGAAAATTTTTCTAAAAATATTATTTGGTGAGATACCTACTTTAAAAAAAAACGGGTAAAACTACTAGAGTTTTTATATTATTTTAACATACTGGGTTGGGATAAAGTATGGAACCAAGCAAATATCTTTGAAACGAAAAGAACAATATTTATGAGACTTTGCATGCAAGTACAGTGACGCAAAAGGCATCTGTTGCCATATTTTTTGTTACTACTCAACTTCCGGTTTCACCGGAAATACCCTTAACTTATTTAATTTAAATGGGACACCCTGTATATTTTTGCGGATTTTAAAAGAACTTGTTATTTTTAATTCATACATACCAAATTTGGTAGAAAAAATTTGTTAAGAAGTGTCTGTAGATAATTTTTTGTATTAATACAACGTAGTAGGAAATAAACGAGTACCATCTATAATCTATACTATAATCTATACTGTAGACTAAAATTGTTGTTTATATTCACTGCATGATTATTTGAATTTAGTATAGTAGGTAAAACTGTTATTGAACTAATTGACAGAAATAAGTTGTATTAAAAATGGTTCATTTAAGTGAAAAAGATCGTATTGAAATAGTAATGATAATCGGTTATGGTGAATTTTCATTTTTTGGAAGTGAATTTTCCAAATCGATGTATTGGACGTAGAGGATTCATAGAGTGGCCCGCTCGTTCTCCGGACCTCAACCCGTTAGATTTTTTTTCTTTGGGGTTATCTAAAATCACGTGTTTACGTTAGGCGACCAAGATGCATGCAGGATTTGAGACAAAGAATAATAATTGATGAATGTGAACTAATACTTGGAGGAATCTTGCAAAAAGTGACTCACGAATTTATTTATAGGCTTGCACGTTGTCAGGAGGTGAACAGCAAACATTTTCAACATTTGAAATTATTTTGTTTATTTTTAATATTATTGGTCTAACATAAATAAATTAACCTATTTTTTAACTGTAAAGAGATTTATTTCTTCTTTTAATAGTTTTTCTTCCATATTTGGTATGAATGAACTAAAAATAACAAGTTCTTTAAAAATCTGCAAAAATATACAGGGTGTCCCATTTAAAGTAAATAAGTTAAGGGTATTTCCGGTGAAACCGGAAGTGGAGTAGTAACAAAAAATATGGCATCAGATGCCTTTTGCGTCACTGTACTTGCATGCAAAGTTTCATAAATATTGTTCTTTTCGTTTAAAAGATATTTGCTTGCTTCCATACTTTATCCCAACTCTGTATATTGTTTAATAAAAAATTAGACATAGTTTTGAGAACTCACACATAGTGAAATTATGATTTCTAGTGTTACTTCGAAGCGATTTATGCAAAAAAAGAATGTGTGTGTATTTTGTACGCACGTAAGAAGTTATACTTCTATTATGATTTCAACGAAATTAATTAAACAGTTTATTTTAATATTAAACTTATACTTACTATTTCTCAAATTTTTTATTAAAACAGTGCCAAAAATTAAAATAATAAAAGAATAAAACACACACAAACACATTGAAAAATGCCACAAATGATTTCTGAACAATAATAATTATTGTCGGGAAATTTTTTAACTAAATACGTATTTTCTGAAAAAAAATATATAATAAATATACTTACAATCATAAAATGTATAAAAAAAAATAAAAAAAGTTTCTATTGGGGTTCGAACCCGCTTATCAGCGCAGTTTGTATTGAAATTCATTCACCTTAAACGTTTACCCACGGTGACCATGCGTCATCATGTCACTAACTAAACGGATTAAACTTTTGACAGTTCTGAATTAAATCAAATTATTTTGATTTTGAATTGAAATTATTTAGAATTGAAATATTAAATACAACAAAGCAGAGAGTAAGAAAACAATATATTAGGTGAATATTGATAGAAATTTTTTGATGGTAATCAAATTATGTAAATCAAAGCATTACATACTATTTTTTTAGGTTCTACCAAATAGGTAGGTACCTATGAAATTTTTTATTAGGGTACT
This sequence comes from Diabrotica virgifera virgifera, assembly GCF_917563875.1. Lineage (NCBI taxonomy): Eukaryota > Metazoa > Arthropoda > Insecta > Coleoptera > Chrysomelidae > Diabrotica > Diabrotica virgifera. Next base: position 1,463,768 of record NC_065444.1, on the reverse strand, counting down.
GAAACATTTACAATTATTACGTACCTGTCGCTTTTAAAAACTATTTAAAAAGTCACTACAATTATAAACTTTTTTCTCTGTCATCACAATAATAAAAACTAATATGAATATACACAGCATTAATTTGTTTATCCAAAATCTCCATATTGAACAATTATTGACAGATGATTTTAACACCCAATCAGATCCCGTATAACGTTTACCATACTATCGGTGTGCGTATGCGACCAGTAAAATCAAAATTTTCACCCTCGTACCTAAAGAAGTATAACTTCAAAAACTACGTTTATTGTCCCAAACACTATACACCCAAATACCGGGTCCTACCCTGGTCTAATAGGTAAAACTTCTTGAATTGTATAAATCTCCAATACCCTAAAACTTTTTTGATTTGAGTCTTACTATTAATATATCTCTAACATAAAAACCCTTTCCATTAATATCAGATCTGATATTTAACGCTGCTTTCAAAGTTACTTCCTATCAATCTTGTCCCTTTTGACCTTTTCGCATCGCATTCCGTTTGAAGAGAAATCAATCTTTCGCAACTTCTATCACAGAGGAGTCTCTCTTCTACAAAGTTCTTTTTAAAACCCATATTTTATTTTCTTCGTTCACAATCAAATTTAAGTGTATCTTAAAATTGAAAATTGAAAATGGAATTATGGGTATACAGGGAGTTTCAAAAAAGATAACACTGTCCAGTGACGGCCGGTCAGGGTCGGCAAGGTCGGCAGTGCCGACCCACACATTTATAGATATACATTTTTTTAATATTTGTATCTGTGAAGTAAAAAAAAAATCTGTCAGATTATACAGACTAAATTTTATTCATGGTTTTTAAAAGGATTTGATCAATCCGAGCGTTAAGTGATCCCTGCGCATAACAGATTTCTCAAAAAAATGAATGATTCGAGCCATTCATCTGACTTTTCGGCTAGCCGTACCCAATTCATCCGTAGCTTGACGATTTACACGTAAAACTCAACGAAATTACAAGTCGATGAGCAAGCGAACATACATTCTCTCCGTATGCATAAGCGGCAGGTACGGCACATTTTAAGTCTGCCGGTCGGTGTTTCATTTGGAATCATCGGCAGAATTTGTCAAAAATAATCACGCCGTTTTACGTCGTTTAATTGATATTGTAATTTTTTTAAGTTGTCAGGAATTATCATTTAGTGGACATGATGGATCGAAGCATTTGTTAAAAATCAAAGTAATTATAGAGAATTAATAAAATTGTTTTAGAAATATTTACTTTCTGATTCGAAGTGTATTCGTAATACAGAATGAACTAATATACATAATCAAATAGTTACATTTTGAATAACGTTATTGAATGTGAGATTTAGAAAACCATTTGCTTTTCGCTGAAAGTAGATGAAACTTCTGATTATCATGTCATTCACAATTATCAATTATTGTTGTTCGGTACGCGTTACGTGGTAATATTTATGAGAGGTTTTTAGGTTTTAGAGACGTGAGTAAAAGCAATAAGGCAGAATAGTTTTTTGGTGTTTTAAAGAACAGATTAAAATTTTTTGATATCAAAAATAAATTGGTAGGGCAAACTGGAGCAATCTTATGACGGCGTTACTGTGATGTCTGGTGAATTGAATGGTCTCCAGGCAAAAGTTAAAACTATTGCATCACAAGCTTTATTTACTCACTATTATGCGCATATAATGAATTTAGTTTTGCATGATACCATCGTCTTTTCTTGCCAGTTTAGCTCACCTAAACGGATTACTGCTTTAGAACAAATTTGTTTCGAAAAAAAAGCGAACAGTTTGTTAGACGCGATGAAATTTTAAATCTCGGTTAGTTTTATCTAAGCAGATTATCTCATATCTCTGGTAGTTTTAGTATCTGTAGCAGATTTTGTGAACAGCTTTTGGAAATTTTTGATTTTATTATCGAAGGCGACGATTTTGAAAGTGGCGATACCTCGATCCCTGAAGCATTCCTTGAGAACTTTATTAAATAATTACTCTTTTAATATTCTTTTAAATATTTTTAAGACAGAGTTTGCCCAAGATATTTATTGTTGTTCAAAATCAGTCAACTGACATTATTAATTCCAAAAATAGAATACGAAAGCTGGTGCAAAATCTCAGAGATTTTCGTAATGATAGTAGTTTCCAATATTTACGCAGTGACGTTTTGGATTCGCTTGATATTTCCGAACCATCCCAAAAAAGACAACGACATGATACATATCTCGAAAAACGAGTAGGTATATCTTGAAATTTTGGATACCTACTATTATATACAAATAGATACTCGTTTTTCGAATTTTGAAGATTTGCAAATTTTTGACCTCTTTGGCGATTCAAAATTTAAAAGTTACCTTCGCCAAAGAATTTCCAAGATATTTATTATTACAAGTTAGGTACTTAAAAATTATGCCGATCTAAATATTTTCAGAAAGTGGGATAAGTTACAAAATATGTATGTATAATTCTATGTAGTAAGTACTGCAATTCATTACATCAAACTCTTCATCAATTTTCTTATTACCACCAGTGGTGTCATGGCAAAATTAGCAGTACGGGAACGCAGTGCCGGAACGCACTGCTAATTTTTGTTTACAAAACCTAAATTCTCTTTTTTTTTTTCGCGTTCCCACACCATGACACCACTGGTTACCACCAATTTCTGCCTCAAATAAACGGGATTTATCTTGTCTCAAAAGAATCAACACGTATTGTCGAAACACCATGAAACAAGAGAGAATGTCAAGTACATCAAATAAAAAAAAAACAAAAAACAACAAAATCTCCTATGATGATTTAAGCCTTTTAGTTTGATGGTATACCTATATGAGAAGACAAAAAACCTTGCCGACCCTGTCTCCAAGGCCATGAGCCACCACTGACATTGTCTAGGATATCTAACAAACTAACAAATAGTTGGGGTTTACTTTGTAAAAAATTTTTGTAACGACATCCCTTTTCAAGATAAAGGGCGTTGAAGAAAAAAATTTACACATTTTTACGATTTTGTCGAAACTAATGGCAATATTGTACTTAATGTAATTTGGTGGGTTTTAAGAGTTTATTATTTAAGTTGTTTCGCAACTTCGTACTTCGCAATTTCAGTTTTGGATTATAGATTCAATTTAAACTGTACTAGAAGTTGTACTATAGTAGGAGAGAGTTACGGGTTCCCGAGTTATTCAGGCAGCACAAGATTGATCGTCTAAATTGGTGTCTTCAACATCAAAACTGGAACATTTTTCAGACGAAAACAGGATTTGTGTAAAAAAGATGAATTTGTGTAGGTACTTAGAGGGTGAGAAAGATAAGCAAGAACAGAAACAGCCAGTTTTGTTCACAGATATAAAGGAGGAAGTGACATATTCTGGGGAGTTATTATATTATGATCGGTATAAAACTCCTTTAATTTTCATCTAACCAACTTTAACAGCTCGCAGGTATCTTGATTTGGTTCTAGAACCTATAGTTAAGCTCTGGAGAGGTGCAATGGTAGAAATTTTAATTTCCATGCATGATAATGCACCTCCACATACCAGCAGATTGACTATAGAATTCCTTAAAGCAGAAGATATCACTGTTCTGAATTGGCCCGACGTTAACCCTATATAGAGTATAGAGAGTATAGAGCATGTAGGATATACTTCAAAAAATTATAGTTCGCCGAGATAATCTACAAAATACCGTACGGCTAGTACAAGCTGCTCTTGAAGAACGAACAACCTACCACAGCAAAATGTCGGCTAGTCCAGGGCCGTGCCGTGCTATGATGCGGTGAGGCAGCCGCATCAGGCGGCATCACTAGGGGGGCGGCATATCAGTAAAATCAAAATGCATCAAAATAATCATAGGAATAAGAAAGGGTGTGCAAAGTAGAATACTTACTTGAAAAATATCCGAGGGCGTTTCACGTGCCCTGCGGATGCCACTCTTTAAACTTAGTTTTAAAAGTGAAGAAAGCGTCTTCTTCTGTAGAAACAACAACCTTTTTTCTGGTTCTCCAAAGCGTTGGGAAGTCTGAAGAAACATGTTTCACACTAACACTAGTAACTCTAAGGCAAGCCGCACACCAAAGAAACATGAAACTAAAAACATGAAAAGTGAAACATGTTTCATGAAAATAAAACACTGCTAAACAAATCTCAAAGTCGTCCTACCAATGGAACGAGTGTGATTCATGCTCATGACACATTTTTATTTTCGGAGAGTTTCATAAATGGCCGGACGTATATTTGTTTAGCAGTGTTTTATTTCCATGAAACGTAATTTACGTTTCATGTTTCTTTGATGCGCGGCCTGCCTAAAACCGTTGGGTGATACTAGATGGCCAAGTCGAATAGATGCATTGGAACCTTTAAGATTTCAATTTTGTGAAATATATGATGCCGTATTCGAAATAAGTCAGAAAATAGATTCAAAAACTAACGTCAAAGCACGAGGATTAGCAAAAAATATTAAAAATTATAAATTTATAAAATAGGCGGTGTAGTTCTTTGGCATGATATTTTAGTTCATATGAATTCAGTCTCTAAGATGTTGCAACATGCAACTATAGGTACATTTTCCAGATTGTGTAAAAATGTTGTCAGAAACTATAGATTTGTCAGAAACTATGAAAAATTAAAAGTTATAGATAGACAATCTTGCTATGACCAAACGAAAATTACTGTTAATGCAATTGCAGAAAATTTTGATATAAGTTTCGGATTTCCAGTTGAAAATGAAATTCGATCCAGGAGGAAAAAAGCGTCAAATTGATTACAAAAAACCTGTGGATGAGCTCTTAACAAAGGAAGATGAATTTAAAATAATTTTTTTCATCTATATTTTAGATATTGCCATTAATTATTTGATTGATCGATTTTTTCTTCTAGAAATTCATAAATAAATAAACTTTTGATATTTTTAAATTGAAGGAAATAGATTCATTCAATATTTTCAGTAGTAAAAGAAAAAGAATCTGATATAGAGATAATGATCTTCTAGACTAAAAGAAGAAATGCTTGATATATCCCAAATGATACCATACTCTATGAAACCGTGGAGGTTTTCAACTAATTATGCCAAGATAACCTAATTTCTTTATACCCAAATGTAGTTGTATCACTAAGAATTTTATTAACACTCCCAGCTGTCTCGGTAGATAGTGAAAAAAGGAGTTTTTCAAAATAAAAAATTATTAAAAACTATGTATGTACTTACGAAGCTGCACAAGACAAACAAAACTAAAAAATTTAGCATTCATTTCAATAGAGTCCTCACTAGTTACTATTTTATATTACATCAATCTGATTGACGAGTTTGCCAATATTAAAGTCGGAAGGGTAAAATTATTGTAATTTTTGTAAATGTTATTTAATGTTTTTTTTTATTTTGTAAATATTATTTTGTGTAGTTGCATTTAATAAAAATAAAAGTTAAGTTTCAATAATATTTAAGGGGCGGTATTTCGAAGACTTGCATCATATTGATAAGATGTACCGCACGGCCCTGGGCTAGTCGCTAGGTGTGGTAGCACTGACTACCAAGAAAAACATAAATAAAAACAATTTAAACATTATACGCCTGGATCCCATGTACCAAAAAAAAAAGTTTATTAATAACAAGCTGAAAATGTGTTAATAAATTAACGGTGACTATTTGGATAAACTTTGATGTATGGGAACACTGGAACAGGGGAAGTTTTAATTATGGAAAGTGATTTTAATTGTGGAACTTGTCATCCTGACAAATTTATGATTGTGAAAACTAGCAGGTTGTTTTTAAATTTATTCAATAGCCAACTTTATAATATGAAAAAAATGTTTGTTCGACAAACATGTTGGGCATTTTAATAAGTCAGACACGTAGAACATGTCAAATGGCAGGAATTATGTTGATGATAAATAGCAGTCTGATTTTTGCACGAGAGTTTAATGAAAAGGTAACAAATCAATTGGAAGTTCTGTCCGACAAAATACATGGGACGTTTTCGTCGTCTGACGTTCGAAACCTGTAACCGTGTAACCTGTTCCACAATTAAAACTTCCTCTGTTCCAGTGTTTCCGTACAGTTTGTCCGACTAGATACCGTTAAGCTATTAACAAATTTTCAGCTTGCTGTTAATAAACTTTTTTTGGTACCCGGGATCCACAACTATATGGCCAATGACACCAACAATACGAAATAAAATAAGAACAGTTGAATTGGACTTTATGAGATGATGTCTACAAATCACCAGAGAGGGTAGAATAAAAACAGAGGAAATATCAACAGAATGGAAGTAGAATGGTCAATTACAAAAAAGTTAGAAAACGCAGCCCTGCAGTGGTACGAGCATGTACAAAGGATACCAGAGCCATAGATGACCGAAAAGAATATTGGACTGGAACCCGCCTTGAGGAAGACTGAGAGGAAGACTTGCTATGAGATAGAAAACGTACACACTAAATGCTGTGATATTATTATGTAGATAAAGACTGAGAGAATAAGAATAGACTGATCTGGAGGACGAAAACAGCAAACTCAGCCAAACGAAAAATAAAAAACAAATCTATTACTTATTTCTGTTTGAAATTCCGGTGTATAATTTTCACATCTCAACTATCTACCATAATTATCTTTAATTTAAAAGATACCGAAGATTGAACAGGCACTGTTTCTACTAAGAAGAGTGAACAAGAAGAAGTACCAAACTATCATAGATGCTCAACGAATACTAATTCGTTCTAGACTAAGTTTTTGATTTGCGTATCTCTTATTTTCGTGTTTTATAGTTACAATCAAGATAGTATTGAATACATAAAATTCAATTATTTTTGAACTTATACTTCTTTTCCGGCGATATGAGGGTGAATTTTTATATGTTAAAACCTATGATCCCGGCGCATGCGCATTATAACTTTGTTCTGAGTGGATGTTCAAATGACATGTCAAAAATTATTCAATATGGCGGCTGTGGCACAGCTGTAGTTAAATTATTTATGGTTGTTGCGTTTTAAAATTTGTGTGAAAAGAAACAACAAACAAAAGTTAGTTAATAGTTATACTGCCTTTTTAAATAGTTTTCATATACCTATATTTTTGGACTTTTGGACTATTTTGGACAAGGAAAACTCATTCTAATTTGGTAAGTAGTTTTTATTATAATCATATTGTAATTATACATTTGGATTAGGTTGAAATACAGTAGAGCGTCGATTATCCGAACTAATTGGGGGACATAGGTGTTCGGAAAACCGATTTGTTCGGATAATCGAACTACAATATATTGATACATATTTATAGTCATACATATTTATCCACAAGTGAATAAAAGCCATATTTATATACCTACATATTTATTTATATCTTGATAATGACAACTAGCAACTAAACAAAAAAGTGCAGTCTTTGCAACAACATAATTATTTTTGGATACAATATTGAAGAAAATTGAAGATATTTTAAGCGTCAATTACTAACGCTTGCTCGGTATTCGAGTGCGGGACGCGGGAGTCGATAGTTCGAATAAGCGGTCGTTCGGTTGATCGACGTTCGGATAATCGACGCTCTACTGTACATTTATTTTCTCAAGAATGGGGATTTTAAATCCAAATTAGGTCCGATTTTTATTTTTAAATTATGGCGATTTTTTGGCGTAGATTTATTTATCTAGTAGGTATGTAATGCTTTGATTTACATACTTAATTTGATTACCAACAAAACTTGTACCAATCTTCATCTAATATATTGTTTTCTTACTGTTTTGTTATATTTTAATATTTTCTTCCACAAAATTTAAACTACATAATTTAATTATATTCAAAACAACTGTCAAACAGTAAAACGTTCAGTTACCCTATTTTTTCACATGACAAATAATGTGGAATTGAACGAGTAAGTCTAGGCTTCGATTACGAATCAAAGCGCCCCGAAAGTCACGGGTTCGATTCCCGATGCAAGTTTTTATTTTTTTATTTTTTTATGCATTTTATGATTGTAAGTATATTTGTTATATAATTTTTTTTTCAGAAAATGCGTATTTAAAATTTTTGCCAACAATTATTATCGTTCAGAAATCATTTTTTTCTTTGTGGCATTTTTCAATGTGTTTGTGTGCGTTTTATTCTTTTATTTTTTAAAATTTTTGGTATTGCCTTAAAAATCACGTAATATGTAGTAGAAGTATAACTTCTTACGTGCGTAAAAAGTACACACACATTCTTTTTTTACAAAATATATACCTATAGGTATTATTTTCAAAGGCAGCTGTATAAATTGAATTCCAGCATTGTATTCCAATAATCTCTGTACGAATATGTCGTATTTTTTTTTCAAAGTTATTTGCAATGCAATATGTTTTTTTCGGTTTCCGGTATTATTGTGTGTAATGTTTTTCATTCCAGCAGCAATATTTAATCTCCGTGACGTTAAATTGATTTTTTTAATCTCTTTGAAACACCATTTCGAGTTGATTTGTAATTTGCTACTCAAATAATTTTAATGGCAAATAGAAACATGTAAACGGCTATTTTTTCGGAGAATTAAACAGTGTATGCAGTACATTCTGTACAAGGTCACTTGAAAATTAGATAAATTTAAAAAAATATATTAAAAACTAAATAACTATGTAGTTTCAATCTAAATTGTTTTGTAATACCTATACTTTTATAAAATGTTTGAATAAAGTGGACAGATTATTTCGGTTTTACTAAACACATTATTATTTTGTTATTTATATTATATATATTTGTTATACAAATTATATATTTCTTATTATATCAAACGTTTAAAAAAACAAGAAACAAACCAATCAAAAATTAACAGATTAGAAAGACATATATCATAAAAAACATCAACGTTTAGCATTCGCGGATGATGTAAAGATTCTGTCCAGAAACAAGAAAGAATTAAAAAAGGTAGTGGAAAAACAACAAAAAGTAGCTCGAAAAAAGTAAGCTCTATACTCTATATTAACGAAACAAAAACTAAGTTACATGGAATGGACGGACAAGAATTTGAACAGAGAAAGTATTTATTGATAATACGAATGAAATGTAGAATAAATTTGAACAGGTAGAAATATTTGAGAACTATTTAGGGATTATATTATTGTCGAGTAAACCAAGAAGTAAGTAAGTGGAAGATTTGGACTACAAGTAGGGGAGACCGGGGTTTTAAGTAACCAAAATCCAAAAAGTAGGCCCACTTTTTGGATTTTGATTTTTTATAATTACATGAAACTAGATTACTTTTTCTGAACTACTATACAATATAGTACAAGGTGTGAGCACTATATTACAGTAGAAATAAATACTCAAAACAAATGTTTAAAGGGATTATACATACTTTTGTTCGGCTGGTCCAGTGGGCGAACTAATCCCTGAAGCCGGGCAAGTGAGCCACATCATTGGGGTAAGTATGCCCATACTTTTAAATAAATATACAAAACGATAATATCAATAAAAATATATTTGTAAAAATATGCAATCATTAATCCGTATCGGACAAATAGTTATCGCACAGAAAAAAGGATATCTCCAGCTGTGCAAGCTTCATGAGCCCATTTTTTACATTTAGGGCACTGTACCCATTTCTCCTTACTAACACTATTAGAGAATGATTCGAGATATATTAGACAGAAGCATTCGTCCTCTTCTGAAGATGAATCTATATCTTCAGCTTTCGTTTTTTAAAACATATTTCTCTTTTTACATTCTTTAAACCTGCTTTACTTTGCTTTGTCTTCTTCTTGTTTCTGTGCTGCTTCTTTAACTCAAGCTTATCTTTTATTGGTGTATCCGTTAAAATTGCTGTGGTTCTACGTTTTCTGCCTCCTGTTTTACTTGTTCTCTCTCCTGCTTTTGGTCTGATTTCTTCCAAAGATATCTCACAAACAGGAGAAGCAACATGTCCGGCTTCTAACAGATCTTTCAAAGAGATGTCATTATTTATAGCACCCATCAAATTCTCCTTATTTTCAAGATGATTGTTTAATTGTTTTGGAGGAGTAGTTAATTTCTAATGTGCTATTATTCGTCGAATTTGGTGCAATCACTGTATTTGGAGGCCTATCGGTTGTATACGCAGGTAAGAAATCTTGCTCCCCAAAAATATTTCTGTTACAAGGGAAATCTAGTACAAACAAATCCCGATTTTATATTTTGGGAGGTTTCTTGGAAGTTCTTCCTGTTCAGTAGAAAATACCTACAAATTTTAATCGGCTGAAGAAAAAGAAAACAAAATTAAGTTAAAGATTACCTGTCGGCTTTTAGCGTATCCTATTTGAATATTTATCAAATTTCCATTTTGTCGTAAACTGCCTTAAATTTTTTGCAATTTATTTTTATAAGGTTTTTCTTGGTATCTCAAAATTTTTTGCAGATTTTCTGACCGAAAAATTTTCTTCAAGGACGACCTTCACTGCTCGCTTCATAATATCTTCCGGGGTTTTACCCTTCTCTCTTATCCTTTTGTATGTTCTCATTTTTTTTTCTAAAAAGTAAAAGATTTCGTTTTATATGTAAGTACAATAAAACAGCAGGGTTTAGTTCGCCATATGGCTAACTAACCGCCGCTAATATGGGCCAACTAGCCCCGACTAGAATATTTTACAAAAATGTTAGCCAGTTTACAAAATAAGCGATATTTTAAAACTACAATTCTACCAATATATTACAATAGTAGCATGTATTTGCAGATTTAAAAATAAAAACTTGTAGAGTACCTTTACCCACACAAACATAAAAAATAGAACAGAGGTAAAATTTACTCACCAATTCGAAAAACACTTAGGGCCAATTTCTCATATCGAGTTCAACTCCAGTTTAACCTGAACTTCTAGTAAACGTCAGTTTAAAGTCAAAATCGTTTTTCTCAATTCGCACGTTCAACCGATGGCAGTTTAAACTTGAACGATGCTTGAACGGTGGAATTCGGCCGTTCAAAGATTTCAGAACTCAGTTCAGATGATTCCATGGACTACGCATGCGTTGTATTAACACGAAACGCTGTCATAATATAAATATATCCTATTTTATTATATTAAGCCTAACGATAAACGATAACATTATTTTTGTTTTTATAATATTTATTTATAATTATTAAAATGACTATTTGACTATAAATACTTAAATTTAACTTTATTCAAAAACAGCATAAAAATGGTAGTTCAAAATGGCGACAGTTTTTTACCTTTTGCCATCTATTGGCATTTCTCGAAAGCTGTAGAACGAGCGCTGACATGAACGCGCAATGAGAAATGCATTTCAAACAAAACCACAGATCACGGGTGAACCTGGTTCAACTGAACCATAGATTAACGCAGGTATGAGAAATCGACCCTTAGGGTCGATTTCTCATACCTGCGTTAATCTATGGTTCAGTTGAACCGGGTTCACGGGTGATCTCCGGTTCTGTTTGGAATGCATTTCTCATTGCACGTTCATATCAGTGCTCGTTCTACAGCTTTCGAGAAATGCCAATAGATGGCAAAAGGTAAAAACTGTCGCCATTTTGAACTACCTTTTTTATGCTGTTTTTGAATAAAGTTAAATTTAAGTATTTATAGTCAAATAGTCATTTTAATAACTATAAATAAATATTATAAAAACACAAATAATGTTATCGTTTATCGTTAGGCTTAATATAATAAAATAGGATATATTTATATTATGACAGCGTTTCGTGTTAATACAACGCATGCGTAGTCCATGAAATCATCTGAACTGAGTTCTGAAATCTTTGAACGGCCGAATTCCACCGTTCAAGCATCGTTCAAGTTTAAACTGCCATCGGTTGAACGGGAATTGAGAAAGACGATTTTGACTTTAAACTGACGTTTACTAGAAGTTCAGGTTAAACTGGAGTTGAACTCGATATGAGAAATTGGCCCTTAGACAGCGGTATGCACGCAACGAAGTCTTATAAATAACTAAAACGGAAAACGGAACTCGCACTTGCCGGACGAGGTAACAAAGGAGTGGTCAGGCCATTGGCGCACTATCGTGATTTACATAGGAAATACGGCATGTGGGCGAACTTGCCCCTATGGCACACTAACCCCGGTCTCCCCTAAATATGTCAAAAACTAAATTTATGGTCATCGGCAAAAATAAAATTAGAGACGCAAAACTGCTTATCAAGAATACACCAGTGGACCGAGTAAAACAGTATACCTATCTTGGAACAATAGTAAATGAACAATGGGATCACTCACAAGAAATAAAATGTAGAATAGAGAAGGCTAGGAGTGCATTCAATAACATGGCCAAACTCTTTAAAAACCACAATCTTAATCTGGAGATAAAAGTAAAGCTCCTACGATGTTATATCTTCTCCATATTTTACTACGGAGTTGAATCCTGGACACTCACTGAAGCGATGGAGAAAAAACTTGAAGCCTTCGAGATGTGGCTATACAGGCGAATCCTAAGGATATCATGGACCGACAAGATAACCAACGAAACCGTAATACGAAGAATGGGGAAAAAAGAGAAGTGATGTATATTATTAAAAGGAGAAAGGTAGAATATCTCGGATACATAATGAAAAACGGCATTAAGTACAGATTACTGAAGTAACATTCCTTCAAGGCAAAGTATTCGGAAGGCGAGGAATTGGGAGAAGAAGAATATCATGGTTAAAGAAACTGAGGAAATGGTTCTCCACAACAACAACTAATCTCTTTAAATCATCAGTTAATAAAATAATTATAGCCAGAATGATCGCCAATATTCGAAACGAATAGGCACCAAAAGAAGAAGAAACCAAGTATCCTGGAGGAAATATACAAAATACTAATGTCAGTAAACCTTTGATGTCGTTTGTTATTATTCCGGTAACAAAAATTTTTTGCTTAGATGGCATTATACGGGGGTAAATGGAAGCGTTGTATTTTCTCATAACTTTAAAAAATTCTGTGGAAAAATTGGAGGGCTGATTTTGTCTCATACTCCTTTTGTATTTCCTAGAGGTATCACTAAGGCTTTGTTTTTTTAATTATCCGAATATCTCTTTTTTTGTAAGAGCTGTGAATAAAAACACTGTTTTAAAGGTTTTTTTAATTAAAAGTATCTAACGCACTATTAGTCCGTTCTTTAACGGTAAAATATTGCAAAATCTCTAAATTTTAAAGAACCGCTTGGATTGACATGAAATTTGGCATACACATAGCTAACAAGTCAAAGAAAAAAAGTGATATTGTGCCGATATGTGCTTTTGCCCTGGGGGTGGTTTTCACCCCCTCTTGAGGGTGAAAAAATATTCGTCCAAAGAAAGTCAGGAAATGGATAAACTGGCTAATTTTAAGTAACTTTTGTTCTATAGAGTTTTTTCACTAAGTCAATACTTTTCGAGTTATTTGGCAGTGAATATGTTCATTTTTTCAACAAAATAACCACGCTTTTAGACGGTTTTTCGCAAATAACTCAAATAGTAAGTATTTTGTCGAAAAACAGTCTTAGCAAAAATATAGCCTGTAAAATTTTTAAAAAAATGGTGTATATATCACGTCTCTACACCTAGTAGAAGCAGAGTTATAGCTAATAAAAATAGGTTCATATTCGTCAAATTCCAAATGGAATACTTTAACGTGAAATAACCAAAAATGAAGCACATTTCGGGGAAAACTCATTACAACTTATTTAAAGTGTTTAAAAAAGCTTTATTTTTGTTTTAAAAAAAATTTCTAGCATTTAAATTAAACAGGTTACGCTCAAAAAAAAGTTAGTCCCTTTTGGTTTTGGTAAAAAAATCGAGAAAATCAGCCCCTAATTAGTATCTTAAATGATCTTAATCGTTACGACTTCACAAGTTTCTTGACTCGTGTATATATTGTTTATATGATCTGTGAGTTTCATCGGTGCAAAGTCCTTATTATTGAAAGGGCTGTAGTTAAAATGGGTTGAACGAGTCACTGATCACGAATGTATGCAAATTTAGAAACACCAAATCTTAATCAATTTTTGTCTAACAGAAAAACAAAAAAATACATGATATTCAGAAAAGCAAAACTGACTTTTTTTTTGTTTTTCGAGATTTTTGGTATCTCTAACAATTTTTAAGTTACTTTGAAAAAAAGCATATTTTTCAAAATTTAAATTTTTAAAAATTTTACTTTGAAACCAAATTTTTTCAAAAATAAGCACTTTGAATCGATGAAACTTACAGATCATATAAACACAACATAAGTAAAATAATTTTTGGAGCGGTAACGAATAATTTCATTTAAGTTGCTAATTAGAGGGTGGTCTTCCCGATTTTTTTTTTGAAAAAACAAAAGGGACCAACTTTATTTTGAGCGTAACTTGCTTAACTTTACTGATAGAAACTTTTTGTAAAAACAAAAATAAAGATTTTTTTAAACACTATAAAAAAGTTATAATGGGTTTTCCCCAAAAAGTGCTTAATTTTTTGGATATTTCACGCCGAAATATTCTATTTGAAATTTGGTAAATATGAATCTATTTTTCATTGGCTATAATTCCGGTTCTACGAGATCCAGAGACCTAACGCGTACACCATTTTTTTTTTTACTTTTTTATAAGCTATATTTTTGCTAAGAACGTTTCTTTCGAGAAAATACTTACTTTTTGAGTTATTTGCGAAAAAGCGTCTAAAAATGTGGTTATTTTGTTGAAAAATGAACATATTCACTCGCAAATAACTCGAAAAGTGTTGACTTGGCGAAAAAGCTCTATAGAACAAAAGTTACTTAAAATTAGTCAGTTTACCCATTTCCGGACTTATTTTGGACATATATTTTTTCACCCCCAATAGGGGATGAAAGTCACCCCCAGGGCAAAAGCACACATCGGCACAATATCACTTTTTTTCTTTGACATGTAAGCTATACGTATGCCAAATTTCATGTCAATCCCAGCGGTTCTTTAAAATTTAGAGCAAAAACCGTGAAAGAATGGACTATATAATTAACAAAACAAAACAAAATTAACAACAAAACAAAAAAAATCAAAAGCGGGTATGTATAAGCGTTGATTGAGATATTGGACGGTATACCTCCCAATACCTCAATCAACGGTATAAGTCTTGCAGCAGCGACTGCTCGCAATCTGTTTGGCATCGAAAAAAGATGTGTAATCCTTGCCTGGAGAATAGCCCGATATTATTCTTCTACCAGGTACATAACTGTACCAAATTTTCTGGCGGTCTAGGATGACGCCGAATAGCTTTTTTTAATGCATTCCATAAATGCTCAATAGGATTGAGATCTGGGTTGCATGCGGGTCATTCTAATCTTATCAATCCAACCTCTATTTTATGAGTCAATTAGTGTTTTTATTTACAAAAAATGGTACAGCTCTTACAAGAAAAGAGATATTCGAATAATTCAAAAAACAAAATATTACTGATATCTCCGGGATAATATGAAATCTATGAAACAAAATCACCTATTCAATTTTTCCACAGAATTTTTTTAAGTAAGGATAAAATACAACGCTTCCATTCACCCCCATATAAAGCCATCTAAGCAAATTTTTTTTATTACGGGATATAATACCAAACGATGTCAATATATGTACATATAAACTTGTGCAAGAATCTTGAAAATCGGAGCACAAATAATAAAGTTATTAATTGTCAAACTTCATCAAAAATTTTGGGTGGCGGAATTTTGTGCCAGTCAGTGTATATTGTTATTATTATTTTCTATGAAAATTTTTGTGATTGATTAAGAACTTAAACTCTATCGTACTTATTTCCCTTTCTCTTCTCTTTGAAACTACCCAAAACTCATGTCCATAAGTCAAGCCTTATTTATTTTTTTATTATCGCATTGTTCACACTGAGAATTCATTTTTCATATTCCACCAGCGCCCCATAAGTCTAAATCCCAATCCCAATGAATTGCTATTCCGTATTTGTTTTACCATTGAACCCTCTACTATATACACTAAAAATACATCTGGATAAACAGATAATTCCCTGGACAACGATTATCAAGCTTAGCCATAAATATTTGATGAAGAACGTTCGTACCTACCGTTCAATCAATATCGGATTCGGCATCTATTGAAATTCGTTGACCACGATGAAATTGTGGGTGAGAATAACATTTTCCATTTTCCGAGACTATTTTGAATTTCTTTCTTGTGATAATTTGTTTTGGAAAGTAATTGATTTCGTAGTTAATGACTGTCCGCTAAAATTTATCGTTAAAAGAATGACACACTAGATTTTTCGGTAATTTTCGTTTTACAAATGAATGGAAAATTCTGATATATAGGCTGTTTAATAAGTCTTGCGGCTCGATAAGAAAAACACAATTTTAGATATTGGAACAGATGGAAATCGCTAGGGGGTAAATCTGGTGAATATGGTGGCTGCTACAATAATTCGAACTTTAATTCATGGATCTTAGCCATTGTCAAAATGCTTATATGACACGGTGCATTATCACGATGAAAAAGGGTTTTTTCCAGGTCCTTTTCAGATCAATCAATATCGGATTTGTCCTCTAGTGAAATTCGTCGACCACGATGAAATTGTGGGTGAGAAATACATTTTCCGAGACTATTTTGAATTCCATCTTAAAATAAATTAATCTGGAAAGTAATTTATTTCATATTTATTGACTGTCCGGTAAAACCTATCGTTAAAATATAGGCAAGTTAGTTTTTTCCGTAATTTTCGTTTTACAAATCAATAGATAACTCTGATATAATAGGCCGTTCAATAAGTTTTGCAGCTCGATAAGAGAAACACAATTTTAGCCATTGAAACAGATGGAAGTCGCTAGGGGCCAAATCTGGTGAATATGGTGGCTGCTCCAACAATTCGAACTTTAATTCATGGATCTTAGCCATTGTCAAAATGCTCATATGGTGCATTGTCACGATGAAAAAGGTTTCTTTCCGAGTCGATTTTCATGAATTTTTCCTTCGGCTGATCTAAAAAGTTACAATAATATCCAGTATTTGGTTTTACCAGTTTACAACTAAAACGAAAAGTCTTTTGCGTTCCAAAAAACTATGCTAACACCTTGGACGATTTCTGGACATGAACTCATATAGAATCCGAAGAACCAAGTTCACGCCACTCTTTAGCCGCTTGTTTTAATTTAATATCATGTTAATAGACCCAGTCTCATCGATAGTGATGAATCGACGCATAAAATCCACTTTATCCGTTAGAAAACGCTCTAATTGTTGCTGAGAAATTCTGAGAAATTGTAGTTTTGTTGCATTGCTAGCAAATGTGTCACCCATTGTGTACACAGCTTTCTGAAACTCAATAATTCAGTCAAAATATATAACTTCTTCTTCTTCTTCTTAGCCTTCTATCGTCCACGTTTGGACATAGGCCTCTCCCAACTCCTTCCATCGGTCTCTATCCTGAGCAACATATTTCCAATTCGTTCCGGCTACTCTTTTAATATCATCAACCCATCTCATCTGTGGTCTTCCTCTCGGTCGTTTACTTTGGTAAGGTCTCCAATGTTGTATCGTTGCATTCCAACGTTGGTCTTTTTGTCTAACAGTGTGGCCTGCGAAGCTCCATTTAAGTTTGGCAACTTTTGTTGTTATGTCCTCGACTTTTGTTTTTGATCTTACCCAGTCCTTCCTCTTTTTATCTGACAGTCGTATACCTAACATTGCTCTTTACATTGCCTTTCTGTTGTGGCTAGTTTATTCATATTTGCCTTGGTTAGGGTCCAGGTTTGACATCCATATGTCATGATAGGAAGGATGCACTGGTTGAACACTTTGGTCCTCAAATATTGAGGTATTTTGCGGTTCTTAAGTATCCAACCAAGTTTTCCAAATCCTGCCCATGCTAGTCTTGCTCTATTATTAATTTCCGCACTTTGGTTTTCTTTGTCTAGTTTCAGGATTTGGCATAGGTAGATATATTCCTGGGCCCGGATTCCGTGCACTGTAGATATCTACACCTCGCTTTCTATCGATGTCAATTTTCGTAAAAATATTTGAATTTTTAGCTTTAATTGAATTATTTTCTAGTTTTGCTAGGTTATACTCTAATTGATGCTGAAGTGACACTTAGTAAAACAAGAAAATATTTGAATTAAAACTAAAAATTCAAATATATTGACATTTATAGAAAGCGATCGGCGCGATGTCAATATATTTTAATTTTTAGTTTTAATTCAAATATTTTCTTGTTTTACTAAGTGTCACTTCAACATCAATTAGAGTATAACCTAGTAAAACTAGAAAATAATTCAATTAAAGCTAAAAATTCAAATATTTTTACGAAAATTGACATCGATAGAAAGCGACGTGTAGATATCTACAGTGCACGGAATCCAGGCCCTGGACTTTTTCTCTCTCACTGCCATTTATAGTTATGCGTCTGGGGTCATCTGTGTTTGTCATTATTTTTGTTTTCTTCATGTTCATTTTCAGGCCGACGTATTGGGAGCTGCCTGCGAGTTCCTCTATCATAATTTGCAGTTCCTCGAATGAGCTCGCTATAATCACAATGTCGTCAGCGAATCTGAGGTGGTTTAGCTTCTTGCCATTAACGTTAATGCCATAGGTTGACCAATTTGTCGTTTTGAAGACGTCTTCTAGTGCTAGGTTGAAAAGCTTTGGCGATATTACGTCTCCTTGTCTCACGCCTCTCTTAATAGGGATGGGATTTGTATTTTCGTCTAGTTGTATTGTAAATATATAACTTACACCACCCAATATGATCCATAGAGCTTCTACTAAATCATTACTAAATTTTCTGATCCCTTCCGTTTTGTTTCTTGACTACCAAGAAGTACAAAGACAAAGGTCCGAATATTCCAGTCAACTGTCATGTCCGTTCTACTCTACGGATGTAAAACCTGGATACTGACAAAAACCCTTGTCTTTGTTAACAAATTACTACGAAGAATTGTTCGTATTTTTTAGTATAACATCATAAACGAAGATCTGCTACACCTGACCAAAAAAGAGGGTAGATAATGAAATAAGACAAGAAAGTGGGGTTTAATTGGAAATACACTTCGAAAAATTAAAAATGAATAACCATTTTCAATTTCGTTGCAAAACGAAAACACAGCCGAACCATATTCTAGTCCAATCAGAGAGTGCTGCAAGCACCCCTACCGGTTTCGAAACTTATTAGTCTCTCATTGGACTAGAATATGGTTCGGCTGTGTTTTCGTTTTGCAACGAAATTGAAAATGGTTATTCATTTTTGATTTACATTTACTCTGTGTGGAGTATAAAGTTCATTCTCGTTGGAACTTTACCGCGCTGAGCAGATGGGACGTGAATTGTAAATTGTAGAATTCTCTCATCTTCCTTAGTCTCAGCATCCGTATGGCTTGCAAATTGTAGAAGCCTCGGAGGTGTAACCAGAGAAGGTTCCCATTGTTTTCATTCTGGTGGGGTGTAGAATAGCATTACAGTGGAACCTCGATAACTCGGATTAATCGGGACCGCGGCCGATCCGGGTTATCGAAAATCCGGGTTAGTCGGAGAGCATGGTAAAAATTAATAAAATACGGTATACTTATAGATAAAGTCCCTTATAAGCAAAATAATATGAAATATATATGCACAGTTACCTATGGTTGTATAGAGTTTAGTATAGACAATATAGAGTATTATTAATTTCTAGGTAAAAAAACTCAGTCAGTTTGGTTGTGTCAATAATTTCGTCTGGTCTGCTTATGTAATTTAAGAACAGTGACTCTTTCATTGTTTAAAAGACCATTGTTTAAAAAACAATTTTTTAAAAGACAGTTGAAAATAAATAAAGGAATAACAGGTGCCTGTTGTTTGCGATAATGAACGTCGCTCTGCCGCCGCCGTGTGCATGAGTCATTTTTACTATCACATAGTTCAAATTACACAGATACCCATTATCTCTCAAATATTATATTATGATTGAAGGGAAGTTTTATCAATGAAATTCGATATTTTTAAGACATTCCAGAAGTGGCTGCAGATAAAATGTTTTAACATAATACATACATTTTTATTGTTGAAATGTTTGTCCAATGAAAATCGGTCCGGATTAGCCGGACTTCCGGGTTATCGGGGGCCGACTTATCGAGGTTCCACTGTATGTTGTTTTATATGCCATTAGAGTGAAAACTTAGTCTTTTTGCTAGCAGTTGCCGCTAGGGCATCTATGCCATTTCGTTCGTTGCAATCCGGGACTGCATGCTGAGGTTTGTTTTGGTTGGATCAGGGAGAGCAGCATATGTGCCTCCTGATGAGAGACTAATAAGTTTCGAAACCGGTAGGGGTGCTTGCAGCACTCTCTGATTGGACTAGAATATGGTTCGGCTGTGTTTTCGTTTTGCAACGAAATTGAAAATGGTTATTCATTTTTGATTTACATTTATTCTGTGTGGAGTATGAAGGGAACCATTCTCGTTGGAACTTTACCGCGCTGAGCAGATGGGACGTGAATTGTAAATTGTAGAATTCCCTCATCTTCCTTAGTCTCAGCATCCGTATGGCTTGCAAATTGTAGAAGCCTCGGAGGTGTAACCAGAGAAGGTTCCCATTGTTTTCATTCTGGTGGGATGTAGAATAGCATTATGTTGTTTTATATGCCATTAGAGTGAAAACTTAGTCTTTTCGAAAAATTAGTTCCAGTATTGCAAAGACTGCCCTAGAGTGGAATCCCCAAGGAAAAAGAAAAAGAGGTCGCCCAGCACAACTTGAAGAAGATCAATCATGGAAGATATAAAAAGTCAAAGACAGTCTTGGAATGGGGTGAAGATCTTGGCGGAAAATAGAACTCGATGGTGCGTTTTCAATGAAGTTCTATGCTCCACTTCGAAATTGGGTACATCATCAAACGTTGGATACAGAACATCGACAATAACGACAGTCAGTAACAAAATTGTTTTGATTCTTACGAATATGATTTTTTACTTTATAAACTGTTCCGTTTTCGTCCTTTGTATATCCCTCCTGTTCCGAGGCATCACGTTGCTTCTTTGTGCACTGGTTCATTTTACGATAGGTAGGTTGCTAAGCTTACCTATCAACCCTTCACTTTTATCCGGGCTTGGGACCGGCTGTGATGACTACCGAGCTACTCAATCCACCCGATAGTCATTCCAGGCAGTGTTAGTGGTGTTAGACAATTAAAATATACAACAAGTAATGACTTTCAAATACCTAGGAATTAATCTATCAGCCGACAACAATATCGAAGAAGAGGTAAAAGACCAAATAATTAAAGCCAGTAGAACGGCCGGATGCCTAAACGACACAATTTGGAAAAACAAACACTCAAGAGTGAACAGGTACGAATATATGTCAGTTTTAGGTCAGTTATAACTTACACGGCCGAAACAAGACCAGACACAAGCAAAACACAAAGACATCTGGAGACCAACGAAATGAAGATCTTAAGAAGGATTGCTGGAAAAGGACTACAGGACAGGGTAAGAAGTGAGGAAATCAGACGCATATGTGGGGTAGACAATATAAATACCTGGGAAAAAGAACAGAAAAGAAGAGTAGAATCAACACATAAGCAAAATGTCTGAATCAAGGATAGTAAGAATAGCCAGGGACAAGTCACCGTTAGGCAGAAGAAGTGTAGGACGCCCAAGGAAAAGATGGAACGATAATTTAGAGGCAGAATAAAAGGTACTATTGAAGAAAAACAGGCAGTACTGCCTCCATAAAGAAAAAAGAAGAAGAAGAAGAAGATAGACTGTTCCCAAAGCTTATAGATCTTAAAATCTTCTTTTCATTTTTGCATAAATTATAAATCTAAACACATACATACATACATACTCCGTACATAATATTCCGTTTAAATTGAAGACCAATTTAATAATCTGTAATACAAAGAATATCTAATTAATCAATTCAAAAGAATTCAATAGAACAACAAACAATGAATAGACCATTGATATTATTCATCTCCGTAAATTACGAATAGTTTAAAAACACCGATAGTTATTTCATATTGTTTGATATCGTCTATAATTATTATATAACGAATTGCAAATCGAAAAAAACATGTAATTGCCTAACCGGAATTCGAAAAAATAGAGGTTTGTATTAATTAAATACTCTTCTTTATTAGATGCTTGTAAATGGATAATTTTATGTGCTCTATACGAGTGGTATCAAACAAAATCCACAAGGAAAATGATTTCCTGTAGCTGGTGGTACACCATTAATCACAACAAATTTCTATTGAATAAAATCCTTTATAAAGGGCATATAATGTTTTAATGAAAAGTTCCTTAAAGGGCTGCATCACAATATCAGAACGTTTTCGATCTGAAAAGATCATCCTCAGTGCCGAACAGGAAATAAAAAAATATTAAGGTAAAAACCTTTTAAAATATTACAGTTATACAGTTATAAAATATTACAGTTGTAAGAAAATTTACATTGTTGAGTTTAAATAACATTGATGGTTGAAATTTTCCTAGATTTTGAACTAGGCATCATCTGACTACCTAAGTGTATTGAACACGTCCTTAGGTTCTGTCCTCACATTACAGACGGTAGTTAACAACAATTTCATCTCAGAAAACTAAAACAATTGTAATAAGTGAAGAACCAATCAACTGTAAAATAGAAATTGATGAATCAGTATTGAAACAGTAAAGGAAATAAAATACCTTGGAATTACACTGTCTAGCTACGGAGACCTGGACAAAAAGTGAGAAATCAAGTACAGAAAGCAAGTAGACTGGCAGGATGCCTTAATAACACTATATACTTAGCGAAATCGACATATTAACACTGAGATGGAGTCAAGAATTTATAAAGACAGTGTAAGACCAATAATGACATAAGCATCAGAAATAGGACCCGATATATCCACAACACAAAGACTACTTGAAACAACAGAGATAAGAGTACTGAGAAGAATTACAGGAAATAAGCTGAGAGATTGAAATTAACAGGAATGAAGACTTTAGATGAAAATGTAACGTGCAGTGTATAAACGAATGGTCACTAAATAGAAATAGAATGGAATAACCACATAAACAGAATGTGGTCAAAATAGCAAGAGATAAATCACCAATCGGTAGAAGAACTATCGGCCGACCGCGCAAAAGATGGAGTGACAACCTTCCATAGAGGTATCAATCCGCCGATGAATAAGTAGAATTGTTGATAAAGAGGAGGAAGAAAAAGAATTTGTGATTGAACAAAGGGCCTGTTGGACTCAGTCGATAGACATAGGGTTAAATTATACAATGACAGAGAAATGAGAAATCCCAGATCTAAACAATAAATCTGAAAATTATCTTGGAACCACTTTCTGGTAACATCCTTAATCTCTGCCTTTTAAAATTTATAAGGCAAGGACACGACGAATAAAGGACACCAAAGTGACTCTACAATAGGGTGCATCGAAAAAATAAAAGTTGGAAATGTTATATGTAATAGCGTGAGAAAGTTGCTAGTGTTATTTTTCAGCATATAAGTATTTTTAATTTTTTTTAAACGAATTTTCTGCCCCCACTCCCCCCTTCTCCCCTCCCCCCCTCCCCCCCCCCCCAACGACCTTGAATTTTATTAAATATCTGATTTTTATGGAAATTTCAATTTATATTATTTGGAATAAAATATGTGCTAACTCGATCTAAGATCAATTAAAGAAAACTTAAAATGTCGTCAATTACAAATTTAAATAATATTTAAAATTTTATTTGTTTTTTCAGTCTCCCCAATTCCTTTGAAATGTCCCGCTTCGTGAGTCCGTGCTTGTAATTTTCATTTATGTTTGGTGTGATGCCTTACTTTGTTATTATTGTTGTTTGTAAATTAAAGACTTTTAAAATAGATAAACCAGGGCCATGAGAAATAAAATCAAGATGTGCTGTGGACCGCCCCATTTTTGGCAACCACCAAATATACCTTAAAATGTTTTACCGAAATACAAACAAGCGATGAAGTTTT
Organism: Diabrotica virgifera virgifera; assembly: GCF_917563875.1. Classification (NCBI taxonomy): domain Eukaryota; kingdom Metazoa; phylum Arthropoda; class Insecta; order Coleoptera; family Chrysomelidae; genus Diabrotica; species Diabrotica virgifera. The sequence continues at coordinate 1,439,932 of NC_065444.1, read as the reverse complement.
GTGGTTGCAAGAGGATAAAAAACTCAGGAAGAAATTGCCAAAATTTTCTGGTATTGCCGAACAGGTTGCAATTAAATTGGAGGAAATATGGAAAAAGGCTTTAATTCCAATAATTTAACATACAAGAATTATTCAGTTTTTAAAAGCCTATCATGACAAATATATGAAACTTATGAAACCATTTAAGAACAGACAAAACAGTGAATTTTAGAAAAATAAAATTCAATGCTTTAAGAACAAAAGTAAAACTACACGTTTCGATCTTGCAGCATGCAAATCTGGCAAACCTGTATTAATTAATTGTCTTTGTATCAAATCTCAAAAAGTGCCTCTGGATGAGCGCGAATTTCCAGCAAAAAATGGTGATAAGCTCGATTGATAGGGAAAACAAAAACAAATATAATCAGAGAGATCAACGGTAAAAGAAGAAAGTTACCGACGCAAAGACAAAACTTTAGCTCAAGTAAAAAACAGTACCAAGTTTTATAGTCAATCGATCGTGGAAAAACACATAACACTTGTGCATGAGCTAGGGGCAAATATTTCGGATATGGGTATCCGCTATCTGGTATATCAGAAAGTATCAAATCCAGCTATTGCATGTGACGAAACAGTCGTAAATAATGGCCTTAAGGCTGATGTAATACGGCTGTTAGAAGAACATCTTAAAAACCGCTTCAGTGGTGTGTATGTCTGCGACATTCACATGATCTACCCCTTGGACATCAAAAGAAGTTTGCCAATGACCAAATAAAAAAACGTGAGGGTCTTCAAACTTTCTCCTATAAAAATTTTGATTAAACGACTACTTTTTTTTTTTTATTGAATTAACGTGTCTCGATTACAATGATCATTGACACAGGTACAATTATACATTATTGAACAATACATACACACAATTAATACATAGACACTAGTGATTTACATTACATGAACATTTATATTTTATTGAAAATATTTATGCTTCTTAGGTAGCTTATGGTGTGGAGAATATCAGTTGGCGAGTTTAGTGCTTCATTCAGGCTACTCTTTAGTCCATGAAATCGTCGTTCATGTTGATATTTTGGGCAATCGAATAGGATATGTTTCACTGACAGCTGACATTGGCAATATTGGCACATAGGAGGGTCTTCAGAAGCCATTAAATATCCGTGGGTTAGTCTGGTATGCCCAATTCTCAGTCTTCTAAGTACTACGGTTGATTTTCTGCAGAGATTCGGCGGTGTAAATGTACCAATATTCGGTTGAATTTCTTTCAGTTTCGAAGGCAGCCTATCCCAATGGGTTTGCCAGCAATTGCCTGTTAAATGTTTAAAATGACATTTTAAATCTTTGTCTATTTGGATACATTCAGGATCACTGGTTGATGATAGTGCTGATGTGGCTGCGGCGTCTGCTCTTTCATTTCCCTGAATACCTACATGGGAGGGTACCCAGATGATTGTCGGGAAGACTCCTTGAGAGGTCAGTGAGTTAATTGAGTCATGGATGGCTTTAACAATTGGATGTCTTGTGAAAATATTTTTTATGGAATTGATAGATGCTAAGGAGTCAGTGCAAATTGCTGGAGATGCGTAGTTATGTGATAAAGAGTTTATTGCGTGAAGTATTCCTACTAATTCAGCTGTATGAATGCTGCAAAATGATGGGAGGGTCGATGTTTTGATGATTTCTGTTGACGTTGTGACTGCACAACTAACTCTGCCATTATTCTTGGAGCCATCAGTGTAGATTATTAGGTCAGAGTGTAATTGGCTAACAATATTTAGGAACATGTGTTGGAGAATTAACGGATGAGTTTCATGTTTGGGATATTGACTTAAGGTAGTATTTATTTTGGGGATAGTTTTATTCCAAGGAGGAACGGAGGAGATCTTATTGGGGGAAGTAGCTGTCAAGTCTATATTTTGTAAAAGCGGTGAGAGTAGCTGTCGAATCGTGGGTAGTTTGCCCGAAGTAAGAAAAATATTTTCTTGGGGGTTAGCTATCAAAGAATGTACTAAATTACTGGGAGTGGCTGATATCCTAGCAGCGTAGTTAAGTAGTAGCTGCTGGCGTCTGACCCAAAGTGGAGCTTCATCAGCTTCAACGTGTAAACTATCTGAGGGACTGGATCTGAATGCTCCCAAGCATAGCCTCAGAGCACTGTTGTGTATCGGATTCAACTTCTTTAAATCAGATTTTGATGCAGTCATGTACAAAAAACAACCATAATCTAACCTGGAACGAATCAGGGATCTGTATATTATCAGCATCATTTTCTCTTCTGCTCCCCATTGATGATGTGCAAGTGTTTTCAAGATGTTTAGTTTACCAGCACAGTTGTCCTTTAGATTTTTTAAGTGTATTTTCCAATTTAACTTCTGATCGAATACTAGCCCCAAGATTTTATGATGATTTACTGTGGGTAAAGCAACATCGTTTAGATATATTTCCGGGTTATGAGCACTTGATTGCTTTCTGGTAAATCTTAGTATTTTAGATTTTGAGTTGGAAAGTTTGATGCCATGTTGTGTTGACCAGGAATATACGTTGTTTACAGCGTTTTGAATAATATTTGATGTACTGGATATGCTTGCTCCACTACAGTAAATAAGTAGATCATCAGCGTATAGTAGAGCTTTTACCGGTTGATTAACTTCTTCTGAAATATCATTAATTGTTAAGTTGAACAGAGTTGGACTTAAAACAGAGCCTTGAGGTACACCATTGAGTTGTTCGAGAACATGCGACTCACTTCCATTTATTCTAACTTTAAATTTACGGTCATTTAAAAAGTTATCTATGAATGCGTAAATATTGCCTGTAATATTATTATCGATGAGTTTCTGTAATATTACATTCTTTGGAATATTGTCGAAGGCGCTTTCAATATCGAAGGCTGCCACAACTGTATCATGTTTCTTATTGAAATTCTCGGTTATATGATTTTGTAGTAATACTAAATTGTCCATTGCGCTTCGCTGTGGTCTGAATCCCGATTGAACCGAGCTAATTATGTTATGCTTTTCAGAAAACCAGAAAAGTCTATTATTGATTAATTTTTCCATTAATTTGCACATACAACAAGTTAATGAGATGGGTCTATAAGAGGATGGCTCTATTGAAGGTTTGTCGGGTTTTTTAATTGGAAGAATGATTGATTGTCTCCATAAGTTAGGAAACTTTCCGTTGATCCAAAGAGAATTATAAAATGAAAGTAATTTTGTAAGTCCATTGATAGCTAAATTTTTGAGGAATGTGGATGGTATATTGTCAGTTCCTGCCGCAGAATTTTTTAGCGTGGATATCGCAAAAGTAAGCTCTTGAAAGGTAAAAGGTGAATTTAAAGCGTGAAGGTCATCTGACAGATCTGTAGTAGAAGACATAACTTTATGGGGAATTAGAGTATTTTTGTAGTGGTCATTTTTGCTTTTATTATGAAAATGAGTTGCCATGATGTTAGCAATTTGGTCGTCTTCCGTTACTATTGAATTATGAAAACTAAGGGCTGAAATTGACAAGTGTGTTGTTTTCCCATGCATTTGTTTGATTTTCTTCCAAACTTGACCGGAAGGAGCATCGACAGATATGGAAGATATATATTTATTCCAGCAGTCTTTTTTACTTTGTTTTATGACTCGTCGCGCTATAGCTTTTAGTTGTTTGAATTTGATCAGGTTTGCCTCGGTTCTGGTTCTACGATATTTATTTAATGCCGTTTTGCTTTCTCGGATAGCGTTCTTACATTCAGTATTCCACCAGGGTACAGTTTTTCGAGAAGCCGATATTGTGCATGTTCCAATGTGTGTTTCAGCGGCTAGGGAGATTAAACTCACTAAGGAGTCTAGTGCTGTATCAGGATCTTCTGACAGTTGTACCTGGTTGAGCTTGTTTTCAACGAAGTCTGAAAAAATTTTCCAGTTAGCTTGAGATAATTTCCATCTTGAAATTTTTGCTCTGGGTTTGCTGATAGAATTAGAAATCAAGATAGGAAAGTGGTTACTATCATAAAGGCAGTCCATTGTGGTCCAAGTTAGAAGTGGTGTTAACCTTGGATCACATAAGCTGAGATCAATTGAGGAGAAAGTACCACTAGAAATGTTGAAGTGTGTTTTGGATCCAGTATTTAAGATGCAGATGTTCGAGGAGTTTAGAACATTTTCAACGACTTTTCCTCTACCAAATGTTCTTTCCGATCCCCAAAGTGAATTGTGGGCATTAAAATCACCTACTAAAATAAAGGGGGCTGGAAGTTGATTAATTAAATTTATTAGTTCAGATTCAGTAAGATTGTGGGAAGGTGGTATGTAAATGCTACAGATAGTAATTATATTTGGGCACCAAAGAGTAACCGCAATGACTTCTAGTGTGGTAGTTAAGTGTACTTCTTGACAATAGTAGTCTTTAGAAATATATATCGAAGTGCCTCCGCTAGCTCTAATGTAATTTGTTCTTAAAAAGTGATGTGCTTCAAAACCATTAAGATAACCCTTGTCCGTTTGCTTGAAGTTTGTTTCTTGTAGGCAGATAATGTCAGCATTGGTGTCCATAATTAATTGTTGAATACGTTCTAGACGGGGGTAAAACCCGTCGCAGTTCCATTGGATTAAATTGAAAATGATTACTTTATATTTCTGATGTGGCTGGACCTTCAGAGAAATGGTCTTCTTCGAAATTGTCCTGTGAGGATACCGAGATTATGCTTTCTGCGTCAGAATTACTTGAGCCTAGTTCCATTTTAATTTTTTTAATAATTCTAGTGAGTCGATTTTTGAGAGATCTATCTGTTAGTGATTTGTGGATCTTGGAAATATCAGAGAGGAGATTTTCTATATTTTTTGTAAACAGAAGTGCTTCACTCAGTGGGCTGGATTTACCGTAACAATTCTCTAAGAAAGCTATGAAGTTATCGACCGGTAACATAAAGGAATCTTTTTGGTAGTGGTCTCTGATTGCATTCTTGGATTCCAAAGATATTTTGCAGTCATCGTGAATTGAAGAGTCCCTTTTGACTTTCTTTTTGGGTTGAGTTGCTTTTTTTGTGGCTTGCTCTGGTCTGATAAACTCTGAATTAGTTGGTTGTTCTATTTCTGACGAGTCAGATGACTTTGGTCTCTTTGCACCTTTTGAATCTACATCCATTTTTTGCGTGTCATTGGGAGTTTCCGAATTATGGTCTTGTGGAGCTACCGGTGGTTTGTTTAGACTTGCAGCTTGGGAAATATCAGAAGGAGGGGAAGGTGTTTTGTTCGAATTTTCTGATTGATTAGATTCAGGAGTGGAGCAATTTGATGCAGTGTGGCCAGGTTTTTTACATAAGAAGCAAATCATTTTATCTGTGGATAAAAATATTCTATGATCAAGATTGTCAAATGGAATAATCAGGGATGTTTCAAGTTCAGGATTATCATGGGGTGGCACAAAATATACTTGCCTACGGAAGGACAAAATATGGTTGTATTCATCTCCTGGAATACCAGCTCGTAGAAATGATATTGGAGAAACTAACTGAAGTCTTATATTTTTCAGGGCGGTCTCTAACATTTCATGTGGTATTGAGGGACATATATTAGATATGATCAGTCGTTTTGCTGGTGTGACTAATTTTCTTACTGACAGGATATGGCTTCCGATGTTAATAGTAGGGTTTGTGGAAATAAGCTGCTCAACTAGGTCGGTTTTGGTTAAATAAATACATATTCTGCTGTTTGAGATCCTTGAGGCGAAGCATATATTTCTTGGTCCGATAATGTCTCCTATGGATTTGACGTAGTCGTATAACTTAAGGTCTTCTTCAGAGTGCATCACTACGGCTTGCTGTTTGCTGGGGAAGGATACTTTCGGTGGTATATTTTTCTTTACTGCTGCTGTGTACGAAGTGGAAGGCTGTGAGGTGTTTGTCATTATGGTGGTATCTTCGGTTGGTGAACTCATATTTTTTTATTTAGGGTGCCCTCGTAGTCAAAAGCAACCCTAGAGATGATCTTTTATTTTTGGCTTCTATTTGTGTATATTATATTCAGCAACCAGTAATTACTCATCGTAATTCTGGCTGCCTATCGACAGCTGATTAGTTGTTCCAATAATAGGTTTGTTGTGATTATTGATAAGAGAAGCAAAAAGTTGTTTAGCAGATATGGTGTTGTGAATGTTTATATTTAGTGCCAGTAAGTGCAGTAAAACTAAATTTCACTCACCGAAATATCACCAGCAGGGGCACAACACAATAAATTCACTTCACTGTGACTCCTATCAATTAACATAAACTTTTTCTCCACCAAAACTGCAAAATATTACAGAGGTCGTCCAATGCGAAATAACTCGTTCTAGCTCGATTAGGCCAGTCCAAACGACTACTTTGAGTTAATTAACTAACAAGAATATCACCTTACAGAACCACCCATATTCTCTAGATTTTCGAGTCACAATCTGCGAGATTTTATTAAAAATCCTAACTTAGACCCTTTTAACATTAAGATTGAGAAATATGACTGCCACAAACAATGTGTAGAACGATGTGTCAAGCTTGTGACACAAGCTTCTTTAGCAGTTTGTGGAGCGTATTCGAGGGATGGATTTATAAAAACTCGATTTAATTCCAGAAAAACTATGCCTCACTTTAATGATAAATCGGAAGACATCTTCGAATAGAATGCTTTTACCATATTTTTTTGTAATATTTATATACCCAATTTTGTACTTTGCTTTATATTTAGTTTAGTACTAAAAAACTTGGGTGACGTCAGGGAGACGGATAAGTTAGGCTATCTTGTTATAAAAAGAATGTTTTAGTATACTTTTCTTAAGTAAAATTTTTAATTGCCTTGTGAAACAAGAAAATATTTTCCAATTTAAACCGAATTTATTTATTCAAGTTCTATATAAGGTATTACATTTACCTTACAAAACAAATTCGCGTATTAATGTATTTTTTCTAATTTTTAGTTGCCGTGGGGGGCAGAATATATTTTTATATTTCAACGTAATTTTACTAAAATACTAATATAAATAGTGTGTTAGGCAACTTTTGTAAGCTATTACATTTTCGTTTCGAAATAAAATTTTTTTTTTTCGTCTATTAACATTTTTTCAAAATTTTTAATTGTCTTGGGGGGGCAGAAGATATTTTCCAATTTCGAAAAAATTTTACCAAAATACTTAACAGTTGATTGGGCAACTTTTGTGAGGTATTACTTTTCCATCGCAAAAAAACATTTTTTTTCGCCTTATTCGATGCACCCTACTCTACAATATGCAGTCACATTCCATCTATTCGTCTAAGGAAAGTTTCAACAAAAATTGTGTACTTCCGTGTACTGAAAATTTGATTAAAATAAAAAGTTAAAAACAGCTTGTTTCATTTCAGTTCAGAGATGTTCCAACATCCATATATGTCCGTCTCGGTCTCTCCGGACCTCTTCAGTAGTGTTCATGTAGCCCTCTTTTAGATTCCCTTTCATCTTCTTTATTCGTCGTCTCCTTGCCTTACAAATTGTAAAAGGCAGAGATTAAGGATGTTGCCAGAAAGTGGTTCTAATAGAATTTTCAGGTTTTTTATTGTTTAGATCTGGGACTTCTCATTTCTCTTTAATAGATGTCGCTACCGCTACAGAGTCCGATTATTTTTGAAATTCTGCTTAAATAGGCAGCTTGATTTCATTTCGATTCAGAGGTGTCCATGTAGCCCTACTGAAGACGGCTGGAGAGACCGAAATGAACGTATAGAGATGGTGGAACTGGAACTAGGGATTGCAATCCAGCAGCATTTTCAATCCAGCTGGATTTTTGCAAGATTGACCTGAATCCAGCTGGATCCAGCAAAATGTGGAATCAAAATAAAAACACGATTTCAATGTTTTTTTGTCTGTATTCTAAATTTCTAAACAACAGAAACATGAATTATTTAGTTTTTTTGCAAGTGAGACCTTTAAAAACATAGGCCTAATCTACTGCGCACAGAACTGCATATAGCTGGTTGCCGAGAAAGCCCTTTCGGCCTCTATATTGGTCGGTTTTAAGATCATTAAATAGTCACAGACCATGGACAAATGATCGTTTTTCACTCCTTCAGTCTCATAAATGGCCATTTCCTTTTCCAAAATCTTTTCGTAATCTTTTTAAGAATCAGTATTTTTTTGGTTATAAAAGTTTTCTCTTTTCCTTTCAATTCAATGTTAAGTTCTTGTTCCAGTAAAATTCACGGGCTCTGGATTAGATGGCCCATCTTCTTCCATTATGTCCTCTTGCACTGGTTCCACAATCACTTGTTTCTTTATACGACTCAACAAATTTTTCATCTCTTGTCGAATTGCATTCTTTTTCGGCATGAGGAAATAACCAGGATTGTTTAGTCCTTCGCCATACTTTTTTGGATTTTATAAGTCCACTAATGTACCTGTAATTTTAGAGAGGCACCGTTCCACGTTCCACGATTTTGTTGCGTAGTGCTTCAAATAAATCAGTATGTACTAAGGCTAACGTCCTGGCTATTTAGTTTGTCTAAGGCAAATTTTATGGTTGTATCGGCCGTTATCAAAGTCAACTCTCATCTGCAAAGAGCTTTTACAGCCAGTTTCACCGGTTAAAAAGTGGCGATCAACTCATTGATTTATTGACTATTCGCCAGGAGAGAATTTATCTCAGAACCAATGTCTATCAACGCTTTATCGATGCAAACTTTTAGGCTGTAGAAGTTTTTCAGCATACTGAGCTACTGCTAGCGTCATAGAATGGCAAGTTGCTGACTCACGGCTTTGAATAAAGAGGCTAATGAAGACATCAAGTAACCTATTTCGAATTTATCATGTTTGCGGATCCGCGCTGCTGGATCCCGCACGGTTTGCTGGGTCCAGCATGTAAAAAAAGCGCTGGATCCAGCAATTGCAATCTCTAGGTGGAACATCTCTGAACTGAAATGAAATATAAGCTGTTTTTATTTAGACAATAACAATTTAAAAAATATGAAGTAGATGTTTGGACTTGGACTTTGTCAGATTAAAATGGAGACTATCCACTTGATTTACAGCTAAAACAATAATAATAGCTAGAATCTTTTCATAAACATTGGAAAAAATCTAGAAATATCGAAGAAACCTTCGATTTTTACAAAGTAAGCCAATAATATATCTACGAACATGCATTTGACGTGCGTGAATACATTTCTAATCAACGACATGTAACACTTTCTGTTCTGCTCATTCCTCCACTACTCCAGCTCAGTTCAAATATTGTAGTACCCTCGTACCCTGGTAGTACCTAATACTACATCGTACCAACAACCGCAATTCACGATCAGTCTTCATCTCCTGTGAATTGTCCTTCACTGCTAACAATAAACGCAACGATGGTTCTCGATGGATTCCGTTGAAGTTGGTGCCGCCGGTACCGATGGTGTCATGCCGTACCAGCCTGGCACTCACTCTCCGGTCATTTCTCCCCACCCCTGGTACTATAGAAGTACCTATTAGTCAAGTGGAATTAGACTAGACTCGCTACGGTAAAAAACGATTATTACGTTTTTAACGTTTTTAAAAAATGTTGATAAAGGGTAATTGAAATCGGAATTGGTAATAATGGTACTCAAATTACTATTTGCTGGTACTACCTGTAGGTACTATATTATTTGGTAATGCATACAATGGTATTATTAATTAGTACAGCTATTAATGTTACGAGTGAGAGTACAAGATTAAGGTCAGTGTTATAACTCATAACTCATAAAACTACAATAATATTAAAGAAACGTAGACGTTTACTGCTTTTTCTTTAATGGTCCTGTTATTGCTGCAGAACAGAATTGGTAATAATGGTACTCAAATTACTAGAATCATATATTTGCTGGTACTACCTGTAGGGTAGGTACTATATTATTTGGTATAATACATCCGATGGTATTCAATGGTATTATTAATTAGTACAGCTATTAATGTTAAGAGTGAGAGTACAAGATTAAGGTCAGCGTCATAACTCATAAAACTACAATAATATTAAAGAAACGTAGACATTTACTGCTTCTTCTTTAATAGTGCTGTTATTGCTACATTTGTATTGTAATTAATCTGTTTTGGTAAGACGTGTTATTATATTTTGCATAAAAATTATTGTTATAAGCACAGTCTTTATGGCACAGATGTTAATCACTAAAGTAATACTTTAATCCAGTAATTGTTTGACTTTGAATTATTTTCCTCTTCTGAAATGCTGCAGTAATTTTAACCCTTCGCCCCGTCGAAAATATATTTTGTTGTAAAACTTGTTTTATAAAATATTCCTAGAAAACCATCTGTGTACCTTCAAGCGGTGTGTAATTATAGGTTTACCTACTCCCAACTTCTGCAGTTTTTGTATGGTTTAGTCTTTGAGCTATGTTAACATAATTTTTTCTTGTGGTATTACGTACCGCATATCAGTGTTTACACAGATTATCAGAACAGTTCTGATAATCTGTGGTGTTTACGTTTCTATAGTTAAAAGCAGTCCATTCAGTATTATTTCGCTATTAGTATGGCAACATGTTCATCCAGTTGTTCTACTTCCAAGTGCTTTTAACATGATTTTGGGACCAAAAGAAAGATAGAACCAAAGCTTTGTTATGTTTCATATACAAAAAATGGAGACAGATTGGCATGTGAAAATTACAGAGGTGTTGTTCTGTTGGATACTTGTTCAAGGATGCCTGCCAGGATATTACAAGTATTGGCCAGGATGCTGAGAGAGACTCAACAGATTTGCTGAAGATAAACTAGGTGAATATTAGGTCGGTTTTAGAGTTAATAGATAAGCGACAGATCAGATTCTTTACACTAAAAGAAATCTATACTACCTGCTAGAACATTAGGTAAGCCTTCATGCGTTATTCATAGTTTTTAAAACAAACGTATCATAAGATAAGAAGGAATAAAATGTATGAAGCACTGAGCTCCTTGGGCATACCCACAAAACTTGTTAGGTTAGTGTCTAAGAATGTCTCTGAATTGCACACAGTAGTATGGAGAGGATTCTCATTGGATGAATTTGAAGTGAACAGAGGTCTCAGACAAGGAGATTGATCCATTATCCATGGTGCTTTTTAATTTAGTACTGGAAATAATAATCAGATATTGCCGAGTTAAAACGACCGGATTCATTTTCGGCAATGAACATCAATGACTGGCCTTTTGCTGATGTGTGATGATCTTACTCTTCTAATGATAACAAGAAAAGAATTAAGAAATGTTATAAAAAGATTAGAAAAGGGGACATTTTTTTATCTAGAAATAAATCAGGAAAAATCAAAGTAAATATATTATGATATTCGGAAATACAGAGCAAAAAGAAGAGGGGCAGTTTACTTTCCTAGGTATATAATATAGTGAATTAAAGGAATATAATTTCGAGAGAGTGGTCCATTTTACGGTATATGATGGTTATTATAGAAGGGAAAGGTAAAAAAAATGGGAATTAAATGCCAGATTTTCAAAGGGAAATAACAAGATCAGAAACCTAAGACCGCTGATGAAATACAAATATGTATCGAGAAAAATAGAGTTAAGGATATAACAAATGGTAATAAGGCCCACAGTGACGTATGGTAGAGAAGAATGGACAATGAAAAAACCAAATATGTAGTGAGTGATACCGAATGTGTTTTCACGAAAATAAAAAAATTACAATGTAGGTAGGTATGTAATATACCTGGACTAAAGCTAAGCATAAGAGGACAACAGTCAGTGAATGCACCTGTAGTTTTTCATTTCATAAGTAAGTACCCGTTTTGAAAGCAAACGGTTCAATAAACTAACTCAGATATTTTGTAGAAAACAAATTTGTATAAAAGCCATCATCAATTTGCTGGTCAGGTTGCTAAGGACTTAAAATATGTGTCTATTGACCGTCACGTTGATGTTTTTGTTTGGGTTGCGTTAGGTCGCTCTTAATTCTTCTATTGTGTCTTTTTTGTGTCAATCTCCGGTATATTGATGCTGACGACAATGACGCGCACTAGATCTCACCCAGGGACATAAAATTATAATTTATATAGACATTGGGTGGAATATGTGTACCACGCACAGTAAGATACCAACCTAACTAATTGAATGAGACACACAATTAGGTTATTACTGCCTTTATGCGGATGGTATACGAGTAGAAGACGAAGATAACGGATAACTTTCAATTTTTAACTATGGAAAACGTCTATTATCCGAATAAAGGGAGCGGCAGGCATTTCAGATAATATGTATCTTAAATTTAGATCAATTTACTTTAAAAAAGTAAACAAATAAGATGTGTTCAATGAAATTTACTATACCGGGGAAATTCCGAAAGAATGGCTAATATCTCAATATCTGAGTTCATCCCAATACTTAAAAAACCCAACGCATCGTTGAAATGCGAGGAATCGAGGAATATAGAAGGATCAGCTTGATGGAATATGTTTTATACATATGTTTTTATACATGAACGTGTCTACAGAAAACTAGAGGATAGAATAACAGTATACCAACTGGGCTATAGAAAAAGCTTTGGCACTAGAGAGGCATTATTTACTATAGTAACACGATATCAACTGTGACATGTTCCTATGTCTGCTTGACTTTGAGAAAGCCTTCGACAAAATTACAACACAGAAGGCTTGCAAACGTATTACGGAACACAGAAATAGATGATCAGCAGGTGAGAATCATTACAGTGGCGTACCGATAGATCAGCGGGCCCTGGTTTCAGTTGTGATGCGGGCCCACCCGCCCAATAAAAACTCACAATGTATAACATGAGTATAGAGCATCTAGCCTATTTTATTGGGATTATTTATATGACCCACCATATAAAACTTGCATTGAATATCTCAGTTTCCGAATTTCTGCAAGTTTGTAGTTTACCTACCACTTATGCCTGGATCGTGCTTTAATATAAAAAATACTCAAAAAAAGTGTTTGAGTTAGCACGTTAGGCAGGCACCGGAGGTTAGTCTTTAAACAAGGACTTCGGCAAGCAGGTAAAACGAGTAAGGAACCTTACAAAAGCGTTCCCTGTGTTTCTTAATAAATTTTCATTTTAGATTTTTTGATGAATAGTTATTCTTCGTTTTTATTAATAAGTACGTACACAAAAATTAAAATTTATTAAAGTTACATTTCGTAGTGTGTACATACTTGTGTAGTTAAAAATGTCCCCATCAAATTAGAAACAAAAGAAGCAAAAAGTGCTTTAAAGCGGGACCCTGCGGGGCCCGGGCCCTGGAGAAACCATGCTGAGTACGCCACTGAATCATTATAAATTTACACCGACATCAGAAAAACAAAGTACGAGTACACCAACAAAAATCTAAAGAGGTACCTATAAGAAGAGGAATACGACAAGGATGTGTACTATCCCCTTTACTTTTTAATATGTGCTCAGAAGAGGTATTTAAAAAGGCATTAGAAGGCCTCAATGAAGGCATATCATATCAATTAACGAAACACTAGTGAATAATCTCAGATATGCAGACGATACAATTCTCCTTGCGGTAGAAGAGAAGGACTGCAAACTTTGGTTGATCGCACTACGCAGAATGGTGGGAGGTATGATATATGGAATGGCTTCGAGTACATACCAAAAATAATGATGGTTGTTAATAAGAACAAGATCGAAGATGAAACAATCTACCTTAAAGGAAAACTTTAGAGAAATTACCCAGATACAACTACCTAGGATGTGAGCTAAATGAACAATGGTACCGCAGCCTTGAAATAAAACGACGCATTGAGATGACCAGAAGCGCTTTCAATAAGATAAAAGCAGTATTATGCTGTAATTTTATTTTTATTTATTTAGCGTATGGACTTTCTCAGTACGATAAATACACAAATATAATATATATACATATATACATATATACACACATATATACACATATACACATATATTATTCAAACACCAAAACATAATGAATGAATCTAAATATTAATATTAATATTAATTATTAATGTTATGCTGTAATGATATGATGCCACAGCTGGCGATGGGAGCCGATCGACTGTAGCTGATCGAAGGAGTATCCGTGTTGGCGTATCCCTTCTTCAAACTCCACTAGACGAAACCGAAGGAGAAGTGGACGGAGAGCGTATTTAAGACGAGAAGTAGAATCATAAGATCAGTTATTCAATTATTCGTGACGTGTTGAATTAGGAATAGCTCAATGGCAGAGATGCACCGGTTTGAGGTGGTACTTTGCCTAGGTAGGCGCCGCAGTATTGACGTGGCGTTCCAACGGAACCGTTACCGCAGTGAGCGGTAGTAACGATGGACGGGTGACTGTGTGTCGCTGTTTAGTGCTATCGCATTGAATTGAAATGCGATGTCTCTGAGTCTGTCGTCCTGAAAGAGCTACCCGTTACAATGCAATGGAAAACTGTGAATAGAAATTGGAACTGGAGTATTGAGATACTAAGTATTCCCTGTCCTTTTATATGGAACAACCTATAATGAGATGTTCAGTTCAGAGAAGGTTAAGAAGGCATCTTCAATGTGATTTGCCTGTCAGATTCTCGAACCCTAGTCCTGTTCTATAGTATAGTGTAGTGTCGTAGTTAAATTTTCCAAACCGAAAAATAGATAAGTAAAAGGAAACCATCACTAGACAGTTTATATAAACATTTTGTTACTGTCATTAACATTTGGCTATTGCAACATTTATAATACCTACATACGCAGAAGAACTTAAAGCAAGAATAAGACAGGCAAGAAATGCTTTCAACAAACTGAAAAAAGTATTCTGTAGCAGGGATATTACAATTCTTTTAAACATAAGACTTCTGATATGGTACGAGTTCTCCGTATTATTTAGTGGTTTGTAGGCTTGGACATTAAACAATAATATATATAATATGTAGTGTTTACATAATAGAATCAATTTCATATAATAATTAATACTTTAGTTTAGTGTAAAACTTTAATTATAAATTTAGGGTTGTAATGTTAATTGTTGGTTGTTTGAACATTGTTGCAGGTTGAATTACTTTTGTTGTTTTTTAGTTATATTTTTCTCAATCTATTGCATACATCTTACATTTTACTATTTGTTAATTGTAACTGTTAATGGGGTTTTCCCGTAATATTAATAAATAAAAAAAAATAAAAATAATATAGTTTTTAGCACAATATGACGTGTTCAAAAATAATTAAAAAATATTTTACTACTTTTTATTGCCATCCCGTCTTTGTGAAGACACACACACTACTTTTTATTATGTTCATTGGAAAAAATTCGCTTTTAAAAATTATAATGTAATAAGAATAGTGATTTTGTAAAAAAATTGTGTATTACTTTTTTATTATTTACCTTAGGAAGTAAGCCACACAACATACACTGAAAGTTTCAAAGTCTTCAGATTAAAAATTGCCTAAATACCAAAATATGTAAATGTCAAAATATGTCAAAAAACATGGAACAGATCTGTCAGAAGTCAGAATTTTTATTTTATGGTTATGTTTACGCTTGCCCGCAAACATTAAACAAAAAATTATATTATGTTGGATTAGTACAAAAATTTATTTTATCTCTTTATATTTGAACTTTATTATTATTTTAGGTTATAAACCATGATAGTCCTTAAACCAGAATGGGTAAACCATGACCGTAAGTTGTTTATAACTTTGTTAAAAAAATGCTGATTCAAGGGTTTTATTGTTTTAGAAGACCAACCGATTTTTTCAATTGATATACAACCAAACGGAGGTAGGTTTGCCACCGGGGGACAAGGTGGATCTGGAGGAAAGATCGTTATATGGAATATAGGACCTGTATTAAGCGAGGATGAAGAAATTAATCCAAAAATACCAAAGATGCTTTGCCAAATGGACAATCATTTGGGTAAGTATTTAGTTAACCCTTCAGCGAACGAGCGAGGCCTGTCGGACCTCACTCATATGAAAGTACAACATAAACTTAGTTATTTTTTATTGATAGGTACCATTGAAACTATATATCGCACCCCGACTTCAATAGTGCCATAACCCTAAAAAATGGAAAATCTGTTTTTAGCCTAACACCTACCTTTAGGCGTTGCCTTCATTGTGGAATAATGTCATATAATTTAGTTATTTTAGAATCTGCATAGTGCCTGTGTCATTATTACCATTTTCGGTTTTGGCACTTTTAGCAGTAGTAAGACAGCTTGCATGACTGTGGATGAGTGATAAGTACGGTTCTTTTTTACATATTGTACTAATATGCGATACGCATTTGTTATATTACTGAAGTAAACCCCGTGTTAATGCCATAACCTATGATAAGGTAGGTTGATATGCCCTAATCCTCTAATTTAGAATATGGCTGCCTTAGCAATAGTCCCTCATCATATTTTAAGGGTGAAGTGACCAGTTTTAATTGTGGAACAGGTTAAAAATTTTTAACGGTCAGACCACGAAAACGGCACATTTATTTTGTCTGACAGAACAGACTTAAACTGTCCGAACAGAGATTAAACTCTCATGCAAAAATCAGACTGCTATTTATCACCTGTCATAATTCCTGTCATTTGACATTTTCTACATGTTCCACTCATTAAAACGCCCATTTGGTGATAAATAGCAGTCTGATTTTTGCATGAGAGTTTAATCTCTGTTCTGAGAGTTTAAGCATGTTCTGTCAGACAAAATAAATGTGCCGTTTTCGTGGTCTGACCGTTCCAAATTTTTAACCTGTTCCACAATTAAAACTTCCCTTGTTCCAGTATTCCCATATATCAAAGTTTGTCCTACTAGACACACTTAAGCTATTAACAAATTTTCAGCTTGCTATTAATCAACTTTTTTTTCATACGTGGCGTCAAATACCACACTGTGGATCCAGACCTATCTTGTTTTGCCTCCTGAAAAGTTTGCGATTTGAGTGTTATGGTAATGAAGTCAGGATGCAATACACTTTTCAACTCATAGAAAGATAATTTCTCTACAAATTTTGAAGAAAAAAATCAGATACATGGAACTTGAAATATATCGCCAATGGTCCTTGTATTTGCTTCAAATTATTGCTAACGATTCTTTTTACATTTTTAGCCTGTGTTAATATAGTTCGATGGAGTAACTCCGGTCATCTCCTAGCCTCTGGCTCTGATGATAAATTGGTGATGATTTGGAGATTGACAAATGAAGGAAGTTCAACCATCTTTGGCAGTGGCCAAATTAATGTAGAAACATGGAAATGTATACATACCCTTAATTCACATAATGGGGATGTTCTGGATCTTGCATGGGCTCCACATGATGGTTGGCTAGCATCAGCCAGTGTTGATAATACTCTTATTATTTGGAATGGACAGAAATTTCCCGAAAAAGTTGCTGTTTTAAAAAGCCACACTGGATTGGTTAAGGTATGTCTTGGTTTACCTTGTTTTTCCTATCTTGTCTATAAGATTATATCAAATCTTAATATTGCTGTCCCAAAAGAACAATGATGTAACAACAAATTTTTTGAATTCCTGGTTATTGCATCATTAACGACTAAAATACTGTGGGCAGTTAATACACAAACGTTACTATGTGCTAAGCCACTAGAGGGTAGTTGTGTCGTTATTGAAATATGCGCCCTTTTATAGTCAGGATTACCTTGGACTGGGATTTTTGTGCAACAATGACGTAAGAGTATTTTATGTATCATTTAATATCTTAACTGTATTTTACACCTTTCTTGAACTACTGCAGCGACACCCAGAGAGATATAATATAATAATACCTTGCCTTATTAATACAAGGCAAGGTGGATGGAAGAAGGGGGCCAGGTTGAAAAAGAATGTTGTGGCTTAGAAACTTGAGAGAATGGTTTAAAAGATCCCCTACATCATTTTTCCGAGCTACCATCAACAAAATTACTATAGCCAATTTGATAGCCAACACTCTATAATCGATCATGTGTTATAATAATATATTATACATAAATATTGTAAAGTATTACCCTTGTTAGTTTAGAGTCACTTAATATGCATTTGTTTAACTCGTAGATTGTGGAAAAGTCTAGTAGTTATATTTAATAAATATTTATTTATTTTGTATATCATTTATTATTATTATTCCTCCTATTTATATTTATTGATTTAATATATTTGACAGCAGTGTAAGATACCTGGGAAAGTGATGTAAGATCTTTTCCTTGCGCCCTTGTTTTGTTTTTATTCAATTGTTCTTCTTTAGCAATTATTCATCTTATCTATTTTCAGTACATTATTCTTATTTTAGTATTTTCCTTTCTTAGTCATCATCACTATCTACTTTAATCTACTGGTCTTTGACAGGCATGCAAATTGGCTGTATCCATCCTTGAGTGTCAAGTAGTCGTTCTCTTGCATATCTAGCTAGCCTAACTCCATTCAGTTTGCATCTGTCTATTCATACTTCTTTCTGTTATCAATTCACCCACTCTCATCCTTTCATCTTTTCATTTCCCCACATACTACTACTGCAAACTAGTATTTTGCCACATCAGCTTCTCCAATGAGCAGCTATTATTTTCATTTTTGTCATATTAGCTATACATTAGTTTTCTTTTTTCTACTTCTGTTGGAGTTTATCATTCTCTTTACTTTCACTCCAACAGAAGTTCTCTTTTTTTGTTACATTGGCACATCGACACATGAAGAAGAAGAGTTGAACTATTAATTTTTGTTCTTTATCCAGCATGACTGCTCTTAACAGTATTGCTGATCCAAATATTATAAATTAAATTTAATGTTGTGTTAGGTTTTTCCATGGTAAAGAAAAATTTTAAGACAAACAATAATGCAACTGTAGAAAGAGTTGAAAATAGGGGATTAGATTAAGATAATGAAATTTGAACCAATAAGGGTGAAAATCAAAGCCAGCGTTTTAAGGATAAATGTCATACTGATGCTCCTGTACGATTACTCTTCATTTAATCATCATTTTAAATACTTAAAAATCAGTTTTTTGCTCACCTGAACAATTTTGCAATTACAACAATGTTCTTCCAGGGCAGCAATATATATTTTTTCATATTTAATAAAGTATTCTACTTTTTTTTCATTCTATTATTTTCAATTAGGGTGTGACATGGGATCCAGTAGATAAATACATAGCCAGTCAATCTGATGATAAAACCCTGAGAATTTGGAGAACTTCAGATTGGACACAACAAGAAGTGATTAAAGAACCATTTACAGAATGTTCAGCCACAACTAGCGTGTTAAGACTCTCTTGGTCTCCTGATGGTCAGTATTTAGTGTCAGCCCATGCTATGAATGGTGGAGGACCTACAGCGCAAATCGTAGAAAGAGAGGGGTGGAAACATGATAAAGATTTTGTTGGACACAGGAAAGCTGTCACTTGTGTGGTATGTGTATTTTACTTATAACTAATTTATCATGCTTCTTTTCTTCTTGACTGGGTTTACAACTCTGGATGAGTCTTCACCACATCCACTATAGCCCTCCATCTTCTACTATATTGCCCTTCCATTTTCCATTATTGTATCCCAATCCTATTATCTTCTACCTAGGCTTCAACATCATCCTTCCATCTTTTTTGGAACAGTCTACTTGAATTTCTACCGTCGGGTCTCTCAGAAAATACTATCTTTAACTAATCTCACCTCATGACCTGCCTATCTTGATATATCTGACGATGTTTTCAGTACCATACAGAGTCACCAATTCTGCATTACTCCTGTCAGTTCATCACTTTGAGGGCCAAATATCGTTCTGAGAACCTTCCTTTCAAATACTAGCAGCTTATTTATTTCCTGCTGATGTATAGCCCATGTTCCACTTCCATCTTATATGTCTGACAATGTTTTCAGTACCATACAGAGTCACTAATTCAGCATTTCAGTGCCTTCTCCACTCTTCTGTCAATTCGTCTCTTTGAAGGCCAAATATCATTCTGAGAACCTGCTTTTCAAATACCAGCAGCTTATTTATTTGCCACTGATGTTAGTCCATGTTTCACTTCCATATGTAATAACAGGGCGAATAATTGACATGTACCGGGTGTCCCAATAAGAATGGCTCTCGGCTATATCTCAGGAACTGTTTATAGTACAGCTTTGAGAAAAAAAATATTTATAACAAAAATGGCCTCGGGAAAAGCCTGGAAATTATTTCCATAATTGTAGGTCCACCGCTAGAGGGCGTAATTGAATATCAAAAATTAAAAAATCAAAATTTTACAAAATTTACCTAATGAAGGGGCACTGGAAATCCAATCATCGTATTCTTCATAAAATTCTGTGCATATTTGATTTCACAAGTTTAAGTCTACCTTTTCAAATAAGAGGTGGGGGTGAGTGGGAACCTTCTTATGAAAAAATGCTGTAAGTCTGGTTCTGCTAAATCGAATTTGGCATACTTGGTCTCGTGAAAACAGCTCTTTTTCGTCAATGTAAGTGTCTTATTTTCGAAATAGCCTAATAAGTAATATGCAAGCTAGGAGGCGTTATTTAATTATTTTCGGAAATCTATTTTTCTTTGAAGAATATTAAATACAAGTATGCATTTTTAATCCTGTATTACAAAATTGGACCAAATTAGCAACATAATACCGAAAACCGCGTGTCGATACCTTTTTTCTATCTCGAGATATCTTAAGAAACGTGTAAATGTTGAACAACTGTTAAAGTCACCGGTAAACCAAGTTAAGGAAAAGTAGTGTGCTATGGAAAAAACAAAGAAACATTTTCCAGATGTAAACGTATATAATTAATTAAAACAACAATAAGACAAACAACACTATAAAATATAACAAAGAAATAAAAGCAACTACTTACTTAGTGACGACCTAAATGTTCAAATTGTTGCCCATCATTTTCGATGCAAGCATTTATTACTCTTTCAAGAGTAGATTGAACAGCAGTCTCAATTTCTGCTTTCGCAATACTTTGAATGGCGTTTCGTATTCTCTAGATTCTAGATCATGTTTTCTCGAGTAGTGGGCCTAGCGGCAAAAACAAGGTCTTTAATCCGTCCCCATAAATAAAAGTCTAAAACAGTTAAATCTGTTGCTATTCAATCTACTCTTGAGAGAGTAAATTCTTGCATCGAAAATGATGGGGAACAATTTGAACATTTAGGCAGTCACTAAGACTAAGTAAGTAGTTGCTTTTATTTCTTTGTTATATTTTATAGTGTTGTTTGTGTTAAGACACTTACATTGACGAAAAAGAGCTGTTTTCAACGAGACCAAGTATGCAAAATTCAATTTAGCAGAACCGGACTTACAGCCATTTTTTCATAAGAAGGTTCCCACTCACTCCACCTCTTATTTGCAAAGGTAGACTTAAACTCGTGAAATCAAATATGCGCAGAATTTTATGAAGAATTCGATGATTGGATTTCCAGTGCCCTTTCATTAGGTAAATTTTGTAAAATTTTGATTTTTTAATTTTTGATATTCAATTACGCCCTCTAGCGGTGGACCTACAATTATGAAAATAATTTCCAGGCTTTTCCCGAGGCAACTTTTGTTATAAATATTTTTTTCTCAAAGCAGTACTATAAACAGTTCCTGAGATATGGCCGAGAGCCATTCTTATTGGGACACCCGATACAGTCTTAATATAGATTTTCTTTTTAGCAGCTTAGATCTTAATAATGATGATAGGAAGTATAATGATCTATTCCCTGCAGCTATCGTTGCTGAGACCTCTTTTTTTTATCATGCAGCCTTATGTAAAACATTTTAATGAGTACTTATCTTTCAGAGGTTCAACTCCAACATTCTCCAAAAACAAGAAAAGAACAACTCTAAACCCACTCAATATTGTTGTTGTGCCATTGGATCAAGGGACAGATCTATCAGTGTTTGGTTAACTTCATTAAAAAGACCTCGTGTGGTCATAAAAGACTTATTTAATAATAGTGTATTAGATATGTCATGGAGTAGCAATGGACTCTATTTGATGGCATGCTCTTGGGATGGTTCTGTAGCATGTATTGTGTTTGGACATGCAGAAATTGGAACACCCTTGACTATGGATGAGAAGGTAAGAAAGAATTACTATTACTTATGCTTATGGCTGGTTTCACCAACAATGAATAGTAGTTTATTCAATGAATAGTTCGTATTAAGAATTATTTCTCTAATGAAATTATAGTTAAATCGGGGGTACCTCAAGGCTCCCACTTAGGACCTATCCTTTTTAATTTATTTATAAATGACATAAATAAATGTTTCAGTTTTACTCAATTTCTTGTATTTGCTGATGACCTTAAATTATTTCACATAATTACCTCTGATTTGGATTGCTACAATTTGCAATCAGATCTTAATGGTCTTGTGGAATGGTGCTCACTTAATGGTATGGACTTAAATGCAAACAAATGCCATGCTATAACTTTTACTCGACTAAGAAACTTTGAGAATAACTCTTACTATATATGGAACACTAGGTTACAATTAGTTGACTCAGTTATAGATCTGGGTGTTATTCTTGACACTAACTTGAATTTCAACCTACACATTAATAGCATGGTTTCTAAGTCATTAAAGATGCTTGGCTTTGTTAAAAGATGTAGCTATGACTTTACGACTGGTCGTTCTTTAAAACTCCTTTATTGTTCTTTGGTTAGACCACATTTAGATTATGCATCATGTGTTTGGTCACCTCAATATAATTGTCACATTAATAAAATCGAACAAGTTCAGTGTAAATTCTTAAGTTATTACGCTTATAAGATGCATCTCACTGGTCAAAGCTACGAGTCTTTACTGCAAATTATTCGACTTGACTCATTACAGAGTCGTCGTCAACATAAAGATCTTTGCTTCTTATATAACTTAATTCATGGTCATAAATTCTGTACCTCACTCTTACACATTATCTCCGCATATTGATTTCTTTATGAACAACTTTACTGCGTTTTCCACACAATTACATTTATATTTAACTTAATGTTCTAATTTCAAGACTGATTTGTCTATTACTATTATTGTCTTTGTTCTAAAATAAGTTGTATTTGTCAATTGCAAAATGTTTTAGATATTTAAATTTTTTACTTTATAGTATAGGACTAGCTCTCAATTGTTAAATGAGAGCAAGTAATTTTATTTTTTTGTTGTTGTTTATTATGTATTTACCAACTTTGTACCTACTAGTACTAGATCTTATTTTGAATTGTTTTTATAATTTGTGTGACATTTTAATTGTATCATGTACTAATGGACTTCGGTCCGTCAATAAATAATAAATAAATAAATAAAGTTATTCGACCAATAAAACTGACACACCTGCGTTTCACTAACGTCAAATAAGACTTATTTTATTTATTTATCACATAAATATTTACTCTTCCAATAAAATGACAAGTTCGTCAGTTTAACTTTACATGATCCAAATTGTGTTGAGATACAGTAAAAATATAATTGACTAATAAATTTTATTTGACTAATAACTATTCAACGATTTATTTGTTGTTGGTGAAACCAACTTTTAGTAAAGTAAAATTACATTTGTATTATCGGGAGATTTTTTATTTCCCTAAGGATTATAAAAATTTGTGTTTCAGAATGAATTATATGAAAAAATGTACCACAAATCATTTCAAAAAAGTTGGAATCGTAATTTTGGTACGTCCCAAATCATCGAAAACGCTGAACTGTTGGAAGCGCTCAAGGAAAAAATTAAACAGGATCAATCAAACATGTCGATAGAAGTTCAAGATCCCCCAACACCCGTTACCCCACAAAAAGAGATTCAGTTTGACTCGCCGAAGTTGAACCAAAGCATACTGGTTCCACAGAATAAGCAGTTGGAGACTAGGCTACCTTCAGGCAAGCGAAGAATCACACCTATGCTCCTGACAGCTGTGCAGGATACTAGCACCAGTTCAAGTGATAAGTAAGTTTTATTATTCTTCTTCTTCTTCATGTAAAATGTTCTTTTAAAACGGTGGTTATCATCATAGCTATCTTAATTTTATCCACTGCCACCATAAATAGCATGCTTGTATCAATACTATACCAATCTAACAAGTTCTAAAACCATGAGGTCCTTTTTCATCCTGCACTGTGTTTGCCTGCTATTTTCCCTTGCATAATATTTTGTAGCAACCTATATTATTTGGGACCTCTTATTACATTCCCGAAATACTCAGCAAGAAAAAGGAATTTCTGGGTAAGAAATATTACAAAAATTAAGGATGCTACTCGTCAAACAGTTAAACTGAAATGGAAATTTGCCGGTCATACTATTAGACAAAAAGACGAAAGATGGAATAAAATTATTACAGAGTGGAAACCATGGACATACAAACGAAAGAGAGGGAGACCACTGATGAGATGGGTAGATGACCTAAAACATCAAGCCGGCTCAAAATGGATGCACATGGCTCAAAATAGAGAAACATGGAAGAGCGAAGGAGAGCCCTATGTCCAATATTGGATGTTGCAAGGCTGATAGAGAGATAGACACTCTGATATTTTTCCGCTCTACAAAAACCGGTACCTATACATATATTTGTCCGTCTTGATTTCTGCCACAAAAAATAATTTCAATGTCAAATATAGTTGGTTTTGCTCTATTTACAAAAATTCTTGTAATGAATGTTTTAATGTACATATTTTATATTTTAGAGTGGATACAGTTGGAACCATTACACAAATGTCCTTCAGCAAATCGTCTCCAACGAAGAGTCAAATCGTTGTGGAGACTGTAAAATTGCAGGATATGGAAAAGATGCAGCTTCAAAATCATCAACAGCCACAGCCACAGAACCTCATGTCTTCATTGTAAGTATACAAAATATATGTTTATAAAAAGATGTCATTTATGGAACAACAGATTCAAAATTACAGTTTTTCTATTGTTTTATTGTTTTGAAATGTATTCAAACTTAGTTTTCTATTACTTAAAAGACATTTTTAAAATAAAACAATGTTAAACCCATTGAAATATGCTGATATAAGTTTACTATAAAAAAAATTTTCATTTCAAGGTTATTCACATACGCATACATAATCTCTGTCATGTTGCTGTTCCACTCTTTTGTTGGTCTGCCTCTTCTGTTTTTCCTATTAGCTTCCTACACTCTTTTCACTTGCCTGTTACTATTCACTTATGTTATATGACTGAACCATGCTAGTCATTTTAAGCCTACGTCTTATTTCTTCATTTTTTAGTCTGTTTGTCGTTGTCCCTATCGTTCTTCTGAAATATTTCATCTCTATTGCTAACCTATTATAACTACCGTCACTACTCTGGTGTTTTCTGTTTAAGATCCAGTTTTCTGCTCTGTATGTTAACATTGGCCTATATAGTATTTTTTCCTGTCCTGTAATTATTTTTCATTGGCACACTTAAGTTTCTCTACCTCAGTCTTTATATCTTCAACCATAGACTTCAAAATTGGTACTAACAGTAAACCTTCCTCACAATCCTCACAAAAATATTTTCATTTCCTAGTATCTGCTGCCAATTGACGACATTTTACTTCTGTAGCTGTTATACTGGCACACTTAATATGTAGAGCCCTCTTACATCCATCACACTTGAAAGAAGTCTTATTCTCTGCAGCATCTTTCTTGCATAACAAGCATTTGCCCATATTTGAATATTCAACAGAACTTCAACCATAAACCCTTTAATAAAGATAGTAAGTCACTTCACTGGTATATGGTAATTACTTATCTATCACTATCAATTTGTCCTAATGGCTTCAAGTTTTCGTTTAAAAAAGAAAAACTAAAGGTACAAACTTTGCATTGCAGTTATTGCAATTTACAAACAAACAAATTATTTTTTCAAAAAAGAAAGATGATCTTCAAGTTCCTTGTACTAATTCAGCTTATTTTGATATAACTTTGTTATAGCTTTATTAAAAATTAATTGTTGATATTTACTTGTAAAACAACAGTTTTTTAGGAGCAATTGCTAATTACATCCGTCGAGGTTGATTTCTCATTTTAAACCATTTTAATATTAACTTATTTAATTAACTTATTAATTTATTTAACCCATTTTAATAATTTTTTGTACTCGGGTAGCTCAGGCGGTAGTACGTCTGACTTCCACGCAGGTAGGCCGGGGTTCGAAATCCAGCTCCGGCAAAAACATCTAGACATTTTTATAATGTTTATAAGCCCCAGGTCGACTCAAACTGAGTAAAAATGAGTACATTGGGTAAAACCAGGGTTTTACCCAAGGTTTCAACCAGGCGGTTGAAGCGTAGCACTGGCCCTGTTACCTTCCTTGTATACCGTAGACCCTAGATATAGCAGACTATCCTGCTGTAATCCCAAAGCCGCGTTAGCGGTATAAAACGGAAGACTATTATTATTATTAAATTACATTTTCAGCCAAGGAAATAGAACTGTCAGCGAAATGGTAGCACAACCCCCTAGCATTCAAATAAATCAGTTGATGTGCTGTGAAGTACCTGGTGATGTGCCCATAGTTAAATTCATTAACATTTTGGATCCTCTAAAGTTAACTCCTGGAGTTGCTGCTACCAAAGAGTGCGGTGTCATCAAGTTACAGGTAAAGTTTGAATATTCTACTGTGTCATGAATTATATCTTTTAATTTATATTTCTTTAACTCTTTCACTGCTACATTTTGCTGAAAGACATGACCAGAAGCTCAGATCCTGTATATTTATATGTATATTGACAATGAAAGTGAGAATGTGCATGTGTCACGAATATGTGCCACTCGCACTGTCCGGAAACTTAGCCTGGCACTAATCCATGCCATACACAGTGAAGGGTTAAGAGATTTTTTACTTTTCAATAACCAGGAGATAAGAGTGCTCATCGGAAAAGCTAGATCCAGTTTCAACCGGAGGGGGGCCTTATTAAAAAATCACAATCTCTCTCTTGGTATAAAAATAAGAATTCTGCGATGCTACGTCTTTTCTGTACTTTTTTATGCTGTTGAATCGTGGACCTTGAACGAAAATACATGCAGAAGATTGAAAGCGTTTGAGATGTGACTATATCGGTGAATACTTAAGATGCCGTGGACTAGCTGAGTCACAAATGAGAAGGTTCTCATACTCTGGGCTAATTAGCAAAATTCATGGAAAAGTTATTTACCAGCAATTTTATTGCTGGAATCGAATTATAAGATCCTATATATTAATAATATAGGTATGCAAAGTCCGCAGATAGTGTGCTACTTTTTTTATAAACAAAATGGCGCCGACAAATCGTATTTTTTTCAATTATTGCTCTATAACTCCGAAGATTTTAACTTTACAACAAAAACACCCAAATAAAAATTCACCGCAATTAAATTCTGCATAGAGATATGTTTTTCCCGATTTGGTCCAACGAAAATTTTTCTCGGAAAATGCGGGTTTTCCCAACAAAATCTCTAATTTTCAAATAAAGTTTTAGGTAAGTAATTATTAATCATTAATTAAATACCTTAGTGACATCAAAGCTTTCTTGGTATAGATTGTAATTCCAGAAGCCGGTGAAAATTAAACGAATATTTTAGCAACAATTAAATTGTTAATTAACAATTTACGATCGCAATAATAACCAAAATAATCATGATACATTGATCAAACTTATAAAGATTATAAAGATGAGATGCTTATTTAATATCTGATCGACAAAATATAAATTTTTCGTTTTGTTTTTGCACAATCTTTAAATTTTGAAGAAAAAAATAGTTACAATACGCTGGTCTAATTAGTAAAGTACAAAGAAAGGTTATTTACCAGCAATTTTGGAATCGAATATTATAATCCTATATTATATATTAATAATATAGGTATGTTAAGTCCGCAGATAGTGTGCTACTTTTTTTATTAACAAAATGACGCCCCCAAATCGTGTTTTTTTTTTTCAATTATTGGTCTGTAACTCCGAAGATTTTAACTTTACACCAAAAACACTCAAGTAAAAATTCACCCCAATTTAATTCTACAGAGAGGCATGTTTTTCCCGATTTGCTCCGACGACAATTTTCCTCGGAAAATGTGGGTTTTCCCAACAATATCTCGAATTTTCAAATAAATTTTTTGGGTAAGTAATTATTTATCAATAATTAAATAACTTGCTGAAATAAAAGTTTTCTTGGTATAGATTATAACTGCAGAAGCCGGTGAAAATTAAACGAATATTTTAGCAACAATTCAATTGTTAATTATTAACAATTTACAGTCGCAATAGCAACTAAAATAATCATGAGACATTGATCAAACTTAGAAAGATTATAAAGATGTGATGCCTATTTAATATTTTGTCGACAAAATATAAATTTTTCATTTTTTGCATAATCTTTAAATGTTTAAAAATATAGTTATAAACAAATTAACATTTCTCAGAAATTGTTTATTATATTATAATTTTAAAAAATACTTAAAATGCGTATTTCAAAGGTCTTGAAAATGAATGCTTTAAAAAATTTTCCAACCATTTGCAAAAAGTTATGAAACAGCAAAGTAAACATAGGTACGATTACTCCTTTGTTTATAATTTGTTTTAATTGTTTCAAAGCTTAAAAGTGAGTTTATGGTACAAACTAATTACTCTAAAAAAATATCAAACATTAGTTCAATGGTTATATTTTATTCAAAGATTAAAAATGTTTTTTTAAAAAGTAGGCTTGATACAGCCTACTTTTTAAAAAACATTTTTAATCTTTGAATAAAATATAACCATTGAACTAATGTTTGATATTTTTTTAGAGTAATTGCTACAGAGCCGGAGCTAAAATGTTCACTCGAAGCGACTGTCACGCTTTAAACTCGCGCGAGTTGTGTATGTGGACGGGTTATAATACATAATTTTAGTTATTAACTACTGTACGTCGCGTGGCGGTCGTCGCTTCGAGTGAAAATTTTAGCTGCGGTACTGTATTAGTCTACTTTCGCGCGTGTAAATTACAAAAAAAAATATTTATAATCTTTAATTAAAATATATCCATTAAATTAATAATCGATATTCTTTGTAAGTAATTAGCTTGTACTTTAAACTCACTTTTACGCTTTGAAAGAATTAAAAAAATATATAAACAACGTAGTAATCGTATGTTTACTTTGCTGTTTCATAACTTTTTTGCAAATGGTTGCAAAAAAGTTTTATAGCATTCATTTTCAAGAAATACGCATTTTACCTATTTTTTAAAATTACAATATAATAAAAACTTTCTGAGAAACGTTAATTTGTTTATAACTATTTTTTTTAAACATTTAAAGATTATTCAAAAAAATTAAAAATTTATATTTTGTCGACAAAATATTAAATAAACATCTTATCTTTATAAGATTTCAAAGTTTGACCAGTGTATCATACTTATTTTGGTTATTATTGCGACCGTAAATTATTAATTAACAATTGAATTGTTGCTAAAATATTCGTTTAATTTTCACCGGCTTCTGGAACTATAATCTAAACCAAGAAAGCTTTTATGTCACCGATTTATTTAATTATTGGTAGATAATTACTTATATATAAAAATAACTAGGAATTAAGAACAATGAGTTCAGATAGCGAATTAGATGATGAAATGAAAAGGAGAAGGGAAGAGGAGGAACATCCCAGCAAAAAATCAAAAATAACAGCTAGAACATCACAAAAAACAGATGAAGATAACATAAGTGGAATGGAACAAATGATGAAAATGATGAGGGAATTAGCAATGGATATAAAAGACATAAAAAAAAAGAACAATATAGATCTGGAGAAGAAATCACACAACTAAAGAATGAAATTAAAGAACTGAAAGATCAACAAAGCGGCTACAAAGATGAAATAAAAAAGCTGCGAGAAACAAACGAAAAAGCTATAAAACAAATAGGTCAATTGATTCGATGTTTAGACAGCTACCGATGAACAAGTGTTTTTGGTTATCGAGCTAGTTAAATAGTAATTACTGAAACATATTTAAAAGTAATTAAAATAAAAAGTACTATAATATAAAAGTACTAGTGAAAGTGATTTGTATACGGAATATTTTAATTGTAAGTAGATGAAATTTATTATTTGTGTCTATTTGGATTGAATATTTCAATAAATCACGACAATTATCTCTACATTATCCAATTCCATGAACGGGTGTCACAGCGAAAGCTGTGAGACAGCACCGGAGTTGGATTTTAAATAAATTTAAAAGATGTCATCTTCCAGTCAACCACAACAAATTGCATCATATTCAAAAGCAGTTAGCCAACCACGCAATATATTAACTCCAGACAGAGATCAAGCCATTTTATTTAACACTCTAGAGAATTGTACAATCAATGACTATCTTGAAGGATTGAGTCAGCATATAGAACCAAGAAATATAATTTTCGCATCCCGTATATCAAACGGTAGAATATGCATATATCTATCATCTAAAAACTTAGTAGACAAATTCCTAACAGAAACAAAGAAGATAAAAGTAAATGGAAATATACTAGAAGCAAGAAGATTAATAACTCCATCAGTCCGCTTAATTCTGTCCGGTGTATGTCCAAGTATACCTTCGAACTTAATTAAAGACGAATTAATAAAACTAGGTCTAAATCCTCTATCAGACATATCATACCTAAGAATAGGAGCAACCAATCCTGCTTTCAGTCACATTCTAAGCTTCCGACGACAAATTTTCATTTCACCTCTGCCAGACAACTTTGTATTACCTGAATCTTTTTTTGTCGAGTTAGAACAAACATCATACCGCATATTTATAGCCCAAAACGATACATGTTTCAAATGCAAATTAACTGGACACCAGGCAGCTAATTGTCCAAATATTTCATCTCATAGCCATCCTTACAATGATAATGCAGTGCAAACAGAGATGAAACAAACTTTACCAATAAATCATACTCAACAAGATAATCCGCAAAATACTCCCACAATTTCAAATACCATTCCCTCCACACCTACCATGTCTTCTCAAACCACATCGCAAACAGAAGTCATCCCGCATTTATCAATAAACACAACCCAACAACCACCACTACAAAATACATCCATACATTTAACCACGTCTTCGGTCAACACTACAATCGCAACACCTACATCGTCTGAGTCATCCTATAATATCCAAAAACAAAAATCAACCTCACCCGAAGCAAGTCAAAACTTACCTCTAAACAAAAATACACAGATGAATACTCACGAACCCCAGATAACTTCGGATAAAACAACAGGAAAAAGAACCTTAGAAGATGCAACATCGCCACCCGCCGAAGACGAATTCGAAAAACCTAAACTTCAATTAATGAAAAAAACCAAAACTGACGACAAAAACTTAACAGATGAGATAACAAATCTTAAAACGTTTTTAGAACCAGTTCGAGAATATCTAGAAAAAAGCGAAACACAATTGTTAAACTTTGATCAAGTAGTGGATTTATTCGAAAATATACAAGGAGCAAAAGACATAATCCACATAACAGAATTACATCCATATTATACCGACAAAAGAATGAAAAACAAAAGCACCAGATTAAGGAAAAAACTTGGCAAATACATTGGTTTAAAAACTTCATTCTCGGGAGAAGACTCCGACTCGTCTATAAGCTCTTCTAAAGAATAATTAAATTCACTTCTCTACTTCAATGGAACTTAAATGGGTTCTATACCCATTTCGAAAAACTTAAACATATTATCTCTGAAACCCACCCATCTATTATCTGCCTACAGGAAACAAATTTCAAAAATTCAAGCCACGTATATGACTTTCGTAATTATTCATGTTTCTACAAAAACAGATTAAACCAAAATATTGCCAGTGGAGGAGTAGCAATTTACGTAGATGAAAAATTCATGAGCACACAGTTAACAGTGACTTCAAATAATATTGAATTAATAGCTATCTCAATAAATATACCTCAAAAGATTTATATATGTAATATGTATATCCCACCAAATCAATCCATATCCCAAGAAGATTTAATAGCTATTATGGAACAAATTCCTTCACCTAGAATTATCGTCGGAGATCTTAACGGACACAATCCGATGTGGGGCTCCATAAAACTCAACTCGAAAGGTCGTATTATAGAAGACATAATAACATCCCAAAATCTGAATCTACTTAACGACGGAAGACCAACCAGATTCAACATCCAAAATGGCACAACATCGGCAATTGATATTTCTCTGTGTGACCCAATTTTGTCCACCACATTAACATGGGACGTACTACCCTATTTATACGGTAGTGACCACTACCCCATTATAATTTCTTTAACACATCAGAGCACAATAAATATTGAGTCATCTATCATAAAGTGGAATATTAAAAACGCTGATTGGACTAACTTTACCAAACAAATTGAACAGGACATTAACCAAACCAACTTCACATCATCAAACGACATAGACAAATTTTTAAGTACATTTTTACAAATGATCACTAATGCCGCCATGACATATGTAGGAAAAACAAAAATATTAAAGAAACATAAGCCTCTTCCATGGTGGACACCTGAATGCAGCCAAGCTACGAGAGAGTATAAGAAAGCTTTCAATAAACTAAAGCGTCACAAAACAGACGAAAACACAACGGAATACAAAAAACGACGAGCTGAGGCAAGATACATTCTAAAAAAGAATAGAAAAGAATCCTGGAAAAAATTCATCTCATCTCTAAATACCTCTTCAACAATAAGTACAGTTTGGAGAAACTTAAGAAAAATCTCTGGTAAAAGCCAACCATATAAAATTCCTTTTCTAGCAAAAAATAACAAAATAATTAGAGATAGAAAAGAAATCGTAGATATGTTAGCAGACCAATACGAGTTAAATTCCAGTGATGAAAATTATACTGACGATTTCAAAATGCATAAAAACAACGTAGAAAAAAACATACTGGGATTTGACGAACATGAGATTCACAACCTTAACGTTCCTTTTTCCTTAATAGAACTTGCCGAAGCCTTAAACTCTTCGAAAGATGCAAGCCCGGGACCAGACGGTATTCCCCTAGCATTTCTACTACATCTTCCAGACAATGGGAACAATTTATTACTAGACCTTTATAATTCAATCTGGAGTAACCAGGTTTTCCCTTCAACCTGGTCCGAAGCAATAATACTACCTCTTCTCAAACCTGATAAATCCCGGACATCACCAGAATCATATCGACCAATATCTTTAACCAATATTATATGTAAAGTGCTAGAGAAAATGATAAATAAAAGACTGAGATGGTATTTAGAACAACAAAAACTTCTTATCCCACAGCAAAGCGGATTTAGGCAAAATCGATCCACTGTAGACAACTTAATAGACTTAGAGTCAGGCATACATGAAGCATTTGCAAATAAGCAAGATTGTATCGCAGTCTTCTTTGATATTAATAAAGCTTACGATACTGTGTGGCGATTCAATATCATAACGAAATTGCATAATTGGAATATCAGAGGAAATATGTTAAAATTTATATCAAATTTTCTTCAATCTCGCAGCTTCATAGTTCGATCAGACAACGTTAACTCAGATAAAAAAGTTCAAAAGAACGGAGTACCACAAGGATCAGTTATAAGCTCAACCCTTTTCCTAATAGCCATAAACGATATACTTCAACAATGCTCACCAATTGTCAAAGGAAGACTATACGCTGATGACTTAGTTTTATTTGCCAAAGGAAAAAACTCTACATCTATACAAAAACATTTACAACAAACAATCAATCAGTTAGAAACATGGTCTAGGTCTATCGGATTACAATTCTCACCGACAAAAACTAAATGTATTCTATTCACAAGAAAACATAACACTCGAACTCCGCATCTGAAGCTATATAACCAAACCCTTAGTTTCACAAATAATGTCCGATTTTTAGGTATGGTTTTCGATCAAAAGTTATCATGGAAAAAACATACAGAAGAACTTAAAAAATCATGCCAAGCAGGATTAAATGTTATGAAAACTATTTCCAGCAAAAACTGGGGTGCAGATCAAAATACACTATTACACGTATATAAATCTTTAGTCAAATCCAAACTCGACTATAGTACGATAGTTTATTCATCAAGCAAAATGTCAGTATTGAAAACCTTAGAAACTGTTCAAAACGCGGCTCTACGAATAGCTACAGGTGCGTTTCGAACGACACCAGTTGAAAGTTTACAATGCTTAACAGGAGAACCACCCCTAAGTTTACGATGCAAATATCTTTCTCTCTCATATGCTTCTAAAATAGCCAGTAATAAAGAACACCCTACTTATACCAATACATTCACAGATCGATTTCAAGGCACTTTCTCTGCAACAAGATTAGATCCACCATTTTACGAAAGAATTAGGAGAAACCTTCATGACCTACATCTTCAATTTCCTGAAATTATCCCAACAAATTTCCCAACTTCTCCACCCTGGTTAATACCAATTCCCAAAATTAATACTAACCTTAGTATATACAAAAAAAGTGAGACCATAACAGACCTAATCAAACAATCATTCTTAAAAGAAATGGAAACCTTTAAAAATCACTACAAGATATACACTGACGCATCCAAATCATCAGACGGTGTTGGTGCAGCCATCCTCACACCCAATACATCATTAAAATTTAAATTCAAGCCTATTACGTCGTCATTCACTGCAGAGTTGTATGCAATATTACAAGCACTGATCCACATAAAAGAGTCGAAACAATCCCCGTCTCTCATAATAACCGATTCACTCAGCTCACTTAACATTATCAAACGTCTTTACACCAATAATCCAATTGTCTTACATATCCAATCAGAAATAGCGATCCTAAATAAAAAAAAGATCACTGTCGACTTTATGTTTGTCCCATCACACTCAGGTATACAAGGAAATGAGGAAGTAGATCTACTAGCCCGTTCAGCATCCCTCAGCCAGGACTCCATCCTTATTAACGAGGTTTCTTCCGATGACCTGAAGTCAGAAATAAAATATAAAGTGTTTAGTGCGTGGCAAAATAAATGGAGTGCGTCGCAAAATAAACTCAAGGAAATCAAACAATCAGTGAAACCGTGGCCGCAAATAATAGCGAACAGACCCGACCAAGTGAAAATAACACGTTTACGGCTGGGGCACAGCAACCTAACACACAAACATCTCTTTACGCGAACTGTGCCGCCTATGTGTGAAAACTGTGAAACAACACTCTCCGTGAAACATATATTAACTGAGTGCAAAACATATGAAACAATAAGAAAGAAGTATACCATCCCAATGAATATAAAGGAAGCCTTAGGAGTAAACATGAATGTTAAAAACACAATAAATTATCTTAAAGACTCTGGACTGTATCACCTATTGTAATTTTTATTAACTTTACTTTTGTTATATTTTTTAGATCGCTAATAACCCCTGTGGTTACAGCGTAAATAAATAAAAAAAAAAAAAAAAAAAAAAAATAGGTCAATTAGAAAAAGAAATTAGTATAGCAAATGAAAAAATAGAGAAATTGGAAAGAGAAAGAAAGAGAAAAAAATGTAATAATACAAGGAATAAAAATTGATACAAATGATCAGAAAGTTTTACGAGGGGCTATGGAGAATTTTATGGAAAAAGAGCTACAAGTTTCAGTAGATGTAAATGGAGCAAGGAAAATAGGAGAAAATACTGTCATAGTGGAACTCAACAGCGTGAAAAACAAAATAGAAGTAATGAAAAATAAAAGTAAATTAAAAACCAAAAAGGACGAAAGAATCTATATTAATGATGATATGTCAAAAGAAGAAAGAATTATTCAGAAAGAAATTAGAAGCAAGGCTATGGTAGAGAGGCATAATGGAAAAAATGTAAAAATAGGATACCAGAAGCTAATCATTAATGGTGAAATATGGACATGGAATAATAACCAACAACAACTCATAAAAGAGAAAAATATACAACCAAAAAACTAGCAATACAACGAAAGCAGACTGAAATAACGGAGATGACATGGCAAAGTACAGGTACACGAAATAGACAAAATGTACAGATTATTAATGAAAAGCAGCCCATAAAAGAACATATATTAGTAGGAACATGGAATGTAAGAGGAACATACGAAGAAGGAAAACTGAAACACCTAGTAGATGAATGTAAAAAATATAAATTCGAAATAGTAGCACTACAAGAAACGAAACAACTAGGCCAAAACTCAATGGAAATAAATGACTATTTATTTTTCAATAGCGGAGGCGAAAATAGAATGTTAGGCACAGGATTTGTAGTAAACAAAAAGCTGAAAGATCTAATCGTTGACTTTAAACCAATTTCAGAGAGAATATGCATACTAAGAATAAGAGGAAAATACCAAAAAATAACATTTATAAACATACATGCACCGACTGAAGAGAAAAACATAGAGATAAAGGAAGACTTCTACAGTCAAATAGATACAGTATTCGAAAATATTCCCAAATACGATATAAAAATAGTACTAGGTGATGCTAATGCCAAAATAGGAAAAGAAGAAATATACACACCCACCATAGGAAAATATAGTCTGCATGAAACAACGAATGAAAATGGTCACCTCTTAATAGATTTTGCAAAAGAAAAAAACATGATCGTTATGAGCACGTACTTTCAACACAAAAGAATATATCAAGGAACATGGAGATCACCAGATGGAAAAACCATAAATCAAATAGATCATGTGCTCATCGAAAAAGACATGGAAAAATGTATAAAGAACATAAGAACATATAGAGGACCGGATGCAGACACAGATCACTTTATAGTCGGAATACAACTTAAACAGGTTATACCAGTTCTTAGAAATCAACAGAAAAAAAGGTACAAAGTAACTAAACCTATTAGACTACTGTCAGAAGAAGAACAAAGTAAATATGAAAGACTAGTCACTAGAGAACTGGAAAATATTGCAGAAAATGAAAACATCGAACAAAAATGGACGCAAATAAAAGTATGTATGACCAAAGCAGCGCAAGTCAGTAATAGAAATATAAAAGATGGATTCAAAGAATGGTTTGATGAAGAATGTAAAATAGAACTGGATGAAAGAAATAAGTTAAGACTCAAAATGATGCAAGTGAAAACACCAGAGATGGAGATACAATACAACGAACAAAGAAAACGAACTAAAAGAATCATAAGAGTAAAGAAAAGAAAGTACAACGAAGATAAATTGAAATGCATAGAAGAAAACTATAAAAATGGAGAAGTCAGGAACTTATATCAAGGAGTAAAAAATGAGAAAAAGGGGTTCCAAAGAAAACCTGTACACTACAAAAGCAAAAATGGAAGGAATTTAGTAAGCGACGAAGAAATACTGAGCAGATGGAGAGAATACTTCGAAGAGCTTCTAAATGAAATTCCCACAACAGGATATGCAGAAGAAGAAGAAGAAGGACCGAATGAAAATATTGATAAAGAAGAAATGCAGGAAAGACCGCCTAATGAAAAAGAAATAAAAGAAATAATAGAAAAACTAAAGAAAAACAAGAGCCCAGGTAAGGATGAAATAACAGCTGAAATGTTTAAATATGGAGGACCAGTACTAATTAAGCATTTGGAAAAGCTGATAAAAGAAATTTGGGAACAAGAACACATACCAAAAGAATGGACTGAAGCCACACTGTGTCCAATTCACAAAAAAGGCGACAAAAGTTTATGCCATAATTACAGGGGAGTAGCCCTACTAAACGTTGCATATAAAATACTTGCAGTACATATAAAAGACAAGATAACACAAAAGATAGATAATGACATAGGAGAATATCAATGTGGATTCAGAAGAGGACGCAGCACGGTGGATCAAATTTTCCTGCTGCGTGAGATACAAGCGGAAAGCTACGAATACGGAAAATCTACAATGGCCCTATTCATTGACTTTAAACAAGCTTTTGACAGAGTTAAGCGAAAAGAAATATACAAAGCACTATGTGAAATTGGAATTAGTAAAAAATTAATAAAGATGGTAAAAGTTACACTCAGAGAAACAGAGAACAGGGTTAAAATAAATGGAAAGGAAACAGATAAGTTTAGGGTCGGTGAAGGGGTACGACAAGGAGACCCACTGTCATCACTGTTGTTTAGTATCCTTCTTGAAATAGTCATCAGAGAAGCCGAAATTAACAGGACAGGACTTGTATACCAACGAAAACACCAATGCTTGGCATTCGCTGATGACATAGTAATGATAGCCAGAAGCAAACAAGAATTACAAGAAATACTAAAAAGACTAGAGGCGATAGGAAGAAAGAAAGGGATATACATAAACGAAGAAAAGACTAAATATATGGAATGGACAAAACGAGAATACACACAAGGACAATACCTGACAATAAACACAGAGGCAAAAATATATAAATTCGAGGAAGTAGAGAGATTCCAATATCTAGGAGCGACATTCACTAGGAGACCAAATATAAAAGAAGAAATCCAAGCGAGAATTATGGCTGGTAATCGTTGTATCTTTGCTCTAAACAACTTATTGAGAAATAAGAACATATCTAGAGGGGCTAAGATAAGAATATACAAGACAGTGATAAGACCTATAGTCTTGTATGCCAGTGAAACATGGACGATGAACAAATCCGAGCAAGTCATGCTTAAAGTATGGGAAAGAAAAGTCCTAAGAAAAATATTTGGCGGAAAGATATGGAATGGAATGTGGATAAGAAGACCAAATGTGGAATTGGAGAGGATGTATGGTGAACCAAACATAGTAGGGATCGTAAAATCACAAAGACTGAGATGGTTGGGACATATCCAAAGGATGCCAAACACGAGACTTCCCAAAAAAATACTAACGGGAGGAATAGGAGGAAAGAAGAAGAAAGGTAGACCGAAAACCAGATGGAAGAAAGATGTTGAAAAAGACATAGAAGAACTGAAAATCACAAATTGGAAAAATAAAGCAGCAAATAGGAGAGATTGGAAAGGAATAGTAAACCAAGCCATGGGCCTTCTAGGCCTGGAGAGCTAAACTATATATATATATATATATATAATTACTTATCTATAACTTTATTTGAAATTTAAAGATTTTGTTGGGAAAACCCGCATTTTCCGAGGAAAATTTTCGTCGTAGGAGATCGGGAAAACATATCTTTATGCAGAATTTAATTTCGGTGAATTTTTATTACGGTTTTTTTTGTGTAAAGTTCAAATGTTCTGAGTTATGGAGCAAAAATTGAAAAAAAACACGATTTGGGGCGCCATTTTGTTAATAAAAAAGTAGCACACTATCTGCGGACTTTGCATACCTATATTATTAATATATACAGTCATAAGCTTCGATTCCAGCAATAAAATTGCTGGTAAATAACTTTTCCCAAAAATGGCCTATTCTCCGATAATTAGCCCAGACTAGCAGAAGAACCAAGCGGTTCTGACCAGCATCAAATCTTGAAAGTTATAATACTTCGGACACATTATGCGAAATGAACCAGATATCCCTCCTACAAGCCAACCTGTAACGAAAAATATTTGGAAAGCAAGGTTCAGGACGAAGAAGCACCTGGTTCCGCGCTGATGCAGATAAGATAAAGATTGCCATGATGATCGCCAACATTCCTCATGGATAGGTACAGAAGAAGAAGTTTTTAACAGGTTCCAATTATTTAATGAAATTAGTTATTTGCACAAAAAAAGAATGGGCGACAATACATATCCCTGTCTCATCCCACGTCGAATTTTAGTTTCCTCTAACAGCTGTTCAATAACACCCGACATAAATGATGATAGATATCCAATTAGGACACAACTGTACAATAATTATGCGAGTAACTTCAACAGAAAAGATTTTTCGATAATTCTGATTCTTTCATTTTTTCAGATAACAAACAATTGCCATAAAACTCCAAAAGGTTCTCTATCAAAAATAGAAGCGTTCAAAAATATGACAGACAAAGAACTTAAATGGGATACATACTTAGGTAAGTATAATATAATAAATAACTAAGTAAAAGGAATTTTAGTTAAGTCTCAAGCCCATTGTCGGCCAAAAATTCAAATTTTGTTTTAATAACGGGGTGTAAAATGACTTATAGTATTTTTACTACAAAAACGTTATTACCTAGGTCAAAATTTTTGACGTAAGAGAACTGTCAAAACATTAGAATGTGACTTTTCATTATTGCCGTGTTTATAATAAACATAGCAATAATGAAAAGTCACATTCTAATGTTTTGACAGTTCTCTTACGTCAAAAATTTTGACCTACGTAATAACGTTTTTGTAGTAAAAATACTATATCTAAGATGTTTTTGAAGTTTCTGTATTTTTTGGTACCCTTATATTTATATCTCAAGTAGATCCAATAGATCTAACTTGAGAATGTTCTGTTAAATATTATTTATTAGTTATTAGCAGATGTTTAATACTTCAACTGCCATTTAAAGATTTGGTGTTAAGTACACAATAAGATTTGTAGGTTCCTCTCTAGAGGATCATTGGGAAAAAACAACGTCCTTAGCGCATTTTAAAAAGTTATGACCGAAAAAATAAGGCGGACTTAAAAGTACCCTCGGTAAGTAACTATCAAAAAAGAATGTGTGTACTTTGTACGCACGTAAGAAGTTATACTTCTATTATATGATTTCAACGAAATTAATATACTTTTTATTTATATTTTGTTTAAATATTAAACTAATTTATACTTACTACTTCTCAAACATTTTTATTAGAACAGTGCCAAAAATTAAAATAATAAAAGAATAAAACACACACAAACACATTAAACAAGCCACAAATGATGTCTGAACATTAATTGTCGAAAATTTTTTTAACTAAATACGTATTTTCTGAAAATACTTAATCTAAAATATAATAAATATACTTCAATCATAAAATGTATTAAAAAAAAAAACAAAAAAGAAAGTTTCTATTGGGACTCGAACCAGCGCTAATAAGAGCGGTTGGTATTGGAATTCATTCGCCTTCTCCGCTAAGCCACGGACACTATGTGTCATTATTTACGAAGATCGACTAACTAAACGGATTAAACTTGTGATATTTTGATATTTTGAAAATTGATCAAATTATTTTAATTTTGAATTGAAATGATTTAGAATTGAAAAAATACAATAAAACATAGAGTAAAAAAACAATATATTAGGTGAATATTGATAGAAATTTTGATGGTAATCAAATTATGTATAAATATGTATAAATTATAAATATGTATAAATAAAAGTATTACATACTATGTATTTTGGCAGATCAAATAGGTAGGTTTATACCCATGATACATTAACAATTATTACGTACCTGTTGCTTTTAAAAACTATTTAAAAGTCATTACAATATTATAAACTTTTTTGTTTGTGTCCTCACAACAATAAAACTAATATATTATACATTTGTTTACCTTTACCTTTACCTCCAAACCACAGCTGCCATATCGGATAATTTTTGACATGTCATTTGAACATCCAATCAGAACAAAGTTATAATGCGCATGCGCCGGGTTGATAGGTTTTAACATATAAAAAAATCACCCTCTATCGCCGGTAAAGAAGTATAACTTCAAAAATCTCAACATGGTGGGAGACTAATGGTTAATTTAGAAGCTGTCCTCGAATGAGGACACTGGGACAATCCACTAGTCAAATAACCTCATAAAGGCATACCGAATAGGAGATAATTCTTTTATAAATATTCCACAGCGTATTTCAGAAAAAAAAAACTAAATGAGAATTTTCTTGACAACGTTAAGCAGGTACTTAAAGAGAATTATCGCTAGTAACTGCTATGTATTACAAAAAGAGGATTTATTTATGATAATTCACAGAATGGGCTAAATATGGCAAACCCGCTTGCAATATACAACATTAATTCTAACGTTAGAAACGCAATATAGTCTAATCATAAATACTCCTGTATGTCTGAAAACAGTTTTTAGCACCTTAAAATGAACTATTGCTGCATTTACAATATATTATATATCTTCTATCTAGTATTAATTAGACAACTTATACTCAGTTAAAAATTGCTACCCTTAAAAACACCCCTGATTTGAGGTGGTGGTGAAAATGAATTTGAGGTTAAATTTTCAATATCCCTATCGTCTTCGGACATTTTCTTAACAAGATTTAATCTTGAAATTTGTCAGTTTGTTTAAATATTGTGAACTGTCAAAGAGTATGCATTTAATCGGCATTGCGCATGTGCCATATTCGATACAAAACGTCGTTACCCGATTCTATTGTTTAAAAATCTGTGTGATAATGCAAGCCCATTTTGATACATGTATTGAAATTGTAATTGATGTATTAAAGTATGAGAGCAGAGAGCATGTTAATCACGTTTAGTGTTTTTTTTTCTTGCAGGTTCTTCAATAAGGTGTTTGGCTGCCAACAGAGAAATCGTAGTTGCCTGTTGCGAAGATTTAACACTAAATTGCTACAACATCAAATCGGGAGCCAGACCTCTTCCTCCCATACTGATAGAAGATCTGGTGTCATCGATATGTCTTTCCCAAGAAGGGCACTGCCTTGTGCTTACTAAAACTGGTCTTATACACATGTGGGATTTTAAAACAAACAAAAATATATTTTCGAGGATATCTGTTAGGAGTTTATTGACTGGAAAAGGTATGATTGATGATATAAATGTGGTTGATATAAGAAAATTATTATATAGGATATGGCTGTATCTTCTGTTATTTTATAAAAGCTGATATTTTATCTATGTATGTATTTGTAATATACGGATCAATTCCTTCCATGCATGTCTTGTTTACCTGATAATATCCATTTTTAGGTAATGTAAATGGTTGCAGTTTGGGACCTTCTAACCAGCCAGTAATAACACTAACAGATGGAAGAGCATATTCATACAGTATGGATTTACAAACTTGGTAAGACAATCATCTCATTCTCTTCTTGCTAATACAACCGTTATAGCTGAATAATAATTTTAGGGTACAAATTTCCAATCCATTGGATCCAGTAAGCATCACAGGTGGTAATCTCGTACGAAAAGTGCCGGTAACACTACCTCTAGCTGCCATGCAGAGAGCAATAGCTTCGAAGAGAAGCATCGAGACTTTACCTCCAGGAGTTACTCTCAGTTTCATAGAAACCCAAATTACCGCCGCGAGTTTATTAGACTCCAGTACCGAATACAAACATTGGCTGTTTGCTAAGATTAATTATTTACTAGAAAAAGGTAAGAATAAGAATAGTCGTTTTAATCATTTACACGTTTGTAGAAAATTTCATGGACCATGAAAACTGGATTGAAGCTGCCCAGGACAGAGAAGGGTGGATACATCTTGAGGAGGCCTATGCTCGACAGTGGACAAATTTGGCTGTGT
This sequence comes from Diabrotica virgifera virgifera, assembly GCF_917563875.1. Classification (NCBI taxonomy): domain Eukaryota; kingdom Metazoa; phylum Arthropoda; class Insecta; order Coleoptera; family Chrysomelidae; genus Diabrotica; species Diabrotica virgifera. The sequence continues at coordinate 1,396,837 of NC_065444.1, read as the reverse complement.
GATGATGATGATGAGAAAATTTCATAGGGGAATACCAAGCCGGATTGAAGAACAAATTGATTGACCATAGATCAGAATTTTACTCTAAGGCAGCTGCTTGAAAAAGGATGGGAATTCGATATAACTATCAATAATCTTGTCATAGATTTTCGACAATCGTATGACAGCATTAAAAGGGATCTGATATGGAATACAATGGCAGAACTTTTTTCTTCTTCTTCTTATAATAGGCCTCTTGGCCTGTTCCTTACCGATTTTGAGCTTGTATTCGTAGCTGTGATGTTGACCGCCAGTTATCTCGCCACCTTTTAAAGGGCCTTTATTGGCTATTATTTTCCTATTGGTCTTTTGCCTGTTGGCTTCGAATCCCTGGCTATACGAGCTATTATCTCGCTGTCCATTCTCGTCACATGCTGATTCCACTCTCGTCGTCTCTGTCTTCCCCACCGTACTATATCTTGTATGTTACAGAGATCTCTTATTCTGTCGTTCGGTATTCTGTCTCTCAGTGTTTTCCCAGTTATTGATCTCAACGTTCTCATTTCTGATGTTCTCAGTATCCTCTTGGTTTCTGCTGTGTCACATCTTGTTTCTATCGCGTACGTCATGATCGGTCTTACACATGATTTGTATATGCGTAAATTCCCTTCCAGCCTCATATCTTTGTTTCTCCAGATGACATCCCTCAGACATCCTGACACGTAATTGGCTTTATTTTCTTGCTTTCGGACGCTCTCTTTAACATCTCCATAACTACATATTTCGATTCCCAGATATTGGAATCTCGAGACATGTTCAATTAGTTCGTTGTTAATTACTAATTTGCATCTTATGGGTTCCCTTGACACTACCAGGGATTTTGTCTTAGCTGTTGATATTTTCATGTTGTAGTTCTTCGCCACTGTATTGAAAGTTTGTGCCATTCGCTGTAGGTTATCCTCGTTATCGAAGATTAAGATTGCGTCGTCAGCATAACAGAGGATTTTTATTTGTTTCTCCGCCATCTTATATCCTTTTCCAGTACCTTTAATGTTTTCTATGATTTTGTCCATGACTAAATTAAAAAGCAATGGGCTCAAGCTATCCCCTTGTCGGATTCCCGAGTTGATTTCTACTTCCGATGTTAGTTCATTCTCGACTTTTATTCTGGTTTTGTTCTTCGTATTAATGTCTTTAATTATCCTTATCATCTTGTTGGGCTGATTTTTCTCCTTTAGCAATCTTAGCACATCTTCCAATCTTACACAATCGAAGGCCTTAGTTCAGTGATACTCAACCTGTGGCCCGCGGGCCGCATGCGGCCCTCTAGCGTTTTTTATGCGGCCCGAATGCTAACTAAAGGGCCCCGTGATCCAATTATTTGTCAAATTTCACGTGTTTTTTCTAATTATTTGATAGTGTGCCGATGTGTTTGAGGCGTGTTTGGGAGTGAGGCACACAATTTAATGACTTTATTTTTAAATATTATATTGAAATTTTTAAGAACTCTGATTAAAAACCAAGGTATTATTAACTTTTAATAATAAATTATTAAAGTTAATGAACAAATACTCATTTTACAAATAAACAATACTTATTTACTACATTGCAACAACCCATTTAGTAATCACAAGAAAAATTCAGGTCCGGATTAACAAAAAAAAATTTAAAATAATTGTGACCTTGAAACAACAAGCATCGGGTCCTTGTGCTTTTCTGTTTTTTAATTTACGTATGTTATTCCTTATTTCTTCTTTTGTGATTTCTAGTTCTGTGTTTATGTTGGATTCGTCTTCATTTTCTGTTTCTTCCTCTTCTTCAGGTACTATAGTATCTTCCTTATATAGTTCTTCTATATAGGCGGTCCATTGTTCTGCTTGTATTTTATTTAAACTTCTATATTCTTTAATGGGCTTTTCCTGTTTTTTATTATTTTCCAAACTTTTCTTTGCGCCTCGTGTTCCTTTTCTTTGGTAAAGCGTGTCCAATATTCCCTTTTTATATGTCTTATCTTAGAATTGATGTAATTTCTTGTGTCTCTGTATTGTTGGTAATTGTTTGGTGTTTTGTTAGTGCAGTATTGTAGGTATGCTTTCCTCTTCTCATACGCTAGATCTCTTATTTCAGTATTGAACCAGGGCTTCGATATTTTTGTTGCATTCAGGTTAATTTTTCTGACCCCTATGCTTTCTTTTGCGGCTTGTAATATATTCTATTTTTGCCCATGTCTCATTTACTCCTTCACCTGTTGTTACTGGGTTTATCTTAAATCTTTGTTCAAAACGTCTTTTATACAGCCATTTTGGGTTTTGGTTCTCTAGAGACTCAATGTTTAGTTTTTCGAAGTACTTGGGTGGTTTTTTTTTGTTTTGTGGTATTTTGAGCAAAACTTTTCCAAGCACCATTTTATGGTCTGATCCGATATTGGGCGATGTTAATGCTCTTACGTCTAGTATTTGTTTAGGTATGATTTCTCTATTTGTAATTATATAGTCTATTGTTGATTGTTGGCCTTGCGTGTTTTGCCACGTGTATTTGTGTTGGGGTTTGTGTGGAAAAAACGTGTTGTTTATTCTCAACAAATTTTGGGTACAGAATTCAACAAGGTATTCTCCATTTCGGTTCAATGTATTTTCGTTAAATCGTTGTTTGATATTATCTATGCTGTCGTTTCCTATTCTTGCAATGAGATCTCCAAGAATAATTATTTTTTCGTTCTTCTGTATCTTGTCGATTACATCTTGCAGTTGTAGTTTATTATAGAAGTCTTCGGTCTCCCCCTCGGGTTTACTTATATCTGGTGCGTAGACTGATATGATGTGGAGTTTAGTGTTTTCTATATTCAAAGTCGTCATCAGGATTCTATGGTTGATATATTCGATGTTCTCTGTTATGCTCTTTTCAAATTTTGTGTGGATTATAAGGCTCACTCCTGAGCTAGCATAGTCCCCCTTGTCTTTTCCGCTGTATATGAGTAGGAAATATTGGTATTTTGAAGTTCCCTTTCCTTTCCTTCTGGTTTCGGAGAGCGCGCATAAATCTATTTAACTAATCGATAAAAACTCGCTTATAGAAAAAATACTAAGAGGCAAAAAAGTTTTAAAAACGTTGTGTTTAACTAATGGTACCACAATAATGAATTAATTGGAACGTGCACAAAAGTTTGGGGGGGTTTAAGGGAACAAAACCCTCATAAAATTTTTATGGGGTGGACCAATCTCACTATAATTTTGTTTTAAGATGCTAAAAGCCAATTTGTACTAAGGTAAGTTAGGTTCAATCGAACTATTTTTGACTCCAGAATGTCTGGTACACTTTATGACCAATCTTTTCGGGACACCCTGTATAAGACAGTGATGATACCAGTGCTCATGTATGGGTGTGAAACATGGGCGCTGACAAAGGCAACAGAACGAAAACTCCGGTATTTGGAGAGAAAAATCCTGAGAAGAATCTTTACAAATTCTGTTTACTATAGTAGCCTAGGTGTAGAAATATTTCTTGTATTATTCTTTTTACCTAATCAAAAATTCTATTTTTAGGACCTGAATGTCAACTTCGAGAAATACTTGATGATTTGATGGGACATACACATAACAAAAAATCAAAGAAGGCAAAATTGGAGAATGATGAAATCATGGTAAGAATAAATCTCTGGTTTCTTGTAAAGTTTATGTGAGGGTAGAAATCTGATGAATTGTCATCTATGAAATCGGTATGGTAGTTTCCAATTATTTTTTTTGCGTATGGTGCCATATTGTAGAATATTATATAGGGTGTATTAACAAGTGTATTTTCTTTGTAGTTACAGCATTCGCAGATATCACCTTTCTTATGTATTGTGCAGAGTATTTCATTTACTATGCAGCAATTTATCAATCGCTCGAATTACAAAAGTATGGATGAATAAATAAAAGTATAAAACGAATTACAGAAATTGATTTCTTTAAAGTATTTTCAAATCGACGGTTAAACTGCAAAACCTCGTAAGTCGGTTTTATGTAACTTTAGAGGAGAGACGAAAAACATTTTGGCTTCTTTATGTAAGATTAAATTTATTCGTTTTGTGTGTGTAGGGTTCTTTTTAGGTAACGATTCCATTACCATTAAGTAAAATTCAGTCATATTGTTTTTTTTTTTGTCAAAGAGCTTCTTAAGAGGTTTTGTTACTTCGTCCCTACTATTTCCAACTATCGAATATGAAAAGTGAGACTTTTCAGGAGAGCAAAATAACTCTTTTTAGAGACTCCTAAATCAGCACATTGCCAAATGGGAAAATTTGTATATATTTTGTATATAATGTTTAATACTTGTTAGATTGATAACAAATTTGAACTAGCGAATGTATAATAGCGAATAACTATATAATCAAATAATGAAAATCCGTTAAAATGAAATCATGAACTGCCTCACAAGAATTTCTTGGAAGCGATACTGAAACAAAATTCGCACAAGTTGTAAACACGTGCATTTTATTCTTCTCAGCAGTTTAGCATTTTCGACAGTTTACAGATTATAATTGAATAACTGTTGAATAAATTACAACACAAACTAACGAATGTAACACATTCGACATTTAGCGTTGTACAAATATACCTTAAGTTATATTTTTATACAAAACAAAAGTATCGAATATACTATTTTCGTCAGTTTGCAGTCAACCAAATGAAAAAATGTTCATATTCGATAGTTTAAACAGCATATTTCCCGCGGTCCTAATCAAGCTACAATAACGAGAATTTGCCACAAGATGTATCACATATAATGCGAGGGCAAGGTATCGAATCTGAAAAACCCGATTTTTCACATTCGATAGTTGGAAATGGTAGGGACGACTTAAAATCATAAACTATGTTTAAACTTACGAGGTTTTGTCTCATAAAAATGTAACTTACGAGGTTTTGTAACTTAAAATCTTACTTATGAGGTTTTTGTAGATGTCGCTAGTACCATTAAATTTAAATATTGACTTACAAGCTTTCGCAGTTTAAAAGATATGTAAAAGTATAAACCAACAAAGTATAAAAGTAATAATGGACCAAAAATCGACTTACGAGGTTTTGCAGTTTAACCGTCAAAATACTAACATAACATAATCAATTGCCTCTTTTAGCAGTAGGTGTCGAGGATAATTTTCAAATACTAAACCTTTCTTATTTACTTTCAGCACATGTCAAAATTCGAGTTGTTAGAAGAAATTTTGGCTCTCATTAAAACCAAACTTCCATGGCAAAGGTTATACAAAGAGTATAGTGAGCAGGTTGCAGAAATTAAAAACGATAAATTAGAATGTACTTGAAATATTTTTTATGGCATAAGTAAATAGTTTTGTAAGTAAATAGTATTTTTAATAAATGTTTTTCCAGTTAAAATATATTCATTTTTACAAGTGTTTGAGTGTTCTTGATCCAAGCAGTTCTAGCAGAAACCTAAGAACCCCGTTTGTACATTTTTGTAGGCAAAAAATGTTAGTGAAAAATGTCTAATAAAATAGAGATAATACAACTATGGTTCGCAAAGTAGGTCTACTTTTAACAGAAAATTTAACAAATGCATACTGGTGGATAAAAAATTCTCCTCTTACAGAATCTTTTATTGCCACAAATCCACACCAATACTATATTTTACAGCTACCAAAATTCCCTTTTTACAAACAAGACCTTTAAATTCTGATGGACAAACCAACCATTATATTGCTCTCTTATTCAGACTTGTGAATATAACTAATCTGATGTTTAAATCCATACTAAGCAAATTAGGGAAAGATTTAACAATAATTTATACAACGAATGAAAGTGCTGGTTTCTCATTTTTTCTTTCAAACAATAATTATGCTGAAAAATTTCGAATTCATGATTGTTATTCTATTTTTACAGCCGAGACTGCTGCCATACAAAAAGCACTAATTTGATGTGTCACTAATTGTTGTATTCCGGTAGGTGTGTGTGTTGACGGAAACAATTATATAAAATAATATTAATTAAAACTCAAACAATTGTCAATATTATACTTATTTATTTTTGGTAAAAAATTTTTGTTTTGGTGTTTTGCTTATACATCTCGTAAGAGGGTTTGTTATTGTTTCTGCCCAGCGAGCAACCGAGCCTGCTGGGATGTGGTAACCGACTGAGTGGCTGAAAGAAACCTTCTTCTTCTTAACGTGCCCTATCAAGTCCCCTTGACGTTGGCGATTAACATGGCGAAACTGTCTCTGTCTCGAGCTATTCTAAATAGGTGTTCTGCTTTCTTTATTCCTGTCCACTCCCGGATATTCTTCAACCAAGAGGCCTGCTTTCTACCAATTCCTCTGCGTCCTTCGATTTTACCCATCATAATAAGTTGAAGAATATTATACCGGTCTCCCCTTATTATGTGTCCAAAATAGGCCATCTTTTTTTATTTGATATTATCAAGCAGCTCGCGGGTAGCATTTGCTCTCTTAAGGGCTGCCACAGAAAGAAAGAAACCACAGATGCTAATCTGTTTGTATTTCTACCATCTGACCAGAAGGGCAATAAATTATTTATATCTATCGTTTAAAAGTTGAAACATTTCTGCAGTTTTAGGAAACGTCTTCGAATGCATGTCCAAAGTGAGTTATTGACATAAGGTCTGATAAGGTAATTAATTTATGGAGAATTCAGTTTGTTAAACTGAACACACCAAAAACATATGGTTAAGGATACATTTCGTTTCGTAAAACCGTGCCCTTCTTAGCATCTGGTTTGTATATTACATGTGAATTTATATGAACCATATTATTTCGTTTTGAGAAAAGTTATTAAAAATTAAGAAAATAAAATTAGCAAAAATAGTAATTAAAGCGTACCGCTATAGTTGTGAGAACATTGTAATAATATCAGACTCGCATGCAGTATTACAACCTATTTGTAGCCATCCATTAGATAATTTCCAAAACTCGATTATCCTTGATATCAAAAAATTATTACATAAACTAAAATTCACAAAGAAAACTGTAACTTTACTATGTGTTAAAGGACACAGTGGAATCATTGGAAACGAAATACAGTAGAACCCCGCAAATCCGAACCTCACTAATCCGAACGTTCGGCAAATCCGAACCAAAAGAAAGTGAAAAAAATTCACGACAAAAACTTAAAAGCATGTTTATTATACAGAGTAAAACCAGAAAATTGAACAATGTAGGATTAATAGGACTTTGACATTTAAAATTTCTTTAAAATGAATACATACTTTATACATACTGCTTATAAAGGTTAAATATAAACTTACGTCGGTCCTCCTGCAGTCAACTTAAGTCCAAAAATATTGTCAACACTCTTGCTAGAACGTTTTGAGACTCAAAATCAACGACAACGAAAGCTTTGAATTATTAGTTAAGCTAACTTTCGGATAATCCGAACAGGCTCTCCCCCCAATTAGTTCGGATTTGCGGGGTTCTACTGTAGATAGAATGGCAAAAAATACATTTGAGATACCAGAAACTACAAACATCTTCAACTTTAAAGATCTATTTTCTATTCTCAGTATTAGCAGAGAAAGATGCATTTTTACTTATTTTAAGTTGCCAAAAAGTTACTTTGTTATGCTTGCTTTTCCTCAAAATTGGTATCTCATAACTCTTTTATAAAAAAATCTCAATTAATGAAGCATATTTTTACAAAAATTATTTTTTTATTTTACAAAAAATCCGAATTTGTTGGGATATCAGTACAGTGGAACCCCAATAAGTCGGCCCCCGATAACCCGGACCGATTTTTATCAGATAAACATTTTGATTTTCAATATTTTGTATTTTGACAACGACCCGATTTGGGCGTCGCGAAACGTTAATAAAATTATTTTTCAATTTAATTGTGGCTTATTTCCCATCAAAATAGTTAATTATCAGACAATCCTTTCAACAATAAAAATGTATGTAATATAATATTTGAGAGATAATGTGTATGTGTGTAATTTGAACTATACGATATTAAAAATGACTCATAGCACACGCCGCAGAAACAACAGGCACCTGTCTGTAGTACCTATTCCTTTTTATTTCAAACTGTCTTAGCATTGTTTAGGAAAGACTATTTAAAAAATTCTTTTATAAACAATGGTCTTTAGTTTTCACTGTTCTTAAATAACATTACATAGTTGTGACTGTATTGTGTGTCTTGTATAGGGCTTTTCATTCACAGTCATTTGTTTCGAGCTTCTGTCATGTGTCACATAATATTAATATATCTACGTCATACGTTATTGATATAACGTATGATACAAACCAAAGACATATGACGTAGATATATTAATATTATGTGTCACATGACAGAAGCTCGAAACAAATGACAATAGATGAAAAGCCCTATTGTTCGCTTCCGTTTGTGTTTGGTGTTTTTTTTAGTAATTTTGATGAGTAGGTACTGTGCATATTTATAAATATATTTCATGTTATTTCAATTCTGACGGAGTTGATCTGTAAGTATACCGTATTTTATTAATTTTTACCATATTCTCCGGCTATCTCGGATTTTCGATAACCAGGATCGGCCGTGGTCCTGATTAATCCGAGTTATCGAGGTTCCACTGTATATTGTTATAAAAATAATTAAACCTATGATTTTTTAAAATATAACTTTATTAAACCTGTAGGTTACATTAACAATATTAGGGTAATGGGTATATACTGTACATATAAAAAACAATATTACAATAATCACTTCCAACACAATTCAAAAAAATATATATCAAAGAATTTGTCATCTATCTACTACTTTTAATTTAGATTTCTCTTCTTCTATATACTTATTCATATCTGACAAAGGTTTGTAATAAATATGGACTGCTTGGGAACCCGCCATCATAGACAGCAAAGCTGCTAGAGTAAACATTCCATACCTTCCCCAGCTAACACCAGCAGGCATGTTCCTACGCTGATTTTACTATTTTAAACACTATGAGGCTGTTCAGAGTAAATCTCCTGTTCGACTATATTTTTGGCTTGTCTTCTTTTAAAAGTTCTATCTAAAAACAAGAAACCATTATTAATAAGAGTGTACAAATACTATATAGGTCATTCACTTTCAAGATGCCAGTTTTAGATGCCTGATTCTTGGGTTTTTCGTGTCATCACAACTTGTTGGTTAGAAATTAATATATTCTATATTATAAATTAATTTCTAACCAATGACAAGCTGCAACGGCATGAACAACCCACGAATCAGGCATCTTGGCTCATCTTGAAATGAACTATAGCGTATGCGAATGATATTCATATCATGGCACGGAAAAAGGCAGATCTAACAGTTAAAACATTAACTTTCAAAGAAGTAAGAGAGTTCATATTATATCTAGGCTTACAAATTAACCAGTCACACAATGACTGCAGAAATCAACAGACATATACTATATATCTAGCAAATAGAGCATACTATGGGTTAAAGAAACTTTATATCAAACATAGTCACAAAAAGAATTAAAATATTGACATACAAAGCTCTTATCAACCCCATCCTCACTGATGAGTCAAAGATGAGGACGATGGTAAAAAATTATGGAAGAACTTTAGGCTATTTTGAACATAAAATCATCAGACAGAATTATAAAGGAGAATGAATTATGGTGTAGACACTATAATTTTGAGCTTTACTGTCTTTATAGTAAACCTAGTCTAGGAGCATCAAAATAAACAAACTGCGGAAACTAGACCACTTCACCGATTCTCTGCCTGTTGAAGAGGATGGAACTTGGTTAGGAGACATTCTGTTGAACAGCACCTGACAGAAGTAAGCATATCACTCGTTAGTGTGTGAACGGCACCTGACTGAAGTATCCATATCACACGTTGGCATGTGATTGGCAACGAATGGGTTACATGAGAATGAAAGATGGAACCATTTATAATCAAAGACCGGATGGAGTGAAGAAAAGAGCACGGTTTAAGAACCAGTTGGGAGATAGCAATGCTGATTCTAGAACAGGCCAAGATTCACCAGAGGTTGTAAAGCCAATCATGGTGGTGACATGTTTGTGTTAACAAAATATTAACATATTTTGACTTCGAATCTGAGTTGCTTACAGAAATAAAAACATGATAAAAAGGGTAAGTATATGAGAAATAGTAGTTTTCCTAATATTAGTCAAACCTTTACTTACAAAAATTCACTTCACCAACGTGCCAGTTGATCATAGAGAATTCTAAAGCTGCTCCCAATACAAAAAATATTGGTAGAAATCTATACATGCCAAGATACTTTTTCCCCGGCCATTTCTCCAGAAATTGTCGAAATCTTGAGGAATACAACTTCATTTATTTATAATTGTTATGTTCGTGTAAAACTCCCTTAACCATGAATGTAGGTTGGTACTACTGTCATCTGAACGACAGCGGTCACATACTTAATACTGCGATAGAAAATGGAAACCATGTGCATAATTCTTTAAAATAAAGTATTTTACATCGAGTATTATTTCATTACAAATACTTACGTCCTTTAAGTACAAAGGACTTGACATTTGGCGACGAGGATAATGGATACAAATATTACAGACACTACATCAACTACAACGTTCCAACTACAGCCGGTACAAACACGAGTTCCTCGACTACAACTGCGATAGTTGCACCTGCTACAGCTCCAGTAATGTCTACACAAGTTTCTACATTCCAGTTTTCCGTTGAACCTTTTAACCAGACAGCTACAAAATGGTCCAGGTGGGTAAAACGGCTGGAAGGAGCATACAAAGTTTTTAAAATTCCAGAGGAAATGAAATTGCCCTATTTACTACATTACATGGGGTCGGAAGCATACGATACACTGTGCGATAAACTAGCTCCAGAGGTCCCTGAAGACAAGTCATATGAGGATACAGTTAAGTTAATGGATAATTTTTACAACCCTGCACCACTTGAAATTGCTGAAATATTTAGGTTTCAATCAAAAAGACAAGCAGAAGGCGAAAGTATACAAGAATACCTACATTCTCTACAGAAACTTGCCATAAACTGCAACTTTTCCACATATTTAAAAAGTGCTATACGAAATCAGTTTGTTTTTGGTTTACAGTCAAAGAGGATTCAAGCCAGACTATTAGAAACAAAGGGATTGGACTTGGACCGAGCCGTAGAAATTGCAGCAAGCATGGAAACTTCAGAAAAGGATAGTAATCAATTTTCTCACAACAATAATTACAATCAGGCTAGTATAAATGTTTTAAATGCGAAAGCAAAAAGTTTTCATAAAAATACAAACACTAGTAAATTTAATGATAATAATACAGTAAATAATCATAGTAGCTCTCCTAATAATACTTTTACAATGTCAAATAACCGTAATAGGGCTTGTTATAGATGCGGAGACACCTCGCATTTAGCCGATAAATGTAATAAAAAGCATTTAATCTGTAACTTTTGTAAAAACGTCGGACACATTCAAAAAGTTTGTTTAAAGGCACAACAAAATTCACACAGGCAAGTAAATTCAGTAAACTCTGCTCAAGAGGTCTTAGAAGTAAATGCTGGGAATTGCAAAGATAAATTTTTTATAAATTTAAAAGTGAATGGTAATATTTTAAATTTTGAAATTGATTCTGGCGCTGCTGTTACAATCATAAATAAAAATATATTTGAAAAATATTTTCCTGCATTACAATTACAAAAATCGGATGTTAAATTAACTACATACTGCAAAAATAATTTGAATGTTTTAGGTTTAGTTTCAGTGGAGGTTGAGCACCAGGAATTAAAGCACACTCTAAAGTTGTATGTGGTGGATGGTGATGGCTACTCACTGGTTGGTCGAGAGTGGATACATGCTCTGGAAATCAATTTACATCAGGTAAATACAATTCTACATGAAAATTTTGAAATTGCAACTTTGTTAGATAAATATAAACATTTATTTGAAAAGTCAGTTGGTGAAATAAAAGGGTTAGAGGCTGAAATTTATCTAAAACCTGGTACTAAAGCAAAATTTTGTAAGGCCCGTCCTGTAGCTTTTGCATTACGCCCTAAAGTTGAGGCAGAATTAGAGTCCTTAGTAAATCAGGGAGTCTTAAAGAAAGTAGCATTTTCGGACTGGGCAACTCCTATTGTTCCTGTAGTTAAACAAAATGGGGACATACGCATTTGTGGTGATTTTAAAATCACATTAAACCCTTGCATTGAAGTGGATGAATACCCTTTACCTACACCAGATGACCTACTTTCCCAATTAGCAGGTGGGGACAAATATACAAAAATAGATATTACGAAAGCTTACTTACACTTGCCAATAAAAGATGAAATGAAACATTTACTTACATTAAACACCCATAAAGGTTTATTTCAACCAAATCGATTAATGTTTGGAATTGCTAGTGCTCCTGCCAAATGGCAACGTTTAATGGAGCAAATGCTACAAGGAATAGATGGTATTTCAATATTTCAGGATGATATAAGAATTACAGCTCCAAATAATACCTTACATTTACAAAGACTTGAACAAGTTTTAAAGAAATTATCTGAACATAATTTACATATAAATTTGGATAAAAGCGAATTTTTCAAAGACGAGATTGACTACTGTGGATATAAGATGAGTAAAACGGGTGTGTCTACTAGTGCAGATAAGGTAACTGCAATTGCAAATGCTCCAATACCTACAAACAGAACTCAAGTTCGGAGTTTCTGTGGCCTAATTAATTATTACAGACGTTTTTTAAAAGATACTTCTACAATTTTACAACCATTAAATAATTTACTTAAAAAGAATGTCAATTTTAAATGGTCGAATACTTGTCAAACTGCGTTTGACAAAGCAAAAAAACTCATTTGTTCTAGAAATGTTTTATGTCACTATGACCCAAATTTACCATTAGTCCTAGCAACTGATGCATCACCCTATGGGGTAGGTGCAGTACTTTCACATATCTTTTCAGATGGTACAGAGAGACCCTTACAGTTTGCTTCTCAAACTCTTACTACTACACAGCAAAGGTACTCACAAATAGACAAAGAAGCTTACAGCATAATTTTTGGAGTAAAAAAATTTTACAATTATTTATGTGCTAGGAAATTTACTTTGCTCACTGATCATAAACCGTTAGTTCAAATTTTTGCACCTGATAAAAGCCTACCAGTTTTAAGTGCAACAAGAATGCAACATTATGCAATTTTCTTACAAGGTTTGAATTATGACATTCGTTACAAAAATACAGATTCTCATCTCAATGCTGACGCACTTTCACGTCTACCTATAAAATCAGAACAAAATTTCACACATGATGAGCCAGATATTTTTGAAATAAATCAAATTGAAACTTTGCCTACAAATATTAGAGATCTAGCTTTTCATACAAAAAATGATCATACCTTAAAAAAATTACTTGTTGGGTTAAAAACAGGAAAACCTGTTGATAAACGATTTAGCTTCAATATAAATCAAGCTGAATTTTCATTACAATCTGATGTTATTATGAGAGGACAAAGAGTAGTTATACCTACTAAATTGAGAAATAAAATTTTGACAGAATTACATACTGCACATTTTGGAATAGTTAGAATGAAATCTTTAGCTCGTAGTTATTGCTGGTGGCCTCACATAGACCAGGATATTGAGTCACTTTGTAAAAATTGTTTAGAGTGCAATAAGCACAAGAACAACCCAATTAAAGATAATTCTCATATATGGGAGCCACCAAAATTTTGTTTTGAACGAGTGCATGCTGATTACGCTGGACCTTTCAATGGAGGTTATTATTTTATATTGGTAGATTCCTTCAGTAAATGGCCTGAAATTCATTTTACAAAAAATACTACTACAAAAACTACTATTGAAATTTGCCGAAAAATTTTTACAACTTTTGGTATTCCTAAAGTTTTTGTTACAGACAATGGTAGACAATTTGACTCTCATGAGTTTAGAACTTTTATGAAAGATAATGGAATTACACAAAAATTTACTGCACCCTACCATCCTGCAACTAATGGACAGGGAGAGAGATATGTCCAAATACTAAAAAAATGTTTAAGGGCTATGCGAAGTGAGGGAAATGACAGGGAGTTTGAATTATGTAAGCTACTTATGCAATACCGCAGAAGCCCACATACAGTTACAGGTAAAAGTCCCTCAGAACTTATGTTAGGAAGACAAATAAGGAATAGATTAGATTTACTTAAACCTTCATGTAGTGATAGAGTTACCTATACTGATATGAGTCTAAGAAACTTTGATATAGGAACTAGGGTTTCCGTGAGGGATTATTTTCATTCTAAATGGCAATTTGGCATTATTGTACTCAGATTAGGGTTATTGCATTATTTAATTCAGTTAGATGATGGTAGAACATGGAAACGTCATGTAGACCAAATACGGCAAATTGGGGAATATACTCCATCTCAAAATAATCCAACATGTTACATTCCGGATACCATTACTCACAATTTGATTCCGAGGGAGGCATCAATTCCAGAGCACAGTGTCTCACCACCACCTACCGAAGTGATTACTGATGAATCCGAAATTTCAAACAATATGGAAAGTTCGAATAGTGTACCTGGGGCTCAAACTGAAACTGAGGAACCCATTTTAAGGCGTTCCACTAGAGTAAGGAAACCTGTTACCAGACTGAATTTGTAAGTACTTTTACTTCTAGTTAACTTTTGTAATTCATGGTCAAGGGAGGAGGTGTTATGTTCGTGTAAAACTCCCTTAACCATGAATGTAGGTTGGTACTACTGTCATCTGAACGACAGCGGTCACATACTTAATACTGCGATAGAAAATGGAAACCATGTGCATAATTCTTTAAAATAAAGTATTTTACATCGAGTATTATTTCATTACAAATACTTACGTCCTTTAAGTACAAAGGACTTGACAATAATATCGCCGAAATATTTATGTAATCAAATAAAAATTTTAACTCTGATAATAATATAACCTTAAAATAGTGACAGACCAGCAAAAAAAGAAGAAGAAAACCAATCATAGAGGTATATATTAACATAGAGGGAGCCTACCTTCCACGACAAATGGACTGGTTTGCTGCATCTCTTTCTAACACATTATAAATCTATGATGAAATTCAGTGTGAATATAGGCACGGAAGAGGAGGACAACCGTAGCAGCTTTACTATGCGTAAGAGTGAAATAGTACTAATCCAAATTAATAAAAAAGATGGTGTCGTCACTTCGCTCTGAATGATACTCTCTCTATGCCAAAATATAACTCTATGGCCCCAATGTCACGTCTAAAACATAGAGAAATAAAAAAAATCTCTTATTCTTCTCTTCTCTTTTTATTTCTCTATGATCTAAACTAGAAGAATATATACCTCGTCCAATTTACTTACCGTTACACGTCATCCGCGCCATAGCCTGTGACACGATACCAACTCGAAATATTTAGGCGGTGAGTGTGTTCTTTTTTAGAATCAAAATTATTCTAAAGGGGAACACACCTACCGCCTAGATATTCCGTGTTGGTATCGTGTCACAGGCTATGGCGCGGATGACGTGCAACGGTAAGTAAATTAGGCATTCCAAATCACGTGATATAATATGGCTGCTGGATGGCAAAACTGTCATCCATAGGCGTATCCAATTATTAAACCACTTCATATTTAATTTGCTATCACAATTTCACAGATTTCGCTACACAATTAACAAAAAAACAAAACCAAACAGGATATTCTTTACAAATTTGTCAATATTTAATGTAAACATTAGATACGCGATGGCCACCCCCCTTATCTATGTCTATGGCCATGTCAGTTTAGCCCTTAGACAAGGAAAAAAGAGAGGACGGGTAACACTCATTTAAAACACACGTTCCAAAAGTGAAGCCATAGATAAATAATATAGTATTACCGGATAGATAGGCAACTCGCTGTAAAAATTTGGTTCCTTTCGCCACATGCGACCGTAGTGTTAACTAATCACCATTTGGCGGGAAATTTAAATGGACAAGCATTAATTTCATCCGTTCAGCGCCTCTTGCGGGCCCTTTTGTTACTAATTAAAATATCTTCTTATTTTACGAGAAATAATCTCACCTATATTATTAAAATAAAATACCAGAACTTACAAAGCTTGTTAAAGTATTTTATTTAAATAATATCTAAGTACTACTTATAACTTATTCGGAATTCCCAAGTTACAAAATGTATATGTTATTTTTGCTGTCAAATTTAGTAAGGAAAAGGGATATAAAAAAAGTTAGACAATGTTTTTGTAAATATAGGTACCTACGTGTATTTATTTGTTGTTTCGTTTCAGATAAAACAGTTATAAACTAATTACTATTTACCTATCTATGCATTTTTCTAACTTTTCTATGATTTGTAAACAACCGTACACAACAATAATAAACCATGTTCAGTTTTTTTATTAACACAACACAAAACTTCTTTCGTTTCGTAACTAAAACAAAACTACACTTTATCAACGAAGGATAAGGAACCAACTTAAATTGAAATTACTAAGAACAAATCGTTAAAGATAATACAAAACTGTAAACTAATGGAAAATTATTTCCACTAACTTTCATTGTCATTACTTTTGACAGAATTGACATTGCCGAGTTAAGCCTCGTTTGATTATTTTATTTGTGACATTCAGATATGGCGTTAACATAAATGATTGGTTAAAGTCTTCGTGAGCGAGATAGGCTGTCATTTCTCTTTATTAGCTGACCGTAGTGAAAGTGATGGGGGAAATTCCCCAGTTTGTTCATATAAGATTCCAGGGCATGAGTGAAGCCAGTTTTTGGTTTGTTTGTCACCAGAAACATGGCGGTCACGTCAAAAATAACAATGGGTTGCCAGTGGTGGGTGTTCGTTGAAGGTTAAAATTTCATAAAAAATAAAGTAAATCATCATCTAAAATTCGTAATAAAAACATATGTACGTATTGAAACATATGTACGTAATATGAGCAACTTAATAAAACATTTACCGTACACAAATTCTTCATTTTAAATACATTTCATGTTTTTATTTTAAATACTCAATGCATAACAATACCCCAAAGATACGTCAATGATCAAAATCTCTGGGCCCTGGGCCCTGATTCTAAATCAAATTTCGACCAAAAACAAGTCGCTTTCAATATGGCGACTGTCGAAATTATTTGACACGGACACGGAGATGAATGAATGGCCAAAACCAAAAGCGAGGTTAGGTTTAGTTTAGATGTGTTTTGTTTATTTCTTGCAAGGAAAACTAAATCAAAAGGTATTATAATATAGCTGGGTTTAATTGAAATTTGCTTGTTTTGAGGAATTAGATAGAATAGTATTAAATTAGAAATATAATAATTGAGAATGTCCACAACATGAATCATCAAGTCAATGAAAGATGTGAGGTAATAATCTGGGAAAATTAGTAAAAAACAAGGAAAATTAATTACCAGCTATTTTATTGCTTGACATGCTGAAATCAAATCTTAAGATTTCCTATATTAGTAATATAGCTGTGCAAAGTCCACAGAAAGTGTGCTATTTTGTTTATAAACAAATTAGCACTCCGAAATCTTTTTTTTTTATTATTGCTCTATAACTCCGAAAATTTTAACTTTAAACCAAAACACTCACATAAAAATTGACAGTAATTTAATTCTGCACATTGATAATTTATTCCAATTTCCTTCGACGGAAATTTTCTTCGGAAAATTCGGGTTTTCCAAACAAAATCTTTAATTTTCAACTAAAATTTGAGGGAAGTAATTATTTATCAATAATTAAATAATTTGGTGACAGTGACATAAATCTTTTTTGTTATGAGTGTCTTGAAGATATGAAAATTTGTATGTACAAAGAGGACCGGAATTAAAAGGTATCTAATGGTTCAAAGATTAAAATCCTGTTGTTTATAACTCTGTCGCAAATGCCGGTCAAATTTGACCGGTTATACCTGGAATCACTCCTCGCAATTCAATTTGTTTTTCTTCGAAAAGGACACAGAAGCCGTGCTCTTTTCAACAGCGTTAACTTAATTTAATTTAATCTAATATTTTCTGAGGGGTTCTATTTGTTTATAAGCCAAAAAATTGTTTCTTTATAACATTCCTGAGACCGCTCAAATGGTCCAATTTCAATCCTGTAAGGTACGTTGAATAGGTATAGTGCTTTTTTATATGAAAATCATAGTTATTCTGGTGTATCATAATCTTTCTGGTTATTATTTCGACCGAAATTTTTTAATTAACATTTTAATTATTGCTAAACTATTGGTTAGATTGTCGCCGGTCTCCTGATATACAGAGAGGGGCTAAATTATGGAATAAATTCATTTTCTCTAAAATGGACGATTTTAGAGAAAAATCCCGAAACAGGTCGATTTTTATTTTTAAATTAAATTTCTTGGCATATATTTCAAACTAGTGACGTCATCCATCCGAGCGTGATGACGTAATTATTTTTTTAAATAGGAATATGGGTTCGTGTTGTAGCTCATTTACAAAGGCGTTCAATGCTCTATTCAGTATTATAAACATTAATATCATTATTTATACAGGGAGGCCAAAAAAAAATTTTGAATTAAATTAATTGACGCAAGAAGAAGAATGCATGTAATTTATTTAACTCAAAATACATTCTATTGCTGTCAGAAAATAGAAAAAAATGTTTATTTTGCAAATAAACATTGCTTTTAGCTTAAATTAAAAGTTCAAACTGCCAATAGGTAGGAGGGAGGCTGTTTGTGATTTAATTTAAGCGAAAAGAAATGTTTATTTGTGAAATAAACCTTTTTTTCTATTTTCTGACAGCAGTACAATGTATTTTGAGTTAAATAAATTACATACATTCTTCTTTTTGCGCCAATTAATTTAATTCAAAATTTTTTTTGGCAACCCTGTATAAATACCTAATGATATTAATGTTTATATTACTGAATAGAGAATTAAACGCCCTTTCAAATGACTTACCACACGACCCCTATTCCCATTAACAAAATTATCGATTACGTCATCACGCTCAGATGGATGACGTCACTAGTATGAAATATAAGCCAAAAAATTGTAATTTAAAAATAAAAATCGACCTCTTTCGGGATTTTGCTCCAAAATCGTCCGTTTTAAAGAAATGAATTTATTCCATAATTTAGCCCCTCTGTATAATCTACTATAATAAATCTTTCATGTCTTCAATTATTTAATTATTTATAAATAATTAGGTACTTCCCTAAAATTTTAATTGAAAATGGCAGATTTTTTGGGAAAACTCGGATTTTCTGAGTAAAATTTTTGTTGAAGGAAATCGGAAAAAAAATAACTTTGTGCAGAACTAAATTACGGTGAATTTTTATTTGAGTGTTTTTGGCTCAAAGGAAAAATTATAGGAGTTACAGACCACTAATTGAAAAAAAAAAAGAAGATTTAGGAGTGCTAATTTGTTTATAAATAAAATAACACACTTTCTGCGGACTTGTCATACCCCATATTACTAATATATGCAATCTTAAGATTCGATTTTAGCAATAAAATAGCTGGTAAATAATTTTTCCCAAAAATGGTATTTTTTCGATAATTTTCCCAGACTATCAACAAAATCCAAGAAACCGAAGCGCCAACCCAAATTCTGAGCAGTCTCAACATGATAAGGTTAATATCCCCAAGAATCGCTATACTCTCCGGCTGTCATGGCGGTGTCGAAATGAAATTGCGACTGTCGAAATGAATTAGAATCAGCTGCACGCGGATCACGAAACTCGACTCGACTAAATCGACTTAACTCGTTATCGAGTCTATTGAGTTGTTCACGAACCTCGAACGAGTAGAAAACGAGTTTCTCGATTGTACCTAACTTCTGTTCAGTTTATGTAGGCAACCGAAGACTCGTTCAAAACGTTTATTTTCGTTGTTTAAGGTTAAAATAATTGTCGTTATTGTTGTTACGGTTGATTTAAATTGAAATAACAATGTCAACTAGATCAACCCCAAAACAGTGGGCAATTTTATTAGATTCATTTGTTCTGGGCTATACCAAAATTAAATTCCTCTCCCAAACACCTTTGATATGACCATGTTGCGTAAAAACGTAAACTACATACACAGAACTATACTTTCTACAGTTATTCCTCTAGCTACTTTTCTCTCTGCTACATGATGGCTTACAAATTGGATGAGTATTGATGCTAAGTCCTTAGAGAGTCTGAATAACTCTTTTTTCAGGCAGTTCAAATGCCCGAGTTCGAATGCAGTTTGTCTTGGTTTGTCTGAGTTATCCACGTTTACGAACCAATGCAAGATTTTCTTGCCTTCTTTGAATTTTCAGTAAATGTTCTGGAACAATTGGCAGCATACTTGTTATTTTAATTAAGAAATTAACCAATTTGGTCCAAAGCACTTGTGATTTTATATAAGATTAAGTTTTTATAGAAAATAATTAGAAATATAGAGTTTTTATATATAAAAAAAAATTTCATTTCGTATAAAACACACTAATAATTACTAGCATAACCTTCAAAACTGGTTAACTCGACACCTTTAGGGTTGTCGAGAGATTTTGGTAGAGTCGAGTCGATTTATCGAGTGTCGTGAAACAAAGTTCCCGATTATCGAGTTAACTCGATCGATTAAAGTCGATAATCGAGTTTCGTGATCCGCCTCCTGGTAGTCCCATAGAGGTATATATTAACATAGAGGGAGCCTACCTTCCGCGCTTCCTGACGACAAGATCTCATGGACTGGTTTGCGGCATCTCTTTCTAACACATTGTATCGAAAATCTATGATGACATTCAGTGTGAATATAGGCACGGAAGAGGAGGACAACTGTAGCAGCTTTACTATAGTAAGAGTGAAACAGCACTAATCCAAATAAAAAAGATGGTGTCGTCACTTCGCTCTGAATGACACTCTCTCTATGCTAAAATATAACTCTATGGATAGTCCTGTGTCGGTTTGGCTTCACTTTTGGTCATAAGATTACTCGTCCTCTCTCTTTCCTTGTCTAAGGTTTAGCCATCCACCGGCCACCACTTCACATAACCTACAAATTTCAAATTTAAATTAAAGTCCGGTAATACTATATTATTTATCTACGATTAAAGTTGTAAATTTATTGTAAAACAGTGTGTACAAGTTTGATTTTAATACCAATTAATACTGTGGTATGAGTTTGTCTCTGTTTTACAAATACAAATAATAAGAGTATAAAAGGAAAGCACAAAATTATATTCCTGTAGTGAAAATTGAAAATTATGTATAATTCATATTTTTGGAAATACGTTATTTAATTAATTACAGGTAAAATTGTGTGGTTTCTACTGTATGGTTATTATTTTATTGTCATTTTTTATTACTCTTTTTTGTTTGTATGTTTGCTATTCTAACCAGATAAATAGTCCAGGAACCGAAGTGGATAGTCGGATCAAAATCTATATGATGCCGAAAGGCGCTTTCACCATGGGAGTGGTTGCCCCATCTCGGGGGTGGAAATTTTTTATTATATTTTGACTGCAAAAGTTGATAAAACATTCATTTTAACCCTCGTAAGGCGGTCCTTATAGACTGGGAGATATTATACAGAAGTTCTGCCACGATTTTCTAAGTCCTGCCTTTTGCAATACTGGAAGGGTAGACGATGTAATTACAATCTGTGGAAACATCCACAAATTTCCTGTGACATTTTCCTGTAAAAATTAGATTTTCCCAAAAAATAAAAATAGGGATTTGCGATGAATTTCTAAGTCCTGCCATATCCGTAGATAGAGAGGATACTATCGATTTTATGAAGAAAATTTTTTGGGCAGGACGGTCGCAAAAGTACTTAGGGAGTATACATATATACAAATATGTAATGAAAATAATGAAATTTTCATGATTTTCTAAGTCCTGCCAACTTAATAAACTAAACATATTTATTTCAAAATGATCAAAAAAATATTGGCATGACGTCTCCTAATGTTTAAGTATACTTGTCCCTTGGAAAATTCTGCGGAAAATTCTCACCCTGATTCCGTGATTTTCTAAGTCCTGCCTTTAAAAAGTTATAATACTCAAATACAATCAATACCTTTTCGGTACTCGGCAGGAAGGTTAAACGGTTCTTGTAAGACGGCAGGAGTCCTAGATTTGTAAGAAAATTCGTGAAAAAGTCAACGATTTTCTAAGTCATGCCATTTTGCACATGTTTCAAGAATCTTAATATAAGTCTATATACAAAGAGGCAGGATGGTTTTATGGTTATTTTGTATACAGGGTGGGGCATTAGTGTGGGCTAGTCCAATTACTCGTTTGTCGTAAGATATACGAAAAAAGTTATTTAGGTAAAACATGTGCCACAGTTAGTATGTTTGCTATATATATATATATATATATATATATATATTTATATATTTTTCTGTATAATTTAACAGTATTTTCTAATATACAGGGCTACCCGTTTTTACAGGGTGACAAAAATTTATGTTTTTTTAAATGGAATACCCTGTATATTTTTACATTTTTGGATTCTACTCGATGTTCTCTTTAATAAAATATAGTGTTTTGAAATATTATACGAGGTAGTTTAAAATATAATTACGTTTTTTTTTAATTTTGTAGGAACATTCACACCCTATACATATTGTTAGTGATTTGATATCCAAACTTCTATTAATTTATGTTAAACGATTTTTAATATAGTCTACTATTGTCAGTTATTAATAGTATACCAAAATGTTTAATTTTAGTATACGGGGTTGGTTGAAACTTGAAACTCGGAATGAGTATTTTTTGAGTTTTCTTAAATGGGACACCCTGTATTTTAGTATTATAATAAAATGATATTTTATGGTACCTTTTTATTTGCTAAGCATTTTCTATACCATATTTATATATTAATTTCGGCAGTAAATTGATACAGACAGATTACTCAGGTGGTTTTTGGGGTTTCTGAACAAGAATGTCACATTAGAACAGATATTTACCTAGTGCTCGGGGTGACTGATATACACGCCGTATTCTTAAATTTCGAGGCTTTCAGACACTAAAGTGATGCAAGTAGATTTCTCGAAGAGTTTTGTGGTTGCTGAACATGAATACGCCATCAGAATCAACCTCCAAAAACTCTCTTAAATTCGAGATCAGTCACCCTGGGCACCAAGTGCTCCGAGGGTCGGTTGTAATGTCATATTCGTGTTCGGCCATCCCAAAAACCATCGAAAATTCTGTTTTTTTTAATTTATTGCCGATATCCCACGAAACTCCAGATGGCGTGCCTTAGCAGCAACTCTGGGCACTAGGTGATTCAGCGGTCGGTTCTGCTTGCGTATTCGTAACTCCATAAACCTCCCAAATAACAAAATTTTGCCCTTCATACACCGATTTTGACAGGTTTATGCACTTTTGGATGCATGTTATGCACTAAAATGCAATTTCCACCCATTTTTATATTATACACCTTTTCCTGATGTTATCCTGAACACAATGCAAAAAGTTGCAAGTAGATAGATGCTGTATTTAAAAATCGATTCACCTCTGGAAGAGAAATAAACGTAGCAGTTTTCGTTTTTCTAAATATAATTTTTCTAAATTCTTTTAAACTCAAAAAACCAAAAAACAAAAAATTTTTCACATCGATTTTTCTAGAACACTGCGTATTCTTCTGAGTTAAAGCAAAAGTACCTTTTAGTACAAAACTATCCCAGAATTCAATAATCCAGTGTCAGAGATGCTTAAAAGTTAGACAGAAAAGTTATTCGATAATATATCCGTTTCCGTACCCAAACGGACCCCTATGACCGGTACTAAAAATTGACAATTAATAATTGACATTTGACAATTGACCTCTGGAAGATAAATAAGTGTACCAGTTTTCGTTTTTCCAAATAAAAGCGTTCTGCAGCTATTTTAAAGAAACTAATTACAAGACATCGATATGCTTCTTCTAGACGAAGCATATCGAAGTAGAGGTCGTCCGCCAACCAGATGGTCTGATGACATTTGTAAAGTTGTAAACGGTTTTAGATTAGTGTTTTTTAAGCATACTCGACATGGTATGACTCAAGAAAAATGTGGTGATATGAATATGTTTGTATAACACCCTGAAATAATTTTACAGACAGATAATTTAATTTTTTTATACGAAATAACTATACAACCATCCTGCCTCTTTGAAAATAGATTTATATTAACCTTCTTGAGATATGTGCAAAATGGCATGACTTAGAAAATCGTGTAATTTTCCACGAATTTTCTTACAAATTTTTTAACTATATATAGTAAAAAAGGTGTAACTAAACATCCTGCCATTTTGCATAATGTATACTGAAATTATTTATTTTGTAACAAAATTTATTTTATGACTTAGAAAATCACGGAACCAGAGTGAAAATTTTATACAAAATTTTCCAAGAAACAAGTGCAGTTAAACATTAGGTGACGTCATGCCAATATTTTTTTTGGTCATTTTGAAATAAATATAATTAATTTATTAAGTTGGCAGGACTTAAAAAATCATGAAAATTTCATTATTTTCATTACATATTTGTATATATGTATACTCCCTAAGTACTTTTGCGACCGTCCTGCCCAAAAAATTTTCTTCATAAAATAGATAATATCCTGTTATTCTATGGATATTTGGTTATTTTTTATTCATGGAAAATCTAATTTTCACAGAAAAATGTCACAGGAAACCCGTGGATTTTTTCACAAATTGTAAGTACCTTCTCTAACCTTCCAGTATTGCAAAGGGCAGGACTTAAAAAATCGTGGTTGAACTTCTGTTAATATCTCCCGGTTTATTAGGTTCTTACGTAAACAACGGTGCGGGGTGTATTTGCACCCCATCCGTATATCCCGTTTTTTATATCTGAACGTCGGGGAGATTAATTTGAAAGATAATTAGGACTTGTTTATTATACAGTGGAACCTGCTTAATTCGAACTTCCATAATTCGAAATCTTCTTTAATTCGAATTTTTATTTTGGTCCCTAGCATTTCCTATATAAGTAATGGTAAAAAGTCGTGAATAATTCGAATTATATTTTGGATAATTCGAACTTTTCTGCTATCTTTTCTGAATATCCTGTATTATTATTGGTATTTTTGGCCGAATTTTGTTAGCCCATTTTTTTAGGTTGAAAAAACTCGGGCAAGAATAGGAACAAAAACATCTCCAAGCAATAAAAATGATCAACTACTGATATTTATCATTTGCAGATGTTTTTGTAGCTAATCCTTGTTTTTTTAGATTTATTTTTTTAATTAGAATTTTTGGATAATTCGAATTTTTTTAACGGTCCCCTGAGATTCGAATTATCCAAGTTTCACTGTACTATGAAACATAATTTTGCAAACAAAGTACTCATTTCTTCTTAAAAAAAAAATATTATCGTTGCAAGACAAACAGGAAATTTTTCACAGAGTGAGCAACACAAAGTTTTTACACAAAATACAGTTATGCGGGGACTTTCGGTCTTTTTTCTCTGACATAAGTAATACCGACCTTGTCCCATAGGTTAGTTAGTTCCAGGTGGAACATCAGAAACATCCAATTCAGGATATGAAATTTTCATCATTTGCACCATACAGTTATTTTTTCCAAAAAAGCACAAAACGCAAAGAGTTTTAAATGCTGTAATGGGTGGAATGCGTTTATAATTGAATTTATTGCGAATAAAAAAATGGACAAAAATCAAAAAAAATTATTAAAAAAGATAGGTGAGAAAAACGAGGTCTGGGGTGCAGCTGCACCCCGCACCGCGTTACGAGGGTTAAGCAAAAAATGTTCTAGGTATAGGGGAGAGTTGGACAAAACCGGGTAGGTTGATAAAACCGGGTATCCCTTAATTCTTCTAACTGTCTGCTGCTATCTATTAGACAATGTTAAAATTAGTGTCCCTTTACCACCAACAGTCGTGTGTATTCATTTCTACCTCATTTGAGTAATCTGTGCTGGAGCAGTAAGACCTCACCTGTTTTTTGATGCAGGAAACTCGATTTTTAAGGTAAGTTTATAGCTGTTTTCTCCTCTAATGAATAACTAATGGCCATTTCAAAATTTAATACATGTAACCTAGTATATTACCTTTAATTTGGCCAAAAATTTTGAATATTATATCATAACTTAAAAATTTAAATTACATTTAATGTCTTGTTTACGAGTTTGACAAAACCGGGTAGTCCGAAAATCGACAAAACCGGGTACCCGATTTTATCAGACCTGTTGTTACTTCTAGTTTCTGCAGTGGTTTTTTTGCTTTTAGTTAACTACATGTGGCTTCTTCTGTTGAAGAAGCTAGTAAGAAAGCTAGTAGGAAAATTTAAAAAATCTCTAGTCGTAAAAAAATTAAAACTAAATGAACTGGACAAAAACAAAGAAAAAACGTGTAAAAAGGGCTCCAAAGGGCATCAAAAACAAAATTTTGGAGAGTTTGGAGGAAGAAGATAATAATGACTATGCGTGTCTATATTAAAATTAACTATTTTCAAATTATAATGCGAAGGAAGGCTGGATAAAATGTGTGTCTTGCACCAAATGGGCTTATGACGCCTGTAGTGCCTGATGATGTAGATGAAGTTTTTATTTGTGACTTCTGTTCATAGATTTTCGATTTTTGTTCACATACTTTTAATAAATATTTTATTTTCTGCCCATTAGTCTTTTTACATGGTAATTAAGTTACTACCCGGTTTTATCAGACCGGTTGGACAAAACAGGGTATTTTGCAATATTTTAATAAAAATAAAAAAAAATAAAAATCTAAGAACATTTTTAAAAATTGATATTGGCATATCAAACTTAAGTCATTTGAGAATATTTCAATCTGCAGCAAACATTTGCTACTCTCATATAGCAAAAGATACAGACGGTTGTTGGAGTGGTACCCGGTTTTGTCCAACTCTCCCCTACATTTTTTTGATAAAATGAATAGTTTTCGATTTATTCACTATGGAAAGTATTAGATTTATATCGAAAAAATCAATGTTTTTTGATATTATACTCATTTACGATTCACTCAATTTTTGCTGTAGAAAATTTTTTTTCAAGCCAAGTTCTTGGGAATTAAATAACCTACAATTTCATATTTAAACATTTTTTCGTATCTCTAAAGCTAATCTTTCTATTCTGAAGAAAATGGCATTTTTTACCAAACTACAAAAATTCCTTATTCGTTTTTAACTAAAATTTTTTAAAAACTAATCATTCTAAGCCAGTCAAACTTCTGGAATCTGTTAATAATGCATAAATAAAGGAGAATAAATAAGACCAATGACTAAAAACACTGGAAAAGTGACGGAAGAAATCAAGCAAAGGATAATCCTAGCGAACAAATGCTATTTTGGACGGAGTAGACATTTGAGAAGCAGAAACTTAAGCCAAAAAACAAAAATAACTATATATAAAACCCTTATACAACCAGTGTTGACATATGGATCAGAGACATGGACCGTCTCCAAGGCAGATGAAAACCTTCTGCTTATATTTGAATGAAGGATCCTGAGAGGCATATTCGGTGGCATCTGTGAAAATGGTGTTTGGAGGAGGAGGTACAACTAGGAGGTATACCACAGATATAAACATATATTTGGTGGTAAAGACGTAGTATCTCTTATAAGAATAGGAAGACTAAGATGGGTAGGACATCTAGCAAGATCACAGCATAACAACCCTCCTAGAAGAATCCTTATGTCACAATCTGTGGGAAGTAGAAATAGGGGTAGGCCAAAACTTAGATGGAAGGATGGTGTAGATGAAGATGGGGGAAAAATAGGCGCAGCAAACTGGCAACGGTTGGCAATAGATAGGACTGACTGGCGTAATAGACTTAAGAAGGTTGAGGCTCTTTCATAGAGCTGTAGCACAATTGATGATGATGACTAAAAACACCGCTAACTTATATTATTATGCTTCCAATTGGATTTCTCCTTTTTCTGTTCAAAAAAATATATTGATTTTTTAACCGTAACTTTTTTTATTTTGTATCCTAGAAAGTTTGTTAAAAAAGAATTTTGTTGGTTTTTACAAGATCTATAAGGCTATTAATATTAAATCTTTTTAAAATCCTCAGTCACAAAAAGAGGTGACTTTATGTGTGTGTATTTTGTGTTTTATTGGCACAGGTTTTCACAACCAACTGGCCAGTCAATTTCTTAATGATTTTTTAGACTATACTTATCACTAACTCAGGGAAGTAATGTGTAGTGTTTGTGTTGAGTAAGTGTCTTGTTACTTTGCAAAGTCGACCTCATTGTCTTTGCAAAGAGACGCTAATTGTATCCGAACATCTGCGGTCCCTCCGGTGAGTATCGATCCCACAAGGACGGAAACTATTTTAATTTATTTATAATAAACGAAAAATGTCTGACCCCAGTGAGATTCGAACTCACGACCATTCGAACCTTTTGATCCAAAGGTAGGAGCTCTTACCACTGAGCCACAGAGGGGGATGGAGGTGATTTTGAAAGGGTTGGTAAATGTGGTTATTTTACATGGCCACTTTTACATTTACATGGATCAATTTGATTGCTTCATCCAAATTGAAAGGCAAAGGTGAACCGTGTAATTTCGCCTTTACAGCAAACAACCGAATGTAATTTTAAAA
Source organism: Diabrotica virgifera virgifera (assembly GCF_917563875.1). Lineage (NCBI taxonomy): Eukaryota > Metazoa > Arthropoda > Insecta > Coleoptera > Chrysomelidae > Diabrotica > Diabrotica virgifera. The sequence goes on along the minus strand of NC_065444.1, from coordinate 1,368,379 downwards.
CTTGTTTCAGTAAAACCTCAAATCCCAAGAAATGGCTGGTTATAGAACTGCTTACACAATTGATGAGGACAACATGATACTGGAAATAATAACTGCCACAGAAGGATATTATTATCTGAGGGGTAGAGCATATTGGATAGATTTGGTCAATCTAGGACGATTCAATAAATGCCGCACTTGGATGAGTATTCAGAATCGTTTTGAAAAAAAGGTAAGTTACATTCAATAGACAACTATAGAAAATACAGTAAAACCTCGATATAACGGACTAATTGGGGGACGGGATGTCCTTTAAAGCTGAAAGTCTGTTGTATAAAAATAGGTTAAAAATCAATCAAAAAAATGTTTTTTTGAAACTATGTAGCTACTCTATTTATATACAGTGTACAAATTTGTAAGTTAAAAAAGGAATAAAGTTTTGTTCACTACTTTTTTACTTTTCTACTTCATCTACAAACTTTCTGCAATATATACTCATTTGGTTGTCAAAATTATTCACTGATTCATAGGTTGAATAAGCTATGTATTTTTTGGAAAACATACAATTAAAGTTGCCATCTTCTGAATTTAGAATACTTTCAGGGGGATTAGCATAGCAGGAGCTTTGTCTAAAATCAGTTCGTCTCTTTAGGCGGTATTATACCAGTTTCTTCTCTTGAAATTTTCTCACTGCAGGTACAAATCCTTTAAAAACCAATTTTTGAAAATATCTGGTGAACCATGCCCTATTAGAGCTATATAATATGAAACGGGCAGATGATGCATTTTGATGATTATATCTTTGACAACACTAGGGGCCGGTTGTTCGAACGCTAATCAACAATGATCACTATCAAGTATTTAATTACTGTCACCAACTGTCAATGTCAACTTTTATTGGGTTACTGAAAACATAATTGATTATAATTATGAGATTAGTTAATCAATTAACATAACAATTATTAACATAATTGATTAAGTAATTTCATAATTGTAATCAATAATGATGATTTTAGCAAAACCCAATCAAAGTTGACATTGACAGTTGGTGACAGTAATTAAATATTTGATAATGATCATTGTTGATTAGCGTTCGAACAACCGGCCCTAAGTTTACGAGATTTGCCAACAATTATAATAGTCAATCCATGCGGTCCATCAGCGTTAGCACAAAGCAGTGCCGAGATCCTGTCCTTGTTGTTTTTCCTTCTAGAATTCGATGTTACATACTTTTTTGCATTCAAATTTTTTTTTACATTTGATCTGATTTTTTGTCCTTTAAATAGAGGTCCGTTCTATGAGTTTGTACTGTACTGTAAGTGTGGCACTATGAGACCACTTTGATTAAAACCATTCTCGTCTTTAAAAATGTAGTGACAATAATTACTAATTTTTTATTTACAATGTGCAGTTTACTGTTTTGTAAAATTTTTATTTTGAATGATCTTTTTTATTACATAAAGCCCCATCAATCATGGAAAGTTATTAGCGGATGTTGAATGATTATAGCAAGGATCACCAATTATGTTGCCTGAGGGTCCATTTCGAAAACCCATGACACTTCCGGGGTTCGGATTTAATGCTACCTGTTTCTGGTTGATTTTTTTCTGTAACTAAGTATAGTGTTGAATAAATTTTTGGAACTTATTTAAACAATAATGCATTTAACACCTTGAGTGCGTTACGAGGCATATATGTCCCGTATACCCCATTTGCCACAATGCGTTATGACACAGTTGACGCAGTCAATGTGGGGTCAGTATCACGAAAATATTTAGGTCTACTGCGGACAAAGTAAAGAACTTGCCCCATAAAATACTAATTAAAAATTCAGATAGTTTTTCGTAACATGCACATGTTACTGGTCGAAAAATCTTGATAGATCTAGCTCGATATACACAGGCATAATGAGTCACCATGATAGTTCTGGTTTGTACTAGTACATTTTTCAGTGAACGCTGGGAGCTTAGTCTACAATATAAAAAATTTATATATTTTTTAATCTCTATAATTGAATGGTGGGCTACAACAATGTTGTAAGCGACAGAATCGAGATTATGCAGGAGATGAAAAAAACACATTGACAAGCCATTTATGAACATACGGATACCAACATTGCGGTACGAAAAACTCAGGGAAGGCAAAATATTTTTAGCCAGATTGAAAGATGCTCGCATTGGTCTTTGGATATACAATAATATTGCATTAAAACCTCACTTTGACCCAATATGTCGCTTACAACATTGTTGTAGTCCACCATTCAATTTTTTTGTTGATTAATGTTTTTTCTCTATGCATTAATTAATTTTTTTGCAGATTTTACCCGACATTATGAATTCTAACTATTTAATTCCCGAAATTGAAAAACATAAGATAGTCTTGGCTTGGGAGCAGACTGCAGATGATTTTTGTTCTGATGATTCTGTTAGTGATGATAATGACGATGATACTGGTATTGATGAAGACAATACAGATAAACCAATAGTATCTAGTACAATAAAAAAAAGATAAAACTCAGAAACCTTTGACTCAGATTAAAATTCAAGGATTAAAAGAAGGGATTTAAGTGGAGGCCAATTCAAATCTAATTTCGTTTTAGAAATTTTAACTTTTATTTATAGGCTATTGATTATATATGTTCAAAATAAGAGAGCTAAAAGGAACTACAACGTTAACGGGGTTTTATTGTTTCATATGGCCAGTGGACCTCAAAATATGAAAAAACCGCGGAGTGCTACCATATAAAGGGGTGCGTTTATGAGAAAGAGGGGAATTAGTCCATAGGCACAGGGTGCATTAGGGTGAGTTCCATGCACTTTTGGTACAAACACGTCTACAGAAAAAAAAGCTTCTAAAGTAATTTTTTTGCAAAAATATATTAAAAAAAAGCAAAAAAAAACACGAAAAAAAGAAATTTTGTTTTTTGCTCCATAACTTTTTTCCGCGGGGATATAGGTATAGGCATTGCTAGCCATAGAAAAAAAATCTATCGTTTCTCCTTAAAATGACGTGTGGTAGTCTTTATGATTTATAATTTCCGAAATATGATTTTTCAAAATTCGCTACTCACAGCATTTTTGGGTAATTTTCCCTATTATTTCCCGAGCATTGTTCCGTAACTTTTTTCTACGCATTTCTAGGTATATATGCAAAGGTACATTTAATAGGAAGAGAAGTCAATTACCATTAAAACGGTCTATTGTGTAAGGTTGTACGACTATTATTCTGTATTTTTTAAGCCAGTTATGGTTTTTCAAAGTTTTATACTTTTAATGATTTTTGATTTTTTTACGATTATTTTTTAAATTTCTCAATATAACTGTTTTTCTTGCAATAAAAAAGAAAGCTTATTTTCTTTACTTGAGAATGGTATACATATTGTAAAAAATTCTAGGAATATTTTTAAACAAGTATCCAAGGGTATCCGTAATTTGAGAAAAATTTTGAATTTTTTTTTCAATTCAAAGAATATAATTGCATATTAGAACATAATTTTTATTTCCAAATAACTTTTCTCAATAACACTTTTCCATATTGTGAAATACAGTACTTTACTCTTGAGCGAAATTCATATTTTTTAAAATACCTCATATACAATTGATAAAATTTGATATGTGATGATTGCTTGTTAGGTTTTAGGCTATGCAGAGCATTTTATGAAAGATAATATTTTTCATAAAATTAATAATAAATTAGTTTTCCATATGGTTCCAACTTAGTGGGACATATTGCATGTGTATATATGTCACACTTTGAAAAAGCATATATCTTGTTTAAAAATAGTCCTATAATTTTTTACAATACCCCATTTTAAAGTAAAGAAAATAAGCTTTCTTTTGTATTTGGCAATCGTAAAACATATCTATCAAAAATCGTTAAAAGTATAGAACTTTGAAAAAACATATACCTATTGCTTAAAAATAGTCATACAACCTTCCATAATAGACTATTTTAAAGCCAATTGACTTCTCTTCCTACTAAATATAGGATATTACATTGTACACACCTAAAACTGCGTAGAAAAAAGTTACAGAACAATGTTTGCGAAATAATAGGGAAAATGACCCAAAAATGCTGTGAGTAGCGAATTTTGAAAAATCATATTTCGGAAATTATAAATCCTAAAGACTACCACACGTCATTTTAAGAAGAAAGGATAGAAATTTATTTTCTGTGGGTAGCAATGCCTATACCTATATCCCTGTGGAAAAAAGTTATGGGACAAAAAACAAAATTCTGCTTTTTTTGAATCTGTTTTTGTAAAAAAAATATTTTTGACATTAAAAGGTGATATTTTGATAGTAAATTTAACCTGGAACAATTTTTCTGTAGACGTGTTTGTACCAAAACTGCATAGAACTCACCCTAGTGTACCCTGTCTAGGGACTAATTCACCCCTTTCTCAAACACGCACCCCTTTCAATGGTAGCATTTCGCGGTTTTTTTTATATGTAGAGTTCCATTGACCATTTGAAATGATAAAACTCCGTTAACGTTGTAGTTTTTTCTAAAGTACATAATCAATAGCCTCAAAGTAAGAAAACAAAAATATACTTACAGTCGGAAAAATGAAAGAATACCCATGAACGATCACATCAATCACATATTTTGTATTTGCTATTTTTTTTTCCATAAATAACAAACGAGAGAGATAGATTGTCAATAATCTGAATAATATGTGATTGATGTGATCGTTCATGGGTATTCTTTCATTTTTCCGACTGTATATCAAAAGACATTTATGTTAATATTTCCCACTTCAATTCAAGTTTATTTTTAAGAAAAAAATGTGTTGTGTTTTATAAGTTTTTTTATCTGTTTTTAACTGTACAGAATATACAGTGATCACGTAAATGTTGGAATAAATTCATTTTTTCATGAATGGGCTATTTGGAAATAAATCCCGAAATAGGTCGATTTTTATTTTTAAATTGTTTTTTTTGCATATATACAGGGTTTCGAAGCCCAAATCGGGTTTCGTTGTCAAAATACAAAATACTACTAAAATAAACAAAAATGTTGTTACTAAGTAAAAAAATTCTAATAATTTATTTATAGTATTTTGTATTTTGACAACGAAACCCGATTTGGGCTTCGAAACGTTAATAAAATCTTTTTTTGGTAAAATTGTGGCTTATTTCCCATTATAAATAGTTGATTATAAAAATTCCACAAGGAAATAGCTTTAGAACAACATATACAGGGTGTCCAAAACTATCCCGACAAACGAAGACCGGAGATTCTTCAGATAATTTTAAGACAATTTAACCCAATTCACCTAGTCCGAACATGCTTCCTAAGGGAGCTAGAGCTCTTTGAAGATGGCGTCTTGGAATTAGTTTTTCTTAAATATCACCTTTTATTTAGAAAAACGAAAACTGGTACGCTGATTTGTCTTCCAAAGGTAAATACATTTCATCAATTACGAATTTCTAGTACCGGTTACAGGCGCCCTTTTTGGGTCTTTAACTTCTTAGCATTTCGACACCGGTAGGATGCATCGTTTTTTTAGAAAAATCGATTTGAAAGTTTTTCGTTTTTTGAATTCGAAAAAACTTTTTAGAAAAACACGGTATATTTTGCAGACTTACAGACAGAAGCAAGAGTATCTTTTAGTATTAGACCTCATAATTTAATCATCAAGTGTCAGAAATGCTTAAAAAGTAAAGACAAAGAAGTTAAATTCGCTAATGATGGAATCGATTTATCTCTGGAAAGTAAATAAGCGTACGAGTTTTCGTTTTTCTAAATAGAACCCATCTTTAAAGAGCTCGACTAGGTGAATTGCGTGAAATCGTCTTAAAATTATCTGAAGAATCTTCGGTCTTCGTTTGTCGAGAGAGTTTCTGGACACCCTGCATGTCATACTAGTGACGTCATCCATCTGGGCGTGATGACATAATCGATAATTTTTTTAAATGCGAATAGGGGTCGTGTCCTAGTTTATTTGAAAGGTTTATCAATTATTTTTTCAGTAATATAAATATTAATATATTTATTTAGACATTGTGTCCAAAAATAAATTTTTAAAATTAAATTGACACAAAAAGAAGAATATATGTACCTACCTAATGTATTTAATTCATAATACATTTTACCGCTGACAGAAAATACTGCCACTCACCTTACTCTTGGCAGTTTGAACATTTAATTTAAGCGAAAAGTAATATTTATTTGTAAAATAAACATCTTTTTCTGTTTTCCGACATAATTAATTTGTTTTAAATAAATTCTTCTTTTTGTGTCAATTTAATTAAAAAAGTGTGTGCACCCTGTAATTATACTAATGTTTATATTACTATTAGACAATTAACTAACCTTTCAAATGAACTAGCACAGGACCCCTATTCTCATTAAAAAGAATAATTGATTACATAGGCGTAACCAGGGGGAGGTTTTGGGGGTTGTAACCCTCCCCCATTTGGATGTAGGTACTTTGAGCTCTATATGCTTAACACCATTACTATTCCATACCCCCAGAGCCCATCAAGTAGTTGTAACCCCCCTTAGGATCATCCTGGTTACACCTCTGATTGAATACGTCATCACAGCCAGATAGATGATGTCAATAGTATGATATATATGCCAAAAAGTCAAAATTTAAAAATAAAAATGGACATGTTTCGGAATTTAATTCCAAAATCGCCCATTCATGAAAAAATAAATTTATTCCAACCTTTACGTTTTCACTGTATTAGCATCTTTTGTTTCTATATTATTTACCTCTGTGGCTATGTTAATACATTATTTGCCTTTTTAATGGTTTCCATGCTTTTTGTAAAAGCCACCCATTTGCTAATCACAAGAAAATCATATTTATACAATAAAAGAAGAGGCTAAGAAATGTATTTCGGACAGGAAATTAAATATGTGGTAGATATAAAGGAAAAACTATTTTAAAGGAAGATGGACCATGGAAGACTTCTAATACACAACACAACCGAATGGTATAATGTAAAATGTAGAAATACATTTTTTCATCAAATTGCTAACGGGTTATGACTGCTTCAAAACATGTACACAATCTGCTTCTTCTGGGTAGCTTCCATGACAATTTGCCGATATCGTTCTCGATCTTGCGCGGCATGTAACAATTCATCTGCTGATAAACCACTTCATTGACGAAGGTTTCGGAGCCATGAATATTTCTTCCATTCCCCTTTTTCCGTCGAGTATTAACTGCAGCATCCTGTATCTGCTACCTCTCATTATATGCCCGAGATATTCAAGTTTTTTCTTTTTTATCATCTTGATTAAGCCACCTTAGCCATTACCTACTCTGTTTAAGAGTTCTCTGTTTGAAATGCGGCGAACCCAAGATATTCTGAGCATTCTACGATATGACCACATCTCGAAGGCTTCTAATTTTATCATGTTAACCTTCATGATCCACGTTTTTCATAAATGCTCCTCTTGCAATTTCTATACGAGTTCTAATTTCTTCATCCGGATTTAGTGTCTCGTTTATCCAACATTCTAGGTACAGTAGAACCCCTCTAATCCGCCCTCGGATGATCCGACGCTCCGGGTAATCCGACCTGCCCGCATGCCCCGGCAAATTCCTTCAGTGCCTGCTCGCAATTCTTTCAGTGATATTTCGAACCTTGTGGTGTGTACATATGTTTTCAAAATGTCCGCGAAACGTAAACACATTACTCTTTCGTTAAGTGAAAAACTTGCAGTGCTTCAAAGGCTGGATAAAGGTGAATCACTACAAAAAATTGCCAAGGAACTGAACGTAGGCGTGACAACAATTAAGGATTGGAGAAAAAATCGGAAAGACATTGAATCATATACAATGACGATAGATGGAGAAAACACTCTTAAGAATCGAAAAACATTGAAAAAGCCTAAACTTGAACTGCTTGATAGTGCATTATGGATGTGGTTCAGCCAAGAAACAAGGAAGGGAACTCCGATATCTGGCCCAATCATAAAAGAAAAGGCAATAATTTTGCACAAAAAACTAGAAGTCGGAAGTGAGTTTAAAGCTAGTGAAGGCTGGATTGATCGCTGGAAAACCCGTCATGGTATCCGGTTTATCTCAATTTGTGGTGAAAAATTATCTGCTGATGCTGAGGCGGCTAACGAGTTTTCGGTGAAGTTTCAAGAAATCGTAAAAGAAAATGAACTGTTACCTTGCCAAGTCTATAACATAGACGAGACAGGCCTAAATTACAAAATGCTTCCCAGTAAAACCTTAAGTGCGCCAAATGAAACCGTAGCGGGAACGAAACTCTTAAAATATAGGTTAACTGTTACTCCTTGTAGCAATGCCGATGGTACACACAAGCTTTCCCTGTTTGTTATAGGCAAATCTAAGAAGCCCAGGGCTTTCAAAAACATCAATTTATCATCATTGCCGGTTTATTACCGCAATCAAAAATCTGCTTGGATGGACTGCAATATTTTCAAATCGTGGATTTTTGACGAGTTTGTGCCATGTGTTGAGAAGGATTTGAAAAAGAAAAATCTTAGAAAAATCCGAAGGATATGACATTTTTCAAGCCATGAAATCCTTCAACATTAAAGATGCTATCTATACAATGGCTGAGTCATGGGCAGAACTGAATCCTGACACGCTAAGAAAATCTTGGCGTAAGCTTTGGCCAGAAGTTATGACCGAAATTGACCAGATCGAAGATGAGCAAAACGACATGCAGGAAATCGTTAAAAATCTTTAAACCCTGAATAATTCAATCCCTGCTGGTGAAGTTGAAGAGTGGATTGAACAAGGCGACAAAAACTGCGAAACCAGTGAAGTGCTGAATGATGACGACATTGTTGCCGCGGTTTTGGAACATGATGATGATGAAAACGTGAACTCAGAATCCGACAGTGATGTTGACGAGCCTCCTGTCCAGATTTCACACACCGATGCCAAGAATGCATTTGAAATCGGCCTTCAGTACATAGAGCAGAATCCAGCATCAACACCGATGGACATCTTGTGGATCAAAAATTGGAGAAACATTGCAACTAAGTCCAGAATTTCGTCTCGTGAACAGAAATCTATCACTGACTTTTTTTCCAAGTAGACTACTAATTTTTTCAGTACATATGTACCTTTTTTTTGCAATTACATAATTTAATAAATACATAACAAAGAATTCTGGCATTTTAATGCAATATAATTATGTACATATGTATGGTTATTATATCACTGAAGAGAATAATACAGGCTTTTTTTCTTGTACAGACGTATTTAATGACTTTTTCTGATAATCCGACCTTTTTTGCGTTCCGACCATACTCCTAGTCCCGAGGGTGACGGATTAGAGGGGTTCTACTGTATACCTATAGTAAAGATTTTTGAGCAATAATGTCGTACATGTCCAGCACTGGCGAAGCGTCCATGTAACCGCTGTTACCATTGGTAACAGTTAAAAAAATAAATATTTTATGACTACTATGAAATAATTCCATTTATATTTTTTACCAACGAAATATTTGTTAATATACATAGTACCTAATTCAGTAAATAGCCAACTAGATGCACGAAAATATTGGGAGGTTATGTAAATCCGTTTGACATTATTATACTTTGTTACCACTTCTGGTTGTGGCAACGAAGGATGATTCTCGCTATCGCTCGGGACTGGCTTGTTTCTGAAAATTTTGAAGGAGCGACGGCTCCAGAGAGGGCGCGTGGGCACGCTGTGTATATCAGTATTGTAACCATTTTTTAATTTGGTAACGTTAGTTTAGTACCTATTACAGATTACAGTGTGCGTGCATTTGACATTTGAACATGGAAGAGTGTTGCTGCGTAATCAATCAACTACTTGAAAAGTCATTCTCCTTGTATATTTTTTTATATATAATTTTGAAGAAAAAAATGAAATTAAAGAAAATAGAAGACTTAAAATATAAACATAGTTTTCAAAATATGTTCTTTTTCCTACTTGTTCATTTTTTTATGTTAATTTTATGGTAGAATAATATGTTTAGTTTTTATTGTTATACCTATTACATATACATAATTACTCATGGTTAACAATTAAAAATAACAGCTCAGTAATAAAATAATGACAAAATTTCTTCAGAATCCTTTAGGGGGCTTTCAACTTTGATTCAGTCACTTTTGACTTTCGTAATACTAATTTTTAACCCAGTTATTAATATTAAGCCTTGAAAATAGCCATTTTCGCGTTTTTCAAATTTTAAATCGAGTATAACTCAACAACAGTCAATTTTAGAGAAAAATTAAAAGAGACCTTTTTGGCTCATAATCACCCAAAGAATCTAAAAAAAATATTACGAAGTGAAAAAATTGATTTTTTGAATTTGTTTAAAAAAATTGTTTAAACAATTTTCCGATGGCGGCACCTCCCGGCACTCTGTGTATTTGTTATAAGGAACTTTTTTAAGTGAGTGTGCAAAAAAATCGAATAGGAATATGTTACCTAACGGGGGCGACGTTACAGCCTGGACTATTATAGCCAACAACAAGAATTCAAATTCCGGTCTCCAGTTACGTAATGCGATGCGCAAACTCGGACGTATTTGCGCTACGGGAAGATCCTATCTTGTTATTTATAGTATCATATGTTATAAAAGTATTTTAAAAGAAAAGATAGGTGATGAAAATTAAACTCATATATAAAAGAAATGTATTGGTATTGGGCATTTTGAAGTTTGGATATTTTTCTTTGTGGCCCTTTTTTGATTAATTTTCTTTTTAGTACAAGTATTAATATAAAATAGGTAACATTAATCAATAAGAACTCCAGTTGAAAAACTATTGTAAACAAACACACACAACATTATATTTTTATAGGACCTCTATGTCCAGTTGCCAAATTTCAACTACGGGGGGCTATGTCCCAAAAATATTTTAATCATGGCAACGCTGCATATTCTCATTGATTGACAAGACAAGTAAATAAAAAAAATTGTCATAAAAGTTAAATATTTTTGTTTAAATTACAAATTATATATTATAATTAGTTTATAAGATCACTGAGTATTACTGTTTATATAAATTGGACAACAAATGGTTGCTTAAATATACCTGCAGTAATTTCTGTCAATATGAAGTTTACCATAGAAGACAACATAAAGAAGTTTTACCCAACTGTGGAAGAATCTCGTATTAACAACAAACTTAAATGTACAGAGGAGGGATGTAATAGTGTGTTTGTCTCAGAATCAAACCTTAATTTGCATCTGGTAAAGACCCACAACAGAACAAACTTGAAGAGCGATACATGCCAAAAACAGTACTTTTGTCCTGAGCTGGGATGCCCCTATCACACAAAAAAATATTTCAGAAAGTTAAAAATACTTCGAACACATTATACGATGACACACTCACCGGAGCAGTTTGAGTGTTCAACATGTGATAAAGTATTTCCACTTGAAAAAGTACTGTCTCGGCATGTCGAATATTGTGGAGTCAACTTCGTATGCCATCAGTGTTCTGCTCACTATGCAACATATGAAGCTTTACAGACTCACGGTAGAAGAAAGAAACATATTATACCTGAGAAAACCTTCTATAAACTAAATAATAAAGAGTATGAAGTGAAAAGTGATACTGTGGTACAAAGTAGTGCAGTTCCTATTTTGCCTAAAAATGCTGTTGGTTTTATTCTAGTAGTTGATTCAATTACTAAATTTAGTAGGGAAAGCCAAACATATGCTGAAGTACCTAAATTTGAAAGCAAAATGGTGCAAGTATCTTCGCGATTGGAAGGCCAGAATAACCAACAAACGCAAACAGGAACCAAAAACCAATTGTCGACTGTGCAAACTCAGACCATAGGAGGTTACAATCATAGGAAGAGTAGTGCTATTAGTGATAACCCTTCCACACAGAAAACTTCAAATACCCAAACAGATATTGTAGAATCCAAAAATTCGTCTTGCAATACTTCGTATAACAAAGACGAATTTTTAACCAAAAACAGTGTCCATATGAATAGTTCAAGTACCCAAACAGGAGAGTGTCTTTCTTCTTACACAGCTTCTACTCATACTCATGATTCAATTTATACAAATACATCTGACCTGCTTAAAGAAGATATGAACGATAATATTGGTAGCTTTGAATTTGATAATTGTCATATGGAGACCCAAACCGACTTCATATTGGATGATGTAATGTTCAATGGCGATTATATGACTAATATGTATACGCAAACCTGTGACGATATTTTAAATGACCTAGGATTTAGTAATATCCAGACACAGACTGCAATTGATGATATATTGAAATCAGTAGAAAGCCAAACTGTCATGTCAAGAACCACTGCTGGTGAAAGAGATATGACACATATGGAAACTCAGACTGACGTTATTTTTAGAGAAATGTTGGAGGTTATTAACTCATGACTGTAACTTCATTTTTTTTTTCAAGGCATTTACGTTACTACAATAATCCAAATTTTATATGTATCAATAATATAAAATTTCAATAAAAATGATTTAGAAATCGTTTTTTGTTTTATTATATGCGACCATGCAATGATTTAATGATTCACATAATTAACTTTAAAGCAAGAATAAGTTGAATCATTGGAATAGATATACCTATATATGGTGTCCCAAAAGTAGGCCAGTTGAATATCTCTAAAAATATACATAAGATCAAAAAACTGAAAAATATGTTTTCAATATTTTAAAAAACTTTATCAAATCTCACCAAACACGACCCCCCATTCCACACCCTGGAAGTGGGGTGAGGGTTCACTTATTAAATAGTAACCTACATACTTTATTGATACAATGTACTAACCTACATTTTTTTATTACAGATTGAAATTGCTTATGCAAAAATAAGCAACTTTTATTCCAGACATTTTTTTGAATTGTGGATAGATGGCGCTATAAACGGAAAAAACGATTTATCCTGATACCCTATGTATATTATAAAAACGGTCTAATATCTCAAGAAATACACTTCTTAATGAAAAACCAAAAAACATTTCTTTAATATTTTTCAAATCGAATGACACTAAACACAACCCCCACTCAACCTCCTTGAAGTATGGTGGGGATAACTTTAAAATCTTAAATGGGAAGCCCCCTTTTTTTATTGCAGATTTGAATTTCTTATAAAACAGTGAGTATCATTTTTATTTAAGACATTTTTTTAGATTTGTTGATAGATGGCGCTGTTCTGTTCTCGATGTCGATAGATGTTGATTGGTTGGTAATAAATCATATTTTCCGATTATGGCGCCATCTATCAACAATTAAAAAAAATGTCTCGAATAAAAGTAATGGAATCCAAATCTGCAATAAAAATGGGGTTTCCTATTTAAGATTTTAAAGTTACCCCCTACCCACCTCAAGGGGGTGGAGTGGGTTGGCTTGTGTTTGGTATCTATGTAGTTTGTTGCTAATCTTTCAAGATATGTATTAGTGATGTAACGAATATTCGTATTCGCATTCGCGAATATTCGCATGTTTTTGCATATTCGCATTCGCATCCGCATTCGCGAAATTTGTGCGAATGTTTTGCGAATATGAAAACCAGAAAAAAAATAATTTCAAGATAATATTAGGTTAATAAAATCAAAATCTATTCACTTCTCATCTTGTTTTATTAAGAAAAGGTAACTTAACCTCAAACATGCATCTACTCTCAAATGGAAATATGCAGGACACAAAAGCAGACAAAGAGATGGAAGGTGGAATGAAGCGATAACTCACTGGAGACCTTGGGACTACAAAAGAGGAAGGGGCAGACTACAGACGAGATGGTCAAATGACCTAAAAAGATACGCAAGGACCAGATCGACAGGCAACTAGCACTGAACCGAGAAGAGTGGCAAAATAAGGGGGAGGCCTACGTTCAACTTTGGACAAATGAAGGGCAATAGATAGATAGAACTTAACCTTGTATAATCACATTATCAGCCTTCACTTTTTTTTATTATTTGGTATTATGTAATAAAGCTTAAGATTTAGATTGATTTACACTAAATATCAATTAACTTTTCATTATAAATTTAGGAAACATTACAAAAATAGAAAAAAATTTTAAAAAACTGAATATTCGCATTCGCGAATGTCGGTAGTAGATATTCGCATTCGCATTCGTATTCGCGAATGTTCAAAAAATGACATTCGTTACATCACTAATATGTATGTATCAGCGCTGTCAGCGCAAATAAGTTATTAAAAGGATATATTAGTGTTTTTAGTAAATGTATTATTTATGTAGATAAGGACACACCATTAAACTTGATAAAAATAATAAACTTAAAGTTAAAACCCATAACTAAATTAAAATTCATGGTGACGTTTCAATTATTACTTTAATCATCGTCAGAATAATAAGTTTCTTGAGCGGATTCTTTAAACGTCAGCGGATGCTTTAAAATAATTTTAAAGCATCCGCTGACGTTTCAATTATTACTATTTCAATTATTACTATTACTATTTCACTGTTTCAATTATTATCGTCAGAATAATAAGTTTCTTGAGCGGATGCTTTAAAATTATTTTAAAGCATCCGCTCAAGAAACTTATTATTCTGACGATGATTAAAGTAATAATTGAAACGTCACCATGAATTTTAATTTAGTTATGGGTTTTATCTTTAAGTTTATTATTTTTATAAAATGTATTATTTATTAGAATTTTTGTGTCTTTGGATTTGTCTTCCTCGGGAATAAGATATTTTATAATATGTGTTTGCGCCAATATGAATATATATTTCATTTATTTTAATTCGGGAACGTCTTGGCAACACAGTTCTAAGTAAGCATAATCTTCTGTCCTTTATGTTAAATCAGTCAGTCGTTAACATACATACGGTCGGAACGTATAGTACACCTTGACAATTTTAATTTGATTTTGTGTGTGTTTTCCGTGAGACAAATTGACGATACCAGACAACATATTTTCGGTAAGTTCCCTTCTTTTATCCCATCCTTCATTTTCCTTAATGCCACCGAAAATAGTGCTTCAACATTTAACAACACGAAGAAAATCTAAGAAAATCTCGGTAAGTTATTATTATTAAATATTTTCCATTTGGTTTTCCTAAAAGCCAAAACATAATTGGTCAATTTCGAGCTTGGATATTCAGCGTAGGTTTACAGTTTGCTTTGCTTAGTTTTGTATTATTAAATAATAATATTCTTATTTAGAAACAAATTGTTCGGTCAAATTTAATGTCGGCACGTATCGGAAAAAAAACTCTGTGATAACTTTTTGCTGATTTTTGTATTTGTATCGTTTTTGTTTCTCGGAACAACTTGGGCTTCGAGCGTGAAAGAAGTTAGGTTTTTAAATATTTGCGGTGTTGTCAAACGTGAATATTTTTCGACTCAATCGGTTACGGAAAAATTCGGATGTATGAATAAAAATTATTTTGTAAACAAATACTAAATTTGATTCACGGTTCTAAACAAAATAAAGAGTTTGCATAATAACTGCCCGGAAGGCTTGTTTTTTAACAAATCTCTATAATTAATTAATTTTATTCAAAATTTATACTCAGACCTGGTTTGTTATATGCTACAGTTTTCTTAAAGTAGACTTTGTTTTTTTTCTGATTTTGCGGATTGATTTCAGTAACAATGACTACTTACGAAAGGCAATTTAAAATATTAACGGCTAAAAAAGAAACGCTTTATACAATCATTCAGACTTTATATGACTTATCGAAAAACTTAACTACGGATAACACCATTAAAAAATTCACAAACTTGTATCAGTCGATGGATTCGACAAGGACAGAAATTCTCGAAATTTTGGATGAAATCAACGCAGTCGGGTTTGACGTTGATGAAAACTATAAACCAGATTTTCAGGTGATGTCTGTTATTAACGAAATGTGTTGTGAAGCAAGGGCGGCTTATACAAAATTAAAACCAAGCACCAATATTGTAAATCCAACTTTACAGCAAAGTACACAACAACAGTGTAATGTACACAGTCTTTTGCCAAAAATCACTATTCCAGATTTCCACGGGGAAACAAAGGAATGGGAAACTTTTTATTCGATTTACAAACCATTGGTACACGATAATTTCCAGCTGACGGATGCAGATAAGGCTCGGCTTTTGGTTTCACATTTAAAGGGATCGGCCCTTAGTATTTGTGCGGGAATAGCTACTTCTGGGGATAATTATGACACGTTATGGAAAGCACTTTTAGAAAAATATCATAATAAAAGGTTGTTAGCAAACACTTATTTACAACAAATTTTTAATTTTAAATCCTTGCAATCGGAATCTGAAAAAAATCTAAACAGTTTTTTAGAAATCTTTGACGCCTCGGTTAATGCCTTAAAAAAGTTGGATGTCCCGGATTTAACGGATTTTATTTTACTTTATCATGCACTCTCAAAACTGGACAGGGAAACGGTAAAATCTTTTGAAAATCACATGCGCGGAACGGTTATTCCTACTTACACGGATTTAATTAAATTTGTTAAGGATCAAACAAAAATTTTGCATAATAGTGACTCACAAGAGGCTAGCTCCGGTGGCTATCATAAAAATAAAAATTCGAAATCATTTTTTGTAAGCCAGCATGAGAATAAAAACAATAACAGAATGCCTTTTTGTGTTTTATGTAAAAAATCGTCACATTTTTTGGGTAGGTGTGATAAATTTAAGGCTATGAATCCTACACAAAGGTACGATTTGGTAAAAAATAATAATTTATGCTTTCTGTGGTTTTCCCAGTCACATGGTGTAAGACAGTGCTTAAAAAGACCGTGTGCCCAGTGTGCCAAGAATCATCATTTTCTTTTATGCGCAGGAAAACCGGAAATAAGGGGCGCGAAAGAAAATAATCAAAATAATCAACCAAATTCTGGTGTCGGTATTCCAGAAACGGGTTCCAATAACCACAATTCGGGTTCAGTTAATTGTGCGTTTCAAAATTCTAGTTTTTTGAGTAGAAATCAGGAAAAAACGGTTCTATTAGCAACGGTAACGGTATGTGTGTTAAATAGTCCTTTACAAAATGCAACGGCGCGGTTTATTTTGGACAACGGTAGTCAGTGTAATCTTTTGACCACGGAATGTTGTAAAAAACTAGGTCTTAGATATACAAAAATTAATTCTTCGGTACAAGGTTTGGGACAAAACTCTCAGTCGGTAAGGGGAGTAACGGACATTATTATCGCTTCGCGTTTTGATCAGACTAAAAAATACGATGTTCAAGCTTTAGTTATTGATCATATTACAGATAAATTGCCAAAAACGAAATTAAATTTGCAAACTTTATCGGAATTTAAAAATTTACAATTAGCGGACGATAAGTTTTTTGAACCTAAATCAATCGATGGCATAATCGGTGCGCAGTTTTTTCCTATTCTTTTCGGCGGTAATCGGATTTTGAGTTCTTCAGGTTTAGGGGCGGCTTTAGAAACAACGTTCGGGTATGTTATTATGGGTCAGGTGGATACGGAATATTCCACTCCCATAAATTTGCTCACTTTAAGGGAAGAAACATCGATTGAACAAATTTTGACAAAATTTTGGGAATTAGAGCAGGTTCCAAAACGGGAAATTCCGGATTTAGACGCTATAGAATGTGAAAATATTTATAAAACCACGGTTTCCAGGGATATATCGGGCCGGTTTACTGTTGCATTACCTTTTAAAAGTTCACCAAAAAATTTGGGAAATTCAAGGGTTTCGGCGGAAAATCGGTTAAAAACCTTGGAAAAACGGTTAACAAAATCGGACAGCTTGCGTGCGGATTACAATAAAATTATGCAGGATTTTTTGGATCAAGGATACTTAAAATTATTGGAAAAAGAAGATTGTGACTTATCCTATTATATTAGTCATCACCCTGTAATAAAATTAGAGAGTTTAAGTACACCTATACGTATCGTATTGGATGCATCTTGCCCTTCAGACAGTGATGTCTCCTTGAATGATTTATTGCATAGCGGGCCTAAACTGCAGGCGGACATATGCACTTTATTAATAAATTTTCGGCTTTTTCCAGTAGCATTGAGTTCGGATTTAAAAAAGATGTTTTTACAAATAAAATTAGTACAAGATCACTGGCGGTTTCAAAGAATATTATGGAGATTTGATCCAAACGAGGAAATAAAAACGTATGAATTTACGGTGGTTGCGTTCGGTTTAAGGTCGTCACCTTTTTTAGCGCTACGGACGGTTCAGCAATTGATAAATGAAGATGGCAAAGATTATCCTTTAGCTAAAAAATATATTTCTTCGGGGCTATATATGGATGATTTTTTAACGAGTGTTCCGGACGAAATTGAAGCTAAAGAATTATATAATCAATCGGTAAATCTCTTCAAATGTGGTTGTTTTGACTTAGTTAAATGGTCGACTAATTTGGACAATTTGTTATCAGAGATTCCGCTGGAAAAACGTTTACAAAATTCGGTTACATTTAAATCGGAGACTAAAGTTTTAGGGATGCAATGGGATCCGCAGAGGGATGTTTTGAACTATAGGTTAACCACCCCCGATAAAAATTGTACAAAACGTAAGATTTTATCTCTTACTGCAAAATGTTATGATCCTATTGGTCTGATTGCTCCATTTATTTTGCATTTAAAGTTAATGATCAGGGAGTTATGGCAACTAAAATTGGGTTGGGATGACTCACCCCCGGATACGATTAAAAAATCATGGGAAAAGGTATGCAATGAATGGCAAGATTTTTCAAAATTTGAGGTCCCTAGACATGTAGGAGCCATGAGGGATGTTCCGATTATGATTTTGGGGTTTGCGGATGCAAGTCGAGACGGTTACGGTGGGGTAGTTTATTTGAGGGTTGTAAATTCTAGCGGTGAAGTGAGTGTGAGACTGGTTGCTGCAAAATCGAGATGTGCACCTTTAAAAAAGACCATGACCATTCCGAAGCTAGAATTATGCGCGGCTTTGTTGTTATCATCTTTGCTGAAATTAATATTTGAAAATTATAGCAAACTTACTCATATTTCACAACTAGTTGCGTATTCTGATTCGACCACGGTGGTGAGTTGGTTAACTTCGGCAAATACCAAAGATATTTTTGTAGCTAATCGAGTGCAGAAAATTAAAGAAAACCTTCCTAATATTTCATGGCAACATATTGAAGGTAAAAATAATCCCGCGGACTGCTTGTCAAGAGGGTTGACACCCTCACAATTAATAAATCATGAACTTTGGTTACAAGGTCCTAGTTGGATAAAATTACGGGAATCGGACTGGCCTTCTTCAATATTAGAATCGGATATTTCGGAGGTTAAGGTTTTGGTTATTGAGGAGGAGAAGCAGGGTGAAAAAATTCATCCCTTACTTGAATTGGTTGAACGTCATTCTAGCTGGCATAAAATTTTACGGATTACGGTTCGGGTTTTAATGTTGTTAAAATTAATTCCTGTGCAAAAATTAATTACGGCTACTGCGCTAAGAACAGCAGAATGTTATTTAATTCAGTTAATTCAGTTAAAACATTTTGAAACTGAAATAAAAATGATAAAGGAAAACAAACAATGTAAAACACAGCTTAAGAAATTACGGCCATTTTTACAAGACGGTTTACTTATGGTGGGGGGACGACTTAATAATTCATCCCTTAGTTTTTCGGGAAAACATCCACTAATTTTACCGGGAAAAGAAACGTTAGTTGAACGGATTGTTGATTTTTATCATATAATTTATATGCATACGGGGGCATATTTGCTTGAAGCTTTATTGCGTCAAAAGTATTGGATTCTTGGGGCAAGAAATCTTATAAGAAATCGGGTTTTTAAATGCAATCGTTGTTTTAGAAATAAACCGAAAATTTTGACACCGCTCATGGCAGATTTACCGGTATCGAGGGTTACTGCTACTAAACCCTTTTTACACGTAGGGGTTGACTATTTTGGGCCAATAAATATTACATTAGGTAAAAAACGTAATGCGGCGGTTCATAAATCGTATTGTTTATTAGCGGTTTGTTTAAGCACAAAAGCGGTTCATTTAGAATTGGTGAGTTCTTTAAGCACACCACATTTTATGCAAGCATTTAAAAGACTTTTAGCAAGAAGGGGCCCATGCAAGGTTTTGTATTCTGATCAGGGATCATCTTTTGTTTGTGCGAAAACGGTTTTAAGTGAAATTAATCGGTTTGCTAGTTCGGAAGAATATCAAAATGCACTGTTATGTGAATTAAATTTGAACGGTGTGGAATGGAAATTTATAAGTCCACAAAGTCCGAGTCACGGGGGTCTTTGGGAAAGTAATGTAAAGAGCGCTAAGTCGCATCTCTATAAGGTCATAGGGGATCAGTTGTTAACATATGAAGAGTTAAATACTCTATTAATTCAAATAGAGGCAATCTTAAATTCGAGACCTCTTTGTCGTCGACCAACTGATTCATCTCAAATATCGGTATTAACTCCATCACATTTTTTAAATTTAACACCGTTAGGAAGTTTGCCGGCCGACGATTTAACAGATTTAAATATAAACCGGTTAGATAGGTTCCAGTTAATCGATCGAATGGTGCAAGATTTCTGGAAAAGGTGGCGTTTGGAATATTTGACTACCTTACAAACTAGAGAAAAATGGAATATAGATTTGCCTAATGTTAAAATCGGAACGGTTATTATTTTAAAGGTAGACAATGTACCTACACTTTGTTGGCCGTTGGCCATTGTTACTGAGGTTCATCCGGGTAAAGACGGAGTTGTTAGAAATGTTACTGTAAAAACTTCGAAAGGGACATTTACACGACCAGTTTTAAAGTTATGCCCTCTTCCGAATCAATAAATTTACAGTAATATCTTTTGTATATAGTTATAGGTATTTTTCATTAGAATTTATTTATTTTTTTTTTCGATTATTTTTTTTGAGTTACGGTAATTAACTCTGAAAATTTTGGTATATTAATTTATGCCTGGTCCTTTGAGTATTTATTTGGAACTAGTTTTTTTTTATTGTGTTTTCGGCACAAATTGCATACAGATTTGGCTGAAAAATGGGTTTTTCAGGGCGGGGGCTATGTTTGCGCCAATATGAATATATATTTCATTTATTTTAATTCGGGAACGTCTTGGCAACACAGTTCTAAGTAAGCATAATCTTCTGTCCTTTATGTTAAATCAGTCAGTCGTTAACATACATACGGTCGGAACGTATAGTACACCTTGACAATTTTAATTTGATTTTGTGTGTGTTTTCCGTGAGACAAATTGACGATACCAGACAACATATTTTCGGTAAGTTCCCTTCTTTTATCCCATCCTTCATTTTCCTTAATGCCACCGAAAATAGTGCTTCAACATTTAACAACACGAAGAAAATCTAAGAAAATCTCGGTAAGTTATTATTATTAAATATTTTCCATTTGGTTTTCCTAAAAGCCAAAACAATATGTAATAGTAAGTATATTTAAAGTATTTTTGTATACTTCACTTGGTCTATTAAATTTGTCAGTATGTATGAGAAACCTTGTAAGTTGTCAAAAAGGGAATATAGCTCAGTGGTAAAGCGTGTGACCGGAGATCGAGAGGTGCCGGGTTCAAATCCCGGACAATTCATATTCTTTTTTTTTTAATTTTTGGTATCGTTTTAATAAAAAAATTTTAAAAGTGGTAGGTAAGAAAAGTTAGTTTAATATTTAAATAAAATACAAATAACCTATTAAGTATATTTATTTCTTTGAAATTATATAATAGAAGTATAACTTCTTACTTGTGTATAAAGTACACACATTCATTTTTTGATATGAGGTTCATTTCGCGAAATATTCGACCATCCCTCTATTTTTGAGGCACCCTGTATACCTATCTTACATTGAAAATATCTATATACCCCATTCCACGAATATACGATCCTCTTGGATTATCGCGACAACGAATATTTTACTGTGCAAAATATGAAGAACGAAAATAAATTACAAATTATATTGTTGTTTATTGAAGTCAATATTCATTATTAGAGGAAAATACTTTCCAATATACTTTATTAGAACACCATATTAAAAATGTCGGTAGCATATCCAAAAAATTTATTTTGCTGGAGCTGTAGCCGTTTCTAAGAACCAATTATTATATAACGCTTGACTGGTAGGTATATCTACAATGACAATTTATCTCTCTAACAACAATATTATTACAGCGATATTGAATAAGGCTTTATCATAATTAAAAAATCACTTAAATCGGACAACAGGTTAAGGAAATTGGAAACATCAAAAATGACCCATTTTTAATGGTGCGTTAATTTCTTCGAGAAGTGTATATTTTTCATAAAAATGAACCTTGAAAATGTATGAAAATTAAAACAGTTGCTACACTTATTAAAATATTATCACAATATAATTATGACGTTTGAGTTGTTATCACAATTTTCATTAGTGCGTCTAGGTTGGAAATTTGATATAATAAATAATAACAGTAGGTAAATACTTTAATATCACCTTTTGTATTCAATTTTTCAATAAAATATTATTTGCTATCGTTTCGACAACTTTGAAAATGGACCAAACTTGCATTCCTATAAAAATTATAAGCAATTATAAGTAATTAAAATACAGTGAAGTGATGTATGTCAACCACCGGTACTACAAATTTAAACAAAGGGCCTACTGGAGACTGTTGGTAAGTTTTTAATTTTTTGTTTTGTATTTTCACTTAACAGAGAGAAAGATGTAAAGTATAGGGTGGTATAGGTACCTAAGTTATGTGAATAATGCTAAACCGAGTTTGTGTGTGTTTTCTTTTATCATTATTGTTGTTTGGTGACTTTCCGGTTAGTCTAGACCGAGCTGAACTTTGTGCCAAAACCATTTTGGTGCCTCTAAACGAGGACTAGTTTTACTGCAATTTGTGACTACAACGCAGCAGTACCTACCTGGCAATATTGCCATACAACTACCTGGCAATATATTGCCAAACAATAACGGCCAGACTCTATAAAGTCAGGTGCAAAATCGGAATCGTAATATACCTACAGTTTTTGTGATTAACGATTGTACATTGGCGGCTTAAGCTATGGCTTAGTTGAACCGGGTTCAATTTTGAGCGTCGGTTTAACTTCATTCGGGTTGTTCAATGCCGAGTTCAGTTAAGCCGAGGTTCATACAAATTTTGGTAAGGTTGGCAACGTAAGGCATGCGTATTCAAAGCAATTCCCGTCAATTCTCGACATAAATTTTCCCGCCATTTATGTATTATTATTTGGTTTTTGTCAATATAATTCTTTTATTACTGTTATTAGTTTAATCGGTATTTTCTATCGTTTAGTTTATCAGTTTAATCAATTTCCTACGTTAAATTTGTGAACAGACCATTTGAATAGGTATTATAAGTATTAGGATATTGCAATGTGTTTATTTTCTTTTTGTAAAAAACTGTTTTTATATAAGTGTTTTTTTCTACACTGGACGCAAAAAAGCCTTCCAATTTCACTTCTCAAAAAGAAATATTGGTATCTTTGGCCAAATAATAAAGCAGAATTGTACAAAATAGAATGAAACAAATAACCCCCAAAATTTTAAAGAAGTTTATCAAAGCCATTGATTGTAGCAGATAGTAAGAAATTTTTATAAATATCTAATAGTTG
Organism: Diabrotica virgifera virgifera; assembly: GCF_917563875.1. NCBI lineage: Eukaryota > Metazoa > Arthropoda > Insecta > Coleoptera > Chrysomelidae > Diabrotica > Diabrotica virgifera. Next base: position 1,344,905 of record NC_065444.1, on the reverse strand, counting down.
TTGTATGTATTAGTTTAAATTTCTAAATTAACAAAGTATTCATGCATAAGATTTTCAACCTCCTCCTACGTTTGACAAATTGTACTTCTCATGATTCTCTAGACTATAGACAGTTAGATTTACTACATTTTTGGCTAATGTTATTGCTACTTCTTCTTCTTTATGTAGTATAAGCAAAGGGTTATTAAAAAGCATTGCAATATTGTGTATCATTGATGTTCCAATTACAATTGAATGGGCCTTCCGAATAAAAGTGCCATGTGATTCGTTTTTAAGAAATCGAACAAAAACTGTTAAAATTATAATAATGGTAAATTTATACATTTTAAGGATTAGTAATTAATTACTTCAGCTTAGTACCATCTGTTTAATTTCAGTACTTAAATTACATCTCAACTGAACTAACTTTTCTTCGTCATTGATATTTTATGGACTTTACAGTCTTTAAATGTACCTATATTCTTCTTAATATATTCGTCATGCTTTGACTGGCTGATTGACATATAGTCCATGCCATTAAAAAAGGATTAGTAATACAGTACAGTTATTTACAAACTGTATTAATAACTAACCTTTAAATGTGTAAATTTACCAATATTCCAATTTTAACAGTTTTTGTTCGATTTCTTAAAAACGAATCACATGGCACTTAACAATTGTTATTCGGTAGACCCATTCAACTGTGTCTATGCATTCTGCATTCTCATTGTGCCTCATTAAATAAAATTTCAGCTTGTGATGAAGGATTGCGTAAGGGTGTTATCAGGTTTTCTTGACTCCGTAACCACTATCACCAAAGAAGATACTAATTCAATCTTCACATTCTCTTCTCATAAATATTTAACTGTTTACAGCTATGATTTCAAATTCACTCAAAAATGTTAATATTTGCCTTATTCTAGGGAAGTAGGTAGGTAATTTAAATAATTTTAGAAGGTAAATTAGTTTGTAATTATTATTAAATAAAGTGATAATATGTACCTACATAAGCATGGTACAAATATAATTAATTTAAGATTTATTAATAAATTATGTACATCTAATTTAATAAATTAACAAAATCGTTTTCTACATTTGCTTCAAAATCATTCACAAGTTGCAAAAAGGAGCCTGTTGCTTAAAACCAGTGATATGGGCCCACTTCACTGCACAAAACCTTAATTTAAGGCAATAAAAACCATGTTCTTAGAAGATACAGCTTGGTTCTTGAAATGTCAATAACAAATTTGCCACTTGTTTTCGTTCTCGTTCTTACCTATCTGTTCGATTTTTTATTCTATGAGCAATATTAGTTTCATACAAATAGTGAACAGTGAACAGATATCCAAAATCTTTGCAACAATGCATTATCCTTCCATTTTCAAAATGATTTTCTCTAGACCTACACTGTTTCTGTGTTCTCCTTCCTTCTAGAATATTTACCATTTCCAGAAAATCTTCATTATTAGTTAAATTTTCAATGAGGTTCATTTTTAAGGTGTAAATATTATGATTTCCGTTGACAATGACAAAAATGTGAGGTTAAAAATGCTTGAACCAGCGTTAAACCGCCGAACATCGACCGCTCAGCTGAACCCGGGCTTAAACCGAGCTCAAGCTTAAACTTTGTATGTACAACGCACTTCTTGCCCTGAACTCGGTAATGGCGCTGAGCCGGAGTTGAACCTCGATTGTACAACCGGGCCTAAGTGTCTTATATACGTGCTGCGGCCGATATATTGTGGTGGTATTTACATTGTTGTTGTTTAATATATATAGCTGTGTAACAGCGTAGCAAGGGGCTGCGTGCTAGACATGACATGGCTAACTTCAAGCCAGTCAACATGGTTGTCACTTGTATGATTTATTGTAGATAAGGGCCCTGGGGCCTGATTCTAATTCATTTCGACAGTCGCAATTTTATTTCGACACCGCCATGACAGCCGGAGAGTATAGCGATTCTTGGGGATATTAACCTTATCATGTTGAGACTGCTCAGAATTTGGGTTGGCGCTTCGGTTTCTTGGATTTTGTTGATAGTCTGGGAAAATTATCGAAAAAATACCATTTTTGGGAAAAATTATTTACCAGCTATTTTATTGCTAAAATCGAATCTTAAGATTGCATATATTAGTAATATGGGGTATGACAAGTCCGCAGAAAGTGTGTTATTTTATTTATAAACAAATTAGCACTCCTAAATCTTCTTTTTTTTTCAATTAGTGGTCTGTAACTCCTATAATTTTTCCTTTGAGCCAAAAACACTCAAATAAAAATTCACCGTAATTTAGTTCTGCACAAAGTTATTTTTTTTCCGATTTCCTTCAACAAAAATTTTACTCAGAAAATCCGAGTTTTCCCAAAAAATCTGCCATTTTCAATTAAAATTTTAGGGAAGTACCTAATTATTTATCAATAATTAAATAATTGAAGACATGAAAGATTTATTATAGTAGATTATACAGAGGGGCTAAATTATGGAATAAATTCATTTCTTTAAAACGGACGATTTTGGAGCAAAATCCCCAAAGAGGTCGATTTTTATTTTTAAATTACAATTTTTTGGCATATATTTCATACTAGTGACGTCATCCATCTGAGCGTGATGACGTAATCGATAATTTTGTTAATGGGAATAGGGGTCGTGTGGTAGGTCATTTGAAAGGGCGTTTAATTCTCTATTCAGTAATATAAACATTAATATCATTAGGTATTTATACAGGGTTGCCAAAAAAAATTTTGAATTAAATTAATTGGCGCAACAAGAAGAATGTATGTAATTTATTTAACTCAAAATACATTGTACTGCTGTCAGAAAATAGAAAAAAAGGTTTATTTCACAAATAAACATTTCTTTTCGCTTAAATTAAATCACAAACAGCCTCCCTCCTACCTATTGGCAGTTTGAACTTTTAATTTAAGCTAAAAGCAATGTTTATTTGCAAAATAAACATTTTTTTCTATTTTCTGACAGCAATAGAATGTATTTTGAGTTAAATAAATTACATGCATTCTTCTTCTTGCGTCAATTAATTTAATTCAAATTTTTTTTTGGCCTCCCTGTATAAATAATGATATTAATGTTTATAATACTGAATAGAGCATTGAACGCCTTTGTAAATGAGCTACAACACGAACCCATATTCCTATTTAAAAAAATAATTACGTCATCACGCTCGGATGGATGACGTCACTAGTTTGAAATATATGCCAAGAAATTTAATTTAAAAATAAAAATCGACCTGTTTCGGGATTTTTCTCTAAAATCGTCCATTTTAGAGAAAATGAATTTATTCCATAATTTAGCCCCTCTCTGTATATCAGGAGACCGGCGACAATCTAACCAATAGTTTAGCAATAATTAAAATGTTAATTAAAAAATTTCGGTCGAAATCATAACCAGAAAGATTATGATACACCAGAATAACTATGATTTTCATATAAAAAAGCACTATACCTATTCAACGTACCTTACAGGATTGAAATTGGACCATTTGAGCGGTCTCAGGAGTGTTATAAAGAAACAATTTTTTGGCTTATAAACAAATAGAACCCCTCAGAAAATATTAGATTAAATTAAATCGACCTGTTTCGGGATTTTTCTCTAAAATCGTCCATTTTAGAGAAAATGAATTTATTCCATAATTTAGCCCCTCTCTGTATATCAGGAGACCGGCGACAATCTAACCAATAGTTCAGCAATAATTAAAATGTTAATTAAAAAATTTCGGTCGAAATAATAACCAGAAAGATTATGATACACCAGAATAACTATGATTTTCATATAAAAAAGCACTATACCTATTCAACGTACCTTACAGGATTGAAATTGGACCATTTGAGCGGTCTCAGGAATGTTATAAAGAAACAATTTTTTGGCTTATAAACAAATAGAACCCCTCAGAAAATATTAGATTAAATTAAATTAAGTTAACGCTGTTGAAAAGAGCACGGCTTCTGTGTCCTTTTCGAAGAAAATCAAATTGAATTGCGAGGAGTGATTCCAGGTATAACCGGTCAAATTTGACCGGCATTTGCGACAGAGTTATAAACAACAGGATTTTAATCTTTGAACCATTAGATACCTTTTAATTCCGGTCCTCCTCTTTGTACATACAAATTTTCATATCTTCAAGACACTTATAACAAAAAAGATTTATGTCACTGTCACCAAATAATTTAATTATTGATAAATAATTACTTCTCTCAAATTTTAGTTGAAAATTAAAGATTTTGTTTGGAAAACCCGAATTTTCCGAGGAAAATTTCCGTCGAAGGAAATTGGAATAAATTATCAATGTGCAGAATTACTGTCAATTTTTATGTGAGTGTTTTGGTTTAAAGTTAAAATTTTCGGAGTTATAGAGCAATAATAAAAAAAGATTTCGGAGCGCGCTAATTTGTTTATAAACAAAATAGCACACTTTCTGTGGACTTTGCACAGCTATATTACTAATATAGGAAATCTTAAGATTTGATTTCAGCATATCCAGCAATAAAATAGCTGGTAATTAATTTTTCTTGTTTTTTACTAATTTTCCCAGATTATTACCTTACATCTTTCATTGAGTTGATGATTCATGTTGTGGACATTCTCAATTATTATATTTCTAATTTAATACTATTCTATCTAATTCCTCAAAACAAGCAAATTTCAATTAAACCCAGCTATATTATAATACCTTTTGCTTTAGTTTTCCTTGCAAGAAATAAACAAAACACATCTAAACTAAACCTAACCTCGCTTTTGGCCATTCATTCATCTCCGTGTCAAATAATTTCGACAGTCGAAATTATAATATCAACACCCTTTTTAAAGTCGCTATTAATTTCGATAGTCGCTATTTCATGACGTCACTTCGTTAGTTCAACTAAAATCCACAAGGCTCGCACAATCGCATTTCAACCGTCGCCATATTGAAAGCGACTTGTTTAGTGTCGAAATTTGATTTAGAATCAGGGGCCAGGGGCCTGATTCTAATTCATTTCGACAGTCGCAATTTCATTTCGACACCGCGCGATTCTTGGGGATATTAACCTTATTATGTTGAGACTGCTCAGAATTTGGGTTGGCGCTTCGGTTTCTTGGATTTTGTTGATAGTCTGGGAAAATTATCGAAAAAATACCATTTTTGGGAAAAATTATTTACCAGCTATTTTATTGCTAAAATCGAATCTTAAGATTGCATATATTAGTAATATGGGGTATGACAAGTCCGCAGAAAGTGTGTTATTTTATTTATAAACAAATTAGCACTCCTAAATCTTCTTTTTTTTTTCAATTAGTGGTCTGTAACTCCTATATTTTTTCCTTTGAGCCAAAAACACTCAAATAAAAATTCACCGTAATTTAGTTCTGCACAAAGTTATTTTTTTTCCGATTTCCTTCAACAAAAATTTTACTCAGAAAATCCGAGTTTTCCCAAAAAATCTGCCATTTTCAATTAAAATTTTAGGGAAGTACCTAATTATTTATCAATAATTAAATAATTGAAGACATGAAAGATTTATTATAGTAGATTATACAGAGGGGCTAAATTATGGAATAAATTCATTTCTTTAAAACGGACGATTTTGGAGCAAAATCCCGAAAGAGGTCGATTTTTATTTTTAAATTACAATTTTTTGGCATATATTTCATACTAGTGACGTCATCCATCTGAGCGTGATGACGTAATCGATAATTTTGTTAATGGGAATAGGGGTCGTGTGGTAGGTCATTTGAAAGGGCGTTTAATTCTCTATTCAGTAATATAAACATTAATATCATTAGGTATTTATACATGGTTGCCAAAAAAAAATTTTGAATTAAATTAATTGGCGCAAAAAGAAGAATGTATGTAATTTATTTAACTCAAAATACATTGTACTGCTGTCAGAAAATAGAAAAAAAGGTTTATTTCACAAATAAACATTTCTTTTCGCTTAAATTAAATCACAAACAGACTCCCTCCTACCTATTGGCAGTTTGAACTTTTAATTTAAGCTAAAAGCAATGTTTATTTGCAAAATAAACATTTTTTTCTATTTTCTGACAGCAATACAATGTATTTTGAGTTAAATAAATTACATGCATTCTTCTTCTTGCGTCAATTAATTTAATTCAAAATTTTTCTTGGCCTCCCTGTATAAATAATGAAACTAATGTTTATAATACTGAATAGAGAATTGAACGCCTTTGTAAATGAGCTACAACACGAACCCATATTCCTATTTAAAAAAATAATTACGTCATCACGCTGGGATGGATGACGTCACTAGTTTGAAATATATGCCAAGAAATTTAATTTAAAAATAAAAATCGACCTGTTTCGGGATTTTTCTCTAAAATCGTCCATTTTAGAGAAAATGAATTTATTCCATAATTTAGCCCCTCTCTGTATATCAGGAGACCGGCGACAATCTAACCAATAGTTTAGCAATAATTAAAATGTTAATTAAAAAATTTCGGTCGAAATAATAACCAGAAAGATTATGATACACCAGAATAACTATGATTTTCATATAAAAAAGCACTATACCTATTCAACGTACCTTACAGGATTGAAATTGGACCATTTGAGCGGTCTCGGGAATGTTATAAAGAAACAATTTTTTGGCTTATAAGCAAATAGAACCCCTCAGAAAATATTAGATTAAATTAAATTAAGTTAACGCTGTTGAAAAGAGCACGGCTTCTGTGTCCTTTTCGAAGAAAAACAAATTGAATTGCGAGGAGTGATTCCAGGTATAACCGGTCAAATTTGACCGGCATTTGCGACAGAGTTATAAACAACAGGATTTTAATCTTTGAACCATTAGATACCTTTTAATTCCGGTCTTCTTTGTACATACAAATTTTCATATCTTCAAGACACTCATAACAAAAAAGATTTATGTCACTGTCACCAAATTATTTAATTATTGATAAATAATTACTTCCCTCAAATTTTAGTTGAAAATTAAAGATTTTGTTTGGAAAACCCGAATTTTCCGAAGAAAATTTCCGTCGAAGGAAATTGGAATAAATTATTAATGTGCAGAATTAAATTACTGTCAATTTTTATGTGAGTGTTTTGGTTTAAAGTTAAAATTTTCGGAGTTGCAATAATAAAAAAAAAGATTTCGGAGCGCTAATTTGTTTATAAACAAAATAGCACACTTTCTGTGGACTTTGCACAGCTATATTACTAATATAGGAAATCTTGAAGATTTTATTTCAGCATGTCCAGCAATAAAATAGCTGGTAATTAATTTTCCTTGTTTTTTACTAATTTTCCCAGATTATTACCTCACATCTTTCATTGAGTTGATGATTCATGTTGTGGACATTCTCAATTATTATATTTCTAATTTAATACTATTCTATCTAATTCCTCAAAACAAGCAAATTTCAATTAAACCCAGCTATATTATAATACCTTTTGATTTAGTTTTCCTTGCAAGAAATAAACAAAACACATCTAAACTAAACCTAACCTCGCTTTTGGCCATTCATTCATCTCCGTGTCAAATAATTTCGACAGTCGCCATCGCCATATTGAAAGCGACTTGTTTAGTGTCGAAATTTGATTTAGAATCAGGGCCCAGGGCCCTGATTCTAAATCAAATTTCGACCAAAAACAAGTCGCTTTCAATATGGCGACTGTCGAAATTATTTGACACGGAGATGAATGAATGGCCAAAAGCGAGGTTAGGTTTAGTTTAGATGTGTTTTGTTTATTTCTTGCAAGGAAAACTAAATCAAAAGGTATTATAATATAGCTGGGTTTAATTGAAATTTGCTTGTTTTGAGGAATTAGATAGAATAGTATTAAATTAGAAATATAATAATTGAGAATGTCCACAACATGAATCATCAACTCAATGAAAGATGTGAGGTAATAATCTGGGAAAATTAGTAAAAAACAAGGAAAATTAATTACCAGCTATTTTATTGCTGGACATGCTGAAATCAAATCTTAAGATTTCCTATATTAGTAATATAGCTGTGCAAAGTCCACAGAAAGTGTGCTATTTTGTTTATAAACAAATTAGCACTCCGAAATCTTTTTTTTATTATTGCTCTATAACTCCGAAAATTTTAACTTTAAACCAAAACACTCACATAAAAATTGACAGTAATTTAATTCTGCACATTGATAATTTATTCCAATTTCCTTCGACGGAAATTTTCTTCGGAAAATTCGGGTTTTCCAAACAAAATCTTTAATTTTCAACTAAAATTTGAGGGAAGTAATTATTTATCAATAATTAAATAATTTGGTGACAGTGACATAAATCTTTTTTGTTATGAGTGTCTTGAAGATATGAAAATTTGTATGTACAAAGAGGACCGGAATTAAAAGGTATCTAATGGTTCAAAGATTAAAATCCTGTTGTTTATAACTCTGTCGCAAATGCCGGTCAAATTTGACCGGTTATACCTGGAATCACTCCTCGCAATTCAATTTGTTTTTCTTCGAAAAGGACACAGAAGCCGTGCTCTTTTCAACAGCGTTAACTTAATTTAATCTAATATTTTCTGAGGGGTTCTATTTGTTTATAAGCCAAAAAATTGTTTCTTTATAACATTCCTGAGACCGCTCAAATGGTCCAATTTCAATCCTGTAAGGTACGTTGAATAGGTATAGTGCTTTTTTATATGAAAATCATAGTTATTCTGGTGTATCATAATCTTTCTGGTTATTATTTCGACCGAAATTTTTTAATTAACATTTTAATTATTGCTAAACTATTGGTTAGATTGTCGCCGGTCTCCTGATATACAGAGAGGGGCTAAATTATGGAATAAATTCATTTTCTCTAAAATGGACGATTTTAGAGAAAAATCCCGAAACAGGTCGATTTTTATTTTTAAATTAAATTTCTTGGCATATATTTCAAACTAGTGACGTCATCCATCCGAGCGTGATGACGTAATTATTTTTTTAAATAGGAATATGGGTTCGTGTTGTAGCTCATTTACAAAGGCGTTCAATGCTCTATTCAGTATTTATTATAAACATTAATATCATTATTTATACAGGGAGGCCAAAAAAAATTTTGAATTAAATTAATTGACGCAAGAAGAAGAATGCATGTAATTTATTTAACTCAAAATACATTCTATTGCTGTCAGAAAATAGAAAAAAATGTTTATTTTGCAAATAAACATTGCTTTTAGCTTAAATTAAAAGTTCAAACTGCCAATAGGTAGGAGGGAGGCTGTTTGTGATTTAATTTAAGCGAAAAGAAATGTTTATTTGTGAAATAAACCTTTTTTCTATTTTCTGACAGCAGTACAATGTATTTTGAGTTAAATAAATTACATACATTCTTCTTTTTGCGCCAATTAATTTAATTCAAAATTTTTTTGGCAACCCTGTATAAATACCTAATGATATTAATGTTTATATTACTGAATAGAGAATTAAACGCATTTCAAATGACCTACCACACGACCCCTATTCCCATTAACAAAATTATCGATTACGTCATCACGCTCAGATGGATGACGTCACTAGTATGAAATATATGCCAAAAAATTGTAATTTAAAAATAAAAATCGACCTCTTTCGGGATTTTGCTCCAAAATCGTCCGTTTTAAAGAAATGAATTTATTCCATAATTTAGCCCCTCTGTATAATCTACTATAATAAATCTTCCATGTCTTCAATTATTTAATTATTGATAAATAATTAGGTACTTCCCTAAAATTTTAATTGAAAATGGCAGATTTTTTGGGAAAACTCGGATTTTCTGAGTAAAATTTTTGTTGAAGGAAATCGGAAAAAAAATAACTGTGCAGAACTAAATTACGGTGAATTTTTATTTGAGTGTTTTTGGCTCAAAGGAAAAATTATAGGAGTTACAGACCACTAATTGAAAAAAAAAAGAAGATTTAGGAGTGCTAATTTGTTTATAAATAAAATAACACACTTTCTGCGGACTTGTCATACCCCATATTACTAATATATGCAATCTTAAGATTCGATTTTAGCAATAAAACAGCTGGTAAATAATTTTTCCCAAAAATGGTATTTTTTCGATAATTTTCCCAGACTATCAACAAAATCCAAGAAACCGAAGCGCCAACCCAAATTCTGAGCAGTCTCAACATGATAAGGTTAATATCCCCAAGAATCTCCGGCTGTCATGGCGGTGTCGAAATGAAATTGCGACTGTCGAAATGAATTAGAATCAGGGCCCAGACTAGGTAAAAACGGAGCTGTGCGACAGACCGCATTTTTTAATATACTAAAAACTAAAACAATTGTAATTTTCCGTCATCTCAATTAAGTATCCATACATTGATTCGTGTTTTATTATAATTTATGAAAATATTTCAATTCAAAAATAATGATAGATAATAAATCTTGACATGACTTTAAATTATTATGTTTAATGTCAAATCGAGAGGTGTGATTGGTTTCTCGTAAATTGTAGGACAAAACTGCATTAAGTTGTGTAGAATAAATAAAACACACTGGAAAAATTAAAAATTAAATTTGAAATTAATACAAAATGAATAACTTTTACAGTGAACAAGTGTGTAATTTAAATATATGTATTACAATTCGAAATATACATTTTAAACGGTATTTTTGTGTATTTAGATTTAGTGCAATTCCGTTATTTGTGATGGCAACAACGAAGTGATTCACGAACAATAATTGTCAGTCTGAACACAGGTTTACATTGGGAAAAAAAAGTGTACCAGTTTTATATGACGCGAAGTGTACGTAGCGTTTAGTTTCCGAAAAATATGATTTAAATGGTTTTAAATATGAACAATTCACCGTGTCTGGAATGTATCGTATCAGACACCTTTCAGTAAAATTAGGTTTTTCGGGGACTACGCTACGTGCATGATAATATGCAGCGACTTTTAGGAGTTAAATATTTGGTATCATGTGACGTCACTTCCTACGACGCGGATGAGGTGTATCGGGATTTATACTGTACATACCATACACATTATTAACCTTGATATTTTAAAACGTGCTCGGTAGCTGTCAACTGTCAAATTAGCAGTTGTCGTTTGATGGTCATCGCTGTCAAATGTCAAATAGTAAAATCGTGTGTGTGTTGTTTTCGTGTAACGATGTGATGATTATTGATCTACTTTTTGTATAAATTTAACCGGTGGAAATAGAAATGAAAAAGCCCTTACTTTCTAACACAAAGTATGAAAAGGTTCCTTACGATGAAGACTTATTTATATGCAGGGTAAGTTTGTCAGAATTTTTTTAATACAAGTATCTTTGTTGTCGTATTGATTAATTTTCGTTTTCTTGAAAAATCTATCGATTGTTGCAATTTATCAATTAATTAACTTATTATTATTTGATGGTAGCGTATGCCATCAAGTTGGCCAGCAAACAAATCATTGACCATTGATGACATGGTACATTGTTGTTTGTAAGCTTCTATTTTTAATGGTTTTGAATCAATCAAATTTGAATCCTTGTAGTCTCTTCTTCTTAAACATTGTAAGTAATCTATCGATAAATTACACTTTAATTAAGCATATTTTTGAATTGATTGATAATGATAATCAATCTTTGAAAGTAGTATGATTATTTAATATCTTGTCAGTCATTTTTTTCAAGTTTTGAAATTTCTCTTTCTCTTTGAAGTTTTTGTTTTTTAATTTATTTAGATTTATATCAATATTAGTATAGAATATTAATAGCACAGTGAATGAGAGCAAAAATTTGATACCACCTCAGACCTCAGATTTCTATCTTAATGCATCATTTTTGATGAAAGTTTGGGAATAGGCTCTACTTACCTCCTAATTCACAATCTATCCTATGCCGATATATGCTTATTAATTTTTGAGGGTGAAAACCACCCCTTATTGCTAAAATTGAATAAAACTAGTTGTAACGTACCTATATTCAAGCACTTTTTAGGCTTTAATAGCGATTGATTAAGTTGAATAAAGGACTTTTTATACTTTAAGACATTTTTGTTGGTTGGCTGAATAATTTAACCCTTATAAACCAGAATTTTTTTTATAACCTTTGTATCTTTGTTGTATTGATTAATTTTCGTTTTCTTGAAAAATCTACCCATTGTTGCAATTTATCAATTAATTAATTTATTATTATTTGATGGTAGCTTATGCTACAAAGTTGGCCAAGGAACAAATCATTGATGACATGGTAGATTGTTGTTTTTAAGCTTCTATTTTTAATGGTTTTGAATCGATCAAATTTGAATTCTTGTAGTTTCTTCTTAAATATTCGAGTAATCTGTTGATAAATTACACTTTAATTAAGCATATTTTTGTATCGTATCGACTTACCTGAGTATTTAGTAATCAATTTTTTTGAAAATATGCTTATTTAATATCTTGTCAGTCTATGTATGGCTCTGTTTTCTTCTAATATAGTTTACTTGATTTTGCTAAAATTATGAAAATGAAATCTGCATAAGTCCATTAACACATTGAGTGCAGATGTCTGACCCTAAGACTTATACTCTGAACAGACAAAATAAACACATATTAAAAATGTGTATAATTAATCGCATACATGCACGCCATCCACTTATTGGTAAAGGTATCATGTGGCTCACATGTATGTCGTCTGCACGGAACATGTTAATGTTGAAAACCATAATATGAAATACGTACAAGTCTCACAAATCCGCTCTTGTCAGTGGCCAAACTGTTCAAACGTATCAGTGCTTTTTTGATGTTTATATACAATAAAATGTCCTTTCATTGTAAATGTGTGAGTACCTACAGGGTACAAGTTAAAATGACACAACATATTAATTGATAATTAAACAATTTGATTACTAAAAACGTGAATTTAAGTTGTTTAGGGACTTTGCAATTTTGACATTTTAATTTAGTTGTGTACAAGTGGAGTTATGGACACCTATAGAGTTATTTGTCTCTCCTGTAAAATCAGGTATTTTGGAATTATGCATATTTCACATTAGGCCGACGATATTACCTCTGATTTCTATCCTAATGCATTGTTTTGATGAAATTTTGGGAATAGGCTCTGCTTGCCTCCTAATTCAAAATCTACCCTATGCCGATATTATGGTTATTATTTTTAGGGGTGAAAACAACTCCTTATTGCTAAAATTGAATAAAACTAGTTGTAACTTAAATTATAATAAGTAGATACTTTTTAGCTTTTAATAGCATTTGATGAAGTTAAATAAAGGTCTTTTATACTTTACAGCATTATTGTTGGTTGGCTGAATAATTTAACCCTTACAAATCACCCATTTTGACACTAATATGTGTAAGAAGTGATTCACTAATATTTTTAATGAACTTAATATACAGTGAGGACATTTGAGTTGGAATAAATTCATTATGTCGAGAATGGGCGAATTTGGAGAGAAATCCTGAGACAGGTCGATTTTTATTTTTAAATTTTGACCTTTTGGCATAATATATATATATAATACTAGTAATGTCATCCATCTGGGCGTGATGCCGTAATCAATGATTTTTTTTAAATAAGAGTAGAGGTTGTGTGATAGCTCATTTGAAAGGTTATTTAATTCTCTATTCAGTAATATAAACATTAACATAATTATTTATACACTGTGTACAATTTTTTTTTTATTAAATTAAATTTAAACAAAAAGAAGAATGTAAGCAATTTATTTAAATCAAAATACATTTTTCTGCTGTCAGAAAAACAGGTAATAATGTTTATTTGAGAAATAAACATTGCTTTTCGCTTAAATTAAATGTTAAAACTCTAAGAGACAGGTAGGTGGTAGTTTTAACATTGAATTTAAGCAAAAAACAATGTTTATTTCTCAAATAAACATTTCTTTCTGTTTTTTAACAGCACTCAAATGTATTTTGAAATAAATAAATTATATACATTCTTCTTTTTGTCTTAATTACCTACTTTAATTAAAAAAAAAATTTTCAGACACCCTGTACAAATAATTATGTTAACGTTTATATTACTGAATAAAGAATTAAATAACCTTTCAAATGAGTTATCAAACGACCTTTACTCTCATTTATAAAATAGTCGATTACGTCACCACGCCCAGATGGATGACGTCACTAGTATGATATATATACCAAAAAGTCATAATTTAAAAATAAAACTCGACCTGTCTCAGGATTTCTCTACAAATTCACCCCTTCTCGAGATAATGAATTTATTCCAACTCAAACGTTCTCACTGTATATAATTTATATACATCAATTTTATATCTGTATTTTGGGTTAATGTTATTTTTCATTTCGTTTTTTCATCTTTCAACCCTTAAAAACAAACCCTTAAAAAATTTAAAAAACATTTGAACATATTATTTTTATTATCTGTTTATTTACATAACATTTTTTTATTAGGTGCATAGTTTTTAAGTTATTAGCAAAAATTTGTCTAAAAAAGTGTCATTTTTTAATGAAAATGACAAATTTTCAACCACAAATAACTCAAAAAGTACCTATTGAGTTTTCAAAAAAAATATAGAACATTTTTGGCTTAGAAATAGATCCTCTAGCGATTTCCAGGATTATATTGCCCAAAAAAGTCTACCTCTGAAATGGGGTGGAAACCACCCCAAGATAAAAGCATATTTTGGCATAGGCTAGACTTTGTTTCTTGGGCCATTCCATACTTACTGTGAAAATATCAAATAAGTTGATAAATTAAGAGCCAAATACCCTTAATGACTGCACTATAAATCTTATAATCTTCACTGAATACTGATAACATATTATAATCTTAATCAGACACTAAATTTATAGCTGCATTAAGGTGGCATTAAGTGGTTTTTCAATCTACGTAGGTAGGAAAATTAATTTTCAGGACAATAATGTAATGTCCTGTTGGATCTACAAAAAAAGTAAAATATTTCTTTTAAATCATTAATAAACAACTAATATTAATTAATAATATTTTATAGGAAATATAATTTTATGTTGAGAATATAATTGGTATTATTGATTATATACATTTTATGTTCTTCCTGTTTAATTAAAAAGTATTAATAAATTTCTAATAACAAACAGTGAGTACTCTATCTTGCTAATTGGTATTTTTATAATATGTATACAAAAAATATTTTGTCATTTGGTAATAATTTTGATAATTTCATATCTTTATAGATAACAAAAATAGTCCATTTTAGTTTTTGTTTCTTGTGTTGTTGCTAGCAATAACTAAGTTACTATCTAAATATGTACTTTTAATGTACTTTTTCTTCAATTATTTTGCAAATTTTCTTCTAGATCAACAGGGATTCCTACAAGGAACACAGGGCTTCTACAAGGTGTTTCCAACAATCTCTGTCTCTATCTAGTGCTTTGATTTCAAGCCAGGATTTTCCCGTTTTTTTCCCTTTGTCCAGTTTTGCCCTTTTTTAAGTTTTCTTAGAACTGCTCACATTCTGTGTGCTTTGATGACTGTGTAGCACAGCCATCTCCATTTTCTTTGCCGTATTTGTCCTTTTTACAGTGATAAAGCATTATAGTGCCAGCCCAGACTCACATGAATTGGACCAAACGCAATATGCAATACAATTATATTTTTCAGAATTCTCTTCGTGTAACTTACGATTTAAACTGTGTAAATAAAACTGGAAGGTTGCATTTGTCTTCGTCTTGCTAAGGCGCTTCGAACAACATTGCTTGTACTATTTAGAGTTAGAGTGATTTTAAAACAGTAGTTCCGGTTGTAACTCTAAAACCGGAAGTCCGAGGTCAAATTTCTCACCATTTTTGGGTTATAAACTATTATTCGACACCTCATGTGTCATTCCATCTGTTTTAATAACGGAGGAGTTATATTCGCGGACAGACAGACGGACGGGCAGACAGGCATGAAACGGGAAGTATATAATCGTCTTCGTCTTGCTAAGACGCGTCAAATAATATATCGCTTCTACTATTTCGGCGACTTTAAAACAGTAATTCCTGTTGCAACTCTAAAACTGGAAGCCCGAGGTCAAATTTCTCACATTTAATACCATCTTAGGGTTATAAGCTGTCATTCGACACCTCATTTGTCATTCCATCTGTTTTAATAAGGAGGAGTTATATTCGCGGACAGACAGACGGCCGGACAGCCAGGCATGACATCGGAAGTATATATTTAGTCCAGAGAAATAAGATTTTTCTCGTGACACATCCCCCTCCAAGCCGAAACCAAATTTTTTGAGTAGTATGGACATCTATAATAATAACCTATATGTTTCCTGCAGCGGATTGTGATGATATACATAGTTAGAAACAAATGAAGATCAAAAAACGGTAAATTTTTGCTTTTTTCATCTATTACCAAAAAGTTAAGCATTTTAAACAAATTTGAGTGTAAGAAACTCATAAATCATATAAGAAACTTCAATATGGCGTTCGCTGAATATGTCTATCCTTATTGGTTGCTTAGAAAATTGCAAAATAAATCATAAATTTTGAGTTTATATAAATATTCATGACTTATGTAAAAATTAACTTAGAACCTTCTTATTACACGGAATGCTGAGACTTCCGGTTATTAAATCATACCCTAAATTTTTACAGAAGTTATGAAAATTTATAAAAACTCAAAATTTATGATTTATTTTGCAATTTTCTAAGCAACCAATAAGGACAGACAGATTCCGCGAACGCCATATTGAATTTTTTTATACGATTTATGAGTTTCTTACTCTCAAATTTGTTTAAAATGCTTAACTTTTTGGTAATAGACGAAAAAGCAAATTTGCCGTTTTTTGATCTTCATTTGTTTATAACTATGTATATCATCAAAATCGGCTGCAGGAAACATATAGGTTATTATTATAGATGTCCATACTACACAAAAAATTTGGTTTCGGCCTGGAGGGGGTTGTGTCACTAACAGGATATTTTTTTCCTTATTTCTCTGAACTAATTTGTCTTCGTCTTGCTAAGGCGCGTCGAATAATATATCGGTTGTACTATTTCAGCAACTTTAAAACAGTAATTTCAGTGCAACTGTAACACCTAAAGTCCGAGGTCAAATTTCTCACCTCTAATACCATCTTTGGGTTATAAGCTCGCATTCGACACTTCATTTGTCATTTCACGTTTTAATAACGTAGGAGTTATATTCGCGGACAGACAGACGGACGGATGGCATGAAACTGGAATTATTTTTGCTTGTCTTGCTAAGACGCGTCGAATATTATATCGCTTATACTATTTCGGCGACTTTAAAACAGTACTTCAGTTGCAAACCGGAAGTCCTAGGTGAAATGTCTCACCTCTAGTACCATTCTTGGGTTATAAGCTTTCATTCGATACCTGATAAAATTCGATAATTTGTCTAATAACGGATAGTCTAAGATCCGATATAAGGTCGAACTGCACCGATCTGTTTAATGGAAAAAAAATTATTTTATATGTAAATTAGTATGTTAAACATTATAAAAAACAAGGGGTGCCTGATATAATCCTGTTCTGACTATAATTAATTAATAATTAAAAAATGATTTTTTTTATAATTTTGACTGACGTGTTTAACAAAAAAAAAATTAACACTATCGGTAAGTGCAAAGCCTATAGGATATGTAAAAATAGGGGTGCCTGTAAAAAGACTGTTCTAAATGGGGGTTGCCTAATTTTTAAAATTTTACAGCGTCTACTTATGAATAATTGAACATGTGTAAAACTTTGTTATTACTAATTTTACGAAAAAAAGTTATTCTTTATAAAAAGTTCTGCATGATGTAAATCCTATGATTCAACCATCAGATGTCAAATTTTATCAATCTTATACGAGTTATATTAAAAAATGTTAATTTCGGTCAAGAGTGACTTCGACCTTTCGAAAATTGTTATTATGAAACGGTATTAATAATCAAAAAATATGTATTAGTGCGCAATTACATCATTATAATTAAAAAAAAAATTTCAAATTTTTCCGAAATTAGATTCTAAATTTCATTTTTATTTAATACAAGTAGGATAACTCTTTTATTATCAATTTTGCGAAAAAAAAGCAATTGTTCATAAAAAGCTTTGAATTGTCTAAAACTTAAGGTGCAGCCATCATCAATTTTATAAATTTTATATGGGGTATGTCAAAAAATATGAATTTCGCTCGGGAAAAAAGTTATTCAGCATTAAAAGTATGTTGCAATATAGAATTATATCCTTAAAATTGGAATATTCTGAAATATAAAAGTATGAAACAACTCTTTGAGCGAAATTCATTGGCAAAATTGGCAAAAAAGGAAAATCACTGGCAAAAGCTCGCCATATATGTAGGTACTTATATAATTACAAGTACTATGAAATATCCAATAATTTGGAAATATATCTACATTAGATTAATTAAAAAAACTGTAAACATTAAATATTGAAATATATTATAATATATTTTTCAATACAAATCCTAAAATCGGTCAGGAATTTAGACATTTTTGACAACTTTTTTGAAAGGAACGTTCGATATTTCCATATATTTATCTGTTGCCTGGAAACGAAAAATATCTGTATGGAAATCTTTATTTGTTATGGAAATCTTTCCTTACAGGAAATTCCTGTAAGGAATAGTATACTGTACAACAAATAAGAAAAAACGACATATTTCTCACGAGCGCAGACATTTGTTGGCACGAGCCGAGGAACTAGGCGAGGGCCGCAAATCAAGCGAGGGAGAAATATCTAATTTTCTCATGTGTTGTACACTGTACTTTTTCTATGGATGCGGTTTTGTCAAGAGTTCAAACTTCAAAATTTAATAGTTTAGGTGCTTTTAAATATATTATATGCACAAATTGAAATAAAATCATCACATTGCCGACTTACTGTAGCCTTCTTTCTTTAATTTCTCTTTACCTATTCTTCTCAGTACTTCATTGTCCGTAACTCTATCTACCCAGGAAACCCTCACAATTCTTCTATAGGTCCACATTTCAAAGGCGTTAAGTCGTCTCATTGTCTCCACATTTAACGTCCATGGTCCATAACTTATGGTTTTGAATAATAAAATTCTTGTACTGAATAAAATATCTTTAATAATTATTTTTTATTTTTTAATTTGAAATTTTTGACAACTGACATTGTTTATTTATATTTACATCCTTTAAAAAGATAAACGTTTCAAGTAACTATGTGTTGCTTTCTGGTTGCAATTTATAACGATATTTGAAGGCTTTATTTATAATGAATAATATATGAGCGCACTTATAACCGGCAAAATAACGCAAAAGATGGAAAACATATTAAGTTGTAAGATAAAAAGAGATGAACCTAGTGGAGATGTTAAATTTAGCGATAGTAACTTATAGATTGACATTATATTGATTGTTTTCCACCTTTAGACGTATCGGACGAGTTTGAGAAATGCCACTGTCACAGTGACAGTTTTAGTTGACATACTCATCTGATACGTCTAAAGGTGGGAAAAAATCAATATAATGTCAATCTATAAGTTACTATCGCAAAATTTAACAACTCTACTAGTTTTGTTCCCTTTTATCTCACAATTTAATATGTTCTCCATCTTTTGCGCTATTTTACCGGTTATTAGCACGCTCATCACTGTATACATATATTGCGAGTTTTTGGCAGTGATTTTCCCTTTTTGCCAATTTTGCCAAGTTTGCCGATTATGCCAATGAATTTCGCTTAAGAGATTTTTTATACCTTTATATATTTCAGAATATTTCAAATTATAAGGATATTCTTCTATATTGCAACATATATTTAATACTGAATAACTTTTCTCCGGAGCGAAATTCAAAATTTTTTTATATACCTCGTATAAAGTATATAAAATTGATGATGGCTGCACCTTAGGTTTTAGACAATTCAAAGCTATTTATGAACAATTGCTTTTTTTTCGCAAAATTGATAATAAAAGAGTTATCCTACTTGTAAGAAATAAAAATGAAGTTTAGAATCTAATTTCAGAAATTTTTTTTTTTAATTATAATGATGTAATTCCGCACTAAAACATATTTTTTTGATTATTAATACCGTTTTATAATAACAATTTTCGAAAGGCCGAAGTCACTCTTGGCCGAAATTAACATTTTTTGACATAACTCGTATAAAATTGACAAAATTTGACATCTGATGGTTGAATCATAGGATTTACATCATGCAGAACTTTTTATAAAGAATAACTTTTTTTTCGTAAAATTAGTAATAACAAAGTTTTACACATGTTCAATTATCCATAAGTAGACGCTGTAAAATTTTAAAAATTAGGCAACCCTCATTTAGAACAGGCTTTTTAAAGGCACCCCTATTTATACATATCCTATAGGCTTTGCACTTACCAATAGTGTTAATTTTTTGAAGTTATACTTCTTTACGGGCGTAATGACGGTGAAATTTTATATGGGAAAACCTAGCGACCGGGCGCATGCGCATTATAACTTTGTTCTGATTGGATGTTCAAATGACATGACAAAAATTATCCAATATGGCAGCTGTGGCACAGCTGTGGGACTGTGTTTGGTTATAATGTATGCTTGTTGCGTTTTAAAATTTGTAGGAAGAGAAACAACAAACAAAAAGTTAGTTAATGGTTATACTGCCTTTTTAAATAGTTTTCATATTATATTTTTGGACTTATTTACATAGAAGAGATGATTGTTGCATGCCAATGTGAAAGCTCATCAAACTGTGCCTAGTATGAGTGCCGCAGATCTCGCTTATTCAAAGCTAAAGAATCTTTCACTGGTAAGTGTTTTATAAATAGTTGATCAAATTTTGTTATGATATTTGAACATAGCCACTTTGCACGACGCAAGTGATTGCGAAATGTATTAGTCGTTATACGGGCTCCGATACCTACCTTGAACCTACCAAAATACATAAGTAGTATGTAATACTTTTTTTTACATAATTTGATTACCATCAAAATTTATATCAATATTCACCTAATATATTGTCTTCTTACCCTATGTTTTGTTGTATTTTTTCAATTCTAAATCATTTCAATTCAAAATCAAAATAATTTGATTTACATAAGTTAAAAATGTCAAAAGGTTAATCTGTTTAGTTAGACGATCTTCGCACATAATGACAAGCTGCCTCTGTGGTGCAGTTTTAATGCGGGTGAATCCCAATACAACGCAAATACCAGCCGCGTGGTAAGTTGGTTCGAATCCCAATAGAAACTTTTATTTTTTTATTTTTTTTTTATACATTTTATGATTGTAAGTATATTTATTATATAATTTTATTTTCAGAAAATACGTATTTAGTTAAAAATTTTTCCGACAATTAATGTTCAGAAATCATTTGTGGCATTTTTAATGTGTTTGTGTGTGTTTTATTTTTTTATTATTTTAATTTTTGGCACTGTTTTAATAAAAATGTTTGAGAAGTATTAAGTATAAATTAATTTAATATTTAAATAAAATATAAATAAAAAGTATATTAATTTCGTTTATAATCATATAATCATATAATCATATAATAGAAGTATAACTTCTTACGTGCGTACAAAGTACACACACATTCTTTTTTTGTTGAACACGTCAGTCAAGTTTATAAAAAAAAATCATTTTTTAATTATTAATTAATTATAGTCAGAACAGGATTATATCAGGCACCCCTTGTTTTTTATAATGTTTAACATAATAATTTACATATAAAATATTTTTTTCCATTAAACAGATCGGTGCAGTTTGACCTTATATCGTATCCTCTACTAGGAGGAGTTGTGTTTACAGAAAGTCTCTGGGACAGACAGATATGGAATTCAAAGTTTTCGCATTTTTTCAAAATGCGTGAAACCAAAATTAAAATGGTGTTGTGTACCTATTGGTTTTGGTCCAATTCATATGCATCTGTGCTCGTATGTTGTAACTATTTCAATAAAAAGTTATCAAAAATCGATTCATAGCGTTTTCTCCGTCGCACATCATATTTTTTGTTTTAACATTCAAATTAATTTGATAAAACTTGATACATTCTTATCAAAAAGTTTTTAAATTTAATGTTTATTTAGTCAATCAATATAATCTGCTATTGAATTAATTTTAGTGCAAAATACAAAATACGCTTGAATTTTTTGGTGCATACACGTCATTGTTATGTTGACGTAAATGTTTAATCTAGAGCTCGTTGTTATTGATATTAACCGCTTCCTACAATATTCTATTGTGATTAAATCACAGTTGTTGCAGTTGTGTTTGCTCTTAAAAAATGTTTGATTTAAAGTATTACCAGGATGGAGCAAGTGAAACTCATCACATTTTCCAGTTTCCTAGGATGTTTACGATTTGACTTTACGATATCGACGGGCTTAAGGGGCTATCTTGGTGTAAAAGTACGAAATTAATATCCTTTTTTTGAGAATTTCTAAAATATAAAGTACTGTTCCAATTATTTTAAAAATTTGCATGAGCGTTTATTATGAAAAGAAGTATATGTAAAACAATTTTCATAAAATTTTTTGAAAATTAAACGATTTATTCGCTATCTACTGGCACCGTGAAAATAAAAACAGCTCTACTGCTGCAGTGATTGGGACTAATAGAGATCCTAAAACATAAAATCCAAAAGTTATTATTGAAATATAAGTTATTTTCTATATCATCCACTAGGATTTTTGAAAAATTTAAAAATTTGGAAAAATGACGAAGAGTTAAATTTTTTTTTAAATTTGCCAAAACATTTTCAGTTTCAAAAACCTCCAAATTGATATTTTTTATCCGATCAAAAATCCCCTAGTTGGTGGTATAGAAAATAACCCATATTTCAATATGTAATAACTTTGAAATTTTATGTTTTAGGATCTCTATTAGTCCCAATCACTGCAGCAATGGAGCTATGTTTTTATTTTCATGGTGCCAATAGTTGGCACATAAATCGTTTAATTTTCAATATTTTTTTATGAAAATTGTTTTATTAGAAATTCCCAAAAAAGTATATGAATTTCGTACTTTTACACTAGGATAGCCCCTTAAAAGCAAAACGCATTGAATCTCACTTTTTCGAAAATGAAATATTGAGCTTAACTAAAAAAGAGTCATTTTTGATGTCTCGAATTTCCTAAACCTATTGTCCGATTTAAGTGATTTTTATAATATGTTATATGTAGCTTTATTCTTTAACAATATCGCTGTAATAATATTGTTGCTAGACAGGTAAATTGTCATTGTATACCTGGTGTACCAATCAAACTGCGATTTTTCTCAAAGTTCGCGTGACGCTGTGGAATATTCTAGCATTTATAAGATAATAAAATTTAAAAACCCAACTATAGCCTTATGTTTTCTTAACATTCTGTTTTTTGATTCATTTGCTTATGTTTGATAATAAAAAAGTTAGCTATAACAACTAGCCATGTATTTCATCAATACAGGGAGTTTCTAAATAAGTGCGACAAACTTTAAGGGGTAATTCTTCATGAAAAAATAATGACCGTTTGATTTATAAACATATGTCCGCAAATGCTTCGTTTCCGAGATACGGGATGTTGAATTTTTTTCTTACAAACCATGAGCATTTTGAGAATGGCTAAAATTCATGAATTAAAATTGGAATTGTTGGTGCATCCACCGTATTCACCCAATTTTGCCCGTACATACTTCCAGATATCTAAAAAGATTCATGCGTGGAAAGCGTTTTTTATTAAATGATAAGTCATAACAGCTGTGGAAGCGTATTTTGCAGCCTTTCCAGATTCTCCCTTTAGGAATCATCATCATCATGTAGCGCTACAACCCTGGGTGGGTCTTGTCTGACTGTACAACTTTTTTCCAATTTGTTCGGTCTTCCATCAACCTAGGGTCAAATGGGATGTTCATTTTCCGGAGATCTGCTTGGATGTTATCTCTCCATCGCATTCTGGGACATCTGAGTGGTCTGTTTCCTGTAGGAATCTCCTGCCATACCAGTCTTACAAGGCTCTCGTTATGAAGTCTGTGCACGTGGCCTGCCCATCTTAGTCGCTGTGATTTAATTTCTTGGGCATCACTTCAGGAATGGAATTCACAAATTGTAATCTTGTTGGAACAAGTATATTGATGTTCAGGTAGACTATTCTGATTAAAAAAGTGTATTTCAAAGCATAAAAGTTTTTCTTATCTGGGCGCAAAACTTATTGAATAGCCTATTATTTAGCCCGAGAATATTTCTTTATATGTGAATTTTCAAAATAGTATTACCTATGACATTTTTTTTTTGTAAGACTATGAAAAGGCTTTTGACAAAGTCAAACATGATCAGCTAATAGGATGCTTGCAAAAAAAAGAATGTGTGTGTACTTTGTACGCACGTAAGAAGTTATACTTCTATTATATGATTTAAACGAAATTAATATACTTTTTATTTATATTTTGTTTAAATATTAAACTAATTTATACTACTACTTCTCAAAAATTTTTATTAGAACAGTGCCAAAAATTAAAATAATAAAAGAATAAAACACACACAAACACATTAAACAAGCCACAAATGATGTTTGAACATTAATTGTCGAAAATTTTTTTAACTAAATACGTATTTTCTGAAAATACAATTATATAATAAATATACTTACAATCATAAAATGTATTAAAAAAAACAAAAAAGAAAGTTTCTATTGGGGCTCGAACCAGCGCTGATGAGAGTGGTTTATATTGGAATTCATTCGCCTTCTCCGCTTAGCCACAGACACTATGTGTAATTATTTACGAAGATCGACTAACTAAACGGATTAAACTTGTGATATTTTGATATTTTGAAAATTGATCAAATTATTTTAATTTTGAATTGAAATGATTTAGAATTGAAAAAATACAACAAAACATAGAGTAAAAAAACAATATATTAGGTGAATATTGATAGAAATTTTGATGGTAATCAAATTATATAAATAAAAGTATTACATACTATGTATTTTGGCAGATCAAATAGGTAGGTTTATACCCATGATACATTAACAATTATTACGTACCTGTTGCTTTTAAAAACTATTTAAAAGTCACTACAATATTATAAACTTTTTTGTTTCTGTCCTCACAACAATAAAACTAATATATTATACATTTGTTTACCTTTACCTTTACCTCCAAACCACAGCTGCCATATCGGATAATTTTTGACATGTCATTTGAACATCCAATCAGAACAAAGTTATAATGCGCATGCGCCGGGCTGATAGCTTTTAACATATAAAAAAAATCACCCTCTATCGCCGGTAAAGAAGTACATATAACTTCAAAAAAGAACCTGAATCCAAACGACATTAATACAATACGTGAACTCTACTGGAATCAAAACGCCTCTGTTAGAACCGAAATGGGTGATACTGAAACCATAAATATCCAAAGAGGACTTAGACAAGGTTGTATATTATCACCATTATTATTCAACTTGTACTCAGAGGAAATTTTTGTTGAGCTCTAGATGAAGCACAAGAAGGCATAAAAGTCAATGGAAAAATCGTGAACATCAGGTACGCCGATGACACAGTACTGATTGCTGGCAGTGAAGAAGAACTACAAATTCTGTTAACCAAAGTAGTGCGAGAAGGAGAACTATATGGCCTCAAGATGAATGTAAAAAAAAACTAAATCAATGGTAATTTCAAAAAAGCACACACACCAGTTATAAACATCCTAGTCAACAACAATCTCGTTGAACAAGTGAAAAAGTTTAAGTACCTAGGATGTTGGATACATGAAACCTTAGACCAAGAACAAGAGATTAAATGTAGAAAAGAATAGACAAGAAACACCTTCTTAAAGATGCGACAGTTACTCACTGCCCGCAACCTTGATCTGTCCCTACGATACCGCATGATAAAGTGTTATGTATATAGGGTGAGGCAGATAACTGGCCTATTAGAAATATCTCGAGAACTAAAGGCAACAGAATCATGAAAATTGGAATAAAGGGGTTTTGAAGGATGATCTATTAAATGAAAATATTTTCATCTCTTTGCAACTTCCGGTTATACCGGAATATAACTTCGTTTTTTTAAATGGGACACCCTGTATATTTTTACATTTTTGGATTCTCTTCGATGTCTTCTTTCTTAAAATATGAGGTTTTGTAATATTATACAGGGTATTTTAAAAGATAATTTTTTTATTAATTTCGTAGCAAAATTAACACCCTGTAGAATTGTAGTAGTTTGACATCTAAAACTCTACTTACGTTTAAATGATTTTTAATATACTCTACTATTGTTAAGAATCATTAGTATAGCTAAATTTTTAATTTTAGTATACAGGGTTGGTCGAAACTCGGAATGAGTATTTTCTGAGTTTTCTTAAATGGAACACCCTGTATTTTTGTATTGCAGTGAAATGATATTTTATAGTACTTTTTTATTTCTTAAGCATTCCCTATACCTAACTGCTTTAATTTGTGAGTTATTAGTGATTCAAGCTAAACATTAATTGCAACAAAAAATACGTAAAATTTTATTAAGCTGGCCGTGAAAATACTCAATCCCAAATAATTTTTCAGAAATAAATACATATTAATCCAGACTGGTCCTTAAAATTACCAATAATGGTTTAGCTATCGAAATACCTACTTAGTTAAGATTGTTGGTGCGATTAACAATTAAGCACAAATTAAAGCAGTTAGGTATAGGGAATGCTTAAGAAATAAAAAAGTACCATAAAATATCATTTCATTACAATACTAAAATACAGGGTGTTCCATTTAAGAAAACTCAGAAAATACTCATTCCGAGTTTCGACCAACCCTGTATACTAAAATTAAAAATTTAGCTGTACTAATGGTTCTTAACAATAGTAGAGTATATTAAAAATCATTTGAACGTAAGTAGAGTTTTAGATGTCAAACTACTACAATTCTACAGGGTGTTAATTTTGCTACGAAATTAATAAAAAAACGTAATTATCTTTTAAAATACCCTGTATATTATTACAAACCGTCATATTTTAAGACAGAAGACATCGAAGAGAATTCAAAAATGTAAAAATATACAGGGTGTCCCATTTAAAAAAACTAAGTTATAAGCAACTTCCGGTATAACCGGAAGTTGCAAAGAGATGAAAATATTTTCATTTAATAGATCATCCTTCAAAACCCCTTTATTCCAATTTTCATGATTCTGTTGCCTTTAGTTCTTAAGATATTTCTAATAGGCCCTTTATTTGCCTCACCCTGTATATAGTCTACTGTTGCACGGCGTGGAAGCTTGGACGTTAACAGTCAGCTCGTTACGACGTTTAGAGAACTTTGAGATGTGGGTATTTCGTCGTATGCTGAAAATTCCATGGACCGACCGCGTTAGAAATAAAATAGTTTTAAGGCGTATGAATAGAGAACGTGAACTCACAGAAATTGTCAAAAAACGTAAAACATCTTATCTTAGACACATATTTAGACATGACAGGTATAACTTCCTTCAACTTATTATGGAGAATAGAAGAAAAATATTATTCGAAGGGAAAATAGAAGGAAGTCGCGGCCCGGGTAGACGACAAATGACCTGGCCACAGGCAACATTAAAGAATGGACAGGATTAGACTTTCAAAGTCTAATAAGAAAAGCCCAAAATAGAGAAGTATCGCCAACCTTCGCTAAAAAGACGACACCCAAAGAAGAGGAAGACTATGAACATTTGGTAGAGGTTATTTCTTATTTTTTGTAGTTTCGGGTACAGATTTATTAACTGCAATTTACAAAAAAAGTTACAGAGTTTTATCCACTATCAAACTATATTTTTATGAGCTTTAAATAAATGTTTTTTGTCGACAAAACTAAATGTGAAATATTATGTGGGTTGAAAATTTATATTGTATAAAATGAATCGACAAAAATTTATTGCATTGTTTAAAATTTTTAATTCGAATTAATATGTTAAAATTTATTATAATTGTTTATATTGATAAACAATACGACTAGACAAGCAAAAACAACCATTGAAAAATGTCTGAACTAGAAAATTATTTTATAGATGACATTTCTTTAATCACAGTTTAGAAAATAATTCATTTGAACATTTAAAAGTGTCTTGGTAATATAATAATTTATCATTAGACAAAGATAAAATTAAAAAACAAACACGTATGTGCTATTTATTCATTCCATGGGGTATTATCAGTTCCGGTTGCACTGCAGTGCAAAAGTTTCATTTAGTAACTAAAACTAGAAAGTTGATCTAGTTTGTAAGAGTATTCACACTTGAAGAATTATGTACCTACTGATGTACAGTGGGTTTCAAAAGAACCATGTTTGTTATAAATACACTGCGAATTTTACATTGCATTAAAAGGTGATAAACATTAGATCTTCCTGCATAGCTGCTTGTTCTTCTGCTTCCATGTCCTTATATTCAGCTTCAATTTTAATTTTCAAAAGTTTAACATACATCTGCTGATCGTACTTGATACTTGCCAAGAAGGGCCTCACGGATACCCAGCGCATTCCTAAATCCAAACTGGGCTTCGTATTTTTTGCAATAACTTCTTGCTGCCTCTTTGGAATTACTGTAAAAACATACTTTCATATTTAAGCCATTCCTCAGTTATTTCACCAGTAATACACACGTCATTAAAAAGCTTATAGGCCTGGATCCCGCGTACCAAAAAAAGTTGATTAATAAAAAACTGAAAATTTCTTAATGGCTGAAAATTTGTTAAACGGTGTCTAGTCGGACAAACTTTGATGTATGGGAACACTGGAACAGGGGAAGTTTTAATTGTGGAACGTGATTTTAATTGTGGAAGGTGTCATCCTTACAAGTTTATGATTGTGAAAACTAGCAGGTTGTTTTTAAGTTTATTCAATAGCAAACTTTATATATAATATCTATATGAAATATGTTTGTCCGACAAATATGTTCGGCATTTTAATAAGTCCGATACGTAGAACATGTCAAATGAAAGTAATTATGTTGGTGACAAATAGCAGTCTGATTTTTGCATGAGAGTTTAATGAAAGAGTAACAAAACAATTGGAAGTTTTTTCCGACAAAATACATGGGACGTGTTCGTAGTTTGACGTTCGAAACCTGTAACTTGTTCCACAATTAAAACTTCCCTTGTTCCAGTCTTCCCGTACATCAAAGTTTGTCCTACTAGACACCGTTAAGCTATTAACAAATTCAGCTTGCTACTAATAAACTTTTTTGGTACGCGGGATCCAGGTCTATAAACTAGAGCACTGATTTCGTCCACTTGCATTATTTTTAAGAATTTAGCCAAGTTATAGAGACCGTTATAGTATTCTGCCATAAAAACTATACTACCATGCATTCCCAAATAAAGTATAGCTAACAATACATGGACACTAAGTAGGGGAGATAGGGTACAATTGTAACGCGGTACAAATGTAACATTGCTTCTAAACATCTTGTTTTTGGTCGACTAGAGCTGGCAACGCTGCACGTGAGAAAGTATTTAGTGATGTGATGTTGTCCTTAGTTTGGCGATGTTAAGTGAAAGGGTTACGTTGTTACGACGAAAATATTGGTTTTTACGCCTAGCGAGTAAAATTAATTAAATTTTTTATATTTTTGAATAATCGCTCTAGTTTTTAGAGTTACTTTTTAGAAAGGGTGGCATAATAATTGATTCATATTATCCATTTATCAATATATTTATTAAATTAAGATCAGATTTCGTGATGTGTTATAAAATTCTGACAAACCATTGGCATGTCGTTGTGGTACAATTGTAACACTAGCAACGGGTACATTTGTAACGTGTATTACTCATACCAGTATATACATACACATTATATTAGTGTATGTACCAATATGTCTGTGTGTGTATATATTTAATTAAATATATACATAAATATATATAAGTAATATATATGTATGTATAAATTATATAAATGTGTGTGTGTGTGTGTGTGTGTGTGTGTGTGTGTGTGTGTGTGTGTGTGTGTGTGTGTGTGTGTGTGTGTGTGTGTGTGTGTGTGTGTGTGTTTTAGAATACATTTTTGATTTATATGTTTGATTTTATTTCAAGTAGTAGTAAGTAGGTCTTTATATAAAATTAAATTCTTTATTGGTTTACAAGACACCTGTTTATAAATATTTATTTTAGGAATAAGTTGGATACAATTCCATGATTTTGACATTGTTACATTTTTTGTCCCCTTTATGTGTTACAATTGTCCCTCGAATGGGTACAGATGTAACACTTCTTGTTAAGTTAAAATTATGCATTTTCCTAGTTACCTAATCAATAAAACTTACAAAATAAAATTGGAAACTGAAGTCAAATATTCAACCTATAGTCCTATATGTTAACCCATTTTTAAATAAAAAATTACAAGTAAAAAATGTTACAATTGTACCTCCCCTACTAACTAGGAATTTCCAATTTTAATTTGTTTTCATAAGAATCACACGTGTTATCATTTACGTTAATAATACGATTATTTTTTGTTGTTTTTTTTTTAAAACATTTACGTTTTTTTTTGCAGAGTTTAATCAAATAAATCCAAGACCCTTGACGAATACGATAATTTGTATGTTTATTAACATTTTAGTAATTACAGGAAATCGGTCTATAGAGATAAAAACCGTCCAGTACCCTTCAATTAAATTTTTGACGGTACTACTACTAACTCATCTAATTGTTTACAATTTGGTAATAAGTCGAATTCTCCTAATCGTCTGATATTTAAATGTAGTATCACTTTCAGATATCACCGTTTTTTCACAGGTGTTATGATAAAAATCAAATGATACCTTTCAAGACACTTCAAAAAATATTAGACAACATTAATCTTATACAGGGTGTTTCATTAATAATTGTCCATATAGTAACTGGAGAAACCTTAGCACAAAATACGAAGATTTAACCTAAAACACTTAAATAAAATGTGGTTCCTTACTGAGTTACAGGGTGTTTTATCTAAAAATTTAAAAACTATTTTTGCTCAGCATTTTAAAACTATACGACGTATCATTTTCATAATTGGCAGAAAGTGCGAATACTAGACATCCTACTAAATAATGATAAACAAACGTTTCTAGCTACTACCAGAGGCGTACGACAGGGGATGGTGAATGGTTGACCCTTCTCAAATTCTACGCCACTGGAGGAATTACTATTTTAGTGCCATTTTTATATTCTCTAATACTTTCTACGTAAATAATATACTCTTCATTGGTAACGATAAAGTCATGAGTTTTCGAGATATTTGAAGTTAAATATGAAACGGCACAGTTATTTTGATTAATTTATGATATGATTCATAATGATTAAAATTTAAAAATTATTTGTACCCAGTACTTTAAGACTATTTGGCGTATCCTTATCATACTTGGCGGAAAGTGTAGATACTGTACACCCTACTAAATTAAGATAAATAAACGTTTGTAGCTACTACCAGAGGCGTACGACAGGGGATAGTGGCTGGTTGACCCTTCCCAAATTCTACACCACTGACAAAATTGTTATTTTAGTGTAATTTTTTGATTTTGCAATAATTTTTATGTAAATAATATACCCTTCATTCGTAACGATAAAATGATTAGTTTTCGAGATATTTGAAATTAAAAATGAAGCGACACAATACATTAATCAAAATAACCGTGTCCTTTCATTTTAAACTTCAAAGATCTCGAAAAGTAATGACTTTATCGTTGCGAATGAAGAGTATATTATTTTCATAGAAAGTATTGGAGAATCCAAAAATTGAATTAAAATAGCAATTTCGCCAGTGACGTAGAATTTGGAAAGGGTCAACCATTCACTTTCCCCCGTCGTACGCCTCTGGTAATAGCCAGAAACGTTTCTTTAACATAATTTAGTAGTTTGTACAGTACCTATACTTCCTGCCAAGTATGAAAATGATACGTCGTATAGTTTTAAAATGCTGAGCAAAAATAGTTTTTAAATTTTTAGATAAAACACCCTGTAACTCAGTAAGGAATCACATTTTATTTAAGTGTTGTAGGTTAAATCTTCGTATTTTGTGCTAAGGTTTCCCCAATTATATGGACAATTATTAATGAAACACCCTGTATATTCACTATTATTATTTATTATTATTTCCTCTTAAACAGGGCCGGCGATAAGGGGCCTGCGAGGGATGCACTGCATGTCCAGCAGGCGGGCACTTTATACCCTAGCACCGGGACGGGGTCCGGACAAAAAATCCCCACAAATTATCCCTGGAAAAAAATCCCCGGACAAATAGTACCCGGACAAAAAATCCCCACAAAAAATCCCGGACAAATAATCCCCACAAATTTTTTTGGACAAAATATCTGCTCTTAACATCTGCTCTTAAATACATCATTTTTAATTTTAATGTATAAGATGGGATTGGTATGGTCTTTTAATACTTTATTAGTTAGCAATGAATTTATTTTAATTTCAATATGTGAATCTCTTTGACGAAATAACCAAACATAAGTTAAAAATTATCTAATTATTGAAGTAGAATCCCTCATATAACGAATGTCATCATCATTATCAATGGCATTACAAGTGTTCGTGAGTCTTTGCCGCGTTTACTATTGCCTTCTATGTTTGTTGGTTCTGTGTCACTATTTCCTATTGTATTACTCCCATTTTCTCCAAATCCTCTCTGACTGCATCTTTCCAACTTTTTCCTAGGCCGTCCTAAAAACTTTTTACCATCTGGTCTTCCCAAAACACATTGTTTATAAGGCGGTTGTCTTTACTGCGGATAATCTTTCATCTTTCTTTTTTTTTCGTTGGCGTCCATGTTTCGCTTCCATACGTGACTGATGGTCTTATAATCGTATATCGACGGTGATCATTTCTCCATTTTTATCCTTCACGAAATCGGGTATATTATATATGCATATAAGCATATACAGGGTGTTTCATTAATAATTGTCCATATAGTAACTGGAGAAACCTTAGCACAAAATACGAAGATTTAACCTAAAACACTTAAATAAAATGTGGTTCCTTACTGAGTTACAGGGTGTTTTACCTAAAAATTTAAAAACTATTTTTGCTCAGCATTTTTAAACTATTCGACGTATCCTTTTTCATACTTGGCAGGAAGTATAGGTACTGTATAAACTACTAAATTATGATAAACAAACGTTTCTAGCCACTACCAGAGGAGTACGACAGGAGATAGTAAATGGTTGACCCTTCTCAAATTCTACGCCACTGGAGGAATTACTATTCTAGTGCCGTTTTTAGATTCACCGATACTTTCTACGTAAATAATATACTCTTCATTGGTAACGATAAAGTCATTAGTTTTCGAGATATTTGAAGTTAAATATGAAACGGCACAGTTATTTTGATTAATTTATGATATGATTCATATGATTAAATTTTAAAACTTTTAAAAATTTTATTTGTCCCCAGTACTTTAAAACAATTTGGCGTATTCTTATCATACTTGGCAGAAAGTGTAGGTACTGTACACCCTACTAAATTAAGATAAATAAACGTTTCTAGATACTACCAGAGGCGTACGACAGGGGATATGGCTGGTTGACCCTTCCCAAATTCTACGCCACTGACGAAATAGCTATTTTAGTGTAATTTTTTGATTTTCCAGTACTTTTTATGGAAATAATATACTCTTCATTCGGAACGATAAAATGATTAGTTTTCGAGATATTTGAAATTAAAAATGAAGCGCAACAATACATTAATCAAAATAACCGTGTCGTTTCATTTTTAACTTCAAATATCTCGAAAACTAATGATTTTATCGTTACGAATTAAAAGTATATTATTTTTGTAAAAAGTATTGGAAAATCCAATAATTGAACTAAAATAGCAATTCCGCCAGTGGCGTAGAATTTGGAAAGGGTCAACCATTCACTTTCCCCCGTCGTACGCCCCTGGTAATAGCCAGAAACGTTTGTTTAACATAATTTAGTAGTTTATACAGTACCTATACTTCCTGCCAAGTATGAAAAGGATACGTCGAATAGTTTTAAAATGCTCAGCAAAAATGGTTTTTAAATTTTTAGGTAAATCACCCTGTAACTCTGTAAGGAAGCACATTTTATTTAAGAGTTTTAGGTTAAATCTTCGTATTTTCTCCAATTACTATATGGACAATTATTAATGAAACACCCTGTATATGCTTGAGTCTATTCTACCGGTAAGTTTTCTCCATTCAGTGGTATTCATTTGGTATTCCGCCGGGGCCTTCTGCTCTTTTGTTTTTTAAGGTTTTGATCGTTCTTTTTAGCTCAGCTAGGCTTAATTCGATTTTATCATATGCACATATAGCTTTCTATTCCGTCTATTTCTGTTTCTTTAAATTGGGGGCGGTTTTCGATTAGCAATTTTTTATAGTATTCTTGCCATTCTGTTTCTTTCATTATATACAGTTTATTAGAAGTTTATATAGTTCAATCACCTGTACATACCCGTTGGAATTGTCCTCACAACAAAAACCTAACAGCTAAAGGACTTTTATTTCGGACTAAATCGTCAATATAAGCCCAATAACACACCCTGTAGTGCACTTAATCTAATGAAAAAAACAAGCAAGAACATGAATTGAGCGGACTCCCATGAAAACAATAAAGGATCCATTATCTAGATTGGTTCATTGATTGCTGAACTGTTAAATTACGTTGTTGTATAATCTACTGGAAAAAATATTAAAATTGCAAAAAGTGGCCGTGAATGTGTAGTTGTTCGTTATTATTGCAAAAATTAAAAAAGGATGCAACTAAAGTACACTGAGAATAAGAACTTCTGCTGGAAGACGTGAATTATTGTACCTTGACCGAGATTATTGAAAATGATCAAAAATATTATGAACATTATTTTATTTTTCAACAATACGATGCTAATCGCATTAGGCTTTACTTGTTCGTCAATATTTAGAGCAAAATTTTCCACGGCATTGAATTGGGAGGAGAGGTATCATCGCATGGTCTCCTCTCTCACCAGATTTGTCTCCCCTGGATTTTTTGCGAAGATACCTAAAATTTCATTTGCATACCTCAACCGGTTTTAGAACAATAAATAAATCCGTTTGTCCGTTTGTAAGCAAAATTTTAACACCCTCGTATCTCGGACATGCGTTTATAGAGCAAACTGTCATTATTTTTTCATGTTTAAAAATATACCCCTTAAAATTTTTCATATTTATTTACTAACCCTCTATATTCATTATGGGCCTGCTAACAAACTGTAAATTTGAAACTATCTATAGTCAGTATTACAATCATCACACATGCAACGACTAGACAGTGAAAGTTCAAATTTCATTCATTTTAGAAGCTTCGGTTCTAATTATAAAGCCCGTTTATTTTTGTCTACTTCGGTATTTTCTTAGCGTGAGAGGGAAAAGTGAAGTTACCAATACAGTAGGTACTCATAAATTGTAAAGAGTTTATTTTCTTATTAACATCTGAAATGGAATCCTAATTTAAACTGGAAGGGTGTATAGAAACTTAGAATGTGCATACATGCTATTATTAAATCTTGTTTAGAAATAATATTTGTTTCGAATTCTTCCATAAATACACTTCTCCGAGAAATTAACGGACCACTTTAAAAATGGGTCATTTTTGACGTCTCAAATTTCCTAAACCTGTTGTCCAATTTAAGTGATTTTTTTAATATGTTATAGCCTTATTCTTTAACAATATCGCTGTAATAAAATTAATGCTAGACGGGTAAATTGTCACTGTATACCGAGTGTACCAAACTGTATTTTTTTTCTCAAAGTTGACCACACCCTGTGGAATATTCTAGCATTTATAAAATACTGAAATTAAAACCCAACTATAGCTTCAGATTTTCTTAAGGTGATACAGTAGCAATCAACAGGTAGCAAAAACGCGTTCCAAGATTGCGGCTGTAGAAACAAAATCTCGAATTTTCAAATAAATTTTTTGGGCGAGTAATTATTTATCAATAATTATATAGCTTGGTGAAATAAAAGCTTTCTTGGTATAGATTATAAATTCAGAAGCCGGTTAAAATGAAACGAATATTTTAGTAACAATTCAATTGTTAATTAACAATTTACAGTCGCAATAACAACCAAAATAATCATGAGACATTGATCAAACTTAGAAAGATTATAAAGGTGTGATGCCTATTTAATATTTTGTCGACAAAATATAAATTTTTCATTTTTTTGCATAATCTTTACACGTTTAAAAAAATTGTTATAAACAAATTAACATTTCTTAGAAATTGTTTATTATATTCTAATTTTAAAAAATACTTAAAATGCGTATTTCATAGGTCTTGAAAATGAATGCTTTAAAAAATTTTCCAACCATTTGCAAAAAAGTTAGGAAACATCAAAATAAATATACGATATCTCCATTGTTTATAATTTGTTTTAATTGTTTCAAAGCTTAAAAGTGAGTCTATGGTACAATCTAATTACTCACAAAGAATCTCAAAAATTAGTGCAATGGTTATATTTTAATCAAAGATTAAAAATACTTTTTTTTATAATTTTTAGCGCGAAAGTAGGCTTGATACAGAGCCGGAGATAAAATGTTTACTCGAAGCGACTGACACGCTTAAACTCGCGCGAGTTGTGTATGTGGGCGGGTAGCTACGGTACTGTATTATTCTACTTTCGCGCGTGTAAATTACAAAAAAATATATTTATAATCTTTAATTAAAATATAACCATTAAGCTGATAATCAATATTGTTTTATAAATAATTAGCTTGTACTTTAAACTCACTTCTACGCTTTGAAAGAATTAAAAAAAATTATTAACACCGTAGTAATAGTATGTTTACTTTGCTGTTTCATAACTTTTTTGCAAATGGTTGCAAAAAAGTTTTAAAGCAATTATTTTCAAGATATTTGAAATGCGCATTTTAGCTATTTTTTTAAATTATAATATAATAAAAACTTTCTGAGAAACGTTAATTTGTTTATAACTATTTTTTTAAACATTTAAAGATTATGCAAAAAAATTAAAAATTTATATTTTGTCGACAAAATGTTAAATAGGCATCTCATCTTTATAAGATTTCAAAGTTTGATCAGTGCATCATAATTATTTTGGTTATTATTGCGACCGTAAATTATTAATTAACGATTGAATTGTTGCTAAAATATTCGTTTAATTTTCACCAGCTTCTGGAACTATAATCTACGCCAAGAAGGCTTTTAAGTCACCAAATTATTTAATTATTGGTAAATAATTACTTATCTAAAACTTTATTTGAAAATTAAAGATTTTGTTGGGAAAACCCGAATTTTCCTAGGAAAATTTTCGTCGGAGCTGATCGGGAAAAACACGTCTCTATGCAGAATTTAATCACGGTGAATTTTTATTTGAGTATTTTTGTTGTAAAGTTAAAATCTTTGGAGTTCTAGAGCAATAATTGAAAAAAACACGATTTTCGGGCGCCATTTTGTTTATAAAAAAGTAGCACACTATCTGAGGACTTTGCATACCTATATTATTAATATATAGGATCTTATAATTCGATTCCAGCAATAAAATTGCTGGTAAATAACTTTTCCCAAAAATGGCCTATTCTCCGATAATCAGCCCAGACTATAAAGAATGGCGGTACAGAGCCCAATTTGAAAAATATATTAATATATGGAAATTACTCTGTAATTAAATACAATATTAAAAAAACGAGCCTGTATCGCCATTAAGAAGAACAAAAAAATACACTTTCTTCAAATAAACTTTTTTATCCGATGCCTAGATTTTGTGTCATTTTGGAACTACTAAAATTTTTTATTTCATTAGTAGTTCCAAAATGACTGTATTTAATTACAGAGTAATTTCCACATATTAATATATTTTTCAAATTGGGCTCTGTACCGCCATTCTTTATTATATTACGAATACATGTGCCAAATATCTCGAAAAAATATTCAAAATTACAGCCGCAATCTTGGAACGCGTTTTTGCTACCTGTTGATCTCTACTGTATCACCTTAACATTCTGTTTTTTGATTCATTCGCTTATGTTGGATAATAAAAAACAACTACTTGGTACTTTGGTACGTTGGTACTTTAACAACTAGCCATGTTCTTCATCAATATAGGGTGTTTCTAAATATTCTAGCCTTTATAAAATAATGAAATTAAAACTTAACTGTAGCCTTAGGCTTTTTTAACATTTTGCTTTTTGATTCATTCGCTTATGTGCTATAATCAAAAAGTTAGGTACTTTTAACAACTTCATCAATACAGGATGTTTCTAAATAAGTGCGACAAACTTAAAGGGGTAATTCGGCATGTAAAAATAATGACAGTTTGCTTTATAAACATATGTCCGCAAATGCTTTGTTTCCGAGATACAGGATGTTGAAATGTTTCTTACAAACTGATGATTTATTTATTGCTCTAAAACCAGTTGAGATATGCAATTGAAATTTGGTAGGTTTTAAGTGGTAGTTATTGCGCATTCTTTGACATATAATTGAGAATTTTATATTCTCCATTGACGCGCATACGGTAACCCGTATGCACGCCAATGGTGAATATAAAATTCTTAATTATATGTAAACAAATACGCAATAACTATGTTTTAAAACCCACCAAATCTCATTTGTAAATCTTAAAGGTTTTAGAACAATAAAGAAATCGTCAGTTTGTAAGAAAAATTTCAACAGCCCGTATCTCGGAAACAAAGCATTTGCGGACATACTTTTATAAAGCAAACTGCCATTTCTTTTTCATGCCGAATTACCATTTAAAATTTATCGCACGCTCTGTATTGATGAAAAACATGGCTAGTTAATAAAGTACAGTAAAACCTCGATAAAACGGACCTCTATTTAACGGACTTTGGATATAACGGACAAAAAATCAGATCGAATGTACAAAAAATTTGAATGCAAAAAAAATATGAAAAATCGAATTCTAGAAGGAAAAACAAAAAGGCCAGTATCTCATCACTGCTTTGTGCTAACGCCGATGGATAGCATGGATTGACTACTATAAATTGCCCGTTTCATATTATAGCTCTAATAGGGCATGGTTCACCAGAGATATTTTCAAAAATTAGTTTTTAAAAGATTTGTAGCTACAGTGAGAAAATTTAAAGAGAAGAAACTGGTAATATCGCCTAAAGAGGTGAAGTGTTTATTGATTTTAGACAAAGCTCCCGCTAATCCCTCTGAAAATGTTCTAAATTCAGAAGAGGGCAACTTTAATTGTATGTTTTGCCAAAAAATACATTGCTTATTCAACCCATTTATCAGTGAATAATTTTGTCAACCAAATGAGTATATTGCAGAAAGTTTTTAAATGAAGTAGAAAAGTAAAAAAGTAGCGAACAAGACTTTATTCCTTTTTTTTTTACTTACAGATTTGTACACTTTTTCTTAATACAGTACCTACATAATTTCAAAAAAATATTTTTTGATTGATTTTTAACCTATTTTTATACAACGGACATCCCGTCCCCCCAATTAGTCCGTTATATCGAGGTTTTACTATATTCAACATTTTTATTATCCAACATAAGCGATTGAATAAAAAAACAGAATGTTAAGAAAATCCGAGTCTATAGTCGGGATTTAATTTCAGTATTTTATAAATGCTAGAATATTCCACACGGTGTGGTGAACTTTTAGAAAAAA
The DNA here is from genome assembly GCF_917563875.1 of Diabrotica virgifera virgifera. Classification (NCBI taxonomy): domain Eukaryota; kingdom Metazoa; phylum Arthropoda; class Insecta; order Coleoptera; family Chrysomelidae; genus Diabrotica; species Diabrotica virgifera. Next base: position 1,305,551 of record NC_065444.1, on the reverse strand, counting down.
TCAATGTTTGAGTGGTACACCCGGTATACAATGACAATTTATATGTCTAGCAACAATATTATTACAGCCATATTGTTAAAGAATAAGGCTATAATAGTAGAGGATCCGATATAAGATTTGCACCGATCTGTTTAATAGATAAAAATTATTGGATATGTAATTTAGCGTGTTAACAATTACAAAAAACAAGGGTTGCCGATCTAATCTTGTTCTAATTATAATTAATTAATAATTAAAAAATGACATTTTTTAAAGAATTAAAAAAAAATTCAATCCGGGCAGATATTATTTTATATTTTTTGGATCATTCTAAATAAAATAGGTCTTTTGTAATTTTTCTCTAACGTTAATCGTTTTCGAGTTAAAAACAATTTAAAACTGAAAAAAGAACGAAAGATGACAATTTTCAAGACTCACAAACACAAGTAAAAAAATATCATTTTTGTAATCATCAAGTACATAAATTCAAGTTCAAACCTTTTTCTATGAGGTCTTAATAAGAATTTTAGTCATATTTTATTCTAAAACATATGTTTTTAATTGTTAATGAGGAAGGTTTCTTATGGGGAGACTGGCATCAACAACTAAAAAACAATGTTTCAGAATAAAAAAATCCAAAAGACTGAAAAGAACTGATACAATAAGGTTTGAACTTGAATTTAGGTACTTCGTAATTTCAAAAATGATGTTTTATAGTTATGTTTTTGAGCCTTGAAAATCGTCATCTTTCGTTCTTTTTTAAGTTTTAAATTGTTTATAACTAGAAAACGGTCAACTTTAGAGAAAAATTACAAAAGACCTTTTTTGTTTAGAATGACCTAAAAAATCTGAAATAATATTTGCCCGGGTCGAAGTTTTTTTTATTTATAAAAAATGTCATTTTTAATTATTAATTAATTATAGTTAGAACAAGATTAGATCGGTCAATCCTTTTTTTTTGTAATTGTTAACATGCTAAATTACATAGCCAATAATTTTTATCCATTAAACAGATCGGTGCAAATCGACCTTATATCGTATTTTAGACTATAAACATATTAAAAAATCACTTAAATCAGGACCACAGGTTTAGGAAATTCGATACATCAAATATGACCGATTTTTAAGGTGGTCCGTTAATTTCTTGGAGTAGTATATAAATTAAATGATTAATGGTTGATGTAAGTTTACTTTGTATTTTGTTTTTGCAAACATCCACAACCTTATTTTCGGCTACCTATATAAATACCTGTCTTGTATTGTCAACAATCTGTATGCACGATGTCCTCACCTTTTCAATAACAATGAATTTGTGTTTCGGTGGCGAAGGCACAGATGCAGAATGTAAATCAGTAAGTGTAATTATTGTTTACAATTTTTTTCTTTATCGTTACTAGGTGTTTACTTCTGACCTTATTATTTATATTACGTTAGCAATATTTAAACTTTTTGTATTCTTAGTATTATGCAAATACATATGAGAATAGGTTGTTTTTAAATGTTAATCTATTTTTTACGTTGTATACGCTGTACGGGTCGCCGATGGAAAGTTTTCAAATAAACGTCTGAATCTGGCAGATTTATGAATATTAATTACGGAAAAAAAGATAAAATTCGACCTCTGAATACAATAGTTCAGAAAAATACATTCTAGTATAATATACTAGTATAATATACTAATACATTCTAGTATAATATACTACTATAATGTACTAGTATAATATACTAATATATAGTATATAGGAGGCAAGTATGCTAAATTTGCAATTACTCGAGCGTTATGGGGACCTATTGGGTTGTGAAGATTATGTCCTAAAACCAAAAAAGTTAAGTTTTCCATTTTAGTGGGGATTTTCCATTTTTTAATTTAATTTTCTATTTCCATCAATCGTTTTTTCCGATTATAGGGCCATCTATCCAAATTCGAAAAAATGTCTCGAATACAAGTTACTTATTTTTACTTAAGGAATCCAAATCTGCAATAAAAAATGGGGGCTCCCTATATTAAGATTTTAAAGTAACCTCCCACCTCCCCCCCTTATTCCGTGGGGGGTCGTGTTTGGTATCATTCGATAGATTTTTGAAAAATATTGAACACATATTTTTTATAAAATCAATGGGACATTTAGCTGGTTGTATAATAATATCATAGTTTAAAAACTCATACAGAAGTAAAAAACTCCAATTTTTATATTGATATACCAATATGCAAATTGGAGTTTTTTACTCCTGTATGAGTTTACATATTTTTTAGTTTTTCGATCTGACCTTCATTTCGAAGAATATACGCTTTTTTTTCTGAATCTTTGTGACTCACCCATCGTCTGATATTTTTTTCGGGCATAACTTAACGAACTGCCCTGTATTAACAGCCAATATATGGTAGGGGTACATTTACATTGTACATTGTTTCTCCCCATGTGATCTTCTGACGCGCTCGAGACACTGCCAAAATTCCCGCTTGGGCTCCCCTACCATAACCATTCTTTGTCTTAGTTCTAAACTGAGATGATTATTGCAAAGAAATGACTTCATTTTCATAAAAGTAGTTGTTAGAACATTTCTACCAAATAGACATTGCCAAGAAAATCAGTGCAGTGCAGTGCGGCAACATAGCGCCTGTTACATCTCTGTTTTTTGAATTCGAACCAGAGACATGTTAACAATAGACCAGGCTAGTTATATGCCACTCAATGCATCGGGGTGTAACGCCAATATCAAGTACGGTGGTCTAGCTATCTTTGTCTGACGTAGCTACCAAGAGGTGGGAGTAATGAAACGACACAGACATAGAGGCGGCGGCCATCAAATGCTAGAGAGAGAAAGCTAAGCGCCGGTAGAGAGAGAGATAGGTAGACCACCCACCCGAACTGCTCCGCTTTACGCTACTTTTCGGAACTGGCCTAATCTGCTTGTTATTATATCTATGATCCGAACAACCAAGGGTGGCGATATCAAGTTAGTATAGCAACCAAGTAGTACATTGATTACAACAAGAAAAAAAAGACTCCACGTCAGAATTTTTAAATTAGAATTGTCACTTTTGTAATATGTAGTTATAAAATTTTGTTCTCTTTTATTCACACATAAATTATTTGACCGTCCATGCCACAATTTCATTTATCTGCCATAAGATAATCCACCAGTAGTTTTAGTCATTGCTATTCCACGTTTTATTTCTATGTCTGGATCTAGTGGGTCCGTTATCACAGTTCCCAAATATGTTATTTTGTGAACTTTCTCAACTTGGACTCCATTTATGCCTGGTTGCACCAACAGATCTTAAGCTTAAGAAGTGCTTTAAGCTCAGCTTACGAAACATATGCGTTACACCAATTACTTTTAGATCAATTTTCAGCTTGCCACAATGGATTGCCACGTGGATTGCTTAGATAAGAATCGAAAGTTATGGTGCAATTAAGGAGGCTCTTTCTATAAGCTGAGCTGGGCTAAGCTGGAGCTTAAGATTTGTTGGTGCAACCAGGAATTAATTGAAGCTCGGTATTTGGATGTGGGTCACGAATAAAAACTAAAAATTTGGTTTTGTTTGAGTTTATTTTAATGCCCATTTCCTCTCCTACCTCGTGAATGCGATCAAGCAGAATTTGGAGACAGTCAATATTATCTGACAGAATTACTGTCTCGTTTGCGTATCTCTATATTAATTAAGTAGTTCCCCGTTGATTTTCATTTCATATGGCTGTCTCTCAAGTGCCTTTTTATATATCTGGTCTGAACAAACATTAAACAATGTTGGGGAATCAGCGGATCTGTAAAAAACAACTACATTTGATTGTGATAGGTCGGACATTCTGATTTTTGCAGAAAAACTTGAGTGACATCTTCAATAATAATAATTGCTTTTAGCGTATATTGTTTTTGGAATTACTGCGAACGTTGAAGTGACAACAAGACCTGGTAGATAAATATATGTCATCTACTTTTATTAAATTCTAATCTAAGATACATATTTATTCATGTACTTGCAAAATATATTTATAAAATATATTTTTCTCGGATTCATATTGTTCACTTAGTTATCAAAACTTGTGGTCTAAAACCATATTTTTTATCTAACGACATATGTTTTTAGTCCAGAAAGCCACTGCGCATCCGCTAGGAAAAATATTCTAATTCGGATTTTTTGCACAATCTTACTCAAAAAGGACTTCTTTTATCATATTCGCATGTTGCCAGGACCAAAAGGTGGTCAAAAATTTTTTAAACGTTTTTTTTTTGTTTTTTTCCTAAAATTATTTTTTTTGCATGGAAAAAAGTTTTTTTAGGTTTCTTGGATCATTCCAAACAGAAAAGGTCTTTAGTGACTTTTCTCTAAAAATGACATATAAGTTTTTGACATATAAGCGATTAAAAAATTGAAAAATTGCGAAATCAACCATTTTTAACCCTCAAAAACTATGTGAAAAACTGAAAATTTCAATGTTGCCAAGGTAGGTAGATATTCTTTAAACATCGATTGATGAAATCCTGAAGAGTTTTTTGCAATACAATATTCAAAACTCCTTTGTTTTTTTAATTGCTAATCAAGCGTGCGCGACACTATTTTCCACCGACAGTATGGTGCAAATGAAAGGAAAAATCCCGAAACAGGTCGATTTTTATTTTTAAGTTATGATATTGTGGCATATATGGTATACTAGTGACGTCATCCATCTGGGCGTGATGACGTAATCAATGATTTTTTTAAATGAGAATAGGGGTCGTGTGCTAGCTCATTTGAAAGGTTCTTCAATTCTCTATTCAGTAATATAAACATTTACATAATTATTTATACAGGGTGTCCAAAAAATTTTTATTAAATTAAATTATTTGACAAAAAAAGAAGTAGAAGGACACCCTGTAAAAATAATTATGTAAATGTTTACATTACTGAATAAAGAATTGAAGAACCTTTCAAATGAGCTACCACACGACCCCTATTCTCATTTAAAAAAATCATCGATTACGTCATCACGCCCAGACGGATGACGTCACTAGTATACCATATATGCCACAATATCATAACTTAAAAATAAAAATCGACCTGTTTCGGGATTTTTCCTTAAAGTCGCCCGTTTATGAAATAACGAATTTATTCCTTTCATTTGCACCATACTGTCGGTGGAAAATAGTGTCGCGCACGCTTGATTAGCAATTAAAAAACAAAGAAGTTTTGAATATTGTATTGCAAAAAACTCTTCGGGATTTCATCAATCGATGTTTAAAGAATATGTACCTACCTTGGCAACATTAAAATTTTAAGTTTTTCACATAGTTTTTGAGGGTTAAAAATGGCCGATTTCGCAATTTTTCAATTTTTAATCGCTGATATGTCAAAAACTATCATTTTTAGAGAAAAGTCACTAAAGACCTTTTCTGTTTGGAATGATCCAAAAAACCTAAAAAAACTTTTTTTCATGCAAAAAAATAATTTTAGGAAAAAGCAAAAAAAAAACGTTTAAAAAATTTTTGACCACCTTTTGGTCCTGGCAACATGCAAATTTGTTAAAAGGAGTCCTTTTTGAGTAAGATTGTGCAAAAAATCCGAATTAGAATATTTTTCCTAGCGGATGCGCAGTGGCTTTCTGGACTATTTGGCTTTTTTTCGCGAATCCGTTTGGAATTTAAATCAAGCAGCTATAAAATCATTTACTAGTTTTGAATAGATATATCAATTTATGAACCATTCATTTTTTATACTAAAGATCAGGTTTTAATCTGCATCATTATTAAATAAAGCTTTCACGTCAAATGTTGGATAGGCGAAACATTAAAACAAAGACCTTGGCTACTTTCGACCTTCTGAATAATTTGAATAACGCTCAATTTTTATTTGGTTCTGCTCGTAAGGTATAAATGTATGATGTGTTTATTAGTCAATAATTCATTCAAGTAACGGTTCGTCATTTTTTTTTAATTCAATACATATTAGAAAGTACTTGTGACGGCATTGAAGCAGTAACGGATAACAAGAATGTTCAGAAGAACCTTTTATTTTTTTTTTATTTAAAAAGCTCAACACGCCTTAAAGACCTAGTGCTGAAAAATTTAATTTGTCATTACAATTATTATCAAAGAACTATTTTTCCCATTTAGTACAAAAAATTAAAGTAAAAAGAATGTGTGTGTGTGTACTTTGTACGCACGTAAGAAGTTATACTTCTATTATATGATTTCAACGAAATCAATATACTTTAAACAGTTTATTTATATTTTATTTAAATATTAAACTAATTTTAATACTTACTACTTTCCAAAAATTTTTATTAAAACAATACCTACCAAAAATTAAAAAAATAAAAAGAATAATACAAACGCAAACACATTGAAAAACGAAACAAAGAAATGATTTCTGAACAATTGTTGAGAAAATTTTAACTAAATACGTATTTTCTGAAAAAAAAAATATAATAAATATACTTACAATCATAAAATGTATAAAAAAAATAAAAATTTGCATTGGGAATTGAACCTATCAGGTTGTTAGATTATTTTGAACTCACCTCACGCAGAATTTATCTACCAAGACATGTGAATGAAGTGGGAAGATATAGCATCTAAACGTTTTAAAAATTTTTTGACAGTTGCTTATTCTCTTAGTTTAATCAAATAAGTTTGATTCTTGTGGAATTAAAATACAACAAAATATAGACTAAAAAAGCAATATATTAGATGGAGATTTTTGTTCGTAAATCAAAGCATTACCTACTAGCTAGGTAGGTACATTTTCCAAATAGGTATTTAATTTGTAATTTTTTATTACAATACTGAAACATTTACAATAATGTACGTACCTGTTGCTTTTAAAAACTATTTAAAAAGTCACTACAATTATAAACTTGCTTTTTGTCTCTGTCCTCACAACAATAAAAACTAATATACACAACATTTGTTTATGCATAATATCCATTTGAACAAATATCGACAGATGATTTTAACACCCAATCAGATCCCGTATAACGTTTGAGCGACTATTTAATACCATACTGTCGGTGTGCGCATGCGCCCGGGAAAATAAAAATTCACCTTCGTGCCTAAAGAAGTATAACTTCAAAAAGTAAATAGAACGAAAGAGATTTACTTTATATGATTTAATTATGAGAATTATATGAGAAAATTATATGTTTTTTAAAAATAAAGATAACGTATATATTTACTATAATTTGTATCCAACGGTTCGCGCGTTTACCTTTTCGCTGCGAGCCGATCTTGCGCCTCAGTGCGCGCTATTAAAATATCGATATATTGTCCAAAAATAAACCTACGAACATTTTCCCAAGCTCAAAATGTTTCTTATGAGTTCTTCTAACATTACTGTAAATTCAAGTATAATGTTTATTTCTCTTTGCTTAAAATCCTTACAAACAAACTAATTTACAAATTATAACAAACGGGTATAACTATAATAGAAATAAAGGTAAAGTAATTTAACAAAACTTGTTTGAAAGTCTATAAATTAATCTTTAAAATAAGACTTTGTAAATTTTGCTCATTTGCATGCGCATTTACATCTTTAACCCTGTTTCAAGTAACTAGTGTCGATGTGCACTAGCCCAGGGGGACCGACGGCTTAACGTGCTCTCCGATGCACGGTGAAACGGCTCGTGTCATTATTGGAAATGAAAAATTAATTGTTGGCAGGGCTAGAACCCGCGTGCTCTGGCGTATGAGGCCAGTGATCATGCCGTTGAGCTACCGCCGTTCACATGCGTGCATAGAATCCGAGTTACGATCGAAAAAGCTTCGAAAAATACTTATTTTGCAACCACTTTGCACAGATCTCAAGGTCTTTATTGAAGTTTAGTAAACGACATTTTTTTGTTTATATCTTTTTGTTTACAAGCAAGAGCCTTATAAACAATTATAGCTTTGTATAACAAGGGAGGAAAGTGTAACTTTTCCTCCCGAGAATGATCAGTAATCATTCAAGGGAGGAAAAGGCACTTTTACTCCCATGTTATACATATGGTTTTTCCACCTTCCTCAAATAAGTCATTTTTTCATTTTTACTTAATTTATTTATGTAACTAACCAACAAAATTTAATAGAACTAAAACAAGTAGGTACAATATAACTGTCAACTGTCAAATATAAGTCAAATTATTAATGCAAAAATTGTTAAATCAAAATAACAATTTACTGTTTTTTACCATTCTGCAAAATACAGGATGTTTTATAAATAAACGTTAAAATGTATAGATACTTCGTAATAGAAAATAAATATTATACAGGGCGTCAATAAGTTATATTTCAAGAATGAAATACCATGACGTCACTTTTACTTTTCCTCCCTAGGGAGGAAAAATATTTTCCTCCATAGGGAGGAAAAGTACAACTTTGCTCCCTACATTCAGGTCCGGAAAAGTATACTTTCGGTAGAGGTAGGTGGAAAAATTGTTTACAACCATTGTTTGACCACTCGGATCGAAATCCACCCTCGAAATTCGTAATCAGCAGCAAAAAATACAAAAAAAAAAATAGGATGATGGGTCAGAATTAAAAAGGCCACGCTGATCTAGCGGCCCCAAACTATATACGTTTGAATGTATTGTCAGATCGTCCAGATTCAACCAGAAAATACCATATTGGCGCCTAGGGCTCTCTGTTGTTAATACATTTACAGCTATATTATCAAGAACAACAATACTTATTTTATAATCTCTTCAAACAAGCGTTGTTAAATATTAATAAAAAATCCCCTTATTTACTTAAGTTCCGCTAATGACTTGGCGTCTATTGATTTAAACAAGTTTTATTCAATAAAACTGGGACATACATTTTGAATTTTTTTAACCTTCATAAAGATCAATACCATCTTCTATTAATTACTTTTTAATGTTTTATTAAACACACGAAATCGTGAAATTTTTTTATGCATATACTACACAATGTGAATGTCAATAACCATGGCTATCAATAATAAAAAGGTGGCATAAGATTTGAAAAAAATCGAGAGAATATTATTTGAATCAAATAGTGCAAAACAGCTGTATATACAGTATGGTGCAAAGGAAAGGAATAAATTCGTTATTTCGTAAACCGGAGACTTTAAGGAAATCCCCGAAACAGGTCGATTTTTATTTTTAAGTTATGATATTGTGGCAAATAATACGGTATACTAGTGACGTCATCCATCTGGGCGTGATGACGTAATCGATGATTTTTTTAAATGAGAATAGGGGATGTGTGTTAGCTCATTTGAAAGGTTCTTCAATTCTCTATTCAGTAATATAAACATTTACATAATTATTTATACAGGGTGTCCAAAAATGTTTTATTAAATTAAATTATTTGACAAACAAAGAAGAATGTATGTAATTTATTTAATTCAAAATACATTTGACTTTTTTCAAAAATCAGAAAACAAAGTTAATTTCACAAATAAACATTGATTTTCGCTTAAATTAAATGTTCAAACTTCCATGAGGCAGGTGGCTTTCGGGAGCTGGCTTGAACATTGAATTTAATCGAAAAGGAATGTTTATTTGTGAAATAAACATTTTTTTAGTTTTCGGCTAACAGTAAAATGTATTTTGAATTAATTAAATTACATACATTCTTCTTTTTTTTTTCAAATAATTTAATTAAAAATTTTTTTTGGACACCCTGTATAAATAATTATGTAAATGTTTATATGCCTTAATAGAGAATTGAAGAACCTTTCAAATGAGCTAGCACACGACCCCTATTCTCATTTAAAAAAATCATCGATTACGTCATCACGCCCAGATGGATGACGTCACTAGTATACCACATATGCCACAATATCATAACTTAAAAATAAAAATCGGCCTGTTTCGGGATTTTTCCTTAAAGCCGCCGGTTTACGAAATAACGAATTTATTCCTTTCATTTGCACCATACTGTATATCATACATAGTTGTTTGAAGATGACAGAAATAATAATATTACCGAATTCTACCAAATTGTACTGACGGTCCAGAAATTATGAAATCTATAAAAATGCTAAAATTAGGAAAGCTTGTGGTCCAGATGATAACCAACAAAGTTGCTGAAGCTAATAGATGAAGATGACATAAAAGTACATATCAGGAAAATTTTTTAATTCAATATATAACACCGGAGTGACACCCACAGACTGGTACCAATCCATCTGTGTTGCAATACCTAGAAAACACAATGCTATAAAATGCTCAGAATATCGATTAAATAGCCTAATGAGCCACACTCAAGATTTTCCTAAGAATACTTTACAACACAGTTAGACTCAAATGCGAAAATCTGGAAGATACCCAATTTGGTTTCAGAAATCAAATGAAATTTGGTTTCAGAAATTAAAATGGAAATGAGCTTGACACAACGAACGTGTCGAAAATGGTAGATGGTACAAAGAAGTTGGAAACTGGCGACCGTACGCAGCGAAGAGACCAAGACGGAAGACCTCACCTCAAATGCGTGAAGCGACGATATCAAAATAGTCGAAGGACCAATGTGCAAACGCCTCACACACAACAGCGATGAATGGCGATAAATGGGAGAGGCCTTTATTTGACAATTCGAATAGAAAAAAGGCTATAAAAAAATTAATCCTTGTCTGAATAATTAATAATCGCATTTTTATTTTCTGCATAGAAGAGGAGTAAGGTTGATTAAAAAAACAATCATTAATTAAATGCGGTCGACCTTATTGACAATTTTTATTTAGCTATTTGCAAAATAATGGGAATCATCCAAGCTTAAATATTGTTTCCCCTCTACAACTCGTACATTCAGACTATTCAGAACAATAATAGCCACCTATTATGATTTTTAGTTTGCATGATGCTTATGTAAAATTATCTCTTCATTCAACTTCATCTGCAAATAGTTCATAGTGCTTATAATGTAATAATGAGTGTGTTTTTGAATTGCGTCTCGGGTTCTGAAGCTGAAACGAAAGAAGAAAGTGTCGATAAAGAAGGCGCTCAAGTGCAACCGGAAGTGGTAAGCAAATTTGCGAAAATTAAAGTGATCATGTAACAACAATGTAACGAAACAAGTTAGCATCATCTCAATTTATATGGCTCGGATAACAATGGTTTGTCAGATCGTGCAAAAATTTTGAATTGTAAAAAATTAGTGAAATCCTGTATAAAAGGTATATTTTATTTAAAAACCCCTTAAAGGGCTATATCACAGAACGTGTTCGAATTAAAAAGTTCAGCACCAGTGCTGTTTACAGGTTTTTTTGACATGCTTGAGCCACCAATATTATATATATATGGGTGAAAACCCTGTAAATGTTATACAATATAGGTTTTAACCCATATATTTTGGTGATTCAAGTATGGCAGAAAAAACTTGTGAACAGTACCGATGATGAACTTTTTAGTTCTAAAACGTTCTGTGATATAGCCCTTTAAGGGATTTTTAAATAAAATATACCTTTTATAAAGTGTTTTACTAATTTTTTGTGATTAATGGTATACAGTCAGCTACAAGAACTTATTTTTCTTGTGGATTTTTAAATTGTATTCTTACCTATATTTGTATCGTTTTCAACTTTTTCTTATTTGTATTGTTTAATACAATCTCTGGAATTACAATACATGAAAGCTGTGGCTGTTTCACTTGAAAATTCGTTTTGTCTTTTTCACTCTCTTTTTTCTTCTTCACATGCCATATCAGAATTATCTGCAGTTGGCGATCACCATTGCGAAGGCTTCTCGATCTTCTGCAATATGGAATAATTGTCCTGCATTTGATATCTGAGTCCATTCACGAATTTTTTGAAACCAATAAACTTGTCTTCTTCCTACATTTCTACGGCCCTCTATTTGGCCTTTAAGGATCAGTTGTAGTACTCTATATTGATTTCTCCTCAGTATATGTCCCAGATAAGACATTTTTCGGTGTTTAAGAGTTTTTAACAATTGTCTATATTGATTGAACCTTCCTTAGTACTTCCTCATTAGTTTTTCTTGCTGTCCAAGGTATCTTCAGCATGGTTCTATGAATCCACATTTTCAATGTTTAAATTCTGTTCATGTTTGATACTTTGTCCATTTTCTCTCCTACTTCGTGGATACGATCAAGCAGAATTTGGAAACCTTCAATATTCTTTGACAGAATTACTGTATCGTCCGCGTATCTAATTTAGTCCAGAAAGCCACTGCGCATCCGCTAGGAAAAATATTCTAATTCGGAATTTTTGCACAGTCTTACTCAAAAAGGACTCCTTTTAACAAATTTGCATGTTGCCAGGACCAAAAGGTGGTCAAAAATTTTTTAAACGTTTTTTTTTGTTTTTTTCCTAAAATTATCTTTTTTGCATGGAAAAAAGTTTTTTTAGGTTTTTTGGATCATTCCAAACAGAAAAGGTCTTTAGTGACTTTTCTCTAAAAATGATAGTTTTTGACATATAAGCGATTAAAAATTGAAAAATTGCGAAATCGGCCATTTTTAACCCTCAAAAACTATGTGAAAAACTGAAAATTTTAATGTTGCCAAGGTAGGTAGATATTCTTTAAACATCGATTGATGAAATCCCGAAGAGCTTTTTGCAACACAATATTCAAAACTCCTTTGTTTTTTAATTGCTAATCAAGCGTGCGCGACACTATTTTCCACCGACAGTATGGTGCAAATGAATGGAATAAATTCGTTATTTCGTAAACCGGCGACTTTAAGGAAAAATCCCGAAACAGGTCGATTTTTATTTTTAAGTTATGATATTGTGGCATATATGGTATACTAGTGACGTCATCCGTCTGGGCGTGATGACGTAATCGATGATTTTTTTAAATAAGAATAGGGGTCGCGTGGTAGCTCATTTGAAAGGTTCTTCAATTCTCTATTCAGTAATCTAAACACTTACATAATTATTTATACAGGGTGTCCTTCTACTTCTTTTTTGGTCAAATAATTTAATTTAATAAAAATTTTTTGGACACCCTGTATAAATAATTATGTAAATGTTTATATTAGTGAATAGAGAATTGAAGAACCTTTCAAATGAGCTAGCACACGACCCCTATTCTCATTTAAAAAAATCATTGAATACGTCATCACGTCCAGATGGATGACGTCACTAGTATACCATATATGCCACAATATCATAACTTAAAAATAAAAATCGACCTGTTTCGTGATTTTTCCTTAAAGTCGCCGGTTTACGAAATAACGAATTTATTCCTCTCATTTGCACCATACTGTAGGTGGAAAATAGTGTCGCGCACGCTTGATTAGCAATTAAAAAACAAAGGAGTTTTTAATATTGTATTGCAAAAAACTCTTCGGAATTTCATCAATCGAAGTTTAAAGAATATCTACCTATCTTGGCAACATTCAAATTTTCAGTTTTTCACATAGTTTTTGAGGGTTAAAAATGGCCGATTTCGCAATTTTTCAATTTTTAATCGCTGATATGTCAAAAACTATCATTTTTAGAGAAAAGTCACTAAAGACCTTTTCTGTTTGTAATGATCCAGAAACCCTAAAAAAACTTTTTCCATGCAAAAAAAAAATAATTTTAGGAAAAAAACAAAAAAAAACGTTTAAAAAATTTTTGACCACCTTTTGGTCCTGGCAACATGCAAATTTGTTAAAAGGAGTCCTTTTTGAGTAAGACTGTCCAAATAATCCGAATTAGAATATTTTTCCTAACGGATGCGCCGTGGCTTTCTGGACTAATTACATTAAGTAGTTCCCCGTTGATTTTTATTCCATATGGCTGTCTCTCAAGTGCCTTTTTAAATAACCGATCCAAGTAAACTTGAACAGTGTTGGGGACAAAGTGCAACCTTGTATGACTCGTCGTTGTATGGAGATTTCGTCTGTGTAGTTATCTCAAATTTGTAGCAGTTTGATTCCAGTACAGATTTTTAATGACACGAATATCTTCGTCATCTATTCATATATTTTTTGCACCTGCATTAATCTTGCATGCTTTACTTTATCGAATGCCTTTTCGAAGTCCACGAAGCATGCAAATACATATTTTATTTGATCACGGCATTTTTGCAATAGGATATTTAGCGCAAAAAGTGCCTCTCTGGTTCCCATAGCATTTCTAATAGCAAATTGGGTATCTTCGAGATCTTCGCATTTGTGTCTAATTTTGTTGTGAAGTATTCTTAGGAAAATGTTAAAAGTATGTCTCATTAGGCTAATTATAGACGAAGCAACGAAGCACTAAAAAGCCCAAAACCTAGGAATTTTGTGCAGTAAGAAGAATCGTCATGCAACTTTTTGCATTCAATTCGAGAGAGTGTCAGGCAATTTTGTGAACTAAATTGATCTCCGGCAAAAAATTTTGTGCAAGAGAAAATACATTTTCAAAATGCATCTCGAAGAGATGGAAAATGGAAAATTTAGAACTCAGGAAATATTGACGAAAATATTTTAATTTTTATATCTGCGGGTTTTGGAGGTCAGTTAACACAAATTTCATGACGGCGATGGTCTCCGAGCTACCTGGTGCCCAGGGTGGAGCTCGTCGCCTAGGACGATCGAATAATTCGCGGAACTATCGAATAATTCGCGAAATGAGGGTTGGATCGGAAAACTGAAAAATACGCGTTTAATATTTTTCAAACATCTATCGAATGACACTAAAGACGACCCACCACTCCATCCCCTGGAGGTGGGGTGGGGGTAACTTTAAAATCTTAAACGGAAACGCCCATTTGGTATTACAGATTTGGATTGCTTACGTAAAAATAAGCAACTTTTACTTGAGAAATTTTTTAGAATATTGTGGATAGATCGGAAAAAACCCAATTTGCTATAATCGGAAAAAACGATTTATCGTGATACCATAGGTAAATTATAAAAACGGTCTAATATCTCGAGAAATACACAAGAACCTATCGAATAACATCAAACACGACTTTCCACTCCACCCCCTGGAGGTGGGATAAGGGTTAACTTTAAAATCTTAAACGGGAATCCCCATGTTTTATTGCAGATTTGGATTTCTCATGAAAAAATAAGTAATATTTATTCGAAACATTTTTTAGAATTGTTAATAGATGGCGCTAATAAATAGTGTTTTCCCGATTATAGCGCCATCTATCCATAATTCGAAAAATGCCTCGAATAAAAGTTACTTATTTTTACATAAGGAATCCAAATCTGCAATAAAAAATGGGGGCTCCTATTTAAGAGTTTAAAGTTACACCCCACCTCACATCCAGGGGGTGGAGTGGAGGGTAGTGTTTTATGTTATTCGATAGGTTCTTAAAAAATATAAAAGACGTATTTTTTGGTTTTTTATTTGGAAGTGTATTTCTCGAGATATTAGACCGTTTCTATAATTTATCTATAGTATCACGAAAAAATCGTTTTTTCCGATTATTGCGCCATCTATCCACAATTCTAAAAAATGTCTGGAATAAGAGTTGCTTACTTTTACCTAAGCAATCCAAATCTGTAATAACAAATGGGGTTTCTATTTAAGATTTTAAAGTTACCTCCACCCCACCTCCAGAGGGTGGAGTGGGGTGGTCGTGTTTAGTGTCATTCATTTCGCGAATTATTCGATAGTCCCGCGAATTATTCGGTCGTCGCAAGCGAAGCGTTCTACCCTGGGCACCAGGTACATACCTCGGAGACCATCGCCGTTCAGTGACCTCCAAAACCTCCAAATATAAAAATTGAACTCATTTCCGTCAATATTTCCTGAGTCCTAAATTTTTTATTTTCCATCTCTTCGAGATGCACTTTAAAGATGCTTTTTCTCATACACAAAAATTTTTGCCGGAGATCAATTTAGTTCACAAAATTGCCTGACACTCTCACGAATCGAATGCAAAAAGTTGCATGACGATTCATCTTACTGCACAAAATTCCTAGATTTTGGGCTTTTTAGTGCTTCGTTGCTTCGTCTATTTCAATATTTGGGTCGGTAATGAATCGAAGGATTTGAGCCAGTTTGTGAGATTCACTCCATTCTTATATTATTGCATTAAAAAGTTTTGCTACTACTTTTATGTTATCTTCATCTAATAGCTTCAGCAACGTAGTTGGTGCATCATCTGGACCACAAGCTTTCCTGATTTTAGAATCTTGATAGCGCGTTCTACCTCTGATTTCACAATTTCTGGACCGTCATGCGTCAGTACAATGTTGGTAGAATTCGGTAATATTATTTCTGTCAATTTTCATTACACTCAACTGTGGTTTAATCTCTTTTAACTCTTTAAAAGCCACAACCTTAATCTGGAGGTAAAAATAAGGCTCCTACGATGGTATATCTTCTCACTGTTGTATTACGAAGTTGAATCCTGGACACTCACTGAAGCAATAAAGAAAAAACTTGAAGCCTTCGAGATGTGGCTATACAGGCGAATCCTAAGGATATCATGGACGGACACGATAACCAACGAGACCGTATTACGAAGAGTGGACAAAGAAAGAGAGGTGATGTATACCATTAAAAGGAGAAAGTTAGAATATCTCTGACACATAATGAGAAACGCCACTAAATACAGATTACTGAAGGTAATTCTTCAAGGTAAAGTATTCGGAAAGCGAGGAATTGGGAGACGAAGAATATCATGGTTAAAGAACCTGAGAAAATGGTTCTCCACAACAACAACTAATCTAAACAAATGAAATAGAGAATGTGGAAAAATCCCCTTACGAATAACTCACACATCCACTATTTTTTTTTTTCATAAACAACTAATCTATTTAAAGCATCAGTTAATAAAATAATTATAGCCATAGAATGATATAGAATGATCGCCAATATTCGAAACGAATAGGCACTAAAAGAAGAAGAAGTGGTTTAATCTCATATAAAATTAAAGTTACAAAATCGGAAGTTGTGAATGTCTGTACTATTAGTCTGGGAGGTAGTGTCAAATTTTTATTTTAGCACGGATTCTATGAATTTATTTTGGTAGATAGTACTTGTTTGATAACGAAAATGTTTGAAAATTTGAAAAATCATTGAAAAACAATTATTTTTCAAATCAAAAGGTCAATTTTAAAAACAAAAATTATTTCCGACACCGTGTCGGAAAGCCAGGTATTCTAACCACTAGACCATATTGATGTAATGCACGGAAATAAATATTTGACATAAAAGTTGTAAGGCCTTTTTCATCTACTTTAATATTATTTTTTTTTTCGTTAGAAAAAGAGACATTTTCG
Source organism: Diabrotica virgifera virgifera (assembly GCF_917563875.1). Lineage (NCBI taxonomy): Eukaryota > Metazoa > Arthropoda > Insecta > Coleoptera > Chrysomelidae > Diabrotica > Diabrotica virgifera. The sequence continues at coordinate 1,288,472 of NC_065444.1, read as the reverse complement.
TTATCAAACAAGTACTATCAACCAAAATAAATTCATGGAATCCGTGCTAAAATCACTGTAAAAATTGGACACTACCTCCCAGACTATATGTTGCATGTCTGTTGAACAATATTTTTATCATCCCTAAAAAAGGTACATGCCAACTGCTTACTGCTAATTGTGTGGTTGATAACAATAATATGTATATAATAACTTTGCGTTCTTTTATATAACCTCATTAAATTGCATTCCTAGTTAGATAACAAAGCAAATTAACTTCATTTTCGCGTACGGCCGTGTGAGAAAATAGTTTTAAATTTGTGTCGGTGCAATATAGATATAAATTATGTTGAACTGCTTGAAAAATATGAAGTTTTTGTTGGATCATTGTGCTAGGAGAAAAGAGGTATGTTATTCATATTTTGGCCGCAAAGTATTCTCTTCAGTTTTCTTAAACGTAGGAGTATTATCAACTTTTCACCTGGTCTAGTGTGTATGTGTGTTCATAGACAGAATTTTTTTTGATAAAATTTAATTGTATTATTCAATACAGGGTGTTTCATTAATAATTGTCCATATAGTAACTGGAGAAACCTTAGCACAAAATACGAAGATTTAACCTAAAACACTTAAATGAAATGTGGTTCCTTACTGAGTTACAGGGTGTTTTATCTAAAAATTTAAAAACTATTTTTGCTCAGCATTTTAAAACAATTCGCCGTATCCTTTTCATACTTGGCAGGAAGTATAGGTACTGCACAAACTACTAAATTATGTTAAAAAAAGTTTCTGGCTGTTTCCATAGGCGTACGACGGGGGAAAGTGAATGGTTGACCCTTTCCAAATTCTACGCCACTGGCGGAATTGCTATTTTAGTTTAATTTTTGGATTCTCCAATATTTTCTATTAAAATAATATCCTCTTCATTCGTAACGATAAAATCATTAGTTTTCGAGATCTTTGAAGTTAAAAATGAAACGACACGGTTATTTTGATAAATGTAGTGTATCGCTTCATTTTTAAATTCAAATATCTCGAAAACTAATGACTTTATCGTTACGAATGAAGAGTATATTATTTGCATAGAAAGTATTGGAGAATCTAAAAAGTATGCTAAAATAGCAGTTTCATCCAGGGTTGCAAAAAAAACATGTTTATGTAATTTTAAACAAAACACATGTTTTATTTTGGTTTAAACGTTTTTTTTTGTTTTAAACGTTTTTTTTTGTTTTAAACATTTTTTTTTGTTTTTAAATTGTATGTTTTAAACAAATAACACTTATTTAAAACACATGTTTTTTTTTGTTATTAAATTTAATATTTAAAAAAAAATAAAACTAGGAAGAAAAGATTGTTTAAATCATATTTTCTTAAACATAACATTAATTGAAGGTGTTTGATCTATTATTCTACTAAATAATAGATAAGAAATTGCCTGGGGAACCCCAGACTGTTTACAAATTCGCATTTCAAGTTCGCTATTGCAATAAAGTCTACTGTCAGTTATTTTGTGGTGACCCCAGCTCATTTTTTGGCAAATTTGCTCGATCATCGCTTTAGTGGAAATAAACTTCTAGATATCATCCATCCATTATAAATTATCATCCAGAAGCATTTTCAATTATTATTATTATTACCAGGGAAAGTGTGTACCCTTTAAACTTTAAACCATATGTTTTCTAAACATCTAATTGAGAATGTAAAACCATTGGCATGGTGGCGTTCTAAGAAAAATATAAATACTACAGCATTGAAACTTGCTCAACAGCTTCACAGAGCTATTGCATCATCAGCCTAGAAAGACTTTTCTCATCATACGGTTTACAGGCTTCAACAGTATTTTTTTCGCCAAAAAATGCTTTATTTAGACACGAAATTCCTTTTTACCAATTTTTTTAAACAAACACAAGTTGCTTCGCTCTAAATGCTATAATATCTCATAAACTAAGGTTAGGGCTGACTAAAACTAAAAATCATGTGGATTTAATACCAGTAAGTAGTGCCATATATGTGTCAGCCTACAAATTTTTCATCCCACCTATTAGTGTGTCTGCACCATATAGTCTTTATTTGAATACGTTGAGATGTGGGGAGCTGTTTGTCTCAAGTTTGAAACTGTTCATTAAAAGAATGATTATGATCTAGAAAGTAAAGTGCGTTTGTAAAATCTGTTTTTTTTTAAATGTTGAAAGCCTTTTTGTGTTCTGCTATCCGTTTGTTAACGGTTCTGCCAGTTTGACCGATGTTAGTTTTTGTACAGTCACCACATGTCAGTTTGTATATGTTATAGTCAAAGCCCGAATTTCAGGCACTCCTAGGTTTGACTAGGCAATCCTCAGGTCTGACTGACGGTTTTAGTCAAAGCGCGAAATAAATTACAGTTTCGGCCTTTGACTAGTCAAACCTAGGAGAGACTAAGTTGGTCAGGCAAAGGTCGAAATTTAATTTTATGAAATCGGGGTTTGACTAGTCAAACCCCGATCAGCTATTAAAATATCGTAATTTGTTAGATTAAGTTTAATAAAACGTAATTTTTTTAATTTTAATGTTTATTTTTTTTGTATTGTCGTAATTAAAATACTAAAATTAGTGTTAATTTTTGCATGTTGAAGCATTGTGGCATTTAGAGTTACACAATACGTTAGACCTTTTACAATTACATAATTTTGAAGAGAATTTCTTATTGCAGCTGCATTTTATAAAGTCTTGTCTTCCAATTTTAGAATCTTTTGTACTAATTTATCTTATGCTGGGGTCACAGTAATGTCTAATGCCGTTAATTAACGAATTAATTGCCATCTCTGTAATGCAAATAATGCGTTAATTGACGGCATTAGACGTTACTGTGGCCCCAGTATTAGAGACCACATAACGTTTGGAACATCTTCGAAATTAAGAAAATTGTCTTTGCCTTCTTTTATTTGATTTCTTGAAAAAAGTGTGTTTAGCGCAAACAGATGGAATGGGAATGTCATTGTCAACTGTGAAAGAAGATATTGCAATCGGAGAAAAAAACTAAGGATCACCATAATACTAACGAAGCCCCTTTACCGTCGTCACTAGGAGAGGAAGAAAATTGTCAAACAATTCAGATTACTTCTTTAGATGTGGTTTGTTGTATTTGAAAAAAGAGAGCTCTGACGCACATACGTGCATAATTTGTAATCAAGTGGTGCACGTTGTGTGCGTTAACAGCACCCTTGGGGCATACTATAAAGGTTTTAAAAGAAAAGTTACATGCATGCGTTGTGCACAGACAGAAAAGATTAAAATAAATAAAGGAAAGGCGATTAAAGGTGTCCCCGGCTAATGTTATGAAACAATTAAGTTAAAAAAAAGTTTCTCGAAAAGCTAAAGAAGATGCTCGAAATATTTTGAGTATCATACAAGATAAAATAATTGACGGTTTATATAGAGTTGGTTCGAAATACGGAACAATAAACAGACTTTTTTCAAGAAATCAAATCAGAGAGTGCAAAGAGAATTTTCTTAATTTCGAAGATGTTCCAGACGTTAAGATGTCTCTAAGAGAAATTAGTACAAAAGATTCTAAATTTGGAGGACAAGGCTTTATAAAATGCTAATGCAATAAGAAATCCTCTTTAAAATTATGTAAGCGTAAAAGGTCTAACGCATTGTGCAACTCTAAATGCCATAATGCCTCAACATGTGAGAATAAACTCTAATTTTAGTATTTTAATACGACAATACAAAAATAATAAACATTAGAATCAAAAAAGCACGTTTTATTAAACCTAATCTAACAAATTACGACATTTTAATAGATGATCGGGGTTTGACTAGTCAAACCCCGATTTCATAAAATTAAATTTCGACCTTTGCCTGACCAACTTAGTCTCTCCTAGGTTTGACTAGTCAAAGACCGAAACTGTAATTTATTTCGGGCTTTGACTAAGACCGTCAGTCAGACCTGAGGATTGCCTAGTCAAACCTAGGAGTGCCTGAAATTCGGGCTTTGACTATAACATATACACTACTTTGTAATTGCTTTTTCTTTTGGTTCTTATTGTTCTTAATTTATTTGCTTAAGTTTGTTTTCACAACAAACAACAAAGATTTGTCATCAGCTATCCTTCATATGGTTTTCTTCATGTACCATGTCCTTTCAGAACGTTGGTTACCATTACCATCATAGCTATCTTAATTTTATTCACTGCCAACCTAAATAACATGCTTGTTAGCCCAATAAAATAAAATAAAATCAAAATGTAATTCCGTACAGGTTGGAATAAATTTTTTATTAAAGCTTAGGTCAAAACAAAAGATATTTTCAAGAAAGTATATGATTCATATGAGGGGATCATTGTTTAAATAATTAAAAATTGGTAATTTTTGCACAAAATTTTATTTTTTCACTACTGCGGCAATTCTTGTTTTTATTAAGGATTTTACAATTTTTTTCTGCAAAGATGAAGGAACAGTCTTTTATATGAGGCTTACTAAATTAAATTTGACCCTTAGTTTATTTAAATATTTGTAAATCAAAATTGAAAAACAAATTTAAAAAAAATATATATTATTTGCAATATAAATAAGCACTATAAAATATTTTGTTTTACAGAAAAAGTTGCACTTTGATATCACTATAAATCGACAAAAAAATTGGTTGATAAATATTGAGTAGTTTATGAGATATTTAATTTGTTTATAAAAAATTACCATTTTTTCAATTGCAAAAACGCGGTTATTGCTGATAGAGTATACAAATTTTAAAGGTCTCATTTTGTTTGCCTGTATCTATGTTTTCGATAAATGTATTGACAAATTAAAATTTTAATTAAACAGCCCTTCAAAGTGGCGATTGAAAATTGGTGTAATTTGTTTAAAATTTGTTTTTTTAATAACATCACCGGGATTAAAAATTTTGAAATTATTTTTCGACATTCGTGTTCTTGGTAGTTTTTGACATACTTACAAAAGAAGAAAAATTTTCTAGATCCACTTTTTGCCGAGATAGCTTCTCCAAGTTTAAAAATTCATAATTTGTTTATTTATCAATAATAACATTTTAAAGTTTGTGAGTACATCTATCAACCCAACTACTTAACAATGTCATTTATACATAGAGGTAAAATTTTAGAATATTTTTAAAAAATAATGATTTTCGTAGCGACCTTAACTGAAAACTTTTTGCATGAAGAGTGGTGCAGTAGTACTTTGCAATATCTTCGTTAATAATGAACCAATTTCAATGTTTTTTTTTTAGTTGATGGTAGCTTATAAAAATAGTAACATCGAAATGACACTTTTAACAATAAATATTCGGGAATTTGTTATAAACAACTTTTTTTTCAATTTTTTTTATCTAGATGTTATAAATAAAAGATTTTTTATAAAAAAAAATAATAGTGAATTAGCATTAAAAATTTGTTTAAAGACTTTTTTCTTTGTACAATATTAAAATATACACGGTGGGCCAAAGAAAATAGTCCACCTCGGTATTTGGCAGTATTTATTAGATTTTAAGGAAATGACAAAACAAGTCGATTTTTGATCTAAGGTACATATTTTTACGGTACATACATCTGTCATTTGTCAATCCCCTCCCTTCAACTTCCCCCACCCCTTATTTTTAAATAGGAAATAGGGGTCATGTGCTAGCTCATTTGAAAGGTTATTCAATTCTCTATTCAGTAATATAAACAATAACATACTTATTTATACATGGTGTACAAGAATTTTTTTTAAATTAAATTAATTGACACAAAAAGAAGAATGTATGTAATTTATTTAATTCAAAATACATTCTACTGCTGTCACAAAAGAAAAAAAATGTTTTTTGATAAATAAACATTACTTTTTGCTTAATTTCAATGTTCAAGCTGCCACCCATATGCCTCTTGGTTGGTTGAATATTGAATTTAAGCAAGAAGCTATATTTATTTATCAAACATACATTTTTTTTCTGTTTTCTGTCAGCAGTAGAATGTATTTTGAGTTAAATAAATTACATACATTCTTCTTTTTGTGTCAATTAATTTAATTCAAAATAATTTTTCTTGGACACCCTGTATAAATAATTATGCCAACGTTAACATTACTGAATAGAAAATTGTACCAGCTTTCGAATGAGCTAGCACACGACCCCTATTCCCTATTTAAAAATAAGGGCTGAAGAGGTGGAAAGGAGGGGGTTGACAAATGACAGATGTATGTACCGTAAAAATGTGTCCCCTAGATCAAAAATCGACGTGTTTTGTTATTTCTTTAAAATCTAGTAAATACTGCCAAATATCGAGGTGGACTCTTTTCTTTGGCCCACTCTGTATATATGTATTTTACATTTAATTTTATAATCTTTTTAACAGGTAATACACTAAAAATTAATTGTGTATATATTTGTTAATTTATATTCACTTATATACATTTATTTATTTAGAGGTTTTATATACATTATATGTATTATATTTTGTATATTATATTTGATATATTATATTTTGTATTTACATTATATTTGCGAGATTTTGCCAATAATTTGTACAAAGAAAAAAGTTTTTATGATTCTTGAACAAAATTTTACTATTTTGGTAAATTTAAAAAAAAAATTGTTTTAATCCTCTTTTGTGATTATCTTTGGTGCCAACTTTTATTTATCACAATACTAAATAGAGAAAAATTATGTGTATAAATGACATTGTTAATTAAGGTTAATAAATGTACTCACGTACTTTTAAATGTCAATATTGATAAATAAACAAATTATGAATTTTTAAACTGGGAAAAGCTATCTCGGTCAAAAATGCTCCTAGAAAATTTCTATTCTTTTGTGGATATGTCAAATATTACCAATAATACGAATATCGAAAAATAATTTCAAAATTTTTAATCCCGGCGATGATATTAAAAAAAATAAGTCTTAAACAAATTACACCAATTTTGAAACGCCATTTTGGAGGGGTGTTTAATTGAAATTTTTACTTGTCAATACATTTATAGAAAATATGCATAAAAGCAAAACAAATCACACCTTAAAAACTTGTATACTCTATCGGCAACAACCGCGTTTTTGCGATTGAAAAAATGGTAATTTTTTATAAACAAATTAAATATCTCATAAACTACTCAATATTTATCAACCAATTTTTTTTCAATTTATAGTGATAATCATAGCTCAACTTTTGCTGCAGAACAAAATATTTTATAGTGCCTATTTATATTGCAAATAACATTTTTTTGGAAATTTGTTTTTTAATTTTGATTTACAATTATTTAAATAAATTAAGGGTCAAATTTAATTTAGTAAGTCTGATATAACAGACTGTTTCTTCATCTTTGCAGAAAAAAATTGCAAAATCCTTAATAAAAACAAGAATTACCGCAGCAGTTAAAAAAGTAAATTTTGTGCAAAAATTACCAATTTTTAATTATTTAAACAATGATCCCCTCATATGAATCATATACTTTTTTGAAAATATCTTTTGTTTGGACCTAAACTTTGATAAAAAAAATTATTCCAACCTGTACGGAATTACATTTTGATTTACATGTATTGTAATTTTATTTGATCGGTCTATGTATCAACACCATACCAATCTCGCAAGTTCTTCAACCGTGAAGTCTTTCTTCGTCGTGAACTGCGTTTGTCTGCTATTTTCCCTTGCATAATATTTTGTAGCAACCTATATCTGGGACCTTTCATTACATGTCCGAAATACTCCAGCTTTCTCTTCTTGATGCTTTTATCATTTCAGTAGTCTTGCTGATACTTTTAGTATTGTGGAGTTTCGAATCGTCTCCATCCAAGAAACTTTTAAAATTCGACTGTAGCACCACATTTCGAAAGCCTCAAGACGATTTAGACAGATTTTATTCCCCGTCCAGGCCTCGACACCATAAAGTAGGACCGAGAACACGTAGCAGCGAAATAGACGGATCCTCAATATCAATTTTAAATCTCTGTTTCATAATATCTTGGACATCCTTCTATGATGTAAAAGCGGCTCTGGCCTGTTCTATCCTAGATCTAATTTCTCCGTGACTCTCTGCGTTACAATTCAATTGATATCTGAGATAAACAATTTGATCAACTTGCTCAAGTTTGGTATTATTTACATATCTACAGACGGTTTTTATATTCTGTTGTTTACTTATTAGTGGAGTCACTGAAGGTTTTCACCTCCGATTTCGTTGAACCTTCATGGATTTTCATGAAAATTGGTGAGTAATTAGAGGATACCTCAAGGAACAAAGGTGACATGATGCCAACTTGCGCTTTTACCCTGGGGGTGGATGTCACCCCTTCTCGGGGGTGAAAATTATTGTATTAAAAATAACACCTTAAGTCGATAGAGGGACAAATTATAAGCAACATTTGTTATATCAAGTTATTAATATAAATCAACTCTTTTTGAGTTATTAAAGACCAAAGATTTTATTTTTTAGGAAAAAAATGCATATTTTAAATCGGTTTTTCACGTATAACTCAAAAACTATAAGCTTTTACAAAATAGTTATTATTACTGAAATTGATGATAATAAAAAACTGAATACATTCCTCACTTAAAGAACTAAACTAATGTTAGTTCAAAGTGAGTTATTGGCAATTGAATGTGTATTTTTTTCGACGAGTACCCAAATCTAAGTATTCAAGCTTAAATAACGGGAAAACGATGCAATGTATAAAATATACCTGCTAATAATTTGTCAACGTACTTCAGAATAGCTATTAAATGAGCTTCAGAACAAGTAAGTGGCGTCAAAATTAAGCAAGTTATAATGAAAATAAAAGAACCCTTTCGAATTTTTTAGGAAAAAGTGAAAAATAAAACATACGCCATTTCCACAAAAATTAAAATTTATAGTAATCCTTACAAGAGTTTCTTTATATTAGCATAAGTAATGATTTCAATAATTTTGATCAGTTTAGAATGCATATTTTTGAAAAAAAGATATAATTTAAAAAAATCATAATTTTTAAAATTATTGTAATTTTCATATTCTTTTGATAATAACTCCAAAAATACTCAATATACGTAAAAAGTTATATATACCTAAATTTTAGTTTTTTATGTGTCAAATATTTTAGCTGTTTTACTATTTCCATAGGGTAAAAAATAACCGAGATAGAAACGTTTAAATCTTAAATTTTGCTGTGAAAACCGTGCAACCGGGGCCATTTAACCTTTTATTTTTAAAGGAATAAGGGGTCTAAAAGATTAAATTCAACCTGGTTAAATAGCCCTTGCAATTAGCTTTCAAACGGTTTTTAGGTAAACCTGATATCTTAAAAATAGATGGAGTTATTAAAAAAAAAACAATAACATTTTTTGGAAATATTTTTAAAAAATAAATTTTGAAAAAATTTTGGTGCATAAATTTTAATGCTATCAACATGTTCGGGGCTCGTTTGATAGATATTTTTAAATACTTTGACAAATATTTAATATGTTTATGTTATAAAATGCATCATTTTCCCGTTATTTCAGCTTGAATACTTAGATGTTTTTACTCGCCGAAAAAAATATATATTCAATCACCAATAACTCACTTTTAGTTAACATTAAAATGTTTTTCTAGTAAAGGGTTTATTTAGTTTTTTATTAGCTTCAATTTTGGTAATAATAACTTTTTTGTAAAAACTTATATTTTTTGAGTTATTGATGAAAAATCGGTTAAAAACATGCATTTTTCTCAAGAAAAATTAAAATCTTTGATTTTCAATAACTCAAAAAGTTTTGATTTATTTTAATAACTTTATATAACAAATTTTTCTTAGAATTTGTCCCTCTATCGAATTATGGGGTTATTTTCAATAAAATAATTTTCACCCCCGAGAAGGGGTGACATCCACCCCCAGGGTAAAAGCGCAAGTTGGCACCATGTCACCTTTATTCCTTGAGATATCCTCTAACCAGTCACCAATTTTCATGCAAATCTATGGAGGTTCAACGAAATCGGAGGTAATAGCTCATATCCACCTTCAGTGACTGCACTATATTACATTACGACTATTTTAGTTTTTCGTATGTTCAGATCCAGACCTGCTTCCTTACAACTCTCAACGAAAATATCAATAAATTCTGCATCCCTCCACACTCCACCGGTTTGCGCGCAGCCACGTCTATTGTTATTCTGGCCGTACTGTATGGTAATATGATTCTGACATTCCATATCATTTCTGGTACTTTTTGGCTCTCTTAATATCCAGAATCTCTTAAACTGAATGTTAAATAAATTTTTATTTTAGATGTACTTTGTTACACGCGGGTCACGTGTTTTAATTAAATTCAATTGTTTTCGTAGTAAAACAACCTGAGAAAACTTGATCAATCAAACCATAAATATTTATCATCGGTGTTTAAGGAAGGAAGTCATTGAAACTACTAATTATGTATGGAATTACCTAATTAGCTTTATACATCGTTGAGAATCTGTTTTTTCATTGATAACGTCTCAAGATTTGTAGATTAATAAACAGTGTAGTAGTGCATGAACAACAAATTACATAATATGAAAACGATACTAGTAAAAATGTTATATAACGTTTGAAAGAATAACGGCGACCTTCTTCTTCTTCTTCTTCTTCGAGTTCCTGCAGCTTGTACAATATCATCCTTCCATCACATCTGAGGTCTTCTTCTTCCTGTCCACGGTGTCCAGTTTTGTATTTCACCATTCCATCTTTTATCTTCCTGTCTCGCATTGTGGCCCGCAAATCTTCACTTTAACCCTGTTATATAATGTTTTGTTACATTTTTTTTACTTTTGTTTTCTCTCTTAACCATTTTTTGATTTTCTGTCTCGCAATTTTATTCCCATCATGGATCTTTCCATTTTTCTCCGAGTTATTTCTATTTTGTTTATGTTGACCTTTGTTAATGTCCATATTTCTTAGCCATACGTCAGAACAGGAAAAATGCACTGATCAAATACACGGATTTTTAGATACTGTTGTATCTTTGGGCTTTTTAGTATCCATCTTAACTTTCCAAACGCTACACACGCCAATCTGATTCTTCATTGTACTTCAATTGTTTGATTCTCTTTATTTAGCTTTGATTATTTGACCAAGGTATATATTGGTCAACAACCTCAATATTTACGTTATTTATATTTATTCTGTCATTTGTATTTGTTTTTTTTTTGTATTTGTATTTGTGTTTTACTCATGTTCATTTTTACTCCTATCTTCTCTGATGCTTGTGCTGGTTAAGTCAACATTGTGGCTAGTTCTTCTTGGTTGGTTGTAAAAATGGAATAAGAACAACATTATCGCAATATCTGAGGTGATTGAGTTTCTTTACGTTTACGGCGATGTTTTAAATTACATATTTCGTATTTGGTATAATAACTAGAATAATAATCATAAGAAACTTGAAATCAAATCAAGAAAATTTCAAAACTTTTCACAAAATTAATTTCAGAAAACTTTGTGTGCGAGGATTTTTCCTCTACTCAACAATTTTAGAGTACTTCTGAAAGTAGCAAGTATCAAGACAACCGAATAGGTCAGTAAAGAAAAAAAAAAAAGAATGTGTGTATACTTTGTACGCACGTAAGAAGTTATACTTCTATTACATATATAATTTCAAAGAAATAAATATACTTAACAGGTTATTTGTATTTTATTTAAATATTAAACTAACTTTCTTACCTACCACTTTAAAAAAAAATTTATTAAAACGATACCAAAAATTAAAAAAAAAAAAAGAATATGATTCGTCTGGGACCTCTCGATCTCCGGTCACACGCTCGACCACTCAGCTATATTCCCTTTGCTTTGACAGGTTACAAAATTTCTCATACATACTGACAAATTTAATAGACCAAGTGAAGTATACAAAAATACTTTAAATATATGTACTTACTATTAATATCTTCTTCCCGAGGAAGACAAATCCAAAGACGCAAAAATTTTAATAAATAATACATTTACTAAAAACACTAATATATCCTTTTAATGACTTATTTGCGCTGACAGCGCTGATACATACATATCTTGAAAGATTAGCAACGAACTACATACTGTCTGTGTGCGCATGCGCCCGGCATTATAAAATTTCACTCTCGATCGTAAAGAAGTATAACTTCAAAAAGCTGAAAAAATCTTACACAGAAGTCATTTGATGTTAATCACTCAATATTAATCGAAGTTCTAAAAGACATTGGCTTGGACCGCAGAGACGTTCGGATAATTCAAATTTGTATTGGTATCAAACAACATTAGTTTTAGTAGACGGTTTGGAATCACAGGCCCTTAATATTAAAAGAGGAGTACGGCAGGGATGCCTCTTGTCGCCCCTTCTTTTCAACGTTTACTTAGAAATAATTTTCAGAAATGCACTTTCTGAAAAACAAGAAGGAATAATAAATTGCGAACGGTGAAGTCATCAATAGTTTGCGTTATGCGTCGACAAGTACTCCTAGCTTCTACTCGAGAAGATCTGCATTTGTGGCTTAAATTACAGGGTTGCCACGGTTCCTACATATATTGACTGATTTATTTATATGTACAGAAATGTCTACATGGATCATTGTTTTGTTTTACACAAAAATGATTGTATAACAAGTTGCATTTAATTATTTAATTTTTGTTTAATTTCAAATGATTATTTAAAAATGTTTAAGAGCAACATCCCGATACCTATGAAACGGAAGACATTTGACCAATACGTTCTTCTTATTATAACGTAAGGAGCAGAAACACTTATGCTCACAAAAACAAGAGCACTCAAAATGCGAGTGGCACAAAGTCGCATGGAAAGATCGATTCTCGGCGTGACGAAAAAAGACAAAACAAGGAACCAAGACCTGAGGAAAAGAACAGCTATCACTGATGTCGTCGAACCCATAGCCAAGCTGAAATGCAATTGGGTAGTCTAGCGAGAGAGGTAGGTCACTTAGCGAGACTAGAAGACATAAGATGGACCAGAAAACTAATTGACTGGCGCCCAAGTGAAGACGGCAGAGGACGATCACCAACACGCTGGATGGACGACATTAAACGAATGTCCAAGAAATGGTAACACGATGCATAGAACCGTCGAGAGTGGCGAAAAATGGGAGAGACCGATGTCCAGCAGTTCACGGAACAGGTTTCATGATGATATAAGAACGTTTATTTAACAGTGTTGTGACGAATAGTTCTTTCAGAACAACAGACTCAGTAAAACACAGGTTAAAATAAAACAAATATATTGAGGATATTTATATACAGTTCAAAATTAAAAATGACAAAATAAAATATAATTTTATCTTCGCCCCGTTTCGGAGAATGCTCCCTAAGCGGACGTCTGCAAGAGAAAAATGAAATTGTATTTATAACTATCATCAAAAATATAATAACGATGTTTGAATAATACAATACACAACACAGTAGATACAACAGCAATCGCGATACACGGAATCAATTTATCTACATAATTACACACTCAGACTCATCAAGCATAGACGCACAACCAGCTCCGGGTTGGAAGTGGCAGCTATCGCTCACTACGGTTACAGTTCCGGCGGAACGGCTCTTCACTACAGAGCGCGCCCACCCTGGCAGAGTTCCAATACATTCCATTCCATATCTGCTATTTGCGTTCTTCCCGGCTCAGTACACCGCATGCCCCGGAATCTTATATGAACAAACTGGGGAAAACTCGGCAATGTCAATTCTGTTAAAAGTAATGACAGTTAGTGGAAATAATTTTTCATTAGTTTACAGTTTTAATTGTATTATCTTTATATCTTTAACGATTTATTCTTAGTAATTTCAATTTAAGTTGGTTCCTTATCCTTCGTTTATAAAGTGTAGTTTTGTTTTAGTTACGAAAGAACTTTTGTGTTGTGTTAAATAAAAAAACTAAATATGGTTTATTATTGTTGTGTACAAATCATAGAAAAGTTAGAAAAATGCATAGGTAAATAGTAATTAGTGTATAACTGTTTTATCTGAAACAACAGATAAATACACGTACCTTTATTTAGAAAAACATTGTCTAACTTTTTTATATCCCCTTTCCTTACTAAATTTGACAGCAAAAATAACATATGTATTTTGTAACTTGGGAATTCTGAATAATTTATGAGTATGTATTACTTAGATATTATTTAAATAAAATACTTTAACAAGCTTAGTAAGTTCTGGTATTTTATTTTAATAATATAGGTGAGATTATTTCTTGTAAAATAAGAAGATATTTTAATTAGTAACGAAAGGGCCCGCAAGAATCGCTGAACGGATGAAATTAATGCTTGTCCATTTGAATTTCCCGCCAAATGGTGATTAGTAATCACTACGGTCGCAAGTGGCGTAAGGAACCTAATTTTTACAGTGAGTTGCCTATCTATCCGTATATACTATGTATATTATTTATCTATGGTACGAGAGGAACTGATTTCATGATTCTCCTTCCTCGTCTTAAATTCACTCTCGGTAGCCATTACTCCTTAGTTCCTTCGGAGAGGTGGTACGTAGGGGGTTGCGCCGATATGGAAACGCGTTCGATCCTCTGCTGTTGATCTGCCGAACGCCGGGCTGCAGGCATCATATCATTACAGTGTTTTAAAATCTGTATTCGCATTATTTATGTAAAATGTCAATTTTTGTTTCAGACTGACAAAGACAGTGCTGGATTATGGTTGACAGCTAGTGAAGCTAGTAGCTTAGGTTATGAAGAAGTTGCTGAGAGATTACGAGTAGATATTAGAAAAGGTTTAGGCTGGCAAGAAGCAAATGATAGGCGAACGGTGTCAGGGTAAGTCGATTTTCCACAACTAGATAACAATTTTATTTTAGACTTTTATTCGTTTTATTTGTAAGTTATATAATAACTGAGGGAAAATTGTACATAAATAAGGACAGAGTATTTCGACGAGTTCAACGAATACAAGAAACAGAACAAAAACGAACACAAAAAATAAACAAAAGAAAGGACCACGCAGAAACCTTATGGGAAATGGCTCTCTGTCAAATGCTCTGAAACTTTGGGTTCTGGTAGTCCTTGATGTGTAGAACAAAAGACTCAATGGGCGCGTAGCTCCAAAAAATCATGGTTTTAAGATAAGCGTCTGAAGTTATAGGTACAGTGAGGACGTTTGAGTTGGAATAAATTTATTTTCTCGAAAATCGGCGACTCTGGAGATAAATTACGAATCAGGTCGATTTTTATTTTAAATTATATTTTTTTAACATATACTAGAGACGTCATCCATCTGGGCGTGATGGCGCAATCGATGATTTTTTTAAATGAGAATAGGGGTCGTGTGATAGCTCATTTGAAAGGTTATTAAATTTTCTATTTAATAATATAAACATGAACAATATTATTTACACAAGGCGCCCAAAAAATTTTTTTGAATTAAATTAATTGAGACAAAAAGAAGAATGTATAAAATTTATTTAATTCGAAATACGTTTTACTGTTGTCCGAAAACAGGAAAAATGTTTATTTGATAAATAAATATTGTTTTTCGCTTAAATTATTTTTACTTAAAAATTTATCCATTGCGCCGTCACGTCCGGATGGATGACGTAATTAGTATGATATATATGCCAAAAAAGAATGTGTGTGTACTTTGTACGCACGTAAGAAGTTATACTTCTATTATATGATTTAAACGAAATTAATATACTTTTTATTTATATTTTGTTTAAATATTAAACTAATTTATACTTACTACTTCTCAAACATTTTTATTAGAACAGTGCCAAAAATTAAAATAATAAAAGAATAAAACACACACAAACACATTAAACAAGCCACAAATGATGTCTGAACATTAATTGTCGAAAATTTTTTTAACTAAATACGTATTTTCTGAAAATACAATTATATAATAAATATACATACTTACAATCATAAAATGTATTATAAAAAACAAAAAAGAAAGTTTCTATTGGGACTCGAACCAGCGTTGATAAGAGCGGTTGGTGTATTGGAATTCATTCGCCTTCTCCGCTTAGCCAGAGACACTATGTGTCATTATTTACGAAGATCGACTAACTAAACGGATTAAACTTGTGATATTTTGATATTTTGAAAATTGATCAAATTATTTTAATTTTGAATTGAAATGATTTAGAATTGAAAAAATACAACAAAACATAGAGTAAAAAAACAATATATTAGGTGAATATTGATAGAAATTTTGATGGTAATCAAATTATATAAATAAAAGTATTACATACTATGTATTTTGGCAGATCAAATAGGTAGGTTTATACCCATGATACATTAACAATTATTACGTACCTGTTGCTTTTAAAAACTATTTAAAAGTCACTACAATATTATAAACTTTTTTGTTTCTGTCCTCACAACAATAAAACTAATATATTATACATTTGTTTACCTTTACCTCCAAACCACAGCTGCCATATCGGATAATTTTTGACATGTCATTTGAACATCCAATCAGAACAAAGTTATAATGCGCATGCGCCGTGCTGATAGGTTTTAACATATAAAAAAATCACCCTCTATCGCCGGTAAAGAAGTATAACTTCAAAAATTGTAATTTAAAAATAAAAATCGACCTGATTTGTAATTTATCTACAGAGTCGCCCATTCTTGAGAAAATGAATTTATTCCAACTCAAACGTCCTCACTGTACCTATAAATTCAGAGGCTTATATCTTAAAACCATGATTTTTGGAGTTATGCGCCCATTGAGTCTTTTGTTCTACACATCAAGGACTACCAGAACCCAAAGTTTCAGAGCATTTGACAGAGAGCCATTTCCCATAAGGTTTCTGCGGGGTCCTTTATCGATAAATAAGGCACACTTCAAAGAAAATCAGTAGCTGAAACAGGACCCTTCCAATTTGGCAATGGAGATACGGTCAGGGCCGTGGTAATTTTGGGGTCTAACGACGTTGTGATTTAATTTTTAGCATTGTAATTAACCAACCTACTAATATTTTTAACGCCAGCACTGGCGATGTACCTTGATATTTTTGGGGAAATGATGGTCCGACCGATTTTATCACAAAGTAAATATTTATCAATTTTACAGTAATGGGGGTGCCAATCGTGTTTTCTTTGCTTGTCACTATGGGTGTCCCCGAAAATAGAGCGTTCCTTTAAGGTATGGATATAATACACAATATAGAACAAAAAAGTCATATAACATTTTTTTCTGAAGTTAACCGTTTCCAAAAAAAAAAATACATTGTTCTCCATATAAAAAAACTTTTATTTTCATAAAATTAACTAATCTGACATCACTGTACAAGAACTGTTTGTGACTTTTGGTTATTGACACCACAAATGTAGGTCAGACAGGTAGACACCTGCAAAATAATTATACCACCCTATGTGTGTAAAATCAAACAAAACAAGAATTTGTTTGTTTGTTGATGAGGAAGACAGGGTTTAATGTAAATACTAAAGGCCCATGGGGCAACTATTTTTGAATTGTGACTGTGTATATCTTTAGATTTTGTATACATAGTTGTCAGATTTCAATTTGCATACCAAAATGTATTTTAGTTTTTTTTGGACAAACGGTTGAGTTTAGCAAAACATGTTATAAGACTTTTTTGTTCTACATAGTGCCTTCTACATATACCTTTAAGGAAAGCACTATTTTCGGGGACACCCTGTATATTTTCTATCTCTCCTTATCGACGTTTAAATTGGTAAACTGATGAAGTGCTCCTCAACACACTCCGTTGGTCCGGACCTTAAACGGGCAGCACACTCTCGGCGAAGTTACTTCGCCAAAGTTGACCGAAGTCCGAAGTGCCTCTCTACACACTCGTTCTACTTCGCGAGGAACACATTCAAGCGGTGCGATACCGACAAAGATCCCTTTGACTCGGACGCGTCAGACCGACAGATTTCGGAAGTAGAACGAAGTTAGGCAAAGTTAGACAAGGTGGCCTTCTACACTCTCGTACTTGTTGAGCCTCGATCTACTTCGGCGAGAGTGTGGACGGCGTTTTAAGTTACTTATTTTTACGTTTAATGCTGAAGGGATTAATAAGTGAAATTTCATCCAGAAATATTTCCAAATATGTATATTTGGTGACACTGTATTTTTCCATTTTTACGTGAGTCTCCAAATCGTCTAGACCGTAACGGTCCGTGAGAATCCGAATTAGAAAACCGTGACGAAGAAAAATAAAAATCGGATAATAAATAAATAGAAGCAAATTACGGGCTATTAATCAACGGAAACGTCAGTGTAGAATATGTGGACCGTTGACGCCAACGCCAGCGCTGAAATATCGATCAAGACATTAAAATTTTTAAATGATAATTTTAAGAATTATCCGTACGAGGACTATTTGATAAATACGGATTGTTATTTTTCATAACCATTGTTCTTAACCAAAACAGAACAACATGTTAGTAAATTCAAGGGCTTTGTGATATACGCTACGTTACTGGAGATAGAGTGTCAGCGCAGACAGCCAAAGGCTTTTCTCTTATAGCCAGAAGCTGATCGAAATCATTAACAAACGAAAAACTGCATATCTTGGTCATGTATCACTCGCATATACCGCCAGTCTTATTCTTAATTCTAATCTTAGCTTGCCTAGATATTTTGTGATTGTTTAATAATTAATTAGTCCAGGATCCGAAGCTTTTCACCTCGAAATTTTTACAGAATGAATCGATTTGCTTGAAAATTTGTGAATAAGTAGTGGATAGTTCAAGGATCAAAATCTATATGATGCCGAAAGGCGCTTTTACCATGGGGGTGGTTGCCACCCCATCTCGGGGGTGCACATTTTTTTTGATAAAATTAATAGTTTTCTATTTATTCGCTATCGAAAGTGTTAGTTTTATATCGAAAAAATCAATGTTTCACCAATTGTACTCATTTACGATTCACTCAATTTTTGCCGTAGAAAAATTTTTTTCAAACCAAGTTCTTGGGAATTAAATAACCTACAATTTCATATTTAAACATTGTTTCCTAACTCTGATGCTAATCTTTCTATTCTGAAAAAAAATGTCATTTTTACCAAACTACAAAAATTCGATATTAATAGATTTTAACTCTAGTTTTTTAAAAACTAATCATTTTAACCCACTCAAACTTCTAGAATCTATTAATAATACATAAATAAAGATTAATGAATAAGGCCAATGACTAAAAACACCGCTAACTTACATTATTATGCTTTAAATTGGATTTCTCCTTTTTTTTTTTCAAAAATATATATTGATTTTTTAACCATAACTTTTTTATTTTTTATCTTAGAAAGTTTTGTAAAAAAGACTTTTGTAGGTTTTTACAAGATCTATAAGAATGTTATTATTAAATCTTTTAAAAATTCTCAGTCGCAAAAAGAGGTGACTTTGAAAGGGTTGGTAAAGATGGTTTTTGCATGTTATTACAAGTTTTAATCGTCAATAGTTCACTGAATTTTTGCCGTAGAAAAAATTTTTGCAAACCAGGCTCTTGGGAATTAAATAAGCTACAATTTCAATATTAAACATTTTTTCGTATCTCTGATGCTAATCTTTCTATTCTGAAGAAAAAGCCATTTTTCCAAACTACAAAAAATCGTTATTCGCTTTTACCTCTATTTTTTTTTAAAACCAACCATTCTAGGCCGGTCAAACTTCTAGAACTTATTGATAATACATAAGTAAAGAAGATCGAATAAGGTCAATGACTAATTTTAATTAGGGTGAAAATTAGGGCGGTTGCTCCGATCACGTTTTCGCTGAAAAAAATAGGGACCGACATTATTTTCATTATAAGTCACTTAATTTTTGACCTAGTGACTTTTTTTCTACGAATTTTCTACGAAGCATTTGACGAAGAAGAGCTAACATATAATAAAGTATAGTTGGATTTCTATTGGTCTTCAAGAAAATTAAAAAAAAGGTTTTGTTTATTTTTTCTAAAGGTACATTTTTGTTAAGCAAAGTTATTTTGATAAAACGAAAACTTTTGGAGTTATTAGTAGAAAACTTATTAAAAACATTGATTTTTCGATATAAAACTAACACTTTCGATAGCGAATAAATCGAAAACTATTAATTTTATCACAAAAATATATATAACGTTTTTTGCTTAGAATGAATGTTTTTACCAACTTTTCTGGTCAAAATATAATAAAAAATTTTCCCCCCGAAATGGGGTGGCAACCACCCCCATGGTAAAAGCGCCTTTCGACATCATATATATTTTGATACTTCTTGGACTATCCACTACTTATTCTCAAATTTTCAAGCAAATCGATCCATTCTGTAAAAATTGCGAGGTTTTGTCCTATTTTAAGCTTCATTACTTGGACTAAATTTGTTTAGAGTAAAAATAAAACGATTATGCGAACATGGACATGTACAATCTTAATATAGATTGTCTTTTTAGCAGCTTAGATCTGATAGAGAGTATTATAATGATCCATTCCTCGCAGTTATCCTTGCTGAGACCTCTTTTTCTCTGTGGTTGACATCCGAGATTACCACCCCAGATATTTAAACTTTTATTACTTCGAAATTGTCCTCCTTATGTTCTGCCTAACTTTTGATCTTGGATTCTTGGTTTACTAACATGCAGTTCGTCTTCTCCCCATTTATTCGAAGACCCTGACCGCCTGTTTCCCCCTCAAGTTGTGAAAACACACCTCTCTCACGTCTCTTGTAGAACGAGCGACTGTATTTAGATCATCAGCAAAGGCCAACAATAGTTTTGATACTCGATTCGCATATCTCTCTGTCAGCTCAGGCAATATTTTACTTATTGCATATTCTAAGACCAAATTCAATAGCAACGGTGATCAGGGGTCACTTTATGATGTTATACTAAAATGACATCAATGTTCTGTATCGTATCTTTTCCTTGATATTCCCGTTTCTAGCATTTCTAGCTATAGTCTGCTTCTTTTTATTGAATCATATGCTTGCTAGAAATCTACTAAAATTTGGTGTACATCTCAGTTGAATTCCCAGCTTTTTGAAGTTACTCTTCTTTAGGCGCGATTAGGAGTGAATTTTTATTATTCTGCGCGCATGCGTACACAGACAGTATGGCGTTAGTTGCTAAATCTTTCAAGTTATGTATATATCAGTGCAAAAAAGGTGTGAAAAGAATACAGGGTGTCCAGAAACTCTGCCGACAAACGAAGACAGGACATTCCTCAGATAATTTTAAGACAATTTAACCCAATTCACCTAGTCCGAAAATGCTTCCTAAAGGAGCTAGAGCTATTTGAAGATGGCGTCTGGTAATTAGTTTTTCTTAAATATCTCTAGAATGCTTCTATTTAGAAAAACCACAATTGGAACCCATATTTATCTTCCAAAGAAAAATCAATTTCATCCATTGCAAATTTCTAGTACCGATTATAGGAGCCCGTTTTGGGTGGGGCGACAGTTATATTATCGCATAACTTTTTTATTTTTAATTTTTAAGCATTTTCGAGTCTGGATTAGTAAAATATAAGACATTATAGTACTAAAAGGTACTCGTACTTTAAGTAGATAGGATACACCGTTTTCTACAAATATCGATTTGAAAAATTTTCGTTTTTTGAATGTCAAAAAAAAATTTCAAAAAAAACTATTTAGAAAAACGAAAACTGGTACTTCATTCATACTAAATTCATATTCCAGAAAAGAATCGATTTCATTAATTGCGAATTTCTAGTACCGGTCATTTGCGTCCCTTTTGGGTAGGTCAACGGTTATTTTATCGCATAATTTTTTTGTCTTTAATTTTTAAGACTTTTTGACACTAGAATATTAAATTATGAGGTATTCTAGTTTTAAAAGTTACTCTTGCTGTAAGTTGATAAAATACACCGTTTTTTTTTTGAAATTTTTTTTCAATTTTTTTTAAATTCAGGAAACGAAAAATTTTCAAATCGATTTTTCTAGAAAACAGTGTGCCCTACCTACCGACTTAAAGTAAGAGTACCTATTAGTACTAGAATACCTCACAATTTAATAATCCAGTATCAAAAATGCTTAAAATATGAAGACAAAATAGTTATGCGATAAAATAACCGTTGCCCTACCCAAAACGGACGCCTATGACCGGTACTAGAAATTCGCAATGGATGGAATCGATTCATTTCTGGAAAGTAAATACGCATACCAATTTTCATTTTTCTCAATAGGAGAAAACAGAAAAAAATAGAAGAAAAACTAATTACAAGACGCCATCTTCAAAGAGCTCTAGCTCCCTTAGGAAGCATTTTCGGACTAGGTGAATTTGGTTAAATTGTCTTAAAATTATCTTAGGAATCTCCAGTTTTCGTTTGTCGGTAGAATTTCTGGACACCCTGTATTTTAGTGTTTTTAGTAAATATATTTATTATAATTTTTGTGTCTTTTGCTTTGTCTTCCTCGGGAGTAAGATAAGTATTAATAGCTATTTGTATAACAAGGGAGGAAAGTGTAACTTTTCCTCCCGAGAATGAAGTTTACTGCCCGACGCGTAGCGGAGGGCAGTAATCATTCAAGGGAGGAAAAGGCACTTTACTCCCATGTTATACATATGGTTTTTCCACCTTCCTCAAATAACAAGTCATTTTTTTATTTTTACTTAATTTATTTATGTAACTAACCAACAAAATTTATTAGAACTAAAACTAACAAGTAGGTACAATATAACTGTCAACTGTCAAATATAAGTCAAATTATTAATGTAAACATTGTTAAATCAAAATAACAATTTACTGTTTTTTACCATTCTGCAAAATAATTCTGTTTTATAAATAAACGTTAAATGTATAGATACTTACGTAATAGAAAATAGATATTGTACAGGGCGTCAATAAGTTATATTTCATGAATGACGTCACTTTTACTTTTCCTCCCTAGGGAGGAAAAATATTTTCCTCCCTAGGGAGGAAAAGTACAACTTTGCTCCCTACAATCAGGTCCGGAAAAGTATACTTTCGGTAGAGGTAGGTGGAAAAATATTTATTATACTTCACTTCGTCTGTTTGTTACCGAGAATTGTCATTATGTTCGAGAAACTATATAAATACAGAGCTCGTAGCGTTGTTGGTAGAGCATTCGGCTACAGATCGAGAGGTCTTGGGTTCAAATCCGGACCATTCCTATTATTTTTTTTTATTTTTGGAAAGTGGTAAGCATTAAAATTAGTTTAATATTTAAATCAAATAAAAATAAACTCTTTAAAGTATATTTATTTAGTTGAAATCATATAATGAAGTATAACTTCTTACGTGCGTACAAAGTACACACACACATTATTTTTTTCTAATATGTGTCAGGTCGTAAATATGTGATCTATTGTTGACCTTCCAGCACGAAAGCCGTATTGGTATTCGCCTAGAATATCTTCTCTATAGTTTCGACATTACTCTTTATCTTCTTTCTTATTACCTATGGGTATTATAACGCTTCCATTCCCTAGGCATATTCTGTTGTTGTCAGACTCTCAAAATAATGGCATACAATTTTTGATGTACCCCAAAATGTTTTCTTTTTTTTATCAATTTTCCATTTTTACCATAATTTGCTTTTATCGCATACCCTTTCCCGAAAGGGATACTATATACTATCGCATTCTTTACTTCTCTAAGTGTGGGTGCTGATATTTCCACATCTGCAGAATGGAATGTAATATTTGCTTCCTCCATCTCACTTCCAATATTTAGTCAATTCTGAAAGTATTCCTTCCATCGTTCGGCCATACAAAGGAAAGTCAACTGAAATTTGGGCTTAGAATAATTTATTCACGAAATTCTAGGCCTAAGAAATTCGTGGAATACTAATAATGAACCGTGATAGTCGTGACGTCAAATCAATGTTGGCTACTCTGGAAAAGTTTCCAAACAAAGCAAAAATTCACACGTGGTGTTTGTTTTCGTTTTTATAATTGGAATATGTTGCTTGTAGGATGTTTAATTTTTACAAAATGGTAATGTTGGGTACCCGCGATTGTAATCAATGCTCATAGTATATTTCCCACCATATTTCCAAATAGGACAAGTTAAGAACCTACAGAAACGCAGTAAGTACTATGTAGTGTGTAAATCCTTGATTTTGTGTAGGGACATTAATAAACAAGGATTGTGTCTTTAAAAAAAATAAAATTAAAAATGATTACACAAATCACGTATCACGTGTATAATCAATTGACAGACGTCAAACGTTTGCTTTGTTTGGAAACTTTTTTGACGTTTTGACGTCACACTATCAAGGTCCATTAGCGATAAATTAGAGACGATAAGCCAAACGTATGATAATTTTGTCGCAAATTGCACTGCTAATTTTCGTCAAATATTAATAATTATTTTAATAATTATTTTTAACAATAATATTTAATAATTACGTTAAAATTGGTGAACGCCGGTTCATTAAAAACTGTAAAAAATAACAAATATCCGCCAAAAAACTGTTATTGGGGTATCTTTTATCATTAAATGATAAAAATAAAATTTTTATTTTGTGAAAAAAAACATTACGTGTTTTGAATGTGTTTTGAAAAAAAAAACATCCCAAAATGGGAACGTTGGCGTCTATAGGTCACAACTACATAACAAAGTAACATCATGGCAGAAAGAATAGGGCGTATTTTATTCCTTACATAATAACAAAGTGTTAATCTCTCTCTTCAATCCTAACCCTCCGGAGGGAGTGTAGTGGTCGACGTGATGTGTATCGTCAGTTTCCAAAGATCTCTGTCTCTGGTGATTTCTTTTAAATCATGCATAGGTCTTTTGCATATTCCTGTAATTTGATCGAGCCATCTTATTGGGGATCTTCCTCGTGATCTTCGGCCTTCCACCTTACCTTGTATAATGAGTCTTTCCATGCTTTCTGTGTTTGCTTTCATAGCATGTTCAAAGTATTTTAATTTTAATTGTTATAGATGGACTTTACTGTAGAGTCGTTGACTAACTTTTAGCTCTCTTAAAATTGGAAAAAAGCTAATGTTTCAAATAAACATTCCTAACAAGCTGTATGGTATTTATCAAAACAAAAAGATTTATACGCTTTTGACATTTAGTACACTCTAAGCGAATGTTTCTTTGACATGATTGTACTTTATTCTATCAAATCGTACATCTTCATATGCATATCTTCTGCAGTAGAACAGTAAACATCCTCAGAAGGAACATGGTGATATCCGCTTATCAAAGGTGACCTCAGAAACTGCAGTTCTTCCTCAGATCCTCAGAAACAGTATAGCTGTGAATATTTTTATCCTTCTGAGCGTGTACAGTTATTGAACATAAGCGAATGTTACATCTAACTAAATTGTGTCTTATTCTTTCAGGTACAATGAATTTTCCGTAAAAAACGGTGACCCACCATGGAAGAAGTACTTAGAACAATTCAAGAACCCTCTAATCCTACTGCTGCTGGGTTCGGCAGTAGTCTCAGCGTGCATGAGTCAGTTCGACGATGCTATCAGTATTACAGTAGCCATAGTCATAGTAGTAACCGTAGCCTTTGTTCAAGAATATCGATCTGAAAAGTCGTTACAGGAATTGACGAAATTAGTTCCACCATCATGTCATTGGTAAGATATTTTTTACTTTATATTGTTTCAGAATGTTTTTTATAGCATGCTGTAGGATCCTATCGAACCATAAACTTAATGTCACATACGTTGAAAATTCTGTTGAAAATTAACCACGCCAGAATACACTCTAAACTGGACCCTGACACTCAATATGGGTTCCGCAATGGTATGTGTACCAGAGAGGCATTATTCTCCTTCAGCGTACTGGCACAGAGATGTTTGGATGTTAATCGTCCTCTTTACGTCTGTTTTATAGACTACAATAAAACGTTTGATAAAGTAAAACATGATCGACTCATGGAAATTCTAAAAAATAAAAACCTAGATGAAACAGATTTAGGGCTAATAACACACCTCTATTACAATAAGTGAGCAATAATAAGAATTGAAAAAGAAACATCTGAAGAGATGGAAATAAAGAGAGGAGTCAGGGAAGGCTGCATACTATCACCTCTATTATTTAACGCTTATTCTGAAGAGGTAATGCGAGAAACTCTGGAAGATGAAACAGTCGGCATAAGAGTAAATGAAGTCCTAGTTAACAACATCAGGTATGCAGATGATACAGTAATAATAGCCGATAGTTTACAAGACCTGGAAAGACTCATGAGGAAAATAGTAAGGTGTAGTAGGGAGTACGGACTCTCTCTCAATAACAAAAAGACGAAGTTTATGAAAATTAGTAAAAACAACCATAATACTAACGAAATATCGATAGCAGAGGGCCAACAGATCGAAAGAGTAAAAAAGTATGCTTACCTAGGAACACTTATAACAGAAAATAATGACTACACTGCAAAAATCAAAGTCAGAATCGAAAAAGCACACTTGCTAATTTTATAAAAATGAAAAAGGTTCTATGTAGCAAAGATTTAACCTTAGCTCTTAAAGTGCGTCTAATAAACCCTACAGTGTACTATACTATGGAGTGGAATCATGGACGTTAAATCTAGAGACAATGAGACGACATAACGCCTTTGAAATGTGGACCTATAGAAGAATTATGAGGGTTTTCTGGATAGATGGAGTTACAAACAATGAAGTACTGAGAAGAATAGGTAAAGAGAAGGAAGTTGAACTTACAATTAAAGCAAGAAAGCTACATTATCTTGGACATGTGATACGGGGCGAGAAGTATGGCATCCTGCGACTCATAATGCAAGGAAAGATAGATGGCAGAAGAAACATCGGAAGAAGACGAATTTCATGGCTGAAGAACCTAAGAGAATGGTTTGGATGCAGCTCAAAACAACTATTTAGAGTTACTGTAGCGGAGATGGCACCTGAAGAAGAAGAAGTAGAGATATCCTGACAGGATCGCCATATGGTGGAACAGTGGGTCGACTAGATCTGGGGTAGGCATTGTGTTCTATTAATCGGTGAGGAGAGTCAAAACACACGTATAGTCGGTTCTTACATCTTTATTGATGAACCACTATCTTTTGACCATCTTTTTGAGATGAGGATGTGGTCAATTTGATTGGCTTCGTTGGTTCCTGATATTTTCCACGTTCCCTTATGGATATCTTTTCTCTGCAAGTTGGTACTGACAACTACATAGTTATTTACTGTTGCGAATTGTGAATTCTTATTTTCGCTTTTGTTTTTAGTCTAAGGGAAGGATCTCCAGACACATTTCTAGCAAGAGAGCTGGTTCCTGGCGACGTGGTACTCCTCAACATCGGAGATCGGATACCAGCTGACGTACGTCTTTTCGAAGCTCATGATCTCACTTTAGACGAAAGCTCCTTCACAGGTGAAACGGAACCGGCCAAAAAGAACACCGATTCAGTCATCAGACCAAATGGAGCGCATTCGTCGAATACCAATATTGCTTTTATGGGTACTTTGGTTAGAAATGGCACGGGAAAGGTAGGGCTTCTACTAATTCATTCATCATTATCATTCTCTTACATATCCCTATGCGGGATCGGCTTCCCTAATTGCATTTCTCCATACAATTCTGTCTTGGGTCATATAAATATCAATCCCCTTTACCAACCTGTCCTGCCTAATCGTCTCCCCCAGGTCTTCTTTGGTCTTCCTCTCATACTCCTTCCAGGAATCTGCACTTCAGCAATTCTTCGTATTGGGTGATTAACGTCTCGACGTTGAACATGACCTAATCATCTTAACCCATGCTCTCTCATTTTGGCATCAATTGGTGCCACACCTAGACCTCCCCTAATATATTCATTTTTAATTTTATCCTTTTTTGTCACTCCATCCATCCATCTAAGCATTCTCATTTTCGCCACATGCATTCGTTGTTCCTCTTTCTTTTTCACTGCCCAACATTCAGTTTCGTACATCATAATCTTATGGCTGTTTTATAGAATTTTCCTTCAGCTTCATTGGAATTTTTCTGTCACACAACACACCACTCACTTCCTTCCACTTCATCCATCCAGCCCTAATTCTACTGCATGCATCTCCATATATTTCTCCATTATTCTGTAATACCGATCCTAGGTACTTAAAACTATTGCTTTTCACAATCATTTCACCATCCAAAGATACCATTTTATTTGTAGTAACTCCATCTTTAAATGAACATTCCAAATACTCTGTTTTTGTCCTACTAAGTTTTAGACCTTTTTGCTCCAGAGCTTGTCTCCACTGTTCCAGTTTTTGTTATGTATCTTTCACTATTTCCTATTGACACTACATCATCAGCATACATTAAGCACCAGGGAATGTTACCCGGTAGTTTCGCTGTTATCTGGTCCAAAACTAACGAGAATAAATAAGGACTCAGCACCGAGCCTTGGTGCAATCCTACTTTCAAATGAAAATTATCAGTCTCTCCCACACCGGTCCTACTCATACATATCTCTCATAATCTTTACATATTCACCAGGGACTCCTTTCTTTTTGAGTGCCCACCACAGAATCTCTCGAGGAACTCTAGCTTATGCTTTTTCAAGATCACTGAATACCATGCCTTATAATGAAGATTCCATCCGTTGTTGATCTGCCCTGCAAACAGCCAAATTGATTATTCGGATATTTTGGTTTTTTCACGTATCCGTGTATCAATTACTCTCTCCCATATTTTCATGGTGTGGCTAAGTAGTTTTGTAGCCCTGTAGTTTGTACATTGTTGTATGCCTCCCTTGTTTTTGTAGACAGGTACTAATATACTGCTTCTCCATTCGTCTGGAATTTGTCCAACTTCCATAATTCTATTAAATAAACCTGCTAGCCAACTTGTTTCTGTCTCTCCTAATGCTATCTATACTTTCCCAGGAATACTACTACTAATATTAATTATTTTTGTTCTTTAGGGTGTAGTTGTAAGTACAGGAACCAACAGCGAGTTTGGTTCAGTGTTCAAAATGATGTTAGAAGAAGAAGCTCCGAAAACACCTTTACAAAAATCTATGGACAAACTAGGCACTCAACTATCCATCTATTCATTCGCTATCATCGGTTTTATTATGCTCGTGGGATGGATCCAAGGAAAACTCATCATGGAGATGTTCCAGATCGGAGTGAGTCTAGCTGTAGCTGCCATTCCTGAAGGTACGAAACTAGGAATAATCATTTTATTTCGATACTTTTTTGTGCCCTTACAAAACATGATTTTTCTCATTAAAAATTAAAAAATTAAAAAACAGCTTATGTTTCATTTCGGTTCAGAGGTGATCCACCATCCCCATACGTACGTTTATGTCTCTCCAGAACTCTTCAGAGGGGGCTACATGAACACCTCTCGAAACGAAACCAAGCTACCTATTTAGCAGAATTGTAAAAATAATTTTGCATATCGGACGCTCTCGCGGTAGCGACATCTATTCTCATTTCTCTGTAATAGATGTCGCTACCGCGAGAGCGTCCGATACGCAGAATTCGCGAGAGCGAAATGAACATAAGCTGTTTTCAACGAAAACTTTTCGTTTATAAATTCGCAAAATGTGTGTGTTATTCCGTTGCCGCACCTGCAATACTTAAAGCAAATTTATCAATGGATTATTATGTAATTTTGTCTTCTGAATCCAAATCTGAAAACGGCATTTCGATATCTCTAACCGTCTTCGAGATAATCGACCTCAAAGTCTAAAATGTGACGTCACAATCCTTTTATTTTCCACCGACACACTAAACGTCAACTGAAATCGTTGCTAGTAAGTAGGCTAGTTTTTTAAATCTGAATTTGTTAAGCAAAGCATAGGTTATTTACATTACTTGAGTTTGACACTTCGTGAATGTCAAACTAAATTTTAAATTAAGTATTAATAAAATATCAATGACATTTGATAGTGAATTTAATTATTATATAAAATAAATACGATGTTCAAAAATACAATTTGAGTATATTTTGAAAGCAATAATTTATTAACAATTTTACGAGTATACGGCTTTCCTTTTAATGGGAATACCTAATGATAAATGGACTGTTCCATTTGTTATGAAATGAAAATTGTTATTATAGTCGGTTCGCTAAACTCAGACACAACTCTCTAGTGATTTTAGTAGGTAATTTTTTTGTTTTTTGCCAATTTTGCCAAAATTTGCAAGATTACTAATTATTCAGTAATTATTAAATATTTAGTAATTATTTTTTTTGCCAAATTGGTAAAATTACTGACTAAAATCACTAGCCAGTTGTGTCTGAGTTTAGCGAACCGACTATATGAAATGTTGTTTGGAATAAAAAAATTATGGTTTGATATGTGCAGTTACATCCTTCTAATAGAAAAAAATATTTAAAGGTTTTTCTTAAATTATGGATACCAACAACATTTTCATTTATAACTCTTTTATTTTTAATTTGACGAAGAAAAGTTATTCTTCATAAAAAGCTCTCCATGGTCTAAGATTTATGATGCAACTATCATATATCAAATTTTATTAATTTTATACGAGATATATAAAAAATATGAATTTCGATCAAGAGTAAAGTACCTTTATAGTTCACAACATTTAAATTAAAATGATATAATTGCACATTAAAACATAATTTTTAATTCTAAACAACTTTTCATTATAACAATTTTCCATATTATGAATTAAAATACGTAAATAAACAAAGTTTTCGTTATGATAATGCTCGCATTTTCAGCTTGTTTAATTTTAATTGAAATAAAATAATTATTTAAATATAAATATAAATTAGTAAACATGTGACGTATGCTTTGTTAATAAAATTATTTGTTGTTGTTTCAGGTTTACCTATTGTAGTGACAGTAACCTTAGCCTTAGGTGTGATGCGAATGGCGAAGAGGAAGGCCATCGTGAAGAAGTTACCAACGGTCGAAACGTTGGGGTGCGTGAACGTCATTTGTTCAGATAAGACCGGTACGATTACGAGAAATGAAATGACAGCTACCGTGCTCGTAACCTCCGACGGTTACATAGCTGAGATAACGGGGGCAGGCTACAATGATCACGGCCAGATTTTATTGCATACCAAGTATGATTTTCCGGATAAGGCTAGAGAAAGTATAAGGCAGTTACTAGAGGTAAGCGGAACTGATAAATATACATATTTTGCATTTAGTACATTTTGTATAAAAGTACTAATAGTTTTATAAATGCTAAACGACTTTGTATAATATGCTTCCTTAATTAATTTTAGATGTCACATATACATATTCTCCTACTCACGTGTGTAAGTGACAAGTATAGCTACTACCACATGGCGATTTATAACGTTCTCCGCATTTTCGTCTTCCAATCTCCACTTCGTCCGGTTATTCTATAGATCCTTCTATATTTCTTTCTCTCAGCTCTTTGTCTATTCCTTCACTGAAACTTTTGTCCGAACCAGATGAATTGTTTTGTTGATAAGTCATCTGTGATTGTTCGTTTGATTTGACGTTTCACTATAATTTAATATATATCCTCTTTTTATTTTCTTTGCTGATGGATTGGTCTCATAAAATACTACATATTTATCACTGTGATGGCTTTTCTACCTGCCGTATTTCTTTCTCTTATGGCTTTGTCTAATGTTCCATCTTGCGAAATATTCGTACCTAGATAATATCTAGCATATCATCCTAGATAGCATATTATGTTATGTACAGTCGGAAAAATGAAAGAATACCCATAAACGATCACATCAATCACTTATTTTGTATTTGCTGTCTTTTTCTATAAATAACAAACGTTGGTTATAGAAAACGACAGCAAATACAAAATAAGTGATTGATGTGATCGTTCATGGGTATTCTTTCATTTTTCCGACTGTAGGTTATGTTGTCTAATATGAGATCTTGTTGTTGTCCTCCAATGCACAAGTATTCGGTTTTCTTTTTATTGACTTGTAGACCCCATATATCATATTCTTCAATTAATTTTCGGGCTATATAGTTTAAATCGTCATAATCTTGACCCGTTATTACTTGAACGTCCGCAAAGTTGAGCGTATATTCCATAGTTTTAGTGAGTGGTATTCCCATTGTTCTAATTTTTTCTTTCCATCTTTTTAAAGCACTTTCGAGGTACATATATTTTAAATAAAATGGGGGACAGACAACATCCTTGCTTCAATCGCTTTGATGTTACAAATCCTGTTGTTATTTGTGTACGTTTTTATTTTTGTTATGGGATGATTGTATAGTACATACTTTGTCGGCTTTTATTAATTATGTATTAATATTCGTGCTTTCCATTAATTGTCACACCTTCTTCATAGGCCTGGATCCCGCGTTGTTTGCTTAATAGCAAGTTGATTAATAGCAAGCTGAAAATTTGTTAATAGCTTAACGGTGTCTAGTCGGACAAACCTTGATGAAGGGGAACACTGGAACGGGGGAAGTTTTAATTGTGGAAGGTGATAAACTAGCAGTTTATTTAATAACAAATTTTATATAATACAGGGTGATCAACTTCTGTGACAAAGTCCAATATATCTGTTATTATACAATATATGAAAAAAAGTTGTTAATAAAAGTTATAGACACCTTTATTGTACACATTTTAAAATTAGTGAGAAATATACAGAGTCCTCCATAACACGGTGCCAAACCAAAGTTATGTTTTTTAAATGGAACACTCTGTATTTTTATTCAAAATCTGGTTTCTCTACATTTTTCTGATTCTAGAGATATAACACTTGTCTAGGGTTATACTGAGTGTTTCAAAGTTACGAGCACTTTTATTAAAAAATCATACTGATTTGATCGCCCTGTATGTTTCTAACGGTATAATATAAACTTATTTTTTTAATGCTTTTGACTGTCAATATTAAATTAGTTTTGCAACAATGTACAATTTTTTTATAACTACACAAATTGTATACAGGGTAAGTCAAAATGTAAATACAAGATTTTCTTCATAATTTTAAATGGAACACCCTGTATTTTATATTATTATCGAAAAGTTCTATCACTATACTTACATATCTTTTAAATATTCCCTATACCTAAAGTTATTAGTTTTCGAGATATTTTAGTTTTATTGTTGATAACAACATGTATTACTTAGTTATTAATAACAATACTTTAATTTATTAAAATTTATTAAAAAAACTAAATTAAATTAAAAAAATGTTCAACGTACTTCTTATGTTATAAAAGGTGTTCAAAATGACCTTCCATAACGTCTACACAAGCCTGGAGACGAGTTTCGAAAGACCTACTGATGTTTGTAAGCATTTATTGTGTGACACTTTGAAAGGCGTTTTGAATCCTTATTTTTAATAACCGTCATTTTTCGTTAACTATTGTTGTAGGTGTCCTATACACTACGTCTTTAATATAACCCCCAAAAAAGAAGTCAACTTCGTTTAATTCTGGTGATCTGGGTGGCCAGTGAACTGGCCCATCTCTTCCTATCCATCTTTCAGGAAATAGTTCATCGAGTTCACCGTTGATAAGTGCGTTGTGGTGAGAGGGGCTCCATCGTGAAGGTACCACATATGTTGGCGGATGTTTAATGGTACATTTTCAAGTAGAATAGGTAAATGATTCACTAGAAAATTTAAATAAACCTCACCATTTACCGATTCCTCAAAGAAAAAAGGACCTATAACGTAATTGCCTATGATTAAACCCCAATCATTTAAGGACCATCTCGTTTGACTATGTGTCTGAGCACAGTACGGATTGGTTGTGGAATAATAATGAAAATGTCTGTTTACACTACCATTTTTGTGGAATGTTGCCTCGTCTCAAAAAAAAAGAACAAACTAAAAAAAATCTCTCTGTATAACTATTTGTTGTTGTGACCATTGACAAAATTGTACTCTTCGTTCGAAATCATCCCCAACAAGTTCCTGATGTAATTGTATATGATATGGGTGCATGTTGTTTTTCTTGAGTATATTTTGGATAGATCCATAACTTACATCTTGCTCTCTTGTAATATTTTGAATGAGGATTTTCTGTAACAGGCAGTAAAACATTTAATTCATTTTCATCCGTAATAATGATTTTTTTTCCTTTGCTTCATAAACAGAATCAGTACGATTAAACCTGTCTAATAAGTTGTCAAATGCTCTCTTATTTGGTTGTTGACGCTATCGACACCGTTCCTTATAAATTCTTGTGGCAACTAATTAGTTTTTGAAACACTCCTAAAATCCATATCATGTCTGTCATTTCTTCACGACTAAAATTCATTGTTAGGTAACAATTATAACAATATGGCAAACAATTATAATCAATAACAAAAATAAAAACGTACAGATAATTAAAATCTTACATCTGACAGTTCGTGTGTCAATTATTTCAAAGCCACCTTAAACAAGAACTTACAGCAATTTATAGTTCTCATTTCTTCGCGGAAAATTAATATCGTTTTGTTAGTAAATATAAAATTGTCGTTATTGTATAGAATTTACCATAAACTTTGAGAAAAAATTAAATGCAGTCTAATTTTAATTATCATTAACAAACTCATTGTAGGTTTCTAATATTAAGGGTAATTAATTCACTGTAATAAACGTATCTATGAGTTATCAACAATAAAACTAAAATATCTCTAAAACTAATAACTTTAGGTATAGGGAATATTTAATAGATATGCAAGTTTAATGAAAGAACTTTTCGATTGTAATATAAAATACAGGATGTTCCATTTAAAAATATGAAGAAAATCTTTTATTTGCATTTTGACTTACCCTGTATACAATTTTTGTAGTGATAAAAAAATTGTACGTTGTTGCAAAACTACTTTAATATTGACAGTCAACAGCAGTAAAAAATAAGTTTATACTGTTAGAATCATACAGGGCTATCAAATCAGTATGATTTTTTGATAAAAGTGCTCATAACTTTGAAACACTCAGTATAACCCTAGACAAGTGTTATTCGCGGTGTGCAAGTACTTGGAAGGGAAACGAGAAACGACCGTGCGCGAGTCACGGAGAAATATTGCAACTATCTTAAATAATTCATATTGTCAAATTGACGTATATTTCATACCTTCTGTCATTGACGCAGAAAAATTATATACTGCTCCACAATATTGATATGATATGCAATTATTATATAAAGGTAAATTTAATTAATTGTATTTTGCTTGCAGTACTGCATTTTAATAACTGATTTTATTTACTACATACAATTGTTTACGTTTGCTAAACATAACCTGCATCTTATTTTTTCTTCTTATTATTTTTTTGGACTATGGCCTTGACAATTATCCAGCAACCAGGACTAATATAATTGGCCAATATAATTAAAAGTGCGAATAAAAGTACAGAGCGTAGAAATAGGGGTCGCTTTGCCGAACTTGCACGGTCCCAATATCTTTTTAATCAGAAAAATGTAGAGAAACCAGATTTTGAATAAAATACAGGGTGTTCCATTTAAAAAAACAAAACTTTGGTTTGGCACCGTGTTATGGAGGACCCTGTATATTTCTCACTAATTTTAAAATGTGTACATTAAAGGTGTCTATAACTTTTATTAACAACTTTTTTTCATATATTTTATAATAACAGATATTTTGGACTTTGCCACAGAAGTTGATCACCCTGTGTATTTTGTTATAAAATTATAAAATTTTGTATAAAATATGTTTGTCTGCCAAATATATTGGGCATTTTAGAGAAGTCCGACACGTAGAACATGTCAAATGACAGGAACTATGTTGGTAGTAAATAGCAGTCTGAGTTTTGCATCAGAGTTTAATGAAAGGGTAACAAATCCAAAAGGAAGTTCTGTCCGACAAAATACATGGGACGTTTTCGTAGTCTGACGTTCGAAACCTGTAACCTGTTCCACAATTAAAATTTTCCCTGTTCCAGTGTTCCCGTATATCAAAGTTTGTCCGACTAGACAGCGTTAACAAATTTTCAGCTTGCAAACTTTTTTTTGTACGCGGGATCCAGGTCTATCAGTGGAACGCTATCGTAGGCTTTCCGTAGATTGACGAACAGCATATGAATTTCTTGATTCGGTCCCATTTAAAGACATTTTCTTTTCCAGGTAGGAGCAGTTTGCAACAACGCGATTATAAAAGACGAGATGTTACTCGGAACGCCTACAGAGGGCGCTCTTCTAGCCGCCGCCATGAAACACGGCATGGACAATATAGGCAATCGCTACATCCGACTTAAGGAATATCCATTCAGCTCAGAGCAGAAAATGATGGCCGTTCATTGCGTCAACAAATACGATAATAACAAAGAAGAAATTTTCTTCGTGAAAGGTGCTATAGAAAAGATTCTACCGAAATGCACAACTTATAACCGTAACGGTAAAAACAGCTTTTTTATATTGTTTATTTTTTATTCTGCTTCTTTCTTCTTTTAGTGCCGACTCCACTAATGAAGGTTAGCTATAATCATTGCAAATTCGTCTTTATCTACTGATTTTCTTAAAAGTGTCTGTGTGTTTAACCCGGTCCAGTCGTGAATGCTTTTCAGCCAGGATATTTATCGTCTACCAGGACCATCTCTTCCTTCGATTTTACCCTTCATAATCAACTGTAAACTGTAAAAACTCGTACTTATCATTTCTAAGATGTGTCCCAAATATAAAAATGATCAAAATTTCTCTGTCTCTTCCCATTATGTGCAACACCATTTCGTTCGTAAAATAATCGGTCCTTGGTATTTTCAATCCTAAAAAGCAATGTCTCAAAAGCTTCCAGCTTTCTCATTAAGTCAACATTAACAGTTCAAACTTCGGCACCATAAAGAAGAACAGAGTGGATATAAGATTTTACCATTCAATATCGGATTTGCAGAATGAATCTTTGGCTACTCAGAAATTTCCTCATCTTCAAAAAGGCTGCTCTTGATTGCTCTATTTTTAATTGAATTTCTGATTTAGGATTTCGATCTTCCGTAATCCAGACTCCAAGTATTTCATTTTGTCCACTGGTTCATTATCTTTCTTTTTTATCTGGATCCTTGTTATTACGCCGTCAATGGGAGCAAGAATAGGATATTACCTCCGAATTCTATCTTACTGCATGGATTTTAATGAAATTTTGGGCCTAGCCTCTACTTATCTCCTAATTCAAAGTCTACCCTATGCCGATGTGTGCTTTTATCTTGGGGGTGGTTCCCACCCCTTCTTAGGGGTGGAAAATTTGTTGGTTAAAATTACCACGGAATTTGCTAGACAACTGTTCTATAATTTTTTTTTTCAAAAGTCGATACTTTTTGAGATATTCGTGGTTGAAAATTGGCCATTTTCATTGAAACATAATACCTTTTTGAAACGTTTTTTGCGAATACCTTAAAAACTCTGCATCTAACTAAAAATAACTATATTAACCTTCGGATGACCACGCGGGGGAAATTTGGACCCCAGCGTATGTTTTTCTTTAATAACGTCAAAAGTATTTTAAATTTTTAACTCAGTTTTTTTATTTGACTTTAAAGTCATTCTAGATATCCTCATATTTTGAAATAAAAAAAATTCCCTATATTTTATGACTAAAAAATATATTCTGAAGTTGATGTTTAGTAAACTACCATGTGTTATGTGTAATTCCAAGTAGTTTTACGCTAATGACGTCTACTTTGCAAAGTAACAAGACACTTGCTCAACATACACACTACGCATGTAGTGTAATACTCATGTTGTTACTGGCTGAATGACATAAAGTCCATGCCATAAAGAAAAAAAAATTCATTTTTTGTTCATTGTCATTTTTGACCTGGGGTCATCCCCCCCCCCTTGGTCATCCGTGTAACAAAAAAAGGTTGGTCATCGGAAGGTTAAACATTTTTGTAGGTAATAAAAAAATAAAGAGACACTTGCCTTCATAAATCTTCTAGTTATAATACAAAGAGAGATGTGGTAGGTGAAAATAGTTTGTTTTTTGGTACATTCTCAAATTGGCGTATTCAACTTGAAATAACAGAGAAACGGTCGATTTTAGGTGTATAATGCTAGTAATACCTTTGTAGTGCTTGAAAAGACCTTTAAAATGAGCTATATTAAAGGTCCATTACATTAAAACTAAGCAAGATATGCTGCAAACAAAATTGATAACTAATGTATTTAAGAAACAATCAGAAGTAATTTTAACCCCTATCCACCAAAATGTAAATGCATCGTTTTCCTTCCACAATACCTTTTATTATAGTGTTATTTCTATGTTCAAAAAGTTGGACGGGTTTCAAATTAATGGTTTTTGAAAAAAAAACAAATCATAGAGCGCATTTTTAAATTTTCTTAAAAATCTTCTTTTTTCTCCATGTAACTTGAAAATGATATGAGATACAGTAATGAAAAATAAAAAAGAAATTTTTATCTGAAAAAGCCCTACATTTTTGTGTGGAAACTTTTTTTCTGATCTCTTATCAAGTTTTTCGAGTTACATGAAGGAAAAGGAAGATTTTTAAGAAAATTTAAAAATGCGCTCTATAATTTGATCTTATTTTTTTTTCAAAAACCATTCATTTTAATCCGGTCCAACTTTTTGAACATAGAAATAACACTATAATAAAAAGTATTATAGAAGGAAAACGATCTATTTAAATTCTGATGGATGAGGGATTAAATATACTTCTATTTCTTCTTAAAATATATTCGTCATCAACTTTTTTGCAGAATATCTCGCTTAGTTTGAATGTAATTGACATTTAGTATGGCTCATTTTAAATGTTTTTTCAAGCACTACAATAGTTATTAGTATCATTATACATCTAAAATCGACAGTTTCTCTGTTATTTCAAGTTGAATACACCAATTTGAGAATGTACCAAAAAACAAACTATTTTCACCTACCGTAGCTGTTTGTATTATAACTAGAAGATTTATGAAGACAAGTGTCTCTTTGTTTTTTTATATCCTACAAAAATGTTTAATATAGTTTTTTTTAGTTCGATGCATAGTTTTTAAGGTATTTGCAAAAATCCGTCCAAAAAGGTGTCATTTTTCAATGAAAATGGCCAATTTTCAACCACGAATAACTCAAAAAGTATTGAGTTGTCAAAAAATAATTATAGAACAGTTTTTGCTTAAAATTAGGTTCTCTAGCGTCTTCCGTGTATTTTAACCAAAACATTTTTCACCCCCGAGAAGGGGTGGAAACCACCCCCAAGATAAAAGCGCACATCGGCATAGGGTAGACTTTGTTTCTTGAGCTAGTCCCTACTTACTGTGAAAATATCAAGTAAATCGATGTAGTAGGATGGAATTCGGAGCCAAATATCCTCATTGACTGTCCTATATGACTTTATCCCTCTTACTAATAACCATGGTTTTGTTTTCTTTATGTTTATTGTTAAACCGAACTGTTTCCCAGTATCACAAATTGAGCTTAGTAGCGTCTGCAGGTTTTTTCACTTTGTTATTGATATTTTCACCATGTATCTTGATCCCTTCTGTGCAGTTTTCAAGTGCTTGTGTAAATTATTCTTCAGTGTATATATTAAATAATAATGGTGAAAGTACACAGTCCTGTCTCACTCATCTACTTATCCTGTTGCTCATCCGTGCTATTTCTATCTAATGTTACCACAGCCTGTTGGTGCCAATAAACATTTCTCACTATCTAACAATAAAACACTGAAAACGTTTGTTTTCTATACTTCCACAAAATTTATTACAACTAAGTGACTACAGCTGTTTCGGCAGAGTGCCTTTCTCAAGTGATATAGTTTACAATGTGTTTGCCTTTTTAAGTCTTTAACTGAAGAGGTTGAGGAGTGGGGAGCTGTTTGTTTCGAGTTGGTCATTCAGAATTATATCTTTACCCCACTCCTCAACTTCTTCAGTTAAAGACTTAAAAAGGCAAACACGTTGTAAACTATATCACTTGAGAAAGGCACTCTGCCGAAACAGCTGTAGTCACTTAGTTGTAATAAATTTTATGGAAGTATAGAAAACAAATGTTTTCAGTGTTTTATTGTTAGATAAAATGAACTTCCATCAAGTAACGGTCGAATCCATCAATTTCTCACTATGGTTAAATATCATTTTTGTCGACTCCTTTTCGCTTTAGACATTCCATGAGAATATTATGTTTCACATTGTCGAAAGCATTCTCATTGTGTATAAATGCGACGAAAATATCTTTTTGTTGGTCTTGACATTTTTGGGCAAGAGTTGCGAAACTATGCAGAGCTTCTACTGCTCTAAAAGCCATTACGAAAGCCCCATTATTCTGCTTTAGTTTTTGATTAAGTACTCTATTATTTGAAAATAGAAGACGTATTATCTTTCTTCTTAAGCCTTCTCATCTTTGATTTTCTTTGTGGTCCACTCTACATTTATCATGATTTTTCAAATTTAGGATCACCACAGCCAATAACTGATCAAAAGAAGGAAGAATTCATAGCCGAAGCACACGAAATCGGCAAAAAAGGCTTAAGGGTTATCACCATGGCGAAAGGTAGTACTTTGCAAGATCTAACCTACATGGGAACTATTGGAATCTGTGATCCTCCTAGACCAAGAGTTAGAGAAGCAATTTCTATTCTAAAAGAATCTGGGGTACAAATCAAAATGGTAACGGGAGATGCAGTGGACACTGCAGTCGCTATTGGTGAGTAATATTGACCATTAATACGTGTTCAAATATAAAAAAAGATACAGTCGGAAAAATGAAAAAATACCCGTGAACGATCACATCAATCACTTATTTTGCATTTGCTGTTTTTTTCTATAAATAACAATTGTTTGTTATAGAAAAAGACAGCAAATACAAAATAAGTGATTGATGTGATCGTTCATGGGTATTCTTTCATTTTTCCGACTGTACCTAACGTTGATTACTCACCTCATCTATTCCACTGTTCTATTTAGATTAAAAACGAATAAACATTAAAAACAATAGAAACAATAATCATGAATAAGCAATGAAAACAATTAGGTCTGGATCCCGCGTATGAAAAAAAAGTTGATTAATAGCAAGCTGAAAATTTGTTAATAGTTTAAGGGTGTCTAGTCGGACAAACTGTGATATATGGGAACACTGGAACAGGGGAAGTTTTAATTGTGGAACAGGTTAAAAATTTTGAACGGTCAGACCACGAAAACGGCACATGTATTTTGTCCGACAGTATAGACTTAAACTCTCCGAACAGAGATTAAACTCTCATACAAAAATCAGACTACTATTTATTACCAAATGGGCGTTTTAATGAGTGGAACATGTAGAATATGTCAAATGACAGGAATTATGACAGGTGATAAATAGCAGTCTGATTTTTGCATGAGAGTTTAATCTCTGTTCGGAGAGTTTAAGTCAATTCTGTCGGACAAAATAAATGTGCCGTTTTCGTGGTCTGACCGTTCCAAATTTTTAACCTGTTCCACAATTAAAACTGCCCCTGTTCCAGTGTTCTTATATATCAAAGTTTATCCGACTAGACACCCTTAAGCTATTAACAAATTTTCAGCTTGCTATTAATCAACTTTTTTTTCATACGCGGGATCCAGACCTAAATAGTCTCAGCAACCAGTATGGCTTGCAATTTTAGAAGCCTCGGATGTGGTAATCAGAGAAGGTTTCCATTGTTTTTAATCTGGTAGGATATTAAATGATATTTTAAATATCATTTTGTATTCTATTAGATTGAAAACTTAAACTTTGTTCTGTTTAGCTTTATGGTCCAATAGCTTGGAAACCAAGCAGTCAAAATTGGTTCTAACGAAACAAAACATATTCATACAGAGTGAATCATGAGGAACTGTACATTCTACTACCTCGTATGGAGGCCCCATGGGAAATACAAATGACCATTAAAAATAATCTGCTCCCATTGTTTAATAATATACAGGGCGTAAGACAGCCATGGATGAATTCCACATTCCTGATAAACTGATAAGATTGGTTAAGGCTGCAACGCGTAAAGTTGTTTGCAAAGTCGAAATACAGGGCGAACAATCACAGGCGTTTGAAACAAATGTTTGGCTGCGACAGGGAGATGCGCTGGCGTGTCTCCTCTTCAACCTAGCTCTGGAAAAGGCGGTCAGACATGCACGAATAGACAACAGAGGAAATATTTTTAATAGATCATCCCAAATTTTGGCATATGCAGGTGACATGGACCTAGTTGCCCGCACAACACGCAAACTAGAAGAAATGTATACCACCTTCTCAAATGCCTCAAAAAATATGGGCCTGAAAGTAAACGAAGAGAAAACTAAGATGTTGGCATCAACACCCAACAATAGAGCCAGAAACATCGGTCACCAATTCACTGTTGATAACTCTACCTTTGAAGTGGTGGACAAATTCACATACTTAGGCTCCCTGATCACCAAGGAGAACGTCATGACGGAAGAAATCAAGCGAAGGATAATCCTAGAGAACAAATGCTATTTTGGACTGAGTAGGCATATGAGAAGCAGAAATTTAAGCCAAAAAACAAAAATAACCATATACAAAACCCTTATACAACCAGTGTTGACATATGGATCGGAGACATGGACCATCTCCAAGGCAGATGAAAACCTTCTGCTTATATTTGAACGAAGGATCCTGAGAGGAATATTCGGTGGCATCTGTGAAAATGGTATTTGGAGGAGGAGGTACAACTATGAGGTATACCACAGATATAAACATATATTTAGTGGTAAAGTCGTAGTATCTCTTATAAGAATAGGAACACTAAGATGGGCAGGACATCTAGCAAGATTATAGCATAACAACCCTCCTAGAAGAATCCTTATGTCACAACCTGTGGGAAGTACAAATAGGGGTAGGTCAAAACTCAGATGGAAGGATGGTGTAGATGAGGATGGGAGAAAAATAGGCGCAACAATCTGGCAACGGTTGGCAATGGATAAGACTGACTGGCGTAATAGACTTGGGAAGGTCGAGGCTCTTTCATAGGGCTGTAGCACCATTGATGAAGACAGCCATAAGAAATAAACAAAAGGGTACAAGCCGGCAACAATAATCTTCGTGTCCTTCCAAACCTTATAAAATCGAAGCAACTAACAAGACATACAAAGATACAGCTATATAAAACAATAATACGACCCATAGTGATGTATGGTAGCGAAACGTGGACGATAGCAAAGGCAAACGAAGAGGGACTATGTGTTTGGGAAAGAAAAATCCTAAGGAAGATGTTTGGGCATGTGCTTAATGAAGCAGCAGGACAATATAGGGTAAGAACTAACAAAAAGCTCGAAGAACTATATCCAGACGCTAACCTAATAGAAGAAGTAAAATCCAGAAGACTCGAATGGATAGGACAGGATAGAAGACATTCTGATGAAAGAATAGTAAGGCTGGTAAGGTAAGTAGTCCCAACTAGAAGAAGACCACATGGACGCCCTCGACGCCGGTGGCGAGATAATATAGCAGGAGACCTGAACACTTTGGGTGTGG
Source organism: Diabrotica virgifera virgifera (assembly GCF_917563875.1). NCBI lineage: Eukaryota > Metazoa > Arthropoda > Insecta > Coleoptera > Chrysomelidae > Diabrotica > Diabrotica virgifera. The sequence goes on along the minus strand of NC_065444.1, from coordinate 1,245,368 downwards.
AGAATTGGATGGAAGTTGCTCAAGACAGAGAAGAGTGGAGGCATGTTGTCGAGTCGGCTAAAACCGTCAAGGGTTGTAACACTACGGAGTAAGTATAGGAGCCTCTATACGAGGTAGGAATATGTACAGCTCCTCATGACTCACCCTGTATAGTGAACATCGCCAAAATTGAATTCTGTTACACAGTGTTTATGTTACTGTAATTTTTTAGCACAATCAATCGGCTTGGAAACTCTCCCATCTCAAGTTTTATCTGGAGAACAACTAGACACGTTTACCGAGAACGAATTGGACGAAGCAACTCCCAGAGCCACGGTATTCTACAGGGTGTCTCCCAAGAACAAATTGTCCATAGTAAAATCGTTGCAGAGGACCGGTCACATCGTAGGTATGACTGGTGATGGTGTCAACGACGGAGTTGCTTTGAAAAAGGCGGATATCGGTATAGCGATGGGTAAGAACGGAACGGATGTGTGTAAAGAAGCTGCGGATATGATTCTTGTGGATGATGATTTCTACACGATTATGTGAGTATTTTAATATCGAATTACAGCTTGATCTCGATAGCTAGCGGACGAATTACTGTCATTTAGTGATGGTGAATGTGGTGATTTTTAAAGTAACCGTGATTTTTGAATAACGGCAATTTTAAACAGTGACCGTGATCACCATATAACTAGAAATTTAAGTAAATTTTTTTATAAACTTTTAAAAATGTTCACCGTTCATAAATCCCTAGATGTTAGTTGCCATTACCCAAATCATGATCACTGGAATATCGTAATATTTACTGTATAAGCACGTTTTGTGAGACGTTGGCCGTGAAATTTATATCTGATATACCTGGTCACTGATCACCGTTATCGAAATTCGCCAGGATCGGTAGTTATTGGTGATTTATAAATCACGGCGACTAAATCACCAGTAGTGAAATCAAGGCCCATTACTAGTGCCATTTATAAATTCTATTTGAAATCTAATATGTAATTAAATTGATTTATCGTCAGATATTTTAACTTAAATTGTTTTATTTTTAGAGCTGCCATAGAAGAAGGAAAAAGTATTTTCTATAATATTAGGAATTTTGTTACTTTCCAGCTGTCGACGTCAATAGCCGCACTTTCTTTAATAGCTTTATCAACAATATTAGATATTCCAAATCCACTAAATGCTATGCAAGTAAGTATCCTCTCGAATAGGTAGTCGAAGTAATATAAAATACAAGAAATATTTCGAAAATGTTGCATACTATTTATTGTATGCTTTTTATTGTATGGCTATTGTACTATTTATTGTTGCAAAGTTTATTTTGTGTAATATTTCTTCAGTCTAACCAAAATAAGGAAGTAGCAGGGAAAGAAACAATTCATAACGAGACAAACGATAATGGAAGAAAATTATGCCACCTAGCAGCAATAACAAACGGAAAATTTATAAAAAAATCCATTATAAAAGATATTTTTTAAAGACCCTTTCGGGCTACATCACAGAACGTTTTCGGAATGACAATTCCATCATCATTGCTGCTTACAAGGTATACGTGATTAAGGCCACTAAAATTATCTGAGAGAAAACCCTTTAAATGGTATAAAATGGTGATTATATTACATGGTTGAAGATGATATTATGTGATGTTTGAGATTTTACATCATGGCAACGTAGTACTCCCAACTATGTGGGTTGCTGGCCCTGAGGAACCTCTCTAAATGGATTCTAGATATCAACTGAAGTTATTTAAAAAACTACTGAAAATTATCAAGATTTGAATTGTTAACAAGATATATAACTACAATTCGTCGATCTAACTAAGGCATATGATACCGTACCACTGTGTAAATTATGGCCAAGTCCTGAAAAAATCCCCTATTAATATAAATTAATTAAAAGCAGTGCTAAATACTATAACATTCAAGCAAATATAAAAATCAACAACAGATTATCCGATAGCTTCATGGTGGAATAAGGTACTACGACAGGAATGCAGCTTATCGCCTACACTGTTTAAAATCTATATAAATGAGGTTTTGAATAAGTGGCTGAAATCCTGTTCTGGCATGGGGATACAACTAAATGATGAATCAACACTATACACACTACATTTTGCTGACGATCAGGTTATGATTGCCCAGGATAAAGATGATCTAATATTTATGACAAAATATAAGACAAAATATATGACGGCTGTTTCGAGAATATAAAAATGGGGCCTATACGCCAATATAGCCCGATCAAAGAACAATCTGACCCCAAAAAAAATAAAGGAAGGATGAAAATTTGGGAATAGGTAGTTGAAATTGTCTATTATTATATAAGAAAAAGTTTACAATTCTACATCCCCTCCATTTTACAAAAATGGAGGGGAATACCCCCCTCTCGAAGGAGAAAAATATACATTCAAAATAAGTCCTGAATTGGATAAAATGACTAATTCTAAGCAACTTTTGTTCTATAGAGTTTTTTCCCTATATCAATACTTTTCGAGTTATTTGCAAGTGAATATGTTCATTTTTAAAAGAAAAAAACATGTTTTTGAACGTTTTATAACCGATAACTCAAGAAGTAAGTATTTGAGCGAAAAAAATATTCTCAGCATAAATATAGCTTATAAAAAACTGAAAAAAATGGTGTATGCCTGAGGTCTGTAGACCCAGTAGAAGCAGAGTTGCAGCTAATGAAAAGTAGGTTCTTCTTAATCAAATTCCAAATCAAATATTTCAATGTGAAATAACCCAAAAACGGAGCACTTTTCGGGGAAAATTCATTTGAACTTTTTTAAACTGTTTAAAAAAAGGTTTATTTTTACTTTTTAAAAAAACTTATAACATTAAAAGTGAGTTACGCTCAAAATGTTGTTGGTCGCTTTTATTTTTTGGTAAAAAAATCGCGAAAATCACCCCCTAATTAGCATCACAAATAAATTTTATCATTACCACTTCACAAGTTAATTTGCTTATTTATTATTTAAATGATCTCTAAGTTTCATCGGTTCAAAGTGCTTATTTTTGAAAAAACTGTAGTTAAAATGGATTGAACGAGTAACTAATCACGAGTTTAGGCAAATTTTGAATAGCCATAGCATAACCAATTTTTGTCTAAAAAGAAAAGAAAACAGCAAAAATATTCAGAAAGCAAAATGTACATTTTATTACTCTTTGAGATTTTTGGTATTACTAATAATTGAGACGCTCAGAGCAACAATGGCCTAACCCACATCCCACAATTTTACCAACATGCTTTTATTACACTAAAGTTATGCATTACTTAAATATTTTCATATGCAGAGTGGCTCAAGCAACCATCGTTTGAGCTACTCTGCATCTGAAAACACTTAAATAAGTGATAAGTTTAATGTAATAAAAGTGTTTAGGTAAAATTGTGAGATGTGGGTTAGGCCACTGTTGCTCTGAGCGCCTCAATTATTAAGTTAATTCCATGAACAATTCCATTTTTTTTTTCAAAAATGAGAATTTTAAACCAATGAAACTTATAGATAATATAAACAATACATAAGTAAAGTAACTTGTGAAGCGGTAACGATTAATTTAATTTGGGAAGCTAATTAGGGGGTGATTTTCTCGATTGTTGTACCAAAAAATAAAAGGGACCAACAATATTTTGAGTGTAACTCACTTATATTTAATGTTACAAGTTATTTTTTAAAACAAAAATAAACCTTTTTTTAAACACTTTAAAAAAGTTGTAATCAATTTTCCCCGAAAAGTGCTGTTTGTTGGTTATTTCACATTGAAATATTCGATTTGGAATTTGACGAAGAAGAACCTACTTTTCATCAGCTACAACTCTGCTTCTACTGGGTCGGCAGACCTCACGCGTACACTATTGTTTTCAATTTTTTATAAGCTACATTTTTACTAAATATATTTTTTTCGCTAGAATACTTACTTTTTGAGTTATCTGCAAAAAACCGTCCAAAAACATGTTTTTTTTTTTGTTAAAAATGAACATATTCACTCGCACATAACTCGAAAAGTATTGACTTAGTGAAAAACTCTACAGAACAAAAGTTGTTTAGAATTAGTCATTTTATCCAATTCCGGGCCTAGTTTGAACGTATATTTTTTCACTCCCGAGAAAATATTTTTCACCCCTTATTTCCCAATTTTTGTAAAATGGAGGGGATGTAGAATTGTAAACTTTTTCTTATATAATAATAGACAATTTCAACTACCTATTCCCAAATTTTCATCCTTCCTTTATTCTTTTGGACGTTTTCGTAAAATTTTGTGTTCCCCAATCGGGCTAATATAGAGAAAACCAAATATATGTGTATAGGGGGACAGAAAAATGAGTTACAACTAGAGGATTATGTGGCTATTGAGAAAAGCTGAGATTATGTACACCTTGGAACGAGAATCCAACAAAGAGGAAGGACAGAATTCGAAATAGAGGAGAGAATTATGAATGGAAAGAAAGTAATAGGAGCTTTGAACTCACTACTTTGGTCAAAAACCATATCAAAAGAAAAGTAAACACAGCTACATAATAACATCTTTAAAAGCATTGTACTGTATGGATGTGAAACCTGGCAACTGAATAAACGAACAGAACAGAAGTTGCTCGCACTGGAAATGGATTTCTGGCGAAGATCTACCTGCTCCTCTAGAGTCTTACACATAACGAATGAACGAGTACGATATAGTATGAATAGGAAAACAAACATAATAGGAAAAATCCAACAACTTTGTTGGCATGGCCATGTACAAAGAATGGAGGAACATCGACTACCAAAGCTGATAATGGAATGGCAACCCCCGGAAAGAAGAAACAGGGGCAGACCAAAAACTACCTGGATAAGTGGAATCCAGAAAGCAATGTCTGAGAGAGATATCTACGACCAGGAGATTGGACAGATCGACACGGCCGGAAAATAGGAACCGGAAGGCGCAGGACGCTATAAACCGGTGTTATATGAATTGTTAACGAAATTTTTTGCAGAATTTAATGGATATTCTTGGATTTTTTTAATGAAAATATGTTAAAATAGTTTATATGTTCACGTTTTTTAAATTGTTTTCACACTCTTCGCTCGATTTGGGCTATCGTTTTATCTGTGTTTGCATTTTGTTTTAACATTTGTCAATTTGTAATAAACCAGTATCATGTTTTATTTTTAGATTTTGTGGATAAATATTATAATGGACGGACCTCCAGCACAAAGTTTAGGAGTAGAACCAGTCGAGGAGGACGTCGTTAAACAAAAAGCTCGAGACACCAAAGAGCCTATGATTACAAAGAAACTCATTTTAAATGTTTTGCTTTCAGCCTTGTTTATCATTGGTGGCACCCTTTGGGTTTTTCAAAAGGAGGTAACTCAATTTTTTGCTACCAGTCGAACCCGTTTATTGGAATAGCCTTCGTGTCAAGCAAAATTATCCATATAACCGGGATATTCTAATAACCGATCATTGGTGGCTAGTAGAAACGTTTCCGGGTCTCAAATTTCTATTCCTTAAAGCGGAATATCCCTATAACCGGTATTCTAATAACCCGGTTTGACTGTATTATATTATCAAGGTTCTGAATTAAATATTATGTGTATATGAAGCTATGTTTACACTGGTGTTTGTTGAACTTCGTGTTCAATAAACGCATGCGTTACAGCGCATGGTGTAATGAACAAAAGGAATGCGCTGCGCATGCCTTGTTTGGAGTTGAAAGGTGGGAATTTCATAGCGCACGATCTGATGCATGAAGATTCAAACTTGTTGGATTTTTCGTTCAACTTCTCTTTCAATTCATGTTGTTTTCTGCTCCTTATCAGTTTTATCGAAAGGAATATTGTAATTACATCGAGTGAAAAAGACACTGAGACTTAATATTTTATTGATGACTACATAAAACATTTTGCACTGTGATATTTTAGGTCGATCAAAAAACAATCTGACCCCAAAAAAAAAATAAAGGAAGGATGAAAATTTGGGAATAGGTAGTTGAAATTGTCTATTATTATATAAGAAAAAGTTTACAATTCTACATCCGCCTCCATTTTTCAAAAATGGAGGGGAATACCCCCCTCTCGAAGATGAAAAACAAATACATTCAAAATAAGACCGGAATTGGATAAAATGACTAATTCTAAACAACTTTTCTTCTATAGAGTTTTTTCACTAAGTCAATCCTTTTCGAGTTATTTGCGAGTGAATATGTTCATGTTTAACAAAATAAAACATGTTTTTGGAGGGTTTTTCGGAGATAACTCAAAAAGTAAGTATTTTAGCGAAAAAAATATTCTTAGCAAAAATATAGCCCATCAAAAATTGAAAAAAATGGTGTATACATGAGGTCTGTAGACCCAGTAGAAGCAGAGTTGCAGCTAATGAAAAGTAGGTTCTTCTTCGTCAAATTCCAAATCGAATATTTCAATGTGAAATAACCCAAAAACGGAGCACTTTTAGGTGAAAATTCATTTTAACTTTTTTAAAGTGTTTAAAAAAAGGTTTATTTTTGTTTTTTAAAAAAACTTGTAATATTAAAAGTAAGTGAATTACGCTCAAAATATTGTTGGTCCCTTTTATTTTTTGGTAAAAAAATCGCGAAAATCACCCCCTAATTAGCATCACATATAAATTTTAACATTACCACTTCACAAGTTACTTTGTCTATGTATTATTTATATAATCTGTAAGTTTCATCGGTTCAAAGTGCTTCGTTTTGAAAAAGCTGTAGTTAAAACTAGTAGCTGTAGTCTACTAGCTGTAGGCTTGAACGAGTAACTATGGTTTGTTTTTTAACCAAGAGGAGTGATTCAAATTTACCGCGCTGTATTGCTTGTTTGTAATTGGTCCAACCGCAGGCAAGTTTACTCCACTGTTATAAAATTTTGACACTAATGACATTTATCAAATTTTGACACTAGTGACATTTCATAGGTTAATTAAGTTATATCGGCGATTTTTGTGTTTTCTGTGTTATTCCTTTAATTTTTAGATTGTTAGTCTGCTGTTATATAAAAAGCAGTTGTTTTTGGAACTCTTTAGCGACGTATTAATTTAATATAATATTTATGGATTATCTTTGATCGAGGGCCGACTAGATCAACCAAAAAAGAAGATGTATTTGGTTATTATTCTAGTGACTTTCTTTGGTGTGAATCTGTCTTTTTAGTTTACTCCTCCTGGTTAAAAAATAAACTATAATCACGAGTTTAGGCAAATTTTGAACAGCCATAGCATAACCAATTTTTGTCGTCTAACAAGAAAACAAAAAATCAAAAATATTCAGAAAAGCAAAACGTACATTTTATTACTCTTTGAGATTTTTGGTATTCCTTTTTTTTCCTCCGATTCTGGCCTTGGTTTAGAACTAGAACCTTTAGCCTCGTAATTGTATAACTTATCACTAACTCAGGTGTAATGTGTAGTGTGTGTGTGTGTTGAATAAGTGTCTTGTTACTTTGCAAAGTCGACGTCATTGTCTTTGCAAAGAGACACTAATTGTATCCGAACGTCTGCGGTATTTTTGGTATTCCTAATTGTTTTTAAGTTAATTCCATAAACAATTACGATTTTTTTCAAAATTAAAAAAATGTTTTATTTTAAATCCATTTTTTTTAAACTGAGCACTTTGAACCAATGAAACTTATAGATAATATAACACCATAGCAATACATAAGTATTTAAAGTAACTTGTAAAGCGGTAACGATTAATTTTATTTGAGAAGCTAATTAAGAGGCGATTTTCGCCATTTTTTTTTACCAAAAAATAAAAGGAACCAACAATATTTTGAGCGTAACTCACTTACTTTTAATGTTAAAAGTTTTTTTTAAAAACAAAAATAAACCTTTTTTTAAACACTTTAAAAAATTTGTAATGAATTTTTCCCGAAAAGTGCTCCGTTTTTTGGTTATTTCGCATTGAAATATTCGATTTGGAATTTGACGAAGAAGAACCTACATTTCATTAGCTGCAACTCTGCTTCTACCGGGTCTGCAGACCTCACGCATACGCATACACCATTTTTTTCAATTTTTTATAAGCTATATTTTTACTAAGAATATTTTTTTCTCTAAAATACTTACTTTTTGAGTTATCTCCGAAAAACCGTCCAATAACATTTTTTTTTGTTAAAAAATGAACACATTCACTCGCAAAGTTACTTAGAATTAGTCATTTTATACAATTTCGGACTTATTTTGAAAGTATATTTTTCACCCTTGAGAAAAAAATTTTCACCCCGTATTTCCCAATTTTTGTAAAATGGAGGGAATGTAGAATTGTAAACTTTTTCTTTTATAATAATAGACACTTTCAACTACCTATTCCCAAATTTTCATCCTTCCTTTATTTTTTTGGAGGTTTTCGTAAAATTTTGCGTTCCCTGATCGGGCTATTTGTTCTTCGACTTCCTTTATTCCGCTATTGTTGGTGTGTTTTTGATATTGACTTCTTCTTATAGTATTGGCAACCAAAGCCTGCTACTTTCTGGTGATGGGTTTACTACACATGGTTTTTTGTTAAGTAGGATGAGGGCTGCTGCTTTCACTTTTCTCTTTTTCTAGTCTGTTTCTTTCATGATTATTGATGCATCTCTCCATTGTACTCTATGCTCCTTGTCCCAGGATTGTTTGCATATCTAGGATTTTTGGAAGTCTCTGTTCTTGATGTATGTTTGGTGTTCGTTAACCCTAACGCTTAGTGGTCTTGCAGTTTCTCTTACGTAAAAATTATTGCATTCACAGGATATTTTGTAGATGCAGTTTTTGGATCTTTCTTGTTTGTTGTTGGTTTTGGTTCTGGACAGGATAGATCTTAGAGTGTTAGTTGTTTTGAATGTTGTTGTGGACAATGCTCATTGATCAGAATGATGATTTGGTGCTTACTTAAAAAGCATGTCTCGTATAATAAAACTGACTTTAATAACTAAATAAACATCTTTATATTTTCAGCTAAGCTCCGAAGGTATAACTGCCAGAGATACGACGATGACATTCACTTGTTTCGTCTTCTTTGACATGTGGAACGCCCTCTCTTGCCGATCACAAACTAAGAGCGTATTTACCATCGGTTTGTTTTCTAACAAAATGTTCCTGATCGCTGTCACGCTGTCAGTTTTAGGACAAATGTTGGTGGTGTATTTTCCACCGCTACAGGCGATTTTCCTAACGGAATCGTTGACTGCTTGGGGTGAGTATCTTTATGATAATCTATTATATGAAAATGGGAGTGTTGACAAATTGACAACGGTATAAGTATCTTTTAGATTATAGAATAGAATAGAAATTTGCTTTATTGTCATGAAAAATTGTACAATTTTATCGACAAAGCTTACAGAAAGTCAAGAAAACAAAACAATAACAATTCAGTTTACTAAAATTACATAAATCGTCAGTATAAATTAAAAATAATAATAATGAAGTCAAACAGTTAATCATTTGCAAAATTTAAATAAATTGCAAATTGCATAGTCTACCTAGTAATTAAGTTTAAAAGTTAAGCTGCTGCATATGACACCCAAATATAGATGAAAAATAATAATAAAAATACTACTTGTGCAAAGGGTACTGTAATTTCTTAGTTATTGATTAAGAAAATCTTCTACTGCATAATATGGTCTTTCGGATAGGTAGGCTTTTGTCAGTTTACGGAATTTGGGGAAAGATGCTGCAGATTTAAGTTGTAGAGGGAGATGGTTGTAAAGTTTTTTTTGCGGAATATAATATAGATTTCTTTACTAACTCAGATGACGGGGCCGGTAAATAGACGTCAAAGGTAGAATTTCTCGTGAAGTAGTCATGATTAGGTCTTAGTGGAAAGACATGTAGATGTTTACGAATTAAGCAAACAGTTTCTAAAATATATAAAGATGGAAGGGTTAAAATTCTGTGATCTTTGAAGTAACTTCTACAATGTGTTGTTCTTCTGAGGCCAAACATATATCTTATTGCTCTTTTTTGTAATTTGAAAATAACATCGAATTGGGCAGCTTTACCAGAACCCCAAAAAGGAAGACAATAACGAAGATGTGACTCGAACAAAGAAAAATATGTTATTTTGGAAGATGCCAAATTGAGTTCATTCGAAACAGATCTTACATATAGCATAGCAAGCTGAAGATAGTTTCTTCCTTAACAAATTAATATGGAGGGACCATTTAAGGTTGCTATCTAAAAAAATACCAAGAAATTTTACAGAATCAACAGTACTGATCTGGCTGTTTTTAAGAGGTAAGGGTTGAAGAGCTCCTTTATAAGATAATGCTATTGTTTTATCTACGTTAAACGAGAGTAAATTAGAGTCAGACCAGGTTTTTATTGTAAGTAGATCAGAAGTTATAGTAGCATGAAGAGTTGCAATATTTGAGTTGCTCCAAGTGATACTGGTATCATCAGCAAAAAGAAAGATTTTTCCATCGATTTTTAAACTAGTGATGTCATTAATAAAGATAAGGAAAAGTAGAGGACCCAATACTGATCCTTGAGGTACCCCACATACAATGTTTTTGAGACTAGAGTCTGTATCATTTGCTCTAACCAGTTGTTTCCTATCATCCAAGTAAGATTGGAACCAATCTAAAGAAATACCTCGAATTCCGTAGAAATTTAGTTGTTTTATCAAAATGTTATGATTTACACAATCAAAAGCTTTGGCGTAGTCACAAAAAACGGTGGCAGTGTGAAGATTATTGTTCAGTGCTTGATAAACCTCATGTAGTATAGAAACATGGCATCAGTGGTGCATTTATTATTTAAAAAGCCGAACTGATTTTGTGATAAAATGTTGTTTTCAACTAGAAAGGACATAAGTCGGGCTTTTATGAGTCTCTCAATAATTTTGGAGAGTACCGGTAGTAGTGCAATAGGTCTATAATTGCAGGTATTAGATATTTCACCACCCTTATGAAGAGGAATAATGATGGCAGTCTTTAGGCACTCTGGAAATTTGCCTTTCTCAAAAGAATCATTAATCAGTGAGATGAGGACTTCCAACACATTTTCTGGGAGATTAGAAAAAAATTTATCGATAGACCATCAGTACTACAGGAAGATTTGCTTTTGATACTATTGATTGTTTGGATCAGTTCAGATTTATCAACCGGTCTTATTGGGACCGTGCAAGTTCGGCAAAGCGACCTCTATTTCTATGCTCTGTACTTTTATTCGCACTTTTAATTATATTGGCCAATTATATTAGTCCTGGTTGCTGGATAATTGTCAAGGCCATAGTCCAAAAAAATAATAAGAAGAAAAAATAAGATGCAGGTTATGTTATGCAAACGTAAACAATTGTATGTAGTAAATCCAATATGTAAAACCAAAACTTAACAATGCCAAATATTAAAAAAAAAGAAAAAAATATGAATCGTCCGGGATTTGAACCCGCAATCTCACGATTTTTTGATCTCTGGTCCAATGCTCTACCAACAAGGCCATCAAGCCGCATGCTACTTACCTTTCAGATATACATAATTATACATCACGGTGACAAGTGAAATATAAAAATAGATGTTTTATTATTTTACGCCCAAGGAAGACAAATCCAAAGACACAAAATTATAATAAAAAACCTTTTAAACCCCCTTTTTTAAATTGCGCAAGTTATATTATTAATATTAATGGTAATAACTGAAATATAAATATTTTGACGTTTCACAATTTGACAATTCACTTTTAACTGCAGTGCCTTAAAAATTTTAAAGCACTAGTGCCTTAAAGTAGCATTTTTAACGCTCCTATGGAGTCCTAAAAATTACATTTTTAACACGTTTGTAGAAAAATATATTTAAAAACACTCATATATTCTTTCCACACCTTTTCTGGACTGATACATACATAAATTAAAATATTTTGAAGTATAACTTCAAAAATATAATATGAAAACTATTTAAAAAGGCAGTATAACTATTAACTAACCTTTGTTGTTTCTCTTCCCACAAATTGTAAAACGCAACAACCATACATAACCAAACCGTCAACCGTCCAAACCACAGCTGCGCTACAGCTGCCATATTGGATAATTATTGACATGTCATTTGAACATCCAATCAGAACAAAGTTATAATGCGCATGCGCCGGGATCGTAGGTTTTAACATATAAAAATTCACCCTCATATCGCGCGTAAAGAAGTATAACAAAAACCTTAATTTGATCTACATATTTTGAAGTTTTTAAAATGGGAAAATCCCACAAACACTTACAAAACAAGTTTTTCGGGTTTTTGAAGATGGTGCACCTTATGGAAAAATCTGAAAAAAATTAGACCTGCGGCCATCGCCAAAAAACGCTTTTTTACGTTTTTTTCGAAAAAAAATGCATTTTGCGGTTATGTACAACACTCAACCTAAGGGTATATAAAAAATAGACATATTTTGAAAAGCCTCAATTACGCGTGTGAATTTTTTGAAATTTTTAAATTAATTGAATACCACCTTTAAAAAATTAAACAAACAAAAAATTACATTTTTAGGGATAAGGGGAATGGCGGGTTAAAATTGCAGTGGTGACTTATTGTAATCACGTATAAAGTAAAAAAATGAAAAAAAAAATTAATTCCGTGAGTGAGGGTCTTTTACCTATCTTAACGGGTGGTACCCTTTGATTGTGAATCATATTACCTGTTTTCTAATGAATGTTTTTAATAATTTCAGATATAGCAATGTTAACAGCGCTTACGTCATCAGTGTGGGTATTCTCCGAATTCAAGAAACTCCTGGAGAGGTACATGGAGAGGCGAACTAAGGGAAAAAGGTCTCCTTTGGAGTACGTATGACAAAAGAGGGGGTCCGGGGCGAATTCCCGCTGCAATTAGCTGCTCCTTCTCCTCCGCCCCCAATTATTCGGCCCCATATCCTTAGAATGTGCAAACCCTTCAATCCCCTTTCTTTTATAGCTCCCGTCAGCATTTGCGTGCTGAATACGTTTGAATAAATTCACACCATTCTACAGTTTTTCTTTTGTAATAACTGTATTTTAGTCGTGAGGGTATCTGTATTCGAAGATATTTATTTAAGGTTGTTTAACCCATTCGCTGCCTATCTAAGAGAATGGAACTCGGCTAGGAGCCATTCTGTTGAACGGCACCTGACTGAAGTAACCATATCACTTGCTGGCGCGTGAAGGGCAGCGAATGGGTTAAAAGGGATAACTTTGAAATGGCATGTTTGGGAATATAATTTGTATGTTAGGAATAAAAAAATGTGTGATGTATCCACTACCAGTGATGTAGTTTAATTGATTTTAAGGTTTAAGACACTTTATTGAGTAAAATACGTTATTCATAACATTAGTGCACATAATAAAACCTTTTTTTTTTTTTTAATTATACATTGTAAATCAATAGTATTCTTCTTAACGTGCCCTATCAAGTCTCCTTGACGTTGGCGATTAACACGGCAAAACTGTCTCTGTCTCGAGCTATTCAAATAGTTGTTCTGCTTTCTTTATTCCTGTCCACTCTCTGTTATTCTTCAACCTTACTTACTTACTTACTTACTTACTAGCCAACGCCCACCCTTGGCATGTTAGCCATTTGGCGGCGCGCTGACCAGTATAGACGAGCCGTTTCTCGTAGGCGATCTTCATCCTCCTCGGGTGGGTCTGTTATCAGGGCTGGGCACTCTGGGAGGTGAGCAGCATCCATCTGGGGCTGATTACATAGTGGACAGTTGTCATTTTCACGGACGCCGATGCGATGTAGATGGGAGGCCAGGTAGTCATGCCCCGTAGTTGTTCTGAACGCGGCTACACTGATGGGTCTCGGCAAGTTGTGAGGGATTGGTGACTCTATTAGGTGGGCCCAAGATTTTCCAGCACCGGCTTGTATTTGCTGGTCTTTTATTTTCGCTTTGATTCCTCTTTTAATGGTGGACTTTGCTGATGTGTACGATTGGAAGCTAGGGGGCTGTGGAAGAGTAGTGCCTTCTTTTGCAAGTTCATCCGCCGCTACATTCCCTTCAACACCGACATGACTAGGGATCCATTGTAAAGTAATCAGCCACCCTTTTTCCAGCAAGTTCGATAGTTGGACGCGGCAAGATATTGTTTGGGCACAGTCGGTATATCGATTTGTCGACAGGGCAAGGATTGCGGCTTGGCAGTCGATGAAGAAGGCAACTTTTTGGGGGTGTTGGAGATTCTCGAGACTTTTAGTGGCTTCGTGTATAGCAGCAATTTCGCCATCATAGTTGGTGAGAGGGGCACCCACAGCTATGGAGCCTTTGGAGAACGTTGAGACATATCCAGCTCCTGTTCTTCCCGAGGCCGGCATCGAGGAGCCATCGCAGTAGATTTGGAGCCACTCATGCGCTGGGTAATTGGTGTGTATCGTGTCTAGGGCGGCTTTCCTTAGGACAATGTCTGACGATAAGTGCTTCGGGTCGTTATGGTTTTCAAGACGCAATTCTGTGTTTGGTAGACAGCGGGCGAGTGGCCGCTGAATTCTTCAACCAAGAGGCCTGTTTTCTACCAATTCCTCTGCGTCCTTCGATTTTACCCATCATAATAAGTTGAAGAATATTATATCAGTCTCCCCTTACTACGTGTCCAAAATGGGCCATCTGTCTACATTTCATGTTATCAAGCATCTAGCGAACAGTATTTGCTCTCTTAAGGACGGCTACATTTGTCAGCATAGCCGTCCTTGGTATTTTTAGTGTACGTCTGTGCAACCACATTTCAAAAGCCTCCAAGCGATTAATGGTGGATATTTTTAACGTCCATGCTTCGACACCGTATAAGAAGACTGACCAAATCTAACATTTAATCATGCGCTTTCGAAATTGAAGTTGCAAGTTATCATTACAGAAGAATGACCTCATTTTTAAAAATGTTGTGCGGGCTATCTGGATTCTACATTTCTAGAGTGCTATGTATTAAGAGTATAAGTCAAAAATGAAAATTTTTAATTAAAGCTTTTCAAAGTCCTTTTTACCACTGATGAAATAACTATTACAACTGCATCGTCTTACGTAACTATTACAACGTAACATCACTTAAAATAACTGTATCGTCTGTATATCTGATTGTATTTATCAGAATTTCATTAATTTTCGCGCCCCGTTACGAATTATGCAGCGCTTCTTTAAATATTCTATCTGAATATAAATTGAACAACAGTGGGGACAGTACACAACTCTATCTGACGCCTGAACCCTATTTGGGCTTCGAAACGTTACTAAAAACATTTTTTGGTAAAATTGTGGCTTATTCCCATTAAAAATAGTTGATTATAAAAAATGCCACAAAGAAATACCTTCAGAACAACCTCTTTGTATTTTACATATTTCTGTTGATTTTCCATTTATGCAAGCTGTCGCTGTTTGACGCCAGTATAATTTTTCTATGATTCGTACGTCTTGGCTATCAACTCCTGTATCCTAATGTTTTAATTAATTTGTGATGCTGTACTCGATCAGAGGCCTTTTCATAGTAAATAAATACAGCAAAGACGTCTTTCCTTTGATCACGGCATTTCTGCAATAATACATTTAGTGCAAAGAGTGCGTCCCGGGTTCCCAGTCTATTTTTGAAGCCAAATTGTGTTTCATCCTGGTCTTCTTCATATTTATCTCTGATTCTGCTGTGGATGATACGTAGAAATATTTTCAAATCAATAGTATACGATAAAGTAACTTCTTGAGTAGTCTATTGTATGCATTTTAACGAATTTTAAGTTTTTCCTCTCGTTGGTTTTTTTGTGATAAACTCCAAAGATCTAAGCTTACTAGTTGGCAAACAATTCTAAGATATGTTATGATGTGATTAAACACCGAATGAATCCAAATACGTGTATAGATATGTATATTATGTATATGTATATATGTATATAGTGACCAACTAGCCCGATTTACGAAGTCGTGTCCCGGCGTCCCGGAAAAGGCTCCCGGGCCATCCGAATTTTCAACGTTTTGGTAAAATTCTATTATGAAATTTTGAATACGTTATTTTTATAAGAATTCACATCAAATTGAATTGGTGGGACGAAAAAAGTGGACAATTTCTAGTGTGTAATACTAATACCACATCCAAAACGCATACATTTTATATCGTGGTATTATAGTTGTACGAAAACTAAAACGGTGGACTTTTTTTCGTTCCTGTATTATAATTATGATCTTCTGAAAAAAAAAATGGCCCGATTTTCATTGAAAAGTCCCGGATTTCAGGTCATTTTTTTTTAGCCTTGTCCCGGATTCGACTGAATTGGAGTTGGTCACACTAAGTATACCCCAAGGTTACTGCAAGCGTCTCGAATGACGCCAAATACGATTTTATTCCCCGTCAGAATTCCATACCGAGCGAATACTTCTTAGTATTCACTTCAAACATTCGTTTTCGCGATCTAATTCACACAACCTTGAGTCTCAGCCGCATCGACTTTCTCCCAAACTAAAAAAATTTCTATATTTTGTGTATCCAATCGACGCTTGTAAGAGGCAGTTATTACAGAAAAAGTGTTATTCGGTGTAATTCAGACTAATATAAATAAACAATCATAATATGTCTTTTCGTTAAATTCATAAGGTTTGTTCCAACACAACGAGAAACCGTCCATGTAACGATCACCGTCCTGCGCAGTAAACAAAATAACCCATGGAACGCACGATATACAGACACAGAACGCATGGAACGTATTATTTTATAGTAACGTGATCGTTACATGACGGTTCTCGTTGTGTTGGAACAAACCTATAGCAAACGCATAGATAAACGCAAAACTTTTACGCTTATAGCAACTACTTATTTTTATGATATACAGAGTCGCTAAAAATTTATTGCGGTCTAAACCAAATGAAATTAAAAAAAAAATAAAAGTTTTTTGAATCGTTACAGTATTAACATGCAAAATTATCAAATCTTTTAACACACTTGTGCTAAATCAAATATATCAGTTATCCCTTTCTGAACAACCTGTTTTTATATATATAATACAATATTATTTTATCGACCAGTGAATAGTACTAACTTACTCGAATACAATCCCCTCATTTCTGTGTTTCACACTTGGATAATCACGAGGTTTTCAATGGTGCTTTTTGCGTGTAATTCAGACAAGTCTTTCAAGGAAAACTATTGGAGATTTGTCTGCTCGCAATCAAATTAGAGCTTAAATTAAAAATTGCAATTTGTTTCACATGTAACTTGATGTTTGTTAAGAAGTATAAAAACAACTAGCAATAATACATCTAGCTTTTAAAATTGGCTAAGGGGTGTGACGTCATAGGTTATGTTGGCAATGCTGGTAAAATTTATCAGGTTTGTAGACTTTTACAATTTATACTTTTACAATTTGGGCTAGAAATGAAGGATACAAATATAGATCAAATAAAAAGTTTTGATAGTAATCCTTTATTTAGTAATTTGCATGTCTTTGTATAGTCTGTGTTCACTTTACCTAATTCAAATGCAAGTTGTGAAAGACAATTTTCAAAAGTAAATTTAATATACAGAAGTGCAGGTACCGTTTGGTAACAGACACTTTATATTAGCATTATACATTCATCCCAATCAATTTATCTTCCAAAGGGTATGTATATTTTACACCGTCAGAAATAATGGTTAGAATGTGAATTGATATGAATAGTGAATAAATAATAAAAAAGTGAGAACTAAAAAAGGATACCAAATGGGAGAAAAACCACTTAAAATATTCTACTATGCAGACGATGCAAAACTAATCTCTCAAAGTAAAGATGATTTACAACGTATGCTGCACCAATTTAATATAACCACCAGAAAATTTAACATGTTAATTTCCCCAAAAAAGACAAAATGCATGGTTATAACAGCAAATCCAATAATATGCAAAATTTTAGCTGGAGGGTCAGATAATAGAACAAGTGATGGAGTTTAAATATCTAGGCATCACACTATCTAGCTACGGAGAGCTCGAAACAGAAGTGGAAGATCAAGTGAATAGAGCAAACAGAGCCTCAGATTCAAGGAATGACACAATATGGAGAAATAAAAATATCGAAAAAGAAATGAAAGACAGAATTTATAAAACAGTCATCAGACCAATATTAATGACATACGCGACAGAAACACGAGCTGACCCCAGAGAGGACAAGAAGATTACTCGAAAGAGCGGATATGAAAACCCTTCGAAAAGTCGATGGTAAGACTCTATGGGACAGAGCTAGAAGTACAGATATACGATGGACATGGAAGGTGAAGAACATTAATAAATGGATAAAAAACAGAAGAGTAGAATGGAATGACCACATAAGCCGAATTACAACAAATAGAGTAGTAAGGACGGCTAGACTGTTCCCCAACAGGAAGAGGATCAGTGGGAAGACCACGAAAACGATGGAATAACAACTTACTGGAGTCACATCGAAAAAACAGACAGTCATGTCTGTACAAAAAAAAGAAGAAGAAAAGACTGTATAAAAAGGTTAAAAAATAATAGTTTAAAATAGTAAACGTGTCTATTATTTTGATTTGTCTATACAAAAGCCTTGATACAACAATTACAGCCTTATTTTGCTAACATTGCTTGATGTCAGCCCTAAATCCAACCAAATACTTGCAAAATAAAATAATTTCGCCTCTATGCGTATTATACATTAGCAATTTTTATGTACCCTGACGATATTGTCTAAATAACATTTAGAAATAAAAAAATGTCGCAGATGTCGCTAGGGCATCCCTGCCATTTCGTTCGTTGCAATCCGTGACTGCACGCGGATTATTAACCTGGTTCATTCAGAGAGAAGAGTATATGTATCTCCTGATGAGGGCGTAAAAAGCCCCGAAACCGGTAGAGTTACTTGCTGTACTCTCTGATTGAACTAGAAATACAATACGACTGCAGTTTCGGGTTGCAACGAAATTGAAAATGTTTATTCATTTTTAAAATTTGGAAATGTTTTTACACTAAAATTTCTACTACTTCGGCGATTTTATTTTCTTTTGACTTTTAGAATTGTACCATATCTAAAACTACATACTATCCTTTTCTTCAATTTCATCGCTAAGTAGCCATTTAGATGTGACTTATTTACAATTTGTATGTTGCTGGTGTTTTCTGAATGGTTGTATATAAATGGATATGGATATCAGTAGCGGATCTACGAGGTGAGGGAATGGGGAAATTACCCCACCACCAATAAGTTCCAAAATTAAAGAAAAAAAACATAAGTATTATATTATGCAACGAGCGTTTAATGATGGTCATTATGATGCGAGTATGAGGGATAGACATGAGCCGCGTAGCTGCGAATGACGTTTACAATACGAGCATTATAATGGCAATTAAATGCAAGTAGTATGCATGATTTTTTCTACGACCATTCACAAAAATATATATTCACATTTATTTACATTATAACACAAACAAATATTTATTTTGTACAAAAATATATTTAAATTTATTTATTTTGTAACACAAACGTATATTTATTTCAGGTGGTGTTACATTTTCGATATCCCTATCATCTTCAGACATTTTTTTAATGTGGATTAAATTCAGATGTGGATTAAATCTTCAGACATTTAAGTGGATTTAATTTTTTTTGTCTGTTTTTTTCAAATATTGTGAAAAGTCAAAGCGTATGCCTTTGACTTGACATTACGCATGTGCCAGCTTTGATACAGATCATCATCCCGCTTTTCTTTTGTATCTGTAACCAAAAATATGTACCACAATGAAAATCTGTATCATATTGATACAAAAAATGTATCGTTCTCCTCGTAATATGTGCCCTAAGTATACAGTCTTCATAATTTTTACATAATCAACAAGTTCCCTATCCTGTAAGCCCACTCTTCTTAATACTTTATCATTTCTGACGGTCCTTCCACGATTGGAAGTTCTACTCTTTTTTTTTACTTATTCTTCTACTTCTACTGGCTTGCTCTACTCTGCTCTTTATTTCAATCTCAGGCTCCCAACTCTCGTTTTGCAGACAACCCAAGCATTTAAACTGCCCGACTTCAATTCTGCCTGATGTTCAATTGATTCTTAAGCTACATATTAATATATCTTTGCGTTTAGGTAATTATTTCTGTCTATAGTCATTGTTTTTGTGTTTACCCAGTTTAGTAAGACATAGATAAACAGAATGAAATAAAAATCTTTAAACATTGTTACGACAGAATATTGTTACATACTACATATATGCCCTGTTTTTATGGGGTCTCGGGGATCTGTAGTAATGTTTTTAATACGTAGTTTGGCGTACTTGTTGACTGTAGTGGGCTCCAACGCTGAATATAATGACCGGTTTTAAATGCCCATTTTGACAGACCAATAAATATTTAACATACTTTTTATTAAGGTACATTGTAATCGGAGTATATAAGCCGATGTGCCTAATTTGCTATAAATTGTTTTTAAACAAGGAGGAGTGTAATATATTTTAGCCCTAATTTGAGGGTGAATATTACAAACTATAAATTACTAAAATAAAACACATCTTTCTACAAAGAAGGCTCATTTAATACTCGTTTGGCGAATGTACTTTTTACAATAATAAGAAATGTGTTACTCTGATAACAGTTGTTAGGTTTTACAGAGTGGTCTACTAAAACTATATTTACAATATCCAACAAGGAGTAAACTAAAAAGACAGATTCATACTCAAAAAAGTATCTAGAAAAATCGCCAGATTCATCTTCTTTTTTAGTTGACCATATCGGCCTTCGACGGTAATCCACAAATATTATATTATACTAATGCGTCGCTAGAGAGTTCTAAAAACAACTGTTTTTTATACAAAAGTATACTAAAAATCTAAATATTAAATGAATAACGCAGAGAACACAAATCGCCTATATAACTTAACATATTATGAGTTTTAAATGCCAATAGTGTCAAAATTTTATAACTTAGTGGAGTAAACTAGCCTGCGGTTGAACCAATTACAAACAAGCATTAGCATTACAGCGCGCTAAATTTGAGTTACTCATAGTTTAAAAACAGATTTAGTGTCTGTCGCAGTTGCAGACTAAACATAAGAAACACATAATTTCGGTCCACGACATAAAAACATGTTAAGAGGATTCTTTTACAAAACACTGTTTGATCCTTCTTCTACCTTTTATTGATTATAAATATGTCTACAATCCACCATTTATATACAACTTGTTACTGTACACTGTATTAATCTGTTAGCCAATGCATAATTCTTTAAAAATATATATTCGTAGTTAATGGAATTTTTGCAATTTAAACAAATTTTAGGTAGTTTTGTAAGATCAAAATTTGTGGTGATAATAGGATTAGTTTTTGAGATTATTATTTTATTAGTTTTGTAAAGAAGTATCTAAACTTGGTTACTGAATTTTGGAATTCATTGTTAAAACAGTTTGAACACTACAGAAATTGGGAATTGTGAATTGAAACAATAAAAAGAACTTCATACACTGTACAGAGTGTGTACACTAGTTTAATTTTCTCCATATATTATTTCACATATTTACAAAAATGTTTTTGTCCATCAATTTTTTTGAGCTTTTTCATCATCTGATAGTTGATACCAGACTGTTGCAGTCTAAAATCTCTATTATTAACCTCATTTAAAGTTTCCCGGCTAGCTGAGTGATAATAAATGATTGGCAGGAAAAGAAAACAAAGTTTGTCGCTATCTACCTAAAATAACAGAAAAATAAAATATGTGTCAAAACTGCCTTGTTACCATGCCTACTTTCTTACCTACTCCGTGGCTTTACAACCTTTCGTAGGTTTTACAGGACTCGACAACATGCCTCCATTCCTCTCTATCTTGAGCAATCTTCATCCAATTCTTCACACCCATAGCTTTAAGGTCTCTTAATACTATATCATCTCCACGAGGGCATCCACGTCGTCCTCTTCCAGTTGGGACTTCTTCCCATACCACCCTTACTATTCTTTCGTTAGAATTTCTTCTGAGGTGTCCTGCTCATTGGACTCTTCTGGACTTTATTTCTTTTATTATGTTAGCTGTGGGTATAGTTCTTCGAGCTCTTTGTTAGTTCTTATCCCATATTGTTCTGCTACTTCATCAAGCATAGGCCCAAAGATCTTCCTCAGGAGTTTTCTTTCCTAAACACGTAGTCTCTCTTCGTTTGCCTTTGTTATTCGCTACCGTACATCAGTACAGTCGTATGATTGCTTTATATAGTTGTATCTTTGTATGTTTTGTTAGTTATTTCGATTTTATCAGTTTTTGAAGGGTATAAATACATCTGTTACCGGCTTGTATCCTGTTGTTTATTTCTTGTGATCCGTTATTGTCTTCAATTATTGTTGTTCCAAGATACTTAAATTCTCTGACGCGCTCAAACTTGAAGTCGTCGATGGTAATGTTCTGTCCGATTCCATATCTGTTTTGATTATGGGCGCTTATATTCATATATTTAGTTTTACTTTCATTGATTATGAGCCCCATCTTCTCTGCTTCCTTCTTGAACCTGACGAAACTCTGCTTCATCCTTAATCTGGTGTTTTCTATCTACCTTGTTACCTACTGCAGAAAAATGTTTCTTAGATTTTTAAGGAAATGAAGATAATGACGATGAATATTAGCTACAATTTTATCATCTAAATCGCATACTCTGCAAACAAACTTTAATTTAGCTAACACCAATACAAGATACAACCCAGCATCTCTTTACCTCCTGTTTATTTCTTTGTTTGTTACCCTACTGATCATCCTTTAATAAGTTTCAGCTCTGTATTCTATCGTTTACGTATGCTTTTTCTCATGAGGATCTTTCAGTGCGTCACAGTTTTTCGATTTCTTTCTAACGCATTAAATTGTATGTGACAGAAAAAACGCACGTCGGTGACATTTATAAGATTTATTCTAGTTGTCAACAGATGGCGCTATAATCGAAAAAAAAATATTTACGAATTATATAATATATCTACGAATATAATCTGTACAATTTATAA
Source organism: Diabrotica virgifera virgifera (assembly GCF_917563875.1). Lineage (NCBI taxonomy): Eukaryota > Metazoa > Arthropoda > Insecta > Coleoptera > Chrysomelidae > Diabrotica > Diabrotica virgifera. The sequence goes on along the minus strand of NC_065444.1, from coordinate 1,222,528 downwards.
GACGATACAAATCAAAGAAAATACCATTTTATAAATGCAATAAACACAATTGATTTGTTTTTATGCCAAATTGCAAATAAAATTTGACAACTGTCAGTTTTAACTAAAATGTCATGTCACTAAAATGTATATTATCACGGACTTACCTTTTTTTCTATCATTTGTGACGCACTGAAAAATGCTCATGAAAAGAAGCATATCTATGATTTCTGTTACCTTCTTTCAACTTAAGAAAAATAATGAATTTAGGGCTTTGCCACTGTCAGAAGGTCGCAAACAATCGTCATATACGCAGTGGACATTCCGGACAGGAAAAGGAGAACTCTAGGCCCAGCTCGCTGTAAATTTCCTAGGCAAGAACGGGATGATACTCAGCTCAACACCTTTAAGTGTTATAGACGGAAAGGAGAACCCTTCTTACTCTACATCTAAGTCTAGCTCAATAGGTTGGAGACCACGAGCCAGATTTTGATTCAAAAAAAGATGATTCCAGCTCAACTGCTCTAAAGATGTATCATTCCAATACAAATACACCATTACCTTCTATAGACTTTCGCAGACTCTATTAATTTGGTATATACTAAGATTTAGATACTTTCGGGAACAATTTTACTAATCTGAATCATCCAGTACGTCAAAATGCATTCAATACACATTTCTGTTATTTAGACAATTCAAAGGATCTGTCATATTTGGCCTATGTTATCCATTTTGATGTATTGAGTAATTACATTTGAGTAAAAGTTGAAGATGTCAATTTTTGATTGAAAATCCCAATAATTTTTGTTGGTAACGGGTTTCTGTGTAATGAACAACTTTTAAAACGCATGAACAATTGTACTTTCTATAACTTTCAGATGACTAGTTTCATATCACAGTAAATTTTTCCTGGTAAAATTTATGACAACGAGGTTTTGTATCATCCTGGATTAGTAAAATAGATGATTGTCTCAATACTGGCACACTAAATATCGAACAACGATTTGTTGACATATTGCTGGTCAGTTTGTCTCCGTTTATGACGTGATAAACACATCATTATCGCCAGTTTCTTCGTATACCTTACTTTTGAGGTATACTCTCGTAAAATTGTCAATAGGAGTGCGATCAGGTCTACTAGGAGGTTAATTAATGGCGTATCTACTAGAAATCACTTGTATGGTGAATAATCCCTTTATCGCAACAATAATAGGTATAAATATAGTGCTTGCCAAAAGTCCCCTTCCCTCCTCGTATCTTTTGAACGGTTTTATTTACAATAGTTAAATTTGGAGGGAGGAAATGAAAGGACGTAGGCTTCTACTAGTCATAACAGATGACGTAATAGTGATAGATGACGTTGCAGAGTCACTATGACAGATAATTTTAAAAGGGCCCTTATTGCAAGGGATATGTCGTTTGAAAGGTATTGAAAATACCTATTCGATCATACCAATTTTGTTTGGATTTAAGCTGATTTTGATGAATAAATTAAATAAATACTAAAATTGCAGTTTCGCATTTAATTATTTGATTTAATTTGACCGAGACCCGTCTGGTTTACACAGATCTTTAAACTAAATATATCTTTTTGTAGTGACTATCCGTTTCGAATGTTGGCGACCATCATGGCAATCTGTACTTTGCACACTGCTGATCTGAAAAGATTTGTGGTTGTTGTGTTAAACCACGTCAACCAAGAAATCCTTCGCTTTCCTTCTACTTTTCCTTGCAAGATTAGTTGCAGCAGTCCATATCTTTCGCTGTTGCTCATGATGTGACCTAGGTATTCGATTTTGGCTGTTTTTATTGTGATTAACAACTCTTTTTCTTTTTATACTCTTAATAAGACGTAAAAAAGTATCTGAGTAGAAAATTCACCTTTTTGTAGTGGACAAATAAATTTGAAATAAAAGTCCTTTCTTTTTGCTAAGTTTTGACCTCTTTTGTTCATTTAACTTTTGTAAAAGTGTCTATAAAGTTTCTTCTATGTTTTATACAGTTCTTCATCCCTTTTATGCATAATTCATTGCACTTTTGTCATTTACGCAAATGAAAATTCAATAAATGATAAGTTAATAAAAAAAAATGAGACTATTATCTGGAAAGTTATGGAAAAATGCACAAAGATTTTATATTTATGGCTTGAATTTACAAAAGATCTTTTATCAGATTATCACCTGTTTATTTGCACATTTTAAAGGACCAAATATTTATTTGCAGCTAATTGTTAATTTATTTATTTATTTTCCAGTTTTAGGATATTTTTGTATCGAGCCTGTTACGTAGATGAATAGTTATCTTCATTATAGGTCTGGATCCAGCGTACCAAAAGAAATTTGTTAATACCAAGCTGAAAATTTGTTAATACGTTAACGGTGTCTAGTCAGACTAACTTTGATGTATGGGAACACTGGAACAGGAAAGTTTTAATTGTGGAACTTGTCATCCTGACAAGTTTATGATTGTGAAAACTAGCAGGTTGTTTTTAAGTTTATTCAATAGCAAACTTTATATTTATATGAAAAAATGTTTGTCCGACAAATATGTTGGGCGTTTAAGTCCGTCACGTAAAACATGTCAAATGACAGGAATTATGTTAGTGATAAATAGCAGTCTGATTTTTGCATGATAGTTTAATGAAAAGATAACAAATCAATTGCAAATTATATCCAGCAAAAGCTAACGGTGTCTGTAGACACCGTTAAACTATTAACAAATTTTCAGCTTGCTATTAATAAACTTTTTTTGGTACGTGGGATCCAGACCTATTATTTTTTGTCGAGAAAACCCAGTTCTTCTTCAGTATATGTAAAAGTTTCAAAATATACATATATATTCTATACTGTGACATTCTTTCAACGTTTTCATTCTTTTTACTTTTAGAATTTTCAAAAATATATATACGTTGTAAAATTAGAAGATAAGAAAGACATTTGACATTATCTTTTGTTTCATTTGAGGTTTATATAGGGTGTGACACCACTAGAGCATTTAGCAACTGTAGAAAAATATTTGACAAGAGAATTGTTTGAGATTCTGTTGCTATCAAAAATATTTTTGATACCAATATTGATTCAGTACACTACAGCAATCAACGTTTAGGTTTTTCTGATTTGACCTATACAATAGATCAAATATTCCTAAAACGACTCTAGAATTATAGTTGCTTCTATCTAAGCAGTGTAACTTGCTTTGGTATTTAATGCAGAAGTAACGTACTCGGCTATTTACTGTATTTCTATGATATTTTTGCCGAGATATTGAAAATTTATTTACGCGCGCCTGCATTCGCTGTGAGCTGACCATGCGCCTCAGAGCGCGTTATTAAAAGTCACATATCTTGGTCAAAAATTAAGATAAAGAACTTTTTGGATATGTTCTATAACATCCATTAGCCAGATTTTCAAAGTTGTGTTTAAATCTCTTATAAACAAATTAGTTCGCAACTTTTTGGTGAAATCTTTAATGTTTAATTGTTATAACTTTTTCATTAATAAAGATAAAGTACTTTTGCAAGGTTTTTTAAGGCTGAAACAATTAATTTTAAAATAAAGTGGTTTTGAAAGTTAATCGCACTTATGAGAGTGGAGTCATACTTAGAAAATTAGGTATTGAATTCCTATTTTGCAATTGTTTCTCACGAAATTTGTTATAACTCCGGTTCTAACAATCAAATCCAAAGTACCATTTTGGATCGCCATTTTGTTCATTTTTCAAAAGGAACATTTTTCATTTTGGCAAAATTAAATATCTCTCATAATTTAGGAGATACAATCATTTAACAATAAAATTGTTATAGTTGGTTCGCTAAACTCTGGCACGACTGACTAGTGATTTTAATAGGTAATTTTTTTGTTTTTTTGGCAAAATTGGCAAAATTACTAACTATTTAGTAATTATTAACTATTTAGTAATTATTTTTTTGCTAATTTTACCAAATTGGCAAAAATTACTTACTAAAATCACTAGCCAGTTGGGTCTTAGCGATCCGACTATAGTAACCAAATTATCTGACGGGCTTTCAGCCTGGTACTACAACCTGGTAGACTATGAGTTTTATTTGTATCTTAGATATCTTAATAATAGTAACAGTTGATTGCTCTAAAAATTATGTAGTGTTTGGTACAATAAAAACAATGATAGTATAATGTTAGCTCTATTGGTGTTCATCCTTTATATGAGATTATTTGGATTCACAAAGTATTTTCGCAAAAAATCATCTTTTCTAGCATTGTTGTATGCTGGGAAAATCATGTTTTTGTTTGCTCAGTTTAAATGTAAGTTATGAACAATTACAATAAAAACAAGAATTACAATTAATAAAACAGTGTTTTTCATTTATTCTCGTAGCCTTTCGTTAGATATTAAAAAATATGAGAAGAGTTATAAAATCAAATGCAATGTTAGCCCGATCAAAGAACAATCTGACCCAAAAAAAATTAAGGAAGAATGAAAATTTGGGAATAGGTAGTTGAAATTGTCTATTATTATATAAAAAAAAGTTTACAATTCTACATCCCTCCATTTTACAAAAATGGAGGGGAATGCTCCCCTATTGAAGGTAAAAAAAATGCATTCAAAATAAGACCGGCATTTGGATAAAATGGCTAATTCTAAACAGCTTTTGTTCTATAGAGTTTTTTCACTAAGTCAATACTTCTCGAGTTATTTGCGAGTGAATATGTTCATGTTTAACAAAATAAAACATGTTTTTGAACGGTTTTTCGGAGATAACTCAAAAAGTAAGTATTTTAGCGAAAAAAATATTCTTAGAAAAAATATAGCTCATAAAAAATTGAAAAAAATGGTCTCTACATGAAGTCTGTAGACCCAGTAGAAGCAGAGTTGCAGCTAATGAAAAGTAGGTTCTTCTTCGTCAAATTCCAAATCGAATATTTCAATGTGAAATAACCCAAATAGGAAGCACTTTTCGGGGAAAATTCATTATAACTTTTTTAAAGTGTTTATGTAAAGGTTTATTTTTACGCTCAAAATATTGTTGGTACCTTTTATTTTTTGGTAAAAAAATCACGAAAATCACCCCCTAATTAGCATCACAAATAAAATTTATCATAGTCCAGGGCGCATCTGTTTTGAGAATGACGTTGAGAGGTGACTCAAATTTTTTTGCAGAAATTGCTTGAAAATAACTGAAATAATAATATTTGAGTTATCCTCTCACTCAAAATGGCCCGGAACATTGTTTAAATAATTAAAATGTCAAAATATGAAGGAAAAATTCGATTTTTTATTGGTTTTTTGATTATAACTTTAAAACTATTCATTTCTGAGAAAAGTTGTACTGACATAAAAGTTGCGCAATTAAATTTCCTACAATATAGAATTGGTTAAAAATTTAAAAAATAGTCACCCTTGTTGCAAAATAGCAATAATTGCGAAAAAAAAACCATATAAAAACAAGTATTCGCATTTTACGTTTTTCAACCAATTATGCTACACTTAGGACCTTCATATTTTACCCAGAAAAACTTTATGATATAGTAAAACAACACTGTAAATTTCATTAAGATCGGTTTAATAGATTTTACAAAATAAATTTTGCAATCCAGCTTTCGCAAAAAAAATCATTTTTTTAAAATGTTCCAGGACTGAAAATAAAGCAGATATCAAGTTGAATTTTTTTTTGCTTATAGAAGTGTACTGTACCTTTCATTTGCAATTTGCAAAATTAAAATCGATTAATTACCACGGCGTCAGGAAGTTTTTTAAATAAACATTAACTTTTGGTGCTACGCGCAGGACAGCGGTGTTCGATTCACACAAGTTGATTTCCACCAAAATTTCTTCCAATCTTTATTTAATAGATTATTTTCTTACTCTATATTTTGTTGTATTTTAATATTTTAATTCCACAAAAATCAAACTAATTTTATTATTGTTTGTGAAATATTGTTTAAACAATTGCATATGTTTAAAAATAATAAACTTTTATTCTCTAAGTTAAAATATATGAACAAAGAAAGTTTTTGCTAAAAAAAATGTTATTTCAAAGAATAGAGTATGTGTTTTTATTTTGCAATAAACAAATTTATTTATTTATATCGAAATGTAATAAAAATTAAAATGTATCAATAATTATCAAAGGTCATTGAAATGCCCAATTAGAGCAAACTATCCACTGTCCTGCGCGTAACACCAATAATTAATGTTTATTTAAAAAAATTCTTGACGTCGTGGTAGTTAATCGATTTTAGTTTTGCAAATTGCAAATGAAAGGTAAAGTACACTTCTATAAGCAAAAAAAATTTCAACTTGCTATCTGCTTTATTTCCAGTCCTGTAACATTTTGAAAAAATGAATTTTTTTGCGAAAGCTGGATTGCAAAATTTATTGAACCGATCTTAATGAAATTTACAGTATTGTTTTACTGTATCATAAAGTTTTTCTGGGTGAAATATGAAGGTTTTAAGTGTAGCATAAATGGTTGAAAAACGTAAAATACGAATACTTGTTTTTGTATGGTTTTTTCGCAATTATTGCTATTTTGCAACAAGGGTGACTATTATTTAAATTTGTAATCAATTCTATATTGTAGGAAATTTTATTACGCAACTTTTATGTCAGTACAACTTTTGTCGGAAATGAATACTTTTAAAGTTATAACCAAAAAACGAAGAAAAAAATCGAATTTGTCCTTCAGTTTTTGACATTTTGATTATTTAAATAATGTTCCGGACCTTTTTGAGCGGGAGGATAACTCAAATATTAATATTTGAGTTATTTTCAAGCAATTTCTGCAACAAAATTTGAGTCACCTCTCAACGTCCAAATGTACTAATATTTTTACAGATGCGCCCTGGTCTATTACCACTTCACAAGTTACTTTGTCTATGTATTATTTATATGATCTGTAAGTTTCATCGGTTCAAAGTGCTTCTTTTTGAAAAAGATGTAGTTAAAATGGCTTGAGCGAGTAACTAATCACGAGTTTAGGCAGGCAAATTTGGAACAGCCCTATAATAACCAATTTTTGTCTAACAAGAAAACGAAAAATCAAAAATATTCAGAAAAGCAAAAGGTACATTTTATTACTCTTTGAGATTTTTGGTATTACTAATAATTTTTAAGTTATTTCCATAAACAATTCCGATTTTTTTCAAAGTAAAAGAATATGTTTTATTTTAAACCCCATTTGTTTCAATACCTACTGAGCACTTTAAACCAATGAAACATAGATAATATAAATAATACATAAATAAAGGAATTTGTGAAGCGGTAACGATTAATTTTATTTGATAAGCTAATTAGGGGGTGATTTTCGACATATTTTTACCAAAAAATAAAAGGGACCAACAATATTTTGAGCGTAACTCACTTTTAATATTCGAAGTTTTTTTAAAAAACAAAAATAAACCTTTTTTAAACACTTTAAAAAAGTTGTAATGAATTTTCCCAGAAAACTGCTCTGTTTTTTGGTTATTTCACATTGAAATATCTGATTTGGAATTTGACGAAGAAGAACCTACTTTTTATTAGCTGCAACTCTGCTTCTACTGTGTCTGCAGACCTCACGCATACACCATTTTTTCCAATTATTTATAAGCTATATTTTTACTATATATTTATACAATATTTTTTTCGCTAAAATACCTACTTTTTGAGTTATCTCCGAAAAACCGTCCAAAACATGTTTTTTTTTTTGTTAAAAATGAACATATTCACTAGCAAATAACTCGAAAAGTATTGAGTTTGTAAAAAAACCCTATAGAACAAAAGTTGCTTAGAATTAGTCATTATATCCAAGTCCGCATTATTTTGAACGAATTTTTTTTTACCCCCGAGAAAATTTTGTAAACTGGAGGGGATGTAGAATTGTAAACTTTTTCTTATACATATAATAATAGACAATTTCGACTACCTATTCCCAAATTTTCATCCTTCCTTTATTTTTTGGAGGTTTTCGTAAAATTTTGTGTTCCTTGATCGGTCTACGTGGCTGTGATGGTATGGAGAACATGACCTGATAGCCTAAGCGGAGAATGTCACAATAGTGAAGAAAGAGAAGACAGAGGACTTTGAGGAAACCCGTTTTGACTGCATTGACTATGTCGAAGATCTGAGAAAGTAAATTCTGTGCCGGATTCGTTTTAAGCAATGCCAAGAGTATATCAAGAAGAATACATCCTTAATTTTCGGATTTAATAATGGCTTTTGAACAAATGGCTACCTACAAGTAAAGTAATAAAATCGTTAATAGAGAAAGTTATAGAATACAACAAGCCATTGATATTAATATGACAAAGCGTTTGACTTAGTCATAGCTCCATGTAGTATAGTATAGTTGATCCAAAAGATGGCATAACCCAGACATCCAAAGTGAAAGTTATCCTTCAACACCAAATTGTTCTATATGGTCCACACAATGTCCAGAAACAAGTCACCATTTTGAGCGCCGGGTTTGGGGAGGGGGGGGGGGGGAGAAATTGGTAAATTCGTAGTTTTTCGCCAATATTTCTAAAACTATGCGGTTTAGCATGAACAACCTTCTATACATTAAATTTGAAATAAAAAAGGCCCTATGCATAATCTTTCTTAAATGAATGGTTCCAAAGTTACGGAGGTAGTATAGTATAACTGGTCCAAAAAAAGGCCTAACCCAAACATCCAAAGTAAAAGTTTTCCTCCAACATCAAAATGTTTTATATGGTCCACATATTGTTCAGTAAAAAGTTACACCATTTTGAGCGTCCGGTTTGGGAGGGAGATGGGAGAGAAGCCGGTAAATTAGTAGTTTTTTTAAGTTTTTCGTCAATATTTCTAAAACTATGCTTTAGCATAAACAATGTGATACACAAAAATACTCTACATGAAATTTAAAACAAAAAACGTTCTATACATAATTGTTATAAAATCAACGGTTCCAGAGTTACGGAGGGTGAAAAGTCGAGGTTTTCGATACTTTTTATATTTTTTGGGCAATATTTATGATATAACTATACCAAAAACCCAGACATCCAAAGTGAAAGTTATCCTCCAACACCAAATTGTTCTATATGGTTCACATAATGTTCAGAAAAAAGTCACACCATTTTGAGCGTCGGGTTTGGGGGGGAGAGGGTGGAGAAATCGGTAAATATAAAAAGTATCGAAAACCTCCACTTTTCACCCACCGTAACTCTGGAACCGTTGATTTTATAACAATTATGTATAAAACCTTTTTTGTTTTAAATTTTATGTGGAACATTTTTCTATAGAACATTCCTTACGCTAAAGCATAGTTTTAGAAATATTGACGAAAAACTTACAAAAAACTACTAATTTACCGACTTCTCCCCCATCTCCCCCCCAAACCGGACGCTCAAAATGGTGTAACTTTTTATTGAACAATATGTGGACCATATAGAACAATTTGGTGTTGAAGGAAAACTTTTACTTTGGATGTCTGGGTTAGGCCTTTTTTGGACCAATTATAATATACTACCTCCGTAACTTTGGAACCGTTCATTTTAGAAGGGTTATGCATAGGGCCTTTTTTATTTCAAATTTAATGTAGAACAATTTTGTGTAGAGGGTTGTTCATGCTAAACCGCTTAGTTAGAAATATTGACGAAAAACGTAAAAAACTACGAATTTGCAGATTTCTCCCCCCTCTCCCCCCCCCCCCAAACTCGACGCTCAAAATGGTGTAACTTTTTTCTGAACATTTTGTGACCATATAGAACAATTTGGCGTTGGAGGATAACTTTCACTTTAGATGTCTGGGTTTGGGTCTAACTATACCATACTAATGATGACAGCTCTTAAAGAGTGCAGTATTTATCACAGGTAACAACTTTTCTTCAGAATATATATAATAGTGAATATTATATATAATATTCAGAATATATATAACTGCAGTGAGAATGTACTATGGTGATACAAACACATTTCTCTTGGAGAAGGGTACTATGCAAGGAGATATCATCTCCTAAACTATTCACCGCTCGTTTACAGAATGCCATCTTCTTTAAGTGCCGTCTCACAATGGGAGGTTGAATATCATCATCACTATCTTTATCTACCGTTGCTATATAGAGTTCTATAGAACTGCATTTAAACAAGTCCCTTAAATTCTTCTACCATGACACTCTCCTTCTTCCTATACCCCTTTCGCCTTTTATCTTTCCCTATATTATCAATCTTAGCATTTCATATCGCTGTCCCCTCATTACGTGTCTCAAGATATTGTAATTTTCTTATTTTTATTGTGTTTATTATTTCGTATTCTTTGCCCATTTCTCTGTTCGTTTTCTTCTGTGTCCATGCTGGCCGTAGCTTATTTATGTGTTCTTGCTTCAATGTCCACCTTTCAAGTCCATATTGCAGTATCGAAAACACGTAGCATCTCATAGCTCTTACTCTCAGTTCTCATCTAAGGTCTTTATTGCAGAGAATTGTTTTCATTTTTACAAACACATTTCTTGCTATTTCTATCCTGATCCTTATTTCTGTTGTTTGATCATTATTGTCAGAAATTCAGGTTCCTTTATCCAGGTATTTGTATTTATCAACTCTTTCTATCGGTAAATTTCCCAAATGTATATTTGTCTGTATGTTTGTTTTCTTAGTTATTATCGTGTATTTGGTCTTTTTTGCAGTATTTTGATGAGCTGCTAAATGGACCTGAAGAGACAGACGATAATAACGTGGAAACAGAGGATCTAGTAAATGAAATACAAAATCAACAGAGTAAAGAGCAGGCTCCGACTTTAAGCGAAATTCAGAATATCATCGATAAATTAAAAATTAACAAAAGCCCAGGAAGCGACGGCATAACGGCTGAAATGATTAAATTTGGAGGAAATCAGTTAGTAGATAAAATCCATAAACTAATTAATAATATATGGGAACAAGAAATACTACCTGAGAAATGGACAGAAGCAATACTGTGTCCTATTCACAAAAAAGGAAATATGGCTGATAGTCAGAATTATCGAGGCATAGCGCTGCTAAACATAACGTATAAAATATTGGCTATGCATATTAAAAACAAATTAACAACGAAGGTTGATAAAAGCATAGGAGAATATCAATGTCTATTCAGAAAAGGCAGAAGTACTGTGGATCAGGTCTTCACACTACGAGAAATACAGGCTGAAAGTTACGAATATAATAAAGACACCATGGTTCTTTTCATTGACTTTAAACAGGCTTTCGATCGAGTGAAATGAAGCGAATTATTCACAGCATTACAAGACATGGACGTTTCTCCAAAGCTTATTAGAATTATAAAATTAACTCTCCAAAGAACAATAAATAAAGTCAAGATAAACAATACTATAACAGAAAGCTTTGAGGTCAAACAAGGAGTGCGACAGGGTGATCCATTATCGTCTATAATGTTTAGCATATTACTAGAAAAGGTTATACAGGAAGCAAACATTAATAGAACAGGTCTGATCTACCACAAAAAACATCAGTGCTTGGCATTCACAGACGATATGGTAATCTTGAGTAGGAGCAAAATAGAACTTATAGAAACAGTCATGAAACTCGAGGAGAGGGCAGCAACCAAAGGATTGTATATAAATGACGCAAAAACAAAGTATATGAAATGGGCAAATAAGCAATTCGTTCGGTATCAATACATAACAATGACAACAGCGAAGGGAACACAGTATAAATTCGAAGAAGTGGAGAGATTTGAGTAATTAGGAACTGTCTTCACAAGAGATCCTAACTGTGAAGAAGAAATACAAAAGAGAATTATGTCGGACAACCGCGCTATATTTGCTTTTAATGGGTTAAGAAGTAAAAATATATCACGAAGAGCAAAACTAAGAACTTACAAGACCGTAATAAGGCCGATAATAACGTAAGCTTCTGAAACATGGGTCACAACGAAAAAACACCGAGAGTTGTTATTAGTTTGGGAGAGGAAAATACTGCGCAAAATCTTGGGTGCATGGACAATGGGTAAGAATGGACAAATAAGGAATGGACAATGGGTAAGAACAAATAAGGAACTAACTGAGCTCTATCAAGATCCTAACATACTAGCAGTAATTAAGGCGCAAAGACTTAGATGGTTGGGCCATGTGCAGAGGATGATTCCATCTAGAATTCCCAGAATGGTACTATCTAGTGCATTGGCAGGGAAAAGGCGAAGAGGAAGACCGAGGTCACGATGGAGTAATGGAGTTATGAGAAGAATTAACGTAAGGAACTGGGAAAGAAAAGCGACTGACAAAAGGGAGTGGAAAAGAATAGTACATAAAGCCATGGGCCTACTAGGTTCGTAGTGCTTATATATTATTATTATTATGTTGTCAGAGATGGAAGATGGACTAAGAAAATTTTAGACGGAAGACCTAGACCCGATGCTTATCGTAATCGAGGACGTCCGACAATAAGGCTGTCGGACGACATCCTTGCAAGCAACTGCAAAACGGCCACTGATGATAATCCTTCATCCAAAATTTCTTCTAAACTAGATATCAAGAACATTCACAGACGAACATTCATAATATAAATGTAGCAGGACAACAAAAGTAGACCGAGATTGTAAAGTCGAAAAGCATTGTCTCGTAATCAGAATATTTTGAGACGGAAAATGCTTTTACCAAAAGGTTACACGATAAAATAAGTACATATTGAAAAATAAGATCCAAATAGCTTCAATCATATGTATTTTATTATAAAAAAATATTTATAACAGGATTTCGTTAATTATTTAGCAGTACGTTCTTATAGGTAACAAAAAATATTTAGTAAAAATCATCATTATCAAACTTATTCGGCTGTTGCTGATTTTTCACTTGTTCCTGACTGGAGTACATTTGAGCAATTTGCTGAGATGTTGTCGCTTCTTCTACACTCTTATCGTCTCTCACTCTCAAAAATCTTGGAAATCGAAGTGAGATTCCCTTTTCTGGATCCACCTAAAACGCAATTGTAATAATAAATCAGAACTGTGTGCTTACTAATTAAAAATTAACAAGATCCACAAGCAAACATTTTTCCTGTAGCTGGCTGTATGCCATTAATCACAAAAAATGTATTCAAAAATCCTTTATAAAAGGTATATACAGTAAAACCTCGATATAACGGACTAATTGGGGAAACGGGGTGTCCGTTAAAGCCGAAAGTCCATTATATAAAAATAGGTTTAAAATAAACAAAAAACTTATTTTTTGAAAATATGTACACTGTATTTAAATATAAATAAAAAACACAAACAAAATTATATTTAATTAACTTCAGAAATTCGTCGTGAAGTGACGTTGTTTGATATCGACACGCTTGTTTCGGTAATCCTTCTTTGAAAAAGGAATCAAGTTTTGTTTGCACTTTTGAAGTTTGCTGTTTTTTATAATCAACTCTCTAAAATTACGAAATTGCGTATAATACAGTTGAACTTCGTTGTCTGAATAATCAATAAATGTTATTAGATCGTTAAGAACTTCATTTTTTGCAGTGTTGTTTTGCCTTCTTTGCTATCTTCACTTCCATCCTCATGTTTTAGGTTCATAACTTCATCTGCTATTTCACTTTCAGTCGTGATATTATACACAGGGACACCTTCATCTACTTCTAGCCATTGTAAAATAAAACATCTCAGCTACCTACTTCTTCTCTGGCATTGTTAGATATGTATTGTCTTACAGAAATCAGGAATTTCCAACCCTTCTAATCTTATGTCTGCATCTTGGCCAACAGACAATTTTTTTTACTAGATATTCGTTTGGTTTCCAAAATTATTCCCTGATCCATGGGTTGAATATGTGATGTTGTATTTTTGGCAAAAACATACAACTGAAGTTTCTAGGTAGGTGTAGCATTTGGGGTCCACGGGGACCCCGTTGGTATTCAATGTATCTTGGTATGTGACAGGTTAAGCATGTATCATATTAACAGGACGTTTTTAATTTTTTTACATTTGACCGGATTTTTCTTCCGTTATATCCGAAGTCCGTTATATAGAGGTCCGTTATATCGAGGTTTTACTGTATTTATTAAAAAACCATCAAAGGGCCATACCTAAATCACAGAACGTTTTCGATCAACGCAAATCATCATTTTTGAAACACATACTACACTACTTCAAACAAGGAACCCAAGTGCCTTGTGGGGAGTCGTAAGATGCCGAAGGTCATATCCATACGTTTTTTTATCCATCACTTGGACTTTTTAAAAATAATGTAACTCTAATATTATATTGTGTTAACATTTAAAGGGTTTTTAGCCATTTACAGTTAAGTCCACGAGTCTTTACCCGTGCGTCATTAATACCTGGCAAGATAAAACACATACTTTTTATCTAGTATCATTCTCTTTCCCGCATGAAACTAAAGACAAACCAACTGCCGCCTGTTAGGTAAAAACACATGTTATTTTTATAAACGATCTAGACTCAGTGCATTGAAAAGAGATAGGTACAAAGAAAGACGATTGGGGATGTTTTCATAATATATTTATATAATATATTGTATTTTAAGTACAATTACTGACGTTTTGGTTTATTTACTTTTGTGGCTGTCAGTTTGTTGAATTTTTTCCTGTTATTTTGTCGAATTTTTGCATTTTGAAGTTTTTTATAGTATAAAAACAGTTGTTTTCACAACTAATTTTATATTGGAGTTATAAATTTCATGATAAGTTTATGTTATTTTACGATAAAATTTGACAATGTACAAAGCTAACCTCATTGTTGACACAGTTAAGGGATGCTTGTGTTTAATGTTCTGCCAAAGTGAATAAAATAACAAAAAAAAAAAGAATGCGTGTGTACTTTGTACGCACGTAAGAAGTTATACTTCTATTATATGATTTCAACGAAATAAATATACTTTCAACAAATTATTTGTATTTTATTTAAAGATTAAACTAATTTTTACTTGCTACTTTCCAAAAATTTTTATTAAAACAATAATAGCCCAGTAAATGAACGGGAAATTCGGCGATACCGTGTAATTTTCAGGGGCAACTCCGAATTGCATGAAAATTTGGATTTAGGTTCTAATTACCCTCCACTTCAAAGTTGAAATTGTACTGTTGGTTGCTTTTACTTAGGGGGTGACAGTCACCCCTTCTCGGGGGTGAAAAAACATACGTTCAAGATAAGACCGGCAATGGATAAATTGACTGATTTTAAGCAACTTTTGTTCTATAGAGTTTTTACGTAAGTCAATATTTTTCGAGTTATTTGCCATTGAAAATGTTGATTTTTCGACAAAAAAACTACGTTTTCAGACGGTTTTTCGCAAATAACTCAAAAAGTAAATATTTTATCAAAAAAATATCCTTGCAAAAGTTTAGCTTATAAAAAAACGCAAAAAATGGTGTATCAGTAAAGTATATCAATCAAATAAAAACAAAGTTGTAGCTCATGAAAAATACGTTCTTATTCGTCTAATTCCAAATCGAATATTTCAAGGTGAAATCACCGAAAAATTAAGCACTTTTCGGGAAAAACCCATTTAAACTTTTTTAAAGTGTTTATAAAAAGCTTTGTTTTAATTGTTAATAAAAGTTTTAGCATTAAACATAAGCGAGTTACGCTCAAAATAAAGTTGGCTCTCTTTTTTTTTGTAAAAAATCATGAAAATCTCGCCGTGTTTAGCTCCCCAAATGAAATGAGTCGCTACCGCTTTACAAACAATTTACTTACCTATCTATTTTTTATATGATCTGTCAGTCTCACCGGTTTAAAGTGTTTATTTTGAAAGGGTTATAATTGAGAAAGCTTGAATGGGTCACTAATCACGAGTGTATGCAAATTTTGAACAGCCTTATCTTAACCAATTTTTGTCTTATGAAGAAACAAAATAAACTAGCATATTTATAATAGCAAAACCTACATTTTTTTACTCTTTAAGATTTTTCTTATCACTAATACTTTTTAAGTTATTTTAAAAAAATGAAATTTTTCAAAAATTTTTAGAATTTTTTTTTACTTTAAAACCAAACGTTTTTAAAAATAAGCACTTCAAACCAATCAAACTTACAGATCATATAAACAATATACATACAGTTAAAATAGATGGTAAATCCAAACGATTAATTTCATTTAGGGTGCTAAATAGAGGGAGGTTTTCACGATTTTTTTTACCAAAAAAAAAGGGGCCAACTTTTTTTCAGTGTAACTCGTTTATTTTTTATGCTGTAAACTTTTGTAATAAACAAATAATAAGCTTTTTTTCGATACTTTAAAAATGTTAATAAGGTTTTCCCGAAAACGCTTCTTTCTTCGGTGATTTCGCGTTGAATTATTCGATTTGGAATTAGACGAATAAGAACGTATTTTTCATGAGCTACAACTTTGCTTCTACTCAATTTGTAGACTTTACTGGTACACCATTTTTTCGTTTTTTTATAGGCTGCACTTTTGCCAAAAATATTTTTTTCGATAAAATATTTACTTTTTGAGTTATTTGGGAAAAACGGTCTGAAAACGTAGTTTTTTTGTCGAAAAATCAACATTTTAAATCGCGAATAACTCGAAAAGTATCGACTTACGTAGAAAACTTTATAGAACAAAAAGTGCTTAAAATAAGTCAATTTATCCATTTCCGGCCTTATTTTAAACACGCGTTTTTCAACCCCCGAGAAGGGGCAAATGTCACCCCCAAGTAAAATAAAAGCAACCAACGGCACCAATTCAACTTTGAAGTGGAGGGTAAGTAGAACCTAAATCAAAATTTTCATGCAATTCGGAGTTGCCCCTGGAAATTACACTCCAAAACGGTCATTTATTGGGCTATAAGAAAAATAAAAAAAATTAGAAAACACACGGAGATTCGAATCGGGGACCTCTCGATCTCCGGTCACGCGCTGTACCACTGCGCTATACTCCCTTTGCTTTGACAGGTTACAAGATTTCTCATACATACTGACAAATTTAATAAACCAAGTGAAGTATACAAAAATACTTTAAATAATATACTTACTATTATTATAAAATATCTTATTCCCGAGGAAGACAAATCCAAAGACACAAAAATTATAATAAATATATTTAAAACACTAATAATATATACTTTTCACGCACACCTTATTTGCGCTACATAAAGATGTAGTGACTAACATACTGTCGGTGTGCGCATGCGCCAGGGAATGTAAAAAATTCACCCTCGTGCCTAAAGAAGTATAACTTCAAAAAATATGTTATTGAATTTTTTTATAAATTGTTTATTTATTTATTAATCAATGATAATACAATAATTTATTAAGCTACTTCAAATGTATAATAAAGTCGTCTACTTTAAAATGTATAATACGTGTCTGAATTGCCGATATAAATGAGTCAGATTAAATAAATTATTAGAAGAATTTTTTACTAAGCAACAACATTTTTGTTTATTTAGTATTATTTTGTATTTTGACAACGACACCCGACTTGGGCGTCGAAACGTTAATAAAATCATTTTTAGGTAAAATTGTGGCTTATTTCCCATTTGAATATACTTGATTATAAAAATGCCACAAGAAAATAGCTTCAGAACAACTTCAAATGTACTTTTAAAGCAAAACTTAAATTTGACATTCTATTTATTTGATAACGTCAAATTTTATACTATAACCCATGATCGAAATAATACCCACTTTCTGTAACTTGCTGTTGCGTTTAGTAAATTTCCGACTTAATTCGTATGCTTTAAATGATGACGCACGGGTAAAGACTCGTGGACTCAACTGTATTTTTGGTTGCTCAGTATGTGATTTGTCTGTATTAGCACTGATGACGATCTATGTAGATCGAAAACGTTCTTTTATTTAGATGTGGCCCTTTGAGAGTTTGTTATAAATATACACGTTTTATAAAGGAATTTTCAATATTATTTTTAATTAAAAATTAATTAAATGTGATTAGTTTCAGAGTTCATAGACACAAGTTTGAATGATAAGTTTGAAGGGTAATACTTACGATGCCTATCCCCGCCCGATGAACAGGAGATAGGGACAAATCTGCACACTTTATTTCCCACACTTGGACTGCATCAAACCAGTGATCAGGTTCAAGTGAGCTGTCAAACCTGTAGTACGATTTTGGTTGTGGAATAATGTGACTTTTGAAAAATTCCGAATGGGTTGCCAAATTTTCGTCAGTAAAACCAGTTCCAATCTAGAAAAAAATATATAATTAATGCTAAATTACATCTAAGCAACATTTCAGAAGATTATCACGGCACTTTGTTAATAATATCACCTATCAACAAGTACTCACCTTTAGGAATAATTAAAACAATCGAAAATATCTACCAGAATAACACAATAAAAGTAAAAATAGAAGAAGAGCTAACTGACCCAATTGAAGCTAACAATGGGATGAATACAGGGGGATTGCCTAAGTCCTCTATTGTCCAACCTAATCATGCATGAAATAATAAAAAAAATAAGAACTAAAAAAGGTACCAAATGTTAGAAAAACAACTTAAAATAATTTGCTATGCAGACGATGCAATACTAATCTCTCAAAGTGGAGATGATTTACAACGTATGCTGCACCAATTTAATGTAACTGCCAGAAAATTTAACACGTGAATTTCCCCAAAAAAGACAAAATGCATGATTATAACAGCAAATCTACTAAGACGTAAATTAGAGCTGAAGAGTCAGATAATAGAACACGTGATGGAGTTTAAATATCTAGGCATCACACTATCTAGCTACGAAAGGAAGAAACATAAGTGAAAGATCAAATTAATAGAGCAAACAGAACCGCAGGTTACCTGAATGAAACAATATGGAGAAATAAAGATAAAAAAGAAATGAAAAGCAGAATTTACAAAACAGTCATCAGACTAATAATGACATACGAGGCAGAAATCAGACCTGACAGACAGATCAAAAAGAATGCTAGAAACAGCAGAGATGAAAAACCTTTGAAAAATCGATGGTAAGACATATGGAACAGAGCTAGAAGTATAGATATACGACGGAGATGCAAAATAGAGAACATTATTAACTGGGTAAGAAACAGAAGAGTAGAATGGAACGACCACATAAGCTGAATGACAATAAATGGGGTACTAATGACTGTGAGAGACGGTTCTCCAATGGGAGGACAATCAGTGGAAAGACAACGAAAAAGATAGAACTTACAGGAGGCACATTGAAAAAAAAAACAAACAATTATGTGTACACAAAAAGAAGAAGACGAACAAGTACTCGGTAACACATTTCTCAGAACTAAAAAGCTTTGTTAGCGAATCATGTATCAGTACATCTAAGTATTTACCTTGCATATACTTTGATACTCTTCACTATCTTTATCATAACAAGCTAATAAGAAGCCTCCATAATGTCCAGTACGTTTTCCTTTGCCGATATATCCACCAATAACAACTACATCCAATGTGTCACCAACACCATCCAAATAATCTTTTTTTAACTTCAACCAATTATGTGACCTTTTTGCGATTTCGTAAGTGGCTTCCTTGTGAAGAGTTTTCACCATCAGTCCTTCGCAATTACCTAAAAATAATGTCATTAAAAGATTAATATTTCATAAAATAATCTGTATAATGTAATTTGACCATAATAGCAACATCTCTATATAAACACTGGAACGAGAGTATAGTAATACTTATTACCCAAAAAAGGGACAAATGTCACATGTGACCAATAGAATTATAGACCTATATCGTTGTAATACATCAGACCATCTGCTGACAATGAGAATTTCTGGATTTCCTGGATTTCTTGCTCTCATAGACTAGGAAAAGGTATTTGATAGTATCGGGATATGGACCATAGAACAAGCTATTAATAATTATAGAATATATTCGAGATAGACACCTAATGCATGATTTATATTATGAAAACGTAACTATGATACTACAACTAGACGAAATACAAAACCTCTTCTCATTAAGAGAGGAGTTAGAAGACCTTACGAAAGTAAAACCAAGAGGAAGACCACAGATTGGAACAAATTGGAAGTATGTTATTAAGGATAAAAACCGATGGAAGGAGAGGCATATGTCCATATGTGGACGACAGAAGGCTAAGAAGATATAATTTGACATATACCTACAAATTAAACATAACCAAATTAACAAAAATATATTATCATACCTTTTATACTTTCATCTAAAAATTGATGCACCTCTTCCATTGTAGCGGTATCCATGTGTTTTGCAAATATCCACTCTCCTTCAATTTCTTTAAAGTTGTTCTTCAACAATTCCCTTCGTTCAGAGAAAGGTTTTCTAACCAAAGGTTCTCCGTTGAAGTATAATAAATCAAACATAAAAACACATACTTGAACTTTAATATCAGTCTCATTGGCATCCTGTAAAGAAAAAATGTGTATTTTAATAACAAACACAATACGGGGGCTGGTCAATAAATCTGTGACTTTTTGAATTTCCCGCCTCTTAATTAAAATGGCAACACTGCTCCTGTCAACAGGTAGTGTTGCCAAGCTGCGTCATTTATTTCGCATTTGGCAGCCGTTGATAATGTAATACCGCGCGTTTTGAGAAGAAAATGGTAAAAAGATTTCATTAATTACCTTTCTTTTCCGTGTACTAAGAATTTGAAAAGGTAAAATTCTTTTCTGCTCTGTATCCCAAGCCACCACCTCTCCATCAAGAATACAAGAATTTACTCCATCTGTTCTACACTTTTCCAGTCTTGAAATTATATCAGGGTACTTTGTAGTGTTATTTTCCTGGTTTCTACTGAATATACTAACATTCGTACCATCTATATGAATCTGAAATAGAAAATCAGTGTTAAAGATTTGTGCCTGGTTGCACCAACAAATAGTAAGCTGCAGCTTTGCCCAGCTCAGGTTATAGATAGGACCGCTTTAAGTCTCACTTGCGTTGCACCATAATTTTAGATTTTTATCATCTCAATACATGTGGCAATTCACATGGCAAGCTGATAATTGATCTAAGACTCAATGGTGCAACATGTATGTTTCGTAAGCTGAGCTTAAGGCATGTTTTAAGCTTAGGATATCTTTGGATCTCTACATAATTGAAGTATATTGTTTTATGTGTATTGAAAACTGTTTACCTGAGCCCTTTCCCCATCATACTTCCATTCACACGTAAATTTCAATCCATCGAATCTGTGCAAAACCTCCTGGACCCCCTTTGTCGGATGAGCTAACATTGGTTTCAAAGGTATACCAGGCGTAATCTTACAATGTTCTGGTAAACTTTTGATGCCGGTACTTAATATGACTGGGATTATTTTATCATAGTTGGGGCATTCACTGAAACAACAAACAAATCTATAATAACTGTCTTACATTATGGTAATTTTACACTTACCAATACATAAGCAATTAGAAAAATAATAACAAATAATGGTGACACTCGCAGACAAGAATACAGAGAATTGAGTAAATACAAGCAAGGCATACTCAAAAAGATACAAGAAAAATAAAAAACAAAAGGAAATAAGAAAAAATTTATTAGGAAAAAGAAAAATGGAAAGAGGATGTCAGAAAAATAACCTTTACATGAAAAATGATGAAGGAATATTAATAAATGAACCAGGGTAAAATAAGAAATTGATGATCAAACAGTAGTAGAAATACCTACAAAGGAAGAAAAGGAAAATGTAATAGAGGGTCTAAAAACAATAAAAGCCCAGGAATAAAAAAATATTGGCAGAAATTATAAAGCAGTAAGAAAAGGCTACATAAAGAGGTACACAATCTGATAAAATGCATATGGAAAGAGAAAAATGCAAGGAGAAAGTGGACTATAGCAATATTGTATAGACAAAAAGGTGACAAAATACATACATATCAACAAGGGTCCTATAGCCTCTGCCGCATCTCGCATTTCAATTTCCACCTTTTTCAGTTGGTCCATTCTTCTTCATTATTTATGGTTCTGTCCTTATTCCTCTGATTCCTTCTCTCCATTCCAATGCTGGCCTTCCTCTCTTTCTTCTATTCCATGGAATATAGTTTAAGGTCTGTTTTGGCCATCGTTTATCATCCATTCGCATTACATGCCTGTACCATAAAAGCTGTTTGTATTTTATTGTATCTATGGTATTGTAATCCTTCCTGTTCTTCTTATTTTTTCATTTAGTATGCGATCTGGATATCCGACACTCTTCTTAGATAGTTCTACTACTTCTAGTTTTCTCTTTATTTTCATTGTCATTTGCCAATTTGGTGTTTGTATCACATTTGGATCCTGTTGTATTTTCTGCTGGATGTCCTGTTTCAATGTTCCTTCCTTCGCTATGACTGTCCCTAGGTATTTAAATTCTTCACATTTTTTTATATCTCTAATTAAGAGTTGTGGGTCCCTTTTTTCGTTCTTTATTCTAAAATATTCTGTTTTGTTTATATTGATTGAGAGTCCCCAATTTTTGTATTCTTCGGTTAACTTTTGAATCATATAATCCATGACTTCCTCATCATTTGCCATAATCACTTGATCTTCTGCGAAGAAAAGATTTGTTATGTAATTTACTTGTTTCCAAGTTCTTACAAATACACATTCCTGTGCATTTTCTCCTCCAGTTGTTTGATGATTCCTGAATGTACATTTTTAATAGGTGACAAAATCTTGACACAAATCATAAGGAAAAAGCTAAATCGTCTCAAAAATAGACTTTCTAAAAGATCGGAGAGAAAAAAAATACAAAGAGCACTGGAGGTGTGAAAATAGATGTTCAATTGAGAAGAACGAATAATAAAGAACTTTAAGAACTATATAACGAAGAAAACTAACAAACAAATCAGAGAATACGATATTTGGGACACTTGAAAGAATGGGAAAGGAAATGGTAGATACTATCACGAAACCAAATACAAAAAAGAAGAAAAGGTAGACCAAGAAAGATATAAAAGAACAGTGTCTATGAAAACTCGCAAAAAAATAATATTGAGAATTGGAAATAAAAAGCATTGGATAGAAATCAATGGAAGGAAGTGGTTAAGAAATGTATAGAAAGACTATAAAAATCTTAAATGTAAATAAATAAATGTAAATGGCCAAGGTTTGTTGGGCCCTATAAAATAAATAAACTACACTTACCAATAAGCTGTCTTCAAAATAAGACCATATTTATCATATTTTGCTTTAAATGCATCAGAACCCATTTCCTTTGCTCTATTCATCACTTCAGGTGGATATTCTTGTCCTGGTGGAGTCATAGTACAAGCCAGTGCAAGAGCTTGTAAGACTGATTGCTCAGCTAGACCTATTCTTAACTTCCCGGCCAATGACCTTATCAAATACCTGGCCTCAGAATCCTGACAGGCCACGAACATAGACTGGATCTTCTCCACCTTTTTTGCTTGCGATGCATTGCCAGTCATTTTTGCTATATCTTTGAGTTTATCAAAAACTCCCCTCACTGTTAGCCTGGCAGGCTTGATGAGCATTCTTTGGTTGGATTTTGATTTTTCTGCCACTAATCCCAAGTCTCCAACTTCTTGACTGTCGGCTTTAATTTGGGCTAGGGTTCTGCCTGTACTTTGAGCAATTGCTTTCATCAAATTTGTTTCTGCGATTCCTAACTCTAAACCTACAAATCACCAATCTGGATAAAAAAATATAATCATTTGCAGTAAACATTTAAAATTAATGAAATACCAATAACTCGAATTCTGTGGACTTTTCATACATAGGTATACATCTATAGAAAGGTTGGAAAGAAAAGATGTATTATGTTAACCAACAACTCCAGTCTTTACTGCTATTAAGCTATGGGAGTGGTCGAAAAACAGTGGTCGAGTGTTTGAGGATGAAGGAGTATTAAATTGAAAAACCAAGGCAAAGGATAGGAAAGAATGGAAACTGATTCTAGAACAGGCCAAAACTCACCAGAGCCAATAATGGCATAATAATGATGAGATCAAAAAACAATTTGAAACATATTTTGATAAAAACACTACTGTACAAACCTTCATATGCAGGAGCCAACTTGTTTAAACATAAATAAACACTTGGCAACAGATCATCTGGTGACAAAACAATGACAGATCTAAAATAGTTGCTAAGAATTTCTATGATCTTTAATCTTGCTGATATTTCTTCTATTTCTTCAAATGTGCTTGACAATGCACTGTACGGAACCCTAAAAAGACAAACAAAAGCAAATAACATATCTGGAAGATTTGGTTTAAAACATTTAAGTTACTTTTCTTTGTGTTTCCATGTAGCATCTTTGATTGGATCATATTTGGTGGATGCTGGGTTATATTTTTTCTTATCATCTTTAGTTGATGCATCTGATTTTTGAACACCTACAAAAAGAACAATATGTCTAAGTATAATAACCAGTAGTTAATTTCTGTTCTGATCTTTTGTATGCTGTGGAGACATGGACTCTCAATAAACAATGTCTCAATATATAGGAAGCATTTGAAATGTGGACATATTGAAGAATGATGAGAATCTCCTGGACAGACAGAATAACCAATGAAGCAGTACTAAGAAGAATAGAGAACAGGGAGATACTGGATTGGATCAAAATAAGAAAACTGCAATATCTAGGTCATATAAAATGTGACAGATATGAATTCCTAAAATTAATAATGCAGGGAAAGATTCAAGGAAAGAGCAGCATCGGTAGAAGAAAAATGTTCTGGCTGAGATACCTGAGAGAATGGTTTGGATGCAGCTCAACTGAACTCTTTCAAGCTTTAGTGTCAAAAGTTAGAATAGCAATGATGATTGTCAATCTTCTTCATAATTGGCAGTCAATGTGTTAAACCCTATAAATAAAAAACATAATTACCAAATACAAATGTGTTAACTTTTTTCTTAGGCTCATCTTTTGAAACTTCTTTAACCTCCTTTATCTTTTCCTTATTGTCCTTTGTATCAGGCTTATCTTTGTTTTTAGGTGATGTCTTTGCCTTTGGTGATGTGGATTTTTCCTCTTTAATTTTATTAGTGATACTATCAGGTATACCTACTGGTGTTTCACTGAGCCTCTGTTTCTTTGTAACCAATTCTGTTTTTTTCTCGTCGTCAGACTTCTTTCCATTGATGTCCTTTGGATCAGTATCCATACAGTTGGATCTACAAGCAAGACATGAAAATAAAAAGAATCTTATGAAAATTGAGAAACTTACTGCTCCTCCTGGTCAGATTCATCACTACTTAAAATCCGAGCCCTTTTACTTCTTCTTTTAGCACTAAAAAAATGAGAAAACTTTACATACTGAACTTAAAATCGTTGCAGTTTTGTTGGTTGGATTGTGTAGCTCGACAGAACTATTGCCGGTCCCAAGCCCAGATAAAGGAGGAGGGGGTCTACAGTCAGGTTAGTTAAAAACAATTTATGGAAAGCGAGAAATATACTTTGCATTGATACTTGGAATGTGAAGTCTCTAAATATAAGAGAGTAGGAAATTACAAAAGAAGCTTGTAAAAAATATAGACAAAATTATTATATTATATCAAGATATACAATACTATATCAAGAAGGAAAAAAATATACAGTATACAGTGCAATAGTTTTGTTTTGAAATTATTGATTATAAGCTGTACATCTGGCATAACAATTTGCATCTAGCATAAAATGTAATTTTAGGTACATTTGGACTGCGTTATGTAATAACGGATTAACCGCCAAAAGTCCAAAATCGAGATATTAGTGCCATCTTGCAGCTAGGGTGCAAATCTATGTATAAAATATGTTTTTTGTAAAAAAATTAACAAAAAAGCTGTTTTTAAATGCCTGTATTAAGCGACATTTTTTATTTTATTAAAAAAAATCTCACACTAGGATTTGTAATATCGAACTAAACGCCAATAATGGTACATAATCCATTGTCATAAACAAAAATCCGCATCTTTGTAAGTGTAATAACGAATCAAGCGCCACGAATAGTCGGTTAATTCTTTATTACAAAACATAACTTATTTACTAATGTTTAAGATATCGAATTAAAAGACATCCTTTTTCAGGTAACATCAGATTAAGCGCCAAATATGTCTCTTAATCCGGTATTCGGATCTTAACTCATGCATATCTTAAAAAATCATTAACGAATTAAGCGACATTTGATCGAATAACTTTTAAAATATAAATTATTTTTAAAAAATTTTAAACACATGTAAAAGTCTATTTACATTTGCATTAATATATTAAATATGGAACATGTCAGTACTATATTTTAGAAATACAGTAGAACCCCGCAAATCCGAACTAATTGGGGGGACAGCCTGTTCGGATTCCGAAAAGTTCAGATTATCCAAAAGTTAGCCTTAACTAGTAGTTCAAAGCTTTCATTGTGATTTTGAGTAGCCAAACGTTCTCGCAAGAGTGTGGACAATATTTTTGGACTCAAGTTGACTACGAGAGAACCAAAGTAAGTTTGTGTTTAACCTTTATAAACATTTTATAAACCTATATATTAAAGTATAATATTTATTTTTAAGAAATTTTAAATGTCAAAGTCCTAGTAATCTTACATTGTCCAATTTTCTGGCTTTACTCTGAATAATAAACATGTTTCTAAGTTTTTGTCTTGAATTTTTAATTTTTTTTCACTTTCCGTTGGTTCGGATTTACCGAAAGTTCGGATTCGCGGGGTTCGGATTTACGGGGTTCTACTGTAGTACCAAAAACAAATTTAAAACCTTTAAGCCGATTTATCTCAAAACTACATTTTGGCGCTTAATCCGCTATTACATAACGCGGTCCATTTTACATTCAAGATTGTAACAATTTTACCTGCTAATATTTGGAGATGTCTCCTCTGGTGTTGGTGATCTGAAAAATTATATTATTAGTCACAACTTAAAAGGTAAAAATAAATGGGTTCATTCTGACGACCTCAGCAGCTGGACAGCTGAGTGAGCAGTAACGTTCAGCCACAAGCGACTGGAAGTCAGCTGCTGTGAGAATTACTGAGCGTTCTCTATTGTCACTGGATACAACCACTAAGCTGCTTTGTGCTTACAGTCAGCCGTTGAGGTCTTCCGAACATACCCCAGATCTATTTACCTCTCTGTTTTCTTAGTAGGTGTTGTGTTATTCCTTTTTTCGACATCGCTGACTGACAATCTAAAACATCAAGATAAATTGTAAGTGAGAACAAGGGTAATAAACTTACTTTTTAACTTGAAGTTTTTGTATAGTTGGTGTCTTCTTTAATTGTGATTTGATCTTATTAGAAATAGTATTTTTTGTGTGCCTTTCACAAAATAGTACTGTGATAAACTTATTTGACTTGAAATTACTGGCTCTAAATAGATAAGTAGACCTTAGCAAATACATTTTTATTCAATTAGTACACATACCCAGTACCAGTATTTTCTTTGTTGTTTGTGGGAACTTTTTTAAAGAATGATCTAAAATAAAAATAATTAGAAAATTGCTAAATAATCAATATTTAAATACTAACGTAATACTTTTTTGCATGTTTGTTTATTTAGGCCACAGTATTTAGGCGCCAAATATACTTTAATTATTTTAGGTTATGATCTACTGACGTCTGACGTTTACTTGCGTCATTTGCGTCTTACGTCATTGATGACAACTAACATAAAAAATCTTCTTCCACAAACATAAAGGCATAAATAAAACATCAACAATAAATTGAATAATTCAAGGTCAAATTTGACTTATACAAAACACCCAGTTTTGCCGTGAATAAAAAGAAAATAAAGAAATTTGACAAAATAAAACATATCCAATTGTTCTATTTCATCAAATTCCTTCATTTTCTTTTACAAACCATACCTTTTGTACACGTTAAATTTGGCCTTGAATAACTTTGTCAATTTCTTATTCAATTTATTGTTGATGTAAAGTGGACATAACATGCAACGCTGCGCAAGCTGTCAAATAGAGGGCCTTAGCCTTATTACTAACCTGATAAGACCACTCAAACGAATAAAAGAAGAAGATCATTTGACATTTTCGAATAGTCCCAAAAGTTTAAAAATTTAATATTTAGAAATTTTTTATGAACGGAAATACTAAATAGTCCAGCTTTTTCAATAATAAATGGCAATCAGATATGGTATGTATAAATTCGATATGTATTTGTTGGCTCATGCCAGGTATGTTTATTATATTTTATTTTATACATTATGGCCCGGTCTTTTCACCTCCGCTCCGAATAAATATTTTATTAGGAAGTTTATCCGGCAGATTACATGTAAATATGTCAAATAAACCTCCGAATAACTTTTATCCGGAGGTGAAAAGACCGGGCCTATGTTATTTAATTTGTACAATAATGGATTCTGTTACCTGCATATAAACTATCATAAATAGGTTTTTAAGTTTAGAGCGGCTTAGTTAATCTGAAGTTACACTTTAAATATAATTAACCGAAGATATTTATTAAGTAACGAGATTTTTGTTGTTTCAGATAGGTACCATTCTCAGGAATTTAGATTCGAAAGTTTACAAATGAATATTGCAATCATAGATGTTAATTTTTTTGCAAATTTCCCAAGTGATTCCCACAACGAATGAGTGCAAAGAAAGTTATTCAAGAAATATTCATAAATCAGGCAGGAGGATCCCTTTGAATGAACCAGCAGGTAACCTTGTTTCTGTAACATTAAGGGCCGGTACTTTATGCCTCGATTAACAGCCCGTGAGTTAACAGAGGTTTAATCGGACCTCTTTAGGGTCTCTTGCGTTGTAATAAATGCAATTACAGTATTACAAGTATTATAATAATTAAAATAAGTATAATAATAATTATAATTGCATTTATTACAAGGCAAGAGACCCTAAAGAGGTCCCGATTAAACCTCCGTTAACTAATGGGCTGTTAATCGAGGCATAAAGTACCGGCCCTAAGTATGGCAAAAGTTAATATGTCAATCTAGCCTAATTTTTCAGTAGAGCATTTTGAAAGGCCCTCTAATTTATTAAAATTTTCAAAGATACTTGCCAATGTGATTTTCAACTTACCACATTACGGGTGTAACGGAATTTATTAACTGATCTTAGATAATTGTTTAGTGAATACCTTTTTTTAATGATTTTCTTCAATATACAGTAGGTAAGCTGTAGAAAAATATTGTTCAGTCAGGTTTAAGTGGTTTCTTTCCCATAATTATGGCAAACAGAAGTTCACCAGTTAGATGCAAAGTAAAATTAGAGAATGGATTGAAATTGTGTTTATTAATGTGAGATTGATTCTGTTACAAACAAGCAACTAACTGTAGTGAAAAGTGTAAAACTATCTATCCTCAAAAATATCAATTATACTTGTTGAGTAATGTTTTAATACTAATTTTATTAACCAACACATGTTTCCATCTGTTATGACACATTTTCAGCTTCATATGGAAATAGATTTCTACCAACAATATTATACTGGCCGTAGCTAGTCCAATGCCAAAAATAAGATAAGCTGCGTAACAATCCATGATAGCTGCACTTGCAAAAGTACCACCTTTTCCTTTGCATTGCGGTTTTCTATTATACACACGAGCCACCAACCGTTGTTGAATACCGGATGACAATAATTTTGTAAGTCTGAAAGGAAATATACAAAAATTATTTTTTTACCAATGTGTAATTTTATCAGTTGACGAGCACTGGGATTAACTGAAACATTGACTACTAGAACCTTGTAAAGAAATACCTTATAAAGACTTCCACAAGGAGGAAAGAGGAATGGATGAACGACGATACTGAATATGATGGAACACAATAAAGAAAACTGAATACTGAATATGATGGAACGGAGACAATAAAGATAACAATAAATTCAGGGAGATTAAGCATGAAATAAGGAAGATGATAAAGCAAAATGCAAAAGAAAAACACTTTGAAGAGAAATGCAAAGAGATCGAGGACCTATAAAAAGATTCGATCTATTTAACCTATACAAAAGAATCAAAGAATATGGCTGGACTACGAAAACAAAATCTCACTGGTGCTCTTCTTGATAGACACGGGGTTGCTATAACACAGACCAATGAAAAAGTACAACGTTGGGCAGAATACATCGATGAACTGTTTAATGATGAAAGAGTGGACCTCGAATACATAGAACTTACTTCAGGAGAAATAGGTCCAGATATTACAAAAGAAGAAATAATACACGCATTAAAAACAATGAAGAACGGAAAAAGCACTAAATTTGTGCCCAAAAATGTCCCTGGTACGCTTCTGATTTGTTTAAAGGGAACATTTTTCAACAGGAGTGTGTAAAAGAACCTAATCAGAAATTTTTTCATATGGGAGCGGCTTCACAAAATTGACTAATAGAAATATACAATTTAAAACTCTTTAACAGTTTTACTCACCCCACTTTAACGATTTCTTTGTAAGGTGAGTGTTTCCGCATTGTAATATGCGGCGTTCCAGTTTGAAGAAGACGGACTTGTCTTAAGTCACATTTTTCGCTTTCTTGGTAAGTTTTTTTAACAATACCGTACGCCACAGATGGATCAGTTTGAAAAGCAAAAAATTCTTTCCTTACTCTCTCCATTCCTTCTTCGAGTTCTACTATATTAGACCTTCGACCTTTTTCCGACACTTTTTGGTATACAGCTTTTGTGATTGGCTCGGTAGATGTCTACAAAGTGATGAAATGTGTTAAAATTATTGTACATGTACATTAGACTAAAGTCGGTCATATTTAACTTTTTTTCTGGCCTTTGTGTTAAACCTTTACCCACGTAATTACATATACTTATAACCAGCTCAGAGGAGTAATATGTAGTGTGTGTGTGTGTGTTGTTTAAATGTTTTGTTACTTTGAAAAGTCTTAAAATGACTTCAAAATTGGTCAGGAACCTATTTGGCAGGAAATAACTTAATACCGTGGAACTATAAAGGCGTACTGGACACAATAGGAATCTCTGCATCTTTTCAATGATCTATTATATAGGAAGTGGGAAAGTCCCAATGGACTACATACAATTCAACGAGTGGTACTGCCAAAATCACACATTAAAAGTGTGTTACAAGAACTTCATAGAGGTTGTTCAAAAAGTTTTGCGGTTCGATAAGAAAAACACAATTTTATGACTTGAAACACACTTTATTCTTTAGTATAGTCGTCCTGAAAATCAATACGCTTGTTTCAACGGGATTTCAATTTATAAATTCCATCCCTGAAGGGAGAATCAGTAAGGGCTGCAAAATACGCTTCCACAGCTGTTATATACTCATCATTTGAGGAAAAACGCTTTTCATGCATAATTTTGTTTAGGTATTAAAACAAATGGAAGTCGCTAGGAACCAATCTGGTTAATACTATGGATGCTCCAACAATTCGAACTTTGATTCATGGATTTTAGCCATTGGTAAAATGCTCATATGAACCGGTGCATTATCCTGATGAAAAAGGATTTTTTCTTTTGGAAACCGGTTTTTTTTTCACGATTTTTTTTCTTCATCTTGTCTAAAAGGTTACAATAATATCCATAATTTATTGTTTTATCAGTTTTCAAGTAATCCACAAAAAAAATCCTCTCACATCCCAAAAACTGAAGCTAAAATCTTCTTGGCCGATTTCTGAACATAAACTCATTTTGGAGCCGAAAAACCCGATAACACTCTTTAACCACTTGTTTTGATTCAGGATCATGATGATAGACCAAGTCTTATCCATTGTGATGAACCGACGCACAAAATCTAATTTCTCCTTTCGAAAACGCCCTAAATATATTGCTGAGAAAGTCACATTCGAATGCGTTTGTGTTCCTTGTCAGCAAACAGTGCCGCGCCAGCACGTGTTAGCGCCTGTGTGCAAAACATTTAATGGCGCCCAAAAATACGCATTTTTTTAAATCATCTCGTTAATTTAAATAATGTGAATAAAAATGAACAATTATTTATTGTAACCAAACAAAAATTACTGAAAATTCTCATACATGCAACAAGAAAATAAACTAAGTTAAATAATTAAGTAAAAATAAATCTTTGGCGAACGACATAAAAAACTAAAGATATATACAGGTAAACATGAAAATAAATATTTATTTCAGAAAAAAACACTTTTCGCGCCTTCAGTTCGGAAAATATTTTTATAACATGGTGAATATCGTCTAATATTGATGACTCTATAGAGATGATAGATAAATTTGTCAACAGCCCTTGACTGATATGGTCAATCTTAAATAATGTTTTATAAGTTTCAGTTTAGAAAGAGATCGTTCAGCAGACCCAACAGATATGGACAGAATGCGAAGAGCTATTGTTAAATTTGGGCAAACTTAAGTTAATTCAAGTATTATTCCAGTTCTCAATAGAAGTGTTATTCCAGAGATGCAGAGACGTCAGTTGCGACATATACGCATGTCTGGTTGATTACGAGATAGCCTTTGATCGAGTACAGCACACCAAAATAACGTAAATATTAAAATAAGCAAGAATTAACAACCAAAATCTGAAAACAATTAGAAACATTTACTGGAATGAGACTGCAAACCTCAGAGTTGAAGGTGAACACACAGAGTAAGTAAAAATCATGCGTGGAGTGAGGCAAGGCTGTAGGTATTTTGTACCCTCTAATTTTCAATCTCTATTCTAAAAGAATATTTATCGAAGCTTTGAACGAAACTGAAAAAGGAATTCTACTAAACGGAAACAGAAGATATGTGCAGAAAACTGGAAGCTTTGAGATGTGGTTGTACTGTATAATTCTTAAAATACCGTGGACTGACCGGGTCACAATGATGGGGAGGATCTCAGAAAAATTAAGAAGAACCGAGAGGTACCTACTACTGACCACCATCAAATTTTGAAATTAGAATACTTTGTACATATTATGCGAAATGAATCCCGATATGGCCTCCAACAAGCCATCGTACAAGGAAAAATATTTGGAAAGCAAGGTCCAGGAAGAAGGAAAACATCCTGGTTAAAAACCTCAGAACCTGTTTAACACAACATCTGTGCAGCTTTTCGCGCTGCAGCTAAGATAAAGATTGCCATGACGATCGCCAACATTCATCACGGATAGGCACATCAAGAAGAAGAAACAGTTAATTCCTTTAAAAGTATATATTTTAAAATTTTACAAACATCATTAGTTAATTCTTTTAACAAAGGCTGCAGCTGTACCTATAATTCATATAATGTTTCAAACAAATCGTCTCCCTCTATATCTAGATCCTAGATGATCATTAAATCTTAGTTTTTTTTTCAAATTTCTACGCAAAAGTTGTAATTGTACTGTCGCGTCGTTCAAATAATATACTACAAATTTGAAAGAATTAACATGATTTTATAATACGAAAATCTTTCATTTACTGATATTAATGCTCGAGAACACAATAAAAAAAATTAACTTTGTATGACATTTATTTTATGTTCATTGTTTCTGATTGAAAAATTTGGCTAACGAAGTTAACTTTCATCAGAACTGTTTACCATAGGTATGTAGACTGAGCAACTGAGCATATGAATGTAAATGTTGATATTTTATCTATAAAGTATAATAAATTTCTGACAAACTTTTGTATAATGGCTTTAAATCATCAATTCTACTAGACCAGCGTGTATTAGGTAAATGCTTTAATGCCAGACTTGCAAAGTGTTGTTTTATGATATCCCGTTTGGTAGAAGCTGAAAAAAATGGGTGTTATTTTGACCCACCTAAAATTTTTGTGAAAACTTTAGTGGCGCTTCTTAATTGCTGGCGCTTGTGTGCGCCGCACACATTGCACACGTGGACGGCGCGGCCCTGTCAGCAAATGCGACCCATTGGGTGCATTCAGCAGACTCAATCGATGACTAATCGCTTAGCGATTTTCTGCTGAATGCCACATAAATTGTCGATTAGTTATTATTCGATGACTTATCGGTCGCCATTTTAAACATCGGTTTTGAAATATGATTTCTTAGCAAATCAAAATAATATTGACGTATGACGTGTGTCTAACACGTATATTTTAAGTTATGTATCTTAAAAAAACATGAATTGAAGGCAAGGAAGGCTGAAAGGCATATAAATCACGCTGATAAATATCTGAGCTGCTTTGTTGGATTATTCGTATGTACCTATTAGGTTTACCTATGTCGCAAGAAATTCAAGAATTTGAAAATATGTATGAATTAAATGGGGTTATTTATAAATTACCATTTCATAATAATTTTTATTTCTGTTCTTGGGGTGTCTTTCACGTATTTGCAAATCATTTTGAAAAATGTGACAGTTGTCATAACCTATTTCGTATGTACATGAAAGAATACCATTCAGAAGAATCGTTAGCGATTACACATCGCTAAGTAATCGATTAGTCATCTCAGTTTTCTGCTGAATGCAGCCATTGTGACCACAGCTTTTTGAAACCCAATACTTAGGCCAAAATATTGCTTACACTGCCCAATGAGATGCCTAGGGATTCTACTAATTCACTTTCAGTTACTCGATGAGTTTCCAATACCATATCCTGTGTTTTTTCTACGATTTCTGGTGTTGTTGCTGTTTTTGGCCGTCCTTGACGTGGATCGTCTTCAAGGCTTAAACGACCACGTTTAAATTAAGCAACTCATCTTTTTACTGTAATAATTGAAGGCGAAGAGTCCTTATACACTTTCAACATTCATTCTTAAATTTCTTTTACTTTTAAACCTTCCAAAAATAAAAAATTAATCACTGTACGATACTTGATTATTTCCATTTTAAAAAATACTGTGACACATCGATACTAAATGGCTTCTAAAAAAATAATGAATTGACAGATTTAAATAAAACTTCACGTACGTTCATATGAAGAGTGTACCTACCAACATAACAAAAAAAAGTTAGGCTAGTAGCAACTCTCTTATCGAATCGCAAAACTAATTGAACAATCTAGTAAATAAAAGGGTATATATTATACATTACCGCTAAAAGTCTCAGAACAAACGTAATATTCCTAATTCCCAGTCCAATTCCAGAGTTTACCAAGTCTTCTGAATTCTTGATTACGTCTGATGTGCTTTGTAATAGAGCTACAATATTCGCTGTGTACGCAGTGTACAAGAACAAAATAGAAATAAAAGTAACAACAAACACCATCCTTCCAGAACTACTTTTGGGTTCAGCTTCAGCGCCTTGTTGGGTTATGGCCCCTAATTGCATCATTATGATGTCAAACCATGCTGGCTGTAGTTTTGCAATATTGTTGTGTTGTTCACTATCTTTGAAAACTGGATTAGTGACTTCCCATGTTGCTATAATGTAAGCTGGAAAGTAAAATATGGATTTATTCAAAAAATTTAAGTAAAATCCTTTATAAAAAGTATATAATTTATTAAAATTCCCTAAACACATTCCCTACATCACATATGGAGAACGTTTTTGATCTGATTACAGATCATCATCAGTGCTGAACAGGATGCTCGCTTGCTAAGCCACCGAAATTGAAAACATTTGGGTAAAAACCCTTTAAAATTATACAGTCATGGAAACATTGACTAGAATTGTTATAAGTAACATGGATGTTGTAAATATTACATGATTATCACGATTATCATTAATGATTATAATCACAAATTGAGGAAATCGGGACCAAGAGAGGGCAAACAGTGCAACAGATGAAGGAAATGGCAGGAGACCGGAAGGCGTGGAACAAATGGGTAAAAGATGGATAGGTGATACCAAAGTCCGACGCTCTTACAGGGCATAAGGACAACGAGAAGATCATAATTTAGAAAATTAAAAGGGTGAAATGATCGTATTTTTGGCACCGTTTCAATATTTATATCAATAATATTGTAGCTACTAGTTAAAGTACTCACCTGTAATGGATATAATTACGATTAATCCAATACAACTGTACCATACATCTGAAGTGAATGGCAGTTTAAACAAATTGGATACGTAAGATAGTGGTGGAGCTTTATAGATAAATCTTAAGCAAGAGTGACAACAATATATAATGTAATCCACTACGTCTATTCTATCGACATACATGAATAGAACGTTTCCTAAAAATAGAACAAAACTAGTAAACGGGACTAATTTTTAAGCAATCCTGCAGAAGGAAATAAGTAGGTATACTGACTGTATATCGCATTATTAAGCGCATCTGACCAAGTCTAGGAAGTGTGTACACAAAAACAGAACTTTCGGTTACAATTTTGGAACCTGATGTCAAATTTCTCACCTTTAATACCATCTTTGGGAGGGGCCCGGACAAATAATCCCCGGACAAATAATCCCGGACCAAAAATCTCCACAAAAAATCCCCACAAAAATCTCCTAAAACAATCCCCACAAATTATCCTCGGACAAGAAATCCCCACAAAAAATTCCGGACAAATACTCCCCACAATTTTTTTTGGACAAAATATCCCCACAAAAAATCCCCAAGAAATATTTGCTGCCGAATAGTTCTCTAAAAGTTTTCCCTTGAATGCAATCGAGGCAAATGTTTTTCAGCCTCAGTGCAAGAGAGTTTTAGCAGTCGCAATGAAACCGCTTTCGGGAATGAAAATAATGATTAGCAATTAAAATTCAGCATGAATTGTAATTTAGATTACCTTTCTAATTCCAATTGTGAGTTTAGTTTTTTCAAAAATCGTGGAAGATATGGGGAATGAGCCAAGGCTGTTGGAATCATGTTGTATTTATTCGCTTAAATATTTTGCTCACTGTGCTTTGAATAACTCTTCAAAACATTGCCTATTTGTGATGATAACTGCTGGTCCTGAAAACGATAATCTTGATTGTAACAGGCGGGCTGAAAAGTTCGTAGGCTAACATAGAAAGACATTTTTTTTTGATAAAATTTGATTTTATTATTCTATATAGTTACCTTTGAGGGTGATACAACGATTATGGCGGTCATACAACTTTTAAATACCATTTTTATAATACAATTTTTGTTTAGCCTCAAAATAAGCCTCAGTTTCGGCGATTAACTCTTTATTGGTGCTAAATTTCTTTCCAGCGAGCATTATATTGAGGTCAGCTAACAGTCAGTAGTCGCCAGGAGCCATATCTGGTGAATACGGTGGCTGCGGAGGCAATTTGAAGCCCAATTCATGAAATTTTGCCATCATTTTCAGTAATCTGTTACACGTTGCGTTGTCTTGATGAAACAGCACTTTATTTTTCTTCAAATGGGGCCATTTTTACGCGATTTCGTCCTTCAAACACTCCAATAACGCAATGTAGTAGTCGCTGTTAATGGTTTTTCCTTTTCGAGATAGTCGATGAATATTATACCATGCGCATCCCAATATACTGATGCCGTAACCTTGCCAGCCGACTCTTGCGTCTTTCCACGCTTTGGAGTCGGTTAATCACGTGCAGTCGACCCGGAAGACTGTCGAGTGGATTCCGGTGTGGAATGATGGAGCCATGTTTCATCCATTGTAATATATCGACGCAAAAATTCGGTTTTATTACGACTGAATAGCTTCAAATACTTTTCAGAAACACCAATTCGTTGTTGTTTTTGATCGATTGTGAGCTCTCGCGGCACCCACTTTACACAGAGCTTTCGCATACCCAAATATTCATGCACAATATATCCATCGCGTTTCTTTCATATCTTTACAGTATCAGCTTTCTCCAACAACTTCACTTTATGGTCATCCGAAATTATTTTGTGCACTTTTTTGATGTTTTCATCGGTAACAGCCTTTTTGGGGCAACCACTGCATGCATTGTCCTCGTTGCTTATTTCGCCTCGTTTAAACTTAGCAATCCATTTCTCAACGGTTGCTTTTCCTGGTGCAGACTCTGAATATTGTTTATCAAGCCAAGCTTTGGCTTCAAAAGTATTTTTTTCGCCAAAAAGCAATCAATTATTAAGGTACGGAATTCCTTTTTATCCATTTTATTTAAACTAACATAAGTTGCTTCACTTAAAATGCTATATCTTTTAAACTAATAGTTCGACAGCTGTCAAATTTATAAACGCATCTTTTAAATGTTACGGCTGACTAAAAATCATATGGATTCTTAGAGGATGGATTTAATACCAGTAGCGCCATCTATGTGTCAGCCTACGAACTTTTCAGCCCGCCGATTAATTCAAAAAACCTGCTCCTTTTTGTAAATTTAAAGTCAAAAATATTTAGTCATCATCATCATTAATGGCGTTATAACGCTTTGAGAGTCTTTGCCGCGTTTACTATTGCCTTCCACGTTGGTCAGTCCTGTGTCACTATTTCCCATTGTCTCACTCCCATTTTCTCCAGTTTTTCTCTGATTGCATCTTTCCACCTTTTTCTAGGCCTTCCTACAGACCTTCTCCCATCTGACCTCTCCCCGAGGAGCTATGTCTGGTTTGATTTTTGGATAAATTTACTCATGACATATTCTAAGGCCAGGTTAAACAACAATGGGGACAACGGATCTCCCTGTCTAAGGCCAGAATTTACGCAGAAAGTATTTGATATTTCTCCCCTATTCTAACTTATACCCATTTGCGTTACCGCAGTTAGTTTCTTGGGTACGCCCAGCTCGACCATTGCATTTCATAGTGTTGGACGATTAGTTGAATCATAAGCCTGCCTGAAATCTATAAAGAATTGATGCATGTCTTGATTATACTCCCAATATTTTTCAAGTATTTGTCTAATAGTAAATATTTGATCAACAGTCGATCTTCCAGGCCTGAAATCACACTGGTAGTCATCAACTATTTCTTCGGCGTATGGTAGTAATTTTTTTAGTAATACCGAAAAATATGAGCCTTAGCTCATTCCCCATATCTTCCACGATTTTTGAAAAAACTCACAATTGGACTTCGAAAGGTAATCGAAATTACAATTTATGCTTAATTTTAATTGCTAATCATTATTTTCGTGGCGAAAAGCGGTTTCATGGCGATTGCTATAACTCTCATGCACTGAAGCTGATAAACATTTGCGTCGATTGCATTCACGGGAAAACTTTTAGAGAACTATTCGGCAGCAAATATTTCTTGGTGATTTTTTTTGTCCGAGATTTTTTTTTGGGATATTTTGTCCAAAAAAAAAATTGTGGGGATTATTGGTACGGAATTTTTTGTGAGAATTTTTTGTATGTATGTATCGGTTTTAGATTTATATTCGACATTGTCCGATGCCTAACTTCCACGTCCTTCTATCATCCCATTGGCCATCTCTAAGATCCCTTGTACTCATTGCTTTGGTTACCCCTTCTTTCCATGTCTTTTTGGGTCTTCCTTGTTTTTTGCTGTTTGGTGGTACCCATTGCATGATCTTTTTGGGAAATCTTGTGTCTTCCATTCTTTGAACATGACCATACCAAATCAACTGTTTCCTCTCAATGTCTGTTGTTAAGTAACCATCTATTTAAATTCGTCGTCTTACTTCCTCATTTCGAACTCTTTCCCTACGGGATATACCTAACGATCTTCTAAACACATCCATTTCTACAGCTTCTAATTTTTTCCTGTTTTTCTCGGTTATTCTCCCAAGTTTCTGCTCCGTAAAGTAGGCTGCTTTTAATAAGTGTTTCATAGATATTGTATTTTCGCTGTATTCCTATTTCGAAGCTCCAAAGTATTCCATTTAGGCAGCCAATTGTTCTTCTAGCTTGTGTTACCCTTTTCTTTATTTCCTCATCGTCTTTTCCCGTTCTATCGAAGATTACTCCCAGGTACGTGTATTCACTACATGATGTGATTTGTTCATTATCCTCTAGTTCGATATTGGATAACTCAGCTCCTATGGGCAGGTATTTAGTTTTTTCCACATTAATTCCCAAGCGCCACTGTTCATATTCCTCTTTTATTTTTCTTGCCATAAACTGTAGGTCGTCTTTATCATTAGCTATGATCACTTGGTCATCAGCAAATTGTAAGGTATATAAACAAACCTCTCCAGTCTATACCCATACCGTGGCATTTACGTTTCCACTGGTTTAGTGCTTTTGCAACATATATCTTGAACAAAGTTGGTGAAATACAGCAGCCCTGGCGCAGACCCTTGTTAACTATGAACTTTTTAGATAGTGTGTTGCCAATTTTTACTTGTGATGTAGAATTTTCATATATATTTTTTAAGGCTTTGACTAGAGTGTAGCTGATGTTAGTTTCTTGTAGTGATTTCCACAATTTAGTCACAGGAACGCTGTCGTATGCTTTACGGAGGTCAACAAACATGAGATGGGTCTCTTGATTGGTTGCTGATTTTTTTTTCAATTAATTGTTTTAGGCAGAAGACGTTATCTGTGCAAGTCCTTCCAGCGCGGAAACCAGCCTGTTCTTCTTCTTCTTGT
Source organism: Diabrotica virgifera virgifera (assembly GCF_917563875.1). Classification (NCBI taxonomy): domain Eukaryota; kingdom Metazoa; phylum Arthropoda; class Insecta; order Coleoptera; family Chrysomelidae; genus Diabrotica; species Diabrotica virgifera. The sequence continues at coordinate 1,182,510 of NC_065444.1, read as the reverse complement.
TCCCTATACTTCATCTCATTGAGATTTCTAAGAATGCGTCATACACCCGGCTTAGTGTACTAGTTACCGATATTCCTCTGTAATTTTAGCAATCCAACTTATTTCCTTTTTTATGAATGGAAGAAATATAAGCTACTTTCCATAAACTGGGTGGTGTGACACCGTTTATATATTTGTTCATACACCAAGTAAGTGCTTGAAAGAGTTTATCTGTGCCACATTTTATTAATTCGGCAGGAATCTTTTTTGGCCCTGGAGAATTTTTTGTCCAGGGATAATTTGTGGGATTTTTGTCTGAAAATATTTTTCCGAGAATTATTTGTCCTAGCTTTCTTTGGGATATAAGCTCTTTTTCTACACCTCATTTGTCATTCTATATGTTCTAATGAGTTATTAAATGGATGAAAACAAAATAGTTTACCTGAGATTTCCGCTCTGCCCGTTTGGAGATCCCCAACCACACCATTATATATATTAGAGTTGGTTAGTTTGAATCCATAAGTCGATTGATATATGTTAAAAGTTGTTGTATTTAACATTTCTAGAGCATATGTTACAAGAATTGCGTTTACTTTCAGCGTTGGATCACGATGTGGATCTCTAATATAAAACATGTGATTTTTTTTAGATAATATTATTATGTTAAAAAAACTGTCGGTTATTAGACATTTAAAGACCTATCAACGAGTTGAAAATAATGAAAAATGGACACATTACAAAAAAAAAAAAATAATAGTAACATATTTGAAAAGTTATACCTAAAGTCGTGCAAGTGGTTAAACGAATCATTAAACATTGCTGTATAGGAAACATTAATGGTCTGATGCATTAAATTTGTTCGATTCCTTAATAATAGCTCGTTAAACTCCATAAACCCTGTTTTAGGGCTCCATTCTCCTATTTTATTTTCCACAATATTTGAGGAATGTTCGCTTATTTTATATAAAGAAGTAATCACAAAAGTATTGTAATGATTCTCCTCAATAATAAAAAACTTGCAATCGAGTCTTAGATAGAAGTCCTCAAAAATCGAACGGTTGGTATGCCCCCAAACAACCCATCTGAACGGAAGTCTGAATAAATTTAACCTTTCAGCCTAAAAAGTATCAAAAATTTACAAAGAAACGTTTTATTTTAAGAAGCCACATCAGCGCGTCATCAATAAGTATTACTTCGGGGGATAGTAGCACACCCTTTTTCTAACTTTCTGCGAAACTTTGGCAACAGTGCGTCGGCAATATTTGACACTGTTTAGATGAAGGCACAATATTGTGACATCATAATCATAGACGCTCTAATTGGAAATTTTTTAGAAAATCATTTTATTATTAGTAAATATATGTTTATAAAAACTTCGATATTTCGATATAATACGTGTGGAGGTGAGCCGTAAGAAGACTGCATCAAAGCGTAAAAACATCATACAAGTGGTATACAGCGTGTCTCGTTCCCTGTTCAACTGCTGTTGAAGTGCATATATCTATACAGGTTGTCTCGGTAAGTTCGCATTGATTATGCGAACTAACTGCGATTAACTATTCTAAACGGGAAAATAGCGTTTTAAAAATTTAACTAAAAAATCATTTTATTAACGTTTCGACGTCCAAATCGAACGTCGTTGTCAAAATACAAATATTAGAAGAATTTTTTAAGTTAATAAAATCATTTTTTTAGTTAAATTGTGACTTATTTTGCATTTAGAATAGTTAATTACAGAAATGCCACAAGGACAAGCTTGATTCAGAACAACAAAGAACAGATTGTTGCAAAAATATATTTGTTATATGTTTAGGATTGTAAAGCAAACAAAATTTGTAGTTTGTTTAATTTAATCGTGATAATACAGGAAACCAATATGGTACAAACAAAGAATCCTGACGTTAATCTGAAGAACATAATAGAAATGTTGTGAAGGTTTTCTTGTAAATGTGACAATTAATAATAATCTATTTTTTCAAGTATTCCGACAACTTAGTTCTATTACACAAAAATATAATAAATTATAAACAAACACTACTTCCCTATGGATCAACACTAACGAATTCCAATATCTTAAGAAATAATACAACTACTGCACTGAACATAAATATCGATACAGATAACAGAACAGATAAGAGAATCGTGCTATTACACTTTGTCGCAGAAAACCGACGCAGGTTTGTCAAAATGACAGTGACTATTTCTGTATGTTGACTAATCAGTTATTAGTTATATAATATATTCGATTTCTTGTTGTAGATAATCAATTTTAGTAGTTCCAATGTGACACAAAATCTAATCATGGGATAAAAAAGTTTATTTGAATAAAGTATATTTTTTTGGTCTTCTTAATGGTAGTACAGGTTCGTTTTTGTAATATTTTATAGAGTTATTTCCACATTCTAACATATTTCTCAAATTGGGTTCTATACCGTCATTCTTTACTGCATTACGCATAGGTATGTGTGCCAAATATCTCGACAAAATATTCAAAATTAAAACTGCAATCTTGGAACGCGTTTTCCGTTTTGATTACGCGTTGATGTAGCCTCTTAATTAGGTACCTTACCTTTCTAAAAATATCTCTTGCACGCTTGCAACCAGCATCGAGAAGAAAAATTTGTCATATATCTGGAAAAGAATTCATGAAGTGATGGTCACTGCTTGAAATCATGCTAGTAAAGTTATTTTCCCAAAGCCCTTTCATCAGAAGTATTTCATTTTCTAATAATAAAAAGGAACCTCTATTAGGTCGATCATTTTAAAAATTATTAAAAATGAATAATCATTTTCAATTTCGTTGCAATACGAAACTACAGCCGTATTATATTTTAATTCAATCAGAGAGTGCCGCAAGCAGCCCTACCGGTTTCGATACTTATTAGTCTCTCATCAGGGAGTGCATATGCAGCTCTCTCTGACTGAACCAAAATAATCCCGGCCTCTAGTCTCGGATTGCAACGAACGAAATGGCAGATGCCCAGCGACATCTGCTAAAAAATAGTCTAAATTTTAATCTAATAGCGCATAAAACTTGGAGATCAAAAACTCGAAACTGGTAGGGGTGCTTACGGCACTCTCTGGTTGAACTAAAATATAATACGGCTGTAGTTTCGTATTGAAATTTTTATTCATAATTAATTTGCATTTTTACTTCAATCGGAGTACGGGGAATCCATTTTCGTTGGAACTTTACCGCGCTGGGCAGATTGGACGTGAATTATAAATTGTAAAATTCCCTCAGTTTTTTTAGTCTCAGCATCCGTTATGGCTTGTATTTTTAGAAGCCTCGGAGGTGTAATCAGAAAATGGTCTCAATAGTTTTAACCTGGTGGAATGTAAAATAATATTTTAAAATTTATTTTATGTGCCATTAGATTAAAACTTAGACTTTTTTCTAACAGATGTCGCAAGGGCGTCCCTGCCATTTCGTTCGTTGCAATCCGAGACTGGAGGCCGGGATTATTTTGGTTCAGTCAGAGAGAGCTGCATATGCACTCCCTGATGAGAGACTAATAAGTCTCGAAACCGGTAGGGGTGCTTGCTTGAACTAAAATATAATTCAGCTGTAGTTTCGTATTGCAACGAAATTAAAAGTGTTTATTCATTTTTAATTTGCATTTGTACTCCAATAGAATTACGAGGGAGATCCATTTTCGTTGGAACTTTACCGCGCTGAGCAGATTGGACGTGAATTATAAATTGTAAAATTCCCTCATCTTCTTTAGTCTGAGCATCCATTATGGCTTGCGTGTTTAGAAGCCTCGGAGATGTAATCAGAAAATGGTCCCAATCGTTTTAATCTGGTGAATGTAAAATAATATTTTGAATTTTATTGTATGTGCTATTAGAATAAAACTTAGACTTTTTTTAAATTTATTATTAATACTGTTACCTTTAGACCAACATAAAAATGCTCTGACGTGACGTGACGAGCGATTGAGTTTAACCAAAAAATCAATTAATATTTTAATTATATCAGAATTTTCAAGCTGCAATGATAGTTTACATAGTAAAAAAACTATGAATAGTGTTTGGCTTATCTTCATTTTACTATTTTGATTCAAGGGAATGTTCAATCTTTCTTTATACTCAACCTAAAAATTTAGTTTCACCTACTTAGTGTGATTAATCTTCACTCGGTTCTATTACTACATTAACTAAATTATATCAAAAGTAGTTTTGTTTGAGCTGTAGTTTATACCATTCTTTAAAATTAAGATGTATTACATCATTAATTTAATAATATGCCTTACTTCTTCATTCTAAATCGCAACGTATTATTTAGACCCAATTATCAATAATATTGAGGAGACGCTATGGAAATATTTATGCACAGGTAGTTATTATGTTACATTATGCCATTATATTACCAAAATGTTTAAATATTTTATTCGTTAACATTGAGTTTTACCAAATAAGTTGACGAAATACATTGACCAGCACGAAAAACGGACCCACAAAATTAGTCATTTTTGATGTCTCGAATTTCCTAAACCTGTTGTCCGATTTAAGCGAACTTCGATAGAAGAAATGCGATATTCTGCATGAAAAAATATTGACTCTTTGCTTTATAAACATATTTTTCAGCAAATGCAAATGCTTCGTTTACGAGATACGGGATGTTGAATTTTTTCTTACAAACCGGCGATTTATTTATTGCTCTAAAACTGGTTTAGATATGCTAATGAAATTTGGTGGCTTTTAAGAGGTAGTTATTGCGCATTGTTTGATATACAATTGAGAATTTTATATTTACCATTGGGATGCATACGGATAATATGATAATAATATTACAGTTTTTTTTATATTTTTTGTTACAGTCCTACTTTAATCCAAATAATTTAATTAACAACAGTGTGCACATAACTTTATTAGGTCATTCTATGTCTACATTAACAACATTTTCATAAAATAGAGGCCATAGCGTTTTTCAATTTCAATTTATCCAGTGAGTAACGCCATGCAGTTTTCGAACTATTTTTGAAATTTGTGCTGAACTATCAATTCTGCCAAACAAAATAGAATACTCAATACAATTCCTATGCCAAAAATGAGAAAAGCGGCGTAACAATCGATGATTCCTGCACTTCCGAAATTACTGCCTTTGCTATGGCAGACAGGTTTCTTTAAATAAAGACGATTGGTATTTCTTCTTTGTAGTCCTGATTCCAAAATTTTTCTTAATCTGAAACGTAAATATGTACATATTTTAAAATTATATATACACTCACCGGTACAAAATTCCACATAAAATTTTTGATTAAGTTTGATAATCTATAACTTTATTATTTGTACTCCGATTTTCAAGATTCTTGCATCAGATTGTAGGCGACATGTATTGATGTCGTTCGTTATTATTCCGGTTACAAAATTTTTTGCTTACATGAGATTATACGGGGGTGAATGGAAGCGTTTTTTCTCCTAATTTTAAAAAATTATGTGGAAAAATTGGAGGGCTCATTTTGTTTTAAACTCGTTTTGTATTATCATGAAGGTATTAGTAAGGTTTTGTTTTTTGGATTATCCAAATATCTCTTTTCTTGTAAGAGGTGTAATAAAAAACTCTGCTTTTAAGGTTTATTTATTTAAAAATATCAAACGCACTAAAATTAACAAAACAACAAAATTAACAACAAAGCAAAACAATTCAATAGCGGGTACGTCCACCTCTTGCAGTAACGACTGCTCGCAATCTGCTTAGCATCGAATAAAGATGTGTTATCCTTGCCTTGGGAATAGCCCGATATTCCTCTACCAGGGCCATAACGGTACCAAATTTTCTGGAAGCCTAGGATGACGACAAATATCTTTTTTTAATTCTAACCTTATCCCATTCTAATCTTATCAATCCAACCTCTATTATATGAGTCAATCAGCATTTTTATTTATAAAAAATGGTACAGCTCTTACAAGAAAAGAGATATTCGGATAATTCAAAAAACAAAATGTTGGTGATGCCTCCGGGATAATATGACAGGACTATGAAAGCCAATCAGCTATTCCATTTTTCCACAGAATTTTTTAAAGTTAGGAGAAAATACAACGCTTTCATTCACCCCTGTATAATGCCATGCAAGCAAATTTTTTTTTATTACCGGAATAATACCAATCGACATCAATACATGTACATACAAACTGATACTAGAATCTTAAAAATCGGAGTGCAAATAATAAATTTATTGTCAAACTAAATAAAAAATTTTGGGTGGCGGAATTTATTGCCGGTGAGTGTATATACGTTGGTGGTCCGATAAGTATTTAGTCTCTCCGCTCGATGGCGCCACTGTCGCAAGAGAAATCTCCAGTCGCCAATGGATAATACACAAAATCAAAAAGCGCTTGAATGCTGTAAACGGTGACTGTTCTCCTTTGATGGAAACCGTCAAAAAATAGTTTAACGAGTTTCAACGTGGTGGCTTTTGATAAGTCACTCCCAGGTGCCCCGAAAACGGCTACCACTGAGGATAACGTGAAAGATATCCACGATCTCGTATTGGTAGACCGCCAACTGAAGGTGCGTGAGATAGCTGAGACAGTAGGCATCTCAAAAGATGTTGTTAGTCATATCCTACATGAAATTTTGGGCATAAAAAAGCTGTCGTCGCGATGGCCGGCGCATTTTCTAACTTCTAACAATAAACGCAACCATGAGACCACTTCGAACAGTCGATACAGTGGACGTCACCCCGCGAATGTGTTCCAAGGAGGGCGAAGACTGTCCAATCGGCTGGAAAGGCGATGACCATCATTTTCTGGGATTCACAAGGCGTGATCTATGTATATCTACTTTCTGGAAGAGCGCAAAATGATCACAAGGCTTTATTATGCCGCATTATTAGACCGATTCGACGCCGAATTTCAGAAAAACAGCCCCAATTGTGGTAGAAAAAAACTCTTCCACCAAGACAACGTCCAGCTCACACCTCCGCCATCGCCATGACCAAATTGGTCGAATTGGGCTACAAACTGCCGTTCCATCCAACGTATTCTCCAGATTTGGGCCTGTACGACTTCTTTTTGTTTCCAAACTTGAAAACGTCACTCGCCGGGCAGAAATTTAAGTCGAATAAAGAGTTCATCACCGCCACCGAAGCCTACTTTGCTGATCTCGAGAAAAGGTATTTTTCAGACGGGTTAAAGGAGGAGGATCGCTGGGTCAAGCGTATCGAGCTAAAAGGAGATTACGTTCAAAAATAAATCGCTAATTTTCCAAAATTTTCGTTTTTCAAAAATTAATAACCATTTTCAATTTCGTTGCAAAACGAAAATACAGCTGCATCATATTCTAGGCCAATCAGAGAGTGCAGCAAGCACCTCTATCGGTTTCGAAACTTATTAGTCTCTCATCAGGAGGCACATATGCTGCTCTCTCTGATCCAACCAAAACAAACCCCAGCGTGCAGTCACGGATTGCAACAAACGAAATGGCATAGATGCCCTAGCGGCAACTGCTAGCAAAAGATTAAGTTTTCAATACAATGGCATATAAAACAACATAATGTTATTCCACATCCCACCAGACTGAAACGGAATGGGACGTTTCGATGCCGCCGGTTCATCGCCAGTCCATTTCATCGCCGTCATATCTCGCATTTCCTAGAATTCCTAATTAATACTAAAAATAACTAATAATTGTAACTGCCGAAAATTCGGAAATATATCAGATAGCGATTAATTGACTGGCGATGAATCGGCCGGCATCGGCATCGAACTGGCGGCATCGAAACGGCGGCGATGAAACGTCCTAGACCCGACTGAAAACAATGGGAACCTTCTCTGGTGACACCTCCGAGGCTTCTACAATTTGCAAGCCATAACGGATGCTGAGACTAAGGAAGATGAGAGAGCAGCATATGTGCCTCCTGATGAGAGACTAATAAGTTTCGAAACCGGTAGAGGTGCTTGCTGCACTCTCTAATTGGACTAGAATATGATGTGGCTGTATTTTCGTTTTGCAACGAAATTGAAAATGGTTATACATTTTTGATTTACATGCTTACTCTGATTGGAGTACGAAGAGAACCATTCCCGTTGGATCTTTACCGCGCTGAGCAGATGGGACGTGAATTATAAATTGTAAAATTCACTTATCTTCCTTAGTCTCTGTATCCGTTATGACTTACAAATTGTAGAAGCCTCGGAGGTGTCACCAGAGAAGGTTCCCATTGTATTCAGTCTGGTGGGATGTGGAACAACATTATGTTGTTTTATATGCCATTGGATTGAAAACTTAGTCTTTTATTTTCGTTTTTCTTTTGAAGACTAAGTACTTATCGGACCGCACTAGTACATGTATAGTCGTTTATTACATCTATATTGGCGACACAATATATCTTTTGCCCATGTTTTTGGGGTGGGATGTGGTCAGTTCGATTGGCTTCGTTGGTTCCTGGTATTTTCCACGTATAAATAAATAAGCGAATGGTGATGCTCTATATTGAAATTAAATCTTGACTGTCTTAATATCTTTTGTATTATGTACTAGGAAAGCTCTAAAAAATAACCTTACCCTACTTTGATAACCTCTTTATAAGCTGAATTTTTCTTGATGGATAACCAGGGTTCTAGTAATTTTATAAATTCGATTTCCTTTAAACCACATTTTTCATTTTCATTAAAAGTATCGGCAATTACTTTATACCCGGTGGAAAGTTCTATGTGAAAACCAAAAAACTCCTTCTGGACTCTAGCGATTCCCTCTTCTTTAGTAAAAAAGTTTGGTTTTTGACCTTTCGGTGCCACTTTCTGCTGGTAGATGGCTTTTCTTGTAGGTTCATCAGCGGTCTAAAATACAAATATAGAGGTTAATATCTAGCTAATAAGATCTAAAAAAAAATAGAGCAAGGGTATGAGAACAAGGACAAATTCCTATAAAACGAAACCATCGCTGGCACCTATGATTAATGTGATTCCTAATACATTTCCAGTGAAAATAATAACTCTCTGATAAATCAACGGGAAATTCGGCGATACCGTGTAATTTTCAGGGGCAACTCCGAATTGCATGAAAATTTGGATTTAGGTTCTACTTACCCTCTACTTCAAAGTTGAAATTGTGCCGTTGGTTGCTTTTACTTGGGGGTGACAGTCACCCCTTTCCCGGGGGTGAAAAAACATACGTTCAAGATAAGACCGGAAATGGATAAATTGACTGATTTTAAGCAACTTTTGTTCTGTAGAATTTTTTACTTAAGTCGATACTTTTCGAGTTATTTGCCATTGAAAATGTTGATTTTTCGACAAAAAAACTACGTTTTTAGACGGTTTTTCGCAAATAACTCAAAAAGTAAATATTTTATCGAAAAAAATATCCTTCGCAAAAGTGTAGCTTATAAAAAACCTAAAAAATGGTGTATCAGTAAAGTCTATCAATCAAATAAAAATAAAGTTGTAGCTCCTGAAAAATACGTTCTTATTCGTCTAATTCCAAATCGAATATTTCCAGGTGAAATCACCGAAAAATTAAGCACTTTTCGGGAAATACCCATGTAAACTTTTTTAAAGTGTTTATAAAAAGCTTTGTTTTAATTGTTAACAAAAGTTTTAGCATTAAAAATAAGCTCAGAGTTACTCAAGAGCTCAATAAGAGTTACGCTCAAAATAAAGTTGGCCCTCTTTTTTTTTGTAAAAAATCATGAAAATCTCGCCGTGTTTAGCTCCCCAAATGAAATTAATCGCTACCGCTTTACAAACAATTTACTTACCTATCTATTTTTTATATAATCTGCCAGTCTCACCGGTATAAAGTGTTTATTTTAGAAAGGGTTATAATTGAGAAAGCTTGAATGGGTCACTAATCACGAGTGTATGCAAATTTTGAACAGCCATATCTTAACTAATTTTTGTCTTACGGAGAAACAAAATGAAACTAGCAAATTTATAATAGCGAAATCTACATTTTTTACTCTATAAGATTTTTCTTATCACTAATACTTTTTAAGTTATTTTAAAAAATGAAATTTTTCAAAAATTTTTATAAAATTTTTTTTACTATAAAGCCAAATGTTTTCAGAAATAAGCACTTCAAACCAATCAAACTTACAGATCATATAAACAATACACATACAGTTAAAATAGATGGGAAAGCCAAACGATTAATTTCATTTAGGGTGCTAAATAGAGGGAGGTTTTCACGATTTTTTTTTACCAAAAAAAAGGGCCAACTTTTTTTTTCAGTGTAACTCGTTTATTTTTGATGCTGTAAACTTTTGTAAGAAACAAATAATAAGCTTTTTTTTGATACTTTAAAAATGTTAATAAGGTTTTCCCGAAAAACGCTTCTTTCTTCGGTGATTTCGCGTTGAATTATTCGATTTGGAATTAGACGAATAAGAACGTATTTTTCATGAGCTACAACTTTGCTTCTACTCAATTTGTAGACTTTACTGGTACACCATTTTTTTCGTTTTTTTTTATAGGCTACATTTTCGATAAAAATATTTTTTTCGATAAAATATTTACTTTTTGAGTTATTTGGGAAAAACGGTCTGAAAACGTAGTTTTTTGTCGAAAAATCAACATTTTAAATCGCGAATAACTCAAAAAGTATTGACTTACGTAAAAAACTTTATAGAACAAAGGGTGCTTAAAATAAGTCAATTTATCAATTTCTGGCCTTATTTTAAACACGCGTTTTTCACCCCCCGAGAAGGGGTAAATGTCACCCCCAAGTAAAAGCAACCAACGGCACCAATTCAACTTTGAAGTGGAGGGTAAGTAGAAACTAAATCCAAATTTTCATGCAATTCGGAGTTGCCCCTGGAAATTACACTCCAAAATGGTCATTTATTGGGCTAAACGAAAAGATTTAGTTCATAATGGATGCCGACGAAAACAATTATTTCCCTTTCTGTTTCTGTTTCTGTCGACGAAAACAATTATTTCTGAGAACTTTTTAGTAATTATAATTTTCGTGGACCCACAAACAGAAATGATGTTTTTTGCTGATACTCCTCAAGAAATAAATTTTTTCGCTAACACTTTGTTAGGAATTATAATTTTCACAATCATATAATCTAAAATAATATTTTTCGCGGCGTTCATTGAAAGTTCTACTCTTAACGGCATTTTTTGCAGTTATACTTTTCGTAGCCGGCGGCGCAATGTTCATTGTGCCAACTATACAAAAAAGCGACTAGCATAACTACGCTTCTTCTTCAGCCTTAAGTAATCCAACTTTGGTCGTAGGCCTCCGCCAATTCAATCCAGTGTTTTCTATTTTACACTACCTGCTTCCAGTTGTGTCCTCCAATCCTCCTCATCTCATTTGTGACTTTCCTCTGATTCTCCTTCCTAACCATGGTCTCTCCTTGGTCTCTAACCCAGTGTGGCACTTATGTCCCCTTCTAATTTATTAAATATTCTTTTGTGAATTATTTTTAAAAATACTTTCAATGTTTGGCTCATCAATGCTATAGCCCTGTGGTCTGAACACTTTCTGGCGTTATTCGTCTTTGGGATTGTGACAAAAGTAGAGGAGAGCCATTTCTTTGGTACGATGCTTGTTCTATAAGTTGTGTTAAAGAGGTTCACCATTATTTCAAGTGTGTCGACGTCTATAAGTTTCAACCATTCTACAGGAATTTCATCTGGTCCTGCAGCTTTACCCCCTTTAGTGTTCCTTATAGCATATTTTTCTATCTCGCTTTTTAGGATTTCAGGTCCTGTTGTGTCGTATGTAGGTTCTGCAACTTCTATTTTTAGTCTTTCGTCTGCAAACAGTTCTTCAATGTATTCTGTCCATCTCTTCAGTTTTTCATTTAAATCTGTAATTATTTTACCTTTTTTGTCGTTTACGATGGATGCTTGTTTCACTCTTTTATACCTGTTATTTCCTTGATCTTTTTATGCATGTTAAAGCTATCGTACTTTCTTTCATATTCTTCTGTCTCCTTGCAGTTTTCCAGAACCGCTTCTCTTTGGCTTCTCTAATTTTTCTCTTAATCTCTCGGTTCATTTCTTTGTATTTTATCTTGCTAGTTTTATATCTTCGACTTTCCTCCATGAGGTAAAAACTTACGTTTGTCATCCATTCCTTTTTCTTAATTTTGCTTGGAGCTAAGTAGCCTTCACCAGCTGTCGTAAGGGCTTTTTCTATATCCATCCATTTGTCCTCTACATTGATTGTTTTCCTATTTTTTGCAGCGAAGTTTCTAAGATTATTGTTTACCTGTTCTCTTGTTCTTTCCAGTATAGTTGCGTCTTTCAGATGCTTAACGTCTATCTTTTGTTTAACTGCATTTTTCTGTCGTATATAAATACATCTGCATTTTTGTGTAGTGTAGTGGTAGTGTGTAAATTTGTGTTCGACTTACCTTAAAATAATAATGTGCATAAACAATATCTTCAACTCCCAAGTTGATCCTGGAATGTAGCAAATCTTCCAAAGTTTTAATACTCTCTGTGGTGCTTTGTAAAAGAGCTACTATGTTAGCGGAATAGGCGGTGTATAAAAACATAAATGCGATAAATGTAAATACAATGGCAGCTCTGCCAGCATTACTTTTTGGTTCAGTATCACTACCTTGTTGGGTGATTGCACCAAGCTCCATGACTAGAATATCAAACAATCCAGGCCGCAAAGGAGTAATACTGTTTGAGTGGGTTTCCTCGACTTTTAGCTTGAAAACTGGATCTTTCCATTCCCATTTTACTATTATAAAAACTAAAAAAAAAAAAATAGGAAAGAAAGTCGTGCAGAAACTTGTAAAATTCTTAAATACTAGGGACTAGGGCGGTCTTATATAGTCCATGTGGTGAGACCGCTCCCGTCTGGAAAAATTTCTGATTCGGTTTCTTTGTGGATTCCGATTCAAAAATGTCCCCTTTAAACAAATCTAAAAGGTGCCGGGCGGAATTTTTGGGCAGACATTGTTTAAAAAATTTTTTTAAACAAATACAAAAGATCAGGTTTTTTAGCTCCGGAACATATATTTTTAAGTTTTGTGGGTCATTCTAAACAAGAAAGGTATCTTGTAAATTTTATCAAAAATTGATAGTTTTCGAGTAATAGGCGATTTAAAATCTGAAAAATGGCGAAAATACGCATTTTCGACGCCTAAAAACTCATATTTAAATTAGCATTTTTGAGGTTGCCAGATACTAAAATTGAAGTTTAAACATTCAGCTTCAAGATTCTGAAGAATGATTGCGTCTAACCCTAATCTAAACCGTCGTTTTTTAATTGTTAAATATGCATGTCCATCTCCAATTTTCCTCCGAAAGATATTTTTTCTACACTCTTTGGGATATTCTAAATAAAATAAGTTTCTTGACATTTTTCTCAAAAGTTAACAGTTTTAAAGTTATAAGCGATTATCCGAAAATGCGTTTTTTGGCAATTTTCGGATCTTAAACTTTTAAGAGAAATGTCAAGAAACTTATTTTATTTAGAATAACCCAAAGAATCTAGAAAAAATATTTTTCGGAGGAAAATAGGAGATTTTTGAAATAGAGCACGCAGCACCGGCAAAAAAAACGGATAAACACGCATATTTAACAATTAAAAAATAACTGTATAAATTAAGGTTAGATGCGATCACTCTTCAGAATCTTGAAGCTGAATGTTTAATCTTCAATTTAAGTATCTGGCAACCTCAAAAATACTAATTTAAATATGAGTTTTTAAGCCTCGAAACTGCGTATTTTCGCATTTTTCAGATTTTGAATCGCCTAAACTCGAAAACTATCAATTTTTAAGAAGAATTGCAAGATACCTTTCTTGTTAAGAATGACTCAAAAACCTAAAAATATATGTTCTAGAGCAAAAAAAACGTGATCTTTTGTATTTGTTTAAATAAATTGTTTAAACAATTTCTGCCCAAAAATTCCGCCCGGCACCCTTCAGATTTGTTTAAACCGAATCAGAAATTTTTTCAGACGGGAGCGGTCTCACCACATGGACTAATAAGTACTTAGCCTCCAAAAGAAAGATGAAAATTTTGCAAAAATGGTGATGTTTTTTTTATTACTCGATACACTTGACCCAGCGATGCTCCTCCTTCTTTAACCCGTCTGAAAAATACTTTTTCTCAAAATCTGCAAAGTAGGCTTCCGTGGCGGTGATGAACTCTTTATTTGATTTAAATGTCTGCCTGACAAGTGACTTTTTCATGTTTGGAAACAAAAGAAGACGTACAGGCCCAAATCTGGAGAATACATTGGATGGAACGGCAGTTTGAAGCCCAATTCGACCAATTTTTCCATGGCGATGGCGAAGGTGTGAGCTGGAGCGTTGACATGGTGGAAGAGTATTTTTTTCTTCCCCAATTGGGGCTGTTTTTTTTTCTGAAATTCGGCGTCGAATCTGGCTAACAATGTGACTTAATAAAGTCCTGTGATCGTTTTGCCCTTTTCCAGGAAGTGGATATGGATCACACGTTGTGAATCCCAGAAAATGGTGGTCATCGCCTTTCCGGCCGATTGGACAGTCTTCGTCCTCCTCGTCCTCCATCGACTGTTCCTTGGACTCTGGTGTATACCAGTGAAACTATGTTTCGCCGACGGTTATGAAACAACGTAGAAACGCATTTGGATTACGCTTAAACAGCATCAGACACTGTTCTCAAGTGGTCTCATGGTTGCGTTTATTGTTCGAAGTTAGAAAATGCGGCAGCCATCGCGCCGACAGCTTTTGTATGCTTAAAATTTCAAGCAGGATATGACTAACATCTTATGAGATGCCTACTGTCTCAGCTGTCTCACGCATATTCAGTCGGCGGTCTACTAATACGAGATCTTGGACTTATTTCACGTTATCCTCAGTGGTAGCTGTTTTCGGGGCACCTGGGAGTGCCTTATCAAAAACCGACGTGACACCATGTTGGAACTCGTTAAAACATTTTTTGACGATTTCATCGAAGGAGAAGAGTCACCGTTTACAGCATTCAAGCGCTTTTTGATTTTGCTGCTGGATTTCTCTTTTAAAAACAATGAGTGGAATCACCGACTGATATTGCTCTTTTTTCATTTTTCTAAAATCCCCAAATACGCCCTCTTACACACGCGGTTAAGACAAAACTACGAGTCCAATTTGGCTGATATTTTGACATAGGCCGTCTACAAGAATGTACCGTCAAATTCGCTTACTAGAGGAATATCCCGGTTTATGGAATAAAAATTCGAGGTCCCGAAACGTTTCCATTTACTCCTTAATAAATTTATCCGTCTATCTTACTAATATGATTTAGTAAGATAGTACCGCTTTATAGAATATTCTTCATGTCAACGAATAAATTTTTACCTACAATTTCCTAAAAATTTAAATTATGTCTGGTATTATGGATTGTTGACAAAGGCCTCGAAGGCCTATAATGCTGTTTAATATATTTTTAGGGTTTGTCAAGTAATACACTTTATTACTTTATTACTTTGTTATGAGTACGAATTCAATCGTTCGCCGACACAGGTCATAAAATAATTTTCATTTGTCTGCAAATTTCTTTACATGTTGCCACTCATTAGCCTGTTATAAAAACATTTTTAGAAACAGCTAATCGGCTATCCTAACTGCTCGTAGGTAAGAAGTTTTCTGGAGGGTCAATCCAATGGAAATTTTTCTAATTTTTATAATTTACAGCAACAACTGATTAGTAGTTTATGTAACAAAAAAAAAAAAAAGAATGTGTGTGTGTACTTTGTACACACGTAAGAAGTTATACTTCTATTATATAATTTCAACGAAATAAATATACTTAACAGGTTATTTGTATTTTATTTAAATATTAAACTAACTTTCTTTACCTACCACTTTTAAAAAATTTTTATTAAAACGATACAAAAAATATAAAAAAAAGAATATGAATCGTCCGGGATTTGAACCCGGGACCTATTGATCTCCGGTCACACGCTCTACCACTGAGCTATATCCCTTTTGCTTTTACAGGTTACAAGATTTCTCATACATACTGACAAATTTAATAGACCAAGTGGTATACAAAAATATTTAAATATACTTACTATTATTATAAAATATCTTATTCCCCAGGAAGACAAATCCAAAGACACAAAAATTATAATAAATAATACATCTACTAAGAACACTAATATATCCACACTGATATAATATTACTTATTTGCGTTGACAGCGCTGATACATACATATCTTGAAAGATTAGCAACGAAATGCATACTGTCTGGGTGCGCATGCGCCTGGCATTATAAAATTTCACTCTCGATCGTAAAGAAGTATAACTTCAAAAAACAAATACAATTACCTAATATTTTTCAAAACAAAATAAGTAACTCTTTTATATGTATTTTAATAAGAAAATATTTACACATCTATATATTGTATACATTTCATATTAATTCCTGTATGCATCCACATTATATAATGCAATTTGGTTTTTAATAAATAAGTACCTAATAGTTACACTACTATATTATTGACATAAAAAGACCTAAAACCATATACATATACATATACATGTTAACAGTTAACGTAGTATGTACTATGTATCATTACGTACATACTTATATTCGGTACATTTATTTCGGCTAGCCACCAACGATCAGTTATTAGAATATCCCGGTTATAAGAATATTTTTGCTTGGTACGAAGGCTATTCCAATAAGCGGGTTCGACTATATTACACGATGGTAGATTTCTCGTGTTTGTTAGTACAGTGGAGCGTCGATAATCCGAACCCTGATAATCCGAACGATCGCTAATCCGAACGCAAAAAAAATTATAAAATTAAAAAATATGATCACGGACCGAATATTTGGATTGAATATGACAATATGGGCAAAATATGACCGCGGATTTTTGTTTTGTTTATGCAGAAATACATACAATATATTTGTTTATTATGCAGGTGTCTTATTCCTTGTAACTAAAACTTATGTACATAATAAATATGTAGTCTATGTTTATGAGCTTTTTATGTATTTTGAACATATGTTCGATAATCCGAACAATTTGATAATCCGAACTACCCCTGTACCAATTAGTTCGGATTATCGACGCTCTACTGTATGTAGTTAATGATTGAAAAAGAGTGAATTACATAAAAGCTTAAGAATTAGAAGGAACACGACTACTAGATGACGCACTTGATATTTCTTTAAAACAGGAAACTACCAGTCAAATTTCGCGATCTATATATGTTCATTTAAAAACTTTTCACTTTCATAAAATATGAATGGTGCTGTGACTATGGTTTTGATTGCAGTCATGGTAAGACTTGTTGCAATGAATTATTGTTCTTTATAAATCTATGTTCTAGTAAATCGTACCTGCTATAAATATTATAGGCACTAAAGCAAAGCAGCAGTACCATACATAGGTGTCAAAAGGTAGAGTAAAAACATTTGAGACATATGACAACGGTGGAGCTTTAAATATGAACTTCATGAAAGTAGGAGCACTGGGCGCTACGTACTCAATGACGTCAAGTCTGTCTAGAGTGAAGAATGAAGCTGTACCTAAAAAAATCAAAAATCCACTATACAGGGTGATTGATTAGTGGTGTAAAGCTCAATAGATCTGCCATAGTAATAGATAGCAATAATAGTTAATAACAAAAATTTTAGCTACCTTCGAGCTTCACATTAAAAAATTAGTTACATGGTGTTCGATAACACAGTGGCAGACCAAACTTATGTTTTTTTAAATGGAACACCCTATATTTTATTTTAAATTCGAAATCCTATTAACTTCTCCGTCACAAAAATATAAAGGTTTGTTATGTTGTACAGGGTATTTACAAAGTTATAACCAATTTTATATGAAAATCGTAACAAGTTCAACTCCCTGTATAAATAAAAATAAGCAAAACAGCAATGGTTTATTAATGCCATATTTTTTACGTATTGTCAAAATTTTCAAGAATGATTGATATTGCTAATTTTCTTTGTATCAAATCCAGGGTGAGTCAAAACGCAAGTATATTATTTTCTCAGTAATTTTAAATGGAACACCCTGTATTTTATATAACTATTGAAAAGTACCATTACCGTACTTTAATTTTTAGATAACATTCCCTATGTCTAAATTTATTAGTTTACGAGATATTTTCATTTTTCAATGGACCAGTAGCGTGGCCACCCAAATCACCAGAATTTAATAAACTGAACTGATTTTTTTGGAGTTACGTTAATAATGAAGTTTATAAAATACCTCCAACAACAAGGAATGAGATGAAAAATAGAATACAAAGTGTATTTCGATGTGTATTTTACAAATGCTTCGTAGAGTAAGTAGCTCATTCAATAATCGTTTTTATTCGTGCATAAATGTGTTAGGAGGTAATTTTGAACACCTTATGTAATTAAATATTAAAAATATTTTATTAAAAGTAGCTTCTAATTTTTTCAAACATTGTTATATTTACATACAAACGTAGTGTTTAATTGTCTTCACAAAATGTTATATTTTGTGTTTGTGTGTTTTTTTGTAAAATTTTGTAAAACTATAAAAAAGTAGTTTTTAATTTTTTCAAAAATGTTGCATGTTGTGGTTGTGTTTTTTTCGTAAAATGTATTACAAATAAATTATTTTTATTTATTTATTTGCTACATTGTTACATTGATTACCGGATTGATAATCAGTAATCGTCAATTGTCAATTCAGTCATGGCTTACTTAAAAATTTAGATAAATTTAGACACCTAAAATAATTTGCTTTAAATGAAAATATCTCGAAAACTAATAAATTTGGACATAGGGAATGTTATATAAAAATTAAAGTACGGTAATGGTACTTTTCAATAGTGATATAAAATACAGGGTGTTCCATTTAAAATTACTGAGAAAATAATGTACTTGCGTTTTGACTCACCCTGTATTTGAAAAAGAAAATTGGCAATGTCAGTAATTCTTGAAAATGTTGACAATAAATAAAAAAATATGGCATGAAGAAACCATTATTGTTGTGCTTATTTTTATTTATACAGGGTGTTGAACTTGTTACGATTTTCATACAAAATTGGTTATAACTTTGTAAATACCCTGTATAACTTAATAAACCTTTATATTTTTGTGATGGAGAAGTTAACAGGATTTTGAATATAAAATCAAATATAGGGTGTTCCATTTAAAAAAACATAAGTTTGGTCTGCCACTGTGTTATAGAACACCCTGTAACATTCTAACTAATTTTGTAATGTGAAGCTCAAAGGTGGCTAAAATTTTTGTTATTAATTTTTATTGCTATCTATTACTATAGCGGATCTATTGAGCTTTACCCCACTAATCAATCACCCTGTATTTAATTGACATACATTTTACATATAATACAGATCGCATCGATCTGAAATCGATATTTTTATTTTGTTTTACATCATACTTTGTACTAGAGTACACAATGATAACGATTCAGATGGGTAAACTGAGACGCGTTGGTGGAATATTTTCCTAAGCGTCGCCCGTTTGGGTAAACAGTTTACTTTAATCGTTATCGACACTCATGTCATCTTCTCCGTTAGAGGTCGTTCTAACTATACTCCGATATAAATATTTAATTATTTATACCGAGCAGTCGGTGCGTTTTGGTTCAGGTCAGTCTTCTTGCAAGGTTTCTTTGATAACGGGTAAACACAGAAACACTTGTCAGGGGATGGCAAGAGACTAGATCTAAATCAAAACGAAACCGTTTATTTTTATAATTTTTTATGTCCAGCTGGTTTTTATTTTTCAGTCAATATTATTAAACTCTTTTACATAGCTGAAATTTGAGTTTGAGGCATCTGATTTACTTATTTTACGTAGGTACTTATGTTACATAATGGGACTTACCTCCTATTTCTGCTCTATTTGTTTGCAAGTCTCCTATCATACCTGAATATATAGTCGAATTTCCTTCTCTATATCCCCATGTAGGTTGGAAGATATTCGTAGAAGAAGCATTTAAAGTCGATAATAACAGCCCAACTATAATCCAATTTAGTTTCGATATAGCATCGATATGTATATTTCTATAAAAAAAAAGGTGGGTTTCTTTATACAGCTATATAATGCGAAATAATAGTAGATATTAAAAAAGCTATAAAACGATGTAAGGAACCTTTTTGTCCCACAAATACATCTACAAATCGACGTTCTGTGCCACGTTTAGTCAATTACGGAGAAACCTCAAGATGAGAAAATCGGCGATTGCATTTTACTTCATTCCGAACATCATCTGTACCCTACACATGTTTCGTTTTCATATCAAAAACTCGTTAGGGGCACCTAGATGCGTAATCGGAGAGAAAGAAAATGCAATAACGCTTATAGTCGGAGAGATAGAAGCGGATTTTGTGCGTGATAAGTAATATGGAAAAACTATACGGAGATATGTTGAATTAGTTGTGTACATGACTTTCCCCAACGGTCGGAAACCAGAGTGGGCGACGAGAGTAGTTATATGGGGTCAAAGTCACGGTTTTTATTATTCTTTTTTGTGACACTCATGATCGAGATAGTGCACCAAAATTTGGAAATAAGTAGGTCATGACGTAACTAAGTAAAATCTCTAGGGGTGGAACGCTGCGTGGCCGACAAAGGGGTGGGGGTAGGGGTGAGTATAAAAAATATAAAGGGTTTTTTGCGACGTTTATGATTGAGGTAGTGCACCAAAATTTGGGAATAAGTAGACCATGACATAGCTAAGTAAAATCCCCAGAGCCGGAAACCAGAATGGGAGACGAGGGTAATTATAAGGGATTTTATTATTTTTTTGTGACGCTCATGATCGAGATAGTGCACCAAAATTTGGGAATAAGTAGATCATGACGTAACTAAGTACAATCTTCAGGGGTGGAACGCTGCGGGCCGACAAAGGGGTGGGGTCAGGGGTGAGTATAAAAATTATACGGGATTTTTTGTGACGTTCGTAATCGAGATAGTGAACCAAAATTTGGGAGAACTAGATCATGACGGAACTATACAAAATCTCCAGGGGCGGAAACCAGAGTTGGAGATGAGGGTAGTTTTAAGGGGTCAAAGTCGCAGTTTGTATTATTTTTTTGTGACGCAGCACAACATTTGTCCCCCACGCAGCGTTCCGCCCCTGGAGATTTTACTTAGTAATGTCATGATCTACTTATTCCCAAATTTTGGTGCACTATCTCAATCACGAACGTCGCAAAATCCCCTTATATTTTTTATATTCACCCCTGCCTCACCCCTTTGTCGGCCACGCAGCGTTTCACCCCTGGAGATTTTACTTAGTTACCTACGTCATGACCTACTTATTCCCAAATTTTGGTGCACTATCTCGATCATGAGCGTCACACAAAAATAATAAAAACCGCGACTTCTCCAAACTTCTTCGGAAACCACTCTGGTTTCCGGCTGTAGGGATTTTACTTAGTTATGTCATGATCCATTTATTCTATTCCCAAATTTTGGTGCACTATCTCTATCACGAACGTCGCAAAAAACCCCTTATATTTTTTATATTCACCCCTACCCCCGCCCCTTTGTCGGCCACGCAGCGTTTCGCCCCTAGAGATTTTACTTAGTTACGTCATGACATACTTATTCCCAAATTTTGGTGCACTATCTCGATTATGAGCGTTACAAAAAAAATAATAAAAACCGCTACTTTGACCCCTTATAACTACCCTCGTCCCCCACTCTGGTTTCCGATCGTTGGGGAAAGTCATGTACACAACTAATTCAACATATCCCCGTATAGTTTTTCCATATTACTTATCACGCACAAAATCCGCTCCCAGCTCTTAGACTATTAGGTAGTTTAGTAAACTAAACCGACTTATGTACGACATCTTCATGAAATAAAGGGAAAGAAATCTCTCTCGGTAGCGAACGTGAAATGTGAATTCAAAGTCTTCATAAAATCTAGGAAACGATGTAAGGAGAGAGACTTCTTTCTCTCCGAGAGAATTATTTCCCTTTATTTCATAAAGATGTCGTACCTAGCGTACTGAAGTCAATTTAGTTTACTAAACTACCTAATCTAGGTGCTCCTGACGACTGACGAGTTTTTGATATGAAAACTAAAGGCGTGTAGGGTACCAATGGTGCTCGGAATGAAGTAAAATGCAATCGTCGCCGATTTTCTCATCTTATGGCTTCTCCGTAATTGACTAAGCGTGGCACAAAACGTCGATCTGTAGATGTATTTGTGGGACAAAGAGGTTCCTTACATCGTTTCATAGCTTTTATGAAGGCTTTGAATTTGAAATACTGTGTCATGATCGATTAATAACATGCCAGTACCTGAAATCTTCAAGATGGTTGTAACTATCGGGATTAGTAATGACATACGAGACATTTAAGTTAAATTGATTCAAATTTTTTCTCTGCCTGAAAAAATTTACAGTAGAATATTTCAAAAATCCTTTTTGGGGTGTCCATTCCACCAATTTGTCTTCAAATACATCCAAGTGATCATCAGAAAGTTTATATAGCGATTTTATTTTGTAAACTGGATCACTCGTATCGTTTTTACAGAATCGTTTTGTATGCTCGATTAAATAGATTTGACTGTCTACTCGAAAATAAATATTTTTAAAAATTGTGCGGTCAGTTCGACCCCATATTATCCATCTATATGGTTGATTGAAAAGTTGTAATTGGTTACCCTAAAAGTAGCAAAAAAGTAAGTTAGTAAGTTAGTAGATTACAATAAACAAGCTGTGAACAACAGTGAACAAGATTCGCGTAAGTCAGAGTGTGTCAGTAGTACATCTGGTGGCAGGGCTATAGCGCCCTAATTCCGGGATTCATTGGACGTATAATAAACTACCTTCATTTTTCACTATAATTATATTTGAACTTCACAGTGTTCATTTAACCATAACAACGGTTTATATGTAAATAATAGCAATGCCACGTTTAGTGTATTATTGTTTCATCGAACGACTAACAATGGATATCAATGAATCGTCCCGTCTTCTCGTCGCTTTTTATATACAATACTAAATCACAACATGCTTGGTTACTAGTGGTCAATGCCGATCATATGTACCCTAATGTAAACTATATTATATTTTGTTTCGTAGAAGTTCTGTTCAATGCTAAGGGTTAACGTACCATGTTACAAGAGGGCTATGGAGCGCCAGATGCTGGGTGTCTCCCTGAGAGACCGAATCTCAAACGAAGAAATACGCCGTAGAGCAAAAACAACAGACCCTGTCGAAAAAATCGCATGGAATAAGTGGAATTGGTCAGGACACGTCGCCAGTTTGTCAGACAACCGATGGACAAAACGTATAGTCGAGTGGAGGCCACAAGAAGAAGCACTACGGAGCAGAGGAAGCCCACCAGCCAGATAGGCCCACGATCTGAAGCATGTCATCGGTATCAGGCTGCAAGCCGCACAAAACAGAGACAGATGGAAAGAGCTGAGGGAGACCTATGTCCAGCAGCGGATGCGTACGTGTTGATGATGATGACCAATATGTTAAAATTCTTACCATGTCTAGAACTTTCTCAGAAGCAGGGCAATTTGTGTCTAACATAAATAATTGGTGTTCCATGGGGAATGCGATTGTTAAATTACTATTCGGGTTTTTTATCTGGCAAGGTATATCATTAGCAGAAAACTTTTTCCATAGCAGGATTTTGTCATCTAAAAAATTGGTGCCTTAATATCATATTCATTATTATAAAAAAAATAAATCCACATAAGGGTCATATTACCCGTATGCGCGCCAGTTACTCGAGCCCGTCAGATTATCACATGGAAAGAAACCTTGTACCCTATAAATGTACCTCTACCATATACTCGTATTCGCTCTTAATAAAGGGGAGTTCGTTAAGGAGGGTCCGAAAAAAAAATTATTCTTAGAAAAACTTAAAATTGTCATGCAAATAAGTACAGTGGAACCTCGATAACTCGAATTAATAGGGACCGCGGCCGATCCGGGTTATCGAAAATCCGGCTTAGCCGGAGAGCATTGTAAAAATTAATGAAATACGGTATACTTATAGATAAAGTCCGTTATAATTAAAACAACATGAAATATATATGCACAGTACACATCTAACTTACCTATTATAGTTGTAGTATAGACAGTATAGATAGAGTTTTGTTCATTTCTAGGTAAAAAAAACTCAGTCAGTTTCGGTTGTGTCAATTTCGTCTGCCATCGGAGCGATGTTATGTTATTTAAGAACAGTGGCTCTTTCATTGTTTAAAGTTTAAAAGACCATTGTTCTAAAAATAATTTTTTAAAAGACAGTTGAAAATAAATAAAGGAATAAAAGGTGCCTGTTGTTTGCGATAGCCCGATAATTGATAATGAACGTCGCTCTGCCGCCGTGTGCCATGAGTCATTTTTACCGTATAGTTCAAATTACACAAATACCCATTATCTCTCAGATATTATATTATGGTCGAAGCCAAGTTTTATCAATGAAACTCGATATTTTTAAGACATTCCAGAAGCGGCTACAGATAAAATGTTTTAACATAATACATACATTTTTATTGTTGAAATGTTTGTCTGATGAAAATCGGTCCGGGTTAGCCGGACTTCCGGGTTAGCCGGACTTCCGGGTTATCGAGGGCCGACTTATCGAGGTTCCACTGTACATGCAAAATAATGTTAGTACGTTCTTTAACGGTAAAATATTGCACAACCTCTAAATTTTAAAGAACCGCTTGGATTGACATGAAATTTGGCATAGACATAGCTAACAAGTCAAAGAAAAAAAGTGCCGATATGAGCTTTTACCCGGGGGTGGTTTTCGCCCCATCTTGGTGGTGAAAAAATATTCGTCCAAAGTAAGTCCGGAAATGGATAAACTGACTAATTTTAAGTAACTTTGTTCTATAGTTTTTTCGCTAAGTCAATACTTTTCGAGTTATTTGCCAGTGAATATGTTCATTTTTTCAACAAAATAACCACGCTTTTAGACGGTTTTTCGCAAATAACTCAAATAGTACCTAAGTATTTTGTCGAAAAAACATTCTTAGCAAAAATATAGCCTGTAAAAGATTTAAAAAAATCATGTACATATCACGTCTCTATACCTAGTAAAAGCAGAGTTATAGCTAATTAAAAATAGGTTCATATTCGTCAAATTCCAAATGGAATACTTTAACGCGAAATAACCAAAAATGACTTTTTTTGTTTTTCGAGATTTTTTGTATTTCTAACGATTTTTAAGTTATTTTGAAAAAAAGCATATTTTTCAAAAAGCATATTTTTCAAAATTAAAATTTAAAAAAATTTTACTTCAAAACCAAATTTTTTTAAAAATAAGCACTTTGAATCGATGAATCTTACAGATCATATAAACACAACATAAGTAAAATAATTTGTGGAGCAGTAACGATTAATTTCATTTAAGTTGCTAATTAGGGGGTGGTCTTCCCGATTTTTGTTTGCCAAAACAAAAGGGACCAACTTTATTTTGAGCGTAACTTGCTTAAATTTAATGCTCGAAACTTTTTATAAAAACAGAAATAAAGCTTTTTTTAAACACTTTAAAAAAGTTATAATAGGTTTTCTCCAAAAAGTGCTAAATTTTTTGGATATTTGACTTCGAAATATTCTATTTGAAATTTGGTGAATATGAATCTATTTTTCATTGGCTAGAACTCTGGTTCTACGAGGTCCAGAGACCTAACGCGTATACCATTTGTTTTACTTTTTTACAGGCTATATTTTTGCTAAGAACGTTTTTTTGACAAAATACTTACTTTTTGAGTTATTTGCGAAAAACCGTCTAAAAATGTAGTTATTTTGTTGAAAAATGAACATATTCACTCGCAAATAACTCGAAAAGTGTTGACTTGGCGAAAAAGCTCTATAGAACAAAAGTTACTTAAAATTAGTCAGTTTATCCATTTCCGGACTTATTTTGGTCATATATTTTTTCACCCCCAGGGCAAAAGCACACATCGGCACAGTATCACTTTGTTTCTTTGACATGTAAGCTATGCGTATGCCAAATTTCATGTCAATCCAAGCGGTTCTTTAAAATTTAGAGCAAAAACCGTGAAGGAATGTACTATGTATATTTCAAAAATCTGACGATTTGAGCGGGGCGTAAGGAAATGGGCGAGTCGGGGCGCGAAATGAAGGTCAGATCGAAAAACTGCAAAATACACGTATTCAATATTTTTGAAAAATCTATCGAATGGCACCAAACACGACCCCCACGGAGGTAGGGTGGGGGTTGCTCTAAAACAGTGGTGCTCAGACTTATACTTGCTTATACTGTGTGGGATCTACCACATAAACTGCAAGCGTCCAGCGATCGACTGCTAGTAAAAAACAACAGTTTTGAAAATAAAAAACTTTGTTGCACATTTCTATTTTATAAAAAGTTGTAACTTCAGAGAGTTGTAATTAAAGTCATGTTTTTCATTCTAATTTTATTTGGATCTTGATGCATGGCACTGCATAATATTCACAAGATTTTCATATGATGGTACGGAATTACTGAGGGCCAGATGCAAGCATGATGAGATATGTTCGTCAGTTAGCCGATTATGATACTTTGATTTCACTACCTTCATTTGGGAAAATTCAGACTCACACAAGTACGTTGATCCAAAGATTGCTATGAGCTTTAGAGATATTTGCCTTAAAGATGGATATTTGTTATACGGTATGAAAGACCAAAATTTCTTATCAGCCGCTCTGGACTTAAGGTGTATACTTATAAGTATCCGAAATTATTTTCAGTGCCTCATTTTGGAGGGAAATGATTTCCATATTGAAAATAATTAATATTTCAGTGGCAATTATTTCCACGTCTTCACAAGCAAATGGATTAGACATGGATGTTGTTGTTACACTATCTGTCAGTTTCTAAAAATGAGCCAAGCGGCTTTCAAACTCGCCATGCTACTTGCATCTCCGTCTCATAATAAATATAATTCAAATGGGCGGTTAACCTTTTTTTTCAACGATAGAAAGTTGTTTAAATCCTTTCTGTTCATTTGGTTAATCAATAATAACAATTTGTTAACAAAGGAACGTACTGCGCTCATCATATCGATAATTGTTATTTTTGCCCTGTAGTTCCAAATTAAGAAGGTTCAAATGATTTGCTAAATCTGATACGAAAACCAGATCACTGAACTTTTCGTTTTGAAAAAAATTTTCCGCTCGTTCTTCTAGATTTCTTCTATAATTATTTCGGGACTAATTATTTCAACCACCTTACATATGTATGCAGAAGTAAATTAGTGTCCACATCTTTTTCATTTGTATTTTTTCCTTGAATCGCGATCGACTTCAAAAACTTTGGCGATCGACCGGTCGATCGCGATCGACTCTTTGAGCACCGCTGCTCTAAAATCTTAAATAGGAGCCCCCAATTTTTATTGCAGATTTGGATTCTTTACGTAAAAATAAGCAACTTTTATTTGAGACATTTTTTCGAATTATGGATAGATGGCGCTATAATAATCGGAAAAAATGATTGTTGGAAAATTAAATTAAAAAGTGGAAAGTCCCACACTTTATGGAAAACTGAACTTAAATTTTTTTGGTGTTAGGACCTACATCTCACATCCCAATAGATCCCCATAACGCTCGAGTAACTGCAAACTTAGCATACTTTCTTCCCCTACTATTAAAAATGACCCATTAAGGTGGTGCGTTAATTTCTTAGAGAAGTGTACTTTTATACAAATAATATTCTTACCAATTGGCCAACAAACATATGCGGAGACCTTAATGGGAACATTAAGTTTTACAATAAAACTAATGATCAGTTGTATAATTTCGTCATTCTCATTCTGTACGGATAATTGCAGAAGTAACGCAAGGAAAAATAAGCTCCCCAGCGCCTTCATTTCGCAATACAGTTATGCAAAACAGACGATAACGCCCCTATTTATATATGCAAGACAAATCGAGCCATATATTATATATGTGAAAATAAGACAAGGTGAAATAGAAAGCAACTACTTATTATCTGTATAATAAACCCCTATAAAAGTGATAATTGGTACTTCTGATTAGCCATTTCACGAACTATGTCATTACATATACTATTTATATTCGTGAATAGTGTCTATATGCTGTTCGTTTTTTATAAAGGGTGATTCATTTAAAGGTACTTTTTTTGGTGGGTAATAAAAAAAATATTGCGGTGGTAGCGGATCTTCTTCTTCATGTGCCATCTCCTCTAAGAAGGTTGGCAACCATCACGGCAATTCGCACTTTCGATACCGCTGCTCTAAAGAGATCAGCCGAAGTGCAATTAAACCAAGCTCTCAAATTGTTTAACCAGGAGATGCGTCTTCTTCCGCGACTCCTTCTACCCTGTATTCTTCCTTGTATTATTAATTGTAACAAGTTATAACGCTGGCCCCTCATAACATGTCCCAGATATTGCAGTTTTCTGACTTCAATTGTATTTAAAACCTCTTTATCTTTTCCCATTCTTCTCAACACCTCGATATTCGTGACTGTATCCACCCAACTTACTCTTAATATTCTTCTGTAGGCCCATAACTCGAAGGCTTCTAATCTGTCCGAAACATCCTTCTTTAATGTCCAAGCCTCCAACCCATAGAAAACAATACGGAGAACACGTAGCATCTCAAAAGTCTTATCTTTAAAAAAATTGTAATGTCCCTGCTACAGAGTACTTTTTTCAGTTTGTTGAAAGCATTTCTTGCCTGTCCTATTCTTGCTTTAATCTCTTCTGTGTACTCATTAGTTTCATTAATTATTGTACCCAAATATTTATATTTTTCAACCTTTTTAATTTGTTCGCCATGTATTGTCATGCTTTCTTGGCTCTTGGTAGCGGATGATGTACGCAAAAATAATGAAGAATCGATTCGTCGCCGTTCCCAATAGCTTGGCTTGTTTTAATGCAACAATTTGGTGTATTTTACTTCTTGGTTTAAAAGTATACAAAGTTCAATTAGTGCAAGATCCGTTTCAGTCGATGTGCTCTTGATAAGTTTAAAGAAGATCCACTGTTTTCGGAAAAAAATTGTCTTCCGATGAGACCCATTTTGGTCTTAATGGGGACGTGAATAAACAAAATTCCTATACTTGAGGCTATGAACAAGCAGAAAAGATTCTAGAGTTGCCATTACATCCAGAAAAAACAACTGTTTGGTGTGGTTTATGGACCGGTGAAATCTTCAGTCCATATTTCTTTAAACCAGAGGCCGACAGAATGTTACTGTGAAAGGAGACCGTTATCGCGCCATAAAAACGGACTATTTGGTACCTGAAATTGAAACTCGTGGTCTCAACAAAATATGGCTTCAACAAGATGGCGATGCCATACAGCCCGTGAAAGCATGATTTTACTGCGAGAACGATTCGGTGAGCAATTTATTTCACGCTTCGGACCAGTGAATTGGCCGCCTATATCCTGTGACATCACATCTCTAGACTTTTTTTTGCGGCTACATAAAGTCCAAAGTCTACATGAATAAACCGACTACGATTGAGGCATTGGAGACAAAAATTTCTCAAGGCATTGGTCAAATACCAATCGAAATGCTCGAACGCGTCATCGAGAATTGGAACTTAGAATGGACCATCTTAACGGCAATCACGGTCAACATTTGAAAGAAATTATCATTTTGAAATAATTGTATAGAATGGTTCCTTTGTATGATAATAAAGATTTTCAAATAAAATTTATTTTTTTCATTGATTTTCCCTTTTGAAAAAAGTACATATCTCTAAATAAATCACCCTTTAGTTTTGAGTAAACTAAATAAACTACGTTTCTTTCTTTACGTCGTGATTTATTTTCTATTTCGTATTTGTTTTATATGATGGATAATGAGTACACAAAATAATATTTCCATATCTCTATATCCATATTATAGATAGGTATAGCTTGTGTCATCAAAAAGCTTTTACCGTCAAGCCCTGGACTTTTTGGGTAAATTTATTCAATAATCTTTGTTATAGTTCTTCCACGCTATCTTTTCCCATGCATTTTTTATACTGGGTCTCTTTTTAACTCACAGTAGTATGATACAATTGATCCAAAAGATGGCATAACCCTAAAACATAACATCTAAAGTAAAAGTTATCCTCCAACACCAAATTGTTCTATATGGTCCACATAATGTTATAATAAAATTAATAGTTTTTTTACGTTTTTCGTCAATATTTCTAAAACTGTTCTTTAGAGTAAACAATGTTCTATACAAAAATGTTCTACATAAAATTTAAAACAAAAAAGGTCCTATACATAATTGTTATAAAATCAACGGTTCCAGAGTTACGAAGGGTGAAAAGTTGAGGCTTTCGATACTTTTTATATTTTTTGGGCAATTGATGATGATTTTTGGTGGCGAGGTTGACGTTTCTTCAAGGGCTTATCACTAACATACCATCGGCCACTGAAATAGCAAATTTTATTTACAAAACACAATCCTGTTAAAGAAAATTTCTTTCATCAGTAATAATATTATAAATTGCCCAAACAATATAAAAAGTATCGAAAACCTCCACTTTTCACCCTCCGTAACTCTGGAACCATTGATTTTATAACAATTATGTATAGGACCTTTTTTGTTTTAAATTTTATGTAGAATATTTTTGTATAGAACAATGTTTACTCTAAAGCATAGTTTTAGAAATATTGACGAAAAACTACTAATTTACCGACTTTTCCCCCATCTCACCCCCAAACCGGATGCTCAAAATGGTGTAACTTTTTACTGAACAATATGTGGACCATATAAAACAATTTGGTGTTGGAGCAAAATTTTTACTTTGGATGTTTGGGTTAGACCTTTTTTTGGAACAATACTACCTCCGTAACTTTGGAACCGTTCATTTTAGAAGGATTCTGCATCGGGCCTTTTTTATTTCAAATTTAATGTAGAACATTTTTGTATAGAAGGTTGTTCTTGCTAAACCGCATAGTTTTAGAAATATTGACGAACAACGTAAATAACTACGAATTTACCGATTTCTCTCCCCTCTCCCCCCCAAACCCGTGTGACTTTTTTCTGAACATTATATGGACAATATAGAACAATTTGGTGTTGGAGGATAACTTTCACTTTGGATGTCTGGGTTTGGGTCTAGTTATACCATACTACAGAAACTAGTATCGCAAAATTAAGCCGCTTTTATCGATATTACCGATACTACTATCGGTTTACAGCCTTCATTCTTCCCTGTTTAACCATAGACCTGGAGGGATTTCTCTTTCCTTTAGTTCTTTTTTAATTCCCTCCCTCCAGTTTCTTCTCGGCCTTCCTCTTTTTCTTCTTCCTTGTGGTGTCCATGCCAAAATGTGTTAAGGGATCCTTTCATCTAACATGGCCGTACTATACTAGTTGTTTTGTTTTGATGTCATCAATTATTATTGTATGTATTGTATGTACATATTTATATCCGTCTCAATTTTTTTCTCTGTAAGATATTTGACCAAAGGAAAATATATGTAATATGTGGTTTCTTTGGTTTGAAAATTCGTGTTAATCATGACCTTGAATTACCACCGGACCTGATAGCAAATAATTTGTCTTGGAAAATTTATCTCCATATTTATATTGAATCGTAGATCTGATATAAAGACAAAAATAATGTGGTTAAAAATAATGGTATTAATATATTCGTCATAGTTATCGCATCAAAAATTCATAATATGCATTGAAAACTTTGATGCATATTTTTTTGGCTATGCTTTACTGGAAGGTATATAGATATGGTTTTGAATAATATATTCAGTCACCTAATAGATCACAAATCAAATATTTTCTTGAAATAAATTACTTCAGGATTATGAAAATTTGAGCAATGCTGTGACAATAATAAATTTGTTTAACAATGTTCTGAAATGTCTTTCTTGTCTAAATATTATGTGTCATCATCATCATCATCACTCAACCCAGATCTATCAACTGCTGGATGTAGGTATCTCTCAGTCTTTTCCATGTATTTCTGCTTTGTGCTGTTTGCATCCATTTTTGTCCATTTATTCATTTTTTAATTGCAGATTTGGATTCCTCGTGAATAAGTTACATTTATTAGAAACATATGTTAAAATTTTTGATAGATGGCGCTATAATCAGAAAAATATGATTTATTAACGCCATCTATAAACAATTTTAAAAAATGTTTCAAAGAAATTGCTTATTTTTTCATGAGTAATCCAAAAAGGGGGTTCCTATTTAATATTTTAGAGTTACCCCCCCCCCCCCGATTTCGAGGTTGTGGAGTTTGGGGGTCCTATTTGCTGTCATTCGATAGGTTTTTGAAAAATATTAAACACGTATTTTTAGGTTTTTCATTTGGAAGTGTATTTCTCGAGATATTAGACCGTTTCTATAATTTACCTAGTGTATCACGATAAATCGTTTTTCCCGATTATAGCCCCATCTATCCACAATTTGAAAAAATGTCTCGAATAAAAGTTGCTTACTTTTACGTATACCTAATCTGCAAGAAAATCTGGGGATTTCCATTTTAAATTTTAAAGTTGCCTCCCACCCCACTTCGAGTGGGGGTGGTGTTTAGTGCCATTCGATAGATTTTTGAAAATTATTGAACACGTATTTTGCAGTTTTTCGATCTGATGTTCATTTCGCGAAATATTCGACCGGTCCACTACTTTTGGGACTCCCTGGGAAGCTACAATTGAATAAAAAAAGATAGGGACACTAATTATCGTTTTATTTTTACTAATTATGGTGTTACAAATTCCATTTTTTGTAAGCTATATTTTCGTGCTTCCACAATGCTGCCGTTTTTCGCTTTTTCTTAATGCATTTAAGGTATTATACTACGTTTACATCTTCTTATTGTGCATACTCTTCTACAGGAGACACATAAACGTCACTTTGAGCGCTAGATTTGCGCTTTCGGAGTCTTTTCTGTACCAATATTTCGATTACCATAAGAAAAACACTAAAAATAATTCCTATTCCATATATTAAGAATGCCGCGTAACAATCTACAAGTCCAGCGCTGCCGAAGTTACTTCCCTTGTTTTGACAAACTGGTTTATTACTGTAGAAGCGATTTACATCTCTCCGTTGAACTCCGACTTCAAGAATTTTTCGTAAACTAAAACAGAACATTGGTACATATTTCAAAAATTAAAGTTTAAACCCTTAAAAGGGCCACAAATATCACAAAACGTATTCGCTCTCTAAAAAGAGCATCATCAGTTTCAGTGTTACCTAAAATAAGTATAACCGTATTAGTGAAGACAAAAGTTATTTAAAGTTAAAATGTTAAGGTAAAAAGACAAAGTTTGGTTATATTTTCAGGCTTGGCATGCTGAGCCACCCAATAATATAGAGGTTAAAACCATTTAAATGTTGACTAAATGTCTTACATTGTCAAATTAATTATGAAATCCAAAGGATGGATATAATCCCTAAGAATAAGGCCGTGGGACACTATATGACCCCCACGAGGCAAGTGGGTTGCTAAGTGAAAACATTAAGTCTTCACATTAAGAGCGATGAATGGCAAACTAAGGTAAAAGTTTAAGAGCATTTCCGACTGATTTCAGAACGAGACTGTCAATGCGATGAAAAGTTTTGTGAAATTATTTAAAGTTACACTAACCACTAAATTTAAAAGTTGTTTGTCGTAAAAAACAATTATAACAACAAACATCAGTGTTTAGGGATTGTAAGCATTCAAAAATTAGTAACCATAAATTATGTTAAGGTGTAAAATTAGCGGAGTTAAATTTTTTTAAATAATTATCAGTAGGGTATACATGAATGGATAAAGTGTGTATAGACAAACAACAATACATGCTTCGAAATTTAGCAATGAAGGTGTTGCTAAACTTCTTCATTTGCTAAATTTCGAAGCATGCATTGTTGTTTGCCTATCCACACTTTATCCATTCATGTTATAATAATATATAAATATATTGAGTAACGTACCCTACTTTAATGACCTCCTTGTAAGCAGATCGTTTCCTTATGGAGACCCAAGGTTCCAACATATTCATGAATTCAATTGTTTTCAGGCCACATTTCTCGTTTTCCTGGAACGTATCAGCGATAACTTTATATCCAGATGAAAGTTCAACGTGAAAAGCAAAAAATCCTTTTTGCACTTTAGATATTCCTTCATAAATGTCCATGAAGTTTGCTTTTTGTCCTTTTGGTGCCACTTTTTGGTGATATATAGCCTTTCGCACTGGTTCCTCCGCAGTCTGAAATTAGTAAATTTATTGTATTACTCTAAATATTTTTTCTTTTTGTTAATAAATTAATTATCATTTTGGAAGTCTTAAAGAACTAGGACAGAAACTGTTTGAATTATGCGAAGACAATCAGATCATTATTTCCAAAATCTGGTATAAACTGTCCAAACGTCTATACACTTTTGTCATTTTTGAAGAAACATTACTATCTCAAAGTGAAGGAATAATAATTAACGGAAGATCTATTAACAACATAAGATATGCAGATGACACCACGATTCTGGCAAGCTGTGCTGAACAACTCCAACTACTATTAAACAAAAACAGTTTCTGTGAGACCAAATATAAAAAAGACCAAATACTAGGCTTGGATCCCGCGGACCAAAAAAGAATTGATTAATAGCAAGCTGAACATTTGTTAATAGCTTAAGGTGATACAGTAGCGATCAACAGGTAGCCAAAACGCGTTCCAAGATTGCGGCTGTAATTTTGAATATTTTTTCGAGATATTTGGCACACGTATTCGTAATATAATAAAGAATGGCGGTACAGAGCCCAATTTCAGAAATATGTTAGTATGTGGAAATTACTTTATAACTAAATAAAATATTGAAAAAAGGAGCCTGTACCGCCATTAAGCAAGACAAAAAAATACACTTTCTTCAAATAAACTTTTTTATCCGATGCCTAGATTTTGTGTCATTTTGGAACTACTAATGAAATAAAAAAATTTTAGTAGTTCCAAAATGACACAAAATCTAGGCATCGGATAAAAAAGTTTATTTGAAGAAAGTGTATTTTTTTGTTCTTCTTAATGGCGGTACAGGCTCGTTTTTTTAATATTGTATTTAATTACAGAGTAATTTCCACATATTAATATATTTTTCAAATTGGGCTCTGTACCGCCATTCCTTATTTTATTACGAATACGTGTGCCAAATATCTCGAAAAAATATTCAAAATTACAGCCGCAATCTTGGAACGCGTTTTCGCTACCTGTTGATCGCTACTGTTTCCTCTTAACGGTGTCTAGTCGGACAAACTTTGATGTACGGGAACGCTGGAACAGGGAAAGTTTTAATTTGGAACGTCAGATTACGAAAACGCCCCATTTATATTGTCGAACTTCCAATTGATTTGTTACCTTTTTATTAAAGTCATGCAAAAATCAGACTGCTATTTATCACCAATATAATTCCTGTCATTTCACATGTTCTTCTTGTTGAACTCATTGAAATGCCCAGTTGGTGATAACCACCAGTCTGATTTTTGCATGAGAGTTTAATGAAATGGTAACAAATCAATTGGAAGTTCTGTCCGACAAAATACATGGAACGTTTTCATAATCTGACGTTATAAAATTTTTAACCTGTTCCACAATTAAAACTTCCCCTGTTCCAGTGTTCCCATACATCAAAGTTTGTCCGACTAGACACCGTTAAGCTATTAACAAATTTTCAGCTTGCTATTAATCAACTTTTTTTTTGGTACGCGGGATCCAGGTCTATACATACATTTGGGAAATATGCCGATAGAAGGGGTTGATAAATACAAATACCTAGGAACCTGGTTTTCAGAGAAAAATGATCAAATAACAAAATAAGGACCAGGATAGAAATAGCAAGAAATGCGTTTGTAAAAATGAAAACAGTTATCTGCAACAAAGACCTTGGATTGGAACTGAGAGTAAAAGCAATATGGACTTGAAAGCTGGACATTGAAGCAAGTCCATCAAATAAGCTACAGTCATTTGAAATGTGCTGTTACAGAAGGATGCTTAGAATAGCATGGACACAAAAGAAAACGAGCACGGAAGTATTGCGAGAAATGGGCAAAGAATGCGAAATAATAAACACAATAAAAATAAGAAAGTTACAATACCTGGGACACGTAGTTAGGGGACAGCGATACGAAATGATAAGACTGATAATACAGGGAAAGATTAGAGGGGAAGGAGTATTGGAAGAAGGAGAGTGTCATGGTTGAAGAATTTAAGGGACTGGTTTAAATGTAGTTCTATAGAACTATTTAGAGCAGCGGTAGATATAGTAAAGATAGTGATGATGATATCCCACCTCCGATTGGGAGACGGCACTTAAAAAAGAAAAAGAAGATACGAAAACTTACCTGAAAATAATAATGTGCGTAAACAATATCTTCAACACCCAAACTTATCCTGGAATGTAGCAAATCCTCCAAAGTTTTGATACTCTCCGTCGTGCTTTGTAAGATAGCCACAATATTAGCGGCGTATGCGGTGTACAAGAACATAAAAGCTATGAAAGTGAAAACTGTGGCAATTCTTCCAGAAACACTTTTCGGTTCAGTATCAGTGCCTTGCTGGGTTATTGCTCCCAGTTCCATGACTAACACGTCGAAAAATCCTGGTCTTAAAGGCATTATGGTATTTGAGTGGGTTTCCGCTACTGTTTCTTTGAATACAGGATCATACCATTCCCATTTTACTATTATGTAAACTAAAAATAATTACAGTTAAGTTGTAAGTTTTAAGTCGAAACGTTAATAAAATTATTTTTTTCATTTTAATTGTGGCTTATTTCCCATATAAATAATTAATCATAAAAATGCCACAAGGAAATAGCTTCAGAACAACATTGTAAGTTTTACTTTTAATAAAATTAAAAATAATATCAAAAATAAAACTATTGGGACCAATCTTCTAGTCACACCTTAGTAGTTTCTTCTAAAATTTTCAAATCAACGAATTGCCGGAGCAAAAAAGGCCGTAAGAGATCTAAATAGTTGCATCTCACTTCCCGCCTGTCCAGCTGGTAAAATTCCAACGAAGATTAGTCCCCCATACTCAAAATAGGAGTAAAAATACCTAATAATAAATAATTATTTCGTTGTAAAACGAAACAAGAGCCGTCTTATTTTTGGTTAGTTCAGAGAGCGCCAAAGCACTCTGACCGGTTTCAATCCTTATTAGGATATCCTCAGAGAGTGCATATTTGTTTCTCTCTGAACCACCAAACTTCGGGCGGCCAGCATCGATTCACAACGAAGTAACCTGATGGTGTGGATGTCGTAGCGACATCTGCTAAATACACGTGTAAGTTTTACTTTTAATAAAATTAAAAATAATATCAAAAATAAAGCTATTGGGACCAATATTCTGGTAACACCTTCGTGGTTTCTAAAATTAGCAAACCAACGAATTGCCGAAGCAAAGAAGGCCGAGGGAGATCTAAATAGTTGCATCTCACTTCCCTCCTGTCCAGCTGATAAAGGTACCTAAATGTTCTGTTTTATTACATTGTATTTAATAGTGTGTATTATTACATTAAATATTTCTATATAGCACTGAACTACATACCTGCAATGAATACAAGGGGAATCAATCCGAAGCAACAGTACCAAACATAAGAATCAAAGGGCAAGGTAAATACGTTGGAAACATATGAAAGAGGAGGTGCTCTAAACAAAAACCTTATGTGTGTAGGAGCACTGGGTGCTATATATTCGATGATGTCTATTCTGTCTATGGTGAAAAAAGCTGCTGTTCCTACAATTAAAATAATAGATAAAAAAGATAAAAAAGATCAAGGCAGGTTTTGTTTATTTATATTTGATTCAGAGTTGGACCACCATCTCCATATAGCTATTTCAGCATCCTTAAGCATCATCAGTGAAGTTTATGCAGTCACAACTCTGAAGGAAATATAAACATTCTGCTTATTTTAAGGCAAACCATCGCAATGCAATGAACCCACCTTTTGAGACGCAATTTAGCGACATCTCTCGTATTGCGAGGAAAACAACGAAAAGCCCCAGATACAAAGTTTACTACCTTTTAAACAATTAGAATAATTGAAATAAAAATATAATAAACAATATTTTAAATCTAAGACTTTTCGTTAATAAACTGCTTTCTGGCTGCATCCCGTATCTCCGGATTTTACAATATATAATCACAGAGACGACGAAAATAGGAGAAAGCAAATAGAGGACACTTAGGCCACGCATTTACCTTCCATTCGTCTAGGAAAAGGACCGAAAGACAGTTTCTAAATGAATAACCATTTTCAATTTCGTTGCAAAACGAAAACACAGCCGAACCATATTCTAGTCCAATCAGAGAGTGCTGCAAGCACCCCTACCGGTTTCGAAACTTATTAGTCTCTCATCAGGAGGCACATATGCTGCTCTCCCCGATCCAACCAAAACAAACCCCAGCGTGCAGTCCTGGATTGCAACGAACGAAATGGCATAGATGCCCTAGCGGCAACTGCTAGCAAAAAGACTAAGTTTTCACTCTAATGGCATATAAAACAACATAATGCTATTCTACATCCCACCAGAATGAAAACAATGGGAACCTTCTCTGGTTACACCTCCGAGGCTTCTACAATTTGCAAGCCAAACGGATACTGAGACTAAGGAAGATGAGGGAATTCTACAATTTACAATTCACGTCCGATCTGCTCAGCGCGGTAAAGTTCCAACGAGAATGGTTCCCTTCATACTCCATTCCAAGGGAACCATTTTCGTTGGAACTTTACCGCGCTGAGCAGATGGGACGTGAATTGTAAATTGTAGAATTCCCTCATCTTCCTTAGTCTCAGTATCCGTTTGGCTTGCAAATTGTAGAAGCCTCGGAGGTGTAACCAGAGAAGGTTCCCATTGTTTTCATTCTGGTGGGATGTAGAATAGCATTATGTTGTTTTATATGCCATTAGAGTGAAAACTTAGTTTTTTTTTTCAGTTTCTAAATACTCAAAACTGAGTAAAAATGAAAAAGATAAAAAAGATCAAGGCAGGTTTTGTTTAAAATAATAGAGTTTTATAAGCAAATATTTAAGTCTTTTCATTATTTTGTATTATGAATTTATCTTTTTTTAATTTTAATATAGATATAGAGTCTCACAAACTATTATTCGCCCATTTGTCAAGGCAGAAACATACACTAATCACAAAAAGTATCGCATGATTTTTGAAACAGAAAAAAAGTTTTAAAATAATTTTTCATTTTTAGCAGAATGTTATAATTTTCGTTTATCATGTCCTTTAGGTGCCTACAAACCCATAACATTTTAAGTTGAAGCGTGTTTATGCCGAAAAAACAAATAGTAAACAAGACGTTGGTAAGGGAGAATATTTATTTTGGACATTTGTGTTCGAGAATTTGATATGTGCACTATGTCTGCTTGAGTTTTCAATGAGGAGGTGCGTTCTTACAAAAATTAGTAATATAACGTAAGAACAAGCAGCCCAAAATGTAGGTTTAAATGGAGATGGACGATCGCAGCAATATATTGCTGATGTTAAGGGAATCCACCAATCCAGCGTTTCAAGAGTTTTAAGAAGGTATAGAGAAAATAGAGGACACACAAGAAGACCAGTTCCAGGACGAACCCCACAGATGAACGTTATTTACATCTGCAGACTTTGCGTACACATGTTACAGCTAGACAACTAGGCCAGGAACCGAAGCTTTTCACCTCGCAATTTTTACAGAATGGATCGATTTGCTTGAAAATTTGAGAATAAGTAGTGGATAGTCCAAGGATCAAAATCTATGTGATTCCGAAAGGCGCTTTTACCATGGGGGTATTTGCCACCCCAACTCGGGGGTGGAAATTTTTTATTATATTTTGACCGCAAAAGTTGATAAAAACATTCATTGTAAGCAAAAAATGTTCTATACATTTTTTTGATAAAATTAGTAGTTTTCGATTTATTCGCTATCGAAAGTGTTAGTTTTGTATAGAAAAAATCAATGTTTTTCGATATACTTACTCATTTACGATTCATTCAATTTTTGCCGTAGAAAAAATTTTTCAAACCAAGTTCTTGGGAACTAAATAACCTACAATGTGATATTGAAACATTTTTTCGTATCTCTGATGCTAATCTTTCTATTCCGAAGAAAATGGCATTTTTTACCAAACTACAAAAATTCGTTATTCGCTTTTAACTCCAGTTTTTTAAAAACTAATCATTCTAAGCCAGTCAAACTTCTAGAATCTATTAATAATACATAAATAAATAAGAATGAATAAGGCCAATGACTAAAAGCACCGCTAACTTACATTATTATGCTTCCAATTGGATTTCTCCTTTTTTTTTTCAAAAAAATATATTGATTTTTTAACCGTAACTTTTTTATTTTTTATCTTAGAAAGTTTTGTAAAGAATAATTTTGTAGGTTTTTGCAAGATCTATAAACCTATTGATATTAAATCTTTTTAAAATCCTCAGTCGCAAAAAGAGGTGACTTTGAAAGGGTCGATAAAGGTGGTTTTTGCATGTTATTACAAGTTTTAATTGGCAATAGCTCACTTAAATTTTTGCCGTAGAAAAATTTTTGCAAACCAGGTTCTTGGGAATTAAATAAGCTACAATTTCACTTTTAAACATTTTTTCGTATCTCTGATGCTAATCTTGCCATTCTGAAGAAATGGCCATTTTTTTCCAAACTACAAAAATTCGTTATTCGCTTTTAAATCCATTTTTTTAACCTATTCATTCTAAACCGGTCAAACTTCTAGAACCTATTAATAATACATAAATAAAAAAGACCAAATAAGGCCAATGATTAATTTTAATTAGGGTGGTGATTAGGGGGTTGCTTGCGATTACTTTTTCGCTGGAAAAAATAGGAACTGACATTCTTTTGATTATAAGTCACTTAATTTTTGAGCTAGAGACTTTTTTTATTTCTGGAGATATATATTTTTAAGTACTTTAAATTAGTTTAAACAAGTTGTCCTCGAAAAATGCATAGTTTTCCCGTCTTTTGACTTTGAAACTACAATATTTAGCATTTGACGAAGAAGAGCCAATATATAATAAAGTATAGCTCGATTACTATTGGTCTTAAAGGAAATTAAAAAAAAACGGTTTTGTTTATTTTTTCAAAAGGTACATTTTTGTTAAGTACAGTTGTTTTGATAAAACGAAAACTTTTAGAGTTATTAGCAGAAATCTTATTAAAAACATTGATTTTTCGATATAAAACTAACACTTTCGATAGTGAATAAATCGAAAACTATCCATTTTATCAAAAAAATGTATAGAACGTTTTTTGCTTAGAATGAACGTTTTTACCAACTTTTGCGATTGAAATATAATAAAAAATTTCCACCCCCGAGATGGGGTGGCAACCACCCCCATGGTAAAAGCGCCTTTCGGCATGATATAGATTTTGATCCTTGGACTATCCACTACTTATTCTCAAATTTTCAAGCAAATCGATCCATTCTGTAAAAATTGCGAGGTTTTGTCCTATTTTAAGCTTCATTACTTGGACTATACTACGAAATGATCTTTCCATAGCCCGTTAGCCGTAATGTTCGAATAAGTGTCATATCGGTTAGAAACAGATTAAGAGAATTTGGAATCAGAGCCAGAATGCCTGCTACTGCTCCACTGTTAACGAGGGCACATCGTATGGCACGTTAAAGTTTTGCACCAGGACATGTCGATAGGGATGTTAACGACTGGGCTAATATTCGTTTTATTGATGAGTCAAGAATTGCTCTTTGTAGATCCTATAGTATGTCGGATCCACAAAATGTAAATCTTGACTCATCATCAGTAAATAGAATATTAGTCCAGTCGTTAATATCCCAATCGACATGTTTTGGTTAAAAACTTAAACGTGCTATACGGTGTGCAATCGTTAACAGAGGAGCAGTAGCAGGCATTCTGGCTCTGATTCCAAATTCCCTTAATCTGTTTCTAATCGAATTGGCACTTTACGAACCGAACATTACGGGCCACGGGCTGTGGAAAGATCATTTCGCAGTTGTTTAACTGTAACATGATGTGTACGCAAAGTCTGCAGATGTAAATAACGTTCATCTGCGAGGTTCGTGCACCTGGTAAGTCCTGGAACTGGTCTTCTTGTGTATCATCTACTTTCTCTGTACCTTCTTGAAGCACCTGAAATTCTAGATTGGTAGATTCCAATAACATCAGCCAGATATTGCTGCGATCGTCCATCTCTAATTTAAGCTACAATTTGGGCTGCTTTTTCTGACGTTATATTACTCATTTTTTGTAAGAACGCACCTCCTCATTGAAAACTCAAGCAGACATAGTGCACATATCAAATTTCCGAATTTGCTTACTCTGTGCCACATTGCAAGTTTCTCTTTCTTAATACTACATAAAATGTCGATTTTTGTTTTATAAATTCATAATAGCCTATATTGTAAAACAGGCGAATGAGTAATTGTAGTTATACAGACATGAGTAACTGAACACATACAATTGAACACAAAACCTACCTCCTATTTCAGCTTCACCAGATTTTAAATCACCAACCATTCCTGTATATCTTGATGTATTGCCATCTCGGTATCCCCAAGTTGACTGAAATATTGGTGTAGAGGTGCCATTCAACAACAGTAATAAATTTCTCATGACAAACCAGTTGACTTTTGAGATGGGATCAATGTGCCTATCTCTAACAAAAGATATAACAACAGTTTAAATATTTAAAAAAGTCTAAAATCGAAGTAAAAAACTCAGTAGTAAGTAATTAAAAACCTTAAAAATCCAAATGGATTACATAAATTTGTTCAGAACAAACGTTCTCGGACTTATCAGTCCATCATCAGTGAACTCATGTACTTCATGTAAAACAGCCCCAAAATCAAATAATGGTTATATGCATTATGATTATAGACGGAGAGACAGCGCTGAAAAATCTCTTTGAATTTACTAAAGCTAGTTATTTCACAGTTGATTACTGTGAGTGTGTAGAGAAACATACTGCGGTCGGTCAAGCGAAACGTAGAACACGGGTTACTGAGAGGGTATCAAAGTTGCTTTCCTACGAAGGTAATTATTTCCATTTACTAAGGCTGAAAATCAGTACACACATTCTAAATTAAATATAAATAGAAGTTATTATAGTCGGTTAGCTGTATGACGGGACAGAGCCGGTCGGTCGGCCCCAATA
Organism: Diabrotica virgifera virgifera; assembly: GCF_917563875.1. NCBI lineage: Eukaryota > Metazoa > Arthropoda > Insecta > Coleoptera > Chrysomelidae > Diabrotica > Diabrotica virgifera. The sequence continues at coordinate 1,139,570 of NC_065444.1, read as the reverse complement.
GTCGATTGAGGAAATAAATCATTTTGGCTCGCAATTTTTTCGTCCAGCATGGATTTACTTATAATTTTTACAGAAGGTAGGGATCATTTTCAAGGTAGGTCCAAGGATCATTTTCTATATCATACGCTAAAACCTTGGGGGTGGGAATTCTTTATTACATTTTAACCATGTAATTCGATGGAAAAAGTGTTTCTAAGAAAAAAATGTTTTTTACATTTTCTTCGTAAAACTAATATTTTTCGAGTTATTCGCGCTTGCAAAAAAAAGTTTTTAGACGAAAAAATCGACTTTTTTAGAGGGTTTTTTGAGAATACCTCGAAAAATATTCTATATATTTTTGACGATAAAAAGTTTCTTCAAAAATAATTTTGTAGGATTTTTAAAGAGCTATAAGACTGTGTAAATTAAATTCCGTAAGATCCCTTAGTTTTTAATTGGGGCGGGTTTAAAGGACTCGAATAAGGGGGTGTTTGCTGGTAAATAGAGGTTTTAAACAGCTATATCTGGATAACTATTCACTGTAATGAAAATCTATGGTAATTAAAAAATCAAAGGGTAATTTTAGTCATTAAAAAAGCTACAATTAAAAAATCAAAGGGTAATTTTAGTCATTAAAAAAGCTACAATTTAGTAATTTATAATTTTTTTTCGTATCTTCAGTATTTTCGAAGATATTTTGAAGTAAAAGGTGAAAAATACCAAATTGCAAAAAATCAATTTTTCTTTAAACTCAATTTTTCCAAAATTAGGCATTTTAATAGGTTAAACTCCTTGAGTATATTGATAATATAAATATAAAAGGAACTACAGAAAGGTGAAGACCAATTTTGAATTAGGAAGGTAGTTAGGGGGTTGTTTTCACTGATTTTTTCGTAGAGAAAAGCAGGTATAGGCTATTCCACGAATATACGTCTGTCTTGGATTATCGCGACAACGAATATTTTAGTGTGCAACATAAGAAGTGCGAAAGTAAATGGCTCTCATAATTGTTCCAATAAACAACAATGTATTTTGTAATTTATTCATAATTTGCACAGTAAAATATTCGTTGTCGAGATAATCCATAACAGCCGTATGTTCGGGGAATAGGGTATACCGACATTTTTTTGATTATAAGTCGGTTAATTTTCATGCTAGAAAGTTTTTATTATTTTTTTTTGAAAGGTCTAATTGTATACTTGAAAAAAGTAAGTAAAGTAAAACTGTAAGTTTTCCTCGAAAAAATGCAATTTTTTCGCAATATTTGGCTTTGAATATTTCAAATTATGCATTTGACGAAAAAAGCTAACCTTTAACTGCCGTATCTCGGTTTCTATTGGTCTTAAAGATATTGTAGGAAAAGAATTTGGTTTGTGTTACTAAAAGATACAATCTCGATTTCTACAGTTTTTTTGATTAAATGCATATTTTTCAAGGTACTCTCAAAAAACCCTCTAAAAAAGTCGATTTTTTCGTCGAAAAACTGTTATTTTCAAGCGCGAATAACTCGAAAAATATTACTTTTACGAAGAAACTGTAAAAAACATTTTTTTCTTAGAATCACTTTTTCCATCGAATTACATGGTTAAAATGTAATAAAAAATTCCCACCCCCGAGACGGGGTGGCAACCACCCCCAAGGTTTTAGCGTATGATAGCAACATGATACATAAAATGATCCTTGGACTATTCCCTACCTTCTGTGAAAATTTCAAGTAAATCCCTGCTGGACAAAAAAATTGCGAGGCAAAATGCTTCATTTCCTCAATCGACTATTGGGGCCTACCGACCTGTCTGTCCCGTCATATAGCTGACCGACTATAATAACTTTTATTTATATTTAATTTAGAATGTGTGTACTGATTTTCAGCCTTAGTAAATGGATTTAATTACTTTCGTAGGAAAGCAACTTTGATACCCTCTCAGTAACCCCTGTTCTACGTTTCGCTTGACCGACCGCAGTATGTTTCTCTACACAATCACAGTAATCAACTGTGAAAAATTAAGCTTTAGTAAATTGAAAGAGTTTTTTCAGCGCTGCCTCTTATTCTATTATGGTTACATTCTTAAATCGTAAAATTATAAAGGCTTGAAGCCGATGTTAGCGGATACTTTCCGGGACATTATGAGACCCTACCCGAAATCTCAAACAACCACCTTGATCAACTGAAGTCTGCTAAGTAACGGTCGCGAATTCAATTCTTTTTTCAATTTATGACAGGCATGCAAATTGGCCGAAACCGTCCTTGAGTGTCAAGTGGTCATTCTCTGGCATACCCGGCTAGCCTAACTGCATTCAGTTCCAACTTCCATTTCCTACTTTCTATTTGGAGTTTATCTTCCAACCAACTCTTCAAATTTTCATTTCCTTTGCAAAAACTACAGGAGAAGTAGTTTTTGTTACATTGTCAGACTTCAAGTGACCACTTATTGATAATTAATTTGATTTAATATTTCTCAAGAGAAAAACACGCACGATATCCCAGATAAACACATTATGGAATTAGATACAGAAAAAGCGAGAGATGTTAACGGTTTTACTTCGAGACACAGATATATTGCTAACATATAAACGAAAGGTGGATTTACACATCGAACAAGCTTGAGTTCTTCGATATATGTGGATATGTAATTGTATCGAAATATTAAACGTAGGTAAAGATTAAAGCGAAAATCCATTTCTAGATTTATCAATATTGTTCTAAAATTCGGCAAATTGCAATTCTCAAATCTTTCAACAGTCACGTACAAAGCATTATAGTTTATTGTCCTTATCATAAAAGTTCGGAAAACCGGAAAGTATTAAGTAATATGAGATGATTTACTTGCCCAATACGCCTATTTAGAAATTTACTTTTTAAAATTTAAACACACAACGTAAAAAATAATATAACAATAACAGTTTTTACATAATATCAGACGACAAGATGGGGCCCCCGATCGATTGCCCCCCGCAAGGTTCATGCTGCGGGGCCCTCTGTTACGCCTCTGTATATGTACCGGGGTGGTAATAAAACAAGTCTTTTAAATTCGAATATAATTTAGAAAAATAAAAGGGTGGAATGATCGTGTTTTCGGCACCGTTTTAAGGTGAATAATGTTTATGATGATAATAATAATGAAAAAAGTGTAATAATAATAATAATAATAATAATAATAATAAACCGACTTTTATTTCCAAAAAATAATAAGTATAACAAACTGTACATTCTCTAAAGTAGAGGGCGAAGTTTATTTTTGCTGTGTTCTAAGACACAACAAAAATATTCTTCCACTTAACCCCAGTGTAGTAGTAGTCTTATGGCTCTAACAAAACAGTAGTAAAGAATACAATATTGAACAGTAAGATAGTAAAAAAGTAAAAAAATGCACCTCACAAGGAAGACGGACCCACTTACTTTTTTATTATTATGAGAAAGAGAAAAAAAATCACGGCACCTTAATTTTGAATGTTTAGGAGACGACGTTTAAGCAAGAATTTAAATTTTGGTATGTTACATGTTTTTAATGTAAATGGAATCTTATTATATAAACTGCTGATTTGATAACTATAAGAGCGTCGATAAAGCTCACTTGAAAAAGGAGGAATAGTCAACAATCCCCTATTTCTTATATTTATATTGTGAACATCAGAGCGATATTTTATTTTTCGATGTAGGTAAGATGGTTTTTTATTTACAATTACTTTATGACAAAGAGTGAGAAAATGATGTTTTCTTCTGTTCTCCATATTTAGCCATTTAATTTCTTTTAATTTATGCGATACTCTTTGTCGCCTTCTTATACCAAAAATTAAACGAAGACACGAATCTTATTTTTATATACTAGAGTTAAATTTGGTCCATACAATACATCCGCGTAATTAAATAATGATAGTACAAGTGTTTCACAAAGCTGTTTTTTCATATGAATTGAAAATAAAATAAAGTAGTAGTCAGTCATAAGTGTAGTCAGTCATAAGTATTTAAAGAATGTTAAAATTACCTGAAATCTTCGAGATGGTTGAAAGTGTCATTATTTGTAACAACATAGGAAATATTTAAATTAACCCCCATAATATTGCTCCTATTTGTAGACAAAATCAGCTGATTATATCTCGAAAAACCATCTCGTACATCCCATTCACCTACGTCGTTTTCCATAAACTCCAATGATTCATTTGAAATTTTATATATGGACTGTACCCTGTAAGTTTGTTTAATGCCTTTTTCGGGTTTATCTATTAGAAATATTTGACCGTCCAATCGAAAATAAAACTGTTTGAATCGGTCACGGTCCGTTTTGCCCCAAATTAACCATCTATACGGATGATTGAACTTGTTCAATTGTTTGCCCTGAAAAAATTAAGCCCGTGAGTTGGCAAATACGTTTATTTACAATTTATATCAAGGTCCAGTCAACTTACATAATATTTGAAGTGCAATTTTTGCAGACCATAATGACTTTGAAATGCTTTTCAGATTTATAAATTTATCCTTATTATGTTATGTCATTATAATTAGTTATTACTTTAGTAATACATGGCAGGAAAATAAAAGTTACCGTATATTAATAATTAAATGCAATGACGCAAATTCTTTGTTGCAATTAAGCACTTGATAAAGTCGGGACTCATTTGAATCACTGCTCAGTAGAAAAGAAAATCAGCAACACAACATGCAAGTGGATTATTTAGATGTTTCAGAGCAGAATAATATCCACAGACACGTATGAAGATGCCATAAATCTACGTGCAACCAAGGGTGCCATCATCAAATTAAGCAAGGTGCAAAGACTTGCTTGTCTCGGGATCACGGGGGCTATGAGGGGCACACCTACGGCAGCTATGGAGGCACTACTGGATCTCCCTCCTTTACATATAACAATAAGAGGTGAGGCGAGAATGGGCTATTATAGACTGCGAGAAAACCTGAGCAACGTACCAGTTAAATCAGGACATAGTAAAATAACGAATGAAATTAATGATGCCGAATGGATGATGATTTCTGACCATATGACATCAAGATATATGCCTGAAGTACCTTTTCAAGTGGACATTTGCCCACGAGACGAATGGGACAGAGGAAACTCTCGACACAGACTGCAGGGTTGCACCTGTATACGGACGGGTCTAAAACTGCAGACGGTTCGGGTGCAGGGATATTTTATAGTGGTGGAAATTTCAACATTTCTATTCCACTGGGGGAATGTACCTCCGTATTTCAGGCAGAGATTTTTGCAATCTTGCAGTGTGCAAGAGAAAACAACCTGAGGGCATTCGAACTGCAGCGGGTTAACATATGCACAGATAGCCAAGCAGCCATTGGGGCTCTTATAAGCCCTAAGGTGAACTCTAGGCTGGTGTGGGAATGTCGACAAGAACTTGATAGACTGGCACAACATAACAGTGTTATACTGGTATGGGTTCCAGGTCATCGGGGCATATACGGCAATGAAAGAGCTGATGCACTTGCCAAGAGAGCATCAGCTACAAAATACCTGGGTCCAGAGCCGGCCGTGGGAGTGCCAAAAAGCACCGTCCGCGAACGAAAAAAAGCCTGGATCCGAAGCCAACACAACTCACACTGGGAGAGTGTACCCGGTCAAACACATGGCAAGATGTATATCGGACGGACATGTGCTAGTAGAGCTGAGTTACTGCTGAAAACAAGCAGGAATCAGCTCAGTCATAACAGGTTTCCTCACTGGACATGCGCCAGTTAAGGGTCACCTACATAAAATGGGGCTGTTTCATGGAGACTTGAGCTGCAGACTCTGTAACAGAGAACCTGAAACAGTCAACCATATCTTGCATGACTGTGAGGCATTGGATCGGAGGCGGCAAACACTTTTCGGAGACATCGAAATGACTCCAAATTTATATGGCACCCACCCACTAGACCTGTACAAGCTGGTACAGGGTTCCAGAATTCTGGAATGGGTTTCATAAACAGTGGAAGATGTACAATAAGCCAAGTGGCTGCAGTACAACCGGTTCACAACAGACGGCTTCCAGTTTTGATATAATTCATGAGCTAAGTGCCCAAAGAATCTGGGTCCAGGGTTTCGCAGACGATATTGTAATAGTAACTAGGGGAAAATTTCCCAGCATTGTCGCCTATCAGATGATTGATCAGTTGCCTTCAATGGATAGAGAACTGGTGTCTGAAAGAGAACCTCTCCGTGAACCCATCTAAAACTAAACTGGTAGCCTTTACAAACAAGAGGAGTCTTACTGGACAGAGTAAGCTGAAATTATTTGGAGAGGTACTGAAAAGAACCAATGAGGTTAAGTATCTAGTGGTAACCCTGGATTCGAAACTCAATTGGAATACTCATATTACCAATATAACCAATATGGCTAAGCTACTCTTCTGGAACTGAAGACGAGTTGTAGGTAAAACCTGGGGATGGAAACCAAAGGTAATCTGTTGGTTATACACATCAGTGATACGACCGACAGTCACTTATTATCTCCACTCTGGTGGAGAAAAACGGCTTTGTAATCTTGTGTGACAACTCTCACCACCCTACAAAGACAAGCGCTTCTAAATATAACAGGAGCCTTGAATAGTACAGGAACGGCTTCATTAGAGTCTATCACCGGTTTTCCTCCGCTGGAATTAAATATTTCCATCCTGAGACTCAAAGCAAACAATACTTGGAGGTCGAATTAAGTATTGAATAGCCACACAAACACTACTGGGACTATACTTGAGGAATCCAGCTTTATGATGAACTCAGATGTGATGACACCAGAAGTAGTCTTCACCGAGAAGATTAACACAATTATATCATCTAGAGAACAAAAAGTTCCAAATACCGGGTGTCCACTTTTATTTTCTCCCATTTTAACTGCCTATAACTTCTAAACGGCTCAAGATAGAAATATGCGGTTTTCGCTGAAATGTTTTATTTTAGGAAAAGTTTTGTCTGAATGGATTTAGTTTTTTATATCGCTTTCAAATACGAAAAAAAATGGCGGATTTTTTAAAAAAACGTTGTTGACTTTTTTTAATGGAACACCCAGCATATTTTTTTGTAAATTGAAAGAAAGATCATTCACCTATCCAGCGATATAAAGTTTTTTAAAATCGGTTGTCAAATCACTGAGTTATTAATTTTTAAAATGAGAGGTGCAACGTGGATATCACATAACTTATGTGATTTCCCCATTGCATCTCTCAATTTAAAAATTAATTGCTCAATCATTTGACAACCGATTTTAAAAAAATTTATATCGCTGGATAGTTTTTTTTTTCAAGTTTTAAGTAAATGACCATTTTTTATATCGCTTTTAAATAAAAAATGGCGGTTTTTTGAAAAAAAAAAAACGTTGTTGACTTTTCTTATTAAAACACCCAGTATATTTTTTTCTAATTTGAAAAAACGGTCATTTACCCAGCGATATAAATTTTTTTTTAAATCGGTTGTCAAGTGAGTGAGCAATTAATTTTTAAAATGAGAGATGCAATGTGGAAATCACACACCTAAATAACATACTAACTAAGCAAATTGATATTATGTTATGTGATTTCCACATTGTATCTCTCATTTTAAAAATTAATTGCTCAGTCATTTGACAACCGATTTTAAAATTTTTTATATCGCTGGATAGGTAAATGACCGTCTTTTCAAGTTAGAAAAAAAATATACTGGGTGTTTTAATAAGAAAAGTCAACAACGTTTTTTTCAAAAATCCGCCATTTTTTATTTAAAAGCGATATAAAAAATGGTCATTTACCTGTCCAGAGATATAAATTTTTTTAAAATCGGTTGTCAAATGATTGAGCAATTAATTTTTAAATTGAGAGATGCAATGGGGAAATCACATAAGATATGTGATATCCACGTTGCACCTCTCATTTTAAAAATTAATTACTCAGTGATTTGACAACCGATTTTGAAAAACTTTATATCGCTGGATAGGTGAATGACTTTTCTTTCAATTTACAAAAAAATATACTGGGTGTTCCATTAAAAAAAGTCAACAATGTTTTTTTTTCAAAAATCTGCCATTTTTTTCGTAATTAAAAGCAATATAAAAAAACTATATCTATTCAGACAAAACTTTCACTAAAATAAAACATTTCAGCGAAAACCGCATATTTCTATTTTGAGCCGTTTAGAAGTTATAGGCAGTTAAAATGGGGGAATATATAAGTGGACATCCGGTATTAAAGGAGACTTAATAAAGTTCACTGATGGATTTAAAACTGCCCATAGTGCCCATGGTACTGGATCAAGAGTCTTTGGGTAATGCAACTATAATAAATCTTACAGATTAGGTCAACATAGAACCGTGTTACAGGCTGAAGTTTTTGCTTTGGTGGCCTGTATTGATGAAATCATTGATGAAGACCCTAAGGCTGAGAGAACCAACATTTACACAGATAGCCAATCGGCTATTCTGGCTGTAAAGAACCCTCTCACTAAATCAAAACTGGTGAGAAACTGCAAAGATCTCCTCGACAACCTGGCAAAATACAATAAAGTGTCTTTAATATGAGTGTCGGGTCATGAAGGAGTGCATGGGAACGAACGAGCAGATATGTTAGCGAAACAAGGCTCGAGAGAAACTTTTGAAGGACCAGAACCTTTCTGAGTTTGGACACAGTCCAGAAACATAATAAATAAACCCCCCAAATCTCTTACTAATATAATATTTTTGATAATTTTTTATATAACAATTAATGTATTGATTTTTTTTTAATATGAAAGACCTATAATTTCACCGTACCTTTTCCAGTAGTTTCTCCGATCCATTGCATGCTGTATCAAGTAAAAATAGTTGATGTTCTGGGGGTACAGAAAATGTTAGATTGCTATTAAAAGTTTCGAACTGGCAAGCTACGTATCTAGTTGATAATTCCTTTAAAAGTTTAAATTGGTCATCTAAAATATATCATTAAATAATTATATCTAATAATATAAAATAAAAAGGAAAAGATTCCTCTCATTGGCTGTATACCATAATAAACAACTTACTAATGAAGTAAAAACCTCACGTGTAGGTAGATGGTATATAATTTATTAAAAAATTTTTTTTAAAATGATCCAAAATGGATAAAATCACACAAACGTTTTCGAACCAATCAGTCCATCATCAGGTAGTAGAAACCTAAAATAAGCAAACCACTGCATTAAAAAAAACCAAGATGAAATTTTGACTGTCTGAAAGTTAGGAAAATTACAACATGTGGTTACTTACTTTAGATCCAAAGTAGTTGGAACTAAATATGTAGCTAGTTCCAACTACTTTGGATCTAAAGTAAGTAACCACATGTTGTAATTTTCCTAACTTTCAGACAGTCAAAATTTCATCTTGGCCTTTTTTAATGCAGTGGTTTGCTTATTTTAGGTTTCTACCACCTGATGATGGACTGATTGGTCCGAAAACGTTTGTGTGATTTTATCCATTTTGGATCATTTAAAAAAAAAAAATTAATAAATTATATACCATCTACCTACACGTGAGGTTTTTACTTCATTAGTAAGTGAATTATAATAATGTTGTGACACAAAAGCCGTAAAAAAAATTACATAGCTTTTATGTTTTGCAAAATTAAATAATTATACAGAGAGAGGCCAAAATTATAGAATAAATTCATTTTCTCTAAAATGGACGATGTTGGAGAAAAATCCCGAAACAGGTCGATTTTTAGTTTTAAATTTTGTTTTTTTGGCATATATTTCATACTAGTGACGTTATCCATCTGAGCGTGATGAGGTAATCGATGATATAAAATTAAAATCAAAGTTAAAATATATAAAACAACAATAAGACCTATTATAACGTAAGCGGCAGCAACAAAACCAGACACAAATAGAACGTTACAAATGATGAGAACAGTTGAAATGAGAACACAAAGAAGTATACAAAGCAAAACTCTACGTGACAGAATAAGAAGTGAAGACATCAGACAAAACTGTGGAATTAAGGACATATGAAGGTAGGTCAGATAGGGACGAAAATATTGGAACAAACATATATGTTTATACGGTGCGGTGGAATAAGTGTTGCGCCCCCCCCCCCCTGTTAACTTGTTTATTTTAAGAATATAAGCAAAACGCTCGGACAGGTCGATTTTTAAACTAATCATAGTATATCATAGCGTCAACGTTTCGAACTTTACGCGATCCCTCTTCAGGTGACAGGCATAAATTTGATTTTTTTAAATGGCAAACTACATCATGTGACACCTCATTTAATAGCTTTTAAAATACTAATTTCAAAAATGTATAATACTTTAATCCTTTTTGAGATCGCAGGCCCAAAATTTCGGTTGAACTCTTTTTAAACGCATTTATTTTTTTCGAATTCTGAGAAAACTAATAAGTATTTTTGAAAAATTTAAACGCAGAATGAAAGATTAGATTATTATCGAGGGCTAACAGTCCCTTAGAATAAACAAAAATTTCTTTTGAATGATATATTTGAAATTAAAAATCACACTAAATTTTCTCTTTTTTCCACCACTGCGACTTATTAAAATAAACATTATAGGAGTTTTCAGGGACTTTGGACCATCGAGAATACTGTAATATTTCATTCTGCGTTTAAATTTTTCAAAAATGTTTATTAGTTTTTTCAGGATTCGAAAAAAATGATTGCATTTAGAAAGAATTCGACCGAAATTTTGCGCCTACGCTCTCAAACAGGATTAAAGTAATTAAAGTATTATAGATTTTTGAACTCAGTATTTTAAGAGCTTTTAAATGAGCTGTCACATGATGTACTTTCCCATTTAAAAAAATCAAAGTTATGGCTGTCACCTGAAGAGGGGAAACGTTGATGCTATAATATAATATGGTTAGTTTAAAAATCGACCTGTCCGAGCGTTTTGCTTATATTCTTAAAATAAACAAGTTAACAGGGGGGGGCAACACTTATTCCACCGCACTGTATATAAAGAGAATGGAGGATATCAGACTCGTTAAAAGCGCAAAAACGAATAACCCAGTAGGTAAAAGACCACAGAGTAGACCACCAAAACGTTGGCGAGAATGATGGACCTCATTGTCCGGGAGAGACTTAATGGAATGAATAACCAGTAGCCTATTAGCATGATCTATCGTGCTAGAAAGAAGAAGACCAGAGACAGATCTTTGGAGACAGACAATATCATCACGATGACCACCACACTCCCTTCAGGGGTCAGGATTAAAGATATATTTTATGATTTGCCTTACCTTTTGACCAACAAACGTGAACAAAAACTTTAGTAGGGACATTTAATTTACCAACAAAATCAGCAATCAACTTTATAATTTCTGAATTTTCATTTTGTATTGAAAATTTCAGTAATAAGATCAGAAAAAACAATGGTTTCTTCGTCTCCATTATACCGCGAGTAATTTGGGAATGAATCAATCCAACCCCCGTTTATAACAGCCAAAAAAAATATGCATTATAGATGTGAAAGGAGGAGACAGGGTGAAATGAATAAAACCGCTTATTACCAAACTACAAGACATAATAAATCCTTTGCTAGCTGATAATTATATGTTAAGATCTTTACGCGAGATATTATTTTTCTTATGGTTGAGTTGTGTCTATAATTCTTATTTTTATCTGCCAAGTGGTAATTATTTAATAATAAAAAACTAAGTACTTGTGAAGATCAATAAACTTAAACAATGAATGTTTTGAAATTACTTATGTGTGCTAGTTTTGGTTAAGGTCGTTTAGGTATATGTATTTTGCATTTCAAGCACATCCCAGAGATTTTCACTTTTAGAAAACGTTACAAGTAATATTTCGCAAACATCTTTTGTGGAGTTCTTTTAATTGCTTAATAAAATAAGTATTTAATACCGAGGAATAAAAATAAAATGTTCAAGGTCCATTCTCAGCGAAAGACCACACGGGCAATAATTTACGGCGCCGTAAACTTGACGAGGCATTGGTTGACTAAATCCTATTTCATCTACAATTGGTTAGTCAAATGCCTCGTCAGCTTTACTGCTCTTACGGCGCCGTAAATTATCGCCCTTGTGGCCTGTCGCTTTCTTTTATAACAAGAGAAAGGTTGTGACTCTTGAAAAACGCCCCTATACAGTTGAAGGTTGATCTAGCTTTTCCGATGCGCGCTCTTATCTCTTGGTTGTTGGTCCATGCTTCATTTATTATGGTGCCGAGGTCCGAGGTAGTTGTAGTGCCTCACTCTTTCTACATAGTCCATACTTTCACGGTTTTTGCTCTGAATTTTAAAGAACCGCTTGCATTGACATGAAATTTGGCATACGCATAGCTTCCATGTCAAAGAAAAAAAGTGATATTGTGCCGATGTGTGCTTTTGCCCTGGGGGTGACTTTCACCCCCTCTTGGGGGTGAAAAAATATAAGTCTAAAATAAGTCCGGAAATGGATAAAATGACTAATTTTAAGTAACTTTTGTTCTATAGAGCTTTTTCGCCAAGTCAACACTTCTCGAGTTATTTGCGAGTGAATATGTTCATTTTTCAACAAAATAACTACATTTTTAGACGGTTTTTCGCAAATAACTCAAAAAGTAAATATTTTGTCGAAAAAAACGTTCTTAGCAAACATATCGCCTGCAAAAAAGTAAAAAAAATGGTGTACACGTTAGGTATCTGGACCTCGTAAAACCAGAGTTACAGCCAATGAAAGATATAGTCATATTCACCAAATTTCAAATAGAATACTTCGAAGTGAAATATCCAAAAAATGAAGCACCTTTTGGGGAAAACCCATTATAACTTTTTTAAAGTGTTTAAAAAAAACTTTATTTACGTTTTTATAAAAAGTTTCTAGCATTAAATTTAAGCAAGTTACGCTCAAAATAAAGTTGGTCGCTTTTGTTTTGGCAAAAAAAAATCGGGAAGACCACCCCCTAATTAGCAACTTAAATGAAATTAATCGTTACCGCTCCACAAATTATTTTACTTATGTTGTATTTATATAATCTGTAAGTTTCATCGATTCAAAGTGCTTATTATTGAAAAATTTTGGTTTTAAAGTAAAAATTTTAAAAATTTTAATTTTGAAAAATATGCTTTTTTTTCAAAATAACTTAAAAATAGTTAGAGATACCAAAAATCTCGAAAAACAAAAAAAGTCAGCATTGCTTTTCTGAATATCATGTATTTTTTTGTTTTTCTGTTAGACAAAAATTGATTGAAATTTGGTGTTTCTAAATTTGCATACATTCGTGATCAGTGACTCGTTTCACCCCTTTTAACGACAGCCCTTTCAAAAATAAGGACTTTGAACCGACGAAACTTACAGATCATATAAACAATACATACACGAGTCAAGAAACTTGTGAAGGCATAACGATTAAGTTCATTTGAGATACTAATTAGGGGGTGATTTTCCCGATTTTTTTACCAAAAAAGAAGGGACTAACTTTATTTTTGGTTAATTTCGCGTTAAAGTATTCCATTTGGAATTTGACGAATATGACTATTTTTCATTAGCTATAACTCTGCTTCTACAAGGTGTAGAGACGTGATATATTCACCATTTTTTTAAATTTTTTACAGGCTATATTTTTGTTAAGGACGTTTTTTCGACAAAATACTTACTATTTGAGTTATTTGCGAAAAACCGTCTAAAAGCTTGTTTATTTTGTTGAAAAAATGAACATATTCGCTGCAAAATAACTCGAAAAATATTGACTTAGTGAAAAAAACTCTATAGAACAAAAGTTACTTAAAATTAGCCTGTTTGTCCATTTCCTGAGTTTCTTTGGACGAATATTCTTTCACCCCCAAGAGGGGGTGAAAACCACCCCCAGGGCAAAAGCACATATCGGCACAATATAACTTTTTTTCTTTGACTTGTTAGCTATATGTATGCCAAATTTCATGTCAATCTAGGCGGTTCTTTAAAATTTAGAGGTTTTGTAATATTTTACCGTTAAAGAACGGACTAACAGGCGAAATTTGAATTTCACATGGCTTATAAATTCTCGTATGGATTACCTTTAGGAACAATTTTAGGAGATGACTCATCAGGCTTACCATACGGTATTCTTCTCATTTTTTGGCTTGTGATTTTTTTGGAAGTGCAATAAACTGAGATTTCAGCTATTCTGTTTGTATTTCTCCACAGTTGTATGTTGTTGAATATTTTGTGATTATTGCTATTGATTCGTTGTCCATTAGTTTGAGTAGTTCTGCTTGTTGATTTACTACTAGAAAAATCATGCTGTTGATCAATAATAATATTATTAAATGGAAGCTTTCTTCTTCAGTGAGTACCTACCGTGCCCAGATTTAGGTGTTGGCAGCCTCCATGACAATTTGCCGATATTTTTCTCGATTTAGCGCGACATGTAACAATTGATATGCTGATTAGCAAGTTCATTGATAAAGTAAGTAACTATCTTTTTGTAAGTAACTATTTAGAACACACACACCCTGTCTTTAGATTTATGTTTTGTTTATTTTAAGACCTTTCGAATAAATCCAAAACCGTCCTACGATAAATGATAAACGCGCTTTGTAAACCGACAATTTTACGACAGAGGTAGGAATAATTAAGAGCATTTACTGCACCAACATGCAATCAATCAAGGATTTGTTCGACATTCATCTTAAAATTTTAATGAAATGCTAATCAAAAAAGAGTGCTGTCTGAGTATATAGTATATTTATAGTTAAAATGTTGAGCCATAATAAACCACGTATCTCAAGTTAGCTATGCTGTTAGAGATTATTTTTCTTCAGATATAAATCCACTAATGGATGTTAGCGATCACATTTTCCATTAACTCTCTGTTTCTTGCAATGTGTATCAGAGATTGTATGTCGTTAATCCCTGTCCATTGCTTTATGTTTCGGAGCCAGGACATTTTCTTGCGTCCTATTCCTCTCATGCCTTCAATTTTACCCTCGATGATAAATTGAAGAAACTGGTATTTTTCGTTTCGCATGATGTGACCCAGATACGCCATTTTTCTTCTCTTGATGGTTTCGAAAAGTTGGCGTTCTTGGTTGATTCTCTTAAGGCAGCGGTTCTCAATCTTTTTTGGTGACGGAACCCTTTTGGAAAGCAAAATACTTAAAACTGAACCCTACAATAAAACAATAGTTTTTAAAAGTGTATTTTTTATTAATAAACATAATCAAATTCCAATGTAACACTTACTTATTACTTACTTACATAACAAGTATAATAATAGAATATAATATTAAAATAAAAAAAATCTAACTAATGGGAGGTATGAAACTGTTTTTTATTTTTCATCAATTGATTGATATCAGGTTTGATAGATGACATAATTTGAAGTGGCTGCATATGTTGAGAATCCTGTTTCGTATAAATATGTTGTTGGGAACCGGAGAAGAATATTCAGAGCCATTTTGGCAATCATTAAAGAATCTAATTTTCTTTTGAACGCAGTTATTTTGTTACAGGCCTGGAACACTGTTTTCTGTTTACCTTGCAATGATAAATTTAAATCGTTCAGTTTTTGAAAGATATTCGCCATAAAAGACAGTCGGAACAACCAAGTTTTATCATACAAACGGTCTTTCAAATTGAAATAAGTATCTGAAAGAAACATTTGTAACTCGGCTCTAAGTTCAAATAGCCTTGTTAAAGTTTTACCCCGAGACAGCCATCGCACTTCTGTATGGAGCAGCAGTGTTTTATATTTGCTGCCGTAATCTTCACACAATAATGAGAACAATCGGGAATATGTTCGTGATTTGATAAAATTAATTCTTTTTACTGCTTCATCCATAACTAATTTTAGATTGACGGCATTTGCTTCATCGCAAGTGCTTGTATAGCAGGATATAGTGGCTGGAGCTATAATTAGGAGCTTTATTTTTTATTCGTGACACTAATCCTGCTGTTTTACCTGTCATCGCCTTGGCCCCATCTGTACAAATGTCAATGCAATCGTTCCAACTGAGATTATTTTCCTCAAAAAACATAATTATTTTATTAAAAATTTCCTCTCCGGTTGTGTTTGTGGGCAGCGGTGAACACATAAGCATGTCTTCATCAAAAGAACTTTCATATGGATATCTCACGATAACCAGCAAGATATCCAGACCAGCGACATCAGTAGACTCATCTATTTGCAAGGCGAATCGTGTTTTTTGTAGACGTGTAACTAGGTAGTTCTTTTTTGACGTAGCTGGCCAGATCATGATTACGCCGTGAAACAGTATCGTTCGATAGCGGTACAGTAGAAAGATGATTTGCAGATTTTTCATCGAGCATACATTTTGTTATGTCTGACACACATGGTTTTATTAAATTCTCAGCGACATGTGCGCTTCACCTGCTTGTGCAATGCGATAGCTAACTAAATATGATGCCTTTGTGGCCTTTTCATTGAAAGTTTTGGTTACATGCATTATAGTTTTTTGACATTCCAATAACTGTTCTTTTTTACGTATAAAAAATTCTTTATTCTTGTTTTTAGACTCGGGGTGTACAGTTTCTAAATGTTGGCGCGACTTAGCACGTGCCATTGGAACTATTAAGAAACAGTTTACTACATAAAATGCAGATAGGTGAGCCGTTGGAATCAACAAATCCGAATCTGTGTCATCATACTTCCTATTTTTTCGCCTTTGAAACCGTGGAACTTGACGTCGTTGCATAATCGTCTTGACCGGTAATTGCTGTATACTCCGCGCGTACTGCTTTCGAACATTCGGCTTCGGTAGAAGATGTTGTTGCATCACGTTTAACGCCTTTAAGCCAACGTTCCATTCTTCTTTATTAAAAACCACAAAATAACGTACGATCTCAAACAACAAAAGTACAAAACTGATACAGTCAGAATACAGCAGTAGAAAAATAAACACTTTTTTCTAGCAGGTAGGTACTCATCACTCCGAACCCTAATTGTCAACTGACTACTGACAGGACAGTACTGACTAAGGACTAAGTCACCAAAGAATACCCCAACCAACCAAGTTGGTTGGGGTATTCTTTGGTCACACTAAGTCGTGTATCGGCGGTGACAGGCTAGTAAAATTTTATGAGGCAACAAGAGGCAACTAAGTTCGACCTGTGGTTCGACCACGCCTCGTGAATCGTGCTATACTGCGTCAGAAAAGTCGAACAGAGAGAGGTGTTTTGAACTTTTTCTAAATTCTCGCGGAACACACTTTGAGTATCGCTGTCTTAAGGACATCTGCATTTGCGACTTTCGCCGTCTATGGTATCTTTAGGATACGGCGATAAACCCACATTTCGAAGGCTTCTAATCTGTTTATATCCCTCGTTTTGAGTGTAACCCTCATTAGTAAACCTTAGTCTCAATTGAAGATCGAACTCTGACCAGGTCAGTATCTTCCTGAATTTTACGAAAGCTTGTCGAGCTTGCTCAATGCGACATTTTACTTCCCTGTCCGATGCCCAATCTTCAAAAAGCCACGTTCCCAGGTATTTAAATTTACTCACTATTTCAATGGACTTGGTATTCAGTGTTATGGTGTAGTTTTCAAGTGCATCCAAGTTTATGGAGATGATGATGAATTTGGTCTTTTTGGTATTAATCTCTAATCCGATATAATCTCCAATTATAGTGACAAGTTGTTGAAGATCGACTATATTGTCACAAATTAAGACACCATCATCAGCATATTGTATGTTATTGATCAATATCCCATTCACTTTCATTCCTATCTCTGCATCTTCGAAAGACTCTTAAAATATGGCTTCCGAATAAATGTTAAATAAAAAAGGGGAAAGCACACATCCCTGTAGAACACCCCTTCTTATATGCATGGGTTTAAATATAGAATTGTCTAGTTTTAATAGTTTGATACCAGTACAAGTTTTCAATTGTACTTATGTCTTTTTGGTCTATATCAAGTTTCTTGAGGATCTGCATTAACTTGTGGTGTTGGACACGATCAAACGCTTTTTCGTAATCTAAAAAGCTTAGGAACACGTCCTTTTTCTAATCATAACAATTTTGGACCAGCTACTATTGCTTCTCTTGTTCCTAAAACTTGCCTAAACCCAAACTGAGAATCACTGATGTCCTATTCACATTTTTTGTATAATCTTTGATTTTTAAAAATATCTTTAAAGTGTGACTCATAAGGGTAATGAGTCTATGATCCTGCTTATATCGATAATTAGTTTGATTTACCAAGAATTATTATTTTGTTGAATATATTTATTAAGTTGAACAGTCGCGTGTCGGCGTCGCGTCACCTGGACTTACCAAGAAGCAAGCGTGGTTATAGACGAATTTCAATACGAATGTAAAGATAAGCCTTATTATAGTTTTGGTAACTCATCCTCTATTCTTGAAAAAAAAAATCACATTCTTATTTGTAAAAACTGGATTTATTATCATTGCTAGGATATAGAAATATCTATGATAGCTATATTTGCATAATGAATAAAATATGAATAGTGAATTACGTACCTACGAAAACAAATATGTATATGCAAGAATATGACGTGATCAATTATTTTGATTTTATCAAGTAAATCGATACTTTTTACGATTATCTACACGAAAATGAGTAAAAGGGCATATGTATATGTAATGTACTTATTATTTGTACATAATTTTGAATAACAGCTTTTTTATTTAATATTGAAAGTAAGTAGGAACACTGTACTAAAAATATTTGTACTAAAAAGACAATCACACAGTAATATTTTTTGTATAAAAATGTCGTTTATTTATTCAAATCATTTTTTCCTCACTTTATTTTCGTTTAATCAACTTTTCCCATTTTTTTTAAATATTGATGATATTTCTAGAATAAAAATCTTCCTAAAACATTATGCTCGCATTAGAATTCGAAATATTTTTACGTAAAATATACTTACCTATAGAACTCACAATTAATAATAATCTATTTTTTTCAAATATAACGACAACTTAGTTCTATTACACAAAAATATAATAAATTAATTATAAACAAACACTATTTCCCTATGGATCAACATTAACGAATTCCAATATATTATAAAATAATACACTACTGCACTGAGTATATATCGATATAGATAATAGAACAGATAAGAGAATCGTTGTTCTATTACACTTTCGATTCCTTGTTACATATTAGTAGTTCTAATGTGGCACAAAATCTAAGCATGGGATAAAAAAGGTTATTTGAAGAAAGTATGTTTCTTTGTTCTTCTTAATGGTGGTACAGACTCGTTTTTTTAATATTCTATTTAATTATAGATTGATTTCCACATACTAACATACACACACCGGCAAAATTAGCCGAACACCTTAAAAATGGGACATGTTTGATGTCGCGAATTTCCTAAACCTGTTCTCCGATTTGAGTGATTCTTTTAAGGACCGGTTGTTCGAACGCTAATCAACAATGATCACTATCAAATATTTAATTACTGATTAATTATTTATATGGGAAATAAGCCACAATTAAACTGAAAAAATAATTTTATTAACGTTTCGACGCCCAAATCGGGTGCCGTTGTCAAAATACAAAATATTACTAAAATAAACTAAAGTGTTGTTGCTAAGCAAAAAAAATTCTTCTAATAATTTATTTAATCTCACTCATTTATATTGGCAATTCAGACATATATTATACATTTTAAAGCAGAAGACTTTAAAATGATATTGCCAATATTTATGAGTTGCGTTCCTGGTTATTAATTGTGGCTTATTTCCCATATAAATAATTAATCATAAAAATGCCACAAGGAAATAGCTTCAGAACAATATTTAATTACTGTCAAAACTGTCAATGTCAACTTTGGTTGGGTTGCTAAAAACATAATTGATTACAATTCTGAGACTATAATCAATTAATATAACAATAATTATTAACATAATTGATAATAAATCTCATAATTTTAATTAATTTTGTTTTCAGCAATCCAAACAAAGTTGACATTGACAGTTTGGTGACAGTAATTAAATATTTGATAACGATAATTGTTGATTAGCGTTCGAACAACCGGCCCTTAGTATGTTATAGCCTTATTAATTAAAAATATCGTTGTAATAATATTGTTGCTAGACAGGTAAATGTCATTTTATACCGGGTGTTACAATCATACTGTGTTTTTTTCTTAAAGTTCGGAACACCCTGTGGAATATTCTAACATACATAAAATATTAAAATTAAAACTCGATTGTAGACTTAGGCTTTCTTAACATTTTCTTTTTTGATTCATTTGCTTATGTTGGAAAATAAAAAAGTTATGTGCTTTAACAACGAGCCATGCTTTTCATCAATAAATCCTCATAGTAGGGGAGCAAAGTACTCTAAATTTGCAGTTACTCGAGCGTTATGGGGACCTATTGGATTGTGAAGAGTGAGTGCTAAAACCAAAAAAAGTTAAGTTAAGTTTTCCATAAAGTGTGGGACTCTCCATTTTTTAATTTAATTTTCCATTTCCACCAATCGTTTTTTCCGATTATAGCGCCATCGATCCATAATTGGAAAAAATGTTGCGAATAAAAGTTGCTTATTTTTACGTCAAGGATCCAAATCTGCAATAAAAATTGGGGGCTCCTATTTAAGATTTTAAAGTAACCCCCCACCCCACCTCCCTGGAGGGTTGTGTTTGATGCCATTCGGTAGATTTTTGAAAAATATTGAATATGTGTATTTTGCAGTTTTACGATCTGATGTTCATTTCGCGAAATATCACAGGGTTCGTATTTAAAATTTTTAATTTACCCCCCACCCCTCTCCGTGGGGTGTCACAAATCCCCACGGAGGTGGGGTGGGGGTTTTAATTTAAAATCTTAAATAGGAGCCCCAATTTATATTGCAGATTTGGATTCTTTAGGTAAAAATAAGCAACTTTTATTCGACACATTTTTTCGAATTATGGATAGATAGCGCTATAATTGGAGAAAAATGATTGTTTCAAATGGAAAATTAAATTAAAAAATAAAAAGTCCCCCACTTTATGGAAAACTTAACTTAACCTTTTTCTGATTTTAGCACATACTCTTCACAATCCAATAGGTCCCCATAACGCTCGAGTAACTGCAAATTTAGTATACTTTCCTCCCCTACTATAAGGATTTATTGATGAAAAACATGGATAGTTGTTAACGCACATAACAAGCAGTTTTTTATTATCTCACATAAGTAAATGAATCAAAAAGGAAAATGTTAAGAAAGCCCAAGTCTACAATCGAGTATTCATTTTAATATTTTACATATGCTATAATATTCCACAGGGTGTTCCAAACTTTAAGAAAAAAACACAGTATGATTGGTACACCCGGTATAAAATGATATTTACCTGTCTACCAACAGTATTATCACAACGATACTCTTAAGTAATAAGGTATAACATACTAAAAGAATCACTCAAATCGGACCAGTGGTTTAGGAATTTCAAGACATCAAACATGTCCCATTTTTAAGGTGTTCGGCTAATTTTGCCGGTGTGTGTATTTCTCAAATTGGGCTCTGTAACGCCCTTCTTTACTATATTACGAATGTATGTGCCAAATATCTCGACAAAACATTCCAAATTAAAGCTGCAATCTTGGAACGCGTTTTCCGTTTTATGACGCGCCGATGTAGCCTCTTAATGCAATTTTTTGAACACTCTTATAAAAAAAATAATGACTGAGTTAAGAAATATTGATAATGGTAATATTACAATGTCAATCATGTCACGATGTAAGGTTACACAACGCATATGCAAATTTTTTGCCGCTTTATAAAAAATACAATTGATCTTGCAAGAGTACACTTTCAAGGACAATATTGTTCTTTTTAATATAATCATTTAATAATAAGCATAATGTAAATATTTTAAGTATGTTGCTAGTATTAGCATAGGTATTATACTTTTTTCTTCTGTGTGGGCCGTGCTTGTTTTCAAGCGTTGGTTATCGTCATATTAACAAGTTCATGAAATGTTGCTCGGTCGACAGCTGTATGAAACAATTCATCGATCGTTTGACCTATCCATTGTCTAATCGTCTCTTCAACCCCTGTTTGTTAATATCAGCCAGATCTCGACCGTTGGTTCTGTAAAAATTTTTGGTATTTTTTTAGACAGCAACCTCAAATGGTCCCTTCATATCGATTTGTTAAGTAAGAAACTCGCCTCAGCTTGCTATGCTATAAGATCTGTTTCGAATGAACTCAATTTAGCATCTTCCAAAATAACATATTTTTCTTTGTTCGAGTCTCATCTTCGATATGGTCTTCCTTTTTAGGGTTCTAGTACAGCTGCCCAATTAGATGTTATTTTTAAATTACAAAAAAGAGCAATAATGTATCTGTTTGGCCTCAGAAGAATAACACATTGCAGAAGTTACTTCAAAGATCACAGAATTTTAACCCTTCCATCTTTATATATTTTAGAAACTGTTTGCTTAATTCGTAAACACATGCATGTCTTTCCAGCAAGGCCTCATGATAACTACTCCACCAGAAATTCAACTTTTGATGTCTATTTACCGATCCCGTCCTCTGAGTTAGTAAAGAAATCTATATTATATTCCGCAAAAAACTATACAACCATCTCCCTATACAACCCAAATCTGCAACATCTTTCTTCAAGTTCCGTAAAATGACAAAAGCTCATCTATCTAAAAGACCATATTATTCAGTAGAAGAGTTTCTTAATGACTAACTAAGAAATTACAGTAATGTACAAGTAACCAAACTTATCTATATTTGGGTGTCACATGCAGCAGCTTAAATGTATTAGTTCCTATGTCTGTTCAACTTTGTTGTATTAATTTTTCTATTTCTATTGATTGTTGCAATATATCGATTTTGTTTTTTTCTTCTTTACTTTATTAACTTGTATTTTTTATATTGACGATTTATCAAATTTCAGAAAATTGTATTTGTTATTGTTATTGTTATTATTTATTTATTTTTTTCTGACTTTATATTAAGCTTTGTCCATAAAATTTGTATAATTTTCAGTGACAATAAAGCATATTTCTATTCTATTCTAAGCCAAGCCGCACACCAAAGAAACATGAAACGAAAAACATGAAACATGAAACGAAAAACATGTTTCATGAAAAGAAAACACTGCTAAAAACATCTCAAAGTCCGCCTACTAATGAAACGAGTGTGATTCATGCTCATGACACATTTTTATTTTCGAAGAGTCTCATAAATGGCCGGATATATATTTGTTTAGCAGTGGTTTATTTCCATGAAACGTAATTTACGTTTCATGTTTCTTTGATGTGCGGCCGGGCTAATGTTACGCAGCCAGGACAGTTATTTTCCTTCGATTTTGCCCTGAATGATCCACCGGACTAACCGATATTTAGGTCCTCTCATTATGTTACCGAAATATTGAACCTTTCTCATTTTTATAATGTTGATCAATTCTCGCTCTTTGTGCATGGTCTCCAGCCCACGTCCGTTGGATATGTGTGCTGTCCATGGGATTCTGAGCATGCGACGGTAACCCGACAACTCGAACGCTTCTAATTTGTTGAGATTTTTCACTTTTGTTGTCCAAGTTTCACATCCATAGAACAAAACGGACCAGACGTAGAACTTCAATACTCTTAGACGTGTGGTCAATGACAGACTTCTACTGCACAATAAAGAACGCCAGGTAATAAAGCTTTTTCGTGCAAGTTCTATTCCTATTTCCTCATCACTTTCCATCCTACAGTATATCCAGCTACCCAGATATCTGAAGTGTTTCACCCTTTCCGACCACCATCCTTTTTGTTTTCTTTGCGTTGATTGTTAAGTCCTTTGCAATACATTCGTTGTTTACAGCGTTCAACAGGGTTTGAAGGTCTTCTAGTCTCTCTGGCATTATGACGGTATCATCTGCGTATCTGATGTTATTAATGATTTCTTCAAAATTTGGTTCGGTGTAGGTATTGAACAATGTCGGTGACAGAACATATTCCTGTCTGACACCACGCTCAATAGAAACTTTAGCTGAAACTTCTTGGTCCAACATAATACAAGCGGTCTGTTTGTAGTAAAGATTTTTGGGCAATCTAGTGTCGTACATCTCCATACCAACTAAGTCCATACATTGAAATAGTAATGTATGTGGTACTCTATCAAAGACTTCTTCGAAATAATATATAATGCCTTTTCGAGCCACTGTAAACAAGTTCAAAATTGTCATTCTGTCAACATATCTGTGAACATGTGAGAATACATTTTATTTATTTATTTACACTGCGCGTCAGAGAAAACGGGCACCCCACAAAATTGGTCATTTTTGATGTCTCGAATTTCCTACACCTGTTGTCCGATTTAAGTGATTTTTTTTAATATGTTACAGCCCTATTCTTTAGCAATATCGCTGTAATAATATTGTTGCTAGTCAGGTAAATTGTCATTGTATACCGGGTGTACCAATCAAACTGTGTTTTTTTCTAAAAGTTCGGAACACCCTGTGGAATATTCTAGCATTTATAAGATACTGAAATTAAAACCCAACTATAACCTCAGGTTTTCTTAACATTCTGTTTTTTGATTCATTCGCTTATGTTGGATAATAAAAAAAGAATGTGTGTGTACTTTGTACGCACGTAAAAAGTTAAACTTCTATTATATGATTTCAACGAAATAAATATACTTTCAACAGGTTATTTGTATTTAAAGATTAAACTAATTTTTACTTACTACTTTCCAAAAAATTTTATTAAAACAATACTAAAATAAAAAAAAGTTAGATAACACACGGAATCGAACCGGCGACCTCTCGATCTCCGGTCGAACGCGCTACCACCGAGCTAAACTACCTTTGCTTTGGCAGCTGAGGTGTTGAAGTGAGGTATAAAAATACTTTAAAATTTAAAGTAAATATGCTTACTATTATTATAAAATATTTTATTCCCGAGGAAGACAAATCCAAATACACAAAAATTATAATAAATATATTTACTAAAAACACTAATATATTCTTTTAATGACTTATTTGCGCTGATACATACATAATTTGAAAGATTAGCACCGAACTACATACTGTCTGTCTGCGCATGCGCCAGGCAAGTATAAAATTTCACCCTCGATCGTAAAGAAGTATAACTTCAAAAAGTTAGGTACTTGTCAAAACAACTAGCCATGCTCTTCATCAGTACAGGGTGTTTCTAAATAAGTGCGACAAACTTTGAGGGGGCAATTCTGCATAAAAAAATAATGACGTTTACTTTATAAACATATCTACGCAAATGCTTCGTTTCCGAGATACGGGATGTTGAATTTTTTCTTACAAACTGACGATTTATTTATTGCTCTGAAATCGGTTGAGGTACCTATACAAATGAAATTTGGTAGGTTTTAAGCGAATTTTTTGACATGCAATTAAAAATTTTATATTCGCCATTGGCGTGCACACGAGTAAGATGGCCCGTATGCACGCCAATGGTGAATATAAAATTCTTAATTGTAAGTCAAAATTTCTAAAGCGACCAAATTTCAGTTGCATATCTCAACCCGTTTTAGAGCAATAGATGAATCGTCAGTTTGTAAGAAAAAATTCAACATCCCGGTTTACAAAGTAAACGGTCATTATTTTTTCATGCAGAATTACCCCTTAAAATTTGTCGCACGTATTTAGAAACACCCTGTATTGATGAAGAACATGGCTAGTTGTTAAGTACCTAACTTTTTTATTATCCCACATAAGCGAATGAATGAACTTTGAGAAAAAACACAGTTTTATTGGTCCACCCGGTATACATTGAAAATTTACCTGTTTAGCAACAATATTATTACAGCGATATTGTTAAAGAATAAGGCTATAACATATTAAAACAAAATACTTAAATCGAACAACAGGTTTAGGAAATTCGAGACATCAAAAATGACCCATTTTGTGGGGTCCACGTGTTCTCTGACGCGCAGTGTATTATTATCAGCCATAGTTTGAAACTTTTATTAAAATTCTTACAAATATTAAAAATATAAATTATGCATTATAGGCCTGGATCCCGCGTACCAAAAAAAAGTTTATTAATAGCAAGCTGAAAATTTGTTAATAGCTTAACGGTGTCTAGTCGGACAAACTTTGATGTACGGGAACACTGGAACAGGGGAAGTTTTAATTGTGGAACAGTTTAAAAATTTGGAACGTCAGATTACGAAAACGTCCCATGTATTTTGTCAGACAGAATATCCAATTGATTTGTTACCCTTTCATTAAACTCTCATGCCAAAATCAGACTGCTATTACTAACCAACATGATTCCTGTCATTTGACATGTCCTTCGTGTTCCACTCATTAAAATGCCCAGTTGGTGATAAACACCAGTCTGATTTTTGCATGAGAGTTTAATGAAATGGTAACAAATCAATTGGAAGTTCTGTCCGACAAAATACATGGAACGTTTTCGTAGACTGACGTTTCAAATTTTTAACCTGTTCCACAATTAAAACTTCCCCTGTTCCAGTGTTCCCATACATCAAAGTTTATCCGACTAGACACCGTTAAGCTATTAACAAATTTTCAGCTTGCTATTAATCAACTTTTTTTTGTTACGCGGGATCCAGGTCTATTATAAAAATATTAAATATTAAAAGATAGTTGTGTCGGATTCATGTAATATTTATTTATATACATATTAGTCAATTTTGAATTTTGGTGTTATTGCCCGGGGGCTGACCGTGGTGAATTACGGAAATACTTTGCTAAATCGATTCGATCAAGTGCACCACAGATTCATTTTACTTTTTTTATACATTATTTTGGGTCAGTGTCACTAATCTCTAGGTGATTGGCATTTACAAGGATGCTGCATCATGTTAGTTAGATGATTGTGCGTTAATGCGGAAACTAACATAAAATTGGTCAAAAGATGACCATCAGTGTATTGAAAAAAAGAACCTTCTGCTCATGTTCGACATATTTTAGCTAATTTTGTTAACTATTAATATAAAAATCCACGAGGAAAATAAAATTCTGTAGCTGGCTATATACCATAAATCACAAAAATACTAGATCCTTTGTAAAAGATATATTCAAAATTCCCTAAATAAGGGTAACATTACCTCACAGACTGTTTTCGGATTAAAAATTCATCATCAGTGTTAATAAAAGTCAATGATGTGCATGCCTGAGCACCCAAAATGTTTTGGGTAAAAACCCTTTAAATGTTGAAAAATGTTAAATATTTAGTGATATTACAAATATTCAAACATGGCGTTTATAGACCTTAGGAAGGCATACGACACCGTGCCAAGGAAAGAACTGTACAAAGCAATGACTAAAATAGGGATACCACCTAACCTAACACAAGCAATCAAAAACATGTACAGTGGAAATGAAGTAAATATAAAAATCGGAAACAAGGTAGTTGCTAACTTCAAAACAACAAAAGGATTACTACAGGGATGCCCAACGTCACCGACTCTATTTAAAATATTTTTAGAACACGCACTAACAACTTGGAAGACAAAGTGTAGGGGTATGGGAATACCGATAAGGGACGATTATCTCTACACATTGTGTTTCGCAGACGATCAGGTGGTGATGGCTCAAGATGAAGAGGATATTAGTTACATGGTAAGAAAACTAAAAGAGGAATACAAAAAGGTGGGCCTGGAAATAAATATGAAGAAAACGGAATACTTAGTAATATCGGAAGAAGACGTAAAAAACTTAGAAGTAGAAAAACAAGTTGAAATAAAAGGAACGAAGAATTTTAAATATTTGGGCTTTATAATGTCGAAAAGCGAAACAACAGAAGCAGAAATAAAAAGTAGATTGGGACAAACAAGATCTTGCATCAGACAACTCCATAATGTAATCTGGAATAAAAACATCAAAGGAAAAACAAAAAGAATGATATACCAAACAATAGTAAGAAGCATCATGACATATGCCGCAGAAATTTGGGTCATAAACAAAAAAACCCAAAAAAGCATTCTGGCAACCGAAATGGAATACTGGAGAAGATGCTGTGGTCTCACCAGAAGAGACAGAATAACAAATGAGGAGATAAGGAGAAGAATGCAAGTGGAAAAAGATGCCCTGCAATATATAGACGAGAGAAGACTGAAATGGTACGGCCACGTACGCAGAGCAGAAAACACTTGGATAAACAAGGTTGCAGAATGGAGCCCAAGAGGAACGAGAAGAAGAGGACGACCTAGAAGATCTTGGAAAAATGAAGTCGACGAAGCCATGTCTAAGAAAGGATTGGAAGACGGAGACTGGGAAGATAGAAAAAAATGGAAGTCCTGGCTGACGGAAGGGAAACGGCATTAGCTGTAGACAACCCTTATATATATATATATATATATATATATATATATATATATATATATATAAGATGTAGATCTTTGAAACACACTCAGTGAACCAAAGATCCAAGGTTATTGGTTTAACGACCACTCGTACGAAATCAAATAAATGAAATAGAGAATGTGGAAAAATCCCCTTACGAACAATTCACACATCCACCATTTCGGGCTGGGAAAAATTTTTTCGAATAGAATCAAAGATCCAAACACCAGCTCTTAGAAATGTGTTTCGCCCTCTTCAACCTCTCTGGGCTCGTCGGCAAAGACAAGAAGTTGAATATCTTTAGACACATTCTAATCAAAAAACAACATTCGAGACCTAGACATAGAAGGTGCGTAAGTCCACGGCAAATCCGACAATGACAGTCTCAAGTTTTAATTCCCTAATTACTTAAAGTAAGTAAAATATATGTTTAAAAACATAAGATGTAGATCTTTGAAACACACTCAGTGAACCAAAGATCTATGCACCTTCTATGTCTAGGTCTCGAATGTTGTTTTTTGATTAGAATGTGTCTAAAGATATTCAACTTCTTGTCTTTGCCGACGAGCCCAGAGAGGTTGAAGAGGGCGAAACACATTTCTAAGAGCTGGTGTTTGGATCTTTGATTCTATTCGAAAAATTTTTCCCAGCCCGAAATGGTGGATGTGTGAATTGTTCGTAAGGGGATTTTTCCACATTCTCTATTTCATTTATTTGATTTCGTACGAGTGGTCGTTAAACCAATAACCTTGGATCTTTGGTTCACTGAGTGTGTTTCAAAGATCTACATCTTATGTTTTTAAACATATATTTTACTTACTTTAAGTAATTAGGGAATTAAAACTTGAGACTGTCATTGTCGGATTTGCCGTAGACTTACGCACCTTCTATGTCTAGGTCTCGAATGTTGTTTTTTGATTAGAATGTGTCTAAAGATATTCAACTTCTTGTCTTTGCCGACGAGCCCAGAGAGGTTGAAGAGGGCGAAACACATTTCTAAGAGCTGGTGTTTGGATCTTTGATTCTATTCGAAAAATTTTTCCCAGCCCGAAATGGTGGATGTGTGAATTGTTCGTAAGGGGATTTTTCCACATTCTCTATTTCATTTATTATATATATATATATATATATATATATATATATATATATATATATATATATATATATATATATATATCAAACAAATGAAATAGAGAATGTGGAAAAATCCCCTTACGAATAACTCACACATCCACTATTTCTGGCTGGGAAAAATTTTTCGAATAGAATCAAAGATCCAAACACCAGTTCTTAGAAATGTGTTTCGCCCTCTTCAACCTCCGTGGGCTCATCGGTAAAGATGAGAGGTTGAATATCTTTAGACACATTCCATCAAAAAACAACATCCGAGACATAGACATAACAGGAGCGTAAATTTACGCCCAACCTGAAAATGACAGTCTCAAGTTTTAATTCCCTAATTACTTTAGAGTAAGTAAGATAATGTTTATGAAAAAACAAAAGATGTAGATCTTTGAAACACACTCAGTGATCAAAAGATCCACAGGTACTGGTTTAACGACCACTCGTACGAAATCAAACAAATGAAATAGAGAATGTGGAAAAATCCCCTTACGAATAACTCGCACATCCACTATTTCTGGCTGGGAAAAATTTTTCGAATAGAATCAAAGATCCAAACACATATATAGATCCAAATATATATATATATATATATATATATATATATATCAAACAAATGAAATAGAGAATGTGGAAAATATATATATTCTTATATTTCTATTTGATATAAAAATTAAAATTTGATAATTATAAACAAAATTCAATTTAATATAAAATATTTTCAATTTTCTCAACCACGGGCATATAAATTTAAAACAACCTGTATACAACAAATTGTTATATGTAATTTTAAGAAGTGATTAGAATAAGCGTACGAAACTCGGAACAATGTGCTTAGAATAAACAAAGTGAATGACGCGTACCATTATCGTTTCTTCGCGGAAGGTCGATCATTAGCCTATGCTAAATAAAACTCAGTGAAATAGATGATAGTTCATTATCGTTTTTCGCGGAAGGTTTCGATCATTAGCCTATGCTAAATAAGACTCATTTGAAAGAGAGAATAGGTAATTAAATTTTGTAAAGAGTAGAAAGTTATTTTGGAATGGGAATTAAATATTTTCTTTTGAAATCCATTAAGCATATTTAGAAAGATTAAAAATTGGTTTTGAGGAATACTGCGAATGAGAGTTGGTGGTGGAAGACTGATTTGTGAATTTGGAAGGGATATTTAGAAAGTAGGGGAATGAATGACGAAAGTGAGAGCAGAATGTTTTGAGCTGTCGAGAAGTGAAGTCGAGTAGTAGACGGTAGTGTTCGAGGAGTGAGAAAGCCGGTGTAGTTCCGTGAGTGTGGAGTATCTATCGTGGAACGAGAAGTAGGCCAGGTCGAGAGTAAAAGAACCTCCTTGAGCCCAGAGTGTCCCGGTAGCTGATAGCAGTTTCGAAAAAGGTAGAACACAGCATCACGACAAAAGCAGGAACGAGAGCTATTCGAGCTAGTTTTTCAAAGGAGAACATCACTGGAAGCCAGGACGAGGTTTGATCGCAGCCAAGGATAGCAGGAAAGGGTCTTGTGTGAGGACATTTTCAGTTCACCAGGAAAAGGTCAGTCTCATTTGTTTGGACATGAATGTATGGGTTTTTCGCATTAAATTCCACATAAAAAATTGAATAACATAATCAATAATATCAGAAAAGCTTCATCAAACTTAAATAGAGTTGTTCCTAATAACTCCTAATAGTTAAATGTTAATAAAAACTTTCAATTGAAAACCAAAAGGAAATAAGATTCCCATTTGTAAATGTTATGTTTTAAGAATAATAAGAAATAGCAAATATTAAGCATTGATTGCCTTTTAAATAAAATAAAAAATATTTTGATTATAATTGTAACCCATATGTGTATTTTTTTTACTCTTTTCTTTTCTATCCCGATTAGGAACCATTAAGAAATATTTAGAAGCCACGAAAGTAAGTAATTAATTTATAATTCGCCCTGAGATTGAAAACATATTGATCTGTGATCTGGTTAATTAATTAGATTAGTATTAATACATTGATTAAATTAAGTGACATATAAGAATATTATCTCATATCAATAATCAAGATCACATCAATATATATATATATATATATATATATATATATACGTCTTCATATCAAGGCGAGATCCGACTAAATCGAGGACAACCCGAGATCCACCAATAGGAAATTAATTATTGGAGTATATGTTTCATAACTATCTTTATTATTGACATATTAATCATGGCACACTTAGAGGGGAAAAGATTTTTGTACTTAAAATTTTCTGATAAATTTACAGCGAAACGAGATCCGTAGCTGAAAAGTAAAGGGGAGGACTTATATACGAAATTTTAGATACTTACCGATCAACGCGAGATCACACACTGATGCCAGCTCTAAAGAGTATTAGTCAAGCGATCGGAGCTCGTATTGTACTGTATATTTCCCACGATATACAGATATATAGTGGGCGGAGTAAATGCCGGCAGCAACAGCATTGTCTCGAATTCTTTATGTATCTTTTAAATATCGCTTCTTTTGTGGCTTTAACGTCTACGATTTACCTTTCAGAAAGTCCCTTAGTTTTGTTACATACATAAGGGTGTGAAAAAAGAAAAAAATACTTCACAAATATTAACCATTTAATAATGATAATTATTTGAAATACAATATTTTCAAACTATACATTAATATTCTTAAAAAACACTTACTACGAAACCAAAATGTAATTATTATATTCTTAAATAATACAAATTGTTACAAAATAATTATTTAAATGATTGCTTGTTTTAAAAATATGTACATTACAAGGAAGTAAAAACTTTTATAATTAATATTAAAGTTTAAAAAATAAAATAACTCAATATGTAATTATTATTTGATAGTTTAAAAATGATTTTAAGTAAAATGATTTAAAAGATAAAAAGAAACACACATAATTTTCAGGGTCAACTCTTAATTGCATCAAAATTTGGATTTAGGTTCTACCCACCCCCACTTCAAAGTTGAATTTGTGCCGTTGATTGCTTTTACTTGGAGGGTGAAAAAATATATGTTTAAAATAAGTCCGGAAACAGATCTGACTAACTTTAAGAAACTTTTGTTCTATAGAGTTTTTTTAACTTAGGTACTAGGTTAATTCAGTAGTAGGTACTAGAGTCACTTGCGACTAAAAATGTTTACTTTTCAACAAAAAAAAACAGGGTTTTCGGCGAATTTTCGTAAATACTCAAAAAGAAAGTATTTTATCGAAAAAATATTCTTGGAAAAAATGTAGCATATAAAAAAACGAAAAAATGGTATATTCATAGTCTATAGAACCAGTAAAAGTAAATTTTTAGCTCATAAAAAGACGATCTTATCCTTCAAATTCCAAATCAAATATTTTAACGTGATACATAGTACCAAAAAATGAAGCTCTTTTCGGGGAAAAACCCATTAAAATTTTTTTAAAGTGTTTAAAAAAGCTTGATTATATTTTATAAAAGTTATATACGGGTAGAAAAGACAACGGAACGAATTTTCGAACGTTTAAAGAGACGACATCCCAGATGTACCAATTTCTGGACAATTGATCCAAAGACTGGATTCTAACAACGAAACAGTTGTGGATTTTCAAGTTTTCAATGAGAGTCAGAATGAAAAAACATTAGTGACATCGAGTATGATGGTTTGGAGAATTTGGCTGGTTATATCTGCCATACATTGAAGGACTCCAGTATTCAATCCGAAGATGTTTCAACGTACACGTGGGTTGATCATTTGTGTAAGTGTGATTTATGTAAACCATCAGACACTCTCTTGTCATATATTAAGTAACTGGAGACAATTTTTACTTTCACAGAATGGTGATTCCATTTTGGTAACTAAAAATTATTTAGAAAACCTTATGTCCAAAAGTGTAACTGTAGCCTCTTCTAACAAAGCGAACAAGTTATTTTTTAGGTCTCGGATGTACTTCCGAATTAAAGAATTAAACAAGTGTCTTAACAACCTGACATTGCGTAAAAGAAAAAATTATAAAAACTGCTACATAGTTGCTGTATGCACGTCTATTTCACATGCACAAAATTTGAATAAAGTGCATGGCATGAAAACTGTAAAACTTATTTTTGTCTTTTCCAAGCCTCTTACTTAAATCTGATGAAATACATTATTTAAAAAGTAAAAAATTTTGTTTTTTTATCAATCCATTTTGGGTTTTATTTTGGGGTTTTTCTTCCCCTTGGTAAAAATTATATTTACTAATATGTAGGCCACTAATCAATTTTTGTCAACTAACGAAATATAATAATTTTATTAGATATCGATTATATGAATATTTTTATTTTCCGGATACCAATATAATCAAGAAACTGGGAACTTTACAAATAACTGAAAATCAATTTAAATAAAAGTAAATACAGTGGAACCTGGATAACTCGGATTAATCGGGACCGCAACCGATCCGGGTTATCGAAAATCCGAGATAGCCGGAGAATATGGTAAAAATTAATAAAATACGGTATACTTACAGATAAACTCCGTTAGAATTGAAATAACATGAAATATATTTATAAATATGCACAGTATTACCTACTCATTAAAATTACTAAAAAAAACACCAAACCCAAACGTAAGCAAATGGAAGCGAACAATACAAGACACACAATACTAAAGACCATTGTTTATAAAAGAATTTTTTAAATAGTCTTTCCTAAACAATGCTGACAGTTTGAAATAAAAAGGAATAGATACTACAGACAGGTGGCTGTTGTTTCTGCGGCGTGTGCTATGAGTCATTTTTAATATCATATAGTTCAAATTACACACATAAGTACACATTTTCTCTCAAATATTATATTACATACATTTTTATTGTTGAAAGGTTTGTCTGATAATTAACTATTTTGATTGGAAATGAGCCACAATTAAATTGAAAAATACAAAATATTGAAAATCAAAATGTTTATCTGATGAAAATCGGTCCGGGTTAGCCGGACTTCCGGGTTATCGGGGGCCGACTTATCGGGGTTCCACTGTAGTTTAATAATTTTCCTCTAAACTATAAAAATCACTTAGTTTCTTTTAGTCATAATTCATTCATTTGTACTATTCTCAAATTTCATTCGCGTTCGTATTACGAACGCATAGACGGGATTATGCCTTACTCTGTTGCTGACGTCATGCGCCAATCGGACGAGCTTACGTAACTAGAAAAGCAGGGTGTGCATATTTCCGGGTCCCGGTGAATTCGTATCTATTTTAATCCCCCATCCTAATTACAGGCCAACTGGCAACTCTGGTGCGCAGGTAATTTTTAGATAACCCATTAACTACCGGTGAATTGGTAACTTTCATTTTTTAAGTATTGTTGATAATCTAATATCGGTTTTCCAGGTATTTAGCGCTGCACTCCTAGAAAATGGAAAAAATGGCACAGGAAGTGAAACCGATGATGAAAGGAAACGCAAAAGAGAAAACTTGGATGATTGTTTTAATAGAAGTAAAATTAAAAAAAGGTCACCAAGCAAAGCAGGCAACGAAAACAAGGAAGACATGGAAAATGTTATGATTACAATAATGAAAGAACTAATGAATAAAAACGATGAAATGTTTCAGGAAATAAAACAAATAAGGAAAGAACAACAACAAACCAATAAAGAGTTAATGGATGTAAAAGCAGAGAATCAAAAACTAAAAAAAGAAGTAAAACTGCTACATGAAAGAATGGAGCAACTGGAGAAATTTAGCAAAAAGAAAAGCTTGATCGTAACTGGGTTGAAAGTAGAAACAAATGATTATAAGAAATTAAAATAAGAAATGAAAAATTTCATAGCCCAAGAGTTGCAAACACAAATAAAACTAAGAAGTGCAACAAAAATAGGAGAAACAGTATGCTCAATAGAAACAGAAGCTCTCACGGATAAAATGAAAATCCTAAACAAGAAACGTAAACTAAAACAGCATAAAGATTGGACATCGAAAGAAAAAGAAATACAAAAGGAAATAACTAAAATAGCAAAGGACGAAATAAGCAAAGGTAAGCAAACGAAAATCGGCTACAAGAAATTAATAGTGAATGGCAAAATCTAGATATGGGACGAAGAGAGAGAACAGCTGATAGAAAATTCAAAAAACAAATAAACAAAGAACAGCGGCTGAAATATGATATTGACATGGCAAAAAAAGACTCGGCAATGCAAACGGTTAACGAAAACAAAATAACGCACACAAAATAAAGAAAGAATCTCAATAAGAAGAAAAGAACAAAACCCATTAGAATGGGATCTTGGAATATTAGAACCATGCTGGCAGTAGGTAAGATGCAAGAAATAGCTCTTGAAATGAAAAAATACCAACTAGAAATCCTAGCCCTACAGGAAATACGATGGAAGAAAGAAGGAAAAATTAAGAAGAAAAACTTTAGCATGTATTATTCGGGAGAAAACAAACAGGGAACGAATGGTACGGCAGTTATGGTGAACAAAAAAATGAGGGAAAAAGTGAT
The DNA here is from genome assembly GCF_917563875.1 of Diabrotica virgifera virgifera. Lineage (NCBI taxonomy): Eukaryota > Metazoa > Arthropoda > Insecta > Coleoptera > Chrysomelidae > Diabrotica > Diabrotica virgifera. The sequence continues at coordinate 1,103,883 of NC_065444.1, read as the reverse complement.
ACAATTCAAAGCAGTTAATGAAAGGATATCTTACATAAGAAAATAAACAAGCCAACATCTCGATAGTCAATTGCTATGCACCCACTGAAGAAGCAAACGAAGAAGATAAAGCAGAATTCTACGACATCCTGGAAGAAACCTGTGAAGATATTCCGAGGAATGACATATTAATAATATTGGGTGATTTCAATGCAAAGATCGGAAAGGAGGACTATAATCGTAATGTAGTTGGCAAAGAAACCATTCATGAAACTACGAATGATAATGGAGGAGAAATCTGCAACCTAGCAGCAGCAACAAACACATATATAGTTAGTAGTGGGCATAAACATAAAAAAAGAACACAAAATAACATGGATAATATCAGGAAGAATGGATGGAAACCAAATAAATCATACTCTAATTTCGAAAAAGTGGACAAAAATAGTACAAGACGTAAGATCATATAGAGGGGCAAATGGAGGCACTGACCACATATTGTTGATAGCAAAACTTAAGATTAAAATAATCAAAGTAAATAATCATAAGGAAGGAAAAAGGAGGAAATGGAATATAGCCAATCTGAAAACGCAAGAAACAAAGCAATAATATACAGAACAACTGGAACAGAAATTGGGTCAGTACGAGCACATAGAAATAGAAGGAGAATGCGAAAAACATAAAGAACAGCATAATAGAGACAGCACAACAAATAATAGGATTCCAAAAAAACAAAGAATCGAAAGAATGGTTTGATGAGAAATGTTCACAATAAAGTCAACTGAAGCACGTCGCAAGAAACAAATGGCTACAAAGTGCCGAACAGGAACAACTGGACCAATATAGAAAAGAAAAACAAGAAGCATTGAAACTCTATAGAAGAAAGAAGAACACATGGATCTCTGAACAAATGCAAGAATTAGAAACGAATAATAAAGACAAAAAGAAATTGTTCGAATAGATAAAACAACAATACAGTACCAAAAAATCTGTCACAAAAATAAACAAAAAAGATTGGGAAAAACATTTCACGGACCTATACAAAACGACAATAAGGCATATTCAGAGGATGAGGATATGAGAGATAACAGAGATGAAGAGGAAGGCGCACGTGCTTATCAGGAATTCATGGAGGAATTAAAACAACTAAAAGTAAACAAAACGCCAGGGACAGATGAAATCAACAACGAACTGATCATCAACGGAGGAGAGGAGCTCACGAAGCGAATGCACAAGTTAATGGTTACAATTTGGAAGGACGAAAGCATGCCCATAGAATGGAAAAACGGACACATCGCACCAATCTTTAAGAAAGGAACTCCAACTAAGTGCTGCAACTATAGACCAATTATGCTACTAAATACAACGTATAAGATATTGACCATAATTAATTATATTAATTAATTATATTAATTATAAGAAACCCACTAAATCAATACACAGAAAAAATTATAGGACCATACCAACAGGGTTTTAGAAAAGGAAGATCAACAATAGATGCAATACACGTACTGACACAAACAATTGAAAAAAGCTATGAACATGACATAGAATTACACATACTATTCATCGACTTCCAACAGGCCTTCGACGGCATATACAGACAACAATTATTAAAAGAAATGAAAAAAATGGAGATACCTGCAAAATTAATAAGACCAACTAGAATGACAATAAAAGACTCAACAGCAAAGTGAAAACAAATGAGGGCGATACAAATGACATCAAAATAGAACTTGAAGTAAGACAAGGAGACAGTCTGTCAACGACAAACGACACTATTTAATATCGCTCTAAAAGGAGTAATTAGGGACACAGGGCTGAAAAAGACAATTATTCAAAGCTCAACACAGATCATAGGATATGAAGATGACCTGGGACTGGTAGCACGAGATAAAAAAAAAGGCTAGAAGAGGCACTTTTAACCCTGGTAAGAGAAGCAAAGACGAGAGGATTAATCAATCAGAATAAAACAAAATATCTTATAAGCACAAGAGACAATGTAAACAGAATAACAGAAATAAAGATAGGTGAAAATACATTCCAGAGAGTAGATTGCTTCAAATACCTGGGGGTGATAGTGGACGGCAAAAACGAAAGGAGTATAGAGATAAACGAAAGAATTAAAGCAGGTAATAGAGTATATTGGAAATATCACCGACTACTCAAGGACAAAAACCTGAGCAAAAAAAAACAAAATCAAAAATATACACAGCAGCAATCAGATCAGTGATAGCCTATGGAGCAGAAGTAATGTGCCTTAAGAAAAAAGACGAAGAAAAGTTAAGAATAGTTGAGAGAAAAATTATGAAAAGAATACATGGCCCAGTAAAGACAGAAACAGGGGAATATAGAAAGCATGAACCATGAAATAATAAATATAAATAAAGGAGAAGATATAGTAAAATTCATTAAAGCACAAAGGCTCAGATGGTTTGGGCACACACAAAGAAGAGGGGTAGAAGAACTGATCAGGAAGATAATGAACTGGAAACCAGTAAAAAATAGACCAAGAGGAAGACCAAAAATAAGATGGGAAGATCAACTGCTAGACGATATATCAAAGATGGAAATTGCAAACTGGAGAGAAAAGATTCAGGACTTGAGAGAGTGGAAGAAGATAGTAGAGAAGGCAAAAAAACATCACAACCTATGAACTACGACCTAAAGGAAAAGCGGACTAATTTACCGCGTGAAATGGATTAAAAGAGCTCATATTTGAGCGAACTATACTCTAACAAGAGTGAACGGTCCATATAATAATTCCAGGTATGTACCTGTATAAATTACCCTTCTTGAAGGAGGTGTAAAAGGTACTCATCATTTATGTATTGTCTTTTGAAAGGATTACTAGAGAAAATCCAAATAAATTTTGAAAAAATGGCTGAAATCGCTGAAATTCTTGTAACAAATTTGGTAATCAGTGAACATGGGTATAAGTTATTGGTGGTAAATGACTTTAAATTTCACTTAAAGAAAGTGCTGAAAAGTGGAAAACATTTATGGTACTGTTCTGCATCTGGTTACCAGGCAACCTGTTATACCGACGGTTAGTTTTTTTTTAATATTTTGAGTAGTAACTATGTTGGATATCAACAATTTGATGTCAAAAATGCACATTTTGCCATTTTTTGTCTACCAGTAAGAAGAAAAACATTTAAAACAAAATTTAAGATAACCGCATTATAGAGCATGTAAAACAATTTAAACAAGGTTTTATAAATTTCGCTAAACTTAATTGTTGCTTATAAAACTATAAATTAAGTCAGTTTAACGTTAATATAACTTATGTAAAAATACAACTTATATCTGGATATTACGTGAAATAGCTCAAAGAAATGAGTAAAAATACACGGTTTTTATGACACTCAGTGTAACTACGTAACAATTCGCACACCTAGTTCAATTGTGCCACAACTGCAAAAAATTCGAATTTTGAGTTAAGGCTGTAAAATATTGTCTATATAATGGCCCATCTAATGCAATACAGCCTGAACTAAAATATTGTTTTGGATAAGTATAAAGTAAGTTACTTCGGTATTTCACTGTAGGGTTTTTGGAGGTTTTGAAAATGCAATAGGGCCATAACTGGGAGATATGGCGATAATATACACTGCCACAATACAACCGATGTAATTCAATACGTTCAATAAGGCCACAACTGCAAAAATCAAGAGAGATGTGGCGATAATATACACTGCTACAATACAACCGGTATAATTCAATACGGCCACAACTGCAAAAATCAATTGATTTTTTCATTATATTGCCGCCGTATCTCCTAAGTATTGTTTTATAAATGACTTTCTTCACAATGCAATATCACCATAAATATCAAAACAATAATAACGTTTTATTTTTAATAAATTGTAATAAGATCCAGCCAATAAGTGTATAATTTACTACCTAAATTGTAATTTTAAAGCCAGTCACTCTCAAAATAAATTATTTACAGGGCATAACGCATTTACTACAGAGCGTTTTGCTCATTTCTCGAGAATATTGTGTTTTGCACTTGTGGCACTATTGAACTAGGTGTGCGAATTGTTTTAGTTTCTATATGGACGGCATAACAAAATTTATGTACATCTGACCAATTGTTTCTCATTTTAATTATTTATTGACAATTTAAATGAAAAATAGCCGATTTTAAGAATTTTCGTCTATAAGTTACAATATTTTACCAAAAAACTGAAAAAAGAACCGATTAGTTTATTGAAATAGCTTTAAAATGAGTTGAAGTCAAATAGAATTGGAGCTTTGTTTATCAATAAACATTAATGAAAAGTATACATTTGCGACAGGCTCTGTGTTGGCTTAATCCGTTACTATTCAAATTTATTTCTTACGTTTTAAGCTAACTACCTGAGGTACCCTAAACCCTAAAAATGTCATCAAAACGACGATTTTGAAGCTCTTCCGATTGTATTAAAGAAGCTATTATCGATTAAAAAAAAGTTGTGTATTTTAATTCTAAATTTCAACTATGTAATTAAAAATAAAGGGTTTCAGTTGAAAATTCAAAGTTGCTACACCCACCGCTTTTGCAGGCCGAATAAGAACCCTGCTATTGCATAAGTATATAAATTTTGAAAAACCATTAAAAAGCATTCCAAAGTTTTTTCGATATGCCGTCTAGGTCTCGAGATATTTGACAATCGCCTTTCTGGACAGAGCCCTTAAATAATGTAAATATTCTTATTCAAGCTAGACATAAGCCGAGTGAGAGAGCTGACCGTGAAATTCATGTGCGATGTTTCCAAATTTACCGGATCTCAGGTTGTCTGCAAAATATATATTTAGCATATACACAAAGGATCGCGCGAGCTGCCCTCTACAGCGGATTTAGTGGAACCACTGCAATATAAAATTCACCAAAAGGGGTGCAAAATGAGGTCCAGACAAAAATCGATTTCCTTGTACTCCAACCATTGTTACATCGAGATGTCACTATATACACGTGAATACAAGGTGAGATCCAAAATCGGATCTCGCCTTGCAAAACGGATCTCATCTTGTATAGCTTATGATACAAACGGATCTCGCCTTGATATGAAGACATATATATATATATATATATATATATATATATATATATATATATATATATATATATATATATATATATATATATATATATATATATATATATATAAAACAGATGAAATAGAGAATGTGGAAAAATCCCCTTACGAATAATTCACACATCCACCATTTCGGTGGATGTGTGATATATATATATATATATATATATATATATATATATATATATATATATATATATATAGTTTGAGTTTAATTCTTGAACCTTGATATATTTTTTTACCAATGTTTCTTGGGTTTAGGTTCATAAAAAAAATAGATTTAGCGAAAGACATCATTAGAAAAAAGTGGAATGAAATAAAAGTATTTACAGACATCCCTCTAGAAGAATTTGTTTCAGCAGTCGAAACAACATTAAAATCAACATATTTTATATATAAAAACAAAATTTTCCAACAAACAGATGGATGCGCTATGGGTGCTAGCATATCTAGCGCCATGTTCTAGAGCACCTAGAGGAAATTGTTTTGAATAAAATAGATTTCAATATTCCTTTTTTCTATCGATACATAGATGACTGTTTAAGTGCAGCACCAGAGGACAAAATGAATGTTTTGCTAAATGAGTTCAATAACTTCCACCAAAAACTCAAATTCACGTTAGAAGTTGAAAAAAATTGTCAAATCAATTTTCTGGACCTGACCTTACATCGAGACAACAGCATCATAACTACTTCATGGTACACCAAAAAAACCTGGTCGTCAAGATACCTAAACTTCAACTCTCATCACCCGTTGTCCCAGAAGAAATCAGTAGTTATTGGCCTAGCCGACAGAGCCATCAGATTGTCTGATCCCATCAATAGACCTCATGCTATAAAAAAAGCAAAAACAGCACTAACACTTAATTCATACCCACATCACCTCATTGAAAACACCTTCAAGTCACGACTACATACATTTTACAACAACAAAAACAACAACAAAAATAATAAGGAAAAGAAGAAATATATGTCTTTGCCTTACATACAAGGGTTATCTGAACAACTTTCGAATCTCCTAGCCAAGCATAACATTACAGTTGCTCACAAAGGATATAATCTCTTGAAAAGGAATTTTACTAAACTTAAAACTAAAACCCCGCAATCAAAAAAATCACATGTTGTATATGAAATTCCTTGTTCAAATTGCGATGGGGTATATATCGGACAAACCAGCCAGCTACTAAACTCTAGAATTCGGTCTCACAAATATGACAAAAATAACACTACAGCCCTCACAAAACATGAAAACGAAAAGAAACACAAATTTGATTTCGATAAAACTAAAATCCTAAAAAGTGAACCCAACAAAAAGAAGAGGGAACTGCTAGAGTCCATAGAAATTAAAAAAAATAACAAAGCTGTCAATGATAAACGGGATGTCAAAAACCTTAATAGGGTATATTTCAACTTAATCTAAAATTAACTATATAATATTTCAGCACGCCTATGAGACGAAGACAACTATTTTGACTTAACATAAAATCAAACATCAATAAACACCATAATAATTTTTGACACAGTTCATTACTCTCTTAACGCAATGACTTAGTGGGTCCGTTCCTATGCTTTAACATTTTAACATTGTTTTAATTGTGACGTCTATTTGTGTACTTGTTTCAAAACTAAATTTACGATTGCATGGTAAGTCGATTTTCTTTTAAATTGTATTGTAGCTTTCAATAAATGTTGTTTTAGTCAATCCTTGAAAAAGGCATGGATTTCCTGCCGAAACGTCGGATAATATATCAATAAATATGGTCATAACATCATAGACAAGCTTTTTTTATGAACCTAAACCCAAGAAACATTGGTAAAAAAAAATATATATATATATATATATATATATATATACACATATATATATATATATATATATATATATATATATATATACACATATATATATATATATATATATATATATATATATATACAAATATTCTTTGATTCAGGAATCTTTTTTATCTCGATAAGCGGACAGTTGATGAGTGTCCTTATAAATTTGTAAGAAGCTCAGGCAAGAGTTACCAACGATTCTGCACTTCGACTTTAAAGAATTTTCTCTGTGTTCAGATAGATGTCGCTAACGCGTCCGTACGCATTTAATATTTTATTTATATGCCTACTTCGACAACTTGGATTCGGTTCTGAAAAGCAGAAACCTTGGTCAGTCGATGGTGGTGCCTCGAATCGAATTTAATCTAAAGCTATCTTCAAGTATTTTATTTTACTCATATTTGAGTACTAAGCATGCAGAATTCTGTTAGAATTTTATCTAGAGAAGCGGGCAGATGATGAATGTATATTGTAGATTCTTCCATTGTCCGCTATTTATCAGCCTGTAAGCATTATAAATTTGTAAAAGGCTTAGGCAACAGATAGTTACCAAGGATTCTGCACTCCGACTTATAGAGAATTTTCTCTGTGTCCAACTTCTAATACAATTTGTCTACCGTTAAATATCACAATATTAAATTTAATACCAATAATGGATGACTCGAATGGCAACCTCTCAGTCATAGGCCTTGGACCCACATATAAAATTATTATTTATGACCACACCGTTGAAACTTTTTGTACTTGTTATTTTGGTGGAGTCGGACAAATTTGGAGCTTGGCGCATTATGGTAGTGGGGCGTTTGTCTGTCAAGCGGTGACGAAGTTGTCAATTTTATGCAAGAAAAAAATTTATAACCACATTGGTCATTTTATTTTAATCAATGGTTTTTATCATATAAACAGCGAAAACAATTTTGTCGGACAAAAATATTGGGGCATATGACGCGTCGGACACGCTAAATATGTCAAATTTATGAAAAAATGAATTTATTACCACATGGATAATTTTAACTGAATCTACCATAAAACCTTTTTACAATAATGTGGTAAACTTGTCGGACAATTTTCACGGGGCATATGCGCAGTCGGATGCGCCGAAGATGTCAATTTCCTGAAATTTTTTTATTTATTACCATTTTTCCGACAAAATTAGTAGGTTATAAGTAATTATATTCTTAATCAAAAAATCAAAGTGTCGGACAAAAATATTGGGGCAAATCGACAGTTGGACAAAAAATTTAATTTTTATTGGTAAACTATACTTTTAAACTATGCTGGGTTCGTGCATCCTTTATCTTTACAACCATTTTTCCGACAAAAGTAGTATGTTACAAGTAATTATATTCTTAAACAAAAAATGTAATTGTCTGACAAAAATGTTGGGGCAAACGAACAGAAAACTTATTTCTTTTAGGATATCGACGAGGAGGTATTATCAAAAAAAATTTTAAAACAGATTTTCTCGGTTATTTTGAAATCCATTTAGCTGAAAATAGGTACACACACTAAGTAAAACATTTACAAGGGTATGACGAAGAGCTGTACCCAAAATTTTCTTAAAACATTTTCCGACAATAGGGAAAATATTAGAAAAATTGTGATCTAATAATTTTTGTACATACTCCTTGAACAACGACAAACGTCGTTCTATAGATTTTTTCACGAATTAAAAAAAAACATTTCCGACACAAGTATCAGGTTATAAGTAGTTATATACTAAATCAAAAAATCTAAGTGTCCGACAAAAATATTGGGGCAAATCCAAAGTCGGACAAAAAATTTAATTTTTATTAATAAACTATACAATTAAACTATGCTGGGTTCGTGCATCCCTTATCTTTACAACCATTTTTCCGACAAAAGTAGTAAGTTACAAGTACTTATATTCTTAAACAAAAAATGTAATTGTCTGACAAAAATGTTGGGGCAAACGAACAGAAAACTTAATTCTTTTAGAGTATCGACAAGGAGGTATTATCAAAAAAAAATTTAAAACAGTTTTTCTCGGTTATTTTTAAATCCATTTAGCTGAAAATAGGTACACACACTAAGTAAAACATTTAAAAAGGTATGACGAAGAGCTGTACCCAAAATTTTCTTAAAAAATTGTCCGACAATAGGGAAAATATTAGAAAAATTGTGATCTAATAATTTGTGTACATACTCCTTGAACAACGACAAACGTCGTTCTATAGTTTTTCTCGAATTAAAAAAAAACATTTCCGACAAAAGTATCAGGTTATAAGTAGTTATATTCTAAATCAAAAAATCTAAGTGTCCGACAAAAATATTGGGGCAAATCCAAAGTCGGACAAAAAATTTAATTTTTATTAATAAACTATACTTTGACACTATGCTGGGTTCGTGCATCCCTTATCTTTACAAACATTTTTCCGACAACAGTAGTAAGTTACAAATAATTATATTCTTAAACAAGAAATGTAATTATCTGACAAAAATGTTGGGGCAAACGAACAGAAAACTTAATTCTTTTAGGTTATCGACGAAGAGGTATTGTCAAAAAAAAATTTACAGTTTTTCATTCCACATTTACACATTTCAATAATTGTGCCAGTTCTCAAATTTATGTCATTGCATCGCAAATTTCATTTGAAGAAATTTGCGATACATTTTTGGATAATTTTTTGGTTTTAAGTAATTTTTCGGGTGTAACTACAATGATATTATGCTAAAAATGATGGTGTATCGCAGATTTAAAATGCGTTTATTTCGAAAACGGTTGAGTTTAGGGAGATGAAAGAAGTATACCTTTTTTAAGTAAACTAATAGGAGAATTAAAATTTTATTGTCAAAATTATACAGAGTAAGGGATAAAAAAAATTGAACGTAATAAATGAGTGCTGACAGGCGTATGTGGCGCCCTCTGGGCAATGCATAATTTTTGGTAGCGAATTTAGTTTTCTCGACCCTAGAAACCCCCACATACCAAATTTCATGTTGTTATCTCATACCTGTCAGGAAATATTCAATAATAAATAAAAAAAAAAGTTTAACTTTGACACCCTGTATCTCGGTTAATATAAACTTTGTACCAAGGGAAGTTAGCTTAAATCGGCCTATTTTAACCTCAGGAACCTGAGGTTAAGCTATGGCCCATTCTTTACCAAACACACTGTATGTATAAAAATTACTTTTTTTTAAATTATACCAAAACGCCCCATTATTTTTGTCCGACAAGTGATCCAATATGCATTGCACATGTAAAAGAACAGTACAAAATAAAAATGACATCTGTGGTAATAAATAAAAAAATTTCAGGAAATTGACATCTTCGGCGCATCCGACTGCGCATATGCCCCGTGAAAATTGTCCGACAAGGTTACCACATGATTGTATAAAGGTTTTATGATAGGTATTACCGTTAAAATTATCCATGTGGTAATAAATTTATTATTTTCATAAATTTGACATATTTAGCGTGTCCGACGCGTCATATGCCTCAATATTTTTGTCCGACAAAATTGTTTTCGCTGTTTATATGATAAAAACCATTGATTAAAATAAAATGACCAATGTGGTTATAAATTTTTTTCTTGCATAAAATTGACAACTTCGTGACCGCTTGACAGACAAACGCCCCACTGCCATGTTGCGCTAAGCTCCAAATTTGTCCGACTCCATCCAACAAGCACAAAAAGTTTCAACGGTGTGGTCATAAATAATAATTTTATATGTGGGCCTAAGAACTATCATCTATATGTTCAAAAATATTTGTTGTAATGGCAAGATTCGAATTATTAATATATAATTATTATGTAATATATAATATAAATTATTAATATATAATTAATTAATAAATTATGTTGCTTTTTCTATTCATTTTATAACCGATTCAATGAAATGGTAGTTCTGGTAAAAATATAATAAGAAAAACCACTTATGAATAACCAAACAAATTGCTATATACATATTATTATGATGCTATACTTCCAGAAATCATTACGTTTGATATTAATTTCCATATTGACCGTAATCTAATCTTGTTCTCTATTGATCGATTAAAAATCATTCCTAGAAACGAACAATGAAATGGGGAATCAATAGGCCTGGATCCCGTGTACCAAAAAAGTTTATTAATAGCAAGCTGAAAATTTGTTAAGAGCTTAACAGTGTCTAGTTGGACAAACTTTGATACATGGGAACGCTGGAATAGGGGAAGTTTTAATGTTGGAACAGATTACAGGTTACAAGTTTCGAACGTCAGACTACGAAAACATTCCATGTATTTTGTCGGACAGAACTTCCTTTTGGATTTGTTACCCTTTCATTAAACTCTCATGCAAAAATTAGACTGCTATTGATAACCAACATAATTCCTGTCATTTGACATGTTCTACGTGTCGGACTTATTAAATTGCCCAACATATTTTTTGTCAGACAAAAATTTTTTCATATAATTATATAAAGTTTGCTATTGAATAAACTTAAAAACAACCTGCTAGTTTTCACAATCATAAACTTGTCGGGATGACAAGTTCCACAATTATTAATATCACACGTTCCACAATTAAAACTTCCCCTGTTCCAGTGTTCCCGTACATCGAAGTTTGTCCGACTAGACACCGTTAAACTATTAACAAATTTTCAGCTCGCTATTAAAAAACTTTTTTGGTATGCGGGATCCAAGCCTATATTATAAAAATATTTGTTCGTTTAATCAGATCTATGGCGCAAGTTGTTGCTATTTTTTCCTAATAGACCATATTATATTGAACTCTAATAATACTTCTTAATAATTTGTTAATAATTGTTTTACATGGAGCTATGTATTATTAACTACAAAATAGAAAAGCACTACAATATCAAATGATTACTCGATAAAATCATTAAAATTTACAATATTCCTGGAAAGATGTTTGGAGTCTAAAAACCCAAATTAATTCGCGGTAAATACAATTATGATCTATAATTTCCTTAAACAATTCCTAATTTCCTAAATTTACACTGAGAAAAATTTATTTTATTCAATATTGATTTTTGTCATTTTTTTGTTATTTTTACGGAAAGGTCATGGCTACAAAATGGGGAATAAAGAAATCCAAATATTATGTTATGCAGAAGAGACCGCATTATTCGCCGAAATAGAAGACAATCTCCAAAGATTAACACACATCTTCAATTTAACAGCCAAGAAATACAATAAATATGATAATATCAGCAGAAAAAAATACCAAATGTATGACAACATCTAAATACCCACTAAGATGTAAAATCGAAGTTGATGAGAAATTAATAAAGCAACAAACAAGGTTTAGATATCTGGGAATATATATAACTAGTTACGGAAATGTTGAAGAAGAAGTGCGACAACAAAGCTTAAAAGCAAGTAGGTAAAGCGGCGGGATCTCTTAATGATACAATCTGGAAGAACAAACATCTAAGACAAGACACAAACGCAAAAATCTATAAAGCAGCAATTAGATCTATATTGACATAATGCACGGCGGAAACAAGACCTGACACATCTAAAACGAGACGACTACTAAAAAGACGATAAATGAAAATACTTTGATGAATATCAGGAAAAACTCTGTTGCACAGGGAGAGAAGCGAAAGCATAAGAAGCGCATGCAATGCATCAAGGCAAAATGTATGGGTGACAAAACGGAAACAGGAGTGAAACGAACACATTAGTAGAATGGCAGAGGATAGGATAGTACGTATGCACGAGATAAGTCACCAAATGGACGAAGAAGTATTGGCAGACCAAGAAAAAGATGGGGAGATAATTTAAACAATTTGGGAGGTTAATTGAAGAAGAAACAGGCTTTAAAGCCTACATACAAGAAAGAAGAAGAAGATCTTGTGTGTACGCATCAGTGTTTTTACTAGGGGCATTTGCTCCTATAACGACAACTGTTTGCCCATTTCTGTAATTGTCTGTATTCAGCTTTTTACAATACGTGCCACTCTGTATTTATCTCTTAGAAAGAAATGTATAAAGTTTTTAATAAAATGTTTCGTACGTATTACATAAAACTGTTATGAAATATAAATTAGACTTGACTAAATTGTTGAACAAAGAAATTATCATCATCATTGTTAAAAAGACGTAACATCTCTTCTCACACTCTCGAAAGTCTCGGATCAAATCTATTTAAAATGTGGGTATCATTAACAATATTTTCGGTAGTGTTTTGTTACCTCTTAATGATTAAAATCAAGCGGAACTGAGAAAGAGAATCAGTTTTTACTTTCAGATGATGACCACATTGCGATATAGTTTTAGATCAGGAAAATAAAATCCACATATTTTTTCTTCCATTTAACTTGATCTAACGAGTACAGCAGCTATTTTTGTACTAATTATAATTTTAATCCTCTCACTATCCTAGCTCATTGCCTCGCTAGCAAGTGGTAATAAGAAATAAGAGTGGAATATTACATTAAAATAAAAACCATAAGATGAAAACATCTTTCTACGTCTTCCCATATCCGATATCCAGCCATATCTATCATTTAAGCAAGGCATCTTCTGCTAAGCTTCTATTGTATACTGTGTTTGTTTCAATTGTCATATATCATAGTTGAATTAAGTGGTACCCCATATTGGAACCTGAGAGTGGAACTTCCTCAGGTCTTTAACTCGGCCCCCTGTAGGTCGCCACCCAAAGTTTGGGAACCACTGCATGAAGGTATAGTATAGTTTGAATAGGCAATAATTAGTAATTATTTATAGTTGTAAAGTTTGCTTTATGTCGAAATTATCTATTGAGATATTGTACTGTTAGACAAATGCAAAATAACTGAATAAATTTAAAATGTGTGGTATGTACACTTAATATAAATAAATGGATATAACACAATAATAACTCGTTTAAACGTCATCGTTATAGGAGAAGCTTGCACAATAGAAAGCGCATACACATAATCGATGTTCCTCTTATTCCGGAAGGTGTCGAGGTATTTTCTTTACTCGTCATTATCTGCGAACTTCTTCAATTCTTCAATATTCCCATCACACTTGTATTCCAGGTTTTCCTTGGTCGGCCTCTCCTGTTTTTCCCTATCGGCCTAGATTCCCATGTCATTTTAACTTGTCTGTTGTCATTCATTCTAACTAACTGTCCAGTCCATTTTAATTTATTTTCATGAGTGTTTTCTTTTTAATGTTTTTACTTTTAATTATCTTCGCTACGTCTTTTATCAGTTCTCCTAGCTCCCACGACGTTTCTTAAATACCTTATTTCCGCGGCTTGCAATCTCTTTTCTTGTTTGTCGTTCAATACCCAATTCTCTGCTCCATATGTAGTGATAGGTACGTAAATTCTTTTAAATATTACCATTTTGGTTTTCCTTGTTATTTCCTTTTTATTTAAGAAGTTTTATACTGGGAATGATATGTTCTTGTGGCTGCTTTTATTCTATTTCCAACTCATCTTCTTGTGTCCCCTTCTTATTTAAAATTATTCCAAGGTGTTAAATGTCTCTACCTGTTCTATTTTGTTGCCTAGTTAGAGTGCTTTTGGCGCTCTCTGAACTAACTAAAATAAAAGGCTCTTGTTTCGCTTCATAACGAAATGATTATTTATTAAAACACTCTAACACCGAAGTAAAACTATATGGTATACAGCCAACCCAGGGAACTATCCCCTTTTTAGTTTAGATTATTTATTATTTTTATTAGTTCTACTCCTAATCTGAGTATTGGGAACTAATCTTTGTTGGAATTTTACCTTGCTGGACAGGCGAGAAGTGAGATGCAACCTGATAGATCTCCCTCGGTCTTCTTAGCTCCGACAATTAGTTGGCTTGCAAATGTTAGAAGCCACGAATGGTGTAAGCGGAAGATTAGTTCCAATAAAGTTTTATTTTTGATATTGTTAATATTAAAAGTAAAACTTTCATTCGTTTTATTCGTAAATAATTGGTCTTTTAGAAAAACCGCATACGTCAAAATAACAAAAATATGAGTCAACGAACTTTTTAGAAGCAGGTAAAACCAAAACAACTGAATTTTACTACTTTAAGATTGGCAAATCCGATGTATATTTTACATATTTTGGCACATCCGCAAACTTCCTGCATGACATCGATTAACGCCAAGATGTTCCGAATGAATAAAACAATAGCAAGTATGTAACGTGAATTTAGAAACCTTTTTCAATTAAAGTCAAGAACGGATAACATTCCAATATAAATATTGCGAAAACCTTGCAAATCGTACCCAACAGTAACTTCAAAGAGATATACGATTATCACCTGAAAACAACTCTTCTGTGGTGTTGTACAATTATTTTTGTCCATGAACGTAGCATAAAATAGGTAGGTATTTAAATACTTACCTAAATATTCTACTTAAATACACTAATAATCACAAAAAGTATCGCATAATTTTTGAAACAGAAAAAAAGTTTAAGAATAATTTTTAATTTTTAGCAGAATGTTATAATCGTCTTCTTTAGGAGTCTACAAACCCATAACATTTCAAGTTGAAGCGTGTTTTTGCAGACAAGAAAACAGTAAACAAAACGTTGTTAAAAGAGAATATATATTTTGGACATTTGTGTTCGAGAATTTGATCTGTGTACTATGTCTGCTTGAGTTTTCAATGAGTAGGTGCGTTCTTACAAAAAAGGATTAAAATAACGTCAGAATAAGCAGCCCAAACTGTAGTTTTAATTATTGGAGATGGGCGACCGGAGCAATACCTTGCTGATGTTTTGCGAAACCACCAATCCAGTATTTCAAGTGCTTTAAGAAGGTATAGAGAAAGTGAAGGGTACACAAGAAGACCACTCTCAGAACGTCCCAGGTTCACGAACCCCGCAAATGAATGTTATATACATCTGCAGACTTTGCGTACACATCATGTTACAGTTAGACAACTGCGAAATGATCTTTCAGATTAAGTGCCAATTCGGTTAGAAACAGAGTAAGAGAATTTGGAATCAGAGTCAGAATACCTGCTACTGCTCCACTGTTAACGAGAGCACATCGTATGACACGTTAAGTTTTGCACCAGAACATGTCAATTGGGTTATTAACGACTGGGCTAATATTCTTTTTATTGATGAGTCAAGATTTGCACTTTGTGGATCCAACCACAGTTGTCCAAAATCCCGAAAAGCTGTCCAAAAGTAAAAAAAAATTCAACGTTTCGAGAATATTATTATATTTTCTAAAAGAGAATTAAATTCCCTATTCAGTGTTGACAACCCTGGAGCTATATCTCGTATATCTGAATTTCCAGTTCAGTTCAAAGTTGACCTTCTTATGGAACAGAAGCGCAGTTAAGAATAACGAATATTTTATACGCACAGTCTTGGGCGTGTATCTCGAAAACGAAGTCCGCAAATTCAATTCTGCAAAATGGAGGATATTTGTAAATGTGTTATATTTAGTAGGTATATTTTAGGTTGAAATTAAGTAATAAGAGAGTATATATTTTGAAAAAATTAAATTTTCAGATAGGCAAATACACTCACCGGCAGAGAAAACGGGCACCCCAAAAAATGGGTCATTTTTAATGTCTTGTATTTCCTAAACCTGATGTCCGATTTAAGTAATTTTTTTAATATGTTATAGCCTTATTCTTTATCAATATCGCTGTAATAATATTGTTGCTAGACAGGTACATTGTCATTGTATAAGGGTGTACGAATCAAACTGTGTTTTTTTCTCAAACTTTGGAACACCCTGTGGAATGTTCTAGCTTTTATAAAATACTAAAATTAAAACCCAACTATAACCACAGATTTTCTTAACATTCTGTTTTTTTATTCATTCGCTTATGTTGGATAATAAAAAAGTTAGGCACTTTAACAACTACTCCTGTTTTTCGTCAATACAGGGTGCTTTTTAATAAGTACGGCAAGCTTTAAGGGGTAATTCTGCATGATAACATAATGACAGTTTGCTTTATAAACGTATGCCCGCAAATACTTCGTTTCTGAGATAGGGGGTGTTGAAATTGTTCTTACAAACTGACGATTTATTTATTGCTCTAAAACCGTTTGTGATATGCAAATGAAATTTCGTAGATTTTAAGAGCTAGTTATTGCGCATTTTTTGGCATACAATTGAGAATTTTATATTCACCATTGGCGTGCATACGGGATATATCTAAAATATTTATACCCGTATGCACGCCAATGGTGAATATAAAATTCTTAATTGTACGCCAAAAAATACGCAATAACTACCTCTTAAAATCTACCAAATTTCATTTGCATATTACAAACCATTTTAGAGAAATAAATAAATCGTCAGTTTGTAAGAACAACTTCAACACCCCCTATCTCGGAAACGAAGCATTTGCGGGCATACCTTTATAAAGCAAACTGTCATTATTTTATCATGCAGAATTACCCCTTAAAGTTTGCCGTACTTATTTAAAAACACCCTGTATTAACGAAAAACAGGGGTAGTTGTTAAAGTGCTTAACTTTTTTATTATCCAACATAAGCGAATGAATCAAAAAACACAATGTTAAGAAAACCTGAGGCTATAGTTTGGTTATAATTTCAGTATTTTATAAAAGCTAGAACATTCCACAGGGTGTTCCAAAGTTTGAGAAAAAAACACAGTTTGATTCGTACACCCTGTATACAATGACAGTGTACCTGTCTAGCAACAATATTATTACACCGATATTGATAAAGAATAAGGCTATAACATATTAAAAAAATTACTTAAATCGGACATCAGGTTAAGGAAATACAAGACATTAAAAATGACCCATTTTTTGGGGTGCCCGTTTTCTCTGCCGGTGAGTGTAGTTATATTATATTCCATCGAATTCCAAGATGTTACCAAAGATCTCTGTCTCTGGTCATTTCTTTTAACTCATGCATAGGTCTTTTGCATATTCCTGTAATTTGATCGATCCATCTTGTTGGGGATCTTCCTCGTGATCTTCGGCCTTCCACCTTTCCTTGTATAATGAGCCTTTCCATGTTTTCTGTGTTTGCTCTTATAACATGTCCAAAGTATTTTAATTGTTGAAGATGGACTTTACTGGAGAGTCGTTGGCTAACTTTTAGCTCTCTTAAAATTGAATTATTTGTTCTATGGTCGGTCCAAGGAATTCGTAGCATTCGTCTCCAACAGAGCATTTCAGTGGCGTCTATCTTTCTTCTTTCTGAATTTCTCAGGGTCCAAGATTCACATCCGTAGGTCAGTATTGGGAATATTAAGCAGTTGATCAACCTCATCTTTAATGCTCTTGAAATTTGACAGTCCTTCCATATTGTGGTCATTTTTGCTGTGGCGACTTTTGCTAGATCACATCTACGTTTTATTTCTTCTTGTAGTAACCCTGTGTTTGTAATTAATGATCCCAGATATAAGTATGACCTCACAACCTCAAACCGATCAATTGTGGTTATGTGTGGATGATTGTTATGTAGTCTATATCTACTATCATGATCTTTGTCTTTGATATGTTTAATTGCAGACCAAATATTTGACTTTCGTTTTCAACCAGTCGTATAAGATCAATCAGCTCTGCTTGACTATTTGCAAGAAGGGCTGTGTCATCTGCGAAACGTAGGTTGTTTATTTTATGACCATTTATTAAGATGCCTTTTTTCCATCCTTCAAGTGCTCTTCTCATAATATGCTCTCCATATATATTGAATAATTGTGGAGATAGTATACATCCCTGTCTGACACCCCGTTCTGGATGATATTCGCTTGAAAGTGTGTCAAGCACTTTAACTGATCCAGTAGTGTGTTCGTATAGTTAAGTTATAAGCGAAATAAGGACCTACTTCTTTCAGTATTCGGCATAAGTGTCTCCACTTGACCCTGTCGAACGCCTTACGATAATCTATAAAGCAATATGTACAGTGGAACATTGAATTCCCTAGATTTTTCGATTATCTGTCTTATATTCAACAGGTGTTCTCGAGTACCTTTACCTTTGGTAAATCCAGTTTGCTCTTGTGGAATTTCTCTTTGAAGGAATGTTTTTAGTCTCTCATTGATTATATTATGTAAATAGCATTATTTTACTGGCATGTGATATAAGAGAAATAGTTCTATAATTGTCGCATTTATGGAAGCTGCCTTTTTTATGAATTGTTGTTATTGTAGATTTTGTCCAGTCTTCAGGTCATTGTTTAGAATGCCATATTTGGTTACAGAGTAGATGAAGTAATTTCACGCCAGTTTTTTCTGTGGCTTTCAGCATTTCTGCTGTTATCATAAAACTGTCTGTATAAAGACACATAAAAGCCAATAGACTAAGATGGCAGGCCACGTGGTACGGAGTGATGACGACAGACTGATTAGCAATGTGTTTTGGGAAAGACCAGACGGTAGAAGACCGGCAGGACGGCCTAGAAAAAGGTGGAAAAATGCAATCAGGGAAGGCCTGAAAAATATGGAAATGAGACCATGGGAAAATAGTAGCACAGGATCGGCACCAATAAAAGACATTAGTAAACGCGGCAAAGTCTCACGAAAAGTTGTAAATGCCAGAGATGATCCAAAATATAAGTAATGGAAATGATTAGAAGAGATAGAGTAAGGAATAGTGAAATCAGTGAGCGTATGGGCATAGACATTGACATTGTGGAAGCTGTAGAATGCAAAAGGCTAAAATGGTATGACCATGTTGAAAGTATGAATGATCAAAGATGGCCAAGAAGAATGTTACAGTGTATTCCGTTCATTCTTTTTCGTCACATTATGTTCAGATGTTAAAAAAATACCAAGTCTTTTTATTATTTTTTTTTGACGGTATACCGTGTAAATCAATTTAAAATATACATCATTGCAAAGGGCTGTTACATAAAATCGCTAAATTAGCAATTACCACTCCCCCACGGACACGCTTATGGATCTCAACCAAGTGGGAGGAAGGAAGGAGAACTTGAAATAATCGCTTTTTTTACTAGCAGCATTTAGTTCTGTACAGTGCTAATTCAAAACCGCTGAAGTCAGGTCAGGTTCACCGCGGGACAGACCACTTTCTAATATTCGCGACACATACACTCGCACAAATGATTCTGAAAAGCGTAATTCTGGTCAGCGTTTTGTGTATATCGGGAGTGATCTCACAGCTCCAGGATGTTTTTGAATGGAAAGAGTTGACTTTCGCGTGGCCTAACGAAGAGGCTAAAAACGCAGCTTTGACGAACGGTGATTATGTGCCGAAAAATAATCTGCCTCTGGGGCTCGCGAGGTGGAAAGACAAGTTGTTCGTCACCGTACCTAGGTAATAGTTTAATATTTATTATCCAAATTAATAATGTGTGTCACTATTTGTTAGTGACATTATAGCCAATTTTTACAAAAACATCATTGCCTCTTTGGCAATCAGCTGTATGATCATTTTACAGAGATGTCAATGTTTTACTTTCTTCTATATACTTTTTTGAGGTACCACTTCCACAATAGTGGCCCTCCATTGTCGAAATCAAAGAAAGGTATTTACGAACCCTGCTCATAGTTTCGTTACAAATTGTTTTATGCATGCTATGTTTACCTTTTTGATCGTTGCTTATAGAGCCGTTTTCCGTCTTCTCAATAACAGTTCGAATACATCTATTAGTACCTTCAATGGTAGATATAAAAACCTTTTACACACTCTATTTTTTTTACTTTCGACATTGTTAGGGACATTTTCTACTACTAGTCATTGACTATTACTTGTAGTGTGTTGGTATTATTACTTACGAGTACGTTATTCCTGCTCGAGATTAATTCACTTTTTTTCTGATAGCGGTACGGATCTGACATTTTTAAAATAATAAAAATTATTCCCTTTCTTTAATGTAACACAATTCCAAAATTCTCACTGATGCAGTTTGAAAATATCTAAAATTGTCTGTTATAATGGCATAACTCATTAGTGCCGGTATTGCAAGAAACAATTTGTCTCAAAAAACCCCACCTCACACCATATCATAGCGACACCTGTAACCACTAGCGGACATTTGTGCTACTATTATTGTGCCAGTGTTGCAGGTCAGAAATAAAGCTTTCTCAAGCCCTCTGGCAATATAAACTAAATTTTGTCAATTTTTGTGTTGTGCCACTAATGCATCATACAGCCGACGATATAACACTAAAAATACTTCAAAACTTGTATTTCCTAATACCATTCATCAATACAATCATTCCTCCTACTAACAACTAAATTAATACTTTTTATCAATCATGCTTTAAAACAGTATAATTATTATAATACAATAAGTAATCGGAAAACCTTGTATGCATTCCTATATTCTTGAAATGATTATGTAAGAAAGGTGATATATTATATTATACCTGCTTTGTTTCAAACAAATTAGAATAAGAATAATAATGATAGACATACATCACTTCAGTCAAAAGTATTCATTGTATTCTCGTAATTATATTACTTATAATAAAAACCGCAATCAATATTCTGTTATGTAACATTTCTACTTTGAAAATCGATTTCAAAGAAATTGCATTGCATCCTGTTAGGGCAGTCAATGAGGTTATTTGGCTCCGAATTCCATCCTACTAAATCGATTTACTTAATATTTTCACAGTAAGTAGAGAATAGCTCAAGAAATAAAGTCTACCCTATGCCGATGTGTGCTTTTATCTTGGGGGGTGGTTCCCATCCCTTCTCGGGAGTGAAAAATGTTTTGGTTACAATAACCACGGAAGTGGCTAGAAAATCCAATTCTAAGCAAAAACTGTTCTATAATTTTTTTTTTGAAAACTCAATACTTTTTGAGTTATTCGTGGTTGAAAATTGGCCGTTTTCATTGAAAAATGACACCTTTTCGGACGGTTTTTACGAATACCTTAAAAACTTAGCATCTAACGAAAAAAACTATATAAAATATTTTTGTAGCTTATAAAAACATAAAGAGATTCGTTACATCATAAATCTTCTAGTTATAATACAAACAGAGATATGGTAGGTGAGAAGAGTTTGTTTTTTTTGGTGCATGCTCAAATCGGTGTATTCAACTTGAAATAAAAGAGAAACGGTCGATTTTAGGTATATAATGCTACCCATACCTTTTGTAGTGCTTGAAAAGACCTTTAAAATGAGCAATATTAAATGTCGATTACATTCAAACTAAGCGAGATATGCTGCAAAAAATATTGATGACTAATGTATTTTAAGAAAAAATGAGAAGTATATTTAACACCTCATCCATCAGAATTTAAATGCATCGTTTTTCTTTTTGCAATACTTTTTATTATAGTGTTATTTCTATGTTCAAAAAGTTGGACGGGTTTAAAATAAATGGTTTTTGAAATACATAAGATCAAATTATAGAGCGCATTTTTAAATTTTCTTAAGAATCTTCCTTTTTCTCCATGTAACTCAAAAATGATAAGAGATACGAAATAAAGATATCACACAAAAATGTAGGGTTTTGTTAGATAAAAATTTCGTTTTTGTTTTTCATTATTGTATCTCCTCTCATTTTCAAGTTACATGTAGAAATAGGAAGATTTTTTAAAAAATTTAAATTGATCTTATTTTTTTTTCAAAAACCATTCATTTTAAACCCGTTCAACTTTTTAAACATAGAAATAACACTATAATAAAATGTATTGTAGAAGTAAAATGATGCATTAAAACTCTGGTGGATGAGGGATTAAATATACTGCTAATTTTTTCTTAAAATACATTAGTCATCAATTTTTTTTTGCAGCATATCTCGCTTAGTCTGAATGTAATCGACCTTTAATATTGCTCATTTTAAAGGTATTTTCAAGCACTACAAAAGGTATTGGTAGCATTATACACCTAAAATCGACTGTTTCTTTGTTATTTCAAGTTGAATACACCAATTTGAGAATGTACCAAAACTATTTTGACCTACCATATCTCTTTTTGTATTATAACTAGAAGATTTATGAATGAACTAATCTCTTTGTTTTTTGTAAGCTATAAAAATGTTTTATATAGTTTGTTTAGATAGACGCATAGTTTTTAAGATATTCGTAAAAAACCGTTCGAAAAGGTGTTATGTTTCGATGAAAATGGCCAATTTTCAACCACGAATAACCCAAAAAGTATTGAGTTTTCAAAAAAATACATAGAACAGATTTTGTGTAGAATTAGGTTGTCTAGCCACTTTCGTGGTTATTTTAATCAAGAAATTTTCCACCCCGAGAAGGGGGTGGGAACCACCCCCAAGGTAAAAGCGCACATCGATATAGGGTAGACTTTGAATTAGGAGATAAGTAGAGGCTAGGCCCAAAATGTCATTAAAATCCATGCAGTAGGATAGAATTCGAAGGCAATATCCTATTCTTGCTCCCATTGACTGGCGTATGTGGCAAATAAATATTCAGAGGATACAAAATATGTATCATATATCTTGTAAATTAAATTACTAAGGTAAGGAGAATTAATAAATAATAAGGTTAGAAGAGAGAGGTAATAATAACTATAAAGAAAATAAAGTAGGAATACTTGGGTCAGGTTATGAGGCACAGTAAATATATTATAGAGTACTACAGCTAATTATTATCCATGAGAAAATAGATAGCAGAAAGGATTCAGGGAAGAGGAGACACTTGTAGCTACAAAACTTGGGTAATGGTTCAGATTTTTATCTGCCGAACTATTCAGATCTGCCGTAAACAAAGTCAGAATAGCCATGTTGATGGCCAACGTTCGGAACGGACAAGACACATGAAGAAGAAAACATATTACAAGAGGAATATTAGAGGAATATTATAAGAAAATAAAAATAATCGGTTTCGTTTTGATTCAAATCTAGTCTCTTGCCATCCCTTGACACGTGTTTCTAGGTTTACCCGTTATCAAAGAGGCTTTGCAAGAAACTGATCTGAACCAAAACGCACCATCTGCTCGATATAAATATTCAAATATTGGAGTATAGTTAGAACGACCTCTAACGGGGAAAGATGACATGAGTGTCGATAACGATTCAAGTAAACCGTTTACCCAAACGGGCGACGCTTAGGAAAATGTTCCACCAACACGTCTCAGTTTACCCATCTGAATCGTCATCATTGTGTACTCTAATACAGAGTATGGTGTAAAACAAAATGAAAATAAACGGTTTCGTTTTGATTCAAATCGAGTTTGCAAAACAAATTACAAAACTCGTTATCAATTTTGTATCAAATGTAATAAATTTTAAATAAATTTTTCTTTTAGATGGAAAAACGGCGTAGCAGCTAACTTAAACTACATCCCTCTGAACACAACAGAAAAATCACCATCTTTGCACCCTTATCCTGACTGGAAAGCAAACCAGATTCCAAAAGAAGGAGAATCGCCAGCCGAAAACCAAATTGTATCTGTGTTTAGACTTAAAGTTGATGAATGTGATCGATTATGGTTGATAGAGACTGGATTATCGGAAATTTTAGGAAATGGAAGGCAAGTCATACCTACATCAATTGCTATCTTTGATCTGAACACGGATCAGTTGATCAGGAGGTTTAATTTACCGGATACTGATATTAAAGGGGCAGATTCTTTCTTCGCTAATATCGTAAGTATACTTTGAATTTATTATTTTCCGTTGTCACGTGTTTTTCGTAAATTAATTTAAGTCATTTCTTCCATACACGTCTTTTCAATAACATACATTATTTTCAATACATTATTTTCAATAACATACATGTATTATCATTTTACTAGCTTTGTAAAGATTCATGTCAGAATTCATGCATCATTTATTTGAGTATCCATGCATCCGTCACCATGCGACGGTTTACCGTTTTGCAACTTCTTAATTCTGTATATTACGTCATTTATTTTCTTCTTAACTTCATACGGTTCTTGCCATTGTCTCTGTAGTTTAGGAGACAAGCTTTGACGATGTTCTGGATTATAAAGCCAGACAAGATCACCTACTTCGAAGCTTTCATTCTTTCATCGAGAATCATAATTATTTTTCATTCTGTCACTGAGAATCTGGATGTGTTGTTGGGTAGTTTCATGAATGTTATTCATTTGTAACTTCAGGCGGTTGACATATTCTTCGCCTGCAACATGTTCCTGAGAAGGTCTGCAGCCAAACTCTAGGTCGCAGGGCAAAAGAACTTCACGACCCAACATCAGGCAGGTTAGAGTCTGACATGTAGTTTCATTCACGGCCGAGATGTAGGCCATCTGATTCAACTTTGGACAAGTGTTTACCCATCGTTCGGTTCATCCTCTCGACCATTCCATCTGATTGAGGATACAGGGGTGTCGTTCTGGTCTTATTGACACCAATCAATTTATAAACGTTTTGGAAAAGGCGTGACTCAAAGTTTCGCTCTTGGTCGGAGTGGATCTCCAAGGGGACACCAAATCGGCTGAAGAATTCTTTAACAAGTACCTGTGCAACGGTAACAGCTTCTTGATTTGGTAGTGCATAGGCCTCGGTCCATTTTGTAAAATAATCCATGGCTACCAGGATATATTTATTTCCAGCATCGGTTTCTGGACGTGAACTTACAATGTCGATTGCTACTCTTTCCATAGGACAACTAACATTGTACTGTTTCATATTCATAGGTGCTCTCTTTTTACCAACTGTACCATTACTGGATGTACTTCACATTTTCGACACCGTCTTCATACATCATCTTTACAGTTCACCCAATAGAACCGTTCTCGAATCTTTTATAGCGTATTCGTAATACCAAAGTGTCCACCTGATGCACCGTCATGCAACTGACGCAATACTTCCGACACTTTACTCTTAGGTACAATCAACTGAACCTTAGATTCTGTACCATCATCGTTCTCAAAGGTTCTGTACAGAAGATCATCTTTTATTACCAGGCAATTCCATTGGCTTCAGTAGGCCTTGACTTCTGGACTACATGTACTAATGTTTTGCCAACTAGGTCTCTCACCTCGACGCATCCAATCCAATACTCTTTTTATACATGGTACATCTTCTGGGGTGTCTTGTAACTGTTGGGGCTGCCATTGCTTATTAACTACGGTGGTTCGTCTCACATTGCAAAGTTGTTCCTATATTTTAAGCCTGTGATTACAACTCTTCCAGTACTCTTCGCGCGTATCTTCAGCATCGTGTCACGAGCCACTCTCCATACCATTTCCTCCAAATGTTCATCGTTTCGCTTATCGCCTTTTTCCACGGTTAGTACTCGATTGTTTCGTGAAGCTTGGCTAGCTGCTTCGTGTTCCAAGGCAATAGCGAGCGCTTCATCTAAAACTTTCGGTCTCGCTAGTCGTAAAGTTTTCTGCAGGTCACTATTTCTCAACCCATTAACATATATTAGATTGTAAAATTAATATTATTATGTAAACTGTTTAGATAAAATATATCTTAAAAATAATATATTATTTTTAGATCGTAGATACAACGAAAAGTCAATGTGACAAAGCTTTCGCCTATCTACCAGACTTGGGAGGTTATGGAATAGTCGTATATTCTTTCGCTGACAACATCTCTTATAGAGTTAAGCACAACTATTTCCACTTTGATCCTCTTAAAGGAAATTTGAACGTTGGCGGAGTCAATTTCCAGTGGACTGATGGAGTGTTTAGCATTGCTCTAGGACCAATAAATGAAACAACTGGGTAAGCACTTTTTAAACTATAGTCTTTCGTTTGTTCAGTTCAAATAGGCCTTGATCCCGTGTACCAAAAAACACTTTATTAATAGCAAGCTGACAATTTGTTAATAGCTTAACGGTGTCTCGTCGGACAAACGTTGATGTACGGGAACACTGGAACAGGGGAAGTTTTAATTGTGGAACAGGTTACAGGTTTCGAACGTCAGACTACGAAAACGTCCTATTAGTCTAGTAAAATAGAATTACACTACATGTAAATCAAAATGTAAATTCGTACAGATTGAAACAAATTTTATATCAAAGTTTAGGTGGGTACAAAAGATATTTTCAAGAAAGTATCCAAATCATACACGGGGATCATTGTTTAAATAATTAAAAAGGGGTCATTTTTGCATAAAAATTACTTTTTTAACTGCTGAGGTCATCCAATTACTAATGAAGGTCTATAGGATTGTTTTCTTTAAAGTTTAAGGGTGAATCTTTCATATAAGACTTACTAAATTAAATTTGGCCCCCTATTTATTTAAATAATTATACATAAAACTTTAAAAACAAATTTACAAAAAATTATTTTTAGCGTTTTAAATAAGCACTATAAAATATCTTACTCTACAGGATAAGTTGCGATATGTTATCAGTATTAATAAAAAAAAATTGGTGCAAAAATATTTAATATTTTTTGAGATATTGAATTTGTTTATTAAATATTACTCTATTTTCAATTGAAAAAACGCGGTTGTTGCCAAAGAAATATTAACCTGTATTAAATCTTCTTATTTTTTATGTATATTTTCGATAAATGTATTGATAAATTCAAATTTCAATTAAACTTCCCCCTAAAATGGCATTTGAAAATTATTCAAATTTGTTTTTTTAATAGCGTCGCGGGGATTAAATATTTTGAAATGCCGTTTCGATAATTGGGTTCCTGGGAATTTTTCACTAATTAACAAATTTTTTTGTCTTTTTTTCCTCTTCTTTTTTTTCTTGGAATTATATTACTACGGGCCCTTTTTGGGTTAAGTTTCATTAAGAATGTTGAATCTCTAAGTTGTAGATTCTAGACCTAAAAATATTAAGATTGGTCTAAAATCACTTAAATAAAATGTGACTACTTACTAAGTTACACGGTGTTTTATTTAAAAATTTTAAAATTATTTTTACCAAGTACTTTCAAACTATTTGACGTATCCTTAACATACTTGACAGAAAGTGTGAGTACTATACAGTCTACTAAATTGTGATAAATAAAAGTTTCTAGCTACCACCAGAGGCGTACGACAGGGGACAGTTAATGGTTGACCCTTCCCAATTTCTACGCCACTGAGGAAATTACTATTTTAGCGAAATTTTTCGATTCTCCAATACTTTCTATGTAAATAATATACTCCTTACTGTTAACGATTAAGTCATTAGTTTTCGAGATATTGGACGTTAAAAATGAAACGGCATAGTTATATTGATTCATCCATTCATTTATTTTAAACTTCCAATATCTCTCAAACTGATGACTTTATCGATACCAATAAAGTTATTTACATACAAAGTATTGGAGAATCGAAAAATTTCGCTATAATAGTAATTCACTCAGTGGCGTAGAATTTGGAAAGAGTCAATCATTCACTATCCCCTGTCGCACACCTCTGGCACTAGCTAGAAACGTTTATTAATCACAATTTGGCAGGGTGTATAATAGCCACACTTTCTGCCAAGTATGATAAGGATACGTCAAATAGTTTTAAAGTACTTGGTAACAATAATTTTTAAATTTTTAAATAAAACATCCTGTATCTCAGTAAGTAGCCACATTTTATTTAAGAGATTTTAGTTAAATCTTAATATTTTTAGTTCTAGAATCTACAACTCAAAAATTCGACATTCTTAATAAAATTTAACCCTACAAGGGCCCGTAGTAATATAACTCCAAGAAAAAAAGAAGAAGAAAAAATGACAAAAAAATTTTGTTAATTAGTAAAAAATTCCCAGGAACCCAATTATCGAAGCGGCATTTCAAAATACTTAATCCTTGCGACGTTATTAAAAAAACAAATTATAAACAAATTATAAACAAATTTGAATAATTTTCAAATGCCATTTTAGAGGGGAGTTTAATTGAAATTTGAATTTATCAATACATTTATCAAAAATTGACATAAAAATAAAAATAATGAGATCTTAATCAGGTGAATATTTCTTTGGCAACAACCGCGTTTTTGCAATTGAAAATATAGTAACATTTAATAAACAAATTCAATATCTCAAAAAATATTAAATATTTTTTACCTTTGAATTTTTTTTTGCTTAATACTGGTAACATATCACAATTTAGTCTGTAAAATAAGATATTTTATAGTGCTTATTTAAACCGCTAAAAATAATTTTTTGCAAATTTGTTTTTAAAGTTTTATATACAATTATTTAAATAAATAGGGGGTCAAATTTAATTTAGTAAGTCTTATGTGAAAGATTTGCCCTTCAACTTTACAGAAAGTAATCCTGTTGACCTTCATTAGTAATTGAATTACCTCAGCAGTTAAAAAAGTTTTTTTTTTGCAAAAATGGCCCCTTTTTAATTATTTAAACAATGATCCCCTTGTATGATTTGGATACTTTCTTGAAAATATCTTTTGTACCCACCTAAACTTTGATATAAAATTTGTTTTAAGCTGTACGAATTTACATTTTGACTTTTTTTTATTTTATTAGGCTATATGTATTTTGTCGAACAGAACTTCCAATTGATTTGTTACCCTTTCATTAAACTCTCATGCAAAAATCAGACTGCTATTTATCACCAACATAATTCCTGTCATTTGACATGTTCTACGTGTCGGATTTATTAAATTGCCCAACATAATTTGCGGGACAAACATTTTTTATATATTATATAAAGTTTGCTATTTAGTCCAGAAAGCCACTGCGCATCCGCTAGGAAAAATATTCCGATTCGGATTTTTTGCACAATCTTACTCAAGAAGGACCCCTTTTAACAAATTTGCATGTTGCCAGGACCAAAAGTTGGTCAAAAATTGTTTAAAGGTTGTTTTTTGTTTTTTTCCTAAAATTATTTTTTTTATGGAACAAACTTTTTTAGGTTTTTTGGATCATTCCAAACAAAAAAGGTCTTTAGGTTCTTTTTAAGAAATTATTAAATCCTTTAAACATCGACTTATTGTCGACATTGTTGTAGTCGAAATGGCATAATTATTGTAAAATTAAGGTCTTTTGACCTATCTATGTAGCTAGTTCCAACTACTTTGGATCTTAAGTTTCTACCACCTGATGATGGACTGATTGGTCCGAAAACGTTTGTGTGATTTTTGTACTATAGATGTACCCACTTTTATCCAATTTGGATCATTTTAGATAAAATTTTAATAAAAATTTATATACCATTTACCTACAAGTGAAGTTTTACTTCCTTAGTAAGTGAATTATATAAATGTTTATATTACTGAATAGAGAATTGAAGAACCTTTAAAATGAGCTAGCACACGACCCCTATTCTCATTTAAAAATCATCAATTACGTCATCACGGCCAGATGGATGACGTCACTAGTATACCATATATGCCACAATATCATAACTTAAAAATAAAAATCGACCTGTTTCGGGATTTTTCCTTAAAGTCGCCGGTTTACGTAATAACGAATTTATTCCTTTCATTTGCACCATGCTGTCGGTGGAAAATAGTGTCGCGCACGCTTGATTAGCAATTAAAAAACAAAGGAGTTTTGAATATTGTATTGCAAAAAACTCTTCGGGATTCCATCAATCGATGTTTAAAGAATATACCTACCTTGGCAGCATTCAAATTTTGAGTGTTTCACATAGTTTTTGAGGGTTAAAAATGGCCAATTTCGCAATCTTTCAATTTTTAATCGCTTATATGTCAAAAACTATCAACTTTAGAGAAATGTCACTACAGACCTTTTCTGTTTGAAATGATCCAAAAAACCTAAAAAAACTTTGTTACATGCAAAAAATAATAATTTTAGGGAATAAACAAAAAAGAAACGTTTAAAAAATTTTTGACCAAATTTTGGTCCTGGCAACATGCAAATTTGTTAAAAGGGGTCCCTTTTGAGTAAGATTGTGCAAAAAATCCGGATCGGAATATTTTTCCTAGCGGATACTTACTGTTCCAGTGTTCCCATACATCAAAGTTTGTCCGACAAGACACCGTTAAACTATTAACAGATTTTCAACTTGCTATTAATCACCTTTTTTTTGGTAACCGGTGAATTGCTCGAATGCAATTGCTCGAAAATCAATTGCTCGACATGAAATTCTCTCGAAATACAAATTGCTCGAATAAAAAAGAAAATTATATATCTAAAATATCTAATACAAAATATAGACATAAGAAAGATTCTTGAAATAGGACAAATTATGTGATATTCCACGTATATAATCGTATATTAATTTATGCTGAAAAAGTATTTATTACAAATCTAAAATATCTTTGAACTTTTAAAATAATAAGAAAAATAACGGTTTTGATTTTCTCTCATTATAATTAGGGATTATAACAATTTCAAGGTATTAGGGAAAGTTTAAAATCATTAAATACCCATTAACATGCTTACTCATTACCATATGTTTCTTTATTGGGCATGTATTATTATTATTTTGCATTATTGTGAATAAAAAATATTTTAGATATATAATTCTCTTTTTTATTCGAGGAATTTGTATTTCGAGCAATTTTCATGTCGAGCAATTGATTTCTAGCAATTGCAAGAAATATTGTAATTGATTATTTTTTCGTTGGAACAAGAAACAAATAATCAACATAGTGGATTTTTAATTGTAGATTTTTTACTATTTTTGAAGTATATAAGTATGTTTTCTGTTGCAGCTACAGAACAGCTTATTTCCATGCTCTAGCAAGTTGCAATGAATTTTCCGTCAGCACGGAAGTTTTGAAAAATGAACTACTGGCTTCAGATCCATCCTCGTTTGATATGTACAAAGTAAGTACCAGTATAATATGGTTTTCTCTAGATACACACAGCGGCAAAATTAACGCAACACTTTAAAAATGGGACATGTTAGATATCTCCAATTTCCTAAACTTGCTGTCCGATTTGAGTGATTTTTTTAGTATGTGATAGCCTTATTATTTAAGAAAATCGATGTAATGATATTGTTGCTATACAGGTAAGTGTCATTTTATACCGGGTGTAACAATCATACGGGTTTTTTTCCTTAAAGTTCGGAACTCTCTGTGGAATATCCTAGCATATATAAAATATTGAAATTAAAACTCAATTGTAGCCTTAGGCTTTCTTAACATTTTGTTTTTTAATTCATTCTTTTATTCGCTTATGTTCGCATAATATTCATTCGCTTATGTTCGATAATAAAATAGAAATGCACTTTTATCTTACAAAAATGAGGTATGCTATTTGGTCTTGATCAATATCATTCCAAATCTCGAGAGCTACTGTTTCTACCTCTTGTAATGTTCTAGGAGGTGGCCAACGCTGTCGTAGTCTTCTAAAGTCCGAAGATTTACCTGTTGTAAATATTCGATTACAGTTTGTGAACGTGAGGTCTTGCATTATCGTGTATTAGCAAATAATTGGTACCAATATAAGGAGCCGATAGCATGGTAGCTAAGTCCTTCGCTATGTAAGATCAGTGCTTGAACACACTCATAGCGGGTCAAATTCCTTGTAGCGCGTTCCATTTCCACCAAATAAAAAAAATACGGACTTAATTGAAACTTTAAATAATAAATCTACTAATTTTAACAACAAACCAGACACTTTTTGACTGTTAACAATTTGACATTCAATAAAAATTGTTATTTTATCATAGCCTACTTTAGGCTTGTTCAGTCGCGTAGCGTGAGTTTCGGCTGCCCGGAGCGAAAGACAATTTTGGCGCCCTCTAATTTAGGTATTTTAATTTAATGTATACTATACATTACATATATTAATTATAGAGAACTTTTCGGCGAGAACAGTCATCATTATTTTGCATTATACAGGTTAGATTTTAAACAAAAAAGTTTATCTAAGTTTTACAATCACGTTTATTAATTCTCTGTCAATATTATCTGCAAAGAATTTACTTTCTGAGCGCACAATCTTATGTCCCCTTGTTTGTAAATATTTTTGTGCATCATTCACTTTATGTAGCACCGGTTGCCACAGGCCCAAAGAACAAAGAAAGGAAAATGACTGTATCGAAACTAGTAAAGCACCTGCATCTGTCCTAGTGTTTAAGCTTTCACCTGCCTCTGTCAGTATTTCTAATGTGACGAGAATGTGTTTGTAATGATGCCATGTCACATTTACGGCATCGCCTCTTGCACTCCACCGCGTGTCTTGAACTCTTTTTGCTTTTGCCTGTAGCTGCTATCAGAACTTTCCAACGATGTGTCGAAAAAAGTGTCGAAAAAAGTTATTGAATCCACTTCAACTGAGGCAGCGTGTAAACAAACTAGGTTTAACGAATGATTTGAGCAAGAGCAAGGTACAAATTCAGCTTTAGGGTTTATTTCTTGAATTATTTGCTGATCTCCTGAATACTTTCGAGCCATAACAGCAGCATTATCATATGCTTGGCCTTTACAGTTGCTTATATTTAGGCCACCAGCTTGAATCTTGTCCAAAATTATCTTTGAAATTCCTTCAGCAGTTTTGTCTTAGTTTCAATGACATATATAAAAGATTCCATTACTTTTACTTCCAGATTTTCAATTACTACGTATCTTAATACCTGACTTGTTTGATCTTTATGAGAAATATCTGGAGTGCTGTCGAATATAGTAATTGAATAATACTTTTCTAATATCTCACAATAAAACACTGAAAAACGTTTGTTTTCTATACTTCCACAAAATTTATTACAACTATGTTATTACTACAGCTGTTTCGGCAAAGTGCCTTTCTCAAGTGATATATTTTACAATGTGTTTGCCTTTTTAAGTCTTTAACTGAAGAGGTTGAGGAGTGGGGAGCTGTTTGTCTCGAGTTGGTCATTCAGAATTATATCTGTATTTTTCAATTTATTAATTTCCATTGATTCTAAAAGTGATAGCTTAAGCCCATTACTATCAGATATATTTATGAACCAACTTGAAACAACAATTTCTAAACACCCCGTATTTAAACAATTCTTATATTGGTGGAGATACGTGGATGACATACTAGCCTGCTTTACAGGAACTAACAGACAACTTGACCAATTTCTATCATACATTAATTCACTTCATAGTAATATTGAGTTCACAATAGAAACAGAACAGAATAATTCCATAAACTTTCTAGATGTAACGATTACCAGACTACACAACAAACATGAGTTCTCCGTATATCATAAACCTACCCATACTGACACAACTATACACAATTCATCATCCCATCCTACACAACACAAATTAGCAGCCTACCATAGCATGAGACATAGACTGACAGAAATTCCTATGACAAAAAATAACTTCGAGACAGAACTAAATATCATTAGACAAATAGCAGTAAACAATGGCTATAACGAACAAACAGTTAACAACACAAACCATACATACTCATAGACGTTTCACGACCATGTTAATCTTTCGGATCGAATTAACGCCATCTCTTGATTGGAATGGGAACTAAGTTGACAAATTTTAGTTATGTAGGAATTTCAAATTATAAATTTTGCGGGATTTTTGATGAAATTTCGCAGGAAATTAAAACAACAGAAAGACAATTCAATGTTTTATTCAATGGTTTACTGAAAACTTCAAATGTTCCAATTTGTTTTCAAAATGGTATAAACACTACTGCAGCCTACTGCCATGTGTCACGTGAAAGCACTGATGTGTAATATTGAGTTGAATGAAAATCTTTGAAATAATCTTGTAGGATGATTGTTTAGATAAAACCTTTTAATCTTTTACAAACTTCCAAAGGCCAAATATATAGGCTCGAAATGTTGATGACACACTTGTCTATTGGAATAAACTGTTTCAGGATCTATTATGTTGTTTTTTAAATGTGGAGAAACACAACACGGGATGATCAATGTAAACTAAAAATTCTACTCACAAAAACGGAGAGGAGGTTAATAGAATGATCAAAATTGTGATTAAATCTAATTAAAAACGTAACACCACTATAATAAAATATTTAAGCCACAAACTGTAAAATAGAAAGTAAATAACAAATTAATTTAATTGTCAACTGTCAGTTGTTAAATATGACAAGAGAATTGACTGACAGCGACATCTCTGGATTGGAATGGTAACTAATTTGCTGTCTTGACCTTGACAATTTACGTGAAACGTCTATGAGTATGTATGGTTTGTGGTTAACAACATTTTAAACCAAAAACTCCATAAGAAAGCCTTGAAATTAGTGTATCCACCACCACAGAAAGAACCCAGTACCTTCTGCTCTCTCACATATACTGGGAAGATAACAACAAAAATAGCCAGATACATAAAAAAGAAAGGAATAACACCAGCTTTCAGAACTAACAACAACTTAAGCAAACATATTAAAAACAATAAAAGCCGAAAGAGAAAGCAACTACAGAGTCATCATCATCCAGCCTCAAAAGTCCACTGCTGAACATAGACCTCCTCCCCTCGTTTCCAACCCCATCTATCCTGCGCCGCCCTCATCCAGTTTTTATTTACCTTTCTTAAGTCGTCAGTCCATCTTGTAGGCGGTCGACCGACGCTTCTCTTGTCTTCTCTTGGCCTCCATTCCAATAACCTCTTCGTCCATCGCCCATCTGTCATTCTGGCTACGTGTCCTGCCCATCTCCACTTCAACCTGGCTATCCTCTCGATGACGTCAGTCACCTTTGTTCTTCTCCTGATTTCTTCGTTTCTGATTTTGTCTCGCAGAGTTATTCCTAACATTGACCGCTCCATTCTTCTCTGCGTGACTCTTAGTTTGGTAGCCGAGGCTTTAGTTAAGGTAAGTGTTTCTGATCCGTACGTCAAGACTGGGAGGACGCACTGATCGAATACCTTTCTCTTTAGACATGTGGGTAACTCACTTTTAAAAGTTTCTCTCAGTTTTCCAAATGCTGCCCACCCAAGACCGATTCTTCTCTTCAGCTCATGAGTCTGGTTATCCCTGCCAATCGTAATTTCATGTCCCAGGTATTTATATCTATCTACGAGTTCTATTTCCTTCCCACCAATACTGATGTTCTGGTTGGGTACCAAATTTGTCATTATTTTTGTTTTCGAGATGTTTATATTTAAACCTACATTTTCTGTAGCTACAACGAGTTCTTGTACCATCTCTCTTGCCATACCTAGATCCTCAGCTACTATGACTATATCATCGGCGAAACGTAAGTTGTTTAGGTATTCTAGAATACCTAAACTACAGAGTGGTGTGTACAAACTAACTTGTGGTGACTGTCCGAAAACTTACATCGGTCAAACTGGCAGAACTTTTGACAAACGGATAGCAGAACACAAAAGGGCTTTCAACAACAGAAAAACAGACACTTCTACATACGCACTTCACCTTCTAGATCATAATCATTCTTTCAATGAAGATTTTCAAATTCTACATATTCAAAATAAAGGCCTTAAGCTATCACTTTTAGAATCAATGGAAATTAATAAATTGAAAAATACAGATATAATTCTGAATGACCAACTCGAGACAAACAGCTCCCCACTCCTCAACCTCTTCAGTTAAAGACTTAAAAAGGCAAACACATTGTAAAATATATCACTTGAGAAAGGCACTTTGCCGAAACAGCTGTAGTAATAACATAGTTGTAATAAATTTTGTGGAAGTATAGAAAACAAACGTTTTTCAGTGTTTTATTGTGAGATAAAATGAACTTCCATCAAGTAACGGTCGAATCCATCAATTACTTTTCTAATAATTGAATAATACTAGAAAAGCCTTTTTTATTTGTCCGATGATATGTTGGCGAACATTATTTCGCAAAATGGCAATAAATTCGTTTTTTATTTGTAATGACATATAAGTGATTGAAATTTTGCCACACATTTTAGAACTTACAAGATGTTCACGAAGTAAAGAATCGTATTTTGCAATTAAATTAACCAACTCTAAAAAGTTTCCTCTATTGGTACTGGTGTTGATGTCCATGTAAAGTAAATTTTGTTTGACAAGGAATCTTATAATATCAAACAGTCTGATAAGAATTCCCTGCCATTTCTTTATCTCTTTTGCCACTATGTCTTGTTCTTTTTTTCAATAGTCTGTCCTTTTTGAAGCCAGCTCTCCAACTTGAAGTCTTCGGTGTATTTACGTTCTCAAATAAACGACAATAAAAGCAAAATAATGATGCTTTAGATGGAGAATAAGCCATCCAAGTACGTAAAACTTTTTCTCGCAGTTACGGTAAAACCATTCCTTAGTAAGCCGTCTTGTCTTTCCTTTTGATTTTAAAGATTCCGTGCTCCTTTCAATCGGTCCGAATTTGTAGTTGCGATGAAAATATAAAATGGTTCAAATATTTACAAAATATTTTTATTATTTATTGTTAAATTTTGCCGCCCCTGCCGCCCCCACTACTCTACGCCACTGGGCTTGTTTATTAAACTAGGCAGAAAATGAGGATTTATTGTTGAAAAAATGTGGCTAGTTGTTAACGTACTTACTTTTTTATAATCCAACATAAGCAAATGAATCAAAAAAGAAAATGTTAATAAAGCCTAGGGCAACGATTGAGTTTTAATTTCAATATTTTATATGTGCTAGAATATTCCACAGGGTGTTCCGAACTTTAAGAAAAAAACACAGTATGATTGTTACACCCGGTATAAAATGACATTTATCTTTCTAGCAACAATATTATTACATTGATTTTCTTAAATAATAAGGCTATAACATACTAAAAAATCATTCAAATCGGACAACTGGTTTAGAAAATTTGATACATGTAACATGTCCCATTTTTAAGGTGTTCCGTTAATTTCGCAACTTTGTGTATTAAAGCTTAACGGGAGATAACTTTTGTTTTTCAATGTCACGTGTTTTACATAATGTTTTGTTTTAGCTTGAAGGATTTAAGAATGACCAAGGACAATCTACATCTTCGGAATTCGACGTTAAAGCAAATGTCTTGTTCACGACTCAAATACAAAGGGATGCTATCGCTTGTTGGAATCCTAGAAAAAAACTCGATGCTAACACATTCGCACTGGTTGCACAGGATCACGAAAAACTGATTTTCACTAATGATATCTCGGTGAGCACTAAAAAACTTTTATCCATCGTGTCTTACTACTACTTCTTTAATCATCATCATTATCATCAATGGCGTTACAACTCTTCGTGAGTCTTTGCCGCGTTTACTATTGCCTTTCATGTTTGTCGGTCCTCTGCCACTAATTCCCATTGTCCAACTCCCATTTTCTCCAGATCTTCTTTAACTGCATCTTTCCACCTTTTTCTAAGCCGTCCTGTAGACCTTCCATCTGGCCTTTCCCAGAACACATTGTTTATAAGATGATTCGTTACTGCGCATCACATGCCCTGCCCATCTGAGTCTATTGGCTTTTATATATCTGACTAGATTTTCTTTTCCGAATAGAGATTCTAACTCGTTATTGTATCTGCGCCTCCATTCGTTTGTCACGCTGTCTCTGCAAGGACCATATATCATTCGAAGGATTTTACGTTCCCACACCAGCAATTTATTTACTTCTCTTTTTGTTAGCGTCCATGTTTCGCTTCCATACGCGACTGCTTGCCGTATTATGGTCTTATATCGCTGGTACCTATGATTAACGTGATTCCTAATACATTACCAGTGAAAATAATAACTCTTTGATAAGTGTTGGCGATACAATTTTTTTCATATACCCCCCCCCCCCCCGAAGATTATAACTCCCAAAATATTTATAACGAAAAGATTTGGTTTATAATAGCTGCCGACGAAAACAATTATTTCTGAGAACTGTTTAGTATTTATAATTTTCGTGGACCCACAAACAGAAATGATGTTATAATATAATAAATGATGGTTTTGCTTGTTTTCGATTCAGAGGGTTGCACACCAGCTAGACAGGCTGTTTCTACCATTTCAGGCGTCTTCAGTAGCTTTTGTTAGCGTGCACACCTCTGAATCGAAAAATAGCTCCACCATCATTTTAAAGGAAATCTGAAAAATAATTCAAATTTTCCATTAGACGCGATACAGCGACATCTCATAACAAATTGAAGAGTCGCAGATGCAGAATCCACCAATTTAATAAAAATTAAAATGGTATACATAGTCCTGTGGCGGTAGAAACCGCCTGAAATGGTAGAAACAGCCTGTCTAGCTGGTGGTCTAGCAAAACCATCATTTATTATTTTATTTCCTTTACTCGGTTAGAGTACTGAAAGTTCCTCTGCTGTCCTTTTCCTAGACGAATGAAGGCGGAATGTGATCGTTTCCCTTTCGTTTTCTATATTCGTCGTCTGCTGTCTTATTAATTGAAAAAGTCGCAGATTAAGGATGTACCAGTAAGAACTTTCAACGCGAAAAGTCTCAGGTTTAAATTACTATGTACCATTTTAATTTTTATTAAATTGGTGGATTCTGCATCTGAGACTCTTCAATTAGAAATGATGTTATTTGCTGATACTCCTCAAAAAATAACTTTTTTCGCTAACACTTTATTAGGGATTATAATTTTC
This sequence comes from Diabrotica virgifera virgifera, assembly GCF_917563875.1. Classification (NCBI taxonomy): domain Eukaryota; kingdom Metazoa; phylum Arthropoda; class Insecta; order Coleoptera; family Chrysomelidae; genus Diabrotica; species Diabrotica virgifera. The sequence goes on along the minus strand of NC_065444.1, from coordinate 1,064,861 downwards.
AGAATCATATAATCGAAAATAATATTTTTCGCGGCGTTCATTGAAAATTCTACTCTTATAACGGTATTTTTCGGAGTTATACTTTTCGTAGGCGGCGGCGGCGATATGTCTGGATTTTTGCACCTCGTGAAAGAAGTTTTGACTTCATTAGATGTTGCATGGCAAAGAAAGATCTGTTTCCTGCCATTATTCGCGTACTTCTCGCTCTATTTTTTTTGTCATTTGTGATTGTTGCTCCTAGATATTTAAATTCTTTAACCACTTCAAAGTTATGATCGTTTATAGTAATGTTTTGCTTTATTCGCCGTCGTTCTTGTTGTGAGACGACCATGTATTTTGTTTTGTCTTCATTTATTTTTAGACTGATGTTTAATGCAGCTTCTTCAAAGCTCGAGAAAATAGCCTTAACTTCTAATCGCGTCATTAAACCTTACTTATTCTTAATTAATTATATTTATGCTTAGTCATGTTTATTCTTAATTAGTTATATTTATATCCATAACTCTTAACAATATTTTGTAGATTGATGCTGAAAGAAACCTCTGGGTGTTATCGGACAGATTGCCAGCATTTATTTACAGAGAACTAAATCCGAACCAAATCAACTACAGAATTATGAAGATGAATATCGATAGTTCCATTAAAGGTACACCATGTGAAGCATAACACAACCCAGTATTACCATCAGTGATTGTATTATTTTTATAAATACATAGTTTATAGTATTCCTAAATTGTATTAATTATTTATAAAACAAGTACATTACAAGTTAGTTAAGTACTTATTGTTTTCTTTACACATACCTCCATCACATCTCCTGTTTCTCCTGCACAGGTCCTAAATCTTATCATCATCAGTGGCGTTACAGCTCTTTAAGAGCCAAAGCCTTCTTCAGAACAATCCTCCATTCGCGCCTGTCTCTGGTAACTCTTCTCTATCCACTAATTCCAATAAAGTACCCCGCACAAACCTTATGGAAATTAGATCCCAGTGGATTTCGTTCATACTTTGGGAAAATACTCTTTGAAGCATTCTGATAAAAAGTTCTCATGGGCACAACTCAATCGTATGAAGGATTTTCAAGATATAGAGGCACAAACTCAGAAAATTATAAGATTTACTGAGTATTCCAATTCCCTGTTATTGGTTATCTGGCAACATGTAGAAGTTTGGATCAAGGAAAAGTACTAGTAGTCTAGGATTTTTTCCTGGCTATCCAATGGCGTTCTTTACTTTGACCTTGACCTTCAACGAACGTCATCTTCTAGAGTTTCGAGGGTTTTCGGCATTAAATTGATATAAACAGATTACTCATGGGTTTTTGGGATCGCTAAACACGAATATGCCATCAGAATTGACCTCCGGAGCACGTGGTGGCGATGGCCACTGCAAGGGACGTCATCTTCTAGAGTTTCGATGGTTTTCGACATTTAATTGATGCAAATGAATTATTGGAGGGTTTTTTGAGGTCGCTAAACACGAATATGCCACCAGAACCGACTCACGGAGCACCTGGTTTCCAAGGTCAATGAAAAGGGCTCCTGGAGTTTCGAGGGTCTTTGGTACTATATTAATGCAAACGGATTAGTTATAGGTTTTTGGGGTTGCTGAACACGAATACGTGATCAGCTCAGACACAGGAGCACCTGGTGCCTAAGACAGGTTATCTTCTGGAGTATCGGAAGAATCAGATTGATTACTCTTAGGTTTTTAACTCCAGAAGATGTCCAACCTGTCGGACACCAGGTGCTCCTGTGTCTGTGCTGATCACGTATTCGTGTTCAGCAACCCAAAAACCTATAACTAATCCGTTTGCATTAATGTAGTACCAAATACCCTCGAAACTCCAGGAGCGCCTTTCATTGACCTTGAAAACCAGGTGATCCGGGAGTCGATTCTGGTGGCATATTCGTGTTTAACGACCTCAAAAAATCCTCCAGTAATTCATTTGCATCAATTAAATGCCGAAAACCATTGCAACTCTAGAAGATGACGTCCCTTGCAGTGTCCCTGGCCACCACGTCCTCCGGAGGTCAATTCTGATGGCATATTCGTGTTTAGCGATCCCAAATACCCATGAGTAATTTGTTTATAACAATTTAATGCCGAAAACCCTCGAAACTCTAGATGATGACGTCCGTTAAAGGTCAAAGTAAAGGTCGCCATTGGATAGCCAGGAAAAAATTTAGACTACTAGTACTTTTCCTGATCCAAACTTCTACATGTTGCCAGATAACCAATAACTCGGGGAATTGGAATACCCCGTAAAGCTTATAATTTTCGGAGTTTGTGCCTCTATATCTTCAAAATCCTTCATACGATTGAGTTGTGCCCATAAGAACTTTTTATCAGGATGCTTCAAAGAGTATTTTCCCAAAATATGAACGAAATCCACTGGGACCTAATTTCCATAAGGTTTGTGCAGGGTACTTTTAAATTGTTCTCTAAGTTGTCTTGGTACCCAAGTCTCGGTCTTCCTCTGGTTGGTTGTCCTATCGGCCCTCTTCGGTCTAAAACTTTTCCGACTATGGCATCTTCCTCTCGCCTGATTACATGTCCTATCCACCTAAAGCGTGCTACATTAATGAATTTTACGCCAGGTTCTCCAAAACGTCTATACAACTCAAAGTTGTAACGCCTGCGCCACAAACTTTGTTCTTTTATCCTTCCATATATTCTTAGGATTTTTCGCTCAAAACGTTTCAACAGTTCTTTTTCATTCTGTGTAGTTGACAAAGTTTCTGAACCATATTATGTTAGCACTGATCTTATTATAGTCTGGGCTGATTATCGGAGAATAGGCCATTTTTGGGAAAAGTTATTTACCAGCAATTTTATTGCTGGAATCGAATTATAAGATCCTATATATTAATAATATAGGTATGCAAAGTCCTCAGATAGTGTGCTACTTTTTTTATAAACAAAATGGCGCTCGAAAATCGTGTTTTTTTCAATTATTGCTCTAGAACTCCGAAGATTTTAACTTTACAACAAAAACACTCAAATAAAAATTCACCGTGATTAAATTCTGCATAGAGAAGTGTTTTTCCCGATCATCTCCGACGAAAATTTTCTTCGGAAAATGCGGGTTTTCCCAACAAAATCTTTAATTTTCAAATAAAGTTTTAGGTAAGTAATTATTTACCAATAATTAAATAATTTGGTGACTTATAAGCCTTCTTGGTTTAGATTATAGTTCCAGAAGCTGGTGAAAATTAAACGAATATTTTAGCAACAATTCAATTGTTAATTAATAATTTACGGTCGCAATAATAACCAAAATAATTATTATACACTGATCAAACTTTGAAATCTTATAAAGATGAGATGCGTGTTTAACATTTTGTTGACAAAATATAAATTTTTTATTTTTTTGGATAATCTTTAAATGTTTAAAAAAATAGTTATAAACAAATTAACGTTTCTCAGAAAGTTTTTATTATATTATAATTTTAAAAAATAGCTAAAATGCGCATTTCAAATATCTTGAAAATGAATGCTTTAAAACTTTTTTGCAACCATTTGCAAAAAAGTTATGAAACAGCAAAGTAAACATACGATTACTACGGTGTTAATAATTTTTTTAATTCTTTCAAAGCGTAGAAGTGAGTTTAAAGTACAAGCTAATTATTTATAAAACAATATCGATTATCAGCTTAATGGTTATATTTTAATTAAAGATTATAAATATATGTTTTTGTAATTTACACGCGCGAAAGTAGAATAATACAGTACCGTAGCTACCCGCCCACATAAACAACTCGCGAGAGTTTAAGCGTGTCAGTCGCTTCGAGTGAACATTTTATCTCCGGCTCTGTATCAAGCCTACTTTCGCGCTAAAAATTACAAAAAAAAGTATTTTTAATCTTTGATTAAAATATAACCATTGCACTAATTTTTGACATTCTTTGTGAGTAATTAGATTTTACCATAGACTCACTTTTAAGCTTTGAAACAATTAAAACAAATTATAAACAATGGAGATATCATATATTTATTTTGCTGTTTCCTAACTTTTTTGCAAATGGTTGGAAAATTTTTTTAAAGCATTCATTTTCAAGACCTATGAAATACGCATTTTAAGTATTTTTTAAAATTAGATTATAATAAACAATTTCTAAGAAATGTTAATTTGTTTATAACAATTTTTTTTAAACACTTAAAGATTATGCAAAAAAAAGAAAAATTTATATTTTGTCGATAAAATATTAAACAATCATCTCATCTTTATAATCTCTATAAGTTTGATCAATGTATCATGATTATTTTGGTTATTATTGCGATCGTAAATTGTTAATTAACAATTGAATTGTTGCTAAAATATTCGTTTAATTTTCACCGGCTTCTGGAATTATAATCTATACCAAGAAATCTTTGATGTCACTAAGATATGCGGTTACGTGGAAGAGCGCTTCTTAGCTGGTGTTTCTAGGAACATCATCTAAGAGCGAACGTCGCCTTTTGCTTTATTATAATTATTACTGTTTGTCTAGTTTGTATTTTTTTTTTAAAAAAAGCAATAAAGTCATTATTATTATTATTATATTCAATTATTGATTAATAATTACTTACCTAAAACTTTATTTGAAAATTATAGTTTTTGTTAGGAAAACCCGCATTTTCCGAGGAAAATTTTCATCGGAGGAAATCGTGAAAAACGTATCTCTATGCAGAATTTAATTGCCGTGAATTTTTATTTGGGTGTTTTTGTTGTAAAGTTAAAATCTTCGGAGTTATAGAGCAATAATTGAAAAAAATACGATTTGTCGGCGCCATTTTGTTTATAAAAAAAGTAGCACACTATCTGCGGACTTTGCATACCTATATTATTAATATATAGGATCTTATAATTCGATTCCAGCAATAAAATTGCTGGTAAATAACTTTTCCATGAATTTTGCTAATTAGCCCAAAGTATTAGTGTTTTGTAAACATTCAATGTAATTCTTCTAGGTATTTTTGACGCCATCTGTCTTCTTAAGCCATAGTAATTTATTGGCGTAATTTTGGCGTTTATTCATTTATTGGGTAAATTATTGGCGAGCAATATTCTTCTTTTAATTTCTTCACTGACATTGTTATCTTTAGTTAACAGCGAGCCTAAGTATATGAAGGTGTCGACACCAGTTCCAGTTCTAAGTCGTCAATTTTTTAGTCCCATTCTCTGTGCAAATGCCCTTAACGGCCGAAATGGTTCGGTCGGAGATTGTGTGGACCTACCTACGATGTCTATGTCACGTGCGTATTCGACAATTTGTACTGATTGGTTAAAGACAGTACCGCTCGTATTTATCTGGGACTCTCGAATTATTTTTCCTAAAGCCAGGTTAAATAAGAGACACAATAGTATATTTTTGTAATGGAAGGGTCTTGAGAAATTGTACAGGATTTATATTAGGTTTGTTCGTAGAACGATCAGCAACCGTTGCCAACCATCAGACGCATGCGCGTTCGTAGTCTACGAACTCAAACTGTTAACTGCGCAGCGCCAACAGTTAACTGCGCATGCGTCTGATGGTTGGCAACGGTTGCTGATCGTTTGGATCGTACTACGAACAAACCTATTAGCATCCAAAAAATCCATATCGATTTAACTTTTAAAAAGTTTTAAACAAATATTATTTACATGCATTGTTTACATTACGTAAATGGGTGACATTGGTTTTGCAATGTAGGCCACTCGTTTTGAAAACACCGAAGTCAGCAATTATGTTCCTATTAGGAATTCACGCTCATATTTGGGTGTAGTCCCAAAGTAGCCCGGAGAAAGTAAAGAGATTATTTATTATTCAGACATCGACGTGGTTAGATCAGAGACGTTGTCCACCAACTAGTTACTGTCGTATTTAGTGTTCTAAATAAATATATTCTGGTAAATAGTGTTTTAACAAATCAATCCCATCATCGGGGGTAACAACCCCCAGGACCAAGATAAAATCGTTTTGAATTTTTAACATGCTCTCTGTTCTTGTGAGTGTTTTAATTAATTGGACAAGATAAAGCGGTATTTGAAATTCTACCATAGCAAGTAGAAGTTTACCTCTATTAACTGAGTCGTATGCAGCTTTGAAACTTTGAAGTTCAAGAATATGTGTCGACACCAAACTCTAGGGTTTTTTTTTCAAAAATCTGCCTCACTGTAAATATCTGGTCCGTTGTTGATTTATTAGGACGGAAACCGCACTGATATCCTACCACTATTTGTTCGGCGTAGGGGAGGAGTCTTTTGTACGGTACGTTGGACAACACTTTATATGCCATATTGAGTAGAGTGATGCCTCTATAATTAAATATTACTGTTCAATATTCGAACTGCGGTTCTAAGTATAAAAAGTAAAGAAACGACGAAGAGTTTTGTAAAACTTTTATTTTTAAAAAATCGATATATATTTTTTTTTAGTATTTGGTATGTATAAAAATGCAATTACAACAAATAAATAAATAAATCTATAATCACAAACAACTAGGAATTAAAAGCCAAATATTACCACGATTCCAGGACCTTGAAATATATTGATATCATTAAAGGTATATTCAGTGTATTTCTCTGCTTTCAATATTCTCTCTCTCACATAAAATAAGTCTATACTAAAACCACAATCAAGATGCATTAGAAATAAACAAACCTAGACACGTTAAATGTTACAAGGAGCACTCCTAAATAATGTGTAAGTAAATAATGATTCGGGAGTGCTCCTAGTAGCATTCAACGTGTCTTTGATTGTTTATTACTAATGCATCTTGGTTGTGATTTTAGTATAGTCACATTCATGTTTTCGCTTCAATTCCACTTCGATATCTATATACATTTCAAGGAATATTTGATTAAAGGAATGTCGAAGTTATATCGATAGGGTGTACTTTTGACAAGGTCCACTCTACCTTCAAACATTTGTATTCCTGACGAGTACGTGTGAATTTATTGAAAAGTGGAATATTTGAAAAATAAAATAACAATAAATAATATTATCGAGCCAATGAAAAAACCATAATTAATGAGGAATTTTAGAAGAATTTTAGAAAGAACAAAAATTTCGGAAAGTTATATCACTCCATTTTCAGTTTTTAAATCTCCTACTGTCATTGCACCTTCGACATTTTCTGTATAGGGGCATCTTGGTCTCCCTTGTTTTCTTCTAGTTGGCGAAGTCCATTTTTTTATCTCTTTCGGTCATCATCATTTTCTGCAGGTGTCCATACCAGTTTATTTTTTGGCTTCAATTGTCTATATATCGTCTTCAGTAGCTCATTTCGCCGACCTTAATTTTTTATTTGTTTCTTTCATTTATTTCCCTTATTTTTAAATAATTTCATACCCTGTCTTAATTACGATTTTTTGCGATGGCTCTAAATAAATTTTAATTTTAAATTAATAGTTTTTAATTTCCAGATATATTTTTTTCTAGAATAGTTTTCAGTAACTAAATAAAATGTACAATGCGACCTAAGAGATGTTACAAGGATTTCAAAATAGCATAACCGGCATCTACTAATTTTTTAACATTGGACAAATAATTTTGTACCACCATCTCACAAATGAAATCCAGTCAATAATAGAATTTCATCGTGTGCTATGAAGAGCAGGAAAACATTGCTATAGCAGGATCTTCCGTCTCGTACGTAATCAGCACGTCCCTAAACTTGTCCAACAATTGTAGTAATTGACTCCTTCGTAGGTTTTCCAGGTACATGATTTCTTCCACGTGGTGGTTGCCTTGAAAGTATTCTTTTCTACATAAGCGGGCGAATAGTTTCAGGTCCTCCGGTGTATTTGTGGCAGGAATCTACAATACATTACACGTGGATCGAAAGATAATTTTTTGGACAATTTAAACAGTCAAATAAAAAAATCGAATGCGAAATAGTTGCATAAGGTGCTAACCAACTAAAAATACATTATATATTTGAGAAATATAATTTGAGAAAATAGTCCAAAAAATTTGTTTGTATGAAAATAAAACATGTAATACACTCCTGGCCAAAAAAATCCGGACACTTTAAACTTGGGTCATTTTTGATGTCTCGAGTTTCCTAAACCTGTTGTCCGATTTGAGTGATTTTTTTTATGTTATAGGATTATTCTCTAAGAATATCGATGTAGTGTTGCTGAAGAGGTAAATGTCATTGTATACCGGGTGTCACAATAATAGTATGTTTTTTCCTCAAAGTTCAGAACACCCTGTGGAATATTCTAGCATTTAAAAAATATTGAAATTAACACTCAATTGTAGCCTAAGCCTTTTTTAACATTCTGCTTTATGACTCATTCACTTATGTTGGATAATGAAAAAGTTAAATAATTTGACAACTAGCCATGTTCTGCATCAATACAGGGTGTTTCTAAATAAGTGCGACAAACTTTAAGAAGAAATTCTGCATGAAAAAATAATGACCGTTTGATTTATTAACATATGTCTGCAAATGCTTCATTTCCGAGATACAGGATGTTAAATTTTTCTTACACACAGACGATTTATTTCTTGCTCTAAAACCGGTTGAGATATGCAAATGAAATTTGGTGGGTTTTAAGAAGTAGAAATTGCGCATTTATTTTACATACAATTATGTATTTTATATTCACCATTGGCGTGCACACCTGTCATATAACCCGGTTATATACCATGTATGCACGCCAATGTTGAATATAAAATTTTTTGTTGTATGTCAAAAAATGTAAAATAACTACTTCTTGAAACCCACCAAATTTCATTTCCATACCTCAACCGATTTTAGAGCAATAAATAAATCGTCAGTTTGTAAGAAAAAATTCAACATACCGTATTTCGAAAACGAAGCATTTGCGGACATTTTTTCATGTAGAATAATTAACGCTTAAGGGTTGTTGCACTTATTTAGAAACACTCTGTATTGATGAAGAACATGGCTAGTTGTTAAAGTACCTAACTTGTTAAGAAAGCCTAAGGCTACAATTGAGTTGTAATTTCAGTATTTTTTAAATGCTAGAATATTCCACAGGGTGTTCTGAACTTTGAGGAAAAAACAGTATTATTGTTACACCCGGTATACAACGACATTTACCTGTTCAGCAACAATATTACTATATCGAGATTCTTAAAGAATAAGGCTATAACATAGTAAAAAATTACTAAAATCGGACATCAGGTTTAGGAGATTCGAGACATCAAAAATGACCCATTTTTAAAGTGTCCGGATTTTTTTGGCCAGGAGTGTACAAAATATTGCAAAAAACAATTGTTATTTGGACTTCCAAAAAACTGATATAACTTGTTTAAAATAGAGGCTGGACAAAAATATTATTCAATATCATATAATCAGAATTAACATAAAATAATCAACAATCCGTACAGGCTTTTCGACACGTTATAGTTTTTAATTTCATGGATGGACCAGGCGACTGATGTTAATGTTATGTTTATGTAGAATAAGAAGGGATGGGAAATCATTCATAGGTACACTTGTTAAATAAATAAAGAGCGGAAATTTGGTTATCTGGGTCATATTATGAGTAGTAAGCTGATAGATGGCTTGTTGCGATTCATTCTTCGGGGCTAGGTGTACGGAAAGAGGGGCCAGTGAATATAAGAATCTCTTGGTTTCAAAAACTGAAAAAATGCCCCTGCACTGGATTATTCCGAATAACTGCCAGCAAAGTAAGGCTAGCCATGTACGCAAACATCTGGAACGCTGTTATAGGCACCGTCAGAATGTCAGAAGAAGTACTTAAACCAGTATGACCCTATGGCAACCAACTATGGGGATGTGGAAAAAAACACCAATGTTAACTTCAACCGGAAATGTCAAATTAAAATCATAAGATGTATAGTACATTATCCATGGTAGATCAGATTTATTTATTTAGCGTATGGACTTCTAAAATAGAATGAATAAACCTAAATATTAATGTCCAATTTATATAGCCATTCAATTGCTTCTGGGGAACATACCACAAGTCCTGAACCTGATGAAGGTTTCCACGGTAGGCACGGTTTAGTCAGTTTGAAACACAATGGTCTCTCTAGATGATCCGCAACTGCACCGTAGCCTTTCGCACGACACCATTTGAAAAGCGAATTAGCACATTTACCATGTCCGGTACGTATGCGATTAAGCCTCGCCCAAATGATCCGAGGCAAATTTGATCTGATGAAACCCTGAGTTGGGATGGATATCTGAATATAGTCTGACTCTGTTGTTGGCATCCATCTTGTGGACCATTGCCTATGTATATCATAGGAATCACAAATTTTTCGGGCAAATCTGATTGGAGGATTTATAGATCTCGGTCGCTGGTGCTCTTTTGAGATGTCTGGTATGTCTTGATGGATTGGTAATTGTATGTCGGCTACAATTCTCTGGCACTCTCTCACTAATGCTGCTGTGCGGCGTAGATCTGGTGGAGCAATATTGCTCAAAGTAGACATCCATCTCGCTGTGGTTGTTTTTATTGTTCCAGTGATTATTCTCATGGTTTGATTATGTTAGACATCGATTTTGTTTGTATGTGCACTATTCAGCATACTGGTGCACAATATTCTGCCATTGAAAAAACCAAAACTAGAGCAGAGGTCCGAAGTGTAATCTGTAGAAGCACCCCAAGTTGTTCCAGCAAGTTTTGTTATTTTATTCTTAGTTTATCGACTGCGTTTGTAAGATGACTTTTGAAGGTGAGTGTTCTATCAAGTGTGACGTCTAGATATTTGGGGTTGTTATGTTTAATATCTGTATCATTTACATTGATAGTATCGCCCGCAAGTTGATTGGACAGGTGAAAGAGACAGGTTTCAGTTTTGCTTGTGTTAGGACGTAAGCGCCAGTTCTTAAAGTAGTTACTTAGTGTAGTAGAGCAGAAATGATGATCTACACAGAGATCTTAGAATTCCAGCTATCAAATAATGGTAGGGGAGCCCAAGCGGGGATTTTTGCAGTTACTCGAGCGCGTCAGGTTATCATATGGAGAGAAACCTGGTACCCTGCAGATGTACGTCTACCATATATTGGCTCTTAACACAGGGGAGTTCGTTAAGGGGGGCCCGAAAAAAAAAATCTATCCTTAAAAAAACTCCAAATTGTCAGATTAAGATAACTTTAGTTAAATACATGCAAAAGAGTGTATATTTCAAAAATCTGACGATTTGAGCTGGGCGTAAGGAAATGGGCGAGTCGCAAAGTTTCACAAGGAAAAAGCGAATATTTCGCGAAATAAATGACAGATCGAAAAAATAAAAAATTTGTGCTCAATATTTTTTAAAAATCTATCGAATGATACTATACACGACCTCCCACGGAGAGGGGTGGGGGGTAAATTTAATATTTTAAATACGAATCCGGCGATATTTCGCGAAATGAACATCAGATCGAAAAACTGTAAAATATACTTATTCAATATTTTTGAAAAATCTATAGAATGGCACCACACACGACCTCCCACGGAGGTGGGGTGGGGGGTTACTTTAAAATCCTAAATAGAAGCCCCCATTTTTTATTGCAGATTTGGATTCCTTACGTAAAAATAAGTAACTTTCATGCGAAACATTTTTTCGAATTATGGATAGATGGCGTTATAATCAGAAAAAAACGATTGTTGGAAGTGGAAAATTAAATTAAAATATGGCAAGCGCCCACTAAAATGGAAAACTTTACTTAAGTTTTTTTGGCTTTGGGACCTACTCTTCACAACCCAATAGGTCCCCAAAGCGCTCGAGTGACTGCACATTTAGCATACTTTGCTCCCCTACCATGAAGAAAATAGCCAGAAAATCCTAAAATACATTACATTTGCTTACTACTGTCGAGGTTTTGCAGCTACTAGAACGCTAAGACCAAAGAAGAAAACTGAAAAGAAGGAAGTCTTAAAGCCTAATATAAGTGTTCAGTGTAGAAGCAAATCCGAGTGGTAAAGAAAGGCAATCCGAGTGGCAATAAAAAACACTAGTGATTTGACCTTATTAATTAATTCCCTTTCAATTTGATTAAGATAAAAATAAAATAAAAATTCCATTTTTATTCAGTTGCAATGCGAAGGCAAAACAATCTTATTTTTCAATTAGAATACGGAGCGCAGTCCAGCCCTCTGAAACGACGATTTTTGACTCTTGTTGGAGTCTCATTGGAGAGAACGTAGGCCTGCTACTCCATACTCCAATTGGCCAACACCGAGAGTTTATCCCCCAGACCGCAACTGACGTGAATGGACTAGGTGACTAGCGTCATCTGGCAATTGAAAGATGAAGTAGTTTTCAATCCTAATAGCAATATGAATAATATTTAAAAATATTAAAATATTACTAAAAGATTTTTAAATTGAAAACTTATAGGTCCATTTCCTTGGTAACACCTCCATGACTTCTAAAATTTGCAATCCAGATGGATGCTGAAGCGAAGAAGACAAAAGGGAATTCCCAAAATAGTTACTCAAAGAAGTAACGACCAATATAAAAATAAAATAAAAATTCAATTTTTTACAATGCGAAGGCAACTGAATAAAAATGCCTTCGCATTGCAACTGAATAAAAATGGAATTTTTATTTTGTTTTTATATTGGTCGTTACTTCTTTGAGTAACTAGGTCCATTTTCTGTTAGAATTTACCAGCTGAACAGACGGGGTCATGAATTGTAAGTTTTTGAATTCCCTCTTGTCTTCTTCGCTTCAGCATCCATCTGGGTTGCAAATTTTAGAAGCCATGGAGGTGTTACCAAGGAAATGGACCAATAAGTTTTCAATTTAAAAATCTTTTAGTAATATTTTAATATTTTTAAATATTATTAATATTGCTATTAGGACTGAAAACTACTTCATCTTTGATTAAGATAAATTAATTTGTGGCCAAAGACCGCATTCAATATAATTTAAAACATAGTACTTGTTCTCTGGTACTGTTCGTACTTACTTTGAAAATAGAACTTCTTTCTTCATCGGGAAAATCCAGAAGTAATTCCTCCTGGTAGTCTTGTTTATCGTCTTCTGTAGAGGTAAAACTAACATTCTCTAACCTAAAACACCATTCAAAAATGAATGAAAGAGAACAATAATAAAAAACAGTTAGCAACTGGAATAAACAATAGCCTAAAGAAAAAGATCCGAAAATGAGAAATCTTTAAAAAGATCTACTAACTCCAACGAAGGAGATACCAAACAGAAAGAAAAGCACAAGAGCTAACACAGACGAAGCGGCGTACGTCGAGTGGACCGCCGTGACGACGTCGACAGCGGCGCCTTGTTTTACTTTACTTATATGGAGTAAGACACACCAAGTGCTCTCGACTTTTTCGTCGAGTCGACGCACAGTGTTCAAAATTGGTCAAAACGTGATCGAAACTAAATTTGTTTAAACTGTAAAAGTGATCCGGCTGAAAACTTGGAATATTTGAGGTATTATACCGTATAACGAGTATTATTAAAGAGTAAAGAGAATTACTTAAAAAATATCGTTATACAGGGTGTTTCTTTAAGAATGTCCAATTTGATTTGTAGATTTTAGACCTCAAAATATTAGGATTTAACCCAAATCACTTAAATAAAATGTGGCTCGTTACAGAGTTACAGGGTGTTTTATTTAAAAATTTAAATAATTTTTTGCTCATTGGTTTAAAACTATTTGACGTATCCTTTTCATACTTGGCAAAAAGTGTGGGTACTGTACACCCTATAAAATTATGTTAAACAATCGTTTCTGCCTATTACCAGAGGCGTACGACAGGGGACAGTGAATGGTTGAGCCTTCCCAAATTCTACACTACTGGCGGAAATGCCATTTTAGCACAATTTTTCGATTCTACAATACTATCTCTATGTAAATAACATACATTTCATTCGCAACGATAAAGTCATCAGTTTTCGAGATATTTGAAGTTAAACATGAAACGGCACAGATATTTAATTAATGTATTGTGCCGCTTAATTTTAAACTTCAAGTATCTCTATTACCAATGATTTTATCGTTAAGACTGAAGAGTATATTATTCATTATTAATGATAAAATCAAGTTTTCTCGAGATATTTTAAAATTAAGCGACACAATACATTATTCAAAATATCTGTGCCGTTACTTGTTTAAGTTCAAATATCTCGAAAACGAATAATTTTATCGTTAGGTGTGAGGAGTATGTTATTTACATGGCGAGTATTGGAGAATCGAAAAATTGCGCTAAAATGGAAATTCCGCCAGTGGAGTAGGAATTGGAAAGGATCAACCCCTCACTGTCCCCTATCTCGTACGCCTCTGGGACTAACTAGAAACGGATATTTAACATAATTTCATACGGTGTATAGTACCTTCACTGTCTGTCAAGTATGAGAAGGAAACGTAGAATAGTTTTAAAATACTGAGCATAGTTTTTAAATTTTTAAATAACACACTCTGTAACTCTGATTTTGTTTAAATCTTAATATTTCGAGGTCTAGAATCTACAACTCAGACATTGGACATTCTTAATGAAACACTCTGTATATATATTTTTAACAGTGTTATGCGTGGTAAGAAATACTCAATACTTTTAGAAAAAAAAACACAGTATTATTGGTACACCCGGTATACAATGACATCTTACCCGTCTAGCAACAATATTATTACGGAGATATTGTTAAAGAATAAGGATATAACATATTAAATAACTTAAATCGGACAAGAGGTTTAGGAAATTCGAGACATCAAAAATGTCCCATTTTACAGGTGGTGCGTTAATTTTACTGCTTAGTGTATTAATATACACGGATTATGCGACAGATTATGACGGAAGCTCGAAACAAATGAGAAGCGTTGAAAATTCCCTATAACGTATCTGCGCGTAGAGCTAACAATTTTTGATGAATTCGCGCACATTTACATTTACTCCAAATCCCAACATTTTTCCCAATCGCGCCTAAAGAAATATAACTTCAATAAATTGTTAATATAGCTATTTATAAAACGAATGTACAATATATTCTCTATTAAGCAAAAACACTACTTCATCAAAACTAAAATCTCTTTTCGCAACCCCAACAAATATCATGTGTTTGACATACGTACATGTAAACAATACGTACGAATACAATTAATTCAGACTAAGCGCGCGCAGCGCTCGATGCAATGCGCCATGTACTCAGTTGCGCAGTTTTCCGCAGTTTGTATTATATATTTTTTTATTCCTTACATTGTAATCTTTCATCTAGTGAAGGATTTAACGTGGCACAAGATGGCACAATAAACGTAATACGCTGTCAAACATTAATTTTATCAAAAATTGTATAGGTTTTTAGACAGCCGATTATATCAAAATTATAATCACCTTTCCGTGAAGCTAACTAAATCATTTTAATCTTTAAAGTATGTATTTTTATCTCCAATAATTACTTTTACATTAGTTATCCACATAAATGAAGTAATAATCAAAGTAGAAGGCATATTCTGAGGATTTAAATTTGATGTATAAAATTATATTGAATTTTGTACTTTTGATCATTAATACATCTGGCCATAACAAACTTAAAAAATCAATTTTTGCTGAAAAGTTGCATCATGAGGAGTACAAACAAACCCCTTAATTTCTGCATTCTCAGATATTTTTTTTTTACTTTCGATCACGTTTCCTTCAATATTGAACACTGTGCGACGGTCGCTCGACCCATGCTGGAAACCATGCGTCGCTAGTCGGTTTTACCGACATCTAGCGACATATCATAAATGCGTGTCTCGTGATACAATACAGACGGTTGAGCTGTTTTCCGGCCACTTTTTCTAATAATTTAAAAGACAAACCCCTTATAAGCACAACTTTTCTCTTACTGACACGTCTAAAATTCTCTAAACTTACGTAATATTTCTGTTAGTTATCAGTTCCGGCGCCTCTGATATATTAGATGCTCCACTTTCCGATTCAGTTCTTTCTGTATGGGTTATTTGGTAATTTGACATTACAGTACTACTTCTGGGTGATGGTGATGTCAAATGTTTCTTATGATTATCACTACAACAAAAAAATTAATACTTTTAATATATTCGTAAATTATTGTTTCGACATTAACAAAACATATACCTACCACTATGTTAGAAAAAGTTGTTTAGTTTTTTACTTAAATATTTTATTTTTATCATTTAAAACGTTTTAACTACATATTCCCCCGTTGATTAATAACTTTTTTAACATTCATAATATCTCTAAATGTTCGAGAGCCAAGTAAAGGCACTTGGCACAAGCAAAGTACAAAAATTTTGGAAAAGTAGCGATTTATTTTTCAACAGAGTCTCCTTTTCAGCTCGACATACTTGACCCAGCGATGCTACAACTTGTATAATCCCTCTGAAAAATGTGTTTTCTCGAGGTCTACAAACTAGGCCTCCATGGCGGCGAAGAAATCCTCATTCGACTCAAATTTCTGCGAGGCAAATAACTTTTTCAAGTTTGAAAACAAAAAGAAGTCGGACGGAGTAAAATCTGGAAAATACGGTGGATGGGGCAGCAGTTCATAGCTCAATTCGACCAATTTGGCCGTGGCGAATATTAACTTAATGGAATTACGAGATTAGCTGAATTACTTGAGTTCATAAATGGTTAACTTACGTTTTATGTAGTACTAATCCATTATCAGTGGGCATATACTGAATGTATGTGTGAAGTTGTAATAAAAGGTGATGTTGTAGCATCCAAATAATGGTCTGTACCAGTTGAGACTGTTGCGTAGGGTGACACAGCGGATTGCACTTTTGTCCTAAAGAGGTCGGTAATGAAAATTCGCTGATGACTCTTATTAAGTTTAAGCCTAAAACAAGAACGGGTGAATGCTTTAAAAAATGATAAATTATTTGTTAGGTAATCTGATCGATACTAAGTTCAAATCACACTGCCACCTACACTAATTAATTTGGTTTAAAGTTGATCCCAAATCCTTTTTTCAAGTGCGTCATAGTTTGCTGAATTCGCTCTTACACATTAAGCTCGAAGTGACAGAAAAAACGTACGTCCGTGATTATTATACATAGAACTTGGAAAATTATGTATTCGTTGAAGGGTTTTCCATATTAAAGCGACATGTATCATTGGTTGACAATTACAATACTCTAAATAGATAACCAGGGTTGGCAGGTTTAAACCAACATGCTTAAAACCTTGGTTTAAACCAACTGGTTTTTTTCTTAAAAAAACCAGTTGGTTTAAATCTGGTTTTTTATTTTTATTTTTTTTTACTGAGCCTCCAAACTGGTGTTTTTAAATGAAGTTTTTACTACAGCTGCCGCAAATTAAGAAAATTAAGATAAATAATTTATATTTTTTTACTTTCGAACTTAGTTATTTTGAATATTGTAACGTTTGATGATGTTTTTTTGTTATATTAATTTTTAGTGTGTGTAAATAAAAATAAAAGTTGTCTCAATCATTTTTTTTCATTGTTTATTAACCAAACCATATTATTGGTTTATTGGTTATTAACCATATTATTGGTTTAAACCAAAAAACCTGGTTTTTTTGGTTTTTGCCAACCCTGTAGATTACCAAGCCATGATGCGAATAAATATAATTTGAAACAAAAGTAATCAATCTATCGTGACAGTACTTTTACAATGTTAACGAATAAAATGACAATTGTAATTCTAGGTCAAAAATTTGTCAACGACATAAATATAAATATTTTGTCATTGGTATATTTGGACATTGTATAGTGAAATTATTGTATTATATATTTATTTTTTCCTTAAAATATTTTAAAAATTAATATTCTGGAAAATATTTATATAAACATTGATATATAAACATAAATATTCTGACAACTGTCAGATTTAATTAAAATATCATGCCTCGATTATCGACATTCTTAAAATCTTATATGACGTCAAAATTAGTGACGCACTGAAAAAAGGTTGGGGATCAACTGTATGTTATAGCTTACCTGGAAATGCTTCGCTAAACTTATCTACGAGTGGTGA
Source organism: Diabrotica virgifera virgifera (assembly GCF_917563875.1). Taxonomy (NCBI): domain Eukaryota; kingdom Metazoa; phylum Arthropoda; class Insecta; order Coleoptera; family Chrysomelidae; genus Diabrotica; species Diabrotica virgifera. The sequence goes on along the minus strand of NC_065444.1, from coordinate 1,046,978 downwards.
ATGAATGTGAATGGGAGCATTTGGAGATATGATATATTTATTCGTTGAACATACTGGAAATATCACTGTTGCTTTCGCCCAGTACACTAAATGAGCTGTTAGTTCAAACACCTACAATGATTTACATTTCAGTAACTTATTTCCAACCATTCACATTCTGTATTAGTGGACTCGTACACCAAAGCAATATCCTACAGAAATCGCATATAACATACATTGTGGAAAGATATGCAGTGAGAGCAGGGTTGCCAGGTCAGTTTTTATTTCTTCAGTAGTTTTGCTTTCAAAAAATCAGTAGAAATCAGTAGATTTTGAAGCTATGTGTAATACAGTAAATGATTATAGCCTTGATGATTTTTAATATCTGATAGGAGTGGCACAAGAAGAAGAAGAATACAGTAAAACCTGTGTTAACGGCCACCTGTCAAAATCGGCCAGTTTTAAAATTCTTCAAACCAATTATATGTAGAATGTAGATGCTCTTATTTATGACCTGGTATTTACGGCCACCTTTATAATATGGACGCGGCCAAATAATCTCATATTTTTAAAGCTTTCATAGAAATTTACCTGTTAAGCTTGTCACGCACGGAGAGCTAATTATTATACATTTCTAATTAATAAATTAAAAACAAATTTTAACTTATTAATTAGAAATCATTAAGGCCATGGGTACATAATTCGCAAATATTTTACGGCTATCCCTACTTTTGCTGTCTTCACACTGCAAATTACGTGTAGTAAAATTCACACTGGTATGGATATGTAAACATTACTAGAGAATGTCATTCTACTTGACAATGTCTTCATTAACTTAAAGAGATGGCTTTTGAAAGCTCTTGGATAACTGTTATTTGTATCATTGCAAATTATTAATTCAGTTAATAAATGTGATAATTTTTTCACTAACTATGTATTCAGTGATTGTAATAATTTGTTTGTACAAAAAAACTAATACTCAATCGAGAAAAGAGGAAAAGTGTTAAAGTGATTTTTTAATAATATATTGTTACTATGGAACGCTTACAATTTCGAACATCTTTAACAACAAAATACTTGGATCACAAAATATATTATCCTGATGTATTCTCTGCTTGGATCTTCCACAAATAATACAAAATAAATAACTTTTTATTAAGTTCACGTCTTAAATCAATTATTTATAAAATACACTATAATATATCAATAGTATTTAATCAACAACTCAAACTATTCCCGATACCATGTCAAATATTTAAAATTGTCACTGATTGTCAGTGTCTGACTGACAATATGCTGACAATATTATATTCGGCTGAATGCGTTGTAAGACAAAGATAGATTTAGAAAATATTACCACGGACAGTGTGTTCATTTTTTTCGAATCCTGAAAATACCAATAAATATTTTTGAAAAATTTAAACGCAGAATGAAAGACTAAATTATTACCGAGGGCCGAAAGTCCCTTAGAATAAATAAAAAGTTTATTTTGAATCAGATATTTGAAATTAAAAATAACACTAAATTTTCTCTTAATTTTTCACCCCTGTAACTTATTAAAATAAACATTATAGAAGTTCTTAGGGACTTTTGGCCCTCGCTAATAACGTAATCTTTCATTCTGCGTTTAAATTTTTCAAAAATACTTATTAGTTTTCTCAGGATTCGAAAAAAATGAATCCCCATTTGAATAGCATTGCAGCCGAAAATACGTAGTCTTCTTCTTAATGATTAATTAGCTCTCCATGCGTAAAGTATACGTTAAAAGCTGATTGGCTCGTATTTCCTTCTTAATGTGGAAGGGGTGTTTTGTTGTTTTGAAAATGTTTATTAATTTTTAATTTTCATTTGACTCTAATCAGAGTACGGGGATCCATTCTCGTTGGAACTTTACCGCGCTGGGCAGATGGGAGATGAATTATAAATCAACTTTTTGTGAAAAGAGCGTTGAAAGCTAAGAAAAAATTGGTGGAATCTGGTTATAAAATCACTTCAGATAAGACTACCCTACAGAGAGACCAATTTAAAAAAGCATTAACTGAACTTAATGATAAAAACAATGAAGTTGACGATAGTTGTTATATAATTCGTTACATCAATGGGTGTCCGAAAGTAGTCAAAAGGGATAACCACTCAGATAATGGCTCGAATAATAAAAGAAAAAACTAGTTAATACCCCATTACTAATGTATTATCAAAACGTTGGTGGACTTCGCACTAAATTAGCTGAGTTGGATTTAATGCTGAGTTGCTCAAGTTATGATATCCTTGTTATTACAGAAAGCTGGTTAAGCGAGGACATCTTATCTGAGGAGCTTGGTGGAGATAGTAGCTATAATGTTTTTCGTGCTGACAGGAACATGCAAGTTACATCAAAAACCAGAGGTGGCGGCATATTGGTATTTGTTAAAAGTTACATCCAAGCTTCAATTATTAAGAAAACTGAAAGCCACATCGAACAGTTGTTTATATTATGTAAATATTTTGGAACAAGTTTTGTGGTGGGCGGTGTATATATACCACCTGGATCAACTGAGGATCAATACAGTGACCACTGTCTGGCTGTTGAAGAAATCTGTGCTACATATCCTGATACCAAGTTTTACATAGTGGGTGATTTTAATCTGCCTAGTGTACAGTGGTCAAATTCTAATAATGGTGTTAAAGTAAACTGTTCTTCAGGTTCTCCAGCTCTTTATCTAGCACAAACATATGGTTTTTATAATATGCTCCAAATGATTAATACACCAAATAGCAGAAATGTATTTCTGGATCTTCTTTTTACCAATGATAATTCAATGGAATGTTGTAAGTCTTTAGATCCACTTTTTTGTGACTCTATTCACCATACCTCTTACACCTGTAATTTTAAAATAGGGAAAAATGAAATGTTAGATTCACTTAAAATAGAGGAATTTTATTTTGATTTTAAGAATGGCAATTATGAGGGTCTAAATGATTACTTATTTTCAGTAAACTGGGACAATATATTTACACATAATGATATTGACACTGTTGTGTCAGATTTTTATAATATCTTAACTTTTGGTATTGAATGTTTTATTCCACAGAAAAAATTTAGAACATCCAGCTATCCCTCTTTCTTCTCTAGGGAATTAAGAGAATTGATATCACTAAAAAAGAGTAAACATAAAAAATATAAGCTGTCTTATAGTGAAAGGGACTATCATGAATTTAGTATGTTGAGAGCACAATGTAAACGATTGAGTCAAGAGTGTCACAAAAATTATCTGACATCTGTAAATAGGGATTTGATTAGTAATCCAAAGAATTTTTGGAAATTCATTAATGGTAGGAGAACATCAAGTAATATTCCGAAAAACATGGTTCTAAATAATTCAGTTGCTACCAATGGTCAACAAATTGTTGACTTATTTGCTAATCACTTTTCTACAGTCTTCTCAAATGCAAAGGCAATGTCTCCTGAAAAATTTTATAGCCAAATTAACATAGATTGTCCTGTGATACGTGTATCTGAGGTTTTCGAAAAGTTAGGGACTCTTTCTAATAAGCTAATGATTGGGGCTGATGGCATTCCAAATCTTGTTTTAAAACAGTGCAAATATTCATTATCTCAGCCATTGTGTAAACTGTTTAATTTGTCTCTATCTACTGGAATTTTTCCCCATATCTGGAAAGAAAGTTATATCTCGCCTATATTTAAAACAGGCTCCAGAAATGATGTAAAAAACTATCGTAGTGTATCCATACAATCATCTATCCCAAAATTATTTGATAGTCTCATGTATAGTTATTTGAACTGGCATTGCAAACACATCATTATTGATGAACAGCATGGTTTTAGAGGAGGTCATTCCACAATGACCAACTTGCTTCTATACCATGGTAGGTTGTTGGATGCCTTGGAGAGGGGGTATCAAGTTGATGCTGTGTATACTGACTTCTCCAAGGCATTTGATAAGGTCAATCACTTGTTATTGGTTGAGAAGCTGAGAAATATAGGTTTCTCTGATAGATTGGTGGAATGGTTGCGTAGTTTTTTGTGCGATAGAAGGCTAGTAGTTAAAATCGGTAACTTTATATCTAGAGTGATTGAGGTATGTTCAGGGGTTCCTCAGGGGGGACACTGCTCTCCTTTGTTATTTAACCTGTTTGTTAATGACCTCAAAAAGGTCTTGAAGTATTGTGACTTTCTCATGTTTGCTGATGATCTCAAATTATTTTTAACTATACGTAATGATCTTGACATTAGTTTACTACAAAAAGATTTGGATAGTCTTTCTCAGTGGTGTGAACATAATCTCTTAGACCTTAATATTGATAAATGCTTTCAGATTTCATTTCATAGGAAAAAAAATAGAATACCATCATTCTATTCTATAAATGGGCAAAATCTTAAAATAAATGAGGTAGCTAAAGACTTGGGTATACTATTTGACTCCAAACTGAATTTTAGTGATCATATAGATAAACTAGCAGTAAAAGCGAACAGGATGTTAGGTTTTACACTAAGAAATTGTAAAGGGTTATCTTTGGAGGCAGTGAAGACAGTATATGTTGGGTTGGTCAGATCACAGCTTGAATATGGGTCAATTATCTGGTCTCCTCAGTATAATGTCTATAAGTCGTTACTGGAGAGTGTGCAACATAAATTCCTACGATATTATAATTATATGTTCAATCTGAATATGATTCCTGACCACAACTATTCTCATATTTTAAGGTATCTTAAACTGGATACATTAGAGAAGAGAAGAACCATGTTTGATATTTGCTTTGTTTTCAAACTATTGAATGGAAATATATCATGTTCAGAAATTCTTTCACAAATCAAATTTGCTGTTCCACAGAGAATGCTTCGACAAAATAACTTATTTTTTATTGGCTTTCATGCAACAAATTATGGTAGACACTCATTCATGAATCGATCCCTAGAGTTTATGAATAGAGAAGATAGATTGGATGTGTTTAATAACTCTTTTCAGTCATTTAAGAGAACTCTTTTGGAAATATGTTAATGTTATATTGCTATTACATATGTGCCAGTTTATTAGTGATAACTTATGTACCTAATGGATTTATTGTTTAAATAACTTTTTGTTCATTCTGTATGTGATATATTTGTACCTATATGTATCTTTTAAGCTTTTTTTAATAGGATGCTATTTAGATTAGTTTTGATATAGCCTTTAATCAAAAATGTACTATTATTTTTTTTTGTAATGGGGGTTTCCCGTCTAATAATAAATAAAAAAAAAAAAAAATTGTAAAATTCTCTCATCCCCCTTTTTCAGCATCCGCTATGGCTCGCATTTTTAGAAGCCTCGGAGGTGTGACCAGAGAATGGTTCCAATGTTTTAATCCGGTAGAATATAAAATGGTATTTCCAATATTATTTTATGTGCTATGTATTAGATTGAAAACTTTTTTCTAGCAGATGTCGCTACGGCATCCCAGCCATGTCGTTCGTTGCAATCCGTGACTGCACACCAGGGATTATTCTTGTTCAGTCAGAGAGAGCTGCATATATGTGCCTCCTGATGAAAGACTAAAAAGTCTTGAAACCGTTAGGGGCACTTGCAGTGCTCTCTGATTGAATTAAAATATAATGCGGCTGTAGTTTCGTATTGCAACAAAATTTGAACATGTTTATTCATTTTTAATTTTGGTCACACTGGTACAGATGGCCGATTTTGACAGGTGACTGTTAACACAGGTTTTACTGTATTATGCATGACTTAAAAAATCTATTGATTTCTACTGAATTTTTGAAAACTACTGAAAAAATAAAATTTGACCTGGCAACACTGATGTTGAGTGTTTCATGTTGCGTTTGGATAATGCTTTGGTATACGAGCCAACTTAAACAACTTACATGTGTTAGGGTCAGGTCAGAATCAGATGCTAATGTTTGTAAATTTTTTAAAGGAGAATATTGTGACAGCATTCGATCCAAAGAAGGAGACCCATCTAAAGATGTGAAATCGTTCATTTGTTGTAATGGATGAAGAAGTAATAAACTGTGATACGGTCTTAAAGCATTTAAACACCTACAAAATAATATAAAAAAAATAAAAACTATAGCGTTAAATCTAAAATATTTTTTCTATGCCCTACATTTAAAATATCTCTTATTTCAACGATATCTATACTGTTTACAGTTTTCGAGCTATCTTTAGCTAAGTTTTTATTTTTTTAAATAAAATCCACTAAACTAGCTCGTGAGCTTTGGTAGCTATGGTTTTCACAAAAATATTACATCAACAAATATGTTTTACAAAATATTTATAATCAAAACAAACCTGTCAATGTCAGCAGGCTCTACAATTTTGCCCCGCATGTGCCATTGATGAACTTTTTGTGGCAAACAAAAACTTAGCGGTATCCATCTATTTATTCTCAAACTAACCAATCCTAAAAAAATAAATGTCAATAATTTAATATAGATAAAGAAAAATAAATAAAGAGACTTACGTCTCTTTTAGTACATTATTCGCTCCGTACATGGTGGGGACACACAAAACTATGCCAACGTCCGTAGCGGCGAAATATGACAATTTTTGTAATGTTAGTGTCATTGTTTGTATAACAAATTTTATCAAAAATGGTAAATAAATATTATATATTAACGTCAAATATATCATATATGTGTATTGAAATGAACTGACAAAGGCAACATATTCAACATTATGTTAATAATTTACTTCATTAGTAAATACTTTGTAAATTTGTATTAGTAACGTAAATACTTTGCCTAACCTTAATAATAAATTTTTAGATCTAGTTTTTTGTACGCAGAGGGATGCAGTTGTGTCGATTTCTACTGATATTCTGTTGAATACTTCTCAACATCATTCAGCTTATACTATATTGTTACCTGCAGTTAATTTAAATTTGTTTCTTAAATATGATGTCTTTTATCATGATTTTAAAAAATGTAATTATCAGGTTTTAAATGAACATTTAGCAATAATTCCTTGGAACGAGGTATTAGATGTATCAGATATTAATTGCTGCATAGAAAATTTTTACCATATTTTATATGACGCCATCAGTATGTTTGTTCCTGTCAATCGGTTTAAATCGTTGAACTTTCCAGTTTGCTTTTCACGAGAATTGATTAAACTTGTCATACAGAAAAAAATAGCTCACCGGAATTTTAAAGCATCATGCAATTCATATGAGGAATTTTCAGTGTTAAGGGAAAGATGTAAATCATTACAAGCAGTATGTTATAAAAACTATTTAGAGAATATTCAAGCAAATCTTTCAAGCAATCCCCGCTCTTTTTGGAGACATGTTAATGCTACACGTGGGTCTAACGCTTATCCTAATGTAATGTCTAATGAAGGTGGGGATGTAATAGCTCAGTGTGGTGAGGAAATAGTCAATCTATTTGCCAATTATTTTTCGGGTACATATAATGATAGTGAGTATAATTTACCTCACTTTGAATTAGAGTACAGTGTAGATATCCAAACTCTGGAATTTAGTCTGACAGATGTTTTTGAGGGAATTATGAGTTTAAAAACTACATATGTATTCTTCAGAGCCTGATTGTATACTTGCAGCACTTATTAAGAACTGTATGTTTTTCCTTTGTAAAGCTTTACAACAAATTTTCAATTTATCATTGTCATCATCTATATTTCCACATTATTGGAAAAATAGTTTTCTTACACCTATCTATAAATCTGGCAATCGTGAGTGTGTAAATAATTATAGAGGTATAACTATTCAATCAGCAATCCCAAAACTTCTAGATAAATTGGTATCGATAAATCTTACCTGGACTTGCCGAAACATAATTATTGATGAGCAACATGGTTTTTCTAACGGAAAGTCAACTGTAACAAACCTTGTCAACTACCAACAATACTTGTTGGGTGGATTTGAGAATAAGATTCAGGTCGACACCATTTATACTGATTTCTCAAAGGCATTTGACAGGGTTAATCATAACCTGTTGGTTCATAAACTTCATGCGTCTGGCTTTAGTGAACCCATTGTTAATTGGTTTAAAAGCTTTTTGATGGGACGTACACAACAAGTTCGTATCAACAATTATGTTTCTAAAGAATTCCATTGTTGTTCTGGTGTCCCACAAGGCTCTCAGTGTGGTACCTTGCTCTTTAACTTGTTCATTAATGATATTGGTAAGGCTATCAAAAACTCACACTTTCTACTATTTGCTGATGATCTTAAGTTATTTCGTTACATACATGATATATCAGATAGAGATCTTCTGCAAGATTATGTTAATAATATATGTTTATGGTCGAAACAAAATGGTTTAAGCCTAAATCCGACTAAATGTTCTTGTATTTCATTTGGTCGTATAAATAATCTAACAGCTAATAGATATGTTCTTAATGATGTATTCTTGGATTCAGTTACTGAGATTAAAGATTTGGGTGTATTATTGGATTGTGCACTGACATTTAGAAGCCATTATCTTAAAATTAAGGAAACAGGATTTCGCAATCTTGGTTCTATTTATCGCAACAGTCATGATCTCTCACCTACTGAGTTCAAATTACTGTACTGCTTTCTAGTGCGCTCAGGGCTTGAATACTGCTCTGTTGTTTGGTCTCCATTTCATCAAGTTTACATTGATGGATTGGAGAGCGTTCAGCGGAAGTTTCTAAGATCCTAAGCTTATAAAGCACATACTAATATAAGAAATACTGAAAATTTCGTCACAGATTATTCTGGAATAATGTCTCAATTTAATGTTGCTACATTGAAGAACCACAGGTTGAGAGCGGATATGTTGTTTCTATTTAAAATTCTAAACAATGCTATTAATTGGACGGCGTTATGCATAACTCGACCAAGCGCCATTTCTTTAATATCGAGATAACAGCGGATTCTGGTGACACATAGCTAAAACTATCTTGGAAAAAATCCCTGTTACTGTCACGTTAACGGTTACTAAGAAAAACAAAACTAAACCAAGCGACATTAATCCACTTACCATTAAGCGACCATTAAGCAACCAAGAAACGAAAGACTTTGAAGCCATTTAACTCAAAACTATGTTTTGGCGCTTGGTCGAGTTATGCATAACGCCGTCCAATTGTCCCTCGTTATTGGATAATGTGTAATTAAACACAATACATAGAACTCAACACACTGCAATGTTTTACATTCCTTTTCATAGGACTGAGTATGCTTGTCATTTTCCCTTGTCGAGAATGCTCAGCTTATGCAATGACATGCTACTTGATCCATTCTGTCCAAGCATTAATGTCTTCAAAAGGCAGCTTGGGAGTTTAATGATTTAAATATGTGATATTTTTCATCTTCTGTAATTGGATATACTGTGTTATTTTACAAATTTTATTGTTTAATTGTCTTTTATTCGTTGATTTTTAATGTTTCTTGTACGTGATTTTTACTTTTACTATTTTTTTTGTATTCGTTTGTAAATGGTTCTACCTTCCAAATAAATAAATAAAAAAAAACATTATTAAAAGGAAATATTTACCAGTTGAACATAGATCATCATACATTTTCTTAATATTACCAGCTAACGAACACTTTTCCAAAATTATTTTAAAAGCACTACCTGGACCACTGGTATAACCATCATCATGAGCTGTAGTCATTAACTGAGTCTGCTCGGTTACATACCCACATCTTTTTTCTTCATACTTCAAAACAATTCCCATTCTTTTACTCAGATCATGATAACATTTAACTAAAATTATATAAATAACTATTAATTAATAAATACATTTTATAATATCATAACTTTTTTTAGATAAACATAAATTAAACTCGTGGAGCAGCCATGATAGATCAATTAACAACATTAACACATTAAACGCCACATGAGTTGTATTTAACTCAAGCCTTGTTTGGCCCAGGGGCTCAGTGAGTTAAATATAATTTACATTAACATTGCATTTACTTTACATAACATTTACATTCTGAACGTAGAGCCAGAAGGCAAAAATAAAAAATTTTAATGTGGCGGTTAATGTGTTTATTAGCAAAATTATAAAACACAATAAAATACGGGAAGAATGGAGAATTGGCGAACTAATCCTACTATTCAAAAAAGAAAATAAAAACAGCCAGAAAACTACAGAGGTATAAGCTTTTTAAATACTACCCTAAAACTTACAACTAAAATTTTACAAGAACAAATGAATTGGAGAAGTTCAGCAGTTGAACAACAGGGATTTTGTACTTTAAGATTGGTCTGGATGCAATATTCATCATAAAGCAAATTACTGAGAAATTATTAGAATATAAATGACCAGTATTTCTGTGTCTGATTAACTAGAAGAAAGCATTTGAATGAGTAAGATTCAAAGCTGTATAATGCATCTTCTGCATACTAGAGAAGTTCTCCTAAATATCAGAAAAACTATTGAAAACATCTATCAAAACAACAAAATGAATGTAGGAATAGATGGACATCTTACAGAACCCATAGATATAGGCAGTGGAAGATAGGGAGACTCATTGAACCCTATGATCTTCAATAATTTAAGCATGGATGAAATCATCAAAAGTGTCAACAAAGGAAGAGAATACAGAATGCGAAACAAATAAGTAAAAATACTCTGTTACGCAGATGATGCAATATTGATAGCCCAACATGAAGGTAACCAGGATGCTCCTAAGGGGGGTTACAACTACTGGAGGGTATGGAATAGTAATGATGTTAAACATATAAGTAGACCTCAAAGTACAATGGGGTGGGGGTTATGACCCCCAAAAGCCCCCCTGGTTTCAAGTCAAGAATTTACAAAGCCAGTGTAAGATCAATAATGACTTATTGCATCAGAAACAAGCCAAAACACAGCCACAACACAAATACTACTGGAAACAGCACTCACAGCAGAGATAAGAGTACTGAGAAGAATTACAGGAAATATGCTTAGAGATTGAAACAGAAGGGAAGACAGAAGAAAATACACTGTATAAATGCACACTAAATAGTAATAACCAATGTGGTCAAAACATCAAGAGATAAATCATCAATCTGTAGAGAAGCATTAGGTACTAACTAGGCAAAAGATGAAGTAACAACCTTCCATAGAGGCATCAATCTGTAAATGAACAAGCAGAATTATAAAGAGGAAGAAGATCAACTAATCAAGATAAAAATGCTTTAACAGCTTATTTTAAACTTACCAACAGAGTGACTTGCCAAAGCTTGCAAAGCAAACACAATATTAACTAACATACCAGACTCCGACTCATCCTCCTTTTCCTGTTTGTTTCTAAGTTGAAGTATCGTTGGGTGACTTACAAACCTTACATCATTTACTTTAAGCTCAAACTTTCTGTTACACAATTCAGTTTTAACCGCAAAAAGGGAAGAAAGAACTTCGTCAGTAAATCCGGTTAAATTTTCTTTATTAATATTAGAATGTGGTTGGTTATTTCTCTGCAGCAAATCATCTACTACAGGAAGAGTATAAGGATTTTTACGTCGAGTTCCTGAAGGTTCATTGCTGTGTTGAGTTTGAAAAGGATACCTAAATAGTAATCTGTCACCTTTACTGTCTGATTTTACCAAAATTATACATAATGGGCTTACTTCCATTATAACAAATTAATTATTAGCATCTCTTAAAATTAATTTTTTTATTGTGACAAAATAGAAAGTATATAACCTAGAAAAACAGTAAACAGATGTCTTCTGTCATGGTGTCATATTTCTGTCATGTTCTGTCACCTTCTGTCAGAAAAATGTCATCAAATGTCATTAAAAATGCCTTGACAGTTGACAATTCATTTATTGACATTTTATGACAGTTGATGCAGTTGATGGTTGATGACATCATGACTCATGACATATGACATGCTTGCTAATATAACAACAATCAATTTTCATATTTTCAATATTTTAATGTCTAATTTTTATTATTATAATTATACAAATAAATTTTAATTATGGGAAATCAACTGGTGGGCATAGCCCCATCCCAAATTTTCCCAGTAGAACGATATTTGACAGACATTCCGAACTTAAAATTCGATACAAGGTAGGTAAATAATAAAATTTGTGTTTCTTTTAATAATTGTTGTTTTGTTTTTGTAGTTTGGGAAGCACTAGATTTCTAAAAGTAGCTCGGGCAGAGTCTCAGGAAGGTTTAATTGTAGTTAAAGTTTTTGTAATTCATGATCCATCTTTACCCCTTTCTCCTTATAAAGATCACCTGGAAGATGTAAGGAAGAAATTAAGTTCAGCTGTTAACTGTATTCCTTATCAGAAAATCATTTTAACCGAGAAAGCAGGAATCATTATGAGAGAATACATTAAGTATAGTTTGTATGACAGAATTAGTACAAGACCATTTTTAACTAACATTGAAAAACGTTGGATAACTTTTCAGATATTGTATGCCTTGCATCAATGTCACAAAGTAGGAGTTTGTCATGGAGATATTAAACTCGAAAATATTACAGTCACATCCTGGAACTGGGTACTGTTGGTAGATTTTGCTTCGTTCAAGCCTACATTTGTTCCAGTCGATAACCCAGCAGATTACTCTTATTTCTTCGACACCTCACGAAGAAGGGTTTGCTATTTAGCTCCTGAAAGATTTTCCAGTACAAGCACCACAATTACGGAGAGCAGCTCATTGATTGCTGAAGCAAACTGTGACTCAGGAGATTTAACTCCTGCCATGGATATTTTCTCTGCAGGGTAAGTTTATTTTATTTTTGAAATATCTTTTAAAATAATAAACAGTTAGTATTTAAAGTTATTCATTTCTTTTTTCCATGTCCCTTAATTTTTCCACAAATATGATATTATTGTATGTGCAAGCTTATCATAAACAGGTAACTTCTACATCTTAGTTTCTCCTTTTGTTCACATCATCTCTCAATACTCTTATTTCATTGTATTTAAACAAAGCATGTATATAGGGTATACCTGACTTTTGATAGACCATATTCTAATACTGCCGTGCTTAGCAAAAACGCTGTATCTGCAAAAATCTGAAAAAATGAAATTTTTACTTTTTTCTAACCCAAATGTGCATATCTATCTTATTTGCTTACTAAAAATGACGTAAGTTAAGCCAAAACACAATAAACACACCGCGTCTTATGCCGTATCCTGTGTAAATGTATATGAATTCTTAAACTGAAATCGATTTTACTCGAATATGATGTCTCTGCAGATACGGCGTTTTTGCTAAGCATGGCAGAATATTAGTATGGTATAACTAGACCCACACCCAGACATCCAAAGTGAAAATTATCCTTCAACACCAAATTGTTCTATATGGTCCACATATTGTTCAGTCAAAAGTTATACCATTTTGAGCATCGGGTTTGTGGGGGGGGGGGGGGGGAGAGAAGTTGGCAAATTAGTAGTTATTTACGTTTTTCATCAATATTTCTAAAACCCTGCGGTTTAGCGTGAACAATGTTCTATACAAAAATGTTGTACATTGTATTTTAAACAAAAAAGGTTCTATGCATAATCCTCCTAAAACTGACGGTTCCAAAGTTACTGAGGTAGTATAGTATAATTGGTCCAAAAAAAGGACTAACCCCATTATCCAAAATAAAAGTTTTCCTCCAACACCAAATTGTTCTATATGGTCCACATAATGTTCAGTAAAAAATTACACCATTTTGAGCATTATGTTTGGGGGTTGGAGAGGGGAGAGTTTCTTACATTTTTCGTCAATATTTCTTAACCTAAGTGGTTTAGCATGAACAAAATTCTAAACCAAAATGTTCTACATTAAATTTGAAATGAAAATTTTACTGTTGGAAAGATATTCATGCGAGATTGTCCATAGAAAGTTGAGAGTGGGTTTCTTTGTACCAAAGGTTAATATAGCCTAATTCTGTAGAAGCCTCTTGAAGCTGGTGAGGTTGACGTTCCTTCAAGGGCTTATCAGTAACATACCACCGGACATTGAAATAGAAATTATATTTAGAAAATTCTGTTAAAAAAATTAGTTTGCTCAGTAATAATATTATAATTTGTCCAAAAAATGTGGAAAATTTCCACTTTACACCCTCCATAACTTCTGGAACCGTTGATTTTAGAACAATTCTGCATAGAACCTTTTTTGCTTCAAATTTAATATAGACCATTTTTGTATAGAATATTGCTTACCCTAAACCGCTTACGTTAACAGATATTGATGAAAATTGTAAAAAAAACTACTAATTTACTGATTTCTCCCCCACCTCCCCCCCCCCAAACCTGGCGCTCTAAATGGTGTAACTTTTTACTGAACATTCTGTGGACAATATAGAACAATTTGGTGTTGGAGGAAAACTTTCACTTTGGATGTCTGGGTTATGCCTTTTTTGGATCAATTGTATCATACTATATACCTAGCCACCCTGGGAGTTAAGGCAGTAGTACTTCAGGTTCTTTTCAATGTTAAACAGCTAAGGGAGAATAAAACATCTTTACTCAACGGACACTTAGATATTTCATTATATTACTTTCAACAATCAAAGTGTGTTATTATTGTAAATACACTGGCCGCTTTGAAATTTGTATGACAATTGTCACTGTGACAGGAGAATTTTATAAAATACTACTGTCACAGACGTCTAAAGGTGGGAAACTATGTAATGTAATGTTAATTTATACGTTTATATCCATAATTTCCATCTTTACTAGTTTCATCTTCATCTCTATTTATTCCTCAACTTATTATGTTTTCCATCTTTTGCGTTATTTTGCTGGTTATTAGCTTGCTCATTACTGCATGTTATATGTATATATTAATCTTCATATATTTTTTAGATGTGCTTTGTTGGAACTGTGGAATGAACTTCATGTTCCGTTTGAATATTCCCAATTATTAGCTTACTGCTCTGGAAAGTATTCTCCAGAAAAACACCTGAATAAACTAGATGATCCAAACTTGAGATCACTCATATCAAGTATGATCGAAAAAGATCCGACAAAGAGGAAAAGGGCAGATGACTACTTGGCTGAATACCGCGGTACTCTATTCCCAGAATACTTCTTCTCCTTTTTACAATCATACATGCTTATATTTTCTTCGAATCCCATATTATCTGCTGATGATAAAATAATGCGCTTGAAGCATGATATCAACGATATTTTTACTTTTCTGGGACCTATGACTAAATCTAAAGATAACGAGAGTGAAAAATCTGATGGGGAAAAAGTGGATAAAGGCGAGTGTGAAGGTTTAGTTATTATTACGTCTTTAGTAACTTCTTGTATAAGAGGTCTTCACACATGTTCATCTAAACTTTATAGTTTGGAAATTTTGCTGGATCTAGCTTCTCATGCTAGTGATGAAACCGTGTTGGATAGGATACTTCCTTATATAGTAAGTCTTATTTTTGTACTATTGATAAATATATATAATTTAAATATTAGCAAGCATTCGGGAAAAATTATTTACAGATTTTTTATCTTCTAGTTTGTGTTTTTGCCTACCCCAAGTTGATGAGAGCCAATATAGTCCGAAACTAAATAGTCTCTTGCTTTTTTCTGTCACGTAATCGGCCGCGCGTTAGACTTTATCTAACAAAACGAATTTAAATACGAATTTACAAAATATTTTTAGTTTATTGTATTTTTATTTACTTGTTATGTTAGAAATATTATTTCTAACAATTATTAAAGCTAATTGATTCTCACCAAAGCCACAAAAATAAATTTAAGCATTACTACACAATTCCTCCAAGCACTTACGAGAGGAAAGTTATGTTGCTAAATTTTTCAGTGAGTTATCACGAAAAAGGAAAAATGTTAGATTTTTTCGTTTAGTTACTTAAAGTTGATTTGCACCGAAAGATGTTTTTTAAAAGATTTGATCAAATTGTAATAGTATTTTCGTCGTAGATGTACTTGGCGCATGATAGCTCAACACGAGTAAAAATTTCAGCCATAAATACTATAACCAAATGCTTGGACTTAGTAACGAAGATCTCCCGATCTGATGCCAACATATTTCCAGAATATATACTTCCTGAGCTTGCTCCATTAGCTACCGATCCAAATACTTGTGTTCGAGCTGCATATGCTAAAAATATTGCGACTCTAGCTGAAATATCGCTAAGGTAAGTTAGTTAAAAGCCATTTTCTATTTCTTCATAAAATTATTAATAAAATCATTTTTTTAGGTAAATTGTGGCTTATTTCCCATTTAGAATAGTTGATTTTATAAAATATGTTTAAAACGGGTCATTTTTTAATATGTATTTTAAAGTGGTTTTTTTAATATGTTATAGCCTTATTCTTTAACAATATCGCTGTAATAATATTGTTGCTAGATAGGTAAATTGTCATTGTACACCGCATGTACCAATCACACTGTGTTTTTTCTCAAAGTTCACTACTTCCTGTGGAATATTCTAGCATTTATAAATACTGAAATTAAAACACTACTATAGCCTGGCAGGTTTTCTTAACATTCTGTTTTTTGATTCATTCGCCTATCTTGGATAATAAAAAAGTTAGAACTTTAACAACTAGCCATGTTTTTCATAAATACAGAACGTGCGACAAACTTTAAGGGGTATTTCTGCATAAAAAAGAAATCACAGTTTGCCTTATCACCGTATGTCCGCAAATGCTTTGTTTCCGATATAGAGGGTATTGAAATTTTTCTTACAAACTGATTTTATGAAAATTTTTTTTTCTAAATTTATTTATTGAAATATAAAGGAAAAGATTCCTCTCATTGGCTGTATACCATAATAAAAAACTACTAAGGAAGTAAAACTTCACTTGTAGGTAGATGGTATATAAATTTATTAAAATTTTTATCTAAAAAGATCCAAATTGGATTGAACTGGGTACATCTATAGTACGAAAACACAAACGTTTTCGGACCAATCAGTCCATCATCAGGTTGAAACTTTAGATCCAAAGTAGTTGGAACTAGCTACATAGATAGGTCAAAAGACCTTAGTATTACAATAATTAGGCCATTTCGGCTACAACAATGTCGATGACAATAAGTCGATGTTAAAAGAATATAGAAATGTAGTGAGACTATAGTATAGTCTTCATCTTGGCTTTAAACTGACAGGTTTTGCTCTGAAACAGGTTGAGATATGCAAATGAAATTTGGTGGGTTTTAAGAGGTAGTTATTGCGCATTTTTTGACATACAATTAAGAATTTTATATTCACCATTGGCGCGCATACGGATAATATAACCCTTATGTGCGAGAATGGTGAATATTAAATGCTTAATTGTATGTTAAAAATGCACAATCACTACCTCTTAAAACTCACCAAATTTCATTTGCATATCTTGAGCGCTTTTAGAACAATAAATAAATCGTCAGTTTGTAAGAAAAATTTCAACACCCCCATATCTCGGAAAAGAAGCATTTGCGGACATACGTTCATAAAACAAACTGTCATTATTTTTTCATGCAGAATTACCCCTTATGGTTTGCCATACTTATTTAAAAACATCCTGTATTGCTGAAAAAGATGACTAGTTGTTAAAGTACCTAACTTTTTTATGGTCCAACACAAGCGAATGAATCAAAAAGCAGAATGTTAAGAAAACGTGAGGCTATAGGTGTGTTTTAATTCCAGTATTTTATATATGCTAGAATATTTCAAAGGGTGATGTGAACTTTGAGAAAAAATCAAAGTTTGATTGGTACACCCGATATACAATGACAGTCTACCTGTCTAGCAACAATATTATTATAGCGATATTGTTAAAAAACAAGGCTATAACATGTTAAAAAAACACTTAAATCGGACAACAGATTTAGGAAATTCGAGACATCAAAAATGACCCATTTTAAAGCAGGCGGTTAATTTTGACCCAGAGTGTATGTTACATTATTTAATGTCCGACTGTTATATTATTTGACAAATAAGGACATGATTTAGAAGTCATTTAAGTATGATATAATGCCCTAGGGCGTTATTTTGAAAAATAACGCCCTAGGGCATTAAATTTAAATAACTAGTTAAATACTGTCAAGTTGACAAATAACAACCTAAGTAAAACTATGGTTATTGTACCACAATTACGTTACGACTTTTGCTGGTAAATGTACTTATTTAAAACTAATTACAATTAGCGTCTCTTTGCAAAGACAATGACGTCGACTTTGCAAAGTAACAAGACACTCAACACACACACACTACACATTACACCTGAGTTAGTGATAAGTTATACAATTACGTGGCTAAAGGTTCTAGTTCTAAACCAAGGCCAGAATCAGAGAAAAAAAACTAATTAATTCAAAATTCATTCAAATTTTTTGCATATAAAGAATAATTTAGTCAGACATTAAACGTTGAAGGCCCCATGGGTATTATAGATAATAACGCTTTCGGTCAACGTATATCCCTCGGGCCAAAGGCCCTCGGTATACACACCATTGACCTCAAGCGTTAATATCCTTATAATACCCTTGGTACCTTAACAACGATAATAGATTTGAATTTAATTGATAGGTACTTGGAACAAATACAGAATGATTGGTACGACAACAACAGTACCAACAAACAAAAGGATGAACATACTTTCAATTACGAATTGGAGTTGCAAGCGTTACATGAAATGATCTCACAGACTGTCAGTGCCCTCTTAACAGATACACAGTCTATTGTAAAGCAAACATTAATGGACAGCGGCATCACCAAATTGTGTGTATTTTTCGGAAAAACTAAAGGTAAGTTATTTTATCATCTTCATCATCAATCAGCCAATCGCGTTCACTGCTGGACATAGGCCTCCCTTAGTTTTTTCCAATGTTCTCTACAGTGGGCCCGTTGCAGCCAGTTTATCTTGTGTTCTAGCTAAGTGCCCTGCCTAGTTAAACTTAAGCGTCGTAGCTCTTTCGATGGCGTCTTGAACTGCTGATCTTTGCCTGATTTGTTAGTTTGTTATGTGGTCTCGAAGGCTCACGTTCAGCATGGCACGTTCCATGGCTCGTTGTGTAACTCTGAGTTTATTCGCGGATTTTTGCGTCAATGTTGAAAGTGTCTGCCCCATAAACTTTTACAGGCAAAACACATTGGTTATAATATAAACCTTTCGCTTGAGCCACATGGGAATTGAAGTTTTTAGAATATGGCTTAGTTTGCCAAATGCTGTCCATGTCAGGCCTATTCGCCTCTGTATTTCATCTGTTTGATTGTCTCTGCTTATTTTGTCTCGTGTTTCAGATATTTGAAAGTTCCTGTTTGTTGCATGGTATTATTGTCAATAGTTATTTTTCCTCATTAAGATTTTATATTTGACTTTTTTATATCATATTATTAAATTTATATCGAATAAACATTATTATTATTTGCTTTAGAGCTTATGTATCTTGTATTATAATTTCAGCTAATGATGTGCTTTTTTCGCACATGATAACATTTTTAAACGACAAGGAAGATAAAGAATTGAGAGGTACATTTTTCGAATGCATTGTTGGTGTGGCTGCCTACATAGGATGGCATTGTTCGGGAATTCTCACTCCACTTTTACTTCAGGTATGTATTTTAGCCCAAATATTTAACTTATTTATTTAAAAAAAATTAATTAAAATCCTTTATAAAACGTATATAAATTATTAAAAATTCCCTTAAAAGGGCTGCGTCACAAATGCAGAACGTTTTCGATCTGAATACAGATCATCATCAGTGCTGAATCTAAAATAAGTATAACATATGAATTTAATGCATCATAATAACATGTTGACTAAGATTGAAAAAAGTTTAGGCTATACTTACAGGATGTTCACATGCTAAGCCATCAAAATTGAAAATATATGGGTAAAGACCCTTTAAAATTATACTGTCATGGATACATTGACAAAAATTGTTTTAAATAACATGGATGTTTCGGATGTTATAAATAATACCTGATTAAGCACCAGACACTATTTGACCCTCACATGAGTTGGGGCACATCTAAAGGTTCAGCTACCTCATATCTTGAACGGTCGATGGTAACTGTTGGTAACGTAATGAAAGTTCTTGAACGATGTCAAAACTAAACTGCAGATTTAGTAATTAGGTACTTATTCAATATTGATTACTTGAACAACTATCGATTAAACATCGAAATTGGCCATCATGCAAAAGCATTCTGTCATCGTCATTACTGTCATACGAAATTTTCATTTCGTCTAAAATTAATAAAATTCTTAAATCTTTTAAGTTCTGTATTAATGCAAATAATTAAGTTAATTAAGTTTTCTTATGAACAAATTTTGCACAATATAAATACAACTGCATCCTACTGCATCCCCAAATTTAAAATAAAAAAACCGACTTCCAGAGGAAAATACTGGTGGGATTTAGAATGTGAAGAAGCAGTCAGAAGAAGACAGGAAAGTTTTTGTATATTCAAAGAAAATCCAAACCATGAAAACCTACTTAGGTATAAAAAAGATGATGCACATGTCAAGAAGATCACTAAACAAACTAAAAGAAATAGCTGGAGAGATTATGTCGGATCCCTAAATAGGTCAGTCCCTATTAAAGATGTATGGTCAAAAGTTAACCGAATAAAAAATAGAAAAACAAAGAACAAAGTCCCTGTTATTCTGTCGGAAGCTTCGTGGATAGAAGAGTTCCATCAAAATATCACACCGCCGTCTGCAGAATTAGTAATTCCTGATTTACAACTAAATGCTCTGTACGACTATCCAGAACCAATCCGTTTCCTAGTCAAACCATTTTCTGCCACTGAACTAAACTTTGCGTTGAAGAAAAACTCAAATTCAGCACCAGGTGCCGATAATATCCATTACTCGATGCTATCAAATCTTTCAAGAATTGGTAAGGCTGCACTACTAAATATATATAATGAAATTTGGATGCGCCGCATAAAGATTCCCGACGATTGGCACGTTTACACTATTATCCCGGTTTTAAAACCAGGAAAATCATCAAAGAATTGGGATTCTTACCGTCCAATCGGTCTGGCTTCCTGTATACTAAAAACATATGAGAGACTTATTAAAAACCGTCTGGAATTTTGGCTAGAAAAGAACGACCTATTACCAAGAAGTCAGTTTGGTTTTAGAAAAGGTAAATCCACACAAGATAGCCTCTGCCACTTTTTAATAGACATTTATAGTTCCTTTACTTATAAGAAAGCAGTTAGTGCTTTGTTCTTAGATATAAAAGGGGCTTACGACAACGTTAATCTTCACATACTATACGCGAAAATGTTGGAAATAGGAATACCCGAGATAGTAACATGGAACATCATTAACTTATACATTAATCGAGCAGTTCACGTTAGATTAAATGGAGATCAATCTAACTCCCGATACACATCTTTGGGACTACCTCAGGGTAGCATCCTAAGTCCTATATTATATATACTCTATACTGCTGACTTAGAAACTAAACTTCCTCAACACATAAAAATCCTACAGTACGCTGATGATGTTGCGATATATGCAGAAAATAAGTCAATAGATAGATGTAATAACTACCTTAAATCGACATTGAATATTATAAAAAAAATGGGCTACCGATAATAACTTAACAATATCAGAGAGTAAATCAACCATTGTTACCTTTACTAAAAAACGATATGTTCCTCAAAGCCATCTACAATTTGATAATACTAGTATTCCTTATAAAACTTCAATAAAATTTCTTGGCGTATTTTTAGACTCCAAATTAAATTGGAAAGAACACACAAATTACATATTACGAAGAATGGAAAATACAATGAATATCATGAAGACTGTAAGTGTCAGTAACTGGGGAGCTGATCCAAACATATCAATATTACTATACAGAAATTTGATAAGATCAATCTTAGACTATGGATCTATTTTTTATGGCTCAGCATCAAACTCTGTACTCCAAAAAATCGAGAGGATCAAAAATAAGGCACTTAGGTTATGCACTGGTTATCTTCGTAGCACACCTATATTGGTCATGGAATGTGAGCTTAATGAACCTCCACTTTCATTACGCAGGGAATACCTAAGTGAGAAATTTATAGTTAAAACAGCGGTTAACGATAAACTGCTATTAAATAAAATTGTTCATTTAACCACCTCATACCTAACTCATTATTACTGGGAAAAAAAGAAACTGCTTTTAGTTGTGGAAAGCTTCCTCAACGTTTCTAATTCCATTGGCGACATACACCAAATTGAACAAAGCTCGTCTCGAAAGCTAAATTATGAAGATTATTTATCTCCAGTTAACTGTCATTTAAGTAATATTCGTGCGACAGACTTCCTTACTAAAATAGACCACCTTCAGTGTGTACAAAAAAACTGGGGGAGTTATCAGAAATTATATACGGATGGTTCAAAAATGGAAGGAAAAGTTGGATATGCTATATATTACCCACAAAAAAGTATAAAAATAAACAACAGATTACCTGATAAAATGACAATTTTCACAGCTGAACTCATTGCAATCAAAGAAGCATACAAAATATGTATTAATCAAAAAGAACTCAATTATGTTATATTTACAGACTGCCAAAGCATTGTAAAGACATTGAAATATAATGTACATAATTTTGCAGAAAATTATATCATCAGTGACATCATAGCAATGAACAGTGAAGCTTTGAAATCGGGCAAAAATATAATATTGTGTTGGATAAAAGCACACATTGGTATAAAAAACAACGAAATAGTAGATGATCTGGCTAAAAAAGCAACAACGAAGGAATCCACTCTGCATACTTATCAACTTCCTATGGGAGACATAATTTCTATTATGAGATCTATCAAACGGACGAAATGGCAGGAACAATACAATAATTCAGACAAAGGAAATTATTACAAAAAAATCCAGCCTACACTTCCCATCAAGACATGGTTTAATCAAGTTTCCAACAAAGGCTTTATCAAAACTATTTGTCGAATAAGAAGTAATCACTGTCTGACTCCAGTCTACAAAAGAGAAATAGGACTTGTAGATAATGATGAATGTTTATGTGGAGAGCTAGCTGATCTACAACATATGCTATTAGAATGTCCTTTACATTTTATTGAAATATCAAACTTTTTTGCCAATCTAGTTCAAGTTAATGTACAATTTCCTTTTAATCTTATATACCTTTTACAATCAAACAATCTCTAGATGTTTATAAAATTTTGTACAACCATGTTAATTGTTTAAAATTAAAGCTCTGAGAAAAAAAGAAAAAAAAATAAAAAAAAAAATAATTAAATAAAATAAAAAGATACTAAGATCTAAACCTCCGCGAGGTTGAATCGGGTTTAGGTCTTAGCGCAATAAAAAAATATACAAAAAAAAAAAAAAAAAAAAAAAAAAAAAAAAAAAATGTAATAAAAAATGTAATAAAAAAATGTTAAAAAATATAATAAAAAAAATAATAAAAAAACAGAGTAAAAAAAACAGTAGTACTAATAGTTTTAAATTTAGATACTAAGCATATATTTTGTAAAAGAGAGAATTCAAAACACATTGACTGGCCAGTTGGTTGCTTAAACCAGTGCCAATAAAACATAAACACACACACAATGCAAATATATTAGAAAATGGTGTTTTTGTTAATTCGATTATATATATAGGACGGTGACAGATATTAATGATAATTTGTTAGCAGATATATTTATTTAGATTTTCTACTATTCATCAAGGGAAAGCAACTGCGCTGCGGAAGGCCACACTTCATAAACAATAACGTAACTATTTCGGGTATTTCTGTTTATAATTTTTGGTATTTTATTTTAAGTGTTAAAATTGGTTTAATATTTAAATAAAAATACGATTTAACTGTTTAAAATATATTTATTTCGTTGAAATTATAATAATAGAAGTATAACGTCTTACGTGCGTACCAAGTACACACACTTTTTTTCATTAGGATGTAATTAAGTAAGTGTTAATGTTTTTTTTTATGATTAGCGATAAAATTTTGTATGCACTACGTCAGTAAAGACTCTTTATCGAACTCGTCTGTTATTCGCCTCGCTCGCTCTGCTCATAATATCAGACTCGTTCGATAAAGAGTAACTTTACTGACTTGGTACATAAATAACTATTATAAATTAGTTTAGTAATGTCATGGATTATAAGAACAGTAAACTATGAAATTTAATAATAAATCCTTTTGTGTATGGCCGCACCTAGGATTAGAAAAAAAATTCTGTAGGTGTAAATTTCTTAGTTACTGGATCTGGATCTGTTGAAAATAGTTGGTAAATGTTAAAATTTGTATAAAATACAAGAGTACAACACAACAGGGGTGATAGATGTATGAAGTTTTCTTAGTGAATCCAAAGATGTGATGTTGTTAAACGAAACGCACACTGAGGCGATTAATTCTGAAGGACTCAGACAGCTGAGAACCCTAGGGGTTTAACACCAAACCTTGAGAAGAAGTGACAGGGGGTGGAGGGGAGGGTGTAAAAAGAATAATGTTAAATAAGAATAAAGAGGGAATTGTTAATATTAAGTAGGTAGTTTATCTTAGAACTTATCACACTGCATTAATATTTCCTATCAATTGTGTGATCATTTCGCAGATAGTAAATTAAAATAATCCTTTTGGAACCACAAAAGACACTAGCTCTAATGTTTTCAACTTTTTAAAAAGCCCATGTTGACCCAAATTGGTGATAAAACTTTATTTTGAACCATTATGTTTATTTGATCCCTATCTTTCAGGGCTTGACTGATTCCTCCGAGTTTGTGACGGCCAAAAGCATAAATGCGATGTCGTCTTTAACCGAACTAGGGCTCATTACCAAGCCATCTCTTTGTGAGTTAGTGACGGAATGCTCGTATTTTTTGGTACACCCGAGTTTGTGGGTGAGACAAGCTGTAGCAGGTTTTATATCTACGGCTGCTAAAACTTTGACGATATTGGATGTACAGTGCAAAATAATGCCGAAGTTGAAGATTTATATGAAGTATCCTCTGATCCAAATTGATAAGTGAGTATATTATTTATTTTTATTTCCATTTTGTTTTTTATATACACTCACCGGCACAAAATTCCGCCACCCAAAATTTTAGATTAAGTTTGACAATCTATAACTTTATTATTTGTACTCCGATTTTCAAGGTTCTTGCATCAGTTTGTAGATACATGGGTACATGTATTGATGTCGTTTTTTATTATTCCGGTAACAAAAATTTTTTGCTTTGATGGCATTTTACGGGGGCAAATGGAAGCGTAGTACATATTTTCTCTTAACTTTAAAAAATTCTGTGGAAAAATTTTAAGGGCTGATTTTGTTTCATACTCCTTTTGTATTATCCTCGAAATATCACTAAGGTTTTGTTTTTTGAATTATCCGAATATGTCTTTTCTTGTAAGAGCTGTAAATAAAAACACTGTTTTGAAGGTTTATTTAATTAAAAATATCAAACGCACTAAAATAATTAACAAAACAAAACAAAATTAACAACAAAACCAAACAATTCAATAGCGGGTATGTCCACCTCTTGCAGCAACAACTGCTCGCAATCTGTTTGGCATCGAATAAAGATGTGTTATCCTTGATTGGGGAATAGCCCGATATTCCTCTACCAGGGCCATAACTGTACCAAATTTTCTGGAGGCATAGGATGACGGCTAATAGCTTTTTTAATTCATACCATAAATACTCAATAGGATTGAGATCTGGGCTGCATGCGGGCCATTCTAATCTTATTAATCCAACCTCTATTTTATGAGTCAATTGGTGTTTTTATTTACAAAAAATGGTACAGCTCTTACAAGAAAAGAGATAATAATAATAATAATTTATTCAACAATAATAGGTACAATCTTTTTAGATATTTACAGCTAAAGTGAATAAATTAACCCGAAGGTCTCCGAGAGGTGTGGATACACCTGTTTCGGTAAATATGATATAAAATAATAAATAATAACATATTAACGTAACTAACATAAATAACATAAATAGCAACATAATACTATATAATATAATACAATAAATAGATAGGTACGTTTTTTTTAATTGTAAATACACAGTTATGTTTTAGTAAATATGATACGTAGAATAAATAATATAATGAAAACAATAAAATAAATAATTAGTTTAACAATAAAGCACGAATAATTAATTTTTTTTTAAACAATTACGTATGGCTCAATTAGTTAGTAATATTTTTGAAGAATGGTGTATATACGCATGTTTTATTAAATATGATAAAAATAATAAGCAAAATAAATCAGTTTAAAACAATATAAAATTTGAAATATAGGTATAAAAATTGGTAGTGACTCTAGAGTTTCATTTATTTTTTTTTGTTTTTTAATGTATGTAAATTTAAGCTACTATAATGATGTCACAAAAATTTCTTGTTTGTTCCATCAGAAATGATTTTAATTTCTTTTTAAATAGAAGAACATTCTTAGTATTTTTGATATCACTGGGGATATGATTATATATTTTTGGGGCTAGAAATAGAAAACTTCTTTGATAGAAGGACTTTGTCATTTTCGGAATCATATAAAGATATTCGGATAATTCAAAAAAACAAAATTTTAGTAATGCTTCCGGGATAATATGACACGACTATGAAACAAAACCAGTCTTTCCATTTTTCCACAGAATGTTTTAAAGTTAGGAGGAAATATAACACTTCCATTCACCCCTGTATAATGCAATGCAAGCAAAATTTTTGTGTTACCGGAATAATACAAAACGATACCAATACATGTACCTACAGACTGGTGCAAGAATCTTGAAAATCGGAGTACAAATAATAAAGTTATAAATTATCAAATTTAATCAAAAATTTTGGGTGGCGGAATTTGTGCCGGTGAGTGTATTACTTGAAATTTTATATATTCATGTCCGTTTTAGGCCGGAATTACTTTTGGAATCTCTCGTTACTCCTATACCAAGAAACGTTTACGATAGTGTGGTTAGTTATAATGAAATAGACTCAATCTTTGATTTATTAAAGGAAAGACGATCTTTAAGAGAATGTGTCAATACGGGTAAGGTTCCGACTACAGATTTTCATAGGGATTATCAACCGAGTTTAAAAAATGTAAGTATTTGATCACAGCATATATCTATTTTTTGAATTCAATTTTAAATGTATATGTTTATGTTTACTGATGATCAATATCAATGGGATATTAGAAAATACAAGAACGAGAACATTATAAAAACTATAGAAAAAAACAAGAGCATGAAAGCATTGAGGAGAAAAATATAAAATGACAAAAATTAATATTTTAACTCAATGGGATAGGCGCAAAATTTCGGCTAGAATGCTATTTAAATGCATTCATTTTTTCTAATCTTGAGAAAACTAATAAGTATTTTTGAAAAATTCAAACGCAGAATGAAAGATTGCGTCATTACCTAGGGTAGGAAGTCCTTGAGAACTTCTATAATGTTTATTTTAATGAGTTAGACTGTTGAAAAACTAAGAGAAAATTTAGTGTGATTTTTATTTTCAAATATCTTATTATTTTTTTTTTTTGTTTATTCTAAGGGACTTTCTACCCTCGGTAATAATGTAAACCTTCATTATCCGGTTAAATTTTTCCAAAATATTTATTAGTTTTTTTGAGGATTCGAAAAAAATGTCCGTGGTAATATTTTCCAAATCGAACATTCGTTATCTTTATCATACAATGAACTCAGTCGAACAAAATGAGGTGACAAGACGGTAATAAACAAGGCTACTAAATATTTGACACGGCTTCAGGAATACCGGGTGTCCACTTATATTTCCCCCATTTTAACTGCCTATAACTTCTAAACGAGTCAAGATAGAAATATGCGGTTTTCGCTGAAATGTTTTATTTTAGTAAAAGTTTTGTCTGAATGGATTGAATTTTTATATCGCTTTCAATTACGAAAAAAAAAAATGGCGGATTTTTGAAAAAAACGTTGTTGACTTTTCTTTAATGGAACACCCAGTATATTTTTTTGTAAATTAAAAGAACGATCCTTTCCTATCCAGCAATATAAAGTTTTTTAAAATCGGTTATCAAATGACTGAGTAATTAATTTTTAAAATGAGAGATGCAACGTGGAAATTACATAACTAGCTAACATAAAATAACTAAGCAAATTATTGATATTCTGTTATGTGATTTCCACATTTAATACATGGAATTAATAAAAACTTTATTAATTAAATTTATTAATATTAAATATTAATATTAAATTTATTATTTATGGAAGACCCAAGCAGAGAATACTCCTGGATATATTTTGTGATCCATGTATTTTTTTGTTAAAAATATTCTCACAATTTATCTAAGCGTTAGATAGTAACAATATATTATTAAAAAAAATATGTGTGTATTTTGTACGCACGTAAGAAGTTCTTTATTTACTTCTATTATAATATAATCTAACTTCATATTATGATCTCAACAAAATCAATATACCTATCTACTTTAACAGTTTTTTTGTAATGAATTTAAATATAAAACTAATTTTAGAAAGAACAAAAAGAATACCAAAAATTAAAATAAAAAAAAAAGGATATAACTTTGTCAGGATTTGAACAGGGGACCTCTCGATCCCTAGGCGAATGTTCTACAGGGCCTCGATTTTCGACCCTTCGCTTCGTTGTCGAACGTATTTGCTTCGTATACTAAACAGATACAAGACGAATACGTTCGATAACGAAGCGAATAGTCAAAAATCGAGGCCCCGATCAGCTATCACGACTTTTGTATAGGGCTTTTCATCGATTGTCATTTGTTTCGAGCTTCTGTCATGTGTC
Organism: Diabrotica virgifera virgifera; assembly: GCF_917563875.1. Lineage (NCBI taxonomy): Eukaryota > Metazoa > Arthropoda > Insecta > Coleoptera > Chrysomelidae > Diabrotica > Diabrotica virgifera. The sequence goes on along the minus strand of NC_065444.1, from coordinate 1,018,394 downwards.
ACATAATATTAATATATCTACGTCATATGTCTTTGGTTTGTATTATTGTATATACCAATAACGTATGTCGTAGATATATTAATATTATGTGACACATGACAAAAGCTCGAAAAAAATGACTGTGAATGAAAAGCCCTATTCAGTGGATCATTTCTTGGACGTAATTACAATCACGGTGACACATACATTAATTGAAAATAAATATTTTCAATAATACTTATAAGGAGGAAGACAAATCCACAGACATAAAAATTATAATAAATATATTTACTAAAAACACTAATAATATATTCTTTTCACTTTTCACGCACACTTTATTTGCGCTACATAACTTAAAAGATGTAGCGACTATTTAATACCATACTGTCGGTGTGCGCATGCGCCGGGGAATGTAAAAATTTACCCTCGTGCCTAAAGAAGTATAACTTCAAAAATAAGTAACGTATAACATATACGGAACATATAACATCTTGACAATAAAAGGGCATCCTGAAATAGGCCAAGGCTCACAAAGGGCTGTAGAGCCGTGATGATAATTTTATCGTTCAGTTCATCTTTGTCCACTGTTTTTATTTCCTTCTGTTACCATATCTTGATTTTGCACATAATCGTATTTTTTTATTTGCAGTTATTCAGAAGATTGGAAGCTAACGGTTTGAATGAAACGATGGAAGAATATTTCTTGAAAATGTCCCACCACCTAAAAAAGATCAACAAATATAAGTTACATCTTGACGGGCGACAAAATAGACCTGCCGAAGGAAGACTTGAAACTAGCTCGATAAACAGTTCAGTTAAGAGTCATATTTATAATTTGGGAGATGCACAAAAAGGCGATTACATGGCCAACAGGTATGCTAAAATAATAATTAATCTGAGTGAAAAATAATTTCGACCACGTCCGAGTAATCTGTTAACCGAGATACGCCAGTACCAAACGGTGCCGCTAGGAGAACACTCCAATAATATGTCGCAGATTACTTATATGAAACGTGGTCATTTTGTACTCTAAAACCGAGTAAGGTATGACAAAATGAAAATAATCATTTCGTTTCAATTCGAGTCTCTTGCCATCCTCTGACATCTCATATAAGTAATCTGCAACGCATTATTGGAGTGTTCTCCTAGCGGCGCCGCTTGGTACTAGCGTATCTCGGTTAACAGATTACTTGGACGTGGTCGAAATTATTTTTCACTCATTTCATCATTTCCCGTTAGAGGACAGTCTAACCATACTCCGGTGCAAATATTTTAATATTTGCACTTCCTCTTTTGTTTCGTTATGGTACAATTCAGTCTTCTTGTAAAGCCTCTTTGACAAGGAATAAATTCCGAAACATCAGATGTCAGAGGATGGCAAGAGACTCGAATTGAATCAAAACGAAACGATTATTTTCTTTTTAATAATTAATCTGTTATGTGAACATACTAAAAAAATAACGAGTGCTAATATTTTATTATATTTTATTTAGACATAAGATACATTGAAAACTTGTACTGGTATCAAACGGCACAATTAAAAATAGACAATTCTATATCCAAACCCATGCATATAAGAAGAGGTGTTCGAAAGGGATGTGTGCTTCCCCTCTTTTATTTAACATTTATTCGAAAGCCATATTTCAATAGTCTTTGGAAGATGCGGAGATGGAAATCAAAGTGAATGAAGCATTGATCAACAACATACGATATTCTGATGATGGTGTCTTATTTTTTAATTTGTGACAACATAGTCGATCTTAATGTTGTTCTGAAGCTATTTCCTTGTGGCATTTTTATAATTAACTATTTATATGGGAAATTAGCCACAATTAAATTTAAAAAAATAATTTTATTAACGTTTCGACGCCCAAATCGGGTGTCGTTGTCAAAATACAAAATAGTTGAAAGACTGATAAGTTTGTACACACTTGAATGAATAGAGGAAATAAAAAATGTAGTATATCAAAGTGTGTAAATAATTTACTTCTTTAGCTGAGCGCTTTCGACATAAACGTCATCATCGGAGCTAATGGTCAATTGTTAAAAAAGTACCGCTACAAAATTGAGGTGTTAACATTTGCATCTTGTGAAAATAAATTTTGGTTGGATATGCTATGTCCTCCGTACAACCCCAAACAGCAAAAACAGAAAAACGGCCACATTACACGTTACACAAACACAAAAAGAATTTTTTCATGGTATAGGTATCACCCATCCATTGTTGGCCTAGTAGAAAACAACAGTAGAATCAGTCAGCTGTTTCTACTAGGCCAACAATGGATGGGTGATACCTATACCATGAAAAAATTCTTTTTGTGTTTGTGTAACGTGTAATGTGGCCGTTTTTCTGTTTTTGCTGTTTGGGGTTGTACGGAGGACATAGCATATCCAACCAAAATTTATTTTCACAAGATGCAAATGTTAACACCTCAATTTTGTAGCGGTACTTTTTTAACAATTGACCATTAGCTCCGATGATGACGTTTATGTCGAAAGCGCTCAGCTAAAGAAATAAATTATTTAAACACTTTGATATACTACATTTTTTTATTTCCTCTATCCAAAATACAAAATACTACTAAAATAAACAAAAATGTTGTTGCTAAGTAAAATATTCTTCTAATAATTTATTTCATCTGACTCATTTATATTGGCAATTCAGACATATATTCATTTTAAAGTAGAAGACTTTAAATGATATTGCCAATATTTATGAGTTGCGTTCCTAGGACGACTTTAATGAAAGATAGTTCATTCGATTACATGAAATCAACCCCAACTCAAGAATATCCGTCACAAAAAAATCATAGCATGTGATCTGTCTTTAAAAAGACAACCAAATGCAACGATGACAATAAAATTCTCGCGTTAGAGATTCCATAGTAGTAAATCACGAGGGAAAACCAGGAAAAAACCTCGTGATACTATCTCGTCATCGTAAGTATTTGGTCTTACCTTTAATTTACTCTCAAGAAACGATTATCAAATTCTGACTTTAATATGTTTAAATTATAAATAATATTAATAATACATAGATATATACAATAAGTAATACTACAATATAAAATATGTACTAACTCGATATGTTATTGACTTACTAATCGTGGTATTTTCTTTCTATTGACTTCCTCTTTCAGTATGGGTAACCACATCCTACTGCATTCTACCGAGGAATTTGCGACACAATTGATTTCATTTAGAGCCGCTTCTTTGATTTTTCTCTTTTTACTATCTGATTCTTTCAGGACTATACTTGAATCTCTCCACTGAACTCTATGTTCATTATCCCATGCGTGTTGACATATTTGAGATCTATCAAATTCTCTATTTTTGATATAAGACTGATGTTCACTTATTCTAACGTTTAATGGTCTTGATGTTTCACCTAAATAAACTTGTTCGCATTCACAAGGTATTTGATAAATGCAATTCTTTGTTCTTTCTTGTTCATTGTTAGGTTTAGTTTTAGATATAATAGATCTCAATGTGTTTGTTGTTTTGAATGTTGGTAAAATGTTGAATTTATTTCCTATTATTTTAAGTTTCTCGGATAGTCCTTTTATATATGGTATTGATATTTTACTTGTATTATTTCTTGTGAATGTTGTAGGATCCCGTTCTAAGTTGTTCTGTTCCATTCGATCCAATGTTAACAATTCCTTATTTATAAACGATAATCATTTTTTAATAAAACAGAGGTTAACAATAATTGTTTCTCTTCTAAAAATGAATTTTCTCTGGAATCTGTGAAATCTAATGAATTTTCTCATGATTTGCTATGGAATCTCTAACGCGAGAATTTTACTGCCATCGTTGCATTTGGTTGTCTGTTTAAAGACAGATCACATGCTATGATTTGTTTGTGACGGATATTCTTGAGTTGGGGTTGATTTCATGTAATCGAATGAACTATCTTTCAGTAAAGTCGTCCCAGGAACGCAACTCATAAATATTGGTAATATCATTTTAAAGTCTTCTACTTTAAAATGTATAATATATGTCTGAATTGTAAATATAAATGAGTCAAATTAAATCAATTATTAGAAGAATATTTTACTTAGCAACAACATTTTTGTTTATTTTAGTAGTATTTTGTATTTTGACAACGACACCCGATTTGGGCGTCGAAACCTTAATAAAATTATTTTTTTTATTTAATAGGGAACTTGCATAAAATTTTAAATTCGAAAAAAATGTTATAAATCACAACAGAACATAATTTAAAACATGTATCAAATATTAAAAAGTTTTGTTTGGCTTTCGTTTGGCCCCTAAAGATGATTAAAAATTCAAATTAAAACATAACATGAAAGCCAAACAAAACTTTTTAATATTTGATACATGTTTTAAATTATGTTCTGTTGTGATTTATAACATTTTTTTCGAATTTAAAATTTTATGCAAATTCCCTATTGTGGCTTATTTCCCATATAAATAGTTAATTGGAAAAAGACCAAATTCATGATCATCTCCAGAAACTGAGATGCACTTGAAAACTCCACCATAACAATGAATACCAAGTCCATTGAAAGAACGAGCAAATTTAAATACCTGGGAAATCTTTTGAAGACTGGGCATCGGGCAGGAAAGTAAAATGTCGCATTGAGCAAGCTCGACAAGCTTTCGTAGAATTCAGGACGGTACTGAACTGTTCAGATTTTGATCTTCAACTGAGACTAAGGTTTATTAAGTGCTACGTATGGTCGGCGCTGCTATATGGCGTAGAGTGCTGGACACTCAAAACGAGGGATATAAACAGATTAGAAGCCTTTGAAATGTGGCTTTATCGCCGTATCCTAAAGATACCATGGACGGCGAAAGTCACAAATGCAGATGTCCTTAAGAGAATCAACCAAGAACGCCAACTTTTCGAAACCATCAAGAAAAGGAAAGCGTATCTGGGTCACATCATGCGAAACGAAAAATAAAGATTGAACGCAAGAGAGGTATAGGACGCAAGAAAATGTCCTGACTCCGAAACATATGGCAATGGACAGGAATTAACGACATACAATCTATGATACACATTGCAATAAGCAGATAATTAATGGAAAATGTGATCGCTAACATCCATTAGTGGATTTGCATCTGAAGAAGAAGAATATTTTATTTTAAATCTTGTATGTATTTGCAATATTATTTTTAATCATTTGATTTATTTGGCTTTGGTTAAAAACATGTGTCTGATAAATCTGCAACATGCATTTCTAATTTGCGATCGATTTTATATTTATGCTACATCAAATATGACATAACACAATAACAATTTTTGTTAATCACTAACTTTCCTTTACCCTAGACTACACAGAACTAACACCTCAGGATCGATAGACACTAACATTAACTCAGACTGGAATTATAGCTCAGAAGTGTTGACAAGACAATCGGAGAGTACGAATTCTGGTGGACCTCCTTCTAGATCCACGTCCAGCAGACCTTCATCTCCACCGCCAGATGGCAACAATCACTTTAATAGTACCGATCCATCGTCGAATGTCAGTTTACATGAAAGGTCTTATATTCAATGTGAGTATCATTATTTTACATATCTGAACCTATTTTTAATTTTGTGGACAATGATAATATACACTAAGCAGCAAAATTAATGCACCACCTTAAAAATGGGACATTTTTGACGTATGTGTTTACCTTAATTGTATGTAACTACCTCTTAAAACCTACCAAATTTCATTTGCATTTCTCAACCGGTTTTAGAGCAATAAATAAATCGTCAGTTTGAAAGAAAAAATTAACATCCCATATCTCGGAAACGAAGCATTTGCGAACATATGTTTATAAAGCAAACTGTCATTATTTTTTCTCGCAGAATTACCCCTTAAAGTTTGCCGCACTTATTTAGAAACACTCTGTATTGATGAAGAACATTAAAGTACCTAACTTTTTTATTATCCAACATAAGCGAATGAATCAAAAAAGAATGTGTGTGTACTTTGTACGCACGTAAGAAGTTATACTTCTATTATTAAACTAATTTTAATATTTACTACTTTCCAAAAATTTTTATTAAAACAATACGAAAAATTAAAAAAATAAAAGAATAAAACACACGCAAACACATTGAAAAATGAAACCAAAGAAATTATTTCTGAACAATTGTTGAGAAAATTTTAACTAAATACATACTTTCTGAAAAAAAAAATATAATAAATATACTTACAATCATAAAATATATAAAAAAATAAAAAAAAATAAAAAAAATAAAAATTTCCATTGGGAATTCAACCTGCGTCTATCACGTTTAGATTATTTTGAGCTCACCCCACGCAGAATACCGAGACATTGTGAATGACGTGGCAAGATATACCTAGCAACTAAACGTTTTAAAATTTTTTTTGTTTTAAAACTTAACGTTTTAAAATTTAAATTATTTTTTAACATTAGAAAATAATGAGTTGGTATATCGACTATTGTATAAACATATTTTAGATATTAAGCTTAAGTTGTAATTGTAAAATATAGTTTAAGTATTTCTTGTAAATTGTTATATATTAAAAGAAAAAAGAAAAGAAAAAAAAATATAAATAAAAAAAAAGAAAAAAAAATATAAAAAAATATATAAAAAAATAAAAAAAAATATATAATAAAAAAATATAATAAAAAAAAGGAATGACGAACTTGGACAGTCCATAGTAAAAAGCTTTCGAATTAAGTAGAGGGCTAAAGAAGAATGTTGCAGTTTTTGCTGTGGAACTCTGAGAACATCATTTAGAAAAAAAAAATTAAAAAAAAAATATAATATAAAAAATTATTAAAAGAAAATACAAAAATAATTATTTATTAGTAGAATTGTTTATTAGAGATTAATATTAGTATTAGTTTTAGGATAAGATACGAAAAAATGACTAATAAAATAAAAAAATAGTAAAATTGGCGAATGGATTTAGTGTCCGCAGTCATATAAACCCAAATAAACAACAACAAAATTGTTTTGACAGTTTGTTAGTTTAATCAAATAAGTTTGGTTCTTGTGGAATTAAAATACGACAAAATGTAGACTAAAAAAGCAATATATTAGATGGAGATTTTTCTTGGTAATCAAATTATGTAAATCAAAGCATTACCTACTAGCTAGGTAGGTGCATTTTCCAAATAGGTATTTACCCAATTTGTAATTTTTTATTACAATACTGAAACATTTAAAATAAGGTACGTACCTGTTACTTTTAAAAACCATTTAAATAATCACTACAATAATTATAAACTTGCTTTTTGTCTCTGTCCTCACAACAATAAAAACTAATATACACAACATTTTGTTTATCCAGAATCTCCATTTGAACAATAGGGCTTTTCATCGATTGTCATTTGTTTCGAGCTTCTGTCATATGTTGTATAATCTGTGTATAATATTAACATACACGGATTATACGATATATGACAGAAGCTCGAAACAAATGACTGCGAATGAAAAGCCCTATTATTGACATATGATTTTAACACCCAATCAGATCCCTCATAACGTTTCATACCATACTGTCGGTGTGCGCATGCGCCCAGCAAAATAAAAATTTACCCTCGTGCCTAAAGAAGTATAACTTCAAGAAACAGAATGTTAAGAAAATATGATGCTATAGTTGGGTTTTAATTTCAGTATTTTATAAATGCTAGAATATTCCACAGGGTGAACTTTGAGAAAAAAACACAGTTTGATAACAAACAAAAACACACCCGGTATACAGTGACAATTTATCTTTCTAGCAACAATTTTATTACAGCGATATTGTTAATTAATAAGGCTATAACATATTAAAAAAATCACTTAAATCGGAAAACAGGTTTAGGAAATTCGAGACATCAAAAATGACTCATTTTTGATGCGGTGCGTTAATTGCTTGGAGTAGTGTAAATGTTTTTTTTTGTTATGTGACAATATTGCGTTCTCTAAATTTTCATATTTGTTGATTTTATTTTAGATCGAAAATCCAATTGTTATATAGAATTGGCTAATCTGAAAGCTAGACAACAAGATCATTATTTTGAAGCTCTGAGGTAAGTGACAGATATCATGTTTCCTTGTGGTTACATTTTATTTTGAAGTTATTTATGTATTTTTCTTGTGGTAACTTATTAATTTTTTCAGTTTTATAAAACGGCAAGAGAAAGTTGAGGGGAAAGGCGCAAAATGTCGCCTCTCAAAATTTTCAATGTGTTTTAAATGTATTCATTTTTTTTTCGAATCCTGAGAAAACTAATAGGTATTTTTGAAGAATTTAAACGCAGAATGAAAGATTACATTATTACCGAGGGCCGAAAGTCCCTTAGAATAAATAAAAAGTTTATTTTTAATGAAATATTTGCAATTAAAAATCACACTAAATTTTCTCTTTTATTTTCACCCCTGTAACTTATTAAAATAAACATTATAGAAGTTTTCAGTAACTTTCTGCCTCAGTAATCATGCAATCTTTCATTCTGCGTTTAAAATTTTCAAAAATATTTATTAGTTTTCTCAGGATTCGAAAAACATGAAAATTTAAAACACATTGAAAATTTTGACAGGCGCGTTTTGCGCCCATACCCGTAAGGATTTAACCAAAAAATGCTTTTGTATGTATTTATATCGAAAAAAACTGCACATTATTGAAAGTTTCTTTTTATGTTAGAGAAAGAGTACATTTAGTTGTCAAAAAATCTTTTTCTTGATAATGATGATGGAAGTAGCCTGAACTTTATTGCCGATTATCAAATTTAGAAAAAATAGGCATAATAATAGACTGTGAACAACAAGATTTCACACATACGTGAAAGGTTGTATATATTATAAAAAGAGGACGAATAGCAGGTCTGAATTGAAATGGCCAGCATGCATCCCTGATCTAAATCTCATTGAGTACTTTGTGACGAAATAAAAAAGGAATTCAAAGTCATGAAAACGTTCGAGATATTAAACAGAGAACCTACAGCATTATATTGCATATTACAACACACAAAGTGTTTAGTTTTTATTTAATTTTATTTATATTTTCATTTGAAATAAATAAGTTTACCTGGTGTATAACCTGGTGTTCACCTGGTTTCAAATAGAGAAGTTCACCTGGTGTAAGTAGACTTAAAAAAAGCATATGGCTCACTGCATCCCTCGGCAAACTATGGTCAACCCTACGGCAAACAAACATTAAACATGGTCTTATCAAAGCAGACCAAAGTCTGAATAATGGAACGACTGCAAAAATTAAAACTGGATCAAGGATGTCTGAGGGATTTAAGATCACAAAAGGATTGAAGCAGGGTTGCTGTATTTCGCCTACCCTTTTCAAACTTTATCTCGAACAAGCAATCAAGCTGTGGAAAAGAAAATGTAATAGCATAGAAATCCCTCTCAATGACGAGACAACACTATAAACTTTATGTTTCGCTGACGACCAAATTCTGATTGCTCAGGATCATTCCGGATTTTTCTGGAAACGTTCCGGGGGAAGATCAAGAGGACGATCACCAAATTGATGATCCGACCAAATAAAGAATTCAGCTGGAAACTCATTCTGCATGTGTGTGAGAGAGAGAGAGAGAGAGAGAGAGACAGACAGAGAGAGAGACAGAGAGAGAGAGAGAGAGAGAGAGAGAGAGAAAATCATGACGACTTGAGTTACATAACGCGGAAGCTAATAGAAGAATATAAATAATGGGGTCTCGAAATCAACATTAAGAAATCTGAAGCCGTGTGTATTGGAGGGACAAAGCAGTCCATTACATTAGACGATGGGGTAAAAATTAAACACTGTGATGAATACATGTAACTGGACATGAAGGTAAATCAAGATGGAACACTCGATGCTGCTATAAAAGACAGGATATCCATGATAAATGGCATTCTGTGGGACCAAACAATATCTAAAGCGAGCAAACAGCTAATATACAATACCATACTTAAAAGTATAATCACATATGACAGTGAAGTTTGGCCACTGAAACAAAGAACAGAGAAAATGTTACTAGTAACTAAAATGGACTTCTGGAGAAGAGCAGCAGGAAAATCAAGAAGAGATCGGATACCAAATTAGAGAATACGAGAATTGATGGGAGTCACGCATACAATAATTGATGACATAAAAACAAAACAACTCCTATGGAGCCATGTACAGAGAATGCCAGATGACAGGATCCCTGAACAGATTTTGACGTGGACACCACAAGGGAGAAGGAAAAGAGGATGGTCGAGAAGAAGCTGGAGGGAGGGAGTTAAAAAAGAACTAGAGGAAAGAGAAATCCCTCCAGGTCTATGGTTAAACAGAGAATAATGGCGGTTAAGAGTCGGAAGGTATCGGAGAATGCTGTAAACCGATAGTAGTAGTAGTATATTTTCATTTTATTTTTTGTATGAATTTCTATCAGCTGCTACACTGGAGTATCGCTTTTTAAGAATATATTTTACCAATTCGACATATCAGTAGCAGATCATAGTACAACAAAACTAAAAGTTAATAAAAAATAAAAGACGGTGACATACAGGCAGTAAATTAAAGTAGAAATGAGCTGGAAAGAGTGATTGTTTCGAGAATCTTAGGTGGAATAAGGAAATGGGAAAATAGAGATATTATATAGCGAAAAGACCTGAAATGCTTTGTAGTTGCGACATAAAAGAAATAAGTGTGACAGAAATTAAAGTGTACAGGTTGTTTTTATCTCGACAGTCCTTACTTAGTCAACGTTTCGAAACCTCAAACATACTTTTATTGCCTTGTAAAAATATTTGATATAATATGAAAATTTTAATTTATTTAAGGAACAAAGAGTGGGCGGAACAAGCAACCTGGCGTCCACAATTGCCTCCTCCCGGTTGGAGATTAAGGGGCGTTTTGGTAGCTCACTTACATGAACACAAAGGTGCGGTGAATAAACTATGCGTACTACCAGATACGCCATACTTTGCAAGCTCTTCTTCCGATGGTTCAGTCAGGTAATTATACTAATCTTTAGTTATTTTGTAACATTTTGTAATATATAATTGCAAACAAATGAATATAGAGATCAGAAAGGAATTTTCGAAAGAATCAGATGTTGTGGCTTCCTGATACACACATGTTTTAACATTTTTGCGTTTTGTCCTTTTTACTATAATTTTTACGTTTACTGAAACTATAATATGTAAGTGTAACTTCTTCTTTAAGTGCCATCCCCGCCACGAAGGCTGGCAATCATCATGGCTATTCTGACCTTCGAAGCAGCTGCTCTGAACAGCCTTGATCTGCAACCAAACCATTCTCTCGGATTCTTCAACCAGTAAATGCGTCTCCTTCCTACGTTTCTCCTATCCTCTATTTTTCCTTGAATTATGAGTCTCAAGATGTTAAATCTTTCCACTCTCATGTGTTTAAGAGGGAGTCCGTATTATCCATGACTATTCTACTAACCTTATATTTTGGAACGTTGGTATTATATCAACAGACTTGTAAATATAAGTGTTGCGTATTATAAACTATATTTTTTTACTAACATAATCAGTTAAAGTTTCTTCAAGAAATTTACTACCAACGTCTCTATCACTCAATATATCACCAAGTACAGGGCAACCTATCTTAACCGCTTAACGTGCTTACCCGAGTTAACTCGGTTTTAAACTACGTTTCTATTTTCGCTTAACCGAGTTAACTCGTGTTTAAAATATTTGTACGATATATGAGGCGCATACGCATTTTAACTCCTCTAGCGCTAAATAACGGTATCCCCACTTGCATGGTCGGCCATACCTATGGGTGGCCCCCCTAGCTTTTCGGGTGCTTTAAACTATATATGGTTATCCAAAGTATACGAAATGTAATCTGCAACATCTTCACGTCTGGCCCCCCCCTAAAAATTTTTATATGGCTCCCATGCCCACTTGTTTTTTCGTTTCTAATTTTAAACTTTCTACGATCGACTGCCGACTGGGATGGGATCACGATGAGTAGAATTCTATTTTGCTGACGTCACGTTCTGCCCTGACTGACGTACCTCTGTGTGTAACCCCTTGTTTTAGAGTGTATCACACTGTTAGCAATATTTAACATTATTATACTTGAATAATTGCGATTTTCTTCTCTTACTGTAGTATTTTGTATGTAAAAAGTTACGACCGAGTTAACTCGGGTGAGCGCATGAGGGTATTTGATATTTTATATTTTTCTAAAAAAATATGCGTTTTTTACTTTAGATTATATCTAGTAACAATAGTCTTGTTCGTAGTTTATTTTACTGTAATAAAATAAATAGGTAATTTTTTGACGTATTTTTGCAAATAAATGTGTGCGTTAAGCGGTTAAACTTATAAAATCAGCTAAAAAAGTCTACTACCAGAACCGTCTGGGAAGCTCCAAAAGTGTTGCAAAAGAAACTTGGTCCATAGTAAACGATCTTCGAAATAAAACCCACACTGCTCAAACATTTTCCCTTCCAGACACTGAAAATCTAAATGAATACTTTGTTAATTTGAGTAAAAATATTACGTCAACTATTTTGCCACAAGATCCCATTTCCTATCTCCCTAATTCAAGAAAGGTCTCGAATTCATTCTTTATAAAACCAGTCGATAAATCTGAACTGATCCAAACAATCAATATTATCAAAAGCAAATCTTCCTGTAGTACTGATGGTCTATCGATAAAAATTTTTTCTAATCTTCCAGAAAATGTGTTAGAAGTCCTCATTTCACTAATTAATGATTCTTTTGAGAAAGGTAAATTTCCAGAGTGCCTGAAGACAGCCATCATTATTCCTCTTCATAAGGGTGGTGAAATATCTAATACCTGCAATTATAGACCTATTGCACTACTACCGGTACTCTCCAAAATTATCGAGAGACTCATAAAAGCCCGACTTATGTCCTTTCTCGTTGATAACAATATTTTATCACAAAATCAGTTCGGCTTTTTAAATAATAAATGCACCACTGATGCCATGTTTTCTATACTACATGAGGTTTATCAAGCACTGAACAATAATCTTCACACTGCCACCGTTTTTTGTGACTACGCCAAAGCTTTTGATTGTGTAAATCACAACATTTTGATAAAAAAACTAAATTTCTACGGAATTCGAGGCATTTCTTTAGATTGGTTCCAATCTTACTTGGATGATAGGAAACACCTGTTTAGAGCAAATGATACAGACTCTAGTTCAAAAACATTGTATGTGGGGTACCTCAAGGTTCAGTATTGGGTCCTCTACTTTTTCTTATCTTTATTAATGAAATCACTAATTTAAAAGTCGATGGAAAAATCTTTCTTTTTGCTGATGATACCAGTATCACTTGGAGCAACTCAAATATTGCAACTCTTCATGCAACTATAACTTCTGATCTACTTACAATAAAAACCTGGTCTGACTCAAATTTACTCTCATTTAACGTAGATAAAACAGTAGCATTGTTTTATAAAGGAGCTCTTCAACCCTTACCTCTTAATAACAGCCAGATCAGTACCGTTGATTCTGTAAAATTTCTTGGTATTTTTTTAGACAGCAACCTTAAATGGTCCCTCCATATCGATTTGTTACAGAAGAAACTCTCTTCAGCTTGCTATGCTATAAGATCTGTTTCGAATGAACTCAATTTAGCATCTTCCAAAATAACATATTTTTCTTTTGTTCGAGTCACATCTTCGTTATGGTCTTCCTTTTTGGGATTCTGGTACAGCTGCCCAATTCGATGTTATTTTCAAATTACAAAAAAGAGCAATAAGATATCTGTTTGGCCTCAGAAAAACAACACATTGCAGAAGTTACTTCAAAGATCACGGAATTTTAACCCTTCCATCTTTGTATATTTTAGAAACTGTTTGCTTAATTCGTAAACATCTACATGTCTTTCCACCAAGACCTAATCATGACTACTTCACGAGAAATTCTACGTTTGACGTCTATTTGCCGACCCCGTCCTCGGAGTTAGTAAAGAAATCGATATTGTATTCCGCAAAAAAATGTACAACCATCTCCCCCTACAACTAAAATATGCACCATCTTTCCCCAAATTCCGTAAACTGACAAAAGCCTACCTATCTGAAAGACCATATTATTCAGTAGAAGATTTTTTTAGTCAATAACTAAGAAATTACAGTACCCTTTGCACAAGTAGTATTTTTATTATTTTTTTATCTATATTTGGGTGTCATATGCAGCCGCTAACTTTTTAACTTTTAAAGCTTTTTTATTAATTATTAGGTAGACTATGCATTTGCAATTTATTCAAATTTTTGCAATTGATTATTTCTGTTTTAACTTCATTATTATTATTATTTAAATATATTGACGATTTATGTAATTTTAATAAATTGGATTGTTACTGTTTTGTTTTTTGACTATTTATAAGCTTTGTCGATAAAATTGTAAAAATTTTCATGGCAATAAAGCATATTTCTATTCTATTCTATTTAGCAGTAAATGGTTGATTGGACTTAGTGCGCTCGTAAATATTATTAAATTTATCAGACTTGGCCCATTGTCAAGACCGGTCCGGAGCGATAAGCAAACGAGGTAGACAGAGTTGGTCTTTTGACAACTAACACTGACTAGACGGTACTCCTATAATAAAGCAAAGGATCCCTAAAATTTATAATAATTACGACGACAAAAACAAAAAACGGATGTAAAATATATTGCTTTGCCTTATATACCCGAAATTAATGTTTTCAAATGAGTTTTAAAATAAATTAAATCTATTTTAATTGCTAAGATTATAGAAAAACAATCATTCAAACATATTTAAATTTTACCTGAAACCGGGCCTTTTATACTATTGAAGTACCAGTACAAGTATTGACCATTGAAGTCAACCATTTACTGCTAAACAAACTTTACCGTTATTTATTTATAGGTTGTGGGACTGCGCAAAAATGGAGGGAAAGAATATCGCCAATAGATCCAAGCAGCACTACAAGCTGGGATCCAATATTAATGGCATGGCAGTATGTGAGAGTGGTCAGGGTTTAGGAGTAATATGTCAAGACGGATCTATTAATATTTTAAGAGTAGACTCGGCTGGCAACAAGTAAGAACATTTTTTATATCTACAATAGTAAAATCCACAATGAAGAAAAAAATTTTATCCTGTAGCTGGCTGTACGCCACCAATCACAAAAATTTAATTGAAAAATCCTTTGTAAAAGGTATAAATTTGTTTTTATTAAAATGCCTTTAAGGGCTACATCACAGAACGTTCTCGATTTTTTACAAAATCATCATCAGTGTTAAAAAATGATCAGGTTAAATGCTAACTGAGCCACCAAAGCAATACCAGGGTGAGAATCCTTTCAATAGTATATACAGTAGGAAAAATGAAAGAATACCCATGAACGAACATATAAAACACGCTGTATTTTCCTGTCACCGTGTCACACAAAAAATTGGCCAGCGCAAGTACATGTAATAATTATTGTTACATGTACTTGCACTGGACAATTTTCTTTGTGACACGGTGACAAGAAAATACAGCGTGTTTTATATGTTCGCTCATGGGTATTCTTTTATTTTTCCGACTGTAATAATGTTAAAAATGCACATTTGCTTGAAATTCTATATTATCCATCCTATAGAATTTCATTCATTATCCATCCTATATAATATTAAGCAGATATGCATTTATAACATTATTATATTTATACTATTTAACCCGGGAGCAGTCGCGCCGTGAGAAAAAATCTCATATTTTATTCTTTTCCGTGATAACTTGATGAAAATTTTTTCAACATTGCTTTCCACTCGTAAATGTCTCGAGAAAAATCGTAGTAATGCGTAGAAATTTTTATTAATTTTTTTTGTGTAATTTATGGCTTTGGAGAGAACTAATGAGCTTTAAAATTGTTAGAAATAGATATTTTTAACATAAGTAAATAAAAATATTATAAAATAGAAATTTGATTTAAATTCGTATTTAAATCTATATTGTGAGATTTTTTCTCTACGCGCGACTACTTACGTTACAGAAGTGAGCGCGACTGCTCCCGGTTATAGGTTTCTCACCCTGGTATTTCTTTGGTGGCTCATCTAGCATTTAACCTGTTTATTTTTAACACTGATGATGATTTTGTAAAAAATCGAAAACGTTCTGTGACGTAGCCCTTAAAGGGATTTTAATAAAAAATTGTATACCTTTTACAGAGGATTGTAAATCGAAACGTCAAGTTAACTTACCTTGATTTCTTCTATTTTTTGTATTTCTTTTTATATGTGATTTTTATTGGGTTGCGACAAAGGCCACTAAACCATTAGTGTAGGAAACCGAGGTTGAACCTCGCAAAATGGACACAAGTCCGGTTTTATTTTTTTTTTCTGGTACATCAAGGGGTGGTTATTATGAGACTAACATTTTCTTAAAAAATTTCGCCCCGGAACTCCCCATTTCATCCCTTTAAAGGGGGTAATTTGTGCTTTTTGCGAAACGTAGCCCTTCCTGTACGTTTTTCAAAAAATTTACTTAATAGTAAAATGAAGAGGACTATTTTTCTATTTCTATTTCTATTTCTATTTCCTACTATTTATTTCGCGACAGCATATGTCTATCACACACCGTTTAGCGGGGGTGGCGCCCCAAAGTTGACAAATTTTTTAAAAAGATGTTTTTAAAAAAGAATTATTTTTCCCTACTGTACTGAAAGTTAAGAAGAAACCCCGCGCCAATTAATCACAAATAAGTGGCTGATTTTTTGGTATAGGTTTCATTTAAGGGCAATTGCAATTTTTGAAGATATTCTTTAGCGGCGAATCGATTGAGGGTAAAATTGTACATAAATCTGCGCGCCTGCGCACACTGACAGTATGTAGTTCATTGCTAATCTTTCAAGACAGGCATGTATGTATCTGTAACCGTGCAAATAAGTCATTAAAAGAATATATTAGTGTTTTTAGGAAATGTATTATTTATTATAATTCTTGTGTTCACTATATGTCGCCGTGTTGTGTAATTATATCCGAAACTTACATATTAATTTCTAGGGCCTCGCTGGAGTAGTGAGTATTGCGTTAGCTCTGAGATTGGAATGACGCGGGTTCAATTCCTGGGCGATTCATATATTTTTTTTTATTTTTGTTTGTTTTAATAAAAATTTTTGAAAGTGGTAGATAAGAAAGTTAGTTTGATTTTTAAATAAAATACAAATAACCTTTTATGTATATTTACTTTGTTTAAATTACCTATTATATAATAGAAGAATACCTTCTTACGTGCGTACAAAGTACACACACATACTTTTTTTTTAATTACAGGGTGTTACATTTTAAAAAGCCCCTTTTTATACCATTTGAACCGCCTATGCTAGAGTAAAAAAACTTCTTTCAGCGATTATCCATGTGCTGGTTTTATTTACAAATTTCTATAATGCACCCCCATTTTTTTCCAAAACCACCCCAAAAAAAGGAGAATTAATAAAGAAAATGATTTTCTTGGAATCCTTCACACACCATGCCCTTTATTAAAATGCTGCATATATCATTTTATGCACGTTCTTATTACCCATGCATGGATACCAAAAGCGATTTCTTGATGCAACCCCTGAAGCCAAAAAATAAATAAATAAGGGGGAGGGGTTGAAAAAAAATTATTTTTTTTTGCTTTTTACCCATATGGACATATGCTCCATCAATAGGGTTTGTCAAATCTCAGAAATGCTTTGGCGGGCTCCAGTTTTTGTTTTTTTTTTTCGTCACCTATTCATTTTATTGATAACGTACTTATGGAAAATAAAAGAACACACTCTCTGCTACACATTATGACCTATGCATATTTTATTTTCTTTGCACCCTAAAGCCAGTGGTGGCCCAAAATAAATTTTTAATTATTTTCTTTAATTCTCCCTTTTTGGGGTGGTTCCGGGGAAAATATGGAGGTGTATTATACAAATTTGTAAATAACACCAGTACATGGATAATCGCTGAAAGTTGTTTTACTCTAGCATAGGCGGTTCAGATGGTATAAAAAGGGTTTTTTTTAAATGTAAAATCCTGTAATTAAAAAATTTGCAATTGCCCTTAAATGAAACCTATATCAAAAAATCAGTCACTTATTTGTGATTAATTGCCGCAGGGTTTCTTCTTAATTTTCATTACAGTTAGGGAATAGTAATTTTTTTTTAAAAAACATCTTTTTTAAAAATTTGTCAAGTTTGGGGCGCTAAACGGTGGGTGATAGACATGACATATGCTGTCGGGAAATAAATAGTAGGAAATATACTATTAAGTAAATTTTTTGCAAAAAACGTACAGGAAGGGCTACGTTTCGCAAAAACTACAAATTACCCCCTTTAAAGGGATGAAAAGGGGGGTTCCGGGGCGAAATTTTTTAAGCAAATGTTAGTCTCATAATAACCACCCCTTGATGTACCAGAAAAAAAAATAAAACCGGACTTGTGTCCATTTTGCGAGGTTCAACCTCTGTTTCCTACACTACATGGCCAATGATGAAACAAAATATCTATTTTTGTTGTTGTGTATAACTTGTGTAGTAAATATTTCTTTTTCTATAGAATGATACCAGTTCAGTCGCGGCAATTAAACGCAGATGATGACGGGTATGCGGTAGACGTTCAGTGTTTGGATTCCGGATCTCAGAGTGTCTTAGTGTATGCCACGTTATACGGCTCCTTAATCGGATGGGACTTGAGGGCGCCAGGCAATGCTTTCAAGTTGGACAATGGGCTGAAGAGCGGCGTAATTACTACGTTCTGTTTGGACTATCATCAAAGTTGGTTGATGCTTGGAACCAGCAATGGCACACATGCGGCATGGGATTTGAGATTCCAGTTGCCGATCATGACATTTGATCATCCTTCAGGTACTTCTGTTTAAAAGTTTTAATCCGTTTTTTTATTACAAAATCCACAAGGAAATTAAATTCCTGTAGCTGGCTGTATACCATGAATCACAAAAAAAAATTTGTTTGTAAAAGGTATATTTAAAAAATCCCTAAATAGTCCTGTCGCCAGGGGGGGGGGTAATACGGCCTCCTTTATTCAGATGGACTTACCCAAGTTTCTTTTATGTATTTTGACCCGTAGAACACGAATTTTTTGGGTAACAGTTGATCCGGATGTCGATTAGATTGTTATAAACAAATTATTTGAGGAATTACATAACAGCGATTTCTCGCAAATCAAAACATTTTTTTGTATTTTTTGGATCATTCTAAGCAAAAAATGTTCTTACAAGTTTTTTCGTAGGATGCATAGTTTTCGAAATAAACGCGGTTGAACTTTCAAAAAATTGAAAAATTGCAATTTTTGAACCCGAATAACTTTTGATTAAAAAAAAAAGAATGTGTGTGTGTACTTTGTACGCACGTAAGAAGTTATACTTCTATTATATGATTTCTTAAAAATAAATATACTTTAAACAGTTTGTTTTCATTTTTTTTAAACACTAAACTAATTTTGTGCTTACCGCTTTCAAAAAATAAAAAAAAAAAAGTATAGGATTGCACTGGGTTCGAACTCAAGACCTCTCGATCTCTGGCCGAATGCTATACCACATACGCTACGAGGACTGTGTCTGTATCGGTTCGGACGTACCTAATGACAATTCACGGTAACAAACAGACAAGGTGAATAAATATATAATAAAATGTTTTAATAATACTCATCTTACTCCTGAGGAAGACAAATTTTCTTACACTGATATATTTATACATAACTAGAAAGATTTAGCAACTAAGCGGCATACGGTCTGTGTGCGCATGCGCGCAGAATTATGAAATTTTACTCTCAATCGCGCCTAAAGAAGTATAACTTCAATAAAATAGCAATTCTGCTTACCGCATTTGAAAGTTCAAGTCAAATTTTATCGGTTTTGATTATTTGCAATGCTAAAAAGTTATCTTTTTATTGTTAAACAAAGCCATAAACACATAGTGTTTCCCGTGCATAATACATGCGTTTTAATGCATTCTACGTAGAAGTAGCCTCGCTTGCACTTGTACCTACTCTACACACTCGTTCGATTTTAAATGGGAAATCATTGAAAACATCACTCAAGCACTATGTGTTTATAGCTTTGTTTAACAATAAAAAATAAATTTTTAACAATGCAAATAACCAAAACCGATATAATTTGACATGAACTTTCAAATGCGATAAGCAGAATTGCTATTTTATTTTTTAATCAAAAGTTATTCGGGTTCAAAAATTGCAATTTTTCGATTTTTTTAAAGTTCAACCGCGCTTATCTCAAAAAGTATGCATCCTACGAAAAAACTTGTAAGAACATTTTTTGCTTACATTGGCCCAAAAAATACAAAAAAATGTTTTGTTTTGCTTGAAATCGCTGTTATTCCTCAAGTTCTTTGTTTATAACAATCTTATCGACATCCGGATCAACTGTTACCCAAAAAACTCGTATTCTACGGGTCAAAATACATAAAAAAACTTGGGTAAGTCCATCTGAATAAAGGAGGCCGTTGTACCCCCTGGCCACAGGACTAAAAAAGGGTTACATCAAAACAACAAACGTTTTCGGAATAAGAATTACATCATCAGGTTTTAAATTCGAAATAGCATGTCTGAGCCACCAAGATAATTGTGTGAATACCCTTTAAAGTACATAGTTAATGTTTATACAAATTGTACATAGTGTTGTTTTAAAGTAAGGATGTTTTAAATTTTCCTAGATTTAAATTCAGGCAACATGTAATTCTGCCCAATGTGGGTTGCAATGTCCAGAGGGTGAACCTCTATTGACGAACGTCAGGTGGCAACTCTGGGGGCAAGAGTTTCCATCTGAAGTCCGTCAATAGAGGTCGACAAACCGTCAGTTTGTAACACAAGGTACTCTGCCGAAACAGCTGTAGTGACATTAAGTTCTAATAAATTTTGTGGAAGTTTTGAAAATAAATATTTTCTTGTGTTTTATTTTGTTTTCATAACCGTTTGATTTTAGGTTCTGTTAGGATTAAAAAAGTACTGTCCCATCCGACTGAACATTCATGGGTAATGTCTAGTATCCAGGGAAACAATGAAATCTCAATGTGGAATATTGAAACTAGTTTTAGACAAAAAGTATTGTGGGGTAGCACATCTCCACCCTTATCAAAACAAGTAAGTAAATTATTGGGTAACATATAAAAATAATAGTTCCTATTGCTCTAGCTTTTAGTAGATACCATAGAGACAGAATAGCACTTTGAAATCCTAGTTTATTTAGTTGACTCAGTCTTTTTTTATATAGAACTTGATGTGTTTTTATTCAATATTTTAGGGTACCGTTAACAGCGTTTGTGCAATGTTAGGCGGTTGTATCGATAGATCACCTTTCCTCTTAGCTGGTGGTACCGATCAAAGACTGAGGTTTTGGAATTTGGAAAGCCCATCCGAATCATATTTGGCCATACCTGGTGCTAGTGATCCAGCAGGTACAGCCTTAAGCTACAGAAGCAGACTCATTGATGGTAAGTAATTGTCAGGACCATTATTTAAAATTTTAGATCGGTCTCTCAGGGAGACATCCAACATCTGGCGCTCCATAGCACTTGAGTTACGCGAATCTTGTTCACTGCCTTTTTGCGAGTGTTAATGTTTCGGCTCCATAAGTGAGCACAGGCAACACATATTTGTCAAAGATTTACCTTTTGAGGCATATGGGTAAGTCCGATTTAAATACATAGTTGTTTGCCAAACGCTACCTAGGCTAATCCTATACGACGTAGGGGCTCGCACGTCTGGTTATCTATTCCCAACCGAATTTCATGTCCAAAGTACTTATAAGATGCAGTCTGCTCAATATCCATTCCATCAACAACAATATTACGATTTAGCACCAGGTTAGTCATTATTTGCGTCTTGTTGATGTTAATCTTTAGTCCAACCTCTAAGGAAGCGTGATATAATTTGTTAAACATTATTATTTCATCATCATACGATCGGCTATAAGGACGATGTCATCTGCGATTCTCAAATGACTGAGCTTCTCTCCATTTATGTTGATACCATATTCATTTAGATCTGCCTTCTTAAAAGTGTTTTCTAAAAGGGTTGTGAATAGTGCTGCCAGGTCCGATTTGTTTTTAATCGGTACATAAGCAAAAACAGATCGGGATTTAGGGTTGTAGATCGGGACAAATAAACAACAATGACCGTTTTGGAGTGTAATTTTCAGATTCAACTCCGAATTGCATGAAAATCTGGTTTTAGGTTCTACTTACTGTCTACTTCAAAGTTGAACTTATGCCGTTGGTTGCTTTTGCTTGGGGGATGACAGTTACAGTTACCCCTGCTCGGGTTTTAAAAAAACGCAAATTTAAAGTGTCCCAAAATGGATTAACTGTCTAACTCTAAAAAACTTTTGTTCTATATAATTTTTAAACTAAGTCAATACTTTTCGAGTAATTTTATCGAAAAAAATATTTTTAGAAAAAATGTAGATTTTAAAAAAGCAAAAAAAATTGTATGTTCAGAAAGTCTATAAAACCAGTAAAAGCAAAGTTGTAGCTCATCAAAAATACGTTCTTATTCGTCAAATTCCAAATCGAATTTTTCAACTTGAAATAACCAAAAAATTAAGCAATTTTCGGGCAATACTTATTAAAAATTTTTAAAGTGTTTAAAAAAATCTTTAATTTTGTTGTATATGAAAGTCTCTAGCAGTCTTAAAACTAAGCGAGTTACGCTCATATTAAAGTTGGCTCCTTTTTTTGGTAAAAAAAATTGTGAAAATCTCCCCCTATTTAGCACCGTAAATAAAATTAATCGTTCCCCTTTACCATTTACTTTATATGTGTGTATTGTTTATACGATCTGTAAGGTTTACCGGTTGGGAGTGCTTAGTTTAAAAAAAAACTGGTTTTACAGTAAAAATAAATTTTCCTAAAATATTGGAAAATGTCCTTTTTTTCAAAATAATTTAAAAAGTATTAGGGATATTAAAAATCTCAAGGAGTAAAAACTAGGTAGGTTTTGCTTTTATAAATATGATAGATTCATTTTGTGTTTCTGCAAGACAAAAATTGGTTAAAATTGGTTGTTCATATTTTGCATACACTCGTGATTAGTGACTCGTTTAGGCCCTTCCAATCATGTAAAAAATATATAAGTAAAGTAAATTGTTTGCAAAGCGGTAACCGGTAACGATTAATTTCATTTGGGGTTCTAAATAGGGGAGATTTTCACGATTTTTTTACCCAAAAAAGGAGTCAACTTGATTTTGAGAATAAATCGCTTAGTTTTGATGTTAGAAACTTTTTTAAAACATAAAAATAAAGTTTTATTAGAAAAGTTTTAATTGGTTTTCCCGAAAAGTGCTTCATTTCTTGGTTATTTCACGTTAAAATATTTGATTTGGAATTTGACGAATAAGACCGTATTTTTCATGAGCTACAACTTTGCTTTTGCTGGTTCTATAGACTTTATGAGTTCACATTTTTTTTTCATTTTTTTATATTATGCTACATTTTTGCTAAGTATTTAATACTTACTTTTTTTTATAAATAATTTACTTACTTTTTCGACCAAATACTTACTTTTTGAGTTATTTGTGAAAATCTCCTGAAAACATGATTTTTTTGTCGAAAAATAAACATTTTCAATCGTAAATAACTCGAAAAGTATTAACTAAGTTAAATTCTATAGAACTAAAATTGCTTAGAATTAGTTAATTTTTCCAACTCCGGACTTATTTTAAACGCTCGGTTTTCACCCCCAAATACCTATCGGGGGTGACTGTCACCCCTCGAGTAAAAGCAACCAATGGCGCACAAGCCGTCCAAATTTTCATGCAATTCGAAGTTGATCCTGAAAATTACACGGTATCGCCGTATTTCCCGTTCATTTACTGGACTACCAGGTTTTTCTAGAATCTGTATTTAATCCTACATAATAATAATAATCGGACGAAATTACAAAAAAAAATCGTAGATTTAGTAAATTTATTTTTCATTAAAATTATATTGTTCATTCGATTTTGCCGCTTTTAGGAGTGCCTTGTTTTTATAACATATTTATAAAATTCACTGCTAGTCCTGCTAAAATTGGTTTTCGTGGGTGAAAATCGGGACATTTAGTGTCCCGATCAGGTACAAATCGGTACGCGTCCCCAGACCCCTGAAAATCGGGATGTCCCGCGCAAATCGGGACACCTGGTAACGCTAGTTGTGAATAGCTTTGGTGAGATGGTATCTCCTTGTTATACTCCTCGCTGCATACAGAATTTATTTGTTTGTTGTTCAGATAGTCTTACGGTAGCCATTGCCTTTTGGTAGATATATTTGATCATGTTAGTGTATCTAGCGATAGTCTATTCGGTATTCTGTAAATGCTTTTAACATTTTCTGCTGGCTTGTGGTATCGAATGCTTTCTCAGTGCCAATGGTTTGTTGTATTTTGCAGACTTCTCTATCAGGTTTTTTATTACCAGTAAGTGGTCGTTAGTGCTTTAGATCCAGATCTAAATCCAGATTCTTCTCTAGACTGATAGAAGTCTAACTTAGCCTCCAGACTTTCTCTGATAATTTTTGTGAAAAGTTTATTATACAGTGTTTATATACAGTATATACAAGTTTATATACAATGTAAAAGTTTATATACAGTGGGTGATCAAATTATTAGAGCCACTTCAGAAAATGTTACTTTCTGTTTAATAATGGTATGTAAGTTTTTTCTTTATACCGTACAGAGTTGCCTTTGAAACTTTAGAAATGGATGCTATGTTCCTATTGGAGTGATTAGTTTTTAATAATAGTTTTTATTTCTGCTATTTTCCTTGGTGAGATGTCTTTGGCATTCCCATGATAATCTGGTACCACTAGTGTAACGAACGTGCAATGTTTACTAAATTCACAAAAAAAAAATAGTATAGGACTGTCAGAATATTACTAGAGAGTAATGGAAACTCTTAAAGTTTATTATAACTCTAAATACCAAGAATACAAAATAATACGCACACGAGTTGCAAGCTAGGCTGGGCAGCACTGACAAACAATGGCATCTGAGTCACGCATTGCCACGCACGCGTTTTGCCACTATTGCCAGACTATTTATTGCACTTTCATTAAGTGTAGCAAGATACTCAAATGGAAACAAACGCATTAATATATTATACAGCTCAATTATATACCCTTTCTGTAAAACATTGAATTTTACTAGGTGGCTCTAATAATTTGATCACCCACTGTATGTGTGATAGCAAACTGATAGGACGGTAGTTTTTTACATCGAGTTTTTTAGACGAGTTATATTCGCGGACGGACAGACAGTCATGAAACCGGAAGTATATATTTGTTCTCGTCTTGTTAAGGCGCGTCGAATAATATATCGTTTGTATTATTCCGACGACTTTAAAACAGTACTTCCGGTTGCAACTCTAAAACCGGAAGTCCTAGGTCAAATTTCTCACCTTTAGTAACATTATTTGGGTTATGAGCTTTCATTCGACACCGCATTTGTCATTCTACCTGGTATAATGACGGAGGAGTTGTGTTCACGGATGGACAGACGGATGTGGATGAAAACGTTTTCACATTTTTTCAAAATTGGGTGAAAACAAAAGAGTAGGCAGCAAAAGTAAATTGATATTTTATGGAAAGTCAAATGAGTCAGGAAATAAAATTCGACATTATTTATCCTCTGAGCTTTTTAAGTTGGAAAAATAAAGCATAACTGAGTGGCAAAATACTCGACAAGGGAAATCTAAAATTGCATTTCACGTCCTGTCATTCACCGTGATAATAATTTTAGCGAATTATTTCCTTTAATATTCACAAAAGTGAATAAAGTATAAACTAAAAGAAAAGAAAAGATGGTTCAGATTTGATTACAGTACAGAGCCTCTACTATGTACTTACACGTATTTCGGAATAACCGTTTCCTCATCGGAGTACCGATGCTTTATTTATGCTTTATTTTTCCAACTTAAAAAGCTCAGAGGATAAATAATTTCGAATATTATTTCCTGACTTATTTGACTTTCGATTCATAGATGGTGCTAGTAGCATCTTTGATAATTATTTTGATTATTACCCCGAAAGGATGAAAGGATTTGATTGCAGTTTGCAATTCAGTGCCTCTAGCCAGGTGCTCCGATGAGGAAACGGTTATTCCGAAATACGTATAAGTACATAGTAGAGGCTCCCCAAGTAGCAATTTGTCGACGCGACAACGTTGTCTACTGCGTGGCAACGTTTTGTTACAACGTTGTTATTGCCTAAAAGACGACCCTATTCTGCACTGATTTGGTGGACGATTTTTGAGTTGTCTTGACGTTGCCTAGGCAACCTCCTGTTTAAGCAACATCGTTTCGTAACCGTTGCATAAGACAACTGAAGCGACTATAAAAAGCACCTGTGCGTGCAATGGTTGCTCAAGGAGTCAGACTAGTTATGTTTTTTTACCTATATTTTTAACACCTGTATGGTGAATGCGAAAACCAAAAAGTAAACTGTTTTGACATCGTATTGGGTATTTAAATTTATATGATATAAATACATAAAGGACTTATTACCTGATGTGAAATTTATAAACGCATCTCAGATTACCGTCAAATATGGATATTTCACCTTTAAAAAACACACGCGCTGCTTTTTTTATGACATTTTTGACAAAAAATATGCAAATTTAAAAAATCAAATTTTAATATAAAAGTCAAAATTTATGTTAAAGATGTTCTGTATAAATTTAATGTATTGATGGTGCTTTTAAAGATATCAGAAAATGCCTGCATTTTTTATATTCTGTGTTTTCATTTTCTTTACATCCCAAAAATCTCAAGTAAAACCAAAATGGCGCATTAAACAATATTACCAATATTACTAAAAAAATACCTTTTCACCAACCTTAGACGGATAAGACAACTTAGAAGTCCAATCGCCAAACCAAACCCGGCTGCGCCGACTATCAAAACCATTTTAGAACGCACCCTCTTATTGGGTGACAGAGGTCATGTGACCAGTGTCAAAAGTGTATCATTCTCATTAACAGCGTTGCCACATTTAGTAGATTTCTACTTTTTTGGTAGATTTTTGATATTTTCTTAAAAAATTCTATAGTTTATTTTTTAACCAGGAGGAGTAAACTTAAAAGGCAGATTCACGCCTAAGAAAGTCACTAGAATAATAACCAAATACATCTTCTTTTTTGGTTGATCATGTCGGCCCTCGACGGTAATCCATGAATATTATATTATATTAATACGTCGCTAAAGAGTTCTAAAAACGACTGCTTTTTATATAAAAGCAGACTAACAATCTAAAAATTAAAGGAATAACACAGATAACACAAAAAATCGCCGGTATATCTTAACTAGCCTCTGAAATTCCACTAGGGTCAAAATTTGATAAATGTCATTAGTGTCAAAATTTTATAAGAGTGGAGTAAACTTGCCTGCAGTTGGACCAATTACAAACAAGCATTACAGCGCGGTAAATTTGAATCACTCCTCTTGGTTAAAAACAAACCATTAGTAGGCAATATTTTTTAGTAGATTTTTGGTATATTTCAACAGAATTTGATCCATTTTTTTCGAATCATGAGGAAACTATAATAAGTATTTTTGAAAAATTTAAACGCAGAATGAAAGACTGCATTATTTAGAAAACCAAAACGTTTCTTTTAAACGAGATATTTGGAATTAAAAGTCACACTAAATTTTTTCTTTTTTTCACCCCTGTAACTTATTAAAATAAACATTATAGAAGTTTTCAGGGACTTTCGGTCCTCGGTAATAACGTAATCTTTCTTTGTGCGTTTAAATTTTTCAAAAATACTTATTAGTTTGCTAAGGATTCGCAAAAAATGAAAACATTTAAAATACATTGAACATTTTAACAGACGACATTTTGCGCCTATCCCCTTAAGTTAGCTGTTGTTTTTATTATAAAAAATCCCAAATATATCCCAAAAATCCTTAAGTATATTTTAGTTTTTGATTTAGTAGATTTTAGCTAAAAAATGGTAATTACCAGTTGGTGGTTTGGAATAATTAGGTTTCCAATTTTGTGGAATTCCTCTTGGGACATTTAGGACGGATGTGCATATCACTGTATTATTGTATTTACATGACCTAAAAAGAATCTACTGATTTTGTGAAAACAAAACTACTGAAAGAGTAAAAAGTAAAAACTGACCTGGCAACCCTGTCTACGAAAGCTGATACAAAGATTATCAAATCTCAAATCTACTGATAAAACAATGGAATGGAAACCAGCTATTAAAAAACAAATAAACAGGTTGTTAAATAAATCGAAAATTTCCATTAAAATAAAATATATAATAATAGGAAAAAAATAAGGTTATAAAGTAAATTATTTTTCTCCTAGTTGCCGCAAACGTGTCACACCTCTAGAACAACACAAGGGTCGTGACGTGACAGATAACTACTCAACTACAACTACAGAGTCGGCCAGGGCGTAAATTAGTTTAGCATTATAACATTTTTAACTCGTGATTGTTGAAAAAACTGAACCACACTAAACTGTGATATTATGTAGTTGTCACAATCATTGTGACACAATGGTAATAAATTAGTTGCCCGTATAACTAAAGGTTGTAACATCGTAATGTCAGTCGGGGTAGGGGACGTTGGCCGAAACAACTGAAAATGCTCTCAGGCAACGTTGTATACAGTGCATTTGTTTGTACTGACAACCAATGCGTCGAAAAATTGCTACTTGGGTCTGTACTGTAAGCAAATCTGAACCATCTTTTCTTTTCTTTTAGTTGATATTTTATGGTTTTATACCCAATACCAAACTAATATGGCAATATGTACTTTGTTCTTTACTTTTCAATATTTTTAGGTACACTTGTGATATATGAAGAAGCAGGTACTATAAGAAAGTTAGACAGGGGCGAAGAAATTCCAAGACCTGGACCAGAACCTCCAGCTACCGGCCACAGAGATTGTATTTCTGATATTGCTATGTGTAAAGCGTCACAATGTTTCCTTGTCACTTCGTCCAAGGACGGGGTCATCAAAGTATGGAAATAAAAGTTATTTTAAACGATATTTTAGGAAATATTTTGATCTAGGTCCCAGAATTAATTTTCGTTACTCAGTCTTTCAACGAATACATGTTTTGGGTTTTAGTCAGTATGGATATATTTTTAAGATGATACGTGCAGCATGTGATAAATCGATAGAATTAGTTTAAAGTTTCCTATATACATAACATATATTGTTTATTTGTTTTCTTTAATAAAGTATCAAAATATTGTGTATCGTTATTCCTAAATATATCGTTATAAAGAACGAAAAAAATGGCAAGTAGATCGGACCAGATTAAAGCATTAAAGCTTTTAGGTGCCGAGGGCATTAAGATACGAAATTATTCAACTTAATCTACGAAAGCGGAAAAATTCCTAAATATTGGCTTAAATTTTAAATCCTCATTTGTTGTACTACCAAAAAAACATAGAGCCACAAAATGCAGCGACTATCGCACCATCAGCCTAATGAGTCGTGTATTGAAAATTTTTCTCAGAATAATTCATCAAAGAACATATAGAAAAATTGAGGAAAGAATCTCAAGTACTCAATTCGGTTTTCACTGTGGCCTTGGAACGCGGTATTTTTATTTGCAACCAAAGTTTTAATCCAAAGATGCAGAGATGTAAATTATGACGTTTTCATGTGCGCGATTGATTTGGAAAGGGCTTTTGATAAAGTTCGCCACGAAAAAATGCTACATATTCTCAAGACTTCCAGTCTGGATAGTGAGGACATTAGAATCATTGCAAATTTGTATTGGGGCCAGGCTGCATGTGTTAGGGTTGGGAATCAGTGCTCTGAAGAAGTAAAAATCAAGCGTGGAGTTCGACAAGGCTGTATATTGTCACCAATGTTGTTTAATCTTTACGCTGAAACAATCTTAAATGACGATATATTATCCTTATCATTGGCAGAAGGTGTAGGTACTAGACACCCTACTTCTTCTTCACGTGCCACTCCTAGCGGAGATTGGAAATCATCATGGCCACTGCGACTTTGTTAGCAGCGCGCCTAAAAAGTACAATAAAACTACACCCGAACCATTCATGTAGATTTCGAAGTCACGATATTTTTCTTCCGACACTTCTTTTGCCCTGCATGATATTTCTTAAAAATTTGTGCTTTTCACCCCTCATAATGTGCCCCAAGCAGGGCCGCCGAGAGGGCGGTACAGCCGTTATATTTTACCGAGGCCCGGCGTCGACCATATCAAAGACGTAATTTTTCCCGTTTTTTTTTTGCTCTTCACTTTGTGCATAACGCATTTAATTAGTACTCGGCTATATTTATTATTATGGCCTTTAATCGATTTTGTTTAAAATTTTAACAGCAATAAATCACAGGAGTCAAATACTACAGTGCAGTCAGATAAAACTATGGTATGGATATGGAGATTAAAAATATATCAGGGCTTCTAGAATATTTACAAAAATCAGAAGAATCTATATTGAAGAATCTTAATTAGTTACCAGCAATTATGGAATAAATCCAGAATTTACATGACTCTGAGTCTGTGTTAAACTTTGTCCATAAAATTGTATAATTTTCAGCGACAATAAAGAATATTTCTATTCTATTCTACATCGAATAAAGAAAAACGGCGCAAAAAGCTTGTGAGATTTTTTGATGATTTACCTGGACCTATAGTAGTGATGCGACTGATATTTTGAGCCCGACGCAATATTTCGCTGGGAAATATTTAATATTGTCATATAATAAGCAATTTAACCAGAAGATTTAATGCGGAAAATAAAATTCATTCGCTATTTAACATTTTATGGATATTCCGAGATGAAGATGATGACAATATTAAGAAAAAATTGATATAGGTATGTATTGCGCAAGTCTGATAGAAGACATCAGTGAAGAATTGATAGATGAAATTTTTCATTTGAGAGCGATATACAAGGATAATATTGGTGAATCTCAACTTTCCCCAGTATACTTGCTTAATAAAATTAAACATCTCTTTGAATCGTTATTGCGTTAGCGCAATATTGTGCAAAATATTAAGAATATTTTGCACATTACCGGTGACAGTCACAGAAGCAGAAAGATCCTTATTTTTCTTTTTCGCATAAAAAATTCTATGAGATAATGGTAGCTACAATGAAACACGATCGGTTAGCTGCCTTGAGAATGATTTGGCAAAAACATTTTTGCCAATCAGAAAACTCGAAAAGCACCTGTAATATAAATATTTTCACTATTATAAATAATATAATCAAAATTTAATAAAACTTATATTTCAAATATTTCTTATTATTATTTATTATTAATAATTTGATTTCTATAAAAATTAAACAATTTTTTTTGCTCTTCACTTTTTGCCAGGGGCCCGCCCTTCACTTTTTACCGGGGCCCGCTCACCCCTCTCGGCGGCCCTGGCCCCAAGTATTCCATCTTTCTAGTTTTTATCTCATTTATAATTTCGCATCTTTTGTCTAAAGTTTGGAATACTTGCGTGTTAGTGACGCGGTCCATTCATGATATTTTGAGAATGCGCCTATAGCACTAGATCTTGAATGCTTTGATGTTTTTAATGGTCGACTGTTTTAGTGTCCAAGTCTCAACTCCATATAACAGGGTGGAAAAGACATAACACCGCAGCATTCGTATTCGTAAGTTTATGTTGACATCACGATTGCAAAAGAATTTGCGCATTATATTAAAGACTGATCTAGCAATTTCTATTATGCATTTAATCTCTTTTGTTTGATCATATCGTCTGTGGTCCAAGTACCTAGATATTTATAACATGACACAGGCTCAATCGCTGTATTGTCTATTGCAAGATTAGCTCTGATGTTCTTTGATTTCGCGATTACCATAAATTTAGTTTTTTTCAAATTAATTTTCAAGCCGTAGTGTAGTTCTACTAGCGTTCCGGATAGGAGAACCGTATCGTCAGCATACCTATATTGTTGATCGTCTCACCATTTATTATCAAACCAACATCTTCTTCCGCGAGTGCTTATTGACAGATGGCTTCACTATACAGATTAAATAAAAGTGGCGATAAGATACATCCCTGTCGGACTCCTCGACACCCTCCTAAATTATATTAAATAATCGTTTCTGGCTACTACCGCAGAGGCGTAGAACAGAAGAAAGTGAATAATTGACCCTTCCCACATTCTACGCCACTGACGGAACTAAGTACTATTTTTCGTAATGTTGTTTTGAAGCTATTTCCTTGTGGCATTTTTTGTAATTGACTATTCTAAATGGGAAATAAGCCACAATTTAACTAAAAAAATGATTTTATTAACGTTTCGACGTCCAAATCGGACGTCGTTGTGAAAATACAAAATATTTATGAATATTAGTAGCCAGAAACGTTTATTTAACATAATTTAGTAGGGTGTACAGTACCTACACTTGCTGCCAAGAATAACAAGGATATGTCAAATGGTTTTTAATAACTACAATGAAATGCAAAAAATTGAAAGATGAAGTAGATTTAATATTGCTATTATTAGGATTGAAAACTACTTCATCTTTCAATTGCCAGACTAGGTGACGCATTCACGTCAGTTGCGGTGTGGGGATAAACTCTCGGTGTTGGTCACTCAATATGGAGTAGCAGGCCTACGTCAATCCGATGAGACTCCAACAAGAGTCGAAAATCGTCGATTAAGAGTGCTGGATTGCGCTCCGTATTCTAAGTGAAAAATAAGATTCTTTTGTCTTCGCATTGCAATTGAATAAAAAATGGAATTTTTATTTTATTTTTAGCAAAAAATTGAATTTGGCATCGTAGATTTAAAATGCGTTTATCTCGAAAACACTTGAGTTTAGTGAGATGAACGTAGTATACCGTTTTTAAGTAAAAATAATAGCTTAACATATTAAATGAGCGCTGAAAGACGTATATGTGGCACCCTCTGCGTAAAATATAATTTTTGGTGGGGAAGTTAAGTTTCTCGTCCCAAAAAACCCACCACTTAGCAAATTTCGTGTTATTGCCTGTCAGCAAAAATAATCAAAAATAAATAAGATAAAATTTTAACTTTGATACCCTGTATTTCGGTTATTATCAATTTTCGTACAAAAGTAAATTATCTTAAATCGACCTATTTTAAGCTCAAAAATCTCAGGTCCCATTGGCCCATTCATTACCACAAACACCCTGTATAAAATATTAGATGACGAACACTTACTCAATGATCAATAATAAATACCCTAACTCCTAACATGTTTTGTTTATCTACATTATTCTACATAGATTCTAACTAGATTTTTAAAATTTTATCAATATTTTTCGATGTTATCGAATAATACGGAATTATATCATTTCACAAAACCAAATTTCCGCAATAAGTGTGGTTTGAAATTTTACGTTGAGGAAAAACCAGAATGAGATACGTATTAGAGAATCAAATGATAAAATCATTGACAGGGTTACAATTGTTTTTAAAAGGATGTTTATTAGTTAATTTATAGTTATTTATTTTTACGGGCAAGCCCAATTCTACAAAAATACATAGTGTACAGAAAAAAACAATAACATAATATAATATAAAAAACAGACATACAGAAATATAAATATAATATTAGAAGTAAATATGTACTATGAAATAATATCATAAAACCAAGTTAACAAATTACAGACGCTTCACTCAAATATTGATCCCATGTAAATTTCTTTTAAAACGACTGATGGAGTTGTCGAACAGTTGTAAATTGTAAAGGGAGTTTGCTAAATTCAAGACTCTGGGTACGAACGAAAAAAGTGAATAATTAAACCTGTGGAATGGTACATAAACTTGTCTAGTGGTGCGAGGTGGTACAAACAGTGCGATCTTATTAAGTAGTTGAGAACAACTGCATATACCATTTAAGATCTTGAATAATAGCAAAAGGTCCCTTTGTTTTCTTCTGCTTGCAAGAGAAGGGACCTGCAGTTGATGCTGCCATACAGCGTAATCTTGATAGGTATGAAGCTTAAAAGCAATGTAACGGAAGAAACTATTTTGGACTTGTTCAAGTTTCCTAATGTAGACCAAGTAGTGTGGGGACCACACTGAAGAACAATACTCGAGGTGAGACCTGACCAAAGAGAAGTAAAGAACTCTAATACTGGATATATTTGTAAAATCACGAGTTGTTCTTTTTACAAAACCCAGCATTTTCATAGATGTTTGAATGACATTGATGATGTGAGTATTGAAACAAAGAGAGTTTTCCAGTGTAATCCCCAAGTCCTTGATTTTATTAACAGTGTTGAGCAATTGGCCATCAATGTAATAGTTTGATAATATTGGGTGGTGAGTACGGTTAAAGTTAATTACATGACATTTGATTGAATTAAGGTTCATACCGTTAAGTGAACACCATGCAGAGAGGTTATTCAGTTCTGA
The DNA here is from genome assembly GCF_917563875.1 of Diabrotica virgifera virgifera. Lineage (NCBI taxonomy): Eukaryota > Metazoa > Arthropoda > Insecta > Coleoptera > Chrysomelidae > Diabrotica > Diabrotica virgifera. The sequence continues at coordinate 984,162 of NC_065444.1, read as the reverse complement.
TTGCAATATGGCAGCATCATAATGATTTTTTATAACTTTAAAGCACTTCAAGTCATCAGCAAATAGCAAGGCGTTACAATCGTGAAAACAGTTGGTAATATCATTAATAAATATATTAAAGAGTAATGGACCCAAATGGGACCCCTGTGGTACACCTGACTCAACTGGAAAGGTTTGTGAGTAAAAGTGGTTTACTCGAACTTGTTGAAATCTTTCGGTTAAATAACTCTGTAACCACTGCAACAAAGGTCCAGGAGCTAAGCTTTTGAATCAGGAGTTCATGATTTACTCTGTCAAAGGCCTTGGAAAAGTCAGGATAAATTGAATCAACTGGAAGTCCCTCCTCCAAGGCTTCAGACAGAAAATCAACATAGGTCAACAAACTCAGTTCAGCAGACTTACCTGTAGTAAAACCAAATTGCTGAGAGTTTAGGATCCCGGAGCTATCGAAGGTGAGGAAATCAGTTATAATACTTTCAAAAACCTTTGGTATAACACTAAGAATAGATATAGGGCGGTAATTACTAATATTAGATTTATTACCAGATTTATATATTGGTGTGACATAAGAAAGTTTCCAAAAGTCTGGAAACTGACCTACATCCAAAGATTTATTAAATATATGAAACAAAGGTCGCGATAGTACAAAACTGAATTCCTTAAGAAAATTAGGTGGTATACCATCAGGCCCAGGGCCCTTGTTGACACTTAATGATGAAAGCTTTTCGTAAATTTTGGAAATCTGGATACGATATGATGAGATATTGAGTTGAGACTGAATATGGTCAACATTGCAATTTAAAGTAATATCACTATAAACTGATGAAAAGTGATCTGCAAATAAGTTGGCAGTATCATTGCCACATGAAGCTACAGAGTCATTCAGGGTCATTGAGTCAGGTATACAATTGTTTTCACGCTTGCTACCTACAAATTTCCAAAAATGCCTTGCGTTATTTTGTATAGAAAATTCGGTGAAACGTATGTAATTGTCATAACAGCATTTAGATAGATTTTTACAATTTGTTCTCAGATGACAAAAATCAGCATAGCTTTCAGGAGTCTTTAAGGTTTTATAAATTTTACAAGGAAATTTCTTAGTACTAAAATATTTAACTGGAGTGAAATGTTCAATGAGAGAGTAAATAATGTCATAAAACATAGCGATCATGTCGGAAAGATCTCTACCACGAAACAGGTTATCCCATTCTATATATTCTAGACATTGGTGAATTGCTGGAAAGTTTGCATTACGGAAATCATAATAATATTCGTTACCAGAAATTGACCTATCAAAAACAGTTCTTTCTTAAATTACGTTTATTATCTACCATTAGAAAAAAAAACATGAAAAAATCTTGTCGGTACAAGTAATTGAAGCTATTTGGTGATAGTTGATGAAAATTCCGTGAAAACGTACATCTAATTTTGCTTTTTTTAACAATCATAAAGAGTGAAAATTTTTTTCTATAAAACGTTTCTTATACGTTTTAGAGTAAACCCCACACCAACAACAAAAACTTTCATCTCTTGTCCGATGCATCAAAGACAACATTCCGAATGAACAACACGGAGTTTATGAAATGCCTTATGCAGATTGCCCCCGATCTTACATAGGACAGTAGGATCCAACTTCAGCACTAGGCCAATGCCATCTTCATACAGGTCACAAAATTGACTTTGAACACTCAAGAAACATCGCCCCTATCCGCCTCTACAAGTCAAGGATTATCCGAGAAGCTATAGAAATCGAAAAACCGCCAAACTGTCTGAACAAAAGAGATGACGGCATTCGTTTGCCTTCGACTTGGAGACCCTCCTAAAGAAGACATCGTCCGCTCCAATCCAAATCCCACCCTGAAAAATAATCATTCAAACTGACACTCTAAGGCCACGTCAGCGAACGGTATAAATGAGCGTTCCCCCATCGAACACAACAGTATTGTAGTGAGTAGGGATGTATATAGTGAGTGTAGTGTCTGGAGCCTCAGGAGACTGAGTTCCCGGAAGCCCTGAAGATGACGTCAGAGACGATGTCGAAAGCTCGGCCTAGAAACCAAAGACGCCGTTCAACCCGGAAGCCTGGTGAGTTTAATTTTAATATCAATTCTTTTATTGATAAAGACTAATTTTTAAATTAAATAACACACAAAAGAGCATTAAAATACTATTCAGCATCCCATCAGATTGAAAACAGTGGGAACCTTCTCTGGTAACAACCTCCGAGACTTCTAAACAATACAAGCCATGCGGATGCCAAGACTATAGGAAGATTCCTACGTACTGCAAATAGAGTAAATAAATTTAACATTAAAAATGTATAAACATTTTCAATTTCGTTGCAACCCGAAAACGCAGTAGGATTATATTCTAGTTCAACCAGAGAGTGCAGCAAGCGTCTATACCGGTTTCGGGATTTTTTTGCTTCTCGTCAGTAGACACATATGCTCTTCTCTCTGACTGAACCAGGATACTCCGACTCGTGCAGTCTCGGATTGCAACGAACGAAATGGCTGGGATGCCGTAGCGACGTTGAAAAAGATTATCTAAGAAAAAGACTAAGTTTTCATACTAATAACACATAAAAGAGCATTAAAATACTATTCCACATCCCATCAGATTAAAACAGTGGGAACCTTCTCTAGTCCGCTTGGCTTGTATTTTTTAGAAGCCTCGGAGGTTGTTACCGGAGAAGGTTCCCTCTGTTTTCAATCGGATGGGATGTAGAATAGTATTTTAATGTTGTTTTATGTGTTTAAACTGATGATTGAAAACTCAGTCTTTTTCTTAGCAGATGTCGCTACGACATCCCAGCCATTTCGTTCGTTGCAATCCGAGACTGCACGCGTCGGAGTATCCTGGTTCAGTCAGAGAGAAGAGCATATGTGTCTACTGACGAGAAGCAAAAAAATCCCGAAACCGGTATAGACGCTTACTGCACTCTCTGGTTGAACTAGAATATAATGTTGCTGCGTTTTCAAGTTGCAACGGAATTAAAAATGTTTATACATTTTTAATATTTTATTGATATTGATTTTAGCTATAAGTTTCAAATTTCATAATATAATATGTATTCACAACGCAGTATGCTGTTCATCTTTTGCGTTATTTTGTCGGTTATTAGCGCGTTCATCACTGTACATTTTAGAACCAGAACCTTCAAAAACCCGCCTCTGATGTTAGTTACCGCACAACTCGGTTAAAAACTTCCAATGCTATTTTAGTCTTGATATTGACATTGAACGTTTTAGTTTTGTAGATAGATGGGTAACACGTTAAGTAAGTAACAACAATATTATTATTTATTTATAGCTAAATAAACACTATTGATCAGAGATATGCTTTTAACCGTGGGTGTGTTGCATTTATTAGTTGACCAAATATTACTGATCGAAACAATATGCAGTGGAACCTCGATAACTCGGATTAATCGGGACCGCCGCCAATCCGGGTTATCGAAAATCCGGGTTAGCCGGAGAATATAGTAAAAATAATAAAACACATATTAATAATAAACAAATACACATTAGATATATAATTGCAAAAACAAGAAATACATATGCACAATACATCTAAATTACGTACAGTTGTTGTATACAGTATTGTTTATTTCTTGGTAAAAAACTCAATCAAAGTGAAAACATGTTTGTTTTGTCTGATGAAAATCGGTTCGAGTTAGCCGGACTTCCGGGTTATCGGATGACGACTTATCGAGGTTCCACTGTACTTGTTATCTTTGTATAAATTTATCAGTTTATTAATCCTACTCTCATTTATTTTTTTTAATTTTATGGAAGTGGTGGTACACTTCCTGTCATATAAAACTGGTACACTTTTTTCCCCATGTAAACCTGTGTTCAGACTGGACACAATTGTTCGTGAATTATTTCGTTGTTGCCATCACAGATAACGAATTGCACTAAATCTAAATAAAAAAAAAATAACCTTCAAAAATACACTACTCCAAGACGTTCCACCTTAAAGATGGGTCATTTTTGATGTCTCGAATTTAACCTGTTGTCCGATTTAAGTTATTTTTTTTAATATATTATAGCCTTATTCTTTAACAATATCGCTGTAATAGTATTGTTGCTACACATATAAATTGTCATTGTATACCGGGTATACCAATCAAACTGTGTTTTTTCTCAAAGTTCACCACACCCTATGGAATATTCCAGCATTTATAAAATACTGAAATTAAAACCCAACTATAGCCTCAGATTTTCTTAACATTCTGTTTTTTGATTCATTCGCTTATGCTGGATAATAAAAAAGTTAGGTACTTTAACAACTAGCCATGTTTTTCATCAATACAGGGTGTGCGACAAATTTGAAGGGGTAATTCTACATGAAAAAGATATGACAGTTTGCTTTATAAACGTATGTCCGCAGCTTCGTAACGCTTCATTTCCGAGATAGGGGGTGTGGAAATTTTTCTTACAAACTGACGATTTATTTATTCCTCTAAAACCGGTTGAGATATTATGCAAATGAAATTTTGCAGGTTTAAGAGGTAGTTATTGCGCATTTTTTAACATACAATTAATAATTTTATATTCTCCATTGGCGCGCATCCGGGTCATATTACCCGTATGCACAGCCATTATTTTTTAATGCAGAATTATTACCCCTAAATTTTGTCATACTTATTTAAAAACACCCTATATCGATGAAAACAATGGCTAGTTGTTAAAGTACCTAACCTTTTTATTATCCCACATAAGCGAATGAATCAAAAAACAGAATGTTAAGAAAACTTGAGGCTGAAGCTATAGTTGGGTTTTAATTTCAGTAGGTATTTTATAAATGCTAGAATATTCCACAGGGTATGCCGAACTTTGAGAAAAACTTTGACAGTTTGATTGGTACACCCGGTATACAACGACAATTTACCTGTCTAGCAACAATATTATTACAGCGATATTGTTAAAGAATAGAGCTATAACATATAAAAAAAATAACTTAAATCGGACAACAGGTTTAGGAAATTCGAGGCATCAAAAATTTGTATTTATAATACAAATAGCAGATTAGATTTAAGGTTGAAAATCTCATGTTTTCATGATGAAATGACTGATCTCTTTATTACAACATTCCAACTTCAACTGATATCAAACCTGATCTTGACACAATAACATTGACCTACATCGTTAAGCATGTTCGCGCGATGTTGGCGAATGCGCTGAAAGAGACTCACAGGCTAATTCTAAGAGACAGACCCTGTCATGTAGTGAAACGTTTTCGAAATGCATTAGAATGGGTGTGAGCTATGTGAAATAAAACTGGCAGCAAGGAGTAGTATTGATCTGATGCCGGTGAAAATTTCAATGTTGTTTCGTGACTAGACGAGTCTGTTTTTTGCAATTTAGTTGCAGTTGCGATTTGTAAACTAAATGTGTGTTTGTAATCAAATCTAAAAAAAAAATAACTACAGGTGGGTATTTATTTTAATGCCTCTTTACAAATAAATAATCATTGCACACGTGGATTAAATTACGAATCTGTTTATTTTTATTATTAAACTTTTTTTATTCTTCTTCTTCTTCGTGTGCCTTGTCCGTTACGGACGTTGGCTATCATCATGTCAATTATAATTTTGTTTGCGGCGTTTCTGAATAACTCGATCGATGTTAGTCCAAACCGTTGGCGTAAGTTTTGGAGCCATGAGTGTGTTCTTCTTCCGGGTCCACGTTTGCTCTCTATTTTACCCTGTATTATCAAGTGGACTAGGTACCTATATGATATTTATCATGTCTCATAATATGACCGAGGTATTCAAGTTTCCGTTTTTTAATTGTGAAAGAGATTTCTTTTTGTTTTCCCATTCGGCACAATACCTCTACGTTGGTGGTGTGAGTCGTCCAGGATATTTTGAGGATACGTCGATACACCCAAATCTCGAATGCCTCCAGCTTCCTCATTAATGTTTCCGTTATTGTCCAGGCCTCTGCTCCATACAGCAAGACTGGAAATACATATCATTTAAGCAGCCGTATTTTTATGTGTGAGAGATATGTCGCAATTGGTGAATATATTTCTCATGTTGTTAAATGTTGCTCTGGCCTTTTCAATTCTAGATCGTATTTCGGTTGTTTGATCCCATTTCGAGTTGACGACTGTTCCAAGGTATATATACGAGTCAACGTGTTGAATTAATTGGTTTTTTATTTTCAATTGTCTGGCAGGTTTTTGAGTTTTGCTGACCAGCATCGATTTTGTTTTATTTATGTTGAAGTTAAGTCCTCTTTCTTCACTCGCTCTTTGTATCCTGCCATAAGATGCTGAAGTTCATCGATATACTACTGGCAAGTACGACTGTATCGTCCGCATATCGGATGTTATATTTGTCAATTCTCCATTGATTTTTATGCCTTCGTTTGCTTCATCCAGTGCTTTTTTTTATTTTTCGGGGTAAATATTAAAAAGGAGAGGGGAGAGAACACATCCCTGACGCACACCTTTTCTGATGTCAATGATCTGTGTACACGTTTTGCCAACTTTCACCCTGGCTGTCTGATTCCAGTAGAGACTTGTCACAATTCGGATGTCCTTATCATCAATTCCTATATTTTGTAGAATTTCAATTAGTTGATCATGCCTTACATTGTCAAAGGCCTTCGAGTAATCTACAAAGCACATGTAGACATCCTTGTTCATATCTCTATACCTCTGTACTAATACTTGCAGCCAAAATACTGCCTCCTTTATGCCCAAAGCGTTCCTAAAACCAAATTGTGACTCGTTCATTTCCGCTTCACACTTGTAGATTCTGTTATTTATGATTTTGGTGAAGACTCTTTTTATTATGATTGCGATATTTATGCATGCTTCATTGATTCCCATAAAGCGTTCGATACAGTAGAGCACGACAAGCTGATGAAGATTTTAAGAAATATTGGAATAAACACCTGCGATCTAAGAATTATTAGCAATCTTTACTGGAATTGAACATCTTCTATCGCCGACAGAGGTAGGAGAATCAGAGACAAAATCAAACGTGGGTTCCGACAGGGATGTATACTATCACCACTGCTGTTCAACATCTACTCTGAGGAAATCTTTCAACAAGCAGTGGGTGATGTTGAAGCGGTAATTCGAATTAACGTAGAATGTATAAACACCGTAAGACACGCAGACGACACGGTGGTATTCGCTGACAGTTCTGAAGCCCTCCAAGAGTTAATGAATAGGATCACAGAAGTAACTCGTAGATATGGATTTTCACTAAACATTAAGAAAACAAAATGTATGATGATAACATCTAAGAGGGAGCAGCAGTTTGGACAAATCAGTGTGAACGTCAAGAAATAGAAAGAGTAAAGACATACACCAACGTTAATGAAGATTTGAACCATTCCCTAGAAATCAAATGGAGGATAGATAAAGCAAAGGAATTGATAGGAAGAAATGTTCATGGCTCCGAAACCTTCGTCAATGGACTGCCTTTATCAGCAGATCAATTATTACATGCCGCGCAAGATCGACAACGATATCGGCAAATTGTCATGGAAGCTATCCACGCCTAAAATTTGGGTACGGTACTTAAAGAAGAGAAGATTTTTATTATTATTCTCTTTTATATTTAGTTTCATTAACGTGTTGTGTATGTACTTACTTAAAAAGACCTACACACGTCCCGGCCCGACCACTCGACTGTCAGGTTTAACAACGTAGGGTTCGACCATTGGAGTGTGTGTAGGCTTATTGTACAACAAAGTGTACTCACAGTTATGACGTCAGAATATAAAAAATACGGTTTATACTTTCAGTGGCGCACCCAGACTTTTCCTCTACGGGGGGTTGGCTTGGGTGGGGTTTGGACAAATAATCCCTGACAAAAAATTTCCACAAATTATCCCTGGACAAAAATCCCCGGACAAAAATCCCCACAAAAAAAAAGAATGTGTGTGTACTTTGTACGCACGTAAGAAGTTATACTTCTATTATAATATAATTTCAACGAAATAAATATACCTACTTAACAGTTACAATACAAAAAATTAACAATAATTACCAAAAATGAACCAAAACTTAACAATGCCAAATATTAAAAAAAAAAAGAAAAAAATATGAATCGTCCGGGATTTGAACCCGCAATCTCGCGATTTTTTGATCTCTGGTCCAATGCTCTACCAACAAGGCCATCAAGCCGCATGCAACTTACCTTTCAGATATACATAATTATACATCACGGTGACAAGTGAAATATAAAAATAGATGTTTTATTATTTTACGCCCAAGGAAGACAAATCCAAAGACACAAAATTATAATAAAAAACCTTTTAAACCACCTTTTCCAAATTGCGCAAGTTGTATTATTAATATTAATGTTAATAAATGAAATATAAATATTTTGACGTTTCACAATTTGACAATTCACTTTTAACTGCAGTGCCTTAAAATTTTTAAAGCACCGGTGCTTTAAAGTAGCATTTTTAACACTCCTATGGAGTGCTATAAGTTGCATTTTTAACACGTTTGTAGAAAAATATATCTAAAAACACTAATATATTATTTCCACACCTTTTCTGGACTGATACATACATAAATTAAAACATTTTGAAGTATAACTTCAAAAATATAATATGAAAACTATTTAAAAAGGCAGTATAACTATTAACTAACCTTTGTTGTTTCTCTTCCCACAAATTTTAAAACGCAACAACCATACATAACCATACCGTCAACCGTCCAAACCACAGCTGCGCTACAGCTGCCATATTGGATAATTTTTGACATGTCATTTGAACATCCAATCAGAACAAAGTTATAATGCGCATGCGCCGGGATCGTAGGTTTAACATATAAAAATTCACCCTCATATCGCCCGTAAAGAAGTATAATTTCAAAAATTCCGGACAAATAATCCCCACAATTTTTTTTTTTCGACAAAAAACCCCCATGAAATATTTGCTTCCGGATAGTTCTCTAAAAGTTTTCCCGTGAACGCAATCGACTCGAATGTTTTTCAGTCTCAGTGCATAAGAGTTATAGCAATGGAAATGAAACCGATTTTCGGAATGATTAGTAATTAAGATTAAGCATGAATTAATGTAATTTTGATTACCAAATTTCTAATTCCAGTTACATGCCGAAAACTTCAAATTTTACATGACCAACGAGTGTGAGTTTTATCAAAAATCGTGGAAGATATGGTGAATGAGCTAAGGCTGTGGGAATCATGTTGTAATTATTCGCTTAAATCTTTTGCTGACTCTGCCTTGAATAACTAAGTTTAAAACATTGCCTCGTATCTGTGTGCATCCATGAAAAAATTTGCGCTATTAAGAATGTTTAGCTTTGTTATGAAAACGCAGAACACAGGTTTTTGACATAGCTTTTGAAAGCTTTTGAAGCAGGTTTCTGAAATGTTGCTTGCAGTGAATTGAAACTGATGACAAAATATTTTTCGTTATGTATTACTAAAAAGATTACTACCATACGCCGAAGAAATACTTGGTGACTACCAGTGTGATTTCAGACCTGGAAGATGGATTGCTGATCAAATATTTACTATTAGACAAATGTTTGAAAGGATTGGGAGTATAATCAAGACGTGCATCAGATCTTTATAGATTTTAAACAGGCTTATGATTCAATTAATCATCCTACACTATGGAATACAATGGTCGAGCTGGGCGTACCCAAGAAACTAACTGTGGTAACGCAAATGTGTGTAAGTAACTTCTTTGCACAAGTTAGAAGAGATGGGGAAATATCAAATGCTTTCTGTGTAAATTCTGGACTCAGACAGGGAAATCCGTTGTCCCCGTTGTTGTTTAACCTGGCCTTAGAATATGCCAATTTTCAAACCAGACATAGCTGCTCAAGGAGAGGCCAGATGGCAGAAAGTCTGTAGGACGGCCTAGAAAAAGGTGGAAAGATGCAGTCAGAGAAGATCTGGAGAAAATGGGAGTGAGACTATGGGAAATATCGGCACAAGACCCACACATGAAAGGCAATAGTAAACCACTCACAAGGATAATCGAAAAGTTATAACACCATTAATGATGATAATAACTAAATATTTTTGACGCTAAATTTACAATAAGTAACAGGTTTTTTTGGGTTACAATCAATATTATCGTTTTGAGGACCAGCAGTTTTCATCACGAATAGGCAATGTTTTGAACATAGTAATTCAAAGCAGAGTGAGTAAAAGATTTAAGCGAATAATTACAACATGGTTCCCACAGCCTTAGCACATTCCCCATATCTTCCGCGATTTTTGAAAAAACTCACGATCGTTTGTCATGTAAAATTCGAAGTTTTCGACATGGAATTAAAATTCGAAATTTGATCATTGAAATTACAATTCATGCTAAATCTTAATTGCTAATCATTATTTTCGTGCCGAAAAGCTGTTTCATGGCGATTGCTATAGCTCTCACGCACTGAGGCTGAATAACATTTCAGTTGATTGCATTCACGGGAAAATTTTTAGAGAACTATTCCGCAGCAAATATTTCTTGGAGATATTTTGTCCGGGATTTTTTTGTGGGGATATTTTGTCCTGGGATTACTTGTCCGGGGATTTTTTTGTCCGGGGATTTTTTGTCTGGGGATTTTTTTGTCCGGGATTATTTGTCAAGGGATTATTTGTCCTAGCTTCGCTTGGGCACCGAAATTTTTTTGTATTGTTTCTGAAAGACAAGTTACATTTTCCTACTATTCTTTATATTTTGTATATGTCCTGGGAGGGGTTTTAACCCCCAAACCCCCCCCCCCCTGGGTGCGCCACTGTATACTTTATACACATTATGGCGCGTCAGCATTGGTAAAAATTTGCGTCGAACAAGCTGTTCGTTGCAAATATTTGCGTGCTCGAAGAAAATTGTGCTAGTGTGGACGTGTTCGTCGCATAAATCGGACGCAAGAATTTTCGACGCACACAACGCATATCCTCCATCAGTTATCGTTTTCGAGCGAAGATCAAAAATGATTTCAGCACCTCGTCCTCACTGGAAAAATTTGCGACGCAAATTCTTGCGACGAACTATTAGTTCAATACGCACAAAAAATTTACCAATGCGGACGCGCCATTAAGTTTAGAAAAAATATAAGTAAAATGATAATTTTACGTATACTTACCATTTTTCTCTCTCTCCTGTCGTTTCCCCATTACTGAGGATCGTGATTTCTTCCAATATTCCTATAACAATGTAATTGGTAATATTGGTAATAGTATAATGGTATATACCAACAGTAATATTGGTAATATGTAGGTACATTGTTTATTTCGTTTTTTCTGTATTCATTAACATACAAATGCACAAGGTTAAAGTTATAAATAAAAAAACACAATTTCCTTATACTAAAAAGTATATTGGCATGCAGAATAAAAAAGTGCACCTAGGTTGCTATGTCAGATAGTTTAACAAATGTGGTACACATACTAACGTGTGTAGACCTGACCTGACCATGGCAAAGATGGCCCAGGAGTTCTATCGTGTCGGGTTGTCGGGTCATGACGTGTGTAGGCCATTTTAAGGCTGATTTATCTTACTCCAGAATGTGGACGGCACGGCGCGTAGAACAATAGAAATTGCACTTTCCGGTGTCGCCCCGTTCCGTTTTATGATAAACCAGCCAATGCTTTTCATATCAGACGATTCTTCAACGTGCCCGTGCTGTCCACGTCCCCGTCGTAACATAAATTCGCCCTTACCCAACTACTCTGGTCTTATAGATACCGTCCCAATATGTTGAAGTTTATTCGACGTGCAGTCACACTCCGGATTTCGTATAACCCCGTGAGAGTAACACCCAGTTTTGTAACCCTCCATCCAAGTGTGACAACGAGATTCTACAGTCAAATCACGAGAACAACCCAGCGCGCTGGAGAAAGAAGACGCTTATATCACAAAGGTATCGTACAATCGTAATTTGGGTCTAGGAAAGTTGGTCGAGAACACTCGTCGACGGAAAATTAGTCGACAACATTTGGTCGACAAACAGTTGGTCGAATGCACAATTCATCGAATTTACAAATTCTTCGACGAACATTTGTTCGAATGGATTTTTCGTCGACAAACTCTTATTTATCTTTAGGATAAAGGGATTAATGGTGACAAACGACAAATTAATGGTTTTTATTTTGTTAACTGGAATATTGTATTATAAATATATCTGAATTTTTTTTTTTGGTTTTTTGTTATTTTTTTTTTCTAAATATTAATTATTTTTAAATTTAATGAAAAAATTGGCTGCGGTGGGAGAGTAGACATAAAATATATACCGATTTTTTAATTAGTGATGTTGTACCGTTCTTCTTTTTGGTGTCGGCGCACTTGCGAACGGAGCATTTCCGGACAAGTCAAATTTGGGGGCACTTGCGGACAAGACGAAATATGCGAGATGCTGAGGTAAATAAATTGTTAGGGAATCGAGGCATTTCCGTACAATGTTTTCGACTGCAATAATCAGTCAATATCAATAAAAAGTAAAGAAATCGTGAGAATAAACTTCCCTTCACACTTTTTCCAAGGCTTAGGACTGGCAATCTATAAAATAATTTTTTTTTGAGATGGTACAAAGAAAGTAACTTTATATATTGGCGTGGTTCCGCCATGTATTATTCCCTTTGGGTCTTTGTCGACGAAAAATCCATTCGAACAAATGTTCGTCGACGAATTGTACATTCGATGAATTGTGCATTCGACCAACTGTTCGTCGACCAAATGTTATCGACGAAGTGTTCTCGACCAACTTTCCGACACCGTCGTATTTTACATACACACACACACAATTCGATTAATTGAGAGATTGGTATTTAACTTATTTCGTCATAAACCCATAACACCAGCACCTTTAAAACAAATATATGATAGATAATATATAACTCTTGAATAATTATATTGGTAGGCTGGGCCTGGTAGGTATATCATTGCCTCTTTGCCACCCCAGTCTCGTTAGTTGGTCGTTAACCTCTCACCTGAGCACTACGTGCATTTTTCGAGCAAGGATGAAGTACATCCACATGGTTTTCAAATAATCTTAATACATCGACTTAATGTCGCCTACTTTATAATGCTATACCTATCTACCAATAATGTAATTTGGAGGTTTTTACGCCTAATGAAGTGGCTAGTTCAAAATACTTGTACACCGGACGTACACCCTGATGATGGTCAGTTTAGACTGAAAACGTTTTGTGTTTTGTAATTTTCCACTACCTTGTGGATAAATTTTAAATTTTTTTAATAAATTCATACACATGTACCTACATACAACAGTGTTTACTTCATTCTTCTTCTTCTTAAGGTGACTATCCGTTCCGGATGTTGGCGATCAGCATGGCTATCCTAACTTTGCTTGCTGCTATTCTGAATAGTCCGGTTGTCGATGTATTAAACCACTTTCTCAGGTTTTGAAGCCAAGATATTCTTCTTCTCCCTGGTCCTCTCTTTCCAAATACCTTGCCTTGAAGAATGAGTTGTAACAAGCCATATCTCTGTTCATTCCTCATAACATGGCCAAGATATTCTAGTTTGAGCTCTTTGATTGTGTAAATAATCTCGCATTCCTTGCCTATTCTACGTAGAACCTCAACATTAGTCAGACGATCCACCCACGAAATTCTCAAAATGCGCCTGTAACACCACATCTCGAATGCCTCGAGTTTTCTCAAAGAAGTCTCGGAAAGTGTCCAGGCCTCTACTCCGTATAATAACGTAGAAAATACATAGCATATGATGATAGAGATTATGGTATCAAGAGGTAAATCGTGGCTTCTGAAAAGAGACTTCATCATTATGAACGCTGATCTCGCTTTTCCTATGCGTTATTTTATTTCACTTGAGTGGTCCCACTGGCTGTTTATGTTGGTACCAAGGTATGTGTAGCTGTCGACCCTGTCAATTAGTTGTTGGTTAACCAAAAGCTGTGTATATATAGTTCGCGTTTACTGACTACCATGTACTTTGTTTTTTTCGTATTGAGATCAAGTCCGTATTCCCTACTACTCTACTTATATCTGATATGCGCGACATTATTCTTTGCAAACCATCTAGACTGTCTGCAAAAACTACAGCGTCGTCGGCATATCTAATGTCCATAGAACTTCATTCTACGCTGTCATATATTACTATTCAAATATTTCGCGATTAGCGATGAAATTTGTGGAAAATGTGTTTATACCAACTCCCTACTTTGAGCCTTTTTATTTCTATATGAAAGACAGAATTGGTTGTTTGTTGGTTGCGTTTAGATCTGAAATAAACATATTTTATATATTTCTTTCACCAATTATCTCACCACCCTCAAGAATTTCTATAAACTTGTTAAACTTAAACATTCTCCGTCTATTCCACCATATCCCGTTAGCATAACTTAAGCAAGATATTATATGTTAATGAATACTCAGAAAGTAGCTCCTTGTAGCCGAATCATTTAGCGACTTGTAACCGTTGACCTGAAGATGGTCTGCATACTTTAGAGAGCGAAACCGGTCGTCGAGAGTTACAATAAATGATTGAGAGTACGTCTGTTTTTTTACTTCATTCGTATTTTATATAGTTCACATCCTTTTTGTACTTCAATCCACTGTTTCACTCAGACTACCCCAAGGACCTCTGCGATTTTATTTAGGCAATTAATTTAATTTTTCCATGACCTTCACTATAAGTTACTACTTGGTCGTATTATCTAAACATATTCATGTATTTACTATTTAACCTTGAATTTAAAATTTATTGTGTATTTACCTTTTGATATAACATTATAAGTACGTTTTATCAGTTCAATCAATGAAGATTCTTATTTTTTAATTCTAAACAACTGGCCCGGTGTTGATGGTATTTTAAATTTTATTTTTGTAACATACCTACTTATTCTCTTATGGAGTTGGTAGAACATGTGTCCAGAATGTAGTACTGTACATTGTCTTCCTAGTAGCCCCGTGATGTATTGAAAAACAAAAAGATACCATAATAAATCTAAAGAAAAGGGTATTCAACAGTTGTATTCTACCAGTTATGACCTATGGAATGGAAACCCTGACACTTACAGAAATATCAGCCAATAGACTGAGAACGACACAGAGGACGATCGAACAAGTTATGTTAGGAGTATCTCTGAGAGAACATAATATACGAAATGAGGATGTGCGAAACAGGACGAAGGTGGAAGATGTAATTGGAAGAATTGCGCAAACGAAATTGAACTTAATCGGACAAATGGCACAGCAAACCAACGACAGGTGGACGAGAAACATTGTACATTGGAGACTACGTGAGCACAATCGTAATAGAGGAAGACCACAAAAACGATGGCTAAACGACATCAAAACAAAACTGGGGAGAAACTAGCACCAAATAGCACAAAACCGAGAAGAATGGTGGACTCATGGAGAGGCTTTTGTTTAGGGATGGATGCTAACAGGCTGATAAAGAAGAACACATTCTAGAAATTTTGAAGATCGCTGTTATGCTATATTATGTTATCTTCATTGACTGGGCTAATAATAAAATTAAACAAATTATCAAAATCGAACCTGTCTGGCGATTAAGAAATGTTTTCAAGCTGTCTTGATTCGACTATGTAAACAATACGATTTGCACTGTCTTTGGGTTTTCCTTATCGATTTTTTATGTTTATCAACTACTTTATCTCGACATACCTATATAAACCGAAGCTAGCTTATTTTTAATACTTGAATTTACTTTCAGAAACAAAAATGTCAAACATTTTACACGAAGTCGATACACCTTTCGAAAAAGCTACCTTTGGAATGGGTTGCTTTTGGGCAAATGATGCATTATACGGTGCTGAACCAGGAGTACTGAGAACTCGAGTAGGGTACGCAGGAGGTACGACCGAACAACCTACATACAGGAGCATGTAAGTGTATGTGTAGTTTTTCTTAGTTGTTGGGTTGTTAACATGATTTAGCATGGTCAAAAAGAACTGTGCAAATTTAATAATGACCTATGTAAAACATTTGTCAACATCATCATCATTCTCTTTGCCTTATTCCTGTGCGGGGTCTTCTTCTTCATGTACCATGTGCTTTCAGAACGTTGGTTACCATTACCATCATAGCTATCTTAATTTTATTCACTGCCACCCTAAATAGCATGCTTGTATCAACACCATACCAATCTCGCAAGTTCTTCAACCATGAGGTTCTTCTTCGTCCTGGACTACGTTTGCCTGCTATTTTTCCTTGCATGATATTTTGTAGCAACCTATATTTGGGATCTCTCATTACATGTCCGAAATACTCCAGCTTTCTGGAGCGGGGTCGGCTTCCCTAATTGCATTTCTCCATACAGTTCTATATCTTGGATCATATCAATATTAATCCCCTTTACCAACATGTCCTGCCTAAGCGTCTCTCCACGTCTTCTTTGGTCTTCGGTCTTCCTCTCCTACTCCTTCCAGGAATCTACACTTGAGCAATTGTTCGTATTTGGTGATTAACGTCTCGACGTTGAACATGACCAAACCATCTTAACCTATCCTCTCACATTTTGGCATCAATTGGTGCCACACCTAGACTTCACCTAATATACTTTTTTGTAACTTTATCCTTTCTTATCACTGGACTCATTCATCTAAGCATTCTCATTTCCGCCATATGCATTCGTTGTTCCCCTTTCTTTTTCACTGCCCAACATTCAGTTCCGTACATCATAGCCAGTCTTATAGCTGTTTTTATAGAATTTTCCCTTCAGCTTCATTAGAATTTTTCTGTCACACAACACCATTCGCTTCCTTCCACTTCCATCCATCCAGCCCTAATTCTACTGCATTCATCTCCATCTATTTCTCCAATACTCTGTAATACCGATACTAATAGGTACTTAAAACTATTGCTTTTCACAATCATTTCACCATCCAAAGATATCATTTTATTTGTTGTAACTCCATCTTTAAATGAACATTGCAAATACTCTGTTTTTGTCCTACTAAGTTTTAAACCTTTTTTGCTCACTATGCCTTGTCTATCCGTATTATGTCTATGATAATATACCAACAAATCTTATATCTTTCAAATTTTAGTTTGTTTATTGAATTATTTTTATATTTCGTAGTATTCATTTGGTAGTAACATGGTTTTGAGTTTTTAGAGGTGACCATACGGAAGTTATAGAAATTGATTTTGATCCAAAAGTGGTCACTTACGAAGATTTGTTGCATCTATTTTGGAAACATCACGAATATGGACTAACAACCAAAGTTAAGAAACAGGTAAGTGTGCAGGCTACACGTAATACTCCTATATTTCTATCATAATATTCAGACTTCATCTCGTAGAAATGGTTTCTAATTTAGAATTTTACTATTTTGACATTTTAGACCGGGAGCCAGAGTACCAAACAAAGTTTATTAATAGCAAGCTGAAAATTTTTTAATAGCTTAACGGTGTCTAGTCGGACAAACTTTGATGTACGGGAACACTGGAATAGGGAAAGTTTTAATTATGAAACAGGATACAGGTTTCGAACGTCAGACTACGAAAACGTCCCATATATTTTGTCGGACAGAACTTCCAAATGATTTGTTACCCTTTCATTAAACTCTCATGTAAAATTCTGACTGCTATTTACCACCAACACAATTCCTGTCATTTAACATGTTCTACACGTGTCGGACTTATTAAAATGCCCAACATATTTGTCGCACAAACATTTTTTCATATATTATGTAAAGTTTGTTATTGAATAAACTCAAAAACAACCTGCTAGTTTTCACAATCATAAACTTGTCATGGTGACACGTTCCACAATTAAAACTTCCCCTGTTCCAGTGTTCCCGTACATCAAAGTTTGCCCGACTAGACACCGTTTAGCTATTAACACATTTTCAGCTTGCTCTTAATAAACTTTTTTTTGGTACGCGGGATCCAGGCCTATTTGTTTAAATGTTTATTTCTAAATGCTGACACATACTGAAAGAAAGTTATATTTCTTTATTTTTGACTTCTATCAATTTAATATTACGTGACTCACCTACTTGACTACTGCTTTCTTTAAAACGAAGGAAAATTACCAGTTTGGTTGGAGTCACTATTTTAGACATTACCAAATCCAGCGTTTTTAGACTAATCTGTTTGATAATTAAGCCACACACCTTAAGATACTTTTATAAATTATTATACAAAACCGAATATTCCTTCTGTACAAGTGGAATAGGTAGGTAATAAGCGTTTTGGATTTAGAAATGGTCTAGGAACTACAAAGCGAGAGGCACTAAGTATTTTGTATGTGCGTTCTTTTGCAAAAAAGTTATGAGTTCCCAAAAAATGTTTATGTTTGTTTCATCAACTTCGTGAATGCAATCGACCGAGTACAACACGATACACAAGGAAGTGGCCTTTAACCAAATTGGAAATAGTCGTATTGAAAAACTACCCATCAAACGTGGAGTAAGACAGGGTTGGGCTTTGCACCCAGTCTTTTTAATCTATACTCTGAAGAAACCTGTAGAGAGGTTTTGGATGACAGACAATAGGGAGTAAGACTAACAACATCAGATACGCTGACTATACAGCCGTTCTTGTCTAGAATTTACAAGATCTCCGTACATTAGTAAATCTAGTCAGTAAAGCAAAATATCGGGGAGGCCTTAAAATTGAAATTTCGAAGCCAAAGTGGTTGGCAGTTGGAAAGATTAATAGGTATAGATCAAGGTCAGTTTTATCTTAAAAAATGTAAATAATCATCTACATTTATAAATACATTATTTATAATATAAATATTATTTTGATCATAAAACTATATAATTTAAATTGCATATCAAAAATTTAAGAAAAAGTTTCAAAAAACATCACTTCAGTATTTGGACATGTTTGCTACCTAATAATTATTTAATTAGACTTATTTTGTTTTAGTATGCTTCCTGTATTTTGTATCACAACGATGAGCAGAAACAGTTGGCTGAGAAATCAAGAAAAGAAGAAGCGGAAAAGCATAATGTCCCATTGATAACTGACATTGTTGCAGCAGGACCATTTTATCCAGCAGAAGAGTAAGTTTACCACGTATTATTTCCGTTTTATTCCTTTTCTAACGGCACTCTTTCTTCTTCTTCATGTGCCTTGTTAGTTGCGGACGTTGGCTATCATCATAGCAATTTTAATTTTGTTTGCGGCGTTTCTAAATAATACGACCGATGTAGTCCAAACCATTGGCGTAAGTTTTGAAGACATGAGTGTCTTCTTCTTCCGGGTCCGCATTTGCTCTCTATTTTACACTGTATTATCAGTTGGAGTATATGACATGTCTCATAATATTACCGGGGTATTCAAGTTTCCGTTTCTTAATTGCGAGAGAGATTTCTTTTTGTTTTCCCATTCGGCACAATACCTCTACGTTGGTGGTGTGAGTCGTCCAGGATATTTTGACGATACGTCGGTACACCCACATCACGAATGCCTCCAGCTTCCTCATTAATGTTTCCGTTATTGTCCAGGCTTCTGCGCCATACAGCAAGACTGAAAATGCATAGCATTTTAGCAGCCGTATTTTTAGTGGGAGAGATATGTCGCAATGGGTGAATATATTTCTTATGTTATTAAATGTTGCTCTGGCCTTTTCAATCAACGGCACTCCAATATCTCAAATCCTACCATAATATTTATACAAGGAACCATCCAAAAAGGACATATAATTGAGGCAAGCCTTGAAATCTACCTTCCTTATTTTTTTTTATGATATATCTTTAATACAGTGTGACCCATTTAGTTTGGAAACACCTATATAAAATTTTAAGGTGTTAACCGATTTTAACCAAATTTTGTTTTAATGTCATGTAATAAAAGGTCTATTGCGGGACAAAATATGAAATATTTGGTTAAATTTTCAGGGCTTTCTACGATACTTTTTCTTCGTCGAAAATGGAGAATTTCTATTAGCGATTTTTTTATTAAAAAAATTTCTACGCCACTGGATTTAGAGTGGCTTCAAATAGCTATAACAAAAATTTCATTTAAATATATTTATTAATAACGAAGTTATGACAACTTAAAATTTTAAAACTCACTATAAGCTACGAGTCAAAAAAGAACACCCTGTATCAACAGATAACCATAAAACTAATTATTTTCAAATAATTTTAATATTAATTATTAACAAGATACTTTTTCTTCGTCGAAAATGGAGAATTTGTATTAGCGATTTTTTTTATTAAAAAAATTTCTACGCCACTGGATTTAGAGTAGCTTCAAATAGCTGTGATAGTCCAGAAAGCCACTGCGCATCCGCTAGTAAAAATATTCTAATTCGGATTTTTTGCACAATCTTACTCAAAAAGGACTCCTTTTAACAAATTTGCATGTTGCCAGGACCAAAAGGTGGTCAAAAAATTTTTAAACTTTTTTTTTGTTTTTTTTAGGTTTTTTGGATCATTCCCAACAGAAAAGGTCTTTAGTGACTTTTCTCTAAAAATGATAGTTTTTGACATAGAAGCGATTAAAAATTGAAAAATTGCGAAATCGGCCATTTTTAACCCCCAAAAACTATGTGAAAAACTTAAAATTTGAATGTTGCCAAGGTAGGTAGATATTCTTTAAACATCGATTCATGAAATCCCGAAGAGTTTTTTGCAATACAATATTCAAAACTCCTTTGCTTTTTAATTGATAATCAAGCGTGCGCGACACTATTTTCCACCGACAGTATGGTGAAAATGAAAGGAATAAATTCGTTATTTATTATATATATCATACAAATCAAAAATTTTATGTAATATAAAAAATAATTTGTCTAAAGTGGAAGTAGTATTTATATGGGCAAAAGGGCATGCCGGTATACTGGGTAATGAGAAAGTGGATGAGTTGGCCAAAGATGCAATAAAAAAAGGTGAGATACTAACTCACATCTTATCGACAGATGCAATAAATGATGTCAAAGTTAGAATAAATAAAATATGGAAAAAAGAATGGAAAAATATTACAAGCATGTCAAAAAATTTATATTTTTCTTTACATCAAGAACTTCCTCCGCCACCTGAATACCTACATATTTAAATATAACCTGCCAAAGCAAGATATTTCTACTATCGTCAGATTAAAAACTCGACACGGGAAATATGAGGCACATCTGCACAAATTAGGAATAATTAATTCATTAGTCTGTTTTTGTGATAATGTTTCGATTAGAGATTTAAACCATATTTTCTTGGAATGCAAAATTAACGAGAGATATATAAATCAATTATATTACAATTTACGACAAACACAAGTTCATTTTCCAATTAGTATAGAATATCTACTAAGTTGTCATAAAATGGAAATATTTAAATTACTCATAAACTACTTGAAAGAAACAAATATAATCATTTAAGTGAAATACGTATAAATATAACAATACTAATAAATTGAGGTAAAAATAAAATAAAAATCTGTGGCTAACGGACTCGCATCCAAGCCATTTTTTCACACACACACATACACACACACAAATTCGTTATTTCGTAAACCGGCGACTCTAAGGAAAAATCCCGAAACAGGTCGATTTGTATTTTTAAGTTACGATATTATGGCATATATGGTATACTAGTGACGTCATCCATCTGGGCGTGATGACGTAATCGATGATTTTTTTAAATGAGAATAGGGGTCGTTTGCTAGCTCATTTGAAAGGTTCTTCAATTCTCTATTCATTAATATAAACATTTATATAATTATTTATACAGGGTGTCCTTCTACTTCTTTTTTTGTCAAATAATTTAATTTTATAAAAATTTTTTGGACACCCTGTATAAATAATTATGTAAATGTTTACATTACTGAATAGAGAATTGAAGATCCTTTCAAATGAGCTGCCACACGACCGCTATTCTCATTTAAAAAATAGTCGATTACGTCATCACGCCCAGACGGATGACGTCACTAGTATACTATACATGCCACAATATGATAACTTAAAAATACAAATCGACCTGTTTCGTGTTTTTTTCTTAAAGTAGCCGGTTTACGAAATAACGAATTTATTCCTTTCATTTGCACCATACTGTATACACATGCAACGGTGGAAAATAGTGTCGCGCACGCGTGATTAGAAATTAAAAACAAAGGAGTTTTAAATACATATTATATTGCAAAAAACTGTTCGGGATTTCATCAATCGATGTTTAAAGAATATCCACCTACCTTGGCAACATTCAAATTTTCAGTTTTTCACATAGTTCTTGAGGGTTAAAAATGGCCGATTTTGCATTTTTTCAATTTTTAATCGCTTATATGTCAAAAACTATCATTTTTAGAGAAAAGTCACTAAAGACCTTTTCTGTTTGGAATGATCCAAAAAACCTAAAAAAAACTTTTTTCCATGCAAAAAAAATAATTTTAGGAAAAAAACAAAAAAAAAACGATTAAAAAATTTTTGACCACCTTTTGGTCCTGGCAACATGCAAATTTGTTAAAAGGAGTCCTTTTTGAGTAAGATTGTGCAAAAAATCCGAATTAGAATATTTTTCCTAGCGGATGCGCAGTGGCTTTCTGGACTAGACAAAAATTTCATTTTAAATTTATTTTAAACATTTTTTTGTCTAGTAGTGGTTTATTATTAAAATTATTTGAAAAATAATTAGTTTTATGGTTATCTGTTGATACAGGGTGTTCTTTTTTGACTCGTAGCTTAGTGAGTTTTAAAATTTTAAGTTGTCATAACTTCGTTATTAATAAATATATTTTAATGAAATTTTTGTCAGAGCTATTTGAAGCCATTCTAAATCCAGTGGCGTAGAAATTTTTTAATAAAAAAATCGCTAATACAAATTCTCCATTTTCGATGAAGAAAAAGTATCGTAGAATGCCCTGAAAATTTAACTAAATATTTCATATTTTGTCCCGCAATAGACCTTTTATTACATGACATTAAAAAAAATTTGGTTAAAATCGGTTAACAACTTCAAATTTTATAGAGGTATTTCCAATCTAAATGGGTCACATTGTATATTTATAGTGTTGTGATATCCTTAACTTTTGTTTTTGTTCATACCCAGTCGTTCCTCTTTTTATCTGATAGTCGTATACCTAGCATTTCTTTTTCCATTTCTTTTCTGCTGTGGCTAGTTATCCATATTGGCCTTGGTTAGGGTCCACTTGACATCCATATTTCATGATAGGAAGGTTACACTGGTTGAACACCTTGCTCCTCAAGTACTGAGGTCTTTTGCGGTTCTGCTTTTAAAATTCTAAAGCACATTAAAACCTTGCAAAATATGTTAACTACTTTAGAATCGAGAATTTCAGTGATGCCATTGGTATTTGTGGTGAAGCAATGACTTCTTCTGCTTTTAGTGCATATCCGTTTCTGATGTTGGCGACCATCATGGCAATCTGTACCTTGCACACTGTAGCTCTGAAAATGTTTGTAGTTGTTGTCTTGGACGACGTACGTAGATTTTTCAGTCAGGAAATCCGTCGCCTTCCAGGTCATCGTTGTTCTTCTACTTTTCAAGGCACAAACAGTAACGCAATCAAAATATTAATAATTATACGGGCATCCATACGATCGGAGCTGTTCACTCCACGGCTATCGTTCGATTACGAGCGACGAATCTCTTCAATACGGAGTTTCACCACTCAGGTCGGCCTGCTTGTTCAATCCACTGACTGACAGGGAGCCTAGAGCTGGTCGCTGCAATACTGATCATTCTCCCTCTCCGTTCGGTAGTCTCCTTAAGTACGCTCTCTGTCACCCTACCTTGAATGCTGGGGAAAAGTGGAAATGAGTGGGGTATCGTGTTGCGCGGATGTTGAAGCGCCAACGATTCTCTCGTTCTCTGCTGTCGATACATCATTACACTGTAACGTGTAACGTATTATATTATAATTTTATATTATTTTTCAGCTATCACCAAAAATACCGTCTGCAAAAGCACTCGCTGTTATGCAATGAATTATCCTTGACACCAGCGCTTCTTCAGAAATCCCACGCTGCAGCCCGCTTAAACGGATATGTAGCGGGAGTTGGAACGAAGGACGACCTAGAAAAGGATCTGGTAAAACTGGGATTGTCAGAAAAAGCTGCAGAAATTGTCAGAAAACAATTTATAGAAAATCAAGGAGGCGGTTTGTATTGCTGATATAGAAGAAATTTGAGCAAAAGGTACAAACGTCGTCACGAAAATGGATGTGTGACTATTTGAATTTGACGAAAGACGACTTTAACTTAATTGATCAAAGTGGTTTTACACTTATTAAATTAATTATCATGGTTTCTTTATTTTTATACTTTTGAAGAATTCAGTATGATAAATTCGATTAAATATATGGAATTTAATGTTTGTAGTAATTATACAGTGAGCACGTAAAGGTTGGAATAAATTCATTTTCTCGAGAATGGATGGTTTTGGAAAAAAATCCCGAAACAGGTCAATTTTTATTTTTAGATTACGACTTTTTGGCATATATATAATACTAGTGACGTCACCCATTTGGGCGTGATGACGTCATCGATGATTTTTTTTTAAATGAGAACAGGGGTCGCGTTACAGCTCATTTGAAAGGTATTTCAATTCTCCATTCAGTAATAGAAACATTAACATAACTATTTATACAGGATGCCGAAAAAAATTTTTTTGGTTTAAATTTATTGACATAAAAAGAAGAATATGTGTAATTTATTTAATTCAAGATACATTTTACTGCTCTCAGAAAACAGAAAAAAATGTTTCTTTGAAAAAAAATCATTGCTTTTCGCTTAAATTAAATGCACAAATTGTCAAGAGGCAGGTGGGTGGCTGCTTTAATATGTACATATTGAATTTGCAAAAAACAATATTTATTTGTCAAATAAACATTTTTTCGTGTTTTCTGATAGCAATACAATGTATTTCGTATTAAATAAATTACACAGGTTCTTCTTTTTATGTCAATAAATTTAATTAAAAAAAATCTTTTTTGGACATCCTGTATAAATAATTACGTTAATGTTTATATTACTGAATAGACAATTGAATTACCTTTCAAATGAGATATAACACGACCCCTATTCTCATTTAAAAAAATCATCGATGACGTCATCACGCCCAAATGGGTGACGTCACTAGTATGATATACAGTATGTCCCTGTAAGTTGTATCCATATGGAAAACTTTTTTATTATTAATTTTACGAAAAAAACTTATTCTTTATAAAAAGCTCTGCATGGTCCAAAACCTGAGATTCAACCAACAGATATAAAATTTTATAAATATTATACGAGGTATGTCAAGAAGTTTGAATTTCACTCAAGAGTAAAGTAGCTTTATTTTTCACAATATTGAAAATTGCTATTATGAAAAGTTGTTTGAAATTAAAAACTATATTGTAATATGCAATTACATCCTTCTAATTGAAAAAAATATTTTTTTGAAAAATTATGGATAACAACATTATTTTCAGTTATTTCAATTCTGATTTTTTTTACTCTTTTATTATTAATTTTACGAAAAAAAGTGATTCTTAATAAAAAGTTCTGCATGGTCTGAAACCTAAAATACAACCATCTTATGTCAAATTTTATCAATTTTATACAAGGTATATCAAAAAAATGAATTTGGCTGAAGAGTAAAATACCTTTATTTTTCACAATATCGAAAATTGTTATTATGAAAAGTTATTAAGAATTAAAAAGCATGTTTCAGTATGTAAGTACATCCCTCTCATTGAAATATTTTGAACTATAAAGGTACTTTACTTTTGAACTACAGTTATCTTTTTGCCATACCTCGTATAAAATTGACATAAGATGGTTGTATTTTAGGTTTTAGAGTATTTTAAACCATGCAGAAATTTTTATTAAGAATCACTTTTTTCGCAAAATTAATAATAAAAGAGTTATTAGAATTAAAATTACTGAAAATAATGTTAGTTATCCATAATTTTTCAAAAAAAAAAAATTCAATTAGAAGGATGTAATTGCATATTAGAATATAGTTTTTAATTCCAAACAACTTTTCATAATAGCAATTTTCAATATTGTGAAAAATAAAGCTACTTTACTCTTGAGTAAAATTCAAACTTTTTGACATACCTCGTATAATATTCAATAAAATTTGATATCTGATGGTTGAATCTTAGGTTTTGGACCATGCAGAGCTATTTATGAAGAATAACTTTTTTTCGTAAAATTAATAATAAAAAAGTTTTCCATATGGATACAACTTACAGGGACATACTGTATATGCCAAAAAGTGGTAATTTAAAAATAAAAATCGACCTGTTTCGGGATTTTTTTCCAAAATTGTCCATTCTCGAGAAAATGAATTTATTCCAACCTTTACACGTGCTCACTGTATAATTGATCATGAAAACATGAATTCCATTTATTAATATAATATGAAATATAAGTATTAATATATAATTGCTTATAAATAAATATATTTTTCTTATCAAATATTCTTGATTTATTTGTTCCTAATCCTATTATCGATTTTAGAATGGAATGCCAATTTCCAAAAAAAAATTCGAAAAATCGATTGAGTACAATGGGCCACTTGACCTTGCCTTTGTGGACTTCCATAAGGCCTTTGATACCGTTGAGCTGGACGCAGTCTTGAGTGCTTTACATGTATGCCGTATCGATTATCTATTTTGGCAGAGTACGGCAGAGCGATACTATGTCGCCTAAGCTGTTGTATCACCGTTCTGGAATATACCTTTAAAATACTTGATTGAAGGGAGAAAGGTTGAAATATAGATGTACACAATCTAGCAAACTTGCGTTTCGCAGACAATGTAGTTTTACTGACAGACGCAGACGATTTACAGTCTGAAAAATGAAAGAATACCCATGAACGAACATATAAAACACGCTGTATTTTCCTGTCACCGTGTCACAAAAAATTGGCCAGCGCAAGTACATGTAATAATTATTATTACATGTACTTGCGTTGGACAATTTTCTTTGTGACACGGTGACAGGAAAATACAGTGTGTTTTATATATTCGTTCATGGGTATTCTTTCATTTTTCCTACTGTAAATGATATTAGGATAATATTATAGACTTTTCAATTTGTTTAAGAGATGTCGCTGGATCGCGTCCCAATGGGAATTTGAATGATCTTTCAAATTCCCCTTAAATTGATGGTTGAGCTGTTTTTCGATTCAGATGAGTGCACGCTAGCGCTGTTGATAAAGCCTGAAATGGTGGAAACGCAGCTGTTCGGCGATTGTGCATCCCTCTGAATCGAAAACAAGCAAAACAATCCTTTACTTTTCTGTCTTTACTCAGATTTGAGTATGTACTATGAAGGAAGTTTCTTTCTGTCCTTTGCCTAGACGACTGAAAACGGAATGTGATTGCAAGGAGTCCTTTTTGTTTTTTATATTCGTCGTCTGCGATCTTATACATTGTTAAAGTCGCAGATTAAGGATGTACCAGAAAGAACTTTCAACATGAAAAGTTTCAGATTTAAATAACTATTTAGTATTTACCACTTTATTATATATAGGGGAAGGGGGGTTATGATGGGGTAGCTAAGGAAAATAACAAAAATACAACATAATTACTACGTTTATTACTATTACTAATTGATGGCGCGTTACGTTATTAATCTAACTATGATTTGGTACAATCTTTGGAAAATCAATCTATCACATTTTTCAACAATTAGCCATTAATAAGAACATTATGAAAAACCATCTTGCCCCTTACTATGGGGTATGATGGGGTAATGGAATTGGAGCAAGATGGTGATGCTAATTAATTCTCACAAAACAAACAAAAATGTGTATTTGCTCCAGATCTTCATTGTCCACCCTAGCACAAGCATTGTGAGCTTCAACATCCACAGATCTGGCAGCCTACCCAGGGTTCTGACGATGTCACTTTATCTATGGCTGTTTTCATAGCATCTCTCGACCACTCTCCTCTTTTTGTTTTTTTCTTGTAAGTAAATGTCCATGGTATTATCTAAAATGTCCATGGTATTATTCTTGTAAGTCCATGGTATTATCTAAAACAATAATCCAATGTTATTTATTAAGAAATTTAAATTAACCCAGACTTACCACCAATGTCCCATCATACCCCGCACCCAATACCCCATCTTGCCTCAAAAGGTAACTTTGAACAAAAAAAAATTCACTAATTAAATGTTTAACGTATTCACACAAACAATATGCCATTATCAAAATAAGAATACTAGTAATCAACGATAAAAAAAACATTAATGAGGTGATCATAATTACCTTAAAATAACGATGGTTGTCCTTGCACAAAATTAGATCAACGGAGCGCTAAAACAGTTTTCCGTTTGTAAACAAAAAACGCGTGCACTCTCATTCACGGTTTCTCTTGCAGTGACCGTTAATCGAATGACTCTTCCTATTGAGTTATTGCATGCTATTCACCAACGTGTAGTTTCTTGTTTGTGTGCGGTACCCCGTCATGCCCCCCATTCCCCTAGTATATTAGAATAATGTTACAAGACCTTCAAGAAGTGTGCTCTCCTGGACCGCATATGGCAAACTCAGAGACGTATTCAAAAGTTATCTTCTAATCTGCCTGAAATGAAAAGTCTTTAACCAATGCGTTTTGCCGGTTATGACCTATGGTGCTGAATAACATTAACAACCGCATCTGCTAAGAATTGCTCAACGTAAGATGGAAAGGTCAATGATTGGTATGTCATTGCGGGACCATAATATAACAAACGAAGAACTACGATTGAGAACAGGAGTCACGGTCGGAAAAATGAAAGAATACCCATGAACGATCACATCAATCACTTATTTTGTATTTGCTGTCTTTTTCTATAACAAACGTTTGTTATTTATGATTGATGTGATCGTTCATGGGTATTCTTTCATTTTTCCGACTGTATATCAGGTGGTTAAACTTAAATGGAACTGGGCCGGTCATGTAGCCCGCCTGACAGATTGAAGATGGACAAAGAGGTTGCTCGAGTGGAGACCAAGAGCCGATAAAAGAAGCAGAGGAAGACCACCCACGCGATGGACGGACGATATAAAACGAATGACCACTAATGGGATTCTAAGCGTCCAGGACAGAAGAGAGTGGACGGAAATAGGGGAGGCCTATATCCAGCAGTGGATGCAAAGGGCTGATTGTTGATGATGTTAATGAATGCTGTTATCCTCTCGTTTCCTCTGCTCAGTTTCTCTAGACAACAAACAGCTTTTGTTCTCAGTGGTTTCTTCCATTGGTTATTTTGTATTCTTGAAGGTTTTTCCTCAGGTATTAGGACGTGAATGATGGGAAGGGGTGAATGTCGTATGGTTGTTGTTAGTATGCACTATCACACAGGGAGAGGTTAGGATCTTTGGTACCCTATTATATATGTACCATATTTTAGACAAGGCGAAAACGGCGGGTTCGAAGGGAAAAATATTCCCATGAGATTTTTTTGCATAATCACATTCGTGAGATATCCCAGAATAAGGTTCAAGAAGTCGCCCACGTGAAAAGTGGGCCAATTTTTTTTTAATCAAATTGCAAGAATCAATATTTTTGGCCCGAACAATTTTTTCTTTAATTTGACCATTCTGGACAAAAAAGGTCTCTTATAATTTTTCTCTAAAGTTGATCGTTTTCGACTTATAAGCAATTTAAAATTGAAAAAACGAAAATTGGCGATTTTCAAGGCTTAATAACTCGGTTAAAAGTTATTATTATGAAAGTCAATATATGAGTAAATCAAAGTTTAAAGCCACCCCTACAAGATCCTGAAGAAATTTTTGTCATTATTTTATTACTAAGCCGTTATTTTTAAGTAATAATAATACGCGCCATGCACGTGTGCGGCCGCTGTAAATTCTGAGTGCGAGAGAGAAGCCATTCCAGCAGTCCAATTGTGCATCTTACTCGCACTCGCATTTAGAGCGGCGTCAATATGATCTAACCGCTCTTTTTTATTAAGTAAAAATAACAGCTTAGTAGTAAATTAATGACACATATTTCTTCAGGATCATGTAGCGGCGACTTTAAACTTTGATTTAGTCACTTTCTGACTTTCATAATAATAATTTTTAACCGAGTTATTAAGTCTTAAAAATGGCCATTTTCGCGTATTTCAAATTTTAAATTGCTTATACCTCGAAAAAGATCAACTTTAGAGAAAAATTATAAGAGAGTTTTTTTTGTCCAGAATGATCCAAAAAACCCAAAAAAATAGTTTGGGCCAAAAATATTGATTTTTGCAATTTGATTAAAAAAAAATTGAAAAAAAAAATTGGCCCACTTTTCACGTGGGCGACTTCGTGATCCTTATTCTGGGATGTCTCACGAATGTGATTATGCAAAAATATCTCATGGGAATATTTTTCCCAACGAACCCGCCGTTTCCGCCTTGTCTATTTACATATAGTACGTATGCATTATGTATACTCTTTTGTATTGAATCTAGGTCATTTAAAAAAAATCGTGCTAAAATATTGCAAACTTTATTACCAAATTTTACTATTTGAGCATACTTTCGTTTTTATCTTTTTAAAATTAAAAGTGTCAAAGAAGGCAAACATCGAATTTAAACAGTATCAAAATACAACAATTTATCTCCATATTACATTACACTTATCAACAGTAAACATTGTATTACTAAACTTACTGTACAGACTACGCAAGAAAAACATTAACAATAGAAACCATATTTTGGATTTAAAAACATATTATATAAATAAAAAATAAAATGAACAATTTATCATTTATCGTTATGTTGTTATGGGAACTATACGTCAGTTAACAGGGAAAAACATCTTATACTGATAATTGAAGGTTTTAAAAGGTATTTAGGGAGTAGATGATGACAATTTCGTGAAGAAGTACAGCTAATTTTGCTTTTTCTTACACTCATAATATGAGGGGAAAAATAACTTTTTTATGTTACTGTTAGCTGTAGAGACTACTGTTACTGTTTGGACAAGTACAGTTGTTTAAATAATCGCTCTCCGCGATAAACAAATTGAATTACATACTTATAAACTATTCAGTCGATCTGTTTGAAATTTGGCACACTTTAGTAACTCATTAACTGCTACAATCAGCCCTGTGCTGGATGACCGAAGTTATCTTTAACGTAAAGTTATCCTAATAGGGCTTTCATCGATTGTCATTTGTTTCGAGCTTCTGTCATGTGTCACATAATATTAATATATCTACGTCATACGTCTTTGGTTTGTATCATGGGTATATACCAATAACGTACGACGTAGATATATTAATATTATGTGACACATGACAGAAGCTCGAAACAAATGACTGTGAATGAAAAGCCCTATTGGTGTGATGTATCATATTTAACTTAACTACTTGCGTTATTTCTTGACAGCTCTTGAGTTATCTGATATATCAACTGTCACTTTATAACGCGACGTTAAACCCTGTAAACCTCACGTTATGAGATAACTCTGTACTTATGTAAGGATATGTAAGGTTAGTTCATTTTTTGACTTGTTTTTAGATAGAAATCAAGTAAATATTCAACGAAAAACGCTGCTTCAGGTTGTCCTAGGATTTTGTGCATGTTATTAATTTAATGTCAAATATAAAGCAGTACAAAATTAAAAATATCAAAAAAATAGACTTCAAATAACAATTAAAAGCAAGTAGGTAATAATAAGATTAAAACAATAATTAACAATAAAAAGTAAAGCTAATAATTTAAGAATAGAAGGGTAATACAATTTTAAAAATCATAGAAAAATCAAATCGAGATATAATTGTTGAATATAAGTTGAAATTTATAAACATATGATGGTTATCTTCCCATCCTGTCAAGCCTGTGGCATGTTCCGTTCGATCTCTGGCACTCACTCCAACTTGTATTATTTCTACACAAGGTTCTCTTTGTTACTTCAAGCTTTGCTACTCAAATGTTATTTCTCTTTTTTAACGTTGAAGAAATAAGTATCTCATAACGGCGACGGATACATACATC
Organism: Diabrotica virgifera virgifera; assembly: GCF_917563875.1. Lineage (NCBI taxonomy): Eukaryota > Metazoa > Arthropoda > Insecta > Coleoptera > Chrysomelidae > Diabrotica > Diabrotica virgifera. The sequence continues at coordinate 952,324 of NC_065444.1, read as the reverse complement.
ACACCGAATTTACGTCAATAGTTATGGGCATCGTTATCCCTGAGAGTTATCTTAACTTTAACCTTCCGTTACTCGCGCCAATTTTTTGTGATCGAATACTCGCGCACGGTGCAGAAGACCAGGTCAAAAATATAGGTCAGCAATATTAAAAAAAAGAATGTGTGTGTACTTTGTACGCACGTAAGAAGTTATACTTCTATTATAATATAATTTCAACGAAATAAATATACCTACTTAACAGTTACAATACAAAAAATTAACAATAATTACCAAAAATGAACCAAAACCTAACAATGCCAAATATTAAAAAAAAAAAGAAAAAAATATGAATCGTCCGGGATTTGAACCCGCAATCTCGCGATTGTTTGATCTCTGGTCCAATGCTCTACCAACAAGGCCATCAAGCCGCATGCTACTTACCTTTCAGATATACATAATTATACATCACGGTGACAAGTGAAATATAAAAATAGATGTTTTATTATTTTACACCCAAGGAAGACAAATCCAAAGACACAAAATTATAATAAAAAACCTTTTAAACCACCTTTTTCAAATTGCGCAAGTTGTATTATTAATATTAATGTTAATAAATGAAATATAAATATTTTGACGTTTCACAATTTGACAATTCCCTTTTAACTGCAGTGCCTTAAAATTTTTAAAGCACTAGTGCCTTAAAGTAGCATTTTTAACGCTCCTATGTAGTCCTAAAAATTGCATTTTTAACACGTTTGTAGAAAAATATATTTAAAAACACTAATATATTCTTTCCACACCTTTTCTGGACTGATACATACATAAATTAAAACATTTTGAAGTATAACTTCAAAAATATAATATGAAAACTATTTAAAAAGGCAGTATAACTAACCTTTGTTGTTTCTCTTCCCACAAATTTTAAAACGCAACAACCATACATAACCAAACCGTTAACCGTCCAAACCACAGCTGCGCTACAGCTGCCATATTGGATAATTTTTGACATGTCATTTGAACATCCAATCAGAACAAAGTTATAATGCGCATGCGCCGGGATCGTAGGTTTTAACACATAAAAATTCACCCTCATATCGCGCGTAAAGAAGTATAACTTCAAAAAAATTTTGCAAAATTGTGTACCTACTTACAATTATATTATTTAATGAATATATGATCATATAATTTTGTAGATATGCGTTTGGTTCAACATTATATTACTTTAATAAAAAGTAACTTTGTTCATCATCATACATTTCCTTGTCAGTCGATACTTCCTCAAATAATTTTAATAATTTTTGCTTCTACTTCTCGTAATCCGTATCTAAATATAAGTAAACAGATATATTATAAACGTTGAAGACAAGAAAAAGATCTTAAATTACCTTACTAATTAAAACTATCGATGTCGGGTTTAAACACAAAAATTTGTGCACAAATACTCACACCCGGTGTATCGCATCGTGTTGCCTAATAATAAAAGTACAATACTCTTTTTTACATTGCACGTGGACTTTACCCACAGTTGACTCTTGACTCATGACTGAAATGCAGCAGCAATTCAAAATCTCCACTACAACCCGAGTTATAGGAAGTTATTTGGAGGGCCGGTCTCATACACCGTGTGCGAGTAACGGAGGGTTAACTCAAACGTTAAAGATAACTTCGGTCATCCATCACAGGGCTGAATATTGAGTAGGTATATTACATATCAATCAAGCTAGCTTCCGAGCAAATAAGTCATGTATAGACCAGATCTGCACGCTCAGAATGATACTATATCTAAACTTTATTGACTTTAGGAAGGCGTTCGATATCCTACACAGAGAAAAATTGTGGGAAATATAAAAACTTAGAATGATGAAGTTGTTGTATGAAAACACCACAGCAATTTAACACAATCAATCGACATCAACAGCGGTGCAAAACAGGGTAGTATATTGTCTTACACTGTTTATTATTGTCATAGACTGGCTCATGAGGAAAAGCCGCAACGGTAAAACTGGAATACCTTTGAACTATTTGAAGATCTTGAATACTCCTATACTATTCGCAGTGTGCAAGTACTTGGAGGGGATACGAGAAACGATCGTGCGAGAATAGCAGAGAAATATTGCAACTTTCTTAAATAATTCATATTGTCAATTGAAATTGTCAAATTGACTTATATTTCATACCTACTGTCGTTGAAGAAGAAAAATTATATATTGCTCCGCAATATCGATATGATATGCAATTATTATATAAAGGTAAATTTAATTAATTGTATTTTGCTTGCAGTACTGCGTTTTAATAACTAATTTTATTTACTACATACAACTGTTTACGTTTTAATAACATAACCTGAACATTATTTTTTTCTTATTATTTTTATGGACTATGGCATTGATAATTATCCAGTAACCAGGAGTAATATAATTGGCCAATATAATTAAAAGTGCGAATAATGTTGCTGAGCGTAGAAACCAGGTGTCGTTTTGCCGAACTTGCACGGTCCCAATAAGATCTGTACTTTCAGCAGAGAGACAGAGCATACAGAAAAAAAATGAGAAATTATCCAAAGAAGATAAAAAAAGTGGTTATAGAGATAAACATGAACTAATGAAGATTAACACACCGAGATAAATGGGCATACAAACAGAAAACCAAGAGCTGAAATCAGTGGGAAGAGACAGTTATCTAGGAAGCATACTGAACACGACAGGAGGAGCAGAGTAGAATATTCAAACATGAATTGTCAAAGCACAGACAGCATACTATATGTTAAATAATATATGGAAATCTAATGAGATAAAACTGGACACCAAACACAACACTGGAAAGATTCAATCCTTCATTAATAAATGTTTAAAAAAAATTCTAAGGAACATTTTGGCTCAATCGGATCACAAACTCAAACTTATGGAATAAAACTGAACAATAACCAATACACAAATAAATCAAAAATAAGGGTTTTTACAAATATATCAGTCAATTTGTTATGTATTTTAATTTAGAAGCTCTAAAAATGCCCTTTTTTCATAAAATGTATAAAAAACGTTTTATAGGCAAAACATATGTTTTTTACTTTTTAAGATTGTTCAAAAGCAAAGCAAATTCCTGATACCCCTGATATATCTTTACAACCTTCAAATACCTATATAAGGAAATTAATGATTTTTTTCCAGATATACTGGTGTACTATGGCACTTCTAGTTTTAAAGGTGCACCAAGCAACTATTTATAACAATGAAAAATAAAAAAACTATATATTAATGGTACTCAGCGAAAAAAAAAATGGATGGTATGATATAATAAAAGGATGGTAATACAGAAGTATCTGGCCCTCCAAGTATGGGGGTTGTGCGAAAGGCTGACAAACCTCTATTGTAAAAGTCTTACGATAAAGGTCCGAAAAAAGAAATGATTATGAATCCTCTTACTGATGCTATTTAAGCATAATCCAAAGGAGTTTCTACGTTGTTTTAAAACGGTCGATGAAACATGGTTCCACTGGTACACACCAGAGACCAAGGAACAGTCGATACAGTGGACATCACCCCGCGATCGTACTCAGAGGAAGCCGAAGACTTTCAATCGGCTGGAAAGATGATGGCCACCATTTTCTAGGATTCACAAGGTGTGATCTATATCCACTTCAAAAGAACAAAACGATCACAGGACTTTACTGTGCCGCATTATTGGCCCGATTCGATGCCGAATTTCAGTAAAAACAGTCCCAATTGGGGAAGAAAAACTACTCTTCCACCATAACAGCGCTCCGCCTCACGCCGCCATCGCCAAATTGGGCTACAAATTGCTGTTCCATCCAACGTATTCTCCAGATTTGGCCCTGTATGACCTCTTGTTGTTTCCAAACTTGAAGAAGTCTCTCGCCGGGCAGAAATTTAAGTCGAATACTTTGCAGGCATCGAGAAAAGGTATTTTTCAGACGGGTTAAAGAAGGTGGAGCATCGCTGGGTCAAGCGTATCCAGCTAGAAAGAGACTACGTTCAGAAATAAATCGCCACTTTTCCAAAATTTACCTTTTTCTTTTGAAGGCTAAGTACTTATCAGACCGCCCTAATGGATGCAAGTAATATCACTTTGACAATAACTTGCACTTAAATACTCGTTATTATGGTTCTTTCAATTGAAACACTTTTTTTAATGGAGTACCACTATAAAAAAATATCTATTTAACTAAGTCTGTGAAAGTATTGTGGTATGGAGATTCGAAAGAACAGCTTTTCTCGGAAAACCAAGACTGGAACAAATAATTAACGACCAAATACCAGCCAGCTTATTTGGTATGGCCATGTCAAAAGAATGGATGGAAGGTTACTTTTAAGGTTTATGGGACATTATTTGTTCGTGAAATTTTCTTGATTGATTCATCGTCTTTGATAACATTTACAGCAATTGCATATGAATCACATGAGGAACGAATTCCAGACAAGCTCTATACACCTCGAAAACAACGTATTATTTGAATATTAAAGTTTATCATTCAATCTAAGTCGAAATTACCAGATTGTGAAATAATAAAAAAAATCAATCTGTTAGTGGGTGATCATATTATTAGAGCCACCTAGTAAAATTCAATGTTTTAGAGGAAGGGTATATAATTGAGCTGTATCATATATTAATGCATTTGTTTCCATTTGGCTGTCTTGTTACACTTTATGAAAGTGCAATAAATAGTCTGACAATAGTGGCAACACGCATGTGTGGCAATGCGTGACTCAGATGTCATTGTTTGTCAGTGCTGCCCAGCCTAGCTTGCAACTCGTGTGCCTATTATTTTGTATTCTTGTTGTTTAGAGTTATAATAAACTTTGTGAGTTTCCATTGCTCTCTAGTGATATTCTGACAGTCCTATACTATATTTTGTGAATTTAGTAAAAATTGCACGTTCGTTACACTAGTGGTACCAGAACATCATGGGAAATTCAAAGACATCTCACCAAGGAAAATAGCAGAAATAAAAACTTTAATATTCAATACTAATCACTCCCACAGGAACATAGCATCCATTTCTAAAGTTTCAAAGGCAACGTGGACCGTATAAAGAAAAAACTTACATACCATTATTAAACAAAAGTAAAGTTTTCTGAGGTGGCTCTAATAACATGATCACCCACTGTAGGTACTCACAACATATTATGAAAAAGAACACAGCGATATATCAAGTGGATGATAAAAAACTAAAAAAGAATCATTATCATTTTAGCTCTCAGATTCTCATTCTCAGAGAAATTCGCTTAAAACTTAATTTAAAATATATATTAATAATATTAATTTAAAAAATATTAAATAAATAAAATCAAAATATGGCTTTTAAACATAAAAAAAATATTCCTATTATTTTAATTTGTACCTTAGTGTTATTCCTACGAGGTTTTGCAACATTTATTCATATTGTATATTTCTAACAACATTTCGTAGCTATAAGTAACATTTGAGTAATTTTTACACCTATACCTAATATTAATTAAACAATTTATACAAATGTATAATTTTTATTTCATCACTTTTAATTCAAAATGTTTTAACTTTAAGGCTTGATATGTTCAGACTTTCAAAAATACGTCATATTCCTAGGACATTGCGAACTTAGTGACGAAGTGACTGAAAAGGCATTATGAAGAAAACTAAAACGGCAATAATATATACAGGGTGTTTGTAAATAAGTGCGACAAACTTTAAGGGGCAATTCTGCGAGAAAAATAATGAGTTTGCTTGAAGAACATATGTCCGCAAATGCTTCGTTTCCAAGAGAAGGCGTGTTGAAATTTTTCTTACAAACTGAGCATTTATTTATTGCTTTAAAACTCATTGAGATATGCAAAGGGAATTTGGTGGGTTTTAATTGGTAGTTATTGAGCATTTTTTGACATTTAATTAAGAATTTTATATCCATCATTGGCGCGCATACAAGTAGCGGTCTGAATTTTTCTTAAAGAAAAGATAGTATGTCACTGATATACTTCGAATTAAAAATAATTTTTGAATTCCTCGTTAAATTTGTGACAAAAAACTGTCTTGAAATAAATTTCTATTGTATAGAAACATATTTCGAATAATTTGTAAGAGATGTTTTATTTTTTTTTTAGCATAAAACGGCGTCTCATGAAAAGAAAGGAAAGATAGATCTTTTGTCACAAATTTAACGAGAAATTCAAAAATTATTTTAATGTAAAATATCTCAGTGACGTACGTTTTTGAAGAATGACTTAATTCATCAAGTCCAGAACAGAAAGAAATTTGCCATATCGATCGCCAACCTCATTAGAGAAGGCACTTAGGAGGAGGAGAGATACAAAACAAAGTGCTTGAACAGACTTTCGAAACTGTTGCTAGTACTACATTGCAAAAAAATTAGTGCAGGTGGTATTATAAAAGTAGAACAAGAAAAGAGGGAAATACAATACTAGAACGTACAAGATACCAGGAAGTGTAAAAGATAACAAAAGTACAGGAGTGCCTAAAATTGTTTACACTTATACCTTTACATTATACAAGGAAGAATATGCCAAACTAAAAACTAAACTGACAATGACCGAAAAAAAAAATTACATGAGCATTGTTTTAAACAACAACTCAAGAAAATGTTCCCGAATAGTCATGTTTTGTACTAAGCAATTAGTCATTAATCATTATTATAATTGTTCTTCCGTCTTCCACTCTAACTTTTCCCATGCGTCACGATTCATTTTTAAATAAGTTAAATCAAAAAATTAATTGAAATGTACGTTGATGTGTATTATAATACTATCCGTACGAATTGTCAGAGTGCCAGTAGTAATAATTGGGAAATGGCTATTTTCCCGGTGGAGGTATTTTATAAAGTTATTTTATTGAACTTTTTATTCTTTTTGTCACTATTAAGGTGATTGATCGACTCAACATTAAACATCTTAAACACTATACCGAGTGCTACTGGTATAGAGATAAGTATAGAATGGTAATAAATAAATTTAGGTAAAAAAACCAAAAGATAAACAAGGTAATACACAAGGTATACAAAGGTAACCTCGAAAATAAACAAATAAATTTCCATTCGACAGAACTATAGCCACACTCACACGGGCGCCCATATAAAAATTTTCAGGGGGGGGGCAGACGTGAAGATGTTGCACATTATATCTTGTATACTTTGGATAACCATATATAGTTTACAGCACTCGAAAAGCCAGGGGAGGCACGGCCCCCGGGCGCCCATGCACACTCATAAATATTACTTGTCACTTTTCCTTAAAGAATAAATAGGTACTTACCGAAAGTAATCAAATTAAGAGAGGATAGTAGTTAGTCGTTCTAATATGTTTGAAAAATCCGCTATCACTGTCACTTAAAATCATAAACGTCAACATTAAGAGGATCGGTACGTATTTTCGGCTGCAATGCTATTCAAATGGGGATTCATTTTTTTCGAATCCCGAGAAAACTAATAAGTATTTTTGAAAAATTTAAACGCAGAATGAAAGACTACGTTATTAGCGAGGGCCGAAAGTCCCTGAGAACTTCTATAATGTTTATTTTAATAAGTTACAGGGGTGAAAAAACTAAGAGAAAATTTAGTGTGATTTTTAATTTCAAATATATCGTTCAAAATAAACTTTTTATTTATTCTAAAGGACTTTCGGCCCTCGGTAATAATTTAGTCTTTCATTCTGCGTTTAAATTTTTCAAAAATATTTATTCGTTTTTTCAGGATTCGAAAAAAATGAACACAATGCCGTGGTAATATTTTCCAAATCTATCTTTGTCTTACAACGCACTCAGCCGAATATAATATTGTCAGCATATATTGTCAGTCAGACACTGACAATCAGTGACAATTTTAAATATTTGACATTGCATCGGGAATATGTTGAGTTATTGATTAAATATTATTGATATATAGTGTATTTGATAAATAATTGATTTAAGACGTGAACTTAATAAAAAGTTATTTATTGTGTATTATTTGTGGAAGATCCAAGCAGAGAATACATCAGGATAATATATTCTGTGTTCCAAGTATTTTGTTGTTAAAGATGTTCAAAATTGTAAGCGTTCCATAACAATATATTATTAAAAAATCACTTTAACACTTTTCTTTTTTTCTCGATTGAGTATTAGTTTTTGTTGTACAAATAAATTATTACAATCACTGAATACATAGTTAGTGAAATAATTATCACATTTATTAACTGAATTAATAATTTGCAATTATAAAAATAACAGTTATCCAAGAACATTCAAAACCCATCTCTTTAAATTAATGATGACATTTTCAAGTAGAATGACATTCTAGTAATGTTTACATATCCATACCAGTGTGAATTTTACTACACGTAATTTGCCGTGTAAAGACAGAAAAAGTAGGGATACATGTAAAATATTTGCGAATTATGTACCCATAGCCTTAATAGTAAACAAGATATCAGCGACATGCCATGTTGTTTATCCTTGTTTAACTTATTGTGATTTCACTGATTTCACTAGTTTCTGTGAGTAAAAAAGAGACCTAGTATAACAAATAATTCGTGAATAATTTCATGCATGGGAAAAGTTAAGCGTGGAAGTACATATAGTATTTTTACTACAAAAACGTTATTACGTAGGTCAAAATTTTTGACGTAAGAGAACTGTCAAAACATTAGATTGTGACTTTTCATTATTGCCATGATTATTATAAACATGGCAATAATGAAAAGTCACATTCTAATGTTTTGACAGTTCTCTTACGTCAAAAATTTTGACCTACGTAATAACGTTTTTGTAGTAAAAATACTATAGTATCATCCATTGTAAAAAAATGACAAAAATAAAAAAGGTGTTACATATTTTTATTTCTCTTTGTATTGTATGTTTATAAATAAAAATTTTGTAGACAAAGACTGTAGTAGATCATTAAAAATCCAAAATCTTGAAAATGAAATCTATATTCATACACAGTATAGTAGCTGACAAAATGAGACATTCTCAATTATGTTTAAATCCAATTACCATGAAATGAACGATTTTGATTTTTTAAAACTCAACAGTTTTTGTTGAGAGGGTCGATATATACACTACTCCAAGAAATAAACGCATCACCTTAAAAATGGGCAATTTTTGATATCTCGAATTTCCTAAAGCTATTGTCTGATTTAAGTGATTTTTAATATGTTATAGCCTTATTCTTTAACAATATCGCTGTAATAATATTGTTGCTAAACAGGTAAATTGTCATTGTATAGCGGGTGTATGACCCCGTGGAATATTCTAGCATTCACAAAATACTGAAATAAAAACCCAACTATAGCCTCATGTTTTTTTAGCATTCTGTTTTTTTATTCATTCGCTTATGTTGGATAATAAAAAAGTACTTTAACAACTAGCCTTGTTTTTCATCAATACAGGGTGTTTTTAACTAAGTATGGCAAACTTTAAGGGGTAATTCTACATGAAAAAATAATGGCAGTTTGCTTTATAAACGTATGTCCGCAAATGCTTCATTTCCGAGATAGGGGGTGTTGAAATTTTTCTTACAAACTCACAATTTATTTATTGCTCTAAAACCGGCTATAAACCGGAGATATGCAAATGAAATTTGATGGGTTTTAAGAGGCAGTTATTGCGCCTTTTTGTCATCCATAAAAGAATTTTATGTTCACCATTAACGCACATAAGGGTCATATTACCCGCATGCGCGCCAATGGTGAATATTAAATTCCTAATTGTATATCAAAAAATGCGCAAAAACCCACCAAATTTCATTTGCATCTTAATCGGTTTTAGAGCAATAAATAAATCATCAGTTTGTAAGAAAAATTTCAACACCCCCTATCTCGGAAACGAAGCATTTACGGACATACGTTTATAAAGCAAACTATCATTATTTCTTCATGCAGAATTACCCCCTTAAAGTTTGACATACTTATTTAAAACACCCTGTATTGACCAAAAACAAGGCTAGTTGTTAAAGTACTTAACTTTTTTATTATCCCACATAAGCGAATGAATCAAAAAACAGAATGTTAAGAAAACCTGCTATAGTTGGGTTTTAATTTCAGTATTTTACAAATGCTAGAATATTCCACCGGGTCTCGCAAACTTCGAGAAAAGATCACAGTTTGATTGGTAAACCCGGTATACAATGACAATTTACCTGTTTAGCAACAATATTATTACAGCGACATTGTTAAAGAATAAGGCTATAACATATTAAAAAATCTCTTAAATCAGACAATAGATTTAGGAAATTCGAGACATAAAAATTGCCCATTTTTAAGGTGGTGTGTTAATTTCTTGGAGAAGTGTATTAGTTAAGTATTTATGAAATTCAAAATTTATCTAACAGAAATTTTAAGTAAATAAAAAATTGGTGCCTATGGTTCTTAATTAAACAAAAGGAACCATGTGAAAATATTTTAGCATCAATATAGAGACCATCTGCCTTATTTGGCTTTTGTCTATTCTTCATAGTCAAATATATATGGCAGTGTCATATGGTTAAAAGGTTCTTCACAACTTTTTAGAAAACCCTTATAGAAATAGAGTAAAAATAACAGTTTATGTACAATCATATTTTAAGAAATAAGAAATAGATTGCTGGTTTTGTACATTACATATAAATATAAATACTTATAAAAATGTATAACAATTTCTAAAAATCCTATGGTCTACACACATTTTCACAAAAACGTCATTATATAAAAAAATCCTCTAGTTTGTTCAATATTATATAAACATGTTGCACATTAAAGGATGATAAACATGTCATTTAAAACAAGATCGTAACTTGTTCGACCTATACTACTACAGGGTGATTGATTAGTGGGGTAAAGCTCGATAGATCCGCTATAGTAATAGATAGCAATAAAAATTAATAACAAAAATTTTAGCCACCTTTGAGCTTCACTTTACAAAATTAGTTAGAATGTTACAGGGTGTTCGATAACACAGTGGCAGACCAAACTTATGTTTTTTTTTAAATGGAGCACCCTATATTTTATTTTAAATTCGAAATCCTGTTAACCCCTCCATCACAAAAATATAAAGGTTTGTTATGTTATACGGGGTATTTACAAAGGTATAACCAATTTTATATGAAAATCGTAACAAGTTCAACTCCCTGTATAAATAAAAACAAGCAAAACAGCAATGGTTTATTAATGCCATATTTTATTACGTATTGTCAAAATTTTCAAGAATGATTGATATTGCTAATTTTCTTTATATCAAATACAGGGCGAATCAAAACGCAAGTACATTATTTTCTCAGTAATTTTAAATGGAACACCCTGTATTTTATATCACTATTGAAAAGTACCATTACCGTACTTTAATTTGTAGATAACATTCCCTATGTCTAAATTTATTAGTTTTCGAGATATTTTCATTTTTTAATGAACCATTAGCGTCGCCACCCAAATCACCAGAATTTAATAAACTGGACTGATTTTTTTGGGGTAACTTTAATAATGAAGTTTATAAAATACCTCCAACAACAAGGGATGAGATGAAAAATAGAATACAAAAGCTATTTCGATGTGTTAATTTACAAATGCTTCGTAGAGTAAGTAGCTCATTCAATGATCGTATTTAGGCGTGCATAAGTGTTAGGAGGTAATTTTGAACACCTTATGTAAATAAATATTAAAAATATTTTATTAAAAGTAGCTTCCAATTTTTTCAAACATGTTTTTTTTTGCAAAATGTATTACTGATAAATTATTTTTCGTTCTTTATTGGTTACATTGTGACATTTACATACAAAAGTAGTGTTTAATTGTTTCAAAAATGTTGCATGTTGTGGTTATGTTTTTTTTTTGTAAAATGTATTACTAATAAATTATTTTTATTTCTTTATTTGCTACATTGTTACATTGATTACCGGATTGATAATCGGTAATCGTCAATTGTCAATTCAGTCATGACATACTTAAAATTTAGACACCTAAAATAATTTGCTCTGAAAAATGAAAATATCTCGAAAACTAATAAATTTGGACATAGGGAATGTTATATAAAAATTAAAGTACGGTAATGTTACTTTTCAATAATGATATAAAATACAGGGTGTTTCATTTAACATTACTGGGAAAATAATGTACTTGCGTTTTGACTCACCCTGTATTTGATAAAAGAAAATTAGCAATGTCAATAATTCTTGAAAATTTTGACAATAAACAAAATAATATGGCGTTAATAAACCACTGCTGTTGTGCTTATTTTTATTTATACAAGGAGTTGAACTTGTTACGATTTTTATACAAAATTGGTTATAACTTTGTAAATACCCTGTATAACATAACAAACCTTTATATTTTTGTGATGAAGTTAACAGGATTTCGAATATAAAATAAAATATAGGGTGTTCCATTTAAAAGAACATAAGTTTGGTCTGCCACTGTGTTATCGAACACACTGTAACATTCTAACTAATTTTGTAATGTGAAGCTCAAAGGTGGCTAAAATTTTTGTTGTTAACTTTTATTGCTATCTATTACTATAGCGAATCTATTGAGCTTTACCCCACTTATCAATCTCCCTGTATATTAATTTAAAACATTAATATCTCCCTACTTCATTAGGTCCTCGTAACTCCAACGTTAGTTGAATATCCCGGGGCATTACAGTTATTCTCCTAGCATGTGCGGCACACCTATTGGCGTCTTCAAACAGATTTATTAAATATATTTCAGCAGCTTCCTGCAAAGCCGTCAGTGCTTCAATCTGTATTCTCAACTGTTGTGTATGGCCCTGCTCTAGCAGAATTTCTCTGATTACACGAGAAAAAGGTAACTTTGGTATACAGTTAGTGACAGCACGCTGCAGCCTCCCAATATCTCTTAGAATAGCGCTACAAAAAAAAAACACTTTTAAATCATATTCGCTTAAACGTATACTAGAAACACCAACACACAAAAATAGTAATGAAGAGGTTATATAATCATACTTAAACATTTAAAATATTTTGTATTAGTTTTTAGATACTATTAGATTACCACAAATAAAAATTGGTAGCATTTTCCCTCTAAATTTTGGAAGTATTTTTGAATAGGTACTTCTTATCGTTTGTATGGAATTTTGCTATATGTAAACTCTTATTGGGCGTATCTAACTAATCGTGACGCAAGAGGTTACCTTGCAGTTACCTTTCGCGGTATAGGTACGTTAATTAAACTTATGTGGGTACTTAAACAAATTATACAGGTATGTACATTATATTAAAATAATATTTAATATTTTTAAAATTGAATAAAGGAATTATATTGTTAAAACAAATTATGTTATTCAAATAATAATTGTTATGTTTGTATTTACACCAGCAAAGTATTCGTTATTTACGTTTGAGTTTGACAGATCCATTAATATCAAACTGAAGTTTAAATTACGTATTAATAAAATATAAATGATATTTGATAGTGAATTTAATTATTATATAAAATAAATAAGATGTTTAAAAATACAATACGAGTTTAGTTTGAAAGGAATAATTTATTAACAACTTTAAAAAGGTTTGTACACTTTTGTATAACAGCCTCCCCTTTAATGGGAATAAATGGACTCTTGATTCAAATTTACACCAAACATTTACTAGACTTCCTCAGTATAGGTATAATTATTAACTTTTTCATTAAATTGAAAAAAAAAATGTTGGTTACTACTTTGTTAAGAGAAATAATTTAAAGCTTTACTTATATTTACTCGGTTTAGATGTAAGATGTTTATTATTTTAAAAATTTGAAATAACAATTATTTTGAAAGTTTGTTAATCCTAAAATTATTGGATAAAATCACTAGTATATATATTATACATAAATTAAATTGGGTACATATATACTTAGCTACAGTGGAACCTCGATTATCCGTCAGGGCACCGGACCAATGGTATGACGGATAATCGAAAATACGGTTAACACAACATTAAAAAAAATAAAAATTCATAGTATTATGGTGACACACAGATATTGACTAATATAATTATTGTGCTGTGCGTTTTTATTTTCGGCTTGAGATTCTAAAAATAGAACTCTAAATTTTTTATCATTACCTATTTAAATTGAAATTTAATCCGGAGCCCTGAATAAGAACAAAAAGAATTGATGACTAAATTTTTACTTCTGTATACAATATAACCATTGTATAACTAGACCTAGACATTGTCTAGTTAAACAAAGATATAACTTATGTATGGACCCTGACGGTTAACAGAGGTAATGGTTAATAGAGAGAGGGATAATCGAGGTTCCACTGTACTATATTATATTTATTAAGTTATAGGCTTGATATATTAAATAAAATTAAACCCTACGAATGGAATCGAATTGAATTGAACGGAATATAATCAAATCTATATAATCAAACCTATCTAAAAAAATCTAATATAATCAAAACTCTCTATATTTGGTTAAATCGCGCTACATAATTTGTACCCCTTCTTTAGGGTTGAAATTTTTACACTCAAAATAACTCCAGGATAGAGAATCAAATTTTAAACAAAAAATGTAATATAAGTTACATAACTTAACTTGCTTTAAATCGATAAAATACTTTATTATTCATTTTTTTCAATAAGGGTTGGTTTTCACCCATTAAAAATAATAAGCTCAGCTAGAGCATACCTAACTTTCAAAGAATGGGGGTGAGATAAGACTAATTTCAAATTTTTAGTAAAACTGATTCAGTTATAAAAAGTTTAGAGGTATTGACCTGTTTTTCTCGACAGTCACTAGATTATAATTTTCATGTATTTTCTATGTATGTACCTATGAATTTTCCAGTACATATCTTAATATAAGAACACTATAGAAAAAATTTTAATCCCACATGAAAACCACCAGCAACATTTTTCTAGAATATCAAAAGTCAGTGTTTCAGTAATCATCAAAATGATCTCAAAATCAAAATCGTATCTTGGTAACTTTTTGAGAAAACTGTGATTTTATATAATTCGTACATATTTTTATGTATAATTTCATCTTAGACCTTTTAACACCTACAATAAACCACTTCAATAACAATATAATCAATAACAATAATTACTTTTATTTCAATAAATTTCATTTTTAACAGAAACAATTTTAAAAATTTTAATTATAATAAATATTAAAAATAAATAATTCAAATGTTAAATATGTAAAGAACTGTACTCATTTACAGCACGCAAAAATCTTTTTTGTGGCTCAAAATTAATGGCCAGTGTATAAAAAAAAATTAATGGCTATGTAACATTAGATCAATTGACAGTCTCGTTCTGACATCAATCGGAAATGCTCTGAACAATCAATTCAGTTGATACCATATTCCTAATAAACGTGGGGTTTTTCTAAACTTACTTTATACACATAATTTGAGTAGTGAGATTACTGAAGCAACGGATATACTATTTAACAGTAGTTTTCATCATGTATGTTATTGTGTAACAGTTCTGGTAGCTCTAATTCATCACTACCAGTTGAGACTTTCTACTATGATTTTATGGAATATTGATTTTATAGGTATAAATTTTTATCTTGCTCATATTAATTGGTCATACATATATGTATAATATTAAGGATATTGATTTGGCTATTCATTTAATTGTACCACTGAAACTTTATAAAACATCAACTTTTCCAGTATGGTTTACAAGAGAATTAAAAAAAGAATGTGTGTGTATTTTGTATGCACACGTAAGGAGTTATACAGTGGAACCTCGATAACTCGGATTAATCGGGACCACGGCCGATCCGGGTTATCGAAAATCCGGGTTAGCCGGAGAGCATGGTAAAAATTAATAAAATACGGTATACTTATAACTAAAGTCCGTTATAATTAAAATAACATGAAATATATATGCACAGTACACATGTAACTTACCTATAGTTGTATAGAGTATAGTATAGACTATAGACTATAGACAGTATAGAGTATTGTTCATTTCTAGGTAAAAAAACTCACTCAGTTCCGGTTGTGTCAAAAACTCACTCAGTTTCGTCTGCCATCGGAACAATGTTATGTTATTTAAGAACAGTGGCTCTTTCATTGTTTAAAAGACCATTGTTTAAAAAATAATTTTTTAAAAGACAGTTGGAAATAAATAAAGAAATAACAGGTGCCTGTTGTTTGTGATAGCCCCAGATAATGAACATCGCTCTGCTGCTGCCGCGCCGCCGTATGCCATGAGTCATTTTTACTATCGCATAGTTCAAATTACACAAATACCCATTATCTCTCAAATATTATATTATGACAATATTATGAAACTCGATATTTTTAAGACATTCCAGAAGCGTTTACAGATAAAATGTTTTAACATAATACATACATTTTTATTGTTGAAATGTTTGTCTGATGAAAATCGGTCCAAGTTAGCCGGACTTCCGGGTTATCGGGGGCCGACATATCGAGGTTCCACTGTACTTCTATTATATGATTTCAACGAAATAAATATAGTTTAAAGAGTTTATTTTTATTTTATTTAAATATTAAACTAATTTTAATGCTTACCACTTTCCAAAAATAAAAAAAAAAGAATAGGAATGGTCCGGATTTGAACCCAAGAACTCTCGATCTGTAGTAAAATGCTCTACCAATAAAGCTACGAGCTATCTGTTTGTATAGTTTCTCAGATATAATGACAATTCACGGTAAGAAAAAGACGATGTGAAGTATAAATATAAAAATGTTTTAATAATACTTATCTTACTCTGATACCTACACCCGAGAGGGTAGAAGGTCTAAAGATTATATATATATATATATATATATATATATATATATATATATATATATATATATATATATATATATATATATATATATATATATCTTACTCCGAGGAAGACAAATCCAAAGATACAAAAATTATATTTTGACAATGTGCCAGTTTCTCGTAGAAGCTTAATAATTTCTCTTACAAAATTTATAATAAATATATTTACTAAATCACTGATATATATTTTTTCACACCTTGTTTTTGCACTGATAGGCATATGTATATACATATCTTTAAAGATTTAGTAACTAACGCCATACTGTCTGTGTGCGCATGCGCGCAGAATAATAAAAATTCACTCCCAATCGCGCCTAAAGTATAACTTCAAAAATTTGGTTTTTAAGAAAAAAATGCAGCACAAACAATACAAACAAACTCTTAATCCCTTTGACTATCATAAATTTTGTGAACTACGCTTACAATGTAAAACTCTGAGTGGGATTTGTTATAGAAACTATTTGATTAAAACTGAAACAAATATTCAAAACGATCCTAGTTGTTTTTGGAAATATGTCAATAATTTACGTAAATCTAATGGTTATCCCAATACAATGTTTTTAAATGATGAACATAGTTCTGATGGTCAAACTATTGTTAACCTTTTTGCTGAAAACTTTAGCACAGTATATTCAGGTAAAAAAATAACATTACCAACTACTACCTCTATTGAAGATATTAACCAATTAAAAAACAAGTCTTCGTTTGGCCCAGATGGTGTCCCTGCTCTTTTAATTAAATGTTGCAAATTTACTTTAGCCTATCCCATTTTATATTTGTTTAACATGTCTTTGGAAACAGAAAAATTTCCTGATTTTTGGAAGGATAGTTTTATTACACCAATTTTTAAATCAGGTGATAGGGAAAATATTAAAAACTACAGGGGTATATGCATACAATCAACATTACCTAACTTTTTGATTAAATTAGTGACTTGTCACTTAAATTGGGCATGTAAAAATGTAATTATACAACAGCATGGTTTTCAATCAAGTAAATCTACTGTTACAAATTTACTTTATCATAGCTTTACATTAAAGGCTATTGAAAAGGGATTACAAGTTGATTGTATTTACACAGACTTCTCCTTCTCTAAAGCCTTCGATAGTCAATCATGACCTACTTGTATATAAGTTGAAGAATCTTGGTTTAGGGAATGGCATTGTGACCTGGTTCAGTAGCTTTCTTTATTGTTTTATTATATTTAATAATAATAATAGTCTCCCGTTTTATACCGCTCAAGTGGCTTTGGGAGTATAGCAGGGTAGTCTGCTATATCTAGGACCTATGGTATACAAGTAACAGGGCCAGTGCTACGCTTCAACCGCCTATTATTACCACTGGTTTTACCCAAGGTACTCATTTTATTCAGACTGAGTCAAGCTAGGGCCTATAAACATTTTAAAAATGTCTAGTTGTTCTTGCCGGCGGTAGGATTTGAACTCCGGACCACTGGCACGCAAGCCAAGCACACTACCTCTTAGCTATGCCGGCCCATTTTATTTTACTGTTTATTTTTACCAGTTAATTATATTTACTGTTTTTATTATTTCCTTTAACATATGATTATAACTTAATTCTTGTTTTCTATTTCTAAAATCTTTATTTATTTACATTGAATATTAATTTGTTTTGTTGTATAATCCACTTCCGCAAAAATTGTGATATATTTTATTTAAAATCAATTCAAGAATTTTTTGTAATTGGGCAACAATGTCAACTTAGATTTCTGAGGTAGATAATGACTTGCAAGGGTAAGTATATTAGAGTGCCCGTAAATATGTATGAATTATATAAAATCACAGTTTTCTCGAAAAGTTACCAAAATATGATTTTATTTTTTTTTTATTTATTTATTATACGGGATAACCCCATTAACAGAAAAATTACAGTTAAATATTAATACATTTCCAAAAGGTAATAATAAATTCAATGTGTTAAATATGACTTAATAAATCTAAAAAATAGAGAATTAGAAAAGTATAAAAACACTGAAAAATTTCATATGTCACGAAAATTAATATATAACCTAAATATTGACTACAAAAAAATATACAACATACAAACATAACACTTAAGAGTATAAAAATAACATCACAGAGCAAGAGATATTTTTAATTGATTAAGGGCCGGTTGTTCGAACGCTAATCAACAATGATCACTATCAAATATTTAATTACTGTCAAAACCGTCAATGTCAACTTTGGTTGGGTTGCTAAAAACATAATTGATTACAATTCTGAGACTATAATCAATTAATATAACAATAATTATTAACATAATTGATAATAAATTTCATAATTTTAATTACAGTGGAACCTCGATTATCCGTCAGGGCACCGGACCAAGGGTATGACGGATAATCGAAAAGATGGTTAACAGAACATCAACAAAACTTAATTGATCACACGACTAAGTGACACATCAATGTTCGAATTTGAATCAAATTTAATTATGGCGACACACAGATATTAACTGTAATATTTATTGTGCTGTGCATTTTTATTTTCGGCTTGTGATTCTAAAAATAGAACTCTTAAAGCAGGGTATCATTTATCACCTATTTAAATTGAAAAATCCAGAGCCCTGAATAAGAACAAAAATATTTACATAAAAAAATGCAGTGGTGGCATAACTGCATCGGTACATTTCAATGAATTTCGTTTGGCTTATCGCAATGCTCAAACAAAATGAATTGATGACTAAATTTTTTACTTATGTAGTCAATATAACTTATGTAGGTATGGACCCTGACGGTTAACAGAGGTGACGGTTAATAGAGAGACGAATAATCGAGGTTCCACTGTAATTATGTTTTCAGCAACCCAAACAAAGTAGACATTGACAGTTTGGTGACAGTAATTAAATATTTGATAATGATAATTGTTGATTAGCGTTCGAACAACCGGCCCTTAGAGTTATATTAAATAAATCAAGTTCGTAATTATTTAACAATCCCATATACCTATCAAGTGGGTTGTGAACGCCATACAATGTTCTATGGAAAGGTATTTTAAACATATTATGGTAACGGAGAGCTTGATAAGGAACATTAAAATTAATCTGACTTAAAAGATTGGGAGAATCTATAAGTCCATTTATGATCCTAAAAATGAAAACAGCACCTGCTATGTCACGGCGTACCTTAAGATTTTGATTTTGATCCAGGATGATTACTGAAACACTGACTTTTGATATTCTGGAAAAATGTTGGGGGTGGTTTTCATGTGGGATTAAATTTTTTTCCACACTACCGTGAGAAATGAAACTATACTAAAATACAAACTTTGAAACTTTGAAATATTTTCTTCCCAAACTCATTTGAGTGACTTGTCTCACTTTCTTCCGTTTTCCAGATTTGCGTTTGTTTTTTGAAACATTTGGCGTAGATTTTGAAGGTGTATCAGCATCATTTCTGCTTCTCGATGGAATCTTTTCATTTTCATCCCGAGTCCTTTTTGGTGTAGATGTTGATGTTCTTGTATTCCTTGAAGAACCTGATGTAGAAGGTGACTGGCTTACTGCACTTTTTCTTGGCACAATTTTTCTTTTTACCATGATAACTATTTAATATCTTAATATGTTGGTAAAAATTATTTACTTTAATTTAAAAGGAAATGTTTGCAAACACATCTTTCAAAAATGACGCTAAACCAACCGTTTATAACACTTTAACCTCAAAGCCTCACAGACACTCACAAACTCACAAATCACAGTCTGTGTCTGTGATGTCTGTGTTACTCTTCTTCTTTTTCTTCACTTTTGTCGTGCTTACCACTCTATTATTATTTATAATCTTAATATTGCATTTTGGACCTTGCTTATGGCAAAATGCAATAATTTCTGTGGCAGGGAGTTTCCTCCGACAGCGGATTTAGGAATAATATTACTATTACTATAATATATTAATATCATATATTATATGATAAATATAATAATATAACTATAAGAACATGGCAACACTGCCAAGCATCAATTAGATTCCATGTTCCATGCTAGTTTATGGATAATTGACCACTGGAAATAGACCAAAACAGGAACCGAAGAGAAGAATATTCTATAGGCATAGAAGATTCTAGGCTAGGTTATAATAATGTCAAAAATTAAAACAAAATGATACAGATACAGTAAATTAATTTTGATATTTTTTAGGTCAAAAAATGAGTAAACACATGTATTCAACAGCGAATCTGTCCGATAAGGAACTTAAAGAGCAAGGAAATCGACTTTTCAATCTAAGAAAGTATGAAGAAGCTGTTAACTGTTACACGAAAGCGATAATAAAAAATCCGAGTGTTGCCCATTATTTCACCAACAGAGCTCTTTGTTATCTTAAATTATTAGAATGGGATCAAGCCTGCATGGATTGCCGAAGGGCGCTGGACATGGACTCGAATTTGGTAAAAGCTCACTTTTTCCTTGGACAAGCATTACTAGAAACTGATAATTATGATGAAGCAATTAAACATTTACAACGAGCAAATGACTTAGCTAGAGAACAAAAATTAAACTTTGGTGATGATATTGCTTCTCAGTTAAGAGCAGCTAGAAAGAAAAGGTATCCTTGCTTATCATCTTAGGTTATGGATAGTTTTCACTTGTTGAATTTGTTGGGAGAATTTTTAACAGAGTTCGGAGAGTTGCAAACTCGTAAGAATTGTAGACTTTCACGCACGTATTTACTGCGTTTTTTAATTGGTATATTTCTTTCAGATATTTTTTATTCTTGAGGTACAGCTGGTTCCTAAGAAAACTGATACGACTCTTAGTAAGATTTGATCATGTTGAGCAGTGTATTTGATTGGTTTGACATTATATTTATTATGACAGACAAATAATAAAATAAACAAACTAACAACTACTGATTACATATCGTCGTACTAGAACAATACTAAGATAACTTAAAAAATATAGTTTCGAGTAAATTGAGTTTTAAATTTCCTCCATAGAAAGTATGAAATAAAAATATTTTATTTAAGTTTATTGCATTGTTTCTTAAATGTTATGGTGTCCTATTTGTTCTTGAGTGTGTTTAGAGTTCAACTGAAAATTTGAAATAATAAATAATGAGAATAAACTGAGATTTTGTAACATGTCCTCCTCTTACACTTTAAAAATTTGTGATATATACAATTTATCTTTGCTAAGTGTTGAAGTTGTCCTAGTATTGTATTTATTTTTTGTAATATTCTTTAAAAATATCTTTATTTTTCTTCAGCTTATCCTAGTATTTCACCAATTCTATTGTTCAACTATTAATTTTGTTACTATTATTAGCATATAAAAATATCCCACTGTTACACTATTTTTTGACGCACTTGACCACTTTGTCTTATTTCATTGATTTTTCAAGTTATCTTTACACAATTATTCTCAAAAAAATACAGTAGGTATTGTAATTTTTAATTTTTTACTGGAACTTCAAGAAATAGCAAACATAATATTATTACATAAATTTATAAAATGACATCAAATATTACCAACTGGTTAAATCATTTATACTAAAATTCCACTCAATAAACAATAATAAATTGAAAAAAAACTTCTGCGAACATTTTTTAATCGATAACTTCTTGATCTTGTTGTTGTCCTTTCTTGTACGATTTTAGATTTTAAAAAAATCGTGATGTTCAGCAGGGATATGTCGGATGAAACTTAAAAGATCTTTTTTCTTAAAGGGAATTTTCAACTTCATTCATTCGAACGTTCATTTGTTTAAATGAATCGGTACCAAAGGTTTCCTTGTAGAAAATAATATTTGGGCTTTCTTTGGTCACTCGCAATACCTTAATTATGCTCCAGAGTATTTTCTCTCCAATTGAGTTTTTAGAAAAACTTGCAAAATTCATGCTAAACTTTTTCGAATACATTTTAATAAACAGAAGACACGTGCTTTCCGAACGAATTTAAGAAACGACTTCTAGCACCCCCACTCTATTGCAGTCGGAGAGCAACTTGAACTGACCAGTGAAAGTGAACAACTTTACTGTAACTTACCGACTCATCCACGAATTCGTAGGTGAGCGTGGGGATATACTCGGACATTTACTCAAATAATCCTTATTTTTGAAGCTTGGTTAGGGAAATACAGAGACAACTTAAAAAAACAGGTTAATTTAAAATTTTCTTTGCCATACTCGGTGAAATAGTCGGACAAGTTTGCTAGTAAAATACTAAGACAACTTAAAAACACAGATATGTTAAAAAAATCATAATGCAGATGTGGGGCTAGACTAAGACATATGGGAATGTCCGGGTATTTCACCAGAACTATGATTAGAAAAGGCAAATATTAATCGGATAATAAAAAGGTATCTTAAGATATCTTCCTTTTAACCCAGGTATTTCTAACAAATCAATTAGTGCAATAATAGGATATTGCTCATAAACACCACAAAGCAGCCGATTGAACAAATCTTAGTATCTCTCCAGATAGCTTATGAAATTTTACATCAGATAGAGCAGATAACTCAAAAGTCAAATATTTGAAGATATCCTAGTATTGTTCTAGTGCGACGATATGTTAATTCATAAATTGTAATAATTATTTATTTAGGTGTAAATTTTGGTATTATTTGGAATTCCTGCATTTTATAAAGAGTATATAAATGATAGTTTTTAAATAAAATAGGGTTGTTTTAAACTAATTCTGCGCCAAGTTGTTGTCTTTCTTCCCGGAAACTGTGACATAATTCTTGCAGTTTTCGCATCTTCAAAAGGATTCTCTTCTAATCTCTCCAAATGTGTACGATCTTCATGAGCGGTGGATATTTTTGGTCTTTTTATTTTTATTTATTTATTTATTTATTATACGGGATAACCCCATTAACAGAAAAATTACAGTTAAATATTAATACATTTCCAAAAGGTAATAATAAATTCAATGTGTTAAATATGACTTAATAAATCTAAAAAATAGAGAATTAGAAAAGTATAAAAACACTGAAAAATTTCATATGTCACGAAAATTAATATATAACCTAAATATTGACTACAAAAAAATATACAACATACAAACATAACACTTAAGAGTATAAAAATAACATCACAGAGCAAGAGATCTTTTTAATTGATTTAGAGTTATATTAAATAAATCAAGTTCGTAATTATTTAACAATCCCATATACCTATCAAGTGGGTTGTGAACGCCATACAATGTTCTATGGAAAGGTATTTTAAACATATTATGGTAACGGAGAGCTTGATAAGGAACATTAAAATTAATCTGACTTAAAAGATTGGGAGAATCTATAAGTCCATTTATGATCCTAAAAATGAAAACAGAACCTGCTATGTCACGGCGTACCTTAAGTGGAGGTAGGGACAACTGTTGTTCAAGAAAAGAATAATCGTGATTGACAATGATAGTTTGTGTATAGTAAGCACATGATCTCAAGAATCTATGTTGTATTCTCTCGATAGTATCAATATGAGTCTGGAAATAGGGTGACCAAACCACAGAACTGTACTCCAAGAGGGACCTTACTAAGCTACAGTAAACAAGCCTAGTAGATTCAATAGAGAAGAATTTGCAATTTCTTGTAACAAATCCCAAAAGTTTAGATGCCTTCACAGATACAGCATTTATATGCTCCACAAAAGAAAGCTTCTCATCCAAAACAACACCCAAATCCCTAACGAAAGATACATATTCAAGTGGCTGATTATTAATGATGTAACCTGATTCAATTCTACTGACTTTCCGAAAGAAGCTTATAAAACAGCATTTCCTGGCATTCAAGAAAAGTTTGTTTCGAACACACCACTCCTGCAGTCTATCAAGATCCTCCTGCAACAACGCCTGGTCCAACAAACCATCCACAGGTCTCCAGAATTTCAGATCATCAGCTAGCATTAAGCATTTACTATTCAAAAAGCAATTATTTATATCATTAACAAAGATGATAAAAAGAAGCGGAGAAGTATGGCCACCCTGAGCAACTCCGGAGCTTACTGTAATAATGTCAGATAAATAGCTACCAATCTTCACTCGTTGAGTACGCCCCGATGAGGAGTTCTTAATCCACTCGACAAAGTTAACATCAAAACCCACAGACACCAGCTTTTCCAAGAGTATTTGGTGATCAACACGATCAAACGCTTTCGAAAAATCCGTGTATATGGCATCTATCTGTTTACGATCCTCCATTTGACACAATAAGTCAGACTGATACTCGACCAAGTTCGTCGCAGCAGACCTTTTTATGCGAAAGCCATGCTGCGAATCGGAAATTAATCTGTTACACAACCAAGAAAGCTGCTTGGCCACCAGGCTGTCAAAAAGCTTGGGTATTGCAGACTGAATGCATATGCTGCGATAATTTTCAATGTTATCCTTTTGCCCATTTGTATATACAGGTATAACGTAGCTCTCCTTCCAAGCAGCCGGAAACATAGATGTCGCTAAAGACCTGTTAAACAGTAAATGCAAAGGTATGACTAGAGTACAGACACACTTTTTCAAAAGATAATTAGGCACACCATCAGGACCAGCTGACAGCTTATTGGGAAGATCACTTATACTGTCAAAAATTTCAATTATGGATATCGCAGCAGGTCTAATACATGTACTTACATTGCTACCCTCAGGGTAGCAGGGCACCCGGAGCTGACCATTATTAGGCAAGTAAACAGTTCGAAAGAACTTCTTAAATAAATTTGCTATATCTTGACTGTTACATGCTGATTGGTCTAAATAAAATAAAGAGCTCGGTAAGCTATGAGTAGATCGCTTGTCATTAATGAACTTCCAAAATGATTTAGGGTTATTTTTTAAGCTAATGTCTACTCCACCCATATAGCCACTAAAGCATGTATCAGACAAACGCTTACACTCAGCCCTAAGGCGAGAAAACCTAACATATTCAGCATCAGACTGACTTCTCATGTACATAGAGTGGGCACGTTTTTTCTCCTGTGTTAAATTCCTGAGTTCGTGGGAAAACCATTTAGGGAAGGTAGATGTTCTGAATCTTTTTAATGGTACAAACAATGCTATCCTCATCAACAGAACATCATAGAACAAACCCACAGAATTATCAACACCCTCAACCAGACAGTTCTGTCAATCCATGGATCAAAAGTGTACGATCTTCATGAGCGGTGGATATTTTCCTTCTTTCGAGAGTTTCTTGTTCTTTCCATCTTTTATTAATATTAAAAACTGTTGTTCTGCTTACGTTAAAATGGTTCGCTACAGCAGATAGTGACCAACCATCTTCTAATTTCGTTACAATTCTTGCTTGATTTTTAGTTCTTTGCTAGCATGTGGAGCAATTTTTTGAGGTTGAACCAAGTTAAACAGAATAAGTTATTTGACAAATTTTAAGATTTGGCAGTGACAGTGACAGAATGTAAATAAAAGTATTTATCCTTCAAAATACACTGCTCAATTTTCTACAAAATACGCTTTAAGGTGATACAGTAGCGATCAACAGGTAGCAAAAACGCGTTCCAAGATTGCGGCTGTAATTTTGAATATTTTTTCGAGATATTTGGCACACGTATTCGCAATATAATAAAGAATGGCGGTACAGAGCCCAATTTGAAAAATATATTAATATGTGGAAATTACTCTGTAATTAAATACAATATTTAAAAAACGAGCCTGTACCGCCATTAAGAAGAACAAAAAAATACACTTTCTTCAAATAAACTTTTTTATCCGATGCCTAGATTTTATGTCATTTTGGAACTACTAAAATTTTTTATTTCATTAGTAGTTCCAAAATGACACAAAATCTAGGCATCGGATAAAAAAGTTTATTTGAAGAAAGTGTATTTTTTTGTTCTTCTTAATGGCGGTACAGGCTCGTTTTTTTAATATTGTAGTTAGTTACAGAGTAATTTCCACATATTAATATATTTTTCAAATTGGGCTCTGTACCGCCATTCTTTATTATATTACGAATACGTGTGCCAAATATTTTGAAAAAATATTCAAAATTACAGCCGCAATCTTGGAACGCTTTTTCGCTACCTGTTGATCGCTACTGTTTCCTCTTAAGAGCCGTATCAGTTTTTTTTTTGGAACCAGCTGTACATGATTTGTAATTGCTATGCATGGATCTTAATATTAATTGCTTATGAACAATGCTAAGACAGTTTGAAATAAATAAAGGAATAACAGATGCTTGTTGTTTCCGATAATAACGTAGCTCTACTACCGGCGCCGTGTGCCATGAGTCATTTTTACTATGATATAGTTCAAATTATACAAACACTCATTATCTCTCAAATATTATATTACATACATTTTTATTGTTGAAATGTTTGTCTGACGAAAATCGGTCCGGGTTAGCCGGACTTCCGGGTTATCGGGCGCCAACTTATTGGGGTTCCACTGTATGAAAATTCACATGGAACCACTTTCTAGTAACATTCTTAATCTCTGCCTTTTACAATTTATTCGGCAAGCAGACGAAAGGGACTCTACAATATGAATTCACATTCTGTCTATTCGTCTAGGAATAATTCCAACGAAACATGATTCGATGTTCTCAAAATATGAGTAAAATGAAAATTAAAAACAGCTTGTTTCATTTCGGTTCAAAGATGATCCACCTTCTCCATATGCCCGTTTCAGTTTCTAGACCTCTTCAGTGGGGCTACATGAACATCTCTGAACCAAAACGAAACCACATCAATCAAGTAACAAACAGGGCGATGAAAGTACTAGAATTTATCTAATTCACATCTATAGAACTGTCTTTGTTTACATTTAGAAGACTTTATTGTGATCTCATTAGTCCCATTGTAGAGTATAGATATAGTCCAGGCCCAGGGTAATGAGGTTTTTTCCATGACACTTGAACAGCCAGGGTACTGAAACGTTTTTTCGACAGATAATACTTATAAGAGCAAATTGTAACTATTTCCTGGGTAGGATCTGGCGGCCATTTTTATTTATAAACAATTAAGTGTCAAAAAATGGCATTTTTCACTTTTTTTTCAAATCAATGGAAAACAGGGAAACTTATGTTTTTTTTAGTACAAATATCTTCGAGATTATGGAAAAAGCTTTAAAATGACGTATTACAAAGTTTGATATACTCATTTATTGTTAATATAATTGCGAAAAAAGGTCGGAAATGCAAAAAAAAATATTTTCGCAATAACTGTTGTAAAAATTAGTGTACAGCTTTGAATTTTTTGTCAAATAAGGGTTCTTTGGTGCTTAATATGTCATAAAAATTTCAAAGCGATTCATTCAATTGTTTAAATTTTATTCAAATTGTTTATCCCAGAGAGCATTTTTTGAAGTTATACTGCTTTAGGCGCGATTGAGATTGAGGGTGAATTTATATTGATCTGCGCGCATGCGCACACCGACAGTTTGGTATTAGTCTTTATACGGGCTCTGATTGGGTGTCGAAATGATCTGTCAATAATTGTTCAATATGGAGGTTATCGATAAACAAAAATGTTGTATAATATATTAGTTTTTATTGTTGTGAGGACAGAAATAAAATCAAATTTATAATTATAGTGAGTTTTTAAATAGTTTTGAAAAGCCACAGGTACGTAATTCTAAATGTTTCAGTTGTATTCCAATAAAAAATTATCTTCATACCTATTTGGAAAATGTAAAAAAAAATAATGTACTTACCTAGTACTTGCTATGCTATACCCCTAGTAGGCAATGCTTTAATTTACATAATCTGATTACGAACAAACTTTCTACAAATTTTCATCTAATGTATCGTTTTCTTACTCTATATATTGTTGTATTTTAATTCGACAAAAATCAAACTATAAAAATTCATATAAACAAAATGTCAAAAAGTTGTTCAGTTTGTGTATATTCCCACATGACGTATACGTGAAGGTGGTGCAGTTTGAAATCGCTTCAACTCTCGTACAGCAGAATACACGGGAAGTAGGTTCAAGCCCAATGCAAGTTATATCATTTTTTTATTTTTTTTTATAGATTTTATGATTGTAAGTATATTATTATATAATTTTTTTCAGGAAATACGTATTTAATTAAAATTTTTGGCAACAATTATTGTTCACAAATCATTTGTGGCATTTTTCAATGTGTTTGTGTGCGTTTTATTCTTTTATTTTTTTAATTTTTGATATTGTTTTAATAAAAATTTTTGGAAAGTAGTAGAGAAACTGTTTAAAGTATATTAATTTCGTTGAAATCATATAATAAAAGTATAACTTCTTACAAAGCGTACAAAGTACACACATTCTTTTTTTGCAACAACATAAGTCAGAAAAAAATGACGTTAGAACCATTCTACTGGTGTCAAATGAAAGAGCATAAGCTATGTTTTCAACTTGGTTTAAAAAAAATGAATAAAAAATGCATTTATTAGTAATAAATAATTATGCAAAAGTATCGTAAATCTTTCCTTATAAACTTTTTATTTTGTTATATAAGAAATTATATATATTTATTACAATTTTTTATCAATTATGATATAAATAACATTACTTGGTAGTTGTGCACTTAAATCAGGGTAAAAAAATTAATTTTTTGGAAAAAGTTATTCAAAAAGTTTATAATGAAAAATT
Organism: Diabrotica virgifera virgifera; assembly: GCF_917563875.1. Taxonomy (NCBI): domain Eukaryota; kingdom Metazoa; phylum Arthropoda; class Insecta; order Coleoptera; family Chrysomelidae; genus Diabrotica; species Diabrotica virgifera. The sequence goes on along the minus strand of NC_065444.1, from coordinate 923,106 downwards.
GAAGATACTTTTGCATAATTATTTATTACTAATAAATGCATTTTTTAATCACTTTTTTAAACCATGTTGAAAATGTAGCTCATGCTCTTTCATTTAACACCTGTGGAATGGTTCTAACGTCATTTTTTTCTGACTTATGTTATTGCAAAAAAATGCTCTCTGGGATAAACAATTTGAATAAAATTTAAACAATTGAATGAATCGCTTTGAAATTTTTATCACATATTAAGCACCAAAGAACCCTCATTTGACAAAAATTTCAATGCTGTACACTAATTTTTACAACAGTTATTGCGAAAATAATTTTGTTTGCAATTCCGACCATTTTTCGCAATTATATTAACAATAAATGAGTATATCAAACTTTGTAATACGTCATTTTAAAGGTTTTTCTATAATCTCAAAGATATTTGTACTAAAAAAATCATGTTTCACTAATTTCTGTTGATTTGAAAAAAAAAAGGGAAAAATGCCATTTTTTGACAGTTAATTGTTTATAAATAAAAATGGCCGCCAGATCCTACGCAGGAAATAGTTACAATTTGTTCCTATAGGTATTACTTGTCGAAAAAACGCTTCAGTACCCTGGCTGCTGAAGTGTCACGAACAGGGTATATTTTTGTCTTATTACCCTGGCCTAATAAGTTGTATAGTAGAGCTACTTTTACCAAAATGAAAACAGTTTTATGCGGAAGAGAGCTAAGTTTAAATCTTAAAATTCGCCTCATGAGATGTTACGTGCTGTCAGTTCTTTTCTATGGAATGGAAGCTTGGACACTGAAAAAGATCGATACAAGGAAAATAGAAGCATTCGAGATGTGGATGTACCGCAGGATACTGAGAATATCGTGGACAGAGAGAGTGACAAACATGGAAGTGTTGCGAAGGATGCAGAAAGAAAAAGAACTTGCGCTTACTATTAAAAAGCGCAAACTGCAATACTTGGGACATATAATGAGGGGACAAAAGTACCAGCTACTACAATTAATTATTCAGGGAAATATAATAGGTAAAAGATCCATTGGCAGAAGAAAACATTCATGGTTGAAGAATTTAAGAGATTGGTACAAGTGCAGCAGCTGCCAATTATTTAGATCTACGGTATCAAAAATACGCATAGCCTTGATGATAGCCAAACTTCGGAACGAGGACGGCACCTGAAGAAGAAGAAGAATAAGTTGTATGGTCCTCATCATACAACTGTTACATTGGACAGATTGAAAGGATCCAAACTAAAGCTGATAGCAGCTTTTATGAGTGTATACTTATGTAGTTAAGGAGTTACTTATTTTTCGTACTAAATTTGGCGGCAAGGGAGATACTGTGTATACGAAAGGGTCGCTATTTACTTATCTGGTAAAAATATGCACGTGCATCCTTTTTTAAATGATAAGTAGGGACTTTTTCAAACAGATGACAGTAATAACTCATTTTCAGAGAATTATGCAGTTACACAGTTTACAGATTAGGACGACGTAATGCTATTATATATTGTCCTCAATTGTTACTACTTGTCAGTCTTAAAGTACCTAGTCGAAACAACAGACAATTGGTCGAGTGCTAATAGCCTACCAAGACGAATATTTTTTACTCCAAAATTCATCATCATCATCATCACTGGCTCGACAGCCCTTTCTGGGTCTTGGGCCTGTTCCAGGATTCTTCTCCATTCTGATCTGTTTCGTGCTTTTTTTCTCCAGTTTTTTATTTGTAAGGTTATTATATCATTTTATATTTGTTCTAAATATCTCAGCTTCGGTCTTCCTCTTGTTCTTTTTCCTACTGGCATCTGTTTGAATATTTTGTTTGGTATTTCGCCTTCTTCCATTCTTTCTACATGTCCCATCCAACGCAGCCGTCCTATTTTAATGAATGTTATGATATCCGGATCCTGTTATTTATTTATTTTTTTATATACGGGATTACCCCCATTACAAAACATACAGTATAAAATCAATCTCTGACTAGAGTAAAATAAATCTTAATTACACATTAACCAAAAACGAAATATTAATAGTTATCCATCACACATATTACATCTATTACACAAATCAGTTAAAATAAACAAAAAAGTACCTGTCAAGCTCTTTTAATCCGATTCTTAAAAGCAACCAAGGAGACACCAAACATTTCCAAGTTATTCTCGTTTATAATTTTTAGTGTTCGCTCAATGGGCGAATGCATACCATAGTTTGTCCGATGAAAAGGTATATAAAACAAATCAACATGTCTGAGACTTCTGGAGGGAACATATAAATTAATAGATTGGAGAAGTTCAGAACAACAAATTAAACCATTTATTAATTTAAACACAAATACCAAATCAGAGTTATCTCGTCGAGTTTTTAATAAATTCATGTTGAGCGTTTTTTAAATATAGGTATAATCATGATTAGTAATGTGTATGTTTAATTTGTATGCACAATATCTCAAAAATTTATTCTGCAATCTCTCCAACGTAGTAGAATGAGCTTGGTATTGTGGAGACCATACAATAGATGCATATTCTACTTTAGATACAACCAAAGCATAATATACTGTTCTTAAAGCCCATACAGATAGTCTCAGACAGTTGCGAATGATAAAGCCCAAAGATTTTAATGCATTCACGGTTACATTATTTATATGTTGCACAAAATGCAACTGCTCATCAAATGTTACTCCTAAGTCTTTTATTGTTTTAACATAAGACAATTCATTTTCATTAATTATTGTGTAAGAAGTATCATATCTTTTATTACCTCTAAAAAAGCTTATATAACAGCATTTAGCAACATTTAAATGCAAAATATTATTCTCACACCAAATACTCAACCGGTCTAAATCTTCTTGAATTAATATTACATCAACATTTGAATCTACGGATTTAAATAATTTCAAATCATCTGCAAACATCAGGAAATCGCAATTTATAAAACACTCTGATATATCGTTCACAAATATATTAAATAACAAAGGTGAACAGTGAGCTCCTTGGGGTACTCCTGATGTCACATGAATTATATTTGAATTAAAACGACCTATTCACACCTGCTGTGTGCGGTCTCTTAAAAAGCTATTGAACCATTGTAAGGATTGATGACTGAAGCCAAAAGCATTTAATTTTTCTAATAAGATGTTATGATCTACTCTGTCAAATGCCTTGGAGAAGTCAGTATAAATAGTATCCATCTGACTTTTATTCTCCAACGCGTTTAATATTTTTTGTTCAAAGAGTACTAAATTTGTTACCGTTGATTTGTTCTTATCCATGTTGATTGTGTATTAGACGCTCTTTACAATAAAATTTTAATTGATCGTGCATTAGTCTATCAAAAAGTATTGGTATAGAGGATTGTTTACAAACGCTTCGATAATTTGTTATGTCTTGTTTATTACCTGATTTAAAAATTGGGCAGATATAAGAGTGCTTCCATAAAGTTGGGAAAACTGATGTCTTTAATGATGACTCAAAAAGAAGATATAAAGGATTAGTTAGTGAATATGTACAGTTCTTTAGAAAGTAATCGGGAATACCATCTGGACCACTGCTTAACTTATTGGGTAGGCATAAAATGTTGTTGAAAATATGTCTCACTGATATCGAAAAATTAGGTATAAAAAGATTGTTGTTTCCCTTTACTTCCAAGTTATTAATATTTGATTGTGGCGAATAAACTGTTGAAAAAAAAATTGACGGAAATAGTTTGCAATCTGTTGTCCGTTTGTTGCTATAGCATTACCATAGTACATACTGTTTGGTAAATCATTTGATGCTCTCTTACTGTTTACAAACTGCCAAAAGTACTTGGGATTACTGCATAAATTATGATTTACTTGATTCTGAGAAAATCACATAATCCTCTTGATTACAGGAAGCTAAATAATTTTTATGGGCAATTTTTTTCTGTACGACTAAATAACGCAAGTTGGCATCAAACCATTTTGGATAACTAGAAGTTCTTAATCTTTTCACCGGTACAAACAATGATAGTGACATATTAAGTATGTTGTGAAATATTAAGTATCATCAACATTTGACAAATTCAAATGGTCTTCCCAAGGTATCATTGAAAGATAGTTATTGAGACCTTCATAGTTTGCGTTTACAAAATCATGATAAAATTCAGTATATTCTAATGACTTACCTTGACGTTCACACAAACTAATATTGTAAGTGTAACTTACGTGATGATAACTATTTTTAAAAATCGGATCTGAAGCTTTTGCTACTTGTAAATCACAAACATTTGTAAATATTAAGTCTAAAAACACATTTCTTTCATTTGGAATATTAATCATCTGGAAAAAATTCAAGAACCCATAAAACTCAGCTAAGTACAATGCTTGTGAACTTTGAGGACAATTCACCAAGACACCTGATTCATTGTTATCCCATGAAGCTTCCGGAAGGTTGAAGTCTCCGAATATATATGTCTTATGATGATTATACCTTTGGGATATATCTTCGACTGATAAACAATGTTTTTCATATATTTGTTCTACGGATTTTGGTGGAATATATACCCCTCCAATTATAAAATTTTCTTTAACAAATGAGCATAAAAGAAAAAGTTGTTCAATAGATTTGTACAAGGGTTTCAGCACAATTACCGTAATGTAGTGTTTAACAACAATCAAAATACCTCCTCCTCTTGACTTATAACTATTATCACGATCACATCTAAAAGTTCTATATGAAGGTATTTTAATTTCACTATCTAAAATATCCTCGTGTAAGCAACTTTCAACAAATATAAAAATGTCATAATCAGAACATAAAATAGAACTAATCAGATCTTGAATTTTTGTACGAAGTCGTCCGACGTTCTGACAATAAACTTATAATGGGGATGAAATTAGTTTTTTCCTTCTTTCCTGAATGATTCAATTTTTGGTACACCATTTCTGTATTTTATGGCAATGTCTTTTTCGCCTTTATTTTGTCTGTCTTTTAGTTCTTTCCAAGCTTTACTGAACATATCCCTTTGCATATTTGTTTGATCACTATTTATTTTGATTGTTGAGTTCTGTAGTCTTTTCTTATTCCTTAAAATGTCCTTAACAACACCATTATTGGAAAAAATAGCTGTAAGTGGACGAGACTTACTACCCGTGTTCTTTCCTACTCGAACAACTTTCAATAAATCCTCCAACGCTTCATCTTTTCCCATTTGTTTCATAATTTCCTCGACTTTGGCTCTGCATTGTTTTATCCTATCTTCAATATTCTCAGAATTCAATTCGGGAACATTGAATAACATAATATTGTTAGATTTTAATATTCTATCATTTATTTCTATGAACATTTCCTCAAATGGCAAACCTGGCGCATTGGAGTTGCATTTCAGTTCATCAGTAGTCTTCCTTAGATCACAAATCTGATTATCCTTTTCGTGTAAGGATTTTTCATTGGCAAACTTAAGTTTCTCTACCTCAATCTTTAGATCTTCAACCATAGACTTCAAAATTGGTACTAAAAGTAAACCTTGCTCACAATCCTCACAGAAATATTTTCATTTCCTAGTATCTGCTGCCAATTGAAGACATTTTACTTCTGTAGCTGTTATACTGGCACAATTAATATGTAGAGCTCTCTTACATCCATCACACTTGAAAGAAGTCTTATCCTCTGCAGCATCTTTCTTGCATAACAAGCATTTGCCCATATTTGAATATTCAACAGAATGTCAACCATAAACCCTTTAATAAAGATAGTAAGTCACTTCACTGGTATATGGTAATTACTTATCCATCACTATCAATTTGTCCTAATTGCTTCAAGTTTTTGTTTAAAAAAGAAAAACTAAAGGTACAAACTTTGCATTGCAGTTATTGCAATTTACAAACAAACAAATTGTTTTTTCAAAAAAGAAAGATGATCTTCAAATTCCTTGTACTAATTCAGCTTATTTTGATATAACTTTAAAAATTAATTGTTAATATTTACTTGTAAAACAACAGTTTTTTAGGAGCAATTACTAATTACATCCATCGAGGTTGATTTCTAATTTTAAACGTATATATGGTATATTTCGTATAGTTTAAAGTTGTACCTTCTTCGCCAAATTCCGTTTTCTTTTGTGCCTTTATATATGTGTCACAAGATTTTTCTTTCAAAGGTGGCTAGCAATGTTTCCTCTCTTTCAGTGAGTGTCCAGGTTTCTGAGCCGTATGTGAGTACCGGTCTTATTAAGGTTTTGTATATTTGGCATTTTGTTTTCCTTGCGACGTTATCTGATCTTAGTTGCCGAATTAAGCCATGGTAACTTTTATTGGCAATAAATATTCGCCTCTTCACTTCCTCCGCTACGTTATTATCAGACGTGACTAGGCATCCCAAGTATGTAAAGTTTTTTACCCCCTCAATGTTGTATTCTCCTATTGTTATATTTTGTGGCTGCCTTATTTCTGCGTTTTTACTTACCTGCATACATTTTGTTTTGTTGATTTTAAGGCCACTATTTTGTGCAGCTCGTTCTATTTGATTGAATGCCTCTATCATTTCTCTTCTTGATCTTGCGATTATGTCAACATCATCTGCAAATGCTAGTATTTGCACGCTTTTATTAATGATTGTTCATTGAGTATTGACTGTTGTGTCCCTCATTACAAGGGCGGATCCAGGAAGGGGGCCATGGCCCCCTCCGAGAATTAAAAAAAAATATAAATTTAAATATTTGCAGTTCAAATGTTTTTAATTTCAAGCACATATATATTTACAAAACAGGGGTAAATATGTTTTCTGGACTAGAATTGGACTAGGATGTTATATAAATCAAAATGTTGATAATATTACAAAGTGCCAATTATTAGAACGACCTTTACAGCCATCAAAATCGTATCAATTTCCATATTCTATACACACAAAGAATAAAAAAAGAAATGAAACGTTACTTGGGCCACTAGCACTTAGAACAAAGGAGTTGGTTTGTATTTTCGCACAGTAAAAAGGAATTGTTTTACAAGTATTGCGTTTTATTTTTCTAATGAAAAATATGGTCACAATAAAGGGATGACAGCCCAAAGCCTTGTCACAAATCCTTTAACATCTTTCGCCAAACTCATGAGCAAATACGGAGCCATACAAACCCATGAAAAAACATCATACCACAAGGAGTGCGTTCAGGTTGAGCTGAATTTTCTACAAAGTTATCAAAAGTCAGTCATTAACCAGATAGACACTCAGAGGTCTAAACAGATACAAAAAATAAAGAAAGACTACGACCGATAGTAGGGTCTATAGTGTTATTAGGTCCACAAAATATTCCTCTAAAAGACCATCGTGATGATGGCTTTGCTTCTGGACGACGATGCTGGACCTAGCAATGAGGGGGAATTGTTAACACGTTGACGGACAGTGCGTCAAATGTATAAGCAAGTGTTGTGACACTATATGTAGGTATTTTGCAAAGTAGAATAGGGAAAATGCAACGTCTATAGACGTTGTGTCACATTACATCAATAGAAATTAGACGTTCTGTCCGTCATCGTGTTAAGGTTTAAAATCTCATCAGGAGATAAGACTCTTAAATAACACCTATCCACAGCATCTTCCTGAGCAACATACTTTAGGAGCGCTAGTCAAAATCAATTAATGACATGTTGTGATGAAGAAATAATTGAACAAATAATGAATCAGGTTCAAAGTGCAAATTATTACTCTGTCATATTTGACGAAACGACAGACATATCTTACGTGGAACAGCTTTCTCTAAATTTGAGATACATACACAATAACAACATTCGCGAAGGCTTTGTCAAGTTCATTGACGCTTATGGAAACCTAGACATAATTAGTGAAAATCAAGAAAGAGGGAAACAACAAGGCCTGGCAGGAGAAGCATTGGGAAAAATAGTATTAAACTTGTTGAAAGAACTGCACTTGGATCCGAAGAAATGTGTAGGAATCGGTACTACGGCAGGAATGGTGAGTTTTAAGGCACTTCTCACGCATGGTAAAGTGTGTGAAAAGTGCCTTAAAACTCACCATTGTAACCCTAATTTTTAGAAATTACCCCATACCTCTGGTACCCCTCCCCAAAAAAAGTTCATGGCCCCTCCCGAAAATCGGTCCTGGATCCGCCCTTGCCTCATTATTTTCTCGAGTACGATGTTGAACAAATGCATGATAGAGCGTCTCCCTGGCGTAGTCCCTTTTTCACATCTATTGTTTCCGTTAGTTCGTTTTGTATCCGGATTTTACTTTCTACTTTTAGAGATTCTTTTATCAGTTATATTAGTTATGTTGGTATATTAAATTCTTTCATTGCTTTTATTAAGAATGCTCGGTTTATATTGTCATATGCGCTTTCGCAGACTATGAAGGGATGATGTGTGTCGATATTATATTCACTTGTTTTTTCGAGGATCTGTCGCAGAACAAATATCTGGTCTATTGTTGACTTCTGTCTACAGAAGCCACTTTGGTATTTGCCAACTATTTTTTCATCGTGTGGTCTAAGTCTTTCATAAATGACTTTGGACATTATTTTGTATGCTGCATTCAGCAGCGTGATTCCACGGTAGTTTCCACATTCTAACTGATTTCCTTTTTTATGTAATGGTACAATAATACCACTATTCCACTCCGCTGGTAGCTGTTTATTTGACCCTATGTTTGTTATCAATTCATGTATTGTTTTCTGCAGTGCGTCTCCTCCTTCCTTCAGTAATTCCGATGCTACTTGATCCGATCCCGGTGATTTATTGTTCTTTAATTTGTCTACTGCTGTTCTAATCTCGGCTATTGTTGGTGGACTCTTTTCTCTGTTGTCTGCTTGGTCTAATGGTATATCAGGGTTCGTCTCACTCCCATCTCCTTCAAGCTTTTCCGTAAAATGTTCTGTCCATCTTCTTAGTATCTCTTGCTGTTCTGTCAATATGTTACCTTCCTTATCTCTACACATCGTTGTTCTCGGTTTGAAGTCTTTTCTGCTTTTGTTCGGTTTCTGATAAAATTTTCTTGTCTCTGTTGATCTACTTAGTTCTTGCAGTTCTTGAAGTTCTTTGTTCATATATTCTCTCTTTTTTCTTCGGTGAGTTTTCTTTTCTTCTTTGCGTAGTTGTTTATATTCTTCCTCTGCTTGTCGGGTTCTGTGCCCCTGTTGCATCAGTAAATATGCTCTGTTTGTTCTGTCTGTTATAATCTGACATTCTTCGTCAAACCAGTCATTCGCTCTTGTTCTTCTTTCTTTACCTTCTATGCCTAATACTTCTTTAGTTGTCTCTTTTATGATTTCTCTGCACTCTTCCCACTCCTTATTTGGGTTTTCATGTTTTAGCCTGTTTTCTAGTTTGATGCTTATCTTTTCTTTATACTCTTTATTTTTGTCTGTTTCTTTGAGTCCTTCTACCTTGTATCGTTCATGTTTAGAGCCTCTTTCTTTTTTGATGTTTGAAATTCTAACCCTTACTCTACTTTCGACCAGGTAGTGATCAGAATCCGCATTTGCCCCTCTTCTGGTGCGGACGTTTATTATATTGGATTGGTGTACTCCAAAATTAGTTTATTTAAAAAACAAATACCGTAATTTGGGGTGACTGACCGATTTTGTACTTTAATCCTATAAAAATCATATTTTAAATTGTGCTACATTTTTGTATATGCAAATATGTTATGGGTTTAGGCATCTACTTTCAGTAGCTTAGATTATAATTACAAGAAAATAATCATTACTTAGAAAAAAAAATATAAAATGCCTTTGGTCAAGTTCACCCCATTTGGGGGGAAGTTGACTGTATATTCTTTTTTGCTGTTAAACTTATTTTTCTTTTAGGATAGGTTAATTTGACCGTTTTTTAAACCATTTTTTCTTAATTGGTTATATCGGTGGATTTAACAACCCTTGGAATATTGATTCTTTTTTTTTTATTTAAAAATGCATTCTTAGATATTTATAAATTTGAATCGTTAAAAATGATTTTAAAAGTTATACAGGGTGGCCGAAGTATATCACAATAGATCTTTTTCTATGTTTTTGGTCAAATTCACCCCAGCGGTCGAAGTAACCCCATTTTACGGTAACAAGGTATCTCAAAATAAGTGAACTATTTTACATCTCAATCCTAGTCTATCCTTGGTGGCTGTATTAAAGTTGTTATAGTTTGTTATTCTGAGATGTTTGATGTTTTAAAAATTTATTGTTGTTAAGGTATAGCTTTGTTAAAACTTTTGTAAATGGATTCCATTAATAAATCAAATAAATAATTAATATTTATAAAGTATTAATATTTTTTGTTTTTCATTTGTAGATTTTCGTTACAAGAGGAAAAGCGCATAGCACAAGAAATAGAACTACAGTCATATTTAAATAAATTAATAGAAAAAGATAGAGAATCAAGGATTCAAGAAATAAAAGCAGAAGAGGGAGACAATGAAAGTGCCAGAGAAAAGATTGAACATATTCAAATATCATGTGATAATTATATAAATGATCTTAACCATTTATTTATTAAAGTTGACGATAGAAGGAGGAAAAGAGAAGTTCCGGATTATCTCTGTGGTAAAATAAGTTTTGAAATACTTCAAGAACCTGTTATAACCCCAAGCGGTATTACTTATGATAAGAAAGATTTAGAGGAACACCTACAAAGGGTGGGTCACTTTGACCCTGTCACTAGAGTTAAATTGACTCAAGATCAATTAATACCCAATTTTGCTATGAAAGAAGTTGTGGATGCTTTTTTAACTGATAACGAATGGGCACTGGACTATTAACAGTTTTTTTGTATGTAAGGGTTTAGGCTCATAGTAGTTCAGAAATATTATTGATAAAATACACTCACCGGCAAAAAAATTTTGCCACTCAAAATTTTTGATTAAGTTTGACAATTTATAACTTTATTATTTGTACCCCGATTTTCAAGATTCTTGCATCAGTTCGTAGGCACATGTATTGATGTCGTTCATTATTATTCTGGTGACAAAAATTTCTTACTAAGATGGCATTATACGTGGGTGAATGTAACCGTTGTATTTTCATTCATTCTCTTTGCCTTATCCCTATGCGGGGTCGGCTTCCCTAATTGCATTTCTCCACACAATTCTATCTTGGGTCATATCAATGTTAATCCCCTTTACCAACATGTCCTGCCTTATCGTCTCCCCCCAGCTCTTCTTTGGTCTTCCTCTCCTACTCCTTCCAGGAATCTGCACTTCAGCTATTCTTCGTATTGGGTGATTAACGTCTCGACGTTGAACATGACCAACCCATCTTAACCTATGCTCTCTCATTTTGGCATCAATTGGGACCGTGCAAGTTCGGCAAAGCGACCTCTATTTCTACGCTCTGTACTTTTATTCGCACTTTTAATTATATTGGCCAATTATATTAGTCCTGGTTGCTGGATAATTGTCAAGACCATAGTCCAAAAAAATAATAAGAAGAAAAAAATAAGATGCAGGTTATGTTTAGCAAACGTAAACAATTGTATGTAGTAAATAAAATCCGTTATTAAAATGCAGTATTGCAAGCAAAATACAATTAATTAAATTTACCTTTATATAATAATTGCATATCATATCAATATTGTGGAGCAATATATAATTTTTCTAAGTCAATGACAGAAGGTATGAAATATACGTCAATTTGACAATTTCAATTGACAATATGAATTATTTAAGATAGTTGCAATATTTCTCCGCGACTCGCGCACGGTCGTTTCTCGTTTCCCTTTCCAAGTACTTGCACACCGCGAATTGGTGCCACACCTAGACTTCCCCTAATATACTCATTTCTAATTTTATCTTTCTTTGTCACTCCACTCATCCATCTAAGCATTCTCATTTCCGCCACATGCATTCGTTGTTCCTCTTTCTTTTTCACTGCCCAATATTCAGTTCCGTACATCATAGCCGGTCTTATGGCTGTTTTATAGAATTTTCCCTTGAGCTTCATTGGAATTTTTCTGTCACACAACACACCACTCGCTTCTTTCCACTTCATCCATCCAGCCCTAATTCAACTGCATGCATCTCCATCTATTTCTCCATTACTCTGTAATACCGATCCTAGGTACTTAAAACTATTGCTTTTCACAATCATTTCACCTTCCAAAGATACCATTTTATTTGTAGTAGCTCCATCTTTAAATGAACATTCCAAATAATCTGTTTTTGTCCTACTAAGTTTTAAACCTTTTTCCTCCAGAGCTTGTCTCCACTGTTCCAGTTTTTGTTCCAAGTCTCGTTCACTATTTCCTACTAACACGACATCATCAGCATACATTAAGCACCATGGAATGTTACCCTGTAGTTTCGTTGTTATCTGGTCCAAAACTAATGAGAATAAATACGAACTAAGCACAGAGCCTTGGTGCAATCCTACTTTCACATGAAATTTATCAGTCTCTCCCACACCTGTCCTAACACTAGTCGTTACTCCCTCATACATATCCCTCACAATCTTTACATATTCACCAGGGATTCCTTTCTTATTGAGTGTCCACCACAGAATCTCTCGAGGAACTCTATCATATGCTTTCTCAAGATCAATGAATACCATATGAGCGTTTGTTTCTTTACTCCTGTATTTTTCCATCAACTGCCTTATAATGAAAATTGCATCTGTTGTTGATCTACCCTGCATAAAGCCAAATTGATTCTCGGATATTTCGGTCTCTTCACGTATCCGTCTATCAATTACTCTTTCCCATATTTTCATGGTGTGGCTAAGCAGTTTTATAGCCCTGTAGTTTGTACATTGTTGTATATCTCTCTTGTTTTTGTAAACAGGTACCAGTATACTGCTTCTCCATTCGTCTGGCATTTGTCCAACTTCCATAATTCTATTAAATAGACCTGCTAGCCACCTTGTTCCTGTCTCTCCCATTTAATTAAAAATATCAAACGCCCTAAAATTAAAAACACAAAACAAAATTAACAATAAAACAATTCAATAGCGGGTACCTCTCGCAGCAGCAACTGCTCGCAATCTGTTTGGCATCGAAAAATATGTGTCATGCTTGCCTGGGGAATAGCCTGATATTCCTCTACCAAAGTCATAACTGTACCAAATTTTCTGGAGGTCTAGGATGACGGCAATTAACTATTTTTAATTCATTCCATAAATTCTCAATAGAATTGAGATCTGGGCTCATGCGGGCCATTCTAATCTTATCAATCCAACCTCTATTTATATTTATGTGTCAATCAGTGTTTTTATTTACAAAAAACTGTACAGCTCTTACAAGAAAAGAGATATTTGGATAATTCAAAAAACAAAAATTTTAGTGATACCTCCGGGATAATATGACAGGACTATGAAACAAAATTAATCAGCTCTTCAATTTTTCCACAGAATTTTAGTTAGGAGAAAATGCAAAGCTTTCATTCACCCCCGTATAATGCCATGTAAGCAATTTTTTTGTTACTGGAATAATAACAAACGATATCAATACATGTATTTACCTACAAAGTGATGAAAGAATTTTGAAAATCGGAGTACAAATAATAAAGTTATAAATTGTCAAACTTAATCAAAAATTTTTAGTGGCGGAATTTAGTGGCGGAATTTTGTGCCGGTGAGTGTATATAACATAAGTTTATTTAGTTATTTTACTCTGTAAAACCATTATGAGCCCATTATTAAATGAAGGACTTGACCAATTAATTGCCAGACATATATTAGAGTACCTATCATAAACTAAGTACCCCCTAAGGGCTGTTTTATTTTGTACCATGTATTTTCGTTCTGAGAATGTTCGAATATCTGAAAGTTAATTATGTTAGTTAGTATGTACCTACTGCTTTCTTTTATTTTACATATTGTTGTTCTTTGTGTCCAAATATCATTGATAATAAATGGTTCATAAAAAATGGTAATATTTTATCTCAGTAAATTTTTTAGTTAATAAAATGATTGTACTTATATGTATGGCTGGAACAAATGTTATGGTTAAAGTTATTGTATAAAAATTAGGATAGTTTTATTGAATAAAATTTTTTAAAATAAATTTGTGTTGTGTAGTATTATGTGTGGCACTTCAAAACAAGTTATGTGCATTTTAAAGCACAGAAAACTCACATATCCGTTATGAAGCAGCCACAATGCCAGATGCATTGTGTCATTGTACTAACACCCAGAATTGTCAGTAGACGTTTTAAACTCTAGTGCTTTCTATTACTTGCTCTATTAGCTCTCCTGTTCATTTTTTGTCACATTTTATATCATATGTCACATACGCCTTTTGCCTTCATCGCTATTCCATAATCTTTCTGATCCATCTATCATCCTTCAATCTTACCCAAGCCTATGGCTATTCTTTCATCTGCATCCGTGATTCCTGTCTTTTTCTTGTTTCTAAGTTTGGTACTTTATTTCTGATGGTAATACCTAACAGGCCGTTCCCACTTGTCCTGTGTCGGATTCGTATATTAAATCGGATGTCGGCCACCCTCTATTCACACTTCGAATAATCGGTTGTCGCCAAGGTTAAAGTTGATGCAGCACTCTACGCGAGGGAATTGTGAAAATAAAAAAAAATCAGGATTTTTAAAAGTGCCGGTGTTTACCTATTATTTTTTATGGTTCTGAGAATATGGTACTTCATATCATATTTATGTCTCCGAACGGATGTTGATAACTTTAGGTGCATTTATTGAAATTTATACTATAAACGATATTTAAAAACTAGAATAAATATAAGGGGTGTAAAATCAAAGTCGGCAATCTCCCATTTCCATAATTTTAGGAAACCGCGAAAACTGGAAACTAATAAAATTAAATTAAAATAATGAAACTGATAAATAACCATATAAAATTTGGTTTGTGATCGGATGTCCAGAAAGAGGGGCTTAAGAAATTATTTCTTTTCCTTTTTTTAATATTTTAGTTTGGAGATTGCCGTTTTTGTTTGCAATGCTTGGAGATTGACGGATATGAAAATGATTTATAAGGATATTGCCAGTTTTGAAACTAATAAAACGTCATTGTGTCGGCTACTTAGTGAAGAAAAATATATTTTGATACTGAACAATAATATAATATGTAAAAGCAATTTATATGCCTATCACTTAAACTAAAATATCCGGAAGTTCGGGTATATATTCACAGGTTTCGACAGAGTTCACGACATTCACAGTTGATCACATGCGAGCGCTAAGTGGTTCTTATTGGCCGCAGCGGAGATTGCCGTATTTGGTACGCACTCGGCTATGGAGATTGCCGCTTTTGACCCAAATATTAATTTTTCACTGTGATTTGTATACAGTTAAGACCGCTTTTGGTTCTTACAAATAGTTTTATCTAACAAGATAATAAAAAAACGCAACAGATGGCGTCCCTAACTCAAAACAAGAAAAAGTGGAGATGGCCGCCTTTGATTTTACAGGTACCTATGCATATTTTATAAAAGTGTGTAGGTAAATAAGTAATATCCTAAAATTGTATATTATATTATGCTGACACTAAAATAATTCTCTTCTCTAAGAAAAATCCGACAATCTGATTTATGGGAACAAAGTGAATAAACAATTACGAAGATTCAATTCAATAACATATTTTCTCTTTTTACCTAGGCAGTTCTTCACTGATTTTTAATACTTGTTCTAATTAAATTTAAATACATTGACAATAAAATGTTGACTATGAAATTAATGTTACTTCCACATCAGAAGACAATAATATCTGACAATATAACGCATTTAAAATTATATATTGTAATTATATTATGTATTGTATAATTATTTATCATTTAACTCTAGCGAAATATCATCATTTATTTTTCCCAATCTCAAGAATTCTCTGTTGACTTTATGTGGCATCACTAGCCCCGACAAATGTGAACAGCGATATTCTTATTCATTGGCGAGCGAGATCCGACACAATTGTTTTCCGCGCGACGAGGGCTCGCAAAACAGCCCACATTTATTGTCGTCGCCAACAAAAAATCGGTGTCGGATCAATGTGAATAGCGCCATATAAAATGCATTTGCCACTGGAACCTCCGATTAAAATACGGATCCGACACACGACAAGTGTGAACGGCCTGTAACATTGACTTTTCCATACAAGGAAAAGTAGAAAGAAAACAGGGACCAGGAAGGCAAAGGATTTCATGGCTGAAAAATCTACGTATATGGTTCAACATGACAACTACAAATCTTTTCTTTCAGAACAACAGTATGCAAAGTACAAATTGCTATGATGGTCGCCAACATTCGAAAAGGGATAGGCACTACAAGAAGACCTTTGCACAGCGTGTTGTGTTACTCTTATTTTATTTGTTCTTTTTGCCAGAGTTAGTGTTTCAGCACCATATGTAAGAACCAAAAGCACCAGATAAAAGTTCTACATGCAATTGAACGAAATCATAAGCTCTACAAAAAAAGATGACATATTGTTGGTGATGGGAGATTTCAACGCCAAGATTGGAAAAGGAAAAGTGGATGAATGTGTGGGAGAATTTGGCTTAGGAGAATGAAATGAAAGGGGGGACAGACTTGTCGAATTCTGCCAAAGCGAGGAGCTGGTAGTAATTAATACATTATTTAAATTACCTAAAAGAAGACTTTATACCTGGATATCACCGGCGGATTCGGAAGATCACATTGTAAGTAACCAGATAGATTACATTTTAATCAAATCCAGATATAAAAACACTATAAAGTCTGTGAGAACATACCCCGGAGCTGACGTAAATTTAGATCATAATCCATTAGTAGGCGTAATGAAGATAAAACTGAAAAAGATCCAAAAACAAAGAAATATACCACGATTTGATGTCTCAAATATAAAAGAAGAACCTGTACGTCAGAGGTTAACACAAGAAATAAATGATAACTTAAAGCAAATCAAACAAGACGTGATAAAAACAACAGATGTTAATGACAAATGGAACATGATACAAGAAACGTTAGTAGAGGCAGGAAAGAAGGTATTACCCACAAAAATAATAAAAAAACAGAGGTGGATGACTTCAGAAATCCTAGATCTAATATAGGAAAGAAGGAAACATAAAGGCAGGAGTAAGGCAAAATACAAGGAAATACAGAGATTAATAGAAAAAAAAAATAAAAGAGGCCAAATCCACCTGGCTGGCAAATCAATGTAGTGAAATAGAAGAATATTCTAAAAAGTATGATAGCTTTAACATGCACAAGAAAATAAAGGAAATCACAAATACACAGTGAAAAAAGAAAGATGGCCTTCTTAAAGACATAAATGAAAAATTATTATAGAAGCCAAAGAGAAATTAAAAAAGTGGAAGACATACATAACAGATCTTTTTGAGGATAATAGACAAGAACCTGAAGAAATCGACAGCGAAACGGGACCAGAGATCATTATGGAGGAAATCGAACAAGCAATACGAAACGCAAAAAACGAAAAAACTGTAGGTCCAGACGAAATACCTGCGGAATTACTGAAATGTCTAGACGATGAAACTCTACCTGTACTACTGGATCTGTTTAATGAAGTATATAAAACTGGAAAAATCCCTCAGGAATGGTTGGTATTCACCTTTGTAACAATTCCAAAAACAATATATGCCAAAGATTGTTCGGACTATAGGACAATATCACTATATAAGCCATACCCTCAAAATATTTCTAAAGGTGATTTATGGAAGATTATACAGAAAGCTAGAATTATGATATGGATGATATCCAATTTGGGTTCCGCAAACAACATTTGGACTTAGAAC
Source organism: Diabrotica virgifera virgifera (assembly GCF_917563875.1). Classification (NCBI taxonomy): domain Eukaryota; kingdom Metazoa; phylum Arthropoda; class Insecta; order Coleoptera; family Chrysomelidae; genus Diabrotica; species Diabrotica virgifera. The sequence goes on along the minus strand of NC_065444.1, from coordinate 905,478 downwards.
AAGAGAGGCATTGTTTGCGTTTAATGTCCTCTAGTCCTCTCTCAAAGATGCTTAGATATGAACCTGGATATTTATTCCTGTTTCATCGACTTACAAAGCGTTTGACAGGGTCCGACATGAAAAACTAATAGAATTATTGAAAAACAGAGATATAGACAGATGAGATTTACGAATTATCATCAATCTGTATTGGAATCAAAAGGCCAATATAAAGATAGAAGAACAAAAATCCGAGAATATTGATATAAAGAGAGGAGTCAGACAGGATTGTGTTCTGTCGCCGCTACTGTTTAACCTCTACAGTGAAGCCATATTTCAGGAAGCGACAGCGGAGCTAAGTGATGGAATTTCTATAAACGGAAGAATAAGAATAGTAAATAACATAAGATTCGCTGATGACACCGTTATAATGGCAGACACCCTGGAATCGCTACAAGAATTGCTAAATAGAATTAACGATTATTGCATTCGATACGGACTAAAAATAAACAAAAAAAAACTAAATTTATGATTGTCTCAAAAACAGAACATGGAAATGAAAGGTTAATAGAGCAAACCCAAATAGAAAAAGTGAAGACATACAAATATCTGCGGGAACCTGGGTTGATGACAAAAATGACCAAAGCCAAGAAATTAAAGTCCGAATTGAAACTGCAAGGCAAGCATTTATAAAAATGAAGACACTGCTTACAAACAAAAACCTTATACATGTTAATTGCAGTTACCTCTCAGATTGAGGGCTCTAAGATGCTACATATTTTCTATATTGCTATACGGAATGGAAGCTTGGACATTGAAGAGACAACACATAAGAAGAATAGAAGCGTTCGAAATGTGGTGTTACAGAAGAACTTTGAAAATTCAGTGGGTTCAAAGGATTACCAATGTTGAAGTACTACGACGTTTAAATAAGGAGTTAGAAATTATGAAGAATATAAAAACTAGAAAACTGGAATATTTGGGTCACATTACCAGAGGAGAAAAATATGAGTTGCTGAGAATTATTATGCAAGGAAGGATCCAACGAAGAAGAAGCATATGAAGAAAACGCATCTCCTGGCTGAGGAACCTTAGAGAATGGTTTAACTGTATAGTTCATTACAATTGTTCAGAGCAGCAGCCAACAAAGTGACCATAGCCATTATGATATCCAACCTCCGATAGAAGAGGGAACTTTAAGAAGAAGTAAAACACATTGGTTAAATACCTTTATTTAAACAAACTGGAATATTATACTTGAAAATGTTATTCAATCTACAAAAGGCAGATCATACGAGTTCCTTTGTATATCAGTTGTCTAATTATCTCGGTCTAAGCGAATCTCATGCCCTAGATATTTGTAAGCTATTACTTAGTTGATGATCTGACTTTCAATCTGAATTTTATCAATGACCACACAGTTGCGTCATACATTTTGTCTTTGAGGTGTTAATTTTAAGACCAATAATTATTGTTTTTGGCTCTTCATAAAGCGTTTTCAGCATTTTTGTTCCTTTATCAACTCTATTAGATATTAAAACGATGTCATCAGCAAATCTTATACTAAATTTATAATCAAGATGCAGTAGAAATAAATAAACAAAGCAAGACACGTTAAATGCTACTAGGAGCACTCCCGAATCATAATTTACAATGTATAAACTTTGAAACTCATGGTTTGGGATTACAATGTATATACATTGTTAATTATGATTCGGGAGTAGCATTTAACTTGTCTTGGTTTGTTTATTTCTACTGCATCTTGATTATAAATTTAGTATAGGTGGTTCATATCCTCTCCATTATTTATATTAATCCCCCTATTGTCCTTTCGTTCCATTCGCGTGATATTCGTGTACAGCTGTAAACAATTTTGAGGAGATATACGTCGGAAAAATGAAAGAATACCCATCAAAGAACATATAAAACACGCTGTATCTTCCTGTCACAAAGAAAATTATCCAGTGCAAGTACATGTAACAATAATTATTACATGTACTTGCGCTGGCCAATTTTTTGTGTGACACGGTGACAGGAAAATACAGCGTGTTTTATATGTTCGTTCATGGGTATTCTTTCATTTTTCCTACTGTATTAATATCACACTGTCTAATTCCACGTTCTATTCAAAACTTTTTGGTATCTTCATGAAGTGGGACACAAGCTGTGCCAGTTTCGTAGATACTCTTAATCAAGACACCATATCGGTAGTTAATGCGACTGTCAGCCAATGCTCGGAGCATCTTATGATGATGTATAATCTATAGTATCGAACAACTACTATTAAGCGACCATTTTTGAAGTTATACTTCTTTAGGCGCGATTGAGATTGAGGGTGAATTTATATTGATCTGCGCGCATGCGCACACCGACAGTATGGTATTAGTCGTTATACGGGCTCTGATTGGGTGTTGAAATGATCTGTCAATAATAAATAATTGTTCAATATGAAGGTAAACAAATATATAATATATTAGTTTTATTGTTGTGAGGACAGAAACAAAAAAGTTTATAATTGTAGTGACATTTAAATAGTTTTTAAAAGCAACAGGTACGTAATAATTGTAAATGTATCATAGGTACCTACCTATTTGAACCTACCAAAATACATAGTATGTAATACTTTTATTTACATAAGTTGATTACCATCAAAATTTCTATCAATGTTCACCTAATATATTGTTTTCTTGTATTTTTTCAATTCTAAATCATTTCAATTCAAAATCAAAATAATTTAATTTAATTCAAAAATGTCAAAAGCTTAATCCGTTTAGTTAGTCGATCTTCGCACATAATGACACATTGCCTCCGTGGCGAAGCGTTTAAGGCGAATGAACCCCAATATACCAACCGCGCTGATAGCTGGTTCGAATCCCAATAAAAACTTTTATTTTTTATTTTTTTATACATTTTATGATTGTAAGTATATTCATCATATAATTTTATTTTCAGAAAATACGTATTTAGTTAAAAAATTTTCCGACAATTAATGTTCAGAAATCATTTGTGGCATTTTTAATGTGTTTGTGTGTGTTTTAATCTTTTATTATTTTAATTTTTGGCACTGTTTTAATAAAAATGTTTGAGAAGTAGTTAGTATAAATTAGTTTAATATTTAAATAAAATATAAATAAAAAGTATATTAATTTCGTTTAAATCATATAATAGAAGTATAACTTCTTACGTGCGTACAAAGTACACACACATTCTTTTTTTTAATTCTAGTTCTAAACAGTCCTCTCGTATACGAAATAAGTAAAATTTAAATGGTGTTTGGAAAAATAAATAAAACTTGAAATAGACCTTATTTTATTTATAAAATAAATAACAGTGAAGTATATACAAACTTAAGATATATTAATTTAAGAGTCCGAAAATGTGCAGCTTAAGGCAAAATTTATTCGTTATTGGCACCATTCTTCCCCCTTATTCTAAGACTCTTCTACAGTCCTTGATCAAATGTTTCAGCTCTTTCGAAATTTATACGGTTAAAAATAACGACATTGACTATTTCGTATCACAATCCTTATTTATTTGTAAAAACCGAATATAAAAAGTTTGTTCCGAACAAAATTATCTCGAAAATTAAAAACACAACACCCAAATAAGTACGACGAAATACAAATTAGAAATTCATAATAAAGTATATTAAAATTATTGTTTGTACAAAACTAGCCCTTTTGATTTCCTTCCCAAAACTTTGGTGCTAACGATCAAAATTAAATCACAGAAATAAATGCCATCTCTCAATTTTCATATTACGAATTTCTATGGAGTTACAAATTCTCGTGAGCAGTCTAAAAGTAGCTCTACATCTAGGCCATACAAGTCTTATGCTATTAAATCCTTTTTGCATAAAATCGCCCTTGCCTAGCTATCTGTTTACATCAGCTATTTCCATGCAATTTTCGGATACCACTTTCACTGTTACCAACAGAAGAAATATATTAAACATTATCTTAAGATATTTCACTTGAAAATTTCAGTTCAAAATTAAATATAAATAATAATGAGACTAGTAAAAATGACCCTAATGAAGACCGATAATAGAGTAAGGATAGAAGGAAGCCCAACATGAAAATTTGAAGTTAAAAGGGGATTAACGCAGGGAGATCCGCTGTCCACAGTACTCTTCAATTTCTTGTTGAAGACAATATTAAGAGAGAGTGGAATACGAACGAAAGGTATGATCGATGACAACAGAAGCCAGGTTCTGGCCTTTGCGGACGATGTAGTGCTAATGGCAAGAACTGAGAGGGAACTGCTGAGGATTTTAAAACTCCACAAGGAAGAATTTCCTGTAGCTGGCTGTATACCATTAATTACAAGTAAAATTTAATAAAAAATTTTTGGTTTGGTAAAAGGTATATTAGTTTAAAAACCGCTATAGGGCTACAAACAGAAACAAAACGTGTTCGCTCTGTAACAAGAGCATCATCAGTGTTACAAGAACATGGTGAGCCAACCAAAAAATACAAAGGTCAAAGCCTTTCAAAGACAGACTAAAAGTCTTATATAGATGCCAACATGACAAAATCCAAAGGATGGTTAAAATTCCTATGGCTAAGGCCCTAGGGCAACATATGACTCCCACACGTGGTAAGTGGCTCAATAGGTAACAAGTAGGTCATTATGTTACAAGAGGTGACAGGCAACCAAGTGTGGGAGTCATGTGTTGCCCTAGGGCCTTAGCGATAGGAATTTTAACCATCCTTTGGATTTTGCCATGTTGGCACCTATATAAGACTTTTAGTCTGTCTTTGAAAGGCTTTGACCTTTGTATTTTTTGGTTGGCTCACCATGTTCTTGTAACACTGATGATGCTCTTGTTACAGAGCGAAAACGTTTTGTTTCTGTTTGTAGCCTATAGGGGCTTTTTAAACTAATATACCTTTTACCAAGCCAAAAAAATTTTTATTAAATTTTACTTGATTTTAAGACTCTTTGAAGTAAAGGCTAAGCAGTATGCACTGAGGATTAATGAGCAAAAAACAAAGTATGTGGAAATGAGAAAGACCGCATATGAAGAAACACCATAGACAACGAGAGTAAAGAGTATTGCTTCAAAAAGGTGACGGAGTTTGAGTATCTAGGTGTAACTCTTAACAAGTAAAGAGGAAGAAAGCCAAGAAATTGAGAAGATAATTTCGAGAGGAAGGAAGATTGTCGGAGCCCTACACAAACTACTAAGAGCAAAAAATATTTCCAGAGAGGCAAAATTGAGACTACACCAATGAACTGTCAACACGGATGGAATGACCCCGTTCCATTCAAACAGTGAAGCCGGATTGCGGCTAACATACAAGTGAGAGGTCCTAGAGAGAGACAGAGCAGGGAAAATTTTCTACAACATTCCACCAGAGTTGCCAGATGTGATTTTATAAATCCCCCACTAAGAAACTGAAATTCCTTCAAATTGAAGCTCAAACCCCTTAAATTTAAATTTTTGCAACATTTTAAAAAATTAGTAGTCAAATGTAGAGAACAGTAAACCAAAATTATACTACTTATCAACAGAAGGCCCTGAAAATAATTCATATGTCTTATCGTCTTCGATTATATGAGAGTATAAAATACAGTTCTATGTATATACGCAAATTTAATTTACCACGACCCCTTAAAAATCTCTCATAATTGTCCCCCACAACCATTTCTGCTTAGAAAAATTCTTCTAGACGCTTTCAAATTATTCCAAAATTGTGGGAAAATACCCCAAGCTGGCAACACTGACTACCACTATCAATTTTTTTTTACGAAAGATGGCGATTATCTTCTATCCTTCCCTGACTAGACTCTCTCATCCTGGCCGCATTAAATTCACTTCTTGCCCATTCCATCCGTGTTGACAATTCATTGGACTATACCGAACAGTGATCCAGCCCACAGTTATTTACGGAAGCGAAACATGGGCCATGAACAAAAATTAAGAAAAGATGTTGAATATCTGGAAGCGGAGTGTCCTAAGGAAGATATTCGGGGGAGTAAAAGACAATGAAGACGTTTGGAGGAGACGAACAAATGCGGAGATTAGAGAGCTGTACCGGAAACCAGAAATAAGTCAGATCGTCTGAACAAAGAGACTTAGTTGGTTAGGTCATCTTGCGAGAATGGCTGACGGAAGGTGGGCAAAGGACTCGCTGATAAGAGGGGAAGGAAAGACGAGAAGAGGACCACCAAGAAAAAAGTGGCTAGAAGCGTCTAAGGAAGACCTGGAAATAATCGGGATAACAAATTGGAGAACTGCGGCCATGGACAGGAGAAAATTGAGGAAAACCGTGGAGAAATTCCAAGCCGTGGGCCTATAAGGCCTGTTGAGCTACAAATATATATTTTGTTCCAATTTCTATTGAATATATTAATTTCTTAATTTTGTGTTTTGTTTTGCTATTTTTTTCTTCAAAAAATAGTTGGCCTTCTCCCTCTTTCATCTTCAATAATCTATCTTTATATTTTTAATAATTATCTTCTATCCTTTCTTCTTTCTATATCGTCGACGATGGGTAACCACCACGTAGAATGAACCAAATTAAGGCGGCAGCTGTCTTCGAGACCATGCAGCTTCTTGAAGACAAAATGGCAAACATCTAAGACCTACCCACATCATCTGGAGCCAACAACGTCCAACTACATCCTGCACAGCAAGCAAAATAATCCAAGTACCATTTTATTGTAAAACTATAGGCAAGATTTGCTTGTATACAGGGTGTTTCATTAATAATTGTACATATAGTAACTGGAGAAACCTTAGCACAAAATACGAAGATTTGACCTAAAACATCTAAATAAAATGTGGTTCCTTACTGAGTTACCTAAAAATTTAAAAACTATTTTTGCTCAGCATTTTAAAACTATTCGACGTATCGTTTTCATACTTGGCAGGAAGTATAGATAGTACTGTACAAGCTACTAAATTATGATAAACAAACGTTTCTAGCTACTACCAGAGGCGTACGACAGGGGATAGTGAATGGTTGACCATTCTCAAATTCTACGCCACTGGACGAATTACTATTTTAGTGCCATTTTTAGATTCTCCAATACTTTCTACCTAAATCATATACTCCTCATTGGTAACGATAAATTCATTAGTTTTCGAGATATTTAAAGTTAAATATGAAACGGCACAGTTATTTTGATTAATTTATGATATGATTCATATGATTAAAATTAAAAAATTATTTGTACCCAGTACTTTAAAACTATTTGGCGTATCCTTATCATACTTGGCAGAAAGTGTAGGCACTGTACACCTTACTAAATTAAGATAAATAAACGTTTCTAGCTACTACCAGAGGCGTACGACAGGGGATAGTGGCTGGTTGACCCTTCCCAAATTCTACGCAACTGACGAAATTGCTATTTTAGTGTAATTTTTTGATTTTCCAATACTTTTTATGTTAATATACTGTTCATTCGTAACGATAAAATGATTAGTTTTCGAGATATTTGAAATTAAAAATGAAGCGACACAATACATTAATCAAAATAACCGTGTCGTTTCATTTTTAACTTCAAATATCTTGAATACTAATGACTTTATCGTTACGAATGAAGAGTATATTATTTTCATAGAAAGTATTGGAGAATCCAAAAATTGAACTAAAATAGCAATTCCGCCAGTGGCGTAGAATTTGGAAAGGGTTAACCATTCACTTTCCCCCGTCGTACGCCTCTGGTAATAGCCAGAAACGTTTGTTTAACGTAATTTAGTAGTTTGTACAGTACCTATACTTTCTGCCAAGTATGAAAAGGATACGTCGAATAGTTTTAAAATGCTGAGCAAAAATAGTTTTTAAATTTTTAGATAAAACACCCTGTAACTCAGTAAGGAACCACATATTATTTAAGTGTTTTAGGTTAAATCTTCGTATTTTGTGCTAAGGTTTCTCCAGTTACTATATGGACAATTATTAATGAAACACCCTGTAGTAGTGCAGTCATTGAAGCTTTTTAGCTCAGAAATTTTTTACTACGAACCGATTTACATGTAATTTTGGAATTAGGCTTATCCTACCCTTAACTTCAAAAGTGATATTGACCCGAACTCCGTTTTCACCCTGGGGGTGGTTGCCACCCCTTTTCGGTGATGGAATTTTTTTTTCAAAATAACCTCAGATAGATATGTAGAAGACCTAATTTTAAGCAACAAATGTTTTACAAAGTTTTTTCAAAAACCCAATACTTTTCAAGTTATTGGCAATTGAAAATTCGGAATTTTCTCACGATTTTCACAGTTTTTTGCAAATACATATCTCCAAAAATATGCATTTTAACGATAATATTATACTGAACAAAATTGTAGCAGGTAAAAAAATGAACAAATTCTTTTTTTAAAGAGTGTTCTAAGTGTAATATTAAGCGAGATATTGAAGATCAAAGCCGTTTTTTATATTGTGTGAAATTTAATCGATGTATTCAATGCCATCTAGCGTCAAAGCGAATAAATTTTATGCATGCTAATGAGAAAGGATTTTATAGTGCCTAAAATAAGCTTTAAAATGAGCACTGTTAAAAGTCTTTTGTACGTAAAATGAGTGAGCTGTAATGAAAAAAAGAGGAACATCTAATGGTTTTTTTTAAATCAATGGATTTCATAAGTGCCATTTCCACCAAAATTAAAATTAATGGTATTCCGTCTAGAATCAACTTTAATATAAAGATTTTGATGGATTATAGCAGTTTTGCTGCTTTGGAAAACATATTTTTTGAAAATATCACGATTTTAAGAAAAAAAAATTTCGAATTAAAAAAAAAACAACCTTCTTTTCATAATATCTAAAAAATAATGAAAGATACGTAAAACAGTGTAATAATAAAAAAAATAGGTTTTTCCAAAAAAATTTTGGTTTGTTTTTTCTCTCACACAAAAATTGACGAAGATATGATTGATTGAAGAGCGCGCGGTAGCGCAACCACAGTCTCTCCCTCGAGCCCTTTAACCCTTCACCGTTTCAAAATAAAAGGTTTTTCACTACATATTATAAAGAAAAAATTGTTGCTCTTTTAATTACTTTCAAAATGGTTTTTTATAAGTTGTGCTAGCTTCAAAATTGAAGTAGTTATGGCCCAAAAACTAAATCATACATATCCAATGTTTTAATTTAGGGGTAGTTTTAAGGGTTAAAGAACTTGAGCATATGATTTTCCAGCATAGCTTTTTCGAGAACGTGGAACGATATTTAAATCCTATTTAGTTTATCAAAAGAAATTTTTTATACAATTTTTAATCGAGGCGTTGATTTTAAGGGTTGAAAGGGGTTAACAATTAAATAATTAAGATAGAGAACGTAAAATATTATTTACTCTATATTTAAGTCTTCTTATTAAACCAAATTAATTTTTTGTAATTTTTTTCTATTTAGTGGTTGTTTTTAAGGGCTGAAAGGGGGTTAACAATATGATAATTAAGATAGAGAACGTAAAATATCATTTTTACTCTATATTTAAATCTTTTTATGTCATACTAAATTAATTTTTTTTTAAATTTTTTCCATTTTGGGGTTGTTTGCAAGGATTGTACGATTTTCAAGGGGATGAAAATGAGTTTAGCATGAGGTTATTGTGTTAGAAAACACTTGACAACGTCACTCTTTATTATTAAACACGTTTTCTGGCGATAAAATGGCTCAATGTCAATTTTTCCATTAAGGGGTTGTTTTCACCCCTTAAAAATAAAAAGCGGAGTTCGGGTCAATATCACTTTTGAAGTTAAGGGTAGGATAAACCTAATTCCAAAATCTCATGTAAATCGGTTCATAGTAAAAAATTTCGGAGGTAAAAACCTATTTTACGCTTCAATGACTGCACTATATTTAAATATCATTTCATTAAAATGCACAAAATTCAAATTTCAATACATTCAAAAGTAGAAAGACGCCATATCTATATAATGCGCCATAGGGAATTTGAGCGACTCCAGGTAATATTAGAATGCAAAATCGAAGATAAAAGGGGTATAGGAAGAAAGAAGAAATCCTGGCTCCGAAATATCAAGCACAGAACAGAGAGGAATTTGCCATATTGATCGCCAACCTCAATAGAGAAGACACTTAGGAGGAGGAGGATTGTTTTTAATGCTAAATAAATATGATTATAGTTAATTTTAAATTTTATTTGTCCCTTCAAGACTCATTGTTCATTTTTTCGACTAAGGCAAGATGAACTGACACCTGAGTGACTGAGCTAGGCGAAGTCTTAGCAATCGGCTTCCATAGTTGGAGTTTTATTGTTATACATTAACTTCCCAACTTTCTGTAGGAGTTCGAATGTTTCAAAAATAGCTTTAAAATAAATATTCTGACGGCACGTCATTGACAGATGACATTTATCATGAAAAATCTTATAATAAGACAAAATTAATGAAAAAGAAAAAACAAAAATATTCTAATCATCATCAAGTAATTCCACAGATTCCTTATTTCTTGTATAGCCCTATTTTACGTATATAAAATATATAGTTATAAGCTGTACACATTTGTTAATCAACTCGCTGCAGAATGGGTCGGTCACTCTAGAATAAAATGTCAATTATCGGAGATGTAGCTAAAATTATCAGTACTTATTACAAGAAGATCTCTAAAATTATCGATTTGTATCCCGAGTGACATTTCGACAGTTTTAATTTCACGACCCGAAGGGGAGTGAAATTATGTCAAAGTGTCACGAGGGCAAAACAAATCGATAATTCGAGCTCGAGAGTAATTTGATTATTTCATGAATAAAACTGGTTTTTAAACCATTGTAACTAATATTTTATTGATATCTTCGCCTGAATATTTGCTAAACCTGTTCCTGGTGTTCTCTTTGATAAGTTGTAAAACATTAATTGTCATTAATGTCACTGAATGTTCAATTATGCGTAGCAATGAAGGGCATCTGACGTAATACTTGACGACGGGAAATTATCAAAAATTATCGCTGTAATTTTTATTTCTGTAGCTTTCTATTGGTCAAAATCTCTATGAATGAAATAATCTATGTAAATTACTGGAAAAATTAAGAGAAATATTACATTTATATGGGATTAAGCCATAATTGATTGTAATAAAAAACAGATTTTATATTTGTTTTTGACCTTTCGATTTTTACTCCGGAAACCGTTTACAAATTAGAAGGCCTTTTAAAAATCATAAATTAAAGAAAGAGGTTTCTACGATTTTTGCAGTTAGTGGTCGCTGTTTTTGGCCAAATTTGACAGGCGACTCATCTGGCCTCGATCTTGCACGTAGATAGCCAAGTTTCGAGTTGAACCTTGGGGTCGATATCGAATTCTGATTTGTTTTGTATTGTGTATGTATAGATGATGTGTTTTTGACTTTCTAGTAATTCATTAATGTAGACATATTCTTGTTACTGACTTCTAGGCTGCTAAATTCTGTTGATAGGTTTGTCATCATCACTGATGATGGAATTGTCATGAAAACGTTCTGTGCTGTAGCCCGAATGGGTCTTTTTAATATAAATATGTATAACTTTTATACAGGATTTTTAATATTTTTTGTGATTTATGGTCTACAGGTGACTATAGGAAATTTACAGGTACCTACATTTTCCTCTTTATCTTTTACGAATATAACATAAATACAACTACTATTCATATGGTAAGTTGTAGGCAATTTTTTGAGGTTATTTCTGCTAAAATTAGGGTTTTAGTATATAAAAACCTTTTTCTACGACCGTTTAATAATATACTCATTATTCGCTATTTTTAAATAGATAATAACACCCATTACTTTACCCGTGAGTAATAATTCATTACTCACGGGCTGAAGTTACTCGCGGATCATTACTCACGGGTTGAAGTTAGATTCAAGTGGTGCATGGCACTTTTAATATACCTATTACCAAATAAAATTACTTAAACTTGTTTATTTAATAAAATGTTCATTGTAATTTATATGAACAATTAAATTTGAAAAATGTTTAAAGGATTCTTAACTTTAACAATGGGTTAGTATATTTTTTACGTTTAAATTTCAACATTCGACATTTTAAGATTGACGTTATAAAAAGGTAAACAATAAACAATCGGTATTAATTTCGTAAAAGGACTTACGGATATGAAATTCATATCAATGAATTCTGTTTTACTTACTGTTCATTGTACAATAGATTTTAATTGAGAGCACACGTTCTTTTTCATGCAATTGCCTTAAAATATGTCTTATTTTTAAAAGCCACCGCCATTCCATGACATAATGACAACTGTTTATTGTTTCATAAGCTCAACGAGTGTAATTCTAACAGTGTTGCCATAGTTATATAAAATATATTTTCTTATGAAAAATAAAATATTTCGTTTTAAATAATGTTAGTAGGTAGTTGATAATTATATTTTTCTACTAATCCAAATAAAAAAGGTCGTAGACAAAGTATAGTATTCTACTTGCATGTAATGGCTATTACTCACTCTGATGAATTACTACACTCGCCTACGGCTCGTGTCGCAAACTTCATCATCGTGAGTAATAGCCATCATTACATGCTCGTTGAATAATATACTAATTAATCACAATAGAAGGATATCTCTCGATTTAATAATAATTTCTATTACGTATATTAAAATTGTTTCATATATTCACAATAAAAAATAGCACACAAAGTATTGCCTTTAAGGCCGGTATACTCGTACACGAAGCCAGTAAGAAAGCAAGTAATGTTGGCAGGTTACTTGCCTTTTGTAATCGTTTACTTAAGTCATATGTTACTTGCCTTGCCTTAAAATATAACTTAAGTAAACGTTTAGAAAAGGCACTTGCTCACTTTCAGACGTAGCTTCTTCTAATTTATAAAGCTGAAGATGACAAATGCCAAAACACCTCCTGAATATTTCTAGCCCAGTCGGGATAGCATTTGACCTTGCATTACGAGCTGACCCAAATTTTATTTCTCTAATCTTTAGTGGGTGTCAATAGTAGTGTAAATTTAAAATCTCGACTGAATTCCACCGTTGCGTTCGCCGCCATCTTGATTTTAAACGACAACCGTTTTTACTCAATATCTCCGCCATTTTCAACTTTTCGACAAAAAGTGTGGAAACTGAAATTGTTGAAAATGCGATTTTCTATAATTTCGTTTATTATAATTTTTTTCGTGCGGTCGATCTTTTCCGAGTTATGGGGGGGAAATAGTGACAGTTTGAGCATAATTATTGAATTATTGGATTATCTCGTTTATTATTCGTTTTACAACAAATAAGTACCTATACAAAAATGAAGAGAATTAAATTGTGTACGATTTTAATCTCTTTCACTTTTTGATAAAATCAATATTTAAGGTAATACGTATGAGGTAAATGTGAGAGCGTAAGACTTGATTGATTTTATAGCAATTGTTTTTGTTCAATATCTCCGCCATTTTCAACTTTTCGACAAAAAGTGTAAGGACTGAAATTGTTGCAATTACGATTTACTACAACTTTTCGAGAGAACCAGTGGCGGGTCTACGAGGGGGGGGGGGAAGTGAGTAAATTTCTCCCAAAAAAGCCCAAAATTAAAAAAAATTGTTGAAATATAAAAATATGTTACATATGAAACTGACATGAAACTTAAAATATCGAAAGACAACTGCAACCCATAAAACCGGCTAATTAATAAGATTAAGTGAAATTAATGCATATAAGTTATGTCTCTTATGCACTTACTTTGGTTGGTGTTTCATTGGGAGTTTCAAAAATTGTATAAAATATAATTCTCTTTATTTTTGTTTGTATACAATAATTATGTCGTAAAGTTAATAATAAATAAGACAATTAAATAATTATACTTTCCCTCCGCTTCCACTATTTTCCCCCTTAACTCGGAAAATACTGATCGCATAAAAAAAATTGTGCAACAGAAATTGTAGGAAATTGCATTTCCAACAGTTTAAGTTCCTACCCTTTTTGTCGAGAAGTTGAAAATGGCGGAGATATTCAGCAACAACGGTTCTCCTTTAAAATAAATATGGCGGCTAATTCAAGCGCGGAATTCAGTCGAGATTTTAAATTTACACTAATATTGATCTCCCCTAAAGGATAGAATTATACAATTTGGGGCAGCTCGGAAACAAGATTCAATTCGATAATTATGCCCCCCCCCCACCACCACTTTTTACTATTTTCCCAATTAACTCGGAAAATATCAACCGCATAAAAAAAATTTAAAAATAATTTGAAGGAAATCATATTTGGAAACAATTTTAGTTGAAAATGGCGTAGATATTGAACAAAAACAATTGCTAATAAATCAATCAAGTCTTAAAGTTCCAAAATGACACAAACTCTAGGCATCGGATAAAAAAGTTTATTTGAAGAAAGTGTATTTTTTTGTTCTTCTTAATGGCGGTACAGGCTCGTTTTTTTAATATTGTATTTAATTACAGAGTAATTTCCACATATTAATATATTTTTCAAATTCGGCTCTGTACCGCCATTCTTTATTATTGGGACCGTGCAAGTTCGGCAAAGCGACCTCTATTTCTACGCTCTGTACTTTTATTCGCACTTTTAATTATATTGGCCAATTATATTAGTCCTGGTTGCTGGATAATTGTCAAGACCATAGTCCAAAAAAATAATAAGAAGAAAAAATAAGATGCAGGTTATGTTTAGCAAACGTAAACAATTGACCATTCCAAATCACGTGATATAATATGGCCGGCAGTGGGCAAAAATTTAATAATATAGGGTTTACATCAGTTTTTGTAAAGAATATCCTGTTTGGTTTTGTTTTTTATTGTTAATTGTGCACCAAATTGTGATAGCAATTAAATATAAACTAGTTTATCGCCTACATAACTGAATTATCCCATAGTAGTTATTGACACAAACTGGTAACTAATATGGGATAATTCAGTTCTGTAGGCGATAAACCACTTAATATTTAATTTGTTATCACAATTTCGCAGATTTCCCTACACAATTAACATACAAAAACAATCAAACAGGATTTTATTTACAAATTAATGTCAATGTAAGGTTAGATTTTGCCCACACCCGGCCATGTTTGACGTTTCATTGGAATGCCTAATTGTATGTAGTAAATAAAATCAGTTATTAAAATGCAGTACTGCAAGCAAAATACAATTAATTAAATTTACCTTTATATAATAATTGCATATCATATCAATATTGTGGAGCAATATATAATTTTTCTGCGTCAATGACAGAAGGTATGAAATATACGTCAATTTGACAATTTCAATTGACAATATGAATTATTTAAGATAGTTGCAATATTTCTCCGCGACTCGCGCACGGTCGTTTCTCGTTTCCCTTTCCAAGTACTTGCACACCGCGAATATTACGAATACGTGTGCCAAATATCTCGAAAAAATATTCAAAATTACAGCCGCAATCTTGGAACGCGTTTTGGCTACCTGTTGATCGCTACTGTATCACCTTAAGCTCGCGTGATTACCGCATACGTACTACCTTAAATATTAATTTTAGCAAAAAAAATAAAGAAATCAAAATTGTGTAGAACTTAATTCTCTCCATTTTTGTATAGGTACATTTTTGCCGTAAAACTAATAATAAACGAGATAATTCAATAATTATGCTCTAACTACCACTATTTTCTGCCATAACTCGGAAAATATTGGCCGCACGAAAAATTGTAGGAATATAAATTATAGAAAATCACATTTTTAACAATTTTGGTTCTCTTACTTTTTGTCGAAAAGTTGAAAATTACGGAGATATTGAGCCAAAACGGTTCTCATTTAAAATCAAGATGGTGGATTTTAAATTTACACTACTATTGACCCCCCCCCCTAAAGATTATAAAAATAAAATTTGGGGCAGCTCCTAATGCAAGGTTAGGCTTGTTATTCGTCTAACCCGACTGGACTAATCAAATAAATTTTGTTTTTACAATTTGTGGTTTCAATTAGAGATTAACGATCTTTATTACTTCACAAGCCACTTTAGAGAGATGCTATTCATTAATTAATTTTTTTTTTCGTAAAGTGTAGATGTTCAAAAATAAAAATATATTGTAAAATTAACTACATCTTCAATAAAATTGACATTCATCAACATTTCAGTCGCGTTAGTCTCAGATCGAACTCTAAATCGGTATATCGAGGTTGTGTTTTTCGATATAGCGCCTTCTTGCGGTGGCGATCAGCTGTTCCTTGCGTTCCTGGAACGACCTGCTGCGCTCGGATGCAGATCTGGGAAACGAGGAGGCGGCAGTGTTGAAGGACGTTTTACTGCCGCCGGAAGTGGAAGCTCCTGTTACGTTAGAACTAGGTGAAATAGACGAAGTTGAAGGTAGGCTAGTGGTAGTTGCTGAAGGTTGCTCGGGCGTGAAGACGACGCGTCCCTCTAGGATGTTTGTTATTGTTATGTCTACGTTTCTAGTTACATCTAAAAAATTAATTGTTTGTTATAAGTAATATACATTTCTCTTATATATTAACGTATCACCCAAATGCATCAAAGATAATTTTTATCAATATTTTTTAATTGAGGCGTATAGCCTCAAAACCTGCTAGATCCATGTTTAGACATTTTTTAGGAGGCTTAAAAACATTAAAAATGTCAATTTTCCAAAAAGTATTCGGCAAAATGGCACACTAATTTGTCATTTTCAGAAATTTGTACTTTTAGTTTGGATTTAACAGAACGAAAAATTTATTATTTAGCAGGGTTTGATTCTGATGGGCTCAATTTAGAATTGTTTCCTTAAATTATGTTTTCAGATATTACATAATATTTAGGAATGGAGTTAGGCAGGGATGTAATATGTCTCCATTACTATTTAATGTTCATAGTGAAGCCATTTTTGAAGAGCACTACTATCTCAAAGTGAAGGAATAATAATTAACGGAAGATCTATTAACATAAGATGTGCAGATGACACCGTGATTACACACATTGAACATTCAACAACATGAAACACACATTTGTGTCTCACGGCAGCCAACGTGTTAAAGTTAGCAATTACTGCGAGACAAAATAAAAAACGAAGAGATCAGGAGAAGAACCGAGGTGACTGACGTCATTGAAAGGATAGCCAGACTGAGTGGAAACACGAGGAAGAGGCATATTATGTTCAGCAGTGGACTTAATCATTTGGAGTGTTTTTTTGTTTTTAACCTAAAAATTGTTACAGGGATCATAGTAAAAGTAGAGCCAGAGTACGGGACCACAAAAATAAAATTTCCCTAGATCTACTGAAAAACTGGGCATTTCACAACATCTGGCATCAGCGCCTTCCATAAGAGCCTATGTGTTAGAGTGAGATAGAAAATCAATTTTCCCCCAGATTCTGTGCAATTTTTTAAAAAAATTTAAGGTTCATTCTGCTCGTTTTTGACACTTTTTGTGGTGGAGACGCGACGGCTTGTCGGATCGTGACGTAAGAGGGATCGTTGGAAAGGGGATGGGATGGCGAATGGTGGCATTGCCAAAATGGCATTACATCCCGTTATTGGTCTGATTGGAATTTGTGATACGTTAAAGATGAGGGGAGTATCGAATATGTTATTTAAACCAGTAACGTGCAGAAAACTAACCGTTACGAGCTGCATTATATTTTATCTACGACCATAACATAATTTAAAATGTACGACTACATTTACTACCATAAAAATGTCAATTTGCCCCATTCTCTCCTATTAAATCAGTAATTCACATTCCCACTTGTCTAGGGGTGATATACACAAACGAATTTTGAATACTTACATAGATCACTATAAATAGCGGTAAGTGGAACATGGGGCAAAACTTCTTTCACTTGTTTACCCATCCTTTGCAGCTCAGGATTCATAGTTCTGTTAGCAAACCGGGTTTGCGGCCTTTGTGGAGGATCTGCCAATGTTCTTTTCTCCCATTCTGCTAAATCGTGTGAGGTATAATCGGTTATTTGTATCTAAAATGGGAAATATTACAATACATTAGTCGAAAATAAGTTTAAAAATATAGATCAGTTACAAAAAGAACAACAACAAGAACGGGACATGGTAGAGTTGAGATGAAGTGTAAAAAAAAGAAGAGATGGATTACAAATGAGGGGGTTATAGGCCTCCTCTTCCTTCTTCCGTGCCTCTCTATCTTGGGCAATTTGCATCCATTTTGACCCAGTGTGTTTCTTCAGGTCATCTGACCATCGCATCTGTGGCCTTCCCCTTTTTCGTTTGTGGTTCCACGGTCTCCAATGTATAACCATCTTAGTCCATCTTTCATCCTTCTGCCGTAGGGTGTGTCCGGCGAACTTCCATTTAAGCTTTGCTACTTGGGTAGAGACATCTTTCACTTTTGTTTTGTTACGGATCCATTCGTTTCTTTTCCTGTCTGATAGTTTAATCTTCAGCATTTGTTTTTCCATGGCTCTTTCTGTCTTTGCTATTTTTTCCATATCCTCTTTTGTAAACGTCCATGTCTGAGAGCCATATATTAAAACAGGGAGTATACATTGATTGAAGACTCTTGTTTTTAGGTACTGCGGGTATTTTCTGTTCTTTAGAATATAAGACAGTTTTCCAAATGATGCCCAGGCCAATCTTATTCTTCTCTTTATTTCTTCGGTCTGATTTTCTTTATTTAATCTAGTGATTTGTCCTAGATATATATACTCTTTTACTTGTTCTATTCTTGTTTGTGCCACTGTAATTACTAGTTCTTCTTGTTGATTGGTCATGGTTTTTGTTTTACTGTAATTCATCTTCAGTCCTATCTTTGTCGATACTCTATCTAGTTCTTCCATCATTCTTTGTAATTCTTCACTTCTTTCTGCTATTAATACAATATCATCAGCATATCGTAAGTGATTCAGATATTGCCCGTTTATGTTTATACCCAAGCCATCCCAGTGAAGTTATTTGAACACATCTTCTAGCGCTTGGTTGAATAGCTTGGGCGAGATGGTATCTCCTTGTCTTACTCCTCGGTTTATTTTAATAGGCTCCGTTTGTTTCATTAGCTTAATAGTTGTTGCCTTATTATATATATTTGTAATTAAGTCGGTATATCTGTAGTCTATTCTGCTGTTTTGTAGGGAATTCTTTACTGCCCAGTGTTCCACACTATCAAATGCTTTTTCGAAGTCACTAAATTTTGCAGGATTGCTTGATCAAAATACTTACAATTTACTGGTAATATTGTCCAACCAATTTTTAAGGGTATCCAGTTGTCGGACACACCACAGTTTAGAAATCTTTATACCAAACCTAGCTACGTGAACCACTGAGCCACGACGCCATCTATGAATAGAAGTTAACTTTAAAAAAATCCGGACAAATTTTTCTTGATCTCTTGAAACTGTGTCACCTTTAAATCTATATGGAAATCACCATATATATAGGCCAAGAGCAAGAGCGCCATACGCATTTTACAAAGAAATAGGAGGGCGCATACAGTCGGAAAAATGAAAGAATACCCATGAACGATCACATCAGTCATTTATTTTGTATTTGCTTTATTTTTCTATAAATAACAAACGTTTGTTATAGAAAAAGATAGCAAATACAAAATAAGTGATTGATGTGATCGTTCATGGGTATTCTTTCATTTTTCCGACTGTATGTGCGCTTTACGCAGCGAAAGGGTTAACGGGGGTACCCTTTATATTACTGACGTAATTTTTTAAACTTCGCTTAGTTAATGAAATCTCCCAGTTAATATGCAGCCCTGGGATATCCTAAAGTGGATACCACTTACATACCTTTAAAGATGTAGCCATATTCTGCCGCACTATCTCTCCAAATTCATCGTCAGACATTGTTCTCTTTTCTAAGGGAGCCAAGAAAGTGAGTTTGTAATTAGTTATTGGTACAAAAAGAAAATATAACATATCACTAACGAATGTTGATCCTACAGTCGTGACAGCTACGTCCAAAAATGGCCTCTCTATTCTAATGCAGACAGGTTGAACCTTAAAATTAATAGAAAACAATTTAAAAAACGTATAAGGTTATATTATCATACAAAAACAATGTAGTCGGTTCGCTAAACTCAGACACAACTGCCTAGTGATTTTAGTAAGTAATTTTGTCAATTTGGCAAAATTGGCAAAAAAAAATCACTAAATAGTTAATAATTACTAAATAGTTAGTAATTTTGCCAATTTTGGTAAAATTAGCAAAAAACAAACAAATTACCTACTAAAATCACTAGACAGTTGTGTCTGAGTTTAGCGAACCGACTATACCTTGCTTTTTCACTGACGACAATGTCGATGTTTTATTTTTGTCTATTATAACATACGCACTTGATCTTAAACACCTTTTAAAGAATAATGTAACAAGGGCACGGACTAACAGAAATCACAGCTCAGGAATCTATAGAACCTTCTACGTTAGACAACACTTGGCAGGCAATGTAAAGGACGGTTTTCGTTATGAATTATCCTGTAAATATATTTCAAAAAGCATGTGCATAGGTTAGCTGTAAATAGTGTATATAAAACGAAACGGGAGTTTAGTTTCAAGTTACATTGGTGTCAGAATTGGGATTATCCGTTTATATAATTTATAAACTATAAATAAATCGTGGCAGAAATTTTATTAGAAAAAATATTGGATTTCTTGCGGATTTTTTATTGGAATTCAGGATTAAACATTTACAAATATTTGTTTATAATCGTTTACAAAAAGCTCCTTAAAGAACGATTGAAGGAAGTCTTCATCGCCAATGGGGAAGACACAGAAACATTCGAATTCCAGACGAAGCAACCAAAACAAAAAATCAATGAAACTTCTAAAAAGACTGTTGACAAATTCAACACAACTTCTGAAATGAAACTTACTGCTAACGACTGTTGAAAGGATTTGCATGCGTAAGTATATGGGTAAGCCTTTAACAGAGCTGACAGAAGAGGACAAGTACGATACCAGGAAACTTTCAAAGAACTGCAAGCAGCTGCATGAACGCACCAATATTAAGCTAACGCAGACAAGAAGAATCTAATCTCTCCATAAAAATGCAGCAACGGTTTCAAAAACACTTTTCAAGCCTCAAATGATAACCCGTTTGGTTTTGGGAAATTTTGAAAAAGCATAGCTCATATTCTGAGGATGTATAGACATTACTATAAGGCAACATCCGATGAAGCACTTTCAGGTTTTTAAAAATTTTGTCGGAAAATAGCAAGCTTGACCAGCAACTTCTCCTGATTTAAACCCAACAGAAAACATACAGGCTCCAAAACGTTTAATAATTATCTAGTTTTCCACGTACGTATTAAGGTACTAGTACACTTTAGAAGACCAAAAATAAGCATTTTTCAAGATTTTTTTCTCAGAACATTTATTAGAAATGAACATAAAACTTTTTACATATTAATATCTAACTCTTAGAGAATACAAAAAGTATATCTTTTTTCATTTATGCACATACACTAATATTGTAGAGGGCGCCAAAGTCGAGGCCTCGAAAAAAAGTAGTTCCGATGGCGGACAGTTAATCTCAGGATTGGGATCTCTGAAACAAAAGAATCGTACGGTATTTGAAAAGGAAGGTTTCTTACATGACAATTTACCACAGTTAGTGAAAAATTCCGCAAAACAAAGATTTTACGGAAACTCGAAAAATTTTTGTGAAAAAATCGCCCGTTTTCTTTCAGTTTTTCATAGTTAAAAAATATTTATTTTTGAAGTTATACTTCTTTACCGGCGATAGAGGGTGATTTTTTTATATGTTAAAACCTATCAGCCCGGCGCATGCGCATTATAACTTTGTTCTGATTGGATGTTCAAATGACATGTCAAAAATTATCCGATATGGCAGCTGTGGTTTGGAGGTAAAGGTAAACAAATGTATAATATATTAGTTTTATTGTTGTGAGGACAGAAACAAAAAAGTTTATAATATTGTAGTGACTTTTAAATAGTTTTTAAAAGCAAAAGGTACGTAATAATTGTTAATGTATCATGGGTATAAACCTACCTATTTGATCTGCCAAAATACATAGTATGTAATACTTTTATTTATATAATTTGATTACCATCAAAATTTCTATCAATATTCACCTAATATATTGTTTTTTTTACTCTATGTTTTGTTGTATTTTTTCAATTCTAAATCATTTCAATTCAAAATTAAAATAATTTGATCAATTTTCAAAATATCAAAATATCACAAGTTTAATCCGTTTAGTTAGTCGATCTTCGTAAATAATGACACATAGTGTCCGTGGCTAAGCGGAGAAGGCGAATGAATTCCAATACCAACCGCTCTTATCAGCGCTGGTTCGAGTCCCAGTAGAAACTTTCTTTTTTGTTTTTTTTAATACATTTTATGATTGTAAGTATATTTATTATATAATTGTATTTTCAGAAAATACGTATTTAGTTAAAAAAATTTTAGACAATTAATGTTCAGACATCATTTGTGGCTTGTTTAATGTGTTTGTGTGTGTTTTATTCTTTTATTATTTTAATTTTTGGCACTGTTCTAATAAAAATGTTTGAGAAGTAGTAAGTATAAATTAGTTTAATATTTAAACAAAATATAAATAAAAAGTATATTAATTTCGTTTAAATTATATAATAGAAGTATAACTTCTTACGTGCGTACAAAGTACACACACATTCTTTTTTTATTTTTTGTTCAAATTGTGGTAAATTGTCACGTAAGAAACCTTCCTTTTTCAAATCCAGTACGATTTTTTTTGTTTCAGATATCCCAATCCTGAGATTAACTGTCCGCCATCAATTTTCGAGGCCTCGACTTTTGCGACCTCTACAATATTAGTGTACGTGCATAAATGAAAAAAGATATATTTTTTGTATTCTCTAAGGGTCAGATATTAATATGTAAAAAGTTTTATGTTAATTTTTAATAAAGGTTCTGAGAAAAAAATTCTGGAAAAAAATGATTATTTTTGGTCTTCTAAAGTGTACTAGTACCTTAAACAGACTTTTTTTACACTTATTTTACACATTACTACTATATCATACTAACCTTATTGGCAAACTCAAATGGATATGTTTTGAACTTCAAAAGCGCCTTTCCGTTGGTGAGTTTTTCTTCTGGGGCAAAGTACAAAGGTGATTTCTTTTCTACCATAAATTGTTTGATATTATTCTTAAAATTATCCAGATTTGTGATCGATCCAAAGCAATAAGTACTAAGCCCTAATACTTTTTCTAGAGTCGTTCTGCAGCTAGGCTAAAACATATAGTGGAGTCAATGAAGGTTTTCACTTCCGATTTCGTTGAACCTTCATCGAATTTTATGAAAATTGGTGAGTAGTTAGAGGATACCTCAAGGAACAAAGGTGACATGATGCTAACTTGCGCTTTTACCCTGGGGGTGGATGCCACCCCTTCTCGGAGGTGAAAATTATTTCATTAAAAATAATACCATAAATCGATAAAGGGGCAAATTCTAAGCAAAATTTGTTATATAAAATTATTAATAAAAATCAATACTTTTTGAGTTATTAAAGATCAAAGATTTTATTTTTTCGTAAAAAAAAAATGCATGTTTTAAAGCTGTTTTTCACGTGTAACTCAAAAACTATAAGCTTTTACAAAAAAGTTATTATTACCAAAATTAAAGATAAGAAAAAGTTGAATACACTTCTCATTTAAAGAAGTACACTAATGTTAATTCAAAGTAAGTTATGGGTAATTGAAGGTATATTTTTTTGACGAGTACGCAAATTTAAGTATTCAACCTTAAATAACGGGAAAACGATGCATTTTATAAAATATACCTACTAAACACTTGTCAAAGTACTTTGGAATACTTATCAAATGAGCTTCATAAGACGTTAATAGCATCAAAATTAAGCAAGTTATGATGAAAATAAGGGAACCCTTTGGATTTTTTTTTTGGAAAAAGTTAAAAATAAAACATCTTCATTTCCAGAAAAATTAAAATTTATAGAAATCCTTAAAAGAGTTTCTTTATAATAGCATAGGTAATGATTTCAACAATTTTGACCGGTTTAGAATGCATATTTTGGAAAAAAAGATGCAATTTAAAAAAATCAGAATTTTTCAGATTATCGTAATTTTCATTTTCTTTTAATAATAACTCCAAAAATACTCAATATACGAAAAAAATGATATATAATTAAATTTTAGTTTTTTCTGTACCAAATATTTTATCTGTCTTACTATTTCTGTAGGGTACAAAATAACCGAGATAGAAACGTTTTAACCTTTTATTTTTAAAAAAGTAAGGGGTTTAGAAAATTAAGTTTAACGTGGTTTAAGCCCGGCCGCACATCAAAGAAACATGAAACCTAAATTACGTTTCATGGAAATAAACCACTGCTAAACAAATATATATCCGGCCATTTATGAGACTCTCCGAAAATAAAAATGTGTCATGAGCATGAATCACACTCGTTTCATTAGTAGGCGGACTTTGAGATGTTTTTAGCAGTGTTTTCTTTTCATGAAACATGTTTTTCGTTTCATGTTTCATGTTTTTCGTTTCATGTTTCTTTGGTGTGCGGCTTGGCTAAAAGCCCTTAATTTCAGCTTTCAAATAGTTTTTAGGCGAGTCTCATGTCTCAAAATTGACGGAGTTATTAAGAAAAAACAATAACATTTTTTGGAAAATTTTTTAAAAGATAAATTTTGAAAAAATTTTGGAGCATAAATTTTAATGCTATCAACTTATTCGTGGGCTCATCTGATAGATATTTTTAAATACTTTGACAAATGTTTAATAAGTTTGTGTTATAAAATGCATAATTTTCACGTTATTTAAGTTTTAACACTTAGATTTGGGTAGTCGCCGAAAGAAATATACATTCAATTACCTATAACTCACTTTTAGTTAACACTAAAAGGTTTTTCTAGTAAGGAATTTATTTCATTTTTTATTATCTTCAATTTTGGTAATAATAACTTTTTTGTAAAAACTTATAGGTTTTGAATTATTTATAAAAAATCGGTTAAAAACGTGCATTTTTCTCAGGAAAAATTAAAATCTCTAATCTTTAATAACTCAAAAAGTTATGATTAATTTCAATAACTTTATATAACAAATTTTGCTTAGAGTTAGTCCCTCTATCGAATTATGGGGTTATTTTTAATAAAATAATTTTCACCCCCGAGAAGGGGTGGCATTCACCCCCAGGGTAAAAGCGCAAGTTGGCACCATGTCACCCTTGTTCCTTGAGATATCCTCTAACCACTCCCCAATTTTGATCCAAATCGATGGAGGTTCAACGAAATCGGAGGTAATAGCTCATATCCAACTTCAGTGACTCCACTAATATTGGTATACATATTACTATTAAGGTAAAAGGACAAAAAACTTGCCCACAAAACTACAGAGGGATAACCCTCTTAAATATAACGATGAAACTTTTCACGGGTATTCTTAAGGACAAATTGGAAAGGCAAATCACTAATGCTGAAGAACAACAAGGTTTTACAATACAAAGGGGCGGTCTATAACAGACGCAGTATTTATAATAAAACAAATAAAAGAAAAAGCTATCGAGTTCGGCATGCCAACGTATATTTGCTGCTGCTTCATTGATCTGACGAAGGAGTCTGACAGGGTCTGTCTGGGAGACATTCTAAATATATTAATAGAAAATAAAATACCGACCAGCATAACAAAGATAGTCCATAACCTAAATAACAAGGTAACCAAAGTTAGAGCAGGAGTCCAATTCACTGAAAATATTCCAACAGCGGGAGAAATTAAACAAGGCAACAGTTGAAGCCCCTTCTTGTTTAACCTAATCATGGGCAAAATTATAAACAAAGTAACCAGAGCACACTAGTTCGCTCCCATGGTCAAAAAACCCTCTTAATTACATACTAGTTCGCTCCGAAAACCATAACCTAGTTCGCTCCCGTGGTTAAGCGGATTAAGTATTTATCTATTCTATTCTAGGAAAATTAATATCAGGAAAAATTGGTACTGTGAATTTTGTATTTTATACTAGAAATTATATAAAATATTGGTGGTTACCTATTTATATAAATACATTGCTAAGCGCGCTAATAACCGGCAAAATAACGCAAACGATGGAAAACATATGAAGTTGTAAGATAAAAGAGATGAAACTAGTAGAGATGAGAAATTTAGAGGTAGAAACCTATAAATTTACATTATAATGATTGGTTCTCATCTTTAGACGTTTGGCAACTACCACTGTGACAGTGACAGTTTTTGTTGACATACTCATGTGATACGTCTAAAGGTGGGAAACAATATAATCTAAATTTATAGGTTCGTACCGCTAAATTTCCAACCTCTACTAGTTTCATGCCTTTTTATTTCACAACTTAATATGTTTTTCATCGTTTTGCGTTATTATGCCGGTTATTAGCGCGGTCATAACTGTATAACGAGACAGTGAAATTAGATAATTTAGATTTAGCCCAATAAATGACTCTTTTGGAGTGTAATTTTCGGCGTTACTACGGATTTGGTTGAAAATTTGGTTTTAGGTTCTACCTACCCTCCACTTCAAAGTTGGACTTATGGCGTTGGTTGCATTTAATTGAGGGTATAAATCACCCCTTCTCGAGGGCGAAAAATCATACGTTTCAAATAAGTCCAGAAATGGATAAGTTGACTAGTTCTAAGTAACTTTTGTTCTATGTAGTTTTTTAAAGAAATCAATAATTGTTTGACTTCTTGTTTGATTTGAATAACATCAAAAATATTTATTTTTAAACAACAAAAAATAACACGTTTTCAGACGGTTTTTCTCAAATAACTGAAAAAATAAGTATTTTATCGAAAAAAAAAAAAAATTCTTAGCGAAAATATAGCGTATAATAAAATGAAAAACAGTATATTCATGAAGTGTAGGTACAGACCCAGCAAAAGAAGAGTTGCAGGTAGCTTATGAAAAATATGTCCCTATGAAAAATGTGTTCTAAAAATACATTTTTGCTGAGAATATTTTTTTCGATAAAATATTTACTTTCTGGTTATTTAAGAAATATCGTCCAAAAATGTGTTTTTTTGTTGAACAATAATAAAATAAACATTTTCACTCGCAGATAACTCGAAAAATATTGACTTTAAAAAACTCTATAGAACAACAGTTGCTTAGAATTAGTCAATTTATCTATTTCCGGCCATATTTTAAATGTATGTTTTTTCACCCCCGAGAAGGGGTGACTTTCACCCCCCAAGTAAAAGCAACCAACGGCATAAGTCCAACTTCGCGGTGGTAAGTAGAACGTAAATTCAAATGTTCATGCAATTCAGTGGTGACACTAAAAATTACACGGTACCTATCGCCGGATTTCACGTTCCTTTACTGGGCTAATAATAATTATTTTATTTACACTAAATTTTTTTCTATACAATGATGAGCGCGCTAATAACCGGCAAAATAATGCAAAAGATGGAAAACATATTAAGTTGTGAGATAAAAAGAAGAGAAACCAATAGAATTGGGAAATTTAGCGATAAAAACCTATAAATTTACATTCGATTCACTGTTTCCCACCTTTAGACGTATTAGAGTAGGATGCCAACTAAAACTGTCACTGTCACAGCGGTAGTTGCCAAACTCGTCTAATACGTCTAAAGGTGGGAAATAATAAATGTAATGTAAATTTATAGGTTCTATCGCTAAATTTCCCATCTCCACTAGTTTCATTTCTATTTATCACAACTTAATATTTCCATTTTTGCGTTATTTTGCCGGTTATTAGCGCGCTCATTCCTATATTTTGAAAAATGTTCATGATTGAATTAGAAATTAGATTAGAAATTTTGAATTGTTTTTAAAAAATACTGAAATAATTTATGTGCTTATTCTAAAATATAGATATAATAAGAAAGCAATACAAGTGTAAAAACTAACATAATAGGTATGGGAGATCCTCTACCATTACAAAATTAAACAAATATAAATTAAAACGAGGCATTTATTTTGCTAGAAATCTAAGTGAAATACATTTGACAAAATCAAATCTACTAATTTTATTTTGCTTCAATTCCGCTATTTTGTGATCAACAAATTTTTGGCGCTCTAGAAGTACTTTTCGGTACACTTTTTTGGTTTCACCGAACTTCGTATTTTTACATAAGTGTCAATTTGAATATCTTATAAGTTATATCTTATCGTTATAAGTTTAATATATTTTTAAGTAAGAAGTAGTGTTATATAGTAGCATTGTTTAAAAAGACTCATTCTTTTAAATAATGATAGTATTGTCTTATTAGAAAAATACAAAGTTTGAGAAATATTTATTAAAAATTTTATTAATAAAATGTATCAAAGTACCTGCCTTATGAAGGCAACATTATCTATTTAAGCTGACCCTGGCTATTCATTATTATTTATTGTGTACCCAGTAAAGACATTATTCAACTATCTTTTCTAAGAAATATATGGCCGGAGCGAACTTACCTATGCCCCTTTTCTGTGGGGTATTAAAATCTGACCGCCGGAGCGAACTAGTATACGCCCAAAGTAACATATCTTAATCTCGGATATAGAATGGGCAATAAAATAATTATTGGTATGGTGTGTTACGCAGATGATGCAGCAATTATTGCCGAATAAGAAGATGATCTTTAGAGACAGCTCTTCCAGTTTTTTCAAATAAGCCGCCAATTAAATATGAACATTTCTACCAACAAAACGGCCTTTAAGTATTGTTTGCTTTGAGTCTCAGAATTGTCATAAAGTTTACTGCCGAAACGTATAATTCCAACGGAGGGAGACCTGTGATAGCCTCTTTTTTTCTTTCTTCAGTATGTTTCATTGCATTTTCCAGGGTGGTTTCGTTTTAAACATTTTGTTTTAATCAACTGTTTTAAACATGTTTTAAACATTTGTTTATGTTTAAAACAGTTTAAAACATTTAAATTATACAAGTGGTTTTTTTTCATTTTCTTTATTAATACATATGTTACAGTTCAAGTTGATTATTCAGTTGTAGTTGACTATTCCTAGTTCGAGTCAACTCAAACGGTTGGTTTTAGTAAAAGTTGATTTTAAATATAAAATGAAGATTTATATTCAACATTTACTAGTAAAAGTAGAGTCCAACTAGAAAAAGTATACTCTTCCCAATGCCATTTAGTAAGAGTTGATTCACACAAACAACCGATTCTAAAAATTAAATGTTACTGGATATGTTTAAATCATGAAATAATTGAAACGGTCAAAACAAAGAAACACACACTGATCAAAAAAGCACGTAGGATTATACTAGTATAATCTGCATTTACTGAATCCAGGAATAGTCAACCCAAACTAGTAAGAGTTGATTCTATTTTTTTCCGCGATCTACTTTTACTAACAAGGGTTAGGAAGAGTATACTTCAGCTAGTAAAAGTTGAATTAAATTTTTCAAATCAACTCTTACTGCTCGCTTTAGTTGGAGTTGACTCGAACTAGGAATAGTCAACTCTAACTGAGAATCAACTTGAACTGTAACACATATAATAAATATCAAAAAAAAATGATCAAATACATTGATACAATGATACCTACATATTATTTATGTATTTATTAATAATCGGAACACAAAAAAAATTGGAAAACTTCAAACATTTTGCATACAAGAGTTAATCAATTTCTCAAAACTGTTACAGTCTCATGGTAATCTTGTAATCTAAATCATCAACCTTATCAGTCAAAATTGAAACCAATTTAGCAGCTTTGACATTGCCTAGCCGATTACGTAGTTTGGAATGGTAAACTGTATGATGAGAAGACCCTTTCTACGCTGGCTGACGATTGACGATGCAATAGTTGTGTGAAGCTGTTGAGCAAGTTTCAATGCTGTAGTATTTATATTTTTCTTAGAACGCCACCATGCCAATATTGTTAGAAATATTGGAGGAAATGACGATCCTCAGTAATGGGGAAACGACAAGAGAGAGAGAGAGCCACCATGCAAATGGTTTTACATTCTCAATTAGATGTTTAGAAACCATATTTTATGTTTTAAATGGTACAGACTTTGCCTGGTAATAATAATTGAAAATGCTTCTGGATGATAATTTTAAATGTATGGATGATAATTTTATTTCCACTAATGCAATGATCAAGCAAATTTGCCAAAAAATGAGCTGGGGTCACCAGATCATTTGCATGTTTAAAAAAACATTAAGCATTACAAGAAACACCACAAAATAACTGACAGTAGACGTTATTTCAATAGCCAACTTGCAATGCGAAATTATAAATAATAAATAGTCTGGGGTTCCCCAGGCAATAGCTTCTAATTTTGCAATCGGTTTTCTTATCTTATTATTTAGTAGAATAATAGATCAAACACTTTTAATTAATATTATGTTTAAGAAAATATGATTTAAATAATGTTTTCTTCTAAGTTTTATTTGTTTAGAATATAAAATTTACCAGCAAAAAAACATGTTTAAAGCAAAACACGTTTAAAACAAAAAAAAAACATGTGTTTTGTTTAAAATTAAAAAAACATGTTTTTTGAACATGTTTTTTTGCAACCCTGGCATTTTCTAATAACAACGATAACAAAAAAAATTGACAATTTTGTCCACGAGTGTATTTAAAGAAAATACTCACCGAAACAGCTCCAGAGGCACTACAAACTGCTATCTGGTCGAAAATAGATAAACTATTGCTAATGTACATATGGACATTGTCCTTAACTTTAGGATTTTCGACGTGAATTGATATTCCTAATCCTACACATGCTATTCTATTAATGAGTTTCTGAGAAACTGGTGTGTCTGGTAAAACCTGAGTGATGAGAAAGAGACTCAAGAGTATAAATGATCTTAATAGTATTAATACTAATCCAACGGGGAGGTAGAGTATGAACAATATTAAGGTGATATCACTTTCTGGTATCCTGAAAAAAAAAAGTTTTTAAAATCGTTTGACAAAAGTATCTTTAAAACGTTGATGGACATTGCGTCCAATGTATACGCTCTGAGCTTCGCTGGTGTCGCTCCTAGCGGATTACTAATGCAACTTTCACCAGTAATTTTTAAATTTATTATTTAATTGTTATCGCTTAATATTTACAACGCAAAAAAGTAATTAAATTGTAATCGATTTTTTAAAGATTTTGCTAATCATTTTAACGTTCTATTAATGAAATATTTATTTCTTACTTCGGATGCTTTCACAATTATCGTGTAGATGGCGCCTAGATTAATTCATAATTACATATTACGAAATATTAAAAAAACTTAAATTCAGTATTTAAAACGTAAGTATATTTAAGGTAAAAATATGCATCACAGGTTTGACCAACTAATATTATTTCCTATTAATGTTTTTAATTTCAATGTTTTAAATTAATCACTTTGACATGGATGTCAAATTTCCAGTAAAAGCTTACAGTCTTGTCACTACTGGCGCTCGCGAATTTTTAATTATCCCATCTACCTTCGAGCTCATAACAAGTGTTGTGACACTAGATATGTATTTTGCAAAGTAAAATAGGAAATTGCTGAATTTATTTTAAGGCTCATAGTTTATGGAAACAATAAGTTTTTTAACATTGTAAACATGTAGACGACGACCATGGATGTCGTGTCACATTTCATATGCATCTGTAGATGTATGTAACAATTTTTGATACCGATTTTTTGACACAACTCGATATTTTAAAAATGTCGTCTACAGTCGTTGTGTCACATTATATCAACGGAAATTAGACGTCTATAGATGTTCTGTCCATCAAAGTGTTAAACATTATATAGTTTAAATGAAATTTCTAATCTTATCTCAAACTCTTTAACGTCAAGATATCTTCCTGGAAATCTTGAACTCATATAATAATATAACATTTAGATGGAGCTACTATTCGCGGTGTGCAAGTACTTGGAAGGGAATTGAGAAACGATCGTGCGCGAATAGCGGAGAAATATTGCAACTTTCTTAAATAATTCATATTGTCAATTGAAATTGTCAAATTGACGTACATTTCATATCTACTGTCATTGAAGAAGAAAAATTATATGTTGCTCCACAATATTGATATGATATGCAATTATTATATAAAGGTAAATTTAATTAATTGTATTTTGCTTGCAGTACTGCATTTTAATAACTAATTTTATTTACTACATACAATAGGGAACTTGCATAAAATTTTAAATTCGAAAAAACTGTTATAAATCACAACAGAACATAATTTAAAACATGTATCAAATATTAAAAAGTTTTGTTTGTCTTTCGTTTGGCCCCTAAAGATGATTCAAAATTCAAATTAAAACAGGTGGCCCAAAACGCGTCGTGACGTCATTCGTTTACATTCTTCCAAAAAAGTAAACAGAATTTAAAATTAGACATTATAAACGTCAGTAGAAAATACAGTTATGTAACCTCACAAGTGTTTTTGATCGTTTGAACTATTTTAAATGTCATTTAATAGTGTCAATGTCAAAACGAATGCCAAACCTAATAGGGAACTTGCACATTTTTTTATTGCATAATAATATTCAGTTTCCTTTAAAAATAAGATTTCCAAAATTTCACGCCTTAAAACCTCATAATAACAGAAGTACAAATTTAAAATCTATATATATATATATTTTTTTTGTTTTCTGGCCTTGGTTTAGAGAACCTTTCGTCAATTTAAAATAGTTCAAACGATCAAAAACACTTGTGAGGTTACATAACTGTATTTTTTACTGACGTTTATAATGTCTAATTTTAAATTCTGTTTTCTTTTTTGGAAGAATGTAAACATAATTTAAACGAATGACGTCACGACGCGTTTTGGGCCACCTGTTTTACTTTGAATTTTTAATCATCTTTAGGGGCCAAACGAAAGCCAAACAAAACTTTTTAATCTTTGATACATGTTTTAAATTATGTTCTGTTATGATTTATAACATTTTTTTCGAATTTAAAATTTTATGCAAGTTCCCTATTGTTTTATGTTTTAATAACATAACCTGAATCTTATTTTTTTTTATTATTTTTTTGGACTACGGCCTTGACAATTATCCAGTAACCAGGACTAATATAATTGGCCAATATAATTAAAAGTGCGAATAATGTTGCTGAGCGTAGAAACCAGGTGTCGCTTTGTCGAACTTGCACTGTCCCAATAACAAATTCATATTATTTACGAAGTGTCCAAACACGTCACCTGGCAACCATAAAATTATTATTCAGACAAAGGACCCCGCAACACTTCTTATGGAAAAGTGGTCCCGGTCAGAAAGTTTGGTCAATGATAGGTCTTAGTGCGTAGATTAACAAGTCCATGGGACCTAGGTCTGAAAAACTATTATTCTGAAGTTATTGAATTCAGGTGCTCGGCTTACATTAAGTGCATTAATTCACGGTCGAGTGAACGAAAATATTTATTATTTAAAGAAGAGAGACTCATTTTCTTAATGCATCTTTGCATGTTGCATATGAATTCGTGGTCAAAAATAGATGCATCGTATTTTAGTCTTCTTTAGACAACTATTGAACATTGGCAGCCCTAGGGGAGGAATAGGGGAATTTCCCCGTAACATGGTCCAGAATTAAAGAAAAAATTCTTGAAACATAACAAATACATTAGCTAACATGAAATTTAAACTACAGACAGACAGATTCAACCTAATAAACTCGATAGTTAAAAAAATTAAGACAACTTATTGCATATAAGTTATTACCTATGTCTTTTATGTAGTTTTGATTATAAATGAATTATTGAGTCATAAATGAATTGATTTAATAAATGAATTATAATAAAATTTATTTTATTATAAAAATGCCACAAGAAAATAGCTTCAGAACAACATTAAAATTTATTTGTTTGGAACATGCATTTCAAGTAAAAGTCCTCAGCAAAATGAAGAAGTATATGTAAATGTGCTGCCAGACCGACATAAGAATTATCATGTTTTCATGAACGCTTCACACTTATCCAATACCAGCATAGCTACAGTTCCGACTTATCTTTAGAAAACTACTGAACAGGGGCGGATCTAGGGAGGGGGAGGGTACGGTCCAGCATTAAAGAAAATAAGTATTATTTATTTAAGAAAATAAGTTATTATCTATGTATTTTATGTAGTTTGGGTTTATCTATTTTATGTCTTTTGGTTGGTGTTTTATTGGAAGTCCCCCCAAGGCAAATGTTCCGCCACTGCTACTGAAGCGCCTTCAGAAAACTGAGGAAGGACCATAACAAGGGCTGCTAGAGCAGCACACTACACCTCACGTTTTCAAGCATGCATAATAGAGTGCGTCTAAAAAACATTAGATATGCCGACGAAGTATTAGTTTTTGCAAATAGCGTAGATGGTTTGCAAAGAATAATGTCCCGCATATCAGATATAAATAGAGAACACGGACTTCATATCAATACGAAAAATCAAATTATTGTCAGTGCTGCGGTTTTTCATTTTTTCAAAATTATGATTCAGCGTTCTCTTGAAAATCAACTGGTGCTGTCGTTGAGATCAGGTTTATATACAGCATGCGTGAAAGATAAGATATCTTGTGCAGCTCTAGCAACACTTGTGGTGGTTGTTCCTCAGTTTTCCTGAAGGCGCTTCAGTAGTAGTGGCGGAACATTTGCCTTGGGGGGACTTCCAATAAAA
This sequence comes from Diabrotica virgifera virgifera, assembly GCF_917563875.1. NCBI lineage: Eukaryota > Metazoa > Arthropoda > Insecta > Coleoptera > Chrysomelidae > Diabrotica > Diabrotica virgifera. Next base: position 871,076 of record NC_065444.1, on the reverse strand, counting down.
CACCAACCAAAAGATATAAAATATATAAACCCAAACTACATAAAAGACATAGATAATAACTTATTTTCTTAAATAAATAATACTTATTTTCTTTAATTCTGGACCGTGCCCCCCCTAGATCCGCCACTGTTCAGTGGTTTTCTAAAGATAAGTCGGAACTGCAGCTATGCTGGTATTGGATAAGTGTGAAGCATTCATGAAAACATGATAATTCTTATGTAGCTCTGGCAGCACATTTACTATCGCACTTCTTCATTTTTCTGAGGAGTTTTACTTGAAATGTATGTTCCAAACAAATAAATTTTATTATAATTCATTTATTAAAAACCTGCTTTTTCGCTCTACGCGTTATAAAATAGTATATTTTAATCTATCCGTTTCTGTACATATTTATTAGATACTATTTTTCAGTACTGGGCTATAGAAACTATTTTTTTTTACCTTTTTTAATATCATTCCGGTTTATTAAATTATCGCGTTGTACTTTTTCCTTGTAGAAAAAACAACCTAAGGCTACAGAACGAAATACTTTTATGACTATTTAATTGTATAAAGAGCTTTGTTCAAATGGAATTAAAATAGCAGATAAAATATGAAACTTTTCTTAAAAGAAACAACAAGGATAAAATTTTCAGGTATGTAACTATATTTCTTTATTAAAAAATCCTAATAGGCCTGGATCCGCGTACCAAAAAAAGTTTATTAATAGCAAGCTGAAAATTCGTTAATAGCTTAACGGTGTCTAGTTGGACAAACTTTGATACATGGGAACACTGGAATAGGGGAAGTTTTAATTTATTGTGTAACGTGATTTTAATTGTGGAACTTGTCATCCTGAATAGTTTATGATTGTGAAAACTAGCAGGTTGTTTTTAAGTTTATTCAATAATAAACTTTATTGTAATACATGAAAAAAATGTTTGTCCGACAAAATACATGGTACGTTTTCGTAGTCTGACGTTCGAAACCTGTAACCTGTTCCACAATTAAAACTTCCTCTGTTCCAGTGTTTTCTTACATCAAAGTTTATCCGACTAGACACCGTTAAGCTATTAACAAATTTGCAGCTTGCTATTAATCAACTTTTTTTTGGTACACGGGATCCAGGCCTATAGAAGCTTGTACTCTGGTTACAATATTTTTTAAATATGAATCATATTTTGTCAAAAAGATTTACATGTTTCACTGTATTTAGCTGCTGATAAAAAGTAATCTGAAAGTATTTTAGGCCAGTATTTAAATAAATGTAAATTCATAAATTGCATAAAATAAAAAGATAATGTATGACATTTTTTTTATTATAAAATAGCTACTAAAACATAAGAAATTTTGATAAAATTTAGTAGTAAATTATGAATGTTCTTTTGAAAAACACTTTTCTAAAAAAGAGAAACACTCAAAAAAAATTGATTTACACTTTTAAAGATTTTAGTTACAAATTATAATATATGTACACTTCTCCAAGAAATTAACGCACCACCTTAAAAATTGGTGATTTTTAATCCCAACAATTTTAAAACCCAACTATAGCCTCAACTTTTCTTAACATTTTGTTTTTTGATTCATTCGCTTACTACCTCTTAAAACCCACCAAATTTCAACTGCATATCTCAACCGGTTTTCGAGTAATAAATAAATCGTGGGCTTACAACCAAAAGGCACTAAGGGGTCAATACATGCCAAGTGGTCCAATATAAATTAAGTTGGTTGCTTGACTATTTTTAATATTTTTTATTTTTCTACCTTTTAAACTTCAGTCTATAGAGACTACAGAATTCCATTTATTTTATTTTAAAAAAATTTAGTTTGCCGATGACGGCCATTTTTATTAAAGCGTATCGATCATTTTCACGGAAAACATGGCTTCGCTCTTTAGCCAATGTTTTCACTGAGCTTTGTCCTAGAACAATAAATCAAAAACCAAACTTTTTAGAAAAGTATGTTCTAAAAAAAAGGTCAATAGCATTATTTAATTTCAAACTACCCTTAAGGCCTTAAATGAACCTCAAAGTTTGAAAAGATAAACTGATAAAATTCCATTTTCACCATTTTTTTAACAGCATAAGGCAACAAGATAATGGTTTGTAATTTTTTTCTGCAAAAGACATACATACGTACATACTTTAAGTAAAAAAAGTTTGAGCTTTGCTCAAAAATGTAATTTTTTGAAAAATCTCAAAGTTTGACCCCTTATATCTCTGATGGGCACGGATGAAAAAATTTGAAATTTGGCTGAATGTTAGTCCCTAGAAAGTAGAATAAGGAGTAAACATTTGGAGTTGCAGACTTACCTCATATTAGGAGTTACAGGCCTGAAAAATGGTCAAAAATCAAAATGGTCAAAATTTGAGCGTTTGTAGGCAGGGTAATCAAAATTCAAATAAACTGTCTAATGAAATAAAAATTAATCTATTTTCTCCAGATTTCACAATAAATACAAATTTATACAGGGTGGGCCAAAGAAAAGAATTCACATTGATATTTGGCAGTTATTATATTTTAAGGGAATGCCGAAACAGGTCGATTTTTATTTTTAAATTACAATTTTTTTATATATATTTCATACGTCTCCATGACGTGTCATCGTCAGTGACGTCATCCATCTCGAATATAGCTCGTATGTTATCTCATTTGAAAGAGTGTTCAATTCTATGTTCAGTAGTATAAACAATAATATAATTATTTATACAGGGTGGCCAAAAAATAATTTTTGAATTAAAGTGATTGACACAAAAAGAAGAAAAAAATTATTATTTGGCAAATAAACATTGCTTTTCGCCTAAATTAAATGTTCAAACTGTCAAGAGGTATGCGGGAGGCTGTTTGTGATTTAAGCGAACAGAAATGTTTATTTGTGAAATAAACATTTTTTCTATTTTCTGATAGCAGTACAATGTATTTTTAGTTGCCACAAGACCCTTATTCCCATTTAAAAAAATCATCGATTACATCATCACGCTTTGATGGATGAGTCATGTAGTATGAAATATATCCCAAAACGTTGCAATATAATAAAAATAAAAATAAACCTATTTCATCATTTCTTTAAAATCTAATAGGTAACTATTGCCAAATATCGAGGTGGACTCTTTTCTTTGGCTCACCCTGTATAAATTTGTATTCATTGTGAAATATCGTGAAAATACATTAATTTTTATTTCATTAGACAGTTTATTTAAATTTTAATTACCCTGACCGCAAACGCTCAAATTTTGACCATTTTGATTTTTGACCATTTTTTCAGGCCTGTAACTCCTATATGACGTAAGTCTGCAACTTCAAATTTGACTTCAATATAAAATTTATTTGGGTTAAGGCACATATTGGACTCAAAGATAATGAATATGTAGACTACTTAGCTAAATCCAGTATAACATCAGGCACTTTATTGTCATATTCTTTATGTGTATCAGATGTTATTACTATTTTTAAAAGAAACCAATATTGATATGGAAAGATCAATGGAATCTTTACTGCTTAACAAACCCCACAAGATACACCACTTTACAACCAGTGATTCCACAAAGTTCTTGGTTTAAGAGTTTTAAAGCTCCACGTAAATATATAACAACTATAAATCGACTACGTTTTGGGCATGCTTGCTATCCAAGTCATTTATATAAAATAAATGTGATTGAAGATGATAATTGTAAACATTGCGGAAAACAGGGTGATCTTGATCATATCTATTTTGAATGTACTAAGTTTCAACAGCATTCAAACTCTCTCTATGAAAATTTAATTAAACTTAATATGCATGCATCATTCAATATCCAGTCTCTGTTGGCTACAGGCTCACAACAAATATATAATATCATTATAGATTTCTTGTCAGATACACACACAGTCCTATAAGATTTGTACGCGGGAGTGAAATTGTTTATGATTTATGTTCAGATTTACATCCTTTTATCATAAATGTTATATCAGTTTATCAGAAATCCATCATTGTTTTTATTGTATTATTATTGTATTGTGTTATTTATTGTATTAGTATATTGATTGTGTTTATTTTTGTATTAGGGATAGGATTGTATAGTCTTTATTGCAACTGGCTGAATGACTAACGTCTATGCCATTAAATAAAAAAAAACTTCAAATTTTTACTCCTTATTCTACTTTCTAGGGGCTAACATTCAGCCAAATTTCAAATTTTTTCATCCGTGCCCATCAGAGATATAAAGGGTCAAACTTTGAGATTTTTCAAAAAATTACATTTTTGAGATTTTTTTTGAAAAAATTTACTCGTCTCAAAGCTTAAACTTTTTTTACTTAAAGTATGTACGTATGTCTTTTGCACAAAAAAAATTACAAACCATTACCGGCTTGCCTTATGCTGTTAAAAAATGCTGAAGATGGAATTTTATCAGTTTACCTTTTCAAACTTTGACGTTTATTTAAGGCCTTAAGGGTAGTTTGAAATTAAATAATGCTACAGGCAATTTTTATAGAGCATACTTTTCTAAAAAGTTTGATTTTTGATATATTGTTCTAGGACAAACTTCAGTAAAAATATTGGCTAAAGAGTGAAGCCATGTTTTCCGTGAAAATAATCGACACGCTTTAACAAAAATGGCCGTCATCGGCAAACTAAATTTTTTATTTAAAACTAAAATGAATGCAATTTTGTACTCTCTATATACTGAAGTTTAAAAGGTAGAAAAATAAAAAATATTAAAAATAGTCAAGCAACCACCTTTGGACCACTTGGCTTGGATTGACCCTAAGACAGAATTTTAACTTTTGAGATAAATGGATTTGAAAGTTTGAATACTAATGATAATTCACACAGACATAATAAGCTATTTGCAATACTCTTAGAATAATCTTCAAGTATTTAATAATTCAAATAACTTATTATGTCTGTACGAATTATCATTAGTATTCAAACTTTCAAATCTATTTATCTCAAAAGTTAAAATTCTGACTTAGTGCCTTTTGGTTGTAAGCCCACGAAATCATCAGTTTGTAAGAAAAATTGCAACACCCCGTATCTCGGAAACGAAGCATTTGCGGATATACGTTTATAAAGCAAACTGTAATTTCTTTATCATTAGGCTATGGATTATGTATTTTACAAAGGAACTACAATGTTAACGGGATTTTATTGTTTCATATAGTCAATGGACCTCTAAATATGAAAAACCCGTGGAGTGCTACCATTTAAAGGGGTGCGGTTCTGAGAAAGGGGTGAATTAGTCCCTAGGCACAGGGCGAATTAGGATGAGTTCTATGCACTTTTCGTAGAAATACATCTACAGGAAAATTGTTCCAGGTAAAATTTACTATCGAAATATCACATTTTAGAGTCAAAAATAATTATTTTTACAAAAATATATTCAAAAGAAAAGCGAGAAAAAAACACAAAAGATAGCAATTTTGCTTTTTGGTCCATAACTTTTTTCCACGGGAATATAGGTATAAGCATTGCTTCACAGAAAAAAAACTTCCATCCTTACTCTAAAATGACATTTAGCAGATGTCTCTATGATTTACAGTTTCCCAAATATGATTTTTCAAAGTTCACCACTCACAGAGATTTTGGCCAATTTTCCTTGTTACTTCTCAAACATTGTTCTGTAACTTTTTTTTACGTAGCTTTAGGTATAAGCAATATTACATTTAATAGGAAGAAAAGTCAATTACCTTTAAAACAGTCTATTGCAAAAGGCTGTATGACTATTTTTAAGCAAGGTATGGTTGTTCAAAATTTTATACTTTTAATGATTTTTGATATATTTTACGATTATTTTTAAATTTCTCATTATAACTTTTTTATTGTATATTATGTAGGTATATACATTGTCTAATAAAAAAGAAAGCTTATTTTCTTTACTTTAAAATGGTGTATTGCAAGAAATTCTGGGACTATTTTTAAACAGGATATGCTTTTTCAAAATGTGACATATACATAATACACATGCAATAGGTCCCACTAAGTTAAACATGGAAAACTTTTTTATTATTAACTTTATAAAAAAATGTTCTTTATAAAATATTCTGCATAGTCGAATACCTAAGATGCAATCATCAGATATAAAATTTTATCAATAGTGTACGAGGTATGTTAAAAAATACGAATTTCACTCAAGAGTAAAGTACCTTTATATTTCACAATATCGAAAAGTGTTATTAAGAAAAGTTATTTGGAATTAAAAATTATGTTATAATATGCAATTATACTCTTCTAATTGAAAAAGATAAAAAAATTTAAAATTTTTCTCAAATTACGGATACCCTTGGATATCTTACGAATATCTTGTTTGAAAAAGATAAAAAAAATTTAAAATTTTTCTCAAATTACGGATACCCTTGGATATCTTACGAATATCTTGTTTAAAAATAGTCCTAGAATTTTTTGCAATACACGATTTTAAAGTAAAGAAAATAAGCTTTTTTTATTCCACAAAGTATACATATACCTAAATGTACAAGAAACATATAGGTCTGGATCCCGCGTGTGAAAAAAAAAGTTGATTAATAGCAAGCTGAAAATTTGTTAATAGCTTAAGGGTGTCTAGTCGGACAAACTTTGATATATGGGAACATTGGAACAGGGTAAGTTTTAATTGTGGAACAGGTTAAAAATTTGGAACGGCCAGACCACGAAAACTGCACATGTATTTTGTCCGAGAGCACAAACTTAAACTCTCCGAACAGAGATTAAACTCTCATACAAAAATCAGACTGCTATTTATCACCAAATGGCAGTAAATAGCAGTCTGATTTTTGCATGAGAGTTTAATCTCTGTTCGGAGAGTTTAAATCTGTTCTGTCGGACAAAATAAATGTGCCGTTTTCGTGGTCTGACCGTTCCAAATTTTTAACTTGTTCCACAATTAAAACTGCCCCTGTTCCAGTGTTCCCATCTATCAAAGTTTATCCGACTAGACACCCTTAAGCTATTAACAAATTTTCAGCTTGCTATTAATCAACTTTTTTTTCATACGCAGGATCCAGACCTAATAGTCATAATGAGAAATTTAAAAAATAATCATTAAAAATATCAAAAATCATTAAAATTATGAAACCTTGAACAAGCATAACTTGATTAAAAAGAGCCGTATTACCTTATACAGTAGACCATTTTAAAGTTAATTGACTTGTCTTTCTATCAAATGTACCATTGCATATACCTAGAAATGCGTGGAAAAAAGTTACAGAACAATGTTTGCGAAATAATGGGGAAAATTACCCAAAAATGCTGTAAGCGGCGAAATTTGAAAAATCCTATTTCGTAAACTATAAAGCTTAGAGAATTTGTCCAAACTTCATTTGAAAGAGAAAGGATGGAAGTTATTTTTCGCTGAAGCAATGCCTATACCTATATCCCTGTGGAAAAAAGTTATGGGGCAAAAAACATAATTGCTTTCTTTCGTGTTTTTTTCTTGCTTTTCTTTTGTATATATTTTTGTAAAAAAATATATTTTTTACCTTAAAATATGATATTTCGATTGTAAATTTAACCTGGAACATTTTTCCTGTAGATATGTTTGTACTGAAAGTGCATAGAACTCACCCCAATTCACCTTGTGTTTAGGGACTAATTCACCCCTTTCTCAAAAACGCACCCATTTAAATGGCAGCACTCCACGGTTTTTTCTAATTTACAGGTCCGTTGACGATATGAGACAAAAAAATCCCGCTAACGTTGTAGTTGCTTTTAGCTCTCTCACACAGTGAAAGAGCTACACTCCACAAAAAACACAGGTTGATTGGTACACCCGGCACACAATGAAAATTTATCTGTCTAGTAACAATAATGTTACAGAGATATAGTTAAAGAATAAGGCTATAACATATTAAAAAATCAATTAAATCTGACAACAGGTTTAGGAAATTCGAGACATCAAAAATTATCCATTTTTAAAGCGGTGTGTTAATTTCTTGGAGTAGTGTAAAAATTAAAAAACGATTATTATGCAAAATAGCTTTTAATTTATATTTTGAGAATAATTTCCAAAGTGGAAACCAAAACATCAAAATAATAGAAACATTTCAATGCAAATTTTGCATACATTTTGTTTATTTAGTATTTTTGTTATTAATTAACAAAATAACAACATCGTGTTGTTATTTTGTTATTTTAAATCCTTCTCGCGGTAGAATATATTATAGTAAATTACCATGTTTGCCATACTTAAGAATATAATGAACTTTTTATTTTTTTACTCTAAAAAACTATGATACCAAAAGTTCAATACGCACAGGAGAACATTTTTAAATAAAATTTCACAGCAATAGATTTTCACTAAACAATTTTTAAATATAACACATAGTAAAAATGCCGTTTTTGAGTTATATCCAAAAAAACCGAAAAGTAGACAAAATATACTCCAAGTAAATGCAAAAGATTTGGCCCTCTTCGATTTTAGAGTTTAATTGACTAGGTATATGAAACAATAAAATTATTTATACATTATTCCCGTTTGTCAATTTTTTACATAAATCTTCTGTATATTAATTCAAAAAATATTATGTACTGTTCTTGAACCTAAACAACCAATATCATAGTCCTAAATGAAAAATATTTTTGATCATGAAAAAATGAAAAATGTGAAAAATATAAACAAGGTAACATTATATAGGTAATATAATTTTTGATTTAGGTAAATTTAACATTATTTTTTTAACTTTCTCTAAACTGATAGAAGGGACTTCTTCTATCTGAAATAATAATCCCGGTTTTTGAAAAAACATCTTCATTTTATACTAGAGCTCTTTTTAACTGGATTTATAAGGTGATATACATATTAAATAAATACTAGAAATTCCAACCACCATGTGTTCAAATTTTTTTTGTCATTTGAAAAAATGTCTGTATGTATTATTTTAGCAATAATTATTATTTATATCACTTATTTCCAGGTTCACACTAACGATGGTCAGTTTTGACCGAAAACGTTTTGTGTTTTGTAATTTTCCACTACCTTGTGGATGAATTTTAAAGAATTTTTAATAAATTCATTTATACCCACATACGACAGAAGTGTTTACTTCATTCTACGTTGTCTTATCGAAAGGTATACAGCCAACTACAGGGTTAACCCTTTTTAAAGTATTATTATTTATATTTTCACATTAAGTACCAACGAAAATAAATGCTTTTTGAAACACAAACATCATGAAACCGTTGAATAATGCTAAAAAAGCAACTGCTATTAAAATAGCAGCTATTTTAACTGCTATTTTCATTTAGAAGTAGCAGAAGCAACTGTTATATCAAAATAGCGGATCTGACACCTCTCTACTTTGTTGGGTTGGCAGTTATCCAAGTGCAACATTTTTTTATTTTGGAAACTGCTATAAAATAAATGACATTTAAAAATTTCATTCAACAATTTGTTTTACCTCTTTACATTGTTAACAGACAAATATTTTACCAGCTTGACATGTTATTCAACAATATTAAAAACTCCAAACTAAAAAGAAACATAAATTTTTGTTGACTAGAACAGGTGATACTGTAATTTTTATAAATTTGAAGTTATGAATTCAGTTTTTGAAATAGTAAATTCGAGAAATGAAAAAAAAAGAGCCAACTCTAGTTCCATGGGTCGAATGCCATTGATTTTTTTTAATTTCGTGTAAAAATGCTACATCTCGAACAAAAAACAAATTAACTTCCAATATTTTGTTGATGAGTCTGAGTTATTTTAAGTGTTTATAAACTTAAAATCACAATACTTTTGTAAGGCTATTTTGCAATATTTGACATAGATTTTTTAATTGTTACATGATTTCATTTGATAAAATCAGCCTTTCTCTTCAATTTGGTGATTTCAGAATTCATGCAGACCTAATAGTTTACTCGTAATATAGATCAAACTTTTTCTGGGATAAACAATTTCAATTTTGCAATAACTGTTAAGTGAGACTTCTTAAATTTTTTATAGCTGAATACATGTGACACTGTCCCTATTATAACATGAAATTAAAGTTTTTGGTGCATTTTTAGAAAAGTGTTTTTAAAAAATTGACTTTTGAAACTATTTTTGCAATAATTAAGCAACAAATTAACAACATAACTTTAAAAACTCTCATTTTATTAAAGGATTTTCTATGCTTTTTCAGTAAAATTGTGTCACTTTTCCATATAATTTACCAGTTTTCACCTTTAGTATTTAAAATCAAATATTTAGCAATCTTACATTGTTTATTGTTTATAAGTAAAAAATTATGTATAATCTTTTGCACATTTTGTTACCACCAAATTTATCAAAAGCAGTTGTTGGATGTTACCTGTATAAAAGAGTGTCACAAGAAGGCTTTTTATTTGCTAATTTCTCTGGTCTATAAACCAGTATATTTTATGTTCTTTACACCTTGACCTGATTTCTGACCAACTTTCACTAGCTAATTTTCTCAGTTTACACAAATGCAACATATACAGCGTGTCCAATTAAGTCAGCATCATATGGGAAACTTTTTTTATTCTTAGTTTTATGAAAAAAAGTTATTCTTTATAAAAAGTTGTGCATGGGCTAAAAGTTAAAATACAACCCATCACTGATCAATTTTTTAAAGCCGTATACGAGGTATGTCAAAAAATATGAATTTTACTCAAGAGTAAAGTAGCTTTATTTTTCACAATATTGAAAATTGTTATAATGAAAAGTTGTTTGGAATTAAGAACTATATTTTAATATGCAACTTCATCCTTCTAATTGAAAAAAAAAATTGAATTTTTTTTATGGAAAACAAACATTATTTTCAGTTATTTAAATTATGATAACTCTTTTATTATTAATTGTACGAAAAAAATATATAATTTGTAAACAGTTCTGCATGGTTAAAAGCCTTGAATACAACCATCTAATATCAAATTTGATCAATTTTATACGAGGTAGGTCAAATGAGATGAATTTTGATCAAGAATAAAGTACCTTTATAGTTCAGAATATTTCAATAAGGAGGATGTAATTACATATTGGAACATGATTTTTAGTTCTATACAACTTTACATAATCACAATTTTCAATATTGTGAAAAATAACGGTATTTTATTTAAGTACTCTTAAGCGAATTCATATTTTTTTATACACCTCGTATAAAATGGACAAAATTTGATATTACATGGTTGTAATTTAGGTTTAAGACCATGCAGAACATTTTATACAGAATAACTGTTTTTCGTAAAATAATAAAAAAATAGTTATCATAATTACTGAAATAACTGAAAATAATGTTGGTTATCCATAATTAAAAAACAAATTCAATTTTTTCTTCAATTAGAAGGATGAAATTGCATATTAAATAATAGTTCTTAATTCCAAACAACTTTTCATTATAACAATTTTCAATATTGTGAAAAATAAAGCTACTTTACTCTTGAGTGAAATTCATATTTTTTGACATACCTCGTACACGGCTTAAAAAAATTGATAACTGATGGTTGTATTTTAAGTTTTAGACCATGCACAACTTTTTATAAAGAATAACTTTTTTTCATAAAACTAAGATTAAAAAAGTTTCCCATAGGATGCCGACTTAAATGGACAGTATAACAGTATTTTTTCACTTTTTAATTTTTCAACAAAAAGTTTCTTTCTTGATATTTCAACTATTTTATTATATTATTCTAGTTAATTTGCTGGATTTTCAGCAAAATCTTGAGTAATATATTTATTTAGTTTGGTCTAACAATACTTAGATACGTTTATATATAAATACAAACTGCAAATACATTCATATACTTATTAGTCTTTTCATTGTCACCCATTGAAATTTTATTATCCAGCATTGCTTTATTGCATAAATTCTCTTTTTAAAACTACTCAATACTCAATACCACATTCAACACTAATTGTCTTTTAAATCACTTAAATAATAAAATAAGCAACTTGCAAAACAAATTCTGCAAAATGCTTATGAGTAAGTAAATCTGTACAAAACATAAGACAAAAGAAAAAATTTAATGAACTGCTTTATGAAGCAATAAAACATATGGGATGAAGATATGTGTTTTTCTCTGCCTAAAATTTACTGTGCTCAGTAAAAAGAGTATAAGTCAAAAATCTTCAAAATAATATTTGTGCTGAAAAAGACTATAAAGGACTAGATCTTTACCTTGGTATCAATAGAACAAGTCAATATGGTAATATAAATTAAATAAAATTATTTGGCTGTAGATAAAATTGGTAGTACATATGCCAATTAATTATCGTTTTTTGCTTCTCCTGAAAAGTTGACTAAATATTTTTACCGAGCACCCTAGAAATATGGTTTAACAGTACTACAGTAAATGTATCATGTTTCAAACCAAACACATGACATGCACAAACCAGTAGAATATCTTTGGAAACAACATCATTATGCTGGTCAAGTTTTTGAGCCAGAAGAAAAGTGGGAAAGCATAAAAGAAGCAGTTTTAAAAACTGGTAATGAAACCTTAATGAAAGTTAATAGAAAACACAAACAAAAGAATGGTATGATGAGGAATACCAAAAAATAGCAGAAGCAATTAGAAAAATAAGAATAGAAAATGTAACAAAATAATAGTGACAGTAGAAGAAGATAATAAAGAGAAGAGGAGAATACATGAAAAATGATGAAGGAATATTAATAAATGAACCATGGAAAATAATGAGAAATTGGCCAATTTACTTTACACAACACAACTGATAAAAAAATGAAAAAGAAAAGGAAACAATCCATGAAATTGAAGATGAATAAATAGTCATAGAAACACCTACAAAGGAAGAAAACAAAAATTAAATAAAGGGACAAAAAACAATAAAAGCCCAGGCATAATAAAAATATCGGCAAAAATGATAAAAACAGGAGGGAAAAAACTACATAAAGAGATACATAACCTGATAAAAAGCATATCTGGACCTCAGAGGTAAACTAGATTATGTCGACATGGTGTTGTTTTGAATAAGTTCCTTTAATCCACTTATTTCATTAGTTGGCTTATATAAATTGATTATATATTATCATTAAAATATGGTCATATTGTCTTTCAAACAACTATGGGATATATCAGATTTTTATAATATTCTAAGTGCTCTAAACTTTGTTGAAAACATAAGCTAAACACATATGCTCGAATTGACATATTGTAGTTTACCTCTACCTATCTAGTCTCTAGCATACCAGTAATATGCCCAATACACAAAAAAGGTGACAAAATGAGCTGTGAAAATTATAGAGGTATTGCAGTGCTAGAAGTAGTTTACAAAATCTTGACACAAATCATATGGAAAAGATATTGGGTAAATATCAGGAATCAGGAAGGATTTAGAAACAATAGATCAACGACAGACCAAATATTTGAGCTAAAAGAAATCCTGAGTGCATGATATGAACATAAAATAGATAGGCGTACAATAGAGTATAGAGACAACAAGAACAAATGTAAACAATATAAGCAAGGTCTGTTGAAATAAATAAAGGTTTTGGGTCATAGGCATTCAAAGGCAAATAGTTTTTCCGAAACACATTATCTCTTGAGGCTAGATAAATATTGTTTGTCCTCTATAACTTTTACCATGCATCACGATTCATTTTCAAACAAATTAAGTCAAAACATAAAGTAAAACGAATGTTGATGTGTATTGGGACCGTGCAAGTTCGGCAAAGCGACCTCTATTTCTACGCTCTGTACTTTTATTCGCACTTTTAATTATATTGGCCAATTATATTAGTCCTGGTTGCTGGATAATTGTCAAGACCATAGTCCAAAAAAATAATAAGAAGAAAAAATAAGATGCAGGTTATGTTTAGCAAACGTAAACAATTGTATGTAGTAAATAAAATCAGTTATTAAAATGCAGTACTTCAAGCAAAATACAATTAATTAAATTTACCTTTATATAATAATTGCATATCATATCAATATTGTGGAGCAATATATAATTTTTCTGAGTCAATGACAGAAGGTATGAAATATACGTAAATTTGACAATTTCAATTGACAATATGAATTATTTAAGATAGTTGCAATATTTCTCCGCGACTCGCGCACGGTCGTTTCTTGTTTCCCTTTCCAAGTACTTGCACACCGCGAATATTGTTGTGATCTTACTTTTGAAATCTAATGATGTTCTCAGATGTAATTTATCTTAATTAATTAATCAATAATTATCTCATTAATCAAACAGATCAAATACCAATATAGTGTCAATCTCAGGGCTAAATTATAATATCAATTACTTACTTTCGTGGCTTCAAAGTATTTCTCAGTGGATTCCTAATCGGGATAGTTAAAAGAGAGTAAAATAATACACACATACGGATTTCAATTAGAAATTATAAAAATCGTTTATTTTATCTAAATGGCAATAACTGCTTAATATTTCTTATATCTTATCTGTCTATCTTTATTTAATACAACAGTTACAAAAATGGGAATCTTATTTCTTTTTGTCTCCAAATTTATTTTATTTATAATGAACTATTATGATTTATCAGTAACAAATTGATTGAGGTTGGATAAAATTTTTATAGTGATTGTGTAGCTCAATTTTCAATGTGTTATTTAATACCCAAACCATACATTCATGTCCTAACAAAATAGACTGACCTTTACTGATGATTTGACAATGTCTTCACACAAAACACGTTTCCTATTGGCTTGGGTTGCGATCCAAAGACTCGTCCAAGTCTTCCAGTAATGCCTCTGCTCCTTTGAAAACTACGCCTCGTACAGCCCTCGTTCCTGCCTTCTCCTGATGCCGTGTTCTACCTTTTTCAAACACTTCAACAAAACCGGGATACTCTAGACTCAAGGAGTTATATACTATCTCGACTCGGTCTATCACTCGTTCCACTATATCTTACTTTTTTTTTAAGAACAAAACTAACCAAACCCGGCCTTTCACTTTTTTGTACACTCTTCTCGAAAACTCGGCTTCGCCTCTCGATCGCTCAAAACACACTGACTCTCATTGCTCATTCATTCTCCTCCTTCCAAATACCCCTTCCAGCATTCTAAAATCAACCAATCCAAAGCAACTTTCAATTATCCGTTTTTACCAACACAAACTTTCCTTTTTATAAATATCTTAATGGATTTCAAGAAAAAATAATATTCCCCACTTCAATTTTACTTTCCACATTAACCCTCTTTACAAATTTAATAACCTATTATCTTATTTGCTAGAATATGAATTATCAGTGGATATTCACACCTTTCCACGAACACTTTCTTTTTAAACATCACTCTAATTGTTTACTTGAGTCTTATTGTTCCTGGGGTTCGTAAACACTTCTCTGAAACACTTTCTTAAAAACTACCTATACATAATTTGTTTTATCCAAATTTATATGCCCGCGGTCGAGAAAAACGAAAACCTTTATTTTTATTTGAATTTTAAATATACTATAGACTTTTATTTCTTATGTCAAATAGGAATATAACAATATATACATTTTGTATACTGTATGTATACTATACACATCGGCATACGTTTCACTTTATGTTTTGACTTAATTTGTTTGAAAATGAATCGTGATGCATGGGAAAAGTTATAGCGGACGAACAATAATACTCTAATTTTAAAAATACTTTAATTTTAACCCATCAAAGACTGGCGTTGCCATATGGCAACGCAAAACACTGTTTAAAATATTAATTCTTACACGAAAAGTTGAGACCGAAAAACAGAGATGGTGCTACTAGTTATTATGTTAACGTTGTTAGATTGTTTGTCTAATTTAGGGTATCACTAAAACGAAAATTAATTTG
Organism: Diabrotica virgifera virgifera; assembly: GCF_917563875.1. Lineage (NCBI taxonomy): Eukaryota > Metazoa > Arthropoda > Insecta > Coleoptera > Chrysomelidae > Diabrotica > Diabrotica virgifera. Next base: position 855,385 of record NC_065444.1, on the reverse strand, counting down.
TCAAATCAGTTGTTTGTGAGAGCGTTTGTGAAATTGTTACTTCAAGATTGACGTTAGATTTGCGTAAGTAAAATGATAATACTAAAAATTCGTATACGTGTTTCGATATTAATAAAATATCTCAATATTGTGAGACCAATTCTTTTAGTTTTTATTTGTCATATTATATCCCAAATATGAGTGTTGCCATACGGCAACGCTAGGACGCGCTATTACCGACTTTTATAATATACTGTTTTTTTAGAAACGGCTTAACACTCAAAGAGTCATTACAAATTACATACGATGATGACATAGAATTGGTCGAAATCTACATTGAGTCTCCAGAGGGTGAGCTGGCAGCTGAAGACTCAGGCGAGGAAGATGGTGGTGGACGGTGGTCAATAATTTGTCACAAGATCAACTTCGCTCACAGGCCGAGGTTGTTCTTTCTAACAAGAATAACACAGAAAAAGAGCGACTGGGGAGCACAGATGGTCCATTTGAGGAGATAGATTCTGAAAGTGTTGGGGATGAAGAATATTTAAAAGTTGATTTGACAAAAGTCATTTGAGTTCGTGGCGATATTGAAGCAACAAGCAAACCTTTTCCACAACCTACTTGGGTTGTGGAAGGTGTAACCCAAAGCTGGGCAAGGTGGGCAGATAACACCATAGTGACCGTCGCATCAACCTCATATGGGGTTTCACCTGTGAATGAAGTAAAACGCTATTCCCAGGTCGATAAAAAGAACTTACACATGGGCAGACCTTAAGTTATTGCGAAATATAATTCTGCAATGGGAGGCACTGATCTTATGAACCAAAACATATCCAGATATCGTATAGGAATCCGTGAAAAAAAACGGTGGTGGTGCTTTTTTACTTGGCTAATTGACTGTTCAGTCAATTTCAGTCTGGAATTAAAAAAAAAGGGATACTATGACGCAGCTTCAGTTCAAGCGGGATATTATGAAAACATTTGTCAAGGGTACAGAATCCAGCAAACCAAGGGGGTCGTCAAAATTTAAGTATTTCTAGTAGATACTTTAGCAGAGTTTCCGGTGACGTGCGTTTTGACAATATAGGATATTTCTTAACAAACACCCCTGATAGAAAAAAGAAGAGATGTGCAGCTGAAAACTGCAAGTCCATCATGTGCACAATGTGTACTAAATGGAAAGTTGGAGTATGTATAAGTAGCAACGTTAATTTTCACACACGATTTTAATTTAATATTCACTTTTGTAACTAATTAAAAACAATTCATGTTTTCTAGCATGTGCTTATTTCTTGATCCTACAGGAGACTAGCGTTGCCATATGGCAACATACTATTTTGAGAAAAAATAGATAACAAACATAATTATTTCTTGTTGTTTTAATCATTACTAATAATTTACTTAATAATTTGTCTAAAATTATTCCAATTTAAAATTTTTTTAAAACTCCGTCCTTGATGGGTTAAAGTGGAAAATGCATTTAACAAAGGCTTATAGATATGACTGCACATAAATTGGTTCTAATTGGTAAAAAATTCGCAAAAATCCTTGCAGTTTGCATATATATGTAATTAGCTTTAATGATAAAAATAAAACCCCTCAAAAAATTGCAACTTTCACTATAATATATATACAATATCATCATGATGATAAATTTGTACTACACAAATATCGATAAAATATAAAGTACTAGTGGAAGTATTTAAATAAATTTACCTATTTATGTAAAGTTGTGATTTATTAATTGAAGCCACTTTTGAATTCAATATTAATGAGAGTATAATATTATCCCCACAAAATACTTTGTACTGTAGAAAATTCAACGGAAAGTGTCTATTGCAAGTAATTTTATATGTGTTGATTTATTCTTACCTATTTATCTGAAGCAGATGTCTAATTTCGATATTTGCCATATTTATAGGTGATTAGTGGTAGTGGGAAAAAGGTCAGTAGATTGCCAACATAACTGCTAAATAAATTAAGTTCATTTACATGTTTTTCGATACATCTATATCTTAAAGACTGCACTGTTTTCGACAATTGCTAAAACTATGTTTTGTACTTGAGTTAAAAAATAAATTTAATACATCAATTTCCAAATGATGGAAAATTAAAATGACAACGATGACAACTAAAAGTGACGTTTACTGATTCTATTGACATTGACAGCTGACGGAATAGCTGTTTTTCGCCATTTACCATTTAAATAATTAGTAACCGAAAGAACAAAGTACGGAAAGGGAACAGTATTAGCACCACCCCTTATCTATGATTAGCACTAGTAGCGTTAATAGTTTATTTAAATAAAAAATATATAATATTTCCGCTAGTGACACATGACAGAATCATAAAATTGGGTCGTACCAAACTCATCGAAAGCCAACTCATCTAATCCCAACTCCCATACACCCAAAACGAGTAAGCTCTAAATGGTATACGACCCTATTCCTATACACACTAAATCGCATACCGCATACATATTGAGGAAAATAAAAATATATTATGGTCCATATTGATATTATGGCAGTGGCGGCTCGTGATTTTTACAATAGGGGAGGCTATACCTAACTGTAAAATATCTAGACAAATTTGCACTAGCAAAAAAATGCGCCAAAAAATGTAATTTAAGGCCCCATCTTTTGACCATTTTTATTTACATTTCATAATATCATCCTAATTCATAATTTCATGATATCATCATTTTAAAAATAGTTAGTCTAATAGTAAAAGTTTAATACCAAAGTTTGTGTCGTTTATTTGTTAACAATTCCATCTATTTGTAAATAGATACCTATGCATATCAAAATAAATACAGATTTGAAGTTTTGCAGTCCATACATAAATGAAGCTTCAAATTTTTTAAGATACTCAACTGAATTTTTTTAATTCTAAACGCGGCCTACTGCGAATTCAAAAACACGATAAATTACCGATATTTTGCTTTGAGTTAGAGATATCGGAAAAAGTTATTTGAGCAAGTTGTTCCAAATATTATTATAACCCCACATACCAAATTTCATAACAAAATTCGCACTTTTAGATTTTTCATTATTTTTAGTCAGGACCCTAAAATTCGTTGTCCCGAGACGCACCCAACCACCCAACGGAGCTGAGAAGCTACACTGCCTCCCTTGGTATATCTCCGGGCAGCGTGTGATGGCGCCGTAGATGCCACTGTTAGGAGACCGGCTCTCCTTAAACGCCTGCTGCGCTGCACGGAGCATTAGCAACTGAGAATGCTGGGCTTCTCGGCTCCGTTCGTGCATCTCGGGATAACCCAGGGTCCTGCCTACAATAATATGTAATAAAACTGAGACGCGATCATGCGTTCTAATGCTAATGCTCCGTACGTATGGATAATTAGTGATAATATGGAATTTACACGTTGTATAATAGTGAAAGTAATTGTTGTTTTCGCGATTCATGATAAACAAAACAGTATAGAGTGTGTAAAAAATGTATGGGGAGGCTGAGCCTCCCTTGCCTCCTCTGACGAGCCGCCACTGTATTATGGTCCATATTATGGAAGAATATATTTAGAAATTAAATTTGATGTCATGCTATTATAGTATGTATTATACACTTATTTCGAACAACTATAGAACATGTATTTAGATTTAGATCGTTTATTATTAGAACATGGTAAAGTTTCCCAATTTGCGACACTTCTGGAGTAGTATATGAAATGTCCAGTTGATGAATTAGGATATTCAATGAAATGACTGTAGACAATTTGGTTGTATATGAAATGTCTTTCGATGAGTTGCGTCACATCCAAATCAAATCCAATAGCCTATCAATGACGTCAGGACGATGTGTGATGTGCATGTCAAAATCATGTGATGAATGATTGACGATTTACTTTGTTGTTTATCTTTTGTTGTCTTTGTTCACATCATTTTTAAATAAGGCTCGAGGGTACCAAAAAAGGTCAAGGCACATACTGTCATATCAATGTAAATCACCAGTTTAGTGTATTAGTTTACATTATGTAGTAATCTGCACCAGTGATTTGTGGGATCAACTATTTTAACAATTATTTACGATTTCAGTAACTGGACACTTAGAACTCTCAAAAATGGACCATTCAAGATCCCCAGAAAGTGAAACTGAAGAGATGTACGATAACCAGAATTGTTGTGATACCCCCACAAAACCACTATTAACAGAGGAACGAATGAGGAGAAAACTGCAATTCTTTTTCATGAATCCCATCGAAAAGTGGCAAGCTAAGAAAAGATTTCCATATAAATTTATTGTACAGGTTATAAAGATATTACTAGTAACCATGCAGCTGTGCTTTTTTGCCTACTACAGATACAATCATGTAAACTATACATGGGACAACAGAATAACATTTTCACATTTATTCCTAAAGGGCTGGGACGCTACAAGAGAAGTAAACGCTTATCCTCCGTCAGCAGGTCCTTTAGCAATCTATAGAGTTGATGAGTTTTATTCAACGATAGATTACGCTTATAAAGGATATGCTGACTTAGACAAGGCGATTGGCCCCTACTCTTACGCCAATGAAGACAACACCATGAGTGATATGGTATTGTGTTTGAATCAATATAAAGAAGGTACTATATTCGGTTTTAATGAATCGTATATATTTAACAGTGAAATAGTTACGGAGTGTTTTAATATATCTAAACCTCTTAGTGGACTTCTTGATTCAAAGTTATATATAGAACAACAACATATTGATGTGAACTTTTCTGCCCTAGTTAACGCAGAGTTAATATTTCCTATTAAAACAGTGAACTTTAAAGCAGCTGGAAGAATAACTCCTCCGAACTGCTTTCTTTTTAATATAGTCATTGCCTTTGATAATGCAGATCATGATGGTCAGATGTTAGTTGCACTGGAAGCTGAACCAATACGCTTAACCTGTCAAGGTGACATTTCATATAAAACTGATAATGAAATAGAATCGATTCTAAGAAGTATTCTGAACTACCTAGTGATCTTCATATGTATTACTTCGTTTATTTTGTGTTCAAGGGCGGTGTGGAGGGCACAGCAACTTAAGACGATCACCGACAAATTCTTTATAACCAGGTTTGAGCAACCGTTAACCCATAAAGACAAGCTGAAATTCTTAAATCTTTGGTATATTATGATAATTATAAATGACGTATTTATTATAGTAGGGTCTATTATTAAGGAAAATATCGAAAAAGAATCATTTGCTAGTGACCAATGGAATGTATGTAGTTTATTTTTAGGTATAGGTAACTTATTAGTTTGGTTTGGAGTTTTGAGGTACTTAGGTTTTTTCAGAACATACAATGTAGTTATATTAACTTTACAAAAGGCTGCACCACAAGTGGCTCGATTTTTATTATGTGCACTCTTAATATATGCAGGTTTTACTTTCTCAGGGTGGCTAATTTTGGGGCCATATCATCTCAAATTCAGATCTTTATCAACCACATCGGAATGCCTATTTTCGTTAATTAACGGAGATGATATGTTTGCTACATTCTCAATAATGTCACACAAGTCACCCTTATTATGGTGGTTTAGTAGAGTCTACCTATATTCGTTTATAAGTCTCTACATATACATTATTCTAAGTTTATTTATTTCTGTTATAATGGATGCTTATGATACAATTAAATTGTATTATACCGATGGCTTTCCTAAAAGCAATCTTGAATCTTTTATAGGAGACACTAATTTAGAAGATGTATCCAGTGGTTTGTTTAGAACCGATTCGACTGATAGTTTGGGAGGTTTAATGAAAGATTTGTGTTGCTGCAAAAAGGTTTATCAATCTTATTCAACATTAACATCAAGTGCCCAATCTCGAACTAGTATTTTAATATAAAATAGAAAATACTGTCTTGTCAAAGCTTTATCTATATTATTTTGTACAAAATTATTTTGTAAAATTTTTCTTTTGGGTTTATAGATTATTGTCCATATTATTTATATCCATTCTTCCATTTTATAACTTTTGGTAGCAAAGTGTTTGAAACCTAAATAAGCCAAAGTTATTTACATAAAACCACTGATCTTAAGTGAAATTGGATTAGAACAGCTACTTTTTCTTCTTTTGGCATGATAACTCTGAATGGGTCTTTACCTGTCTAGATATGTCCTTCCATTCAGATCCCCCTCGTGTGCCTTTCTCCTTCATTGTTTTATATTCAAAGTTTTCAGGTTGTCTTCCACATCATCCATCCATCTCATGCTAAGTCTTTCTATCAACTTCCAGTGTGATATTTTCTTTGTTAATTTCGTATCATCTTGTCTTTGGATATGTCCCAGCCATGACAGTCTCTGACTTTTCACCAATCTTACAATACGGTGCCCTTCATTGAATTCAATAATCTCATCCTTTCTCAGAACCTTTCTCTCGAATTTTCTGCCTTATGCTTTATCTTTTTCTGTAATTACCCAGGTTTCACACCCATAGGGTCTAATGAGTGTTGTGTAGATGTTAGAACAGCTACTATAATACATGAATAAATTAGCACACAAAAAGGAACAAGCTGCATACAAATTTCATTCTATTTTTCTTTAACATTTTTTCCATCTAATCAATGTTAATATTGTTCATAGTTTTCATTGTGGTTGTTTAGATCAATTACACTATATTTCTAGTCCATTTTTAATCATCCTTTTATACATTTTTTTCCTCATGGCATCAGTAAGTCAACATTCTACATTTGTAGCCCATGCAATATCTGTTTAGAATTGGGCAACATCCATAAACTATGTTGTAAAAAATTTGGACTGTTTAATACCCTTCCCCTTCACCATAAAGTGCCGTTTACAGTCCAGGCCCTTCCTCATGTAGACGTCCCAAATGCAACTGAAACAAAATAATTTAATATAATAAAAAATAAGTACACAGTATTTAGTGAAAAACTTACACTGAACAATATAGGTATTGTACCCTCGGAGATCGCTGGGAAAATTTCCACTCAAAATAACAAAATTCAGTTTGGCAATACTGTGTGAAGGTTAATAGTAACATATCCTTTTTAACATAAACACAACTGTAATTTAGTCCAAACAAATTAATATATTTTTTTGCCAACAAAAATAAGATTTTTCAACCAAATAATGTTTCAAATATGATGTGCAAAATAATTTTTAATTGGGTTCTGCTAATGGGCTTGCTTTTTTGTCATTAAAGTAAAAAAAAATTAAAATTTTACTCATTAAGTCATTATTGTCTGGTTATCGTCTTAATTATTTTAACTGTACTAATATCCGTCGACTAATTCTGAATGATTAACAGATTGTTAATTCATTTTATCTGTAGCGGCTTTTGGAATATCTTAAAAATATCGAATTTCATTGATAAAATGCGCATATCGATCTTCGCTTCGACCATACATATAAATTAATAATTTTAATTCTTTTTCTTTTCCAACCATTTGCTGATGTCATTAATATTATTTTTTTGTTCTTTTTTATGGGGAAACTTACTTCAGGATCTATATTTTTTATGTCAATATTCTAAATATTCAGATTTATCAGAATCTTTCTAAAGGCATAAGTAAAGCAGATTGTCTATATTTAGTAATGTTTATTGGGCAAACTCGACTGCATATTGAGCGAACTTTCTGATTTATGTAGTTCTATAGCTTTTTTGGTGGGAAAATATATACATTTTTTATACATGTTAGTAATATTGTTTTTTTACGGAATCTTTACCTTGCTAATATAACACAATATTTGCTTTGCCTACATAACCAGTTTTAGTATTGATATTATCAACATTCATGTAAATGAGCCAAAATACAGACTTCATACATGTTTTAGATAATTTAATGAAATAAAACAATAATTAAGTTATATCACATAAACCCTTCTCATCTATAAATATGATATCACTTATGCTATGTCTATACTATCACTTCTGTTGTTCATTTGATTGAATTTAATTAAAAGCAAATTGTCTGCTGTCAAGTTTTATTTTTCCAAAGTTGTGCATAAACTACCAGTTGTTGCGGTTACTGTACTTTACTATATACACTACTCCAAGAAAATAACACTTTACCTTAAAAATGGGTCATTTTTGATGGCTCAAATTTTCTAATCCTGTTGTCTGATTTAAGTGATTTTTTTAATTAGTTATAGCCTTCTTCTTTAACAATACTGCTGTAAAATTATTGTTGCTAGACAGGTAAATTGTCATAACTCAACCAGTCTTAGAGCAATAAATAAATCATTAGCTTGTAAGAAAAAATTCAACACCCTGTATCTCAGAATCAAAGTATTGTGGACATACGTTTATATAGCAAACTGTCATTATTTTTTCATGCAGTGCAGAATTACCCGTTAAAGTTTGCCATTCTTATTTAAAAACGCCCTGTATTGATGAAAAAGAAGGCCAGTTGTTAAAGTACCTAACTTTTTTATTATCCAACATAAGCGAATGAATCAAAAAACATATCATTACGAAAACCTGTAGCTATAGTTAGGTTTCAATCTCAGTATTTTATAAATGCTAAAATATTTCACAGGGTGTTGCGAACTTTGAGAAAAAAACAGTTTGATTCATACACCCGGTATACAATGACAATTTACTTGTCTAGCAACAATATTATTACAGCGATATTGTTAACACGTTGACGGACAGAACGTCTAAGTTTCTTTGATGTAATGTGACACAACGTCTATAGACGTTGCATTTTTCCCTATTTTACTTTGCAAAATACATATTAGTGTCACAATACTTGCTTATACATTTGATGCACTGTCTGTCAACATGTTAAAGGATGTATTGATATATTTGAATATTAACATATTAAAAATCACTTAAATTGGACAATAGGTTTAGAAAATTCTAGACATCAAAATGACCCATTTTTAAGGTGGTGCGTTAATTTCTTAAGCAGTGTAGTTAGACAAATTATTAATTTTGATGTTAAAAAGTTATACAAAAGTGACATTTTCCTTACTGAATTTATTTCTGCATTTTAATGTATATGAAGGCTAGTTGCTTTATTTTTTAATGTAAGGTTGTTTTATTCCATTGTCTTTTTTCCATTGTCTTTTTTTCTTGTTTTTCCACTTATTTTTCATCTCTGAATGCTCCAAAATATTCTCTAGATTTTTAAGTTCAAAAGTTTTAGAACATTTTCTGTTACTATTATTACATATCTTCGCCTTAGTACTATAACTTGATAACTCCAAAATTGACGTTTTTGAGATAACTAGTTCACAAGATGTATTTTATTTTCCTCCATATTGTGTAAAAACTTAATAACGGGTTAAGTATTTATTTATGATTGACGAAAGTTGATAAAACTCAAATGCCCCTAATATTCAGTGCTAAAACTTGACAAGATGAGTTATCAAGCTATTATTTAATCGAAATTTATTTAAGCGAATGAGATCTACACTGAATGCTACAACTAGCTAACTCTAGTTATCTAGTTGTAGCACGTGTTTTTCTGAAACCATTGAGCCTATCACGTAATTGCTATCTGTTGATTCGGTTCATGTTATTGCGAAAATTCGAAAATTGTTAGCAGATCTGGCAACCTCCATGGCGGAGCGCTAATTTTCACTAAAATAATGCTTAAAATATTAGTTTTGTTAAAAAGTTCACTTAGATACAACTTGGCAGGACAGGCTACATTACCAAATGTTAACATTGTGATAGTGCTAAAAGTTGATAACTTTATTTTTTCATGGTATTTTCCATATTGGAAAACAAATTTGCATCGTATTCCTAAATAGATCAGTAGCCAAAAAGTTAAGGAACAATATTTTAGAGCTGCAGAGTGAATTCCGTAATTACCAACATCATGGTTGCAGCACAAATATCTTTAAACTCTTTAAGACCGTTTATCTCAGAACTACTAATTTGGAGTTATCAATTTATAGTATTAAGGCGACGATATTATACATAGTTTCTGTTTCATAGGCGATTTTACAGTGTAATTAAAATATTTGATCTACATTATATTTTTCTGATAAGGAATTGTTTTTGTAAACAATATTTACACTATATCACCAATACGGGATCCTTATCAGTATATCAAATTTACCAAATGATTGAACTTTGCCTGAATGATTCAAAAACAAACAAGAAAATATCATTAGATTTTTCCTTTATGGCACCCACTAATTTATTTATTGGATTGGACATTTATTTTTAATCATCTTACTTCATCTATAGTTTTCATCTATCATTTTGTAGGATATCCTCCATGATCTGGTTGTATATTTTACTATGACATACTACTTTATATATTCAAAAACAAAAAACACATACTACATTATGTATTCAAAAGTTATCATCGGAATAAAATAATGGCATCAATACAGATGCTATTTGTTGCCCAATGTTTGTTGAGGTGTAGCCTAAATAATTGAACTAATGGACCCTTTACATTTCAACTTGTTATCTTCTTTCACTTCCAGTGTTAAAGTTTAAATTAAGTCTTACTTTTTTTTGTGGTGGTGCCGTATACGCCATCAGAGTTTTATCTATCGGCAGACGCTCAGAACCGTTCTTTAAGTTGAAAACTCATCCATTTTTTTACGTAAGATAGTATTTTTACACCCAATCGTCTTCCTGTAACCAAAGACTGACAAAAATAGTATATACCAAATGTTCTGGGTCTGTGAATGTTTCTTTTGCACCTCCCCTGGTAAGTAGGTCTGTTTTTTCATTCCCTTTAACACCACAATGTCCAGGCACGCAGGATAAACTGACTTTAAAGCTTTCCAATCCGAGTCAGATACTGAAAACAGTTCCTTGGAGCCAATCCGATTCGATTCCAGTGTCTTTAATGTCGCCTGGTTATCAGATATAATTTTTATAGATCTTCTAGTTTTTGGCAGTTCCTACAGCACATCTCTATAGATAAAATTTTTACTTAGTAGTAAGGAAGATAGTAGAGTGATTACTTAAGCCTTTACGAAGGCTTAACCTTGGTATTACGTCTTTCCCTCACTTATGACGTTGGAGAGACAAGTATCCTCAGTTGCAGAAAATATGTTCGACCATTTCCTCCGGATTATCGCAGAATCTACATGTTACTATTGTTTGTTTTTTAACCAAGAGGAGTGATTCAAATTTACCGCACCGTAATGCTTGTTTCTAATTGGTCCAACCGCAGGCAAGTTTACTCCACTGTTAATAAATTTTGACACTAATGACATTTATGAAATTTTGGCACCTCTGTCATTTTATTGGTTAATTAAGTATATCGGCGATTTTTTGTGTTTTCTGCATTATTCCTTTAATATTTAGATTTGTAGTCTACTTTTATATAAAAACAGTTGTTTTTAGAACTCTTTAGCGATGTGTTAGTATTCGCAAAATTAAATTCCAACAGAGGGCGCTCAAAATTTCAAAGATGGACGACAACGCTAGGAAAACAATTCATTTTGTCATTTGAATTCAGAGTTCTAAAACGTTAAATTAAAATCATTTACAGGAGTGTTTGGCCAAAGTAACCACTAAGTTTTGCAACTAAGACATCTTATAAGTTAAAGACGACTCAAAATTATGTTTAATCTGTATGCATTCATTAAAATTTGATGCTAACTACTGATTTGTTTTTACTTTTTTTTTCATAAAAAAATCTGGCCCCCGATAATCACATAGCGTTCTAAAAATTATTAATCTATCTTAGGATTTCTCATTTTGTTTTTAATTTAATTAATAGGTGCACTACAGTTTATTTTACACCGACAGATAAAAATTTTTAATTAAATAAAAACTGGAAACTAAGTAGGTGAATTTATTTTATAATAATTGTGTTCTGGAAATTACGAAGTGGTCGGGATATTTTTCATAACAATGTACATTCTATGTACAGAATATATACTACATTTTATTCATTTATTTAATTTTGTAGTCGCTTAAACATTAAAAAATACTACGTTTAATACCAACGTTAAATTAACAACATGTGTGATTTGGCATTGGTTAATTTAGGTCATTACGTAGAGTATAATAGGAATGAATACTGAGGAACACTGCAATAGTTTTTTTAAGTCGAAATTATTGTTAATTACAACATAAACTGACCGCAAATATGTACACAAGTTAATGGCAAAGTCAATGTTTTCCTTGAGTTGATGCTTTTCAAATTGGCCACCAGGCGTCGCCCACTTTGCGGTTCCTCGCCAATAATATAATATGTATGGATTATCCTCGAAAGGTGATATGATCAACGAAAAAAGAAGATGAATTTGGTGACTTTTCTAGTAACTTTCTTGGGTGTGAATCTGTCTTTTTAGTTTACTCCTCTTGGTTAAAAAATCAACTATAGAGTTCAGTTTTATTAAACACTTATGAGTATTTTTTCGTGGGAGGTAGAAGATTGTAGTAACCTTTTTTACTTGTCTTTGGCCAGAAATATTGTCCCAGTTCATTCCTTTTATCATTTTTGAACATTCAGTTTTAGTGTACTACAAAATGGAGATTTGATCCAATAAAAGGAAAAAAGTGTATCCTTCCAGTAATTTCTTTATGCCCTGACACCCACAACAAAGTTACTTTATTGAGATTAGTAGTTAGTAAGGAATTGTCCCAGTTCCAAGCAGTAATACACTTTGTTTCTAGTTACTCGAGCACAAAAATCTCTTGTCAGTAATTGCGATTGAATAAAAAGCACTAACTTTTTCCAAGTGCAATTGAATAATTTGTACAGGTACTGTAGCAATGCAATACAGCAATGCACAAAACATCTTGTTAGATTGAGGTGCAAAGTGACTAACTAGTCTATATTTTACATATTCTACATCTAGTATAATAGTTTCTTAGTTTTTGCACTTGACATATTTATGACACAATATAGATTAAGTAATATTCTTTTTAATATCTCAATTTTGTTTATAGATGTTTAATGCTTGGTTGCACTAACATATTTTAAGCTTAAGACGTGCCTTAAGCTCAGCTTACGAAACATTCGCGTTGCACCATTGAGCTTATACGAGAGTATAAGCTGAGCTGGGCTAAGCTGGGGCTTAAGATCTGTTGGTGTAACCAGGTATAAGAAACATTTGAATATACATAGTTGGTCGTTTTTAGCTGTTATCTTGCCAAAAATTTTGTATGTAAATAAAGTAGAGTAATAAACATAGGTAAGAGTTTGTACATATATTTTAAGTGTATTTCATGTAAATTGTATACACATCAGAGTATATTTTTGTTAATAATTTTACCAGGGTAATAGTAAGTTACTTATAGGTTTAGGCCAATTTAGTTAGTTATGGTGCAAGAGAAGAAATTTTATATATTGTATTAAGAGTTTTCATTTTTTGTGTGTTTACCGTATATTCAAGGTGTCCCAAAAGTAGTGGAACGGTCGAATATTTCGCGATCTAAACATCGGATCGAAAAACTGAAAAATACGTATTCAATCATTTTCAAAAATCTATCCAATGACATCAAACACCAACCCCCACTACACCCCCTGGAGGTGGGGTGGGAGATAACTTTAAAATCTCAAATAGAAACCCCCAGTTTGTCTTGCAGATTTTAATTTGTTACGTAAAAGTAAGCAACTTTTAAAGACATTTTTTCGAACTGTGGATAGATGGCGCTATAATTGGGAAAAACGATTTATCCTGAAACCATAGGTAAATTATAGAAACGGTCGAATATCTCGAGAAATACACTTCCAAATTAGAAACCAAAAATCAGGTTTTTAATATTTATCGAAAACCTATCGATAAACACCAAACATAAGCCTCCAACCCACCCCCTGGAGGTGGGGTGGGGGGTAACTTTAAAATCTTAAATAGCAACCCCTACTTTTTATTGCAGATTCGGATTCGACATGAAAAATTAAGCAACATTTACTCGAAACATTTTTTTGAATTTTTGATAGATGGCGCTTTAATTGGAAAAATTAAATACGATTTATTAGCGCCATCTATCAGGAATTTTAAAAAATGTTCCGAATAAATGTGGCTTAATTTTTCATGACGAATTCGAATTTGCAATAAAAATGGGGGTTGCTATTTAAGATTTTAAAGTTACCCCCCACCCCACCTCCAGGGGGTGGGTTGGAGGGTTATGTTTGGTGTTTATCGATAGGTTTTCGATAAATATTAAAAACCTGATTTTTGGTTTCTAATTTGGAAGTGTATTTCTCGAGATATTAGACCGTTTCTATAATTTACCTATGGTATCAGGATAAATTGTTTTTCCCAATTATAGCGCCATCTATCCACAGTTCCAAAAAATTTCTTGAATAAAAGTTGCTTACTTTTACGCAACGAATCCAAATCTGCAAGAAAAACTGGGGATTTCCATTTGAGATTTTAAAGTTACCCCCCACCCCACCTTCAGGGGGTGTTTACTGTCATTGGATAGATTTTTGAAAATGGTTGAACACGTATTTTTCAGTTTTTCGATCCGATGTTTAGTTCGCGAAATATTCGACCGTTCCACTACTTTTGGAACACCCTATATATACGGCTGTTTACCAGTTCTTTGAGCAATTATTTTATTGTTTCCTGATGGCAAGGAATTAGTCCTTACCACCTTTGCTTTATCGTAGCCTTTGGGACAGAAACTGATGATTCATCACCCCGTCCACAAGTGATGGGGTTAAAAACAGAAGATGAACAGGTACTACCGAAAACCCCATATTATAATCACTGATGAAATAGAAACGTCAACATTCATAATAAAGAAACGTGAAATAAATATGACATAAATTAGGAATTGACAAATGAAGAAATCGCTATAAAAATAGGAGATCAAATACCTAATAACCTTCTGCTTTTTTAGCAAGAGCTTCATCTTTAGCCTATAATTCCGTGTGTTTACTTTTAAATTAGATATAGGAGTACACCCAATACATGGCAACACTGCTTCCCACACCTGAGCTGCGCGGATTTATTCAGTCATTCGTCGATTCTGCAGTGGCAATGCAACTCATTCTCATAAGCAGTGTTGCCGATTTTAGCGCTTCCTTCACTCGCCTATCTCTAATCGAAAACTAATCATATGATATATGATGTAAACTAGTAAGCAGCTAAATACTGAAAGAAGTAACATTAAAATTTAGTCTGGTTTGTTTATACCAGAAAAGACGAAGAATCTCATATACAAATCCTAATCCTGGATTGACTAAACAAAATTGGATGTAATATATAAATTTCTTCTCGCATTTAATTTTAATATATTTTATTTATATCAATGATTTAAATATATATAAATTTGACTATATAATTTGTTATGTATAGGGCCCGGTCTTTTCACCTCCGAATAAAAGTTATTCGGAGGTTTATTTGACAGATTTACATGTAATCTGCCGGATAAACTTCCTAATAAATAGTTATTCGGAGGTGAAAAGACCGGGGGTAGTTCTATGAAGATTTTTGCGATGTTAAGATTTGTGTTATTTTCAGTAAATATTTTGATAAGAAACGTTTGTCTATACTTTATTTCCTTATTCCAAATATTTTTAACTATTGACAAGCTGTGACGATACGACACCACCACCAATCATGCGTCTGAAACTGGAGTCCAAACATAGCTTGGAAATTAACGTAATATAGAAGAGGGCAAATGCGGATTCTTACAACAAGGTTGAAAGTAGGGTAAAGGATATAATTTCAGATATCAAAAATGAAAAAGGGTCTAAATACGAACGAAACAATACAGAAAGGCTTAAAGATGACAACAAAAATGAAGAATATTAATGAATTAACTGAACTGACTTTTTTGTGCATATAAAACAGTAGTTTTTAAAATCTAATGTTGGTGATACCTGCAATTCAACTGGCGATGATGTGTTGATATCGAGATGTGAGATGCTTCTTCTAAGTCACAATTTCGCTAGCCTCTTGTTCGTATATAGGTATTCGAATAAATATTGATTTACTTGTTCTGTAATATTGATTATAATCTTTTTCCCAACAAGTAACTAAGAACAGTTGTACCTACTGAGTATATCATTTCATACTTTTCTATTTCTACAGATTATTCTTATGGTTACACCCTTTATTTCCATGCATTGTCCTGTTTAGTTCCATCATTTCTTCATAAACTCTTCTTTATTTCATTCCCTATATTCTGCAGAAATGGTTAGGTATTCCAGATCAAATAAAAAAAACTGCAACAAAGCTGGTCAACACTGACATATAATTCACAATTTGGATAAAACATATATTTTTACGTAAGTACTACACATAAATATTTTAACTAACATAAGTACAACTTTTTACGTTCAACAACACATTTCTTAAAACATGTACAACAATAAGTAATTCATATTCTATCTTCTTAAAAGGAATAGAAAAAAAAATGTGAATGCCAAAAAAATATCTGTTGAGTAAATACTCCTAGAGATTTTAAAGAAAAAAATCCTTTAATAAACTTGCGAGTACTTTCATCATCATCACAAGTGGCTCGACAATCCGTTGTGGATCTGAGCCTACTCGCGAAGAAGTCGCCATTCTTGTCGATTCCTGGCAACTTCCCTTCATCTTCTGACCCTTAGAATCTTTTTGTAAGTGTACTTTAGGCACATACGATGAAATTTGATGGATCAGAAACATATACGGCAATGTCGGAAATAACAAACTATAATAAAAGATTGTAAAATATACGGGTAGTCCCATTAAAAAATAAGCCTATTATCCGTATATCTCAGAAACTGTACATTTGACAACGTCGAAAATATAAAATAAAAAGGAAAAGATTCCTCTCATTGGCTGTATACCATAATAAAAAACTTACTAAGGAAGTAAAACTTCGCTTTTAGGTAAATGGTATATAAATTTTTATTAAAATTTTATCTAAAATGATCCAAATTGGATAAAAGTGGGTACATCTATAGTACAAAATCACACAAACGTTTTCGGACCAATCAGTCCATCATCAGGTGGTAGAAACCTAAAATAAGCAAACCACTGCATTAAAAAAGGCCAAGATGAAATTTTGACTGTTTGAAAGTTAGAAAAATTAGAACATGTGGTTACTTACTTTAGATCCAAAGTAGTTGGAACTAGCTACATAGATAGGTCAAAAGACCTTCATTTTACAATAATTATGCCATTTCGGCTACAACAATGTCGACAATAAGTCGATGTTAAAAGGATTTAAAAATGCAGCGTTATTATAATGTGGTCTTCATCTTGGCTTCAAACTGACAGACTGAAATATGACATTAAACGAAAATTGACAAGACCTTCTAGGTAGGGAATTTTATGTGTATGCAGTTATTTTGTATTTTAGAAATGCAAAAATATTATTACTTAAATAAATGAATTTAATTAGCTATTAAATAAATGAGTGAGAATAAACAATTTGAATTAATAGTAACATAAAATTATTTATGATAATTTAATGACGATTGAAAGGGAAAATTTTGCCAACAAGGTAATGACGTCACTTGTTCGAAAAGAAGAGCAGAATAAAGAAAAATAAAAATAAAATAAACAAAAAAATATGAAATTTATTAGGTATATGATAAATATAAGGTAAAAGAATTGATAAATAAATCATGAATTTGGCTGTTATGAAATGCAGTTTAAGTTAATAATTAAAGTGTAAAGTTAAGAGTATAACTGGTTGTCTCAATTCATGTAGATAAGACAGGGTGAATAAAACAAAACTGATAGTAGATTACTATGGTTTAATAAACTTTCTCTTATTGTTGTTTTTATTTACACTTCAATTCTATAAATTCAGTCAACCAGTTATACATCATTATTCTAATTTCAATTTATAAATTTCAATTCCGTTAAACCATAGTAATCTACTATCAGTTTTGTTTTATTCACCCTGTCTTATCTACATGAATTCAGACAACCAGTTATACTCTTAACTTTACACTTTAATTATTAACTTAAACTACATTTCATAACAGCCAAATTCATGATTTATTTATCAATTCTTATACCTTATATTTATCATATACCTAATAAATTTCCTTTTATTTTGTTTATTTTATTTTTCTTTATTCTGCTCTTCTTTTCGAACAAGTGACGTCATTACCTTGTTGGCAAAATTTTCGCTTTCAATCGTCATTAAATTATCATAAATAATTTTATGTTACTATTAATTCAAATTGTTTATTCTCACTCATTTATTTAATAGCTAATTAAATTCATTTATTTAAGTAATAATATTTTTGCATTTCTAAAATACAAAATAACTGCATACACATACAATACCCTACCTAGAAGGTCTTGTCAATTTTCATTTAATGTCATATTTCAGTCTGTCAGTTTGAAGCCAAGATGAAGACCACATTATAATAACGCTGCATTTTTAAATCCTTTTAACATCGACTTATTGTCGACATTGACAACTATTGTTGACCTATCTATGTAGCTAGTTCCAACTACTTTGGATCTAAAGTAAGTACCACATGTTCTAATTTTCCTAACTTTCAAACAGTCAAACTTTCATCTTGGCCTTTTTTAATGCAGTGGTTTGCTTATTTTAGGTTTCTGCCACCTGATGATGGACTGATTGGTCCGAAAACGTTTGTGTGATTTTGTACTATAGATGTACCCACTTTTATCCAATTTGGATCATTTTAGATAAAATTTTAATAAAAATTTATATACCATTTACCTACAAGCGAAGTTTTACTTCCTTATTAAGTTATAAAATTTTAAATCATTGAAAATCTAGTAATTTTCATGTAATGAAATCGAAACGTCAAAATAAACTTATTCTAAAGTAAAATTGACTTATTGCCAGTAAAGATGGTAAATTGTATTAACATGCCACCAGAAAATAGCTTCAGAACAATATTAGAATTAACAGAATTGCAAATATTCAATAAATAGATTTTCTCATTTGCCACGATTGAGGAAACTTCTGAAAATATCTTTTAAGAAGATAGATTGATTGCGTTCTAACAAATAATAATACATTTAAAACATCAATAATGCCATACTAATTTTGAAGGTTTGCAAAATGGTTCATCAGCTAATTTGTACAAATGTAAATATTTATAAATATACTAATTTCTTATAATCACATGGACATTACTTTTTTGGATTTTCATTATATCTATCAAGGCATTTTTCTCTAATATCTAGGGATACCAATATTATTATAGACAAACCTGAGATCCAAAAATATATAATCTCCTTCTCAGAGGCATCTTTCAGTGCGTCACAAGTGACAGAAAAAAAGGTATAGTCGGTTCGCTAAACTCAGACACAACTGGCTAGTTATTTCAGTAGATAATTTTTTTGTTTTTTGCCAATTTTACCAAAATTGGCAAAATTATTTACTAAAATCACTAGCCAGTTGTGTCTGAGTTTAGCGAACCGACTATAGGTCCGTGATACACACACATTTATAATATTTATTCCAGTTGCTGATAGATGGCGCTATAATCTGAAAAAATATTTAGGTATTTACCTATTACATATCTATACGACTATAATTTAAAGTTCTTCTCAGTCTTTCAGGTAGGTATGTAATTAATGATGTCATATGATTTTAAGAATTTAGAGAATCATAACATGACATTTTAGTTAAATCTGACAGTTGTCACAATCGTAATCGTAATATGGTATAATAACAAATCAATAGGGAACTTGCACTAAAAAATTTTTTTGCATAAAATTGTTAATTTATGTTTTAAAATGTTATATTCAAAATATTACGTCTTAACAATGAATAGTGTACGTACAACATCTGATCAAAGTTCCGCGCCTAAAATTTCCGTTTCAAACAACTTCAAAAGCGAGAGCTGGGGTCTGACGTCATAGGCCACTCGTATCGTTTGCCCGTTCGGTGGGCTATTGCATTTAATGCAGTTTGCCCATAGATAAATAATATAGTTGAAATATCTTGTTTTACTCTGTGGCAAAAATGATTTTTTCTGTGACTGGCAAATTATTAACATTTTATCTCTGTTGACATATATCAAAAAGTTCTTGTTTATGAAATTACTTTTGTCGTTTCTTGTGTTGAAGAACAAAGAAGAAACAAGTAACTTAAAAATAAACAAAACTTTTAGTAATAAAAGTAAGAGTAACTAAAAAGTATTGGTGCTACTATAGTATGCGGTCTACAGTCGGGTTTCTACTATAGCTTGCGGTCTACCGAGGGATGCGGTGTAAGTATAAGCTGAGATGATAAAGATATTAACTTGTAAAATTACAATAATGATTCTTCTTATTTATGCGTATTATTAACTAAAGAAGGATTTTGTTGGCTATGTACACGTTCTATCGGTACGTCTGCTAATCACCATAATCTTTTCTCTGAAGGCTTTGAACACAATAATGAAAGGCTCCAGTAGGTACTAATAAACATTACAATAAAATATAATCTTTATTATACTGCAAATTACACCGTAATCTTTTCCAGGATATACGAAATCCTTCGATTAGAGGTAGGTAGATCAAACCCACGGGGTAAACCGAATACTATAATATAATGGTACCAAACTATTGTTATAAACGGTTTAAACATGCTTATTAATAACTCTTACTTATTTGCCTTGACACCTCGCATTTCTCCAATAGAATAGCTTTCACTACTTTTTATAAAAGTTGCCACCATGAAGACATCAACGGTAGGTAAGTTGTCAGACTTACCCTCTCCGTCATATTATGCATTTTAAACTCTTTACAAAGTAGCACTCAACTTTATCAATTTCAGTTTAAAACTAAGCTGATTGGGGAACTACTTATTATAATATACAAGATGAACATAAATAATACCTAGGAATTTTCCATTAAAGACGATTAAAATGTAATATACCCGTGATACCTACCCTAATCGCGTTGTTTCCGACTGCTAAGCCTGGTTGACCGTGGCCCGTGACGTCGGACCAATAGAAGGACGTTCAAGAGCCTCGCTAAGATATTTGAATCTTATAGCATTTTCAAAGCGTCGTAATTAGCGTACGGGTTAAAAATATTTCTTTTTTTCGCATGCAAGCGTTTTAAGATCATGTTACCTTATGTTTTTTAATATCATTTTAATATTTAAAAATATATGCAAGTTCCTTATTGTGTTTATTTCATTTATAAAAAGGAACGTTCTTTGATTTGTATAGTCCTATAAATTGTACAGATTATAGTAGTATAGATAATACATAATCATTTTTTGTTTAATTATAGCGCCATCTATCAACAACTAGAAAAAATGTAAATGATTTTAATCACGGACGTACCTTTTTTCAATCACTTACAACTTAATGCGTTAGAAAGAAATCGAAAAACTTTGACGCACTGAAAGAAGCCTCTGAGAAGGAGCATACCACAAAACGTGCGAATTGGCAATCTTACAGCTCGTTCAGATATTATAGATTCGAATTTTTGTTCGTATCGATACAAATGTCGAATTGCTCAGTGACACATAGACACAAAGACGTCATGAGGAAATAGTTGACAAAAAGGAATATATTTTTCGAGAAAAATGAAACAGCCGGATCTGTATAATAAGATACTCTGTGCTAAATCTAAAAACTCTGTGTATGCTGTAGGTCAATTATTAACACAGTACAACAACTCAGTTTTACGTTTACCACCTTATCATCCAGAACTTAACCCGACTGAAAAGATATGGATTATTTGAAAAAAACCAAGTAGTGGCAAGAAACACTACTTTTAAATTAGCAGATGTTTAAGAGATAACAAACATCAAGATAAATGAAATCACGCCAGAGGTATGGGCAAATAATTGCAGGCATTTTTTAAGAAATAGAATTTCAGCCGAGGAGTTTTCAAGCTTAGATAAACATAATAAGTGTTTGTTGGAAATTCTCAACATCATATGAGAGCTGTAGGTACTTAACACTACGTATAAACCTGACCCTGTCGGATAATTCAGTGTAAAATCAAAATAGTTCATGTTTTTTGAGATTCATTTTTTTTTCGGGAATACTTATTTTCAAGTTTACTAATTATCCACTAAAATTGGCATTTCAAGACATTTGTAATAATAATAGTCCTTGTTTACGCATTTGTAAAGATTTAAAATATTTTTGTAATTAAGAATAGTGAGAACCAAAATCAAAGTGGAATCAAAGAGCACAAATTGTAATAGATAACGAACCCAGTCCAGAAATTGAAATCAGGAGAGGAGTTAGGCAGGGATGTATTATGCCTCCATTACTCTTTAATGTATATAGTGAATAGTGAAGCAATTTTTGAAGAAGCATTACTATCTCAAAGTGAAGGAATAATAATTAACGGAAGATCTATTAACAACATAAGAAATGCAGATGACACTGTGATTATGGCAAGCTCTGCTGAACAACTCCAATTACTACTAAACAAGATAAACAGTTTATGTGAAGAATATGGACTAAAAATGAACATAAAAAGACCAAATACATGATAATAACTAAGAAAACAAACATACAAACGAGCATACTTTTGGGAAATGTAGGATTTCAGAGAACCTGCATTTCAGAAAAAAATTATCAAACAGAAATAAGGACCAGGATAGAAATAGCAAGAAATGCGTTTGTAAAAATGAAAACAATTATCTGTAACAAAGCCCTTAGATTAGAACTGAGAGTAAGAGCTTTGAGATGCTCCGTGTCCTCGATACCGCAATATGGACTTGAAAGGTGGACATTGAAGCAAGAACACATAAATAAACTACAGTCCTTTGAAATGTGCTGTTACAGGAGGATTCTTAGAATAGCATGGACACAGAAATAAACGAACACGGAAGTATTACGAGAAATGGGCAAATAATGCGAAATAATAAAAATAAGAAAGTTACAATATCTGGGACGCGTAATAAAGGGACAGCGATATGAAATGCTAACACTGATAATACAGGGAAAGGGAAAGATAAGAGGCGGAAGGAGTAAAGGAAGAAGGAAGGTGTCATGAAGAATTTAAGGGAATGGTTTAAGGGGTTACATAGGTCTTGCAGGTAAAAAAAAGTGACTTTAAAAAAATTATATCTCGAAAACTAAAAATTATTTTTATTTATAATTGGAACATGTAAAAGTATAGTACTTAAGGTACTCTCAAAAAAAATTTTCAGCCAAAAATATTTATTTTTGTAGAGTTGACTGCAATTTTTCTACAACAGTCCTTTTTTGCGGTGGGCAGCATAACTAAGTCCAGTCTCATCTGCAATCAAAAAATCAAAAAGTTTCTTGTAGTTTATACCTCTGGCTAGTGAATGAACGAATGAATTTTTATTAGGTGAAGTTGTTTTTGTTTTATAAAAAAAAAACTACTTAAAAATGGTCATTTTTGAAAAAATGAGAAAAATTGGGGTCGAAAATGTGTTTAAACTTATGTAAAATCTTCAAATTTCATTTTTTTTTAAATTCCTTCGTTCATTCACTAGCCACAGGTATAAGCTACAAGAAACTTTTTGATTTTTTGATTTCAGATGAGACTGGACTTAGTTATGCTGCTCACCGCAAAAAAGGGCTGTTGTCGAAAAATTGCAGACAACTCTACAAAAATGAATATTTTTGGCTAAAAATTTTTTGAGAGTACCTTAAGTATGCTTTTACATGTTCCAATCATAAATAAAAATAATTTTTAGTTTTCGAGATAAAATTTTTTTAAAAGTCACTTTTTTTACCTGCAAGACCTATGTAACCCCTTAAATGCAGTTCTATAGAACTATTAAGAGCAGCGGTAAATAGAGTAAAGATAATGATGATGATATTCAACCTCCGATTAGGAGACGGCACTTAAAAAGAAGAGAACCAAAATCACAAACTTGTTTTAAAAAACAATGTCGAATTGGAAATTAAATAACTAATGGCCGGTTTCACCAACGCCGAATAGTAGTTTATTCGATGAATAAAGTTATTCGACCAATAAAACTGTGAGATCTACGTTTCACAAACATCAAATAAGACTTACTTTATTTTTTACCAAATAAATATTTACTCTTCGATTAAATTGACTTTCTCGCTTTAAATATCTATAACAAAGGCAATTCGTCAGTTTAACTTTAAATTATCAAAATTGTATTGAAACAATAAAAATATAATCGACTAATAAATTTTATTCGACTAATAACTATTCCCCAATTTATTTGTTGTTGGTGAAACCGGCCCTAAGTTAAATTTAATATATTGCTGTATTTCAGAGGGATACAACTCTATGTCCATTTTCATAACTTTACAGAACAGCAGTTTTAAACTTTTTTCAACAATAGGGACAAATGGACTTGGCTTTTATCTTCTTTTCTTCTATTAGGATCTTCTTTTAAATGTCACTATCTCAATCAGCAAATGGTTTAGGACCTAGTGCTTTATTCCTCTAAATAAAATGGTAAAAGTTGATTATTAGTGTGTAAAAATGTCATAAATTAAAAAAAAATGGACATAGTGTTGTATCCCTCCGAGGTACAGATTTATCTATTAACTAAAAACTAGTTAATTAAATTAGTAAGTAGATATAATAAAAGTAGAGATATTTTAACAAAAATATACAAAAAACATCACAATGTTACAGAGGTAGTATTCAATATAATGAAGTTAAAATTATATTTACAAATGAAATGTTACATTAACTTCATCATTACCACTTATGAAATCATCATTGTTACGATTAGATATACAATTTCTGCCCAAAAACCCTCAAGATTTGTTTAAAGGAATTATTTTTGAACAGGAATCAGCAAAAAAACCGAATCAGAACATTTTTCCACAGGAGCAGTACGACAACCTGGACTAGTTGGAGTTAGATACAAAAACTTGTTAATATGTAAATCTAAAGCAGCCTATAGACGTCTATATTATCATAAATAATAATAATTGAGTTTTGTGTAAGAAAACTCTCTAAAAAATATTTTCAAATACAAAAAATGGACAAGATACACAACCGGATTTTTTAAACGTTACACAGTCCCGACCCAGATGTATACCTGGTCCATTAGCGTTTAGCATCGAGTTCTAATCATAGGAATTAAAGGAACTCTTCAACCAACCAGGGAAATGAAGATTTAAAAGAATGACTAAAAAACCAGATAAAATTCATAGATGGTAATTGCTACAAGTTCTTCTTACCGCATACTTACAGAGTACCATTTACACTGTGGTTGTTTAAGACTCAACTACAAATTGATTACCAATTCAGTAGGTAAAGGGATAACAGACGTTCTCACAATCATTTATTTACTTAGGACGGCCGGTTTCGCTGTCTACAGATTTCACAGCATCATCAGGTCTCCGGTAGAAGTAAATTATCCGGAGACACGGAGTAAATAAATGATTGTGAGAACGTCCGTTATTTATTTAACTACTTATGTAGTATGAACTCACACATGCAACCCATTCAATTTTTAATTACCAATTATCGTGGACAAAATTAAGCGTCTAGGGGCTGCTTTATCACAGTCGCTGCATGTGTAAATATCTTTTTACAAAACTAACATTACAAAGAACTTAAAATATATCTAAAACCTTTTATTTAGAACTATACTAAATTTAGAATAAAGATGCAGTAGAAATAAACAAAACAAGACACGTTAAATGCTACTAGGAGCACTCCCGAATCATAATTTACAATGTATATGCATTGTAAACCCCAAATCATGATTTCCAAGGTTTATACATTGTAGATTATGATTCGGGTGTGCTCCTAGTAGCACTTAACGTGTCTTGGTTTGTTTATTTCTACTGCATCTTGAATGTAAATTTAATATAAATAGAAACTTCTTCGTTATAAAGTATAAGAACATATCAACAGAAAAATATCAATGAATTACGTATTAATAATATAAAACATGGTTAAACATTCTCAATATTTGAAGGATTAAAAAGTATGCATCCAATTCTAAAATTACACTTAAACAGAAATACAGATCTGATAGTCGAGCTTTTAAATATTTCAACTCTTGCTTACTTATTCACTCGAATTTCGGAATGTGCGTCAAATAACGACAAAGTATTTATAGTTTCTTAATGCATTTGAGCAGGTAACAGAACACAGAGCAGTGACAAACTCTACCTAAAAACAAAACAACTTCTAGAAGAGAGAAGATAACTTATAAAAGCAGGGAAAACGAACACAATTGAGTACACACAAATAAATATAACTGTACGAAAGCTGGAGTGGAAATGTAACTAGGTAGAGACCATGGGGAGAAAGAAGAATCGTAGGAAGACCGCAAGAAAGATGATAAGACGAGCTAAAAAGGACAGCAGAACTAAATTAGTACCAACTAGCCATAATAGAAAAAAACTGTAAATTAATGAGAGAGGTAGACTAAAGATGAATGGTCAGGATAAGAATTCGAGAAAAATTGGTGAGGCAAACTGACACCAAGCTTCAAGGAATAGAACGGATTGGAGAAACAGTTTACAAATTATTCTCCAGAGGCTAAGAAAAAAACAAAGAAATTATAGAATAGAAAAGAATAGAAAATTGGTTTACTTTGACCACATTATGCGTAATGCGTAATAGTAAATATCGACTTCTAGAGTTGATTCTAAAAGGCAAGATTGAGGGCAAGTGAGGTCCTGTCCCTAGGAAGGTGACTGGTTTACGTCAACTGATCCATTTCGAGCTGGTGTGAATAGAATAAGATGGGCCAATGTGGTCGCCAACACCACTAGGAGATAGGCACCTTTAGAAGAAGGAGAAACAGACTTAGAAAGGTCGAGGCTCAAATAGGATTGTACAGCAATGATAATCCGTTATAAACTCTCTTGCGGTCGATACTTTGAGCTTTAATCGGCGCTTACTGATACCTTAGACGGCGAACAAAGAAGGGTTATGTAGGTAGATGTAACGATATTAAAACAGCCAAAACCATACAACCCTATATTTTGACTTATTTATTGATCTTATGATCATAAGTTGGTCAGAATATTGTTTCTGTTTCGTTTGTAGGCTGTATTTGTTTGGTGGGTGGATATATTGGGCAAACATACATTGTAGCATAATTTTCTTATCGAAAGCCATTGTCAAATCAAGAAAATATGCTTCATGGTTGCTCATTGACATTTACCAAAATAAATGTGGTAAGAATACTATGGTAACATTTTTCCACGTACACAATGCATGTTTTTGACACTCCATAAAAGTCACGAGTTTACTGATTGTTATTCAAGGCAGCCTGTATTTCCAAAATGTTTTTACCTTTAGTTTCCGGAACGAAAATATAGACGAAGAATATTCCTATCATCGAGGCAGATCCAAAAATATAGAATGTACTATCTTGCCCTATATAATTGGATATTTGAAGATAAAACCTCGTAAGGATAAAAGCCAAAAACCAATTAACGGTACCTGCTGTAGAACTAGTAACACTCTTAATCTCAGTAGGAAATATCTCAGATGATATCACCCACGGAATTGGTCCCAATCCAAGAGAATAAGCTATTATAAACAGGCATAAGGCTCCTACTGGTATAAATCCTAATTTTTCAATAATATTGTCGCTTATATCGGTTCTGTCTTTCAGAGTGAAGAAAATAGCAAGAAGAAATAGGTTTACGGTAACAAACAACGCCGATATAAACAACAATATTCTTCTACCAAGTTTATCTATAACTAAAGAAGCCGCGAAAGTAGCTAGAACTTGAAATAATCCTACCATAACAGAAGCACTTTTTGGATCCAAGTGCACTCCTGACGTCTTAAAGATATCTGTGGTGTACAGAATAACCGCGTTAACACCGCTAAACTGCTGGAAAAACATCAAAGAAGCAGATATAATAAAAGCCTTAATGACAGATCCTTGTTTGAAAGTTTCAGTTAGGGAAATGGTTGTTTGGCTACTTTCCTTTAAATATCCTTCGATTTCGTTGAGTTCTTCATCGACTTTGTACTCGCTACCTCGTAAGATAGTCAAAACTCCCTTAGCGTCATTAAAGAGTCCTCGTTTTAATAGATACACGGGTGATTCAGGCTGGAATACAAAGAAAACAACGAAAACGAACGGAACGCAAGCACACCAGATTGTAAAATATAGAGCATTTAGGTATTTTCCTAGTAAATAACCCAGAAATATTCCCACGGTAACCATCAGTTGAAAATAACTGCTTAGAGTACCTCGCAGCGTTTTGTGGGCTATTTCGCTTGTGTACAAAGGTGCTGCTATACAACAAGCTCCAGCTGCAGTTCCCGTTATTAGTCTGCCGAAATACAGCATCAGCACGTTGTTGGCGAATATGATGAGCAACCATCCTATCGTGTAGGGAACACATAATAACAGCAGAGTTTTCTTACGACCTATTATGTCACAGATAAAGCCTGTTGGTATGCACATGGCCATCCCACCGAATGTTACGAACGAGCCGATCCATCCTATTTGGTTGCTGTCTAATTTGATGTTGTTGTACTTGCCAGCTTCCAGGTCATTGAGAATCGGAGATGTCCATGCCAGTACGGTACCGGCAGCCAGAGCTGACAAAGTTGCTAAAAATATATACATATTAATGATGATATACTTCTAACATACATACGTAGGAAAAATGAAAGAATACCCATGAACGAACATATAAAACACGCTGTATTTTCCTGTCACCGTGTCACAAAAAATTGGCCAGCGCAAGAACATGTAATAATTATTGTTACATGTACTTGCACTGGACAATTTTCTTTGTGACACGGTGACAGGAAAATATAGCGTGTTTTATATGTTCGTTCATGGGTATTCTTTCATTTTTCCTACTGTAATCATGAAAGACTGTAAATTAGACTGGATATTTTTTCTTTTGCCCAATCATTATTTCACATTTTTTTGATAAAAAAGATGCTGAAGGTTTTACCTCTTAAAAATTTTTTTTAGAGGTCGCTTAACTATTTTTTTTCCAAAAATCACGCATTTTTTCGTTTTCTTGACTAAAAAAAAAAATTAAAAATTCATATTTCGCGTAATCGAGTGCCTTTATTTTCCCCCAAATTTTTGAAGTTATACTTCTTTACGATCGAGGGTGAAATTTTATACTTGCCTAGCGCATGCGCAGACAGACAGTATGTAGTTCGTTGCTAATCTTTCAAATTATGTATGTATCAGCGCAAATAAGTCATTAAAAGAATATATTAGTGTTTTTAGTAAATGTATTATTTATTATAATTTTTGTGTCTTTGGATTTGTCTTCCTCGGGAATAAAATATTTTATAATAATAGTAAGTATATTTACTTTAAATTTGTCAGTATATATGAGAAATCTTGTAAGCTGTCAAAGCAAAGGGGGTTTAGCTCGGTGGTAGCGCGTTCGACCGGAGATCGAGAGGTCCCTGGTTCAATTCCGTGTGTTATCTAACTTTTTTTATTTTTAGTATTGTTTTAGTAAAAATTTTTGGAAAGTAGTAAGTAAAAATTAGTTTAATCTTTAAATACAAATAACCTGTTGAAAGTATATTTATTTAGTTGAAATCATATAATAGAAGTATAACTTCTTACGTGCGTACAAAGTACACACACATTCTTTTTTTTTTTCTCTTTAAATCTCATCAAATTAAATGAAAAAATCTTTATAATGCTCTAGAATTTTTTGAAAATTTTGAAGCTTTTTTTAATTTCTCTATGTGATGTTCTGAAGCTATTCTCATGTGGCATTTTTGTAATTAACTATTTTTAATGGGAAATAAGCCACAATTTTACTAAAAAATGATTTTGCCTTTGTCAAAATAGAAAAAATATTAATGAATTAAACAAAAATGTTGTTGCTTAGTAAAAATTCTTCTAATAATTTATTTAATCGAACTCATTTATAAAGTAGAAGACTTTAAAATGATATTGCCAATATTTATGAGTTACGTTCCTTTACTGAAAGATAGCTCATTCGATTACATGAAATCAACCCCAACTTAAGAATATTCGTCACAAAAAAAATCATAGCATGTGACCTGTCTTTAAAAAGACAACCACATGCAACAGTGACAGTAAAATTCTCGCGTTAGAGATTCCATAGAAAACCAGGAAAAAACCTCGTGATAAATAAATTTTATTTTATAAATTAAAATTTATAAAATAAAAAAAATCTCTTTTGTTTTCCCTGTTTGCTAGTTAGTGATGAAAAATCGAGATAAATAGTGAAACAGATTCATAGTGTAACGTAGTTCATTTTACTGGTAAAAATATTACCAGCGTAACTAACTTAATAACATAGTAGCTAAGTTATTATATAACACATTTTTCAAAAATTAAATTAGAAACTAACCTGAGAAGGCTGCAAGGTACTGACGGAATTTCGCAGGTCTATCATTGGAGGGTTCCTGTAAAGACCAAAAACCATGTCAAAATTATATAAAGATTTAGTGTCAGCTTCTAGTAATTTGAGATTAATAAAAAACAGAGTCATATTCTGCTCTTAAGGCCAGGCCAGTACCTTTGATTTTGGCACTTAATGACACACATATTATGTTTAATTTTTTTGATCTATTTATTTTCCTTATTACCTCTAATTCCTTGTTTATAAAGTTCGACTATTTCGATTTTTATGGCTTGATTATACGTAACGAGTACAGTGGTTAGACAGCAAAACTGTTACTAGGCCGAGACAGTGGTGAGAGCGAGAGATGGTTTATATGTATTTGGCAATTTTTGAATTTGCAGGCGAGTCTGTTCAGGTTTGCTTCACAAAAACAAGGAGTAGTGTATTTATGGATCGTAAAGCTAACATTAACAATATCAAACGGCTTATACCACTGCTTATACAAGAATTGACGGATATATTGTGAAAAGGAGATAAGCGTCTTTGGACTATAGACAATGGATTTTAAGAAGACCAAATCTCGTTGCTCCCGATTTCTTCGATTCGTTGGTTTTTTTTATTTCTTGTCTATATGTCGAATTTAAATTTTTTATTTTATATGACTTCTTGAGTTTTAAAACCAACAATATTTATTTCTTCTATAATCGATACATATGCTGTATCACGGTTTTGTTTATTTTTATACTCCAAAGATTTGAAATTTGATAAGCACGGGTGTGACTTATCTATAGAATTGAACTAAACTTTATTGTCCTACCTAAGTTCCATTTGTTAGCTATTTTTGAGAATCACAAGTCACATTGATTAACACAAGATGTCTCCTCTGATGAAGTGGTAATATGCACAGTTACACAGCGAGTATTGTTTACACATACTGAGTGGATTGGCGAGTATAAGATTGAAGGGTGGGAGGTCCAGGACTCGGCCTAGTAAATAGAACAAGATCCGAGTGACTGTCTCGCCATATAATTGGGTCGAGTGCTCGGCCAAGTACTCGTTAGTATGTTTATACCAAACGAGCACTCGGCCGAGAACACTGTCTCGCTACAATACTCGTTACGTGTAATCAAGGTTTTAGTTACTCTCCATCTGATGTATCTCTTTGTAAGCCTCTCAGTATTAAGTACTTTTTACTGGCATACTTCTTTAGTTAATTCTATTTTCTCCATTTTTTGTTTCATGATTGCCATTTCCTTTTTCAATTTTCATTTTCTTGCATTAACTCGTTCCCTTGTAGTTTACATTTATTATTCTCCTTCCTTATCTCTGTCATTTCCCCTACTACATTTCCCATCATATTTTTATATTCTCAAATTCCGTATTTTTCCTTTTGTTATCACCTACTAGTTGCCTCAATAATTCCATTCTGGTTATTTGTTTCATTTGTTTTTGATTTTATCTCATCTGGTGTTCACTGTATTCTTATACTTCTGCCACATATTTCTTCTGGCTTAGAATAGAATGGAAATATGCTTTATTGTCATGAAAAATTTAACAATTTTATAGACAAAGCTTACAAGAATCATAAATAAGAACAATAACAAATAACAAATACAATTTACTAAAATGATATAAATCGTCTATAAAAATAAAAATAATGAAGAGAAACAAAAAAAAAACAGTAACAATCTATTGCAAAATTTAAAAAAAAATTTGCAAATTTCATATTCTACCTTAAGAAATTTAATAAGTTAAGTTAAGCTGCTGCATATGACACTCAAATATAGATTAAGATTATACTTATAAATAAGAATACTGTACTTTCTTAGTTATTGGTTAAGAAACTCTGCTGTTGAATAATATGGTCTTTCAGATAAATAGGCTTTAGTCATTTTACGGAACTTTGGGAAAGATGTTGCAGATTTAAGTTGTAGAGGGAGATGGTTGTAAAGTTTTTTTGCAGAATATAATATAGATTTCTTTACTAACTCACTGGACGGGATCGGTAAATAGATGTCAAAGGTAGAATTTCTGGTGGAATAGTCATGTCTAGGTCTTGCTGGAAAGACATGTAGATGTTTACGAATTAAGCAAACAGTTTCTAAAATATATAAAGAAGGTAGTGTTAGAATCCTGTGATCTTTGAAGTAGCTTCTGCAATGTGTTGTTCTTCTGAGGCCAAACAGATATCTTATTGCTCTTTTTTGTAATTTAAAAATAACATCAGTTTGAGCAGCCGTACCAGAACCCCAAAAAGGGAGACCATATCGAAGATGTGACTCGAACAAAGAAAAATATGTTATTTTGGAAGAGGCTAAATTCATTTCCTTCGAAACAAATCTTATTGCAAAGCAAGCTGAGGATAGTTTCTTGCTTAACACATCAATATGAAGGGACCATTTCAGATTGCTATCTAAAAAAATACCAAGAAACTTTACAGAATCAACGATACTGATCTGGCTGTTATGAAGAGGTAAGGGTTGAAGAGCTCCTTTATAGGACAATGCTACTGTTTTATCTACGTTAAAAGAGAGTAAATTTGAATCGGACCAAGATTTTATTGTAAGTAGATCAGAACTTATAGTAGCATGAAGGGTTGCGATATTTGAGTTGCTCCAAGTGATACTTATATCATCAGCAAAAAGAAAAACTTTTCCATCGATTTTTAAGCTAGTGATGTCATTAATAAAGATAAGGAAAAGTAGAGGACCCAATACTGAACCTTGTGGTACCCCACATACAACATTTTTGAGACTAGAGTCTGTATCATTTGCTCTAACCAGTTGTTTCCTATTATCCAAGTAAGATTGAAACCAGTTCGAAGAAATACCTCGAATTCCGTAGAAATCTAGTTTTTTTATCAAAATGTCGTGATTCACACAATCAAAAGCTTTGGCATAATCACAAAAAACAGTGGCAGTGTGCAGATTATTGTTTAATGCTTGATAAACCTCATGTAGTACAGAAAACATGGCATCTGTGGTACATTTATTATTTAAAAAGCCGAACTGATTTTGTGATAAAATATTGTTATCAACGAGAAAGGACATAAGTCGGGCTTTTATGAGTCTCTCAATAATTTTTGAGAGTACCGGTAGTAATGCAATAGGTCTATTGGGACCGTGCAAGTTCGGCAAAGCGACCCCTATTTCTACGCTCTATACTAAAATTCGCACTTTTAATTATATTGGCCAATTATATTAGTCCTGGTTACTAGATAATTGTCAAGGCCATAGTCCAAAAAATAATAAGAAGAAAAAATAAGATTCAGGTTATGTTATGAAAACGTCAACAATTGTATGTAGTAAATAAAATTAGTTATTAAAATGCAGTACTGCAAGCAAAATAAAATTAATTAAATTTACCTTTATATAATAATTGCATATCATATCAATATTGTGGAGCAGTATATAATTTTTCTGCTTCATTGACAGAAGGTATGAAATATACGTCAATTTGACAATTTCAATTGACAATATGAATTATTTAAGATAGTTGCAATATTTCTCCGCGACTCGCGCAGGGTCGTTTCTCGTTTCCCCTTCCAAGTACTTGCACACCGCTAATAATTGCAGGCATTTGATTTTTCACCACCCTTATGAAGAGGAATAATGATGGCCGTCTTTAGGCACTCTGGAAATTTACCTTTCTCAAAAGAATCATTAATTAGAGAGATAAGGACTCCCAACACACTGTCTGGGAGATTTGAGAAAATTTTTATGGATAGTCCATCGGTACTACAGGAAGATTTGCTTTTGATATTATTGATTGTCTGAATCAGTTCAGATTTATCAACCGGTCTTATAAAGAATGAATTCGAGACCTTTCCTGAATTAGGGAGATAGGAAATGGGATCTTGTTGTGACACAATAGTTGATGTTATATTTTTACTCACATTAACAAAGTATTCATTTAGATTTTCTGGGTCTGGAAGGGAAAATGTTTGAGCTGTGTGAGTTTTATTACGAAGATCGTTTATTATGGACCAAGTTTCTTTTGCAACACTTTTAGAGCTTCTCAGACGATTTTGGTAGTACAATTTTTTAGCTGATTTTATAAGTTTTAAATAGATTGCCCTGTACTTGGTGATATATTCAGTAACAGAGACGTTGGTAGTAAATTTCTTGATGTACAGTAGTGAACGCATATTTTTGGCTGATATGCGGACACCTTTGGTAGTCCAGGGTTTGTGATGTTTTGGCTTAATTGTGATTAAAGGAAATGCTTTATTAAAGATACAGACAAGCTTATTCAAAAAGTCACTGAAATTATTATCGACGTTCATAGAAGGAAAGGGCCACTCAGAGGTTAAGCATAAATTTTGGAATTTACGAAAATTCCGAGCGGAAAAAATCCTGCCTAAACGTCGAGTTTTCGAAGAGTGCTTGCTAAAGATGTTAAACTTCGTATAAACCGCTTCATGATCAGATAGTCCCGCATTAACAGTTGTAGCGCAGACATCACGGGGTGAGAAGTCTGAGACAATATAATCAATTATGGTAGATGAAGTTTTTGTAATCCTTGTAGGAGAATCAATGTGCATTGTTAGACCATACGATTCAAATATGTTGACTAGGGATATTTGTGTAGCACAAGCAGCAGCATAATTAATGTTAAAGTCCCCGCATAAAATTTTTCTGCTTTTATGGGGCAGGTCATCTAACAAATTAAGCAGGTTCTGAAAAAATAGTTCCACAGAAGAGTCAGGTGATCTATAAATGCAAATAATATAAAGATTAAAGTTCTTACTGTAAACTAAGGAAAACTCAAAGAATGCTTCGCTTAATAGAAGCTTATCTTTTGCTTCCTTTTAGCATCTATTATCGTCACTGTCTGACATGCTTTACTTCCATTTTTTTTAATATTAATAGCATTAATAATAAATAATCATTTTGTACTACCAATGAATAAATATAGTTATATTTTTAGAGAGCTGACTAAATATTGTTGCTTGAATATTATTCTCTTGCTTTTTCTACAATCCAAAATACAGTACAACCTGCACATCCGGACCTGTCATATCCGGACCTCCCCATATCCGGACGGTTCTGCCGTCCTCATCTACCAAGATCTACCGAGAAAGGCAGTCCTGCTGTTGGACAACGTACCCTCTCATCCCGATCCAAAAAACTAAAAGATGGCGAAATAACGTCTCTTTTTTTCTCCCAAATGTGACATCCCTCTGTCAGCCTATGGATCAAGGTATTATAGAATCTATAAAACATCTATCGACGAAAGTTATTGACAGCGTTGACTATAAAAGAAGTGGTCCTGATATCCCGATTTTTTCATATCCAGATCGGTCTGTCGCCACATTCATCCGGATATGGCAGGTTTTACTGTAATCTCAAATACCTATACTTTATTTTACATTGGCTTTACATTTTATTCACAAAACTTTACACAAAATAAAATTGTAAGTTGTCGTACATTGAGCTATCTGAAAGGCCAAGCTGAGTGTAGTTTACATTTCGAAATTATGAATGTATATTCATACCCTCAACAATTTTAAATAAACATATTAAACGACCAGTTAATATTCTGTTGAATATTAACAATGTTGATAACACTGTCTACGTAAATACAAGCCATTAAATTAAAAATGAAAGAATGTATTTTTCTTCCCATTGTTTGTAGAATGTTTTTTCTTTCTTTTCATGTTTAGAATGATTAAAAATGCTGCGATTTTGTGTTTATTTATAGATGTGTTCATCATAACATAACGAGATAAAATAAAGACTTTGCAAAGACAATACAGAATGGAAGTGTTGAGGATGGGCTTACAACTGATATGAAAATGAAAATTATAGACATTTAATGTTACACATTTAATGTAGTTTAGTAATCATAATAAGCTAGCTATTCTTGCAGTTATAGTGTAAAAAAGTAAATACTTCTTCTTCTTCTTCTTATAGTGCCTATCCATTCCGGATGTTGGCGATCATCATGGCTATCTTGACATTGTTTACCACAGCGTGGAACAGTTCAGTGGTAATCATGTTATACCACTTTTGTAAATTTTGAAGCCAGGAAATGCGTCTTCTTCCCTGTCCGCTTGTACCATTTAGGGGAGTGCAATTAGAACGAAAACATGCATTGTTTCGGAAAAATTCAAACAAGCTTATATTTTTCTAAAACTTTTTTTGTTAGTTTATATACATGTTAAAGTAAAAAGTTCTACTCGCGGATTTGGCGACTAATTGTTTATTAATTGTTTAAACAATAACAATTGTTTTGTATTAATAATTTTAAAAATATCGTTAAATTCATCATTTTACTTTGATCAAATATGTTTCTATTTTGTTTTTGATTATACTGAATCCGAATATGGCATTGCAATTTGAAAATTCTTATACAGAAGCTCTTATACAGTATGTCTGCGTAGCTAGGAACCACATGGAAAACTATTTTATTATCAATTTTACGAAGAAAAGTTATTTTTCATAAAATGCTCTGGATAGTCAAAAATCTACTACTCAACCATCAGATATCAAATTTTATCAATTTTATACGAGTTATGTCAAAAATATGAATTTCGTTAAAGAGTAAAGTACCTTTATATTTCAGAATATCAAAAAATGCTTTTATGAAAAGTTGTTTGAAATTAAAAACTATGTTTAAATATACAATTACATTATTCTAATCGTAAAATTTTTTTCAATTTTTTCTCAAATTACGGATACTCATCATCGTTTTATTACAATTATGATAACTATTTTACTATCACTTTTACGAAAAAAAGTTAATCTTCATAAAATGCTCTCCCTGGTCTAAAATCCAAGATACAACCATCAGATATTAAACTTTTTAATTTTATACAAAGTATGTAAAAAATATGAATTTTACTTAAGAGTTAAGTGCCTTTATTATTCACAATATTTTAATTAGAAGGATATACCTAATTAAACACTAAAACAAATTTTTTAATTCCAAACAACTTTTCTTAATAACAATTTTCGATATTGTGAAATTTAACGATACTTTACTCTTGAGTGAAATTCATATTTTTTGACATACCTCGTATAAAATTCATTAAATTTGATATTTATTAAAAATATATCGACTCAAGCTAAAATTACAGTTTTTAATTCAATTATTCAGCCACATTTTGAGTACTGCGCAACTATATTGTATATGTTTAATTTAAATAAACTCAATCAACTACAAAAACTACAAAATTGTGGCATGTGAATTATATTGAAAACAAATCGACTTACACCTGTATCATATATGCTACAGGTTTTAAGTTGGTTCACAATTGAAGAGAAACTGTATTATTATACAATGATTTTGGTTTATAAAATACTTAATAATGTAGCTCCAGATTACTTTAAGCAGTTTATAGTGTACAATAAAAATGTGCATGATTATTCTACAAGAAATATGGGGAATATTTACATAGCAAAAACAAATTATAGAATGACGATGAACTCATTAGTATTCAGGGGTTTTAATGAGTTTAACGCTCTACCGGGTGAATTAAAAAATACGATGTCATCAGGGGAGTCATTTGATAGGGGGCAGGGGGGCATTTGCCCCCCTGACCCTGAAAATTACTGAAATTTACAAAAAATAGATCAATTTTGTATTATGTTTGCATATACATGTATTATAATGCTTGCCCCCCCCTATCAAAATTTCAAATGACGCTCCTGGATGTCACTAAAATCTTTTAAAACCAAACTTAAGCTGTATATTAGAAACAAGTGATGTAATACTTTATTACGTTAATTTTATGAGTGGGTATTGTATGGTATTATATGTTGTAAAATTTATTTAAAGTTTGTTTCAATTTCATTTGATGTTGCTTAGTTATATTCGATTTTATAAATTATTTGTAATATCTATTCTCTACATTGATTGTATATTAGGGTAACCTATTTAAATGAATAAATATCTATCTATCTATTTGATGATTGCATCTTAGATTATACAGGGTGTCCAGAAACTCTACCGACAAACGAAGACAGGAGATTCCTCAGATAATTTTAAGACAATTTAACCCAATTCACCTAGTCCGAAAATGCTTCTTAAGGGAGCTAGAGCTCTTTGAAGATGGCGCCATGAAGTTAGTTTTTCTTAAATAGCTCCAGAACGCTTCTATTTAGAAAATCGAAAATTAGTATGCACATTTACTTTTCAGAGATGCATCGATTCCATCCATTGCAAATTTCTAGTACCCGTCATAGGCGTCCGTTTTGGGTAGAGCAACCGGTATTTTATCGTATAACTTTTTTGTCCTTAACTTTTATGCATTTTTGACACCGGATTATTAAATTGTGAGGTATTCTAGTACTAAAAGGTACTCTTGCTTTAAGTCGGTAGGACACACCGTTTTCTAGAAAAATCGATTTGAAAGTTTTTCGTTTTTGGAATTTGAAAAAAAATTTAAAGAACTTTTCAACAAAAACGAAGTATTTTACCAACATAAAGTAACAGTAACTTTTAGTACTCGAATACCTCATAATTTAATAATCTAGTGTTAAAACTGCTCAAAAATTCAAGACAAAAAAGTTATGCTATAAAATAACTGTTGACCTACCCAAAACGGACGCCAATGACCAGTACTAGAAATTCGCAATTAATGAAATCAATTTATCTCTGGAATATAAATAAATGTACCAGTTTTCGTCTTTCTAAACAGTTTTTTTTTGAAATTTTTTTTTTTATTTAAAAAGCGAAAAATTTTCAAATCGATTTTTCTAGAAAACGGTGTGTCCTATCGATTTAAAACAGGAGTACCTTTTAGTACTAGAATACTTCACAATTTCATAATCCAGTGTCAGAAATGCATAAAAGTTAAAGATAAAAAAGTTATGCAATAAAATAACCGTTGCCCTACCCAAAACGGACGCCTATGATCGGTACTAGAAATTTGCAATGGATGGATTAGATTTATATCTTGTAGATAAATACGCGTACCAATTTTTGTTTTTCTAAATAGAAGCGTTCTGGAGGTATTTAAGAAAAACTAATTACAAGACGCCATCTTCAAAGAGCTCTAGCTCCCTTAGGAAGCATTTTCGGACTAAGTGAATTGGGTTAAATTATCTTAAAATTATCTGAAGAATCTCCTGTCTTCGTTTGTCGGTAGAGTTTCTGGACACCCTGTATACGATGAAGAGTATTTTATAAAGAATAACTTTTTTTCGTAAAACTGATAATAAAAAAGTTATCAATAGGTTCTAAGTTACGCAGACATATTGTATAAGAGCTAAAAAAAATTTTTTTTCTGAACATTTATTATTGTTGAAGTTTATTATTAAATGTATTTGAGGTAAATTTTCCAGAAAAAAGTTTTGATCACTTTATATAAACATTTTTTTAGCTGGTAATTTTCGGTTTTTGTATTACATTTTTGTTATCTTTCTTAATTTTCTCAAAAAGAAAGAGTTTATTTAATTTCTAAAGTAAAATAATTTAGTGCGTTTTAAAGATCACATCCTAGGCTTTAAAAAAACACTTATAAAACTGTAATAGATCTGTTCAAACTTGAGTAATACCGTCTTAAAGTGGTGGTAATTCTATAAAACTACGAAGATTTCAAAAATTAAATTTTTTAAGACGTCATATCCTTTGAAATTTTTGAGATTTTTTTGAATAAAACATCATTTAGTACGATGCTTGAAAGGTAAGTTGTACAAAATTGAGAGTTTTATAAGAAAAATTGTATTAGTTACACATTTTTAAATAATTTTTAAACAAAATTCATGTAAGGCTCACTTTCCGCCCCCACCGTACTTATGCCCATATATTTTATTTCTTTTTATTATAACCATAATATAGCTTAATTATTCTTCTTTTAGGTTCAGTTTGTAAAATTTCATTTGATCCATTAGTTAAAGAATTACATTAAAATAACTCAACCGTGCACTTCGCCGTACGCTAGTTTACAGTGCGCCAATGTTTGTGAGAAGGATGACTTCAGCGTTATAAATAAAAAATTATAGAAGATACAGATTTAATTTTAGAAAATTCTTTATATAAGGTTTTTTTGTAAAATTTTCTGAGTTTTTCAATGGTCAAGTCAGTTTTGTTCTAAAATTTATATTTTCGGAGTTATATGCACGAAAATTGGTGAGTGGTTAGAGGATATCTCAAGGAACAAAGATGACATGGTGCCAACTTGCGCTTTTACCCTGGGGGTGGATGCCACCCCTCCTCGGGGGTGAAAATTATTTTATAAAAAATAACCCCACAATTCGATAGAGCGACAAATTATAAGCAAAATTTGTTATTAAAATAAATCAAAACTTTTTGAGTTATTAAAGATCAAAGATTTTAATTTTTCGTGAGAAAAATGCATGTTTTTAACCGATTTTTCATAAATAACTCAAAAACTATAAGTTTTTACAAAACAGTTATTATTGTCAAAATTGAGACTAATAAAAAATCAAATAAATTACTTACTAGAAAAACCTTTCAATGTAAACTGAAAGTGAGTTATAGGTAATTGAATGTATATTTCTTTCGTCGAGTACCCAAATCTAAGTATTCAAGCTTAAATACCGGGAAAATGATGCATTTTATAACATAAACTTATTAAACATTTGTCAAAGCTCATTGAAATATCTATCAAATAAGTGCTCGAACAAGTTGATAGCATTAAAGTTTATGCACCAAAAATGTTTCAAAATGTATCTTTTAAAAAAATTTCTAAAAAATGTTATTGTTTTTTTGCAAATAACTCCGTTAAATTTTAAAGTAGCAAGTTCATCTAATAACTGGTTAAAATTTTATTCCAAGAGCTATTAAAAAACGTCAAAATAGTCATTTATACCTCTTACTTTTTTAAAAATAAAAGGTTAAATGGCCCCGGTTACATGGTTCTCGCAGCAAAATTGAAATTTTAAACGTTTCTATCTCGGTTATTTTTTACTCTACGAAAATAGTAAAATGGGTAAAGTATTTGTTACAGAAAAAACTAAAATTTAGTTATTTATCATTTTTTACGTATATTGAGCATTTTTGGAGTTATTATCAAAAGAAAATGAAAAGTACGATAATTCTAAAAATTCTGATTTTTTTAAATTATACCTTTTTTTTCAAAAATATGCATTCTAAACCGGTCAAATTTGTTGAAATAATTAACTATGATAACATAAAGAAATTCTTGTGAGGATTACTACAAATTTTAATTTTTGCGGAAATGGCGTATGTTTAGTTTTTAACTTTTTCCTAAAAAAATCGAAAGGGTTCTCTTATTTTCATCATAACTTGCTTAATTTTGATGCTATTAACTTCTACTGAAGCTCATTTGATAGGTATTCCGAAGTACTTTGACAAGTGCTTAACAAGTATATTCTACAAAATGCATCGTTTTCCCGTTATGTAAGCTTGAATACTTAGATTTGAGTACTCGTCGAAAAAAATATGCATTCAATTACCCATAACTCACTTTAAAATAACAGTTTAGTTCTTTAAGTAGGAAGTGTATTAAATTTTTTATTATCTTTAATTTTGGTAATAATAGCTTTTTTGCAAAAGCTTATAGTTTTTGAGTAATACGTGAAAAACAGCTTTAAAACATGCATTTTTTTTAAGAAAAAATAAAATCTTTGATATTTAATAACCCAAAAAGTATTGATTTATGTTAATAACTTTATATAACAAATTTTGCTTAGAAGTTGCCCCTCTATCGATTTCTAGTATTATTTTTAATAAAAAATTTCACCCCCGAGAAGGGGTGGCAACCACCCCCAGGGTAAAAGCGCAAGTTAACATCATATCACCTTTGTTCCTTGAAGTATCTTCTAACTACTTACCAATTTTCATGAAAATCGATGAAGGTTCAACGAAATCGGAGGTGAAAACCTTCAGTGACTCCACTATAATCTATCAGCAGGTATTGTTCAAAAATGTTTTGACGTAGACAACGTCATTTCAATTACAACTAATATTGTTAATATTATTCGTTCAAGAGGATTAAATCATCGTGCATTCATAGCATATTTGGAAGAGTTAGAGACAAAACATAGTGATAGTCTTATAGATACCACAGTCATATTAAGTATAGAAAAGGTTCTTAAAAGGTGCTGTTAGTTAGGAGGGGAAATTGTTATATTTTTAGATATGAAAAAATGCGACAAATTTGCTAAATTTATGTTTTGAACGCAAAATGAAACTTTTTAAATGAAACTCGAACTATTCAAAATTATTCATTGATCATATATTATAAAAAAGAAAGAATTAGTTCAATAATTTCCCTCATGAAAATTATTAAATAATGTACCAGAAAATAAATTTAAAATTTATAAAGAAAAATTTGTAATTTGCTGACAGAATTTGAAAATTGTTTCAAAGATTTTGAACATATATAATTTTCCTTATCACTTCTAAGAAATAATTTTTTAATTCAAATTGATTCCGTACCAGTCTACATTAAACTAGAAAGTATAGATTAATTTGTATATTTTTGCAATACAAGCCATTAAGCCAAATTTCGGACCAATGCTGCACTATACGGGTACCGCCACGGCCGGCACCCGTTTCGTGTTATTTTGTTATGAATCTTTATAGCGGTCGGATTTGTTTTAGTTCATTCAGATAAAGTCATTTATGCTCTCTGATGATAGCTTAGGAGCTTGAAACCGGGTAAGGTGTTTATGACACTCTCTGATTGAATTAAAATATAAGAC
This sequence comes from Diabrotica virgifera virgifera, assembly GCF_917563875.1. Classification (NCBI taxonomy): domain Eukaryota; kingdom Metazoa; phylum Arthropoda; class Insecta; order Coleoptera; family Chrysomelidae; genus Diabrotica; species Diabrotica virgifera. The sequence continues at coordinate 812,739 of NC_065444.1, read as the reverse complement.
GTTTGTAGTTTTCGTTTTACAACAAAACTATTATTTTTGAAAGTACATAACTTCAAGACTACTGTCTAAAAATTTCAGTTTGACCAAAGTAAAATTACCGGAAATACTGAATTCTTAATATCTCCACCTTCGACTCGCTTTGCAGCAGCTTGAGCGTAGTGAGAAACATTCAACAGTTGTTCCCTTCTCATTTGTAAATTATTCCGCGATTCAAAAACATTTTCCAGTGTGCATCACTTTACGATTTGACAGACAAAAAAGTTCCAGTTTTCTCAAAACTGCTTTCCAAACTAAAACCAATTCAACTAAAAATCTAACTGAAAAGCTACTTGACAGATCCACCTGAAATTTATCATATATTTCCTTTAGACATTTCGTGAGGTAAAGCTGTCGAGATATTTTTTGTTTTATGCTTATTTTTTGTTTAACAATACTAAATATGTTGATTTGCACACTTTTTTACAAAAAAAATAGTTATTTTGGCTTCTGAGTGATTTCAAAAACTCAAAAATCGTCATAAAAACACACCAATAATAATTTTCTGTGAATAAAATTCACAAAAATATGCTTAAAATATTGATTTCAAACCATACCCCCCTTAAACAAAATTAATAAAAAGTTGAAAATTCGAACATGTTAAGGTAACAAATATTGCGGCCCTCGGTAATAGACCAAAATATTTTCTGGCCCTTACTAAAAAAAAGTTTGCCCATCCCTGCTTTAGAGAGTTGCTAAATGAAGAACACCAGAGGAGAGACAGTGGATGAGCGATTACAGATGAGAATGTAATACAGTGGAACCTCGATTATCCGTCTCTCCATTAACCGTCACCTCTGTTAACCGTCAGGGTACATACAAACGTTGTATTGATTACATAAGCAAAAATTTTTTAATGAAAAAAAAGTTAAGTTGATTTGTGATGAGGACACAAACGGCTATCCATTGCTGACAGATAAAGAAATCGTTGAAATGGCAACAAAGGCGGACCAAACAGATTCGGAAGCTGACACAGACTTGGAATTTGACTGTAGATATGTTGATGAACCTATTGTAACTGTCATATGTCGTAGAAGAAGAATTTATTCAAAAATTAGGTAACCCTAATATACAGTTACAATTGAGATATTTTATAATATGTATATACAATAAATATATGTAATAATAAAAATAAAACAAAAAACAAAAAAAAACACTTAAAATATTCCATTACAATACAAGCATTAAAAATACTACATTACCCAAAATATTACATTAAACTACACGCAGTTAAAAAACACATTTAGAAGCCACATGAGACATTAAATACGATTTGCAACATAATTCTTTAAATTTTTCCTATACATGTTCATTGAGGTCTTCAACTTGAGTTCTGTTGGCAACTTATTGAAATTATCAAAACCCTTATAGAGAAGTGAGTTCATAGCACCTGTTGTATTGGTTCTGCTGATGTAAATATTATTAGAATTTCTCGTAAAATAAGGGTGAATATCTGAATTGTAACTAACAAGATCGAGAAAATATTTAGGTGCCAATCCATGTACAATTTTAAAAATCAATATCATGATCAAATAAAAAAGACGTTGCGATACAGAAAACCACTGCAAAGTATTCAACATCAATGTGACAGGTGTTAATCTACTTGTACGTAAAATGATCCTCATTCCACGATTCTGTAATTTTTGTAATTTGGCTAGTTGGTTAAGATTTAAAAGATATAAGATGGATGCACAAAAATCAAAATGAGGTTGGATTATCGATTTATATACAGTGATCCTTGACTGAAGTGACAAATTCTTAGAAATTCTTGTAAAGAAATACAATTTTTTTGTGAGTTTTTTACACGTATACTCGAGATGCTTGTCGAATGATAGAGTATTATCTAATTGAAAACCAAGATATTTAATTTGTGTCACTAGTTCAATTGGTTCCCCATCAATGTTTAACATTATATTGTTAGTATTAAGACTTCTGTACTTAAATTTAGATGTAACTATTATGGCTTTTGTCTTACTTACGTTTAATTTAAGTTTATTAAGTTTTGAGTATTTAGACACTGAACATAAAACGTGATTCATTTTGTCAACCGCCCCTTCAATAGAACTATCGCTACAAGCCAAAAGGGTATCATCAGCGAAAAGGTTAATAAATTCACAGTCCACAAACAAATTTATATCATTTAAATATAATATAAAAAGCAATGGTCCAAGTACACTACCCAGCGGTACACCAACGTTATTACTGACAGTTTCGGATAATACATCAGAGATTTTTACTCTTTGCTTCCTGTCAGTTAAGAAGTTCCTTAGCCAATTCAGAACAGCTCCATTAATGCCATAGGTTTTTAGCTTATCCAATAAAATGTATCTATCAATCGTTTCAAACGCTCGTTTAAGATCTAAAAAAACTGCAACTGTATAATTATTTCTATCTATTTCTTGTTTAAATTTACATATTGAGAGTTGAACAGCCGCTTCACATGAATGATTCTTATGAAAACCGGATTGATGATTAATTAAAATATGGTTCAAATCTATGTGATCAAGAATTTGCTCATATACAACCGTTTCCAATACTTTCTCCAAAGCCGGTAACATGTTGATAGGTCTAAATTCGCTCGACTTCATAGTATTTGTCACTTTAGGGATAGGAACAACTGTACTTATTTTTAAGTCAGATGGAACAATGCCACCATCTAGGGAAGTATTAATTAAATTTAAAATAACATGACCTATGGTTTCAATTACTTCTTTAATCATTTTACTACAAAGAACTGACAAAGATTTGCGTAAATAATCTAGAGAAGCTGCATCGCATATGCAATAATTCATCGAGTGGTATTCTCAACAAGAAGAAGCCAATAAAATAGATTGTATGATCTTATGCCGATTAAGAAATTCAGCCGTCGCAAAATGTGAAGCATTAGAACAGTAAAACAAACAAGGATTTCAGAATATTTTAAATTGATTCAATTGTACGAACACAAATCCCTCTTATATTGTCAAACAAAACATACAAATAAAATTTGAGAGTTATACCTACTATGAATTTTTAATTTTTTTTAATGTTCTGTTAACAGTCTTTTCAGTTATCCGTCATACCCTTGGTCCGGTGCCCTGACGGATAATCGAGGTTCTACTGTACCGGGAAATGTGAAGAAAAGAGGTTGTCAAGGCATTAAATAGAACGAAGAATGATAAGACAGTAGGACCTATTGGAATACCTGTGGAGATTTGGAAGGCCTAGGAGAGGAAAGGGTTAATATTTTCTGGCAACTGATGAGTAAGATATATGAGAAATAAAGGATGCCCAATATAAAGAGAGAGAGTGAAATTGTATCATTGTAAAGATAAAGACAAGGAGATGTAGAGGAAAACCAAGGAGATGGAAGCACTGTGTGTTGCATTGGGGACCTGAAGGAGAAAGGTTTATTTAGGTGAAAAAGACACCATGGACAGAAATGAGTGTCCAAGAAGAGTAACGAACAGGGATCCTTCAAAAGGAAAAAGATGAGGAAAAAGAATATAGTTTCTAATATTTCTACTTGCTAAGTTGTTTATGCTAAAACTGCTGTGTCAACTACTTAGATAATACATTGTACTTTGTAATCTTTTTATATTTCTACCTCGCATGTTCTTTATATTATGCTAATTAATAAGTAACATGGGTTTTAGCACAAATGTACAGAAAAAGCTCTAAAACGTATTTAAAAAGAGGGAAACTATTATACAATAACAATCAATGGTATGCCAATTTAAAATATTGGTAAAATAGTACTTAAATTGTTTTTTAATTGGTGAATACAGACAACCTAAAATCTAATAATACATAAATATCAATAATTACCGTAGATTCATAGCCAGATTCCTGTACTATACTAGAATGGGCAGTATTGTCTATTAAAGAATATCTGTCTTGATTCATAATTCTTGTAGCCTATATTAATATCTGCGAAATAACAACCCTTTCTTTTAAAAATTCAATTTGTTGTTTATTATCAGCTGAATGACGTTTACATTTTGACTTTGATTAATCGTTTATATCGTGCTGCCACCTGTTACATAAAATCGAAGCTCGATTTTTTTGTAAAGTTTGTCGCGGATGTTGATCAAAAATGTTATCTGAGTTTATGTAATTATCACTTAAATGCCAATTACTGGCTCTGATTAAATAATTGGCGTGTTAATGGGAAAATATTGGATAAATAAACAATAATCAACAGACTATTCCGAATAACAAACGATAAATAAATTCAGTCAAAATTATTGTTAAAACCTAGTAGGCTGCCTAGCTCTAGTTAGGACAATTGAGGAATAAAATATTTAAAAGGATTATTGATATTTTTTCTTAAATAATATCCTATAGCCCAATAAATGACCGTTTTGGAGTGTAATTTCCAGGGGCAACTCCGAATTGTATGAAAATTTGGATTTAGGTTCTACTTACCCTCCACTTCAAAGTTGAATTTGTGCCGTTGGTTGCTTTTACTTGGGGGGTGACATTTACCCCTTATCGGGGGGTGAAAAACGCGTGTTTAAAATACGGCCGGAAATGGATAAATTGACTTATTTTAAGCACCTTTTGTTCTATAAAGTTTTTTACCTAAGTCAATACTTTTCGAGTTATTCGCGATTTAAAATGTTGATTTTTCGACAAAAAAACTACGTTTTCAGACCGTTTTTTCCAAATAACTCAAAAAGTAAATATTTTATCGAAAAAAATATTTTTAGCAAAAGTGTAGCCTATAAAAAACGAAAAAAATGGTGTACCAGTAAAGTCTACAAATTGAGTAGAAGCAAAGTTGTAGCTCATGAAAAATACGTTATTATTCGTCTAATTCCAAATCGAATAATTCAACGCCAAATCACCGAAGAAAAAAGCGTTTTTCGGGAAAACTTTATTAACATTTTTAAAGTATCGAAAAAAAGCTTATTATTTGTTTTTTACAAAAGTTTACAGCATCAGAATCAGAAATAAACGAGTTACACTGAAAAAAAAGTTGGGCTCTTTTTTTTGGTAAAAAAAATCGTGAAAACCTCCCTCTATTTAGCACCCTAAATGAAATTAATCGTTTGGCTTTCCCATCTATTTTAACTGTATGTGTATTGTTTACATGATCTGTAATAAGTTTGATTGGTTTGAAGTGCATATTTTTGAAAACATTTGGTTTTATAGTAAAAAAAAAATTTCTAAAAATTTATGAAAAATTTCATTTTTTCAAAATAACTTAAAAAAAAGTATTAGTGATCTTAAAGGTATAAAAATCTTAAAGAGTAAAAAAATGTAGGTTTTGCTATTATAATTATGCTAATTTCATTTTGTTTCTTAGTAAGACAAAAATTGGTTAAGATATGAATGTTCAAAATTTGCATACACTCATGATTAGTGACCCATTCAAGCTTTCTCAATTATAACCCTTTCAAAAATAAACACTTTTAACTGGTGAGACTGACAGATCATATTAAAAATAGATAGGTAAGTAGATTGTTTGTAAAGCGGTAGCGATTAATTTCATTTGGGGAGCTAAACACGGCGAGATTTTCATGATTTTTTACAAAAAAAAGAGGGCCAACTTTATTTTTAGCGTAACTCGCTTATTTTTAATGCTAGAAACTTTTATAAACAATTAAAATAAAGCTTTTTATAAACACTTTAAAAAAGTTTGAATGGGTTTTTCCCAAAAAGTGCTTAATTTTTCGATGAATTCACCTTGAAATATTCGATTTGGAATTAGACGAATAAGAACATATTTTTCATGAGCTACAACTTTGTTTTTATTTGATTGATAGACTTTACTGATACACCAGTTTTTTGGGTATTTTATAGGCTACACTTTTTCTAAGGATATTTTTTTCGATAAAATATTTACTTTTTGAGTTATTTGCGAAAAACCGTCTGAAAACGTAGTTTTTTTGTCGAAAAGTCAACATTTTCAATGGCAAATAACTCGAAAAGTTTTGACTTAAGTAAAAAACTCTATAGAACAAAAGTTGCTTAAAATCAGTCAATTTATCTATTTCCGGTCTTATCTTGAACGTATGTTTTTTCACCCCCGAGAAGAGGTGACTGTCACCCCCCAAGTAAAAGCAACCAACGGCATAATTTCAACTTTGAAGTGGAGGGTAAGTAGAACCTAAATCCAAATTTTCATGCAATTCGGAGTTGCCCCTGAAAATTACACGGTATCGCCGAATTTCCCGTTCATTTACTGGGCTACTAACCCAATCCTTTACCTTTTTGTTATTATCGGGTTTGAGATAAAACTCAAGAAGAGATATAGACAGGGCGGATCTGTAAAAATATTAGTAGGACATTTAATTTTGGACGTTGAGAGGTGACTCAACTTTTTTTGCAGAAATTGCTTGAAAATGACTCAAATAATAATATTTGAGTTATCCTCCCACTCAAAAAGGTCCGGAACATTGTTTAAATAATCAAAATGTCAAAAAATGATGGAAAAATTCGATTTTTTTCTTTGTTTTTTGATTACAACTTTAAAAGTAGGTATTCATTTCTGAGAAAAGTTGTACTGACATAAAAGTTGCGTAATTAAATTTCCTAAAACATAGCATTCGTTAAAAATTTTAAAAATTGTCACCCTTGTTGCGAAATAGCAATGATTGCGAAAAACGATAAAAAAAACAAGCATTCGCATTTTACGCTTTTCAGCCATTTATGCTACACTTAGGACATTCATATTTCACCCAGAAAAACTTCATGATATAATGAAACATACTGTAAATTTCATTAAGATCGGTTCAATAGACTTAGCAAAATAAATTTTGCAATCCAGCTTTCGCAAAAAAATTAATTTTTTTCAAAATGTTGCAGGACTGAAAATAAAGCAGATAGCAAGTTGAATTTTTTTACATATAGAAGAATACTGAACCTTTCATTTGCAATTTGCAAAATTAAAATCGGTTAAACACTACGGCGTCAGGAAAATTGTGACGCCACATTTTAGACTTTGAGGTCGATTATTCTGAAGACGGTTAAATATATCGAAATGCGGTTTTCAGATTTGGATTCAGAAGACAAAACTACATAGGAATCCATCGATAAATCTGCTCTAAGTATTGCAGGAGCGGCGACGCAATAACACACAGACTTTGCGAATTTATAAGCGAAAAGTTTTAGTTGAAAACTAGCCTAGTTATTAGCAACGATTTCAGCTGACGTTTAGTGTGTCGGCAGAAAATAAAAGGATTGTGACGTCACATTTTAGACTTTGAGGTTGATTATCTCGAAGACGGTTAGAGATATCGAAATGTCGTTTACAGATTTGGATTCAGAAGACAAAACTACATAAGAATCCATCGATAAATCTGCTCTAAGTATTGCAGGAGCGGCAACGCAATAACACACAGACTTTGCGAATTTATAAACGAAAAGTTTTCGTTGATAAAGGATAAATACCTAGCTCAAATTTTCATGCCCAATAATAAAAACTAAATGACCATATAGGACATAAAAATGCTACTGTTTACTGTTAAATCGGCAAAGATGCATCAAATATCTACAATATTGTAACTAACAGTAAAAAATGTATAGGTTGAAATTTTTTTCTAACTACTCTACCCTTGTCCCCATAATTTATAAAAAACAATGTAGAACATGTGGTATGAACATTCTTTGGTTTTATTAGTCCCATTTAACTTAAACAGCTTACGTTTAGAATAAGTTTTATCAAATATTTGATGGTAATTTTACATAACATCGTAACAAATTGCTACCTTACATATTCAAAAATATGTCTTTAAATAATATATGCACAATAAAGTGCATCGCAGGCATTCTTCGAATGGCCACTTTTTTGTATAAAAAGACAAAGGACGAGTTAGTAGTCAGTTCAAAATCGAAAATGGATCACAAACAGTTCTATTCGATTTTGTTTTGTATCCTCGTAGGGAGCACTTTGGGGCATGGTAAGTTTCTGTCTTTGTGACTTAATCTTTACAAAACTTTTATTTTTTCTTTTAAACATTAAAAAAAGGCATATAAGTATTACCACTAATACCTATTCTTTATGTACCTCATCCTTTAAGGACATTGGCGATCATCATGGTCCATTTTTCTCTGCCTGCAGCGGCTCTGAAGAGTTTTATTGTTGTTTTTCCACTCCACCGCTTTAAAATTTTCAACCAGGACACACGTCGTCTCTCCAGTCCTCTCTTCCCCTTCCACTTTTTCTTGTATAACCAATCGTATCAACTCATATTTTTCATTTATTAATATGTGACCAAAGTGGCTCATTTTTTTCCTTGATAGTGTTGAGTATTCCTTTTTCTTTTTTCATCTTTCTTAATGTTTCCGTGTGCTTTACATGTTGTGTCCACGATATTTTTCACATTCTTCGATAACTCCACATCTTAAAGTTGGCAAGTATTTTTTCAGTAGCGTCCGTAATTGTCCAGGCTTCAACTCCATATAAAAGGACAGAGAATACGTAACATCTCAATGCTCTAGTCCTACTTTCTATTCCCAGTTTTCCATGTTTTCCATTGCATAATACTGATTTCATTTTATTGAAAGCCTTTCTGGACATCTCAATACGTCGTTTTATTTCAAGACTGCGGCCCCATTGTTCATTTAGCTCACATCCCGAATGATTGTATCTGGGTACTTTCTCTAAAGCTTTTTCTTTAATGTAAATTGTTTCGTCTTCAATCTTGTTCTCACTCTTACTGACAATCATGACTTTTGTGCTCAGAACTATTCCATACTTCTCGGAATATTGCGAGTAGTGCGAGTGCAATCAACCAAAATTTGCAGACTGCCCCTCTCTGCTGTCTAAAAAGAGTCTTGTATCGTCTACATAAATATCTCAGATTATTCACTAGTGTTCCGTTAATTGATATGCCTTCATTAATTATGTCTTCTAGTGCCTCTTTAAACGTCTTTTCTGAGCACATATTTAAAAGCAGAGGGAATAGTACACATCATTGTCGAACTTCTCTTCTTATTGGAATTTGTTTAGATTTTTGTTGGTCTACTCGAATTATGGCTTTCTGATATCGGTATAAATTTGTAATGATTCTCACATCCTGATCATCTATTTCTGTGTTCAGTAATAAGTTTGCAAGCCTTCTCTGTGTTGTTTTTTTATAGAAGGCTTTCTCAAAGTCAACCAGACATATGAATACAGTTCACACATCTCGATACCGTTTTATGAGTGTTTGTATAGCAAATAATGCCTCTCTAGTGCCAAAGTCTTTTCTAAATCCCAATTGGCTTCCTGTTATACTATTATCTATTTATTTACAAATATATCTTTTGTGAAGACCACTAGACTGATATTTTTCTTCATATTCTCTGTAAGAAATTCATATATTGTTTTATACTGCTATCAGTTAATACTTCTACCATTTGGAGATTTTTTCCCTTGATCTTCTTCTTCACGTACCATATAAGAATTTTCGGACATTGGCGATCACTATTGCGAAGGCTTCTTGATCTACATAGTGCAACATGGAATAACTGTCCTGCATTTAATATCTGAGTCCATTCATGAATGTTTTCTAACCAAGAAACTTGTTTTCTTTCTACACTTCTACGGCCCTCTATTTTGCCTTTCAGAATCAGTTGTAGTATTCTATATCTATTTCTTCTCACTATATGTCCCATAAAAGACATGTGCCGGTGTTTAACAATCTTTAGCAGTTCTCTATCTTATTCAATTCCAATGCTTCAATTCTGTTCATGGGTTATACTTTTAGTGTCTACAGATCTGCACCATACAAAAGTACAGACCAAACAGCACTTAACCATTATTTATCTTAGTTAACTTTAATTCCACTTAACTTTAATTCCACTTTTAATAGGTTAAAAGCAGCGGAGGTAGTATGCATCCCTGCCTTACCCCTTCTTATTTTTTTCTTCTGATAGTTCGTTGCCAACCTTTACAGATGCAACTTGATTAAAGTAAAGGTTTAATATTATTCTAATATCTTGCATATCAAGGTTTTTATCGTGAAGTTACTGTATGAGTCGAATATGTAGGACTTTGTCAAATGCCTCGTTGTAAGCAAGGAATTAGATATAAAGAGGTTAGTTAACATCGATATATCTTTGCGCCAATACATTAAGCGCAACAAGGTTTCTCTTTTACCCATTTTGTTGCTGAAGTTGAACTGAGTTTTACTAATATCTTGCTCCAGTTTTCATAAAAATCCTTTGATATAATATAATTTTTAAGAATATCTTTAGAATATGGCTCATTAAGCTGATGATTCGGTGGTCACGGCATTCCCTATAGCGTTAGCTTTTTTCGCTAAAGTTACGAATGTCCATTTAGGCCATTCTTTTGAAATGACGCCTGTATCATATATTTATATCATTTTATTTAGTAGGTATAACTTTTTGATCTTCTGCGATTAATTTAATAATTTCTGCTAGTAGGTATCTCGTCATGACCTGTAGCTTCCCACATAACAATGATGTTCGTATCATGTTCTAAGCATATACTACCAACATTCGTCAGAGTATATTCTTTTTAGTATATGCGTAGTACAAGCATAGCATGTACCTTAAAAAACATTCTAAATTTCATGTTCTTTGCACATACTTTAAAGTATATTCTCGTACCGAATATACTGAGTACATTCGTGTACGTAGTAACTCGGAATATTCGTAAAAGTTTATTCTTAGAATGTACCTTTACCGAATATTCTTAGCACATATTTATAAGTACATTCTTAACACATACTTATAAGTAGATACTATTCTCAGAATATACTTTTACCGAATATTCTTAGCACATACTTATAAGTACATACTTAACACATACTTATAAGTAGATACTTTTAAAATATCTTAAAAATAATATATATGTATGTATAGGAAGAATAATGTTAGCCTATAGATTATCAACTTCGTTAAGAATAATTAATGAAATTTAAAAATTTATGTATGTAGGTACTATTAATTAAACTACCGAATTCATTATTTAAAATTGTTTTAATTGTATGGTAAAAATGTTTAAGAATTAATTGTATTAACGAAAAAGGAGAAATTGTCGTTTCGCTTTCATAACTGAAATGCATTTACTATTTTGATTAAGTTTATTGAGTATTCTTATGAAAAATTTTATTTTTACATGGAATTGACATTCAGGTAAGCTGTGTGGCTGAGCCAAAACCCACAACCGGCACAAACAAAGCGGAAACGACCGCTGCATACCTGCATAGGGGGTAGCGGGTAGGGGGTTGGGAACAAAGGAAAAATACAAAATATGAAAATAGTTACTGAATAGGCATTTGGCATTTGTGTCTACACTTAACACTAACAATGTCTATGCTGTGTTGTGAGGAAGTCCAAGTATTTCAACCAGGAATAGGAACATGCATAATTAAACGTTTTATTTTGTTTGCGGTCAACTTACAAATAAAAAATTCATTTTGGTACTTCAATATTACTTAAATAGTAAGTATGTATATAGGTACATATAAGCAACATATAAATTTTAGTTATTTACATACATATGTTACATAATATTTATTTGGGTACGATATGTATATGAATATGAATATATAAATTTATATATTCAGCATTTTTATTTTTATATGCACATAATAACTAAATATATATACCTACTTACCTATATAATATTGATATAACTAACTAAAATTTATATAATATTTTATATTTACTTTTTAAGTAATATTGTAGAATGTACTAACTACATTCTCATATGTAATATGTAAATTTAGTAGAAAGTAGAACCTAGGATGAGATTCGGTGATGCTGAAAACATGCTTCTGGGCAATATAGCACTTCCTTGTAATATTCTTCCCATATACTAAAAAGTACATTCTTCCTATATACTAAAAGATGTGAGGTAGTACATTCTAAGTATATAAATAGAAGGTTTATAGCACCTTCTTAGAATATCCTAAAAAGTATATTCTTGGTATATACTGAGAAGAAGTGCGGTAGTACATTCTAAGTATATACATAGAACGTTTAAGTACTGTAATGTAGTATATACTCAGTATGTGCTCTGCACATTCGCAATGGTAATTACGCATATTCTTAGTATATACTTTTTCTGAAAAGTATGTTCTATGAATCTACTAAGAACATGAAATTGTTATGTGGGTTTATTTATATTTTTCCAATTTTTCTACGTGAATGTCTTCTTATTTTGGTATACTGGGCCCAGTTTCTCTACTGTTGCATAGTACTATGTGATCTGTTTGCCTCTCATCTTTAATAAGTTCTGTATGTATTGTTTCCATATTTCTATTTTCTTGTTGCCAAGGATAATTTTACCTTTCTTATCTAAAGGGATACTAGCGTGGTTTGGTTTTTGGATGCCGACCAGTTCCTTTACCTTCTTATGTAGATTGAAATCATCATACCTTTCCAATAGTACTTCTATTTCCTCAAACTTGTTTGAGTACCTACCATTTTTCCTTGTATATGCCTTTATACTTTTAGATGACTACGTTCTTGTACAATCTTCTTTTTTCCATCGGATCGATATTTATCTTTGCTTCCTCGTTAATTTTTTTGGACAGCTGATCTCTTACAAATGAATATTTCAAAAATAAACGTTTTATTTGATTCTTATTGCAATGTGAAGTTAGTATTTTGAATCTGAGATCGAATGTTACAACAACCAGATTATGGTCTATGGGTGCATTAGCCCCATGGTATGTTTTTGCTATTTTAATGTAGTACTGAAGTAATTTACTAAATTGTCTTTAATTCTTCAACCTGTGTTCGTCCACTGCTAGACATAGGTCTCTTCCATTTGCTTCCATCGATTTCTACTCTTGGCAATTCTCGTCCACTGCTTACCCGCGGCTTGTTTGATATCATCTGTCCACCTCTTCTACGGTCTGCCTACTCCTCGCCTATTCTTTCTTGGTCTTCAGTTTGTTAATCTCTGTGTCCATTTTTCAGGATTATCTCGGGCAACATGTCCCACCCATTGCCACTTGAGCCTTGCTATACGTTCTACGACATCAGTAATCTTTGTTCTTTCACGAATGTCGATATTTCGAATCCTGTCTCTCAAACTAATCCCTAGCATGACCCTCTCCCTCTCTATCTTTCTTTGGGTTGTACTGAGCTGCTCTAAGGTTTTCTTTGTAAAGGCCGTGGTGTCCAGTCCATATGTAGTTACATGCAAGATACATTTGTCATAAACTCCGTATATGTCATGTCTCCGTATAGCTAAGCCCATTTATTTATTTATATTGAGAAGAGTTTTTCTGGTTCCCCATTAAATATTTTTAAATCTAGTTTTACTTGCACTACCTATGCATTTTTAATTGTTTTTTAGAGCTTAAAAATTTCACTTACAGTTTTATTGTAATTTCAGAATACCAACGAGCAAAATATTTTGCGCCCCAATCAAGTTCTAAACTCTCCCATCTCACAAAACGAGCTGCCGATGATAATAGCAAGCAATGCCAATTAGATTGCAGTGGTGTTAAACCGAAAGGAAATATAGAATTGTATTTTAACTCCACAACATACATAATTGCTGTCGTCAATATAACAGCAAGAGTTGCTTGGATTTTCGACTTTAATACAAATATATCACTAATAGCAGATGGTAATACTGGAGGAGGCATTGTCTTTAATGTTGAGACTAATGATGGACTATACATCAAATCTAGTAAGAATCCTCTCCTTTGGCTTCCCGGTGTATTATTTGAAGACTACTCTTCAAGTATAGTTTCCCTTAAAGCACTGCTGACCTTAGATGGAGTTAAATTTAACTTAAAAAAACCTGGTACAGAACAATTAACAGTAATAAACCAACTTGTTATCAAACTGGCTTTAAACCTAGACTTTAGCCATGATAATAGTGCTGGTCTCAACTTAATAGTAAGAATCGTGAAGAATTTCCAAAGTTTCCATTCAGGAAGTCTTAATCACCTCTACAAAATACTTACAGGAGTTGTAAAGATTCGTGTGACAGGAGATATTGCATTTTTGGTCAGTGTTCTGGGTGGTTTAGCTATTATCGTGGAGAAACTTGGTGGAGTAGATGCTTTACTCAAGGCTGGCGTGACATTAGATCTAAATGGACTTCTAGGTGCAGACAACGGTATCGAAGCTCTTATCAACATCCTTCTTGCTTTAGGAGGTAAAGTCGATCTGGCACCCTTGGCAGGCATTCTTAATAACGTTGAGAGTCTTTTGGGATTAATTTTACAATTAGGAGGAGGTTTAGTAACAGGAGTTACTGGTGTTGTAAAAGTACTACTTACAATTCTTGGAGTAGTTTCAAAGAAACTTGATCTTAAAGATCTGTTGCAAGTACTTATTGAATTCGCTGCTGCCAAAGGAGAAGGAGTCACCATCGAAATTAAGGTATATCTCGGTGCCTTATTGAATGTCTTAAAACAACTAAATCTTGGAGAGCTACTATCTGGACTCGTTTCAACAGTGGAGAAGATTCTAGGCGGAACTTTGATAATACTTGGTGTCAACATTGCGGCAATTTTGGACCTATTAATATCTGTAGAACTATTAAAACTCACATTAATCGTGAGAGTATTATTGTTGCTTGGATCAGTTGTGAAGACAGTACTATCACTTCCTGCTCTTCTCTTCCATCTAATAGGACTACTTACATCAACAGTTGGAATAACTCTTCTGCTTTCTCTTGGACTCGTCAAAAAGATTGTGTCAGTTACAGATATTGTTAAGGAGATCGCCAAGAGCCAAGTAAAAATTCTCTTAAACGTATTAAATCCAATTGGACTACTGAAGAGTATTCCTTTCGTTGGAGACATATATATTGAAGTTAGTGTTACCGTTAAAACTGCTAGCGGTGGCAAAGAGGACTTGGATTCTTCAGTAAAATCTGATCATAGCTTCTTAGGAAATCTTGTAATTTGGGTTAAGGGATTACTAGGCGTCGATGGTGTTACTACACCAAAACCTACCACAACTACAACTGATGCTTCTGGAGGCTGGGGTAATGGAGTATTTGGAAAAATAATTGGTGGAATCTTTGGTGGAAAGTAAGTGCTATTTTGTAATTACAGATTGTCCCGAAAAGATTGGTCATAAATTATACCCCACATTCTTGGGTCAAAAATAGTTCGATTGAACCTAACTTACCTTAGTACAAATGTGCTCATAAAAAAAGTTACAGCCCTTTGAAGTTACAAAATGAAAATCGATTTTTTTCAATATATCGAAAACTATTAATGATTTTTTATTGAAAATGGACGTGTATCATTCTTATGGCAGGAACATCTTAAAACAACATATAGTGAAGTTTGTCCATCTCATAAAAATTTTATGGGGGTTTTGTTCCATGAAACCCCCCCAAACTTTTGTGTACGTTCCAATTAATTCATTATTGTGATACCACTAGTTAAACACAACGGTTTTAAAACTTTTTTGCCTCTTAGTATTTTTTCGATAAGCCAGTTTTTATCGAGATGCGGCTTCTTTTTAAATATATTTACATAAAAATTTTATGGGGGTTTTGTTCCTTTAAATCCCCTAAATGTTTGTGTACGTTTCAATTAAACTATTATTATGGTACCATTAGTTAAACACAGTGTTTTAAAACTTTTTTTAACAAGTCACCTTTTAACGAGATGTGGCTTCTTTTTCAAAATATAACTAAAAATGTAAATTATAAATAAATTTTCAGATTATTAACAGGTCTCTATAATCGTACTTAACCATATTATACAAACATGTGGTGGATTCGACAAATATTCAAAATATGTCGATAAACACTGGCTTATCGAAAAAGTACTAAAAGGCAAAAAGTTTTAAAAACATTGTGTTTAACTAATGGTGTCACAATAATAATTTAATTGAAACGTACTCAAAAGTTGGGGGTGGGGGGTTAAAGGAACAAAACCCCCATAAAATTTTTATGGGGTGCACAAATTTCACTTTAATTTTTTTTTAAAGATGTTGCTGCCACAAGAATGCCACATGTCCATTTTCAATAAAAAACCTCTAAGAGTTTTCGATATATTAAAAAAAATCGATTTTCATTTTGTAACTTCAAAGGGCTGTAACTTTTTTTGTGTGCACTATTGTATATAGGTAAGTGAGGTTAAATCAACCTATTTTTGACCCCAGAATCTGTGGTATAATTTATGATCAATCTTTTCGGGACACCTTAATACTACTTTATTACTATTTTTTTATTATTATCCCGGTGTTTTTATAGCGTTCTTCTCCATCCGGTTCCTAGTTTCCAGCTACGTCGGCCGTTTCATTCACCACGGTGAAGGTTTTTTTCCGACATTGCCTTAAGAATGCTGCCTAGCCATAATTGTTTATTGTTTCGGCCTTCCTCTCTGCCTTCTTGTCTCCTTTACATTTCATCTATAATGACTTCCATTATGCACTCTGGGCCAAAATTAACCTACAAATGAAATTTGATGGGTTTTAAGACGTAGTTATTGCATATTTTTTGACATACAATTAAGAATTTAATATTCAGCATTGGCGCCCATACGGGTAATATAGCAACTGTAGCGTCAACTGATGATGATGAGTAACACAACACATAGTTATGCTATGCGTTGTGTTACTCATTATCATCAGTTGGCGCTACAGCCCTTCGTAAACATTGGCCTGCCTCAAAACATTCTTCCATTCTTCCCTGTTGAGTTTGAGTGCCCGTCTTATCCATTTCTTTTATATATTCCCGCATATCGTCCAGATAAGTACCTGAATTTAACTCACCCCGTTCTTCTTCTTGTGACCGGCCTATTTAGCATAGTTATTTTAGCAGTATCACTTTCATCCATCCGCATAACGTGGCCCACTCATCTTAGTCTGTCTTGTTTTAGTAGCGGATCAGGAGGTTCATCAGGAGGTGGATCAGGAGGTTCATCAGGAGGTGGATCAGGAGGTTCATCAGGAGGTGGATCAGGAGGTTCATCAGGAGGCGGATCAGGAGGTGGATCAGGAGGTGGTACCGGATCAGGAGGTATTGGTATAGACATCGGTATTGGTGGTAAGTAATTTATTAGGTAATTCGAGAAACAAAATAATTGATTATATTTTATTTCCGATTTTGAGAATACAATTTCTTGCTTTGTAGGATATCTTTTAAACTGGTTTGAAATTTTCTTCAATTTCCCGTAGATTTGACGTGTACATGTCATTGTGTATATCAAATCTAGGCATCACTTTTACTAGTATTTTATTAAAGCTTATTGACACACTGATTTTACTTCTCAAGGCCCCGTCTCACCATCAAATAATTTGATCAAACTTGACAGTTAGTGACACAAAGTGACAGTTAGTGACGTCACATCCTGAGTGTTCATTGTGGATAATAATGAAAAATTTTAATTTTAAATAAAGTACAAACAAGTTAGACAACTCAATACAAAAAATTTGATCAAACTAGACTGATAGTGAGAGCACAGATTTTTAGAATTTCAAAAAAACTGCAATTGTGACGTCACTTTGACGTACTTCCTCAAGTACGTCAAGTTTGCTCAAACTGTTTGATCAAATTATTTGATGGTGAGACGCGGCCTTCAGTGTTTTCCGTGCCCTTATTTGAAAAAAATGGCGCAAGAAATTTTATCTTAATATTATATAGGTATTTAGTACCTTGTTTAATTTATTCAAAGCTTTTTGATACACTCCTTGTATATTTTTAAATGAGTGTTACTTTAGTGATATTCAACAAATATAATATTCTTAATTTGGTTTAGGTGGTAGTAAAGGAAGCGGAAGTGGTAGTGGAAGCGGAAGTGGTAGCGGAAGCGGTAGCGGAAGCGGAAGTGGTAGCGGAAGCGGAAGTGGTAGCGGAAGTGGAAGCGGAAGTCAAGGCGGAAGCGGAAATCAAGGCGGAAGCGGAGGGGGAAGTATAAGCATCGGAGGTATGTATAACCGGAGGGTAGTTTCAGTGTAAGTTTAAAAGGAATACAATATGTCAGTCAGCAATAATATTCCAGTGAATTCAATATACAGTATGATGCAAAAGTATGGAATAAATTAATTACTGCAGAAACAGACAAGTTTTAAATAAAATCTTAAAAACACGTAGATTTTAATTTTTGAATGGCGATCAATTGCTATTAGTATGTAAATAAATTAATAATACTACATTCATTTTGAATATATTTTTTTTAAATTTAATTAGGCGGAAGTGGAAGCGGAAGTGATGGAAAGGGAAGCGGAAGTGGAAGTGGAAGTGGAAGCGGAAGCGGAAGTGGAAGTGGAAGCGGAAGTGGAAGTGGAAGTGGAAGCGGAAGTCACGGCGGAAGTATAAGCATCGGAGGTATGTATAGGCGGAGGGTAGTTTTAGTGTAAGTTTAAAAGGAATTACAATCTTTTCTTCTTCTTCTTAGGGTGCCTGTCCATTGCGAACGTTGGCGGTCATTCTAACTATGATGATTTTGTTGGTTGCTATACGAAATAGTTGTGTTGAGGTCTTTCTATATTCTGCTCTCAGGTTAGCAAGCCAAAGCCAGGATATTCTTCTTCGTCTTGCGGCCCTTTTTCCTTTAATTTTGTCTTGCAAAATGCATTGGAGTGGCTCGTATCTGCTTTGATTTCTCATTATATATCCCAAGTACTGCATCTTACGGCCCTTCATGATGTTTACCAAATCTGTGTAATAGTACTTCTTCATTGGTGACTTTGTCTGTCCATGGTATCTTCAGGATCCTTCTGTACAACCACAGCTCAAAAGCCTGAAGTTTCGATAGAGTTTCCGCCTGCAATGTCCACGTTTCTAATCCGTATAGAAGCACTGAGTACAAGTAATATTTGAGGAGCCTTATTTTTGTTTCTAGGGTGAGATCATGGCTCTTGAATACAGAGCTCGTAGTCAAAAATGCACCTTTTGCCTTTCCGATGCTACATCTAATCTCTTGGGTATTGTCCCACGACTTATTGATTATAGTTCCCAAGTAGTTGTATTGTGAGACACGTTCAATTCTTATTTGGTTCACATTTTTCAGTGAACCTATTCATATACCTACTGTTGATTTACTTCTAATATCTTAAATTAATAATAGGTAAAATACTAAGTTTGCAATCTAATAGCACATAAAACAATACTAAAATATTACTCTACATTCTACCAGATTGAAAACAATGGGAACCTGTTCTGGTTACACCTCCGAGGCTTCTAAAATTTGCAAGCCATAACGGATGCTGAGACTAAAGAAGATGAGGGAATTTTACAATTTATAATTCACGTCCCATCTGCTCAGCGCGGTAAGTTCTAACGAGAATGGTTCCCTTCGTACTGCAATCAGAGTAAACATGTAAATCAAAAATGAATATCCATTTTCAATTTCGTTGCAACACGAAACTAAAGCCGCATCATATTCTAGTTCAATCAGAGAGAGCAGCAAGCACCTCTACCGGTTTCGAAACTTATTAGTCTCTCATCAGGAGGCACATATTATGCTGCTCTCTCTGACCCAACCAGGACAAATCCCGGCGTGCAGTCACGGATTGCAACGAACGAAATGGCAGGGATGCCCTAGCGGCAGATGGGATGTGAATTAATAATTGTAAAATTCCCTCATCTTCTTTAGTCTCAGCATCCGTTATGGCTTGCAAATTGTAGAAGCCTCGGAGGTGTAACCAGAGAAGGTTCCCATTGTTTTCAATCTGGTAGGATGTAGAGTAATATTTTTGTATTGTTTTATGTGCTATTGGATTGGAAACTTAGTCTTTTGCTAGCAGTTGCCGCTAGGGCATCCCTGCCGTTTCGTTCGTTGCAATCCGTGACTGCACGCCGGGATTTGTCCTAGTTGGGTCAGAGAGAGCAGCATATGTGCCTCCTGATGAGAGACTAATAAGTTTTGAAACCGGTAGAGGTGCTTGTTGCTCTCTCCCACATAACAATGATGTTCGTATCATGTTCTAAGCATATACTACCAACATTCGTCAGAGTATATTCTTTTTAGTATATGCGTAGTACAAGCATAGCATGTACCTTAAAAAACATTCTAAATTTCATGTTCTTTGCACATACTTTAAAGTATATTCTCGTACCGAATATACTGAGTACATTCGTGTACGTAGTAACTCGGAATATTCGTAAAAGTTTATTCTTAGAATGTACCTTTACCGAATATTCTTAGCACATACTTATAAGTACATTCTTAACACATACTTATAAGTAGATACTATTCTCAGAATATACTTTTACCGAATATTCTTAGCACATACTTATAAGTACATACTTAACACATACTTATAAGTAGATACTTTTAAAATATCTTAAAAATAATATATATGTATGTATAGGAAGAATAATGTTAGCCTATAGATTATCAACTTCGTTAAGAATAATTAATGAAATTTAAAAATTTATGTATGTAGGTACTATTAATTAAACTACCGAATTCATTATTTAAAATTGTTTTAATTGTATGGTAAAAATGTTTAAGAATTAATTGTATTAACGAAAAAGGAGAAATTGTCGTTTCGCTTTCATAACTGAAATGCATTTACTATTTTGATTAAGTTTATTGAGTATTCTTATGAAGAATTTTATTTTTACATGGAATTGACATTCAGGTAAGCTGTGTGGCTGAGCCAAAACCCACAACCGGCACAAACAAAGCGGAAACGACCGCTGCATACCTGCATAGGTAGGGGTTAGCGGGTAGGGGGTTGGGAACAAAGGAAAAATACAAAATATGAAAATAGTTACTGAATAGGCATTTGGCATTTGTGTCTACACTTAACACTAACAATGTCTATGCTGTGTTGTGAGGAAGACCAAGTATTTCAACCAGGAATAGGAACATGCATAATTAAACGTTTTATTTTGTTTGCGGTCAACTTACAAATAAAAAATTCATTTTGGTACTTCAATATTACTTAAATAGTAAGTATGTATATAGGTACATATAAGCAACATATAAATTTTAGTTATTTACATACATATGTTACATAATATTTATTTAGGTACGATAGGTATATGAATATGAATATATAAATTTATATATTCAGCATTTTTATTTTTATATGCACATAATAACTAAATATATATACCTACTTACCTATATAATATTGATATAACTAACTAAAATTTATATAATATTTTATATTTACTTTTTAAGTAATATTGTAGAATGTACTAACTACATTCTCATATGTAATATGTAAATTTAGTAGAAAGTAGAACCTAGGATGAGATTCGGTGATGCTGAAAACATGCTTCTGAGCAATATAGCACTTCCTTGTAATATTCTTCCCATATACTAAAAAGTACATTCTTCCTATATCAGCGTTTCCCAACCGGTGGGTCGCGACCCACTAGTGAGTCGCGGGCGGATTTCAGGTGGGTCGCGGCATGGCCTTTACAGTAGCTGAATAACGTACATATAGATCATCATGGGTGAGGGATGGGTCGCGAATATGAAAAAACATCAGAAGGTGGGTCGCCAGACATAAAAGGTTGGGAACCACTGTCCTATATACTAAAAGATGTGAGGTAGTACATTCTAAGTATATAAATAGAAGGTTTATAGCACCTTCTTAGAATATCCTAAAAAGTATATTCTTGGTATATACTGAGAAGAAGTGCGGTAGTACATTCTAAGTATATACATAGAACGTTTAAGTACTGTAATGTAGTATATACTCAGTATGTGCTCTGCACATTCGCAATGGTAATTACGCATATTCTTAGTATATACTTTTTCTGAAAAGTATGTTCTATGAATCTACTAAGAACATGAAATTGTTATGTGGGCTCTGATTGAACTAGAATATGATGCGGCTGTAGTTTCGTGTTGCAACGAAATTGAAAATGGTTATTAATTTTTAATAATAGGTACTTCATTCGTTTATTTTGAATATTTTTTTTTTTATTTGACCAAGGTGGAACTGGAAGCGGAAGTGGTGGAAGTGGAAGCGGAAGTGCTGGAAGTGGAAGCGGAAGTGGAAATGGAGGCGGAAGCGGAAGTGGAAGCGGAAGTGGAAGCACAGGTGGAAGCGGAAGTGGAAGCACAGGTGGAAGCGGAAGTGGAAGCTCAGGTGGAAGCGGAAGTGGAAGCGGAAAGGGTGGTTGGAATATAGGTGGAGGTATTGGCGGAATTATTGGTATAGGCGGAGGCGGAAGCGGAAACAAGGGTGGAAGTGGAAGCGGAACCGGAAGCGGAACTGGAAGCGGAACAGGAACTGGAAGCGGTAGGTGTACTTAAAAGATAGTGTTAGATTAGTCATTTTTAATATGAATAATAAAAGAGTTCCTAACAGAAGCGATTAGAAATGATGAACCAGAGAAAAACAAAATGCTTGTGTAGTTTATTGTTATGATGGTAATTCATAGATGTTTCAGCGTTGATTTTTTTTTAATTTTTCACAGCTGGCGGAAGCGGATCTAAAGGCGGTAGCTGGAGCTGGTCCTGGGGCACAGGTATGTAATGTATTAAACAATTTTGTAATATTTTGAGTATCCAAAAATGCCAAGGTTCAATAACTCTATTTTTCCTTATTTGATATTTGTCGCCCCGATATACATTGTAAGAGATTGAGCAAAGAGAGATTCAAAAATTTAAGTTAGGAGATCCAAAAACAAAAGTTCTTCTACTTCTTCAGCCTGTTTGCATCCACTCCTGGCCAAAGGTCTCTCCATTCTTCTCTGTTTTGTGCTATTTGTTGCCAGCTTCTCCCAATTTTTACTTTGATGTCGTCTAGCCATCGTTTTTGTGGTCTTCCTCTACTACAACTGTGCTCGCGTGATCTCCAATGTACAATGTTTCTCGTCCACCTTTCGATGTTTTGCCGTGCCACGTGTCTTACCCAGTTCCGTTTCATTTGCGCAATTCTTCCTATTGTATCTTCCACCCTAGTCCTGATTCGAACATCCTCATTTCGTATATGTTCCCTCAGAGATACTCCTAACATAGCTCGTTCGATCGCCCTCTGTGTCGTTCTCAATCTATTGGCTGATACCAGGCCCGTGCGCAGAATTCGTTTATGGGGGGGGGGGGGGGTTTGACATATGTGTATCATGTTAGGTTATGAAGTTAATAAAAAATAATAAGAAACTTTTCTTATAAATGAAGACATTTTATTGTGTCTTGGTCTTGACTTGATATTCAGTTATTATATAGTAATAAATTAACTCTGCGAGGTGTAGAAAAAAAACTTCTCCAAAACTCTTTGCGGATCGACCTCGACATCGCGATGTATATTGAGCGAAGCTAATCCGTTCAGCCGATCTTCAGACATTGTTGACCTGAGGTAAGTCTTGAGGCGACGCAATGTTGAAAACGAGCGTTCATTCGTTGCTGTCGTTACAGGCAGAACTGCCAAAATGCGAAGCATTTGATGTACATTTGGAAACGCATCTCCATTGCACACATCGAGTGCTTCAAGCGAATTTTTAACGTTCTTTCCGGCGATGCGTTGACGCCAAAGTTTGACTTCGTCTACCCAGATGTCACGGGAATCATCCCGCAAAATTGAAGAGTATGGTTCAAACAGTTGAGCGCAGGATTCTTCATTGAAATTCTTCATTTTGTTGGGGAAGAGGCAAGCAAAGTTTGATAAAATTTTGCGGTGATTCAAAAATCGATCTTGTATATGGGTCAGAAACAAATCAATGTATGGGATGTAAATCGTTATGCGAAAATAATCTTGAACTGAATCAGTTTGTACGTTGGAGCGTTGAGTCTGTTTTGACGCGAGTCTTGGTTTCCGCAGTTCGATGTCGTATTTTGCGCTGATTTCGCTCACGGTTTTGAAAATTCCTCTGAAGTCCTTTTCGGCGTTTTCTCTTCTTTCAAGCAGGACTTGTTTCGCAGCATCAGCCAGTTCGATAGCCTCGCCAAGATCCTGGTTTTCGGACTGAAGTACTCGACTGAGAGACAAAGTCAAAGAATGTACTGAGCTCAAAATATGCATGGAGATCTGGAAATTAAATTCAAAGAATGAAGAATATACAAACATCTTATAATAGAGAGCTGGTAACGTGCTAGTGTGAGTCTTGAATTTTACCTGGAAATTTGCAGTTTTTATTGCTGAAAGAAGTTGGAAAGCTCCAGATGAAGTCGTCCTGCGCACGGGCCTGGCTGATACCTCTGTAAGTGTCGACGTCTCCATTCCATAGGTCATAACTGGTAGAATACAACTACTGTTGAATACCCTTTTCTTTAGATTTATTCGTATATTTTTGTTTTTCAACACATCACTGAGTCTTCTTACTGCTGTAAAGTCTTTCGGATTCTTCTAGTTATTTGTGTCGTTTGATTCTGTTTGCCGAGTTTGATCGTGTGTATCTAGGTATATTCCATCTAATACGATTGTGATATCTTGATTTGTCATCACTTTTGTTTTGTTCATTTTTAAACCTACTTTTTCAGATTCTTGTTCAAGTTTAATTAGCATGTAGATTAGTTCTTCCCTAAAAACAAAAGTTATATCCCTAATGAAATTAAATTAATGCATGTTCCAAGTAAAAATAATTATAGAAAAGTTAGATGTCCTTCCCAAAAGCATGAATATGAAGGAAGGTCATGGAAATATAAGTTTTAATGATCAAATTATCTCAGAGCTAAGGTAGACAGAAATAAGTGTATTAAGGAATTTTTTCTATTTCACTAGGCGGTGAAAGTTCAACCGAAAGTGGTGGAAAGGGCAGCGGAAGTGGTAGCGTAGGAGGAAGTGGAAGCGGAAGCTCAGGAGGAAGTGGAAGCGGAAGCTCAGGAGGAAGTGGAAGCGGAAGTGGAGGAGCAGGCGGAAGTGGAGGATCAAGCGGAAGCGGATCTACAGGCGGAAAAACTGGTTGGGGTTGGTCTCTAGGTAGGTATTAAACAATTTTGCAATTTTAATAAAATAATAATAAATATTTTCGACACCTACACTCAGTATCCAAAAAAAGATCAAGATTCAATAACTTTATTGTTCCTTATTGGATATTTACCACCCCGATATACATGGTAAGGGATTGATCAAGGAGAGATACAAAAATTTAAATTAGGAAATTCAGAAACAAAAGTTGGATCTCTAATAAGACCAAATTAATCTAATTAAGTGAAAATAGTTGAAATGAAAGTTAGATTACCCTTGCTCAAAAGGACGAAAATGAAAGAAGGCCATGGAAGTAATATGAAGATAAAATTATCTCAGAGCTAAAATAGAAATAAGTGTATTAAGTAATTTTTTTATTTTACTAGGCCTTGGCGGTTCAAGCGGAAGTGGTGGAAGTGGAAGCGGAAGTGGTGGAAGTGGAAGTGGAAGCGGTAGCGGAAGCGGAAGTGGTAGCGGAAGCGGTAGCGGAAGTGGAAGTGGAGGAGGAAGTGGAAGTGGAAGTGGATCTGCTGGCGGAAAACTTGGTTGGTCCTGGGGTAGGTATTAAACAATTTTACAATTATAATAAATTAATTTTAATAATTTTCGATATATGTGTTCAGTATTCAAAAAAGTCAAGGTTCACTAAAATTATTAAATTATTGTATTTTCTGAGTAAAATTACCCTTGCCCAAAATATTAAAGATGAAGGAAAGCCATGGAAGTATAATTAATATCTTTGATGTTCAAATTATCTCAGAACTAAGCTAGATAAAAATAAGTGGACGAGAAATGTTTATATATTTACAATAAAACAATCTTAAGATTTTTTTCTAAAATTGTAATATTTTCTAGGTGGTAGTAGTTCAGCCGGCGGCAGCACTGGTAAGTATACACATAAAGGAATCTTAACAGTTTCTTAAAACTTCTCTTTATATGAATATTAAAATATTTACAAGACTAATAGGTGAACTGTTCAGCTTCAGTTCAGAATTCGGTTAGAATGCGCAAAAAAATGGCGGCATTAATATTTGGTATAAATGTTTAAGAAATTCGAGTAGCCGATTTAAAGATACACTTACAGGTATTTTAATATCCCATTAATCATTGTAAATTAGTCATTCAAAACGCATATTGAAAAGCCAGAATCTCTTTTAACAGGCTTAAGAAGATTCTCTGCAACTTATCTTTAAGTATCAATATACGCATAAGAATTCTTAGATGTTACGTCTTTAGTGTCCTTCTCTACGGAGTTGAAGGCTGGAGTCTTACAGAAGATGCTATAAAACGATTAGGAGGCGTTTGAAATGTGGTGGTGCTACCGATGTATGTTGAGGGTCTCATATATACACCAGTCAACTAACATAACTATTCTCCAGAGGCTAATAAAATACAAAGAAATAATTAACACCGTAAAGAACACAAACTTGGCTTACTTCGGCCCCATTATGCGTAATAATAAATACCGACTTCTACAGTTGATTCTACAAGGCAAGATTGAGGACAAAAGAGGCCCTGGGCGTAGACGTAGGTATATCCTGGCTGGCCAATCTTAGGAAGTGGACTGGTCTAACGTCAACTGATCCGTTTCGAGCTGCTGTGAGTAGAATAAGATGGGTCAATGTGGTCGCCAACACCACTAGAAGATAGGCACCTTTAGATGAAGGAGAAATTAGTCATTTTAGAACTTACACTAAACACTTGCATATTAGTACAGTTAATATAATTAGACGATAAGTATGAAGCAAGAGAAATTAAACTTTTTTCTACTTTTAAAAACAAAAAAGCAAGTTCATCAGCGGAACCGAATTCAAAATTATATTATACATCATATTTAAAACATTATTTGGTTAAAGCATCTCATTTTGTTGGTAAATATATTAATTTGTCTAGATTAAATTACGGTTCTGCTGATGTCCGAGAAGACTTGGTCTTCACACAATGTTGCCAAACTGAATTTTGTTATACTCGGTTTAAATTTTCCAGCCGATTTCCGAGTCTACTATATGTGATAAACACTGTTATTCATAATTTTCAAATAGAGTAACTAATATTTCTAAATCCACTGTGGAGACGATACAATTGATTTTATTGTTGTCTTTATTTTTTGTTTATTAGGAGGTCACAAAGGCTGGTCATGGAGTGCAAAAAGCCACGAAGGTAAGTCTGAAACCATTTAAAATAATGATGTATTTTACCTAATGATTTTTGTTTATTGTAACGTTTTTACTTTCTAATTTATTAATGACTTTAATACTTATTTTATAAACGTTTTTATTTTAATTTATTGATACTCATTTTTAATTTATTTGTATTTTTACTATTTACACTTAAGCATTAATTTATATAATACAATTAATATTCCCGACAAAACCACGCAATATCAATTTATTATTCCGACAATAATACGCGTTTACATATTATATCAGATACAATTTTTACATCGGGCTGAATCGTACAATACAAATTCTCTATTTATATTAAGCCTAGTCCTGTTCTCGAAATTTCTATTGAGTGTACTGGAACATAGCGTGACACTTCTTCAGGAATTTAACAGGTAGATACCTTCATAGCGTCAACACCATTGATTTTAATTCTCAAACAGCAGCAGGTTTAGTCTGGGAAGCTGACTTTGCCCGTCTGCTCTAGAAAGCAGTAGAATGAGGGAGAATAGCCTAACATTATTATAGAAATTCTCTATTCACATAAGAGATTATATTGGATTACGTTGTTGCATTTTCGTAATCCGACAAACATTTTTGATCTCGATCGCTGATTTTGATACAGATGGATTAGGAATAAGAAGATATTTGAATGGTGAATGAGAACCGATAACAGTGGTAGAGAAAGACCACTACCACACGGGACACATGGTTTGACAAGAGTGGTTCTGAAATTATTTTCTTGTGCCGTTTCTGTATTACCTACTGCACCTATTTAATGAGAATCGGTTACTGAGTCCAAAATGAAAATTTTATATCACAAAAAATGCTGACTTCCTTTTATCTTCCTGTTCCTCTTTATAAGTTACTACTTCATGCCGGCTTATAACGTTTCCCGCCGTTTTCCAACTTCCAATCGCCATCTCGTTCGGTTGTTCCATAGGTCCTCTTCTATGGCCCGTTCTCTCAGCTATTTATTTATTCCTTCGCTCCAACTTTTTCTCGGTCTACCTCGTTTTCTCTTTCTTTCTGGTTGCCATTTTAATATTTCTTTTGGTATTCGGTGTTCATCCATTCGTTGTATATGTCCGAACCAGATAAGTTGTTTTGTTGTCAGGTCATCTGTGATTGTTCGTTTGATTCCCATTATTTCTCTAATGCGTTCGTTTGATTCCCATTATTTCTCTAATGCGTTCGTTTCTCTTCCAGATCTTCCTGCGGCTCTTCTCCAAAAATCATACCTCACAGCTGTATAAAGTGATACTTTTTACTATAGTCTCATATATCCTCTTTTTATTTTCTTTGATGATGGATTGGTCCCATAAAATGCTGTTTAACATTGTGATGGCTTTTCTCCCTGGCGTATTTCTCTCTCTTATGGCTTTGTCTAATGTTCCATCGTGCGAAATATTCATACCTAGATACTTGTAGTCACAGCATTGCTTTATCATGGTGTAATCGTCTAATATGAGATCTTTTTGTTCTGCTCCAATGCACAAGTATTCGGTTTTCTCTTTTTTAAAGCACTTTCGAGGTATATTTTAAATAAAGTGGGGGACAAGCAACATCTTTGCTTTAATCCTTTTGATGTTATAAATCCTGTTGTTATTTGTGTCCCTGTTTTTATTTTTGTTATCGGTTTATAAGCAATTCTGCTTTTTCATTGGCGTATTGATACATACCTCTATGGAAGGTTGTCACTAAATATTTTGCATAGTTGACCGATAATTCTTCTACCGATTGGTGATTTATCTTTTGCCATTTTGACCACAAGTATCTCCCTCATTCTGGTTATGTGGTTATTCCATTCTGTTTTTCTATTTAGTGTACATTCGTTTACACACAGTATGTTACATTTTCTTCTAATGTCTTCACTCCTCTTTTGATAGCTCAGCATATTTCCTGTAATTCTTCTCAGTACTCTCATCTCTGCCGTTTCCAGTTAGTAGTCTTCGTGTTGTGGCTGTATCGGGTCTTGTTTCTGATGCATTGGTCTTACACTGGTTTTATAAATTCTGGACTTCACCCCAGTGTTAATATGTAGGTTTCGACGTGTAGTGTTATTAAGGTATCCTGCCGGTCTATTTGCTTTTTGTATTTCTTATTTTTTTGTATAAACAAGATTCCAATAGAATTGGAGTAGATATTATTTTTAAAAACTATTTTATTTGCAGGTCACAAAAATCACCACGATAGACACCACAAAGCTGAAAAACAACAATAACTTACTACGAATAACTAAATTTTAAGTCTTCCATTTTGTACATATCTACTGTAAATAAATATTATGCGTCGACAACTATTTTTTTATTTAACTTTATGCCTCGACAACTAATGGCCATTGGCATTACACAAACAACAACTAACAACAACTATTTTGTTTTACTAGATTATTACTGGGTAATTTAATAACTATTACTTGGTAATTTAACAAGTAGTAAATATCAGTAAAGATATATCATTAAAACAAGTTTAAAATTTGGAACACTGTTGATGATTTTATCTCATTATATCCCATATTAATGTGCCTCTCAGTGGTGAGAGCAAAAATACATTGCCTGACAGGGCAGTAGAATGTAGGTACCAAAGAATATATATCAGGAGAGTATATTATATTCTTTGTAGGTACATACAAATATAACCAGGTGTTGGGAATTGAGAAGGAAGAAAAAAACAATACTGACAATACCTAGAAAATTGGATAAAGCGACTTGAGAGCAACCAGAACTGGTCAGTCTAGACAGTTTTATAAGGAAATAAAAATAAAAACACTAAAGGGCAATAAGATACATATTCCGGGATTCATAAAAGATGATATAGAGGACAACTTCTTACGGAAAATACAGGGAGACTATACAGTAATATTCCCTAGTTCTTAATGAATGCTGATGATGATAGTGCTAGTAGAAAATAGTGGATTTAGAACAAAAATTAAAATCGTGGAAATAAATTCTTAAAGAAAAAGGTTTCAAACTGAACAGGACAAAAACAGAGTATCTGGAATAGATAAGACAGAGTTAACAGATAGGTATCTTAAACATAGAGTTACTTCAAATCTTGATATCTTTTTCAAATAACACAATACCTTTATATGGTGATATTATTGTGAACAATAATATGTAGGTAACTAGATGGGTAATAACTTCATTTTTCTTTCCTTCATACTGATAGTATTTCTATATCATGTTTCATCTTATCTGGCCATGTTTGTTACGTTTTGTGTCCATGATATTTTCCACATTCTTCGAAAACACCACATCTCAAAGCTGGCGAGTCTTTTCAGTTGCGTCGGTCATTGTCCAGGCTTCAACACCATATAAAAGGACAGACCGTAACATCTCAATACTTTAGTTCTAACTTCTATTATCAATTTCTGGCCATCTCAATTCATCGTTTTATTTCATGCTACGGTCGCTGTGTTTGTTTAGCTCACATTCCTAATAATTGTATCTGGGTGCTTTCTCTCTCTAAAGTGTTTGCTTTAACTAAGATTGTTTCGTCTTCAATCTTGTTCTTACTGACAATAATGATTTTTGTTTTTTTTTTGTGCTCAGAGCCATTCCATATGAAGGGCAAAGGTTCTGTAATTTCTTCATAGGTAGTACCTAATCTATTTTTATGGAAACATTAGTAGAGGGATATACTAAACAAAAAAGATCACTTTTTTATCTTTAATCTTTATAAATAAAATAATAAATTAAGCAATGAATAATATCAAACATGGCATACATAAACAAATATAAAATATAATAAAATATATGTGGAACTATATACAGTGTGGGTATTTAGGTTGGAAACTTTAAAGTATTCAGTTGACATAAGCTTGAAACATGATGCTGAAACGCGTCAAAAATTTAAAATATAAATTTGCTTTTATTTTCAATAATGTTTGCAGCGATAACGCCATTCAATTGTTTTCGCTTATTCGGATGGATAGATGAAGCCAAAGAACTTTTAAATCAGCTCTACCTTTCCTCGCTAGAAGGGGGATTGAAAATAAATATATCTAAACCCCTCAGATGATGACAAATCTTGTAGTCAGCTAAGATATATGCGTAGGAATAAGATCCATAGACTAGGTATGGCCTATAAATACCTAGGTCATGAGATTTGCATAGGAAAAGATAGCCAAACCGTTGAGCTTCTCCGTCGTATAAGACTGACTTGAGCAGCCTTCGGCAAGCTGAACCATAGTTTTAAATCGGACATATCAGTATGCCTTAAGAAAAACCTTTAATCAGTGTGTTTCGCCAGTGTTGACTTCCGGTGCGGAAACGTTGACCATGACAAGGAGAACAGTGCAAAAGATCCGTGTGTCTCAAAGAGCGATGGAGCGTGCTATGTTGGGCGTTTGCGTTTCATTACGAGACAAGATCCCAAACCACCAGAAAGAACAGGAGTGGCTGATGCAGTATAGATAGTAGCAATACTGAAATGGAACTGGGCAGGTCACGTGGCTCGAATGACAGATAATAATAAATAGACAAAGCGGATACTGGAATGGAGACAAAGAGATGATGCCTACCGAAGCATAGGTCGTCCTTTTCATAGGAATTGAATGCAAGAGACACAAGATCGAAATATATGGAAAATTATGAGGAAGATCTATGTCCAGCAGTGTACAATCGAAGATTGAATGATGATGTGTACGAAATCACTGGTTTTATGAAATTGCCAAATAAAATCGTCGAGTAATTGTATTTAAAATACAATTTAAAAAACATTTTTTAATAAACATGAATATTATCAGTGCCGTGAAAAATAGAACACTAAGTGCACAATCCCGTGACATGATACACAATGTTTTAAAATTTACGCAGGAGAAAGCAGAAATTAATTTTACTGTGAGATCTGACAACGTCGCGTAACCAAAGTTTTCGATCTGTCTGACCTTAGCAGTTTCAGATATTTCTGGCGACCTGTAATAAAAACATTGGATGACATCATCATGTCATTATTACGTCATTATTATAATGATTATTGAAAATAAAATCCTAACATTACCTAACCTAATGTAGACATTTTAAAGTTTCCAACCAAAACGCTCACATTTTATAAATGATAATATTGTCTTTAAGAGGTCGTAAAATCATAAAATATTTACAGTCCATATTATGTAGTCCTCTTTAAGAAAATACCATCAACTGTACACTTGCAGCCTAAGGGTTTTTGATAAAAAATCGACAACTACCACTTGTCATATTCTATAGTTGTTTGGGAAAATTTATAATATACGAGATAACAAAAATGTTGAAGAAAGTCAGTAATTAAAATTTTTCTAGTACAAAATTCAGGTACAAATATTAAAACCTAACCTAGTTTTTATCGAATGTAGGATTATCAATACCCTCTTTTTCGTTTGAAACTGGGGCCGTCTTATCACCGCTAAGAAGAGCCTGGACTTCAGCAACAGACTTGCCTTTAGTCTCTGGTACGCAGAAAATCACGAAAGCTACTCCACCAATACATATTCCAGAGAAAATATAAAATGTCACATCCCCTCCGATACTTGTCTTTAGATTTACATAAAATTTGGTCACTATGAAGGCCAAAAACCAATTGAAGGTAGCTGCAGCTGAAACCATCGTAGACTTAATTTCTTCAGGCATTAGTTCGGCAGAGATCATCCATGGAATCGGTCCAAAACCAACCGAAAACATTACAATGAAAATACCTAAACAGACAATCGGTAAAAATCCAATGGCTTTAAGCTGATCGTCATCTAAAACACTTCTCTCTTTAAATGTAAAGAACATCCCCAGAACAAACTCAGAAAGCGCCATAAATGCAATAGAAATCAATAATAAAATTTTTCGTCCAAACTTGTCGACAATCAAAGATGATCCAAATGTTGCTGATGTTTGAAGAATTCCTACAATTATGGTTCCTACGGCAGGATCCAAACTTGAACCAGAAGCTTCAAATATCTTTCCAGTGTAAAAAATAACAGCGTTTACACCGCTCATTTGCTGGAAAAACATAAGGCCAAACGTAATCAAGCTAGCCTTAATGGCAGCTTTAGTTTTTAGAACTGTCATGAAAGATTTTTCTGATGAGCCTTGTTCAAAGCTCAGCTGTATTTCTTTTAGTTCCGCATCGCAATCGTATGCGTTTCCACGTAATCGTTGCAACGCCTTTTTAGCTTCCTCTGGTCGATTTTTCTTCATTAAATAGATAGGTGTTTCAGGTTGAAAGAAGAAGACTACTGCAAAAACGATTGGTATCACGGCAGAGAGTATAGCAAGGACCTTTGGATGCATCCAAGCTCCACCAATATATACTATGAGAATTCCAACTGTCAAGAGTAACTGGAAATAGCTTCCTAGGGCTCCTCTTATACTGGCTTGTGCAATTTCCGCACTATATATGGGAGCAGCTACACAGAAAGATCCTCCTGCTAAACCTGTCAAAAATCTTCCGACGTAAATTACACTAACACTGGAAGAAAATATCACTAAAAGCCAGCCAACGGTAAACGGTATAAGTGTTAGAAGACATCCCCATTTTCTTCCGATTAAATCGCAAATGTAGCCGATTGGAAAACACATCAGCAAAGCTCCTAGAGTCACAAAGGAACCAATCCATCCTAATTGGTCATCGCTTATGACAAGGTCATTTAATCCTCCCTTCTGTAGGTCTTTCGAAATGTTTGATGTCCAGCCCAATACAGCACCAGCTGCTACAGCTCCCAGACATACTGAAATAAAGAAAATAAAAATGTTAGATTGTTTAAAATAATTTTCCAATACAAAAATTATACACATATATTTCAAACAATTCAAAATATTTACAGAGAACAAAAATAAAAACAGCAAATTTCGCGTAGATTGGAAGGAAGTTAACTAGACTTTAATATGTCCTTTTATTCTTCTTTTATATAGACATAACTGTTTTTCAACGTGCTTGCAGTAAATTATCCTTCCATCGTTTTCGTGGTCTTAACACTGATCGTCTTCCTATTGGGGAACTATCTCTCGCCGTATTTACGACTCTATTTATTGTGATTAACTATTTTTTGTCATTCGGATTATTTGATCGTTCCGTCCTTCTCTTCTCTTTCTTACTCAGTCCGTAATGTTTTCCACTTTACATCTCCATCGTATGTCTGTACTTCTTGCTCTGTCCCATAGTGACGTACCATCGATTTTTCCAAGGGTTTTCATCTCTGCTGTTTCTAGAATTCTTTGCCTTCTTTCTATCTTTGCCGGGTCGTGTTTCTGCAGCTTATGTAATTATTGGTCTGACGACTGTTTTGTAAATTTTGCCTTTTTGGGGAGCCCAAGCGGGAATTTTTGCAGTTACTCGAGCGCGTCAGATTATTACATGGGGAGAAACCTTGTACTTTGAAAATGTACTTCTATCATATATTGGCTCTTAATATAGGGGCGTTCGTTAAGGGGGGGGCGAAAAAAATATATCTTTAAAAAACTTGAAATCGTCAGATTAAGATAAGATAAGTTAAGTACATGCAGAAAAGTGTATACATATTTCAAAAATCTGACGATTTGAGCGGGGCGCGTAAGGAAATGGGCGAGTTCCAAAGTTTCACAAGAAAAACGCGAATATTTCGCGAAATAAATGACAGATCCAAAAACTAAAAAATATGTACTCAATATTTTTCAAAAATCTATCGAATGATACCAAACAGGACTTCCCACGGAAAGGAGTGGGGTGTAAATTAAATATTTTAAATACGAATCCCGCGATATTTCGCGAAATGAACATCAAATCGAAAAACTGAAAAATACACTTATTCAATATTTTTGAAAAATCTATCGAATGGCACCAAAAACGACCCCCCACGTGGGTGGGGTGGAGGGTTACTTTAAAATCTTAAATAGGAGCCTCCATTTTTTATTGCAGATTTGGATTCCTTACGTAAAAATAAGTAACTTTTATTCGAGACATTTTTTCGAATTATGGATAGATGGCGCTATAATCTAAAAAACGATTGTTGAAATGGAAAATTAAATTAAAAATGGACAAGTCCCCACTAAAATAAAAAACTTAACTTAACTTTTTTTGGTTTTAAGACCTACTCTTCACAACCCAATAGGTCCCCTTAACGCTCGAGTGACTGCACATTTAGCATACTTTGCTCCCTTACCATTATTCACTTATTATTTCATTTTTTCTTAGAGCTTTCTGTAGCTAGACAATGTGATCCCTAGATATTTAAACTCTATCACTTGTTCTATTATCTGACCTTCCACACCTACTATACATCTTATTGAATTTGCGGTTATAGCTAAGAATTTTGTATTTTTTGGGGAAATTGACATGTTAAATTTTATGGTGGTTATTTTAAATTGGTGCAGCATCCGTTGTAAATCACCTTCACTTTGAGAGATTAGTTTTGCGTCGTCTGCATAGCAGATTATTTTACGTTGTTTTTCTCCCCATTAGTATCCTTTTTTTGTTCTTACTTTTTTTATTATTTTATTCATGACCAGCTTTGATAATAGAGAGCACAGGGAGTTGTCCTGTCATATCCCATTACCAGCTTCAATTGGGTCAGTTAGTTCTTCTTCTACTTTTACATTTATGTTGTTCTGACAGCTATTGTCGATCCTTTTGATTATTCCTAGAGTTATCTCTCTTAAGTACAACATGTGGATAATATCGTTTAAATTGACTCTGCGCCAAATGCCTTCTTAAAATCCACGATATATAAATATGCTGGTATGTTTTATTCTAGTGATCTTCCGGAGTTAAGACCTTGTTGTTCTTCTGCTAGGGTTATAATTGCATTGTGTTTAATAGATTGATTCCCCTGTAGTTTTTTGGGTTCGATTTGTCTCCCTTTTTGAAGAGAGGTATTTTTTGGTTTAGTTTTAATAATTGTTTGGTCAGATCTGGTCCTTCGTACTTATAACATATAGTCCACATACTTATAAGTACATTCTTAACACATACTTATAAGTAGATACTTTTACAATATCTTAAAAATAATATGTACGTATAGAAAGTATAATATTAGCCTTATAGATGATCAACTTCGTTATATTTTAGAATAATTAATAAAATTTATGTATGTAGGTAATATTGGACGAATTTCATTTCAAAATTGTTGTATGGTAAAAAAGTTTAAACATTAATTATATTAACGTTTATTATTAAAAATTCGTTTTAATAATTGAAATAATTTTACCATTTCGAGTTTATCATGAGTATTTTTACATCGTTGAAATTTGAATTTAGCTACATTCAAGTCAATACGGGAGGCTGTGATACGGGCCATTCCAGAACCAAAGCATGCCAAAACCCACAACCAAAGGCTTTGGTGTTGCCAACCATCGAGTAAGCTTTTTCCGTCAACCTTAAAAATTCCCACTTTTATAAAAAAATTCCCTCCTGTTTACAAAATCTTAGAAGATATGTTTAATTATTTTCAAATAAATATTTCTATTTTTTTAAATATTTTACAATTTGGACTGGAACAAAAATTCCCGTTTGAGTTAACTTTTCCCTTTATCACCTTTTATGTTGAAAATTCCCGCAAAAAGTGAAATTTCCCTCCGTTTGGCAACACTAACCACCGGTGCACCGATGTTGTTATTCCACTTCCACAATATCCCCCTAACCCCGTCTTGTCTTATTCTGACCATTTCTTGCCTGAATGGATCAGGGTAGGAAACAACGGTAAAATATGAAATCGAAAATATGTATCTATGCAGTGTGGCAGTGTTAAGGATGAAGACGAATGATAATAAAGTACTAGGACTAAAGAATATACATAAGCTCTTTATTTTGTTTGCGGTGCTTCAAAATAGGTATAATCTATTTTGGTAACTCAATATTATTTAATAAATACATAGTAGTAAGTACATATAAAAATATAAATTTTAGTTACTCATACATAGTTTAGTTTAGCTACATATTATAATATAATAGTTTATATAGATAACTAAAATTTATAAATATGTACTTACTTTTTAAGTAATATTGCAGAATGTAGGTACTAACTACATTCTCATTTGCCATTAAAATATGTAAATATAATAGGTATTTTGTAGAACCAGTAGAACCTAAGATGAGATTAGGTGATGCTGAAAACATACTCTGAGCAATATAGCACTTGATATCACTTTGTTAGAATATCCTTAAAAACATATTCTTCAAATACAAATATGTGCAGTAGTACGTTCTAAGTATATAAATAGAAGGTTTATAGCACTTCCTTGGAATATTCTAAAAAGTACGTTCTTAGTATAAACTAAAAAGATGTGCGGAAGTACGTTCTAAGTATATAAATAGAAGGTTTATAGCACGTCCTTGGAATGTTCTAAAAAGTATATTCTTAGTATATACTGAAAAGAAGTGCGGTAGTACATTCTAAGTATATACATAGAACGTTTAAGTACTGTAATGTAGTATATACTCAGTATGTGCTCTGCACATTCGCAATGGTAATTACGCGTATTCTCAGTATATACTTTTTCTGAAAAGTATGTTCTATGAATCTACTAAGAACATGAAATTGTGATGTGGGCAAGGACTACAGTTATGTACAGAGAGATTAGTGTTTATCATAACAACACAATAAATATAAACGATGTTATACAGTCCCTAGTCAGTAATATTTTCTATTATTGTGGAGAATTATAGTATCTTAAGAGATTACAGTTTATATTACTAATAAACATGTTTATGTAATAATATTTTTACAACATGTTTATGTAATAAACTTTTCGCACAAAATTACAACTTTTTTAAGAGAACTTTTTATATATGTTCGTCAAAATTAAATTTGTTTATTTAACTAAAAACATCAATATTTTACTTACCGGACAGAGCCGCAATGTATTGGGGAAAGGTTTTTGCTTGGCCACTATCTGCCATTTAATTCTGCAAAAAATTAATTCTCGGTTAGTAAATTTTAATTTTTTTTAAAGGAGAATATATTACTGGTTAAAAAATCTACGCGAATTGTTCAACACTTGTTCGTAGCCATTTGTTTAGAACGAACAGCAATCCTGAAAATAACTTGATAATTGTCAACTTTCGGAACAAAAACGGTACAAGATACACTACTACAGTACCTCATCAAGCAGAGCATAAGCAAAGCACCAGAAGTTGAAAGTATTATGACAGAAATGCTCAATTATTGACAAAAGTGCAAATTTTGTAAGAAGATCTATTTGAAGAGATCTATTTGGATTAAATTCAATCAATATTCTCAAGACAATCATGGTATAATAATTTGAAATCAGCTCCTCACTCCACATTCTTTTGAGTGTCTCAGAAAAAACTTAATTCTATCGATATATGTTGTATTGGGATAGGACCAGCAGAGAGAAATCGTGAAGAATTCCATAGGATCCCTAATATCTAAATCTCTGGATAATATCATACAAAGTTTTAGTATACTTTTTTTTGTACATGCAAAAGCCTTGCCAACACTTTGGGTGCAATTAAAAACCAAATAACGCAAGAGCACAATTCGTTAAACCCTGTATAAATGAAAATGAATCGGTATTGATAGGATTTTACATGTGTCGGTTTACTCTACCTCGTCAGAGATCCGGCTAGTGACGAATTCATAAACAGAAAAGTAAACGAATGTCTCTTGAAACTTCCCATTGCGAAGTGGATGCCCACTCTGAAAGTGCCATCTACTTAATTGGCTATAAACGAAAATTATATACACATACATATGGCAATTGATTACCATTCAAAAATTAAAATTGACGTGTTTTAAGATTATTTAAAAAGTAGTCTATGTATCATTAAATACGCAGAATGATACTATATTAGATTACCTATATTTACCAACTTTAGGAATAAAATACTGAAAATATTTTACCGATAAACTACAAAAAAAAAATAAAAATATCTTATTTAGACCAAGTCACTTATTTTTGTGGTTGAAATATAGTGATTAGCTAAAATAATGGAAAACTTCAAGGACAAGATAGGTAAATATTTTGCTATTGACATCTTAAATCAATATATTACAAACTTATTCTTTTACTCCGTCGTTATCGATGACGATTAATGATATAATTAAAGAAGTCGCTATTTTTATCGATCTTATATTCGATTAAGCCAAGCCTAAGAATTACTAAGAAAAAAACTATCTACTGAAAAAAAAACAGATTTTTCAAATAAAAAGATAAAAATGGAAGCATTACACATAACAGAGATGATATACATATTAGGTACTACGTATAGTTGAAAAAGTACGAATTTTATTCACTGGGTCCGCCTGTACTCATAGGTAAGAAGTGTAACATAGAACTAATAACCGATATAAGGACCCAAATACTAGAAGAAAATTGAATCAGGAGATAAACCACCTCCTTTTACTCTAAAAGAACTCCAAGACGGTATGAATAGGTTAAAAAACGGGAAAGCTGCAGGGGTGGATGATATATGCAGTGAACAAATAAACCATTTAGGCCAAGGAACAAAAAACGGATCTTGCAACTCTATAACACGTGTTACAAAGCCTGCGAAATTCCAAAATCAGGAAAGGACCCAGAAAATCCCAGTAGCTACAGACCTATTTCGCTGTTATGTCACTTTTTCAAAACTATACGAGGGACTAATACTCGCCAGAATCGAAAAAAAATGTCGACAAGCACCCCATTCCACAACAAGGAGGATCCAGACCCGGCAAATCTTGCACCGGTCAAGTACTCACACTTACAGAGCACATTGAAGAGGGCTTTGAAGAAAAACTTATAACTGGGACTGATTTCGTAGATTTGACAGCAGCTTATGACACAGTAAGGCACAAAACATTGCTCCGAAAATTATACGACACTCTCAATGATCACTATCTGGGTAAGGTCGTGTATTCCTTACTACAAAACAGACGTTTTTTCGTTGTGCTGTAACGGTCCCAAATTTACGTCTTATAAATATATCAGGTCCGATCCTGTAGTGACGAATGAATTAGATGCAGTGTTATACTACGAAATCTTTTTTGTATATATCCCATGATATGTGATGATATTATAATTTTCGTTTGCCGTCCAAATACTCAGAATTAATACGTTGTGTGTATTTCGGCTAGTATCAAAAAAATTTAATGACTTTCTGCGACGTAAAGACTGGGAAATGTTTATGTTACGAGCTGAATGTTGACATAAACAACGTCTTTAGTGTTGATAAAATTCTTAAGTAGTTGGGTTCTCAGAGTTGACCGTTGCAGCTGAGCCAGCAGTTCCTTGGCGAGATCCGAAAGACTTGTTTACGGAAAGTAAGTA
This sequence comes from Diabrotica virgifera virgifera, assembly GCF_917563875.1. Lineage (NCBI taxonomy): Eukaryota > Metazoa > Arthropoda > Insecta > Coleoptera > Chrysomelidae > Diabrotica > Diabrotica virgifera. The sequence continues at coordinate 772,640 of NC_065444.1, read as the reverse complement.
TTCCTGATTGGTTTACAACTCCTAGTGGGATGGTCTTAGAAAGATGTCCTGTTTTTTATTGGATAAAACTATCTGATGTGTGTTAGAATGGGAGGTGAATTATTTTTTTGAGGAAGGAACCGGCTCAGAAATTGGCAAAAGAAAGAAGTCAACATCTAGCGATGAAGGTGTAGAGTCATAGACCGATTTGGTCTAGGAGACGGTTTTTGGTTTTGTGAGTTATGAGATGTAGTGATTCCCGATTCAGTATGTTTTCTTAGTTAGAAAACTATCGTTGGGTATAGTGAATACCATGAGAGTATGTTTTGTGTCTAGTTGTCTAGTGTATTAGAAAGAATAGTTTCGTTATGTTGTTTTTAAGAAGAAAATAAATAAACGCGGAATGAGTTTCTCCAACTTCATAATAAGATAAAAGAAAAAACTCATTTTTTTTAACAAAATCTTTACTATGTTCAAATGAACAGTGCCTACATCGTTCCAATGTGGAATGTTCTATAATAATCAACCATTAGCAGTTACCTTTTTGCTAATAAAACAGAAACTGGATTTCTATTCTCATACTATAAAATGTTGTGAAATAGTACTTTAATTCAAACAATTGTAAAGTGTTAAGTGAAAGTGTTGAGCAAAAACAGTTCCAGTTGAGCTAAACCAAATCCATGTAGCTCTAATCATCAATGCAGTCCAGGTCACCAGGTACTCATAATAACCCGTTTATTTTTTTCTTCGAACAATCTCGCGAAAGACTTAACTTTACCAAAATCATTTCAATTCATTTTTAATCTTTGTATTTTTTTTTTTAATAAACGACTACTATGTTATAACTTTTATTGGTATTTTCTTTTGCACACTTTATCTCTTTTCCTTCTTGTTGGAGAGAAGTACAGACGATTTTACGACCGCAATGGTAACCAACCTACATTAAATGGATCGACATTGCAAGTAACTATCTTTAATTTTGGATCATTGCAGTATTATTTTGATTTATTAATGGCGCCCAATATTATCTTTTAATTATTAATGTTATTTTAAAACCCACCCCTTAAATCTCTGAAGAATGTAGCTTACCGGAGCATACCCAAAAGTAGCGGAATAGAACATCACGCCTATGACCTACATAATTACACTGTTTTAATATATTTTTTTTATTTTATTTTTTATTTTATTTAACGCTACTTAATGTTTTACACAAATGGCGTTACGTCAAATATTTTTTTAAAAAGAAAATAATCGTCTCGTTTTGATTCAATTCGAGTCTCTTGCCATCCTCTGACATCTAATGTTTCGGAATCTATTCCTTGTCAAAGAGGCTTCACAAGAAGACTCCCATTATTCCCAATTATTTTTCACTCATTTAAATATTTTTTTGTTTATTTCATTTAACCGTCTATACTTTTGTTTTCATTTACGCTACACAAATGCCGCCCACCGTTCAGGCTACGGCTCCACGGGCGACAAATTTGCGCTAGCAGTAGCCGTAAACGAACTTAACGTTCCGCGGAACGGAATAGGAATAACCGAACTGAACCGACTACGCACATGTCCTGTAGTCGGTTCAGTTCGGCTATTCCTATTCCGTTCCGCGGAACCTTAAGTTCGTTTTACGGCTACTGCTAGCGTAAATTTGTCGCCCGTGAAGCCGTAGCCTTAGGCAGGCCACAGTGCTGGAAAGCAAAGTAAGTAGGTGGAGAGTTCAAAAGAACGGCCTCCAACAAGGAAGTGTTTTAGCACCAATGCTCTTCAATAGATACACAAATAACCAACCTACGCCGACTGAAACCAGGAACTTCTTCTATGCTGACGATCTCGCAATACGTGCTCAAGGAAATAGCTTTGAAGAAGTGGAGGGGAAACTCGAAACTGCATTAAAAACAATGACAGCGCACTACCTGCAAAATTCCGTAAGACCTAATCCGTTTAAAACCCAAGTCTGCGCCTTCCAACTTCGCGCAAAGGAAGCCAAGCGAAAACTCCAAATTGCGTGGAATGGTAATACACTAGAACACACAGACCAACCTATGTATATATCTTGGAGTAACTCTGGACCGGTCCCTCACCTACAGACAACATTGCATAAAAACGAGAGGGGAAGTAACAACTAGGAACAGCATACTCAGAAAGCTAACGGAAAGTAAATGGGGTGCATGTCCTGGCGTCTTAAGAACAACGGCACAGGCATTGTGTTTTTCAACTGCTGAATATGCGTGTCCCGTTTGGGGCAGATCGGCCCACACCAAACAAGTTGATACTGTTCTAAATGAGACATGCAGGATAGTAATGGGGTGCATGAAACCAACGCCACTGTCAAATCTATATAATGCAACGGGTTTTGCAGAGCACATAGAGAAGATTAAACAGATCGCGGACCAACGGCATGCCCTATACAAAGCTTGAACACCACGAAAGCGACTAAAATCCAGGAAAAGCTTCCTTGGAACAGTGCAGGATGAACCGCCTAAGTATTTTCCTCTTCCCCAGGTTCAATGGACCGGCCAGTCTCTAGACTTGGCGTGGCTCCCTTAATGATTTTTAAAACTTCAGGTTCCCCGAAACTTCTATACAACTCAAAATTGTAACGACTGGACAACAAACCTTAATTTTTAATCCTCCATATATTCTTCTTAGGTTTTTTTGCTCAAAACGTTTAAGCAGTTCTTGGTCCTTCTGTGTAAGTGACCATGTTGCTGCTCCATATGTTAGCACTGGTCTTATAAGTGCTAGGAATCCTACAGCTAGAAGATGGACAATAAATTAAACAATATAAAGAATTGAGGCCATAAGAGCCAGAGTGGCCTAACTGGTTTTATAAATACTTTACATAATCAAAGAAAATGATAAGAAGCTATCAATATCCGATTGTTTTAGTAACTGTATGTTGACCAATAATGATGATACCCCCTCTGTGGCTCAGTGGTAAGAGCGCCTACCTTTGGATTGAAAGGTCCGAATAGCCGTGAGTTCGAATCTCACCAGAGTCAAAAATTTTTCATTTATTATAAATTAGTAAATGAAAATATGTTTCTGTCCTTGTGGGATCGGTACTCACCGGAGGGACCGCAGACGTTCGGATACAATTAGCGTGTCTTTGCAAAGACAATGACGTCGACTTTGCAAAGTAACAAGACACTTACTCAACACACACACTACACATGACACTAGGTACCTAATTGCAAAGATTCACCGTACCTGCCATGCCAATGGCCATTAGCTGTCGAGGCATTAGCTAAATAAAAAAAATAATAATGATACTGCCATATTACTTATATTATTAAGTTCATAAATACAACGTGAGCTGCGACCATAATATATACGTTAATTGTTAACTTTAAAAAATAATTTCAACATTGTATGCTATAATTAAGATCTAATTGATAGAGAGCTCTTTACACGAGCCGTACCACTATTTTTACCGTGAATATCATATTATATATCATTAAAATATTTTAATTACTTAAAAAAAAATAACTAATTATTTCGTTAACAAAGTCATTAATACGGTTAATAAGCATAAGCAAATTATCAATATTCCTTTAGCCTTGCTTCTAAAGTCCAGTTTTATTTTTGAATGCTGAATAATACTAGTATAAAATCATTTAAAAACGACAGCAGTAAGGTGTCATTCAATAAGCTCAAGACAGATAGAACTGGAGAAAATTAGGGGAGGCCTCCCAAGAAGCAATTGGACGTAATATTACGACGTCTTAACGTTGGATTAAATGCCCCAACGTTAATACGCGACGTTGCGACGACGGTCAGAAAACCGCTATTTGTACCTAAGTGGGGAATAGAAATACGGGTTGCCTCGACGTCCCCCTCTCGACTTCTCAGCTCGAGCTATTTTATCGTCAAATTACGTTAGTTTTTAGGACTTTGGTCTTGTACAGTAATAGTATAAAATTCTCTACCACAGAAGTACGGCCGATACACTTCATTTTTACCAAATAGGTTAATAATCTTGGAGGATATTAAATCATCAGAAACTAATATGCATGACGACCTGTTGATACTTATTTAAGTAGGTTCCTACTCTATTCAGAATATAACCTAAGTGACTTGTATAATTATTTTATTATTCATCTGCCTCATTGCATAATGCGGTCGAAAATTTACAAACGCAAGGAAGTGTACTGTTAAACTAGGTATAAAAATTGCTAAAAACTGAAAGCACCTCAGAAATTTACAGGTTAAATCGAATAAAACGGTAAAAATAGAAATAACCATCGTAATTAAAAAACATATTATTATGTCTAGACCCATACAAAATTATCCTTGATTTAGATATAAACAAAATTCGTTAATTAAAATCAAATATTCATTAAAATCTAGCAAAAAAATTGCCAAACATTATGTTTCAAAAAATGGCTGAACCATGGCGATCTTTCATTAATGGTGGATTTGACTCGCGACCTAAATTGCACTACATTTTAAATGATTTGGACAAGGACACCCCCTGCCAACCTTTAGTATAACCTATTTTTACCTTGCACACCTCGAATTTACCTATTGGTATACCTAATACGTCCTAAAGTAAGCGCAAACAACCTGGTCTTGACGACAGACTTCCGACGACCGGTCGTCGTCGTGAACACGCCTTAATCTGGTAAACGATTTGAGATTGACATTTGACTTCATTTTGAGACATTGTTTTTGCTCAAAGAACAACTATATATTTTTTTAACTATATAGGTTTTTCATTCAATAAATTGTTATTGTTAAAATACTGTTTATAGAAAAACCAAGTGTAAAAAAGTAAGGTTATGTTATGCAATGTAATATCTTTCATATTATAGTCATTACTTCATATTCGTCAAGACGAGTCAAGTCAGATAGGCCCTAATCAGCAAATTTTTACGTCGTTTTGTAGTTGGAAACTAAACCAATTGTCGAAAATTTACTTTACGACGTTGGATAGTCGTCGACGTTTTTTAGTAAATTACAGGTATCTTATAAAAAAAACTTTGACGGCAGGTTAACGTATACAACTTTACTTAAGTACTACGTTGTTATTACCTACGTTGTATTGTCGTTCTCACCTTCCCGCAAGTACACGCAGCAATCTACCATATACCTACTGAGAAAACGCCCGACGTCTCCTGAACGTTGGGTTCGATACTAATAAATACTCTGTAATCCCCGACGTTGACCAGTCGTTAAATGTCTTCCAGTAAATTACATTGTAGTATAGAGGTTATACCCAACGTCAGCTTAACGTTAAACCTTAACCTAATAATTAACGTTGGTATTCTCAACGTTGGATTGCCATTGTCGTCTTCCCGAAAAATACGTCTACCATACTCGATAAAATACTAACGTCCTCTGAACGTTGGCATCTATCCTAAAAAATACGTTGTAATTCCCGACGTTGAGTAGTCGTTGATGTATGCCACTTAATTGCACTTATACTACAGATAGGTTAAGACCGACGTCAGCTTAACGTCAAACCTTATCCTAATAATTGCCGTCGTTATTCCCGATGTCGGTTGGTCATCAGATTATATTACTTATTAGCAGCAACGTTGGTCCATAGGAAAAACAGACGTTGTCCTTGGTTAAGGCTTATTGTGAACCAATTTTGTCCTTAAATTTAACGTCCCATTAGGACAAAATTGGTTGCAGGTCGTAAAATTGCTACTTGGGCTATGTTTAACTTACAACGCAGGAGGCTGGATGATGATGATGGTTGTTGTCGGTTTTTGCCACCTCCCATCATCAAATTGATTCGACTCTAGGTTAGTGCGGAAATGTAGAAAAGAACTTCACAGATTGGCGGAATATAACAATCTCACACTGGTAAGAGTTCCAAGTTACCGATGAATACACGTCAATGGAAGAGCTGTTGAACTTGCCGGAAGGGCAGAAACTACCAAATACATAGTTCAATCCAGAGCCGGCATAGGAGTGACAAAATAGGAGACATAGGAGTGACAAATAGAAGTACTGCGGAAAACAAGCAGGAATCAGCTCAGGGTCATACATAAAATATTTCCATACTAGATATGCAATAGTTAAGGGACACCTATATATTATGAAACTATTTCATGTAGAATTGAGCTCCAAGAGAACCTGAAACAGTCAACCATATCTTGCTTGGCTGGGAGGCACTAGATCTCTCTCTCTCTCTCTCTCTCTCTCTCTCTCTCTCTCTCTCTCTCTCTCTCTCTCTCTCTCTTGTCGTTTCCCCATTACTGAGGATGGTGATTTCTTCCAATATTCCTACTGCTCTAAGAGCTTCGCAGAATGAGTTTCCAGCTGAATTCTTAATTTGGTCGGACCATCTAGTTGGTGATCGCAAAATACTAAGGAAGATATTTGGACCAACCCAATGCATCGATGATTCGTGGAGAATTAAAATGAACCATGAGTTGGATGAACTAATGCAGAGCGCAGATATTGTTAGATTTGTAAAATCTTACTTCTCCTTCTTTTAGCCCATTTCTATCCAACTTTGGACATAGGCCTTCCCCAAATCTTTCCATTTCCGTCTGTCCTTGGCTGCGTTTTTTCAGTTAGTTCCTGCAGGTTTTACAATGTCGTCCTTCCATCGCATCTGAGGTCTTCCTCTTCCTCTTCTTCCTGTCCACGGTCTCCAGTTTTGTATTTCAGCATTCCATCTTTTATCTTCTTGTCTCGCATTGTGGCCCGCAAATCTCCATTTTAACCCTGTTATATGTTTAGTTACATTTTTCACTTTTGTTTTCTCTCTTATCCATTTGTTTGATTTTCTGTCTTGTAGTTTTATTCCCAACATGGATCTTTCCATTTTTCTCTGAGTTATTTCAATTTTGTTTATGTTGGCCTTTGTTAATGTCCATGTTTCTGAGCCATACGTTAGAACAGGATGCACTGGTCAAATACACGGGTTTTTAGGTACTGTTGTATCTTTGTGCTTTTTAATATCCATCTTAACTTTCCAAATGCTGCCCACGCCAATCGGATTCTTCTCTGTACAGAGAATTTGTAAAATTACAAAGACTAAAATAGCTTGATCGCTTAAAAAGAATGCCAGACAATCGAGCTGTGAAAATAATCCAGAGATGGAAGCCCTAAGAAAACAGAACAAGAGGAAGGCCCCGTAACAGATGGATAGAGGACGCAGAGAGGGATCTTAAAACCATGAACATCAGGCATGGAAGAACATTGTTAAGAAGGCCAAGACTCACAAAGGGTTGTAGCACCATTAGAAGAAGAAGATCTAGTTGGTGATCGTCCTCTTGATCTTCTCTCCGTAACGTTTCCAGAAACAATTAATCTTTCCAAACTATCGTCACCTCTGCGAACCACGTGACCGAAGAACTGCAGGATTCGTTGCAGACATGTTGTGGACAGCCTTTTTTTGCACTAGATAGCAGATAGCAAATACGGAGACAACCAAGTGACTGCAAAAATATATGGTATCCATCCATTATCTGTATATGCTGGTACATGGTTCTTCTAGACCTGAAATGGGTATCATGAAAAGAAGAAAGCTGTACAATAAGCTAATAGACTGCAGTACCACCGGTTCATAACAGTCGGATTTCATGAAAACAAAATACTGAAATTGTAGATATTTGTAGATATGTGTATTGTAAGTAGTAGAAATGGATTATCTAAGGAGAGCATGTGGTATATCTAAAAAAGATCACATCAGGAATGAAGATATTAGAAGGAATACACATACTGTATATTCTAGTGTATGTAGATAGAATTGAAACTAGACAACTAGCGTGGTATGGTCACGTGAAACGGATGAATGAAGATAGATGGCCAAAGAAAGCTTTAAATTACATACCACACCGAAGAAGAAGAAGGGGAAGACCTTCAGTTGCCTGGAAAAAATGGGAGAGAATTAAAAAAGTAGTAGATACGTGGAAACAGAAAACTTATAGAGAACAACAACAAGCAGACAAAACACTCATACAGACTTCAATACTTAAAATCGTCGTATCCTGTATAAATTTAAGCGTAGGTATATTCTACATTTATTCTATTATTTACCGTTACAATTGGATAAAATCCCAACCATAATAAATTTTATATGGCCACAATTCAACGCTAAATAGGATAATCCTTTAGTTAAAACTTTATTGTTTGGTATGCTTGATAATATTAAGAACAGAGGTTGTCAAAATGTGATCCAGATCACACTATACATATTAGATCCCACTTACTATATATAGCCTAATATCGTACAGGTTAAAATAAATTGTATATCAAAGTTTAGGTGGGTACAAAAGATATTTTCAAGAAAGTATCCAAATCATACAAGGGGATCATTGTTTAAATAATTAAAAAGGGGTAATTTTTGCAAAAAAAATACTTTTTTAACTGCTGAGGTAATTCACTTATCAATGAAGGTCTATGGGATTTTTTCTACAAAGCTGAAGGGTAAATATTTTACATAAGACTTACTAAATTAAATTTGACCCCCTATTTATTTAAATAATTGTATATAAAACTTAAAAAACAAATTCGCAAATAATTATTTTTAGCGTTTTAAATAAGCACTATAAAATATTTTATTTTACAGACTAAGTTGCGCTATGTTTCCAGTATTAAGCAAAAAAAAAATTAGTCAAAAAATATTTAATATTTTTTGAGATATTGAAGTTGTTTATTAAATGTTACTATATTTTCAATTGCAAAAACGCGGTTGTTGCCAAAGAAATATTCACCTGCTTAAGATCTCATTATTTTTATTTTTATGTATATTGTCGATAATTGTATGGATACATTAAAATTTCAATTAAACTCCCCCCTAAAATGGCATTTGAAAATCATACAAATTTGTTTATAATTTGTTTTTTTAATAACGTCGCGGGGATTAAGTATTTTAAAATGCCGTTTCGATAATTGGGTTCCTGGGAATTTTTTACTAATTAACACAATTTTTTTGTCGTTTTTTCTTCTTCTTTTTTTCCTTGGAGTTATATTACTACGGGCCCTTTTAGGGTTAAATTTTATTAAGAATGTCCAGTCTATGAGATCTAGATTGTAGACCTAAAAATATTAAGATTTAACTAAAATCTCTTAAATAAAATATGGCTACTTACTGAGTTACGGGGTGTTTTATTTAAAAATTTAAAGATTATTGTTACCAAGTACTTTAAAACTATTTAACGTATCCTTATCATACTTGACATAAAGTGTGGCTATTATACACCCCACTAAATTGTGATTAATAAACGTTTCTAGCTAGTACAGAGGCGTACGACAGGGGATAGTGAATGATTGACCCTTCCCAAATTCTACGCCACTGAGTGAATTACTATTTTAACGAAATTTTTCGATTCTCCAATACTTTGTATGTAAATAACTTTATTGGTATCGATAAAGTCATCAGTTTGAGAGATATTGGAAGTTTAAAATGAATGAATGAATGAATCAAAATAACTATGCCGTTTCATTTTTAACGTCCAATATCTCGAAAACTAATGACTTAATCGTTACCAGTAAAGAGTATATTATTTACATATAAAGTATTGGAGAATCGAAAAATTTTGCTAAAATAGTAATTCCCTCAGTGGCGTAGAATTTGGAAAGGGTCAACCATTAACTATCCCCTGTCGTACGCCTCTGGTAGTAGCTAGAAACTTTTATTTGTCACAATTTAGTAGACTGTATAGTACCCACACTTTCTGACAAGTATGATAAGGATGCGTCAAATAGTTTGAAAGTACTTGGTAAAAATAATTTTTAATTTTTAAATTAAACACCCTGTAACTCAGTAACCAGCCACATTTTATTTAAGTGATTTTAGACCAATCTTAATATTTTTAGGGCTAGAATCTATAACTTAGAGATTCGACATTCTTAATGAAACTTAACCCTACAAGGGCCCGTAGTAATATAGGTAACTCCAAGAAAAAAAAAGAAGAGGAAAAAAAGACAAAAAATTTGTTAATTAGTGAAAAATTCCCAGAAATCCAATTATCGAAACGGCATTTCAAAATATTTAATCCCCGCGACGTTATTAAAAAAACAAATTATAAACAAATTTGAATAATTTTCAAATGTCATTTTAGGGGGAAAAACATTTATCGAAAACATACATAAAAATAAAACTAATAAGATTTAATACAGGTGAATATTTCTTTGCCAACAACCGCGTTTTTGCAATTGAAAATAGGGTAACATTTAATAAATAAATTCAATATCTCAAAAAATATTAAATATTTTTGGACTAATTTTTTTTTATTATTACTAATAACATAGTGCAACTTCTCCTGTAAAATAAGATATTCTATTGTGCTTATTTAAAACGCTAAAAATAATTTTTTGCAAATTTGTTTTTAAAGTTTCATGTATAATTATTTAAATAAATAGGGGGTCAAATTTAATTTAGTAAGTTATATGTGGAAGACTAACCCTTCAACTTTGCAGAAAATAATCCTATAGACCTTTATTAGTAATTGAATGACCTCAGCAGTTAAAAAAGTAATTTTTTTGCAAAAATGACCCCTTTTTAATTATTTAAAGAATGATCCCCTTGTGTGATTTGGATACTTTCTTGAAAATATCTTTTGTACCCACCTAAACTTTGATATAAAATTTGTTTCAACCTGTACGAATTTACATTTTGTTTTACATGTAGTGAAATTTTATTTTACTAGACTAATATTTAACTATGATTAATGCTGCAAGTTTGTTTATAGATTTTTTAATATATTTTTAATTTTATATATTTTATATATTTAAGAAAGCAACGGAGAATCTGAACTTAGAACAGGAGACAACTTCAACAGGAGACATCGGAACTTAGAACTTCAATGATAATGTATATCTGAGAATAAACATAACGAGTATAGGGTGAACTGAAGAAAATATTAAAGAAAGGATAGTAAAGAGAAAACATGTGATAGGAGCCCTAAATTCGGTACCGTGGCTAAAAAATATAATAACAGAAAATAAAAAACCAATTTACAACACAATATTAAACCAGTATTAACATAATATGTTTCCAGATTTCATTTCAGCCAGATTTGAGCTCCGTATTATGGAATTAACCAAGAAGTACACAACGCTAAATTAATAGCCATTTACATGTTTTTTTTAACAGGGTCAGCAAGGAGATCTAGACTTGAACACATAAGAAATGACGACATTAGGCAATAAATGGGAATAGAAAGAACAATCATAGATGACATAAAAAGATAACAGCTAGTAAGTATGGTACAGGCACGTAAGACAAATGAAGGAAAGGACCCCACAGAAAAACGAAAACGAGCAAGAGCAGCAACCACATGGATGAAGGGCATCTCCAAGGCGATGCCGGAAAGAAATTTAAGATATGAACACTGCCACAATAGAAAAGAGTGACGATTAGGAACGGAAAGGCGTATAACGTTAAAGCCAGGAAGGACATAGCCAGACAAGCAAAGACCCATCCAGGGTTATGATCAAAAGAAGAAGAAGAGTACCTAGAGAATATGGAGAACAAAAATTGTATCTGTCAAAAATGGCACTACAAAAAATGAGGACTTTTAAAGTACTACAAAAGAGAAAAATTAACCACGGAAGTCTGAACATTTTTAACTATTCTGAGGAGCCCAAATAACATTAAAATTATTGTGGAATCTACTCATGGCAATGAGGCACCAATACTTTGAAACTAATATGCTCAGAGAACACAGGCAACAATATCAAATTAAAGCCCCTCAAGATGACATAAACATAAAAAAGGGCAAAGGAAATGGAAAATAGTGGAAAATTTACTTACTTTTTTGTGTGAAGTTGGTTGATTTGGAACCTTTAAATTGACTTACTTGCAGCTAATAATATTGTCCTATCACTAATGCTAGTAAGTATGGAATAGCTTTCTGAAGTAAATTGATCTATTAAGATAAATTAGATAAATAAGAAGTGGACATGATAATATTAATACAAATTCTTGTACCTCATTGTTTTCAAATTTTCACTATCAATTTTTATTGATAAAATTTTTGATTTGCGTTAGAAAAAATTCAAGTGGAAATCTGTACCAAAATCGTCATTGGTTTAACTTTATTACAGTGAAGTTTTTAAGGAGGAAGAGCAATTTACAGAAAGAAGAAAAATTTCATCCTGATGTTTGACCATTGTAGTTCCTTAGCTTGGTAAAAGTAAAAGTTTGTCGGGAAGTGAACTGTTTGGTTACAGATAGGAAAAAATAAACAAAATTCATCTTTTGTTTATGCTCACTAGAATAAAGGTAAGGATTTTTCTAAGTGGTGTTCAAGTACAGTAAGAAGGCATATTGGTGGTAGTGGCCTTATGCAGAATAAGTCTGCTGTCCATAATATGATATGATACTTGATTCGGATTATGATACATGCCTTCTTTGGTGGTATCTACTTTTTCTTTGTATTTATTTATGTTTTTCTTCTTCCTATTATATTAAATATAAATTAAATTTTGTTGTATATCTGTCGATCTGTTAATTTCGACGTTGAAAGTTGAAGTATTTCTTGAGAGGTAGACTGCCCAGCTATCTCTCCATCTTTTTGGTGGACGCTTGCCAGCTGGTTTTCCTTCTAGCGCAATTCTTGGTAGTCTGTGCTCACCCATTCTTTTTACATGACTGAACCATTCTCTTCGTCTTTGTCTACCTCATCTTGCACGCCACATTATTCCCTGATGATACTGTTTCGCATTCTATCCCTTCTTGTCTTCCCTGCAATTGCTCTTAGTGTCTTCATCTCGGCTGTTCGTACATGTTTTTTTTATTGGTATCTTCCATTGATTCAATACCATAGGTCACAACAAGTCTGATACAAGTTGTATAAATTCTAACTTTGCTGCCCATTCTCATATATGGGTTAATCCAGACCACGTCTTTGAAACATACGGACATGACTGCGGCCTTGTTTATTTGTCCTCTTAAGTCTCTGGCTGGGCCATGATAACTTGATAAATCTACATCTAGATACTTGAACTGGTTTAGCTGTTCTATGGATTTCCCTTCTACCATGAGCTTGCATCTAATAGGATCTTTCCGCATAGCGGATCATGCATCTAATAATAATGCAATAATATTCCCTGGTTCTTCATCATTGCTGATGGATATAGTGAAAAGAATTTTGAACAAAAATCAAAATCGTAGAAACAAATTCTTAAAAAATAGGTTTAAAACTGAGCAGAACAAAAACAGAGTATCTGGAATACATAGGACAGAGTTAGTAGATATCTTAAAGATAAAGTTTGTTGATAAAGTACTTCAAATCTTAATATCTTGCTTCAACTAACATGAAAACATTGGGTGGTGCAATGGTTGTGAAAATTAATATTTAGATAGCTAAAGACCGGTACTACAGAGTAATGGTGAAATAGATGATGGGAGGATGGATGAAATTGAAGGAAGTGAGTGATGTGTTGTGCGAAAGAAAGATTTCAATGGAACCGAAAAAATCTGAAAGGAAAATTCTATATAATGACCTTATTAGGTTAATGATGTGGTTAGGTACCATATTTTCCATTATATATCAGAAGGAATACCATTCTACTGAATCTAAACCCTGTGTATCAGTGGCGTAACCAGGATTTTCTTTTGGGGGGGGCCTCTCAGTTACTTTAGAAATATACCTATACCCATCTATAAATATAAATATGAAGGTTATACTATTTTCATAGATTATTATCCAAATTCAATCAAACGCAAACCTGAACCATACTTAATAGCGAAAAATATGTGAAAGTAATATCGTATAATAATAAATTTACGTATGAGGGTATTTAAATTTATATGAACTAAATTTGTAGGCCATGAAAAATTAAAAGAATAGTGAACATTAGCTTTTAATTAAATAACGTATAAAAGAAGAGTATAATACTTATTGCTTACTGTTTACTTTTATCACGAAAGACTTAATCTTCTGGTTGTTGAACTCGTTGATGACATCCTCTATATTTACTGGTATATCTCGGTGGACGGTTAGTAGTGTTAACATTGTTAATCTTTCTTCCCCAGTAGAATTCCGGAGGTAGTTTTTCAGCCTCTTCAACGTTGAAAATGATCGTTCTACTGAACTTGTTGTAACTGGGATTACGGCGAGAATGGTTAATAAAATTTTAATATTAGGAAACATGTCCCAGTCCATGTTTCTAAGGGTATCTAGCGCACTTTTGGGTAACTTATCTGCTGCAAATGTCTGCCAGTGAGTTTTCCATAGATTGTACTCCGCTTCCAGAATGAAATTGTTTGAACTCCGCAGATCATCTTTGTAAAACTCTAATGCAGGTCTTAGGTCCTCATATTGTTTTTTGACAGAGTTAGCGGGCACAAAATTATCAAGCCCTCTTAATATATCCTTGTGACTTAAAAATCTGTCTTTTAGGGATGTCATTATTTCATCTATGTAAGGAATGTATACCGTACGACGATAAAACTCTTTGGAGTTCGTGATTCGATATTTGACCGAAATCTTTGTGTTCCAACTATCCTCGGAACCATCACAGGAACTTCTAATTTGTTTGCTAATTATTGAGCCATGTTGAAAACTTTTGAAAACTCGTCATCTGTCCTCATGTTAGAAAAAGTTTTTTCCGTCAAGCTGATTTTTTCTAACGCTGCACCTAACTCAAGAGTTTCCTTTTGTAAATATTTGGATGTAGTTAATGTTACAGATAACATTTTTGACATTATAGTCAACGTTATTATAAATTCGAATTTACATAAGCTTGTATGTAGACTAGCAGCTTCGATAGCTGCATCATTTTTATGGTTTTCGATGACAACCTCCAGTGCAGAAATAATGCATTCAAAGCATTCAGCTAAAACAATAACTGCGTCATGCCTTTCCACCCATCTAGTTTCGCAATATCTATGGAGACCACTATTGGCTTTCCCTCTTTCTTCTAACACATCTCTTAGAATCTTAGCTCGCTTTGCTGAAGCTCGAAAAAAAGTGCTAATTTGAGATATTTTGGCGAAACAATTTCGGATGCATGGTGTTTTTGCAGCATCGCTTAAACACAAGTTTAGGCAATGTGATGAACAATGTGTATACACTGCTTTAGGAAAATCTCGTCTTATGATCGACTGAACACCGTTGAATGCCCCTCGCATCGCTGATGCTCCATCATAACCTTGACCACGAACATTTTCCATTCGAAGTCCTAGCCGTATGATTTGTGATTGTAATGCAAAAGCAAGACCAGCTCCGGTTACGTCATCTACTGGAACAAATGTAATGAAGTCTTCTCTCAGATCAATGCACTCAAAATCAACGTAACGAACACAAAGTGAGAATTGTTCTACACGACTTATGTCAGTTGTTTCATCACCTAGCACTGTAAAGAAGGTACATTTTTTTACTCTCGTCAAGATGGCGCTTTCTATCTGTTTCCCCATAAGAGTTATTAACTCATTTTGCACTTTGGGACTGAAATATGAT
The DNA here is from genome assembly GCF_917563875.1 of Diabrotica virgifera virgifera. Taxonomy (NCBI): domain Eukaryota; kingdom Metazoa; phylum Arthropoda; class Insecta; order Coleoptera; family Chrysomelidae; genus Diabrotica; species Diabrotica virgifera. The sequence goes on along the minus strand of NC_065444.1, from coordinate 757,290 downwards.
GCACTTCCTGGAGCATGCTGTATGTGTTCAGCTAATATATTGTCACCATGATTAGCTCGGTAGCGTAACAAAGCTCTAAAATTCCCATCATTTATATTAGGTTCTTCAAGTGACAGACGACCTGAATCGCGATGGCCTCGCAATGGTATCTCTTGTCGCCCACACAATACTATGGTTTCGATAATTGATCTTAAAATGTTTCGGTTTCTTTCTATTTCAGTTTTATTTTTTTTTCTGCAATTGTTGAATTACATTTTGCTGTTGTCCATCAAAAACTTTAAAAAATTCATCCTTTGCTATGCTTGAGTGTTGATGGTATTTTGTCCTAGAATGCTTCTGAAAAACTTCAATGGCGTCTTTCCATTTACGGAAAGCTTTTTTTACTAAGTTTTCCGGAGACTCATGATATCCACTACTAACTGCTGATGGACAAAATACTACACATAATTTACAAAATGCACCTTTCAGCTTATCAGAGTAGGCCAACCAAGGAAATCTCTGCAGCCATTTAACTTGGAAAGTGCGTTTCTTTGACCCAATAATTTCAACACAGAACTTGTGGGAAGGCAAAGGTTCCCATACTCTTCGTAATAAAGTTATCTTATCTGCATCACTTATGTTTGATACTCCAACAAAATGCCCAATATCATTTTTTTGCAAATACCAATCCTTCAACTTCGACTTGAGTCTTTAAACATCCTTGGAAACTGGAACAGCTGGTGGTAGTGGCCTGAGAAGTAGATGGATTGGAAAAATCATTTGAACATGTTGCAACCTGAAATCAAACAAGAAACAAGTATAAAAAAATTGGAAAACTATCAACAGGCCACAAAAGTATAAAAATTTGAATCCAAAATAATTATTATTATTTGAGTATCTACTTACGTTTATCGATCTAGATTCCCCCTCACTCTCAATATCCAGACGAGGTTTCTTTATAATAAATTTGTCCATTTAAAAAAAAATAAAAACTGAGCAAATTGTAAATAGTTTATAACTTTTAGAAATAAAACGTTACTACAATGTCTTTGTGGACTCGTGTCGCGTCAAGAATACTGAATGAAATTTCTTATCTTTTCAACTAACGAGAAGCACATGTGGAAATACTACAATATCGCTAGAAAACTAAATCCGCAGTCCGCACCACTGAAATACTGAAAACAGGACGTCCCGTCGGAGCAACGGTTATTAAGCGAATGAATCTGTGGCTGTGGCTGTGGCTAGAAAATAAATCTAGATAGGGCGCTCCTGTTCGGCTCAAGGTCGCTGACCGTCGGCTAGATGAGATGCGTTAGAGAGTTACCTGAGACAAACCCAAGATTTTAAAATAACTGTAATTTTATGATCTTGTTGCGGTGGGCAGTTGGCTTCTAAGAAGATTAACTATATCTGAGAAAGAGAATGTTTTTTTTTCGTTTCTGTATTTTATATCGTGGTGAAAAATAGAATTGGTAATTTCGATGAAGCGCTTGGGGGGGGCCCGGCCCCTCTGGGCCCCATCCCTGGATACGCCGCTGCTGTGTATAATCTACGAAAGATAGTATAGCATTGGTCTATTGTGTTTCCTTGCCTTTTTTATTATGTCTATCTGGTGTTCAATATCTGCTTTCGCGTTCATTTTCCTGGTACGAATCCGCATTCTTCTTCGGCCATCTCTGGAAGTAGAAAGTTCTTTAGCTGTTGATTGATTATATGTTGTACAGTAGTGTCATGGCAAAATTAGCAGTGCCGGAACGCACTGCTAATTTTTGTTTACAAAACCTAAATTCTCTATTTATTTTCTTTCTTTTCTTAACCAGTGCCGGAACGGCGTTCCCACGCGTTCCCGCACCATGACACCACTGATGTTGTAGAATTTTGCTTGCATGAGGAGTAAGGTCAATGGTTCTGTAATTGCAGCATACTGGTAGTTATGGTTATATCAAAGGGATATAATAAACACAAAAATCACTTTTTTATCTTTAATCTTTATAAATAAAATAATAAATTAAGCAATGAATAATATCAAACATGGCATACATAAACATATTTAAAATACAATAAAATATATGTGGAACTATATACAGTGTGGGTATTTAGGTTGGAAACTTTAAAGTATTCAGTTGACATAAGCTTCAAACGTGACGCTGAAACGCGTCAAATTTTAAAATATAAATTTACTTTTATTTTCAATAATGTTTGCAGTGATAACGTCATTCAATTGTTTTTTCTTATTCTCCAAACTTACTAGTTACTGATATGCAGAAAGTTATAGTTTAAAAATAAGATATTTAGGAATTAATTATGACTAATTAACAAAAAAATCAACTAACTATATATGAGCAAAATTGGTGAATCGGCGAATGAGCTTTGAAGGACCCGTAGTCATACAACTCCAAAAAAAAAAACTAGGTATATTAATTATTATAAATATTAAAAATAAATTTAGAACATTTATAATTTAAATGTTATGTTTATATGGGATTAGCTACAGTTTGGTTATAATGACAATTACATATTTGCCCTAAAAGGTACTTGAAGTTTTGATTTGCAGTCCGGAAATTGTTATCAAAAAATTAAGAGAAATTTGTTGAACATGTGTATATGACCAAAGAATACAGCACCCAACATGGTTATGTTCAACATACCCTTAATGCGGGAAAAGCATGGCGGCTGCGCATGCGCTCGTCAGATGATGAAATGGGCTATTAATAAAAATATTGGATGGCATCATCATATCATTATTACGTCATTATTATAATGATTATTGAAAATAAATGTCTAACATAACCTAACCTAATGTAGATATTTTAAAATTTCCAACCAAAACGCTCACATTGTATAAATGATAATACTGTCTTTAAGAGGTCGTAAAATCATAAAATATTTACAGTCCAAATTATGTAGTCCTCTTTAAGAAAATACCATCAACTGTACACTTACAGCCTAAGATTTTTGTTAAAAAATAGACAAATACTATTTGTTATATTATTCTACAGTTTGTTTGGGAAAAATAATATACGAGATAACAAAAATGTTGAAGAAAGTCAGTAATTAAAATTTTTCTAGTACAAAATTCAGGTACAAATATTAAAACCTAACCTAGTTTTTATCGAATGTAGGATTATCAATACCCTCTTTTTCGTTTGAAACTGGGGCCGTCTTATCACCGCTAAGAAGAGCCTGGACTTCAGCAACAGACTTGCCTTTGGTCTCTGGTACGCAGAACAACACGAAAGCTGCTCCACCAATACATATACCAGAGAAAATATAAAACGTCACATCCCCTCCTATACTTGTCTTTAGATTTACATAAAATTTGGTCACTATGAACGCCAAAAACCAATTGAAGGTAGCTGCAGCTGAAACCATCGTAGACTTAACCTCTTCAGGCATTAATTCGGCAGAGATCATCCATGGAATCGGTCCAAAACCAACTGAAAACATTACAATGTAAATACCTAAACAGATAATCGGTAAGAATCCAATGGCTTTAAGCTGATCGTCATCTAAGACACTTCTCTCTTTAAATGTAAAGAACAGCCCCAGAACAAACTCAGAAAGTCCCATAAACGCAATAGAAATCAATAATAAAATCTTTCGTCCAAACTTATCGACAATCAAAGATGATCCAAATGTTGCTGACGTTTGAAGAATTCCTACAATTATGGTTCCTACGGCAGGATCCAAACTTGAACCAGAAGCTTCAAATATCTTTCCAGTGTAAAAAATAACAGCGTTGATACCGCTCATTTGCTGGAAAAACATAAGGCTAAACGTAATCAAGCAAGCCTTAATGGCAGCTTTAGTTTTTAGAACTGTCATGAAAGATTTTTCTGATGAGCCCTGTTCAAAGCTCAGTTGTATTTCTTTTAGTTCCGCATCGCAATCGTATGCGTTTCCACGTAATCGTTGCAACGCCTTTTTGGCTTCCTCTGGTCGATTTTTCTTCATTAAATAGATAGGTGTTTCAGGTTGAAAGAAGAAGACTACTGCAAAAACGATTGGTATCACGGCAGAGAGTATAGCAAGGTCCTTTGGATGCATCCAAGCTCCACCAACATAAACTATGAGAATTCCAACTGTCAAGAGTAACTGGAAATAGCTTCCTAGGGCTCCTCTTATACTGGCTTGTGCAATTTCCGCAGTGTATATGGGAGCAGCTACACAGAAAGATCCTCCTGCTAAACCTGTCAAAAATCTTCCGACGTAAATTACACTGACACTGGAAGAAAATATCACTAAAAGCCAGCCAACTGTAAATGGTATGAGTGTTAGAAGACATCCCCATTTTCTTCCGATTAAATCGCAAATGTAGCCGATTGGAAAACACATCAGCAAAGCTCCTAGAGTCACAAAGGAACCAATCCATCCTAATTGGTCATCGCTTATGACAAGGTCATTTAATCCTCCCTTCTGTAGGTCTTTCGAAATGTTTGATGTCCAGCCCAATACAGCACCAGCTGCTACAGCTCCCAGACATACTGAAATGAAGAAAATAAAAATGTTAGAAAAAGTTGTTAAAAGAGAATAAATACATATTTATTTTGGACATTTGTGGTCAAGACTTTGATCTGTGCACTAAGTATGCTTGAGTTTTCAATTAGGAGGTGCGTCATTACAAAAAATTAGTAATATTCATAACGAGCAACCCAAATTGTTATGCTGATGTTATGGGAATATTTTGCTTGGGAATCCACCAATCCAGGGTTTCAAGAGCTTTAAGAAGGTATAGAAAAAGTGGAAGATACACAAGAAGACCAGTTCCAGCACTTCCCAGGTGCACCGGTGCACGGAACTCGCAGATGAACGTTACAATATACATCTGCAGACTTTGAGTACACGCCATGTTACGCCGAGCCAACTGCGAAATTATTTTTCCACAGTCCGGGGCCCGTAATGTTCGGTTCGTAAAGTGCCAATTCGGTTAGAAACATATTATAGGAATTTGGAATCAGAAGCAGAATGCCTGCTACTGCTCCACTGTTAACGAGTACACACCATATAGTACGTTTAAATTTTGCACCAGAACATATCGATTGGGATATTAACGACTGGACTAATATTCTTTTTAATGATGAGTCAAGAATTGCACTTTGTGGATCCGACAGACACTTTGCACTGTGCCATCTTCAATTGGCAGATCTGGTCCTTCGTATCTTAGGAGGTCGATCGGTATTCTGTCTTCTCTTATCTCAAACCAGATGATGACATAAAAAAATTGCTAATCATAAATATATACAAAAAATAAACAAAGAATAGAAACGAGTGAACACTCTTAAGAGAGGCTTATATTTTGACAACGAATAGAATAGATGATTATGGTGATTAGTAGTAGTATTTGTTGGCAAATAAGAATAGAAGCGACAGAATATTTCTTCTGGCAATATAGGATTTCGAAGAACCCAGAATAATACACAAGGACTATGGTTATGTACAAAAAGATTAGTTCTTTTAGGTCTAATAAAACACTGATGATGATTTTTTAATAAAATCGAAAACGTTCTGTGATGTAGCCCTTAAAGGGATTTTAATAAAATTTTATACCTTTTACAAAGGATTACAACTACGGGGCAAATGTTTTTCTTTTCCTTGTGGATTTTTTAAAGAGATTAGTGTTTATCATAAGAACACAATAAATAATATAAACGATGTTATACAGTCCCTAGTCAGTAATATTGTCTATTATTGTGGCGACTTATAGTATCTTAAGAGATTAAAGTATATATTACTAATAAACATGTTTATATAATAAACTTTTCGCACAAAATTACAACTTTTTTAAGAGAACTTTTTATACAGTCGGAAAAATGAAAGAATACCCATGAACGATCACATCAATCACTTATTTTGTATTTGCTGCCTTTTTCTAAAAATGTTAAACGTTTGTTATAGAAAAAGACAGCAAATACAAAATAAGAGATTCATGTGATCGTTCATGGGTATTTTTTCATTTTTTCGACTGTATATAGGTACGTTTATCAAAATTAAATGTTTTTGGACACACGAGTCACAGAGAAAATTCTCAATAAGTCTGAGTGCAGAATCCTTGTTAACTATGCGTTGCCTGAGCTTTTTACAAATTTATACAGACTCAGGCCGATAAATGGCGGACATGGGAGAACCTATAATAAACATTCATCACTTGTCCGCTTATCTAGATAAAAATTCCCAACAGAATTTTGCATCGTTAGTACTCAAATATGAGTAAAATGAAATAAGGAAAGACAGCTTCAGATTAAAGTCGATTCGGGTCCACCACCATCGGGTTTCTGCTTTTTTTAGTACTTATTTCTACTTTTTTTCTTGTATAAATAATAACATAAACTTAAAAATTGCTGATCAATCTTTATTAAAATGTGATAGCTATCATCCAGCATTGTCCTTTAACATTATTGGAAATATTATTTTAGACTCTCTTAGACTATTTCTATTTTGACTTTAAACATGCTAAGTATATCCTTATTAACGAATATTTAGGTTCAGTCGACTGGGATAGGATTATTGATGAGACAGATGTAAATAATAGCGTTGATAAATTTTCTGAACTGTTAGAAAAAAACTAGATGCAAAAACTCTAAATTTCCGAAATGGTACACTCCTCATTTAAAACATATACATATTATTTCAAAAGAAGATTGCTCATGCAAAATACAAAATGACAGGATCTAAGAAGGATTATGATCTTTTTTCTAATTTGCGTCAAGAATTTAGGGATTGTTACAAAACATGTCATCAGATTCACCTAAATAATTTACAAACTGCTATGTATGATAAAAAAGAATGTGTGTGTACTTTGTACGCACGTAAGAAGTTATACTTCTGTTATAATATAATCTAACTTCATATTATGATTTCAACATATCTAACAGTTTTTTGTATTGTATTTAAATATTAAACTAATTTTAGAAAGAACTAAAAGAATACCAAGAAAAAAGAATATGACTTTGTCCGGATTTGAACGGGGGACCTCTCGATCCGTAGGCGAATGCTCTACCGATGAGCTACCACCGTTCTGACGATCATTTCTCGGACATACATAATTACAATCACGGTGACAGATAGATTAATTGAAAATAAACATTTTCAATAATACTTATTACGAGGAACACAAATCCACAGACACAAAAATTATAATAAATATATTTACTGCGGTAATATATATTTATTGGCGCTACATAACTTAAAAGACGTAGCGACTAATACCATACTGTCGGTGTGCGCTTGCGCCCAGAAAAATAAAAATTCACCCTCGTGCCTAAAGAAGTTTAACTTCAAAAAAGATTTTTGGAATTATGTAAATAATAAAAGAAACTGTTTTGATTTGCCAAACACAATGAAATATGAGAATATAACTTCTGATAATACCCAAAATGTAGCAAATTTGTTTTGTAAGCTTTTTAATTCAACCTATGATTATCTAGCTGTAAACTCTGATAATAGTCTTTGTGTTGAAATTTGTAATATTACTGTATTAGATGTACATATTTGAATTATTTATATCTAAGATTGATCTAAAAGCAAGTTCTGGACCTGATAATATATCCCCTCTGTTCATATTTAATTGTAGATTTATTCTGAGTTATATTTTACAAAAAATATTTAGTTTGTCATTGTGCTCAGGTGTCTCTCCAGAGATATGGAAGAGAAGTTATATTACCCCAGTCCATAAAGGTGGTAATAGAGAAAATATTGAACTACCTAGCTATATCTAAAATTTCAGTTTTTGCTAAATCTTTTGAAGGGATTGTAGCTGCAAAACTTGGTCCATTATTGAATCCTACTCTACTGCCCGACCAACATGGTTTTATTCCAGGACGTTCTACTACTACCAATGTTTTAGTTTTACAAGAATTTTTGTTGGATGCTCCTGAAGGGTATGACCAGGTTGATGTCATTTATACTGACTTTTCGAAGGCATTCGATAGAGTTAATCATACTGTCCTAGTCTCTAAACTTTATAATACTGCTTTACATGGAAGATTATTAGGCTGGATGGAGAGCTATCTCATAGATAGAACTCAAGATGTAAAAATTAACCAATTTTTGTCATCTACTATCAATGTAACCTCTGGTGTACCACAGGGTAGACATTTATCTCCTCTGCTTTTTAATTGTTTTGTAAATGATATAACAAATTGTTTTTATCATAGTAAGATTCTTCTCTATGCTGATGACCTAAAAATTTATAGTCATAAAAAATTCCAATGACAGTAGTTTATTACAGAATGAGGTAAGTATATTATTGGATTGGTGTAACTTAAATGATTTGAATTTGAACAGAACTAAATGTAAGGTAATGCGATTTTTTAGAAACAAACATCCGATTTCAATTGAATACCATATTGGACCGAGTATTTTAAAGGTAATCGCAACATTTAAGGAGCTTGGGGTAATTTTTGACCCTACAGTAAGCTTCAGGAACCACTTTTCTTACGTTTCTAATAGATCTATGAAACTTTTAGGTTTCATGAAACGTAGTCTCTCTGAATTTGATAATATTTATTGTCTCAAAAACATCTACTCATTAGATCGGTTTTGGAATATGGTAGTAATATTTGGTCTCCGCAATATAACTGTTAAAAGATCTATTAGAAAGAGTACAGAGAAAGTTCTTAAGATTTATTGCATTTAAATTGTAAATATCCGTAAATGAAATTGAATACATTGTTTAACAATCTTTACTTAAATTGCCTGCTCTTGAAGAAAGGCGAATATTGCTAGATGTAGCATTTATATATAAATTAATTCGAGGAGGCATTGATGCTAGTGCTCTTTTAGAAAATGTGTAGTTCCGTACTCGTACTCCCTGCAGAGACACCAGATCCCAAGACTTATTTTTTTTAGAATTTCATAATCGAACTTATACTGTAAATAAACCCTTACAGAGAATGTGTAGAAATGCAAACAAATTAAATAGTAATGATTTTTTTTCATTTATAACTAAGTACTTATAGGTCTGGATCCCGCGTATGAAAAAAAAGTTTATTAATAGCAAGCTGAAAATTTGTTAATAGCTTAAGGGTGTCTAGTCGGATAAACTTTGATATATGGGAACACTGGAACAGGGGCAGTTTAAATTGTGGAACAGGTTAAAAATTTGGAACGGTCAGACCACGAAAACGGCACATTTATTTTGTCCGACAGAATAGACTTAAACTCCCGGAACAGAGATTAAACTCTCATGCAAAAATCAGACTGCTATTTATCACCTGTCATAATTCCTGTCATTTGACATATTCTACATGTTCCACTCATTAAAACGCCCATTTGGTGATAAATAGCAATCTGATTTTTGCATGAGAGTTTAATCTCTGTTCGGAGAGTTTAAGTCTCTTCTGTCGGACAAAATACATGTGCCGTTTTCGTGGTATGACCGTTCCAAATTTTTAACCTGTTCCACAATTAAAACTGCCCCTGTTCCAGTGTTCCTATATATCAAAGTTTGTCCGACAAGACACCCTTAAGCTATTAACAAATTTTCAGCTTGCTATTAATCAACTTTTTTTTCATACGCGGGATCCAGACCTATTACTATTAAGAATGAGATCGAAAATACCTTTTTATGTAATCACATTGTGCTTTAATAGTTTAGTTAAATTTAAGTTGATTTGTAAAAATGGCAAGTTCATAAATAAACATTACATTACATTACAACTTTGGCGCTTCGGGATACATCACGCAGGCGGCTCTAAACACGCTGAAAAACAGAAACCTTTATCTAGATAAGCGGACGGGCGATGAGTGTATATTGTAGACTCTCCCATGTCCGCTATTCATCGGCCTGTGTCTGAATAAATTCGTAAAATGCTCTGGCAACAGATAGTTACCAAGGATTCTGCACTCCGACTTATAGAGAATTTTCTCTGTGTCCAGATAGATGTCGCTAACGCAGCGTACGCATTTCATATTTTATTTATATGCCTACTTCGACAGCTTGGATTCAATTCGCTTCGGAATACACCACAGGCGGCTCTGAAGACGCTGAAAAGCAGAAACCTTGGTCAGTCGATGGTGGTGGTCCCGAATTGAGTTTAATCTAAAGATGTCTTTCCTTGTTTTCTTAAATTTTTTTATTTAACTAAATACATCCATATTTTACTTACCGGACAATGCCGCAATGTACTGGGGAAAGGTTTTTGCTTGGCCACTATCTGCCATTTTATTCTGCAAAAAATAAATTATCGGTTAGTAAATTTTAAATTCATTTACTCTAGATTACTTGATGAGACAAATATCAACTGCTACAAATTATAATAATTACTGCAAAGATAAATATAAGAAGATCAATAGAAAGGAGAAGACATTACTAATTCTATCACCAAAGACTAGTCCTGTCGACAGGGGGGGTATAACGGCCTCCTTAATTCAGATGGGCTTACCCAAGTTTTTTTATGTATTTTGACCCATAGAACACGAATTTTTTGGGTACCAGTTGATCCGGATGTCGATAAGATTGTTATAAACAAAGAACTTGAGGAATTACATACCAGCAATTTCTCGCAAAACAAAACATTTTTTTTTGCATTTTTTGGGTGATTTTCAGCAAAAAAATGTTCTTACAAGTTATTTCGTCGGATGTATAGTTTTCGAGATAAACGCGGTTGAACTTTCAAAAAATCGAAAAAGTGCAATTTTTGAACCCGAATAACTTTTGATTAAAAAATAAAATAGCCATTCTGCTTACTGCATTTGAAAGTTTAAGTCAAATTCTATCGGTTTTGATTATTTTCATTGCTAAGAATTAATCTTTTTATTGTTAAACAAAGCTATAAACACATAGTGTTTCCCGTGCTCAATGCATGCGTTTTAATGTACGTAATTTACGTAGAAATTCTCTGTATGCGCGCCTACTCGTTCGATTTCAAATGAGAAATGCATTGAAAACATCATTCAAGCACTATGTGTTTATAGCTTTGTTTGATAATAAAAAAATTAATTTTTAGCAATGAAAACAATCAAAACCGATAGAATTTGACTTGAACTTTCAAATGCGGTAAGCAGAATTGCTATTTTATTTTTTAATCAAAAGCTATTCGGGTTCAAAAATTACAATTTTTCGATTTTTTGAAAGTTCAACCGCGTTTATGTCGAAAAATATGCATCCTACGAAAAAACTTGTAGAAACATTTTTTGCTTAGCATGACCCAAAAAATACAAAAAAATGTTTTATTTTGCGAAAAATCGCTGTTATGTGATTCCTCGAGTTCTTTGTTTATAACAATCTTATCGACATCCGGATCAACTGTTACCCAAAAAATTCGTGTTCTACGGGTCAAAATACATAAAAAGAATGTGTGTACTTTGTACGCACGTAAGAAGTTATACTTCTATTATATGATTTCAACGAAATCAATATACTTTAAACAGTTTCTCTACTACTTTCCAAAAATTTTTATTAAAACAATACTAAAAATTAAAAAAATAAACAAACATTGAAAAATGCCACAAATGATTTCTGAACAATAATTGTTGGCAAAAATTTTAATTAAATACGTATTTTCTGAAAATAATTATATAATAACATACTTACAATCATAAAATCTATAAAAAAAATAAAAAAAATGATATAACTTGCATTGGGCTTGAACCTACTTCCCGTGTATCCCGCCGTACGAGAGTCGAAGCGATTTCAAACTGCACCACCTTCGCGTATACGTCATGTGGGAATATACACAAACTGAACAACTTTTTGACATTTTGTTTATATGAATTTTTATTAGTTTGATTTTTGTCGAATTAAAATACAACAATATATAGAGTAAGAAAACGATACATTAGATGAAAATTTGTAGAAAGTTTGTTCGTAATCAGATTGTGTAAATTAAAGTATTGCCTACTAGGGGTATAGCATAGCAAGTACTAGGTAAGTACATTATTTTTTTTACATTTTCCAAATAGGTATGAAGATAATTTCTTTTTGGAATACAACTGAAACATTTAGAATTACGTACCTGTGGCTTTTCAAAACTATTTAAAAAGTCACTATAATTATAAATTTGATTTTATTTCTGTCCTCACAACAATAAAAACTAATATATTATACAACATTTTTGTTTACCGATAACCTCCATATTGAACAATTATTGACAGATCATTTCAACACCCAATCAGAGCCCGTATAAAGACTAATACCAAACTGTCGGTGTGCGCATGCGCGCAGATCAATATAAATTCACCCTCAATCTCAATCGCGCCTAAGGAAGTATAACTTCAAAAATAGCTTGGGTAAGTCCATCTGAATTAAGGAGACCGTTGTACCCCCAGTGGCGACAGGACTAGACGTAATATTTCTGTTTTTATTATTTTTTTCCTTGGGTTGAAATCAATTTAAACATTTCAAAAAATTTACACGCATAGTTGTGGCATTTACAACACTTATCTATTTTTATAGACCATAAGATTGAGTGTACAGAACCTAAAAATATTTTTTTTTATCGAAAACAGCGTATTTTTTTGAGATGGCTGCAGGTCTAATTTTTTTTATTTTGTGTATTTTGCCAAAAAGTATATTTCCGATTTTTTTCAGATTTGGGTCTCGCCTTTTGCGGAGCATGACAATCATGGTATTATTTCATTTTTCATGGATATATTTTTATATAGATATAGGTTTAAATTGTTTCCATATTTTTTTATTCATTCTTTGACTCCATTCTCTATTGCTTCTGTTGTCACCCGACCTTTTCATATTTCTAAGAGTGTGATGGATTTCGCATATTGCTATGATCTGAATTTCTTCTGAGCCTTAGTTTTTTCTGTTTCTATTGGTACATAGTTCGCGTGGTTTTCAATCATTTGGTGCTGGTTTGTGTATAGGTAAGTCTTATAAAATTGTTCAACTAGATGTAATGTCATCTATGTTATGTGTAATTCTTCCATTGTATCTTTTAATTCAAAAATCTGATTTTTCCGGTAGCTAAGTTTTTTCTTTGGTTTGGCTTAATCGAATCGATAAAAAAGCGGCTTCTTCAATTATATCTTTAACCGTTATCGATAGCGACGTAGTAAGAGAATAAGTTTTTAATAATGTGTTATATTGATTTAAGATAACAATAGTAAAAATATTTATCATCAAATTTCATCCACAAAAATAAGCGACACAGTCCAAATAAGATATTATAATTTTTTATAGTTTATCTGTAAAATATTTTTGTAGTGTTTTATTCCTAACGTAGCGTAGGTAAATATTGCCTAATACATTCTTCGTATTTAATGATACATTTTTAGTTTGCAGAGGTTGATAATAGTATCTAATGAAAAATTTGAGAACGAAAATGTAATTCAGAAACCCGTATCGAGGTAGATACTAGATTACTGTAGGTACTCTTTCTAATGCGGGATCTATCATCAAGCTAAAACGTCCCCCACGAAGTTGTCTTAAGTCGTCTTCTTCTGCTTCTTCCAGAAACTTGAAACTTATTCTTTTGACATCAAATTGTACCATACCTATACTTCCCCTAATAAATTTCTTTTTAATGTTATCCTTTTTTATCACTTCTTTCATATATCTTTCATTTTTCTTACATCCTGGTTAAAGAACCTCAGAATCTGATGAATCGAACCGATCGAACCTCATGATGATCGCCAACATTTGCCATGAATAAGTACATCGAGAAGATTGTGAACTTTAAGGTTAAGAAAAGATTTTTTCATAAAGATTCCATGTGATTTTTTCATACAACTAGAGCTATGAGAATAATGTATTTGTTAATAATTTAACAATTATTGTTAACTTTAGAAACTAACTTAACCATTGCTTAATATAAATGAGCTGTAATTGATAAAGATTTAACCTAAACTCATTAAATGAGCCGTACCACCGATAATATCATTAAATATAATTATTTATTTTTTATATTAAAAATACAAAAACAACTAACTAACCAACTCGTTAACAAAGGCATTAATACAGTTAATAAGCATAAGCAAATTATCAATACTCCTTTTAGGCTTGCTACTAATTATCCAGTTTTATTTTTGAATGCTGAATAATAATACATAAGAATAAAGAAACCGCTGAACGCGGTAAAAATGAGTGGCATACACAATATTCCAGCTACAAAAGAGCTGGTATGAATATTATAAAAATGTATTTTCATTTTGATTGGCGTGGGCCGGATAACTCAGGCGGTTGAATGTCTGACTTTCATGCAGACGGTCGGGGATCGAATCCCAGCGAATAACATCTAGATATTTTTAAATATCTACTAACCCCAGGTCAGGAGTTTGTACACGTGGAAATCGCCAAGAGATAATGAACATCAGATAATGAAAAATCAAATAGATTATATAATGATCAAAGATATCGGAATAGTATTACAGCAGTCAAAACACAACCTGGAGCAGATATATCATCTAATCATAAACTCTTATAGTAGCTCACATGAAAATTAAAATGAAAAGAATAGAGAAAACAGCAAACGAAGAAAGAACTGATATAAGTGCACTAAGAAATCCAGAAAGCAGAGAAAATATCAACAAAAACTGGGAAAAAATAAAGGCTGACCTTCAAAAATAGAACCTTCAAAAAAGTATCTACGCAAACCCAAAGAAAAGAAAAAAAATTGGATGACAGACGAAATACTAAACTTAATGATCAGAAGAAGAGCATATAAGGACAAAAATAAATCGTTATACCAGCAAACACAAAACGAAATACGGCGACAAATTCGCATAGCAAAAGAAAATCGGTTAAAAGAAAAATGTGATGAAATAGAAACGCTACAACATAAACATGACAGCTTTAATGTACACAGGAAAATAAAAGAATTAACTAGAAAACCAGAATACAAACAAAATATACTAGTTGATGAAAAGGGAGACATAGTAATGGATACAGAAATCAAATTGATGGTATGGACAAACTATATAGAACAGCTGTTTAACGACAACCGAGACACAATAGATAACGAATATTTCGTTGAAGAGACTGGACCATAAATAACAGAAAGTCAAGTAAAACACACCATTAAAAAACTGAAAACTGGGAAAGCTGTAGGACCGGACGAAATACCGACAGAAATATTGCAACTTATAGCCGACTGTAATATACATGTAATTGCCGAATTATTTAATATCATATACAGAACAGGTATATTACCTAAAGAATGGCTTCTATCAACATTCGTAAGTATACCGAAAAAGAGAAACACCACCAGACAATATTGCGAACACCGTACCATCACTCTAATGTGCCACATACTCAAAGTATTTCTAAAGATTATTCATCGTAGAATATACAAAAAGTTAGAACAAAACATTGGACAAACTCAGTTCGGATTTAGAAATGCTCAAGGAACCAGAGAAGCATTATTTGCAGTAAATGTGCTAATACAGAGATGTTTAGATGTAAACCAGGACATCTATGTCTGCTTCCTAGATTATAACAAGGCATTCGATACGGTGAAACATAATCCGTTAATAAAACTACTGAGAACAAAGAACATCGACACACGGGATATAAGAATAATAAATAATCTGTATTATGAACAAAAAGCTGTCATAAGAATAAATAATTTAAACACAATAAAATAAAAATCAAAAGAGGCGTTAGACAGGGCTGTGTCTTGTCGCCATCACTGTTTAATGCATACTCAGAAGAAATATTCAAAAAAGCATTAGAAGATGAATTAGCAGGCATAAAAATAAATGGCCTACCCATATGTGAAATTAGATACGCCGATGACACAATACTAATAGCAGAAACTATTACAGATCTACAAAGAATTTTAGATAAGGTTGTTGCAACGAGTGAAGAATTTGGTCTGTCACTAAACATAAAGAAAACGAAATTGATAGTTATATCAAAGAAAAATATTAGAAACATCAATCTACATGTAAATAATAAGACGATAGAACGAGTTCAGAATTATAACTATTTAGGGACAAACATTAGTGAAACAAACGATTATACCAAAGAAATCCGAATTAGAATAGAAACGGCTAGAAGTGCATTCACTAATATGAAACAAATATTATGTAGTAGAGACCTCAGCCTAAATCTTAGAAAGCGAGTATTAAAATGTTATGTATTTTCTGTTCTTTTGTATGGTGTGGAGACGTGGACTCTCAATAAATAATGCCTCAATAGATTGGAAGCATTTGAAATGTGGACGTATCGAAGAATGCTGAGGATCTCCTGGACAGACAGAATAACCAATGAGGAAGTACTAAGGAGAATACAGAACAGCAGGGAGATACTGGATTCCATCAAAATAAGAAAACTTCAATACTTGGGTCATATAACACGTGGTGACAGATATGAACGCCTAAAATTAATTATGCAGGGAAAGATTCAAGGAAGGCGCAGCATAGGTAGGAGAAAAATGTCCTGGCTGAGAAATCTCAGAGAATGGTTTGGATACAGCTCAACTGAACTCTTTCGGGCTGTAGTGTCGAAAGTGAGAATAGCACTGATGATTGCCAACCTTCGTCGCGGAGATGGCACGTAAAGAAGAAAGCCCCAAGTCGACTCAGCCTGAACAAAATAAGTACCTTGGGTAAAACCAGCGGTAATAATTGGCGGTTGAAGCGTAACACTGGCCTTACCTTGCTTGTATACCGTAGGCCAAAAAAATAGCAGACTACCGTGCTACAATCTGACAGCCGCGTTAGCGGTGTAAAAGGGAGACTATTAGTATATGGAAAATAAATTTCTAGTTTTATCTTGAAAGATTTTTCCAGAATATTTGCCAAATTTGGAGTAAAAATAAAATCACTTTTAATATTATTAATTCACGTTTTATATTAACCCCCAACAAAATAGCTTCACTCTTTAACAACAAGTGTTTTGAATAGTAGTATTGAATTATCTTCATATAATCCACACTTGAATAAAACGTTTTAAACAAAATAATATGTTATAAACTGTTTTCTCTCAGCGTAGTTGTCCGGAATCCTCTTAACTCATAATATCCTCATATGTCATTAACTCATATCCTCATAACTCTAACTATATATGCTATATATAACTCATCTAACTATATATTTTGGGTATCCTCATATCAGTCATATCTATAGTTTCTCACTATCAATCAAAAATTCTTATTTGGCATTCTAAGTATGTACTATTAACCTTACCTTAAAACTGCAAATATATTACGAGTAGAACCCCAACATATATTATTTATCATCAGTTTAATAAGCAGTTTTTGCAAACATTTTATCGTTGATTACAATCATAGAAAAAAAGGAATTAAACTGAACACAATTACACAGATAAGTAGTTTATGAAATCGCTCAAACAAATTTATTTGTAATTTTGAAAGATATGTGTGTACCTGCAGATTAACTAAGGATTACAGATGACGACGAAACACCAGGAAATTAAAATTTATTGGAGGACTTATACACAACGTACAGCAATATTGGGAAAAGGAATATACAAGGAGTAAAAACTTTGAAAGCTATAGACTTAATCAACTTATTGAACCACATCTATAAAATGTTTCTCCAATAGTTACGACAAGGCTAGAAAAAAAGTTAAATTTCTACCAACCAACCCCGAGAACAAGCTGGTTTCCGCTCAACATTCGGAACAAACGATCGCCTACAAACTGTAAAAACCTTAATAGAAAAGTCAATATAATAATATAACAGATCACTGGTACTTATCTTCGTAGACTTTCCCAAAACTTTCGACACCGTGGAATTAGACAGGATTATAACTGCTCTGAACAATAGTAGAATAGACTACCGGTTTACAAAGATAGTTTTTTTTTGGAGGTCGTCTGACATATGTCTCCGATGGCACTGCAGCCTCATGGGCTTATTGTGCCAACCATCCTACCTTTTATGTCACCCAATCCACAAGCTTGGTTCCACGTACCAAATTGTACATCCCTAGCAGGGGTTGGGTGGCATATTCTGCTGGACAATACAAAGATAGTACAAACATTGTACCAAAACGCCACAATGAGTGTAAAACTACATGATGCCACTAGAGAAATACATATCAAGCGAGGTGTGAGACAGGGCGACACTCTCTCACCTAAATTATTTATAACGGTTCTCGAATACGCCTTTAAAATGTTAAAGTGGGAAAATATAAGAATAAAAATATATGGAGAAATGCTCAATTATATGCGTTTTGCCGACAGCCATATAATGGCCTAATCATAATAAATAACCATAATAAATTTTATATGGCCACAATTCAACGCTAAATAGGATAATCAGTTTAAACTTTATTGTTTGGTATACTTGATAATACTAAGAACAGTAGTTAGAACAATGTGTGATCCAGATCACACTATATTATAAATATATTTTTCTACAACCACTATTCAAAATGCACTTTTTTTATGCATAGTTTTATACGGTTTTATGTTAAGAAAGTTGATATTTTCTCACAGTATAAGATATAATATGACATTAGTGTGCAAAAAAGTGACGTTTCTGTGCCAAAAAGTTCTTTTCTACACAGTAGACTACCTCATTCTGAGTAACGTTATATATTCTGTTTACATAATATTATGTGGTTAAAGTGTATACAAATATAACCTGTAAGACAATTATTATACTTGCCTAATTATCGAATAGAAATTAAATTATGGATGTTACAACTGTTTTATTTTACAATTTTATTCTTATTGTATAATATTGTATATTTAAATTTAAATATTGTATAATTATCAATTAACCAATAAGGATTTAGCAACCTTAGCAAGATACGTCAATGAAGTAGGTTTGGTGTAAATTTGTGACTGCATAAATATAACGTCAAATGTGACATTATTTTGTAATAATTATTTAAAATAGTTTAAATTCAAACAAATTAAGGTAGTGCATTAATTATTTAACCGATTTCTGTGTAATTTGTTTAGGCATAAGGAATTTAAATTGATTAGTATTAATTAAACACAGTTTAAAATTTATAATTTATTGTTAGGTACTTATAATAAATCTTAGACTGGAAATTGCGATTTTTAGTTTTAGCAAAATATGTGGTTGTAGAAAAAATATAGTGTGTAACACGTACAGAAAGGTAATTTCTCACTCGTTTGAATTGCGGAACCTTTCAAACTCGTGAGAAATTAGTACCTTTCTGTACTTGCTACACAATATACTATTAATTATGAAAAATAATGCAAATTTTTTATATATTGTTTTAATATATTTTTAATTTTATACAGGTATACAATATCTATGAGTAGAAAAGAAAGACACGGATAATCTGCACCTGGAACAGGAGACAATTTCAAGCTGCAATGAATATTTACATATTATGGGATTAAAACTAACGAGTATCGAGTATATAACGAATGTAATAAAACTAATCATAGATGATATCGAAAGACAACAACTAGTATGGGCACGGGCATGTAAGACAGAGTAAGGAAGAATCCCCAAAAAAGTGTTAGAATTGAGCCACACGGAAAAACGAAGACCAGCAACCAAATGGATGAACCTTTCAAAAATGACACCATAAAAAAGAGGACACTTAAAGGACTATAAAAGAGAAAAAGACATATTTAGACGAAAAATAACTGTAAACGAGGTATTAAGAAGGTACAGATTGCCATGATGGTCGCCAACATCCGAAACGGATAGACACTACAAGAAGAAGAATTAAGAAGGTCCTAATTGGTTTAAAAACATTGAATAAGAAAAGGCTTCTTTTCGCCCTTTTTTATTTATTGCCATTTTCCAGCCAAAATAATCATTTTACAAACATTTTTAGCCAATCGTATATTACAGAAAATTCAATGATCGCTCTTTTATTCCAACACAAGTTTGCTCCAGAATGCCACCAGAATGCCAAGTGTTGCTACGCCGCCTGCAGCAAAATAATTTCTACATACCTTCATAAAACCTCTTGAGTAACTTGTTACCAAGAAATCCCGGGTAGAATGCATTCAAAAGGTGGCTTTACTTAACTAATAGAAATTTCAAAGAAATTTCCTCCGAACCCCTCGTCGGCCTAGCAGTTAAAATTTGAATGCAGTTAGCATCAACTATTTGGGATCCAGCGAATATTGACGATTTTATTAGTTTTAGAGTTACAACTCTCGCGTATTTGTGTTATAAGTAAGAAATTAGAATCCACCTAGAGTGGACGCTGCGTTTATTAGTTTTAGAGTTACAACTCCCGCTTATTTGTGAAAACGGTAATCGTTTACGTAGTTATCCACGAGTTTGGACGCGATTGATAGTTATTGTGTACCTCTTCAAAGAAAACATCCTTAGTGCATGTCCCAGTTAGTGATCTTTAAACTGTAACAGTGCTATTGTGTTTGTGTTTCGCGAACTAGTATGAAATGGACATTGAAATCGGCGGTTGAAATATAAGAACTTTATGAAAGAACTTTGACCAGATCTTAATTTAGTAATATGTAATAACAAAATTAGTCATTAAATTATATATTCGTTAATGCTTGTATTCTTTTATTCGCACGTTAGTGGTTGGTCCTTCGAATTGTAATTTATTTCATTGCTTATCTTCCTTCTTTTTTCAACGTTAAATTTTGTTGATCATCTTCTGCCACCACCTCTCACATCCACCTCATAACAGGGCCCGGATTACGTACACTCGACACGCATCGTATCCGCCATGTTTTCCCATAAGGCGCTACAGTAAAACATGGCGGATACGATGCGTATCGAGTGTACGTAATCCGGGCCCCGATCGGCCCTTGTCAAAAATACTATAGAATAACCAGTCTGCTGTCACGCTAAAAAATCTTAATAATTATGAATTGACCAAAAATTTCACTGCACTAAAAACAATATTGCAGGATCTGAAGAATATACTGTTTAAGAAAATTATTATGATTCAGAGATATTTTGTCTATAAATAATACAGTTCAACTTAGCTCTTTATATCCGTAAACAATAATTATTATTTGTTCAATGAGAGAATAATAATATCATTGATGCAACTTTCAAATTGCTATTGACTTCTATGGGATTGATAACGAAATCATTAGTCAAGAGTAACGCTGAGAACCATTATTATTAAAAAAGAACAATACACCTTATTTGGAAAATTTATCTACATAATTACAACCTTTTTTATGAAACAAAATCCACTGAAATTTTCGACAAGCAGGTAGCTATTACATAGTTAACAATCACATTTAAATGTGAATTTAAATATTTTAAAAGGGGTTTTTACCCTAATAAATGGGGCTTTGGCTCTTTAGTTATTTTAAAATAAGTTTTGAGTCGACAATAATTATTCTTCCATAGTAGTGATATGGAAGAGGCTCTCTTCCAAATCGCTGTTCATGGGGCATTCATAACCTCCTATCCTATAAGATGAAGCTCTAAAAATGGCATACGACATGCCGAAAGTACTTAGCTGATTTTAATAAATGATTTTACACACTATCAAAGTTATTTGAGAACATTCACCTGTTGCCAGTTTGACCTATATTTTAAAGGTGTGTACAAGTCCTATAATCTTTTTTCAACCTAATAATTTAACTTTCGTGACAAAAAAAAACAAAATATTTTCAAATCGATTTTTCTAGAAAACAGTGTATCCTACCGACATAAAGCAACAGTAGGTACTAAGAATACCTCACAATTTAATAATGTAGTATAACAAATGTTTAAAAGTTAAAGGCAAAAAAGTTATGCGTTAAAATAACCGTTGATCTACCCAAAACGGGCGCCTATAACTGGTATTAGAAATTCGCAATTTATGGAATCGATTAATCTCTGCTCTAGAGGATATAAAATAACCGTACCAGTTTTCGTTTTTCTTTTTTTATGGTTTCTCAATGGGGGTACATAAAAAAAACTTATTAGAAATCGCCATCTTCAAAGAGCTCTAGCTCCTTGAAGCATTTTCGGACTAAGTGAATTAGGTTAAACTGTCTTAAAATTATCTGAGAAATCTCCGGTCTTCGTTTGTGAGAATTTCGCTGGACATCCTGTAGAATCTTTAGAACGGGAGAAAAGGTATAAAAATTTGTGGACAACGCTTGAACCACCTAAGATACGCTGATGACATCGTATTGATAACCGATAAAAAAGAAGAATTATTTGGAATGATGAAAGAACAGGACATAGAAGCCGGAAAGATAGGCCTTAATATGAATTACAGCAAGACCCAGGGCCGCCCCTACCATGTGTGCAAAGTGTGCATCGCACACGGGCGGCCGATTATAGGGGCGGCCAAAAGCAGGCCACTGATGATAATACTTTTTTTAAACGAAAATAAATTAAAAAAATCAAATAGTAAAGATTCAGATAATTCTATAAACTCTAATATTCCACACAGTCTAAACAAAAATGCCAGAAAATGTTATTTATTATATGAACATCCCTTTTGCAGCTGTAGTCATAAAGTATCCGGGCATGCTCTTTAATTCAAAGTATCGGCGGCCTTCGGACTTTAAGATATTTTTATCTACGTGGTCCATATGCGATTTTACGCATAATTAACAATTAAAAAACAACGGCCTACATTGAAGTTAGACCCGATCTCTCTTCAGAATATTGAAAATGAATGTTTAAACTTCAATGTGGCAACCTCAAAAATGCTAATTTAGATTTGCGTTTTTATGTACTGATTTACTATAACTCGAAAAGTATAAATTTTTACACGATACCTTTCTTGTTTAAAATGACACAAAAAATCTAAAAAAATATTTTTGGGAGCAAAAAATACGATCTTATGTATTTGTTTTAAAAAATTGTTTAAACAATTTCTGCCAAAAATTCCGCCCGGCACCCATCAGATTTGTTTAAAAGGGACATTTTTGAATAGAAATCCGCAAAGAAACAGAGTCAGAATTTTTTTCAAACCAGAGTGGTCTCACCACATGGAGTGACATGGACTAATTAGTTGAAAAACCCAACCGCCGCAGTTCAAGTTAACACAGAAACAAATGCAACCGCTCAACATCGTACACATGCAACCGCAAGTTTTACGCGATTTACCAGCGTTTAAACTGGTAAATTCCGGCGTAACCGCCTGCATTTGTACGAGGCCTTAGATAATATCTGTTAAATAGAATAAGTAAATTTTACAAATTATTATCGTTATGTATCTCCTGCACATTTCTTTAAATACTAGTACCTATGTTGAAACGACTAAAGTGTTGGAAGGGGGCGGCCAACACTTTAGCGGCGGCCCTGGCAAGACCAAAATCATAACAAATACAGATGAAGACATTACATTGAGGATCGGACAAGATGAAATAGAACAAGTTCACGATTATATAATATATCTGGGTCAAATTATAAAACTTAACAAGGAAAATGAAACAGCAGAGATCAAAAGACGAGTTAGACTGGCATGGGAGGCATTTGGCAAACTAAGCTACATACTTAAAAACAAAAGATATCCACAACATCTTAAGACTAAGGTATACAATCAATGCGTACTCCCTGTTCTTACTTACGGTTCCCAAACGTGGACGTTTACAAAAGCAAACATGGATAAGATCATAAAAACGCAAAGAGCAATGAAAAGGCAAATGTTGCACATAAGACTAATGGATAAAAAGAGAAACGAGCGGATAAGAGAGAAAACCAAAGTTAGGGATGATATATAGAAGTTGCAAAATTGAAATGGAGATTTACCGGACACACTATAAGACAAAAAGAAGACCGATGGAACAAAATTCTCATAAATTGGAGACCGTGGGAATATAAACGAAGCAGAGGAAGGCCACAAATGAGATGGGCAGATGATGTCAAGAAGCACGTGGGCTCTAGGTGGATAACTGTAGCGACAGACAGAGAAGAATAGAAAAGGATTGGGGAGGCCTATGTCCAAAGATGGGCCGAAGAAGGCTAATTATTATATATAATATTATTATTATATATATATATATATATATATATATATATATATATATATATATATATATATATATATATATATATATTATATATATATAATTATAATTTGGTGCGGTATAAATGCAAAAAAAGTTTAGTAGGTATAGGTCCGCTTCTAAGCGCTTTTTCAGGGCAAGGCAAGACGCGTTATTTAATCCGCGTTTATACTTTTTCACCTGTTAGCTGTGGCTAGATCCTCTCATAGATATAAGGGATAAATATAATTTTATCCCTTTTTAATAGTGACAGAAACAACAATAACTATAGATTTATAGATAGATACAAAGAAATTGATCATAAATTAAACTATTTAATTCCGATTTAACTAAAACTTTTGTTTGATATCTTAGTGGAGATAATTTTTATCATCAGAAAATAGGATCATGCACCGGATTATTAAACGAAATTACATACTTATTAATCCTTATTGAGAAGCGGATAAGAGAATCTGAACTAACGATATACGCAATTACCTTCTGTAAGTAGTCCTGTAAGTCACCAACTGATCTAAAAAGTGATTTCAACTCAACTGATTCAATTAGGAAGTAAGTAGGCTCGTTCTTCACAGCACGATAAAATGACGAGTGCCCCAGAGAATGATGTTTATTATTAGATAATGCCTTTACACTACAAAACGATTTTTGAACCTTCTTATTGTTTCGCATTAGTTACAAGCCGATGAGAAGTTTTCATTACCAACCAGATCTAAAAGCAATTGATATGGACAGTAGTTGAGAGAATATAAAAAAATTGTGCAATTAAATATAAATATATTGTTAAGTAAAATTAAAACTAAAATAAGTAGGTACATATTCTAAAAGATACATATAGTCTAGGCGCCAGAGGGGTCACCGTCACCGTGTCCTTTTCAATTCTAATGGACAAATAACGGTTTCTTATGGATTTTTGGTTGCTGATTACGAATTTCGAGGGTGGATTTCGATCCGAGTGGTCAAAAAATTGTTATAAACAATTTAATTGTTTATAAGGCTCCGGCTCATAAACTAAAAGAGATAAAAAAAAATGTTTCAAATAAAATTTGTTCCTTGATAAAAACGAAGAAAAAAAAAAACGTTTACTAAACTTAAATCCAACAATTAGAACGCACGATATTGTAAAATTTGTGCACAATGCAAATTGCAAAATACAAAATAAGTATTTTTCGAAGTTTTATCGATCGTATCTGGGCTTCTACGCATGCAAATGCCTTAGAAGGTCTCATTTTAAAGCTTAATTAATAGGCTTCCAAACAAAGTTTGTTAAATTACTTTATCTTCATTTCTTTTAAAGTTATACCCGTTTGAAGTTATAATTTTCTTAAAAAAAGTGTACATTACTTTTTTATAAGGGTTTCAAGCAAATTTGAATTACTTATAAACATTTAACTTTAATTAACAATAATGATAGAAGAACCCAAAAGGAACAATTTGAGCTTATGAAAATGTTCGTAAGTTTATTTTTGGCCAAGATATCGATATTTTAATGGCACGCTATGAGGCGCAAGATCGGCTCACAGTCAAGTAAGTGAAGAGATTCGTAGCCAAAATATCGATATCTTGGCCAAAAAAAAAACTTACGAACCTTTTCGTAAGCTTAAAATGTTCCTTTTCAGTTTTTCTATCATTATTGTTAATTAAAGTATAAATGTTTATAGCTCAAATTTGCTTGAAACCCTTATAAACAAATTAATGTACAATTGTTTTAAGATAATTATAACTTCAAACGAGTATAATTTTAAAATAAATGAAGATAAAGTAATTTAACAAACTTTGTTTGGATGCCTATTAATTAAGCTTTAAAATGAGACCTTCTAAGGCTCACTTGCATATGTAGAAGCCGAATTACGATCGATAAAATTTCGAAAAATACCTATTTTGCAATTTGCAATTGGCATTGTGCACTAATTTTACAATATGTTGAGTTCCAAGTTTGAGTTGGATTTAAGTTTAGTAAACGTTTTATTCTTCGTTTTTTATTAAGGAACACATTTTATTTAAAACATTTTTTTATCTCTTTTATTTATGAGCCAGAGCCTTATAAACAATTATTAAATTGTTTATAACAATTATTTTTTGACCACTCGGATCGAAATCCACCCTCGAAGTTCGTAATCAGCAGCCAAAAATTCCTAAGAAACCATTGAGTTTGTCCATCATAATTGAAAAGGACACGGTGACCTCTATTTGGCGCCTAGACTAATAATAGTTTTATTTACTTAAGAATTATTTTGCTGTAAAAGATCAAAAAATAGTTAGCAAACAAAATTATATACAGTATGACGGTATAAAAGTCGGAGATTTCACACTGCACAGAGTAGAGAAACTCGTGTATCTCGGCAGTAGTATCAATGAGAGCTGGGATCCAACCGCAGAAATTAAAAGCCGAATAGAACAAGTCCGAACTGCTTTTGTAAAAATGAGAAACGTACTTTTCAGTCACGATCACGATCTTAGTATTGACCTTCGAGTTTGAATAACATATTTCTATATTTTTCCTGTCCTACTGTATGGAGGAGAAGCGTGGACTCTAACTGATTATATGCTTAAACGCTTGACAATCTTTAACAGTCCCGGATTAAGAATCTTGAGGCTCCTAGGCAACCCAAGCTATGAGGCCCCTTAACAAACCTAGCAAGTCTTGAATATGGGCTATAAAATATTTGAACTGCTCTCGTTCATCTTCAAGTTCAGATTCAATATCATCAGAATAGTTTTCATGTAGTTTTGAAGCACACTCATTTATTTGAGTATTACTCAATTTTTAAAAACACACAAAAGACCAAATACTGAAGTACACTGTCAACCGACGACTCAGCTCAGTAATTAACTTGTCTGACATTGGTGGATACGTTTTAACTTTTAACTTTTGTCCACCCTGTAGAAAAACTTCATTGGAATTAGCATCATCAAAATGTAGTTTTCTGGCTCGTTTTCGTTTACTCGCGTCGGAATATTTAGAGTATTGTAGATCGCAGGTCTTCTGGTCGTAGTAAGCAAAATTATGTCTTTGGGATATTAGGAACTCCAAAAGTGAATTTAGAAGTTAAACTACAGTTTAAAGTTCAATCTCTTCTCTCTGTAATGATTTACTGACAGCGCTGATTCGTTCTAAAATTGTTGCCCAAAGCAAATCATGAATTTTTTTGTTAGTCATTATTTTTTTGACATTTCTTTCAACACAAGCGCTTAGCCTCATCAACTGTTTCAGCTTTCTGATTAGTGTCTTCAGCAAAAGTATGAAGAGCAGATTCGAAAGTGCTGTAACCTTTAGATAAAGGTCTGGTTGCATGTGCACTTGCATTCCATCTTGTGCTGCTTGCTCTTTTAAGGACTAGATCGTGGCGAATGAGATCGCTTAGTGGAGTTTCATTTAAGCATTTGATCATAACTTCCCAACGGTGGGTAGAGGCTGACAAACAAACCCAAAATACGATATTCAATTTGACGAAGAATACGTTAGCCAATCTCTCTTAATTTTTTTTCCACTGATATATTTTTGAAAAACCATAGATTGTGTAAAAATCTTGTAATGCATTCAAAATTTCTTTTTGATGCTGAAAAACTTCCATCAAGATTTTTACATTCTGAAGACCTTTCCCAATCTAAAATGTCCGTACTTCTTCAGTTATTGTATTCTGTAATCCTATGTCGTTTTCCGAATTTAGGATCCAATTTATCTTTAACTTCAATTTTCGGTTTCTATTTCTTTAACTTCTTGAACTGGAATAGAGCTGTCGTTACATGTTTTTCATCTTCTTCAGTTATGGAAGCTATGTTTTCCTCATTTATTTATGTTTAATCACGTGCATTTTATTGATTCCAGCTTCACTAGCTGTGGATTTCCGTGTGAAATTGAGTTTAAATAAGTTTAGGTTCTGTTTTCGATCTTGCTTAAGGATATTTTCTTTCTTATGCTTTTTCTTGCGTTTTTCTGCTCTTCTCTCGAATGTTTTTTCTTATTTCCATCTGTAGTACTGTCAGTTCCTTCAAGCAAAGGGCATCCATTAGCGATTTATTCCCACAACATACGACTTTCTATGTGAACAACATTGTACTGTAGTTTTATAAATCCACCATCACTTTTATGGTATTGCGCAATATTTGAATTTTTCTAATCAACTATTTATAATGGGAAATAAGCCACAATTTTACCAAAAAAAGATTTTATTAACGTTTCGAAGCCCAAATCGGGTTTCGTTGACTGATTATAAAAATGCCCCAAGGAAATAGCTTCAGAACAACATTTGAATTTTTCAATATTTTTTATAGTTTTTATTTAATTCTAATTATTAGTTTTTCGTTTTGGGCCCTGCGAGGCCCCCTTTGGGGCCAATGCCCCTAGGCAATTGCCTATTGGTTAATCCGGCACTGGTCTTTAAGATGTAGGTATACAGACGACTACTAAAAATGACCTAGATCGACAGAGTTAGAAATGAGGAAGTCCTTAGACGGCTGAACCAAACAACACAACTGGTCAATATAATAAAGAGACGCAAGATGGAATACTTCGGTCCCATTATGAGACACCCTGAAAGATATATTTTACATCTGATCATTCAGGGAAAGATCCAAGGCAAACGTGGTCCTGGTAGAAGAAGAACACCATGGCTGAAAAATCTAAGGCAATGGTATGGAAGAATCCATAGCCAAAGAATCTTGACTTGAGAACTCATATAAAGAAATAAAAGACCTAACAAAAACACGACAGTTTCAACCTTCACAAGAAACTCAAATATACTACGGAATTAGAAAACTAAAAAATGCTCACATGCTTAAAAACGCAGATGGAAAAATTTGTGATCACGAATAACAGTGATAATGGGAGAGATACATCAGTGACCTTTTTGAAGATGCTTCTCGAAAAAATGCTACACATACACATCCTATATGTGACAACCAGTTAGACAGCATAAGGTCAGTATACAGAGAGGTCCCAGTATACTGAAATCAGAAGTCAGAAAAACAAGACAGCATGCCAAATATAATAGAGCACCTGGATCAGATCAAACCTCTGCTGAGATACTTAAACTTTATAGGACGAGGAGAACATTACCTACAGTAGGAAAAATGAAAGAATACCCATGAACGAACATACAAAACACGTTGTATTTTCCTGTCACTGTGTCGCACAAAAAATTGGCCAGCGCAAGTACATGTCATAATTATTGTTACATGTACTTGCACTGGACAATTTTCTTTGTGACACGGTGACAGGAAAATATAGCGTGTTTTATATGTTCGTTCATGGGTATTCTTTCATTTTTCTGACTGTACTTAACACTTATAGTCCAGCGTAATAAGCGTTTTTTCGACAGGTAATACCTGTAAGAACAAATTGTGATTATTTCCTGCGTAGGATTTGGCAGCCATTTTTATTTATAAACAATTTAGTGTCAAAAAACGGTCTTTTTTCCTTTTTTGCAAATTAATGGAAAACAGTAAGACTTATGGTTTTCTTAGTACAAACATCTTCGACAGAATTGAAAAAGCTTTAAAATGGTGTATTACAAAGTTTAATACACTCATTTATTGTTAATATTTTTGCAATAACTATTGTAAAAATAAGTATATTTGAAATTTTTGTCAAATGAGGGTTCTTTGGTGCTTAATATGTGACAAAAATTTCAAAGCGATTCATTCAATTGTTTAAATTTTATTCAAACTGTTTATCCCAGAGAGCTTTTTTTGCAATAACATAGGTCAGAAAAAAATAATGTTAGAACCATTCTACAGGTGTCAAATGAAAAAGCATGCACTAAACTTTCAAATTGGTTTAAAATAAAGTGAATAAAAAATGCATTTATTAATAATAAATAATTTCGCAAAAGTATCGTCAATTTTTCTTTTTTTGAATCCTTTAAACTTTTTGAATAACTGTTTTCAAAAAAAATCTATTTTTTACCGTTTTTTAGGTGCGTAACTACCAAGTAATGTTATTTATATGATAATTGATGAAAAATTGTAATAAATATATATAATTTATTATATAAAAAAATAAAAAGTTTATAAGGAAAAATTGAACATACTTTTGCATTTTTTACTTTATCGTACTATATACGTAGTATAGTAACTATAATAGATAAAGTTATAGGATCGTGCAAAAAAATTTTTTTCAGATTTCACTTTTTTTCGACGTTTTGAGTCCCGCTGAGTCTAAAAAGCAAATAAAAAACATGTCGGAAGTATGTACGTACGTACGTATGTCGTCACCGCCCAGCAAAAACTACCGGACCGATTTTGATGAAATTCGGTATGAGTAAGTTTAAGAGAATTTTGTCGAGAAACTAAGCTTTTCAAAAAAAACCTCTCAAAGGGGGACCGAAATAGGGGGTTATTTAGGGCCCATTTTTGCAAATTTTTACCGAAATGAATGAAATTCAACTCAAAGTAAGCTCATCGATAGGTAAATAAAAATACGGAATTTGACATTTCCAAATTCAAAATGGCGGCCAACATGGCCGACCGCCCACCCGACACATTTCGCTACCTATCTAAAAACTTGTTTAAGATAAATTTAATTTGAAAACGTCGTTATATAGCCTAAAGATGGGGCTATAAGAAGAATGTTATCGTTTTTCAGAAAAAGTTACGGGTTGCCTATATTTAAGGGGTCAAAATTTGACATAAATTTGAACTAGATTTTCTCAAAAATGGCTCCAAGGAATTTTTTTATTTTTTGATATGTTTTTGATATCCTATCGGTAAATTGAATGACATTAGTCAGATTTCTTAAGTCCCTATAGGAGGCGAGTTATGATTTTTTTATAAAAAATGTTTGAGTGCCCGTAACTTCCTTCATAATAGAAACTTAAATTTTAAATTTTGCAGACATATATGGTACTTTTCACAATAAATTTTACCAAAAATATGGCTTCCGGTTGAACCGGAAATGAATAAAAAATCTTAATTTTTTTAGATGCGCCCTGTATATTTTTACATATTTTGAAATAATGCAAAATTACCTTTCCAATGACATAAAATTCGTTGCTGTACCTCAAAAACTCGAAAAGTTACGGTAAATAGAAATTTTGCTATAATCTTAAGTGTGTCCTCTCTCACGCGATCATAGCAGAGCATTATTGTAGGGCAGTCAATGAGGGTATATGGCCCCGAATTCAATCCTACTACATTGATGTACTTGATATTTTCACAGTAAGTAGGGAATAGCTCAAGAAACAAAATCTACCCTATATACTATGGCGCTTTTATCTTGGGGCGGTTCCCACTTCTTCAAGGGGGTGGAAAATTTGTTGGTCAAAATAAGCATGGAAGTGGCTAAAGAACCTATGTCTAAGCAAAAACTGGTCTATACTTTTTCTCAATACTTTTTGAGTTATGCGTAGTTGAAAATTGGTCATTTTCATTGAAAAATGACACCTTTTCGGACGGATTTTTTGTGAATACCTTAAAAACTATGCATCGAACTAAAAAGACTATATAAAACATTTTTTAGATTATAAATAATAAAGAGATTCGTTCCTTCGTAAATGTTCTATTTATAATACAAAAAGAGATATGGTAGGTGAAAATAGTTTGTTTTTTGGTGCATGCTCAAATTGGTGTATTCAACTTAAAATAACAGAGGAACGGTAGGTTTTAGGTGTATAATGCTACCAACACCTTTTGTAGTGTTTGAAAAGGCCTTTAAAACGAGCACCGTTAAATGTCGGTTACATACAAATTAAGCGAGATATGGTGTAAAAAAATATATGACTAATGTACTTTAAGGAAAAATGAAAAGTATATACATTTAATGTGTAGCACTTTTCTTACATAAAATTTTCCTCTCGTTCTTCTGCTGTTCGCAGAATTTCTCTGCGAGTTAGGATTCGTAAGAAAAAAGATTCCGTTAAAGAGATAAATGTATCAATTTCTAAAAATTAAAAAAATCATAATATCTCCAACTTAACTTCAAGAGTTAAACTGTAGCACTTTTTGGGACTAGCTGGACCAGGTATATTTACTAAAGCCGAAAAACCGAAGAAAACTATTTCTTTTTTGAAAACTTTTGACATAAAATCAACAAAGGGGGTTGGATTTTTTCAAAATTAGCTAAGTGGACATATTGGTGTCAATGCGAGCGCCAGAGTTAATGTGTAGCACTTTTCTTACAAAAAATGTTCCTCTCGTTCTCCTGCTGTCCGCAGGATTTCTCTGCGAGTTACGGTTCGTAAGAAAAAGGCTTCCGTTAAAGAGATAAATGTATCAATTTCTAAAAATTAAAAAAATCATAATAGCTCCAACTTAACTTCAAGAGTTAACTCCCCATCCAACATAATTTAAATGTATTGTTTTTCTTTTGCAATACCTTTTAATATAGTGTTACTTCTACTTTCAAAAAGTTGAACGAGTTTAAAATGAATGGTTTTTGTAGAAAATGTGATCAAATTATAGAATGAATTTTTAAATTTTCTTAAAAATCTTCCTTTTTCTCCATGTAATTCGAAAATAAAAATATTTCACCCCTGAGAAGTGGTGTGAACCGCCCCCATGATAAAAGCGCCATAGTATATAGGATTGAATTTGAATTAGGAGATTGGGCTACTCCCAAAATTTCCTTAAAATCCATGCAGTAGGATAGAATTCGGAGATAATATCTTGACTGGCATAATCGAAATAGAATGAAATGTAAATAATGTAAACTATTAATTTCTCAGAAAAATAAACTAATTTGAAATTCTAAAATATCAAAATAACGAGTAACTTTGTTATTTTTATAGAATGCCAGTATCTAGTACCATAACGATAATAGATCGGTACGATAAAGTTCTCGGGCGACCCTTCGGTCCAGCGTTTTTATTCACTTTTTTAAACCAATTTGAAAGTTTAGCTCATGCTCTTTCATTACACCTGTAGAATGGTTTTAACATTATTTTTTTCTGACTTAGGTATGTTATTCAAAAAAAAGCTATCTGGGATAAACAGTTTGAATAAAATTTAAACAATTGAATGAATCGCTTTGAAATTTTTGTCACATATTAAGCACCAAAGAACCCTCATTTGACAAAAATTTCAAAGTCCTATAAGTACTTATTTTTTACAATAGTTATTGCGAAATTAATTTTTTTGAAATTTCGACCTTTTTTCGCAATTATATTAACAATAAATGAGTGTATTAAACTTTGTAATACGCCATTTTAAAGCTTTTTCCATTCTCTCGAAGATGTCTGTACTAAGAGAACCATACTTCTTACTGTTTTACGTTAATTTGAAAAAAAAAAGGGAAAAAGGCCGTTTTTGACACTAAATTGTTTATAAGTGAAAATTGCCGCCAGATCCTAAGCAATTTGTTCTTGTAGGTATTACCTGTCGAAAAAACGCTTCATCAGTACCCTGGCTGTTGAAGTGTCACGAACAGAGTATATTTTTGTCTTATCACCCTGGCCTATTACTTTAACAAAATTATAAGGATAGAAAAATACCAGATAATTGGTTGGAGTCACTGTTTATAACATTACCAAAGAAAAACAGACCAAATGCACCGATTTTGGACTGATTAGTTTGATGAGCTACACACTTAAGATACTTTTACGAATTTTACAAAACCGAGTACACATTCCTTTTGTGCGAAATTAGAATGGGTAGGTAATAAGCAATTTGAATTTAGAAATGGTCTAGGAACTAAAGAGATTGTAATAGTTTGTATGTGCGTCGTCTTACAAAAAAATTGTGGGTTTCAAAAGAACGTTTATGTTAGTTTTTGTTAATCAAATCTTGAGACGGATGAAAGAGGATAAGAAAAAATAAAAGTTTAGGGTACAGTAAAATGGATACGACAAAGATGTAATATAGTGAATTGATGCTGAACGGATGGACCTAAAATATTTTGATTCCAAAAATACCAAGTGGACCATTGAAGAGTACTTCAAATGAGCCTTACTCACCTCGTAGATGTTATGGCAAGCAATGTTTAAACTAAAAGTACATGAAAACTTAATTTTTGTTAAAATAACATTTTTATTATCACATTATGTAAATACGAGTGATTTAAATTTTCAGATAATAGTGTAGAAGTTGTTAGAATTTTATTAGTTAACAAATTTTCTGGTAAATTAATTTGATGGCGTTATAAACAACTTTTAAAATATATACAACTTTAAGAGCATAAATAGTCTACATAAAAGAAATAAATATATAGAAATAAAGGGAAATATTCATGATTTTGTGCTTTTACCGATATACCTAATCGTTTAAATTTTGCTGCCTGATAAACTGTCTCATAATATGTAAAATGAAATATGTTTATTAAACTTGGGTATTCAAAAATTATAAAAATATTCGTAAAATTTGGTTTTTAGGCACCATTTGGTTTTTGATGTTCCGTTTTGCGATTCTTCATGTTTATTAGTATATTCTAAACAGTGATAGAGATCTTTTATTACTTCATTTATATCATTAAGATTCTCATTATAAAGTATATTATTTACAACATATAATAAATAAATATACACCTAATAATTGTTTTGGAATGAGTTTGGAATCAACAACACAACCAATATTTGTCTGATTTACGCAGATAACATTCGTATTGATTTTTCCTAGATATTTCAAGAATAATACATTCATACAAACTATTACCGTGTAAGAAAACATATTGATTTTTCTATTTTAATCTGTTGAAAAATAGTTAAAATTAGAAAAATAAGAAGAAATAATGGTATGTAAAAGGAAATACAAGGAGCATATACATTGAATACAGTTATTTACAAAGACTTAACTCATTTTTACAGACGAATAAAGTGATTGTTAGTAACCAACATGGTTTCCAGTGCAAAAAATCTACCCATACAGCAATGCATTCCTTTTATGATACTCTCACATCTCTAATAGATACTGGAGAGAGTCCTGTTGGGATATTTTGTGGTCTTAGCAGGGCTTTCGACTGTGACAATCACGAAATTTTATCTTATAAATTAAAAAATAACGGCATTCAAGGACGTGCGTTAAATTGGTTAACATCATATTTAACTGCACGTCGTAAATACGTCAGCTTAACAGAAGAAGGAAAATTATCAAATGCGGCGCATAAATCCAACTATCTCGATATTGACATAGGTGTACCGCAAGGCTCAATTTTAGGACCTGTTCTCTTTCTTATTTATGTAAACGATGTTGTCTCGGTTAACTCGGATGGACATTTCACGATATTTGCAGACGACATAAATGTAATAGTCCATGGACCTGATACTTCTTTGAAGTCCAAATGTAACAGCTTACTGTCAGATCTTTACAACTGGTTCTGTAAGAACTATTTATTGTTGAACACCCAAAAAACTCTTTTCATGCAGTTCCATAATAGGCAACGATGTACTAATCCAATTAACTTAAATATAAATAATAATGATATTGAACTTGTCTCATCATTAAAGTTCTTAGGACTTCATTTAGATGAATGTCTTAATTGGAGGAAACATTGTGATACACTGGCCGCAAAGTTAAACTCAGTAACGTTTTTGTTTCGAAATTTAAAACAAGTATTAACGGAGAAACAATTAATAATGCTTTATTGTGCCCAAGCCGAATCTCATTTTTTGGATTTCGGATTTGTTTTTGGGGATCAAGTTCCCATATCAATGAAGTGTTTTTTGCACAAAAAAGAATAATACGGACTATTGCTGGTATCCCTCATAAAACAAGTTGTAAGCAATACTTTCAAAATTTCAAAATATTGCCATTGGCCTGTATTTATATTCTAAAGACTTGTATATATATATATATATATATATATATATATATATATATATATATATATATATATATTCAAAGTGATTATTTCGACCAAAAACAATAAATAAATCTGTAGGAAATATCAGGTATGTGGTAGATTATGTGTATCTTCAGACCTTTCCTTATATTAATTTTAAGATGCATTTTAATATATGACAGTAACAATTTTTATTTTAATGTCAATGTTATTTATTTGTGAAATCTTTTAACTTTCTGTAAGTATTTTAAAATCTAGTTTGTACGTCTTTGTAAGTTGTTAAAATTGTTGTTACAGTATACTCCTGAAGAAGCCATCAAAAAAATGTGCGAAATATTGAGTTTTTAGAAAAAATAAAGATTTTTTATTATAGACCACATACCTGATATTTCCTACAGATTTATATATATATATATATATATATATATATATATATATATATATATATATATATATATATATATATTTAATAACCTCGAAAATTTTAAAACCAATGGGCAAATACATAACATGAATACTAGATATAAAGATACCTTGCGTGCCCCAATGTGTAGGGGAAATATATATTGCAGGTCACCGAGTATAATGGGACAAAGACTCTATAATAGTTTACCAACAACCCATATAAAATTCTGTAAGAGCCTGACAAGCTTTAAACTAAATTTAAAGGAATTTCTGATGACACACATTTTTTATTCGGTTGAAGAGTTTCTTCAATTTTAAATGTATTTTCATTTCATTGTTAGTTTGTGTAGTGAAATTGTTTATTTGTTTGTTATATTTACTTAATGTATTACTTTTGACAAATTCTATACAGACTATGTCTGTCTAAAAGAAAATAAAGTATTTATTTATTTATATATTAAGAAATAAGAAATAAACTTTTGGTTGAAGAAATGCATTTATTATATTCGACAAAACATCGAGAATAACGAAAAAAAAGTCGACCTACAAAGGAAGTTAAAGAGGAGTTTACAAGTGAAGTATCAAATCTGCACTATGATCTAAACATTTATTCGAAGGAGTTGCTGAAAGATATGCGATCGAACAAAAAATGTCCGCAATTTTAAAATTGTTTGAAGGTTTTGCCTATGATCATCCACATTTATCTTGTAATGGAATCATTTCTGATATGCCAGTTTGAATCTTGAGCAAAAACATCAACTGCATATCTCACAATTTCCAAGCAAATAGTAGAAAATAATAATCAGGTGGAGGATATCTGTCATGGTGGACAAGGGCACACGTGGTCCGCATGCATGAAAACAGAATCCCCAGAAAATTGTAAAATGCAAGAATGCAAGGAAAAAGAAATCTTGATAGTAGAGGGCCAGCAGATCGAAAGAGTAAAAAAGTACACTTACCTAGGGACACTTATAACCGAAAATAATGACTACACTGCAGAAATCAAAGTCAGAATCGAGAAAGCACGTTCTAATTTTATGAAAATGAAAAAGGTCCTATGTAGTAAAGATTTAACATTAGCTCTTAAAGTACGCCTAACAAAATGCTACGTATATAGTGTACTATACTATGGACTGGAATCATGGACGTTAAATGTAGAGACAATGAGACGACTTAACGCCTTTGAAATGTGGACGTATAGAAGAATTATGAGGGTTTCCTGGGTAGATAGAGTTACGAACAATGAAGTACTGAGAAGAATAGGTAAAGAGAAGGAAGTTGAACTGACAATTAAAGAAAGAAAACTACAGTACCTCGGACATGTGATGCGGGGCGAGAAGTATGGCATCCTGCGACTCATAATG
This sequence comes from Diabrotica virgifera virgifera, assembly GCF_917563875.1. Classification (NCBI taxonomy): domain Eukaryota; kingdom Metazoa; phylum Arthropoda; class Insecta; order Coleoptera; family Chrysomelidae; genus Diabrotica; species Diabrotica virgifera. The sequence goes on along the minus strand of NC_065444.1, from coordinate 720,043 downwards.
CAGGGAAAGATAGATGGCAGAAGAAGCATCGGCAGAAGACGAATTTCATGGCTGAAGAACCTGAGAGAATGGTTTGGATGCAGCTCAAAACAACTATTTAGAGCTACTGCCTCAAAAATTAAAATAGCTATGATGATTGCCAACCTCCGTAGCGGAGATGGCACCTGAAGAAGAAGAAGGAAAAAGACAAAAAAAAAAGATGGGAGGACGAAGTAGATGAGGATGCCAAAAACCTCGTAAAAACGCGTTCATGGAAAAGAACAGCAGTAAATCGAGATGATTGGGAAAGCTTGCTAAAGGAGGCTAAGGCCCAGTTTGGGCTGTAGTGCCATTGGATGGATGGATGATATGTGTATGGTATGTTAAACAGTAAATGGTTAAGTTCAATTAGTTACCACTATAAACAGCCCGGATTAACCGATAATAGTATAAAAGGCCCGGTTTCAGGTAAAATTTATTTTAGGCTTTATTATGGGAGTACCGTCTAGTCAGTGTGAATTGCAAAAGACCAACTCTGTCTACCTCGGTGGCTTATCGCTCCGGGTGGATCTTAACAATGGGCCAGGTCAGATAAATTTAATAATATTTACGACCGCACTAATTGAACTCAAACCAATTACTGTTGAACAAGCCATACCTCAAAGGATTTTTATAACAATTCACTTTAAGATTCTTACTGCTAAAGTTACAGCTTTTAGTTTCAGTAACGCCTAAAGTTAATCTCATGAAATATTGAATGGGTTGCATATGTGAGTCCATATTAAATATAGTAATGAAACACAGACTTACTCACAATCATTTAATTATACTTTGACGACCGGTTTCGATCTCTACAATATACAGATCATCTTCAGGTCGGCGTTACAAGTAGTTAAATGCTACAATAAGAGAAAACTTGTGTTAGACCAGTGTCTGATTGAAGAGATGTTAATAGAAAGCCAAATTTAAAAAAATTTTTATAAAATTTTTTGACATAAAGGTTTGCAACTGTTGACATTTCAGAATATTGGTATATACAAAGTCAAACCTATGAGTAAAAATGCTCATAGTCATGTATGTGCAAATGGGTGCATACAGTTTGAATTTGTTGAAATTAAAATTTTTAACCATTAAAAAACAAAATAAACATAAACTGACTTAAATATGCTTCCAAATTCAAAGTAGTAATAATAAAAGAGATAGTAATATTGTTCTAATCTACTTACATGCCGTTACAAGGATTGCGTTGCAACTTAGTTGTTGTCATATTAGTACGTCCAAATTATGCTAATTGGTTTGTTGGGATAGTGATAGGGTAAACAGACATGTTACGTAGGTTAAAACACAGTAAGATTTCGAATTTGGAATGGATCCTGAAGGAAGATGCGTATGTGAAACGGGTGATGTTTTGTTAGAATGGAGAAAGACAATGCTCCAGGAGTTGCGTATTAATTGTAGCAAAGTATGAAATGTTATTCTAGGCTCTTGTACAAATGTGATGGTCTTAGCTCGTAGATGTTATACGATGCGGGCAGAGGTCAAAGCATAGGAAATGACAAATAGGAAAATGTTGTCATAAATTAATCTAATTTAAGATATGTTGTTCTCAGTAAGTTAACTGAGGGATGTCATAAGTATAATAATATCATAATATTATGAAGTAGTAAGTGCCATACACTGTGAAACTATGAAGTGTATAGAAATTAAAGGAAAGCTAGTTAGTTAAATGAAAAAATATTAATATCAAAACATCGGTTAAGAAACTTTAAATTGAAAAATTGAAAAAGGTAAGAAATTGATAAAATTAAAGATTATTTTGTTTGAGCTATTGTATAATGGGATATGTACAAAGAAAAAGAAAGAAACGAAATATTAATGGAAGGGTGTAGGCACTTACTTGAGAATAGTTTTTAACTAAATAAATAAATTAACACATAACACATAGGGTTTAAAAGCACAAAGACATAACAATTATTGGTAAAAGGTTTTTTTAAGGGAGGTAGCACTACATTTCCCCAATTACTATTTAACTTAGTTTTTACTTCCTAAATTGAAGTCTAGTTTTTGTGTTTTCAAGAGGGAATATTGACAGTGTAGGCAGATGTAGGTTATCTGAAATGTCAAAACACTTCTTCTCAAATGTTGTACAGTAGTTGCCTATTTTAATTAAATCTCTTAGTAACATAAAGTATACAGCATTTTCAAATTTTACAAAAAAGATAGTTGTTAATTTATAGCATTAATAACAAAATCTAAACTATATGTGTAACCACTATTGTGAAAAAAACTGTTGTAACAATAATAAAAATACATGATTAATTATTCTACATTAGTATTCAAGTAGAGAAGAATTAAAGTAGAGAAGAAGTGTTGAGTTTAAGTTTAAGTAGGCAGTGCATAATCTAACGTACAAGCATATCACCTGTTGCATAATTGTAGATGAGTAAGATAAATTGATTAGCCTAGTCTATTTAAATTTAGTAAATGAAAACAGATATAAAACTTGAAAGTTATAACGAAGAAAAAGAAAAGAAAGTTGGTTGGTAGTATTGTTAATATTGTAGTCGTGGCAATGCCACGTCAACGAGGTCAAAGGAAGCGGAATGTTTAATGACAGGTGTGTGGAGGGAGGTAGGGGGGGTGTTAATTTAAAAGAGAACCTAAAGTTTGTTTAAATCCTATTTGTATTTAAGTATTGGTGCCAACCAACTTCCTCATGCGCCATAAATGGTAAGTTATAAATTTAAAGTATTTAATAGATTAAAAGGTTTTGATAACTTGTACAAAATAATCATGCACTTCCATAGCGGAACCTATTAAATTTATAAAGCTATAATATAAAATGTGTAGTCTTAGTGAATTCAAAATAATTTAGGGTGACATTTTTAAATTGAGAAACACGTGTTTAATGTTTAAGAATATTGCACTGATCAAACTCCGTATTAAATGTTCAAACGGTCAGGCACCTATGGGATATTAACAGAATGAGCTCAAATGCCATACCAGCAAATTTTCTGACATTTTAAAAAAGTTGTAGGTTACCATTTTTATATCACCACGTGGAAAAGTGCAGATGGTAATTGATTGTCCAGTAATGAAGCTAAGATGGGAAAATTGGCTGTGTACTGAGCTACAAAATCATCAAATTCAACAGGAAACGAACAATGGAAAATGGATTTGAATAAAATTAAAATTAGCGGGATTTTGGAAATTAAGAGTGAGTAGTTGTTGTAACTTTTTAAAAATTGTAAGAGTGTGTATAAGATTGTGAGTTGGAACTATGGAGTAGTTTGAATGAAAAGGCGGGTACGATAACTGCTGTTGGTGTATGTATATTGAAAGATAGATTTGAAATAAAATTTTAGATTTTGCAGGTTTGAAGTTTTAATTAGATGTCAGGTTGTGTACTGTACTAAGAGTGGGTTATTTTATAGTAAAACTGAATAAGCTGGTATAAATTCAAGCTCTAATTGGGCATTCAATGTATGTCTAGTAGGGTCCTTTAAAGATTTTAAAATCTCAAAATGTTCCAGGTTATTCAGGACGTGGCCCTTTTTGCAGATGTGAAGAATTTTGAAATCAATGTCCGGATTGAAATTATGGTTGGAGTTACGGATATGTTGGGAAAAATGAGACTGTCCAGATGTTGGGCGCTGTATGTATCTAAGATGTTCCTTCAATCTGGTGTCGAACGATCTAAAGGTTCTTCCGACGTAATATGACGAGCAGGTATGGCATTTAAGCTCATAAACTCCACAACACTCAGATCTATCACGACTGTCCTTGTTATTCAAGAAAACCAAACCTAAATTTGAATTAGTTCTAAAAGAAATATTACAGTAATCTTTAAAAATATGAGCTAATTTGTAAGAGAATTGACCTGTAAATGTTAATGATCTATATGGTTTTGGCTCCTGTTCGACTGGAATAGGCTGTGTATATACTCGATGTTCTAAAATTCTATTTGTTTTTTTGTGTAAAATTTTATTTACTAAGTCCACAGTATAACCATTATTAACTGCTATTTGTTGGATAATTCTTAATTCTTTATTAAATGAAGTTGAAGTCAATGGGATAGAGACAAGCCTGTTGATGTAACTATAAAAAGCAGCCAGTTTATGTTGTATGGGGTGGTGTGAATCGGCAGGGATAACTGTACCTGTATGTGTTGGTTTTCTATAAATAGAAATTTTGACTTTGGTATTTATAGAAAACCAACACATACAGGTACAGTTATCCCTGCCGATTCACACCACCCCATACAACATAAACTGGCTGCTTTTTATAGTTACATCAACAGGCTTGTCTCTATCCCATTGACTTCAACTTCATTTAATAAAGAATTAAGAATTATCCAACAAATAGCAGTTAATAATGGTTATACTGTGGACTTAGTAAATAAAATTTTACACAAAAAAACAAATAGAATTTTAGAACATCGAGTATATACACAGCCTATTCCAGTCGAACAGGAGCCAAAACCATATAGATCATTAACATTTACAGGTCAATTCTCTTACAAATTAGCTCATATTTTTAAAGATTACTGTAATATTTCTTTTAGAACTAATTCAAATTTAGGTTTGGTTTTCTTGAATAACAAGGACAGTCGTGATAGATCTGAGTGTTGTGGAGTTTATGAGCTTAAATGCCATACCTGCTCGTCATATTACGTCGGAAGAACCTTTAGATCGTTCGACACCAGATTGAAGGAACATCTTAGATACATACAGCGCCCAACATCTGGACAGTCTCATTTTTCCCAACATATCCGTAACTCCAACCATAATTTCAATCCGGACATTGATTTCAAAATTCTTCACATCTGCAAAAAGGGCCACGTCCTGAATAACCTGGAACATTTTGAGATTTTAAAATCTTTAAAGGACCCTACTAGACATACATTGAATGCCCAATTAGAGCTTGAATTTATACCAGCTTATTCAGTTTTACTATAAAATAACCCACTCTTAGTACAGTACACAACCTGACATCTAATTAAAACTTCAAACCTGCAAAATCTAAAATTTTATTTCAAATCTATCTTTCAATATACATACACCAACAGCAGTTATCGTACCCGCCTTTTCATTCAAACTACTCCATAGTTCCAACTCACAATCTTATACACACTCTTACAATTTTTAAAAAGTTACAACAACTACTCACTCTTAATTTCCAAAATCCCGCTAATTTTAATTTTATTCAAATCCATTTTCCATTGTTCGTTTCCTGTTGAATTTGATGATTTTGTAGCTCAGTACACAGCCAATTTTCCCATCTTAGCTTCATTACTGGACAATCAATTACCATCTGCACTTTTCCACGTGGTGATATAAAAATGGTAACCTACAACTTTTTTTAAAACGTCAGAAAATTTGCTGGTATGGCATTTGAGCTCATTCTGTTAATATCCCATAGGTGCCTGACCGTTTGAACATTTAATACGGAGTTTGATCAGTGCAATATTCTTAAACATTAAACACGTGTTTCTCAATTTAAAAATGTCACCCTAAATTATTTTGAATTCACTAAGACTACACATTTTATATTATAGCTTTATAAATTTAATAGGTTCCGCTATGGAAGTGCATGATTATTTTGTACAAGTTATCAAAACCTTTTAATCTATTAAATACTTTAAATTTATAACTTACCATTTATGGCGCATGAGGAAGTTGGTTGGCACCAATACTTAAATACAAATAGGATTTAAACAAACTTTAGGTTCTCTTTTAAATTAACACCCCCCCTACCTCCCTCCACACACCTGTCATTAAACATTCCGCTTCCTTTGACCTCGTTGACGTGGCATTGCCACGACTACAATATTAACAATACTACCAACCAACTTTCTTTTCTTTTTCTTCGTTATAACTTTCAAGTTTTATATCTGTTTTCATTTACTAAATTTAAATAGACTAGGCTAATCAATTTATCTTACTCATCTACAATTATGCAACAGGTGATATGCTTGTACGTTAGATTATGCACTGCCTACTTAAACTTAAACTCAACACTTCTTCTCTACTTTAATTCTTCTCTACTTGAATACTAATGTAGAATAATTAATCATGTATTTTTATTATTGTTACAACAGTTTTTTTCACAATAGTGGTTACACATATAGTTTAGATTTTGTTATTAATGCTATAAATTAACAACTATCTTTTTTGTAAAATTTGAAAATGCTGTATACTTTATGTTACTAAGAGATTTAATTAAAATAGGCAACTACTGTACAACATTTGAGAAGAAGTGTTTTGACATTTCAGATAACCTACATCTGCCTACACTGTCAATATTCCCTCTTGAAAACACAAAAACTAGACTTCAATTTAGGAAGTAAAAACTAAGTTAAATAGTAATTGGGGAAATGTAGTGCTACCTCCCTTAAAAAAACCTTTTACCAATAATTGTTATGTCTTTGTGCTTTTAAACCCTATGTGTTATGTGTTAATTTATTTATTTAGTTAAAAACTATTCTCAAGTAAGTGCCTACACCCTTCCATTAATATTTCGTTTCTTTCTTTTTCTTTGTACATATCCCATTATACAATAGCTCAAACAAAATAATCTTTAATTTTATCAATTTCTTACCTTTTTCAATTTTTCAATTTAAAGTTTCTTAACCGATGTTTTGATATTAATATTTTTTCATTTAACTAACTAGCTTTCCTTTAATTTCTATACACTTCATAGTTTCACAGTGTATGGCACTTACTACTTCATAATATTATGATATTATTATACTTATGACATCCCTCAGTTAACTTACTGAGAACAACATATCTTAAATTAGATTAATTTATGACAACATTTTCCTATTTGTCATTTCCTATGCTTTGACCTCTGCCCGCATCGTATAACATCTACGAGCTAAGACCATCACATTTGTACAAGAGCCTAGAATAACATTTCATACTTTGCTACAATTAATACGCAACTCCTGGAGCATTGTCTTTCTCCATTCTAACAAAACATCACCCGTTTCACATACGCATCTTCCTTCAGGATCCATTCCAAATTCGAAATCTTACTGTGTTTTAACCTACGTAACATGTCTGTTTTACCCTATCACTATCCCAACAAACCAATTAGCATAATTTGGACGTACTAATATGACAACAACTAAGTTGCAACGCAATCCTTGTAACGGCATGTAAGTAGATTAGAACAATATTACTATCTCTTTTATTATTACTACTTTGAATTTGGAAGCATATTTAAGTCAGTTTATGTTTATTTTGTTTTTTAATGGTTAAAAATTTTAATTTCAACAAATTCAAACTGTATGCACCCATTTGCACATACATGACTATGAGCATTTTTACTCATAGGTTTGACTTTGTATATACCAATATTCTGAAATGTCAACAGTTGCAAACCTTTATGTCAAAAAATTTTATAAAAATTTTTTTAAATTTGGCTTTCTATTAACATCTCTTCAATCAGACACTGGTCTAACACAAGTTTTCTCTTATTGTAGCATTTAACTACTTGTAACGCCGACCTGAAGATGATCTGTATATTGTAGAGATCGAAACCGGTCGTCAAAGTATAATTAAATGATTGTGAGTAAGTCTGTGTTTCATTACTATATTTAATCTCATGACTTGAAAGTTTCCCATTGAGTATAACAATGTGGGGTAATATATACCTATATGTTTTCGTATTTTAGAGTATGTAATATTTCACTGTGCACTACTGTTATTTTTGCTGTTTGTCAATAATATATTTGAATCGGTTCATTACCAAAAGTGTGTATGTAATATTTAATGTTTGCATTCGTATTGATATTTTATTAAGTAATCTGTGCAAATTATAGTAAAAGCGAATTGATATTTATTCCGGTCACAAAGTAGTAGTTACATTTGTTACGAAAACAAAGTATAGTATTTATTTATTTCTTTATTATACGGGAAAAACCCATTAATAGACTAAATTCCAATAAATGCTTATTGGCCTGGATCCCATGTACCAAAAAAAGTTGATTAATACTAGCAAGCTGAAAATTTGTTAATAGCTTAACGGTGTCTAGTCTGACAAACTTTGATGTATGAGAACAGTGGAACAGGGGAAGTTTTAATTATTGTGGAACGTGTCATCCTCACAAGATTATGATTGTGAAAACTAGCAGGTTGTTTTTAGGTTTATTCAATAGCAACTTTATTTATAATATATGAAAAAATGTTTGTCCGAGAAATATGTTGGGCATTTTAATAAATCCGACACGTGGAACATGTCAAATGAAGGAATTATATTGGTGGTAAATAGCAGTCTGATTTTTTGCATGAGAGATTAATGAAAGGGTAACAAATTAATTGACAAAAAGTTCTGTCCGACAAAATACATGGGACGTTTTCGTAGTCTGACGTTTTAAACCTGTAACCTGTTCCACAATTAAAACTTCCCCTGTTCCAGTGTTCCCATACATCAAAGTTTGTCCGACTAGACACCGTTAAGCTATTAACAAATTTGCAGCTTGCTATTAATCAACTTTTTTGGTACGCGGGATCCAGGCCTATTAGGTTTAGTACATATTAAATATTGTAACCTAGTAATACTTCCATGTAAATAAAATATAACTAACGTAACAACACATCACCATTATTTTAATGTTAAATTGAAAAATAAGCAGTCTTAATAAAAAACTAAAACAAAATGCTTTCTTTGAAGTTATTTTAAAAATATCAATGTTTAAATTGTTTCCCAAGACTGAAATCGATCCACAGGTCTGCTAAATTGTTGGCTATTATGTTTAGGTTAGGTTAAGTTCAATATAAGTGGATGCTTAACCACCCTTCCCCTCGAGAAATGTGGCGGCTCATCCCTAGTTAATTCGATGATAAGCCACTAGAGATAGCGGAAATAGAGCGTCTCACGCTGACCTGCATTGTTCGGGGTAGGATTTCCTATGGAAGTCCTTGTACCCAGGACTTTCACATGATAAGCACTTTGCTGATAGAGAGACCCTACATTACATCAGAGTGCCATCGGAGGAAATAAATAGTCTGGAGCATTGGGGCGGGGTGGAGTGATACCTGCTTATGGGAGTTAATCCTTCTCGCTCCAATGAATTGTATTACCCGAATGTCATTCTTTCTTAAGGGGTGTGCAAGTGTCTCAGGCTACGTTAAAAAATAAAGCTAAAGTTATAGCCCCAGTCCAGCGTTTTTTACAAAGTTTACAAATTATGGCTTTAGGTGACGCTTATACGAAGTCGAAGATCGTAAAACAATGTAATGGTTGTTAAGAAGACCTCCATTTATCTTAGTTTTTTTTATATCTAGTATTATCAAATTGATAATATTACTTAAAAACCGTATAATGGATGGGAGAACAGTAAAATTTAATTTGAAATTTAATTTGACTATAGCCGTGTTCGCGCTGCATGCCCCGAGTATGCCCAGAGGGAGAACGCCTGCGCATTACAAAATTGGACGTTCAATAAGGTCGAATATTGCCCTCCGAAAACGTAATGCGCAGGCGTTCTCCCTCTGGGCATACTCGGGGCATGCAGCACGAACACGGCTTATGAGTTATAATTATTATAAATATCAACAGATATGATTTTTTAACAAAACTGATTTTGATTGTTATTCACCTTGAATTTGATTATACGGTGTAACGCTATTAGAATATATTAACTTATTTATTTTTATGTAAAATAAAGTTTTTTTTATGTAGAATTTGTGAATCGTTACAATTTTTTGCCTTTCCGGTAGTGCTTATTGGCGGATTTTTATATTACATTACAAAAACGTTGAGTAGAAATAATATATTATCTATAATTTTTTAATATATTTTCTCATGAGCATGACCCCAAAATATTATTTGAACATAAATGTAAAGGATATCCTACAAAACTGTAAAGATTCCAAAAAATAGATTTTTTGTTCTTGATAGCTTTTTTTGTTCTTGAAGGTAATTTAACTCCGTACTACCTATGGAGTCATAAAGTAGGAAGAGCCAAAAAGAAAAATTAAAGGCTATGGAGATGGATTACTGGATAAGAAGCTATAGGATCTCCCAGCTCGAGCACATACGAAATCATGAGATCATATGGTTGATGCAAATATAGGGCAACATTACATATATCATTAATAGAAAGCAGCTTATGTGGTATGGCGACCTTCAAAGAAAAAAGAAGATGGCTGAAAAGAGTATGGAAGTGGACTCACATTGAAAGGAAGACACGCGGACAGTGAAAGAGGACTTGGAATTTTGAGGTCCAAGAAGCAATAGCAACAGAAGCGAGGGAAAATGACTGGATTGACAGTAATAGCTGGCACAAAGGGAGTGGGAAACGATTTGGGTTGATAAACTTGATATGCATGTATGTATTGCGTAAATAGGTAAGAAAGTATGCTCTCTCTCTCTCTCTCTATCTCTATTGCCTTCCCTCCTTATGGAGTATTGGTTTCTTAGCAAAAAGGATTGGTTGGATCACCGCAAGGAAAGTCTGCAGTGAATCCTACAAAGTACTTTCTTCTTTATTATAATATGCTACCGAGTGTATCTTCAGTATTCTCTATATCCTTAGCATAGTTGTTAAATTTGTATTTTCACCATCATTAAACATTCAATATTGAACTATATTTAGTAGTTAAGTTCTATAGTCAAGATCGTTAAGTTATAGTTCAGATTTTTTCCTATTTAGAAACTTGATATTCTTCCCTAATTTCATTATTTTTTGTTCTAACTGCAACTTTAGCTGATTGTAGCCAAGTAGTTTTAAAGTACATATGTAATTGTAAATTTTATACTCGACCTGTAGTACATTCATAATATTTTCCTCTATTTAGATAATAATATTTACACCTTCTATAAAATCATTTCAAAACATCATTATCGAAATAGATTATAATCTACCACATGAAATACACTTTCTTAATTATGCAAATTCTTTTTTACAATGGAAAAACTATGCAAAAGATAAAAACACAAAAAACTTACCTATTTAAGTGATTATACTAAAAGTGTGTTGGTACCTACAAATGGCATGTCATAAACTAAACAAGCGTGGTTCATATTTTCATAGTTTTACCAAATTAACAATGTTAATTTTATTTTAATTATATATTAAATACCTAAAAACACAAAAAGTAGTAGCGATAGGTACTACAAACATACGAGGTGTAGAGACAAATAAGGTAAAAATGTATCCTATTGGGGACTTTGACTCGGCTGAATATTTGACAAGTTTTTGAGCTCTAATGATGTAAATAACTAAAACATCTAGGTATATGTTTCCTGCAGTGGATTTGGTGGATTTATTAAATTATTAACAAATTGAGGCCAAAAATGCACACTTTTAAGTTTCTTCGTCGGCCAGTAAAAAGTAAAAAAACAAAATTTAATCCCCTAATCGCTATATCTGTCTGTGGACTGCATTCACTTTTGTTTAGTTAAATCCACAATTGTCAATATCTCTAGCTTAACTCCACAAATAATTAAGAGTCTCTAAAATATATTGATGAAGGCATCTCAATAAATGCAAGCTCAGTAACATGCGGGATGCAGATGATACAATAGTGGTTTCCAATACCATAGAAGAGATACAAATCTTAATGAACAAAATAACGGAAACAAATAGAATATATGGAGTATAACCTACAACTACTTTGGAAACTATAATTAATGAGTCGCCAGAAAATACCCAAGAGATTAGATGTTGCATCGGAAAGACAAAAAGTTCACTCTTGACAATGAACTCTGTGTTCAAGAGCCATGACCTCGCCCAAAAGAGGTCCTTAAATGTTACGTGCTTACTCAGTGCTTCTATACGGAGTAGAAACGTGGATATTGAAGGCGGAAACGCTATCAAAACTTCAGAATTTTGAGCTATGGTTGTACAGCAGATTTGGTCAACATCGTGAAGGGCCATAAGCTGCAGTACTTGGGACATATAATAAGAAATCAAGGCAGATACGAGCTACTCCAATGCATTTTGCAGGGTAAAATTGAAGGAAAAAGGTCCCCAGGTCGAAGAAGGATATCTGGCTTGCTTACCTGAGAGCATGGTATACAAAGACCTCAACACAACTATTCCGTATAGCTACCAACAAAATCATCATAGCCAGAATGATCGCCAACGTTCGGAACGGACAGGCATGCTAAGAAAGAAGAAGAATAAATTATAAAAAATGATCAACAAGATCTGCCGATGATACTGTCTGTAGTCTATTCTCCATTGCATTCCCTCATATCATAAATGATAAAAGTAAGCATATTACATCAATCTTAAATTTAGAGAATGAAAGACATTAAATTCTATGAATTTAACCAAACAAAGAATAAATTAAAAATAAATGTTTTACCTTTATTTTTCTACTTGGAAACCCCAGAGAGACTTTTCGCATAAACCTTGAACATCAAACGTAAGTACAACGAAAATGAAAAATATAATGAGAATGTCATTACAATTACCTTGGTTGTAAAGATGTGTGGTACGACAAGAAATGGGTAATATAAAAGTATTTAAATTACACCTTCATAAAGTTTATGATTAGTGTCGTATTTTGGATTTTTGAGTAATAAAACCAATTGAATATTGAAGGTTGTGTGAGTACCAGTATGTGCATGTGTTTTATAGTCAAAGAAATAGCTGTGCTTACGGTAAAATACAAACCAGTCGTGAATATTCTCGACAAATTCTTCTAGCTTCCCTGCTGTTGTTTACATACATCATTTAAGTATCTATTCATACAGAGTGACTCAATCTTACCTCAATGTTAACAATGCTTTGCAATAGGACATTTATGCCTGGTTGCACCAAGAAATCTTAAGCTCCAGCTTAGCCCAGCTCAGCTTATAGACAGAGCTGTTTTAAGTCTCACTTCCATTGCACCACAATTTTCGATTCTTATCAATCCACGTGGCAATCAATTGCGATAAGCTGAAAATTGAGCTAAAACTCAATGGCGCAACGCTTATGTTTCGTAAGTTGAGCTTAAGGCACGTCTTAAGCTTAAAATCTGTCGGTGCAACCAGGCATTAAATATAGGTATACAAATATAAGCATCTACTCTTTCTTTAGGTTCCGTGTCCGTATTTAGGCGTTGGCCGTCATCATGTTTACCAGTTCTTGAAACCTTTCTTTATCGGTGCTGCGCGAAATAATTCTTCTACCGTGGAACCACACCATTGTCTAAAATTACGCAACCATGAAAGTTTCTTTTGACTAATCCATCTCTTTGCCTCCACTTTTCCTTATATTATAAGGCGAAGTAGATGGTATTTAGGTTTAGTTCCTCTAATTATATGGCCTAAGTATTCTGTTTTTCTCCTCTCTGTGATGTTTATGAGCAGACGTTCTGAATTCATCATTTGGAGAACATATTCATTGTAAGTGTGCGAAACCCACGATATCTTTAGGATTCGTCGATAGCACCACAATTCGAATGCTTCTAATTTATGTATCATTGTGGTTTTTAACGTCCACGTCTCACATCACAACCATACAATAATATAGACCACACATAGCATTTCAGGATCTTCTTGCGAATATTCATTGACAGGCTTTGGTTATACTTCCAGGTCATAAAAGACTTACGTGATATTTCGAACCTGATTATTACCTCTTCATCCAGTCGCAATTTATATTTAACCAGCTGCCAAGGTATTTAAAATGGTTTACCCGTTCTATCTCTTCTCCATCAAGAGAAAGCACACCTTGATCTACATTAATCTTTCCAACTGCCATCCACTTTGTCTTTGAAATATTAATTTTTAGGCCTCTCCGATAACTTGCTTCACTGATTAGATTTACTGATGTCTGGAGATCTTGTAAATTTCTTGTAATAGAACATAATCATCAAAGGGTCAAAATATACATAGGAAGAAAAATGGAAAGGGTTAAATTATGCTGGATGACTTTCTGATGATTTACACTGGTATTGCGAAAGAAATGGAGGTGTCAAAGAAAGAGTCGCCCTGTTAGTACACAGAAATTTTTTACATCAAGTACAAGAATGTAAATATATCTCTGAAAAATATTTAATGTAAAAGTCAAACTGGACGTGTAATCTCTGAATGTGAGAGAAAACTATTCACCTGAAAACGACATATTTTTTTATTGAAGTTATACTTCTTTACGGGCGTAATGACGGTGAAATTTTATATGGGAAAACCTAGCGACCGGGCGCATGCGCATTATAACTTTGTTCTGATTGGATGTTCAAATGACATGACAAAAATTATCCAATATGGCAGCTGTGGGACTGTGGTTTGGTTATAATGTATGCTTGCTGCGTTTTAAAATTTGTAGGAAGAGAAACAACAAACAAAAAGTTAGTTAATGGTTATACTGCCTTTGTAAATAGTTTTCATATTATATTTTTGGACTTATTTACATAGAAGAGATGATTGTTGCATGCCAATGTGAAAGCTCATCAAATGAGTGTCGCAGATCTCGCTTATTCAAAGCTAAAGAATCTTTCACTGGTAAGTGTTTTATAAATAGTTGATCAAATTTTGTTATGATATTTGAACATAGCCACTTTGCACGACGCAAGTGATTGCGAAATTTATTAGTCGTTATACGGGCTCCGATACCTACCTTGAACCTACCAAAATACATAAGTAGTATGTAATACTTTTATTTATATAATTTGATTACCATCAAAATTTCTATCAATATTCACCTAATAATATATTGTTTTCTTACTCTATGTTTTGTTGTATTTTTTCAATTCTAAATCATTTCAATCCAAAATCAAAATAATTTGATTTACATAAGTTAAAAATGTCAAAAGGTTAATCTGTTTAGTTAGACGATCTTCGCACATAATGACAAGCTGCCTCTGTGGCGAAGTTTTAATGCGAGTGAATCCCAATACAATGCAAATACCGGCCCGTGGTAAGTTGGTTCGAATCCCAATAGAAATTTTTATTTTTTTATTTTTTTTTATACATTTTATGATTGTAAGTATATTTATTATATAATTTTATTTTCAGAAAATACGTATTTAGTTAAAAGTTTTTCCGACAATTAATGTTCAGAAATCATTTGTGGCATTTTTAATGTGTTTGTGTGTGTTTTATTTTTTTATTATTTTAATTTTTGGCACTGTTTTAATAAAAATGTTTGAGAAGTGGTAAGTATAAATTAATTTAATATTTAAATAAAATATAAATAAAAAGTATATTAATTTCGTTTATAATCATATAATAGAAGTATAACTTCTTACGTGCGTACAAAGTACACACACATTCTTTTTTTTTCTTTTTATGACAACTCTAAGATAGCATTAATGTTCTTCTTTCATTTCCAATTTGTAAAATTTAATTTGTTCAATTAGTTAAAAAAATATAATGAATTAACTCAAACGGGCTTTGCGTCGAAAGCTGCTATACAGTGCGCCGATGCGATGTTTGTGAGAGGGATGACATGAGCGTTATAAATAAAAAATTATAAAAGATAGAGATTTAATTTTGGAAAAATCTTTATATGTATAAGGTTTTTTTTGTAAAATTTTCCGAATTTTTCAATGGTAAAGTCAGTTTTTTCTAAAATTTATATTTTTGTAGGTGTTTAAAAAAACAACTAATTTCGGAGTTCATTTGTTTAATAAAAAGTGAATCACCCACTTTTGGAGTAGTTTGATTTTTTCCGTAATCAAATAATCAAAAACTCTATTGACTCCCCTAATAATATATAATTATCCCCAATGAATTGTTTCACCCCAATTGTCATTTTCAATGAGTGAGCAAGTCTCTTATTCTGGGTTAATCACTATTGTTTAGTGCTGTTAAAATTATTCATTCCAGTTTAAAACCAAAGTTTTATATAAATAAAATTATTATCACCTGAAATATTCATATCAGTGAAAACCCAATGCTGTATTTACGGTACCGGACATTCACGTATTATAATCATTCTTTAAATAGATAAAAAACCCAAAACTTGCGTTCAAAATTTTCTGCAATTAGCCCGATCAAAGAACAATCAGACCCCAAAAAAAATAAAGGAAGGATGAAAATTTGGGAATAGGTAGTTGAAATTGTCTATTATTATATAAGAAAAAGTTTACAAACAATTCTACATTTTCTCCCCTCCATTTTCGTAAAATGGAGGGCAATACCCCCCACTCGAAGGTGGAAAATATACATTCAAAATAAGATCGGAATTGGATAAAATGACTAATTCTAGACAACTTTTGATCTATAGAGTTTTTTCACTAAGTCAATACTTTTCGAGTTATTTGCGAGTAAATATGTTCATTAAAAAAAATAAAAAACATGTTTTTTGCACGATTGATCATTTTTGACGGTTTACCGTGACAGATTTTACGTCAGTAGGTGACATTTACTAGCAACTCGACGGTAAGTAATCCAACTCGACGGTAAGTACTCCAACTCGACGGTAAGTAATTCACTTACCGTCGAGTTAAAAAATCTCTTAATTTTAATTTATTTTTTGAAAGAATAAAGAAAAAGAATAAAGAAAACTAACGAAATATTTATTAATATTGAAACTTATGGTACAATTTGTTATGTCTTTGAACGAAATATGCCAATAGAGTCTTTTCTTCGATTCTTAAATTCTTGCCTTCGCACCATTTTTTAAAACTTTGGTAGGTATTTTGATAACGGATTTTGGATTTTTCGGGAATAATTGCGGAACACCCTTCTTCCCACGCCCGTTCAATTTCTTCAAATTCACTTTCGCTCATATTTTAATTTATAATAATTAAAATTGTACTTAAAATTATTGACAACTAAATAAAAACTCAATTCTCCATTGTTGTTATGCACCCTAGTTACTACCTAACAACCAAAGTATCTACCTTGATAAAATGAATGAAACTAGTCAATTAGACGAAAATGTTTAAATTTATAATTTATAATGGTATCAATCGTGCAAAAAACGTTATAAGCATGTCGAACGTTGAGGGTAACCGATCTCAGACAATAATTGGAGTCGTCGCTCCGCTCCTCCTCCAAATAATTGTCTTCGATCGGTATAAAACCCTTACCGTTCTCCATACTTAATATACTATTTGGGCGGTTTTTCGGAGATAACTCAAAAAGTAAGTATTTTATCGAAAAAAATATTCTTAGCAAGAATATAGCTTAAAAAAATTGAAAAAAATGTTTATGTATGAGGTCTGTAGACCCAGTAGAAGCAGATTTGTAGCTAATGAAAAGTAGGTTCTTCTTTGTCAAATTCCAAATCGAATATTTGAATGTGAAATAACTCAAAAACGGAGCACTTTTCGGGGAAAATTCATGTCAGCTTTTTTAAATTGTTTAAAAAAAGGTTTATTTTTGTTTTTTAAAAAAACTTCTAACATTAAAAGTAAGTGAGTTACGCTCAAAATATTGTTGGCTCTTTTGTTTTTTGGTAAAAAAATCGCGAAAATCACCCTCTAATTAGCATCACAAATAAATTTTATATTGGTAATCATTACCACTTGACAAGTTACTTTGCTTATGTATTATTTATATGATCTGTAAGTTTCATCGGTTCAAAGTGCTTATTTTTGAAAAAGCTGTAGTTACAATGGCTTGAACGAGTAACTAATCACGAGTTTAGGCAAATTTTGAACAGCCATAGCATAACCAATTTTTGTCTAACAAGAAAACAAAAAATCAAAAATATTCAGAAAAGCAAAACGTACATTTTATTATTCTTTGAGATTTTAATAATAATTTTTAAGTTAATTCCATAAAAAATTCCATTTTTTTCAAAATAAAAAAAAATGTTTTATTTTAAACCCAATTTTTTTTCAAAAATGAGCACTTTGAACCAATGAAACTTATAGATAATATAAAGAATGCATAAGTAAAGTAACTTTAAGGGTGATTTTCGCGATTTTTTACCAAAAAATAAAAAGGACCAACAATATTTTGAGCGTAACTCACTCACTTTTAATGTTAGAAGTTTTTTTAAAAAACAAAAATAAACCTTTTTTAAACCCTTTAAAAAAGTTGTAATGAATTTTCCCCGTAAAGTGCTCCGTTTTTGGGTTATTTCAAATTGAAATATTCGATTTAGAATTTGACGAAGGAGAATCTACTTTTCATTAGCTACAACTCTGCTTCTACTGGGTCTACAGATCTCATGCATAATCCATTTTTTTTTCAATTTTTTATAAGATATATTTTTGCTAAGAATATTTTTTCGCTAAAATACTTACTTTTTGAGTTATCTGCAAAAAACCGTCCAAAAACATGTTTTTTTTTGTTAACAATTAACGTATTTACTCGCAAATAACTCGAAAAGTATTAATTAGTGAAAAGCTCTATAGAACAAAAGTTACTTAGAATTAGTCACTTTATCCAATTTCGGACTTATTTTGAACGTATATTTTTTCACCCCCGAGAAAATATTTTTCATCCCGTTTTTCCCAATTTTTGTAAAATGGAGGGGATGTAGAATTGTAAACTTTTTCTTATATAATAATAGACAATTTCAACTACCTATTCCCAAATTTTCATCCTTCCTTTATTTTTTTGGACGTTTTCGTAAAATTTTGTGTTCCCTAATCGGGCTAAATTTGTCATGTTACACTACTAAAGAAAAAACCCAGGCCTTGGAGTTTTTTGGGTTAGAAAGAAATTTGCTATACATAGTTATAAATAAAATTTATTTCTTTTGCGCTTGTTCCGGAATACGGCGAAGACAGATTGATATTTTATTTTGTTATTTTTAATTTTGAACTGTATATAAATATCCTGTTGTCCTGAAAGAGGTACCCGTTAGGCCTTGTTTAGATAGGGCGGTTTGCCAACGTAAACGTCGCGATTAACCTGTTTAAACGCTGCCTGGTAAACCGCGTAAAACTAGCGGTTGCTATGTACGATGATGAGCGGTTGCATTTGTTTCTATGTTAACTTGAACCGCGGCGGTTGGGTTTTTCAGGTAAACCGCGACGTCGACGTTGAAAAACCGCCCGCATTTAAACAAGCCCTTACAGTCTTGCGATGGTTGAATAACAGGAGAAAAAGTTGTCCAAAAGTTAAGTGAATTTTAAGGCAAAAGTTACAAATATGAACGCAGCACTGATTTTTTAACAGTGTATGTATTACAATAATAATTGTTCTTGCTTTAAATAGAAAAGTCTCCACAACTTACGTAAAAAACATTATGCAAAATGTCATGTTATTATTGTCCGACGTTTGCTTGTTAGTAGAATTGGAAACATGTTGTTTTTATAAAGCAAAGAGATAATTTGAACTGAATCAATACTCCTTATCGATTAACCTCGAGTTCTTTGTTTGTAGCCATAAAGTAGTTTATAAGCCACTGCAGCTGCTTTTTGATTAATTGAAGAGTTTCATGTTTACTAATGTCTATTAAATATTTTAATATTTACACAATATATACACAATATTTTAAAACCCATTGTGTACTTTTATTGGTTCACAAATTACCGAGAATCAAAAATGCATCACATCGATAGGTACGTCTTATTTTAAATATTCACTACATGATTTCGATGGATACAAAGATAAGGCTTGTAAAAACAATGGTCTTCTTGCAAGGTGATCGAGAGCTCAGGGAAGATCATCAACAAGTTATGTGGACCACATTACAAAAGAGGTCAGAGCTCCATGACGGAGACAGTTTCTTCTTCTTCTTCAAGACCCCTGTACGTTGCGAACGTTGGCTATTGACATGGCAATTCTGATCTTGCTTGCGGCACTTCTGAATAGTTCGGCTGATGTGAGCCCGAACCACTTCCGCAGATTTTGGAGCCTAGAGTGTCTCTCCTGCCTTGACCTCGCTTACTGCCTATTTTCTCCTGGACAATCAATTGCAGTAGACAGTACTTATCGTGTCTCAAAATGTGGCCTAGATATGCAAGTTTCTTTTGTTTAATTGCGCTCACGATTTCTTTCTCTTTTCCGACTCTGTGGATTACCTTTATGTTGGTGACATGTTCGGTCCAGGATATACGAAGAATGCGTCGGTACAACCACATTTCGAATGCTTCCAGTTTTTTGTGAGCGTCTCTGTCAGCGTCTAGACCTCCACAACATATAGTACGATCGGAAAAATGTAGCATTTAACTAGACGTAGTTTTGGGGGAAGGGATAAATTAAAAAGGGAAGTTCCCTAGGTTGGCTGTATACCATATAGTTAAAAAACTCAAACATGAAGTAAAAACCACTTCTATGTAATTGGTATATTTATTAAAAATTTTAAAAATCCCAATGGATTGAATAAAATGGGTCCAATTAAGAATGTTTTCGAACCTATTAGTCCATCATCAGTGAATCTAAAATAGAATAAGTAATCCCTTATAAATCTTTACTTATGATGAGCTTCTTCATATTGTTAAATGCTGCTCTAGCTCGTTCTATTCTCGCCTTAATTTCTATGCCCTGTTACCATTTTGCATTTACGTTGGTGCTAAGGTATACACAAGATTCTTCATGGTCAATTAGTATGTTGTGTATGCGTAACTGTCGAGCAGGTTGTTGCTTTTTGCTTATCAGCATCCATTTTGT
Organism: Diabrotica virgifera virgifera; assembly: GCF_917563875.1. Classification (NCBI taxonomy): domain Eukaryota; kingdom Metazoa; phylum Arthropoda; class Insecta; order Coleoptera; family Chrysomelidae; genus Diabrotica; species Diabrotica virgifera. The sequence continues at coordinate 699,601 of NC_065444.1, read as the reverse complement.
ATTCTTGAAGTTGAAGCTCAGGCCGTATTCATCACTAACTGAATTAACCCTTTCCATTACCTATTATAATTCATCTATGCTTATAGAACATAGTCGCTACAAACTGTCAATGTTCGGATGCCCCTATCGGAAGACATGTACTACCGGGTGTCGCAATAAGAATGGCTCTCGGCCATATCTCAGGAACCGTGTATAGTACAGCTTTGATGTCGATATCTAACGTATGTCGATACCTTTTTTGTGTCTCGAGATATCTTAAGAAACGTGTAAATTTTAAACCTAATCGTTATTGTCACCGGTAAACGAAGTTAAGGAAAGGTAGTGTGCTGTGGAAAAAAACAAAGAAACATTTTCCAGATCTCAACGTACCTATATAATTAATTAAAACAACAATAAGACAAACAACACTATAAAATATAACAAAGAAATAAAAACAACTACTTATAGTGACGACTTAAATGTTCAAATTATTGCCCATCATTTTTGATTCAAGCATTTACTCTTTCAAGAGTAGATTGAACAGCAGTCTTAATTTCTGCTCTCAAAATGCTTTGACTGGGGTTTCGTATTCTCTGGATCATTTTTTATCGAGTAGGTCTAGCTGCAAAAACAAGGTCTTTAATCTGTCACCATACCTAAATAAAAGTGAAATACCTAACCGTCCCCACACCAAACAGTTAAATCTGGTGACAGTCAGATAATTAGACCCTTTCTTTTCGATAATGCTATTATTGGTGAACGCTATCTAATTTTTTTAAGGAATGAATTCCTTCTTCTTCTGAAGGATGTACTAGCAGTTCGTAGGTCCATGTTGTTTCAACACGATGGTTGTCCCGCGCATTTTTCCAGCGTAATAAGAGACTTTTTATATGAGCAATTCGCTGATAGATGGATAGGACGTGGAAGCCTATTTCTTGGCTAGCCAGATTACCAGATTTAACTGTTTTAGACTTTTATTTATGGGACCGGATTAAAGACCTTGTTTTTGCCGCTAGGCCTACTACTCGAGAAAACATGATCAAGAGAGTAGGCAACGCCATGCAAAGCATTGCGAAAGCAGAAATTAAGACTGCTGTTCAATATACTCTTAAAGAGTAAATACTTGCATTGAAAATTATGGGCCATAATTTGAACATTCAAAATTTAAGTCGTCACTAAGTAGTTGATTTTATTTTTTTTTTGTTATATTTTATAGTGTTGTTTGTCCTATTGTTGTTTTAATTAATTAACGTTGGCATCTAAAAAATGTTTCTTTGTTTTTTCCACAGCACACTACCTTTCCTTAACTTCGTTTACCGGTGACAGTAACAGTTATGTTTAAAATTTACACATTTGTTAAGATATCTCGAGATAGAAAAAAGGTATCGGCATGCGGTTTTCGCTATTCTGTTGCTAATTTGATCTAATTTCGTAATACAGGATTAAAAATGCATACTTGTATGTAATATTTTCCAAAGCAAACTAGATTTCTGAAAATAATTAAATAACGCCTACTTGCTAAAATATTACTTAATAGACTGTTTCGAAATTATAACTCTTACATTGACGAAAAAGAGCTGTTTTCAACAAGACCATGTTTGCAAAATTCGATTTGGAAAAACCGGACTTACAGCCATTTTTTCATAACAAGGTTCCCACTCACCCCCACCTCTTATTTGCAAAGGAAGACTTAAACTTGTCAAATCAAATATGCGCAGAATTTTAGGAAGAATACGATGATCGGATTTCCAGTACCCTTTCGTTAGGCAAATTTTGTAAAATTTTGATTTTTTAATTTTTGATATTTAATTACGTCCTCTAGCGGTGAAACTACAATTATGAAAATAATTTCCAGGCTTTTCCCAAGGCAACTTTTGTTATAAATATTTTTTTCTCAAAGTTGTACTATAAACGGTTCCTGAGATATGGCCGGGAGCCATTCTTATTGGGACACCCGATACAATGACAAAAAAACTAAAATAACATTTCTCAAAAATACCTTTATTATTTTTTAATCAGACAAATTGCACAAATCAGAGATTTTAATATTTAATCTTAGCCACGTTCTCCTGGTAAATTAATTATTAAATCAAAATCCACTCCAAAAGACAATTCTTATGGCAAGATCTCTCAATGATACTCTGCTGATAATGTAAAGTTAATCTACACAATAATATCAGTAAAAATTAATCAATTTTCTGTTGCACAATGTTAATAAATCATAAAAATTAACGAGACTTTTGACAAAATATACTACCAAAATCATTTAAAGCATATGAAAAAGGAATACAATAATATACAATTACAATTTTTTAATGTAAGAATTCATTTTTGTTGGTTATTCATCAATTACTCCTCTTGTCTATTATTGAATGAAGGGCATGATATTGTAAGATTTGTGAAAAGTCAAAGACTTTCATAGCGCTGGGACATGATAGATAGATAGATACGTTTATTGACAATTTTTACATAGTAAACATTACATGTCATGTCACAATATAAATAAGTAACTTTTGTATACATAGGAAATAACTAAGAAATAATTAAGAAATAATACAAGAACACATAATATAACGTGAAACATAGAAATATAAAAATTTAAAAAAAATTCAGTTAGGTGTAATATAGTTTTCATAAAAACGACCACACTAGGAGCTCAAACAAACAAATTCCTGTATACTATATAAACAGTGTTCCAGCAGGAAGTGTTTTGCTAATTTATAAAATTTTTAGAATTCATTGCCTTAATATCAATATTTTTGTTTAGGTTTAAAAAACAATTATACAGATTATAATCTATTGTATTAAGTTGTGAAACACACAATCTGGAATATGGTATAATGATATGACTTATGTTTCTTGTATTATACTGATGTTGATCAGCATGTGTTTTTAGATCTTGTATATTATTATGAACAGTTAACAAAGTTTCCAATATATATATTGAAGGTAAAGGAAAAATGCCATACTTTTTAAACAAGGGTTTACAGCTGGCGCGATATTCCGCTGAGTCAATAATTCGGATTGCTGCTTTTTGAAAAGTGAAAACTTTATTTGCATGTCCAAGGATAAGAATATAAGAAGATGTAAAAACAGCAAGGAAAATATTAGGTACAATGGAAACCGATAGAAAGATGAAACAAGCACGGCCCAGAACGAGATGGTTGGATGACGTGGAAGACGACCTGAAAACCATGAATATGGTGGACAATGGAGGTGAAAGGCACGATATAGATCTGAATGGAAAGACATAACCAGGCAGGTAAAGAACCATATCCAGGGTTATGATGCCAAAAGAAGAAGTAGTTGCTTTAAAAAACAAGTTTCATCATTGGAGTCGAAAATTCTAAAAAAATTTAAAAAATGTTTTGCAGTGTATAGGTATGTTTTTTATGATAGGTACCTATTTAGTATCATCACAAAAATTGCAATGCAGGATTTAGAACAACTTTGTTATGTAAACATATAAAATTTAAAAAAAATAACCTTGACAATGCAATTACCAGCAAACATTCGTAGATGCATTATGTTTAATAATAGAATGCAATGTTTTAAATAGCTTATATCAAAAATAATATATTTTTATTTACAAACATTTTATCATTGTATGTATAAATAATCAAAGGATATACAGAATATGGAAAATATATCAATGAATATCCTCTTCTTATACCTATTTGTTCAATTCAAAGGTCTATATGCAGTCTCTTCGCGGTATGACTAGTCTATCCTAGGTTTGTCCAAAGCCTTTGGGCAAACCTCGAAATAAATACAATTTTCGGCTTTTGAGTGAAGTGTTTTTAGTCAAACCTAGAAGTTCCTAACTTTTCAGTCAAGCGTTAAAAGTACAATAATCTGTTTCAGGCTTTACCTAGGCGATCCTGGAAGCGACTGATAGACTTGGTCAAACGTCGGCGTCGATCTGTACTGTACTGTACCTACACTGCCAGATTTCAAAAAAAGGTCATTCAGAGAGAGGAACAGTTATAAAACGCTATAAATTGATGATACTAGTAAGTGGCAATTTGATTGGGGTGCAAAAATTGGGGTGCCCTTCAGTACTGGTCGGGGTAGTCTCTCCGCGGAGGTTCTAGGTCTCCTGGGCCAGTTGTGGAGGTTTGAGACAGGCTAGATTCCACATAGTAGGGCCATCCAAAACTCTCACAGCCCAACTGCTTCTTCTAGATCGTAGAAGATGCTCCCTGTTGTTCAGTATGCTCACCGGCCACTATAGATTCTGACGGCAACTTCATCTGCTTGGAATGGCAGATGGCTCACGATGTCGTCTATGTAATGAGGAGGAGGAAACCTCCTCACATGCCCTTTGGGAATGCCCAGCATTGGATTATCAGAGGTAGCAGATCCTGGAATGGGCATCTGGACAGCCGAGCCAGGTGAGGGAGTTGCCGCTTCAGATTTGCAGGCCTTGCTGATTCTGACAGACATGGGAGCTCGGTGCAGCCTGGGCCCCGTAAACGCCGAAGACCAGGTTCTTATGGACCTGGTCCGTAAGATAGGGGCAATAAAATGGACCCGACGTAGGAGGTCTAAGAGTCTGAAGGGCTCATAAGTGGGTCCTGTCCCGATGTACTATACCATACCATACCAAGTGGCAATTTTCTCAATAAGCGCTGGAATTTTGGATTTAGTCAACTATTTATTTCCACACCTAATGTTTCTTTTATAACTTTGTGCAGATTACATCAATTATTTTGACTACGGTATGTCAGACCTGAGGATTGACTTGTCAAACCTAGGAGCGGCGGGGCTTCCAAGTATCAGGTGCCACGGGCACTTAATAATATTTGGTGAAGTACTTACTTAATAAATCTCAAGTATGGTTCAGACTGTACGTAACAGTACGTAACAAATCTCAAGTAGTATGTGCAACGACGTCAGCACTTGATAAACACTTCACAGGCGCCAAGAGGGTCGTGTAACATTCAATGACTTGTAGATCAACGACTTAGACGACATGAAGATAGAATGGGTTATGACTATGAAGCAAATATTGAATTTTTTTACTTTATCAATGAAAAAATAACTATTTGAAACGCAAATCAAAACGTTCATAAAACCAGAAGAAAAGAAGGTCACGATGTATTGTAGTTTTTGTATTCAGCAAGTATTCGATAATATTTTAAAAGGAAGTTCTACATAATTGACCATATCCTCTATGCTAAAATATCTACAATATACACACGTCAATGTTATGAATTTTTTAAAGTAAAAGGTGCAGATTCGTGAATTGCAAAATTAAATCGCAAAAGTTGAATGCCAAAATTTGAAATTCAGCTATTTAATCACGTTTATGTTAAAATATGGAGTACAAAGAAGTTTCTGGGGAGTTATAGGTCAAAATGTTTTATAGAAAAAAAAGGTGCAACTTAAATATCGAGGCTATAGGTACCCCCAAAATGTGGCTTATTTCTTGAAATACTGACCACGGGTGGTGAATGGCTAATTTTGGTCTTACTTTGTGTTCTTGGTAGTACTGAAAATGAAAATGAAGTTTATTTTAAATGTTTTTTTATTTTTAGGGTAAAATTGTGTTTTTTACAATGTTTCCCTACTTGTGTGTGTGTGTGTAGTTTTATTTTATGACTAGGGACATAATCCATTAGCCTATTCTGTTTTGATAAATAATTCAAGTTTTTTTTTTAACAACTGTTATAGAGAGAACCCGTAACAACAATATAGATCTAATCTTATCTTGTTTCCCTACTTGTAATTCAAAATAAACCTCATTTTCGTTTCGAGCACCATCAAAAGCATGAAGTAAAATTTTGTTTGCAAAATCAAAATTATCCATTCACCACACCGTGGTCAGTACGATGTCATTTTGGGATTCCTGCCGCTCGCCCACTATTGGAAAACCCTGTATAAGTTTATAAAATTGAATGAGAATGTTGGTAATCATCATAAATTAAATTGATTGCACTTTACACACTGTAAAGCTAAAATCGATAGTGTATAAGTATTGGAAAATAATTATCCAGTGAGTGTAAAGATAATGAGAAAATTTTTATTAGAATAATGAAAAATGCTACAAAATAATCCTAACAAATATACATACTAATAAAAATCACGATTAATATTGCTATTTAGCAAACTGATTAAAATAATGGGTTTTAGATGGAGAAAAACTAAAGATAACAGGGACGTTTTAACGGTACAGGTACGATACAGCAAAAAGAACTGAACATTACAGAAAATTAACAACTGCAAAGAATAGGTATTACAACTGGTTATACATTATATCCTAATCTATATTCATAGTTCACATACCGTAACAAAAGCATTTGACAATGGTAAAAAACTGCGTCTCAAGATCATTCTTAATAGAATTATTAAGCAGAACTGTGAAGAAACAATTCGGTTTCAGAGATAGATTGAAAAAAATTGAAGCTTTGTTCTCAATGCTAACATGACTTCAAAGATCATGGGAAGTACAGAAATAAATTTACGTCTGCTTTATAGATTTTGAAATTGCGTTTGGTAGGGTCCAACATGATAGGCTGTTTGAATATCTAGAAATGATTGGAATAAGTGATAAAGATCTGAAACTCTTACGACATATATATTGGAATCAAGAAGCTTCTATTCTAGTAGACGGCAAAAAAATTCTCATTAAAAAAGGTGTCAAACAAGTTGTGTATTATACTAGTTCAATTTTATCTTTTCCCATGGGGCACGATTCATTTTCAAATAAATTAAATCAAAACATAAAGTGAAACGTACGCCAATGTGTGTAGTATATAGAATACAGTAGGTATACAAAATGTATACACACATCGACATTCGTTTCAGTTTATGTTTTGACTTAATTTGTTTGAAAATGAATAGTGCCGCTTGGGAAAAGTTATAGCGGACGAACAATATCATTGTTTCTTTTGGGTAACGAGTACTCGGAAATACCGAACCCTTGGAATGGAATGTGGAGTTTGAATTTGGGGAGAAACTATTAATACCATCAGACATGCAGATGACACAGCGATAATTACTGAAAGTATCGATGATCTTCAATTTCTTATAGATTGAGTCACTAGAGAATGCTTCAGTAACGGAATTAACATAAATGCAACAAAGACAAAGTTACTTGTGTTTAGTAAACAAGAAACAAGACGTTGGTCCTATGAAACTAATTGTAAACAATGAGCCGATTAAAAAGTTAAATGTTTTAAATACTTAGGGTGTTGGATAAACGAGACACTAAATCCTGATTAAGAAATTAAAACTCGTATAGAAATTGCAAGAGGAGCATTTATGAAACTTAGATCTATTCTGAACAACTCTCAGCTGAACTTACAACTAAGAATCAAGTTTCTAAAATGTTATGTGTATTCTGTATTACTATAAGGATGTGAAACCTGGACCACGAAGGTTAATCTTCCCTTCTTTCTTCTTTAGCCTGTTTGCATACACTCCTGGACAAAGGCCTCTCCAAGAGTTCTCCATTCTTCTCTGTTTTGTGTTATTTGGTGCCTGTTTCTCCCCATTTTCGCTTTGATGTCATCTAACCATCGTTTTTGTGGTCTTCCTCTATGACGACTATGCTCGAGTGGTTTCCAATGTGCAATGTTTAATGTTTCTCGTCCACCTGTCGTTGTTTTGCCGTGCCACGTGTCGTACCCAGTTCCATTTCATTTGTGCAGTGCGTAAACTTAATAAAGGTTAATATGATAAACAAATTAGAAGCGTTCGAGGTAGTCATATCGTAGAATGCTCAAAATATCATGGGTTCAACGTATATTTTAAATCAAACATAGAAGTCTTAAACTGAGTAGGTACTTAATAGGACACAGTCCTATTACACATAGTTGGGGCACAGTCAACAAACATTAGTTTTAAGATTGTTATAATAGAGAAAATTTGCTGGTTAGTCTAATCTTTTGCGACTAATAATTGTAAATAATAATGCTACCGATTATTAGGGATCTTTTAAATAAAAAAATCTTTATTATCACGAATAAAACGGGTCCCATTATTACGCTAACACGTCAATAAAATTTTTATTTTCGTATTTTCCACATTAAAATAAATCTCTGATTAGAAAAATATAATTTCACAACTGCTTTATACCAGAGTACCAAAAGGATCATTAAAACAATTTCATGGAATATGTATACCTATCCATTAACGTCACTTAGATATTAAACAAAATTAGAAGTTGAGTAAGAATAGGTAACTTAAAATTTGTTGGGTAACCCATAATGAAGGCCATACGATTTTCCTATGTACATAATTAGTTTAGATTATAAAAACAATAATTTAAAAAATAGTTTTCTATAATTTTTTATCTAGCTTAAATACCTCGAAAACTAATGGCCATTGGCATGGTGCGGTTGATTTCGCAATCAGATAGTGTAATGTGTAGTGTGAGTGTTGAGTAAATGTCTTGTTATTCAGTAAATCGTCGACTTTCATTCTCTTTACAAAGAGACGCCAACGTATCCGAACGTCTGCGGTCCAGAAGGATAGAAATTATTTTCATTTATTAATTTTTAATAGATGAACAATTTCCTACTCAGCCGAGATTCGAACTCACAAACCTTGGATCCAAAAGTAGGCTCTCTTACCAATAAGCCACATAGTGGTTTTTCTATACCTACTTTAACAACAGATACATTGTAAAATTAATACTATACAGGGTGTAACGAAAATACAGGTCATAAATTAAATCACTTATTCTGAGACCAAAAATAGTTCGAATGAACCTAATTTACCTTGGTACAAATATACACAAAAAAAAGTTACAGCCCTTTGAAGTTACAAAATAAAAATCATCGAAAACTATTAGAGATTTTTTGTTGAAAATGGACATGTGGCATTCTTATGGCAGGAACATCTTAAAAAAGAATTATAGTGAAATTTGTGCACCCCATAAAAATTTTATGGGGGTTTTGTTCCCTTAAACCCCCCCAAACTTTTGTGTACGTTCCAATTAAATTATTATTGTGGTATCATTAGTTAAATTCAATATTTCTAAAACTTTTTTGCCTCTTGGTATTTTTTCGATAAGGCAGTTTTTATCGAGTTGCGTCTTCTTTTTTAATATGTTTACATAACAATTTTATGGGGGTTTTGTTCCTTTAAACCCCCCAAATGTTTGTGTATGTTCCAATTAAACTTTTAATGCGATACCATTAGTTAAACACCGTGTTTTTAAAACTTTTTTGCCTCTTTGTATTTTTTTGAGAAGGCACTTTTTATCGAGATATTACTTCTTTTTTAATATGGTTCAAAATATACCTAAAAATGTAAATCATAAATAAATTTTCATATTATTAACAAGTCTCCATAATCGTACTTAGCCATATACAAATATGTAGTGGATTTGACAAATATTCAAAATATCTCGATAAAAACTGACTTTTCGAAAAAGTACTGAGAGGCAAAAAAGTTTTTGAAATATTGTGTTTAACTAATGGTACTACAATAATAATTAAATTGGAACGTACACAAAAGTTTGGGGGGGTTAAAGGAACAAAACCCCCATAAAATTTTTATGGGGTGTCCAAATTTCACTATAATTTTTTCTTAAGATACTACTACCATAAGAATGCCACATGTCTATTTTCAATAAAAGATCTCTAATAGTTTTCGATATATTGGAAAAAATCGATTTTCATTTTGTAACTTTAAAGGGCTGTAACTTTTTTTATGTGCACATTTGTACTAAGGTAAGTTAGGTTCAATCGAACTATTTTTGGTCCCAGAATATGTGATTAAATTTATGACCTGTATTTTTGTTACACCCTGTATATCGAATAGTTTATGCATAGGAATAAACCACAACAGTTGTAATAAAATAACTTTTTTATTTTCTTTTGACTGATGCAGAAAATGAAGAAGTAACGGATAATAGAGATTAGAGATGCAGAGGAAGACGTGCATACTTATCTAGAATTCATAGATGTAGTAAAGCAACTAAAAATAAGCAAAACTCTAGTACCAGACAAAATAATTAACAACGAACTGATTATAAACGGAGGAAAGGAGTTACTGACTAAAGTGGATGTAAAAAGTAATGGTCAAAATTTGGAAGGACGAAAACATACCTGCAGAATGGAAAATCCAACACATCAGACCAATTTTTAAGAAGGAGAATCGAATCTAAGTGCAACAACTATAGAGCTATTATGTTATTGACCGCAATTATAAGAAACTGATTAAATTGTTAAATCGAAAAAAAAACATAGGACAGTGTGAATAGGAATTTAGAAAATTAAGATCAACAGTAACACTGGCGCAATAGACGCAGAGATTATGGTGAACAGGGCCCGTGGTCCGCATGCATGAGAACAGAATTCCCAGAAAGTTCTGTTGAAAGACAGGAAAAGGCATGCTGGAAGACCAAAAAAGAGATAGGAAGACGAAGTAGATGCGTATGCCATAAATCTAAAAACGTCTTCATGGAAAAGAACAGCAGTAAATCGAGATGATTAGAAAAGCTTGATGAAGGAGGTCAAGGTCCGGTTTGGACTGTAGTGCAGTAGATGTAATACACTGACTAATGCAAACCATCGAAAAAAGCTATGAATATAACATATACAGACAACAATTATTAGATATTAAAAGAAACTAAAATTCAATGAATGACTCATCAGCAAGAGTTAGGAAAGATAAACAGACGCCATTCATATAGATCGTGGCATAAGACAAGGAGATAGTCTCTTAATGGCCTTGTTTAATATAGTCTTAGAAGCAGTAATCAGAGACACCGGGCTAAAAAAGACAAGTATTCACAGTTCAACAGAAATTACAGGATACACGGACGACCTAGCATTGGTAGCGCGTGACAAATAAAAGCTAGAAGAAACGCTTCTTCCGTTGATAAAAGAAGCAAAGAATAGGGAACTGATAATCAATTAGAATTAAACAAAATACTTAATAAGTACAAGAGACGATATAAATAGACTAACAGAAATAAAAATAGGTGAAAATAAAATACGACACGGAGTGAGGCAAGGATGTATTTTATCGCCTCTACTTTTTAATACCTACAATCTGGTAAAAGAAAAGACTTTGAGTGTCCATTCAATCTAAGAGAATCGGTAAAAAAAAATAATTTTTCGTGAAGTAAGCACAGATGGAGAACCGTTTTTTAATTCTAATATTGTTCATTTGCAAGTACGATCAGATAAATCTGATAAATCACTATATAAAACAGAATTAAAGACTTCTTTTAGGGGCATAGGCGCAAAATGTCGCTCCAATGTGTTTTAAATGAATTCGAATCGCTCCATTCTTTTAGAATCGTGAGAAAACTAATACTTAAGTATTTTTGAAAAAATGTTAAACGCAGAATGAAAGATTGCATTATTACCAAGGGCTGAAACTCCCTAAAAACTTCTATGTTTATTTTAATAAATTACAGGGGTGAAAAAAAAAGAGAAAATTTAGTGTGATTTTTAATTTCAAATATCTCAAGAAACTTTTTGGTTATTCTAAAGGACTTTCGGCCCTCGGTAATAATACAATCTTTCATTCTGCGTTTAAATTTTTCAAAAATACGTTTTCTCTACGTTTCAAAAATACGTTTAAAAAATTAGTTTTCTCTGGATTCGAAAAAGATGAATGCATTTAAAACACATTGGAGCGACATTTTGCGCCTATGCTCTTAAAAAAGTAGATTTTAAAAGAAATAAAAGATTGGATTAAATTTTCTCGGGTAGGTAATTGTTTAAAGCTATGTAGGTATATCTTGGACTAATACAAAAGTAATTTTAAAAGGTGGTACCGGTACCGGTTACAAGAGTTTTAAATTTTTTAATTTGTGGTATTTTTTGGAACCCAATATAGTGAAATTGATAGCAAAAATTAATTTATTTGGATATTCACTAAATGAAGTAAGTGAAAATCCATAAAGTATATGAAATATAGGAATTTTCAAACAAGTCAAACCAGCGTAAAAACCATTGCTCATTAATAGTACTGGACTAAACAGTTTATAAAAAACACTTGTAATGCCGTACTTAATAACCAGTTTCACAATAACAATGCAACTACAAATACATATTTATTCACATAGAAAACTCGCATGGGTAAATATACCATTCAAATGATCTCAGTTTTCTTATAAGTACTAATTATGAACATAAAATGAACTCGCATTAACAGAGATGAGTGTGAAAGAATGTAGGTACTTACCAGTGTATACTTTTTGGGCATCTTCATTTTGTCGGTGGTCAACGTCCTGTCTTCGCGAAATAGTTGCAAGAAACTGGCCACTGGCTTCTTTCAGGCTCCCCAAATTCGCATGTCAATACAAAACGCACCGCAACAGCACAAGCAACTACCTATAACACACATATTTTGGTAACTACTTAGGCTGAGGCAAAAGGTAAATTTAGGCCAGTACTTTTGCTTGTATACGGTTTTGAAATACGATATGTTTTTAAAGATTTGTCTTTGAGTCTTAATATAAAGATATAGTTTAATTTTACCGATTTTAAACGATGGCGATGAGATAGAGTGTAAAAACCATCGAGGAATATCACTCTGGATGTGGCCTACAAAATAATAGCGACATCATTAAAATCAGGCTGGAGGTATTAATTGAACCACAGATAGGGGAATATCAAGCCAACAACATAAGCTGCTTGTTCTGGACATCGAAGTAAAAAGCGAAACTAAACCAAAATATCGGAGAGGACCACAAAAAATCAAGTGGTGGATGCTAAAAGATGAGAAAGAAGGTCTATTCAGGAGAAGAATAGTAGAAAAATATGTTGGAACATGAAAAGACGCCCTAATACAATTTGGAGAAAAATGGCCAGTAGTATTAGAGAGACTGCTATTGAAATACTTGGGAAAACGTCAGGAAAAAAGTTTGAGGATAAAGAGACTTGGTGGCGGTCAAACGAAGTACATACAAGGAAAAATAAAAGAGAAGAGAAAATTATATAAAAAGTGGCAAGAAACCAGATCCGACAAAGATCTTCAAAACTATATGGTGGCGAAAAAGGAAGCGAAAGTAGCAGTAGCAAAAGCCAAAGCAGAAGCGTATTCAAACCTATACGATCAACTTCATACCAGGGAAGGCGAAACGAAGATATATAAAATAGCCAAACAGAGAGCAAAGAAAGCAAAAGATTTTAATCAGATTAGATGTATCCGAGATGAAAATAATAAAATACTAGTTTACGAAAGGGATGTCAAAAAGAGATGGAGAAAGTACTTTGACAGCTTATTAAATGAAGAATTTGACAGACATCCTGTAGAGTCAACGGAGACAGTAGCAGCAATGGTCACCAAAATAGCAAACGCGGAAGTGGCTCAAGCGCTTTAAAAAATAAAGAAAGGAAAAGCGGTAGGATCAGATGATATTCCCGGGGAAGTATGGAGAGCATTGGGAGAGACAGGAACAAGGTAGCTAGCAGGCCTATTTAATAGAATTATGGAAGTTGGACAAATGCCAGACGAATGGAGAAGCAGTATACTGGTACCTTTTTACAAAAACAAGGGAGATATACAACAATGTACAAACTACAGGACTATAAAACTGCTTAGCCACACCATGAAAATATGGGAAAGAGTAATTGATAGACGGATACGTGAAGGGACCGAAATATCCGAGAATCAATTTGGCTTTATGCAGGGCAGATCAACAACAGATGCAATTTTCATTATAAGGCAGTTGATGGAAAAATACAGGAGTAAAGAAACAAACGCTCATATGGTATTCATTGATCTTGAGAAAGCATATGATAGAGTTCCTCGAGAAGTTCTGTGGTGGGCACTCAATAAGAAAGGAGTCCCTGGTGAATATGTAAAGATTGTGAGGGATATGTATGAGGGAGTAACGACTAGTGTTCGGACAGGTGTGGGAGAGACTGATAAATTTCATGTGAAAGTAGGATTGCACCAAGACTCTGTGCTTAGTCCGTATTTATTCTCATTAGTTTTGGACCAGATAACAGCGAAACTACAGGGTAATATTCCATGGTGCTTAATGTAAGCTGATGATGTCGTGTTAGTAGGAAATAGTGAAAGATACTTAGAACAAAAACTGGAACACTGGAGGCAAGCTCTGGAGGAAAAAGGTTTAAAACTTAGTAGGACAAAAACAGAGTATTTGGAATGTTCATTTAAAGATGGAGTTACTACAAATAAAATGGTATCTTTGGATGGTGAACTGATTGTAAAAAGCAATAGTTTTAAGTACCTGGGATCGGTATTACAGAGTAATGGAGAAATAGAGGGAGATGCATGCAGTAGAATTAGGGCTGGATGGATGAAGTAGAAATAAGCGAGTGGTGTGTTGTGTGACAGAAAAATTCCAATGAAGCTGAAGGGAAAATTCTACAAAACAGCCATAAGACCGGCTATGATGTACGGAACTGAATGTTGGGCAGTGAAAAAGAAAGAGGAACAACGAATGCATGTGGCGGAAATGAGAATGCTTAGATGGATGAGTGGAGTGACAAAGAAGGATAAAATTATAAATGAGTATATTAGGGGAAGTTTAGGTGTGGCACCAATTGATTCAAAAGAATAGCTGAAGTGCAGATTCCTGGAAGGAGTAGGAGAGGAAGACCAAAGAAGACCTGGGGGAGACGATAAGGCAGAACATCTTGGTAAAAGGGATTAACATTGATATGACCCAAGATAGAATTGTGTGGAGAAATGCAATTAGGGAAGCCGACCCCGCATAGGGATAAGGCAAAGAGAATGATGATGATAGGGGAAAATCAAGCAGGATTTAGGAAAGGCAGAGGAACAACCGATCAGATATTCATAATGGAAGAGGTACTGACCAGCTGCTATGAATACGAAATCCCGGCAATAGTATCATTCATATATTTTTTTGAAATCCCTACGAAGCTAAGAAAATAGTGACGATGACATTGAAGCATACAACCTGCAACGTAAGAGTAAAAGATGGAACCTCAGAAGATTTTGCAGTCATATCAGGACTTAGGCAAGAAGACCCGCTATCAACGCTAATATTTAACATGATACTAGAAAAAATCATTAGAAATAGCAACTTAAATTGAAATGGGCACATTTTGTACAAGAGTCATTAATTATGGGATATGCAAATGATGTGGCAATTGTAGTGACGAGGGAAGAGATACTGAAGGAGATAATAGAAACATTAGAAAATGAAGCGTATAAGCTGGGTCTACAAATAAACCAAAAGAAAAGCAAAGCTTTGAAATTATGAAGAGAAAGGAGAGATGGGACAAAGTTCAATGTAAGCACACAATTAGGAGAGTTTAAGTTTAAGGAAATAGAAGAATTTGTATATGTATCTAGGAGCAAGGATGAAAAACAAGTGTGAAGAAATGAAAGAAACTGATAGCAGATTAAGTAAAGCCAATCGATCTGCGGGAGTCATGAATTATTTACTAAGATCAAAACAACTGTCCATGGAATACGAAATTCAGGATTTATAAGACTATAATAAGACCAGCAGCGACATTGCGACATACGGATGTGAGACATGTATACTCAACCAAACAATAAAAGAAACAGTAAGAAGATGGGAAAGGAAAATACTCAGAAGAATATTAGGAGGAAAGAGGAAGGGTATATAAGAAGGGCAAATGTGGAAGTTTGTAATATTTACAAAGAACCACAATATGAACCACATAATATCACAAAAAAAATAGTTAATGACATGGGAGAATATCAAAGTGGATTCAGAATAGGACGCAGCACAGTGAATCAAATTTTCCTGCTGTGTGAAATACAAGCGGAATGCTACGAATATGGGAAATCTACAGTGGCCCTATTCATCGACTATAAATAAACTTTTGACAGAGTAAAACGGAAAAAAATATACAAGCACTAATAATAGGACAATACATTTTTTTCGGGAAAAAATTACTTGTTCATATATACTTTTTAAAACAATGTTTAAAATACTCCACATACAAAGACAGGAATACACACATACATGAGTTACATTGTAGACAGTATTTCAAAGTTAGGTACTTAACATAATAGGCGTGGATCCCACGTACCAAAAAAAGTTTATTAATAGCAAGCTGAAAATTTGTTAATAGCTTAATGGTGTCTAGTCGGACAAACTTTGATGTATGGGAACACTGGAACAGGGGAAGTTAATTTTGGAACGTGATTTTAATTGTTGAACGTGTCATCCTGACAAGTTTATGATTGTGAAAACAAGCAGGTTGTTTTTAAGTTTATTCAATAGCAAACTTTATAAAATATATGAAAAAATGTTTGTCCGACAAATTTAGGCATTTTAATACGTCCGACACGTAGAACATGTCAAACGACAAGAATTATGTTGGGGGGTAAATATATAGCAGTCTGATTTTTGCATGAGAGTTTAAGAAAGGGTAACAAATGAATTGGATGTTCTGCTGGACAAAATACATGGGACGATTTCGTAGTCTGACGTTCGAACCCTGTAACCTGTTTCACAATTAAAACTTCCCCTGTTCCAGTGTTCCCGTACATCAAAGTTTGTCCGACTAGACACCGTTAAGCGATTAACAAATTTTCAGCTTGCTATTAATAAACTTTTGTTTGGTACGCAGGATCCAGGCCTACAATATTTGTATTAAGTTACTGGACTGCGCAATTTTTAAGAGTACCCATCAGTTTGCAAATTTTAACCTAATTTGGTGATAATGAAACTTTTTTTAAAATACTAAAGTAATAATTAATACCTTGAATACGTTATCCTTATCACTGAACCCTTCACGTTCACGTTCACCAATTTATATATAGAAACATTTCAAAAACAAAATATTTCGGCATTATTTAAGCAATCATAAATGTAAGAAGTACTGGCCTAATGGGAAACTAACATTTTCACAACGAGATATATCTTCCGGTCATTCTTCTGTTTTAATAGAAGTAAGTTAAAAAATCCTTCACAGAACACCATCTCCATCTCCTACAGTAACCAACAAATCAACAAACTGGAAACAATTCAGAGAAATCACAAAGCGAATTCAGAAAAGGCAAAAGCATCCATGATCATATATTTATCATCAAACAAATAATAGAAAAATATCAGCTACAGGAAAAAAGATGTATCTGGCGTATATACATCTTGAAAAGGCTTTTGACACGGCACCAAGGCAAAAATTATGGAAAATAGTAGAGCAGAGAGTTACTAATAACAAATGATAAGACGAACGTCAAAACCATTTACTACGAACGTGGGTCTGATACCAGAAGCAGGATTATGTCCAGCGCTCTTTGTAGTATACATGGATGAGATAATTAAAGAATGTAACTTATAACTGAAAAAATGCATGTGGGTTATAGAAATTTAAAAAGAGTAGACATTTCAGAAGGAGCATTCGCCGACGACGTCGTCATACTGGCCGAAAATTAGAAACAGCTACAAGTAAATATAGAACAAGCACGAGTTTTCCAATACTTAGGAGTAGTATTAGAAGACAATGGAAAACAGGAAGCAAAATTAATAGTAGAATTCAAAAAATGATGAACCTATAGGTACTTTGCAATGAATAATAATGTCATACATAAGAATAAATAACAAGAAAAACAAAAATTATAATGTGTTCAAGCCAATATAGGTATAGGCTTTTGGTTGCAAGTCGTGGATTCTAACAGAACGACAAAAGAGTAAAATACAGAAGGTATTTAAAAGAAGGCAACTCAGTTGGTAGGGCGAATGGAGAGAATTGAGAATTCAAAACCGGAGAAAAAAATTTGGCAGGCAAAAACGCAAAGAAGAAAGAAGAAAGGTGGGATAGGATAAAATGACGTTGGCAAAAACAAAAAGTGAAGTAGTGTGGAAAGACGTCTCAGAGGACTTAGAAATCAAACAAGGACTCAGGCAAGGTGACCCGATGTCAACCACGTTGTTCAATCTAGTTCTTGAAGTAATAATGAGGAATTGCATCATAAAAATGGAAGAAAACATATTAAAAAATGAACATCAATGTATAGCTTTCGCGGATGATCTAACAATATTACCAAAATCAAAGAAAGAATTGAAAAGAATTGTGAAAAAGATAGAAACAGAAGCAAATAGGTTTGGCCTAAAGATAAATGAAAAGAAAACGAAATACATGATAATGGGTAATGGGGGATACACAGCAAGACAATTAAGAGTTTATAAAAATACAAGCGGAGAAAGATTATATATACAGTTTTGACAGAGTGGAAGAGTTTACCTACGTTGGTGTGAAAGTAAAGGCAAATGGACATGAAGATAAATAAATAGAATCCAGAATTACAAAAGGCAACCAGAAATACGAAATGCTGAGATCCCTAATGAAATCTAAGTATGTTTCAAGAAAAACAAAAGAAAGAATTTACAAGACAGTGATTAGAGCTACTGTTGTATATGGAGCTGAATTATGGGTTTTGAGAAAGGCAGATGAAGAAGATGGGAGAGGAAAATTCTCCGATCAATTTACGGAGGCATAAATACACAAATGGGATGGAAAAGGACAAACAAAGAGTTATAAGAGCTGCATACGTTACCAAAAATTACCGCAATAATAAAAGCGCATAGAATAAGATGGCTGGGACATATGCAAAGATTGGAAAATCATAGAATGACTAGGATGATATTGAGCAAGAAACCAGTCGGGAAAAAAAAAGGAAACGAAGACATCGTAAAACGTGGTTTGACAAAGTCCAAGCAGATTTACGTGAATTAAAAATAAATAACTGGAGAAACAAGGTATTAGACACAAGAGAATGGAGAGGAGCGATAAGAAAAGCGCAAGAGAAATTGTAACACAAGAATGTGCCATTATATGTGAATTATTAATATATGTATAATGTTTTTTTTGTATTTTTAATAGACAAATATTGTATATTGTATGTATAGTAAAAAAATATAATTGTGTATTTCATGCCTAGGGTCTATATGGCCTGTTAAGCAAAATAAATTAAAAAAATATATTGAGATGTTAAATAAAAATAAATATTAAAGTAATAATACCTTAAATACCTTATTCTTATCACTGAACTGTGGTTAAAACCCTCACGTTCAACAGTTTACATAAAGAAACATTTTTTCAAAACCTGCCAATAATAAATACAAGAAGTACTGGCCTAATGCGAAACTAACCGGAGTTCGAATCCGCGTACTTACACGGCACACACTCAACAGGTAAAAGAGATAAGTCGATTGCAGCACTGCAGCATAGCAGCAGGAATGCGATTCTGTAAATGTTAGTGAACTGCCCTCAAGCAGCTCCAGTCACAACTTTTGACGAGCCTCCACTTTGGATTCTGTTATGGTGCGTGACGTCTACATGGTCAACTGCTCGTACGCATTCTCGCTCAAATTTCTTTGACGAATGCGAAAAGGCAAAACCGCGGAGAAATTGCCCACAAATTGTCGGCAGATAAAGAAAGCGATACGCAAATTATAAATTGGGTCTTGGAAGTCGAGACTGGAGTTTCTGCTGCGGAATTTTTCAGATTTTAACACGTTGGTTGTCGTCACTCCTTCCTGCTGCTGGGATTCCGTGCAGGAATACACGGAAGCAATAATTTACAAAGAAAACGAGAAGTGCATCATTGCAGCGGTCATGTAAATTGCATATTTATAGAAATTGACAACTTAAAATAACTAGTAGATAAAAGTGTGTATACTCGATCAATATTTTTGAGAAATTATTCATTTTAGGACCAATCACTTACCTTCTTCTTCTTCTAGCCATTCACGTCCACATCTGAACGTAAGCCTCTTCAAGTCTTCCTTTCCATTGTTTTTTGTTGTACGCTACTTGTAGCCAATTTTTCCCGGCAGTTCGTTTCAGATCATCTGTCCATCTCATAGGAGGTCTGCCTCTAGGTCTTTTGTGTTTGTATGGTCTCCAGGTTAGAACTGTTATGTGCCATTTGTTAAGATCGCTCCTAGCTACATGTCCAGCGTATTCCCATTTCAATTTTAGTGATTTTTGTACCACATCGGTGACTTTGGTTTTCTGTCTCATCCATGTGTTTGTTTTCCTGTCCTTAAGTGATATGCCAAGCATTGTTCTTTCCATCGCGTGTTGAGTGACTCTGAGCATGTTCAATTCTTTTTTGTGATTGTCCATGTTTGTGCCCCATATGTTAATATCGGAATAATGCATGCATCAAAAACTTTAAATCTAAGATGTAGTTGAATTTGCTGATTTCTGAGTATATAGTTCAGTTTGCCGAATGCTGCCCATGCTAACTTTCTTCTTCTTTTTATTTCTTCCTTTTGAATTTCCCTATTTAGTATTATTTTTGTCCTAAGTATAAAATATTCTTCAACTTTTTCTATAACTTTGTTGTTTATTATTGTCATCGTTTCTTCGGAGTGCATGACTTTTGTTTTGTTTAAATTCATTTTCAGTCCTATTTTAGAAGATTCTGTGTGTAGTTCTGAAAGCGTGGTTTGCAGTTCTTGTAGGTCAGTAGCTATCAGTATTATGTCATCTGCAAATCGTAGATTACTGAGGTAGCGGCCATTGATGTTTATATTCCCTTATATTTCCAATTTAGATTTTTAAAAACGTCCTCCAAAACTAAGGTGAACAGTTTGGGTGATAGAGTGTCTTCCTGTTTGACTCCCCTGTTTAATGATACAGGGTTCGTGTATTCATTTTCATTTAGGTAGTATGTAGCTGTAGCTTGGTTCATAGTTTCTTTTAATAAGTTAATATATCTGCTGTCTATTCTACATTTTGCATTGCGTTTATTACGGCCGTGTGTTCTATAGTGTCGAAAGCTTTTTCGTAGTCTGCAAATGCTATAAAAACTGGAAACTTGTATTCGTTACATTTTTCTATTAATATTTTTGTGGTTAACAGGTGATCGGTTGAATAGCCTTTTCTAAAACCTGCCTGTTCATATGGTTGGTATTCATCTAATTTTCTTGTTAGTCAGGTAGTTATGACCTTGGTGAGTATTTTGAATAGGTGTGACAATAGACTGATGGGCCTGTAGTTTTCTAACCTAATCACTTACCTACTTAAGCAAAATTATTTTCATATATGTACACATATTTATCGCTTTTCTTTACAATATAAAATACATACCTATTTATACGTATTCCCCCATTAAACATCTGTGGTATTCATATCCATTCGTCTTCTTCACCTTCCTCCTGAGCTTTTCCTTTTTCAAGTGTCGCTGTTCCTCATTCTCCTTCGCCACTCATTTCTATCCAGCATGTTTTTTCATCTAAACATTTTTCTCCCAAGTTCTCTTGCTACACAAATGTCATTTTAGATGGTGCTAAATTGATTTTCCTTGAAACAGATCTTATTACATAGCAAGCTGAAGCGAGTTTCTTACTTAAAGAACGATCGATGTGAAGGGACCATTTTTGAGGTTGCTGTCTTAAAAAAATACCAAGAAATTTTACAGAATCAATGGTACTGATCTGGCTGTTATTAGGATGCAAGGGTTGAAGAGCTCCTTTATAGGATAATGCTACTGTTTTACTCACATTAAAAGAGACTAAATTAGAGTCAAACCAGGTTTTTATCGTCAGTAGATCAGAAGTAATAGTTGCATGAAGAGTTGCAATAGTTGAGTTATTCCAAGTGATACTGGTATTATCAGCAAAATGAAAAATTTTTCCATCGATTTTTAAATTAGTTATGTCATTTATAAAGATAAGGAAAGTCGAGGGCCCAATACTGAACCTTGTGGTACTCCACATATAATGTTTTTGAGACTAGAGTCAGTATCATTTGCTCTAACCAGTTGTTTCCTATTATCCAAGTAGGATTGGAAGCAATTCAAAGAAATACCTCGAATTCCGTAGAAATTTAGTTTTTTTTTTTTTCAAAATGTGATTTACACAATCAAAAGCTTTGGCATAGTCACAGAAAACAGTGGCAGTATAAAGATTATTGTTTAGTGCTTGGTAAACCTCATGTAGTACTGAAAACATGGCATGAGTGGTACATTAATTAGTTAACAAGATGTGATAAGATGTTGTTATCACCGAGAAAGGACATACGTCGAGTGTTTATGAGTCTCTCAATAATTTTGGAGAGTATCGGTAATAAGGCAATAGGTCTATACTTGCAGGCATTGGATTCTTCACCACCCTTATGAAGAGGAATAATAATGGCTATCTGTAGGCACTCTGGAAATTTACCTTTTTCCAAGGAATCATTAATTAGTGAGACGAGGAGTTCCAACACATTTTCTGTGAGATTTGAGAAAATTTTTATAAATAGTCCATCAGTACTACAGGATGATTTGCTTTTGATACTATTGATTGTTTAGATCAGTTCAGAGCTATCGACTGGTCTTATACAGAATGAATCGAGACCTTTCTTGAATTAGGGAAATAGGAAATGGGATCTTGTTGCGGCAAAATAGTTTATGTTATGTTTTTACTCACATTAACGAAGTATTCGCTTAGACTTTCAAGGTTTGGAAGGGAAAATGATTGAGCTGTGTGAGTTTTATTTCGAAGATCGTTTATGATGGACCAAGTTTCTTTGGCAACAATTTAAGAGCTTCCCAGACGATTTTCATAGTAGGGTTTTTTACAGATATAGGCCAGGGTAATAAGACAAAAATATACCCTGTTCGTGACACTTCAGCAGCCAGGGTACTGAAGCGTTTTTTCGACAGGTAATACCTATAGGAACAAATTATAACTATTTCCTACGTAGGATCTGGCGGCCATTTTTATTTATAAACAATTAACTGTCAAAAAATGGCATTTTCCCTTTTTTTTCAAATCAACGGAAAACAGTGAAACTTATGATTTTTTTTAGTACAAATATCTTCAAGGTTATGGAAAAAGCTTTAAAATGACGTATTACAAAGTTTGATATACACACTTATTGTTAATATAACTGCGAAAAGGGTCGGAATTGCAAAAAAAAATATTTTCTCAATAACTGTTGTAAAAATTAGTGTACATCTTTGAAATTTTTGTGAAATGAGGGTTCTTTGGTGCTTAATATGTGATAAAAATTTCAAAGCGATTCATTCAATTGTTTAAATTTTATTCAAATTGTTTATCCCACAGAGCATTTTTTGCAATATCATTCCATTCCACAGGTGCCTTAGAACCATTCCACAGGTGCCAAATGAAAGAGCATAAGCTACATTTTCAACATGGTTTAAAAAAGTGAATAAAAAATGCATTTATTAGTAATAAATAATTATGCAAAAGTATCGTCAATTTTTCTTTATAAACTTTTTGAATAACTTTTTCCAAAAAAATTAACTTTTTTACCCTGTTTTAAGTGCACATCTACCAAGTAATGTTATCTATATCATTATTGATAAAAATTATAATAAATATGTAAGTATAATTTCATATATAACAAAATAAAAAGTTTAGAAGGAAAGATTTACGATACTTTTGCATAATTATTTATTACTAATAAATGCATTTTTTATTCACTTTTTTTAAACCAAGTTAAAAATATATCTCCTGCTCTTTCATTTGACGCCTGTGGAATGGTTCTAAAGTCATTTTCTTCTGACTTATGTTATTGCAAAAAAATGCTCTCTGGGATAAACAATTTGAATAAAATTTAAACAGTTGAATGAATCGCTTTGAAATTTTTATCACATATTAAGCATCAAAGAACCCTTATTTGACAAAAATTTCAAAGCTGTACACTAATTTTAACAACAGTTAATGCGAAAATATTTTTTTTTGCAATTCCGACCTTTTTTCGCCATTATATTAACAATAAATGAGTATATCGATGGCTTAGTGTGAAAACCTCGTATCTCATTTTTTTTAAATGACATTTTGGTGGTTTTGGTTTGAAAACCTTGTGTCTCACGATTTATAACTGTTAGAAAAATCCAAATACACTAGACTATTTTCTACAGCCGAAAAAAGAAACCACGTATATCAATTGCTCTCTTGATTTAGTGTGAATACCACGTATATTTATAACTAAGACTTTGGTACTTAATTTTGAGTATTTGTTTGAGAAAGTCGACTTGGAGAAATGTTTTTTGTGAACAGTAAAAGGTAGTCCTGCGTACAGAAACATTTTATGAACCTTAAATCAAAAGATTTGTACTGTATCAACCTAGTATTTGGAGGTGTGCAATAAGCTATGAAAAATGAAAACCTCGTAAATAATAATAAACACAACCTCATTTAAGATGAAAAACACGTATATCAAGATATACGAGGTTATCATAGTAACTTGGGCAAAGGCTCTATATACTGCAAGGATATTTACGTGTTTTTCATAGTTAATATTTGTATTTCCAATTTAATAGCAACATTTAACACTTTTAGCTCTAGGCCAATATCTGATATTTGTCTCAATGTGCTCGAATTAAAAATATGTAGCGGTAATTTTTGTTTTTAGGTTATATTATGCAGAAAATCAGTTTTTTGCCTCTCCTGTAAAATTGTAATTTAATGAGATACGAGGTTTTCACACTAAGCCATCGATATCAAACTTTGTTATACGTCATTTTAAAGCTTTTTCCATAATCTCGAAGATATTTGTACTAAAAAAACCATAAGTTTCTCTGTTTTCCATTGATTTGAAAAAAAAGTGAAAAATGGCATTTTTTGACACTTAATTGTTTATAAATTAAAATGGCTGCCAAATCCTACGCAGGAAATAGTTACAATTTGCTCTTATAGATATTACCTGTCGAAAAAACGCTTCAGTACCCTGGCTGTTCAAGTGTGATGAAAAAAACCTTATTACTCTGGACTAATAGACTGGGGTAATAAACGGGATTTACAAATTGTTTATACGAGACAAGATCGAGAGCAGTGAAGACAACTGAGGCAACTGAGAAGCCAGACAGTAGAAGCTACAGGCTGTATGATAACCTGTATCTGAATATCTTCGTGAAATAAATATTCAAATAGGACAATGAAATTAAGTGTAAGCACTCAGTAAGTTTTGTGGGTGATAGATTTGGAACGAAAAAGGCGTCCTTTTAGATTTTTATAATTCTTAAAGTATTTATTATTGTAGTCTACTTTGTTTTTGCTAGGCGTATGCCTAGATTCATATTTATATCTTATACATGATTTGGACGAGTGGTTTCACACCTTTTGCATTCAGAGGAAAGATTTTAATTTAATTATTTCATTCAAAGACAATTTTCTTAGGAAATATTCTTAAAGATATTGAAAACTATTCCACTATCTTATCATCTATATATAAAAACTGAATTACTTAGGCGACAGAGTCAACAATTAATTTAGTGACTAATAACAGTTTAATTTGATTACTTACTATATATATTAAAAAAATAATAGAAATGTTTTGTAATCATTGAAAAAAGTCAGATTACAAAATTATTTGAGTAGGTAGATGGATTTTTTTTTTTCATATTTTATAATAACAAAGTAGCTATCAATACGGGGAATAGAATATGCGACATATAGACGACAAGGGGGGTACTACAAGGCTGCTCCACATATCCTACTCTGTTCAAGATATTCATGGAAAAAACCCTGAAACCATGCAAAAAGAAGTGCGAAGAAACGGGTATATCATTACGGAACGAATATCTATATACCCTCAGTTTTGGTGACGACCAAATAATGATCGCACAAGACGAAGATGACCTCAGTTTTATGATGAGAAAACTGGAACAGAAATAAAGGAACTGGAACAAAGAATGGGATGGAAATAAACCTAAAGAAAACTGAAAACCTAACAACGGAGAATACAGAAATAAAACAGCTGGAAATAGACAAAGGTAAAAAATCAAAGGAACAGACAAGTACAAGTACTTAAGGGTCATAATATCAAACAAAGGAACAACGGAAGAAGATATAAAAAATAGACTAGGACAAACAAGAGACTTCATACAAAAATTACGGTACTGTGGGATAAGAACATCAGCATAAAAACAAAAAGAACAATATATAACTCTATGACAAGAAGTATTCTCACTTATGGGTGTGAAAATTGGACAATAAATAAGAAAACCAAAAACAAAATAAGAGCAACAGAGATGGAATTCCTAAGGACAAGCTGCAGAGTAACAAGAAGAGATAGAATAAATAAGATAGAGATTAATAGAAGACTGGGAGTGAACTCAAATATAATAGACTACATCGAACAGAAGAGATGAACCTGGTACGGACATATCAGAAGACATATATATCAGAGGACATACCGAAGTTGTTGGATAAATAGAATAACAGAGTGGAGCCCGATAGGAAGCAGGAAGAGAGACAAACCTCGAAGATGCTTCAGAGATGAAGTGGACGAAGCAATGAAGAGAAGAAATCTACAGGAAAGAGACTGGCAGAACAGAAAGAGCTGGAGAGAACGCTGAGTGAAGGAATACAGTGAAAACTGTGAAAATACTTCTTAGTATGTGCATACATTAAAAACTACATTCAACTAAGAGAGGCTTAGTTGAATAGTGAACCACCTCAACTTCCTGAACTGATGCCTAGGGTTTTTCTCAAATCCTTTCAATCGTTACGTAGCGTTTTTGACACATCGAGACTTATTTTATGCAATTCGAGACAAATCAAATAGCAGCTAGGAGTATATTAGTTAAATATTCACTTATTTTCTCATTTAAGATGAAAGAAGGATTTAAAATCTTTAAATTATTTGATCTATTCTAATTTTAACTCGGAATTGTTCTTGTTTATATCCAAATTTTACGTAACACATGTTTGTTTTACATAAAATAAAAATAAGCATCTTATTTATTAAGACATAACTTTTTGGACGAAAATAAGTTAATAAATAAGCACTAAATATGGACAAAACTCTAAAAATAATACCAGACTAAATCAATATTGACAGAAACAATACACTTATTAAAAAAAAATAAAGGAAAAACATTGTTGTTTTTAATAATAGATCAAAAATTACCTGACATGAATCAATACACTCAAAAGTTGATTTCAGATATTTCTTAAATAAATAATTTATGTAATATATCCTAAATTTACCAAAATTTTCTAAATTATTTTTTAGGAAAATTTTTAAAATTTTTAAATGTTTTCCTACACTTTGGCTAATACTGTATTCTTTTAGGAATCTTATGGACAGTATGCCCTGACAAAAAGTCAACAGTGGCCTCCTCTGTTACCAGATTTGTTTCTCCTGGAATTTTTAAGTGGAACGCCTAAAAACTAAAATTTATAGAACACCACCTGTATCTTTTGAATATTTTCGTCAACGAATGCCTACGAATCACTCTGCAAATGCAAGAACGTTTCGAACCCTAGGCGTACTGTCCAAGGCACCTCTAGAATTTCTCTAAGGTACTCACTCTGAGGGGGAAGGTCAGAAAACCAATTCATGTTTAAAACAAACATTTTTAACAAGAAATAATGCGATAAAACGATTACCGTAAACTGTAAAATAATTTTCTTTTATTAATTACAAGATAGTCAATTAGTTAACAATGTTTACCACTTCATATAAATGATCGATCTTATATGCCATATGTTATTATTATTGGTGAAATTTTAAGTGATTATTTTCCATATTACTTTATATTCTCACGTATTTTCACATTTTATTTCTTATTTTTTTTTATTTTCTGTTACTTTCTAATAAATATTTCTTATAATTAAGTAGAAATTTTAAAAAGCGCCAATCATTATTCGGTAATAACTATGACCATTTTAAAAGATGGCTATAAATGTACCATATCGTATACAAATCATCCGTTTTGCACTAGTTTCGCACTTCTGTTAATTTATACAGGGTGTAACAAAAACACAGGTCATAAATTAAATCACATATTCTGGGACCAAAAATAGTTCGATTAAACCCAATTTACCTTAGTACAAATTTAATATACACACAAAAAAAGTTACAGCCATTTGAAGTTACAAAATGAAAATCAATTTTTTCCGATATTTGGAAAACTATTAGAGATTTTTTAATGAAAATAGACATGTAGAATTCTTATGGCAGGAACATCTTAAAAAGAAATTATAGTGAAATTTGTCCACCCCATAAAAATTTTATGGGGGTTTTGTTCCCTTAAACCCCCCTCCCAAAACTTTTATGTACGTTCCAATTAAGTTATTATTGTGATACCATTAGTTAAACACAATGTTTTTAAAACTTTTTTGTCTCTTAGTATTTTTTCGGTTAACCAGTTTTAATCGTGATGGCGGCTTCTTTTTTAATATGTATACATAAAAATTTCATGGGGGTTTTGTGCTTTTAAACCCCCCAAATGTTTGTGTACGTTCCAATTAAACTATTATTGCGGTACCATTAGTTAAACACAGTGTTTTTAAAACTTTTTTGCCTCTTAGTATTTTTCCGATAAGGCACCCTTTATCGAGATGTGGCTTCTTTTTTAATATGGTTCAAAATATAGGTATCTCAAACTGTAATTTATGTTTAAATTTTCATATTATTACCAGGTCTCTATAGCCGTACTTAACAGTATACAAATATGTGGTGAATTTGACAAATATTCAAAATATCTCGATAAAAACTAGCTTTTCGAAAAAGTACTAAGAGGCAAAAAAGTTTTAAAAACAATGTGTTTAACTAATGGTGCCGCAATGATAATTTAATTGGAACGTACACAAAAGTTTGGGGGGTTTAAGGGAACAAAACTCTCATCATAAAATTTTATGGGGTGCACAAATTTCACTATAATTTCTTTTTAAGATGTTCATGCCATAAGAATGCCACATGTCCATTTTCATTAACAACTCTCTAATAGTTTTCGATATATCGGAAAAAATCTATTTTCATTTTGTAACTTCAATAACTTCTTTTGTGTGCATATTTGTACTAAGGTAAGTTAGTTTCAATCGAACTATTTTTAGTACCAGAATATGTGATTTAATTTATGACCTGTATTTTTGTTACACCCTGTATATATAGTTGTAGATACTACCTATCAGTTTAAAATAATCTTTTTATATGTCCGGTCCTGTCATGTCGCATGTCGGTCTGAAATTAAAACAATTCTATTTTCCAGTCACTTAACATTTCGCCAACTGATTGTTGGCTTCATCAGAAGTGCATTGTAATTCGTTGAATAAAGAGATAAGCAACGTTAAGAATAAAATTACATGAATTTGTACTTATAAAGGTGGAATTGTTCACAAAAAATCAACGTCTGAGTAAAATTTAGCAGATAAAGTTCATACAAGACCCTTCTTTCAGCGCATCATAGTTTTTCGAATTCTCTTTATCCTGATTAATATACATAGAACTCACTTACTTTACTTACTTTCCGTATCCTAAACACCGACAACTTTAAATTCGGTATTTCCAATGGTTGGCCACATAGATGGCCCTGTCAGTTGCTGAAATTAAGTCTTCTTCTGTGCAGGTCGCTCTCTTCTCTGTGCATGATAGTAGATGCCGACTGGTCTGTCTGAACCGCGCCACAGTCACAGGTATCGTCCTCCTGGTATCCCCATTTTTTCAGGTTACTAGCACAACGTGAAACGCCGGTTCTTAGTCTGTTTAGTGCTTTCCAAGTCGGATACAGTAAATTGTGTCCAGCAGCCATTTCCTCTGTATGGGAGGAAAATATGTTGCAGTAGCTGACCCTTGTAATAGGTGTATTCGGCGCGTCTCTGGCGCTTCGGGGATGAATCTTGATGTTTTCAGAAAGCTTTTCCAAGATCTTAAGGCTGTATGACACTATGCATTTTCTTGTATCATTTCTAATATCGTTTCTGATATCGTTTCTTGTATACATTTTCTTGTATCATTTCTTGTACGTACATTTGTGCCCTGTATGACACTATGCAAGTTCTTGTATCGAAAATTGTATGAAATTCGGCACGTGATTGGTCGAAATTTTCTTTGTCACCCTGTGTCACGTCTACAGCTGATTTTAAGGATTTTATAAACTTTTAAAAACATAACATTTTAATGCCAGAATTTTTACGTTGACTGTTGATTATTTGTGTTTTTATTTTGTTTTGATATTTATGCTAAAATATTTGCATTAGAATTATCTTCAGTTTGATCCAAATTAGGAGCTATTGTATTTTGTAAAAAATGATACACCATGAAACCTAAATTTATAGTTTGAACTTTACTAGGAGCTAAATATATGGTTATTAGTAGAACAGTAGTCCATACCAAACGGTATATTATTAAGTATCAATATAAGATTTATAAATAATACCTACAAAAACACAAATAAATTCATCAATACATGATCCCATTTTCATTTCAGCCGCCATTATGAGTAGTAATTATGACATTTTAGATGTTTTACCAGCAGGTTTTACGTCTTTGCTCTTTGCGCAGAAATTGGCGCAGTTCTTGTACAAGAATCTGTGTCTGACTCAAATTCTTGTATCGTTTCTGATATCGTTTCTTGTATCTGTGTATGACACTATGCATTTTTTTGACATATCAGAAACGATATTAGAAATTATACAAGAAAATGTATAGTGTCATACAGCCTTTAGTCTACTTGGCTGAGTTTGGTGGTCATAGAACTCATAAAATTATGTATTCGTTGATGGATCGTTATTGCATACTTTCACAATAGGGCTTTTCATCGATTGTCATTTGTTTCGAGCTTCTGTCATGTGTCACATAATATTAATATATCTACGGCATACGTCTTTGGTTTGTATCATTGGTATATGTCAATAACGTATGACGTAGATATATTAATATTATGTGACACATGACAGAAGCTCGAAACAAATGACTGTGAATGAAAAGCCCTATAGGGCTTTTCATCGATTGTCATTTGTTTCAAGCCTCTGTCAAATGTTGGTATAATCTGTGTATAATATTAATATACACGGATTATACGCCATATGACAGAAGCTCGAAACAAATGCTGTGAATGAAAAGCCCTATGTCAAGGGGTTAAATTACAATTAATTGTTATTCTAGGTTAGTATATTTCGACATTTTATCGTTGACGCAAGGTTGACGCACTGAAAGAAGGGTTTGGTATGAACTATATGGGTTTAAACTAAATACCATGGAATTAAGTTATCACGTGATAAAATATTGATGAAAAGGCGAGGAAACAAGTGACAGTGACAAAAGCAAGTAGAATACCGAGAAGCCTTAACGACATAGTGCGGAGAAAAAACAAGTAAAAACAGAAACAAAAACATGCATATACAAATCAAGAAACAAGACCAGAAAGTGACGTGACAATTGACGTGAATAATAATCGTCTTCTTACGATGCCTACCCGTTTCAGATGTTAGCGATCAGCATGGCTATCCTAACTTTGGTTGCTACTATTCGGAATAGTCCGGTTGTAGATGCATTGAACCACTTTCTCAGGATTTGAAGCCAAGATATTCTTCTAACCCTGGTCCTCTCTTTCCAAATAACTTGCCCTGAAGAATGAGTTGCAACAAGTCATATCTCTGTTCATTCCTCATAACATGGCCAAGATAAATTCTAGTTTGTGTTCTTTGATTGTGTTAATAATCTCACATTTGTTGCCCATTCTACGTAGGACCCCAACATTAGTCACACGATTCACCCATGGAATTCTTAAAATCCGTCTAGTCTGTCTGTAGCACCACATCTCGAATGCCTCGAGTTTTCTTAAAGAAGCTTCGGAAAGTGTCCAAACTAAGGACGTCTGTCATAAGAATAATAACGTTGAAATAAAACAGACAATATTCCTCAACAAAAGAAGAAAAATAAGAACCAATACAAAACATAAAAAGTTTTAAGAAAAATAGACATGCATGCACCTTACATAAGGTGCTAGCTTAGATAAGGTGCTAGCTTAGACATATTTCCCCAAATTACTTGATCTTTTTATGTAGCTACAAATTAAAATCAATGTGCACAGTACAATCCACTTTCTTACTCTTATTTGATTTTGGGAAGATAAATGGAGCCAAAAATATTCAGATAATAAAAAAATATGAAAAAAATATTTTTAAGAAACGCTTTTCTTTAGTTACGAATGACGAAAATTAAACATATTATAAAAAATAATCAACAAAAAAACAAAAAATAAAAAAAAAAATTGAAAAAATCTAACACATTCGTCAAAGAAAAGCGTGGCGCGTCTTCATCGAATAAACGGTTTTCACACCACGCTTTTCTTTAACGAATGTGTTAGATTTTTCAATTTTTTTATTTTTTGTTTTTTAGTTGATTTTTTATAATAGGTATGTTTAATTTTAGTCACTCGTAACTAAAGAAAAGCGTTTCTTAAAAATATTTTTTTCATATTTTTTTATTTTTTACTTTTTAGTCTTATACTTTTTCAAACATTAAAATATATCGTCATGTTTATTAAAATATGTATAAAACATATGATGTACAAACATGAAAAGTAGTCGGAATCGGCAAAAAATTTGAAACTTTATTGTTTATTTATGAAGCATAACGTAAAAAGTGAAATTATGCATAGTTCATATAATTAGCTACAATCTGTAAAAGTTTCAAGTTTTATCATTGTAAAAAACAAGAGAATTTAAGCATTTTCTGTTAAAATCGTTTTTTTATTTAAACAATAAATAAACAAAAAAACTTTTTATTGACTATTCGTGTATTGTTCCCGCGAATGCATATGTCTGCAAATTTTTAGTCAATTGCATTGAAGAAAAGGCAGTCAAATTAATGTCCAAAGATTTGACCCAAACGATTGAACTAATAGTGGAGTCACTGAAGGTTTTCACCTCCGATTTCGTTGAACCTCCATCGATTTTCATGAAAATTGGTGAGTAGTTAGAAGATACTTCTAGGAACAAAGGTGACATGATGCCAACTTGCGCTTTTACCCTGGGGGTGGATGCCACCCCTTCTCGGGGGTGAAATTTTTTTATTAAAAATAATACCAGAAATCGATAGAGGGGCAACTTTTAAGCAAAATTTGTTATATAAAGTTATTAACATAAACCAATACTTTTTGAGTTATTAAATATCAAAGATTTTATTTTTTCGTAAAAAAAATGCATGTTTTAAAGCTGTTTTTCACGTATTACTCAAAAACTATAAGCTTTTGTAAAAAAGTTATGATTATCAAAATTAAAGATAATAAAAAATTTAATACACTCCCCACTTAAAGAACTAAACTGATG
This sequence comes from Diabrotica virgifera virgifera, assembly GCF_917563875.1. Classification (NCBI taxonomy): domain Eukaryota; kingdom Metazoa; phylum Arthropoda; class Insecta; order Coleoptera; family Chrysomelidae; genus Diabrotica; species Diabrotica virgifera. The sequence continues at coordinate 666,708 of NC_065444.1, read as the reverse complement.
TTATTTCAAAGTGAGTTATGGGTAAATGAATGTATATTTTTTTCGACGAGTACTTAAATCTAAGTATTCAAGCTTACATAACGGGAAAACGATGCATTTGATAGAATATACTTGTTAAACACTTGTCAAAGTACTTCGGATTACCTATCAAATGAGCTCCAGTAGAAGTTAATAGCATCAAAATTAAGCAAATTATGATGAAAATAAGAGAACCCTTTTGATTTTTTTAGGAAAAAGTGAAAAATAAAATATACGCCATTTCCACAAAAATTAAAATTTGTAGTAATCCTCCCAAGAATTTCTTTAGGTTAATATATTTAATGATGTCAAAAATTTTGACCGGTTTAGAATGCATATTTTTGAAAACAAAATATAATTTAAAAAATCAGAATTTTTAAAATTATCGTACTTTTCATTTTCTTTTGATAATAACTCCAAAAATGCTCAATATATGTAAAAAATAATATATAACTAAATTTTAGTTTTTTCTGTTCCAAATACTTTACCCATTTTACTATTTCCGTATAGTAAAAAATAACCGAGATAGAAACGTTTAAAATTTCAATTTTGCTGCGGGTACCATGTAACCGGGGCCATTTAACCTTTTATTTTTAAAAAAGTAAGAGGTTTAAAAGACTAAATTCGACGTTTTTTAATAGCTCTTTGAATCAACTTTTCACTAGTTTTTAGGTGAACCTGATATCTTAAAAATTAACGGAGTTATTTACAAAAAAACAATAACATTTTTTGGAAAAATTTTTAAAAGATAAATTTTAAAACATTTTTGTGAATAAATTTTAATGCTATCAACTTGTTCGAGGGCTTATTTGATAGATATTTCTATGAAATTTGACAAATGTTTAATAAGTTTATGTTATAAAATGCATCATTTTCCCGGTATTTAAGCTTGAATACTTAGATGTGTGTACTCGACGAAAGAAATATACATTCAATTACCTATAACTCACTTTTAGTTAACATTGAAAGGTTTTTCTAGTAAGGAGTTTGTTTGATTTTTTATTAGCCTTAATTTTGATAATAGTAACTTTTTTGTAAAAACTTATAGTTTTTGAGTTATTTATGAAAAATCGGTTAAAAACATGCATTTTTCTCACGAAAAATTAAAATCTTTGATCTTTAATAATTCAAAAAGTTTTGATTTATTTTAATAACTTTATATAACAAATTTTGCTTATAATTTGTCCCTTTATCGAATTGTAGGGTTATTTTTAATAAAATAATTTTCACCCCCGAGGAGGGGTGGCATCCACCCCCAGGGTAAAAGCGCAAGTTAGCACCATGTCACCTTTGTTCCTTGAGATATCTTCGAACCACTCACCAATTTTCATGCAAATCGATGGAGGTTCAACGAAATCGGAGGTAATAGCTCATATCCACCTTCAGTGACTGCACTATAAAGAAAAGCGTTTAATTAATTAATACGACAAAACGAATTCTAATGTTAATTGTAGCACAAAACGTCTCTACCGGTGGTTTTTCTAAGACTACGATAAAAACACGAATTTTTTTAATTCGAGTTTTGGTTGAAATTTTGTTTCGTATCGTATTGAAATTTGACACGAATAAACGCCGATTTATATATAAACAAATATATGAGCGTTCAAAATTTGAAACTTTATTGTTTATTTATGAAGCATAACGTAAACAATTAACGTAACAAGTGAAATTATGTATAGTTCATATCATTAGCTACAATCCGTAAAAGTTTCAAGTTTCTACATTGTAAAAAACCAGAGAATTTAAGCATTTTCCATTAAAATCGTTTTTTTATTTAAACAATTACTAAACATAAAAATTTTTTATTGACTATTCGTGTATTGTTCCCGCCGATGCATATGTCTGCAAATTTTCATTCATTTGCATTGAAGAAAAGTCAGTCAAATTAACGTCTAAAGATTTGATGCAAACAATTGAAGTAAAGAAAAGCGTTTAAAAAATTATGTAAATAATATAGCATAGTTTGTATATGATTTAAAAGTAGTATTTATAAACACATAATAATCTTATTTATTTACTAATTTATTCATATTGTAAGGTCAAAACACTTTATCGTGACCGGTTAACATTTTTTGGTTAGTGTGGCAATGGTTATCCCATTTCCTATGATCTTAATAATTATAAGGATGTACGATGTATGTAGATAAACAAAATAGGTATAAAATATATCCGTATTCTCTCTATTTTTATACAGGTATTGTTATAATATGTAATATTATTTTATCTTATATTTTTTTACTGTCTGCTTTTTTATTTATTTAAATGTTGAAGGTTTTATACATTATTTTAAATATTCCACAAGAGATAAGTACACAGTATGTAACAAAAGTATACACATACTTCAATATATACCTATAGATATATAAGGTATACTAGATATCATCGGTACCTATAAACAAAAATATAGTAAAAGAAACTTTTTGCCTAGTAAAAATAAGAGTAATCGAAAGCAGCTAAGACGATGAATCTAACAATTAGCATTTAGCATCACAAATCAAAACAAGCAATTGGGCTTCGTAAGTCCTATACCTACTACAATCACAACAAAGATGCACTGGAAATAAATAAACCAAGGCACGTTGAATGTTACGAGGAGCACTTCCAAATCATAAGTTACAATGTATGTACATTGTAAATCCCAAATCCTGATTTACAAAGTTTATCTTGATTCGGAAATGCTCCTCGTAACATTCAACGTGCCTTGGTTTATTTATTTCCAGTGCATTTTTATTGTGATTTTAGTATAGATTTTCACCCAACGTTACCGGAAATAGAACCAAAAGTCGATATTTAAAATCTTCCTGTAACCATTCGTAGACGATTATCGATTGATAACGATATTCCTGATGTGGTTATATTTACGTCGGGCTGCATCGGGTAGGATGGCATAGCACTGCGTGCGGTAAATATAACCTGCTTCTTCTTCTTTAGGTGCCGTGTCCGTATTCAGACGTTGGCCGTCATTATGTTTACAATTTCCTGAAACCTGTCTCTATCGGCTGCTGCGCGAAATAATTCTTCTACCGTGGAACCACACCATTGTCTAATATTACGCAACTATGAAAGTTTCTTTCGACCAATCCATCTCTTTCCCTCCACTTTTCCTTATATTATAAGGCGAAGTAGATGGTATTTAGGTTCTATAATTATATGGCCTAAGTATTCTGTTTTTCTCCTCTTTATGATGTTTATGAGCAGACGTTCTGAATTATTCATCATTTGGAGAACATCATTGGAAGTGTGCGAAACCCACAATATCTTTAGGATTTGTCGATAGCACCCCAACTCGAATGCTTCAAATTTATTTAGCATTGTGGTTTTTAACGTCCATGTCTCACAACCATACAATAATATAGACGACACATATCATTTCAGGACCTTCTTGCGAATATTCATCGACAGGCTTCGGTTACATAAAAATGGTTTCCAGGTCATAAAAGCCTTACGTGATATTTTGATCCTGGTTATTATCTCTTCATCACAGTCGCAATTTATATTTAACCAGCTGCCAAGGTATTTAAAATTAACCACTTACACTTAAAACCTATAATATAACCACTTACATGTAAAACTGTATGCCAGATATCCGTCGCATTGCACCGGGTCAGACAAATATGTTTCTGATTTTATTCAAGGCTTTCACTCACATTTTAATGTTGTAAAATGATTGAAAATAATATCAGCGCTAATATTTTGCAATAATATGTAACCGGTAATTTAAACATATTTTTGCAGTGATGTTAACAGAATTGGTTCTTCTGTTAAAATTAATAACTTTGGATTTAGAATCGGGAAGAGTAAGTCCTAGAGAAGCAAAAATGTTTTGTAGATCATCACCATCATGCAACCTCTTCCGTCCACTGCTGGACATAGGTCTCTCCCATTCTTCGCCACTCTCCACGGTTCTGTGCGTCTTGTTGCCATTTCTTGGATATTCGTTTAATGTCGTCCATCCAGCGTGTTGGTGATCGTCCTTTGCTACGTTTATCTTCTCTTGGGCGCCAGTCAATTAGGTTTCTGGTCCATCTTGAGTTTTTTAGTCTCGCTACGTGACCTGTCCAATTCCATTTTAGCTTGGCTATACGTTTGACGACATCAGTGATACCTGTTCTTTTCCTTTTAGGTCTTGGTTCCCTATTTTGTCTTTTTTTGTCACGCCGAGAATCGATCTTTCCATGCGCCTTTGTGTCACTCGCATTTTTAGTGCTGTTGTTTTTGTGAGCGTGATAGTTTCTGCTCCGTATGTCATAATAGGAAGAACGCATTGCATTGGTCAAATGTCTTCCGTTTCATAGCTACCGGGATGTTGCTACCGGGATGATAGCTACCGGGATGTTAAAGATGTCTCTAAAGGCAAGCGTCCACAGGTCCGCATCGTACGCATCGTACGCATCGGATTAATTTTTCATACTGCGTCCACTGTATCGGCAGCGATCGGATTGCCGATGCCACTACCTCTGCTAAGGTAGAAAAATTACTAAGATAGACTTTAAAATTAGGTAGTTGTTTAGTTATTTATTGGTTCTATATTAATTATTAGTTGTTTATTTAATTTAATAATTAATTTATGCATATTTACTACATTTATTAGTATGATATTTTAATGTATCTGTTTAGTAATAAAAAATCCACAAAAACGTAAAATGTTGAACGAAATATCTACAAAATGAAACATGCTAGGTACATACAACCTAATATTAAAAGAAAGCCTGTAACATTTACTACAAAATGCAATACTAATATACAATATACAATATATATTAAAACAATGAAAAAAACTGTATTTGCAAATAGTGATCACATTGTATTTTATATTGATATACCTATGTCAAAGATATTAAATTATTTAAAAATGACACTATACTGATAAAACTCTCATATGTCATTTTAAATATTTCAGCTTATACACCAATTCTCTTGGTAGACCGCAAGCTATAGCAGAAACACGACGGTAGACCGTATAGTATCACCCATTTTCTAACTTATTATACATTTTGATATAAAGGAATACACAAAGCTGTTACAATTTGGTTTAAATGGAAAATAGTAACTACATCAGTGAAAGTTTCTTTAAAGATTAATAACACTGGGGAACACATTTTTTGTTGAGTTAGATCTGACACTTGTCTTTCACTAATTTTTGGTGTCTGAATCTTAGAATATCCTCAGATTTTGTCTATCACGTCAACTTTTTAAACTAAGGTTCCCATTGAGTGCCCATAGCCCACTTTATGAGGTACCATCTTGATCACCAAGTTTCACTTTAAAATAGGTAAAATATGGTTGTCTGACAAATGTACTGATGTTTGTCCTTTGACTGAGAATGGTAAAACTGCCACGTATATAACAAAACGAATCGGGGCTGTTTTCGCACTTATGAGGTGTAGTAGCAGAGGTAGCTATAAGAAAACGTATCAGTTCAAACAAAATAAGTCGTTCTATAGACTTCAGTAACGATATACTAAATACTGCTAACCGACATCCAACGTTTCACCACAGTATAGCAGACGCAACTGAACAGGAGAGTCGAGGTCAGTTGCAGTTATCAGCGCACCATTCCCAGCACTCAGTCATCATCAGCAACCACATAGAAAACGAACGTGACGTGATAGAAGAAAACTAAAAACAGTTTTGAAACCAGCATGCCTAATTCTATAGAAAACAGTAAAAAAATCTAACTTAACATAAATTGAGTTCCAAATTGTTCCCTAGTGTAATTAAAGTTGCCTTTCTGAAATCGGTAAACTACTTTCTATGTTTTTAAACAGTTTGGCCAAACTGTACTTGTAACACACTTTGAATGAGTAAGAGTTTTTAAATGAGTAATATTTATGATATTTTAATCCCCATAATCAACTTTTCATGGGCTGTAATATTTTTACCTGAATATACCTATATATAAAATTAAAGTAAAACTGAGTTTACTTATTTCATTACGAAGAAGACGATCGTCAAATGCAAATAGCCGTAGATTAGCTCCCACTGGGCCAAGCGAAATTCCGAACAGAGCGCGTGGGGTGCGTCCACTGATCGGCATTCCGAATGATTCATCGGCACGCATCGCAAAAGTTGCCTAAGCAACCCTTCGGCATTACCGATGATGCGATCCGTACGATGCGGATTAGTGGACGCAGTTACATAAGTTTTTGTACAAGGCAAACTAAAATCCGTTGCGTACGATGCGTGCGATGCGTACGATGCGGGTCTGTGGAGGCAAGCGTCCACAGGTCCGCATCGTACGCATCGGATTAATTTTTCATACTGCGTCCACTGTATCGGCAGCGATCGTATTGCCGATGCTACTACCTGCTAGGGTAGAAAAATTACTAAGGTAGACTTTAAAATTGGTTGTTTATTTATTTATTGGTTGTTTATTAATTGGTTGTTTATTTAAATTAATAACTAATTTATGCATATTAACTACATTTATTAGTATGATATTTTAATGTATCTGTTTAGTAATAAAAAAATCCACAAAAACGTAAAATGTTGAACGAAATATCTACAAAACGAAACATGCTAGGTACATATACCGAATATTAAAAGAAAGCCTGTAACATTTACTACAAAATGCAATACTAATATACAATATACAGGGTGTACCATTTAAAACAATGAAAAAAAGTGTATTTGCAAATAGTGATCACATTGTATTTTATATATTGATATACCTATGTCAAAGATATTAAATTATTTAAAAATGACACTATACTGATAAAACTCTCATATGTCATTTTAAATATTTCAGCTTATACACCAATTCTCTCGGTAGACCGCATAGAAGCACCCATTTTCTAACTAATTATTCATTTGGTTATAAAGGAATACACAAATACAATTTGATTTAAATGGAAAATAGTAACTACATCAGTAAAAGTTTCTTTAAGATTAATAATTAAAGTTGCCTTTCTGAAATCGGTAAAATAATTTCTGTGTTTTTAAACAGTTTGGCCAAACTCCAAACTGTACTTGTAACAAACTTTGAATGAGTAATATTTATGATATTTTAATCCTCATAATCAACTTATCATGGGCTGTAATATTTTTACCTGAATCTATATATAAAATAAAAGTTAAAACTGAGTTTACTTGTTTCATTACGAAGAAGACGATCGTCAAATGCAAATTAGCCGTAGATTAGCTCCCACTGGGCCAAGCGAAATTCCGAACAGAGTGCGTGGGGTGCGTCCACTGGTCGGCATTTCGAATGATTCATCGGCACGCATCGCAAAAGTTGCCTCTCGAAGCAACCTTTCGGCATTACCGATGATGCGATCCGTACGATGCGGATCAGTGGACGCAGTTACATAAGTTTTTGTACAAGACAAACTAAAATCCGTTGCGTACGATGCGTGCGATGCGGGTCTGTGGACGCTTGGCTTTAGGGCCGGTACTTTCAGTCCCAATTAAACCCCGGTTCACTAACCGGGGTTTAATCGGGACAGAAAATACCTCTTAGTTAGGGTAGCTTGCGTTGTAATAATTACAATTATAATTATTATTATAATTATTTATAATTATAATAATTGCATATGTTAATGCAATATTATAAATAATATTAATTATTTATAATTATAATAGCTGCATTTATTAAGTCTGTTATTCTTAGGGCCGGTACTTTCTGTCTCGATTAAACCCCGGTTAGCTAACCGAGGTTTAATCCGGGTTTTAACCTACATAAAGTAGGTAAATACCGGCCCTTAGTGAAACATACGCCCAAATTGGGCGCGTCGCCCAAACAAAAGTGTTATTCTTCGTTGAAATTCACAGGTCTGATCCTTGCTTATTCTTATTTCATGACCGAGATATACAGTGCGTTCATAAAGTGTGGAAACGGTCTATTATCTCATGACTTAATTATTTTAAGAGTTAGAGCTCTGACAGGTCGATTTTTAATTTTAAATTATAATTTTTGTACGTATATCTCATAATAGTGACGTCATCGATTTGGAAGTGATGACGTCATCGATGATTTTTTTAAATGGGAATAGGGGTCGTGTGATAGCTCATTTGAAAGGCGATTCAATTCTCTATTCAGCAATGTTTAGCAATGAAAAGCAATGTTTATTTGTCAAATGTCAATTGTTTCTCTATTTAGCAACGAAAAGCAATGTTTTTTTGTCAAATAAACATTTTTTCTCTTTTCTGACAGCCGTAAAATGCATTTTGAGTTAAATAAATTACCTAGGTATATTCTTCTTTTTGCGTCAATTAATTTAATTCAAAAATTATTTTTTGGCCACCCTCTATATGATGTTAATGTTTATATTACTGAATTGAGAATTGAATCACCTTTCAAATGAGCTACCACACGTCACTATTATGGGATATACGTCACAAAAATCATGATTTAAAAATAAAAATCGACTTGTCAGAGCTTTAATTCTGAAAATAATTATTAAGTCATGAGATAATAGACCGTTTCCACACTTTATGAACGCACTGTATAATATACTTTTCTGCCAATTCGACCACTTGATTTCGGATCGTCCATCCAAAATCAAGTTTTGTAGATCATTTACTGCTAAATGCAGAATTTTAATAAAAGTTGCGTTGGATTTACCATGACAGTATTTACTGATATTGATTATTACCTAGTTATAAATAATACCATTTTACTCTATTGTTTTGATATACTTAATAAACTGTAACATTGGCATTGATATTATCTATGTATTGTTTTTCTATTAGGAACGTTGACATTTTTATATAAATATTTAATTTAAAGGAGTGTTTTATTTGCAATAATACATTTCAAGTGCAAATGATGATCATTTGCTGATACTCTGATACAAATCTCATGTAATTTCCAATAATAACAAATCGAGTTTTGTTTTAAATTTGAGTTTCAATGACACACCTTCACATAAAAAAGATACCTACTTTAAAATTCACGTTGGTACCTTCTGAACAGTACTCTTTTTTTAACTTTTTTTTTTGGAATTGTTATTTTTTAGAAAATCTTCTGAAAAAACTAAAACAATGTAAAGCAATGAGCATATGTAACTGGGAACATTTTCCAACAATGAGAATTTGAGCTTTAGAGATGCTCAGCAATTTGCTCCAGTCTTTATATATTTACTTACTTTACTTTATCGTGTCCGGACATGTCATTCATAAAATTTCGGCCCAGTATCGGGATACGTCAGTTCCATCTTTGTTGGCGAGCCACAAATCTTCGAGGGTACACCGATGAGGACAGTTTCTGCATATAAGAAGATGTCCCATATTCTGTGTTTCTCCACAGTCACAGTTCATTGGTCTATTTTCCCCCATTTTACTATGTTTGATTTTAATGGAGCGATCCCCGTTCTTATCCTATTCATAGTTTTAAAGTCTAGAGACTGGTAGGTCCATTGAACCTGGGGAAGAGGAAAGTACTCAGGCGTTTCATCCTGCACTGTTCCAAGGAAGCATTTCTTGGATTTTACTCGCTTTCGTGGTGTTCAAGCTTTGTATAGGGCATGCCGCTCGTCCGCAATCTGTTTAATTTTCTCTTTGTGCTCTGCAACGCCTCTGCGTGTTGAGGATTCTGCAAAACCCGCTGCTTTATATAGATTTGAGAGTGTCATGCACCCCGTTACTATCCTGCATGTCTCATTTAGCGCAGTATCAACTTGTTTGGTGTGGGCAGATCTGTCCCAAACGGGACACGCAAATTCAGCAGTTGAGAAACACAATGCCTGTGCCGTTGTTCTTAAGACGCCAGGACATGCACTCAGAGGTGTAACCAGGATGATCCTAAGGGGGGGGGTTACATCTACTTGATGGTCTCTGGGGGTATGGAATAATAAAGGTGTTAAGCGTATAGAGCTCAAAAAACATACAAAAGGGGGGTTATAACCCCCAAAACCATCCCCTGGTTACGCCTATGCATGCACTCCATCCATTTACTTCCCGTTAGCTTTCCGAGTATGTTGTTCTTAGTTGTTACTTTCCCTCTCGTTTTTATGCAATGTTGTCTGTAGGTGAGGGACCGGTCCAGAGTTACTCCAAGAATATATAGTTTGGTCTGTGTGTTCTAGTCTAGTGTATTGCCATTCCACGCAATTTGGAATTTTCGCTTGGCTTCCTTTGCGCGAAGGTGGAAGGCGCAGACTTGAATTTTAGAGGGATTTGGTCTAAGAGAATTCTACAGAGTACTCTGTCATTGTTTTTAAGGTAGTTTCCAGTTTCTCATCCACTTCTTTAAAGCTATTTCCTTGAGCACATATTGCGAGATCGTCAGCATAGAGGAAACGCTTGGTTTCAGTCGGCGAAGGTTGGTCGTGTGTGTATACATATATTGAAGAGCATTGGCGTTAAAACACTTTTCTGTGGGAGGCCGTTCTTTTGAATTCACCACCTACTTATTTGACCTCCAGCATAACGAAAAAACGTCTGTTTTGCAGTAAGGAATATACGACCTTACCCAAATAGTGATCATTGAGAGTGTCGTATAATTTGCGGAGCAATGTTTTGTGCCTTACTGTGTCATTGGCTGCTGTCAAATCTAAGAAAGCAGCCCCTGTTTAAGTTTTTCTTCAAATCCCTCTTCAATGTGTTCTTTTAGTGCGAGAACTTGACCGGTGCGAGGTTTCCGGGTCTGAATCCTCCTTGTTGTGGAATGGGGTGCTTGTCGACATTTTTTTTTATTCTGGCGAGGATAAGTCTCTCGTATAGTTTATGGATTTAATTCTTGGTCCGTATATTACCTACTATAAAAAATATATAGTTCTTAACAATATATTGACATTACCATTGTTAATATTGTATCATGTGGAGTAGGTTGTGTTAGCTAATAGACGTCATTTTTTATACGTTATATCGTGAAATTTTATCACATCTTTAATAATAACAGATTTTTACCTTTTAATATCAGACGGTGCTGAATTTAAATACCATTATTTGAATATCATTTCCACTTATTATATCTATCGAGACATCAAACTATCTCTTTCATTTTTTTTTTCAATTAATCATAATACAATCGTTTTAATCCGAAAATACTTATACATTGTAAATCGACAATTAACTATAATTATTGAAACGTGAGAAACATACCGTATTTACACTATTATTCATTCCTTTTGAATAAGATTCACCTTCAAATAGAGGCCAGTGCATGTTATAATGATGTATGTATAAAAGTGTATGTTCTGATTGATAGACACTGCAGTTAACCTTCCGTTATAAAATTTATCAGATGTAAACCTTTCTATTCAAATTTAAATATGATTAAAAATTCTACAGATGATATAATATAATTTATCATAACAATAAACTACCAGATTTGGTAGTTTGATCATCCAACGCATCAGAGTTCTTGCTTTTGTTCGTTGTCCATTTATTTCTTCATTACCTCGTTTTAGAGGAAGAAATAAATATTTATTTATTTGATAAATTAACTTTTGGAAGAATGTGTTACCTATAACCAAAAATGGCGATTGCTCCTCAGAAATCAAACGTAGACTAGCAATGGCCCGAACCACAACACCTATATTAATTAAAATATGCAAAGTAAAAACAAATTCAAAATACATTCCATTTTTCAAATATATAAATTCTTGACTGTATATTCAAATATCAAGTAGGTATATATATATATATATATATATATATATATATATATATATATATATATATATATATATATATATATATATATATATATATATATATATAAATATATATAAAGACTATATATATATATATATATATATATATATATATATATATATATATATATATATATATATATATATATATATATATATATATATATATATATATATTATAGTCGAAGCAATAAAGCACTGAACCTCCGAAAAAAAAGGACAAGACGGATCTTAATAATTCTTGTTGCATTCGATTCGTGAATGCGCCAGGAAACTTTGTGACTCGGAGCCATGATATAATATTGAAAAACTGCATACAAAAAATGCATTCTTAAAGAGCATCTCAAACAGACAATAAAAAAATTCAGAACTCGTCAATTATCGCCGGAAATGAGTTCAATTTTGTTGCTCGGGAGTTTTTGGGGTCGCTGAAAACGAATATGACGTCAAAAGTGATCTCCGAAGTACCTGGTGCACAGCGTACCTACTGTGTACCTCGTCTTGTGGAGTTTTTGGCAAATTCATTAAAAATTAGTCAAAAATCATTACTCGGGGGTTTTTGGAGCCGCTAACGACGAATATGACATCGGAAGTAATTTCCTGAGTACCTAGTGCACAGGGTACCTACTGTTTACCTCGTCTTGTGGAGTTTTCGGCAAAAAATATAATAAAAAATTAGTCAAAAATAATTACTCGGGTGTTTTTGGGGTCGCTAACGATGAATATGACATCGGAAGCGATCGCCGGTGTACCTGGTGCCCATGGTACCTACTGTTTATCTCGTAACTAATGATGTTTGACTAATTTTTTAATGAATTTACCGAAAGCTACAGGAAACGAGGTAAACAGTAGGTACACTGGGTACCAGGTACTGCGTAGATCACTTCCGATTTCATATTTGTCGTCAGCGACCCAAAACCCCCCAAGTAAAGATTTTTGGCTAATTTTTTAATGAATTTGCCGAAAACTCCATAAGATGTAGGTACCCTGGGTACCTGGTATTCCGGAGATCGCTTCCGATGTCATACTCGTCATTAGCGACCCCAAAAATCCCCGAGTAATTATATTTGACTAATTTTTTGATAATTTTTTTGCCGAAAACTCCACAAGAGAGCTAAACACTAGGTACCCTGGGCACCAAGTACTCCGAAAATCACTTCCGATGTCATATTCGTCGTTAGCGGCCCCAAAAACCCCCCGACTAATGATTTTTGACTAATTTTTTAATGAATTTTAATGACGAGGTAAACAGTAGGTACCCTTGGCAACAGGTACTTCGGAGATCACTTTTGACGTCATATTCGTTTTCAGCGACCCCAAAAACCCCCAGGGTAACAAAATTGAACTCATTTCCGGCGATAATTGACCAGTTCTGAATTCTTTTTATTGTCTGTTTGAGATGCACTTTAAGAATGCATTTTTTGTATGCAGTTTTTCAATATTATATCGCGGCTCCGGTTCACAAAGTTTCCTGGCGCATTCACGAATCGAATGCAAAAATAATTATTAAGATCCGTCTTGTTCTTTTTTTTCGGAGATAAGGCCGATTTTAGTGCTTTATTGCTTCGTCTAATATAGGTACCTAGTAATAATAATAAAGTTAATCCTTGGTTTTGAAAGAAACTATTTCTTATATCAAATTTAACAGTCATATGTTTCACCTAGATCCTAGATTAACTTGCATTATACACCATTTTTCTTTTAATATTTAAACCAAGGTCATTTTATTGTCTTCTAATAATAAGTGTATATCTTAGATTTGGTTTCTCCGTACTGCACCCACCTTTTGATACAAATTATTGATATTAATTATTTAAATTTTTCGTGATTTACATACGATTATACATAATGAATGTTTTAGTTGGGCGTTTTTTTACATGCGTACATTTGTATATCCTCATATTTTGAAGAAAAAGAGTGGCGGTAAGATAAACCCTACTTTATCTTCAGGTTTCTTCCTCCAAATGATTTTTATAGAAATTTTATGGAAAATCTGGTAATGGTTTACCTTATTTCCGCATTTCTAAAACATTATTTTGTTCTACAAACGTATTATTACAAATATTAGAAAAGAAAGCAACACTGGTGGAAGAAGTAGGTATATTGTCGAATACAAGACTGTATACTAAATTTACAATCAAAATGCAGTAGAAATAAACAAACCAAGACACGTTAAATGCTACATAGGAGCAATAAGCAACAAATGCTACATAGGAGCAGGATAATTTACAATGTATCAACTTTGAAACTCATGATTTGGGATTTACAATGGATATGCACTGTAAATAATGATTCGGGAATGCTCCTAGTAGCATTTAACGTGTCTTGGTTTCTTTATTTCTACTGCATCTTGATTGTAAATTTAGTATAGTTAAGTAGGTATACCTACATAAGTAGGGTAAAATTTGCTAAATCAAAATCCGGAGTAGTGGTTATAAGAAATAAGAAAGTTGGTAGATACCAAAAGCCTATCGAATCAGGCTACAAACACAAAATCTAGAAGACTGGAGAATATACATTTACTGGAATATGGAAGTAGTTAAGCAAACACCAAAAGAATAATCTAAAGGTGGTACCTAAAATGTGAGGAAATAAACAAATATATGGGTACAGCGCGAGTATCGGAAGCATGAAAGTTTATAGGAAACCATAGAAAAGATCACAAAGGAACAGGAAAATTAAACTCCATAGGTATTAGTGGGAAGAATTATAAATCCCTATTGACGGAAACAATACCACATTGCGAAATAAATTACATAGACGTCAGAACAGATCCAATAGACGAAGACGAGATAAGAAAAGCCTTAAAGGAGATGAAAGACGGGAAAACCATAGGACCTGGAAACATCCTCAATTGTTGGCGGAGATAATATATGAGTGGAACTCGGGTATCTGAAGCATGGAAGTTTATAGGAAACATCAGACAAGATCACAAAGGAACAGGGGGTTAAAATCCATAAGTATGTCAGAGTGAGAACAGTGAGAAGAATAAAAACAAGTAAAATCCTTTATAAAAGGTATATTTATTAAATTTCTTAAAAAGGGCTACATTACAGAACTAGTTTTCGATCCGATTACAGATCATCATCAGTGCTGACAAGATGCTGACATGCTAACCACCAAAATACAAAAATATTCGTGTAAAAACCGTTTAAACTTGATCAGTCATGGAAACATTGACTGTAATTGTGAAATTGAACATGGATGCACAAAATATCACATGTATTCTGCCCAGGGTACCAATTGAGCTCAAATTGAGTTGTTCACATGTTGAATAGGTGGTGGCAACTGGTTGGAGTTTTTTAAGGAATTTTAATAAATATACCTTTTATAAAGGATTTTACTTGTTTTTGTAACATATGGTATACAGTCAAATACAGGAAAACTTTTTCCTCGTGGATTTTAAGTGAGAAGAATATTACAAATCTCTACTGCCGGAAACAATACCACATTGCGAAATAAGTTACGGAGACGTCAGACGTCACAACAGATCCAATAGACGAATACGAGATAAGAAGAGCCTTAAAGGAAATAAAAGAATGAAAGCCACAGGACCTGGAAACATCCTCAATTGTTGGCGGAGGTCTTTAATAAATATCTAATCAAACAAGCTTTGCACTTGATTAGAGCATGGCGTAGGTATGTACCTATAAGCTATCTACAAAAACGAGCCAAAAGGAAATATATAAATTTGTTAATTTTTGGGGAATTCAGTCAATATTTGGTAGGCTAATTAGTGAAACACTTTGAACTGTTGTCGAGCTTTCGAAAAATTTTATTTTCTTTCTCAAGACAATCTAAAAATGAAGATATATAAATTTAGATAACATTAAAAAATATATAAACTTACTGCTCGTGGTTACAACATTATTATACAACTTAAAAACATGAAGAAATTTTTAATAAATATAAATGTAAACGTAATAATTTTGAAATATGTCAAAACTAAATCACTCAAAAAGATATCGTTAGACTACTATATTAATTCAAAAGGATGGGAAAGAAACTAACGAATAAAAACAATGTATAAAAATGATAAAATTGTTAATGTATTATCTATTAATTTTTTTATATAAGTATATATTTCTAATTTATTTATTTATTATGACAAAATGTTATTATAAATGATACTTAAATTATTAATGTCAGATCTTTTATTAATACAATTTGATTTTTTTATCCAAATCATTTCTCCTAATATCACTTTTATGAGAAGTTAATCTAAGAGATAGGTTACGTGAGGTCTGACCTACATAACATTTACCACATTTATATATATATATATATATATATATATATATATATATATATATATATATATATATATATATATATATATACTGATCTCTAACAAAGAGAGATACCGAAATCGTTAGAAATATTATAATAAAATTACAATAAAGATGCACTACAGTATAGTCTCGAAATGTACTTTTTTATGTAATTTATGTATAATAATATATTTAATACTACATTTTTATGTAATCTGTATATAAGTTAAAGGATAAAAATCTTCTAGTATCTAGAGACAATTTCTATGATGATCTAACATATGAATCATTTCCTAACAAAGGTAGAATTTCCGTGTGGCTTGAATAAATAGTGTTACGGGAATTAAATAGCGGACGTAAAATCCATGCAAATTAAAACATATTTGAGGGATTTTACTAACGTAAAAGTACACACAGCGGCAAAATTAACGGAACATCTTAAAAATGGAACATGTTAGATGTCACGAATTTCCTAAACCTGTTGTACGATTTGAATTATTTTTTTAGTAAAAAATACTGAATCGTTTGTATAAGGTATATTTAAAAGACCCTAATCAGGATTAAATCCATTGACATATTAAGCGTAGACAAGGCATACTCACCAAAAAAGCGTAACGCGGAAACAGCATGGAAACAGTCGATCGATGGTCTACCTATCTCTTTTAACCCAGTGATCCCGCGCATGTGACAGACAAAGATGGCTAGACCACTCAATCCTGTGTCGGCGTTACACCTCGATGCATTGAGTGGCATATGACTAGCCCGGTCTATCCTTAACATGTCTCTGGTTAAATCACATTAACAAAACGTTTTCCGATTAAAAAATAATCCATCATCAGTGTTAATTAAAAGCCAATAGCATGCACGCGTGAGCCACCAAAATGATATGGGTAAAAACCCTTTAAATGTTACAAAATCTTAAAAGTTACTACATACAGGGTGTCCCGGAAAATAGTGCGTTCCTTAAAGGTATAGGTAGAAGGCACCATGTAGAACAAAAAACTCTTATAACATTTTGACCAAAAAATTAAAATGTATTTTGGTATCCAAATTTAAATCTGACAACTATGTGCGGTACGCAAATTTAAGCATAGACAGTCCCATGTAAATAGATAGAAGATGATAGTAAACAGATAGTTTTAAAGAATCCTGTTTAGTGTCAATGTCGAAAATGTTTTCGAATAGTGAGTGTATTACCTATTATGTTATTACCTATGAATGGTGTTTGTGAAAGGTTACTTGAAACATCTATTCGGTATATTAATGATTTTCAAGTAAGTACAACTTAGTTATTTCAGTTCACAAGTAAACAAATTACTGAGACATTATCTGGTGTATTTAAGTTCCACTGTAAACTATTAAAACTATGTAATTCAGTTAAAGCCCTCAGCAATACTCAGCATTCAACCCATTTAAACCTTACTAAATACATAATACTAGTTTAGTTAAAAGATGTGTTTTTATGTTAAAAGATGTGGAATTCGTTTAAAATTATGCAATAGGTATTTCAATACATTTCAAAAGAAAATAATTTTAGTAAACAAATAGTAAATACATAAGTATTACCTACTATTAGGTTGGATTATTTTAAATACTGTTAATCACAATCACAAACGAGTTCTTATTATGTTATTATGCCGTAGTGCATACGATGTTGCCAGTTTATTAAAATTTCCAAACATTAAAATACAGGTATATGGAAAACAATGTTAACTTTTTTTTGGAAACGGTTAACTTTAGAAAAAAAATGGTATAGGACTTTTTTGTTCCAAATTGTGTATTCTCTCCATACCTTAAAGGAACGCACCATTTTCCGGGACACCCTGTATTATTAATAATAATATTGGATGTTGCAAATATTCTTGGATATTACCCAGGGCAACACAGGACTCTAACCCACATGGATGTAATGTGAAAGGGATGAACCTCACATATTGAGAGTTGAATGTCAACTGACATAGTATCTCTCTGTCGAATACCTCTCCTGATATGTATCTTATTGGTAGGACCGTGCAGCTTGCAGTTGCAGCATTTCTGTATATATTTTCTATAACAGGGGTCACCAATTAGCGGACCGCGGTCCGCATCCGGACCGTGAGCTACCTTTGTGCGGACAGTCATTAAATTCAGAATATAGCGTTTGGCAATTTTGAAAATATTTGGCCATGAAATTGTATATTATGTTTGAAATTATGTGAGAATCAGTTGCACCAAACTCACTCTAAACTTCAGACAGGTTGTACATAATAAAAAATGTCATTTTTCTCACTGATAAATTTGTAAAGAATGACAAATTTTCTGATTCGGTTTCTTTGTGGATTCCTGTTCAAAAATGTCCCCTTAAACAAATCAGAAGGGGCCCGGGATGCCGGACAAAACAATATTTTTATACAAATTCAAAATTACCTTTTAGCCCCGAAAATTATATTTGAAAAAAGGTCTCGTGTCATTTTTTTCAAGAGTTGATGGTTTTAGAGTTATAAGCGGTTTAAAATCTGAAAATACCTACGCATTTTCAAAGTTTGAAAACTCATATGTAAATTATTAGTTTTCAGGTTGCCAAGTGCCTGAATTGAAGTTTATAAATTAAATTTCAAGATTCTAACGAATAGACCGTTGTTTTTTAATTGTTAATTATGCGAGTCCACTCGACGTTTAAGTCACCGCACATCGAAATTTATGGTGCGTCTCTGTCGCACTTATTATACATATTGTACGTACTTATGCAAAAAATGCCCAAAAAATACTCCACATTTATTAAAATTTTATAATATATTATTAACATATTTTTTTCTTAATGATTTATTTATTTATTCAATTAATTATTGAAAATGTGCTAATTAAATACGCCAATAAAAACAAACGGTTGAAATTGAAATAAACCCCGATAAGTCATCAGAATCTTGAAATTGGATGTTTAAATTTCAATTTAGGCACTTGGCAAAAATAATAATGTACACATGAATTCTCAGCTTCGAAAATGCTTATTTTCGCATTTTTCAGTTTATAAATCTCTTAAAACTTGAAATCTATCAAGTTTTGAGAAAAATGACAGAAAATATTTTTTGTTTAAGATGACCCAAAAATGATAAAAACAAATGATAAAAAGGTGATGTTTTGGATTTATTAAAAAACTGTTAAAAACAATTTCTGCCTAAAAATTTCGCACTGTACTCTTCTGATTTGTTTACCGAATTTTAACAACCAGACAGGTTGTGTTAACTTCGGACCCCGGAAGTGTCAGAGGTTTTCGAAACGGACCCTCAGGAAATATAATTGGTGACCCCTGTTCTATAATATTGGTGTACCTACCTATGATCAATTCGACACTTCCAATGCCTTTAGAAGTGCGGGTAGTTTGATAGTATCAAACGCTTTGTGGAAGTCTGTAAACTTTAGAATTAGAGGTCTATTGTATTCAATTGATTTTTAAATCAAGACTTTTATGCACTGTATATGGTCATTTGTACCGTAGTTAGGGCGAAACCCAGCCTCTTCTCTTGGCCGATACAGCTCAAATTTTGCTTCCAACCTATTGGTTACTATTCTGGTGTAATGTTTGTATAAATGGTTGAGTAGAGAAATTTGGCCTCTAATTCTCTAGTTTCATGTTGTCACCCTTTTTATGCAGAAGAACTGTAATGGAGTTATTCCAAGCTATAGGAATGTTTTGACTATACAAGCAGAAAGTGAAGGTCTCGTATTTTTTTCAAAAGAGAAGTTCCGCCAAGTTTTAAAGCTTCTGTAACTATTCCATCATCTCCTGGAGCCTTGTTGTTTTTCATTTTTTGAGTGCATATTGTATCTCATCTTGAGTAATTTCTGGAATATCCTCAGATCCCTGGTTTTGTACCTTTTGTCTATCGTCTTGATTTATGTTGTTACTTTGGTGTGTGTATAATATAGAGTAGAACTCTTCGACTATTCCTAGTATTGTCTGTTTGTCTATTGTTACCTCACCCTTTTTATACCTAAGCTGAAAAATTTCTTTTCTACTTGTCGCCATTTTTCGTCTCATTACTTTCATGCTCTTGTTTTGCTCTAGTCTGTCCGATTTTTTTCATGTTTAAATTTCCTAATATCTCTTCTCAAAACTTTCGATATGTCTTTATTGAATGCATTAATGTTTTGTGGGTCAATGTCCCTTTCACTTTGTAATTGTCTTCTTTCTATTATTTTGAGTTGTGTTTCTAAAGTGATCTTTTCATCTCGTTTGGTCTTTGGGCAAAAACGTGCTTGTGCCAGTTTAGGGTGTTACCATCAGCTCACAAGGGAAAATAAAACAAACTAATAAAATAGATGAATAAATATATTTTCCATGTCTTAATATTCATTATGTCATAACTAAACTGGAGCTGCTAGTGTGCTGAAACGAAATAATAGTAGGTACTGAATACAGTTCCTATATTATGTACACTTGTATAAATTAACACTACTCAAAAATATATTTCAAAGAATTAATCGAAAATAAATATATAATTATTTTCACATAAAATATTTTTAAAACCTAGTAGGAAATAGACTTTCCATAAAAGTCATTAGATTAACTATTTTAAATCATGTATACTCACCACCAAAAATAAATTTATTTGAAATTTGAAAAAGTTTCGCAAATTTTTGTTGTTTATCTTTTGACGGTGAGTGTATCTTTATTTAAAGACGCTTTATGAACATTTTAAACCTAGTTCAAGTTTGAGATGGGCTTTGGTTGAATTTTAAACTATCTATAATTTAAAAACTATATAAATAGGTCTTTAAACTAGACTTAAAACATCTCTAAGTTAAACAAATTGTTAAATACAGCACTGCAACATTAATTATTAATAGTATTTTACTTCACTCCGCACACAGAGATTTTGTTGATTCTGACAGAGGTTTGAAAATGTAAAATGCGGCAATAAAACTATAGTTCTTCCACTCTATCTTTTCCCATGCATGAAATTATTCACGAATTACTTTGTAATCGTTAGGCTGAAAAGTTCGTAGGCTGACAGAAAGAATTTTGTTTTTGATAAAATTTGATTTTATTATTCAATATTGTTACCTTCGAGGACGACACAACGATTATAGCGGTCATACAACTTTTTAATACCATTTTTATAATACAATTTATCTTTAGGCTACAGGCTCACAACAAATATACAATATCATTATACATTTCTTGTCAGATACACGCACGGCCCTATAAGATTTGTAAGCGGGAGTGAAATTTTTTATGATTTATGTTCAGATTTGCATCCTTTTTTATCAAAAATGTTATATCATTTTATCAGAAATCCATCATTTTTTTTATTGTATTATTATTGTATTGTGTTATTTATTGTATTAGTATATTGATTCTGTTTAAGTTTTTTATTAGGGATAGGATTGTATATTCTTTAATTCAACTGGCTGAATGACTAATGTCTATGCCATTAAATAATAAAAAAAATCTTTAGCCTCATAATAAGCCTAAGTTTCGGCTATTATCTCTTCATTCGTACTAAATTTCTTTCCAGGGAGCATTCTCTTGAGGTCAGCAAACAGGTGGTAGTCACTGGGAGTCATATCTGGTGAATACGGTGGCTGCGGAAGTAATTCGAAGCCCAATTCATGAAATTTTGCCATTTCATTGATTTGTGACAAGGTGCGTTGTCTTGATAAAAGAGTACTTTCTTTTTCTTCAAATGGGGCCGTTTTTTCGCGATTTCGTCATGCAAACGCTTCAATACCGCAATGTAATAGTCGTTGTTCATGATTTTTCCCTTTTCAAGATAGTCGATGAATATTATACCATGCGCATCCCAAAATACTGTTGCCATAACCTTGCCAGCCGACTGTTGCGTCTTTTCACACTTTGGAGTCGGTTCATCACGTGCAGTCCACTCGGCAAACTGTCGATTGGACTCCGGTGTGAAATGATGGAGCCATTTTTCATCCATTATAATATATCGACGCAAAAATTCGGTTTTATTACAATTGAAGAGCTTCAAACACTTCTCAGAATCATCGATTCGTTGTTTTTTTTTATCGATTGTGAGCTCTCGCGGCACCCCCTTTGCACAGAGCTTTCGCATACCCAAATATTCATGCACAATATATCCAACACGTTCCTTTGATATCTTAAAAGTTTCAGCTATCTCAACAAACTTCACTTTACGGTCATCCAAAGTTATTTTGGGGACTTTTTTATGTTTTCGTCGGTAACAGCCTCTTTGGGGCGTCCGCTGCGTGCATCGTCCTCGGTGCTCATTTCGCCTCGTTTAAACTTAACAAATCATTTCTCAACGGTTGGTTTTCCTGGTGCAGAGTCCGAATAATGTGTATCAAGCCAAGCATTGACATCAACAATATTTCTTTTAGCGAAAACGCAATGCTCTATTGAGACACAAAATTCCTTTTTATCCATTTTTTTAACTAACACACGTTGCTTCACTCAAAATCCTATATTCTAATAAACTAATACTTCGACAGCTGTCAAATTGATACAGGCATCCTTTGAAGGTTAGGGCTGACTAAACATCATATGGATTTAATACCAGTAGTGTCATCTATGTGTCAGCCTACGAACTTTTCATCCCATCTATTATACTATGTCTCTTTTTTACTCACAGAAACTAGCATCGCAAAATTAAGCCGCTTGTCCATAGAAACCTCAGTACATATCAATCCCCTCAAATTATATTGTCATGAAATATTAATACTAGATAGAGGGCTCATATAATTTTGGATATCTTATTTTGTGTTCTATTCACTCAACAATCAACCCAAATACTAAGTATCAACTAAATGTTTGTTCTTCAACTTTTTGCATAGAATATTGCGGTGAAAATTCGAGAGTATTATTGTTTTAAGAGAGCCTATTGTCATGTACATAGCAAAAAAAATTAGTCCCAGTGCTGTATTTATTTACACTCGTTAAAAAAATATACTGACTGATATACAAAATATTATCTATCAATTACAAATTTTGAATATTGACTTTTTATTGTCTATGACGTTTATAAAATTTTGGCACATTTACCTGCACATGTTTTAAAGAGGGTCTGAAATGTTCTGAACGTTATATATAAAATAGTGAAGGAACAAAAGGACATACTGTTCCTTCTCAAGAATAACGCGTAAAATTCTCAAGAATACGCGTAAGTAAAGGTTTAAAGAGAGCATGCAATATTCTGAAAACTGTGTATAAAGTGCTGAAGGAACTAAAGGAATTGATACGGTTTTAGAAGTGTAAAGTAATGGTCTCTTACTACTAAAAACGATAAAGGTTTCAAGAACTCGTAAACATGATGACGGTCGTCTGAAAACGGACACAGCACCAAAAGAAGAAGGAGACTACTAAAAACACTACATTTATATGATTCTTCTTCTTAAGGTGCCGTGCATTTCTGCGTAGGCGTCCACTGTTTTGTCAAGTGAGATGTTAGACAGTCAGAATTAAATAATTCTGTTTTTAGCAGTATTGCGAAGCATTTCATAACTGTGGATTCTCGTCCATTGGCAAATATTACGTCGCCATGACATAATTTCAAGTCCTAGATATATAATCTTCTTCTTCTTCTTTAGATGCAAATCCATTAATGGATGTTAGCGATCACATTTTCCATTATCTCTCTGTTTGTTGCAATGCATAAATAAAGTTCGTCCGCTATAACTTTTCTCATGCGTCACGATTCATTTTCAAACAAATTAAGTCAAAACATAAAGTAAAACGTACGCCGATGTGTGTAGTATATATAATATACAGTATACAAAATGTATATACACATCGACGTTTGTTTTACTTTATGTTTTGACTTAATTTGTTTGAAAATCAATCGTGACGCATGGGAAAAGTTATAGCGGACGAACGATATCAGAGGTTATATGTCAGTAATCCCTGTCCATTGCGTTATGTTTGGAGCCAGGACATTTTCTTGCGTTCTATTCCTCTCTTGCCTTCAATTTTAACCTCGATTATAAGTTGAAGGAACTGGTCTTTTTAGTTTCGCATGATGTAACCCAGGTATGCCGTTTTCCTTTTCTTGATAATTTCGAAAAGTTGACATTCTTGGTTGATTATTTTAAGGACATCTACATTTGTGACTTTCGCCGTCCGTGGCATCTTTAGGATACGGCGATATAGCCACATTTCGAAGGCTTCTAATCTGTTTATATCCCTCGTTTTGAGTGTCCAGCCCTCCATGCCGATAGCAGTACCGACCATACGTAGCACTTAGTAAACCTTAGTCTCAATTGAAGGTCGAACTCTGAACAAGTCAGTGGTCAGTACCTTCCTGAATTTTACGAAAGCTTCTCGAGCTTGCTCAATGCGACATTTTACTTCCCTGTCCGATGCCCACTCTTCAAAAAGCCATCTTCCCAGGTATTTAAATTTGCTCTCTTTCAATGGACTTACTATTCAGTGTTATGGTGGAGTTTTCAAGTGCATCGAACGTTATCGAATGCTTTCTCATAATGCAACATGAGCTTATGAATATTTTGACAGCTAATGTTTGAAAGCTTGCAACAGAAAAAACTGAGAAACTTGATATAGGTAATATTCGTAAAATACTTATCTACTAATGAATCAGTCAGTATATTTGTTAAAATGAACTTTTCCTATAACTCACACAGTAAAAAAATCTGAGCCGGGCTCAAACCTAAATAAATACACATTATGTGACATATAAAAACCATACTTTAACACCGATTGATGAATTTGAGATATACGGAAGTAATTCAATCCATTAACAGTTTTAGTACACAAGGTATTTCAAAAAATTTAGAAGGCACTAATGTTTATATTTTTGTGCTACTACGGACAAAATATCTGCAATATTCGATAATAATTAATCGTTGTATCGATCAACAAAAAAATCGATTTAAATATATCGATACTTGATCTTGTACAGCTGTCCGATTCTAACGTGGCTGGTAAGGAAAAATTGTAATTTTACACCTGCCGATTCAACAATCGATTTACTGAGCTTATGAATATTTTGACAGATTCATTGACAATATTAAAGTTCTACCACTCCTTATTAATAGCAGAAATAATAAACTTACTGTTGTGGACTTCTTTAAATGAAAAAAAGAAGAATAATTTTGAATAATGGCAGTGTATAGTAATTAGTTTTGATTAAAAACTTATACATGTATACTAAGGATTTCTGCAGTGTTCACTGTATTCCTTCACTCAACAGATCTCTTCAGTTTTGCCAGTTCCCTTCCTGAAGATTTCTTCTTTCCATGGCATCGTTCGCTTCATCTCTGAAAAATCTTCGGGGTCTGCCGCTTTTCCTTCTTCCTATCGGGCTCCACTCTGTTATTCTGTTTATCCAACGTTTTTTGTCTGCTCTTCTGACATGTCCGTACCAGGTTAATCTCATCTGTTCTTGAGTTCATTCCCATTATGTCCTTAATCCCTATGTTATTTATTCTATCTCTTCTTGTTACTCTGCAGCTTCTTCTTAGGATTTCCATTTCTGTTGCTCTTATTTTGGTTTTAATTTTCTTATTTATTATGCAATTTTCACACCCATAAGTCAGGATATTTCTTGTCATGGTATTATATATTCTTATTTTTGTTTTTATACTGATGTTCTTATGCTACAGTACCGGGTTCAATTTTCGTATACAGTATCTTGTTTGTCCTAGTCTATTTTGTATGTCTTCTCCAGTTGTTCCTTTGTTTGATAATATGAAACCTAAATACTTGCACTTGTATGTTCCTTTGATTTGTTTACCTCCCTCTATTTCCATCTGTTTTATTTTTGTATTCTTCATTGTTAGGTATTCAGTTTTCTTTAGGTTTATTTCCATTCCATTCTTTGTTCCAGTTCTTTTATTCCTGTTCCAGTTTTCTCATCATAAAATTGATGTCATCTTCGTCTCGTCTGATCACTATTTGGTCGTCAGTAAAACTTACGGTATTCGCGGTGTGCAAGTACTTGGAAGGGAAACGAGAAACGACGGTGCGCGAGTCGCGGAGAAATATTGCAACTTTCTTAAATAATTCATATTGTCAATTGAAATTGTCAAATTTACATATATTTCATACCTTCTGTCATTGAAGCAGAAAAATTATATATTGCTCCACAATATTGATATGATATGCAATTATTATATAAAGGTAAATTTAATTAATTGTATTTTGAGTGCAGTACTGCATTTTAATAACTAATTTTATTTACTACATACAATTGTTCACGTTTTCATAACATAACCTGAATCTTATTTTTTCTTCTTACTATTTTTTTGGACTATGGCCTTGACAATTATCCAGCAACCAGGACTAATATAATTGGCCAATATAATTAAAAAAGCGAATAAAAGTACAGAGCGTAGAAATAGGGGTCGCTTTGCCGAACTTGCACGGTCCCAATATAGGTATTCGTTTTTTACCCGTATACCCATTCATTCGCACTTTCGTTTCCATGGTTTCAGAGTTTTTTTCAGGAATATTTTAAACAGGGTAGGGGATGTGGAGTAGATATGTAGCAGTTCCTTTGTCTTCTTGAATGAAGTGCATATTCTATTGCCCGTTTTGATAGCTACTTTGTTAAAAAACTTTCCATTGGTAATTATTGAATGTAAACATCTAAACCTTTGTTTTATTGTTTAAATTGATGCAGTGTTATGTTGTTGGTAAACTGCATGTAAATATTGCTTTATTTTTGTTAAAATTAATATTTTTTGCTATGAGCAACTCGAGGGAAAGATTTTCACCGGTCACGTTATAATCGGTTAGCTGTAGCAATGTTTATATGTCTTCCTTTAAAAAAATGTTTAATTTTTTATGTAATGTATTCAGTATCTTTGGCTGCTTTGGCGTTCTATTGCCAAAATTTTGTATCAGTATGTTTTTCTACAGAATAATATGAAATACCTTTATACAGTGTATCCACGGATAGGGTGTCCGTGGGTGTCGAAAAATGTCATTCTTGATAAAAAGTTTTACTTGTTCTAAAACCCCATAAAACGAAATAAAATTAAATTTTTTCAGAACGTGCTTAATTTTATAGCTAATTTTATGTAAATCCCTACAAATATTTGCACTTAGTTCGAAATTGTAACAATAATAACTTGGGAGAACAACCCTTTCGCTTCTTTGATTATAAAACCAGATTTTGCCGTTCTCCTTAAACATGCAATTATTTAATAATTAAATAATTTTTCTTCCAATAATTTTAATAATGAAATTTATCACAAGATAAATTCTGTATTGAACGCTTAACATTTTCAAAAAAAAAATGACAGTTCGCAAATTGTTTATCGGAGTTTACAGTTATGTACTAAGCTACATTGTACTAAGCTACATTTGGCGAATGGACTTAGTGTCCGCAGTCATATAAACCCAAACAAACAACAAAAGCTACAGTTACGATCACTGAATAGTTTACACCTTAATTTTTATATTATAATACTGTAAAATTACAGTGTCGTACGGATTTCATAAATGTCAAAGTCAAAAAGTCAATGCTTGTCAAAAATTTCGCGAGTGTTGAAACATAAAATAACGATATCAAAGTCCTCCAAAATGGTTATAATAAATTTGAATAATGCACAAAAGCAAGAGCAATTGCCAAACTCGAAGAAGGTTGGTTTTTAAGACAAGTTGCTGCAGATTTGGACGTGAGCCATATACAGTACGTAAATCGTTCTACTGGACATAGGGAATATACATTGAAATCATTGTGGCAACTGCGCTAACCTGTGTTAGTTCAAACTTCTGTTCGAATACGAGTTTCTGGTGCAATAGAGTTGTTACAACGAATAGAATGAATGATTTTGAATGCAAGGCAGTCCATAAATAAATCAAAAACAAAGATTATGACTCATGAATTAATAATTTTACTTTAATTTTTAAAATATCTTTTATTTAAAAATTAATTTCCAAATTAAACAGACACAGTTTTCCCATTAGGTCAAAAATAGTTCTAGAATATCATGTTTTGACGTTTATTTGTGTCAGCCGAAATTATTTGTCAATTTTGAGGTTAATGCATCTTAATTCTAACAAGTATATTTTCATTGAGACAGCGGAGTTGCCACAATTATCTTAATATAATACAATGTACGTATTTATGTATCTAAATATATCCAATGTATGTTCCCTATGTCCAGCTGAACGATTTACGCACTGTTGTATGTGCATATTGAAAATCAAACAAAAATTGGATAATTTTGGATATATATAAAATAAAATCGGTATTTTCAAACCAGACTTCATTGTTTTCATTATTAAGACCATAATCTATTCCATTCAAAAAAAACTTCTTTATATACTTTCCATTTTATTAAACTTTGAAAAATATATTTTTATATTATTTTTATTTTTTAATTTTAAATAAACTATTCTAGATACACCACTGTTAACGTCACTTTGACGTAAAAGGTGAGTTGAAACCACGGTTATTAGATTTTATTACGGTTGTCTTGTCCGACGGTGGTGGGGAGACTTATATTTTTGACTTTACGTCACAAGAGTTTACATTCCCATATTTTTAAATTATTTTCGATCATTGAATGTGTGTTATTGTGTATATATGTGTATTATTTGTGTTATTATGAAATAATAAGACAAATAGTCCACATTTTATCTTATACCGGGTGGTGAATCGTAAAAACGGCCATAGGAAACTCAATGTAAAATTCTGAATTGTTGAATTCCTGCTTCCCTAATTATTCTACGTCAAAAGTCATGAGAGAATACTTGTAGAGAATTAAAATCTGTATTAAAATCAAAAGTTAAAATTGTTCTACGATTTAAATGCATTCCAAAATTTTGAAAAATATGATACATTTGCCACAATAGGTATGCGTGTAAAAGAAAGGCCACACATTACTATGCTGACAGTGCTCACACCATTGACTGAATAAAAAAATCTTTATTACTAATCCTTTCTCCGCAACTGAGGGTACCTTATCAACTGTATTGTTTTTAAACAATACATGATAAAATAAAAATATTGACAGTTCAAAAATGTGAACATTATTGCATTGTGGGTGGCCTACGTTTGGGCTGAAAACTAAAATGTATTACATTTTTACAAAATTTTGGAATATGTTTAATTACGTAGACCAATTTTAACAGTTATTTCCAATACAGATTTCAATCCTCTTCAAATAGTTTCTAATGTCTTTTGATGTAAAATAATTATTAGGGAAGCTGGAATTCAACAGTTCAGAATTTTACATTGAGTTAATGCAAAACTTTGACGCATGTCAAAATTCTCAATGTGTTTTAATTGTATTCATTTTTTTCGAATCCTGAGAAAACTAATAAATATTTTTGAAAAATTTAAACTCAGAATGAAAGACTGCATTATTACCGAGGGCTGAAAGTGCCTGAAAACTTCTATAATGTTTATTTTAATAAGTTACAGGGCTGAAAATAAAAGAGAAGTGTGATATTTAATTTCAAATATTTCATTCAATAGAATCTGCTTGTTTATTCTAAGGGGCTTTCCGCCCTCGGTAATAATGTAATCTTGCATCCTGCGATTAAATTTTTCTAAAATACTTGGTTTTCTCAGGATTCGAAAAAAATCATATTACGATTCAAATGACAGTAAACTCTCGTGACGTAATCTCATCCTTAATGTTCATTGGTTAGTCGATTTAGGCAACCGTAGTAATGTCTAAGAACCGTGAGTTTAAACGAGGTAACAATTTAAAAAATCGGCTCCTAGATACGTAAGCCTGTAAACTATTCAATGACCGTAACTGTACATTGTAGCTTAGCAACACTAGATTATTGTTACGATTTCGAACTTAGTGCAAAAATTTATAGACATTTACATCAAATTGGGTACAAAATTAGGCAGGTTTTGAAAAACTTGAATTTTTATTTCGTTTTATAGGGTTTCAGAACAAGCAAAAAATTTTATCAAGAAAAGTTTTCCTCTTGGGCGCCCCGTCCGTGGACACATTATATACTATATACTAGGTTAAAGCAGGCGCTTAGGGGACAGAAGTATAAAAATAATTTGTTCATAATATACACAGATTACAACATTCAGCTTTGGACAGATTTTTTAACAGAAGCTATTTTTCAAACTTTCAAACTAAGCGTTTGCCTCAGAAATATTAAAACTTAAAGCACATACCAATTAAATAATTTACGAGAGTCGGGATCTGAGTAACACTATTCTTCTACATTAGATAACATATCTAATAATTTCTTCGTTAGATCTAACATATCAGTTCTCAAATTTTAGATATTTTTTAAATACAGTGCATTGGCAAATCTTGCAAACATTTAATACTTTAACATTAAAAAAACAATGAGCACATTTTTCTGGAAGTTTGCTTCAATTTAAAGCCAATTTTAAACGTGGCATTTATTCAGTAAATGAAATAAAAGTTATTGGTGCCAAAAGCAAATTTACATTCTTTGTTCTGAAACAATCAATATTTCATCAATACATTGCACATTGGTTGATACAGTTCTTCCATTATATCTTTGCACATGCATGAAATTATTCACGAATTACTTTTTATACTAGGTCTCTTTTTTACTCACAGAAACTAGTAGGTATCACAAAATTAAGCAGCTTTTCCATAGAAATCACAATACATAAGTTAAACAAGGATAAAAAAGAATGTGTGTGTACTTTGTACGCATGTAAGAAGTTATATTTCTATTATATAATTTCAAAGAAATAAATATACTTAACAGGTTATATGTAATTTATTTAAATATTAAACTAACTTTCTTACCTACCACTTTTAAAATTTTTTTATTAAAACGATACCAAAAATTAAAAAAAAAAAGAATATGAATCGTCCGGGATTTGAACCCGGGACCTCTCGATCTCCGGTCACACACTTTCCCACTGAGCTAAACTGCCTTTGCTTTGGCAGGTTACAAGATTTCTCATATATACTGACAAATTTAATAGACCAAATGAAGTCTACAAAAATACTTTAACTATACTAACTATTATTATAAAATATCTTATTCCCGAGGAAGACAAATCCAAAGACACAAAAATTATAATAAATAATACATTTAATAAAAACACTAATATCCTTTTAATGACTTATTTGCTGACAGCGCTGATACATATATATCTTGAAAGATTAGCAACGAACTACATACTGTCTGTGTGCGCATGCGCCCGGCATTATAAAATTTCACTCTCGATCGTTAAGAAGTATCACTTCAATAATACAGAATGTCTTTGATAGGTCTCTCATTTATGAATTTTGGCGTTTATAATTTTCAATGACAGTGAAACTTTATTGGTTTAGTTGCATTTATTGTTTATTTGGTTTTATAAATCAATAAAGTTTTATTTATTTGTCAATAAAGTTTATGTGGTTTTATATTTACAAAAAATAAATATTTCAGTTAAATAAAGGAAGAGTTGCAATACTGACTTTGGGGTCCCCAGACAAAGACGAGTATTAGTAATATCGTAGTGTTGATAACTAAATTTGTGAAAAATTTGCACTTGTATCACTGTTTACCCAAAGGTACGATATATTATTAAAAATATTAATAATTTATTTATGTAATTCACTCGACAGCTTTGTATTTCTCAACCTTAGGCAATATTAAATCTTCTTAACAATATTAACTTTTTTGTTGTGACTGTTTTTTAATTTATTTAGTACCGTTCTATATTTAGCTTTATATTTTGTAGGTCTTATCTTTATGCTTAATGTTGAGTCCATCAATCTCCTCAATAGCGAAAAAAATATTAAACACTTCAATAAAATCGTCATCATCATTCTATTTGCCTTATCCCTATGCGGGGTCGGCTTCCCTAATTGCATTTCTCCACACAATTCTATCTTGGGTCATATCAATGTTAATCCCCTTTACCAACATGTCCTGCCTTATCGTCTCCCCCCAGGTCTTCTTTGGTCTTCCTCTCCTACTCCTTCCAGGAATCTGCACTTCAACTATTCTTCGTATTGGGTAATTAACGTCCCGACATTGAACATGACCAAACCATCTTAACCTATGCTGTCTCATTTTGGCATCAATTGGTGCCACACCTAGACTTCCCCTAATATACTTATTTCTAATTTTATCCTTCTTTGTCACTCCACTCATCCATCTAAGCATTCTCATTTCCGCCACATGCATTCGTTGTTCCTCTTTCTTTTTCACTGCCCAACATTCAGTTCCGTACATCATAGCCGGTCTTATGGCTGTTTTATAGAATTTTCCCTTCAGGTTCATTGGAATTTTTCTGTCACACAACACACCACTCGCTTCTTTCCACTTCATCCATCCAGCCCTAATTCTACTGCATGCATCTCCATCTATTTCTCTATTACTCTGTAATACCGATCCCAGGTACTTAAAACTATTGCTTTTCACAATCATTTCACCATCCAAAGATACCATTTTATTTGTAGTAACTCCATCTTTAAATGAACACTCCAAATACTCTGTTTTTATCCTACTAAGATAGACCTTTTTCATCCAGAGCTTGTCTCCACTGTTCCAGTTTTTGTTCTGTCTCTTTCACTATTTCCTACTAACACTACATCATCAGCATACATTAGGCACCATGGAATGCTACCCTGTAGTTTCGCTGTTATCTGGTCCAAAACTAATGAGAATAAATAAGGACTAAGCACCGAGCCTTGGTGCAATCCTACTTTCACCTGAAATTTACCAGTCTCTCCCACACCTGTCCTAACACTAGTCGTTACTCCCTCATACATATCTCTCACAATCTTTACATATTCGCCAGGGACTCCTTATTGAGTGCCCACCACAAAATCTCTCGAGGAACTCTATCATATGCTTTCTCAAGATCAATGAATTCCATATGAGCGTTGGTCTCTTTATTCCTGTATTTTTCCATCAGTTGCCTTACAATGAAAATTGCATCTGTTGTTGATCTGCCCTGCATAAAGCCAAACTGATTATCGGATATTTGTCTATCAATTACTTTCTCCCATATTTTCATGGTGTGGCTAAGTAGTTTTATAGCCCTGTAGTTTGTACATTGTTGTATGTCTCCCTTGTTTTTGTAGACAGGTACTAACTAATATACTGCTTCTCCATTCACCTGGCATTTGTCCAACTTCCATAAACACTTCAATAAAATAACTTTATAAAATACATTCACGGGATAATAGCAATTTCCTAAATATGACCACGGACACTCTGACAGTATGTATTAATGATCTACACATCGACGTACGTTTTACTTTATTTTTTGATTAAACTTAAAATAAATCGTGACGCATGGGAAAAGTTAGAGTGGAAGACCTATATCACACAATTTAAAAAGGGCTGAATGACCTGACTTTTCGAGATTAATTTAAGATAACCACGCACTGTATGTCATAAAGTTTTTTCTCAAAACGCATCTTCCAGAAGAAGAAATTAAATATTTTAAATATATACTAACTAAACTTACACTTCTCAACAATTTGACTAAAAGTTTGTTTGCCTATCGTAGTGTTAACTAATTGTATACTTTTAAAGAGAGAATCTGCCGATATATCTTCTGGTAAGTGAGTAAGAAACTGTGCTCCTTGCAGAAAGTCCATATAAATCAAAACGTCTTGATGCAAGTAAAGTATTCCTAAAAGAATTACGATTAGTCTAAATATTATAACATTGCATTATTCTTACATTGTCGAGGTGTTAAATAGAATGAAGTAGTATGGTAAGACTTGAAGTATGGTACGGTGGCATCTGTGAAAATTGTGTTTGGAGGAGGTACAACTACGAGGTATACCACAGATATAAACATATATTTGGTGGTAAAGACGTAGTATCTCTTATAAGAATAGGAAGACTAAGATGTGCAGGACATCTAGCAAGATCACAGCAGAACAACCCTTCTAGAAGATTCCTTATGTCACAACCTGTGGGAAGTAGAAATAGGGGTAGGCAAAACTTAGATGGAAGGATGGTGTAGATGAGGATGGGAGAAAAATAGGCGCAGTAAACTGGCAACGGTCGGCAATGGATAGGACTGACTGGCGTAATAGACTTGGGAAGGTCGAGGCTCTTTCATAGGGTTGTAGTACCATTGATGATGATGATGATGATGATGATGATGGTAAGACAGTAGGACGACTTGATGGAATACAGTGGCCGCTGGTTAGGAGAGGCAAGGGAGGCTTAGCCTCCCCATAAATTCTTTACACACGCTACACTGTTTTGTTTACTTTGAATCACGAAAAACAACAAGCACTCTTACTATTACACAAAGTGTAAATTCCACAATATCACTATATATCCATATGCAAGGAGCATTAGCGTTAGAACGCATGATTGCGGTCTCAGTTTTTTCATTATATTTGTAGTCAGGATCCTAAAATGAGTTATCTCGAGATGCATGTAACGGAGGCTACCGGCTTGCCAGCCTCACTTGCTAATGATCCGCGCAGCGCAGCAGCGTTTAAGGAGACACGGTCTTCTTAAGCACACACTGACGCTGCCCAGAGATTTAGCAAGGGAGGTTGACCAGCCGCTAGCCTCCGTTACGTGCATCTCGGGACAACCAATTTTAGGGTCCTGCACTTTATTTCACTCGTCTTCTTCACTCTCGCTATTATATCAGATATTGATAACTCTGGAACTCGATCTACGTTTATGTTTGCTAACGTATTGTTTGAAAAATCACTAAGTACTGATCGGCGCTCCAGATTGTAAATAAAAATTCACACAGTACAATAATACATTTTTTAATGAGTTTTACCTTGAAACTGAAATTCACAACAATGCGCTTAGTGAATTGTACCATAAATTATATCAGCAATTAGAAGGCTGTAAGCACTGGATGACTTTTCCAAGGCTCGGCAGTACCATATTGAGTAAAAATTGATGAAAATGTCGAAATCTCAAAAAAGTGAACTTAGTGAGTTTTACCTCTAATAGGACGAAGGAATAATTAGGGTCGAGATAAAAAAATCATTTTCTAAAAGTTACCCACACGGTCTTATATTCGGAAGAAGTAAAGATAATAATTTTTAATTTTAAATATCAACAGAACAATGCATAGGTATTATGGAAAACGGACTTATCGTAACATGCCCTTGGATATTAAATTAGTTGCAGCGGGGGAAAATGAGTGCACTTTTCAAGAGAAGGGAAAATGAAAATTATTTTTAACATAATTATATAAGATTCATTCATAAAAATAAGTATGCAGTGCACAAAGAAACAAGCAAGTCCTTGGCATACAATATCATGGACGACTCGTTTTAAAACTTCTGTGAAATACAAGCTTTTTAAATGAGCAATATAGAAAAAATAAAGGTAGGTGTCCGCCAAAAAATTTGCAGTGTAAGTTGAATATTAAATAAAACAAGATATATTGATCAAGAATACAGATACAGAATTCGTAGAAACCCTAAAGTATGGGTTTCCTCGAAAGCGGCACCGACAAACTGCGACCGTAACACTGCGATGAATGACGTCATAAAAACTGTACCACCCAAAATAATAGCAGTGGTTTCCAAGGATGCGTTGGAAGCCACCGCTTGCTGAGTTTACACATTGCATTGCCGCAGTGAAGAACCTTGAATTTTCCACCGTAATCTGACGTCATTCATCGCAGTGTTACGGTCGCAGTTTGTCTGTGCGGCTTTCGAGGAAACCAAGGCTTAACGCAACATGATATAGACCATAACAATGTGACCCTTATTAAAAATCTATATTGGGATCAAATGGCGTCAATCAAAATAGAAATGTCAATAAAAAGAGGAGTTTGTCAGGGTTGTATACTTTCTCCACTATTATTTAATATATATTCCGAAAAGATCTTTCAAAATGCCCTCGAAAATATTGAAAAATAAATAAAAGTCAACGGAGAATACGTAAACAACTTAAAATACGCAGACGACACCGTTATTCTTGCGAACAGTACTGAGGGTTTGCAAAGACTTTTGAATATCATAACCAGAGAGGGAGGTAGCTTGGGGCTGAATATAAACCCAAATGAAACAAAAGTAATGGCTGTTACACGTGCACCAAATACCGACATTAATATTCGTATCTATAACAAACAGATAGAACCCGTACAAAGATTCCAGTATCTTGGTTGCTGGATAACAAACGATCTAGACCACGAGGTTGAAATACGTGCTCCTATAGAGTATGCTAGGCCCGCTTTTCAAAAAATGAAAAAATTCCTTATAAACACTACCTTATCGTTGGATATCCAATGCCAATTTGTAAAAACATTCATTTATTCCATATTGTTATACGGAGTGGAAACATGGATTCTCGAAATTACAAGTATGAGGCGTATAGAAGCCTTTGAGATGTGGGTTTTTCGAAGGATGCTAAAGATCTCTTGGACAGAGCATGTTACCAACAATGAGGTGCTGAGAAGAATGGGGACTGAGAGAAACTACTAAATATTGTAAAAAACAGAAAAACGAGTTATCTAGGACATATTTACAGTGGAGAAAGATACAACTTTTTAAGACTCATAATGGAAGGGAAAGTGGAAGGAAGAAGAGGTCCAGGAAGAAGAAAATGCTCTTGGCTGAAGAACGTGAGACTGGACAGGCATGGGCACACATTCGACACTAACAGCCACTAAACATAGAGAGCAATTTGCTGTAGTTAAAGCCAACCTTCAGTAATGGAGAAGGCACCTTAAGAAGAAGATATTGATCAAATTTTAGATTATTACAAGCCCTGCTAATATGAAGTTTTACATATATTTTTATGTGCTGAATCCAACAATAGATGGCCTTTCATTCGATTCCCTACACTGTTATATGACAAAAAATATGTACTTACCTAGAGCAGTCCTAAAAATAAATTCATAGCCATCACGAAGGAAAACGTCCCACACTCTACAAGCGATATCCAAGGGCATAGCCTTCGCATATATCGTGTATATCCAGTCCAGTAAATACAAATCGGGCGTCAGTCCAGAGTTAGTGAAATGAGCATGAAGTTTCGGTAAGTTATAACTAAAAATTTGGTCGTAGGCGTTGTAGTATGTCTGCATTCTACTCTGGTTCAGAGTAAACGCCGAAAGATGAAGTGGCTGGTTAAGTAAATTTGCAAAACATATAAAAGCATCGCATGGCTCCATATTAAGGATTAAAATCGCTGCTATATATGACATTCCTTGGACGTATCCAACGTCAGGCCTAAAACATAAACAAAATAGAGTAGAAATATACGGACTTTAAGAATTTTGCAAATCATTACATGACATTTTAGTTAAATCTGACAGTTGTCAGAATATTTATATTTGAGTGGCCGTTTGCCACGGATACGTCTGCCACGATATTTTTCAGAAGACCAAATTCAAATGTCCACAAAATTATAGTTTTAGAAATATCATATTTGGTTTTGAGTTTAATGTTTATCCTCCCAAGTCCATAGGTCCAGCCAGCTGGACAATGTTTACTAATTTATTACACGGTGACTATTCGGGTTGGGTATCGCTGCGTCTTATTCGCGGTGTGCAAGTACTTGGAAGGGAATTGAGAAACGATCGTGCGCGAATAGAGGAGAAATATTACAACTTTCTTAAATAATTCATATTGTCAATTTAAATTGTCAAATTGACGTACATTTCATAGCTACTGTCATTGAAGAAGAAAAATTATATGTTGCTCCACAATATTGATATGATATCGTCCTATTAGAGGTAAAATTCAGTAACTACACTTTTCAGAAAGTGGAGAAAAATCGATTTAAAGGTACCAATTGTTTTTTAAATTCACCTGACTTGAATATTGAAATTTTTTTAATGCAACTTTAAAGAATAAATAAAAACAGATATTTTAAGCGATATTTCGTCACAGGAACTATGATACAATCAATATTAGATCAATTTTTGTACCAAATGAGTTTTTCCATGAACACAATGATTGGATATTGATATCCTATTAGAGGTAAAACTCACTAACTACACTTTGTACTTGATGAATTTTTCCTTGAACACAATTATTGGATATTGAGAAGTTAATGAATTTGTCTCCATAAACTTTTGCTGACTTACAACAAACGAAGTATCAAAAATAACAGTCTATTATTTAAAAAATGAACAATAAGTTTCGTTTTTAGAAAATAAATGCAATTCTTTCGGCATTTATGACAGCCACAAAAGTCGCCTGCTTAATTGCAAAATAGATTATGTTACCCTTTATGTAAGCTATCACGGTTACAAAGAAATTTAATCTCATATTTCTTTAATCGATCGCCGAACAGATAATGCACACAAATATAATGTACAGTTTGTACAGTTTCAACAATACAATGTTAACACACAATAGATTATGTTATCTAATGTATTGTTTGAAAGATTACTATTAAGTACCGATTTTTCATTCCAGATTGTAAGGAAAAATTCACTAAGTGCAATAATAAGTTTTAATGAGTTTTACCCTGACACCGAAATTCACAATATTGCACTCCATATTGGAAGGAAAAATTCACTAAGTGCAATAATACGTTTTAATAAGTTTTGCCCTGAAACCGAAATTCTCAATAATGCACTTAGTGAATTGTACCACAAATTATCTCGGCAATTAGAAGGGTTAGAGCCCCAGGTGACTTCTCAAGAGCTGAGCAGTACCGTATTGAGTTCAAATTGATGAAAATGTCAAAATCTCAAAAAAGTGCACTTGTTGTCATGTTACCATACTCACGTTTTTTAAGTTTAGTTACAAATAGTAAAAGGATATTGATGGAACGTGAATTGGAGGCTATTTTGACAGATAACGATTTTTTAGTCAGTGAAGATAGCGATAATGATCAAAGGAAATGGATTTACAGGAATTTCAGATGAATGTTAGAAGGTCACTAGCTCTAGGTGGTAAGCCTGCAAGTGGGAGACAAGCTAGTGCGTTTATTTCAAGAGAACCAGAGACATCTGAAGATAAAGTACCCACATTATAAATCTCCTATAAAAAGTTTACAGTTTTCCAGTTACCGCCTATAGATGTAAAAAAACCAGTAATGATAATTTGCCAATATGCTCTGTCAGCAATAGAAATTCTTATCGCGTCGCCTAAACCTCCTGGATGCACTAAGAAGACGAGATTCTTTTGTACGAGATTCTTCTTTTTTTTTGTATGCAAAATGTATTTCTCCTGAACCAGAATGTTTTTCAGTTTCATACTTAAATTATATGAAAGCTAAGTGCTGATGTCCATTATGCTGGACCTGTCATATTATGTGTGTCAAATATTTTTTTATAGTTTTTATAGATTTTCGTTTATTGTTTTCACGAATGAGGAGAGAAAATAGAAAATATTATTAAAATAATAAAAACTTTTTTCTTGGGGCTGAAAAGTTATACAGCTACTTATGTGTGTTGACATATAAGAAAAATTTATGGCCGTCGTGGAAATTTGCATTTGCTCTCCTGAGAAGTACCAAAATGGACATATCTGCTTTTGGCAATCGACCACTGATTTATATCTATATAAACGTTAATATTTATACAAATATTTGCCAGAATATTTAAAATATTTTGATGTAAAGATAAATAAATATAAAATCAAATTTCACTATACAATGTCCCAATATACCAATGACATAAAATATTTACATTTACGTCGCTGAAAAATACTAACCTAGAAATTAAAATTGTCATTTTACCATATGATTTGTGAAAATTCGATCACAATCGATTACTCTTGTGTCAAATTATCTTTATTCGCATCATTGATTGTTTATCTATTTAGAGTATTGTAATCGCCAACCAATAGGGAACTTGCACATTTTTTTTATTACATAATAATGTTCAGTTTTGTATAAAAATGAGATTTCCAAAATTTTACGCTTCAAAAACTCATAATAACCTAGCAAGTACAAATTTAAAGTCTTCGGTATCTTAAAATAGGTCAAACGGCCCGTGACGTCACTCAGTTTAACTATATGGTTCCGTTCTTCTTTAGTTTATTGGCCTCCACCTATTTTGGTATACCTCGTCGCGAAATAAAGGAAAAATATTTATATTCTATTAACATTTATCGTATGTCATTGTAATAATATATACCAGTTTGTTGACATTGGAGTTTGATATAGTTATTGAAGGAAAGGAAAGAAGGTTTACTACGGAAAATAAAACCATTTTGTAGAAGTACAGTTTTCTATGAATAGTTCAAACGATCAAAACACTTGTAACGTCAAATAAATGTATTTTCTACTGACGTTAATAACGTCTAATTTAAAATTCTGTTTACTTTGTTGGAAAAATGTAAATGTACAAACGAGTGACGACGTCACGACGCGTTTTAGGCCACCTGTTTTAATTTGAATTTTTAATCGCCTTTGGGGGCCAAACGAAAGACCTACAAAAACTTTTTATCTTTGATACATGTTTTAAATTATGTTCTGTTGTGATTTATAACATTTTTTTCGAATTTAAAAATTTATGCAAGTTCCCTATTATAGATCTATAAGTATAAGACGTTTTAATATGCAAATACCCGTCAAGGAAAACATAATTTTCTAAGTTCAATGTATAATAATCACAGAGGTACTTTTTCTTTTCTATCACTTCCAACTATAATGCGTTAGGTTCAAAACAGACGGACAACTCTGCAGCGCTACTGAGTGGATCCACAAAGTGGCGCCAAACAGGCGATTTTGTAGCGCCAATGATTTTGTAATGGACGCCACAGTGGCGAGGATCGGCAACAGTGGCTGGTGACAGTGGCTGGCCACTGTAGCGTCCATTACAAAATAATTGGGGCTACAAAAAATCGCCTGTTTCAGCCACTTTGTGGATCCACTCAGTAGCGCTGCAGAGTGGTCCGTCTGTTTTGAACTTTAGAGAGAATTAGATAATAATCTGTGACTCACTAAAAAAAGCTGATGGTCTGTAGTGAATTTAGTTTTAAATAAATATAAGTTAAAATATTTTAGACATAGGAAATGAAATATTGCATTTAAAAGAGTTAACAGTAATATACAAATGAACCAGAGCTATAAAAAATTACATACCTATAGCACACATATGCGGCTAACAGAGAGTGCAAAGCTTCAGAATAAGGTCCTCCTTCTTGAAATATTCCCAGGTGTGGAAAAGTTCTTGAAATATCTAGCTGTATAACATCCATACTGCTTTCTTGATCTCCTTCAGACTCACATTGGATTCCATCAGTATTGTTAAGACGATTTTGGGCTCTATTAAGGCAAATATCGTAGAGTTGAGGAGTGAGATTCAGTTCGTTGCCTATAGCGAGCTTCCATACCTTTCCTCTGACACTTGAAGGAATTCCTTGCCACCAGAGATCAAGAGTTTTCTTATGTGAACGCCTAACAAATAAAAAATATATATTACTATTTAAATCAAAGATTTCAAGATATGGCTAACACTTTAAACAGGGTGAATGGAACACAGCTGATATGGCTGAATTGGAAACACTTTAAACTGAAGCCAATAAAATTGATTTTAAAATCAATATTAATAAAAACAAATCCATGGGATAAATGCAAGAAACAACATACTCATCATCATCATCATCAATGGTGTTACACTTCGTGAGTCTTTGCTGTGTTTACTACTGCCTTCCATATTTGTTGGTCCTGTGCCACTAATTCCCATTGTCCCACTCCCATTTTCTCGAGATCTTCTTTGACTGCATCTTTCCACCTTTTTCTAGGCCTTTCTACAGACTTTCTTCCATCTATCCTTTCGCAGAACACATTGTTTATAAGGCGATTGTCATTACTGCGTATCACACGCCCTGCCTATCTGAGTCTAGTTACCTTTATATACCTGACTAGATTTTCCTTTCTGAGTAGAGACTCTAACTCGTTAATAATGTATCTGCGACTCCATTCGTTTGTCACGCTGTCTCTGCAAGGGCCATATATCATTCAAATGATTTTACGTTCCCACACCAACAATTTATTTACTTCTCTTTTTGTTAGCGTCCATGTTTCGCTTCCATACGTGTCTGCTGGTAGTATTATGGTCTTATATATCTGAAACAGATCTTTCTAAAGAAAGATCTGTTTCCTGCCATTATTCGCGTTTGGACTACTCGATCTATTTTGTTTTCATTTGTGATTGTTGCTCCAAGATATTTAAATTCTTTATCCACTTCGAGGTTATGGTCATTTATAGTCATGTTTTGCCATCGGTCTTGTTTTGAGACGACCATTTATTTTGTTTTGTCTTCATTTATTTTTAGATTGATGTTTAAGGTACACTTTAGAAGAATGAAAATAATCATTTTTTTCAAAAAATTTTTTCTCAGAAACTTTATTAAAAATGAACATAAAACTTTTTACATATTAATATCTAACTCTTAGAGAGTACAAAAAATATATCTTTTTTCATTTATGCTCTAATATTGATTGTAGAGGGCACAAAAGTCGAGGTCTCGAAAAATGATGGCGGACAGTTAATCTCAGGATTGGGATATCTGAAACAAAAAAATCGTACTGGATTTGAAAAAGGAAGGTTTCTTACGTGACAATTTACCACAATTTGACCAAAAAAATAAAAAATAAATATTTTTTATCCATGAAAAACTGAAGAAAAACCGGCGATTTTTTCACAAAATTTTTTCAAATTTCCGTAAAATCTTTTTCTTGCGGAATTTTTCACTAACGGTGGTAAATTGTCACGTAAGAAACCTGTATTTTTCAAATGCCGTACGATTTTTTTGTTTCAGAGATCCTCATCCTGAGATTAACTGTCCGCCATCGAAACTACTTTTTTCGAGGCCTCGACTTTGGCGTCCTTTACAATATTAGTGTACGTGCATAAATAAAAAAAAAAAAGAATATGTGTGTACTTTGTACGCACGTAAGAAATTATACTTCTATTATATGATTTCAACGAAATTAATATACTTTAAACAGTTTATTTATATTTTATTTAAATATTAAACTAATTTTAATACTTACTACTTCTCAAATTTTTTTATTAAAACAGTGCCAAAAATTAAAATAATAAAAGAATAAAACACACACAAACAAACACATTGAAAAATGCCACAAATGATTTCTGAAGTAGGAAAAAATTTTAACTAAATACGTATTTTCTGAAAAAAAAATTATATAATAAACTTACAATCATAAAATGTATAAAAAAAAATAAAAGTTTCCATTGGGGTTCGAACCCGCTTATCAGCGCAGTTAGTATTGAAATTCATTCACGTTAAACTTTTACCCACGGAGACCATTTGTCATCATGTGCGCATATCCACTAACTAAACGGATTAAACTTTTGACGGTTCTGAATTTAATAAAATTATTTTGATTTTGAATTGAAATTATTTAGAATTGAAAGAAATATTAGAATACAACAAAACATAAAGTAAGAAAACAAATATATTAGGTGAATATTGATAGAAATTTTGATGGGAATCAAATTATGTAAATCAAAGCATTACATACTATTTTAGTAGGTTCTTTTTAAATTTTCCAGATAAGTAGGTACCTATGAAATTTTTTAGTAGGATACTGAAACATTTACAATTATTACGTACTTGTCGCTTTTAAAAACTATTTAAAAAGTCACTACAATATTATAAACTTGCATTTTTCTCTGCCATCACAACAATAAAAACTAATATACACAACATTAATTTGTTTATCCAAAATCTCTATATTGAACAATTATTGACAGATGATTTTAACACCCAATCAGATCCCGTATAACGTTTATACCATACTGTCTGTGTGCGCATGCCCGCAGAATTATTAAATTTTACTCTCAATCGCGCCTAAAGAAGTATAACTTCAAAAAAGATATATTTTTCGTATTCTCTAAGAGTTAGATATTAATATGTAAAACGTTTTTTGTTCATTTTTAATAAAGATTACGAGAAAGAAATCTTGAATATTTTTGGCTTTCTAAAGTATACTAGTACCTTAATGCAGCTTATTTAAAGCTCAAGAAAATATCCTTAACTTCTCCTTAAGAAACAGCATATTATTTACTATTAATTAATAACATGCAGATTAAAAATGTGGAAAATTGTATATATCTTGAAAGTGCCATAACAGAAAGC
The DNA here is from genome assembly GCF_917563875.1 of Diabrotica virgifera virgifera. NCBI lineage: Eukaryota > Metazoa > Arthropoda > Insecta > Coleoptera > Chrysomelidae > Diabrotica > Diabrotica virgifera. The sequence goes on along the minus strand of NC_065444.1, from coordinate 622,919 downwards.
GGAGGTACAGAGGACGATATTTATATGAGTATATGGTATACTAGAAAGATAAAGATCTGAATATTCCAGTTTAATGTCATGTCTGTTCTACTCTAGCGATTTGAAACCTGGAAAATGACATAAACCCTTACAGGCCAACTGCAGGTCTTTGTTAACAAATGCCTACGAAGAATTGTTTGTATTTTCTGGCCTCATATCATCAGAAATGAAGATCTGCTACACGAAACTGAACAAAAGAGGGAAGAAAATAAAAAAAATCCAGAAAGTGAGGTTGCATCAGTCACAACTTCGAAAAAATAGCTCCAGTATTGCAAAGATTGCCCTAGAGTGGAATCCCCAAGGAAAAAGAAATAGAGGTCCCCCAGCACAAACTTGGAGAAGATCAATCATGAACAAGGTGGATGTTAGCGCAAAATAGAACTTGATGGCATGTTTAATATATTATTTAAATCATTAAATTTTTTTTATTTTATAGCTACATTTTATATCTGACATAACTTTGAAAACTTACATTGTATTCCAATTTGGAAGAACATTTTGGGTAAAGTGTTTGGTAGCAGTTGCTTGTTGTTCTTCTACTTTTAATTGTAACTTCTGTTGCTTCTGTTTGGCAGCTGATGTTTGAGCCTCTTTCTTTTTAGCAGCTACCAATATGGCCCTATATTCATCTTTGTGCCTTTGTTCTTCATCTTGAGATTTCGCTGGTAAGTTTGAAGGTCTTAAACAGAAATAGAATAAAAACAAATAATATTTCAACATGTTTAAATATAAATTGTTACATACGAAAGGTAAAGATGAAAATTGTATATAAACAATATATTAATACTACTTATTAAATTATTTTTTTCAGCTTTAATCTACACTTCTGCAAGAACTGAACGCACCACCTTAAAAATGGGTCATTTTTGATGTCTCGAATTTCCTAAACCTGTTGTCCAATTTAAGTGATTTTTTTTAATATGTTTTAGCCTTATTCTTTAACAATATCCCTGTAATAATATTGTTGCTATACAGCTAACTTGTCACTGTATACCAGGTGTACCAATCGAGCTGTGATTTTGTCTCAAAGTTCGTGTGACCCTGTGGAATATTCTAGCATTTATAAAATAATGAAGTTAAAACCAAACTAGAGCCTCATGTTTTCTTAACATTCTGTTTTTTGATTCATCCGCTTATGCTGGATAATAAAAAAGTTAGGTACTTTAACAACTAACCCTCTTTTTCGTCAATACAGGGTGTTTTTAAATAAGTATGGCAAACTTTAAGGGCTACTTCTGCATGGAAAAATAATGACAGTTTGAGTTATAAACGTAAGTCTGCACATGGTTCGTTTCCAAGATAGCGGGTGTTAAAATTTTTCTTACAAACAGACGATTTATTTTGCTCTAAAACTGGTTAACATATGAAGGATACACAGGAAGAACCTGCTAAGTCCATTTTTGTAGAAATTGCATTTTTTACGCCATCTTGTAGTAAATTCCAGTTTACATCTTCTGAAACCTTTAAACACGGCAATAACAAGACAAATCACGAGAAAAAGCCCATAAATATATATATATATATATATATATATATATATATATATATATAAAACAAATGAAATAGAGAATGTGGAAAAATCCCCTTACGAATAACTCACACATCCACTATTTCTGGCTGGGAAAAATTTTTCGAATAGAATCAAAGATCCAAACACCAGTTCTTAGAAATGTGTTTCGCCCTCTTCAACCTCCGTGGGCTCATCGGTAAAGATGAGAGGTTGAATATCTTTAGACACATTCCATCAAAAAACAACATCCGAGACATAGACATAACAGGAGCGTAAATCTACGCCCAACCTGAAAATGACAGTCTCAAGTTTTAATTCCCTAATTACTTTAGAGTAAGTAAGATAATGTTTATGAAAAAACAAAAGATGTAGATCTTTGAAACACACTCAGTGATCAAAAGATCCACAGGTACTGGTTTAACGACCACTCGTACGAAATCAAACAAATGAAATAGAGAATGTGGAAAAATCCCCTTATTTGTTTTTTTTTTCTATTTCATTTGTTTGATTTCGTACGAGTGGTCGTTAAACCAGTACCTGTGGATCTTTTGATCACTGAGTGTGTTTCAAAGATCTACATCTTTTGTTTTTTCATAAACATTATCTTACTTACTCTAAAGTAATTAGGGAATTAAAACTTGAGACTGTCATTTTCAGGTTGGGCGTAGATTTACGCTCCTGTTATGTCTATGTCTCGGATGTTGTTTTTTGATGGAATGTGTCTAAAGATATTCAACCTCTCATCTTTACCGATGAGCCCACGGAGGTTGAAGAGGGCGAAACACATTTCTAAGAACTGGTGTTTGGATCTTTGATTCTATTCGAAAAATTTTTCCCAGCCAGAAATAGTGGATGTGTGAGTTATTCGTAAGGGGATTTTTCCACATTCTCTATTTCATTTGTTTGATTTCGTACGAGTGGTCGTTCAACCAGTACCTGTGGATCTTTTGATCACTGAGTGTGTTTCAAAGATCTACATCTTTTGTTTTTATATATATATATATATATATATATATATATATATATATATATATATATATATATATATATATATATATATATATTGATGTGATCTTGATTATTGATATGAGATAATATTCTTATATGTCACTTAATTTAATCAATGTATTAATACTAATCTAATTAATTAACCAGATCACATATCAATATGTTTTCAATCTCAGGGCGAATTATAAATTAATTACTTACTTTCGTGGATTCTAAATATTTCTTAATGGTTCCTAATCGGGATAGAAACGAAAAGAGTAAAAAAAATACACATATGGGTTACAATTATAATCAAAATATTTTTTATTTTATTTAAAAAGCAATCACTGCTTAATATTTGCTATTTCTTATTATTCTTAAACATAACATTTACAAATGGGAATCTTATTTCCTTTTGGTTTTCAATTGAAAGTTTTTTATTAACATTTAACTATTAAGAGTTATTAGCAACAACTCTATTTAAGTTTGATGAAGCTTTTCTGATATTATTGATTATGTTATTCAATTTTTATGTGGAATTTAATACGAAAAACCCATACATTCATGTCCAAACAAATGAGACTGACCTTTTCCTGGTGTACTGAAAATGTCCTCACACAAAGCCCGTTCCTGCTATCCTTGGCTGCGATCAAACCTCGTCCTGGCTTCCAGTAATGTACTCCTTTGAAAAACTAGCTCGAATAGCTCTCGTTCCTGCTTCGGTCGTGATGCTGTGTTCTACCTTTTTCGAAACTGCTATCAGCTACCGGGACACTCTTGGCTCAAGGAGGTTCTTTTACTCTCGACCTGGCCTACTTCTCGTTCCACGATAGATACTCCACACTCACGGAACTACCGGCTTTCTCACTCTCCGTACACTACCGTCTACTACTCGACTTCACTTCTCGACAGCTCAAAACATTCTGATCTCACTTTGTCATTCATTCCCCTACTTTCTAAATATCCCTTCCAGATTCACAAATCAATCTTCCACCACCAACTCTCATTCGTAATATTCCTCAAAACCAATTTTTAATCTTTCTAAATATGCTTAATGGATTTCAAAAGAAAATATTTAATTCCCATTCTAAAATACTTTCTAACTATTTACAAATTTTAATGACCTATTCTCTCTTTCAAATGAGTCTTATTTAGCATAGGCTAATGATCGAAACCTTCCGCGAAAAACGATAATGAACTATCATCTATTTCACTGAGTTTTATTTAGCATAGGCTAATGATCGACCTTCCGAGAAGAACGATAATGGTACGCGTCATTCACTTTGTTTATCTAAGCACATTGTTCCGAGTTTCGTACGCTTATTCTAATCACTTCTTAAAATTACATATAACAATTTGTTGTATACAGGTTGTTTTAAATTTATATGCCCGTGGTTGAGAAAATTGAAAATATTTTATATTAAATTGAATTTTGTTTATCATTATTAAATTTTAATTTTTATATCAAATAGAAATATAACAAATCCCCGCCTTGTATTCGATAAAATTTATCTGCATTTTTAAATAAATTTTCTCGAGGCAAAACCAACTCCCTGTATATTTCCTTACTTTAATCTACGTCTTATATCCTAACTTACTATCTACTTTAATTAGTCCCACCTGTAGAGTAATTGTTTCCTTATTTTCAGTGTCCTCATCCTGTGTTAGAGTGTCGGATATTATGTTGTCTTTCCCTTTTTCCCATATCAATTTTCTGTCTTTTTCCTCAGATTTTTCACATACTTTTATCGTGTATTCTGCATCCTCGTTTTCATATGCCTCCTCTTCAAATGCCACTGTTTCGATCATATCTTTTTTTTTTTTCATTTTTTTGCTTTATTTCTTCTTCTCCTGAGCTCGTCTCTTCTTTTGAGGAATCCCAGGTTTCCTTTGTTTCTGATACTCTCAAATTTTCTTCTTCTGGGCTCAACTCTTCTTTTGAGGAGCCACAGGTTTCATTTTCTTTTGTCTTTTTCTGACTTTTTCTCCCTTTTCTTCTTTGTCCTTGCTTCGTTGCCAAATTCATTTCCACTGTTTGTTCTTTACCTGATTCGTCCGTATTTTGTTTCTCCTGTTCCTTGTCCTGTTCTTCTTCTTTTTCTTCTGTTAGATTCATCGTATTATTTTTAAAATCTATCACTACATGTTTTTCTGCCAATTCGTCAACTCCTACTATCATGTCATGTGACATGTTTGGCATTATTACACATTGTAGTGCATACATCTTCTTACCCAGTCGTACCATTACTCGTATGCCTTCATTTATAGTTGCCAATGTCCGTTTGTTTGCGCCCACTAAATTTACCCTAGGTATTTTGTAAATTAAATTTGTTAAGTTAACTTCTTCTATTAGTTTTCTGTTGACCAATGTTATTTCAGATCCAGTGTCTATCATAATTTTAATTGGTTTCTCGTTGATAAATCCATCCACAAATTTTAAATTAACTCCATTTTTCTTTTCGTTGTTTTCTGCCAATTTAATAAACTCCTTGGGGTTACAAAATATTCCTGTTTGATTTTTTGTTTTTAGTGAGCGCCGTCGTGAAAAGACGCCGGTTGCTCATCGTTGTTTATTTTCGTCATAATGTCTCTCTCCGGCATATTCTTCTGTCTGGGTATTATTTACCTCTCTTCTATTTTCTCTTGGTCTGTCGAATCTGTTTCGGTTTTCTCGATATCCCTGTTCATTTTGTCTACCATTATTTCTGTTTTCTTGATTTGAGCGTGTGGTGTTTCTATTCTGGTATTCTCGATTTCTGTCCTCATTCCATTGCCTATTTCTTTGTTCATAATTTCCTCTTCCGTTGTCTCTATTTTCGTTTTCCCTTCTGGGATTAAAATCTCGTCTTGTATAGTCCCTCCTATTTTGATTTCTATCTCTGTAATCCTGTGTTTCTCGGGGCCTGTAATCTTCTCGCGACCTTCTTGATTTTGTTTCTCTTACACGTAATTCTCTTATTTGTAGGAATTGGCATAAACTATCTATGTCTTTGTAGTTTTGCAATGTGATATGGTCTTCCAGCGTTTCTTCGAAATGTCTTGCAATCAGTTCGACTAATTGTTCCGATGAGTAATTATATTGTAAATGTTTTGCGTTATAGTAAATTTGTAATGCATATGTCCTTTCTGATATACCCATCCTATCATTGTATTTCCCATTTTGCAATTCCTTGTTAATTTCCAATTGTTGGACTTTTCCCCAGAAATAATTCAAAAATTTTTGTTCAAATTGTTGCCAACTGTCAAATTCTTCTTCTTTGCAATCGAACCATAGGCTTGCTTCATTTTTGAGATGGTTTCTGATAGTTTCTTTTGCTGTTTCGAAATTTCCGATGTGCTGTATTTTCTTTTTCAGGCTATTTATGAACGGCACTGGGTGTAATCTTCTTACATCCCCGCCAAACCTTATCTTCACGTCATCTATGCTATGTATAACCATTTCTCTTCTTTCTCCGACATTTTGTTGAATATTGATTTCCGCAATCTTTCTTTCCACTTCTTCTCTGTCTGCTTTAATAGCGTTTTCAAACTTGTTTTTCAAATTTTCTATTTCTTTTTTCTGGCAATTCATTAACTCCTTTATTTTATTTTGAATTTTCATTTCTTGTTCTTTCATGTGATCCTTAATTTTCATTTCATACTTTTCTATGCGTTCCTCCATTTTCTTGTTGTTCTCTTCTATGGCTTGTTTTGTTTCCTTCTGATTTTTTTGCATTATTCTTTTTGTTTCATCCATTTTCTGTTGTGTTTCATCCATTTTTTTTGTGTTTCATCCATTTTTTGATCCACTTTATCCATTTTCTTTGATGTTTCTTCCTGATTTTTATCCATTGTCTTTTTTGCTTCATCCATTGCTTGTTTTGTTTCACGTTGATTGTCATCCAGTTTTTGTGACTGGAGTTGCATCAGTTGTAATAGTTTATCTATTCCTGATAATTCTTGCTGTTCTGATGCCATGATTGTCGTGTCTAAAATATCTTCTTGGTCTGAATGTTCTTTTTGTTTTTTGTTGTCCTTGCTTCGGCTTCTTGTCACAGACATTTGTTTTCAAGAAGTATTATCCCCGCCAAATATGAAATTTTACTAGTATGTTACCAAGACGACTTTTTTTTACCCAAATATTATAAATTGTCAATAAATATATCAAATGTAAATATCGTAAAAATAAAATATTAAATCAGTTATGTAAAATTTGTACCTAAAGAGATCTAAAATTTTATGTTATCAAATGTAAGTATCTCACTTTTTACCACAGGCATATAAATTTTCAAATACCGGCTTTACTCTTTCTATCCTTCAAATTTGCCACTAGAAATACTTTACAATGCTTTCCACGTTGGACGACAGTTGATGTGATCTTGATTATTGATATGAGATAATATTCTTATATGTCACTTAATTTAATCAATGTATTAATACTAATCTAATTAATTAACCAGATCACATATCAATATGTTTTCAATCTCAGGGCGAATTATAAATTAATTACTTACTTTCGTGGATTCTAAATATTTCTTAATGGTTCCTAATCGGGATAGAAACGAAAAGAGTAAAAAAAATACACATATGGGTTACAATTATAATCAAAATATTTTTTATTTTATTTAAAAAGCAATCACTGCTTAATATTTGCTATTTCTTATTATTCTTAAACATAACATTTACAAATGGGAATCTTATTTCCTTTTGGTTTTCAATTGAAAGTTTTTTATTAACATTTAACTATTAAGAGTTATTAGCAACAACTCTATTTAAGTTTGATGAAGCTTTTCTGATATTATTGATTATGTTATTCAATTTTTATGTGGAATTTAATACGAAAAACCCATACATTCATGTCCAAACAAATGAGACTGACCTTTTCCTGGTGAACTGAAAATGTCCTCACACAAAGCCCGTTCCTGCTATCCTTGGCTGCGATCAAACCTCGTCCTGGCTTCCAGTAATGTACTCCTTTGAAAAACTAGCTCGAATAGCTCTCGTTCCTGCTTCGGTCGTGATGCTGTGTTCTACCTTTTTCGAAACTGCTATCAGCTACCGGGACACTCTTGGCTCAATGAGGTTCTTTTACTCTCGACCTGGCCTACTTCTCGTTCCACGATAGATACTCCACACTCACGGAACTACCGGCTTTCTCACTCTCCGTACACTACCGTCTACTACTCGACTTCACTTCTCGACAGCTCAAAACATTCTGATCTCACTTTGTCATTCATTCCCCTACTTTCTAAATATCCCTTCCAGATTCACAAATCAATCTTCCACCACCAACTCTCATTCGTAATATTCCTCAAAACCAATTTTTAATCTTTCTAAATATGCTTAATGGATTTCAAAAGAAAATATTTAATTCCCATTCTAAAATACTTTCTAACTATTTACAAATTTTAATGACCTATTCTCTCTTTCAAATGAGTCTTATTTAGCATAGGCTAATGATCGAAACCTTCCGCGAAAAACGATAATGAACTATCATCTATTTCACTGAGTTTTATTTGAAAAATATTATTACTTGAAAAAATGATTTCTGAAAGATAATAATTGTTTTTTTTTTCGTGGAATTTATGGCTTTGGTGAGAACCAATTAGCCAGACTATGTTAGATTGAATAATTAAGTTGTGTAAATTGTTTCATAGTATCAAACTTGAGCATGATGTATTTATTTGTTTGGTTAGTAATATGTAGCATTAGTAAGGTTTTTTTTTCACAGCGCTAGGGCGTCAACCCGGTTCAACGCCGCGGAGGTTTCAGCCCTCTTTGTGTGTGTTTTATGTTTTATTTTTGTTTTATTTTTTTTTCATTTTTTTTTATTTATTTTTTTTAATTGGTTTTTTAATTTTTTTTATGTTATCACCATTTTTTTCCTGTAATAATGCTTTACATTTAGTTTCTTTCGCAGAATTGCTTACAAAATTGGTTAGTAATTTTACAATTTTAGTTTACAATTTATGTGTTGATGAAGTACATAAAGTATATCATTATTTCCTGAAAAAATAATACAATTTAGGTCTATTGGAAGGTTTATATTGTAGTGAATTAAGTTTTTATATAGTTTGTTAATGTTTACATTATTTATTGGACATTCAAGTAAAACATGTACCAATGTACCCATTTTACCACAACTACAAAGTGGATCGTCTGTAATTTTCATTTTGTGCTTATAATAAGGTGTTAGTGCATGATTAGCACGTATTCTATTTATTGTGGCGACAAAGTTTCTGTTTGGTATTTTGTGAAACCATGGTTTTCTGGGGATTCTTTGCTGGTGTTTACAAAAGTTTGTTCCGGTTGTTGATGCACTGTATAGGTTATGCCACATCTCATTTATTTTGTTTCTTTGATTTAAGAATAAATCGGACGGGGGTAGTTTAAGATTTAGTTCTTCTCCTGATGTTGAGGCTGTTTTTGTTAAGGCATCCACTATTTCGTTACCTGTTATACCTGCGTGTCCCTTTACCCATAGATATATGACGACTTTATTCTTGATGTGTATCTCATTATGTAAATACAGGATTTTTGCTTCAATATGATTAACTGATCTATTTATTTTAACATTTTTAAGTTTATCTACTGCACTTTTGCTGTCCGTACATATTATGAATTTGTCGTGGTTAGAGCCGAGTATGTATTTCATAGCTTGCACTATTGCTGTTAATTCTGCAGTGTATATGGAAGCTTCTTTTGGTAAAAGGCACAACTGGTATATTCTTTTGACTTTGATCCATCAGTGAATATAGAATCATAGTTTGGCCAGTATTTGTTTTTTGTTTCGTTGAACTTTGTTTGATTGATACATGCTACTTCTTGACTTTCAAAATAGTAGGTTCTAATTTCGCGTGAAAAAATTTGTTCAGGTGAGTAAAATAAAACCGGGGGGAATTGGTTGGAACAGACTATATCTGTAATGTCAGCTATTTCTGAGAAAGTTTCTACTATGAGGGGGGTTTTCTTGAAGTGCCAGTATCTATGGGTCAAAACTTGAACTGTTAGTGACTGTATACTATTGAGGTAAGAAGTTTTTTTGGAAATGGTTTTTATCATGAATTTTCTGCTCAATAGTTGTCTTCTTAGTTTAAGAGGAGGTTCCACGGCTTCAGCTTGTATAATGTTTATGGGCGTTGACTTTAGATATCCCAGGCAAACTCTTAAGCATTTATTTTGTTGTATCTCGATTTTATTTAGATGTGTATCTGCTGCTGTTCCATAAAGTTGACTCCCATAATCCATTATTGATCGTACCATTGTTTTGTAGAATAGTAAAGCCGTATTTGGGTCTGCTCCCCACTTTGCTTTACAAAAAGCTCTTAAAATATTTATAGAATTACTTGTCTTTTTGATAATTTGGTGGATACAGTCCTTCCATAATAGTTTTCTATCTAGATGCAGACCAAGATATTTTACAGAGTTACTAATACAGAGTTTATATTTTCCTATTGTTAATTGTCTTTGATAGTTGTTTCTGTTTCTAGAGAAAATACATATATTGGTTTTGGACTCGGATATGGAAAGTCCCATGTTGTCTAGGCATTTTTGGATTTCTGTAAATTCAGTGTTAATATTTTCTATACATTTGTCCTCTGATTTGCTACTGGTGTAAATAACAACATCATCGGCGTATTGAATAATTTTGGACTTTTGTGATATAACATTTTCTATGTCCATTGTGTACAGGCTGTAGAGGATTGGGCTCAGGATACTACCTTGTGGTAATCCAGATCTACATATTCTTGATTCCGAAATTTCTTGATTTATCTTTAAGGAAACTGATCGATTAGAGTAAGCTGATTTTATGAAGTTGGCAAAGGAGGTTGGTAGACCAATATTGATGAGCTTCTCTTCTAGTATATTTATTTGAACATTATCATATGCTGAAGTTATATCCAAAAATGTGGCCAAAGTGCTGTATTTGTGTGTGAATCCTAGATAGATGTCATTTACCAGTATCGTTAGGGGCTCTAAGGAAGATCTTCCCTTTCTAAAAGCATATTGTGAGTCAGGTAATATTTTTTCATTTTCTAGCCAATATTCAAGCCTGTTCTTTATCATTCTTTCCATGGTTTTAAATATACACGATGATAAGGCTATGGGTCTATATGAATCTGCATTTCCGTTCTGTTTTCCAGGTTTTTTGATAGGTACTATGATGTATTCTTTCCACATCGGTGGAAAAGGAATCCTATTTATCCAAATCGAATTGAACAATTCCAACAGGGCTTTCTTATGGTCTAAGGGCATTTTATGCAACATATTGTATGAAATGTTATCCGCCCCGGGAGATTTATTATTTGTTGACTTAATGCAATGATCGAGTTCCCATAATTGAAATAGCGATTGTAGAACAGAAGTGTTCCTATTTACGGTAGCTATTTGTTGAGTAATGTTGTTTTCAACCCATGGAGGTGAGATTTTTGTGTGGAATTCGCTTATCCAGTCTTCTTTGGGGTTTCATGGGGGTTTATTTGCTTGTTTTCGGTTTTTATATCGGTTTACCTTGTTCCACACTTCTTTAATTGGTGTATTTTGATTTAGATTTTGGCAATAATTTATCCAGCTTTTTTCTTGGTTTCTTTAAAAGTTTTTTTAGCTACTGCATCAAGTCTTTTATATTCTATTAGATTATTAAGATTTGGAGCCTGTGTGTAGGTTAAGAAAGCTTGTTTTCTTGCTTTAGCAGCTGTTACAGGTTTCGTTCCACCAGTCTTTCGAGCAATGATTTCTATTTTGTGTGTTTGATTTTCGTAAGGGTATTGCTTTGTTGGCAGCTTTGTTAACATTGTCGATAATGCCCATTAGTGATGATTTTGGTTCTGTTGCTTCAAGTGTAGCGGTGTATACATCCCAATTTGCAGCCTTGAGTCTCCATATATTATGTTTTGTCTGTTTAATTTGCGCAAGCGGGATATTCCTTCCAAATTGTATGTGTATTGGTAAGTGGTTAGAGCCATAAGGTTCTTCTAAAGTAGACCACGTAATTAGTTGTGTCAGATCCTGTGTACAGAGGGTAAGTCTACAGCTAACTTCTTATTGTTTGCTAATGTAGGTGATCCGTCGTTCATAATTACTAGGTTGCATTGTTCGATAGCTTCTAAAAGAATCTTGCCATAAATGTCGTCATATCCATCGTTCCATGCCAAACTATGTGCGTTAAAGTCGCCCCCAATTATGAATGGTTTTGGAATTTGTTCCAAAAAGTTAGTCCACTGTTGTAATGATATTCTAGTTCTCGGTTTAAAGTATACTGAAACGAAGTAAATTTTTTTATGTATATATGGAAAATTAACTGAGATACAAGTATGCTCAAAGTTGATTGTAGTTGGAATTGAGACTTCTTGGTATATTAAGTCTGATTTTAATAAAATGGCAGAGCCACCGTACCCGTCGTCCCGGTCACAGCGAATATTGTTGAAGCCTTTAAAATTATAATATTTTTCTGCTTTAAACCATGTTTCCGATAGAAGTGCAACGGAGTAGTTGCCCCTATCTAGTAGATATTCCAAGTTATTTTTATTAGAAACTGCCGAACGGCAGTTCCATTGAAGAATATTTATTGTCTGATAGTTGAGGTCTGAGAATGTGATGACGTGTTTCCATTTATAGTTAATTTGACTAAGTTTTCAAGTTCTTCAAGTTTCAAAGGTCCTACATCGTTTTGTCGGTAAAGAAATTCCTCCCTTTTTGTTCCTACTTCTTTATTTATGGTATTTGTTATTGAAGTTTGTACATTAGCAAAGTCATTATCGATAATGGGTTTATTATTAACAAGTTTTGTGGTACTTATCTGTGTAACCGGAACAAGATTTTGAAATCCTAACAGCTCCTCTTTTGAAGATGTTGCATGTTCTGTATCCATTTGCGCCTCTAAAACATTTTTATCGGGGGCGTCGCCCCCGCTTACTGCACTCATAAGTTTTTAATGTCTTTATTTCGATTTCGCTTTTTTACTTGGTGTAATTAATTTACTTTTAAAGTTCACAAAATATTTATTTATATACCTAATTTATAAACATCGGTTTTAAAAACAAGCTTCTTTCCTACGCACGTCCGACTACCACGACGAATGAAAGCTGAATGATAATTGTTGGCAAAAATTTTAAATAAGCATTTTCTGAAAAAAAAAATTATATAACAAATATACTTACAATCATAAAATGCATAAAAAAATAAAAACTTGCATCGGGAATCGAACCCGTGAATTTCGGGGCGCTTTGATTCGTAATCGAAGCCTAGACTCACTCGTCCAATTCCACATTATTTGTTATGTCGAAAAATAGGGTAACTGAACGTTTTACTGTTTGACAGTTGTTTTGAATATAATTAAATTATGTAGTTTAAATTTTGTGGAAGAAAATATTAAAATATAACAAAACAGTAAGAAAACAATATATTAGATGAAGATTGGTAGAACTTCTGTTGGTAATCAAATTAAGTATGTAAATCAAAGCATTACATACCTACTAGATAAATAAATCTACGCCAAAAAATCATAATTTAAAAATAACCCCATTCTTGAGAAAATAAATGTACAGTAGAGCGTCGATTATCCGAACGTCGATCAACCGAACGACCGCTTATTCGAACTATCGACTCCCGCGTCCCGCACTCGAATACCGAGCAAGCGTTAGTAATTGACGCTTAAAATATCTTCAATTTTCTTCAATATTGTATCCAAAAATAATTATGTTGTTGCAAAGACTGCACTTTTTTGTTTAGTTGCTAGTCATTATCATTATCAAGATATAAATAAATATGTAGGTATATAAATATGGCTTTTATTCACTTGTGGATAAATATGTATGACTATAAATATGTATCAATATATTGTAGTTCGATTATCCGAACAAATCGGTTTTCCGAACACCTATGTCCCCCAATTAGTTCGGATAATCGACGCTCTACTGTATTTCAACCTAATCCAAATGTATAATTACAATATGATTATAATAAAAACTACTTACCAAATTAGAATGAGTTTTCCTTGTCCAAAATAGTCCAAAAGTCCAAAAATATAGGTATATGAAAACTATTTAAAAAGGCAGTATAACTATTAACTAACTTTTGTTTGTTGTTTCTTTTCACACAAATTTTAAAACGCAACAACCATAAATAATCAAACTACAGCTGTGCCACAGCCGCCATATTGAATAATTTTTGACATGTCATTTGAACATCCAATCAGAACAAAGTTATAATGCGCATGCACCGGGATCATAGGTTTTAACATATAAAAATTCACCCTCATATCGCCGGTAAAGAAGTATAACTTCAAAAATCATTTAAAATGAACAACAGGTTTAGGAAATTTGAGACATTAAAAATGACCAATTTTTCAGGTGGTGTGTAAATTTCTTGGAGAAGTGTATATTATATATTATTGATGAAACAATTACCTTTCATGCTGGATTAAAGCAGAGGAACTTGCTACCCCATGCAAGGGAGAGCCATGAACACTTTGACTGGGTTGTTTGCTGAATATCTTCCACACACTGCCACTAATAACAGGTTCGTTTGATGCACCTTTCCATGTAAATACATGTCTGAAAAATATAAAGTTTATTTGAGAGAAATTCATTTAATTCAGTAGCAATTTGTTACTGAATATTATAGGTTGATGTACACTGTAGTCACAACCATGAATGAAGACTGCTTCACCATTTAATTCTGATAACTTTATTACTAGTGGACCAAGTGAACAAACATATGTATTACATCTTTATGTATAACACTTCACTTAGGGCCATAAGTACGATGTTGGGGGCCCGGGGCAAACGTGATCTGAGGGGGGCTCCTACCAGGGGTCTGGGGGTGTACCCCCCAGCGGAAGGGGGGCCCGGAAAAATATTTACATACATATGTCCGTACATATTCTTGTACACCTACATATTGCTATTCTAGTTTACCAACACCAAAAAAATTTTGAAATCACCTTATTTTAAGCTAAATAATTTTGCAAGTACATACCATAAATATAACATCTTTTCTGTTTTCATAAAAAAAATAAACTATAACGTTAATTACATTGTTCGGCTACAATGTAGGTATGTAATCGCGTTACAATTCCTATGTTACAGTGTAGCCGAACAATGTAAATGGCAATTTGCCTTTTTACAATTATACAATTTGGCTTTATAAAGACAAACAAGTCAAATACAAGCAATGAAAGAAGAAAATAAACTTCTCAGAAAAAGGTCTGGGGGCCCCAGCTTAGCACAGGCTTTAGGGGCCCCTGTTCCAATTGCATTTTAGTCGAAAAGACTAATTTCACCAGTGAAAAATTATAACATTATGTTGAGGTCTAGGGTGCCCCTGTAAGGTCTTTTTAAAGTTGTGTTATTTGAAAATATTTCGTTGGGATCGGCTTTTAAAATACATAATTTATTTTCCTCATTAAAATCTATGCACGGCCAACCATATGGGGGCCCTTGCAGGGCCCCTCTTGGCTGGGGGCACCGGGGCACAGCCCCGGTTGCCCCAATGGTAGTTACGGCCCTGACTTCACCGCTCTGTTGTGTTAATCAGTGCTGCTCACCAAGTTTTCAGAATGTACAGATTATATTTTCATAAAAATCACTGAGAGGAACGAAGTGTTAATTAAAGCCAATGGACAAAATCTAAACCACCTACGATATGCGAAAATCTTTGATCTAAGTAGATCATTATCAATGCTGTTGAAGACAAATCACATGCTGAACCACCAAAAATAGATGGGTAAAACTATTTAAATGTTATTAAAATGTGTTGCAAGACATTATTATTGAAATTTGGATCCATCCATTAGCTTTTTCAATAATAATGTCATTGTAACACATTTTATTAATATTTAAAGGGATTTTACCCATATATTTTTGGTGGCTCAGCATGTGATCTGTCTACAACAGAACTGATGATGATATACCTACTTAGATCGAAAACGTTCTGTGATACATGGGATTTTTTCATTAAATTTTTTTTGTGATTAATGGTATATACAGCCAGCTACAGGAAATTTTTCCTTCTGGATTTTTTTTAAATAAATTTTATTGTGTATAATAAATTATACCTATACCCCAGGCTGTGGGTGAAAAATAGGTCGATTTCAGGATATAATTCAGGAATTTTTGAAACCTATCAGGTGTTGTAAAGGACGATGCCAGGAATAACTTCTACTAAAATGTAACCAAAAATATTGTGCGCTTTTTTTAATTGCGATTTTCATTTGTTAAATTTGCAATTTTTATTGATTTTTAATTTTGTAGCTTAGGATATTGATTTTAGTGAAAAACTTTTTAATAGAAAGTTGTAGTAAATTAAAAAACCTACAATTTGAGCTATGGTAATTTTAATTTCGTTTATTGGTTATTGCAAAACAGCCTGCGAAAGGTCCAAAATGGCCGTTTTTTACAATTGCATTATTTATTGTACAAATAATTTTTTTTATTTTTTAAAGCTTTAAAATGAAGATCTTTCAATTCCAAACATAAAAAAAATTGTAAAGCCAGATTAACGAATTTGTTGCTTAGATATTATAAATTGTTTATCCCAAGAGGTCAAATGTCGAAGGCTATAACTTTTTGAAAAAAAAATCGTAGAGAGTTGGTGAAACATCTAATCTCCTTCTAAAGAGTTATATTTTCATATTCTGATGTAAATAAATGCGTAAAACATTTTTAAACCTCAAATTTTTGGGTTTGAAAATAAGGGGGCAAATTTCGTTATAAACATTTAGAGCTGAAGCGGCCCTGTACATCCTATGAGTTTTTAACTTACAGATTATTGTTGCTGAAGAAGAAACAAAGATTTATAAAAAATAAAAAGATTTCTACGACCAACTGAAGCCGAGATAATTGTTTTTTTTTTCTTAAGTCGTAGTGCCTTTATTTATAACAATTAAGAAATTATTTTACAGTCAGTGACTAAAGAAAGACTTATATTACCTTAAAATAAAAATTATTATAAAATATAATTACATTTAATTATTAAAAATTATTTTTAAAATCGGTGCTTTTGCAAGCGGCCGAATTTTGCAAATCGCCCGGCTCGCTTCAAATCCGCGAGGTCGGAAAATTTTTACGTAACTTGTATTTTTTGACAGAAAACAATTTAATAATATTACCATTATAATATACAGTCTATTTACCACTGTATTTGTTTTTCTTGATAAACTTTTATATGTGAAATTTCATTTCTGAAATTACAAAAATGATACATATATATGAAATATATAACTATATTTTTAATTTGTTCATTGTTATATAAATATGATAATAATAATGTTACTTCTTACTATAATATACAATATAAAACTTTTTCTTCTTGTAGTGACTATTCTTTTTGGATTTCACATATAAAAGTTTATCAAGAAAAACAAATACAGTGGTAAATAGACTGTATATTATAATGGTAATATTATTAAATTGATTTCTGTCAAAATTTAATACAACGTACGTAAAAATTTTCCGAGCACACGGATTTGAAGCGAGCCGGGCGATTTGCAAAATTCGGCCGCTTGCAAAAGCACCGAATTAAAAAATAATTTTTAATAATTAAATATAATTATATTTTATAATAATTTTTATTTTAAGATAATATAAGTCTTTCTTTAGTCAATGACTGTAAAATAATTTCTTAATTGTTATAAATAAAGGCACTATGATTTAAGAAAAAAAAACAATTATCTCGGCTTCAGTTAGTTGTAGAATTTTTTTTTTTATAAATCTTCGTTTCGTCTTTAGCAACAATAATCTGTAAGTTAGAAACTCATAGGATATACAGGGCCGCTTCAGCTCTAAATGTTTATAACGAAATTTGCCCCCTTATTTCCAAACCCAAAAATTATCTCGGCTTCAGTTGGTCGTAGAATTTTTTTATTTTTTTATAAATCTTCGTTTCATCTTCAGCAACAATAATATGTAAGTTAAAAACTCATAGAATGTACAGGGCCGCTTCAGCTCTAAATGTTTATAACGAAATTTGCCCCCTTATTTTCAAATCCAAAAATTAGAGGTTTAAAACTGTTTTACGCATTTATTTACATCAGAATATGAAAATATAACTCTTTAGAAGGAGACTGGATGTTTCACCAACTTTCTACGATTTTTTTTTTCAAAAAGTTATAGCCTTCGACATTTGACCTCTTGGGATAAACAATTTATAATATCTGAGCAACAAATTCGTTAATCTGGCTTTACAATTTTTTTTATGTTTGGAATTGAAAGATCTTCATTTTAAAGCTTTAAAAAATAAAAAAAATTATTTGTACAATAAATAATGCAATTGTAAAAAACGGCCATTTTGGACCTTTCGCAGGCTCTTTTGCAATAACCAATAAACGAAATTAAACTTACCATAGCTCAAATTGTAGGATTTTTAATTTACTACAACTTTCTATTAAAAAGTTTTTCTCTAAAATCAATATCCTAAGCTACAAAATTAAAAATCAATAAAAATTGCAAATTTAACAAATGAAAATCGCAATTAAAAAAAAAGCGCACAAAATTTTTGGTTACATTTTAGTAAAAGTTATTACTGGCATCGTCCTTTACAACACCTGATAGGTTTCAAAAATTCCTGAATTATATCACGTTTTTTCACCCACAGCCTGGGGTACTACTTAAATATTATATTCATTTCATTTGCCTTTAAGAGGCTACAGTAGCGATCAACAGGTAGCAACAAACTCGTTCCAAGATTGCGGCTCTAATTTTGAATATTTTGTCGAGATATTTAGCACGCATATTCGTAATATAATAAAGAATGGCGGCACAGAGCCCAATTTCAGAAACATGTTAGTACGTGGAAAGTACTCTATAACTAAATAAGATATTGAAAAAAGGAGCCTGTACCGCCATTAAGAAGAAAAAAAAATAAACTTTCTTCAAATAAACTTTTTTATCCCATGCCTAGATTTTGTGTAATCTTGGAACTACTAAAAATTTTTATTTCTAACAAGAAATCGAACATATTATAACTAAATAACTAATTAGGCAACATAGAGAAATTATCACTGTCATTTTGACAAACCTGCGTCAGATTTTTCTAATCTGTTCTATCATCTTTATCGATATCTGTTCAGTGCAGTAGTGGTGTTAATTTAAGAATTCGTTATTGTTGTTTCATAGGAAAGTAGTGTTTATTGATAGTTAATTTATGTATTAAATGTAATTAATTCAATAGTTTTGTGTCAGCTACTTGAGCAGGTCGGTCTCCACGTACCTCTCTGTAGAACTCGATTAAATCAAACATTCTATGTTCCTATCCACAGAACCAACTATGCATATAACAACTTTTTATCTCGAGCACTAAGATGGGCAAATATTCACCCTGATTTAGATTTCTTTGCACCGAAGTCTGAATTCATCTCTGGCCTCAGATGTATGTTTGTTTGAGTAGTTGTTGGATAGATAGTCATTAATGTGATATATAAATCTGATTTGTGTGATTAAGTTTGTGATATTTATATTTTATTGTATTATTGTTTTATTATTATTATTTTATTGTATTTTAATTATTATTGACATATGTATTTTGTATATTGGACTTATAAACTTGTAATCTTATTGGGCAGTAGCCCGTTGAAAATAAATAAATAAATAAATAATTTATTATACAGTAGAACCCCGCTAATCCGAACGTTCGGCAAATCCGAACCAACGGAAAGTGAAAAAAATTTAAAAATTCAAGACAAAAACTTAAAAACATGTTTATTATAGAGAATAAAACCAGAAAATTGAACAATGTAGGATTAATAGTATTTGTTATTGTTATGTAATCTTTTTCGTGACTCTATGTTAAGCTTTGTCCATAAAATTGTATAGTTTTCAGTGACAATAAAGCATATTTCTATTCTATAATAGGACTTTGACATTTTATAAAATTTCTTGAAAATGAATACATACTTTATATGTAGTGCTTATAATAATATAGTATATTATAGATTAAACATAAACTTACTTCGATTATATTGTAGTCAACTTGTCAAATTGTGAGAATGTTTTGTGACTCAAAATCAACGACAATGAAAGCTTTGAATTATTAGTTAGGCTAATTTTCGGATAATCCAAACTTTTCAGAATCCGAACAGGCTGTCCCCCCAATTAGTTCGGATTTACGGGGTTATACTGTATATTTGTTGTTGTATAAGTTGTTGGCCTCTTTGAAAGAATAGATTGTTGTTAATTGTGAGCTTTAGTTATATGTAGGTAGGTAGTAAGTAAAAATATTTCAAATTCTAATGCGAGTATATAAAGTTTTAGGAGGATTTTTATTCTAAAAATATTATCAATAGTTTAACAAAATGGAAAAAGTAAATCAAACAAAAAATAAAGTGAAACCTTCCAAGAAAAAGTCAATTAAAAACTGTGTCAAAATTATGGGAAAATCGAAATTTGTTTCGCTTCACAACAAAAAATGATTATTTATTATTGTTTTATTATTAGACATTTCATGCAAATACCTTTCTAAATACCTATCTTAACATAAAATTTTCACCCATTTTAGTTTATTTTTATAAATATCTATTTATTAATAATAAAATCGTTTTCTATTACAGTAGAACCTCGATTATCCGTCAGGGCACCGGACCAAGAGTATGACGGATAATTGAAAAGACGGTTAACAGAACATTAAAAAAAATGAAAATTCATGGTATAACTCTCAAATTTCATTTGTATGGTTTGTTTGACAATATAAGAGGGATTTGTGTTCGTAAAATCGAATAAATTTAAAATATTCTGAAATCTTTGTTTGTTTTACTGTTGCTTCACATTTTGCGACGGCTGAATTTCTTAATCGGCATAAGATCATGCAATCTACTTTATTGGCTTCTTCTTGTTGAGAATTCCACTCGATGAATTATTGCATATGTGATGCAGCTTCTCTAGATTATTTACGCAAACCTTTGTCAGTTACAATAGGTTCATCAACATAGCTATAGTCAAATTCCAAGTCTTTATCAGCTTCTGAATCTGTTTGGTCCACCTTTGTTGCCATTTCAACGATTTCTTTATCTGCCAGCAATGGATAGCCGTTTATGTCCTCATCACAAATCAAATTAACTTTTTTTTATTTTTTTACATTAAAGTTTTTACTTATGTAGTCAATAGAACTTCTGTATGTACCCTGATGGTTAACAGAGGTGACGGTTAATGGAGAGACGGATAATCGAGGTTCCACTGTACTTCCATTTAGCGCGACTATGATATTGTCAAAATATTAATCTTAGATACTGTCAAAGATTACCACTGTTGCCAAAGTTTATGATACTATCTCCCAAAGTTATATTTTGTTGCTACCTGTCGATCGCTACTGTTTACTCTTAATAGAGCAAAATCCAACATTCTTACTGAACATAAAATATAGGAAATTAAATAATTTAGGTACTTAATTTAGGTATTTAATTAGGTACTTTCCAAGTGATTGGAAAATTTTAAAGCAATTGTTTGAGACCCACTGATAATTTTTTAATTACATATTAGTAATCTAATATGGCTTTAACTATAGTAATTATCTATCATTATCTGCTCAACAATATTCAGCAAATTATTCCGAAGTTGTTTTGCATGGGCATGAGAAACAAATAATAAATTTTAGATTTGATAAAAAAATATATAAAAACTTACTTGGAGAAGAAACTAGTGAGACTTTTCCTCCTTGGTTTATAATTGTTGATATCAAAACTAGACACAGATCTATCTTCAGAGCCTATCAAGCTCCCAGAGGTTGAAGGATCACTAATAGCACTCCAGCTGGAGATAGTGCTAGAAAACGATCCAGCTTCAGTCCTTCTATGTCCCAACTTCTTTGCTGTACTGTCTTCGGTATTGCCAAAATGTTTGTCATTATTACAATCAGTCTCACAAATCTTAGGATTGTCAACTAAATGTAACTGTTTCGTTATTGGACTATAAGCTAATGATATGTTTTGTAAAGCTTCATTAAACGAGAGTTTATTTTTTAAATTTGAATTATCAATAAGATCACAATGAGAGCTTTCATGAGTATTTTCTGGTTTTGTTGCAGATGAATTAGGGCTTGTTTCTACATTTTTTAATTTTTCGTATCTTTCTGGCCATGTTCTAAAAGTCTTAAACCATGAGTCACTTTTAGGACTAGGAGAATTATCCTCATACTGCGGTCTACTGCAATCACAATCATCTAGAGATACATTTAACTGGCTGTCATTATTACTACAGTCTGGTAAACTTTGGCTTCTCAAGTCTAAACTTAAATTATTTGAATAACACAGCTTTGTATCGAAGTCATACTGCTTCGCTACAGTTTTTATTTTATTAAAATTATCTTCTTCAGGCTCTGTCTCTCCAGTTCTTAAATTTTCTCCATTAGGTACACCAACTTGTTTATCTTTGATTGAATCATAGGTATCAAAATTTTTCATTATTAATCAAAGACTAGCCCGCATTTGATTACCATGTGGGAAACACTACAAGCTAGGTAAAACAAAGACCTATTCCATTGGAAATGTTTTGTTTTTGTTAATTTGTTTTGAGAATATCAATTTTATCGCTTAACATGTTGAACTATGAAACCTGATTCTGATTTAGTGAAGTTGAAGTGATTACTTTTTACTTTATTAATAAACGTCAATGTCAATCAATGTCAATATAATAAAAAATGTCAAATATCGCTAGTCAGTTTTTAAACAAGGATATAATTCTGAACACGTCATTGCAGTTAAAAAAAGCCACAGAAATTTCTCATAATTTTAAAATTATAATCATATTCCTTTAGAGTTCATAAAACTTTTAATAAATTAACAAGACAGATTGGTTCTTAAATTTGCAGTTTTATTTCAAATTAGTAAATGAAATTATGAAATAGCAACTGTTCCAAAAAAAGAGAGTATTTAAATATGTTAAAATATTTAGAAATAAAAAACAATAGCTGTATTAAATTATTGGTTTTAAGTGCATTTTATTAAAACTAAATGCTTTTGAGTATTTAAAATATAAAATTTAATTTAAAAATCAAATAGATTAATTGCCTAAATGACACATGCCAATGCCAAATGTCAATTACAGTTATTTTTTTAGGTTGGTATCCTGAAACTTTTTATTGTCTTGTTTAGGGGACAGGCTTATTTATGTTTAAAAAAAATATTTCGTGGATCAAAAGGCTACGAAGAGGCTTATCAGTTTTTCAATTATATTATTATAGGTGAATGTAACGGTATTTTGGAATGGTACTGATAGATTTAGGTCATTAGAAATAGGAAGCAAATTTTATTATGAATTGAAGAGAGCAGACATGGCGGCTACTAGAAAATTACAAGGTAAGTGAAATTTTTAATGTTTTTCAATGATAAGTTCTACCCATATCAGTGTTTGAACGATATGTTTTTTTTGTGGACCCTACTAGCACAATGTGAAAACTACAGTCCGTTTGGAGATAATAATTTCTGCACAAAGTCACCTTTTTGTGAAATATGTGACCAAGATCTGGAACACAGATTGCAATTTGAAATACAGTTTATGCAACAAATTGAAGAAAAGAAAGGGAGATATTGCTGATATTTAGAATCGTATCACGTTTCAGCAGCTCTCTGCAAAAATATTGTTTTAATGACAACTGTTGACTGAAGATTAATTTCTCTATTTTTGTAGAAATTTTGTATTTAAAAATCTTAAAAAAGAATGTTTGTTTTACAAATGAAAAATAAAAAAACAATAAATGCAAGTATGTCATAAAATTTCAACTCGTCACTCTAAATTAGTGGGACAAAAAGAAAATTTCAAAATTAAATTAAAATTAACATATTTTTGGTAGCTTTCAATCTTCACAAGCTAGTAACCAGTACCTATGTGTCTCTAATTTTATTTTTTTAAGTATGTAATTGAATATTGTTTACGTATACATAATTATGTGTCCAAAGTAATTCCTAAAAGTTACCAATTATTTAAAATTGTCATTTTTCAATAATTTAATAAAAATCTTCATTTTTAGGGGAAATAGATCGCTGCCTAAAAAAAGTTACAGAAGGGGTCGATACATTTGAAGACATCTGGCAAAAAGTTCATAATGCTACCAATAGTAACCAAAAAGAGAAATATGAGGCTGATCTCAAAAAGGAAATTAAGAAATTACAAAGGCTAAGGGATCAAATTAAGAGTTGGATAGCATCGGCTGAAATTAAAGATAAAAGTATTTTAATGGACAACAGAAAACTTATAGAAACGGTAATTGTTAAGTTTTACTTAAGTGGTGTTTAAAATAATAGTGTTATTTGAGTGTTACAAAAGTAAGTCTTAAATCTTAAATAATGTATAAAACATATGAAAGAAACTAGTAGTATTAGTCTTGAAATTATACCTTCATGTATGATAAATCTTTACATCAAAGCTAAAATATACTGTATCACTTCTCTTCACGTCTGTTGATGGCTTAGTTGTTGGTTGATAAGGATGCATTCATATAAACTGATGGTTTAACTGTTCTAGCTTTTATAAAACTTGTTAAAATTCATTTTCGTTCATCATCGATCAACCCCATAGCTAAAGTTGTTCATTCACTGTATTTCTCAATATTCACCCTAAGATACATTTATAATAGTGATTTGTGTTATGCGATATTTACTGTCATATCTTGCCTACACTACTTTTTTGTTACATCAATGTCTTCATTTTTTGTGATTGTTTTTGTATTCTAAGTTACCCCTAATTTTTTCACTTTTTCCCTATGGGATAGGTTTATGCCTTTTATGGTTTAAATAATTCTCATCTTAATAGTTTTATCATTTGTTGTTGGATTTGGAAATGTATTGTAATTGAGCCTGCTTATTGGAAAAACCTTCGTGCTAAGCAAAATTACTCCTGGAACTGGGATATTCTAAACCAATCATTGGTTGCTAGTAGAAACATTTTGTGGCCTCAAATTTCTATTCTTTAACATGTTAGGTACCAAGCAACTTGTATATAGGAGCCACATCGATTTTTCTTATCAGCCAGCGTCTTACATGTGAGCCAGGGATCGCACTGCACATAATGGCAATTTAAATACACAGTCTATAAGGACGAACCTTAAATAACCCTTTGGTAGCGAACATGTTAAAGTGGGATATTCCTATAACCACTATTCTAATAAAAAGGATAAGTGTAGTAGTTTCAATATCTCTTGTAGTATTGCAAAGTTATTGTAGATGCTTAAAGACACACTTGAGACTAGATTAATGCTCGTATAAAAGCAATATTTATTCATACCCTGGGTTTACTTTTAAATTAGATATATGAGTATACCCAATACATGGCAGCACTGCTTCCCACACCTGAATCTTTATTTATTAAGTCATTCATTTGTTCTGTAATGGCAATGCAACTCATTCTCATAAGCAATGTTGCCTATTTTAGGGCTTCATTCAGTTGCCTACCTCTAATATAAAACTAAACGTAATATTATGAGGTGGCTCATTTTTTAACACATTGCGTGCCATGCTTTAATCGGGATACTACTCTCAGGGGCCACTGATATCGACAGCCATGAAAGTTAGGCATACATGTATATCAAAAATGAGTGACGTGGCCCCTGGCAAAACATCTGTGTCTCTCATATATGAGCAACGTGGCACGCAATGTGTTAAATAAAATCTGTTTATTTGATGCTTACACTTCTCTGGAATGGGCTTTTGATTCTTTCCCATTAGGACTTATTTCTTTAGAATCAATATATTTTTGTCTTTTTTTTCCAAAACCTATTTGTAGTTATCTTAACCATTTTCATTATTGTCATAAGTTGTTTTTTCAGTCAAAACTGTCCTACAAATATTCCCCTTATTCTTTATTGTATTATCTAGTACCTACTATACACTTTTTCAAACTTGGTAACTTTTAGCTACTTATTATGAAAAAATATGTACTTGACATTTGTTATTTGTCAATATATGTCAAAATAGTTCAGTTTTTAGTCATAATTTAACAAAAATTCAAGATTTTAATGAAATTTTATTGAAATTGATTTTACAAGAACGTGTTTACTTAAAAACATGTCTTCGATCATATTTTCTTTGTGTATGTTCACCTGTATTTAATTTTAGGATACTCCCCTCAGTAAGTACAGTTGAGTTTACTTTCTTAGGTTTTTAATATTCTGTTAGGTATTTAGCCCTCTTAATCTTCAATATTATTGGATAATGTCCCTAGATCAGTGGTTTCCAACCTTTTATGTAAACGAGTAATGTCGGCTAATCCTTTCAACACCGGTGCACCAACAACACAGATGCAATCAAAATCAAAACGGTCTTTATCAAGGCCATTTTTGATGACGACCTCAATTAATATTGAAGGACTATCAGCAGATAAAGAAGACCTATTGTCTAATATGTGCAGAGAACATGGTGTCGATGTTCTACTGGTTCAAGAAACCCATAGAGGTACTGCAAGCCGCAGACCAAGGATTCGGGGTATGAAGCTCATACTGGAGAGACCACACGACCAATATGGTAGCGCAGTCTTCGTCAGACCAGATATCGACGTAGCATCCACATCTCTAACAGATCAAAATGACATCGAGATCCTCACAGTGGAGATAAACTCCTGTACAGTAACGTCAATGTACAAACCACCAAACGCTGACTTTGCTTTTGAGGAACCGAATAACTTTCAATCACAGCAAATCAAATTCGTACTGGGTGACTTCAACTGTCACAGTGTCGCGTGGGGTTACAACGAAACAGATTCCAATGGCGAAGAACTAGAAAAATGGGCTGAAAGCATGAACCTAAAACTTATTCACGATCCAAAGCAGCCTGCGTCGTTCAACAGCGGAAGATGGCGCAGAGGTTACAACCCAGACAATATATTTGTCAGCGACAGAATTGGAGACCAGGTGACAAAAATCGTTGGAAGCGCTCTCCCAAAGACACAGCACAGACCAATAATTTGTCTTTCCAACGCGGCAATCAGATACGAAATTGTTCCTTTCAAGAGAAGGTTCAACTTTACTAAAGCAAAATGGGAAAAATTCTCTGAAACATTGGATCAAGAAGTTTCCCAGCTAGAACCTTGCCCTGATTCATACGATAAATTTGTAGAAATCGTAAAGCAAGTATCACGGAAATTTATCCCTAGAGGTTGTCGAACTGAGTACATAGCGGGGCTCAATGAAGAATCTAAACCCCTACTTAAAAGATACGAACAGCTATATGAAGAAGACCCTTTCTCGGAAGCGACAATACAGGCTGGGGAGGAAATGTTACATGCGATATCCGCCAACAGAACGGAAAGGTGGTGCAAGCTGGTCACGAGTCTGGACATGAAACAAAACAGCAGACGTGCCTGGAAGCTGATTCGGAATCTTGGCAACGATCCCGCTGCTCCGGCAGTCAACATGACAGAAGTCACACCCGATCAGATAGCCCATCATCTTCTAATGAACGGTAAGACGACATCAAGAAAGAACAAGGTGAGAGCTCAACGGAATATCGACGAAGAAAGAGATGTTCTAGGTACCTCTTTTTGTCTAGAGGAGATGAGAGGCGCGATCCATCAAATGAAAGATAATAAAGCGGCTGGCCTGGACGACATACGAACAGAGCAAATAAAGAACTTTGGACTAAAAACCGTAGAGTGGCTCGTAAAAATGATGAATTGCTGCATCCGTACATTACAAATCCCCAAAATCTGGAGAAAAGCTAGAGTGGTAGCCCTCTTAAAACCAGGGAAGGATCCGGCGGATACAAAGAGTTTTAGACCTGTATCTCTCTTGTGCCACCTTTTCAAGGCCTTTGAAAGAATGATACTGAACCGGATCGCAGAATATGTCGAGACTAAAATTATTCCAGAACAAGCAGGATTCAGACCCGGAAAGTGCTGCTGCAGTCAAATTCTTAATCTCACCCAACATATTGAAGATGGTTTTGAACGGAAGGAAATAACAGGAGTAGCGTTCATAGACCTAACTGCCGCCTATGATACAGTTAACCATCAACGGCTACTCGCAAAACTCTACGAAACTACAAAGGACTTCCGACTAACAAGGTTAGTGAAATGTCTCCTCCAGAATAGACGCTTCTACGTAACGCTCCAGTCCAAGAACAGTCGGTGGAGGGACCAAAAAAATGGGCTACCACAGGGAAGTGTCCTCGCGCCGTTTCTATACAACATATACACCAACGACCAACCCATACACCAACAAACAAGGCAATTTATTTACGCTGATGATACAGCGGTGGCAGCTCAGGGAAGAACCTTCAATGAAGTCGAAGTGAAGCTGACAGATGCCCTGGGAGACTTAGCTCTATACTATGATAAAAACCATCTGAAACCCAATCCCACAAAAACCCAGGTATGTGCTTTCCACCTGAGAAACAAGCATGCCCGAAGGTCGCTGGAGGTGGAATGGCGTGGTCAGATGCTGGAACACAACAAGACGCCAAAATACCTTGGCGTCCGTCTGGATAGAACTCTGTCTTACCGATACCACTGTCAAGATGTTAAGAAGAAAGTAAGTGCCAGAAATAATATCATCCGCAAGCTAACTAATACAAAATGGGGAGCACAACCACACACTCTCCGCACTTCTGCCTTGGCATTATGTTTTTCGGTCGCGGAGTTTGGAGCACCAGTATGGGCAAACTCTGCTCACGCAAAGAACGTCGACGTGGCTCTAAATGAAACGGTCCGTATAATATCGGGTTGCCTGAAACCGACACCTATCGAAGAGGTATACCCCATTGCTGGAATTGCTCCACCACCAATCAGGAGAAAGGTCACGTCAGAGGTAGAACGGAAAAAGCAGGAGACGGACCGAAGACACCCCTTATATGACCACCAAACTCAGCCAAGCAGACTAAGATCTCGGAAAAGCTTCCTGAAAACATCAAGATCCATCCCCGAAGCTCCAGAGACGCGCCGAATACACCTATGGCAAGCGTCAACTACTGCGACACATTTTCCTCCCTCGGAGGAAATGGCTGCTGGACACAATTTACCGTATCCGACTTGGAAAGCGCTAAACAGACTAAGAACCGGCGTTTCACGTTGTGCTAGTAACCTGAAAAAATGGGGATACCAGGAGGACGATACCTGCGACTGTGGCGCGGTTCAGACCAGCCGGCATCTACTATCATGCACAGAGATGAGAGAGGCCTGCACAGAACAAGACTTAATTATAGCAAATGACAGGGCCATCTATGTGGCCAACCATTGGAAATACAGAATTTAAAGTTGTTGGTGTTCCGGACACGGAAAGTAAGTAAGTAACCTTTTATGTCTGGCGATCCACCTTCTGATGTTTTTTCATATTCGTGACCCATCCTCACCCATGATGATACGCTATTCTGTACTCTGTACACCACTCACCTTCTGTAAGAGCCACGCCGCGACCCACTAGTGGGTCGTGACCCACCGGTTGGGAAACGCTGCCCTAGATCATTCTTTATTAGATAGTTCTTTACCTTTTTCCAATCTTAAGAATACTGCCCTTGGCATGTTACCTTTATAATTAAAATTATGAATTACTTTTTTCATCAATCTTGCATTCTCTTATCTTTCACCTCTAATTACATAAACAAACTAAGCAGCTTTCTTTCTTTTTATATTGTTTAAAAGTTCTTATGTTGACAATTCTATCTAAATGTGCATATTTTATGATTCCAATATTCTCATTGCACTGTAAAATCACTGATTCCTGGTAAAACTGACGAAATAACATGCTACACAGTTTAAATCTTCTTTAACCCTTAGTCTCCCGGCAATAGTTACAATACTTTTAAGTACCACCAAATTCAGGTACTCTTATATCCCAAGTGTTAAAGTAGATTTTTTCAAGAATGTTTTGTTAAATATCATTTAGTAGTTTTCAGCTGATATTTAATACTTCAAATGTCATTCAAACGATTTTGTGTTAAATACACAATAAGATTTATAGGTACTCTCTAAATGATCGTTGGAAAAAAATCTATGTTTTTAGCTTATTTGTTCTGACCGAAAAAATAAGGCAGACTTAAAAGTACCATCGGGAAGTAACTGTCAAAAAAAATCTAAAAGTGATGGGAGACTAAGGGTTAATACAGCTTAAATATACTTCGAGAGTCATCTCTGGAAGAAAGAAGGAAATGATACTTGAAACACTTTTTCAATTTATGAATTTTATTTTTGTTTTATAATGTTTCAAAGTTCTTATATTGGCAATTCTATTAAAATATATGTCATATTGTCTGAAAGACTTCTGTAGATGGCCTTTTGGTAGATAGTATCAATAAAGTATAATTCTCTCTCTATATTTCATTAGTCTCTCTATGTAGAGGAGTAAAAGCTTTAACGTTAAAATCTTAGTAAAAATGCTGAAATGTTATGTTGTATGGGTTAAATCTATTTTTAGGGTAATCTCTCTGGGAGAGAAATCACAATCATGAAATCCTTTCTGTTCCATCAATCTTATCATCTGTTATAAATAAATCTCTTTCTCTCTGTGGGAAATACTTATAAGAGGATCACTGTGGGAAAGAGGGATCTTGTGTTGTGTTATTAAATAATCATTCACTTTTAATTTATGTACAAAGTAAGCTGACTTTCCTCTTTTTATACTTGTTATAATTATCTTTGAGAGAAAGAACAGAATCACAATCATGGAGTCCATTCTGTTCCATCACTTTATCTTCTGTAATTACTAAAAATACTGTGTAACAGGATCTCTGAGAAATAAGGGAATCACAATCATGAAGTCGTTTTGGTTCTATTAATCTTCTTGTTTTGTTTTATTATAAATTTCTTTCATTTTAAATTTATGATTTTCCTCTTTTTGTACTGGAATGAGATAAAAATGAAACAAGAAAGCAAAGACTCGCAAAAGAATGACTAAGCTATACCTTGACAGTTTTTGTTTCTTTATTTCTTAATCCACATTCCAAGAAGTAAGATCAAGCACCCATGAGGCAACTGTTTGAAAATAATAGTTGGAAACTAGTTGAAGGTAGAGCACATCGTTGAGCAAATCTGAAACAGTCCGTTTCAGATCATAGTTTTAAAACAGTTGCATCAGGGGCGTTGGACCTAAGTGATAAATGCTAACCAGGTTTTAATATTTGTTTATTATAATCTACAAAAATACATTACAGTATAAGGAATTTTGTGAATGTAGATAAACAAATTCTAAAAATATCCTTTTTACCTAAACTAACCTTAATCTACCTTTACTACAGTGTATCAATTTCAATAAAAAAAAACAGACCTGTGTATTATAGCTACAAAATTAGGCATCAAACTTTAATTTAGAGAGATAACATAGAAACATAATAGGGAACTTGCACATTTTTTTTTATTACATAATAATGTTCAGTTTTGTATAAAAATGAGATTTCCAAAATTTCACGCTTCAAAACCTCATAATAACTTAGAAGTACAAATTTAAAGTCTTCGGTATTTTAAAGTAGTTCGAATGGCCCGTGACGTCACCTAGTTTTACATTAGTTATTATTATGGTTATATTTCGCTGTGTCTAGGTAAACGCTAACGTGTACGCAAATAAAAAAGTTAGGTACATACACGCGAATTAAACTTCATCAAGGCGGTGACGTCATTATTTAACGTACGCAGTGACTGTATATTTTGGTAAATACATGCTATTTTGATATGTTTAGTGTTTGTTTGATAGAAAAATATTTGTTAAGGGAAGGGAAGCAGAACTATTCAGATGTTTCAAACTTAATTGTAATAAATCAATGTACTTATATAATAAAAATGGAACTAAGTTCAAACAAATGGAAATGGGCTGGACACGTTGCCAGAATGAAGGACGGAAGATGGACTCGTAAACTAGTTGAATGGAGACCAAGAGCCGATAAATGTAGCAGAGGAAGACCACCAACACGATGGCAAGATGACTTACGAATGACAACAAAAAACTGGGTACAGCAAGCACAAGATAGAGCACTTTGGAGACAAACAGGGGAGGCCTATGTCCAGCAGTGGATTGAGAGAGGCTGATGATGATATATTAAAAGTATATATTTAGGTTAGTAAAATAAATATATATATTTAGTTGACATGACACGTACAAAATATTGCTAAAATAATTTTTATACGTAAGTTAATTATTATAATCAACTATTCTAAATGGGAAATGAGCCACAATTTAACTAAAAAAAGATTTTATTAACGTTTCGACGTCCAAATCGGATGTCATTGTCAAAATACAAAAATTAGTCAGATTAAATAAATATTAGAAAAAATTTTTTACTAAGCAAAAACATTTTTGTTTAATTTAATAATATTTTGTATTTTGACAACGACGTCCGATTTAGACGTTGAAACGTTAATAACATCATTTTTTTAGTTAAATTGTGGCTTAGTTCCCATTTAGAATAGTTGATTACAAAAATGCCACAAGGAAATAGCTTCATAACAAGTTAATTATTATTGTGAAAGCTTTAGGTCTTCCTTTTATTTTAATTTTGGACGGTAATACTAAATATTGTATATACTAAATTGTAACATATTGTACTATATTGTAATACTGAATACTGTATTTCACTTATAACTAAAAAAATATACAGTGAGCACGTAAAGGTTGGAATAAATTCATTTTCTCGAGAATGGACAATTTTGGAAAAAAATCCCGAAACAGGTCAATTTTTATTTTTAAATTACGACTTTTTGGCATACATATCATACTAGTGACGTCATCCATTTGGGAGTGATGACGTCATCGATGATTTTTTTAAATGGAAATAGGGGTCGTGTGGTAGCTCATTTGAAAGGGTATTTAATTCTCTATTCAGTAATATAAACATTTACATAAATATTTATACAGGGTGTCCAAGAAAACATTTTTTTTTAATTAATTTATTGACATAAAAAGAAGAATGCTTGTAATTTATTTAATCCAAAATACATTTTACTGCTCTCAGAAAACAGAAAAACGTGTTTATTTGAAATATATTCATTGCTTTTCGCTTAAACTAAATGTTTAAACTGTCCAGAGGAAGGTGGGTGACGGCTTTGATATTGAATTTAAGCAAAAAACAATATTTATTTGTCAAATAAACATTATTTCCTGTTTTCTGATAGCAGTAAAATGTATTGTGAGTTAAATAAATTACACACATTCTTCTTTTTATGTCAATAAATTTAATTCAAAAATTTTTTTTTGGACACTCTGTATAAATAAATATGTTAATGTTTATATTACTGAATAGAGAATTAAATTACCTTTACGTTCATCGATGACGTCATCACGCCCAGATGGATGACGTCACTAGTATGATATGTATGCCAAGAAGTCGCAATTTAAAAATAAAAATTGACCTGTTTTTGGATTTTTTTCCAAAATTGTCCATTCTCGAGAAAATGAATTTATTCCAACCTTTACGTGCTCACTGTATATTAATTTATAGTCTCTTAACTTTTTCATACTGTTTTAAAATGTTGTTAAACTCATTAAAACAACTAAATAATTGTCCACACTGCATAGTTAATTTAAAAACAAACACTAAACAATTAAAAAATAAGAAATCTCTTTACTAATCAATATTTAAATTAAAGTATAAACACAATGCAATTAAACAAATTCCAACACTCTGACACTAACTTTTTTATTTGCGTACACGTTAGCGTGTACCTAGACACAGCGTTATATTTAGGTATATTCTTCGTTTCCTTCTTTAGTTTATTGGCCTCCACCTACTTGGGTATTTGGCCAGCTCGTCGTAGGGTAATAAAGGAAAAATATTTATATTCTAATGACATTTATCGTATGTCGTTGTAATAATATATACCAGTTTGTTGAGATTGGAGTTTGATACAGTTTTTGAAGGAAAGAAAAGAAGGTTTACTATTGAAAATAAAACCATTTTGTAAAAGTAAAAATTTTCTATGAATAGTTCAAACGAACAAAAACACTTTTAACGTCACATAACTGTATTTTTTATTGACGTTTATAATGTCTAATTAATTTTGTTTACTTTTTGGTGTAAAATGTAAATGCAAAACCATATGACGTCACGACGCGTTTTTTGCTGGCTGGAATAATTTGAATTTTTAATTGTCTTTAGGGGAAAAATGAAAGACAAACAAAACTTTTTTATCATTGATACATGTTTTAAATTATGTTCTGTTGTGACCTAAAACATTTTTTCCAATTTTAAATTTTATGCAAGTTCCCTATTCTCTACTTCACTTAGACCTACCCTATTGATTCCTAAATTTCTATTCTGAGGTAATTCACAACTTTTTGGACAATGTAGAAAACAGTAGTATTTTGTATTCCACTTAATAATTTGTAATCACATTATTTCTTTGATCCTTTTTTTCAATTTTTTGTACACCTTCTATTTTTTATTATTGTTTTAACACTTTTTTGGTTAAAATTTAATATTTTCTCCTGTTGTTATATTATTGTTATATTATTTAATACTATTATTTCACCTTTGGCACATAGTATCACTTTATTTTATCGCAAACAAGTTGATAACAGTACAATTTTTTAATTTATCTGTTAAGATTGTGTACAAAATATTTTGATTGTTATTATCTGCTGCTCTCAAACATTGATTACAAAATTTAAAAAATACAATATATTTATAAATACTAGCATATGTGTTATAAAAATAAAGTGTAAACAATAATGGTCAAGTTATTAATAATTATTTTTTCAAATTCTTTTTGTATGTAGAAAAATGCCTTTTTGTAGCAAATGGAGAGGTTTAAAGTTGTAGAACGTGAAACTAAAACGAAAGCGTACTCAAAAGAAGGTCTAGGTGCTGCTCAGAAATTAGATCCTGCCCAAAAAGAAAGAGATGATATACAATATTGGTTAACATCATCGATAGCAAAACTTAATATCGGTGTAAGTACTAGATATATTTAACTATAAATTGATCTTGATATATCCTTGCCTTGCTCACTAAGCTGTCAATAACAATTTTCTACAAGAAAGGAATTCAGCAATACTCGGTTGACTTCAAAGAAGACTTTACTTGGATAACGCTGTTGTGCAATCCATCAATATAAAAAGAACTTTTATTCCATCTACTATTACTATGCACAATATTGAGCCCTGACTGGCCTGCAGACCTATTATATGAATTTTTTGATTAATCTACTTTGAAAAATAATCACAATACAAAACTAAAAAAAAATTATTGGCGTTTTGACAACCAGCTTGGAAATCATTTTCGAATTAGTAATTTTCGGAAGTCAAAATGTTAATAAAATATATCTCAATATATAAATTTATATAAATAAAATATCACAGGGATATAGTTTCAGAATTATATTGATTCGATATTAGTGATACCATCTGTATACCAAAGCAAAGATGTATTGAGTGATGTGGTATTTTTGTACTCCTCAGACAATCAATAGTTCGTCAATTAGTTACTTTTGTTTTTATGTATTTACTGAATACAAATATTTTTTTAGTCTGATAGCTTAGAATCTGAAATAGAACAGCTATTATCAAATAAAAAGAAAAAACTCGACAAAGACAAACAAGATAGAATAGAAGATCTGAAATCTAGGTTGGATAAACATAAATTTCACATACGGAAATTAGAAACGCTATTAAGGATGCTAGATAACATGTCAGTGGAAGTTCAACAGGTAATTTTTGTTTTTTAATGCCGTTTTAGTGTCTTTATGGTCACTGGGGTGTTTATTCAAGTTTTTCATGCTCTTTCCCAATGAAAGTTATTTGATGTCAGATCCGGACTGTTTAACTTGTTTAACCTAGTTTTTTCAA
Source organism: Diabrotica virgifera virgifera (assembly GCF_917563875.1). NCBI lineage: Eukaryota > Metazoa > Arthropoda > Insecta > Coleoptera > Chrysomelidae > Diabrotica > Diabrotica virgifera. The sequence goes on along the minus strand of NC_065444.1, from coordinate 587,722 downwards.
CTTACATTGTCACTGTAGAGTATCGTCACAGAATAAATAACCATACAGAAGCGAAACTCCTGCCGAAAACGGTAACATAATTTTCATGCTCATGTGTCAATGTAACTGGTGCAACCTCACTTTTGCGACTGACATGACAGTTGTTTATAGTTAAATTTTATATTTATATATGTTTTATTTTATATTTTATTTATATTTTATAGTTAAATTTTATATTTCATATTTAATTAATAACAACTTGTCAAAAATATTACCTAATTTGGAATGGTCTATTCCTTAGAACATCAAGTTCTATTCTGTCACTGGTGCACAAGGTCAAATATTTCGGTCTCAACAAAATCAATGGAACCGACAGTCAGATTCGCTTCTGTGTGGTTATATATTCTGTGGTATCGTAACATTCACAATTATTATCCATCCTCTTGATGTTGTTGTAGTCTATTCTACTTTTATAAATTTTTGCCCCTCTTTGGGATGGCCAGAAAGATTGGCTGGATAAGCCAATCTTTCGGATATAAGCCAATCTTTCGGATTAGAGATAGATTTTTCTGATAGATCTTTCTGAATTCAGAGATAGTCTATTCTTAGCTGAAAAATCAATTCGATTCACCACAATTTTACCAGCCATTTTCTACCCCTCTTCCTTTCTCAACCAGGCTTGGAAACAGCTATGGTGGATAAGAGAACCATGAAAGCAACTGAAATTGACACCATAAGACGACCAGATAGAATATGAATATTGAAGTTGCAATCATATTTCATAGTCAGCAAAAGTTAATTAACTTTTTAAGACAAGTTTTATTTTGAAACCAATTCGTGAGGGCACATTACTTGAACAACAAATATTTGGCCTGATCAAATACAAGATTTAAAAATCCCTTTACTTATATACCGCAATATTACAATCAATGTTTAGTTATATTTTAATTTCAGATTAAAAATATTAGAGACAATGTCGAATATTATATAGACTTTAACACAGAGCCAGATTTCGAAGACAATGAATTTATCTATGATGACATTATTGGTATGGACGAAGTTGAATTATCTGGCGTCGCATTACCTTCTTCTGCGACGACGGATAGTAATGAGACTGGTGGTACACCTACCTCAATTATATCAGGTTAGTAAAATGTTCTTCTTCATAAATTCATGTAATTAATAGAGGTTTATTATAAGGAATTCAAGTACTGAAAATATACAGTAGAACCCCGATTATCAATGTGCAGATTATCCGTGCTATGATTTTCTATTACTGAAGTTGTATTTTTGATGTTTCATCAAAATCGCGTCACCATAAATCACTCGACGAAAACTATGTAGGCCAAGAGGGAGACTCATAATAATGAAAGATTCATTTTTTCTGTTATCTTTTTATGGTAGGTACAGCTGGTTCCTAAAAAAACTGATACGACTCTAAGATTTGATCATTTTGAGCAGTGTATTTGATTGGATTGACATTATATTATATTTATTATGACAGACAAATAATAAAATAAACAAACAAACGACAGACAACTGATTACATACAGTCGGAAAAATGAAAGAATAGGGCTTTTCATTCACAGTCATTTGTTTCGAGCTTCTGTCATGTGTCACATAATATTAATATATCTACGTCATATGTTATTGATATATACGCTGTGAGCTCGTACGTAGAGGGGATATTTACAAATTCGCGAGCGCCAGTAGTGGCAAGTCTGTAAACGTTTACCGGAAATTTGACATAAATGTCAAAGTGATTAATTTAAAATTAAAATTATTTATTTATTTATTTTCAACGGGACACTGCCCAATAAGATTACAAGTTTATAAGTCCAATATACATAATACATGTGTCAATAATAATAAAACTACAATAAAATAGTAATAATAAAACAATAATACAATAAAATATAAATATCACAAACTTAATCACATAAATCAGATTCATATATCACAATAATGAATATCCAACAACTACTCAAACAAACAAACGTCTGAGGCCAGAGATGAATTCAGACTTCGGTGCAAAAAAATCTAGATCAGGTTGAGTATTTGCCCATCTTAGTGCTCGAGATAAAAAGTTGTTATATGCATAGTTGGTTCTATGGATAGGAACATAGAATGTTTGATTTAATCGAGTTCTGCGGAGAGGTACATGGAGACCAACCTGCTCAAGTAGCTGAGGACACAAAACTGTTGAATTAACTATGCCATAGAGCATCCTTGCATCCTTAATTACTCGTCGGTCACGCAATGAGAGAATACCCAATTGGGTTTCAATTTGATAATAATTTAACTGATTTAACTCAAAAGGTATACCCAGTTTATATGCTATGTACCTTAAGAACTTGTGTTGGACTGTCTCGATTTTTGTTATGTAAATATTGTAAGATGGAGACCAAACACAAGAACAATACTCTAGATGAGGTCTAACTAAAGAACAATATAGTAATTTAATTGCATCAATATTCTGAAAGTCTCTAGTGCATCTTTTTATAAAACCAAGCATTTGTAAAGATTTGGAAATTTTTGATGTATAATGTGATTCAAATAAAAGTTTACAGTCTAAATTAATTCCCAAATCACGAATTTCAGTAACCCAGTCAACAGGAATATTCTGTATATTATAATTATATTCTATTGGGTCTCTCGATCGTCCAAAAGAAATAGCATGACACTTAGATTCATTCAGGGCCATGGCATTCAACATACACCACTCACTCAACCGATCAAGATCATGTTGAAGATTAATACAGTCTTCTGTATTGTTGATAATTGTATAGAACTTTAGATCATCTGCAAAAAGCAGAGGTGAACTGTGTCGGAAGCAGTGGTGTATATCATTGATGAATATGTTAAATAACAGGGGCCCCAAATGCGAACCCTGAGGTACTCCTGAATGAACCTTAATCTCACAGGAAACAAAATCCCTGATACGCACCATCTGAACTCGGTCAATCAAGTATGTTCTCAGCCACTCAAGAAGTGGACCATTAACACCCATTTGTTTAAGTTTAAATATTAAAATATTATGGTTGACCCGATCAAAGGCCTTGGAGAAATCGGTGTATAGTGCATGTACCCTACAACCCCTCTCCAAGGCCTTCCTCAGGAAGTCCACAAATACTAGTGTGTTACATTCGGTTGATCTGTTATTCCGAAATCCAAATTGTTGGTCTACTAGTTGTTTTTCAAGTGAAGCTTTAAGATAGTCACATACAAAACATTCAAATATCTTTGGTATTACACTAATTATACTAATGGGCCTGTAATTATTCACCAATGAATTATCTCCTGCTTTATAAATGGGTGTTAAAAAACTATTTTTCCAACATTCTGGAAATTCACCCATATTTAAGGATAGATTAAAGATGTGAAAAAGAGGTCTGGATAATATAAAACAACAGTTCTTGAGAAAGCTAGGAGGCAATCCATCAGGACCAGGACCCTTATTCGCATCCAGTTCTGATAATTTTAGATAAATATCAGATATAGTTATGTTGAAACCAGTCAGATTAGAGAGAGAGAGAGAGAGAGAATATATGTTTATTGTCTAAGAAAAAATCTTGTTGACAAACACCGTTTAAGAGTTTTAAATAAATAAATTAAATTAAAATATGACTAAATATAAAATATAACACATAACACATTTACATTATATAACAACTACAAAATATGTAGTATTGTCAAAAATAAAAAACAAACAAACTACAAGCTGTAAAACTAAATCACAAACAATAATGACAAACAAATTGACAAAAAAAAAAAAAATACACAAGATCACAAATACATCAGCTCCAATGGTCCTCAAAAAATTCTGTCAGATCATAATAGGCCCTCTTAGCGAGCAGTCTATCTAATGAATTTCTAAACTTTCTAATAGTTTCCAAATTTTTTATTTCACTAGGTAGTTTATTAAAAATTTTGATGCCGTTAAAAATAAATGAGTCTGACTAGTGTGCTTCTAGGTGTAATCAAAGCTAAATTGCTAGCAAATCGTCCAGATCGATTATTATTTTCATATAGATGTTTATTCTTAAAAATAATGCTTGCCGTTTCCAAAATGAAAAGAGATACAAGTGTAAGGATACTGTGTTTAATAAATAAAGGTTTACACGTTTCTCTAGAATTTACCTGGCACAACAGGCGTACTGCCTTTTTTTGAAGCAAAAACACACTACTGAAAAGCTCCTGACTACACGCTCCCCAAAACTGAATTGCGAATCTAAGATGTGACTCTACTAGTGCAAAGTACACAGTTCTTGCTTGGGCAAAACCAAGCTCCCTTCTAGTCGACCGTATTGCATAGCATCCAGATGCAAGATTAGTAAGACCAAATGTAGGTGAGTCACTGGGTATGACACATATTTGAGTGGAATATACTGTAGAAAAATATTCTGCAAAAAGATTTACAATATCCGGTCCCTCATAGAGGGCTTTCCTCTCCGTGAATTCACAAATGACCAAAATCCCTTCAAATTATTTCTTATTGATAATTCTGTTAAGTAAATATGATTTCTGTAGCTTTCAGCTTTTAACAATTTACAATTAAATTAAAAACATTAAAAACATTAATTATAAAAAATATTAGTTGGTCAAAGTTGTGGTATATATTTTTACCTTAAATATACTTACGTTTTAAATGCTGAATTTAAGTTTTTTTAATGTTCCGTAATATGTAATTATAAATTAATCTGCGCCATCTACACGATAATTGTGAAAGTATCCGAAGTAAGAAATTCATATTTTATCAATAGAACGTCAAAATGATTAGCAAAATCTTAAAAAAATCGATTACAATTTATTTGCGTTGTAAATATTAAGCGATAGCAATTAAATAATAAATTTAAAAATTACCGGTGAAAGTTGAATTAGTAATCCGCCAGGAGCGACACCAGCGAAGCTCAGAGCGTATACCAATGATACAAACTAAAGACGTATGACGTAGATATATTAATATTATGTGACACATGACAGAAGCTCGAAACAAATGACAGTCGATGAAAAGCCCTATACCCATGAACGATCACATCAATCACATATTTTGTATTTGCTGTTTTTTTTTTCATAAATGTCAAATGAGAGATTATTAATAATCTGAAGAATATGTGATTGATGTGTTCGTTCATGGGTATTCTTTCATTTTTCCGACTGTATTTGTGTTAATTCATAATTTTTTTTTTATTTAGCTAATGCCTCGACAACTAATGGCCATTGGCATGGTGGGTACAGTGAATTTTTGCAATCAGGTACCTCGTGTCATTTGTAGTGTGTGTTGAGTAAGTGTCTTGTTACTTTGCAAAGTCAACGTCATTGTCTTTGCAAAGAGACGCTAATTGTATTCGAACGTCTGCGGTCCCTCCGGTGAGTACCGATCCCACAAGAACAGAATTTTCATTTATTAACACGTTGGCGGGCAGTGCGTCAAATGCATAAGCAAGTGTTGTGACACTACATGTATTTTGCAAAGTAGAATAGGGAAGAATGCAACGTATATAGACGTTGTGTCACATTACATCAATGGAAATTAGACGTCTATAGACGTTCTGTCCGTCAACGTGTTAATTTATAATAAACGAAAAATCCCTGACCCTGGTGAGATTCGAACTCACGACCATTCAGACCTTTCGATCCAAAGGTAGGCGCTCTTACAACTGAGCCACAGAGGGGGTTAATCCATAAATTGCAATAATTATTAAGGTCTAAATTTTGATATTACTTTGAATTCTTGCAGTTTTCGCATCTTCAAAAGGATTCTCTTCTAATCTCTCCAAAAGCATACTTTCATGAGCGGTAGATACTTTTGGTCTTCCAGAACCTTGCTTTCTTTCGAGAGTTTCTTGTTCTCACCATCTTTTATTAATATTAAAAACTGTTGTTCTGCTTATGTTAAAATGGTTCTTTACGGCAGATAGTGACCAACCATCTTCTAATTTCGTTACAATTCTTGCTTTTAGTTCTTTGCTAGCATGTGGAGCCATTTTCTGAAGTTGAACAGAATAAGTTATCTGACAAATTTTAAAATTTGGCAGTGACAATATGTAAATAATAAGTATTTATCCTTCAAAATACACTGCTTAATTTTCTACAAAATACGCTTTAAGAGCCATATCAGTTTTTTTAGGAACCAGCTGTACATATGTATATATATATACATACATATATGTATTATATATAAGAAATAAATGCTCGGATTATCCGTGCCTCGTCCGGTTCCGAGGAGCACGGATAATCGGGGTTCTACTGTATTAACCTTCCGATGACCAACCTTTTTTTGTTACACGGATGACCAAGGGGGGAAAATGACCCCAGGTCAAAAATGACAATTAACAAAAAAATAAAGTTTTTTTTTTAATTTTAAATTTTTTTTTGGCATGGACTTTATGTCATTCAGCCAGTCACAAAATGAGTATTAGTGTCATGTGTAGTGTGTATGTTGAGTAAGTGTCTTGTTACTTTGCAAAGTCGACGTCATTAGCGTAAAACTACTTGTAATTACACATAATAGACGCTATTTTACTAAACATCAACTTCAGAATATATTTTTTATTCGTAAAATATAGGGAATTTTTTTTATTTCAAAATATGAGGATATTTAGAATGATATTAAAGTCAAATAAAAAAAATAATGAGTTAAAAATTAAAAATACTTTTGAATTTATTAAAGAAAAACATACGCTGGGGTCACAATTTCCCCTGCTTGGTCATCCGAAGGTTAAAGTGATGTAATATGTTTAAGAGGGCACTAACGACCTTGCAAAGCAGTAATTTAACATACTAAAGCCGATTAGAAGACGCAAACACAATCCTCATAAACACAAAGAAGTTTTGCCTCCACATTCACAAGCAATGTTTATTTTGAAACCAAGACCGCGCATATGAACAACAAGGCTTTAGATAAGGACCATCCTGTAACGATGTAGCTTTTGTCGTCAGGCAAGTCATGGAAGAATCACTAGAATATAACATCTCGGCTTACTGTTGCTTCATAGATCTACAAAAGGCATTCTTGTAGAGCTGAATGACGTAATTCAACTGTTATATAAACGAAACACCATCAGACATCATCAAGACTATCGAAAACATATACAGGAGAAATAACATGCAGGCCAGAATTAATAACAAACTAACACAGCTGATACCAGTGGAAAGAGGCATACGTGAAGGAGATTCATTGAGCCCGCTGCTGTTCAACCTCATCGTATTATTATTCATAAAGTTAGAAGCCTGAGTATAGAGTACAGAATCAGTGAAGAAATTATCTCTATAGTATGCTATGCAGATGATGCCATATTTATTGCTGAGAGTGAAGATGACCTTCAAAGAGTTTTATATCAATTTAATGTAACATCAAGGAAGTTTAACATGATAATATCACCAAATAAAACAAAAATTACGATAATCTCTTAAAGATTCAATAATGTGCAAGCTGGAAGTGGACAGCAAAATAATCTAGCAAGAAAGAAGTAGCTGCTACCTGTGGGAGTACTAATGCACAGTCATGGAGATACAGAAGCGGAAGTTGCCCAACAAATAAACAAAGCCAACAGGAACTGAAAATACTCCTAGATATCATAGGAAAATCATTATAGGACAGACAAGGTAGCACAGACCTCAGGCAAAGCTGTAATATAGACAACATAAATGACTGGACACTGAAAAGAAAAAAAGAATGGTATAGCCATATAAGCAGATTGGGACAAGGAAGACTAAGACTGGTAAAGATAGCATGAGACAGATCACCAAACGGCCGAAGGAGTATAGGAAGGCCAAGGAAGAGATGGTGTGACAACCTGGATGAAGATGGAACAGGCGCGAGCCTATTAAGGAAGAAGAAGAAATATATTATAGAATAGTTCTTCGTGCGTGACAAGCTTAATTGTGTAAGCACATTACATACAGCTCCCAGTAGGCTATTGATTATATTCAAAATAAGAGAGCTAAAAGGAACTACAACGTTAACGGGATTTTATTATTTCATATGGTCAATGGACATCTATATATGAAAAAACCGCGGAGTGCTACCATTTAAAGGGGTGCGTTTTTGAGAAATGGGTGAATTAGTCCCTGGGCACAGGTTACATTAGGGTGAGTTCTATGCACTTTTGATACAAACATATCTACATAAAAATTGTTCCTGGTTAAATTTCCTATCTAAATATTACTTTTTAATGTCAATGATACTTTTTTTTTACAAAAATATATTTAAAAGCAAAAGCACAAAGAAACCCAAAAGAAAGAAATTTTGTTTTATGTCCCGTAACTTTTGTCCACGAGGATATATATAGACATTGCTTTACAGAAAAATAACCTACATATTTTTTCTTTAAAATGTTATTTAGTAGAGGTAATTAGAATGTATAGTTTTCGAAATATGATTTTTCAAAGTTCGCCACTCACAGCAATTTTGGGCAATTTTTCTTGTTATTTTGCAAATATTGTTCTGTAACTTTTTTCTACGTAACTTTAGGTATATGCAATGGTACACGTAATAGGAATAGAAATCAGTTACCTTTAAAATAATCTACTGTATAACGTTGTACGACTTTTTTTTAAAGAGATTATGGTTTTTCAAGCTTTTATACTTTTAAAGATTTTTTATAATATAATATAAAAATAAAATAATATTATTATATAATATATTATATATTATATAATATTATATTATATATAGTATATATAATATAATATTATATTGTATATTATATATTATTTAATACCTAATATAAAAAAAATATTATTTTTTACATTTTTTACGACTTTTTTGGAAATTTCTCATTATAACTTTCTTTTTCTTGTACATGAATATACTATATATTGCCCAATAAAGAGGGCTTACTTTCTGTTCTTTAAAATGGTTTATCATCTATATTTAAATATGTAATGGAAACCGAGTGATTCTTTGATATTTTTTACCTGTATTATTTAAAATTATTTCTTTTACAAAAATTACATAAACATTAGTCTTAGAAAACATCATTTTAGTTAAAATTATTTAAACGTTGACATTTAAAAAAATTTCAAAATCAAAGTCCATCTCTTCTTTAGGATTAGCTTCAATATCTTCCTCTGACACCTCAGTTATCTTATGAGTTCCCACAATTAGTACCCATGCACATGCAACCTTTGCAGAATATTGAACAACTAATTCCTATCTTCCTACAACCGCAGTTTTTTGTACATCCTTTAGTACATTTACATGCTATTTTTTGAAGCAAAGCTTGTGGTGCAGGAGCTTTCACAGTAAATATTGGAATTAATCCATATTTTGAAGTTTGCCCGGTCGAGTCAAGTGGATCCAAAGTATTACCTATAAAAAATAAGATTCAATCATAGCACACAATTACATAAAAAAGTTATAATGAGGAATTTAAAAAATAATCCTAAAATCAAAAATCGTTGCAAGTACTTATTACATTTTGAAAAAGCATATCTTATTCAAAAATAAGCTTTCTTTTTTATTATATAATATATACCTAAATGTAGAAAAAAAAGTTATAATGGGAAATTTAAAAAATAATCGTAAAAAATGTAAAAACTCGTTAAATCTAAATAAAAAACTCGTTAAAAGTCTAAAGTCTTGAAAAAGATAACCTCTTTAAAAGAAGTCGTACAACATTATACAGTAGAACATTTTAAAGGTAATTGATTTCTATTCCTCTTACATGTACCATTACATATGCCTAAAGTTACGTAGAAAAAAGTTACGGAACAATATTTGCGAAATAACAAGGAAAATTGCCCAGAATTGCTGTGAGTGGCGAACTTTGAAAAATCATATTTCGAAAACTGTAGATCCTAATGACCTCTACGAAACATCACTTTAAAGACAAAATATTTAAGTTTTTTTTCTGTGAAGCAATGTCTATACCTATATTCCCGTGGACAAAAGTTATGGGACAAAAAACAAAATTTCTTTCTTTTGGGTTTCTTTGTGCTTCTTCTTTTGAATATATTTTTGTAAAAAAAGTATCTTTGACTTTAAAAATTTATATCTAGATAGGAAATTTAACCACGAACAATTTTTATGTAGACGTGGTTGTACCAAAAGTGCATAGAACTCACCCTAGTGTAACTTGTGCCCATGGACTAATTCACCCATTTCTCAAAAACGCACCCCTTTAAATGGTAGCACTCCGCTGTTTTTTCATAATATATAGAGATTCATTGACGATATGAAATAATAAAACCCCATTAACGTTGTAGTTCCTTTCTATAGTGCATAATCAATAGCCTACAGAGCGAACCATGGCTAGTGAGAGAAACCCTGTCTGTGTAAAGAAAGATCAGTGTACGAGCGAGGACAGCGTCTGTCACCGACCATGGTTCATTCCGGGAGGTGTAGTTGTAATTTATTCTCAAATAAATGTTTGATAAAAATGATGGTTTCAGGTTCGTCGCCCCCGCCCTCATCATCACCGCCACTCCAACCGCCCACGTCTTCGGTGCCCTTAACGATGACGTCACTGGCGACGGCGGCTGCCGCAGCGGCGGCTAACAGCGTCCTGCATAATTACAACAACCATTCCGGAGAAAACTCGAATGACGACAGTAAAAAGGTTGTAGGCAAAGAACAGAAGGTGTGTGTAAGTATCTCTTTACTTATAATTAAAAAAAAAAATTAAAGACAGTTTATATTTCATTATGTTTCAAAGGGTGCAGTTTACCATCAACCAAAAAGTAGTAGAACGTGTGCCAAAATACACGTACCTTGGCCTACATTAAAGAGCAGTGGGACCACTTCCAAGAAATAAAAGCTAGAATAGATAAAGCAAGGCCAGCGTTCATCCAAATGTCCAAACTGTTCAAATCACACAATTTTAATTTAGAACTGAAACTCAGACTCCTCCGATGTTATATATATTCTCCATCTTACGGAAGCAACAACGAAGAGACTGGAAGCTTTAGGAATGTGGATAGACATATAGACGAATTCTTAAGATATCATTGATGGACAAAATATCAAATGCCAAAATACTCCAAAAACTTAACAAAGAGTAGGAAATAATATGCACGGTGAAAAGAAGAAAATTAGATTATTTCGGTCACATCACCAGAAATGAAACAAAATATAACCTGTTAAAATGCATATTGCAGGGAAAGGTGAATGGCAAAAAAGGCGTTGGAAGAAAAAGAATATCTTAATGTTGTTCTGAAGCTATTTCCTCGTGGAATTTTTATGATTAACTATTTAGATGGGAAATAAGCCACAATTAGATTGAAAAAATAATTTTATTAACGTTTCGACGCCCAAATCGGGTGCCGTTGTCAAAATACAAAATACTACTAAATTAAACAAAAATATTGTTGCTAAGTAAAAAAAATCTTCTAATAATTTATTTAATCTGACTCATTTATATTGGCAATTCAGACGTATATTATACATTTTAAAGTAGAAGACTTTAAAATGATATCGCCAATATTTATGAGTTGAGTTCCTAGGACGACTTTACTAAAAGATAGTTCATTCGATTACATCCGTCACAAAAAAATCGTAGCACGTGATCTTTCTTTAAATTTATATCTACAGTCCCTGGCCATATTATTATGACCACCTATGAATTAATTTTTATAGAAATTAACTATTTCACTAAGTATATTTTGTTTTAAAATTACTTTTAAATTTACTTTTGTTATGTAATATTACTGTTATACATTAACTATAATATGTTTAATAATAAACAGCAATAAAATATTTGAAAATATGTATTAGACATTTATAAATTTTTTAATAATTTATTGAATTCCTGACCTTAATCCCATAAAAAATATTTGGGAGCTTTTAAAATGAGAAATTTCCAGTGAAAAGGTCACAAACAAATTTGTTTTGACTAATGGACTAATAAATCATTGGAACCACAATGACAAATTGAGGCAAAGTGAAATTAACTGCATTCAAAGTATGCCAAGACGGGTACTAACGGTAATCAAAGTTAAATGGGGCTCAACAAAATATTAAACAAATATAAACGTGTGATATTTTCAAATGTTTTATTGCTGTTTATTATTAAATATATTATACATATATACCAATAAAACATTTGAAAATATGCCATATTTATATATTTTTTAATATTTTGTTGGGCCCCCTTTAACTTTGATTACCGCTAGTCATACTTTGAATGCAGTTAAATTCACTTTGCTTCATTTTGTCATTGTGGTTCCAATGATATATTAGTTCTTTAATCAAAACAATTTTGTCTGTGATCTTTTCACTGGATATTTCTGGTTTTAAAAGCTCCGAAATATTTTATATGTGATTTAGGTCAGGAATTTAACAAAATAATAAAATATATATAAATATGTACTACTTTCAAATATTTTATTGCTGTTTATTATTAAATATATTATAGTTAATGCATAACATTAACATTACATATTAACAATATTAAATTTAAAAATAATTTTTAAACAAAATGTAGTTAGTGGAATAGTTGATTTTTATAAAAATTCATAGGTGGTCATAATAATATGGCCAGGGGCTGTATGTATTATTAATATTATTATAATTTAAACATATTAAAGTCAGAATTTGGTATTAGTTTTTGAAAGTAAATTAAATGTAAGACCAAATACTTACGATATCGGGATAATATCACGAGGTTTTTTCTTGGTTTTCCCTCGTGATTTACTGTGGAATCTCTAACGCGAGTATTTTACTGTCATCGTTGCATTTGTTGTCTTTTTAAAGACAAGATCACGTGCTATGATTTTTTTGTGACGGATATTCTTGAGTTGGGATTGATTTCATGTAATCGAATGAACTATCTTTTAGTAAAAGTCGTCCCAGGAACGCAACTCATAAATATTGGCGATATCATTTTAAAGTCTTCTACTTTAAAATGTATAATATACGTCTGAATTGCCAATATAAATGAGTCAGATTAAATAAATCATTAGAAGAATTTTTTTACTTAGCAACAACATTTTTGTTTAATTTAGTAGTATTTTGACAACCGCACCCGATTTGGGCGTCGAAACGTTAATAAAATTATTTTTTCAATTTAATTGTGGTTTATTTCCCATCTAAATAGTTCATTTTAAAGAATATCTTGGCTCCGAAACTTGAGGACCTGGTTTGTGGCATCCACTATGGGGCTTCTCAAGGCAGCAGCTAATAAGATTATCATTGCCAGGATGATTGCCAACTTTTGTAACGGATATGTACCAGAAGAAGAAGAAGATGTTTCAAAGGCGACCATCATTGGGTGCGTTCGGACGACCACAGCGGCTGACTGTCAGCGCAAAGCAGCTTAGTGCTTGTATCCAGCGCTAATATGGAAAGCTTAGTAAATCTCCCAGCGGTGTCGTCTGACAGCTATCGCTTACTCTGCTGTCCAGCCGCTGTGGTCGTCCGAACGCACCCATTATCTTACATACGTTTCACCCTCTTGGGCTCACAGAGGCCTATGGTCTGCTCTTAATAAAAAAAACTGTTTTCCTAAGCAAAATTATACAAAAAATACTCTCTGTCTTTCATTTTCTCTTAGTTTACTCATATTGTGAGTACACGGAATCAACTTTGGATGGCATTTTACCTATACCGTATGTCAAACATGCTATGCAGTGTAAAAGGATAACCTCATGTGAACTAAATGAGCATTTTCTGACACATTGCCGCTCTTCACGACTTCGGCCGTGAAAAGTAGTATTAGGCAGGTACTTGTAGAGGATTATCGCTGTTAACTGCTGCGGAATACTAAAGGAGGATTCATGTATGATAATTCACAGAATGGCAAACCCGCTTGCAATATACAACCATACTGATTCTAACGTTTGAAACGGAGAACAACCGAACGAAGTGGCGATTGGAAGTCAGAAAACGTTATAAACCGACATGTAGTATTAGTAGTAGTAAAATTACTTTATTCAATTTTAAAAATACAGAAAACAGTATGAATGTTGTTCTGAAGCTATTTTCTTGTGGCATTTTTATAATAAATTACTTTTAATGGGAAATAAGCCACAATTTTACCAAAAAAATGATTTTATTAACGTTTCGAAGCCCAAATCGGGTTTCGTTGTCAAAATACAAAATACTACTAAAATAAACAAAAATGTTGTTGCTAAGTAAAAAAATTCTTCTAATAATTTATTTAATCTTTAAAATGATATCGCCAATATTTATGAGTTGCTTTCCTGGGACGACTTTACTAAAAGATAGTTCATTCGATTACATGAAGTCAATCCCAATTCAAGAATATCCGTCACAAAAAAATCATAGCATGTAATCTGTCTTTAAAAAGACAACCAAATGCAACGATGACAGTAAAATTATCGCGTTAGAGATTCCATAGTAAACCACGAGGGACATCGTAAGTATTTGGTCTTACGTTTAATTTACTTTCAAACAACTAATACCAAATTCTGACTTTAATATGTTTTAAATATAAATAATATTAATAATACATACAATAAGTAATATAAATAATATAAATATAAATATAAATATAAATATAAATAATATAATAATATAAATAATACATACAATAAATAATATAAATAATATAAATATTGTAGATATACAATAAGTAATACTAAAATATAAAATTTATACTAACTCGATATGTTATTGGCTTACTAATCGTGGTATTTTCTTTCTGGTTTCATTTAGCATAATTAGAGCCGCTTCTTTGATTTTTCTCTTTTTACAATCTGATTCTTTCAGGACTATACTTGAATCTCTCCACTGAACTCGTATGTTCATTATCCCATGCATGTTGACATATTTGAGATCTATCAAATTCTCTATTTTTAATATAAGACTTATGTTCACTTATTTTAACGTTTAATGGTCTTGATGTTTCACCTAATTGAAACCAATTGTGTCGCAAATTCCTCGGTAGAATGCGGTAGGATGTGGTTACCCATACTGAAAGAGGAAGTCAATAGAAATAAAATACCACGATTAGTAGTACAAAAACATATCGAGTTGGTACAAATTTTATATTTTAGTATTACTTATTGTATATCTATGTATTATTAATATTATTTATAATTTAAACATATTAAATTCAGAATTTGGTATTAGTTTTTTGAAAGTAAATTAAATGTAAGACCAAATACTTACGATGTCGGGATAGTATCACGAGGTTTTTTTCCTGGTTTTCCCTCGTGATTTACTATGGAATCTCTAACGCGAGAATTTTACTGTCATCGTTGCATTTGGTTGTCTTTTTAAAGACATATCACATGCTATGATTTTTTTTGTGACGGATATTCTTGAGTTGGGATTGATTTCATGTAATCGAATGAACTATCTTTTAGTAAAGTCGTCCCAAGAACGCAACTCATAAATATTGGCGGATATCACTTTAAAGTCTTCTACTTTAAAATGTATAATATACGTTTGAATTGCCAATATAAATGAGTCAGATTAAATAAATTATTAGAATAGAAGAATTTTTTTTACTTAGCAACAACATTTGTGTTTATTTTAGTAGTATTTTGTATTTTGACAACGAAACCCGATTTGGGCTTCGAAACGTTAATAAAATCATTTATTTGGTAAAATTGTGGCTTATTTCCCATTAATAAACAGTATGAACATACTGTGCCACTTTTTTATTTGATTATGATTTGCTTTATTTTTACTGGGATACTACTATTAATTAATTTATAGTATACATCATTTTTGCAGCCTATCAAACCAATGCCGGTTCGAGCAGTAACCAATAGCCAGTCCACCACGAACACCCCCCTCAATTCCCTGCTAAATTACAGTTCGGTGGGCAGTATAGGAGCGGTGACGTCGTCGTTACCGCCCCCCTCGGCTATCAATCCTATAGGAGTGACGTTAGCCCCTTCGGTGGGCAAAACGACGGTATCGTTGGCGAACAGCGTCGTCGGCGGCATAGTAACGCCCGTCGGCAACGCTGTCGGCAACAAGATCCAGCCAGGACGAGAAGCTTCTCCCGTTTCGCTTGTGCAGTCCCTAACGACGTCATCGATGGGCGGTAACTTCGCTGCGGTTGCGGCAGCTAGTGCGGCGAAGACGACGAGTAAGTATTTACTTCTTAGTCTCTAAATCCTTAATAAATGATATTCTTCCTAGTGCCTCTACACAGGTGCTCCGATGAGGTTAAGTTAAAACCGAAATACATGTAAGCACGTATAGTCCAGGGTAATAAGGTTTTTTCCATGTCACTTAAACAGCCAGGGTACTGAAGCGTTTTTTCGACAGGAAATACCTGTAAGAGCAATTTGTAACTATTTCCTGCGTAGGATCTGGCGACCATTTTTATTTATAAACAATTAAGTGTCAAAAAATGACATTTTTCACTTTTTTTTTCAAATCAATGGAAAACAGGGAAACTTATGGTTTTTTTAGTACAAATATCTTCGAGATTATGGGAAAAGCTTTAAAATGACGTATTACAAAGTTTGATATACTCATTTACTGTTAATATAATTGCGAAAAATGGTCGGAATTGAAAAAAAAATTATGTTCGCAATAACTGTTGTAAAAAGTAGTGTACAGCTTTGAAATTTTTGTCAAATAAGGGTTCTTTGGTGCTTAATATGTGATAAAAATTTCAAAGCGATTCAGTCAATTGTTTAAATTTTATTCAAATTGTTTATCCCAGAGAGCGTTTTTTTTGCAATAACATAAGTCAGAAAAAAAATGACGTTAGAACCATTCCACAGGTGTCAAATGAAAGACCATGAGCTAGCTATATTTTCCACTTGGTTTAAAAAAAGTGAATAAAAAATGCATTTATTAGTAATAAATAATTATGCAAAAGTATCATAAATCTTTCCGTATAAACTTTTTATTTGGTTATATAAGAAATTATATATATTTATTACAATTTTTGAAGTTATACTTCTTTAGGCGCGATTGAGAGTAAAATTTTTCATAAATCTGCGCGCATGCGCACACAGACACACACACATGCTCGTATCAACCCCAGCCAAGGGCATACCGAATGGGGAGGCGTTGATCTTAATGTTACTTTGGATGCCCTGGGTAATGGGACATCCTTTGTATTACTTCATGTGATTAAGCCACCTGGTTTTAGGGGTAGCTATAAGAGCTTTTCGCACACAGACAGTATGAAGTTTAGTTGCTAATATTTCAAATTATGTATCAGCGCAAATTAGCCATTAAAATAATATATTAGTGTTTTTTAGTAAATGTATTATTTATTATAATTTTGTGTCTTTGGATTTGTCTTTCTTGGGCGTAAAATAATAAAACACCTATTTTTATATTTCACTTGTCACCGTGATGTGTAATTATGTATATCTGAAACGTCAGTAACATGCGCCTTGATGGCCTGGTTGGTAGAGCATTGGACCAGAGATCGAGAAATCGCGAGATTGCGGGTTCAAATCCCGAACGATTCATACTTTTTTGTTTTTGAAGTTATACTTCTTTAGGCGCGATTGAGATTGAGGGTGAATTTATATTAATCTGCGCGCATGCACACACCGACAGTATGCTATTAGTCGTTATACGGGCTCTGATTGGGTGTTAAAATAATCTGTCAATAATAAATAATTGTTCAATATGAAGGTAAACAAATGTTTAATATATTAGTTTTATTGTTGTAAGGACAGAAACAAAAAAGTTTATAATTGTAGTGACTTTTAAATAGTTTTTAAAAGCAACAGGTATGGGCCATTCCACGAACATCGCCTGTTTTGGATTACTTCGACAACGAATATTTTACTGTGCAACATAAGAAGTACGGAAGTAAGTGGCGCTAATAATTATTCCAATAAACAACAATGTAATTTGCAATTTACTTTCGTTCTTCTTATTTTGCACAGTAAAATATTCGTTGTCGAAATAATCCAAAGCAGGCGTATGTTCGTGGAATAGGGTATACGTAATAATTGTAAATGTATCATAGGTACCTACCTATTTGAACCTACCAAAATACATAGTATGTAATACTTTTATTTACATAATTTGATTACCATCAAAATTTCTATCAATGTTCACCTAATATATTGTTTTCTTACTCTATGTTTTGTTGTATTTTTTCAATTCTAAATAATTTCAATTCAAAATCAAAATAATTTGATTTAATTCAAAAATGTCAAAAGTTTAATCCGTTTAGTTAGTCGATCTTCGCACATAATGACACATTGTCTCCGTGGCGAAGCGTTTAAGGCGAATGAATCCCAATACCAACCGCGCTGATGAGCTGGTTCGAACCCCAATAGAAACTTTTATTTTTTTAAAAGACTAAGTTTTCACTCTAATGGCATATAACATATCCCACCAGAATGAAAACAATGGGAACCTTCTCTGGTTACACCTCCGAGGCTTCTACAATTTGCAAGCCATATGGATGCTGAGACTAAGGAAGATGAGGGAATTCTACAATTTACAATTCACGTCACATCTGCTCAGCGCGGTAAAGTTCCAACGAGACTGGTTCCCTTCATACTCCACACAGAGTAAATGTAAATCAAAAATGAATGATAAAACTCTACGTCAACTAAAAAACAACCAATCTATAGGAAAAGATGAAATACGAGCTGAGCTATTGAAGTTCTATCAACGAGGAGACCTTCTTCTTGGACTATTTAATAATATTTACAGTACAGGAACGATCCCTAAAAGATGGCTTGAATCCGTCTTCTTACCACTGCCCAAAAAGAAGAACGCCAAATCATTCCAGAACTTCCCCCTTATAAGTCTGTTAAATAACATTCTGAAGTTTTTCTTGTGAATCATAAAAAACAGAATATATAGAAGATGTTATGAGATCACCGGTCAAGAACAATTTGGCTTCAGGGAAGGTATGGGGACACGAGAAGCACTATTTTGTCTTCAAACTCTGGCACGAAGGTGAAAAGATCAGCAAGCAGAACTTTTTGTCTATTTTATAAATTCTGAAAACGCGTTCGACAAGGTGCAGCACAGAACCTTGATAGAAAGATTGAACGACATCGGAATCGACAAAAGAGATTCTAAAATAATTATAGAGGGAATATGTACAGATAGGGACCTGCTAAAAATCATTAAAGTCAGAAAAGTTAGCTACCTGAAACACATAATGAGAAACGAAAAGTACCGCCTTGCGCAACTGATCATCCAGGATAAGACTGAAGGAAAACGGGGTCCCGGTAGGCGCCAGATTTCATGGCTTAGAAATATCAGATACTGGACCGGTCTTGATTCAATATCTTTGTTTAGAGCCGCATTGGAAAGAGACAGATTTGCCAGTGTAGTCGCTAACCTCCACTAAAGGAGAAAGCACCACAAGAAGAAGACGATAAGTATGCATTACAATTACGAGTTTTAAATAATATAATGTGATTAAATCAAATTGTCATTTTAGACCAGATTTCTGAAAATTCCATGGCAGTCAACGTGTTAAAAGTAATACAAAAACTTATCTAATTACTTTATTTCTTGTTTGTTATTGGTTTAAATTATATTCATGCCAGTTTTTTCATCAATATTATTATATTTTTAATATTCTAGAGAAACAATTAACAACTAGGTATATCAAAAAGTAGTTTCTTTTCTGGTCTTACAGAATTCTCAAGAAATGTCACTTCTGTCTTTATTTCCTATTTAAAATGGCTAAAACGCCGTTCATATCGCAAGACCTGATGATATCGGCATAATTAGGGATTTTAGTTATCGTTGTGATAAAAACATTTCGTTGAAGTGAGTTTAAGAAACGAAGAAAAATACAAAATAGCATTACAAGTAAAAAATGTTGTAAGAAATACAGTGAAACCGAAAAATTAATTGTACATTTCGTCATGTGTATGTTTTTATAAATATGCCCAGTTATGCCGATAATCCATTTATAAATATAGTTTTTGACGGCAGTTTGATCGCAATGAGGCATAATACCGAAGTGAAAGTTGTATAGCGTCTGTGAAAAGTTAGCTTTATGTTTTTTTCGTTGATGTTTGTGTACATGTGCAATCTTATAGCAGTATTTGCAGCCTTAGAGTTTGTGTCCATGAAGATGGACACAATATACGAGGACGATGTGGAAATGTTTCCTATTATAGCACCAGGTAATCTTTACAAGGCGAACATATTTACTTACTTACTCCGTGGCGTTACAACTCTTCATGGGTTTTAGCCGACTCAACAACATGCCTCCACACTTTTCTGTCTTGAACAACCTCCATCCCATAGCTTTCAGGTCTCCTGCTATATTATCTCGCCACCGTAGTCGAGGGCGTCCGCGTGGTCTTCTTCCAGTTGGGACTTCCTCCCATACCAGCCTTGCTGTTCTTTGGTCGGAATGTCTTTTGAGGTGTCCAGCCCATTGAAGTCTTCTGGACTTTATTTTTTTTTGTCTGAGAGCTAGCAAAGTTTTCTAGAAACTATTTTAAGACAGCTGATTCTTTCCTATATATTGTTCCCTTTGCTTCCTCGAACACCGTACCGGCCATCTGGCTGCTGATACAGGTTGCGTTCATTACTGCGCAGCACACCTGTACAGGTAAATACAAAATCGAGGAGATTGATTAGTATGATAAAGCTTAGTAGATCCTCTATAGTAATCGATAGCAATACAAGTTAATAACAAAACTTGTAGCCAACTTTTAGCTTCACATTACAAAATTAGTTAGAATGTGTTCGATATCATTGTGGCAGACCAAACTTTTGTTTTTTTAAATGGAACACCCTATATTTTATTTTATATTCGAAATCCTGTTAACTTCTCCATCACAGAAATATAAAGGTTTGCTATGTTATACAGGGTATTTACAAAGTTATAACAAATGTTCTACGAAAATCGTAATAAGTTCAGCTCCCTGTATAAATAAAAATAAGCACAACAGCAATAGTTTATTGATGCCATATTTTTTTGTTGATTGTCATAATTTATGAAAATGGTTGATATTGCTAATTTTCTTTATATCGAATACAGGATGAGTTAAAACGCAAGTACATTATTTTCTAAGTAATTTTAAATAGAACACCTTAATTAATAACTTGCTCTGAAAAATGAAAATATCTCGAAAACTAACAAATTTAGGCATAGGGAATATTATACAAAAATTAAAGTACGGTAATGATACTTTTCGATGGTGATATAAAATACAGGGTGCTCCATTTAAAATTTCTGAGAAAAGAATGTACTTGCGTTTTGACTCACCCTGTATTCTATATAAGGAAAATTAGCAATATCAACCATATTTATAAATTTTGACAATCAACAAAAAAATATAGCACCAATAAACCATTGTTGTTTTGCTTATTTTTATTTATACAACGAGCTTAACTTGTTACGTTTTTCATAAAAAATTGGTTATAACTTTGTAAAAGCCCTATATAACATAACAAACCTACTGAGCCTTTTGCGCTCAGAAGTTATCCCAATAGAAATATATATTCCATGTTTATTAGATGTCTCTTTAATCATGCCACTGTCAAGACATACCTCTATCGATTTAATCTATCCGAATCGGATCTTTGCGATTGCAATGGATATGTTGATGACATTAATCATTGGTTGTTTGAATGCAAACATAATGATGATGCAATTAAGTATTTGATGCACAATCTGATTCAAGAACAAATACCTTTCCCACAAAATAATGCTTCTCTTTTATATTTGTCTCGTCGAAATTCCAAGATTAAACAAATCATCTGGGAGGTTTTAAAAAGGACTAGGAGGAAAATTTAACTTGCACTGAATGAGTCCGGTTGAATGTGTTTTTTAGCAATAATTATTGTTTGTTTTATGTTTATACTTTTGTAATATTGTCTCCCTGTGAAATTTTATTAAGTAAATTTTACAGGGAGGTAATAAAAATAAAATTGTATAAAAATTTATATTGAAAAAATTAAAAAATGAATAATAAAAAAATAATATGTATACAAAAAAAAAATAGAAAAAAACAAGGAAAAAGAAAACAAAAAAAATAACAAAAAATAAAAAAAAACAAAAAAGAAAAAAAAACAAAAAAAAATAAATAAAGAAGTATAATAAATTATAAAATAAAAAAGAGAAAGAAATTAAAAACACAAAGAAGGTCTAAACCTCCGCGGTGTTGAACCGGGTTGAAGCCTTAGCGCTGTGTAAAAAAAACATATATTTATTTGTATAAGTATTAGCATTTAGTTTTTTTGTCAATTTTATTATTTGTAAATTAATTTAAGTTGGTTACGGTCATGAATGAAGGGTACACCTACCGGTCAATTTTTTTTTGGTCCCCCCTTTTTGGTCTTTTTTGCTTTTTATTGATTTCAGTATCTATCTATGTATGTATGTGCGTGCATAAGTATTTAATGTGCGCATATGTACAGGTCCAGCGATATTTAAACGGATCATAGCCAATACATGTATTTCGGCTCTAGGCGGTTGGCCAACAAAATATTTTCAAATAATTATTATCTTATACAAGTACAATACCTCAGTCGACTACTGGATTCTGAACTAAGCTACGCAATTGCAAAAGCCCGCCTACATTTACCATTTCATTCTGTTTTAAATCAACCAAACGAGTCTAGAGGTGGGCTAATTTACGATAGTGATATTTTATTCATTGTGATTTTTGTCTGTAACTGAATCAGTCATTGTGAAAACAATACATGTTACAATGTGTAAACTTTTAAGGAAACGTAAAAATATTTTCATTAATAGTTGGATATTCCGAGATAATACAATATTTTGTATGTATAAGTATTATGGGTTATAAATGAATCTTTCTGAAAGGCAAAACAAGTTTAAATGTTTATGTATATATTTATATGTAAATTTAATGGCGTTGAAAAGCGTCGTCATTTTACTCAAAATATGGTCTTAGATTGTTTTCGCAATGACCGATTCAATTGTGATTTAACAGAGCAACGAAATATTCGTATATTAAACTCCTAATAAAAAGTGTTACCACTGTGGACCGTCGTAAAATTCTACACGTGTTATTATTTTGTTTAGGTCATTATTACAAAATTGGGTTTGCTATTAGAACGCATACCATGCCATTAGTGCCAAACAAAAATAGAAAAATTTAGTAGTTTATGGAACGTTTTTATATAAGTGGATGATAATTATGCATCATGCAATATTTGTAGGATAAAGCTGTCTTATCAAACTTAGAGAACTTAGAAAACAAAATTTTAATACATTATTGTTTCCTATAACGCACAAAATGTTAAAGGTGGTACAAAATGATGTGAAAATGAAACATTTTGGATGCTTTGCAGTGCAACGTCAATAAAATCATTTTTTTAAGTTAAATTGTGGCTGATTTCCTCATCCTGTGCATCCTGTGTGTGCAAAGTTTGCACACACAATAAATAAACTTTATTGTGAACGATGGCTTAAAGGATGAGGAAATCAGCCACAATTTAATTTAAAAAAATGATTTTATTGACGTTTCAACTTCTACCTCAGATGTTGTTATCAAAAGTGATATAAGAAAATCATTAAAAATTTAACCAAAATAAAAAATACCATTAGCCACTTTAAAAAGAGTTCTACAAGCAACTGCTAAACTTTTAGATTTTGAAAAAATCCAGGAAACGGGAATCCTCTCAAATTACTGCAAGATGTTTCCACATGTAGTAATTCGACATTTTATATGTTGGAAAGATTTATTCAGCCAGAAGAAATTGTTAAGGCTATTATAAGCATAACAAATATGTACGTAAACACTAGTTCAACAATGTATGAGTATTTTATTAAACTGTCGATAAACTGTCGATTTCAACTTTTCTTGGCAGAATAAGGTTTCGACTAATTCCTTTTAAGGATCCAACAAATGCGGAAATAGCACAGAAAATAGAATCGCTCTTATTGCAGAAAAACTTGGAATGGAACAAAAAGATAAAGGATTTACGACTCAAATTTTATTAGAACATGAGAAAACATCTGCAGATCCGGATGATATTATGGGATCGCAGGATCAGCCACGAGGCACTACGACAAGCAGGGCAATAATAGAAATGCAAAGATTTAGGGAATGCGATCGGTTGCCGCGAAATGAAGATTCGTTAAAATGGCGGAGGGAAAATAAATATATTTTTCCTTATCATGCACAAGTAGCTCAAGAACGAATTAGTCTCATTGGAACATCAGTGCCTTGCGAACGGTTATTTCCAAAGCTGGTCTAATTATTTCTGATTGAAGAACTCGAGTTAATTATAAAAAGGTTAAAAGGCTGCTATTCTGAAATTTTAATTTAAAAGTACCAAATAGTAACTAATAAGTATTTGTAGCAAATACTGGTATTTAAAGTTTACTTTGTATTTCGTTTTTAAGAGGGTAAGCGCAAAATTTCGGGACAATGCTATTTAAATGCATTTATTTCTTTCGAATCCTAAGATAACTAGTAAGTATTTTTGAAAAATTTAAAAGCAGAATAAAAAATTACATAATTACCGAGTGCTAAAAGTCCCTGAAAACTTCTATAATGTGTATTTTAATAAGTTACAGCGGTAAAAAGAAGAGAACATTGAGTGTGATTTTTAATTTCAAATATCTCATTCAAATGACACTTTTTTTATTCTAATGGACTTTCGGCCCTCGATAATAATTTAATCTTTCATTCCGCGTTTATATTTTTCAAAAATACTTATTATTTTCTTAAAATTCGAAAAAAATGAATGCATTGAGAAAGCATTGGCCCGAAATTTGGCGCCTATGCTCTTGTTAGATTTTCTAATAACAATTAAGACAAGCAAAAAAACATGAAATTATTTATTAATGCAATATTATTTTCATTACAAAAACTACTTTTTGAATAAAATTGTTTCTCATTCTAACAGACCCAATTTTGTAATCATACCTAGACAAAATAATAACACCTGTTGAATTTTTTTGACCATTTTTAATTAGGAGTTTAAAATACGACTATTTTGTTGCTCTGTTAAATCACAATCACAGATAAAATTTACGATGGGTTACGGTTACATGATTGCAAATACTTCTAGCCCACCTCTAGGTCAGAATCAGGTATAAGAATGGTCCGACCGGTTCCTATTTAAGGGTCCGCCTTGCGATCGCGCCAAGGAATAGAACCGAACCGACCGGCGACCTGACTACATGCAGAAGGCGATTGCAGAATTTGCAGATCTAGCTTTTTGTGCATACGCGGTACGAATAGATTATATTTTATTTTTATAAGTTTCAGTTTATGGATACGTATCTATTTAAAACATATTTTTTCACCTAAAATATTGTCTGAAGCTATTTCTTTGTGGCGTTTATGTAATTTATTATTCTAAATACGAAATAAGCCACAATTTAACTTAAAAAATTATTTTGTTAACTTTTATTTCGAACGTCGTTGTCAAAATACAAATTATTAATTATTTAAACAAAAATGTTGTTGCTTAGTAAAAAAAATCTTCTAATAATTGCCGATATGAATGAGTTAGAATCAATTATATTATTAGAAGAATTTTTTTTTACTAAGCAACAACATTTTTGTTTAATTTATTAATACTGTGTATTTTGACAACGACGTCCGAAGTGGAGGTCGAAACGTTAACAAAATCATTTTTTAAGTTAAATTGTGGCTTATTTCCCATTTAGAAAAATAAATTACACAAACGCCACAAAAAATAGCTTTAGAACAATATACATAATATTATGTATAATGCCAATCATCATTATCCATAAATAGATACACATGAAATATTTAGCACTATAAATATTAAAATAAATATTTTAGGTTAAATTATATGTTTTAAATACATATCCAAAAACTTATAAAAATAATAACCCATTCGTACCGCGTATCTGCAATCGCCTTGTCTGTGCATGTAGGTAGTGGGTTCGGTTCGGTTCTATTCCTTGGCGCGGTGCGGACCCTTAAGTCCGATTATCTACTTTCGGCTCATTCGGCTGGGCTCGCTATTTCAGTAAACTCCCAAAAAGAGAGATAGAAGTAGGAGGTTCTAGTTCAAAGATATTTTCTACATGCCAATGTTAATGTTGCTATGATTTCTGGTTTTAATGTCTGGAACTTTTATATTGGTCCACTATCTCAAATGCAGTTCAAACACTGTGTCTTAAAAAGCTATGTTCCATATTTCTTTAATTTATACTGTATGTACGTAATCATATTATATTTGGAATATTGTAGCAAAGAGTAATTTAGTATATATCGTGGCTGAATGGATCAAGTAATCCAAAGCCAATAAGGAAAGAAAAAAAACCTTTATATTTTTGTGATGCGAAAGTTAAGAGAATTTCGAATATAAAATAAAATATAGGGTGTTCCTTTTAAAAAAACATAAGTTTGGTTTGCTACTATGTGATCGAACACCCTGTAACATTCTAATTAATTTCGTAATGTAAAGCTGAAAGTTGGCTACAATTTTTGTTATCAACTTTTATTGCTATCTATTACTATAGCGGATCTACTGAGCTTTATCACACTCATCAATCATCCTGTATATTGAATTGAAATTATTTTAGGACGAAACATTTTTTTGTCATTACTTTTTAAACCATAAACATGTCTGGCATATTTCTAATAATGTTTAAAAAGTAACGAAAAATAATTTTTCGTCTTACAATAATTTTAAATTCGATATGTTTATCTGTACAAATGTGCTGCGCGTAATGAACACAACCTGTATCAGCAGCCAGATGGCCGGTACGGTGTTCGAGGAAGCATAGGGAATAATATATTAAAGAACCAGTTGTCTTAAAATACTTTTTTTTCCGGTGTTGCTAGCTCTTGGTCCATTTTATTATGTTGGCGCTTGGCAAAAGTTCTTCGAGCTCTTTGTTTGTTCTTACCCTATATTGTCCTGCTGCTCCATCAAGCACAGGTCAAAGATCTTCCTTAGGCTTTTTCTTTCCCAAACACGTAGTCTCTCTTCGTTTGCCTTTTGTTATCGTTCACGTTTCGCTTCCATACATCATAACGGGTCGTATTATTGTTTTATATACTTATATACAGTGCGTCCATAAAGTAACGCATAAATTCGTTATTTCGTAAACCGGCTACTATCAGGAAAAATCCCGAAACAAGTCGATTTTTATTTTTAAATTACGATTTTTTGGCATATATATCATCCTCGTGACGTCATCCATCTGGGCGTGATGACGTAATCGATAATTTTTTTAAATGGGAACAGGGGTCATGTGATAGCTCATTTGAAAGGGTATTTAATTCTCTATCCAATAATATAAACATTAACATAATTATTTATACAGGGTGTTCAAAAAACATTTTTTTAATTAAAATAAGTGGGACAAAAAGAAGAATATATGTAATTTATTTTAAATCAAAATGCATTTTACTACTGTCAGTAAAGAGAAAAAAATTTTATTTGACAAATAAACCTTGATTTTCGTTTAAACGAAATGTTCAAACTGCCAAGAGACAGGTGGGTGGCAGCTTTAACATTGAATTTAAGCGAAAAACAATATTTATTTGTCAAACAGTATTTTTTTCCTGTTTTCTGACAACAGTAAAACGTATTTTGAATTAAATAAATTACATACATTCTTCTTTTTGTCTCAATTATTTTAATTAAAAAAATGTTTTTTTGAACACCTTGTATAAATAAATATATTAATGTTTATATTATTGGATAGAGAATTGAATACCCTTTCAATTGAGCTATCACATGACCCCTATTCTCATTTAAAAATCATCGATTACGTCATCATGCCCAGATGGATGACGTCACTAGTATGATATATATGCCAAAAAATCAAAATTTAAAAATAAAATCCGACATGTTTCGGGATTTTTCCTTAATGTCGCCAGTTTACGAAATAATGAATTTATGCGTTACTTTATGGACGCACTGTATTGTATTTGTAATCTTACTAGTTGTTTCGATTTTATAACATTTTGAAGGGCATAATTACATCTGTTGCCGGCTTGTATCTTATTGTTTATTTCTTGTGATGCGTTATTGTCTTCAGTTATCGTTGTTCCAAGATTCTCTAACGCGCTCACAGTTAAAGTCACCGATGGTGATGTTCTGACCGATTCTGTCTCTGCTTTGGTTATTGCTGCTCGTATACATATATTTCGTTTTATTTTCATTGATCAGGAGCCCCATCTCATCTGCTTCCTTCTTGAACCTGACTAAAGTGTTCTTCATCCTTAATATATAAACATGGATGAATAAATGCAAGAAACAACACGCTATTTACTATTAACAACATGCAGATTAAAAATGCGGAAAAATTTGGTATTTAAAAAATAAAAAAGGTATGTTGGAAGTGTCACAACAGAAAGCAGAGGTACAGAAGACGATATTAGTATGAGGATACGAAGATCTCAACAATCATTCAGCATGCTCAACCCTGTTTGGAGGTCTGGCGAATATACTACAAGGACAAAGATATGAATATTCCAGTCAAATGCCATGTCTGTTCTACTCTATGGATGTGAAATCTGGAAAGTAACAAAAACCCTTACAGACAAACTGCAGGTCTTCGTTAACAAATTTCTACGAAGAATTGTTTGTATTTTCTGGCCAAACACCATCAGAAACGAAGATCTACTACATCTGACCCAACAAAATCGGGTAGAAATTGAAATAAAGTCCAGAAAATGGGGTTGTATCCGTCAAATACTCAGAAAAAATAGTTCCAGTATTGCAAGGATCCAATCCAAAAATAGAGTGGAATCCCAAAGGAAAAAGAAATAGAGGCCGCCCAGCACAAACTTGGAAAAGATCCATCATGGACGAGATAAGAGGTAAAGGAAAGTCTTGGAATGACGTGAAGGCCTTAGCGCAAAATAGACCCGATGGCGCGTTTTCACTAAAGCTTTATGTAGACCAGTAAGGATCTGTTTTTAGGTGGATGTGAGAGGTGGCATTCACATTTTTGCGGATAAAGTTAGGTGATAACTTCGTTAATAATAATTGAATTATGCTCCTTCTCATATATGCCCGGAACATTAATAAAAAAATAAAATATTTAAAAATTTCAAAAAATTTCGTTTTTTTTTTTCTACTTTTTTTGCTTATAACTTAAAAACTATTCATTTTAGAACAAAGTCGTATAGGAATAAAACAAAGATAATTAAATTTTCTATCAGATGCGATTGGTTAAAAATGTCTTAATTTATCACCCTTGCTTCAAAATAGCAATAAATATAAAATAAGGGGTCAAAACAAGCCTGTCCTTTTATTCAATGATTTTCCATCACTTTTTGTGATGTCCAAAATTTTTGTAATGTGCTAAAACCGTACACCAAATTTCATTAAAATTGACTTACTAGATTTTGCATAATAATTTTGCAATATAAACTTTTTTTAAAAAATTAAAATTTTTTAAAATCTTGCACAACAGAAACTAGAACATACAAAGATTTGTCAATTTTGTTACATATAAAGAAGTACTCCACCTATCTAATGCACTTTACAGAATTGAAATCGGATTATTTAAGCAGCCTCAGCAATGTTTTAAAGTTATAAATAATTTTTTGGCTTATAAACAAATTAGTGCTGTGGCCAGGAGAGGGTGCTACGGGCTCCTTTATTTAGATGGACTTACCCAAGTTTTTTATGTATTTTGACCCGTATAACACGAATTTTTTGGGTAACAGTTGATCCGGATGTCGATAAGATTGTTATAAACAAAGAACTTGAGGAATTACATAACATTGATTTTTCGCAAAATAAAACATTTTTTTGTATTTCTTGGGTAATTCTAAGCAAAAAATGTTCTTACAAGTTTTTTCGTAGGATGCATAGTTTTCGAGATAAACGCTGTGGAACTTTCAAAAAATCGAGAAATTGCAATTTTTGAACGCGAATAACGTTTGATTAAAAAATAAAATAGCAATTCTGCTGACAGCATTTGAAAGTTTAAGTCAAATTATACCGGTTTTAATTATTTGCATTGCTAAAAATTAATTTTTTTATTATTAAACAAAGCTATTTGTTTATAAGCCAAAAAATTGTTTATAAATTTAAAACATTGCTGAGGCCCCTTAAATAATCTGATATTTTAATTCTGTAAAGTGTATTAGATACGTAGAGCACCTCTTTATATGCAAAACAATTAGCCAACTTCTAAATGGTCTACTTTTTGTTCAGAAAGATTTTAAAAAATTTTGAACTTTTTTAAAAACATTTAGATTGCAAATTTATTATGCAAAATTTATTAGGTCGATTTTAATGAAATTTGGTAGACGATTTAAGTATGTTACAAAGAATTTCCTAAGCGAATTACTAAGGTTCTAAGTGCCACCAAAGTGGTTAAAAAATATTGAATAACAACAGACTTATTTTGCCCCCTTATTTTGTATTTATTGCTATATTTCAGAAAAGGTAATACCTTAAGACATTAATGTTGTTCTGAAGCTATTTCCTTGTGGCATTTTTATAATTACGTATTTTTTATGGGAAATAAGCCACAATTTTACTAAAAAATGAATTTATTTTTTAGTAAAATTGTGGCTTATTTCCCATAAAAAATACGTAACCTTAAGACATTTTTTACCAGTCGTATATTATACAAAATTCAATTATCTTTATTTTATTTCTCTACGACTTTGTTCCAAAACGAATCGTTTTAAAGTTATAAGCAAAGAAAGCAGAAAAAATCGATGTTTTTCGAAATTTTTAAATATTTTAATTTTTTATTAATGTTCCGGGCATATTTGAGAAGGAGCATAAGTCAATTATTATTATTGAAGGTGTCACCTAACTTTATCTACAAAAATCCGAATGCCACCTCTCACATCCAAAAATAGACGTTTTTGTCGCAGATCCTTACTATATGCTCCACTTAGGAGTTCAAGAACATTATAGTATATACAGGGTGTTTCATTAATAATTGTCCATATAGTAACTGGAGAAACCTTAGCACCAAATACGAAGATTTAACCTAAAACACTTAAATAAAATGTGGTTCCTTACTGAGTTACAGGGTGTTTTATCTAAAAATTTAAAAACTATTTTTGCTCAGCATTTTAAAACTATTCGACGTATCCTTTTCATACTTGGCAGAAAGTGCGACTACTATACGCCCTACTAAATTTGATAAACAAACGTTTCTAGCTACTACCAGAGGCGTACGACATGGGATAGTGAATGGTTGACCCTTCTCAAATTCTACGCCACTGGAGGAATTACTATTTTAATGCCATTTTTAGATTCTCCAATACTTTATACCTAAATCATATACTCCTCATTGGTAACGATAAATTCATTAGTTTTCGAGATATTTGAAGTTAAATATGAAACGGGACAGTTATTTTGATTAATTTATATGATTCATATGATTAAAATTAAAAAATTATTTGTACCCAGTACTTTAAAACTATTTGGCGTATCCTTATCATACTTGGCAGAAAGTGTAGGTACTGTACACCCTACTAAATTAAGATAAATAAACGTTTCTAGCTACTACCAGAGGCGTACGACAGGGGATAGTGGCTGGTTGACCGTTCCCAAATTCTACGTCACTGACGAAATTGCTATTTTAGTGTAATTTTTATATTTCTCAATACTTTTTATGTAAATAATATACTCTTGATTCGTAACGATAAAATGATTAGTTTTCGAGATATTTGAAATTAAAAATGAAGCGACACAATACATTAATCAAAATAACCGTGTCGTTTCATTTTTAACTTCAAAGATCTCGAATACTAATGACTTTATCGTTACGAATGAAGAGTATATTATTTTCATAGAAAGTATTGGAGAATCCAAAAATTGAACTAAAATAGCAATTCCGCCAGTGGCATAGAATTTGGAAAGGGTTAACCATTCACTTTCCCCCGTCGTACGCCTCTGGTAATAGACAGAAACGTTTGTTTAACATAATTTAGTAGTTTGTGCAGTACGCATACTTTCTACCAAGTATGAAAAGGATATGTCGAGTTTTAAAATGCTGAACAAAAATAGTTTTTAAATTTTTAGATAAAACACCCTGTAACTCAGTAAGGAACCACATTCTATTTAAGTGTTTTAGGTAAATCTTCGTATTTTGTGCTAAGGTTTCTCCAGTTACTATATGGAGAATTATTAATGAAACACACTGTATAAAGGCTCAAACTTTCAAACGCTCTTTGAAAAATTGAAATCGGAATTTGTCATGGTGGTGGGGATAGGCACTCGGCGCGGGCAAAAAGTGAATCGGCGAGTTCAAAATCATAACGCGCTCCAAAAATTGCATTTTCTCGGCATCCTTTCATCCGATTTTGATCTTATTTTTTTTTATTCGATGTCTCTGGTGACAAGAATTTCTAGTATATTTCCAAATACCTATTTTAAGTGCAAAACGGAAAATTTATATTAAACAATTTTATTTTAATTTTCCCAAATAATACCTAATACGGAAGGCACGGGTAGAGTTGGTAATTATCACGTTTGCTGCAAGCGTGACAAAATCAACATTTTTCGTTTAAATAAAACATTAATTGTTTATTATGGTACATAATAATAAAATATTTTATTGTTTGTTAAGCAGCAAGCGGAGAGAGCAATCCAGCATCTGTGATAACCATTGTTAGTCAAGTTCAAACTCAAAACACATCCAATGCCATTAATACAACGGTCCATACAAATCCCATTGCGTCATTAGTAAGTATTCTTTATTTTTATTTAAACATTACTATTATTGTACTGTACTTTTTGTCGAAAGGCTAACTGTTTATTGTCACAAATATTGGTAAACTCGAATCAGTTTTGGTAGTACACTACTCCAAGAACTTAACGCGCCACCTTAGAAATTTTGGATCATTTTTGATGTCTCGAATTTCCTAAACCTTCAGTGTACCAATCAAACTGTGTTTTTTATCAAAGTTCACCACACCCTGCGGACTATTCTAGCATTTATAAAATACTGAAATTAAAACCCAGCTATTGCCTCAGGTTTTCTTAACCTTCCGTTTTTTGATTCATTCGCTTATGTTGGATAATAGAAAAATTAGGTACTTCAACAACTAGCCATGTTTTTCATCAATACAGGGTATGCAACAAACTTTAATGGGTAATTCTACATAAAAGAGAAATAACAGTTTGCTTTATAAATTTATATAAACGCAAATGCTTCGTTTCCGAGATAGGGGGTGTTGAAATTTTTCTTACAAACTGACGATTTATTTAAAATCTAAAACAGGTTAAGCATTATGCCCAGTCGAAATACGTAGAACGACTTTATTTAATGGAGGGCCTATTATGGTTTGGGGAGGAATTTCTTTGATAGTCATGACAGATCTTGTTCTGTTACGTGGAAGTTAAACAGTAAAAGATACATAACCGATATTTTATCTGAATATGTTGTACCTTTCGCTCCTTATATGAGTAACATGCAAGACCTCAAAAGTACGAAATGTAACCGATAATTTACAACAGGTAAATCTTCGGACTTTGAATTGGCCACCGCATAGTCCAGATCTTAACCCGATCGACCATTTGTGGGACACAATTGGCAGAACACTACGACAGCTTTTGTCTCCTCCTAGAACCTCACAAAAAGTAATAACAATAGCTCTCGAGATTTGAGATTTGGAATACAGTAGAACCTCGATTATCCGTCAGGGCACCGGACCAAGGGTATGACGGATAATCGAAAAGACGGTTAACAGAACATTAAAAAAATAAAAATTCATAGTACAATTCTCAAATTTCATTTGTATGTTTTGTTTGACAATATAAGAGGGATTTGTGTTAGTAAAATCGAATCAATTTAAAATATTCTGAAATCTTTGTTTGTTTTACTGTTGGTTCACATTTTGCGACTACTGAATTTCTTAATCGGTATAAGATCATGCAATCTACTTTATTGGCTTCTTCTTGTTGAGAATACCACTCGATGTATTATTGCATGTGCGATGCAGCTTCTGTAGATTATTTACGCAAATCTTTGTCAGTTACAATAGGTTCATCAACATATCTACAGTCAAATTCCAAGTCTGCGTCAGCTTCTGAATCTGTTTGGTCCGCCTTTGTTGCCATTCTGTACGATTTCTTTAACTGTCGGCAATGGATAGCCATGTGTGTCCTCATCACAAATCAAATTAACTTTTTTTTTTATTTTTTTACATTAAAATTTTTGCTTATGTAGTCAATACAACGTCTGTATGTACCGTGACGGTTAACAGAGGTGACGGTTAATGGAGAGACGAATAATCGAGGTTCCACTGTAATATTGATCTAGACCAAATAGCAAACCTCATTTCCAGTGTGTCTCGTAGATGTGAAGCCGTCATAAGCATAACGTAATATCCTCTGGTTCTTACGTTATGCTAATACAAATGTTTTACGTTATAAAAGTACATATCTCTTTTGCTTGAACCCACTCATCACGGGCCAAATTCCTTGTAGCACGTTCTATTTCCACTAACCAAGAAAAAAATTACGGACTTAATTGAAACTAAATAATAAATCTACTAAATTTCACAACAAACCAGTCACTTTTTGACTGTTGACATCTATCAAATTGTTAATTTCTCATAGCGTACTTTAGGCTTGTTTATTACTACACAGAAAATGAGGATTTATTGATGAAAAACACGGCTAGTTGCTAACATACCTAATTTTTATATTATCCAACATAAGCGAATTAATAAAAAAACAAAATGTTAAGAAAGCTCAAGGCTACAATGGAGTTTTAATTTCAATATGTTATATATGCTAGAATATTCCACAGGGTGTTCCGAACTTTAAGGAAAAAAAACACAGTATGACTGTTACACCCGGTATACAATGCCATTTACCTGTGTAGCAACAATATTATTAAATTGATATTATTAATGAATAAGGCCCACATTCCACAGGGTGTGGTAAACTTTGAGAAAAAAACAGTTTGATTGGTACATCCGGTATACAATGACAATTTACCTGTCCAGTAACAATATTATTACAGCGATATTGTTAATGAATAAGGCTATAACATACTAAAAAATCACTCAAATCGGACAACAGGTTTAAGAAATTGTAGACATAAGAAATGTCCCATTTTTAAGGTCGATATGATTTGACATCTTCCAGAGGCTTACCTGGTTTGGGAATTAGTATAATTTTTACTGAATTAAAGCTTACTGCCGATAGTGTCAAAGATTCTAGAAAAACTGATACTCTCAAGAATTCAACCACTCGTCTCAGATTGATAACTAATCCCTGCACACCAGTTTGGATTCAGATCCCAACACGCAACCATAGAACAGGTTCATCGGATATGCAGAACTGTTAATCGAGCATTGGAAGACAAAATGTACTGCACTGCCGCCTTTTTAGACATCTCACAAGCATTCGATAAAGTCTGGCACATAGGCCTACTATACAAATTTAAAAAAATGCTTCCTGTCACTCACTTCCTAATTTTAAAATCCTACCTCCATAACCGTTACTTTTTTGTACAGCATAGAGATGAGCGCACGTCTCTATTTCCAGTTGGATCCGGAGTTCCACAGGGCAGTGTTCTGGGGCCAGTGTTATACCTATTGTACACAGCGAACTTACCAACAAACTTTCAAACCACGACAGCTACAAATGCAGATGACACAGCAGTGATGTCAGTACATCAGGACCCACGGATAGCTTCTCAACTTCTGCAAACCAACCTCAACAAAATGCAAACTTGGCTAAAACGGTGGCGTTTTCAAACAAATGAAACAAAGTCGGTTCTTATTATTACCTTCACAAACCGTAAAGGTCACTGCCCGCCTGTATATATCAACAACCACCAACTAAAACAGCAAGCAACTGTCAAATAGCTTGGAATGCACCTAGACCAAAGATTAAACTGGAGAACACACATTTTTATGAAGCGTAAACAACTTGGTCTCAAATTACACAATCTTTACTGGCTGATTGGTCACAAATCATCACTTTCGATGAAAAATAAAGTACTTGTCTACAAAGCAATTTTGAAGGCAATATGGAGTTACGGGATCCAACTTTGGGGTACTGCATCAAACTCCAATATCAAAATCTTAAAGAGGTTCCAGTCGAAGGTTCTTCGAATAATCACAAATGCCCCATGGTGTGTTGCAAATAATATTATTAGACGCGATCTAGAAATTGCAACAATAAAAGAAGAAATTACTAACTTTGCACAGAAATACGAAGACAGACTGACACAACTTCCAAATCCATAAGGAACAAGCTGAAAATGCGAGCATTGTCATAACGAAAACTTTGTATATTTATGTATTTTAATTCACAATATGGAAAATTTCTATTATGAAAAGTAGTTTAGAATTAATAATTATGTTTTTAATGTGCAATTATATCACTCTAATTTAAATGTTATGAACTAACTATAAAGGTAGTTTACTCTTGATCGAAATTCATATTTTTTATATACCTCATAAAATTAATAAAATTTTATACAAGGTGTCCCAAAAGTAGTGGAACGGTCGAATATTTCGCGAACTGAACATCGGATCAAAAAACTGAAAAATACGTGTTCAATCATGTTCAAAAATCTATTCAATGACACCAAACACCAACCTCCACTACACCCCCTGGAGGTGGGGTGGGGGGTAACTTTAAAATCTCAAATGGAAACCCCTAGATTTTCTTGCAGATTTGGATTCGTTACGTAAAAGTAAGCAACTTTTATTCAAGACATTTTTTTGAACTGTGGATAGATGGCGCTATAATTGGGAAAAACGATTTATCCTGATACCATGGGTAAATTATAGAAACGGTCTAATATCTCGAGAAATACACTTCCAAATGAGAAACCAAACAAATTGTTTTAATACTTTTCGAAAACCTATCGAATAACACTAAACATGACCCTCCAACCCACCCCCATGGAGGTGGGGTGGGGGGTAACTTTAAAATATTAAATAGCAACCGCCACTTTTTATTACAGATTCGGATTTGTCATGAAAAACTAAGCAACATTTACTCGAAACATTTTTTAGAATTGTTGATAGATGGCGCTTTAATTGGAAAAATACGATTTATTAGCGCCATCTATCAGCATTTTTAAAAAATGTTTCGAATAAATGTTGCTTAATTTTTCATGAGGAATTCGAATCTGCAATAAAAAGTGGGGGTTGCTATTTAAGATTTTAAAGTTACCCCCCACCCCACCTCCAGGGGGTGTAGTGGGAGTTGGTGTTTGGTGTCATTGGATAGATTTTTGAAAATGATTGAACACGTATTTTTCAGTTTTTCCATCCGATGTTTAGTTCGCGAAATATTCGACCGTTCCCCTACTTTTGGGACACGGTTGCATCATAAATCTTAGAACAAGAAGAGCTTTTTGTGAAGAATAACTTTTATTTGTCAAATTAAAAATAAAAGAGTTATAAATGAAAATGTTCTTGGTATTCATAATTTGAGAAAAATCTTCAAATATTTTTTTCCATTAGAAGGATGTACACAGACACAATACTGGCTAGTGATTTTAGTCAATAATTTTGCCAATTCGATAAAAAAATAATTTCTAAATAGTTAATAACTATTACTAAATAATTAGTAATTTTGCCAATTTCGGCAAAATTCTCAAAAAACAAAAAAATTACCTTCTACAATCACTAGCCAGTTGTGTCGAGTTTAGGGAACGACTAGGTATACATAATATTTTAATTTTATAGCAAATGGAACAGTCCATTTATCATAAAGGGGAGGCCGTATTTATACTGGTATAAACCTTTTTAAAACTGTTAATAAATTATTGCTTTTAAAATATTTATACTCAAATTGTATTTTTGAACATCTTATTTATTTTATATAATAATTAAATTCACTATCAAATGTCATTGATGTTTTATTAATATGTACTTAATTTAAAATTTAGTTTGACATTCACGAAGTGTCAAACTCAAATATAAATAACCCATGCTTGGCAAATCGAGATTAAAAAAAAAAGTAGCCTACTTCCTAATCAAGTAATCAACCATTTGAGCTGACGTTTAGTGCGTCTGTAGGAGATAACCGGATTGTGACGGCACATTTTAGACTTTGAGGTCGATTATCTCGAAGACGGTTAGATATATCGAAATGCCGTTTTCAGATTTGGATTCAGAAGGTAAAACTACATAAGAATCCATCGATACACCTGCTCTAAGTATTGCAGGAGCGGAAACGCAATAACACACAGACTTTTGCAAATTTATAAACGAAAAGTTTTCATTGAAAAATTTCCTGTAACTGGCTGTATACCATTAATTACAAAAATTGAAGACAGTCTTCTGTGTAAAAGGTATATTTATTTAAAACCCCAATAAAGGGCTACATTAAAAGACAGAACGTTTTCGCTCTAAAGAGAGCATCATCATTGTTCTAAGGAAGCTCTACATGCTGAGCCACCAAAAATACATGGGTTAAAACCCTTAAAACGCCGACCAAAAGTCTTACATTGGCGTGTTAGATATTATATCCTGGCGATGGGTGAAATTTAAACAAGATATACCTCAAAGCATGATATGACTATACTACGTGTATGTGGGTGGTTGAGTTGATTTCTCCGTCTTCACAAAGAGAAAGGTAAAAGCCAACCTTTCTCTTTGTGAAGACAGATAAATTAACTCAACCATCCACATACACGTGATATAGTCATATCATGCTTTGAGGTATATCTTGTTTAAATTTCACCCATCGCCAGGGTATAATATATAACACGCCAATGTAAGACTTTTGGTCGGCGTTTTAAGGGTTTAACCCATGTATTTTTGGTGGCTCAGCATGTAGAGCTTGCTTAGAACACTGATGATGCTCTCTTTAGAGCGAAAACGTTCTGTCTTTTAATGTAGCCCTTTATTGGAGTTTTAAATAAATATACCTTTTACACAGAAGATTTTCTTCAATTTTTGTAACTTCCAAATGTACTAGCCAGAAACCTGATGAGACAACCAGTCAGACGAAGACTTAGACGAAATACACCTAGTGATTTACCATCGCGATTTTACTTATATGTGTCGTAATTCCCAGAGACAAACAATTTTATATCTATGTAAAATATTTGTAAAGAAAATGATTAATGAATCATTTTCTCCAAGTCACCTACACTAGTGGTCACAACATTTACTCATTGTAACTTGTTTTACAGATTGTAAATAAATTGGGAGGTTAAATAAAAAAAAATAAGGTGGTGCATTAATTCTGCTGCTCAGTGTATATGCATATTAGTTTAAAAATTATATGAAGTACCTCGAAGATAATAATATTATCTTTATATCTAATATAATATATTATATTATAATAACTTTAAATCAGAATGAAGTTTGGACATTAAGTTTGGTATTAATATGTATTAATTTCAATTTTGCAGGGATTACAAAATTCAACAAATCCCCCTCCAAAATTATATAATGAACAACATGTACAAAATAATTGCATAAGTCCAGAACCAAATAATGGCAGTGAAATGTCAACTTCTGACGTTGATGTATCACAGCAAGTCCCGAATGGTACGACGACGGAGAAGGTAAGACATTTCTTTTATCGACATTTTTTATAATTTATATATTACAAGAACTATGTACAACTATATATCTTTGAAAGAGTGGAGAGCTTTGAATATCTCGGAGCGACAATCACTGCAGATACAATATCATGGGAGAGAAAAAAGAGAGAATTCAGGCAGCAAACATATCTATGTATAACCTTCACTTTCCATAACACTATTAAATCCAAGAGCCCAACACAAAGATAAAAAAATTAGGATATACAGTGCGCCAAAGAAAACAGTCCACCTCAATATTTGGCAGTATTTATTAGATTTTAAAGAAATGACGAAACAGGTCGATTTTTGATCTAAGTGGGACACATTTTTACGGTACATACATATGTCATTTGTCAACCCCCTCCCTTCCACTTTCCCCATCCCTTATTTTTAAATAGGGAATTGGGGTCGTGTGCTAGCTCATTTGAAAGGTTATTCAATTCTCTATTCAGTAATATTAACATTGACATAATTATTTATACAGGGTGTCCAAGAAAAATTATTTTGAATTAAATTAATTGACACAAAAAGAAGAATGTATGCAATTTATTTAACTCAAAATACATTCTACTACTGGCAGAAACAGAGAAAAATGTTTATTTGACAAATAAATATTGTTTTTCGCCTTACTTCAATATTCAACCTACCAAGAGGCAGATGGGTGGCAGCTTGAACATTGAAATTAAGCGAAAAACAATGTTTATTTATCAAAAATCATTTTTTTCTGTTTTGTGACAGCAGTAGAATGTATTTTGATTTAAATAAATTACATACATTCTTCTTTTTGTGTCAATTAATTTAATTAAAATATTTTTTTCTTGGACACCCTGAATGAATAATTATGTTAATGTTTATATTACTGAATAGAGAATTGAATAACCTTTTAAATAAGACAGCACACTACCCCTTAAGGGGTATTGCCTATTTAAAAATAAGGGATGGGGGAAGTGGAAGGGAGGGGGTTGACAAATGTATGTACCGTAAAAATGTGTCCTTAGATTAAAAATCGACCTGTTTCTTCATTCCCGTAAAATCTAATAAATACTGTCAAATATCGAGGTGAACTGTTTTCTTTGCCCATTTTGTATAACACAGCGCTTAAACTACTCATGTATGGCTGTGAGACGTAGACGCTGACAAAAGCAATGAAAAATAAACTCACGTTTGGAGAGAGAAATCCTCAGAAGGATATTTGAACCTAATTTGGTTTACAACCCTAATTAGTCCAGACTGTATCGTCGTCCCCCGTTAGGTAAATTATTCCGATTCGATTTTTTTTCACAAACTTACTCAAAAGGAGGTTCTTATAACCAATTCACAGGGTGCCAGGCGGTACCGTGATCGAAAAATTGTTTAAACAAATTCACAAAAATAATTTTTGCACTTCTGACAATTTTTTTAGATCATTTGGGTCATTCGCAGCAAAAAAGGTCTCTTACGCGATTTAAAATTTGAAAAATGCGAAAATTACTATTTTCAAAGCTTAATAACTCGTTAAAAATTATTATTATGAAAGTCAGAAAGTCACCAAATCAAAGTTTCAAGCCTCTCCTACAAGATCCAGAAGAAATTTGATGCACCAGCACCATTGCACTGCCGAAATGGTGCATCTCTTTCGCACTCACCATGACGGCCTCCTAATACGCTCTTAGCGCTCATTGTTA
The DNA here is from genome assembly GCF_917563875.1 of Diabrotica virgifera virgifera. Classification (NCBI taxonomy): domain Eukaryota; kingdom Metazoa; phylum Arthropoda; class Insecta; order Coleoptera; family Chrysomelidae; genus Diabrotica; species Diabrotica virgifera. The sequence continues at coordinate 546,789 of NC_065444.1, read as the reverse complement.
ATAATTAAAAATAACCGCTTAGTAATACAATAATGACACAAATTTCTTCAGGATCTTATAGGGGGGACTTTAAACGTTCATTTGGTAACTTCCTGACTTTCATAATAATAATTTTTAACCAAGTTATTAAGCCCTGAAAATGGCTATTTTCGCGTTTTTTAAATTTTAAATCGCGTATAACTTGACAACAATCAATTTTAGAGAAAAATCACAATAGACCTTTTTAGCTCAAAATGATCCAAATGATCTAAAAAAGATTGTTCGAAGTGAAAAAAGTATTTTTGTGAAATTGTTTTAAAAAAATTGTTTAAACAATTTTTCGACTACGGTACCGAATGGCACCCTGTGGATTTGTTATAAGGACGTGTTTTTGAGTAAGTTTGTGCAAAAAATCGAATCGTAATAATTTACCTAACGGGGGCGACGGTACAGCCTGGACTAAATATTAACCAGTACCGAATGAGAACAAATGCCGAGGTCAAATAAATGTATAGGGCTAGCGACATAGTCCAAGAAATTAAATCCCGACGTCTAAGAGGGGCTGGCCTTGTCCATAGACTCCCTAATAACCGCTTTATGAAGTTAATCTGGAAGGAAGCCTCTTATAACGTCAATGCGACGGAGAGATAACATATGGTCAGATTTAAGAACAATGACCCACTGACTCAACTATCATTGACGATCGTTCGAGATAAAAGAGGGTTGTGTAGTCAATCAAGACCCACTCCCCGTATTGCTACGAGAAGAAGACGAAAAGTCTAGAATCCTGTCGGGATTCCCCTAAGATGGTGCAAATGATTGATGAAATAACACTGCTGGATCAGCTGTGTTAATCTGGACCTATAATAAACAGATAATAGAAATTATTAATGTTATAAATAAATGATATGTTTATTCAGAGTGATGAAGATATGACCTGAAGTAAGTCGCTTGTATAATCAAATTATAAAATATAAAACTATTTTAACAACATTCACAACAGTATTTTATAGAACAATTCATTTAAATATTATCCAATGTTACACTTTAAAAGTGATCAAAATCAAAAGAAGTATTTCTGGTGTTCTATTTACTACAAATTAAATGTATTATTTCATTAGTTCACGGCAAAGATATTTTGCAAGCAATTTTTAAGTTCATAAAATTTTTGTATTTTCAAGATGTGTCCACTATATTGAATCGTATTTTTAGATAAGCGAAGGAATGACATCCCTTAAGTCCATGGCTCAACAAGTGATAGACCAAGCTGGCCTACAAAACAACCAAGTCATTCTAGAACCAAGCAAGTTACAAAACCAAGGCAAGTCTGACGCCCACATACCCCCCTTACTGGGAGTTGCGCCACTGGGCGCTATACCTCTCCAAAAAGAACACCAGACCCAGTTCCAACTTATGGAAGCGGCGTACTACCACATGCCTCACCCTTCAGATTCGGAGAGGATAAGAACGTACCTGCCAAGGTAAGATATAAGTGAAATTGGGATGTTTCGAGATTTTGTAAGCTGGTAAGTTGATCTAAGATGGTATTTTTTACATGTGTTTACTAAATAATCAACAAATTATTTGATGTGGATTTTTTCCATCCTGAAATGGTGATTGGGTGTTATAACAATTAAACACATGTACAGGCAATAACAGTCAGCTACAGTGTCCAGTAAAAATGGGCTACGGCCTGAACAGGGTTGAGATGGGACCCCTGCTATGTAACTCTTCTTGTAAGGAACCCAACTTATTGGGACCGTGCAAGTTCGGAAAAGCGACACCTATTTCTACGCTCTGTACTTTTATTCGCACTTTTAATTATATTGACCAATCATATGGTCCTGGTTACAGGATAATTGTCAAGGCCAGAGTCCAAAAAAAAAATAAGAAAAATAAGCTTTAGGTTATGTTATTCAAAGGTAATCAATTGTATGTAGTAAATAAAATTAGTTATTAAAATGCAGCACTGCAAGCAAAATACAATTAATTAAATTTACCTGTATACAGTGAGCACGTAAAGGTTGGAATAAATTCATTTTCTCGAGAATGGACGATTTGGGAAAAAAAACCCGAAACAGGTCAATTTTTATTTTTAAATTACGACTTTTTGGCATATATGTCATACTAGTGACGTCACCCATCTGGGCGTGATGACGTCATCGATGATTTTTTTAAATAGGAATAGGGGTCGTGTGATAGTTCACTTGAAAGGTAATTTAATTCTCTATTCAGTAATATAAACATTTACATAACTATTTACACAGGGTGTCTAAAAAAATTTTTTTAAATTAATTTTATTGCCATAAAAAGAAGAATGCATGTAATTTTTATTTAGTCCAAAATACATTTTAAGGTTCTTAGAACACAGAAAAAAATGTTTATTTGAAAAATAATCATTGCTTTTCCCTTAAATCTAATGTTCAAATGTAAAAAACAGTTTCGTACGGATCTTCGAGAGAACCACACGTATCTATTTACATCGGCCGGTGATATCGAGTGCTTAATAGTCAACAGATTTGTATTAAAACTTGTTAAATTATTTCTATAAAAAACAAACTGAAATAGTGGTAGTGTAGGGACACACAATGAGTGTCAATTCGGGGGGGAAAGACCCCCCACTCATCCTCCAATCGATTCTACAGAACCGCAAGATATTAATATGCAAGTTACGGATTCAGGTATATTCAATACACAGGGAAATCAAAACGTAAGTACACCAATTTCTTCAAATATCGAGCAAACTAATCCTTTGAAAGACGGAAACACCTCCCAATTACAACCCCAAAGGGAGAAACAGGTATTTAAGTATGAATCAAACGATCAAGGACCTTACCATTTATATGTTGAAAATAATCAAACGAACTTTTCGGGTAGGCTAAATTCATTAAAAGTCGGGGATTTAATTTTATCAAATTTTCCTGAACTTGACAATAAAATTTTAAGTATAGATACAATAGGTCGCAATAGAATTCGAATAAAAATGAAGGACCCAAAAAATGCTAATTATCTTGTCAGTAACAAAAACGCTAAAGTATTTATCGACAACAATTTAGATATTTATGTTCCTAAATTTATTATTGTCAGGCAAGGAGTAATAAGAGATATTGCGACGGAATTTTCTGAAGAGTATCTCAAAAATAAAATTAAATCTTATGATAATCATCTGCCTTTCGAGGTTTTAAATGTTAAGAGAATAAATCGTAAGGTTACAAAAGATGAAATGACAGAATTTGTGCCAACCAAATCGTGTGTTGTCAGTTTCAAAACACAAATATTACCCAAATATGTAATTATCAATAAAGTTATTAAAGAGGTAGAGACATACAAACAAAAAGTATTGCTTTGCTTCAATTGTTTGCGTTACGGGCACCTGGGGGGGCACTGTAAGTCTCATCCCCGCTGTTTCAAATGCAATAAGGATCATAATTCAAAAGAGTGTACGGAAGAAGAAATATCACCAAAATGTTTCAGTTGCATGGGAGATCATTTCACTATTAATTTGAAAGATTGCCCGGAGTTTCACCGACAAAAATTAATCAAAGAAACTATGTCATCAACAAATTTAAATTATCATGATGCTAATAAACAAATCCCTAGAAACACCTACGCTTCTATTACTGCAAATCGTTCAAATAACACTAGCAACATCCCAAATAAAAACATGACCTTTCAAAATATGTCCATCCCACCTCCAACCCGTTTTGAGCTTCTACCCTCATGTTCAACTCGACCTCCTCCAAACTATAACATCTTCGGAGAAAGCCCTTCACACCACACACAAACATACAGTAAAGTTCATCATAAACAATCAACTGGTACGTTTCACAAACCAGTTAAAAGGCTGAGGCCAAATAGCCCAGACCCCATAGAAATAGCACATCGAGATATTGTTTCCCAACCTAGGACTCTAGGGCCAGATTCTAATATTTTAACCAATAACAGTTACGTTAAGAATTTAAACACCTCAGATTTTTCAACTCATCATTCAGGGTTAGGCTCAGAAAATGTCAAAATTATTTTAGAATTAGTGGCAAACATTATCTCAACAATTAGGAGAACCAATAATTATGATATTTCAAAAACGGAACTAGAATATATAATTAGTAAACAATTAAATATAGACTCATCAGAAAACACATTAAATTCGCAGATACAATACAAAAAATAAATATAATTCAATGGAACTGCCGATCAGCAGTTTCAAATAAAGAGAACTTGGAATTCCTTCTTCACGAGTATGATGCTGCTCTTGCAGTGTTATCTGAAACTTGGTTCAAACAAGGAAAGTATTATAACTTTAAAAAATACAATGTTAGTCGTCAGGATCGCCCAGACGGATTTGGAGGGGTAGCAATATTAATTAAAGCAAACATTTTATATAAAGAAATAATAATAAATACTAAAGTCAATTTTTCTCATAAATGCATTGCTCTTAAGCTTTTACCTAATAAAAAAACAATTCATATAGTTTCATTATATATTGAGCCAAGAAAGAAGATAGCGCTGCAAGAGTGGACTGAATTTTTTGATAATGTACCAAAACCTTTTGTAATAGCAGGTGATTTTAATGCCCACCATGTTTCTTGGGGTTGCGATTTTAATGACACATATGGGAATATTTTATCTGATGCAATAAATCAATGTAACCTTGTTTATCTAAACAGCGGATCTCCAACATTAGTTCCTTTAAGTTGTAAAAGCGCAATCGACTTAACTCTATGCTCTCACGATATTGTACAATTTTTTACATGGACCACAATTGAGGACCCACATGGATCAAATCACCTACCCATATTAATTACACTCGATGTGGAAGATGATCATCAAGTAGCTGTATCCTCGGAGCACAACAGATGGCAGTTAAAAAATGCAAACTGGAATCTATATGTAGCTATTCTTGAATCCAGAGATATAGCTCAAAATTATGATGAATTCCTTTCTATGATTAATGAAGCTGCAGAAATCTCCATCCCAAGAAAAGTCTCTAGTCAGACTAAGCACCGTAATCACTGTCCGAAGCCTTGGTGGAACGAAACTTGTAACAACGCTGCTCATCAAAGAAAAATAGCTTTCATCAAATATAAGAGAACTCCAAATCGTGAAAATTTAATAGAATTCAAAAAAATGGACGCTTTTGCCAAACGCACTTTCAAACTCACAAAAAGGCAAAAATGGATTGAGTACTGTGAAAGTTTAAACCATCATACACCAATTTCACAAATTTGGAAAAAGGTAAACTCATATAAAAATCGGAAAGTCCAAAATAGACTACCAATAGACCCAAATGCGAATTGGATAGAAGAATTTCACATCAAAATTTCACCGCCATGGGTACCAACCAACCAAGTTGCATATGATCCCCAAATTTCGTCAGTACCAAGGAACATGACCAATCTAAGCGATAGTTTTTTTATGTGGGAACTGGAACGATGTATGAAACATACCAACAATAGCTCTCCTGGTATAGACAATATTTCATATTCCATGCTTTATAATTTGCCAATGAATCAGAAAAAATATCTTTTAAGTATATATAATGCAATATGGACAGGACAAACAACAATCCCTGAAAGCTGGAAGGAGTATATTATCATCCCAATAAAAAAATATGATAAACCGGATTCCATTCCAACTTCTTATAGACCCATATCATTAGCTTCATGTGTAATGAAAACCTTTGAGAGGCTTATCAAAAATCGTCTTGAGCAATGGTTAGAGAAAGAACATATTCTGCCTGACACACAATATGGTTTCAGAAAATCTAGGTCAGCATTGGAGGCATTAACAGTAATAGTAACAGACACTTTAGCTGGATTTTCTAGTAACTTTATGACTATGGCAGGTTTCAACGATATTACAGGAGCATTTGATAACGTTAACCTAAATGTTCTAACGAACAAATTGATTTCAATTGGATTTCATAAACAATTAGCGAACTTTATAACTTCCCTGTACACCAACAGAAAAATTCATTTAAAAATAAATCAAGAAATCACCAAACCTAGAATCACGAACCTTGGACTCCCCCAAGGCAGCATTTTAAGTCCACTTTTGTTTATATTATATACAATGGATGCCAGTGTTAAACTCAAAAATATACGAACAATACAATTTGTAGATGATATTGTTTTTTATTGTACCAGGAAAAACTTTGAAACATGTGAATATGAACTGAACAAAACCTATGACATCTTTAATGAGTGGCTGAATGAAAATAATTTTACACTCTCTGAACAAAAAACAGAGGTGTGTGTATTTAGCCGAAAACGAAACATTGAGCAGGATCATGTAAAACTGGGACCTTATAATTTCCAAATAAAAAATGTAGTGAAATACTTAGGATTATATCTAGATCGGAAACTGCTATGGAAAGACTGTATACATCAAATAACTAAAAAGTCTGAGAATGCTATTAACATACTGAGAGCTTTCTGTTATACCAAATGGGGAGCTGACCCAAATATTGCCTTGTTGTTTTATAGAACTATGATAAGATCAATCCTGGATTATGGTAGCCATTTGTATGGATCAGCGGCACAAACGCATTTAGATAAAATAGAAAACCAAAAGAACAAAAGCTTGAGAATATGTCTTGGATATCTCAAGTCAACTCCAATAAATATTATGGAAGCAGAAGCCGTAGAACCACCATTACAACTGAGAAGGCAACTAATTAGTAACAAGTTCATCACGAAAGCATTTTCCAAATCCGCAAGTTATATAACACTTATCCATGAACTTTCAGTTTCAGTACTCACTCAGTCGTATTGGCTAAAAAAGAAAACTCCACTTATCTGTGAAAGTTACACCACTCTTTCTCAATACAGGTTGTCACTATACACATCAAAAATCCAACCAATATTTTCAGAACGTCCACATATTCTGTTTTCTAAACAAATCAAGACATTTCAGATCGACAAACACGACCACTTTCTCGAAACGGTTAATCAACGATGGCCCGACTACAACCAGATTTACACCGATGGATCAAAACAAATTCGTACAGGCGCCACTTTTTACGATCACACCACAAAATATCACGAAGAGATCAGATTACCAGATGAGGCAACGATATATACAGCAGAAATCTTTGCAATAAGTGAAGCTCTAAAGTATATACTTAGGACTGATAGATCGAAAAGTATTATATTTACAGATAGCAAAAGTGTCGTGGAGAGACTAAAGAATATAGGTGCGTCGAAGAACTTAAATCATCTAGAAGTAGAAATATTACAGACCAATTACGAAATACGTAGCTCACAACGAAAGGTGATAATAGTTTGGATAAAAGGACATTCGGGTATTCAAGGAAATGAAATTGCCGATAAGTTTGCAAAGGCTGCGTCAGACTTAGACAGAGAGTGTATTAATCAGCGTATTCCTTATACCGATTTGAATTCCATACTTAAAATTCAGCTCAAAACCAAATGGCAAGAATTGTATACCAGCAAACAAACAGGACTAAATTACAAATCATGTCAAGTCCAGATCCCGAGGCTAAGATGGTTCCACAACCAAAACAACAGAAACTTTATTATTACCATTAACCGAATAAGAGCAAATCATGCAATGTCACCAACTTATAAATTTAAAATTGGTTTAATTGATGATTCTTCATGTTTATGTGGTGAACTGGGAGACTTAACTCATATTATACTCGGGTGTTCATTAAATAGTGCAAGCACTGATAAATTCTATAATGAAATAGTTAATAACAACATTTTTTTACCCATAAATTTAAATTGTATAATTTTCAATACGAATAATAATATATTGTATTTCTTATATAATCACACCAAGAGGTGCAAAATGAAATTGTAAATTACTAACCACATCTTTGTTAGCAATTCTGCAACTAATTATATTTTGTACGTGTGCACCGAAAAAATATAAAAAAAAAATATAAAAAAAAAAAAAAATTTTAAAAAAATAAAAAAAAAAAAAAAATAATAATAAAAAAAAAACAAAAAAAAAACAATAGTAAAAAAGAATATAAAGAAAAAAAAAGCAAAATAAATTATACATATAAAAAGATAAGTAAAAATTAAATTATAAAGAAAACAAAAGAAAAATTTGCACACATTAATCTTACCTTACTAATATTTTGAGCATTGTAATCGTGAGGAAGGATGAGTTTTAAATTAAAAAAAATAAAAAACAAAAAGAATTGTTATAGTTAAAGAAAAAATTGTCTGGCTAATTGGTCCCTACCAAAGCCATCAAATTAATTAAAAAAAAAAAAAAAAAAAATGTAAAAAAATTAAATGTTCAAAAAGAGGAAGGTGAGTGGGCGGCTAAAATGCTAAAACGATATTTATTTGTTAAATAAACTTTATTTCCTGTTTTCTGATAGCAGTAAAATGTATTTTGAGTTAAATAAATTACACACATTCTTCTTTTTGTCAATAAATTTAATTTAAATAATTTTTTTTGGACACGCTGTATAAATAATTATATTAATGTTTATATTACTGAATAGAGAATTAAATTACCTTTCAAATAAGCTATCACACGACCCCTATTCTCATTTAAAAAAATTATAGATGACGTCATCACGCCCAGATGGGTGACGTCACTAGTATGACACATATGTCAAAAAGTCGCAATTTAAAAATAAAAATTGACCTGTTTCGGGATTTTTTTCCAAAATCGTCCATTCTCGAGAAAATGAATTTATTCCAACCTTTACGTGCTCACTGTATAATAATTGCATATCATATCAATATTGTGGAGCAATATATAATTTTTCTTCTTAAATGACAATAGGTATGAAATGTACGTCAATTTGACAATGTCAGTTGACAATATGAATTATTTAAAAAGTTGCAATATTTCTCCGCTATTCGCGCACGATCGTTTCGCGTATCCCTTCCAAGTACTTGCACACCGCGAATTGGAGCCGCCTCCATTATTCTCTAGATTTACCCCCAAGTGACTACAGGCTTTTCCAAAGATCTTCTTAGCCTTCTATCATTCATATTTGGACATATGCCTATCCTAATTTCTTGCATTGATCTCTATCCTGAGCAACATACTTCCAATTTGTTCTGGATATTGTATATATATCATCTACCCATCTCATCTGTGGTCTTCCTCTCGGTTGTTTATTTTCGTAAGGTCTCCAGTGTTGAATTGTTGCATTTCAACGTTGGTCTTTTTGTCTAGCAGTGTGGTCTGCAAAGCTCCAATTGCGTTTCGCAATTTGTGTTGTGATATCCTCGACTTTTGCTTTTGATCTTACCCAGTCGTTCCTCGTTGTATATGACAGTCGTCACTGCTCTTTCAGTGTTGGCTAGTTTATTCATATTGGCCTTGGTTAGGGTACAGGTTTGACATCCATGTCATGATAGGAAGGATACACTGGTTGAACACCTTGCTCCTTAGATATTGAGGTATTGCGGTTCTTAAGTATAGAACTAAGATTTCCATCCAGATCTTGACCCTGTCTTGCTTTTCCAGTGATTTCCGCACTTTGGTTCCTTTTGTCAAGTTTTAGAATGTGGCCTACTTAGATATATTTGGCCTACATAGACCAATAATCAAGTGATATCTTTAAAAGCCACAACCTTAATCTGGAGATAAAAGTATGGCTCCTACGATGTTGTATCTTCTCAATATTATACTAAGGAGTTGAATCCTAGACACTCACTGAAGCGATTGGAGAAAAAAATTGAAGCCTTCGAGATGTGGCTGTGGAAAGAAAGAGAGGTGATGTACAGTGTACAGTGGAACCCCGATTATCCGTGTTATGATTTTCTATTACTTAAGTTGCATTTTTGAGGTTTTATGAAAATAACATCACCGTAAATCACTCTACGGAAACTCTATACATCAAGAGGGAGACTCATAATGAAATATTTATTTTTTTCTGTTATCTTTTTATGGTAGATACATATGTATGTATAATTTATATGGTCTTTTTCTCATAGACATCTTTCAGTGTGTCACAGTTTTTCGATTTCTTTCTAACGCATTAAATTGTATGTGACAGAAAAAAAGGCACGTCTGTGATTACAGACATTTATAACATTTATTCTAGTTGCCGATAGATGGCGCTATAATCGAAAATAAAGTTATTTACGAATTATATAATATATCTACGAATATAATCTGTACAATTTAAAACACTATACAAATCAAAGAAAATACCATTTTATAAATGCAATAACACAATTGATTTGCTGATGCAAATATGCCAAATTGCAAATAAAATGTGACAACTACTGTCAGGTTTAACTAAAATGTCATGCTAGAATAAATGTTATAAATTTGTATTATCACGGACTTTCCTTTTTTCTATCATTTGTGACGCACTGAAAAATTTCATGAAAGAAGCATACATAATATGTATTATACATATGTATTATACATAAGAAATAAATGTTCGGACTATCTGTGCTTTTCAGTTATCTATGCCACTTCCAGTCCCGAGGAGCACGGATAATCGGGGTTCTACTACGATTAAAAGAAGAAAGTTAAAATATCTCGCACACATAATGAGAAACGGCACTAAATACAGATTACTGAAGGTAACCCTTCAAGACAAAGTATTCGGAAATCGAAGAATTGGGAGAAGAATATCATGGTTAAAGGACCTGAGGAAATGGTTCTCCACAACAACTACTAATCTATTTCAAGCATCTTTCAAAAAATAATTACAGCCAGAATGATCGAAAATATTCGAAACGAATAGGCACCAAAACAAGAAGAATCAAGTGATATGTACCGTAAATGCATGTTTTGATACAATCTAAGTAAATTACTTCCAGGCTGCTATCACAATGTTGAGCACCGATGGGACAGGTGTGTTGAACTGAAGAACTTTTGAAAAACAAAGGTCTAAACATTTTCTTGAACTATTTTCTAGATCATGAATTGAATTACTAACTCATAGGGATCAAGCCTCGTGTATTTAGTATTTTTTTGGGATAAATTTAGTTAAAGGCTATAGCGGGATAAGATGGTAAAATCTGCACTCGGCTGGATTCTTAGTTGGGATTGGGCAATCGAAAGTACATAATTCAAAAACCCCCTAACCAAATTTTTAGCTCCCTATGTGACCCCAGGTGTCCCCTATCGAAGAAAATGTGTTTTTTCGAAAAACATTTTTTTTGAGCGATCTTTTGCTTTAAAAAATGTGAAAAAAATAGTGAGTGTACATTATTATACCCAAAATCACACTGATTTTTTTCAGATTTTTTGGATCAAAATTGACGCCAGAAAAATTTTTTGAATTTTTCAAAAAATTTTTAGGTTATGTAGGTAATTTTTGGCTAGCGCCGACAAAATTTTTTTTAGTGTATTTTTTTCCGTTCTTTTGAATGGCAGGGATAGTTTTGCCATTTTCTCGCCGGAAATTGCTCAAAATTCGAAAAAACCCATTTTTTTGGTTCCCCCCCTCATATTTTTAGTGTTTACTGAGTCATCTTTTCTTTAAAAAATCTGAAAAAAATTATGAACATACATTGATGCCCAAAAATATACTGTTTTTTTTTTTCAGATTTTTTGGATCAAAATTGAAAAATTTTGAATTTTTCAAAAAATTTTTAGGTTTTGTAGGTAATTTTTGGCGAGCTCCGACATCATTTTTTTTAGTGTATTTTTTTCCGTTCTTTTGAATGGCTGGGATAGTTTTGCCATTTTCTCGCCGGAAATTGCTCAAAATTCGAAAAAACCCATTTTTTGGTTACCCCCCTCATATTTTTAGTGTTTACTGAGCGATTTTTTCTTAAAAAAAACTGAAAAAACTTATGAACATACATTGATGCCCAAAAATATACTGGTTTTTTTTTCAGATTTTTTGGATCAAAATTGAAAAATTTTGAATTTTTCAAAAAATTTTTAGGTTATGTAGGTAATTTTTGGCTAGCTCCGAAATAATTTTTTTTTAGTGTATATTTTTCCGTTCTTTTCAATGGCTGGGATAGTTTTGCCATTTTCTCGCCGGAAATTGCTCAAAGTTCGAAAAAACCCATTTTTTTGGTTCCCCCCCTCATATTTTTAGTGTTTACTGAGCGATCTGTTCTTTAAAAAATCTGAAAAAAATTATGAACATACATTGATGCCCAAAAACATACTGTTTTTTTTTCAGATTTTTTGGATCAAAATTGAGGTTAGAAAAAATTATTGAATTTCTCAAAAAAATTTTAGGTTATGTAGGTAATTTTTGGCTAGCTCCGACAAAATTTTTTTAGTGTATTTTTTCCGTTCTTTTGAATTACTAGGATAGTTTTGCCATTTTCTCGCCGGAAATTGCTCAAAATTCGAAAAAACCCATTTTTTGGTCTCCACCCCTCATATTTTTAGTGTTTACTGAGCGATTTTTTCTTTAAAAAATCTGAAAAAACTTATGAACATACATTGATGCCCAAAAACATACTGTTTTTTTTTCAGATTTTTTGGATCAAAATTGAGGTTAGAAAAAATTATTGAATTTCTCAAAAATTTTTAAGGTTATGTAGGTAATTTTTGTCTAGCTCCGACATAATTTTTTTATGTATATTTTTCCGTTCTTTTGAATGGCTGGGATAGTTTTGCCATTTTCTCGCCGGAAATTGCTCAAAATTCGAAAAAACCCATTTTTTTGGTTCCCCCCCTCATATTTTTAGTGTTTACTGAGTCATCTTTTCTTTAAAAAATCTGAAAAAAATTATGAACATACATTGATGCCCAAAAATATACTGTTTTTTTTTTCAGATTTTTTGGATCAAAATTGAAAAATTTTGAATTTTTCAAAAAATTTTTAGGTTTTGTAGGTAATTTTTGGCGAGCTCCGACATCATTTTTTTTAGTGTATTTTTTTCCGTTCTTTTGAATGGCTGGGATAGTTTTGCCATTTTCTCGCCGGAAATTGCTCAAAATTCGAAAAAAACCCATTTTTTGGTTACCCCCCTCATATTTTTAGTGTTTACTGAGCGATTTTTTCTTAAAAAAAACTGAAAAAACTTATGAACATACATTGATGCCCAAAAATATACTGGTTTTTTTTTCAGATTTTTTGGATCAAAATTGAAAAATTTTGAATTTTTCAAAAAATTTTTAGGTTATGTAGGTAATTTTTGGCTAGCTCCGAAATAATTTTTTTTAGTGTATATTTTTCCGTTCTTTTCAATGGCTGGGATAGTTTTGCCATTTTCTCGCCGGAAATTGCTCAAAGTTCGAAAAAACCCATTTTTTTGGTTCCCCCCCTCATATTTTTAGTGTTTACTGAGCGATCTGTTCTTTAAAAAATCTGAAAAAAATTATGAACATACATTGATGCCCAAAAACATACTGTTTTTTTTTTCAGATTTTTTGGATCAAAATTGAGGTTAGAAAAAATTATTGAATTTCTCAAAAAAATTTTAGGTTATGTAGGTAATTTTTGGCTAGCTCCGACAAAATTTTTTTAGTGTATTTTTTCCGTTCTTTTGAATTACTAGGATAGTTTTGCCATTTTCTCGCCGGAAATTGCTCAAAATTCGAAAAAAACCCATTTTTTGGTCTCCACCCCTCATATTTTTAGTGTTTACTGAGCGATTTTTTCTTTAAAAAATCTGAAAAAACTTATGAACATACATTGATGCCCAAAAACATACTGTTTTTTTTTCAGATTTTTTGGATCAAAATTGAGGTTAGAAAAAATTATTGAATTTCTCAAAAATTTTTAAGGTTATGTAGGTAATTTTTGTCTAGCTCCGACATAATTTTTTTATGTATATTTTTCCGTTCTTTTGAATGGCTGGGATAGTTTTGCCATTTTCTCGCCGGAAATTGCTCAAAATTCGAAAAAACCCATTTTTTGGGTTTCCCCTCCTCATATTTTTAGTGTTTACCGAGCGATGTGTTCTTTAAAAAATCTGAAAAAAATTATGAACATACATTGACGCCCAAAAACATACTGGTTTTTATTCAGAATTTTTGGATCAAAATTGAGGCCAGAAAAAATTATTGAATTTTTCAAAAAATTTTTAGGAAATTGCTCATAATTCGAAAAAACCCATTTTTTGGTTTTCCCCCCTCATATTTTTAGTGTTTACTGAGCGATATTTTCTTAAAATAATCTGAAAAAAATTATGAACATACATTGTTATGCCCAAAAACATACTGATTTTTTTTTAGATTTTTTGGATTAAAATTTTACCCAGGGAAATTTTTTGAATTTTTCAAAAAAATCGGTTATGTAAGCCATTTTTGACAGACTTCGAAATAATTTGTGTATTTTTTTTTCGTTCTTTTGAATAACTGGGTTAGATTTGCCATTTTCTCTCCGGGACTTCCTCACAATTCGAAAAGAGCCATTTCCTTGTGTCCCCCTATGTGTGCACATAAACTCAATTGCATGTCAATAAATAACGATTTTTGATGTCAATAAATAACGATTTTTCGTTATTTTGAATAGCGTGATCAGGTTTTTTGAGAAGAGAAGGTAGCCATTTTGAGAAGAGAATATGCATAAAATACGACAAACTCCCTTTGTTGATATTTTTGCTATGTATTTAGTAGACAACCTTAACCCCTTAACTATAGGTACATGGCTACCTTAATTACATTATGTATAGATCAATTCATAGATATTTCTTCGTCTTAGTTGTGTTTTCCGATTTCTCAATTGAAACTACCATATTAATATTACCTTTTGCGTATTTATTAATTAAGTTAGGTAATTGAAAGTTAATTTTTTGATACGCTAGAGTACCTATTTTAAAAAATATATCAATATTAAAAATATCTAAATATATATATAGACATTATTAATGTTATTAATAAGTAATTATAAGTAATTAATAAGTAATTAATAAGTAATAAGTAATTATTAAAAACGTTTTCACATCATGAAATATGCCATACAGCTATACGCAAACGTTTATTTTCAACTTATTTTGTTTTATTAATTTTACTTTTCAAATGTGTAAAGTAAATAAAATTATTCGTTAAAAGTTACATTTTAAATAAGCAAACACGTTTGCACCGTAATCAAGTTATTTCCATAAATGTAGCTTACTAAATAAGTATGTGAATATCTACATACATATTAATATTTTCAATCCATAATATACATAGATAGAATAATAATACAATAATACTATATACAGTATATTTTTGGGCATCAATGTATGTTCATAATTTTTTTCAGATTTTTTAAAGAAAAGATCGCTCAGTAAACACTAAAAATATGAGGGGGGGGAACCAAAAAATGGGTTTTTTCGAATTTTGAGCAATTTCCGGCGAGAAAATGGCAAAACTATAGCAGCCATTCAAAAGAACGGAAAAAAATACACTAAAAAAAATATGTCGGAGCTAGCCAAAAATTACCTACATAACCTAAAAATTTTTTGAAAAATTCAAAATTTTTCAATTTTGATCCAAAAAATCTGAAAAAAAAAACAGTATATTTTTGGGCATCAATGTATGTTCATAATTTTTTTCAGATTTTTTTAAGAAAAGATCGCTCAGTAAACACTAAAAATATGAGGGGGGAACCAAAAAAATGGGTTTTTTCGAATTTTGAGCAATTTCCGGCGAGAAAATGGCAAAACTATCCCAGCCATTCAAAAGAACGAAAAAATATACACTAAAAAAAATTATTTCGGAGCTAGCCAAAAATTACCTACATAACCTAAAAATTTTTTGAAAAATTCAAAATTTTTCAATTTTGATCCAAAAAATCTGAAAAAAAAAACCAGTATATTTTTGGGCATCAATGTATGTTCATAAGTTTTTTCAGTTTTTTTAAAGAAAAAATCGCTCAGTAAACACTAAAAATATGAGGGGGGAACCAAAAAATGGGTTTTTTCGAATTTTGAGCAATTTCCGGCGAGAAAATGGCAAAACTATCCCAGCCATTCAAAAGAACGGAAAAAAATACACTAAAAAAAATTATGTCGGAGCTCGCCAAAAATTACTTACATAACCTAAAAAATTTTTGAAAAATTCAAAATTTTTCAATTTTGATCCTAAAAATCTGAAAAAAAAAAACAGTATATTTTTGGGCATCAATGTATGTTCATAATTTTTTTCAGATTTTTTAAAGAAAAGATGGCTCAGTAAACACTAAAAACATGAGGGGGGGAACCAAAAAAATGGGTTTTTTCGAATTTTGAGCAATTTCCGGCGAGAAAATGGCAAAACTATCCCTGCCATTCAAAAGAACGGAAAAATATACACTAAAAAAAATTTTGTCGGCGCTAGCCAAAAATTACCTACATAACCTAAAATTTTTTTGAAAAATTCAAAAAATTTTTCTGGCGTCAATTTTTATCCAAAAAATCTGAAAAAAATCAGTGTGATTTTGGGTATAATAATGTACACTCACAATTTTTTTCACATTTTTTAAAGCAAAAGATCGCTCAAAAAAAATGTTTTTCCAAAAAACACATTTTTTTCGATAGGGGACACCTGGGGTCACATAGGGAGCTAAAAATTTGGTTAGAGGGTTTTTGAATTATGTACTTTCGATTGCCCAATCCCATCTAAGAATCCAGCCGAGTGCAGATTTTACCATCTTATCCCGCTATAGCCTTTGTTACTGATATCGATACATATGTATGCCAAAATAAGATTTAGACAATTATGGCATTTTGACTGTTGAAGTTTTGCCTTTACACCGTTGAAATGCCTTTTTTGTTTGTAGGAGCCCTTGCACAACACCTTCGTACTATATCCAAACGCCCCTCGCCCACTCTGAGAGTTTAGATTTCTTCCAGAGATTAGCGACGGAGACCCTCTTTTTTGTATTCTACTACATGGAAGGTACTAAAGCCCAATACCTCGCGGCGAAAGCGCTCAAAAAACAAAGCTGGAGATTCCACACCAAGTACATGATGTGGTTTCAGAGGCACGAAGAACCCAAAATTATTAATGAAGAATATGAACAGGTTAGTATTATCTCTTGATCTTTTTGTTACATTTTATGATGTGCGGAATTATTTTCAAGAAATATTTTATTTTCAAACCGATGAATAGTTATGACATTTTATTGAATGGCCACCTTGTTCACCGGATTTAATACCCTTAGACTTTTGGTTGGTAATTTAAAAAGTTAAAACTGCACGGCATGGAAGCCTGGATGTTCAAAATTAGCTCGTTACGACGCCTGGAAAACTTGAGATTGGATACTCGGCCGCATTCTAAAATTTCCGTGATCTGACCATATTAGAAATGAAGTAGTTTTAAGACGTATGAATGGAGATCGTGAACTTGTAGAAGTTGTTAAAAAACGGAAAACTTTTTATCTTATTCAAACTTGAGGGTAACTTCCTTCAACTAATAATGGTGGAAAAATAGAAGGAAATCATCATCCTGGCAGACGACAAATGATCTGCTGCATAACATCAACGATTATAAAAAAAGGCCGTCGACCGCATCAGACACGAAAAATCCATTGAGGTGCTAAAAGAAGTAGGGTTGGAGAGACACGACATAGCTATCATAAGCAATACATATTGGAACCACACAGGAAGCGTTCGAACAGACAACGGAAACACCGTACATAAACATAGAACGAGGAGTGCGTCAAAGGTGCATTGTGTCTCTATTATTGAATGTTTATGTCGAACATATCATCAGAGCTTCTCTTGAAGATCGCCCTGAAGGTGCCGGAGGCAATGGAATCATCATTAACGATGTAAGATATGCCGATGACACCGGAGTATTAGCGAAAACAGAAGACCAACTAAAAATAACTTTTTCAAAACCAAAATTCCACAAGAACCCCAATGAACCAAACCCAATATATAAATAAATGGTATCACCCTTCAGAGTTCCCAAAGCTTCATACACCTGGGCAGAGAGCTAAATAGTCATTAAAACAGTATGACGTCAACAAACTGAATTCATTCGAAATGTGGATGTACCGCCTAATGCTAAGAATAAGCTGGTCAATACAACATCCTCATCTGGTCAATACAATCAAAATTAGAAAGACATCATATCTAGGACACGTAATGCGCCATAGGGAATTTGAGCAGCTCCAGGCAATATTATAGTCCATGTGGTGAGACCGTTCCTATCTGGAAAAATTTCTGATTCGGTTTCTTTATGGATTCCTATTCAAAAGTGTCCCCTTTAAACAAATCTGAAGGGTGCCGGGCGGAATTTTTGGGCAGAAATTGTTTAAACAATTTTTTTAAACAAATACAAAAGACCACGTTTTTTTGATCCGCAACATATATTTTTAAGTTTTGCGGGTCATTCTAAACAAGAAAGGTATCTTGTATATTTTCTCAAAAATTGATAGTTTTCGAGTTATAAGCAATTTAAAATCTGAAAAATGCGAAAATACGCATTTTCGCAGCCTAAAAACTCATATTTAAATTAGTATTTTTGAGGTTGCCAGATACTTAAATTGAAGTTTAAACATTCAGCTTCAAGATTCTGAAGAGTGATTGCGTCTATCCTTAATCTAAACCGTTGTTTTTTAATTGTTAAATATGCATGTCTATCAAACTTTCTTGCCGGGGCAGCGCTCTATTTCAAAAATCTCCAATTTTCCTCCGAAAAGTATTTTTTCTAGATTCTTTGGGACATTCTAAATAAAATAAGTTTCTTGACATTTTTCTCAAAAGTTAACAGTTTTAAAGTTATCAGCGATTTAAAATCCAAAAATGCTTTTTTTGGCATTTTTCGGATGTTAAATCGCTTATAACTTTAAAACTATTAACTTTTGAGAAAAATATCAAGATACTTATTTTATTTAGAATATCCCAAAGAATCTAGAAAAAATATTTTTCGGAGGCAAATAGGAGATTTTTGAAATAGAGCTCGCCGCACCGACAAAAAAATCGGATAAACACGCATATTTAACAATTAAAAAACAACGGTATAA
Organism: Diabrotica virgifera virgifera; assembly: GCF_917563875.1. Lineage (NCBI taxonomy): Eukaryota > Metazoa > Arthropoda > Insecta > Coleoptera > Chrysomelidae > Diabrotica > Diabrotica virgifera. Next base: position 528,002 of record NC_065444.1, on the reverse strand, counting down.
ATTAAGGTTAGACGCGATCACTCTTCAGAATCTTGAAGCTGCATGTTTATCTTGTAGCTGGCAATCTCAAAAATACTAATTTAAATATATGAGTTTTTAAGCCTCGAAAATGCGTATTTTCGTATTTTTCAGATTTTAAATCGCCTATAACTCGAAAACTATCGATTTTTAAGAAAAATTACGAGATACCTTTCAAAAATGACCCAAAAATATATGCTGCAGAACAAAAAAACGTGATATTTTGTGTTTGCTTAAAAAAATTGTTTAAACAATTTCTGCCCAAAAATTCCGCCCGGCACCCTTCAGATTTGTTTAAAGGTGACATTTTTTAATAGGAATCCACCACAAAGAAAACGAATCAGAAATTTTTTCAGACGGGAGCGGTCTCACCACATGGACTATTAAGGGTATAGGAAGAAAGAACGGACCTCTGCAGCATAAATGAAATACGAATTAACAATACATTTTTCCCTCACAAAGAACAATACAAATACACTTTTGAAAACACTAGAGGACAAAGATCTATGATAGACTATATTCTGTCGAATAGAGAGTTACACCCGTCTCTAATCTTGGATGTAAGAGCACTAACATCAGCAGAAATAGGAAGCGATCATAAATTGGTATTGTGCAAAATCAGAATGAAAACACATCTATGTGATAACAAAACAGCAGAATACACCACCAAGATTAAAGTCGAAACCTTACAGGACGACTCCACCAGATACCTATTCCAAAAAAGACTAACGGAAAAAAGCAGCAACATGTATATCACAGAAAGTGACGGAGTCGAAGAAAGCTGGGCAAAAATTAAGTCTAATATCTTAGCCTCAGCCAAGGAAGTTCTTGGTGAAAGAAACATTAATAAAAATAAATTGCTTCCAAGACGAAGAACTCCATGGTTTTGTACAGAAGTGAAGGAAAAATGTAAAGAGAAGAAAAAAGCCTACCTAAAATACATGTCAACTAAAACACAAGAGGCATACGATAATTATAAGACCATAAGAAACGAAACACATTCAGTAGTAAGAAGAATAAAAAACGATCACTGGGAACGTTTTTCGAAAGAAATGGAACATGATTTTTATGGTCTCCAAAAGGAAATATGGTGCTTTATAAGAGGTCAAAGAATGGAGGTAAAGGAACTAATAGAACCAAAACACATAGAAAAGGATACATGGATTGACTATCTAAAAAAGCTTTATGCAGAGGAAGAACAAATAATGCTAGAACCGGAAACACCAGAAATTACCACAGATGAAGATGTTAATATAAGTGCACAGGAAGTACGAAAAACACTCGAAAAGCTGAAGAACAGAAAAGCTGCAGGTAAGGATGGAATACCAAACGAACTACTGAAATATTGTGGAGCAGCAATGACAGAACAATTAACAACATTAATTAACAAAATCATAAAACACGGTAAAATACCGGAAGAATGGAGAACGAGCGAACTAATCCTACTATTCAAAAAAGGAGATAAAAAGCAGCCAGAGAACTACAGAGGTATCAACTTGTTAAATACTACCCTAAAACTTACAACTAAAATCTTACAAGACCTTATGAATCAGAGGATAAGTTTAGCAGATGAACAACAGGGTTTTCGTACTGGAAGATCGTGTACAGATGCAATATTCGTCATAAAGCAAATTACTGAGAAATCACTAGAGTATAATAGACCAGCATTTCTATGTCTGATTGACTTAAAGAAAGCATTTGACAGAGTAAGACTCAGGGATGTAATCCACCTTCTGTATAATAGAGAAATCCCTCTAGATATCATAAAAACTATTGAGAACATCTACCAAAATAACAAGATGGAAGTCAGAATAGATGGACAACTTACAGAACCTGTAGATATAGGCAGCGGAATAAGACAGGGAGACTCATTGAGTCCTCTGCTTTTCAATTTAATCATGGATGAAATCATCAAAAACGTCAACAAAGGAAGAGGATATAGAATGGGAAACAAAGAAGTAAAAATACTCTGCTACGCAGACGACGCAATATTGATAGCCCAAGATGAAGATAGTCTGCAAAGATTAGTCCACAGATTTAACATAAGAGCAAAAGAATTCAATATGACAATTTCATCTCAAAAAACTAAAACTTTAGTAATCAGTAAAGAACCAATCAGATGCAAAATAGAAATTGATGGTATCAGTATTGAACAAGTAATGGAAGTAAAATACCTTGGAATTACATTGTCAAGTTACGGAGACCTACACAAAGAAGTGAGAAATCAAGTACAAAAAGCAAATAGATTGGCAGGATGCCTTAATAACACTATATGGCGAAACCGACATATTAACACTGAGATGAAGTCAAGAATTTATAAAGCCAGTGTAAGACCAATAATGACATATGCATCAGAAACAAGACCCGATACAGCCACAACACAAAGACTACTGGAAACGGCAGAGATGAGAGTACTGAGAAGAATTACAGGAAATACACTGAGAGATCGAAAGAGGAACGAAGATATTAGAAGACAATGTAACGTACAGTGTATAAACGAATGGACACTAAATAGAAAAAAAGAATGGAACAACCATATAACCAGAATGGGGGAGACACGTGTGGTCAAAATAGCACGAGATAAATCACCAATCGGCAGAAGAAGTATCGGCCGACCGCGCAAAAGATGGAGCGACAACCTTCCATAGAGGTATCAATCCGCCAATGAACAAGCAGAATTGCTTATAAAGAGGAAGAAGAAGAAGGAAGAAAGAAAAAATCCTGGCTCCGAAACATCAAAGATTGGACCCCCACAACAGGGAATGACTTAATTCATCAAGCCCAGAACAGATAGAAATTTGCCATATTGATCGCCAACCTCAATAGAGAAGGCACTTAGGAGAAAGAGGGCGTAACATCAAGGATTGTACAGGACCAGACCTCGCAACTCTAATAAAACCACATGACGGAGAAGTCACAGTCAATCTCCATTAGAGGAGCTCCTAAAGAAGATGATTTCAAAAGCAAAGTCTATGTAAATAAACCAGGTAACGTCAAAGAGCTTGTTAACATGGAATTTAAGAGACTTCGCTGTATAAATCTTCATATTGTACTGCAGAAATAGAAAAATAAAATTATTATTGTTAAATTAATTCTGATAACTGTATATTTTCTTTTGTTGCAGGGGACTTATATTTACTTCGATTATGAGAAGTGGGGACAAAGGAAAAAGGAAGGATTTACTTTTGAATATAAATACTTAGAAGATAGAGATCTTAATTAAAATATTTATATTAAAATGTCGTTTTATTTTACCCACATTCAAAAGCTTACGTAAAATATTAATAATTGTCCTGGATATTCTTTTAGATAAGATAACTGCAAAACATTTCTGCTGTTCTCAAGGCGACGTTGGTAAGATGGGCCTTCAGCAGATATCCATCCGTATACGTTGACCGGTAATCCTCCACTATTCCTTAAATGTTGAGTACTTATTCCTATACTTATACATCAAACCTATGATTTCTCTTTTTCGTCTATAAACTCTTAAGGTCGGCGCCCACTCATACGAAACAGCCCGCTGCGATCGGTATTTTAATATTTTCGTGTATTCAAATGGCTCGGCGCCTACTTTACGGAATCGTAGCACATCGCGCTGAGCCATTTGAATAGGGCTTTTCATCGACTGTCATTTGTTTCGAGCTTATGTCATATGTTGTATAATCTGTGTATGATATTAATATACACGGATTATACGACTTATGACAGAAGCTCGAAACAAATGACTGTGAATGATAAGCCCTATTCGTTGTGAGCCGATGAGTAGAGGAATTTGACAGTTTTCGCAGCACTGTTAGTGGCAGTTTTGTATATTGAATTTGAAAATTTTATCAGAAAAGTACAAGTTTCAAATCGCGAGAGCGCTACCGACGAAACCTAGAGCCAATCTTAGAATATAAAATAAACGTGTATATTAGCCAATCTTATAATATAACGGTTATTTTATATTCTAAGGAGCCAATAAAAACAGGTAACCTCTAAATTTCACATAAACTTCTTCTTTTTCTCAATTGCCTCTTGCGTAAGCAGTCATCCAGTCGCACGAATTTATATATTAAATATTAAAATTATAATGAATAAAATAGAAAAAAACATAATTACTTTTAATATTAATTCTGTGTATCCGTTCAGTAATCAGGTTACAATAATATTCCCTTCATAATTTGTGTTTTTCTAGATAAATATCTATTTTTCTCGTTTTGTATATTTCACATACACCAATTTTATCAGAAAAGCACAAATGTCAAACCGCGAGAGAGCACTACCGTCGAAACTCACAGCCAATATAGTGCAGTCACTGAAGGTTTTCGCCTCCGATTTCTTTGAACCTCCATTGATTTTCATGAAAATTGGTGAGTAGTTAGAGAATACCTCAAGGAACAAAGGTGACATAACGCCAACTTGCGCTTTTATCCTGGGGGTCGATTCCACCCCTTCTCGGGGGTAAAAATTATTTTATTAAAAATAATACCATAAATCGATAGAGGGTCAAATTCTAAGCAAAATTTGTTATACATATAGTTATTAAAATAAATCGATAGAGGGTCAAATTCTAAGCAAAATTTGTTATACATATAAAGTTATGTCAAAGATTTTAATTTTTCGTGAGAAAAAGCACATGTTTTTAACCGAATTTTTATAAATAACTCAAAAACTAGTTTTTTCAAAAAAATTCTAATTGCCAAAATTGAAGCTAATGAAAAACGAAATAAACTCCTAGCTTAAAAAACTAAACTAATGTTAATTGAAAGTGAGTTAGGGGTAATTGAATGTATATTTTTTAGACGAGTACTCAAATCTAAGTATCCAAGCTTAAATAACTCGAAAACGTTCCATTTATAAAATGTACGTGTTATACACTTATCAAAGAACTTCGGAATACCTATCAAATGAGGTCCAGGAGAAGTTAATAGCATCAAAATTAAGCAAGTTATGATGAAAATAAGAGAGCCCTTTCGAATTTTTTAGGAAAAAGTGAAAAATAAAACACGCCATTTCCACAAAAATTAAAATTTATAGTAATCCTTACTATAATTTCTTTATATTAGCATAACTAATGATTTCAATAATTTTGACCGGTTTCGAATGCATATTTTTGAAAAAAAGACAATTTAGGAAAATCAGAATTTTTAAAATTATTGTAATTTTCATTTTCTTTTGATAATAACTCCAAAAATACTCAATATACGTAAAAAATGATATTTAACCAAATTTTAGTTTTTCATGTACCAAATATTCTGTTTTTACTATTTCCTTAGGGTAAAAAATAACCGAGATAGAAACGTTTAAAACTTAAATTTTGCTGCGACAACCATGTAATCGGGACTATTTAACCTTTTAGTTTTAAAAAAGTAAGAGGGTTAAAAGGATAAACTTTGTTTATTATCCCTTGAAATTAGCTTTCAAATGGTTTTTAGGCGAACCTAATATCGTAAAAACTGACGGGTTTATTAAAAGAAAACAATACCATTTTTTGGAAAAATTTTTAAAAGATAAATTTTGAAAAATTTTTGGTGCATAAACTTGTCACGCTATCAACTTGTTCGGGGACTCATTTGATAGATATTTTTAAGTAATTTGACAAATGTTTAATACGTTATGTTATAAAATGCATAATTTTCCCGTTATTTCAGATTGAATATTTGGATTTGGGGACTCGCCGAAAAAAATATACATTCAATTACCTATAACTCACTTTAAATTAAAACTAAAATGTTTTTTTAGTAACTCGTTTATTTCATTTTTTATTAGCTTCAATTTTGGTAATTATAACTTTTTTCTAAAAACTTACAGTTTTTGAGTTATTTATGAAAAATCGGTTAAAAACATGCATATTGCTCACGAAAAATTAAAATCTTTGATGTTTAAAAACTCAAAAAGTTTTGATTTATTTTAATAACTTTATATAACACATTTTACTTATAATTTGTCCCTCTATCGATTTATGGTATTATTTTAATTAAAATAATTTTCACCCCCGAGAAGGGGTGGCATCCACCCCCAGGATAAAAGCGCAAGTTGGCATCATGTCACCTTTGTTCCTTGAGGTATTCTCTATCTATTCACCAATTTTCATGAAAATCGATGGAGGTTCAACGAAATCGGAGGTAATAGCTCATATCCACCTTCAGTGACTCCACTAATACACGAAAATATTAAAATGCCGATCGTCGCGATCCGTTCCGTATAAGTGGGCGCCGGCCTTTACTCGACCATTGCTACAGTAGGAAAAATGAAAGAATACTCATGAACGATCACATCAATCACTTATTTTGTGTTTGCTGTCTTTTTCTATAACAAACGTTTGTTATTTATAGAAAAAGACAGCAAATACAACATAAGTGATTGATGTGATCGTTCATGGGTATTCTTTCATTTTTCCGACTGTATATAAGTTTAAAACACTTTTTCATCAGAAAATGCAATGTTCAACCAAAAGTTGCCTTGTCACGATTTATGAATTCATTACAAAATGCAAAGCATCTACTCTTGTGAACATCAGTCAAAAAAGGTTTCCTTTTCACCGTTGTCACCGTCGGACAAGACAACCATAGTAAATGTCTATAGTTTATTTTTTAACCAGAAGTAAACTAAAAAGACAGATTCACACCCAAGAAAGTCATTAGAAAAATAACCAAATACATCTTTTTTGATTGATCATGTCAGCCCTCAACGGTAATCCATAAATATTATATTAATACGCCATTAAAGAGTTCTAAAAATAACTGCTTTTTATATAAAAGCAGACTAAAAATTAAAGGAATAACAGAAAACAAAAAATCGCCCATATAACTTCGTTGGCTGAAAGACTTCGGTCGATGGCCTTTTGGTACATTGTATCAATAAAGTATGTCTCTCTCTCTCTCTCGCCCATATAACTTAATTATCCTATGAAATGTCAATGGTGTCAAAATGTGATAAATGTCATTAGTGTCAAAATTTCATAACAGTGGAGTAAACTTGCCTGCGGTTGGACCAATTACAAGCGATAAATTTGAATCACTCCTCTTGGTTTAAAAACAAACCATAATAACCGTGATTTGATCTCACTGTATTGTTATGATCTACTTTTTATTACTTTAATATCAATTTATCTTTATTTGATTACTCCAATTAATTATCCAATTGTCGCAAATCATACAAAATTTAAGTAAAAATCTCAGGGTGCCTTTTTATAATACAAAAAAAATATCTAAATTATCTTATGTTATACTTATCTTCTCTCGTGGTTTCAGTATTTCTTAGTTGGTTCTAATCGGGAAAAAATATTAGGAAAAGGAATTAAACAGAAATATAAAATAAGCATACAGAATTGTCTTTTATTATCAAAATCAATACTCTAAAAATTGATTAAATTTAAAACCTGTGGACATAGCTGTCCGAATGAAATTCTTATCACTTAAATTTATTCTAGTTAAAAAAAACAATTTATCGGTTTGTTCCCGATGACTTTGATAAAACAAGCTAAACAAACAAATTTAGGTATTCGCAAAATTACCTATACTTCCTATTTACTTTTTGAAATATTGGAATCTTAATTCATAGGCTTTTACTCAAAATTTTAGTTTCCGAACATAAAAATATCTTTCACATAAATTGACTGACCTTTTGCTTCACTCACTCTGATGTCTTCTCTTGACCCAAAACAGCTATCCCTCGTTGACTATGTTAGGCTACCCATCAAAGCCCTCTCCGTTCACAAGCTTCAAATCTATCAGCATACCAGCACCAATTCTCGAACAAAAACACAAACTCCAAAAAGTCTCTCCTCTCCTTCTCACAATAATACAGAATCAAAGAGGTATTTCGTCTCAATTTGATCTGACTCTCGTTCCACTTTTCAGCTCTATTCTCCACTATCAAAACACCCACTGGTACTTGCTATCTAACTATCCACGAAAACGTTGACTGCTCTTCAGCGATGCCAATAACATAATAATCTTTTCTTTTTCAAACTGTCTCAACTTTCAAGCTTCTCTTTCCCCCTTCCAAATTGTCTAGCCAATCAGAAACATTTATCTCCCCACCTTCCTTTTTTTTATTCGACAACAAACATGTCATTCTTTCAAAAATATTCCTATCATTAAACAAACATATTTAAAATTCCAAACTTTCTTTGCCTTAATTTCCTAAGAACTAATTAATGTGGCTATTGGAATCGTGCATAACAAAACACCGTTATAATCTCCAAATACCCTGAACAATTATTGTCTTATTCATATCACTTTCTTTCCTAATGTGTTTTATTTTTCAGGGAAAAACTTACTAACGATAAACTTAAAAACTACTTATAATAAATAGTTACAAATCAATATACAGGGTGTATCAAATATATGTGCCCGCGTTATATTAAAAAAAAATTAAAATTTTTATTCTATCTTTGATTGATAAATTGAAACACAATAGTATATTATCATGATAATCGATTTCAGTGATTGTAAAATGTTAAAAAGTTTTGCATGTGTGCCGAAACCTTTACTCAACTCTATGAAACAAGTATTGGGACCGTGCAAGTTCGGCAAAGCGACCTCTATTTCTACGCTCTGTACTTTTATTCGCACTTTTAATTATATTGGCCAATTATATTAGTCCTGGTTGCTGGATAATTGTCAAGGCCATAGTCCAAAAAAATAATAAGAAAAAATAAGATTCAGGTTATGTTAATAAAACGTAAACAATTGTATGTAGTAAATAAAATTAGTTATTAAAATGCAGTAATGCAAGCAATATATAATTTTTCTGCTTCAATGACAGAAGGTATGAAATATACGTCAATTTGACAATTTCAATTGACAATATGAATTATTTAAGATAGTTGTAATATTTCTCCGCGACTCGCGCACGGTCGTTTCTCGTTTCCCTTCCAAGTACTTGCACACCGCGACTGGTATCCTGTATGAATATATTAAATTAAGCAAATAAAAAAAAGTAATAAACATCAAAACATTTATTAAATGAAGCAAAATAAAACTATAACAATATAAATATATAAAATACTTATGATTTTTGAAAGTAATATCACATTTTGCATTCGCTCTAAATTTATTAATTTAACTAAACTATTTTATAACAGGTAATACTAACCAGATATTAAAAATGTATAATAATTAGCTTTAATTAAGTCTCCTTGTATTGTAACTTAATTATAGACGATATAAAAATTCAAAATATGAAAAAGTTACAGAATGGGAAATACAGAGATCAGTGTAATGGACGATTTATAAACATAAAAATTCAATGAATGTCTTAATGCAGTAAGATAATCTCCAGTAATTCCAAAAAATAACACATACCTAATGTGACAAATGTATGGCACTTTTGACGTATGTGACGAACAACTAACATGATAGACGTGATTCTTATACAGGGTGTCCCAAAAGTAGCGGAACGGTCGAATATTTTGCGAAATGAACATCGGATCGGAAAACAGAAAAATACGTGCTCAATATTTTTCAAAAATCTATCGAATGACACCAAATACGACCCCCACTCCACCCTATGGAGGTGGGGTGGGGGGTAACTTTAAAATCTTAAATTGAAACCCCAATTTTTATTGCAGAATTGGATTCCTTACGTAATAGTAAGCAAATTTTATTCGAGACATTTTTTCGAATTGTGGATAGATGGCGCTATAATTGGAAATAACGATTTATCGTGATACCATAGGTAAATTATAGAAACGGTCTAATATCTCGGGAAATACACTTCCAAATGAAAAACCAAAAAATACGTGTTTGATATTTTTCAAAAACCTATCGAATACCTCAAAAATTTCTTTCCACTTTAAAACTTTAAAATCTTAAATTGGAACCACCGTTTTATATTGCAAACATGGATACCTCATGAAAAAATAAGTAACATTTTTTAAAATTGTTGATCGATGGCGCAAGAATACGATTTATTAGCGCCATCTATCAAAATTTCTAAAAAATGTTTCGAATAAATATTACTTATTCTTTCACGACAAATCAAAAACTGCAATATAAAACGGGGGTTCCTATTTAAGATTTTTGAGTCCCCCCCCCCCCCCCCTTCCTTCCACTAGGGTGTGGAGTGAGGAGTCATGTTTGGTGTCATTCAATAGGCTTTTGAAAAATATTAAACACGTGTTTTTTGGTTTTTCATTTGGAAGCGAATTTTTCGAGATATTAGACCGTTTCTGTAATTTACCTATGGTATCACGATATATCGTTTTTCCGATTATAGCGCTATCTATTCACAATTCGAAAAAATGCCTCGAATAAAAGTTGCTTACTTTTACGCAAGGAATCCAAATCTGCAATAAAACCTGTGGGTTTCCATTTAAGATTTTAAAGTTACCAGAACCCCACCTCCAGGGGGTGGAAGTCGTGTTTCGTGTCATTCGATAGTTTTTTGAAAAGTATTGAACACGTAATTTCCAGTTTTTCGATTCGATGTTCAGTTCGACCGTTTCGCTACTTTTGGGAGACCCTATATAAGTTGTGTATTATTTGGCATACTTCCATAATATGGTATTTGTGTTGTCAGATCTCATGTTCATTTTGTTTAACTTTTAGGCAATGACCAGAACGTTGATGTTTTGGTACATCAGGATGGATCTTTTCCTCATTATGCTTATACTTTTACCATCCAGCTTTTCTATAACGCAGTATGTTCTTTTCCTTTAATTCTTCATTCTATTCTAATATAGAATTTTTTTCCTCAGATCATTCGTATAAATATTTCTAATACTATATTTTGTACAATAAAATGCCTCCATAAAATGCTATAGCTGTCAAAATTATTAAATTTCAATAGTGTTCTTCGTTTTTATCCAGCATGGGATACATTTCTGTCAGTACGATATCCAATAAGTTATAGGCTAGCTGAAAAGGAAATAAATATTAATATGTTATAATTATGTAAATTGAAGAAGCTGAAAGGAAAATTCTATAAAACAGCCATAAGATCGGCTATGATGTACGGAACTGAATGTTGGGCAGTGAAAAGGAAAGAGGAACAACGGATGCATGTGGAGGAAATGAGAATGCTTAGATGGATAAGTGGAGTGAAAAAAAAGGATAAAATTAAAAATGAATATATTAGGGGAAGTCTAGGTGTGGCACCAATTGATGCCAAAATGAGAGAGCATAGGTTGAGACGGTTTGGTCATGTTCAACGTCGAGACGTTAATCACCCATTACGAAGAATTGCTGTTGCAGGTTTCTGGAAGGACTATGAGAGGAATACATGGAGGAGACGATTAGGCAGGACATGTTGATAAAGAGAATTAATATTGATATGACAAAAGATAGAATTTTGTAGAGATATGCAATCAGAGAAGCCGGCCCCACATAGGGATAAGGCAAAGAGAATGATGATGAAGAAGAAGTTATTTAACATATCCGATATTAAACAGTATATTTTTATCACCCCGTATATCACATCAACCAATTTGTTATTATATTCAAACATGTGCGGGTTTATTTAATTTGTTTAATTGTTGCAATTCATAAACAATGTTATGTTTAAACTTTAAATTTTAATATTTAAACAATATTAAAATTCATAAACAATGGACATTAATTTAGTTGAATAAGTAAAAACCTTTGTTCTTTTGGTCGTGTGGGCTATATGACCCAATTCATGTTGCCAACAAGAGAGAATATACTTTTAGAATCAACTTAACCAGACCAGATGTGGCTTTAACTTCATTCCTTCGAGTAACTTCAGCGAGTCAATATGTAGCATTATAACAGACTAAAACTAATTCGCGTACGAGTCACATATCAGTACAACTACATACGCTCTCCCGGGGTTGGTTGTACTACCCTGGTGTCAGTCGCTATCAATAAATTTTATAAGTGCTATTATTGGTGTTTCAATAACAGACAATCATCCTCCACTGATCCCGAAGATTAGACAGTATTTCTATATACTACTTCAACGACTACCTACCGGGATCATTCGTAAAAAAAATGTTTTCTATGCCGCTGAGAAAGAATGCGACGTGCCGGAGAAATCTGGCAACACTGCTTTGAGCATTAACTCTGCCTCTCTCTCCTTGCTGCATACTGCATTGCTCAGTGCCAACTAAGCAACCTTCGAAGAAGGAGCTCCTGATCTCTCTTACCGCCAAACGGAAATTTGTGATGTAATACGTTTTTTAAAGACAAAACGGATTTCAACCATTGACATTCATCGTCAGTTAATCGAAGTTTATGGGGAAAAGTGACCCCCTAGTCCCTACAGTCCGGATCTAGCACCAAGTGATTATACCTTATTCCCAAAATCAAAGGAACACTTAATGGCTTATATGCTTTAGTATTGATAATGAAGTCAAGGCAGAGCAAAACCTTCACCTCTGGCCCCCCACTAAAAATTTTTATATGGGCGCCCGTGCCAGCTTTTATTAAAGTTGGCAACAATCTCAGAGAAGTATCTTGTGCAGTTCGCGCCTCTCACCTAGCCAACCATCTCGCCTGTTACCTCGCCTCGCCAATCACACCGCCTATCACCTCGCATATCACCTCGCCGTTCACCTGGCCTATCACCTCGCCTAGCACCTCGCCAATCACCTTTTATTTCTTCTCCGTGTTATATAATTTTAATGCCAACCCTTTGAGGAATCGAATGACCTCTGTCATGATGATTGTCAATATCCTTCAAGGATGAGGCACATGAAGAAGATCAAAATAAGTACGAAAGTACAAAAATAAAGCTGTCTATTTTTAAAATTCATGGGAATCTTATTTTACGAATTGCCCTCGTACATTCAGTATACATAATGAATTAATGAAATTAACTAGAATACCTGTTTATTAAAATGAGGATTTTGAACAATTTCCAATAACAGTTTAGCGCCATCTTTAATTCCAGGTCCTAATATTTGAGTCAATATATTTGAGATAGAGTTTTCTAGTTCTTCCACTGCCCTCACCTTCCTTCTAGATAATTCCTCTTTACTAACCGGAGTGTGTTCGTCGAAGATTACATCTAAAATTAAAATATTGAACGATAAGACTGTTTTCTTGTGAATACTAGGTTGTTCAATAAGTTTTGTGGTTCGATAAGAGAGGGCGTTGCTACTAGGCTATTTTTTCGTTATTCTGTTGGTACACTCTTCATAAGAACGTATGTGAAGTTTTATTTCAATCTGTCAATTCATTATTTTTTAGAAGACATTTAGTATCGATGGGTCACAGTATTTTTTACAATGGAAATATATAATCAAGTATCGTGCAGTTATTGAATTTTTATTTTTGGAAGGTTTAAAAGCAAAGAAAACTTAGAACGAATGTTGAAAGTGTATAAGGACTTTTCGCTTTCAATTATTACAGTAGAAAGTGAGTTGCTCAATTTAAACGTGGACGTTCAAGCTTTGAAGACAAGCCACGTCAAGAACGACCAAAAACAGCAACAACTGCAGAAATCGTAGAAAAAACACAGGATAATATGGTATTGGAAACTCGTCGAGTAACTGAAAGTGATTTAGTAGAATCTCTAGGCATTACATCGGGCAGTGTAAGCAATATTTTGGCCGAAGTATTGGGTTTCAAAAAGTTGTGGTCGCAATGTGTGCCGCATTTGCTGACAACGGAACACAAACACATTCGAATGAGACTTTCTCAGCAATATTTAGGGCGTTATCGAAAGGATAAAGTAGATTTTGTGTGTCGATTGATCACAATGGATGAAACTTGGTCTATCACCATGGTCCTGAATCAAACCAAGAGGTTAAATAGTAGTAGAATCTGGTTTTTCGGCTTCAAAACGAGTTTGTATCCAGAAATCGGCCAAAAAGATTTTAACATCAGTTTTTGGGATGTTATGGTTCTTCTCAGAAACTTTTTTCAGTGTGACGCAAGTGACAGAAAAAAAACACGTCTGTGATACATACACACGTATAACAGATATTCCAGTTGTTGATAGATGGCGCTATAATCGAAAAAAAAAATTTAATTTTACCGATTTACTGATTACTTACCTATTACATATGTATACGACTATAATTTAGTATTCTTCTCAGTCTTTCAGCGTGTCATTAATGATGTAATATGTAATATATGATTTTAAGAATGTAGAAAATCACATCATAGCATGACATTTTAATTAAAACTGACAGTTGTCAGAATCGTAATTTGGTATAAAAACAAATCAATTGTGTTTATTTCATTTATAAAAAGGCATGTTCTTTGATTTGTATAGTTTTATAAATTGTACAGATTATAGTCGTATAGATAATACATAAATCATTTTTTTTTATTATAGCGCCATCTATCAGCAACTAGAATAAATGTTATAAATGATTTTAATCACGGACGTACCTTTTTTCTGTCACTTCCAACTTAATGCGTTAGAAAGAAATCGAAAAACTGTGACGCACTAAAAGATGCCTATGAGAAGGAGAATATAGGATTTTTTTTTGTGGATTACATACTTGCAAACCGACAAAACAATAAATTCTGGATATTATTGTAACCTAGACCAGCTGAAGGAAAAAAATCGTGAAAAAAGGCCCGGTTTGCAAAAGATAAAAATCCTTTTTCATCAGAAAATGCAGCGTGTCATATGAGCATTTTACCAAAGGCTAAAATTTATGAAGTAAAGTTCGAATTATTGGAGCATCCACAGTATTAATCAGATTTGGTTCCTAGCGACTTCCATTAGTTTCAATACGTAAAAAAATTTATGCGTGGAAAGCGTTTTTCATCAAATGATGAGTATATAACAGCTGTGGAAGCGTATTTTGCAGCCCTTCCTGATTCTTCCTAAGGGCCAAGGGATGGAATTTATCAATTAAAATCTCATTGAGACAAGTGTATTGATGTTCAGGAAGACTATACTGAATAATAAAGTGTATTTCAAGTCATAAAATTGTGTTTTTCTTATCGAACCGCAAAACTTATTGAACAACCTATTACTGAGGATACAAATGTCACCCTAAGAATTATCAACTAAAAGCATGGCTATATGTCGACAAGTAAGATCGGACAAGATCGAGACCACGTAAGACAACCGTCAATTTGCTATTTTTACAAGTATAAAGTTAGTGTTTGGCCTTATATAAAACCTTACCTTCTAATTGTTTAATAAGATATGCCAAGTTAGACTGATTCAAGCTGGATTTAATTTTCTTTTCAATGATCGTACGAGCACACAAATCAACAAACTGTTGGGCTATGCTGCATATCGATGCATACAGTCTTAAGAGTCCATTGGGAATTTTAAAAATGTTCTTCACTAAAACATATAAAGACTTATAATAGTTATTTATGTATTAAGTCAGTAAAGTGACTCTTTATCGAACGAGTCTGATATTACGAGCAGAGGGAGCGAAGTGAGCGAGGCGAGTAACAAATGAGTTCGATAGTCTTTACTGACGTGGTGCATACAAAAGTTTATCGCCAATCATAAAAAACATTACCACTTTTTAACTTCATCCTTCTAATGAAAAAAGAGTGTGTGTACTTTGTACGCACATAAGAAGTTATACTTCTATTATTTTTATTTCAACGAAATAAATATATTTTACACAGTTTAATTGAATTTTTATTTAAATATTAAACTAATTTTAATACTTAAAATAATACCAAAAATTAAAAATAACTTTAATAGTTACGTCATATTTTATGAACTGTGGCATATCCGCAGTTACTTTTTCCCTTGATGAATCGTAGAAAATCTAAATAAATATATTTACTATCAAATTATCAGTAAATATCTATCACCGTCCTACATATAATCTAATTAACAAAAACACCATTTCACACTTTATTTGCATTAATACCTAACTTAAAAGATGTAAGATTTTTTTTAATTTTAGACGAAATAAAAATTTCGTATGACAGTAGTGAGAGAATGGTTTTGCATGATGGCCGGTATTAATATTGAATACCTAATTACTAAATCTGTAAAGTTTTGATTTATGTTGTATGAATATATATAATTGCAAAATACTACAGAATTTCACTTTTTGACATAAATTTAATTAATAATAACGTAAATTTTGTACAATATTTTAATATACTACATACTTAGAAATTATACGTACAAGTTGTTGCAGCTGATTAGAAAGGGTAAAATCAAAGAAAAAAGTGGTCCTGTAGACGACAAATATCCTGGCTGAAAAACATTCGCGACTGGACCGCGTTAAACAAACAGACGCTGTTAAGAAAAGCAGAAGGTAGAGACAAACTTGCAAATGGTTATAACCAATCTTCATTAGTGGAGTCAGCACTAGAAGAGGAAGAAGATAAGTTTAGAAGTAATATACTTACTAAGGTAGAAAGCACTTTCTGTAATTCCATCAGGACTTAATGAGTTGCTCATCGTATCTTTCAAAATGTTATATGGTACTCCAAAATTATCATTAAAAACCTGATTTCTATAAGTTTTCGGAAAAGACCCCATGTGTTTTGAAATCAACGAATCCGTTTCTTCTCCGATCTCTGCCCATTCAAATTTGCTATAATTTTAAAATTAGATCGGTAAAATATAATTTTGATGTAATAATTTATTAGTTCTTACTCAGTCTTTGTAACTCCAGTAGACATCAAAAACGAATTCATGAAGGGATCCAGATGTTGGCCCTTTTCTTTCCTTAGCTTATACGCCACTGACTGATAAATATTGCCGATGTCTTGAATGTTGGACGCATTGGCTGCCAAATATGTAGCGAAATCTTGTTCTGTGGTCAAAAAATAGTACAGCAAATCGCTTCCCTTCAGATTAGACTTCTTTAACAGTTTTCGTATAAATTCTTCGTACTTTACTAATCTAGTTTCTATGGAAGATCCAGCTCTGAAAAAACAACCCACCAGTATTATTAAAATATTCCCTATATCCCAAATACGATACTTAAGGCCTGGTTTGTCTGACCAGATAGGCCCGAAATATTTCGTTGATATACCATGAAAAATATCGATCTCAGGGAATTATTCCGTTCAGAAATTTTGTCTCTTTGTAGTTTGTATCCATGCAGTAATTTCGTTGCGTTTATCGCAGTTTTGAACGGAATAATTCGCTGAGATAGAGCGATCTTTTTCGTGCTATATCAATGAAATATTTCGGGCCTATCTGGTCAAACAAACCAGGCCCTTACTTGACCGGCCAGTCGGCAGAAATAAAAACAGAATTGCTATCGGTTCAAGGTCCCAAGCTATTAATAGCATACGCAGATGACATTGATCTCGTTGGAGACTCCATCCTATCCATAAAAGACATTTTCAATAAGGTGGACGGAGCAACAAGTGAAGTAGGGCCGAAGATTAGTGAAGAGAAGACGAAATATATGTGTCTAAATAGAACGACACGAAGAGACAGGATAGGACAAAATGTGACAGTCAACACCTTCAATTTTTAAAGAGTACATACAACGTTTTAAGTATCTGCTGGCCGTAATCACAGCTGACAACGATGTTACTGAAGAAATAAAAGACAGAATCCAATCGCTGTCTACTTGCACTGGATAAGCTTATAAAATCAAAAAAACTTACAAGAAGTTCCAAGATCGAAATCTATAAATCCATCGTCAGACCTTTACTAACATATAGATGCGAAACGTGGACGATGACTGAAGCAAAGGAAGAAAAGCTCAGAGGTTTTGAACGAAAAATACTTAGAACAATTTTCGGACCTCACCACGACATCACTACAAATCAGTAGGATCAGAGTTGTCCAAGACCATGTTGTCCAAGAAATTAAATAACAGCGACTAAGATGGGCAGGCCACGTGCACAGACTTCAAGAGAGACTTGTAAAACTGGTATGGGAGGAGATTCCTACAGGCAAAAGACCACTTTTCAGTCTCAGAATGCGATGTAGTCCATGTGGTGAGACCGCTCCCGTCTGAAAAAATTTCTGATTCGGTTTCTTTGTGGATTCCTATTCAAAAATGTCCCCTTTCAACAAATCTGAAGGGTGCCGGGCGGAATTTTTGGGCAGAAATTGTTTAAACAATTTTTTTAAACAAATACAAAAGATCACCTTTTTTGCTCTGAAACATATATTTTTAGGGTTTTTGAGTCATTCTAAACAAGAGAGGTATCTTGTCATTTTTCTCAAAATTTTGTAGTTTTCGAGTTATAGGCGATTTAAAATCTGAAAAATGCGAAAATACGCATTTTCGAAGCTTAAAAACTAATATTTCAATTAGTATTTTTGAGGTTGCCAGATACTTAAATTGAAGACTAAACATTCAGCTTCAAGATTCTGAAGAGTGATCGCGTCTAACCTTAATTTATACTGTTGTTTTTAAATTGTTATAAATGCGTGTTTATCCGATTTTTTTGCCGGTGCGGCGCGCACTATTTAAAAAATCTCCTAGTTTCCTCCGAAAAGATTTTTTTCTATGGATGCTATACAATGTGCAACTTCTCTCACTACTTACATACATTCAAAACGAGAATTTCTCAGGCTGTGAGAAAAGTCGGCCATTGCAGTGAGAAATATTTTTTCTCACGGGTTCTATACGTAGAATCGCGGTTTCCATGGACAAATGCACAATACAAACACAAATATTTTTGCAAATAAAATGTGTCAAATCAAAACTTACCAGGACCTTTCAAAACTGTTCAAATATAACTGAAACTATAATTTTAAATAAATAAAAGTATATACATATTAAGAATATTAAATACCTATATATGTGTATAATATGTATTTTATTTCAATTTTGGCATATAATCTACATAAAAGCACGTAAATTATTTAATTTTAAAGTTTGAACTCTTGACAAAAACGCATCCATAGAAAAAGTACAGTGTACAACACGAGAGAAAACGACATATTTCTCCCTCGCTTGATTTGCAGCACTCGCCTCGTACCTCGGCTCGTGCAAACAAACTTCTGCGCTCGTGAGAAATATGTCTTTTTTTCTCTCTTGTTGTACAATATACTATTTCTAGATTCTTTGGGATATTCTAAATAAAATAAGGTTCCTGACATTTTTCTCAAAAGTTAATAGTTTTAAAGTTATAAGCGATTTAAAATCCGAAAAATACCAAACATTTGGCATATTCGGATTTTAAATCGCTTATAACTTTAAAACTATCAACAAATGGGAAAAACGCCAAACTTATTTTATTTAGAATGTCCCAAAGAATCTAGAAAAAATATTTTTCGGAAAAAAAGGAGGTTTTTGAAACAGAGCGCGCCGCACCGGCAGAAAAATCGGATGGACATGCATATTTAACAATTAAAAACCAACGGTTTAAATTAAAGTTAGACGCGATCACTCTACAGAATCTTGAATCTTGATGTTTAAACTTTAATTTAAGTATCTGGGCAACCTCAAAAACACTAATTTAATGAGTTTTTAAGCCTCGAAAATGCGTATTTTCGCATTTTTCAGATTTTAAATCGCCTATCATTCGAAAACTACCAATTTTTGTTTAGAATGACCCACAAAAATTAAAAATATATGTTCCAGAGCAAAAAAACGTGATCTTTGGTATTCGTTTAAAAAAATTGTTTAAACAATTTCTGCCCAAAAATTCCGCATGGCACCCTTCAGATTTATTTAAAGGGGACATTTTTGAATAGAAATCCACAACTTAACCGAATCAGAAATTTTTCCAGACGGGAGCGGTCTCACCACATGCCACATAATGGAGAAATAACATCCAAGTAGATCTCCGGAAAATGAACATTCTATTTGACCCTAGGTCCCTAGGTTGATGGAAGACCGAACAATTTAGAAAAAAGTTGTACAGTCAGCCAGTGCCAGGACCCACCCAGAGTTGTAGTGCTACATGATGATGATGATGATGATGATACTTACTTCCTAGAAGGTAAAGGAGAATCACAAATTTCACTTTCTCCGTGAAATTCTACTAATTTGGCCTTTAAAGTGTAAAAGTCTTGATCTTTCCTTAAAACTATCCAGTTCTTTTTAGTATCGCCAACATGAACATCCATTCTTTCAACGCTGACGTAGAAATATATCACTTTGTTTGTAGGGCTAGTCTAAAACATATTAAATTATTACATAGAGATTATGCACAATGACTAGACTATACAGTGCGTCCATAAAGTAAACCATAAATTCATTATTAGCTAAATAAACAACATTATTAGAAATTCCCGAAACAGGTTGATTTTTACTTTATTTTTTTTTTATTTAGCTTAATGCCTCGACAACTAATGGCCATTGGCATAATTTTTTGCATATTTTTTTTTATAATTCTCGTATCAAAGTTACGCGTGAAGTTAGGCGTATTAATGACAGTTGACCAACTTCAGGCGACCCATTCGCATTGCCAACAAACATTCAGGCGTAGAACGTGAACTGCCAATGAGAATCCCATTTCCCGACATAACCGAATGAGTTCAATACTGAACCTCAGTCAATTGAACTATAGATTAACTTAGTTATGAGAAATCAGCCCTAAGTATAACTACCTATTACCTTTTTTTACCTAAGTCAAAATTTTACCTCAAATTTGCTTTACTTAAAGAATTATACTTATTTGAGGTAACACTGATGATGGAATATTGATTCGGAAAACGTTCCGTTGTGATATAACCCCTTTTTAGAGATTTTAAATATACCTTTTATAAGATAAGGTTTTTATTTTTTATATATGTAATAACTTACTTGAAAAGTAGGAATACTGATTTTCCAAGTACTCATATCCCTGAATAAACTTTTACATTCATGCAGAAATATCTCGTCGGTAGTACCGTTTTCTACAGACTGAGATTCGAGAGGAAAGAACGCGCCTTCTATTGGCTGGTTAGTTTTTAAAACTCCTTTGATTTTGCCCAAACTGCTACTAATTTTAGACACCGCACCCTGACCTGTTGTAGGCTCATAGTATTTCTTCAGTCTGAAAATATTGTGGTATGTAAGACTGTAAGACATTTTCAAAATATCAGTGATAAATTATTGATGTCAATGTCAAGCAACACAGTGAAAACTAAATAGCGAATAACACAAATGTGATTTTTTGTATGATCGCTGTACTATTGTTTCTAGTTGTGCTTGATGATGTATTGATGAAATCCTTAAGTTTCATTATGATTTTAAAATTAAAGAGTAAATTTAAATACACCACTCCAAGAAATAAACGCACCACAAATAGGTAATTTTTGATGTCTCGAATTTCCTAAACCTGTTGTCCAATTTAAGTGATTTTTTAATATGTTATAGCCTTGTTCTTTAACAATATCGCTGTAATAAAATTGTTGGTAGACAGGTAAATTGTCACTGTATACCAGGTGTACCAATCAAACTATGTTTTTTTTCTCAAAGTTCAGCACACCCTGTGGAATACTCTAGCACTCTAGCATTTATAAAATACTGAAATTAAATTCCAACTACAGCCTCACGTTTTCTTAACATTGTGTTTTTTAATTTATTCGCTTATGCTGGATAATATAAAAGTTAGGTATTTTAACAACTAGCCATGTTCTTCATCAATACGGGGTGTTTCTAAATAAGTGCGCCAAACTTTAAGGGGTAATTCTGCATAAAAAAATAATGACAGTTTGCTTGATAAACACATGTCCGCAAATGCTTCATTTCCAAGATACGGCATGTTTAAATTTGTCTTATCGATTGATGATTTATTTATTGTTCTAAAACCGGTTAAGGTATGCAAATGCAATTTGGTGGGTTTTAAGAGGTAGTTATTGTGCATTTTTTGACATACAATTAAATATTTTATATTCACCATTGGTGTACATACGGGTAATATGACCTGTATGCGTGCCAATGGAAAATATAAAATTCTTAATTGTCTGTCAAACAATGCGCAATAACTACCTCTTAAAACCTACCAAATTTCATTTGCATGTTTTAACCGTTTTTAGAGCAATAAATAAATCGTCGGTTGGTAAGACAAATTTCAACATCCCGTATCTCGAAAACGAAGCATTTGCGGACATAAGTTTATAAAGCAAACTGGTATTTCTCTTTTATGTAGAATTACCCGTTAAAGTTTGTTGCACACCCTGTATTGATGAAAAACATGGCTAGTTGTTAAAGTACCTAACTTTTTTATTATCCAGCATAAGCGGTTGAATCGAAAAACAGAATGTTAAGAAAACCTGAGGCTATAGTTGGATTTTAATTTCAGTATTTTATGAATGCTAGAATATTCCACAGGATGTGGTCAACTTCGAGAAAAAAAAAAACAGTTTGATTGGTACACCCGGTATACAATGACAATTTACCTGTCTAGCAACAAGATTATTACAGCGATATTGTTAAAGAATAAGACTATAACAGTACATTAAAAAATCACTTAAATCGGACAACGGGTTTAGGAAATTCGAACCATCAAAAATTACCCATTTTGTGGGGTGCCCGTTTTTCGTGCCGGTCAGTGTACATTATCAACGCAAGATCTTCTATTTTCTCAAATTAGTTTTCAATTCGCTCTTATATTAATCCACCGTACAACCTTCTCAAATGAGCTAATAACGCTTATACCTCTGTAATTTTTACATTTCTCTTTGTCTCCTTTTTTTGTGGATGGAGCTCATACACGCCACACTCCAATCTTCTGGAATATTTTATTGTTTGATTAGACATTTTATTTAAGATCTCCACCAACAACTCTATTAGTATTGACGATCCGAGTTTTATGAATTCAATGGGGATGTTTCCAGGTCCTGTGGCTTTCCCGGTTTTCATTTACCTCGTCTTACTTTCGTCTTACCTCGTCCACACTGAGTGGCTGTTGTCCGTTTTCGACTATTGGATAGGTCCTGAAGCCTCCGTAATTTATTTAGCAATGTGGCCATGCTTCCGTCAATAGGAATCTGTAATATTCTTCTCATTCTGGGACTTTGAATGACAAAAAAAATGGATGAATTCATAATGTGAATCTGTGAATAATGTGACTATTATAAGATTCTGACGAAAATAATGATTTATTGAGCTGTCAATATTTGATGTAGTTAACACACGAAGAGTGAATACAAAATCAATGTAGCTAAAGTAAGCACAAACAAAAAAAAGTTTCCAAATTGCTACCTTACCTATCTTTACTTGGAGAACCAAATGACAACAACGGTGTTCTGCATTAGTAAATAAAAGCTTAATTAGTAAAGGGGCAAAAATGGAGAATAAAAAAATCACAACGTAACACAGAGATAATATTGAACTTTCTGTTAATCAAATATCTGATTCAAGTAAAATAAAATAAATTAGTAGTGCAGTAGGTTTAAAAAAATATTTAACACCTACTTGTTTTGTCCTTGTTTGTTAAAACCAGTCATTGCTTTGGGGCCGCATATATACCCATAAAACTAAAAAGAAAAACATTACGAGCAAACAAAACCATCCAAACATTTATCACCAAAGATTTGGAAATTATTTTAATTAGAACATATTGAAATAAAATGTTACAAAGGTACAGAAATATTAGACCTGGATCCCACGTACCAAAAAAAGTTGATTAATAGCAAGCTGAAAAATTGTTAATAGCTTAACGGTGTCTAGTCGGACAAACTTTGATGTATGGGAACACTGGAACAAGGGAAGTTTCAATTGTGGAACGTGATTTTAATTTTAGAACGTGTCATCCTGACAAGTTTATGATTGTGAAAACAAGCAGGTTTTAACTTTATTCAATAGCAAACTTTATACAGTGCGCTGGAATAAGTGTTACCCCCCCCCCCATGCTAACTTAGTTATTTTTAGCATATAAGCAAAACGCTTGGACTGCTCGATTTTTAAAATAATCATAGTATGTTATAGCATCAATGTTTCGAACATTACGTGATCCCTCTTCAGGTGACAGACATGATTTTTTTGAATGGGAAAGTACATCATGTGACACCTCATTTAAAAGCTTTTGAAATACTGATTACAAAAATGTATACTACTTGCGCAAAGTTTCGGTCCAAAGATTTTTAAATGCATTAATTTTTTTTGAATCCTGAGAAAACTAATAAGAATTTTTGAAAAATTTAAACGCAAAATGAAAGATTACATTATTACCGAGGGTCGAAAATCGCTAAAAACTTCTATAATATTTATTCTAATAAGTTACAGGAGTGAAAACGAAGAGAAAATTTAGTATGATTTTTAATTTCAAATATATCATTCAAAAGACACTTTCTGTTTATTCTAAGGGACTTTCTGCCCTTGGTAATAATGTAATCTTTCATTCTGCCTTTAAATCAAAAATACTAATTAATACTAGTTTTCTCAGGATTCGAAAAAATGAATGCATTTAAAAAGCATTTAACCAAAATTTTGCCCAAGTATTATACATTTTTGTAATCAGTATTTCAAAAGCTTTTAAATGAGGTATCACATGATGTACTTTCTCATTTAACAAATTCAAAGCTATGATTCTCTGAAGAGGGATAGCGTAAAGTTCGAAACATTGATGCTATAATATACTATGATTATTTTAAAAATCGAACTGTTCGAGCGTTTTGCTTATGTGCTAAAAACAAATGAGTTAATATGGGGGGGTAACACTTACTCCAGCGCACTGTATAATATAAGAAAAAATGTTTGTCCGACAAATATGTTGGGCATTTTAATAAGACCGACACGTAGAACATGTCAAATGACAGGAAATACGTTGGTGGTAAATAGCAGTCTGATTTTTGCATTAGAGTTTATTGAAAGGGTAACAAATCAATTGGAAGTTCTGTCGGACAAAATACATGGGACGTTTTCGTAGTCTTACGTTCGAAACTTGTAACTTGTTCCAGAATTAAAACTTCCCCTGTTCCAGTATTCCCGAACATCAAAGTTTGTCCGACTAGACACCGTTAAGCTATTAACAAAATTTCAGCTTGCTATTATCAACTTTTTTTGGTACGCGGGATCCAGGCATATTAATTTTATATCTAATTCTTTTACATGACATTAAAATTATCCCAAAACTTTTGTGACATATGTTACATCTACCTTAAACTTACCTCATTGCTATGGAAAAACTGTGGCAACCATACACTCTCCAGAACATTAAAGACGAAATCGTATGCAGTATAAAGCAGCTTCGATAGCTTAGACAGTTTTTCGACGGCATAATCGTCTTGCATCAAAAATTTAAAATCTTCAGATATTTCTGACGGACAACTGATAAAACTGAAACTGTTCTTATCTAAATATTCTTTGTAGAGTTTTTTAGCCTCGACGTGAAGCTCTTCGACTTGCTTTTTGCTCAATTCTGGTGTCAGCAACTTTACATTGAAGTCATCTAACAAAAAATAAGTAGTTTCATTTATAGGCTGATCAAATAAAACAAAATCAAAATGCATTTGATTCGACATAGGTTGGAATAAATTTTATATCAAAGGTTAGGTGAAATCAAAAAATATTTTCAAGAAAGTATATGATTTATATAGGGGGATCTTTGTTTAAATCATGAAAAATGGGTCGTTTTTACACACAATTTACTTTTTTAACTGCTGCGATAATTAATATTTTTATGAAGGTTTTAACGATTTTTTTTTCTGCAAAGTTGAAGGGAAAAGCTTTTATTTAAGACTTGCTAGATTAAATTTGGTCCTTAGTTTATTTAAATAATTATAAATCAAGCTTGAAAAAGAAATTTGCAAAAATTATTATGTGGATTATAACCAAGCACTATAAATATTTTATTTTGCAGGAAAAGTTGCATTATGTTACCAATATAAAGCATAGAAAAATTGATTAATTATACACTTTTATAAGGTGTATATATATTTTATTTTTGTGTATATTCATGACAAAATGACAAATGCATTTAGAATTCAAAATTTCAATTAAACTCCCTCCCCCCCCCCCCACCAAAATGTTTGTTTCGATATTTATGTTCCTGACAATTTTTCACACATTAAAAAAGTTTTTCTAGGACCATATTCTCTTGAGATTTGTTTGTTTATAAATTTTATCTATATAATTGCGTAACTACATCTATCAAACCTACTACTTGAAAATTACAAAATATTTGAAAATAATGCTTTTTATAGGACTGCAATCAATATATGGACAAAAAAGCAATACATACCAACAGCCAAACAAAACTGTAAAAGATTGACATTATCGTTATTCTTCAAAAACTGCATAAATGCATACAGTAGCTCAGTATTCTTTTTTATTTTATTCAAGCTTGTAGAAAACGATGAAACTTTGGATTCGGTTGAGATATAGTTGCATAAAAATTCGACTTCTTCAGTGTTTTGATTGCTTTTCGTTGTCTTTTTTGACTTGTATGTTGCTGCTAGGATAACAAGGTAATTTAAAATGTTTGGATCTGCTATTACGTCCATCATTGGTAGTAACACCCATCCGGCTAGTACCTCCCTCATCATCACTGAGAAATTTCTAGAATTATAAACCATCAACAATAAAAATACACTAATCACAAAAAGCATCGCATAATTTTTGAAACAGAAAAAAATTAAGTATAATTTTTAATTTTTAGCAGAATGTTATAATGCTTGTCTATCGTCTTCTTTAGGTATCTACAAATGCATTAAATTTCAAGTTGAAGCGTGTTTTGCAGAAAAAAAAAACAGTAAACAAAACTTTGTTGAAAGAGAATATTTACTTTGGACATTTGTGTTTGAGAATTCGATCTGTGCACTATGTCGGCTTGAGTTTTCAATGCGGAGGTGAGTTCTTACAAAAAAAAGAATGTGTGTGTACTTTGTACGCACGTAAGAAGATATTCTTCTATTATAGTCCGTTCGCTAAACTCAGACTCAACTAGCTAGTGATTTAAGCTAGTAATTTTGCCAATTTGATAAAATTGCCAAAAAAATAATTACTAAATAGTTAATAATTACTAAATATTTAGTAATTTTGCAAATTTTGTCAAAATTGGCAAAAAACAAAAAAGTTACGTACTAAAATCATTAGCCATTTGCGTCTGAGTTTAGCGAACCGACTATATATAGGTAATTTAAACGAAGTAAATATACTTAACAGGTTATTTGTATTTTATTTAAAAATTAAACTAACTTTCTTATCTACCACTTTCAAAAAATTTTTATTAAAATAACGAAAAATAAAAAAAGTATGAATCGTCTAGGATTAGAACCTGCGACCTTCCGTGTGCTTCCGTTCTCTGTCCCACCGCTCTGCCAACTACGCCATCGAGCCACTTGAATTGACGCGTAAGTTTCGGATATAATTACACAACACGGCTACAAACTGTAAAAATATTATGCCTACATATTTTATTATTTTACTACAGGGAAACACAAATCCAAAAACACAAGAATTATAATAAATAATACATTTCCTAAAATCACTAATATATTCTTTTAATGACTTATTTGCACGGTTACAGATACATACATACCTATCTTGAAAGATTAGCAATGAACTACATATGTACTGTCAGAACTACATACTGTCAGTGTGCGCAGGCGCGTGGTTGATGTACAATTTTACCCTCAATCGATTCGCCGCTAAAGAAGAATATCTTCAAAAAAAAAAAAACAGTAATATGACAACAGAACAAGCAGCCCAAGTTGTAGGTTTAATTGGAGATGGACGATCGCAGCAATATTTTGCTGATGTTATGCAAATCTATCAATCCAGCGTTTCAAGCTTTAAGTTTGTAGCTTGCTTTAAGAAGGTATATAGAGAAAGTAGAGGATACACAAGAGGACCAATGCCAGGACTTCCCAGGTGCACGAACCCCGAAGATGAACATTATTTACATCTGCAGACTTTTCATATAAATAGTTTTTACAGCTAGACAACTGTGAAATGATCTTTCCATAATGTGTGGCCCGTAATGTTTGGTTCGTAAAGTGCCAATTCGGTTGGCACTTTACGCACAGATTAAGGGAATTTGGAATCAGAAGCAGAATGCCTGCTACTGCTTCACTGTTAATGAGTACACACTGTATGGCACGTTTAAGTTAGACACCACAACAAGTAAAGATTATTGGTGATTGGGATATTAAAGACTGGACTAATATTATTTTTACTGATGAGTCAAGATTTGCACTTTCTGTATCTGACAGATTTTTCCTATCTTTCGTCTCTTCCTAACATCTGAGGTAGATCTTTCTTCTACCAGAATAGTAGAAAAGTATTTACCCATTACTCTTAGGAAAATACTAATAAATAGATTTTAGAGATAACTTTACATATTTAAACGAGAGTTAATAGAATGAATATAAATTTAAACAATTATAAAATATATTTAATAAGGATTTTACCTGCATTTTAAGTAGTTTCCCGGTAAAACGTGATTTAATAGTGACGACACTAAATGTCTCAAGTACCCCAGCTCATTCTTTCTATTTGTAGCAGCTGCATGTAATCTTTTCCCCAGATATTCAATAACTACTTCATTGAATCTAACATTTTTCAGCTTGGCTATTTGTTGAATGTAGAGATAGTCATCAATATGTCTTACTCCACACGGAACAAGTTTATTTGCTACAATATCACCAATGTCCAACTCCAATAACCTGTTTACTACTGTTGCAGTAGAAAATCTAAAGCAGTATCTTAATTCATTAACAAAGTCTTTATCGTCAGTGAAATGGTCATACCAGCTGGAGATAAATGTGCTGATTATTCTTTCATAAAACTAAAAACAAAAATAAAACATTTGATGAAATTAAGTGTATAGTTTACTATCTCAGGTTCACTGAAGATGGACTGATAAGTCTGAAAATGTTCGTTCTGAACAATTAATTATCTAAGGGTTATAATAAACAAATGTTTGTTTGCTAAACAACTGAAAAATAAATTTTCACTCTTATAAAACTAAAAATATCTTTTCTTCCTCTTTATATTCTCGTGTACTAGTTTTTTAATAAAGTGCGAATGAGTTATATATTCTTGGCTTTTACATGTTTCTTGCAAAGACTTATATGAAATTTAAGACTAGTAAAAGAGATAAGCAAACAAAAAAAATATTGTAAGATCAACTTAAAGTAAGTAATAGCATATGCAGATGATCTCTAGTGGTCATAGCAAAGACGGAGATGACACTTAATAAGAGAAATTAGATAAGGAAGCAAAGAGAATAGGGCTAGAAATAAACCAGCCCAAAACAAAATACATGACAATAGGGAAGGACAACATAACAACCCAGAAAATAACTAATATAGTCAGTTCGCTAAACTCAGACACAACTGGCAGGAGATTTTCGTAAGTAATTTGCCAATTTGGCAAAAAGAACAATTACTAAATAGTTAATAATTACTAAATAGTTCGTAATTTTGCCAATTTTGGCAAAATTGACCAAAAACACAAAAATTACCTACTAAAATCACTAGCCAGTTGTGTCTGAGTTTAGCGAACCGACTATAACACAGAATCATAAATTTGAAACTGTATCCACCTTTAGCTAATTGAGAGTAACAACAGAGAAAACCAAAAGAGAGGGAACAGTGGAAAGAATTCTGAAAGACAACATACATTTGGAATAAATAAAAATCTGCTGCAAAGGAAGACTCTAAGTAACAGAACAAAAATGAACCTTTATAAGACCTTTTGTTACATATGGGATGGAAACAACACCTATTAACAAGAAAGAGGAAGATAGTCTTCTGAAATTTGAAAGAAAAATCATTAGAACAATTCTGGGCCACAATGAAGCAAAAGAAGGTGAAATAATAATGAAAACAAATGCCGAAATTGAAGAAGAATAAAAGGGAGAAAATATATTCAGATACATAAAATCTCTTTGCTTAGAATCGATAGGACATATACAGAGACGCCCACATTCAGATATGCTGATAAGGATAACTAACTAGATATTACTATGGACCAAGTATAAAGGAAGGCCTAGAAGATGGCTGGATAATGTAGAAGATATCAGAACAATGAATGTTAAAGACTGGAAAGTTCAGTGCAAGCACGGGAAGAAATAGAAGAGTTGTGACAGCAGCAAAGACACACAGCAAGATATAAATGACATAGAGTCATAGAGGAATAATCAATCTAACCCAAGATTACGATTTTGAATGCCATGGTGTTAGCTATAATCCATAGGGAATGAATGAAAAGAGATAAACTAATAATTATCGATGGTTAAGAGCACAGATATAGTATGTCCACTTTTTGCTGATTTTAAGATAACATTATAAAAATATTCAGTAGGGTCATATGAATGTTCTGCATAATTATTGTAAGTCCAGAATGATTGTAAATGGGTTAAACAGCCTTGCCAAAATATAGTATTTCCCATTTGTACTAAAAACCGACTTGCACAGATATTTTATGTCCGTTTGGAAGTGCACAAACATAGTATGTTTTGGGACATACAATATTAGTGCTCACCTGATCAAACTTATCATGGCTGTAAATATTATTTGACCGGACATGCAGTAATATGCGGAAACAACCCTTATGTTGTATGTCCATACACATTTTCAAAAAAAAAATTTTTTTTAGCCCCATAATACATGATATTTTAAAAAATATCTACATTAAGCTAATAATGATACCCGAACTTATTACCCAAACATTATGATATATCAGTATATCAGCAGTATCAAACAAAAAGTAACGCGAAAACTTCAAAACGTTCTCCTCAACAATTAAGATATTTGGACATACTATATCTGCGCTCTTAACCATCGTTATATTTGTCAAAGAAAATTAACAATTGATCAACACAACATACAACTGGTATAGAGATTAACAGACCCACTAGTTTGTCTATAAAGAATATATATTTATTAAATTTGTCCTTACATGCTCTATCCGATTGTTCAACTCAGCTGTTATGTATATGTGCTTCCAAGGGGTGATACTTCTAGTTTGTTGATGTCTTCTGCAAGATAAATCATCACAAATGCTACAAGACGGTTTCAATGTCTTCTTAACACTAATGTGGCCTCTATAAAAGTTTATCAATCTTTGCAAATATATTGTTGTTTTGGTTTTGTATTTCACCAGGAACCAAGCTACAGTGAAACCAAAAAGATACGATACGTAGATAACCAATGCTCCGAGCGGCCTGAAATTTATGTATATGAAATTCCTTAAACCCTTCGCATATTAAAACGTTCTTACCGAAAAAAGATTCCAAATAATAGAACTGATAATGTAATTCCAATTGTAACTGTTCTCACTAACTTATCATCTGACACTAAACGTAAATTGTATTTAATTTCTTCATATACCATTCTTAATTTATAGGATAGATGCTTTATTTTCTGGAATATTTATGAATATTATTGATATCGATAATGTAAAAAAGTAATAAGGTTAGCTTCTTGCTTCTTTTCATAAATGTCAAAACAAAGATCTTCTTCTTCTTCTCTTCATTTGAATGGCCTTAGCTGCCAGGGCTATCCGGCCAGGATCCGTGAATATAGACTTGAATATTCAAGAGCCGTACCTGAGGTACATCTGGGCTTAAGCTCATAGCTCCTGAATCTGAAATATTAAGGGCCGGTACTTTATGTCTCCGTTAACAGCCGGTTAGTTAACCGAGGTTTAATCGGGACAGAAATATATGCAAAACATAGACATAAACGCAATTATACTTATTATTATATTCATAAATAATTATAATAATAATTATAATTGCTTTTATTACAACGCAAGAGGCCCTATGGGGTACTTTTCTGTCCCGATTAAACCCCGGTTAGCTAACCGAGGTTTAACCGGGACATAAAGTACCGGCCCTAAGAGATAAAAAAAAAACTTTGTAATTGTTTATAAGTTCCATAACTAAAGTTCTACTATTAATGGTCTAGTTCTAGTACTACCACGCAAAACCGCACTAAGCACAAAGCACATACATTGCAAGCAAGCATAAAGTCATAAAGTTTTTAAGCAAGCTACACACGAGTCATTGTTGATGTTAAAAACTTTTGCACTGCGATTAATGTCTTTGAGTTTAAATTTTTAAACAACACATCAGTTAATGTCGGATCACCTTCTAGTTCCCTTCTAAGCAACTGGGACTCTCTTTGGAACCTAGTACATTCCAATAAAACATGTTGTAAAGTTCCTACACTGCCACATAAACACTGGTTTGAATTCACTACCTTCAATCTAAATAAATGTACAGGAACACTACAATGTCCACTTCTCATACGACACATTTGTGTGATTATACCTCTCCCCAGGTTGGGAAATTTTGTAAACCATGCCTTTTTATATGGAACTGTAACTTGTGAGCAATAAGTAATTCCTTTTGCCTGTCCTATTTGTTGGAATCGATTTTCCCAACCGATCCATAGGTTTTCTTTATATTTAATTTGAAAATCTTTAAAGGAGGCCTTTGGTTCTTCACTAATGGGCAGCTTTCTTCCAAGATTCGCAAGATGGTCAGCTCTATCATTCCCAATAATTCCAGTGTGACTTGGAATCCATGCAAATTTAATTTCTCTATGTTGTTCATCAAATTCACATAGTTTTTGTTTTAGTTGGAGAGTTTGTGAGTCTATTGCCGCCTTGTAGCTTGATCTTGTGATTTTTTCTAGAGCACTCTTAGAATCACTACAGATGAGGCACTTTGTAAAATTATTCTGTTGCATTAACTCTAATGCTTTTTTAATGGCAAATACTTCTGCTGAGCAAATTGAATTAGCGGAGGGTAATCTTGCTGTTAACTGTGTTCTCTCGTTAAGGTATATCCCAATACCTACATTACCTTGTTTATCTTTGGATCCATCTGTGAAAATAAGTTTATATTCTGACCAGTTATTGAGGTACCATTCCATAAACTTGGTTTGGTTATTTGCTTCTTTGCCCATATTGACAGTTTCATAAGCCATAGGAGAAATCTGAATATTAAGTGGAAAGGAGTGACAAGGAAATAAGGAGCTATGTGCTACCTCATGAATTTCATGTAAAGTATTCTGGAAAGCAGCCAGTATTGGTGGGAAATATTTTCTTCTCCAAAAACTAAAGTAACCCAGAAAGACATTGTGAAATTGCTCAATTGAGGCATATATTGGGTTGTCATAGGCTACTACTTTTAAAATGAATGTAGATGCTAGCCATATTCTTCTGAGATCTAACGGTGTTTCTCCACACTCTGACAAAATTATATGAACTGGAGAAGACCTCATAAATCCCCCCACCACTCTAAGAGCTCTATACTGAACCTTATCCAATTTTGCAAGTAGAGAACGTGCACAACCTCCCAGAAAAATGGATCCATAGTCAAGATGTGATCTAATGTATGCCTTATATAGAGTGAGTAAAGTTGCAGGATGTGCTCCCCACCAAGTTCGACACAAACAACGAATAATATTGACTCCACTGGAAGCCCTCAATGCCATCTTTTCAATTTGACTTCTCCAAGAAAGGGAACTATCTATAATAACTCCCAAATGAGAAACTTCTTGTTTCCAATCTAAACGTGTGTTATTCACTGATATTAGTAAATTCGGAATATTATTCCTATTTCTATCAAAAAAAATTGCTTGACTCTTGCTAGATGACAGACACATTCCCATATCATGAAGTTTATTAGAAATACTTTCTACTGTACCATTCAATTTTTCCACAACATCCACCCAGCTGTTGCCGGAGCAATAGATGGCAACATCGTCTGCATACTGAGTAATTAGAACATCCTCTGGCACACAAAATGAAATTATATTGATGACAATATTAAATAGTACTGGACTCAAAGGGGAACCCTGAGGAAGGCCCACATTGGTAGTTCTTGGTCCTAGCAGATTTAAGGAAATAGGATCACGAACAGACACCAAACGATTAGTCAATAAATGTTTAACCAATTCAATAAGTAACCATGGCAAATTGAGATCTCCCAAAGCGTCCAATAATTGGATGATTGACACTTTATCATATGCAGAAGAAATGTCTAACATAACAGCAGCTGCTGGTTTCCTTTTTGAGATATTCATTGAGATTTCATTGACCAGATGAATTATGTTTTCAGACACCCCTCTACCTTTACGAAAGCCAGTCTGGAAAGGCGATAGGATCATAAAATGTTCTACATACCAATCTAACCTTATTTTTATCATGTTCTCTAAAAGTTTACTAACACACGATGATAAAACGATTGGTCTCCAGCCCGAAAGACAATTTATATTTTTATTGGGTTTGGGAATTAAACACACTGTTTGTGATTTCCATTGAGTGGGAATATGCATTCCCTCCTTTAAACATAAATTGAAAAATTTAACAGGAACTTGATTGCTGACTCTGGAAGATGTTGCAACATAGAAAATGTTATACCATCCTGGCCCGGCACAGTATCCTTTCGTTCAACCAAAACCAATGAAAGTTCGTTTAAAGTGAAGAGTTCACACTCGATAGTATTAGATTTCACTGGGTGAGACGCAATGTCCTCAAATACAGGTGGAGTCAATGAACAAAGCATTTCCTCCCCTAACGATGAATTACTAGGAGTTCTAACTGAGGCTTTAGTGAAAGCCTTATGGAAACTTCTCACTTTTCTCCACATTACTGATATTGGAGTATCAGGTGAAATTGTGGAACAAAACACAACAAATGATTTTTTCTTTTTGGATTTAAGTTCTTTTTTACAATGTGCCCTAATTTTTTTAAAATTAATGAAGTTTTCTAAAGAAGGTACCTGTTTGAACTTCTTGACTGCCTCCCTCTTTGATTTAATTAAAACTGAACACTCTTCATCCCACCAAGGTAATTGTGGTTTATGGAATCTAACACGCTTTTTCTTAGGGATGAACCTGTTTGCTGCGTCTAATATTAGGTTTTGAAAATCTGTGTAAGACTCATTAGGGATGTTGTTAATGTTAGACTCAATATATTGGTTGAATTGTTCCCAATTGGCTTTTTTCACATTAAAGATACTGCGATCTTGAAGAGGGTCATTTCCTTGGGGACTATTTCTATCCTGCCCGTAACACACTACAAAAGGAAAGTGATCACTTGCTCCTATCTCTGGAAAAACTTCCCAGAGGCAGTCCACAGCCAAACCTGCAGATGCTATAGCTACGTCAGGGACACTGTTTGAGTCAGGCGGTGAGATTCTTGTCGCCTCACCCGTATTGAGAAAACACAAGTTATCCTCCTCCAAAAGATCTGCAAGACGATTGCCGTTCGGATTGTTAGATGATGAACCCCATAAAGAATGTTGGCAATTCAAGTCACCTATGAAGAAAAACGGTTTATCACACATTTGAACCAATTCTCTAAAGATCTCCTTACGAAAACGAACATCTGGTGTCTTATACGATCCTATAATAAAAATTTTTTCAAATTTGATAATGATAGCCTGCCATTTTTCAGGCAAGTGAATATGTGAAATGTCTATCCTATCAGCTGCCAGAGACTGATGAATAAGTACAGCTATTCCACCCCATCCATCAATCCTATCATCCCTATAGCAGTAAAAATTGGGAATATGCAAGTGCTGTGAAAATTTCAGATGTGTTTCATTTAGAAGAATGATATTAACATCGTATTCGTTAAGAAACACCATTAGATCTTGCTTATTGTTAAAGAAACCATTAATATTCCAATGCAAAATATTAAATATCATAACTATATATATATATATATATATATATATATATATATATATATATAATTTGTTACTATTATTATTTTTTTTTTATTTTTAATATAAAAAATAATATATTATATTATCTGTAAGAAATAAATGAAAATTCAGTCAACACTACTTTTACTAAAATTAGATGTATTATGTGACTCATCAAAACCTGCAAAATCCATATTATTATCAGAGGTTAAATCAACGTTTTTTGAAAATACACTATCCTGAGAATGTACACGATTGCTTGTTAATGAGAGTGCAAAACTTGGGCCTTGTGATCCCGTATACTTTTGTGAATCATTTAATTTGTTTAAAATCGGTAATCTAGGTAAATTTCTGCTTAGATCCTCATTTAATAGAGCTTTATGCGCCTCTTTGTCATAACTAATGTCTTTAAGAATTACTTTATTTTTCCTTTTAACTGGGACCACATGACTTTGACTCTGGAAATGGGGAGTGGAGGATGGGGATTTTTGAAGTGCTTGAGTAAATGCTCTGGGTGAGCTGGATAGTAAAGAAGGAAAATCCCTACTTCTCCTCTGAAACATTCTCGAATTCTCTGGCTTTTCCTTAATTGGGGGAAACAGCTTGGCAGCTTCAAAAAAGGTGAGATCTTGGAAGACCATTACTTCATTTATCTTTTTCTGTCTTTCGAATTCTTTGCAAATTTTATTTGTGGCAAGGTGATCAAGATCGCAGTATAGGCATTTTGGTACAGAAACTGTGCAGCTTTGTACTGTATGTTCATCGGAACATTTCGGGCATCTTGCTTTTCCCCTGCACTGTCTTTGTGAGTGCCCAAATCTTAGGCATTTGAAGCATTGCTGTACAGGAGGGATGTATGGATCTACTGTTACCAAGTTTGAATATATGATTATTTCTTTAGGGGGAGTTCTTACGTCAAAGAGTAGTTGTACAGTTCCTGTTGGAATGTATGTAACGGTCCCACTGCTATCTAAAACTCTTCTGTTAAGTCTTCTGGCCGATATAATTTTCACGTTTTTTTGTAATTTACTGTCGTTAACTATGTTTTCCATTGAAATATTTATACTTACATCTCTAATAATACCCCTTGATGTTAGCATTTTTTGAGGTATATAAGCAAGAAATCCTTTCTCAAGGATTTCTGTACTATTTAGTACCATATTTGCCTGTTTGGAGGTGTTAAAAATTACTCCAATTCTATTCATGCCTTTTCTACTAATTTCTTTAATTCCAGTCGTACCCATTGTATGAAATACTTTCCCAATATCCATAGGATGGATATTTCCTGCTTTTCCCTTGTCACTCTCTATCATAATAAGGAATGGGCCGAAGTCAGTGTCCTTGTATTCAACTTTTCTTCTACTAATATTTTCAATCCTAGATGATAAGTTATTAACTTCTGTTAACATGATCTGATCGTTTTGGAATTTATTTTTTAAAGCACAGAGTTCTTTTTCTATTAAATTAATGTTATTTTTATGTCTCAGGGCTAGCATGTGTATGGAATTTAAAAAATTTTGCGAGTTCAACGAAAGCAAAGCATAGATCCCGCCCCCTTTGTCAGGGGGGCCGGGAGAGTTAGTGTCCATCTCCTAAGCCAGCCTCTACTCTACTATACTACTGCTACTATGATTATATAAAGGCAAAACTTACAGAAAAGTCCTTAGTATTTCTAATTCACTACTAACGTATTATCCCGTTTTAACTTTTAAATTAACTACTAAATTAATGTTCAAACACTAACTAGCTATATCTACAGTATAATTACTTAATTTATAACAATTTTAAAACGATGATTTAAGATTTTTCTAAAAAATAAAACCGTCATCAACAATCAACTGCATCAACTGTCATAAAATAAATCAAAACAAAGATCACAACAAAGATGAAATAAGGCAAGTCAAATATTTTGAAATTATTGGCAACATTGACAAGCTGTCAAATAGAGGGCCGATGAATATATGGTTGGTAGGGCCGATGCACCTCATCCGCGTGATGTCACACAATACCAACACAAAATATTTAAGTCGTAGGTCGGACACGTCGGACATGTTGTACGAGCATCAGCTGTGGTTTGTAATAATTTTTAAATAATTATCTTGTTATGGTAATTAGTGTTTTTGTGAGTGTCATTAGTGTTTTTGTGATTCTTATTTCGAAATTTCAAGCCATGGTGGTCTTGCCAACCAACAGGCCGACGTGTTAGATGTGGCAACGCTGTAAAGCTGTCAAGTAGAGGGCCGATTTATAGATTATATATAAGTGGGCATATAGCGGGAAGAATACAATTTTAAAGGGATATATTTGATTAAATTAATAAAAATATTATTTATTTTACTTAGATAATGCACACATTATGCAAAACACACAAAATGCATTCATTGTAGATGTGATATAACAAAAACTTTTTAAAAGAAAAGGTAGGCAATCAAAATTAAACTCATGAAAGAATTGTTTTAAGGACTTTGAAATTTAGATACTTCTCTTTTTTATCACTTTTATCAGATTGTATTTTATAGTGAATTGATTTATTAACATTATTAATAAAAATGTTAGCTAAAATATGTAATATTAAATCAGTAAGAAATTAAGTTTATTCTTTGACGCTTTTAATTAATAGTAACATAGTATTTACATTGTAAAAAATTGTTATCCAAAATCAAATTAGTGTTTTTAGAAACTAGCTTTTACTGTAGAAACAGCCCTTTATTTAAGAGGTATTTTTCTTGGAAAAGTATTCAAAAAACCAAGAAAATGTATGTGCATAATAAAATATGCACCAGAGATAAGGTATATATAAGTAGAATATGCACACAGATATGCACACTGATATGCACACAGATATTTTTCTAGGACTTCTATTCACTCTTGTTAAATTTCGATGTTCTGGTCACAGAACAGAAAATTCTAGCCTTGTGTTACGTGACAAGTTCAAATTGCCTATTTTTTGAAAATTTTGACAAGTGACACACCAAATGATGTAAAACATAACCTAAAATTTTAATAGACGTGCTTGAAACTTGAAAGTGAAGTTTTATAATAAACATTTTTAAAACCATCTGAATCACATCACACAGTAGCTTTTTTTCCGTTTATCTTTTAAAAAATAATTGAAATGGCTGCTAAAATTAATATTATTGATCCACCTTCGTCGGCGAGTTCTGATAGGTAAGCCTCAAAGGCACAATATTGTTTTTTGTAAATTTAAATTATAAAGCCCTATTCGTTAACAAATTTACAAATATAGAAGTTTGGTCTAAATCAAATTCAATTGTTGTATTTATAACTTACTCGGAATTTCTCTGTTTACAATTGAGTTCAAGTTAAATCTATTTTTAGTGATCTAGAGGAAACGCATGCCGATTTTTCGGAGGTTTTTCCGGATATAGAAATCGAGGAAGAGAAAAGTGGAGATTTTTATCACACGCCAGCATCTCCAATAACTGTACCTTATTGTCCCAGACCACCCTCAACAGGTATTTATGTCACGATTTTTAAGTTTTTTTATTAAAATTCTGACATCTATTTTCGCGTAAAAACAGTTTTAGGTCATTGTTCTGAATAAAAAATATATTGAACTATAAATCGCAACTTTGAAAACATGTTATTTTAAGTGTTGAAACATTAAAGATAATATTAATAGGAGCCAAATAAAATAATACAATTGAAAAACAGGTATGTATGAAAATAACACAAAAGGTGGAAAACAATACATTGTAATAATGCAGTCAGTGAGGGTATTTGACTCTGAATTCCATTCTTCTGCATCAATTTATATTTTCACTGTATTCACTTAATTCTAAGCAAAAACTGTTTTCAGGCACTTTTCAAGCACTACAAAAGATATTGGTAGCAGTATACCTAGTGTGACCAACTCCAATTCAGTCGAATTCGGGACAAGGCAGAAAAAAAATTCCTGAAATCCGGGACTTTGCTATGAAAATCAGGCCATTTTTTTTATTTTTAAATATAGAACTTTAATATCATCATTTTATTGATTATTAACATTTTTGTGTTGACAATAATATTTTTGATAGGATTACTCTACAATTGGTTTGTCCACAGTTTTAGTTTTGGTAGAACTATAATACCACGGACGGTTTTTTTTTCCAACAATACGGTCTAACAATGAACATCGTAGCAGCTTATAAGAGTGGATACAGGAGAGAGGAATATGACTATCAGTGGGTAAGAGATAGTCTAAATTTACCAACACTTGAGTCAAGGAGGACATTGTTAGATTTATGCTTCCTACACAAAGTTATTAAGACTTTCATAGATTGTCCTCAATTGATATCACTTTTTAGTCTTAAAGTTCCTAGTAGAAGCAACAGACAATCAGAAATCTTTTCAGTGCCATTTCACCACACTAATTTTGGTATAAATGAACCGACTACACGATTGGTTCGGAGTACTAATAGCCTGACAAGACAAATGGATATTTTTGACTCCAAAATTGGTTTGTTCAAAAAACAACTAAGGGGTATCTTACAATAAGTTTGTTGTAGTTCTGTATTGTTCTTACAATATGTTTGTTTGTATTATTCTGATGTGTTTATTATTTTAATAATTTATTATTGTTGAGGTGTAACTTGTAAAAGTCTTGTTGTGTGTAAAACTTGTAAATGGATGCCGTAAATAAATAAATAAATAAATAATAATAATGAATAAAATGTTTTATATTGTTTTTTGAAGTTATACTTCTTTACCGGCGATAGAGGGTGAATTTTTATATGTTAAAACCTATCAGCCCGGCGCATGCGCATTATAACTTTGTTCTGATTGGATGTTCAAATGACATGTCAAAAATTATCCGATATGGCAGCTGTAGGACAGCTGTGGTTTGGAGGTAAAGGTAAAGGTAAACAAATGTATAATATATTAGTTTTATTGTTCTGAGGACAGAAACAAAAAAGTTTATATTATTGTAGTGACTTTTAAATAGTTTTTAAAAGCAACAGGTACGTAATAATTGTTAATGTATCATGGGTATAAACCTACCTATTTGATCTGCCAAAATACATAGTATGTAATACTTTTATTTATATAATTTGATTACCATCAAAATTTCTATCAATATTCACCTAATATATTGTTTTCTTACTCTATGTTTTGTTGTATTTTTTCAATTCTAAATCATTTCAATTCAAAATTAAAATAATTTGATCAATTTTCAAAATATGTATCAAAATATCACAAGTTTAATCCGTTTAGTTAGTCGATCTTCGTAAATATCCCATTCGGCATCCCATCAAGCTTGCTCAAGTACTGTGCATTTAATTTAGCTCGGCCATTATTTCTCATCTTTAACAAGTCTTTAGCTAGTGGAAGCTTTCCAAATGTTTGGAAGACCAGTTTCCTATTGCCCTTACACAAAACAGGTGACAAAAGTCTTGTGTCCAACTATAGACCTATTAGTATCCTAAACTCTATTCCTAAACTATTCGAATCACTTGTCTGCGATTTCCTTACACCCTCCTTGAACGGTGTTCTATTGGAACAGCAGTTTGGTTTCAGGCGCCATAAGTCAACTGAACTCAATTTGCTGACATATACTAACTTCTTACTGAACGCCTTGGACGAAGGACTACAGGTGGACGCCCTGTACACCGACTTCTCTAAGGCTTTCGACAGAGTTAATCACAATATTCTATTAGAAAAATTGCAGCGATTAGGGATACATGGTTCACTTCTGCTGTGGCTTAGGGAATATCTTCTGGACAGAAAACAAATCGTCAAGCTCTACAGCTATTTTTCCTACGAAATAGTTGTCCCTTCGGGTGTACCGCAGGGATCTCATCTTGGACCTTTGTTGTTTAATGTTTTTATTAACGATATAAAAGACTGTTTCCAATATGCGAAATTTCTTTTATTTGCTGACGATGTTAAGTTTTACTGCCACATTAGGAATCCACTCGACTGTTTAAGGCTTCAGTCCGATTTGAATCGGTTGAATGAATGGTGCAGCAACAATGACATGGTTCTCAACTCCTGCAAATGTTTTCACATTTCATTCACGCGTTCGAAAAGTCCTATCTCTTTCACATACAAAATAGGTGATATAAATATCACAACAGTCACATCCATAAAAGATCTTGGAGTTACACTTGACTCTGGACTATCTTTCAATATTCATATAAGCAATATCATCTCAAAATCGCTTCAACTGTTAGGTTTTATTAAAAGATGCTCCCAAGACTTTAAGCAGTTGAGATCGTTTAAACTGTTGTACTGTGCAATGGTGAGGCCAATCGTGGAATATGCATCTTGCGTCTGGTCACCCGCCTATGAGACATACAACTGTAAGATTGAAAGGATCCAGCACCTATTCCTTAGGTTCGTCGCATTCAAAACAAACCGTAGAGACTGGAATTATATGGATCTTGAACTAGAACTTAACATTGACACCTTATCAAGCAGACGGAAAAAGAAGGACATGTACATGTTGTATAATATTATAAATTCAATTCACGACTGCCCTGAGCTCCTGGAGGAAGTAGGTTTACATATTCCCTCCAGAATCACACGTTCAAGATCTACGTTTCATACTCCCATCAGCAGAACTAACTTCACTGCAAATTCTTTCATCTTGAGGGTTTCTAGACAGGCAAATGCTTGCTCCAATTGTGTGGATTTCTTTGCGGATAGTTCGCGATTTTTAAAAACGCTAAAGGATTGCACCCTCTAGTTTTATGTTCTTGAATATTTTAAACTTGTGATTATATATCTTTACCTGTTATTTTTACTTTTTGACTTGCTTTATTGTCGTAGTGTTTATTGTATCTTATTGTATTTTACGTATATTTGTAATATTTTGTTAGTTCTTCATATCTTCTGTAATGTTTTATTGCAATGAGCTTTGCTCGTAAATATATATAAATAAATAATGACACATAGTGTCCGTGGCTAAGCGTTGAAGGCGAAATAATTCCAATACCAACCGCGCTTATCAGCGCTGGTTCGAGTCCCAATAGAAACTTTCTTTTTTGTTTTTTTTTTAATACATTTTATGATTGTAAGTATATTTATTATATAATTGTATTTTCAGAAAATACGTATTTAGTTAAAAATTTTTTCGACAATTAATGTTCAGACATCATTTGTGGCTTGTTTAATGTATTTGTGTGTGTTTTATTCTTTTATTATTTTAATTTTTGGCACTGTTCTAATAAAAATGTTTGAGAAGTAGTAAGTATAAATTAGTTTAATGTTTAAACGAAATATAAATAAAAAGTATATTAATTTCGTTTAAATCATATAATAGAAGTATAACTTCTTACGTGCGTACAAAGTACACACACATTCTTTTTTTTTTTGTTGAATGCATAATTTTTAAGGTATTCACAAAAAAGTCTGAAAAGGTGACTGGCAAATTTTCAACCACAAATAACTCGAAAAGTATTGAGTTTTCAAAAAAATATATAGAACAGGTTTTACTTAGAATTAGGTACTCTAGCCACTTCTGTGGTTATTTGGACCAAAAAATTTTCCACCCCTGAGAAGGGGTAGGAACCACCCCAAGATAAAAGCACACATCAGCATAAGGTAGACTTTGAATTAGGAGATAAGTATGTAGAGTCTATTCCCAAAATTTCATTAAAATCCATGCAGTAGGATAGAAGTCAGAGGTAATACCCTGTTTTTGCTGTCATTGACTGGAGTATCATGTTTTTGAGTGGTTTAAGTGTTTAAAATATGGCCGAGGAGATATCGAAGATGATCCCTACTGGGTAACTGTTCCACATAAAAAATGGATGGAAATATAAAAAAACACAGTAATTTGGATTGATCTGACCAAGTTCAAGATTGTCTTTCTTAGATTCTATACTAGGTTCGCTTTCAAGATGCAGTAGAAATAAACAAACCAAGACACGTTAAATGCTACATAGGAGCACTCCCGAATCATAATTTTCAATGTATAAACTTTGAAACTCATGATTTGGGATTACAATGTATATACATTGTAAATTATGATTCGGGAGTGCTCCTATGTAGCATTTAACGTGTCTTGGTTTGTTTATTTTTACTGCATCTTGAAAGCGAACCTAGTGTAGACAAGTATAGGATTCAAGTGTTGGATCATCTGTCTTAATCGCCATCAAACTTCTATTTCGTTCCTAAGGTGAAATCTGAATTAAAAAGAACAATATTTGAATCCATATAAACTCTGAAAGACAAGTCTGGCGCTCTTATAGGGCATAAGAACAATGAGAAGAAGAAGATAAACTCTGAAAGACAAAACACATTCTGATGAGATAACAAATGAAGACTTCAAGCACTGCTTAACAATGCAACATTCGCATGGAGTAGTATATGGTAGAGGAATATAAATTATTGAAGATGCTAATAGGTAAGTATACAATGAATCTGAATAAAATGTTTTACTATGCGAGTTTTATTATTAGTCCAAGTAATGAAGCTTAAAATAGTACAAAACCTCGCAATTTTTACAGAATGGATCGATCTGCTTGAACATTTTAGAATAAGGAGTGGATAGTCCAATGATCAAAATCTATATGATGCCGAAAGGCGCTTTTACCATGGGGGTGGTTGCCACCCCATCTCGGGGGTGGAAATTTTTATTATATTTTGACCACAAAAGTTAGTAAAAACATTCATTCTAAGCAAAAAACGTTCTATACATTTTTTTGATAAAATTAATAGTTTTTGATTTATTCGCTATCGAAAGTGTTAGTTTTATATCGAAAAAATCAATGTTTTTAACAAGTTTTCTGCTAATAACTCCAAAAGTTTTCGTTTTATCAAAACAACTTTACTTAACAATAATGTACCTTTTGAAAAAATAAACAGAACCGTTTTTTTAATTGGTCTAAGACCAATAGTAATTGAGCTATACTTTATTATATGTTAGCTCTTCTTCGTCAAATGCTAAATATTGTAGTTTCAAAGTCAAAAGATAGGAAAACTATGCATTTTTCGAGGATAACTGGTTCAAACTAATTTAAAGTATTTAACCCTTTGACTGCGGGAACCTCATCCAGCTCGAGGCACTTTAGGTGGGCGGTTCACGCCCATTCATTCAGAAACCATCTGATGACAATATATTTTATATTTTATTTACGTTATATTTTGTCTATACGCAAATAATCGCTAACCGCAGCGAAGCGGTTAGCCCTGTTGCATATATATGCGTTTCCCGCACATCTCGT
The DNA here is from genome assembly GCF_917563875.1 of Diabrotica virgifera virgifera. Lineage (NCBI taxonomy): Eukaryota > Metazoa > Arthropoda > Insecta > Coleoptera > Chrysomelidae > Diabrotica > Diabrotica virgifera. The sequence goes on along the minus strand of NC_065444.1, from coordinate 483,460 downwards.
GCACTACTGAAATTACGCAAATATGCGGTTCCCGCAGTCAAGGGGTTAAAGATATCTATCTCCAGAAATAAAAAAAGTATCTAGCTCAAAACTTAAGAGACTTATAATGAAAAGAATATCAGTCCCTATTTTTTTCAGCGAAAAAGTGATCGAATGCAACCCCCTAATCAGCATCCTAATTAAAATTAGTCATTGACCTTATTTGGGAGCGTTCAAGTATTACGTAACACGATTTTTGAAATTTTTTGGGCCCCCTCCCCCCTACGTAACGCACTCTAATGGGCGTTTAACTATTGCGTAACGCAATTTTTGAAGATTTTTGACCCCCCCCCTACCTGCGTTTTCGTTACTTATGCATTATTAATAGGTTCTAGAAGTTTGACCGGCTTAGAGTGACTAGTTTTAAAAAAAAATGGAGTTAAAAACTAATAACGAATTTTTGTAGTTTGGAAAGAAATGGCTTTTTCTTCAGAATAGAAAGATTAGCGTCAGCAATACGAAAAAATGTTTAAATATGAAATTGTAGCTTATTTAATTTCCAAGAACCTGGTTTGCAAAAAATTGAGTGAGCTATTGACAATTAAAACTTGTAATAACATGCAAAAACAACCTTTACCAATCCTTTCAAAGTCACCTCTTTTTGCGACTAAGGATTTTAAAAAGATTTAATATTAATAGGCTTATAGATCTTGTAAAAACCTACACAATTCTTTTTTATCAAACTTTCTAGAATAAAAAATAAAAAAGTTGCGGTTAAAAAATCAATATATTTTTTTGAAAAAAAAAAGGAGAAATCCAATTGGAAGCTTAATAATCTAAATTCGCGGTGATTTTAGTCATTGCTTATTCATTCTTCTCTATTTTTTTATGTATTACTAATAGATTATAGAAGTTTGACTGGCTTAGAATGATTAGTTTAAAAAAACTGGAGTTAAAAGCGAATAAGGAATTTTTCTATTTTGGTAAAAAATGCCATTTTCTTCAGAATAGAAAGATTATCCTCAGAGATACAAAAAAAAATTTTAAATATGAAATTGTAGGTTATTTAATTCTAAAGAATTTGGTTTGAAAAAATTTTTTCTACGCCAAAAATTGAGTGAACGTAAATGAGTATATTAAAAAACATTGATTTTTTCGATATAAATCCAACACTTTCTATAGCGAATAAATTGAAAACTATTAATTTTATCAAAAAAATGTATAGAACATTTTTTGCTTAGAATGAATGTTTTTATCAACTGTTGTGGTCAAAATATAATACAAAAATTTCCACCCTCGAGATGGAGTGGCAACCACCCCCATGGTAAAAACGCCTTTCGGCATCATATAGATTTTGATCCTTGGATTATCCACTACTTACTCTCAAATTTTCAAGCAAATCGATCTATTCTGTAAAAATTGCCAGGTGAAAAACTTCGGTCTCTGGACTATATTTGATAGTCACACCTTGTATTTCTTAGTACAATTTTTTTAATGTTATGACAAATGTATTTAATATGTACAATATCAGTATTGTTGATAATACATTGTCAATAGCTATTTATTGTATAATGTTTTATTACAATATCTTTTTTTTTTTTGTAATTATATATGAAATTTTAAATTAAACACATATCAGTATCTCATTTGTTTGATTTATTTAATAATAACATTCAAACAATCTCTTTAATTAAATATAAAATTTTCCACATAGTATTATATACTATAGATCTACAAATGGGAATTTTTTATCTCTTATGGAAAACTTCTTAATATGTATTAATTAAAAAAAATCAATTATTCGTAATAAATATGTATGTTGTATATCTTTTATGTAAAGTGAACTAGTACTCAACTAATCTATCTATGTATCTATCGATCTATTGCGCTTCATTTGTCCAAAGTTGAACATAGGCCTCCCCCTTATTTTTCCACTCTTCTCGGTTCAGTGCCAATCCTGCCCATCTGGTCCCTGCGTATATTTTTACGTCATCCGACCATCTCATTGGTGGTCTGCCTCTTCCTCTTTTGTCCCAAGGTCTCCAGTGAGTTATCGCTATCGCTTCATTGCATCTTCCATCACTTTGTCGGCATCACTTTGTCTGCTGTTGTGTCCTGCAAATTTCCATTTGAGAGTAGCTGCATGTTTGTTTACATCTTTCACTTTAATGTTATTTCTGATTCCATGTATTTTTCTTTCTATCACTTATGTTGATACCCAGCATCTGCCTTCCCATTGCCCTTTGAGTTTTGGCTATCTTTTCCATGTTTTCCTTTGTGAAGGTTTATGTCTGTGAGTCTGTGCTCCATATGTAAGTACTGGTAGAACACATTGATTATATGTATACAACCATGTGAGTCTTATTCTACTTTTTATCTCTGCTGTTTGATTTTCTTTACTCAGTTTTATTATTTGCCCTAGGTATATGTACTCCTTGACTTTCTGCATTGTACTTGTTCCTATTTGCATGATTTCGTTGTCATCTCCTACGTTTGTCATATATTTAGTTTTTGTGAAGTTCATTTTTAGACCTGTCCCGTTTGCTTCCTTGTCCAGTTGTGTCATCATTTGGTTAAGATATTTCATATTGTCCGATATCACCATTATGTCAGCTGCATGTCTCAGGTTATTCAGCAGTTGTCCATTGATGTTGATTCCTTTGTTGTGCCAATCAAGTTTTTTGAATATATCTTTAGTACATGTGCAAATCATTTTTGGGATATTGTGTCACCTTGCCTAATTCCTCTATTTATTTTTATTGGTTTGGTGTTTTGGTGTGGATGGTTTACCGTGATTGTTGCTTTTTCGTAGATGTTTTTTAACCTTTCTGTGTATCGACAGTCGAACCTTCCATTTGAAGGGTCAGAGGGAAAAACAATGAATGTAAATTTTTGGTCATTTTGCGATTTTTGTGCAATCTGTTAGCTTAGGAGGAGTACTATCAACCTGTGAATAGACAAGGGGAAATAAAGATGATAATCATCTTAAAATCACGTCACAAGATTGGACGCAAGGGGTAAAAACAATGAATATGTACTTGATGAAAGGGTTGCGAGTCCATTATACAATTGGATATAGTAATTGAGTCAATACTCGCAATCTTTAGTTTGTATTTTTTATTAGTTGTTATATAATCATGGGGCAACCGGTTTCGAGTCTTACAATATATGACTCACCATCAGGCCCAGTACAAAAAGTCTTCTCAATACAAACTACAAGATAACAGCCATTGAAACTGTTCCACAGCTAAAGATGTACCTGGAAGTCACCAGCCCCATAAGAAGAGTTGACCAATCAAACATCCCTTAGTCTCTTAAATTGTTAGTTATGTTCAATTTGGAACCTGGCAAAAATTTTTTTTCTGTGTTCCCAGTGGTGTATGTTATTTATCATCAACAGTTGTTTTTTGTCTGATTTAGCAGTTGTTTTTGTATGTTTTATGTTGAAAAAGTGTAAAAACATTTAATAATTTAATAATGGGACATCACTCACAAAATTTCACATGCACAAATTTTAAAAAAATTGTTTTTTGGTTGCCAGAGACTTTTTGTTATTTTTTATATCATAAAAATAACAAAAATATTGTTATTTTTTATGTCATAAAATATGACATAAAAAATAACAAAAAGTCTCTGGCAACCAAAAAACAATTTTTGAAGTTATACTTCTTTACCGGCGATAGAGGGTGATTTTTTTATATGTTAAAACCTATCAGCCCGGCGCAGGCGCATTATAACTTTGTTCTAATTGGATGTTCAAATGACATGTCAAAAATTATCCGATATGGCAGCTGTGGTTTGGAGGTAAAGGTAAAGGTAAACAAATGTATAATATATTAGTTTTATTGTTGTGAGGACAGAAACAAAAAAGTTTATAATATTGTAGTGACTTTTAAATAGTTTTTAAAAGCAACAGGTACGTAATAATTGTTAATGTATCATGCGTATAAACCTACCTATTTGATCTGCCAAAATACATATTATGTAATACTTTTATTTATATAATTTGATTACCATCAAAATTTCTTCAATATTCACCTAATATATTGTTTTTTTTACTCTATGTTTTGTTGTATTTTTTCAATTCTAAATCATTTCAATTCAAAATTAAAATAATTTGATCAATTTTCAAAATATCACAAGTTTAATCCGTTTAGTTAGTCGATCTTCGTAAATAATGACACATAGTGACCGTGGCTAAGCGGAGAAGGCGAATGAATTCCAATACCAACCGCTCTTTTCAGCGCTGGTTCGAGTCCCAATAGAAACTTCCTTTTTTTTTTGTTTAATACATTTTATGATTGTAAGTATATTTATTATATAATTGTATTTTCAGAAAATACGTATTTAGTTAAAAAATTTTTCGACAATTAATGTTCAGACATCATTTGTGGCTTGTTTAATGTGTTTGTGAGTGTTTTATTCTTTTATTATTTTAATTTTTGGCACTGTTCTAATAAAAATGTTTGAGAAGTAGTAAGTATAAATTAGTTTAATATTTAAACAAAATATAAATAAAAAGTATATTAATTTCGTTTAAATCATATAATAGTGATGTCCCATTATTAAATTATTAAATGTTTTTACACTTTTTCAACATAAAACATACAAAAACAACTGCTAAATCAGACAAAAAACAACTGTTGATGATAAATAACATACACCACTGGGAACACAGAAAAAAATTTTTTGCCAGGTTCCAAATTGAACATAACTAACAATTTAAGAGACTAAGGGCTGTTTGATTGGTCAACTCTTCTTATGGGGCTGGTGACTTCCAGGTACATCTTTAGCTGTGGAACAGTTTCAATGGCTGTTATCTTGTAGTTTGTATTGAGAAGACTTTTTGTACTGGGCCTGATGATGAGTCATATATTGTAAGACTCGAAAACGGTTGCCCCATGATTATATAACAACTAATAAAAAATACAAACTAAAGATTGCGAGAATTGACTCAATTATTATATCCAATTGAATATGTACTTGTTTAATTTGTTTCTCTGGACAAGAATTGGACATTGCCGTCTTACACATGGTTACCTGATGAGCCAGGGAAATCCTCCTTGGTGTCATACCTGCAACACTCGTGTCACCATCAAACACATACTAGTTGAGTGCCAGCTATACACGAACACCCGAAGACAACTAAAGTGGATGAAGACCAAACCGCCACTCTTAGTGATAATAGTAACTTTAATAATGTGATAATGATTCTCAAAGACTCTCGGTTATACTACGCCATATAAATGTTGTTTTTTATCATTTTGCTGATATTGTAATTTCTTAATTTAAATTCTTTATTTTCTTAATTCTTGTAATTTAAACATACTGTAAACCTTACTTTTGTAACCGTGTCAATGGCCTGCGTTGCTGAGACACGTTAATTTAAATAAAAAAAAAATTGTTTCTCATTTTACCGAAAATGCTTGCAGATAGACATTCATCGTTCTCCCCCTGAGCCTTCATTATTTATTAGCGAGGATTGTATGGCCCAGTGTTCAATACTGTAAAGTAAGTAAACTGGATATTATTAAGGAGTGCAGGTTTTTATGACTGGTGATTTGTATGGTCTGTGTCTGGGACTTATTTTTTCCTGATGTTCATGTTGAAAACTGTAAAATATGTGCTTGGAATAATACTAAAAAATAAAAAAATAGGTATGTAGAAGAAATACTAACATTAAAAGATATCATAGATAAGGCGGCAAAACTGAAATTCAGATGGGTGGGTCATCTGGCAAGGAGAAGGTTTGTAGAGAGACAAAAAAGAATGTGTGTGTACTTTGTACACACGTAAGAAGTTATACTTCTATTATTATGATTTCAACGAAATGAATATACTTAACAGGTTATTTGTATTTTATTTAAATATTAAACTAACTTTCTTTACCTACCACTTTAAATTTTTTTTTTATTAAAACGATACCAAAAATATAAAAAAATATGAATCGTCCGGGATTTGAACTCGGGACCTTTTGATCTCCGCTCACACGCTCTACCACTGAGCTATATCTCTTTTGATTTGACAGGTTACAAGATTTCTCATACATACTGACAAATTTAATACAAAAATACTTTAAATATACTTACTATTTTTATAAAATATCTTATTCCCGAGGAAGACCAATCCAAAGACACAAAAATTATAATAAATAATACATTTACTAAAAACACTAATATATTCTTTTCACACCTTTTTTTGCACTGATATATTTATACATAACTTGAAAGATTCAGCAACTAAACGGCATATTGTCTGTGTGCGCATGCGCGCAGTATTATGAAATTTTACTCTCAATCGCGCCTAAAGAAGTATAACTTCAAAAAATATTGTAGAAAAGATCCAAAAAGTTTAAAAGAGAAACTTAGGATAATCTCCGATCAGATAGTCTTCCTCTATCTTTTCTCCTATAAGACGATGTAGTGGTGTCATGTACATAATTTGTTTGACTGTGTCTGTCCAATTATCTCTTTCCTCTGTGTTTTGTTTTCCTTCGGAGAATGAGTAACCAGTCATGTCCTTTATTTGGTCTGACCATGCTACTGGAGATCTTCCTCTGGACCTTTTTCCCCGCTATGTTGTCTTCAACTATCATTTGTTCCACGCCTTCTCTTCTTCTAGTTATATGTCCAAAATATCTCAGTATATTTTGGTTGAAAGTTGTGATGAATCTAGTGTTTGTGTTAAGTTCTTCTAGTATTGAATTATTTGTGCGATGTGCAGTCCACAGTATGTGCAAGATTCTATGGTAGACCCACATTTCCAATGTCATTATACATTTCGAAACAGCTTCTTCGATGGTCCATGTTTCTGAATCGTAGTTGGTGATAAGAAATATTAATACTTGAACAAGTCGTAATTTTGTGTTTTTGTATTTTTTGTGATTTTTGTTGTTTTTTAAGTATATCAGTATTTTACTTTTATTTTTCATTATCTATCCCAGTTTCATTTATTATTTTGTCATTTTGATACGCCTTCATGATTTCATAAGTTTGTTTTTCCGGCATAACTTATTATTTTGTCATTTACATCGAAGCATTGTTTACAAATTGAATATGATGAACGTAATTTTTTAGATAAAGTAATGTATTTATGTCTATAAATATTTTGGTTATGGAAATTGGGTAGACGGTATTTACATTGCAATTTAGATAAAGATTTCACGCGAGGAACGAGTTTTTTTAAATGTTATAATCTAAACTACAACTTTTAATAATAAATATAATCTCTAATAATATTAAATACAATAATATAGTATTCAACAAAACATTTAATAAAAATATTGAAGTTTGTGGCATTGATATTGATGTCAATGGCACCAAAATATCTGTGGTTAGTATTTATCGTCCAGGTAGCATTGCAGTCACAGTGAACGACTATGTTTCTCTTTTTCAACAAATTCCGCATAATTTTATTATTGGTGGCGACTTTAACGCCCATCATGGAGCCTGGGGCTCTATAAACAATGATCATAGCGGTAACATACTCATGGAAGCTTTAGAATACTTCGACAACTTTATCATTGCAAATGACGGATCTCCTACCAGAGTATCTGCCCCTGGCTCTCCTCCATCATGTGTTGATCTTACCCTCATTTCGTCCAACTTTAGCTCACAATTCTCTTGGTCTGTTAAAGCAGATACGTATGGCTCTGACCATTATGCTATCACATTTGTGTTACAACAACTCAGAATTGATAATATTAATATTACCCCCATTCATAAATGGTCTATGCGAGAAGCTGATTGGGCATTGTTTCAAACAAAAATTGATAAAGATTTCTCCGAGATTCCGCTTTTCAACAATACTAACGAAATGATTAACTTTATCACCAATTCAATGACATCCTCGGCGGATTCAGCTCTTAAAAAAACTTACCCCTTCTCTCCTAAAAAGGCTCCTCATCCCCCTTGGTGGGATGAGGAATGTCAACAGTTAGTTACCCAAAGGAAGGAAGCTTACAAAACGTACAAGCGCAATATGATAACTTCAAATTATATCAATGTAAAAAAAATAGATGCGCTCTGCAAAAGAACCTTTAAATTGAAAGCCAAACAGGCTTGGGCCGACTATTGTACTCAACTTAATAGGAATTCAAATCCCTCGGAAATTTGGCGCCGGATTAATAGATTTCAAAAGAAGAAAAATGATATCCAACCATGTAAAATATAAATATAAAATGTAAAAAATGTAAAAATATAAAAAAAAAATATCTGTAATCCCATCAGGAAAAAACGACCTGGATTAGTCACTAGAGGCCAGGTCATATGTATAAATAATAAATAAAAAAAAAAAAAAAAAAAATCCAACCATGTGAAGAAGATGAGGCGGAAATACTTTTTCATAAATTAGCTCCAAGTTTTGTTAGTCCTTACATTCACTACACACCCACCAGCAATCATGATCATTCTCTTCTAGCCCCAGTTACAGAGTTAGAATTTAATATCAAATCGTCAAAACTTACCGCTCCAGGCTTAGATGGCATCAATTACATGATGATTAAAAAGCTCCCTGACTCGGCGAAACACTTTCTTTGCAAAATATATAACAATATACTTTCAGGAGATACGGATTACCCCTCACTAAAACAGTGTCTAATTATTCCTATTCCTAAGGTCAGTGACAACAAAGCTCTGCGACCCATTTCTCTAATGTCTTGTGTATTAAAAACTTTGGAAAGAATTATCAAACTCAGATTAGAATGGTGGTTAGAAAATAATAACATCCTCCCCCAATCCCAGTTTGGTTTTCGGCGAGGTAAAGGTACTCTCGACTGTGCAGCCAATCTTGCAACGGAAATTCAGTTGGCTTTTTCAGAAAACCATTATTCAGCTGCCTTATTTTTAGATATCTCTAGTGCTTATGAAAGCGTGCTGTTGGATTGTTTATATGAAAAGTTAACATACATCCATATACCACCACAATTTGCATTTGTTCTTATTAATATGTTCCTCAGACGACAGATCTTTATAAAATGCAATACAAATACTCTAGGTCCTAGAGAGGTTAACTCTGGTCTGCCACAGGGGTCGGTGTTGAGCCCGCTTCTATTTAATATCTATACCCTCGATGTTCACAACCTTGGTATGAACGCAAGAATTTTACAATATGCTGACGATTTTTCTATATACACTACTCATAAAAACTACTCTCAATGTGTTAGTAATCTTAAGTATATAGTGCATTGCTGCTTTAAATACTTTCCTGAACAGGGATTAGAAATATCACCTCATAAATCTGCTATTGTATTTTTTACCAGACACCAATTGCCAGAACTTAATAGCCTTACAATTCAAAATCACACTATACCTGTTTGCAAAACATACACATATTTGGGTATCACATTTGATTGCAAACTGACCTGGTCTGATCACATATCAAGATGCATTAAGAAAAGTGAAAAAAGTCTTAATATCCTAAGAGCAATTAACAGATTTCATTGGGGCGCTGACCCTAACATTAACTTGATTTTCTACCGAGCATACACTCGATCTATCCTAGATTATGGTTGTTTCTTGTATGGATCAGCCACTAATTCCAGACTTTCACAAATAGATAGGGTACAGTTCAAGGCTCTACGCATTGTTCTTGGTGCATTTAAATCCACTCCCACAGCTGCGCTCCTTGCAGAGTGTGGCGAACCCCCCATGCAACTTCGACGACAGTTACTAGCTGAAAAATTCGTCGTTAAACAAAAACGATTTACACACAACGACCTTATTAAAAATTTAGGCATCTTAACTGCATATAGCTACACTAATAAATACTGGCACAACAGAAACTGTCCCCCTCTAGCTGATGCATTTGCAACAGTCTCAAACATCGAACTACGTGATGATTCTGGTTTGCCGTTCTTCACGGCTAAATTCGATATATGTCTTACACAACCAAATATTATTTTTCCAGAATATAATGATAACCCAGCAATTAATAACATATCTATGCAAATAGAATTAGAGAAATTAGGTAATGTACATAAATTTTTTACAGACGGATCCAAATCCCCTACTGGAACAGGATGTGCAGTGTACAGGGAAAACACAAACGAAAGTTTGTTGTTTAAACTAAACAAAAACTCTACAATCTTTACAGCAGAGGCACTTGCTATATTTAAGGCTTTGGATTGGGCAAACAATTCACTGCTACCCTTGTCAAACTTGGCTATAATATCGGATTCGAAATCTGTTTTATCAGCTCTGGTGTACCCGGTTACCTCCATATACAATAACTCAATAATCGTGGAAATTTTGACAACCTTAAGAGCCTTAGATTATAAACAGATAAATACATTCTTCATATGGGCCAAAGGGCATTCCTCCATAACGGGAAACGAAACAGCTGACAAACTGGCAAAAAGAGCTATCACTGATGGCAAAGAAGCCCCCGAATTAACGCTACAAGACGCCTTATCTATATGTAAGCAAAACTTAAGAACTAAATGGGCAGACAAATGGACAACAATTAGATCTAACAATGCATTTCAGTACTGCACGCTTTTTCCAACACTTCCTTCTACAAAGCTTGCTAAAAGAAGCCATCCCAATAGAAAAATTAACACCAAATACATTAGGTGCCTCTTTGGACACGGAGCAGTCAACTCTAAGCTTTATAAGATGAAATTGGCCACATCCCCCCTCTGTGACTGCAGTGACAGTTTTGACGACTTTAATCACTGGATTTTTCAATGCAGTCATAATTCTAATGCCACCTCTTACCTTATTACGGAACTAACGAAACTAAAAATCCCGTTTCCTCAAAATTATCTTTCCATTATGCTGGAGTGCATCCATAATCCCGAAGTAAGAGCTATTTTTTGTAACTTTTTAGGTCGTACGAGGAGATGCTTATAATTTCCTCGACTTTTAGGTCTGTATCAACCAATCCAAATTTTATTCAGTTAGGTATTAAATATATATGTATAGATTTGTAAAAACTGTATTTGTACCAAATAATTGTATTCAGTTACTGTATTTATATGTACAGATTTGTAAAAATTGTATTTGTACCAAATTGTGTTCAGTTATATGTATAGTCTTTTAAATGTTATAAATTTTCGTGGCAAAACGGGTTCTTCCCAAAGCCAATAAACCAAAAAAAAAAAAAATAATAAATAAAAATTTTCCACAATAGCTTAAATATGTTAAAAGTTGGTTCATTTTGTCTCTGTCGTAACATTACAAATCGGTGGTTTAAAAATTGACCCTCGGAGAGAAACATTGATATTCTAATTCCTGTATTGGGACCGTGCAAGTTCGGAAAAGCGACACCTGGTTTCTTCGCTCTGCACTTTTATTCGCACTTTTAATTATATTGGCCAATCATATTAGTCCTGGTTGCTGGATAATTGTCAAGGCCATAGTTCAAAAAAATAATCAGAAGAAAAAATAAGATTCAGGTTATGTTATTAAAACGTAAACAATTGTATGTAGTAAATAAAATTAGTTATTAAAATGCAGTAATGCAAGCAAAATACAATTAATTACATTTACCTTTATATAATAATTGCATATCATATCAATATTGTGGAGCAATATATAATTTTTCTTCTTCATTGACAGTAGATATGAAATATACGTCAATTTGACAATTGCAATTGACAATATGAATTATTTAAAAATGTTACAATATTTCTCCGCTATTCTCGCACGATCGTTTCTCGTATCGCCTCCAAGTACTTGCACACCGCGAATACAAACAGAATGACTTAACGAACACTTAGAAAGCTGGGACCGACAGCTTCACGTGCCCTCCGAAGCACGGTGAAGACTGGATTTGGCCAAAATCTCGCTATTGGATCAAATATGCATTAATAAAATGCCGTGAAAAAGATATGGTATAATAAAATTGCTTTTTTCTCGTTTTTATTTGCTAATAATCTATATGTATAGATAGTGTCGAAAATGTATGATTTTGAATACAGTAATCAAAGATGGCCTTGACCGAGAACTAAAAATAAAATTAATGAGTATAAAACAATGACACCTACTGTAAGTGATTATGCCAACAACCGCGTGTACAAAAAACATATGGAATTTGCACAAAGTTTCAGTACCCAGTTATACTGGATAACAAAAATAAGAAAATGAAGCGACCATATTATGTCCTTATTGTGTCCTTATTTCTTGTCCTAGTTATTGTTATTTTTCTGAACTTAAGAGCTCTTGAAAATGCTCCTTCCGCTTTTTCAGGATTTCTTCTCCCTCACTGACGATTGCCCTGTGTTTGTATTTGCAAATAAGACTTTTTTCACCACTAGGCCAAAGATGGTTTGTAAAATATGATTTTTTTTTTATTCTTTCTAAACTTTTTCATACTTTTATATAAAGAAATTATGTTTAATAGTTTTTATGTATTTGTATTTACTAACATAATATTTATGATATATCTACAACACATTAAAACATAATTATGCACGTATACGAATATAATGTACAAACTAGTTCTTGGTTTACGTCATAAAATTGTAAATTTCAAGATGATTCTGTTGGCACACTCAAACGACCGCGGACTATTACCATTAAGCTTAACATATAAAAACACAACAAATTCTTGACATCATAAAATTTTATCGGAAATAGGATGAACAATTTTATATTTTAAGTATTACTTATTTTACAATAGAAAGCCACACGAAAAACCTAAATTAAAATAATTATTAACTTCCTACATTTTGATGGATTTTAGTTATTTTTAAATGTTTTTAAATAACGCTGTTGATATATTTTTTGTTTTATGCTAATTTTTTGTTTAAAAATAATAAGTATGTTGATTTTCACCATTTTTGCAAAAAAATTTCGTTGTTTTGACTTCTGAGTGATACCAAAAAGTCAAAAATCGTTACCTCGAGAAGCTCATAAGTTAATAAAATCTTTTTGAATTTTTTGTTTTACATGATCCAATGATGAGTTCTGATGTCCATCGCAAAATTCATTTTTTTGAGGTGTCTTTAAAAATTAGCCACCGTTGACTTATTTTAAATATTTTTCCTTTATTTTTTTTTAATATTCTATGAATTGTACTGAATACGCTTATTTAATTAAATAATTAATAGTATTATTAGTAATGTGCTTGAAATGTTGATTTCAAACCTTACGATCCCTACCCCCTTAACCTAGCGAAATGAGTAAAACGAAACGAGTAGTAAAAGAGAACAAAACGAGTTGCTTATCTTATCAACAAGTTGAAATATCGCACTTGATTTCTACCAACTGGCGCAAACGATCGGAATATTGTTGCCGGCGATCGACAAACGCTGTATCCAACCTACGGCATTTGGTGACTGACAAAGGCTGTATGCATCTGACGGACAATCGTCTGGCTTAACGCTGTAGGTAACCTACGGCATTTATTGGAGACCACAGCCTAGCGTATTCAGTATAAATCATCGGACAAAAGAAGTTAAAAATACATTCAAACTTTAGGTTAAGTAAACAACATAATTATTGTTCTGGAAATTTATAAATAGAACTCAATTTACGATTTAAATCGTGTTACTTTAAATCCAAACTCTGTATAGAACATATCGTCGTCGTCACGGCAAAACTCATAAGTCAACTTTTGTCTAAATTGAGTTAAGTGTCTTGACCGATTCATAATATCAATTTTCATAGTCTGGACAAAATAAGTCACTGAATATATGTATAAGTTCAAAATTACCATTTAGGCCAGGGTAATAAGACAAAAATATACCCTGTTCGTGACACTTCAGCAGCCAGGGTACTGAAGCGTTTTTTCGACAAGTAATACCTATAGGAACAAATTGTAACTATTTCCTGCGTAGGATCTGGCGGCCATTTTTATTTATAAACAATTAACTGTCAAAAAATGGCATTTTTCTTTTTTTTTCCAAAACAATGGAAAACAGTGAAACTTATGATTTTTTTAGTACAAATATCTTTGAGATTATGGAAAAAGCTTTAAAATGACATATTAAAAAGTTTGATATACTTATTTATTGTTAATATAATTGCGAAAAAAGGTCGGAATTGCAAAAAAAAATTATTTTCGCAATAACTATTGTAAAAATTAGTGTACAGGTTTGAAATTTTTGTCAAATGAGGGTTCTTTGGTGCTTAATATGTGATAAAAATTTCAAAGCGATTCATTCAATTGTTTAAATTTTATTCGAATTGTTTATCTCAGAGAGCATTTTTTTTGCAATAACATAAGTCAGAAAAAATAACGTTAGAACCATTACAAAGTTGTCAAATGGAAGAGCATGAGCTATATTTTCAACTTGGTTTAAAAAAAGGGAATAAGAAATGCATTTATTAATAATAAATAATTATGCAAAAGTTTCGTAAATCTTTCCTTATAAACTTTTTGGATAACTTTTTCCAAAAAAATTAACTTTTTTACCCTGTTTTAAGTGCACAACTATCAAGTACATAATGTTATTTATATCATAATTGATAAGAAATTTTAATAAATATATATAATTTCTTAAATGACAAAATAAAAAGTTTATAAGGAAAGATTTACGATACTTTTGCATAATTATTTATTAATAATAAATGCATTTTTTATTCGCTTGTTTTAAACCAAGTTGAAAATATAGCTCATGCTCTTTCATTTGACACCTGTGGAATGGTTCTAACGTCATTTTTTTCGGACTTATGTTATTGCAAAAAAAGCTCTCTGGTATAAACAATTTGAATAAAATTTAAACAATTGAATACATCGCTTTGAAATTTTTATCACATATTAAGCACCAAAGAACATTTATGTGACAAAAATTTCAAAGCTATACACTAATTTTTACAATAGATATTGCGAAATTAATTTTTTTGCAATTCAGACCTTTTTTCACAATTATATGAACAATAAATGAGTATATCAAACTTCGTAATACTTCATTTTAAAGCGTTTTCCATAATCTCAAAGATATTTGTACTAAAAAAACCATAAGTTTCACTCTTTTCCATTGATTTGAAAAAAAAAAGGGGAAAATGCCATTTTTTGACACTTAATTGTTTATAAATAAAAATTGCCACCAGATCCTACGCAGGAAATAGTTACAATTTGCTCTTATAGGTATTACCTGTCGAAAAAACGCTTCAGTACCCTGGCTGCTCGAGTGTCATGGGAAAAACCTTATTACCCTGGACTAATTGTGTTGTCAGGTAGAAGTCACTAAATGTTCGTTTTCTCAGATCTGTTATTTTGAATTAGTGACTTTTGCCGCGACGACGAGGACGCTATACAAAATACAGTTTAATGCTTTTTAAAGCCATATATTATTGTGTCCAAACTCTGTTTTTATATCCAAAAATGTAAAAACGACCGGTCGTTTGTAATATTTTATAATGTCCAATAAAAACAGCATGAGTCATAGGATTTACCGATTTATAATATAATTCAATATTTTATTAGCAATGCAAACAGGTATACGTGACACTTGTCTCGTTGGAGTAGAAAAACTAAAAGTAGGAATAATTATTATAGTTATAGCTAAACCTGAATGTCATTAACTTGGTTTTTGGGTCAATGCCGAACTACTACACAGCTACCTACAATTTTTAAGCCAGACACACTTTTAGAATTTGATATACAAAAATAGCATTTTTGCCGTTTGTGGAATGAAAAAATGTTGTATTGAATGCATGAATGTTGGCGTACTATGTACCTATGAATGAGATTAGTGTTGTTTGCCTATCAGAGGAGTGCATTTAGCACAAAATAAATCGATTTTTAAATACAGCTCCTAGAGACTTACAACTTTTTGCATTGTGTTCAGGATGATGTCAGGAAAAAAGTCTACAATAGAAAAATGGGTGGAAATGCATAATTGCACTTTAAAGTGCAAAAAATGCATCCAAAAGTGCATAAGCATGTCAAAATCAGTATACTAGGGGCCAGATTTTGTTATTCGGGGATTTTTGGGGTCACTGAAAATGAATACGCCATCAGAACTGCCCCGCGGATCACCTGGTGTTCAAGTCCACTGCAAGGGACGTCATCTTATGGAATTTCTAGGGTTTTCGGCATTAAATTGATGCAAATGGATTACTCATCGGTTTTTTAGGTCGCTAAACACGAATATGCCATCAGAATTGACCTCCGGAGTACCTGGTGTCCAGAGTAACTACTAAGGCACGTCATCTTCTGGAGTTTCGAGGGTCTTCGGTACTACATTGATACAAACGGATTACTCAAATTTGTAAATAACACTTGTACATGGATAATCGCTAAAAGTTTTTTACGCTAGCATAAACGGTTCAGATAATATAAAAAAGGTTTTTTAAAATTTAACACCCTGTAATTAAAAATGGGCAATTGCCCTTAAATGAAACCCATACCAAAAAATCAGCCACTCGTTTGTGATTAATTGCCGCAGGGTTTCTTCTTGACTCCCATTACAGTTAGGACAAAATAATTTATTTTAAAAACATCTTTTTTAAAAACTTGTCAACTTTGGGGCGCCACCCCCGCTAAACTGTGGGTGATAGACATATGCTGTCGGGGAATAAATTGTAATATAATCCTTTTCATATTTCTATTAAGGAAATTTTTTCACAAATTACCCCCTTTAAAGGGATGAAAATGGGGGTTCCTGAGCGAAATTATTTAAGAAAAAGTTAGTCTTATAATAAACACCCCTTGATACCAGAAAAAAAATAAAACCGGACTTCTGTCCAGTTTGCGAGGTTGAACCTCTGTTTCCTACATTATATTGTAAAATATAGTATTGTTACTAATTACATATTGTAAAATAATAAAATAAAATATTTTTTCTACAACCGTGTTAAAAATGCAATTTTTAGCACTTCATACGAGCGTTAAAAATGCTACTTTAAGGCACTAGTGCTTTAAAAATTTTAAGGTACTTCAGTTCGTATTGACCGTATAGACAATTTTGAAGTAATGTCAAAAAAATATAAAAATGGAATGTCAGTCAAGTTCAAGTAAAAGTTTTTGTAGATATTGTCCTGTAATTACGTTTGTAGAAAAAATATTGTATGATATGCGTGTTAAAAAGTACATTTTTGTACTCATGCGTGCCTTAAACGTGTACTTTTAACACTTATATCAAAATAAACTATTACCTTCAAATTTTTCATAATTGCATCAAAGAAACTCAATCAAGCTCACTTTGTTCAATATCTATAAAAATCGAAGTTTTTCTGATTTATTTTAAATGTCACTGCCACATAAGATTCGTTAAATTAAATAATTTTGACTGAACACCAAAATCCCGAATTGAAAGTTGTATTTGGTGACATTATGAATGATTTTGGTAACAAATTAAATACTTATAATTATGGATTTGGACTATGTTCATGTGTAAAAACTGTAGGTAAGTAAAAAAGTTTCTATAGACCCTAATTAATTATGAAGGATAAAATCAAAGGAAAAAGGAGTCTTGGTAGACGGCAAATATCCTGGCTGAAAACCATTCGTGACTGCAGTGGTTATAGCCAACCTTTATCAGTGGAGTCGGCTCTAGAAGCCAGCCACATTGTTTGATTTGCTTGTCTAGATAATTGCTAAGAAGAAATGCGTTCAATGTGCGTCCCCGTTTAGGATTTTGTCCTCTTCAGGGTTTGTCGTGAATGTATTGTGTGGCAGTAAAAGCAAACAGTCCGAAAAACACACTGGGGCAAGTGTCGTATCCTGGTGTTTTTCCTTGGTTATGCCGGACGGTGGTGTCCAGAAGGCTAAAAGTCAACAGAGAAGAAAGTTTTGATGGATTGTTGTTGGTTCCATAGACATTTACGTATACTGTCCGTGCTTTGCTCTCGACCAGTCTCCCTAGAAACCATTGTACAACGACAGGCGAACCTGCGTCCCTCGTGGGCGGTCAGGAGGTGGCTTTTGAGCGTAGCGTGGACAGTGAGCGTTCGAGTGGAGAAAATAGTTGCGGCTATTTTCTTGGGACGAACAGGTATAATTGTGCAATGAAGTTGGAAAACCGCAAAAAACCAACTTCTCCCTGTTCGGGGTAGGGAAGAGGATATGTTATAGGTGGGTACGGAAGGCTAACGGAGTAGCGTCAAGGATGTTTTCGTACTCTGCCGGGAGTTCGTCAATGCATGTTTGCATTAGAGCAGACGGTAAATGAATCTTTTTGTGTTTGGGCGTTCGGCAGAGTACGTGGCCGGAAGATGAACAGGAACATTTGAGAGATTCTTGTGTGTCGGAGGGGGGGCCGTTGATTACTTTGATTGTGAAGTTCCTGTTCAGAGAGTTTATTCTCTCGGTGATTTTGGGGATGTTTGAGATGTTATGGATTTCGTTTGAGGGGTATCGCCAGTGCTCATAGTTGCATCTACGCAAGATTCTACGTTCTGCCCTCAACAACCTCTCTTGTTTTGATCTAGCACAAAGAGAGTAGATGCATGATTTGTACAATAAGTGGCCGATATTTAGAAACATATACCGCTAAACTTTGTGCCACTAGCACGATCAGGAAATACAAAATTTTACCAAAACCTCAAAAAAAAAAGAAATGAAGGATGAAAATTTGGAAATAGGTAGTTGAAATTGTCTATTATTATATAAGAAAAATTTTACAATTCTACATCCCCTCCATTTTACAAAAATTGTGAAATACGGGGTGAAAAATATTTTCTCGGGGGTGAAAAAATATACGTTTAAAGTAAGTCCGAAATTGTATAAAATGACTAATTTTAAGTAACTTTTCTTCTATAGAGTTTTTTCACTAGGTTAGTACTTTTCGAGTTACATATTTGCGAGTGAATATGTTCACTTTTAAACAAAAAAAAACATGCTTTTGGACGGTTTTTCGCAGATAATTCAAAAAGTAAGTATTTTAAGGAAAAAAATATTCTTAGCAAAAATATAGCTTATAAAAAACTGAAAAAAATGGTGTATGCATGAGGTCTGTAGACCCAGTAGAAGCAAAGTTGTAGCTAATGAAAAATAGGTTCTTCTTCGTCAAATTCCTAATCGAATATTTCAATTTGAAAAAATCGGAGATCTTTTCGGGGAAAATTTATTACCACTTTTTAAAAGTGTTTAAAAAAGGTTTATTTTTGTTTAAAAAAAAACTTATGACATTAAAAGTAAGTGAGTTACGCTCAAAATATTGCTATTTTTTGCTAAAAAAATCACAAAAATCACCCCCTAAGTAGCTTTCCAAATAAAATTAATCGTTACCGCTTCACAAGTTACTTTACTTATGTATTGTTTATATTATCTATTAAGTTTCATTGGTTCAAAGTGATTATAGATATATTAATAGGTACATATATTTAATTTTTTCGTAGGTTCCCAAAAATCACCAAGATCAAGAAGACAAAGAACAACGTCTCTAAATCAGTCGAAGAAACCGACAGAATCTATAATAAGGACTCAACATCGCACAATATATACAGCTGGCAGACCACCTTGGTACAACAGCGTTGGACAAAAAGTTGAACCTTTTGTTATCGGTAAGACTAACAGTTGATTTTTATCGTGAAAGCTGCAGATAATCAGTGTGTTTTTACTGGTTCGGTTTATGATATAATAAAGGATTTGGATTACTTCCATATGTTTATTTTTAATTAACAGTACAACTTACATCTTATACTGACTGACCTGAAGTTGCCTTCGTCTGTCAACCCATAGGACATGCCAGGCGTACATGGAACACAGAACTATCACTAGTTACCCTGACATCCCCTTTCCTTAATAAAGCTAAAACAGAATTTACAATTACAGATCCAACCTCTGAGGACATTTAATTTTCCTTCCATAGGAACTAACCAAATGACTTGTATCAGTTTCATAAACTAAACTGTTATCTTCAGAGCTTGTATCGGTTTCATGATTTATATTATGATCTATTTCAATTGCTACATTGTTACTGTTTTCGCCGAAATCTAAATTTATAATTTTACCGTCACGTAAATTACTACTCTTATCTTTTTCAGAAATGACACTATCACTTCGCGTTTCTTCATCACTTTCCTCCACTTTTTCACTATTTATATTTTCAAGTTCTCACCTACTTCTTCACTTATATTCTCTAAACTTATATATACTTTCTTATGACTACTTTCTCCTTCCTCTTTTAAATTTCTTAAATCTTTGTATGGTGATGATGGAAGATGGGTTTCTCTTTTATCAAATGGTTTAATAAATTTCCTGTTACGATAGAGTAATGAACCATTTTCCATTCTCACCTTATAGGTTCTATCCCTAACTCTTTCTATTATTTTAGCGGGTAACCAATTGCCTTTTGGCTTTAACTGTACAAAAGCATTTTGACCTATGTTTAATGGTTTTAAACTTTTTACCCCTTTTTTCTCATTATAGTATTTTTTATATGAATTTTGTCTATCCTTAATGAATTTATTATACTTAAAATTATTAACAGTTTTAGATTTTAATTGTTTGTCTGTACATGGCAAAGTTGACCTAAGTCTTCTAGACATTAGAAGTTCTGCTGGAGAATACATTCCACCAACTGGCATGTTTCTGTACAAGAGCAATGCCAAATATATGTCTTTTTGATCTTCAGTGACTTTTTTAAAAATGTTTTTAGCAGTTTGAACATTTTTCTCCGCCATACCATTGGACTGTGCATTAGTTGGTGAAGTTATAATGTGATTAAATTCCCATTTGATTGCAAAGTTTCTAAACTCGTCTGAATTAAATTGTGGACCCCCATCAGAGAAAACTGTTAAAGGGATTCCATGACGTGAAAATATTGACTTTAGTATTTCAATAATACGAGAACTTGTTGTATTATTTCCAAGTTTCTCAATTTCAATATACTTTGAAAAATAATCTACAATTAAAAAATATTTTTGCCCGTTGAGTTCAAAAAGATCACATCCAACTTTGTTCCACGGTATTTCTGGGATTGAATGTGTCTCTAGAGGTTCTAAGCACTGCGACCTTGAGTATTTATAACAAATTTGACGCTCTAGTATAAATTGTTTTATATCATTTGACATCATTGGCCAAAATAATGTATCCTGAGCTAACTTAATACACTTACTAAAACTCATATGATTATAGTGAATTCTATCTAACATTTCTCTGCGTAGTGCTTTAGGCACTACTATGGCATTTCCTTTAAAAATAAGATCCTCTACTACTGTCAACTCATTTCTGTATTTATAATAAATTTGAACTTTTTCCTCTACTCTATTATTATTTTTAGGCCACCCCTCTATGATATATTTTTTTAAAGCTTGTAATTCTGAATCATTTTTAGTTTTATCTTTAAACTCTTGCAATTTGCTTTCTGTTACATTGATTTCTGACATTATTAAACATACTTGTGCATTTATCTCACTGTCAAAATTATCTATTACTTTTTCTTCACTACAATATGCTCTAGACAAAGCATCTGCTAGCAAAAGATCCTTACCTGGTTTATATCTCACTAAAATATCATACTTTTGGATTTGTAAAAGCATTCTTTGTAACCTAGCTGGATATTTGTATAATGGTTTTTTGAATATTGATATCAATGGTAAATGATCTGTTTCTACTGTGACTTTTTTTCCAAAGACAAATTCATGAAATCTTTCTAACCCAAACTGTATAGCAAGTAATTCTTTTTCAATTTGAGCATACCTCGTTTGAGCATCTGACATTGCTCTCGATGCATATGCACAAGGAAGATTATTTTGTAGAAGCACAGCACCTAACCCGTTTTGCGATGCGTCTACTGAAACTACTGTCTCTAATTCAATATCATAAAATTGTAATACAGGTTTATTAATTAGAACTTGTCTTAGCTTTTCAAAAGAAATTTCATGTTCATTTTCCCAAATGAATTCATTATTTTTTTTAAGTAATTGACGTAGTGGATATGTTATGTCTGAGAAATTACCAATAAATTTACTTACATAAGTCAGCATACCTAACAGTCTCTGAACATCTTTTTTATTTTCTGGTCTACGAAGTTGAGTAATTGCTTGTATTTTGGATTTATCTGGACTTATACCTTTGCCTGAAATTATATGACCCAAATAACAAATTTGAGTTTTACCTAACTTACATTTTGACAAATTAAATTTAACATTGTTTCTCTTAGCAATTTTGAAAACTTCTTTGAGCCTGGCATCATGCTCTTCTTTGTCTTTTCCCCAAACAATTATATCATCAATGTATGTGTCGGCACCATCCATTTTGAAAATTTCCTTGAATTTACTATGAAACACTTCTGGAGCCGATACTAAGCCATAGGGCATTCTAAGAAATTTATATCTCCCGAACGGAGTACCAAGTGTGCAAAGATTACTACTTTCTGCTGTTAATGGAATTTGATAAAACCCTTGTGTTGCGTCTAATGTACTGAACACAGTTGCATTTCGTAATTTACTCGTTATTTGATCTAAAGTTGGAATTTGACAGTGTTCTCTTTTCACAACCTTATTGAGTTCAAAAGGATCTAAACAAATTCTCAATTTATTATCTGGCTTTCTTACAAGTACCAAAGGATTCACCCATTCTGAAGGACCTACCACTTTTTCAATAATTTTTTGCTTTTCAAGATTGTTTAGACTTTCTTCTAAATTTTTAAGTAAAGGTAAAGCTACTTTTCTTGTTGGGTGTATAACTGGTTTTGCATTATTATCAATTTTTATATCATAACTTTTATTAATGCATCCTATGCCTGAAAAAATATCTTTAAATTGTTCAATTAGAATATTATATTCTTCAAAATCAGTACCTACACTATTTATTTTAGATATTAAGTTTAATTGAATACTAGAACTTAAGCCTAAAATTGCTTCAGTTTTAGAATTTACAATATAAAAGTCTAAATCATGTTCAACTTTATTTCTTTCACAGTGTAATGTGCATTTACCTACCACATTAAGATTATTTCCAGTGTAAGATTGTAGTTTTGTATTTGTTTTCATGATTACCCTGTTAGAAAATCCTAAAGTTTCAAAAATACTCATTGGTAATACATTTGCCATTGCACCTGAATCTATTTTGAAAGTAATTTTATGTTTATTTATATTTAAATCTGCAAACCATGCTGTATTTGTGAAATTATTTTCCCCTGCATTAACTTCTAGTACTTTGTCTACGAACAAATCATTAGAACTACTTGTTACATTTGGACTTTTAGTTACAGTATTTATTTCATTAACCTCTCTGTTTTGAAATTTTTTCTTTCTACATACTGTTGCAAAATGATTTGGTAATTTACAAAAATTACATACCTTACCAAAGGCTGGACAATTATTTATCCGATGCAAC
This sequence comes from Diabrotica virgifera virgifera, assembly GCF_917563875.1. Taxonomy (NCBI): domain Eukaryota; kingdom Metazoa; phylum Arthropoda; class Insecta; order Coleoptera; family Chrysomelidae; genus Diabrotica; species Diabrotica virgifera. Next base: position 460,306 of record NC_065444.1, on the reverse strand, counting down.
CTTTGGCCACATTTATTACAATTTTGTATATTCTGACTCACCTCCTGATGCTTCAACTTCTCACCACCTTGGTAACGATTACCTGATTTGTTGACTGCTTCCACTTCTATTACATTACTCGAGGCTCCTACTCTCATCATTTCACTTCTGGCTCTGGATGACTCTATTACCTGGCAAAGTTCGATTGCTTTCTCCAATGTAAGACCATCTTCTTGTAATAGTCTTTCTCGTATTTCATTGTTCTTAATGCCACATATAATCATTGTTACAATAAGACTATCTTGAAGCTTCTCCAATTGACATCTACCTGCCCTTTTCTTCAACTCGGTTATGAAATTACTGGTTGGTTGTCCTGGGTCTTGTTTGTAAGTAAAGAATTCATACCTTTCATATGCAATATTTTCTTTTCCTTGGAAGTGTACTTCAAACTTTTCCAATAAACATTTTAACTTATTTTTTTCGTCCTCTGCAAACGCAAATGTAGTGTATATTTTAAAGCCTTCCTCACCTATATAATGAAGCAGCTGGGCACACTGTGTCTCTTCGCTTTTCTTATTTATTTCCGAAGCAATTAAGTAATTTTCAAATCTCGCTCTCCACGTTTTCCAGTTTTCTGCTAAATTTCCGGTAGTACACAACTGTGTAATGCCTCTATTATCACCCATTTTCTTCTGTAATTTGTAAATTATTATACAACCTTTTGTTTCTACCGACGTGTCTTGGAATTTTTTAGGTTATCCACGATGCCTCTTTGAAATTTTTTAATTGTATTTATAACTCATCCATATCTTTCAGTATAAGAATTTAATTGTACCAACTACTGAATGCGCCATGTGTTTTTACTGGTTCGGTTTATGATATAATAAAGGATTTGGATTACTTCCATATGTTTATTTTTAATTAACAGTACAACTTACATCTTATACTGACTGACCTGAAGTTGCCTTCGTCTGTCAACCCATAGGACATGCCAGGCGTACATGGAACACAGAACTATCACTAGTTACCCTGACAATCAGTACTTCACATTGCGCTTATATCTTTGTTTCTTGTTTGTCCTATCTGTACAAGAGAGGCATGTATGCTTCTTTTCATGAGCATTTTTCAGTGCGTTACAAATGATAGAAAAAAGGTAAGTCCGTGATAATACACATTTATGACATTTATTCTAACATGACATTTTAGTTAAATCTGACAGTTGTCACATTTTATTTGCAATTTGGCATAAAAACAAATCAATTGTGTTTATTGCATTTATAAAATGGTATTTTCTTTGATTTGTATAGTCTTATAAATTGTACAGATTATATTCGTAGATATATTATATAATTAGTAAATAATTTTTTTCGATTATAGCGCTATCTATTGACAACTAGAATAAATGTTATAAATGTCACCGACGAAATGTAATCACCGACGTGCGTTTTTTCTGTCACATACAATTTAATGTGTTAAAAAGAAATCGAAAAACTGTGACGCACTGAAAGATCCTCATGAGAAAAAGCATACATATGTGAAATTAATTAATTTCAGAGTTATGTGGACTGTATTAGGTTTTATTTCAAGGGAGATTATGATACAGACAATATCTAATTAAGTGTATAAAAAATCTTACTTAAATCATTGTTCACTCGCGTATTTATCAACGTAAAAGTTATTATCAGGATCTATCAACAGGAGGAGTAAGATCAAGTAAGATTCATACCCAATAATGTCACCAAAAAAATCATCTTCTTTTTGGTTGATCATCCTATCACCTTCGACGATAATCCGTAAATATTATATTATACTAACACGTCACTAAAGAGTTCTAAAAACAACTGTTTTTTATATAAATGCAGACTAAAAATCTAAAAATTAAATTGCAAGGAATAATGCAAAAAACACAAAAAATCGCAGATATAACTTAATTAACCTATCAATTTTAAATGTCGTAGTGTCAAAATTTGATTGATGTCAATAGTGTCAAATTTTCGCAAGTTAGTGGAGTAAACTTGCCTGCAGTTAGATTAATTACAAACAAGCATTCATCATCATGAACAGCTCCATCCATCGTCGGATATAAGCCTCCCTTAGGTGTGTCCATTCATATCTGTTTGCTGTTTTTTGCATCCATTCGTAGCCAGCCATTTGTCATCAGTCCATCTTGTTTAAGGTCTGCCTCTACTTCTTTTGCTTGCCCTTGGTCGCCACTCGAAAATTCGCTTTGTCCAACGGTTGTCTCATTCTTCCTATGTGTCCTGTCCAGTTCCATTTTAACATGGCAATCTTCTGGATCACATCTGATGCACATCTGTTACTTTTGATCGTCTTCTTCTTCTTCTTTGGATGCCGTCTTCTTAGTGAAGGTTAGCGATGACTTCTGCAAAGTCTTCTCTATTTTGGGCTTGTCTTATTAGACTTTGAAAATCTAATCCTGTCCATTCTTTAATGTGGCGCAGCCAAGTCATTTGTCGTCTACCCGGTCCGCGTCTTCCTGCTATTTTCCCTTCCATAATAATTTGAAGGAAGTTATACCTGTCGTGTCTAAATATGTGTCCAAGATTAGATGTTTTGCGTTTCTTGACAATTTCTGTGAGTTCACGTTCTCTACTCATACGCCTTAAAACTTCTTCATTTCTAACGCGGTCGGTCCATGGAATTTTCAGCATACGACGAAATACCCACATCTCAAAGCTCTCTAAACGTCGTAATGAGCTGACTGTTAACGTACAAGCTTCCACGCCGTGCAACAGTACACTATATACATAACACTTTATCATGCGGTATCGTAGGGACAAATCAAGATTGCGGGCAGTGAGTAACTGTCGCATCTTTAAGGTGTTTTTTGTCTATTCTATTCTACATTTAATCTCTTGTTCTTGGTCTAAGGTTTGATGTATCCAACATCCTAGGTACTTAAACTTTTTCACTTGTTCAACGAGATTGTTGTTGACTAGGATGTTTATAATTCTGCCGCGCTTACGATAAACGCATTAACTAAGGTTTTTGGAGATATTGAGTTATATATATATATATATATATATATATATCTGAAATCAGACAAACGAGATCTACAACTTTTATTAAGGTGACATTTTATTATTCCTACAGGAACCTGTTTTTTTGGTAAACATAAATGCATTAACTAAGATTCGGTTGCAGATTTGCTTATCAAGAAGGCATTACTCGTAGTTATTACAAACTCTTTTTTATTCATAAATGTTTTGCCAGTCATATGTGCATTATCTTTTAGTTGATGCAGTTATGGTAAGTAGGGCTTTGTTCCAAAATCTCATTTACTAGTCATGAATGAATCAATTTGAGTTAGTGCATTTATCACTAGTAATTTGTATGATTATTGATGACAGCATTATACAAATTTGTAGCATCAAACAGAGATATTGTACTTATTAATTGGGAAATCCATATATGTATTGTTGTCATACAAGTTATATCGCATTAAATGCACATTTTGTTCTAAGTTGATTCACTTAGTAGCCAATTTTCTTGATGCTCGTTTTAAAGAAGAATAATTATTGAATGAAGATCAACTACTAATAAACAGTACTGAACGCAAATCATCGCGGTAAGGTGAGTGTGAGTGTGGATTACGTTCTGGGGGGAGTCCACATGAAAATGCAGTGTTTTGTTTCGCCAGTCGCAGCGTTTCCATCAAGTTGGAAGTACTTACGTTAAGGTTTACCGTTGAATTTATCACTCGACGAGTTTGTTTACACAGTAAGTTTTTTGTTTTATTTTATGAAATCATATTTGTTAAAATCTTATGGTAAAAAATAGTTGAGCAGTTAACTTCTCATTGTTGGAATGTAAATGTGTCTTATTTTTTTTATTGAACTGTTTAAGGGTTTTGGTTAGAATTCCTGTAAAGGCAAAATGTTATATTTGAATTAAATTTTGGTTACGCAGTTTTCTTTAGTTTAAATATTTACTCATTTTGTTTTAATTAAATGTGTATTTTTAGAAGTGACCTTTTAAACAGATCATATTTATTATTGCTGATTAATAGTAGTTAGCGCAAGTACTTACCAGATCGTTTTTAACCGCTTTTATTTAGTTCAATAGTTTGCGTCAAATCTTTAGACGTTAATTTGACTACCTTTTCTTCAATTCAAATGAATGAAAATTTGCAGACATATGCATTCGCGGGAACAATACACGAATAGTCAATAAAAAATTTTTTTCATGTTTATTAATTGTTTAAATAAAATAAAAACGATTTTAATGGAAAACGCTTAAATTCACTTGTTTTTTACAATGTAAAAACTTGAAACTTTTACGGATTGTATAGCTAATGATATGAACAATACATAATTTCACTTCTTACGTTAATTGTTTACGTTGTGCTTCATTAATAAACAATAAAGTTTCAAATTTTTTGCCGATTCCGACTACTTTTCATGTTAGTACATCATATGTTTTATACATATTTTAATAAACATGACCGTATATTTTAATGTTTGAGAAGTGTAAGACTAACAAGTATAAAATAGAAAAATATGAAAAATTTTTTTTTAAGAAACGCTTTTCTTTAGTTACGAGTGACTAAAATTAAAAATATAAAAAAATCAACTAAAAAGCAAAAAATAAAAAAAAAATTGAAAAAATCTGACACATTCGTTAAAGAAAAGCGTGGGGCGAAAACCGTTTATTCGATGAACACGCGCCACGCTTTTCTTTGACGGATGTGTCAGATTTTTTCAATGTTTTTTTATTTTTTGCTTTTTAGTTGATTTTTTTATATTTTTAATTTTAGTCACTCGTAAATAAAGAAAAGCGTTTCTTAAAAAAAAAATTTTTCATATTTTTTTATTTTATTTACATTTGTTTTGGTTTCAGGTAAGAATGAACAGAAGAGATGAAATTCTAGCTTTGGCTCTTTCAGGGAGCACAATGAATTCTTCCTGGCCAACTACAAGAAACTTAATAATTTCAAAACCTTCAAGCAACGATACTAACATCACACGAAGGGAACCAATCGTGACGGATATAAATAAAATATGGTCCCGTCCACTGGATTTTAATGAATTTCCGGAAATTTTTGATTTCAAAAATGAATATAGTAACTCCCTTCCATTTGTGCATGAAATCGACATTACACTATTTTTTGATACAACGGAGCAGATATTATTATCATCACCGTGTCCTTCTTTAACATGCTACGAAAAAATTATATCCTCGATTTTATCTGAAGATGAAGAAATGAGTAATAACTATGATATTTGTGAAGACTCCGATGACAGCGTCAAGGACAAAGATTATGAACCTGAAACAACGGTAAAAAGGAGAAACAATGCATTTAAGATCTTCGATATTAAAGATTCATCAAGTAGTAGCAGACAAATTATAAAGCCAGCCTACATTCACAATGCTCCAAGTACATCATCACAAATTTACCATCAAACAACGAGTGCAAATAGACCTATTTCAAGACTCGAAAATGAACAAGAACATACCGATGACATGCTTGTAGTTACCTCAGAGATGATAACAGATGTTGAGAATAAATCAATGTCTCCTATCATAAATGATAAAAGTGTTACAAAATCAGGTTTACCCAGGAAAAGACGCAAGTTTGATCTCCCACTATTGGAACGTGCAAAGCAGAAAAAAATAACGGATGACGAAAAATTGTCACTCAAACCGCCATGTGATGACAAGTGTCGTCAAAAGTGTACATCAAAGATAACCAACGAAGAACGAAAAATTATACACGACCGTTACATAAATTTAAATTGGGAATCCAGAGGAGTGTATATAAAAAGTACCATTGAGTCAAATAAGGTAAAAACTAGGACAGTTTTATGTGATAATGAAAATGTTAAAAGAAATCTTTCTCATAGATATTTTTTTAACGTTAATGATGAAAAAGTTTATGTATGTAAAACATATTTTTTGACAACACTTGGTTAAACCGCAAAGAATAATAGACGCATTTATAATGCACTTCACAAGGAAATTGATGAACAGAAAGACAAACGAGGAAGTTATGAACGCAAAAATGTTATAGATAAAAATTCCGTCAAGGCTCATATTCAAAGCTATAACCCTATGATTTCACATTATCGTCGTGAGCATGCTCCAAATAAATTTTACCTACCCAGTGATATAAATATAACAATGATGCATCAAAACTTTGTCACTAAATTTCCAAATGTTACAGTATCATTTGAAATATACCGCAAGACATTAAGAGAGATGAACATTTCCTTTGCTCAGCTTGGAAATGAAGAATGTGAGCAATGCGCTTTATTCCAATCACATAAGAAAAGCAACGAATGCAATCAAGAAGCGTCATGCGAAAAGTGCATTCTGTATAATAAGCATAATTTTCGTTACAAAACATCTAGAGAAGAGTATCAAAAAGATGTAAAATTAGCTTTGACTGAAGAAGATTGTATTTATTTTTCTGTGGACTTACAAAAGGTAATAATGCTACCTCGAATGGATCAATACAAAATTGCGATCTTTTGCCCTAGGATTATCGCCTTTAATGAAAGTTTCGTTCCCCTTGGAAAGGCCAGAGGCAATAATATACCATACGCAGTGTTGTGGAATGAAACTATTTCTGGTCGACAGCAAGAAGACATTATATCCGCATTCAGAGATTTTTTGATGAGCAAGCGAGATGTAAAACAAATATGTTTGTGGGCTGATAACTGCGCAGCCCAGAACAAAAACTGGGCTTTTATGTGTTTTCTTGTAAACATGGTAAACAGTGGACTCACATCCACCGAATCAATTACAGTCAAATACTTCGAGCCAGGGCATACTTTCATGTCGGCAGATCACTTCCACCATCAGGTTGAAATGTCACTGAAAAAGAAGAATAAGGTTTACGATTACGATGACTTCGTAGACGCCGTGAAAAATTCTAATGCAAAAAAAACACTGTTAAAACTATGTCGATTTCCAGTTTTTTCAATTATCAAGATTTTTCGTCTCGACATAATCTTAAAAACACAGAACCAAGAGTGTATTTAAAGGATGTGATGTCGGTCAAAGCTGAAAATGGTAAATTTACCATAAAGTTTAGAGAAAGTCATGTTGCAGATTGGATAGAAGGTGATTTCTTGCAAGCAAAAATAATAAAAAATAAATATTTTCCGGATGTTACCACTAAAACATTACCAAGAGGAATTACAAGTGAGCGAAAAGTGGAAATACTGGCCAAATTGGTACCGTTGATGCCCGAAAATAGAAGACATTTTTGGAAAGATTTGCCTGAATCAAACAGTGCTTCCAATTTAACCACGGATGATTGATTTTGTTGGATTGTTTTTTTAACGTTTAATAGTTTTAGAATTGGTAGTAGTAAGTACCTATCATATGCTTAAAAAGTTTAAATTTGATTTTTATTTTTGTTAGTAAAAATAACTTAAATCACATTCATGTAAGTGACTCTTTGAAAGTATCTCATACAATGTGAAAGCGTGCCTTATATTTGAAGTTGTCATATTTACACTAATAGGTACAACTAGGTAAATTGTTTAAATGTGTCTTATAGTTTTCAGAAGTAATATGTTTGTTTTTGATTTTTTTTTTGGTTTTTATCGTAGTGTGGAGTCTCGAAAATTCCAGAATTTTTGGTTTAATTTTTTATGTATAGTTAGTTCTCTACTTACCGATATATTTTAATACAAATAAATCGATACATCAGTATCAGAGTGCACCATCTCAAAAAACTTAGTTCTTCACAAATCAACTTTAACTTATTTTTTCTGAGGGCAAATACTTTTAATCTGTTGTAAATAGTCCATTTTTTTTTTCAAATGGAACAATATTTTGGAAATAGATGTTTATTTTATGGTTCTTTTAGATGATAATTTTTAATTATTATTTTTTTATAGAATTAAGATTTTTTTTTTGAGTTGGTGCGCTATGAAACGGTCAACACGTGATTTTTTTAATAGTTAGTGCGTTTGGTATAGGGTATTTGTATGGAAATCAAATAAAAAATTTTAAGTATTTATTTATAAAATAAAATTTATGGTATCAAAAATTATAATAAAATCAAAATTATTCCGAATTGTCACTTTCTTCAGCAGCGGCAGCTGTGGCAGAGGTTGGTAAGTTCTGGAAAAACTCGCAGTGAATTCTGGGTATTAGCAGAGCGACAATAAATCACGTTTTTTTAAGTTCTGGCACACCAGGAGGTTTATTATAAATAGAGAGGATGAGAGATGGTTCTTCATAAGCCACTCTTGTTCTATTTTGTCGAATATTTATGACCTTATATTTTTTATCAAAATATGATTTCTTATACATTATTTTGTATGGCTGGTCTTTCTCAAATCTTAGAATTTGCATTTCGCTCCATTTTACATTTTACTTCATTTTACTTTGTCTCCGGCTTCATTTGCAAAATTTTTCCTCATTTTTTGTAAATTTTTTACTTCATACATTTCGGCTGTTTCTTCTGTAGTTTACGGCCGTCCAGTTTTCTTAGCCAAGCTAATTATCGGTACCAGTTGCGATGGAATATAGAGCGGGTTTCCCTTCAGGTATCTTTTTTTTTCTTTTTTTATGAGGGCATGCATCGCATCAACCTCATTTTGAGTATGCCCAACTACTAAGAATTTGTGGGTTATGCTTTTTATTGGTAGATTTTGACAGCAATACAAAAACAAGCTAGCAATGAACTTGTTTTTGTTTTGGCCCGGGCAATTATCAGAATAAACATGTGCTCATATTGAGCTGCGTGGTTCTTTAGATACTACCAAAGACACGTACCTATTTCATTCACACCTCTGTTTGCGATACCTTCGTGCCACAAAAAACTATAGCCATGTTTATGGGAAATATCAAAAATAGTGAAGTTGTAACATGATAGCCGCCACATATAAAAAAATCACTCCGATTTCCTGTTGGTAGTGACAATACAGCTTGGAGATCGAAGCAACAAACTACAGTATTTCCATCTTCCTTTGAATTATTGATATTGAACTCCTTCTCTAACCGACTCTGATTTTTTTCTGTAATATGTGTTGTTCTAATACTTTTTCATCTGCTGTTAGATTTTGAAATGAGTTGCAGAAACAACACTGGTCCTTTTTTGACTGAAAAAAAGGAAATATTAAATTCCGTGTTAAAAATCATGGTGTAGTAATGGAGTTTTACGGGAATTTTCTGTTCTTCTCTACATTTTTCTTGATATATTCTGTACATAGTAGCTAAATTTAGAGATCAGTCTTAGGTACTGTTTGTTTGTCCTTGCTCTGCAATAATGAGAATCAATTAGTGGAAAAGATTTGATGTGGCACCTCACGAATTCTTTTTCATCATTTAGCACCCTTGGTCGGCCAGCATTTTCTTTTCCTCCGCGATTGTCATTCTGTACAAACCCTAACTCTGTTTTTTTTTTCATTGCGGTAATTATTATTCTATTTGAAATGTTTAAAGTGTTCATAAAGAAAACCTTACATACTCTAATTTTTTCATTTTTCACCTCAAAGTAATAAGCTCTATTTTCACTTCTAAGACTCCCTTCTTTCTTAAATTGATATTTTGGTCTAACCGGCATTACACTTTTAACTATAAAATCTCGCTGCCTATTTACATCACTAAGTCCCCAGTAGTTTTTTAACAGTTCTTCTCTTTCTGTATCACTAATTTTTTCTGAACATTTTATTTTGCAACGGTCAGTGCAAGCAGCTTTCACAGACCGTGCAGCGTTTTCGTTGCCTTTTTTATTTTTATTAAAATCGCTCGAAAAAGTTGATCAACTAATATCACCTCGTGAGCACTTGTGTTATCTATCTATTGAAAACTTGTGTAACCACAAATATATATAGAAATAATTGCATGGTAGATACTTACAGCATCATCACTATGTCCACCACGTTCTTTCATACATCCATTTGCAACTTTTAACATATATATTGTTCTTTTGATCCCTAACTTTTTCCATGGCTGAATATTCATTATGACGTTACTATCTTAGTTTTCCACGCATATTATAAACTTAAAGAATTGTTTTTCACGTAAAGTATATTTATAATCATACACAATATAAAATAACTTCCAAAAGAGGCACCGAACACCTTAAATACAGAGAATACTCGCACGAATGACAATGAAGATGCAGATTTTGCAGATATTAACCGTTTCATACCGCACCATTATCAGTTGGTAGCTGACAACAGTTCTACCGATCAAGTTTCATTACGCACTATTTCACATGATGCGGTATGAAACTACGACGGTGTTAACAAAATATTCGATTCTGTATGTTAACAAGTCAAAATTTTTTTATGGTGTTGGAATTTTTAAATGGTGCAATTTGAAACTGATAAATAAACATCTTTTAACCATTTCCTCATACTTATCTCAATATTGAAAAATTTTGAGTTGGTGCACTCTGATACTGATGTATTGAAATGATTGATTCGAAAAACTGCTTTTGATTTAATGCTTTCTTTTTAGTAAATGCACGTTGCAACAACTTGGTAAGATTTGATTATTTTCCATGACAAAACTGCATTATGTGAGATAGTTGATGCACTTATCACATGTAATATTAATAAATATAATTAAAGGTTTGCTACTGAGTACTGCATTATTTTGACTTACATAACATAAATGCATTAAGTGGGTTAGTTGATGCGTTTATGACTAATTATGATAGTATTAAAGTATTATGTTTCTAGCGATAAGTACCTTTTTTTGAATATATAGCACACTATATCATATATAAGTACTTGTTTATATTTTTTACAATTACAACACTTTTCTCTTTGTTTTGGTATAATTTTTATGTCGATATCTTAAGTAGTTTAGGAGATACAAGCAAATTAAATATAAAAACTTTGACCGCGTTTTTCTCGAGAACTATAAAAACTGAGATAATGCGTTTATCGTAAGCGCGGCAGAATTGGTGTGTGCTTTTTTGAAGTTATACTTCTTTACCGGCGATAGAGGGTGATTTTTTTATATGTTAAAACCTATCAGCCCGGCGCATGCGCATTATAACTTTGTTCTGATTGGATGTTCAAATGACATGTCAAAAATTATCCGATATGGCAGCTGTGGTTTGGAGGTAAAGGTAAACAAATGTATAATATATTAGTTTTATTGTTGTGAGGACAGAAACAAAAAAGTTTATAATGTAGTGACTTTTAAATAGTTTTTAAAAGCAACAGGTACGTAATAATTGTTAATGTATCATGGGTATAAACCTACCTATTTGATCTGCCAAAATACATAGTATGTAGTAATACTTTTATTTATATAATTTGATTACCATCAAAATTTCTATCAATATTCACCTAATATATTGTTTTTTTACTCTATGTTTTGTTGTATTTTTTCAATTCTAAATCATTTCAATTCAAAATTAAAATAATTTGATCAATTTTCAAAATATCAAAATATCACAAGTTTAATCCGTTTAGTTAGTCGATCTTCGTAAATAATGACACATAGTGTCGGTGGCTAAGCGGAGAAGGCGAATGAATTCCAATACCAACCGCTCTTATCAGCGCTGGTTCGAGTCCCAATAGAAACTTTCTTTTTTGTTTTTTTTTAATACATTTTATGATTGTAAGTATATTTATTATATAATTGTATTTTCAGAAAATACGTATTTAGTTAAAAAATTTTTCGACAATTAATGTTCAGACATCATTTGTGGCTTGTTCAATGTGTTTGTGTGTGTTTTATTCTTTTATTATTTTAATTTTTGGTACTGTTCTAATAAAAATGTTTGAGAAGTAGTAAGTATAAATTAGTTTAATATTTAAACAAAATATAAATAAAAAGTATATTAATTTCGTTTAAATCATATAATAGAAGTATAACTTCTTACGTGCGTACAAAGTACACACACATTCTTTTTTTGAAATTACCTTTGTTTTAGTTTTTTTTGCATTCACCTTGAGGCCATATAGTTCTCCTTCTCGCACTACTTTGGTTAACAGAATTTGTAGTTCTTCTTCACTGCCAGCAATCAGTACTGTATCATCGGCGTACCTGATGTTGTTCACGATTTTTCCATTGACTTTTATGTCTTCTTGTGCTTCCTCTAGAGCTCGTGCAAACATTTCCTCTGAGTACAAGTTGAATAATAATGGTGATAATATACAACCTTGTCTAACTCCTCTTTGGATGCTTATGGTTTCAGTATCACCCATTTCAATTCTAACAGAGGCGTTTATTTCTTCAAATTGCAAACAAGCATTACGGCGCGGTAAATTTAATTACTCCTCCTAGTTTAAAAACGAGGTATAGAAATGAAAGAATAAGCAACAAATAGTTTCCTCAACAAGATCTTGCATCAGACAACTCCATAATGTAATCTGGAATAAAAACATCAAGGGAAAAACAAAAAGAATGATATACCAAACAATAGTAAGAAGCATCATGACATATGCCGCAGAAATTTGGGTCATAAACAAAAAAACCCAAAAAAGCATTCTGGCAACCGAAATGGAATACTGGAGAAGATGCTGTGGTCTCACCAGAAGAGACAGAATAACAAATGAGGAGATAAGGAGAAGAATGCAAGTGGAAAAAGATGCCCTGCAATATATAGACGAGAGAAGACTGAAATGGTACGGCCACGTACGCAGAGCAGAAAACACTTGGATAAACAAGGTTGCAGAATGGAGCCCAAGAGGAACGAGAAGAAGAGGACGACCTAGAAGATCTTGGAAAAATGAAGTCGACGAAGCCATGTCTAAGAAAGGATTGGAAGACGGAGACTGGGAAGATCGAAAAAAATGGAAGTCCTGGCTGACGGAAGGGAAACGGCATTAGCTATAGACAACCCTTATATATATATATATATATATATATATATATATATATATATATATATATATATATATATATATATATATATAGTTTCCTGAAATATTTAGTATTCTTGGGGGTTTATATTTCAAATAAATATTTTAGGAATATGTGGAGGCAGCGCTTCAGGAAAGACAACAGTGGCCGAAAAAATAATCGAATCTCTCGGAGTACCCTGGGTCACTTTACTTAGTATGGATTCGTTCTACAAAGTATTAAATGAGAAACAACACGATGTTGCAGACAGAAACGAATACAATTTCGATCATCCAGACGCTTTCGATTTCGAGTTGTTGTTAAGCACAATCCAGAGGCTGAAAGAAGGAAGAAAAGTGGAAGTTCCGATCTACAATTTCGTCACGCATTCCCGGGAAGCCAAAACAGTGAGTACAATCAAAATATTTATCTTTTTAACTTTTAAGCTGAAGTAAAAACTCCCTGATGTAGTTGGTATAACATTTAATTAAGAATTAAAATTTTAAAAATCCAAAAGGATTATAGTCCGGGAGGTAGCGTCAAGTTTGACCGGAGCATTTTAGCGTGACTGGTATTATTTATATAGTCAGTTGTTCCAAAGCTTATTAACAAATGATGTGTCAGCTGGCCCAAAACCGGGGCTTTTAGGCAAAAAAAGATAAAATATGAAAGTGGATGGAAAAACCCTACAACTTATATGTCAAATATTTATATCCGTGAGTTACATCCATAATGGCCTAGTGGTTAGAGTACCTGGCTTTCACCCAGGCGAGTCGGGTTCGATTCCCGGCGTCGGAAATACTTTTTGTTTTTAAAATTGACATTTTGATTTCAAAATTATTGTTTTTATAATACTGTATATTAATCCTGTCGCCAGGGGGGGTACAACGGCCTCCTTAATTTAGATGGACTTACCCAAGTTTTTTTTTATATATTTTAACCCGCAGAATACGAATTTTTTGGGTAACAGTTGATCCGGATGTCGATAAGATTGTTATAGACAAAGAACTTGAGGAATTACATAACAGTGATTTCTCGCAAAACAAAACATCTTTTTGTATTTTTTGGATCATTCTAGGCAAAAAATGCTCTGACAAGTTTTTTAGTAGGATGCATAGTTTTCGAGATAACCGCGGTTGAACTTTCAAAAAATCGAAAAATTGCAATTTTTGAACCCGAATAACTTTTGATTAAAAAATAAAGTAGCAATTCTGCTTACCACATTTAAAAGTTTAAGTCAAATTATATCGGTTTTGATTATTTGCATTGCTAAAAATTTATTATTTTATTGTTAAACAAAGCTATAAACACCTAGTGCGTGAGTGATGTTTTCAATGGTTTCTCATTTAAAATCGAACGAGTAGGTAGAGTAGCTACAAGTGCAAGCGAGGCAATTTCTACGTAGCATGCGTTAAAACGCATGTATTAGGCACGGGAAACACTATGTGTTTATAGCTTTGTTGACCAATAAAAAAATTAATTTTTAGCAATGCAAATAATCAAAACCGATATAATTTGATTTAAACTTTCAAATGCCGTAAGCAGAATTGCTACTTTATTTTTTAATCAAAAGTTATTCGGGTTCAAAAATTGCAATTTTTCGATTTTTTGAAAGTTCAACCGCGGTTATCTCGAAAACTATGCATTCTACGAAAAAACTTGTAGAAATATTTTTTGCTTAAAATGACCCAAAAAATACAAAAAGATGTTTTGTTTTGCGAGAAATCGCTGTTATGTAATTCCTCAAGTTCTTTGTCTATAACAATCTTATCGACATCCGGATCAACTGTTACCCAAAAAATTCGTATTCTACTGGTCAAAATATATAAAAAAAACTTGGGTAAGTCCATCTGAATTAAGGAGGCCGTTGTACCCCCCCTGGCGACAGGACTATATTGTGTCGTATAAACAATAAAAACGTGATATAAAAACAATTATTTTTTAAATCGAAATGTCAATTTTAAAAACAAAATGGATTTCCGACGCCGGGAATCGAAATGGAAAAGCCTTAAAAAATGCATAAAACTTATTTTTACAATAAATAAGGCAATTGCAAAAAACGGCCATTTTGGACCTTTCGCAGGCTGTTTTGCAATAACGTATCAACGAAATTAACCTTGCCATAGCTCAAATTGTAGGTTTTTTAATTTACTACAATTTTCTGTTTAAAAGTTTTTCTCTAAAATGAATATCCTAAGCTGCAAAATTAAAAATCTTTAAAAAGTGCAAATTTAACAAATGAAAATTGTCATAAATAAAAAACCGCACAAAATTTTTGGTTACATTTTAGTACAAGTTATTCCTGGCATCATCCTTTACAACACCTGATAGGTTTCAAAAATTCCTGAATTATATCCTGAAATCGACCTATTTTTCACCCACAGCTTGGACTATAAAAGGAATTTGTCCGAATATCCTCTTTATGTTTTAAAAAAATTAAGCACGCTAATTCAACGATATATATGCAAGGAAGTGTCAAGATACCATGTTTCCGGAACAGAGGCCTGCATGATGTACCAAACTTGACATTGCTAAATATCTAAGTGCTCTCTTTTGTAGCATAAAGATTCTACTGAAATGGTGAAGAGAACAGCTACCCCAAAAGGCAATACCGTATCTCAAATTAGATTCAATCAGGGCCACATAAACACTTTTTGCAATCTTGAAATCCAAATGGTGTGCAACTGATCCGACAGCAAAGCAACCCGATGATATCTTTTTGCTTAAATATACAGTGTGTTCCTCAAACTTAAGTTTATTGTCATTATAGAGACTTAAAAATTTGTTAACAGTATCAGAACAAATGCCTTCATTACCCAGAGTAATGTTGTTTAGATCATTCTTAAAAGAAATTAATTTGGTTTTTGAAAAATTAAATGTCAAATGATTAGCTTTGCACCACTCTAAGATTTTTAGCATATCACTACTAATAATCTTGTTCAGTACCTTAGAGTCCTTGTTTTGCCATAAAATTGTGGTATCATCTGCAAATATAGTAAACTGTCATTAAAATAGATCAAGAAAAAGATAGGACCCAAGACAGAGTCTTGAGGTACGCCACAATTAATAAAGATATTACTAGAATAGCGCTCATTGATTGATACAGACTGGCATCTGTCTTCCAAGTATGAACTGAACCACTTTAGAGTAGTGCCTCTAAAACCATATCTTTCCAGTTTATTAAGAAGTATTTTGTGATTGACACAGTCAAAGGCTTTAGATAGATCACAGAAAACTGCAGCAGTAACATAATCGTTATTTAAGTCTAAGTATAGTAGTTTTTCCATGAATTCGAAGATGGCATCATATTATGTACTTTTTAATAACGGGAAACCGGATTGGCAGGAAGAAAGTAAATCGTGTTTTTGTATATTTTATCTTTTCTTGTCTAAAAGCCCCGGAGTAGCGTGAGCTGACAGACATTTTCGTTATCAAACAAGTACTATCTACCAAAATAAATTCATATAATCCGTGCTAAAATCACCGTAAAGATTTGACACTACCTACCAAACTGTTACATTGATTGTAAACGAACGTTTTCGGACTCATCAGCCCATCTTCAGTGAACTCCGTGTCCTTGCAAAATAGCCACAATGCCAAACACTGGTTGGGTTAAATGTTCAAACTACATTATTAAATAAAAGAAAATAAGGCGACTTATCCTTCAGGAACATATTATGTGAGCACTCTGCTTTCACATAATTTTTACGTCTGCTTTGGACCACGCTAATCTCCAAAATGAATTATGGTGAATTATGATTTTTAATTTTCTGGCCGAGAATATTCTCGTTCTCGTTCTCGAGAATATTCTATGAACATCAAATATATATTGTTTCTTTAAATTCCTCTTCCTATTTCGTTATTGCCTTAAGTACTTTTTTATAGACATAAATTTAATCTTTCTATTCAATCAATCAATGAATAATTATATCTGACATTCTGAAAATATTTGTTTGTACATATAGATAAAATCCATTTTGATTCAGTAGTATTCTGCGAAAAGTAGGTATTTGAAAAAATATTCTGAGAAAAAATTTGTCGTCAGTATCAGTTTTTATTGAATTTGTAATATTCAACTAATACAGCAGGTTGTAGAAAGCGATAATCTATTTTTAGACAAAAAGCTTATTCACAATTTCCTACTATTCTTGCCAACGAGTTCAAACATCCAGTAAAATTTTCCGTGAACATTTGCCAATTTTTTAGCTCGTAAATTTTTGTGTCGTTCATTCTTAATAGTATTTTTTTAATTTAACTCTTATGATGTTCGTTACTATAGTCCGTCCCACCTTGATTTTACAGTATAGGGAACATAGGCAATGTAGTCCTTTTGAGAGTTTTATCTCTCGGTGATGCCGATTTTATCAAAAAGAATTTGTAATCCAACATTAGAGAGATTAAATTAAAACTGTTTTAGAAAGACAATCTACAATTTTAGGATTCGTATGCGTTTAAGTTTATTTGATATACTATGTATAGTTATTACGTAGATGAATCCTAAAATTGCAGATTGCCTTTATAAAATAGTTTTAATTTAATCTCTCAAATGTTCGATTACAAATTCTTTTTGATAAAATCGGCATCACCGAGAGATAAAACTCTCATAAGGACTGCATTGCCTATGTTCCCTATACTGTAAAGTCAAGGTGGGACGGACATTAGCACTGAATTATTACGTGCGGCTGTAAATAAGAGAGCTGCGGCTGGGCAACATGAGAGCCAACGATTGCTAAGCGGTCTCGGCACCTTAAGAAGAAAAAGAGGTTCTTTATTATGTTTGTTAAAGTCTTAATTGGTTACGATTGGCATCTGATTAGGAATGCAAATATTCAAAAAGCAGGCAAGGGTCGTCGTCAGTGGCATAAAAACTATTCTCGTACGGATGTACTTGAAACCAATAAGATTTTTTGCAAAATTCCTATCTGTGTGTTAATGTAATCAGTAAATATACTTTTAAAAAAGACCCCATGAAATAAAAACCTTGTAACACTAATATTCAAAATGTACACTAATGTACAAAAAAACAAAACTCTTGAAAAACAGCAATCAAGAAACTACAATTGAAATAAGTGAAAGACAAATAGATGAGGTAGATAACTTCACATCGGATCAATCATAAAAAAGGGGGTAGTAGATCAGATGTAGAAAAAAGAATAGTAAAGGCACAACATGCATTTAACTCATTAAAGAAAATCTAGAACACACGCGATATTTCAGAATTAACCAAAATAAAAATATTGAACAGCTGTATTAAGAGTCTATTATTGTATGGCGCAGAATCTTGGAGACAATAAGAGACAACTACTAAAAAATTACAAACCTTTATAAATAAATCGCTGAGAAAAATCCTGAAAATATATTGGCCGAATAAAATAACAAACATAGATCTATGGAGAAGAACAAAACAAGAGAAAATAACAGTCACGATTAAAACAAGGAAATGGATTGGCCATACTCTAAGGAAGGACCGAAATAATATAATCAGACAAGCACTCGAATACCAACCAGACGGAAGAAGAAGAAGAGGAAGACCCGATAATAGCTGGAGAAGAACTGTAACAAGAGATCGTGAAAGAATTGGCCTGAGATGGAGAGAACTTAAACATAGAGCGAGAAATAGAGTGGAATGGAAAATACTTGTAGAGGAAATCTCGAAACAATAAAACAGAAGAGGATGCGCCGATCCAGCCAATCAGCCATCTTTCACTTTTGGCTAAGAAACGCAAGAGCCCGCAATACTCCATAAGGAGGAAAGGCAATAGAGAGAGGCAACACTAATGTACACTGCTCAACAATTAAATTGGGTATTAAAAAACCAACTCGGGGTGGGTCTTTGCTGAATGCACAACCCGCTTCCAATGGTCGTCCATGATAGTTGAGTCAGTGGGTATGTCCATTGTCCTTTATATTTCTGATATATCTTAGTGTTGGCCTCTTTAAAGTGAAGTGTATTTCTTAAAGGGTGGAAAAATGTCGAAAGTCTGCTCAGATCGTTATATTCCTGGAAAATGGAGCAAGTCAAAGAGATGTGTTAAGACAATTGAATGTTAGTCGTTCAGCTGTGCAGAGAACTTACCAAAGAGTTCTTGAGACCGGATTTCATGAAAGGCGATCTGATACGGGTGCCAAAAGAAAGTCAAAAGTCAGAGAACATCGCGTCCTCACTATTACTGCATTGATAGACCGGACGCAAACTGCTAGAATGCTCCAAAGGTATATTCAGCAAGCTCTAGGACCAGTAATCAGCCTTTTTACTCGACGTTTCTATTCGAAGAAGGTTAATGCCCGTATTTATAGACAAGTCTCAAGATCTCGTCGAGTCTTGAGACCGACCTTGAATAAAAGTTGTATTTAGTTTGCACACAAATTTTATTCAAGGTCGGTCTCGAGACCCGACTAGGTCTTGAGACTCGACTATAAATACGGGCCTAAGAGAACAGGATTTGACAGCTTGCAATTCAGCAACGGACAGTTACTTACTGCTGCTCCCAAAAGACGCATACCTGCATTTGCCCGTGAACACATCAATCGGACTATAGGCGATTGAAAAAAGATACTGTTTACGGACGAGTTTAGAATAACGATTTATGGTAAAGATGGTAAAAGTAAGGTCAACAGAAGGGCTGGAGAAAGTTTGCTGCCTGCATTTTCACACCGGGTTGCTTTTGGTGGTGGATCAGTAATGTTTTGGGTAGAGAATTCTTTTGAGGCACACACGGATCTCGTCTTGGTTGAGAGAGGCGCATTAACAGCGCAGAGATACATAACAGAGATTCTACAAGGATTGTAACATAGCAACTTAAAGAAGTTGGTATTCCAAAAGTGGACGAGCCTTCTTAAAGTTCAGACCTTAATCCTATATATGGAGCCTTCTTCAACGGCATTTAAGAAGTCGTATACCTGCGTCAACAACATGTGAAAAGCTTCGAATGGCTCTCATTTAGAAATGAACCATTTTTTCCAAAATCGCATCCAAAACGTGACCAGTTCTATGCTAAATCGAATGATGAGTGTCATCCAGAACCGTGGTTGCAACACAAATTATTGAAACGGATGATTCTTGCCTTTTCTTGGTTCTATAATGCAATTATTGTTGTAACTGTAATGGTACATCGAAATTTTCAACATATTTATTGTTTTTTCAATTTTTTCTTTGTTTTCCATTTGGTACTAATGATAATGTCAAGTTACGTGCTACAGGAGTAACGGACTCAATACGCAATAGCTTTAATATGAAATAAATACAAAAAAAAATAATAAGATGAACAATTTCTTAAATTTTATGGGTGGCCAGTTTTCTCTGACGCGCAGTGTTTATATTTTTAATTTTGTTCGAATATTGAAATTGTTATTGCTAAACAAATTTTAAAATCTTTTAGAAAACCATGTACGGTGCCAACGTGATAATCTTCGAAGGCATCCTCACGTTCCACAACCAAAAAGTAAACGATATGCTGGATATGAAAATCTTCGTAGACGCAGATCCAGACGTTCGGTTAGCCCGTAGGTTAAGAAGAGACATTAGTCAAAGAGGCAGAGATTTAGAAGGAGTACTTAAACAATATACCTCGATGGTGCAGCCGTCGTTTAACCATTATATTGCTCCACTCATGAGTCACGCCGACATAATAGTTCCTAGAGGTGGGGAGAACGAAGTTGCTATACAGTTGATCGTGCAGCACGTCCAGACTCAATTGCAATTGGTAAGTTAAAAAAAAAATAAAAAAAAAGAATACGTGTGTACTTTGTACGCACCTAAGAAGTTATACCCCATTCCACGAACATACGCCTGTTTAGGATTACTTCGACAAGGAATATTTTACTGTGCAAAATAAGAAGAACGAAAGTAAATTGCAAATTACATTGTTGTTCATTGGAATAATTATTAGCGCCATTTACTTTCGTACTTCTTATGTTACACTGTAAAATATTCGTTGTCGAAGTAATCCAAAACAGGCGTATGTTCATGGAATGGCCCATATACTTGTATTATATGATTTCAACGAAATCAATATTTTGTAAACAGTTTATTTATATCTTATTTAAATATTGAACTAATTTTAATACTGTACTTTCCAAAGATTTTTATTAAAACGATATCAACAATTAAAAAAAGTAAAATAATAAAAAACACAAACACACTGAAAAATGCCACAAAGAAATGATTTCTAAACAATTGTTGGCAAAAATTTTAACTAAATGCGTATCATCTGAAATGATCCAAATCTCAGGATTAGGAAACCCAGTAATCTCAGCACAAATCTCGCCATATGATAAGCCAGTTATGGTGCGGCTATCTAGCGATTTATCGATTGAGCATGTATCGTATTTAGATGCTGAGAAATGATGATACATATTATATATTTCTT
Organism: Diabrotica virgifera virgifera; assembly: GCF_917563875.1. NCBI lineage: Eukaryota > Metazoa > Arthropoda > Insecta > Coleoptera > Chrysomelidae > Diabrotica > Diabrotica virgifera. The sequence goes on along the minus strand of NC_065444.1, from coordinate 439,169 downwards.
CCACTATATCTTTGCACAAACGTCATTATTCATTTGCAGACAAGTTAAATCAAAACAATTAGTGAAACGTACGTCGATATGTAATATCATTGATATGTACTGTCAATGTAATGAAAATTTGTAGGTTGGAAAATACAATGCAAATAAACAAATATGTAAATACAACAAATGTGGTAATATCACTTTTTTATTATTTATTAAATTAACAATGCACCTAATCTTAAGACTAACCAGCATTTTACATTTAACTTAATCTACTACTGTACTGTCCTAGGTATTCCCAACGGTTCACCTTAGAATTTAATAATTATTGTTGCACACATCACTGTTGTGGCTAGGTTCACTGTCCGAATTTAAACTGACACTGACATTTTTATAGATTTATCACTATCACACAAGTTCAAAAGGTTTGGTGCGTTTGAGCCTGCGGACTAGGTTTTGATTATCTAAAAGTTCTAACACTTCCCTGTTTGTATGGTTGTGGAGTCGTTTTTCGTGACCCTTGGCAGTCTTCTTTATTTCTTCTTTGATTGTTGCTATACGAAGTTCCCGATGTAGGTCTTTGTTGCGGATATACCATGGAGCGTTGACTATGTTTCTTAGTATTCGGTTTTGGACTCTTTGAAGGCAAGCATAGTTACTCTCACTAGTACAGCCCCATAACTGTAGACCATAGGACCATACTGGTTGGAGCATTTGTTTGTAAACTAATACTTTGTTTTTGATTGTAAGTTGTGAGCTTCTACCTAATAACCAATATAACTTCTTGTACTTCAGTTTTAGTTCTTCGGTTTTCTTTCTGATATGTTCCTGCCACTTTAATTTGCTATCCAAATGTAGCCCTAAATATTTAACTGTTTTCTTGTACGGAACGATTTTATTGTTTATTCGAACTGGGTGACTATTTATTTTTTTGTAGGTGAAATCGATATGGGCAGATTTCCCTTCCTTGATTTTTATGCGCCATTTATTATTCCAGGTGTTTATTTTGTTTACTGCATTTTGCAGGTGTCTAGTTGTTTCTTCGAATGTTTCACCGACTGCTAGTATTGCAGTTTCGTCTGCAAATGTTGCCAGTTTAATATTTTCTGTAACAGGTATGTCACAAGTATATAATAAATATAGTATGGGTCCCAGAACACTGCCCTGTCGGATTCCTGCTTTAATTGGCCGTAATTCTGAATATTCGCCTTCCTGTTTAACTCTAAAAGTTCTATCTTCCAAATATGATTGTATTAGATGCACAAATTGGATGGGAAGATATCTTTTTAATTTTAGTAACAAGCCTTTGTGCCACACTTTGTCAAATGCTTTTGATATGTCTAGAAAAATAGCTGAGCATATTTTATTCTCCTCCAGAGATCTCTCTATAATATCTGTTATTCGATGAATTTGGTCTATTGTTGAATGTTTATTGCGAAATCCAAATTGGTGGGAAGGAACAATTTCCCTGTGGTCGAGTATGGGTTGCATTCGTGCTAGCAATATCCTCTCAAATAGTTTGGATAAAATTGGTAGCAGAGATATTGGTCTGTATGATTCTACCTTGTTGGTTGGTTTCCCTGGTTTGGGAATCATGATTAATTCAGATATTTTCCACGTTATTGGTACATATTGCAACCTGAATACTGCATTTATAAGGTTTGTGACTTTTACGATGGCCTTTCTAGGTAATTGTTGTAGTATTTCTCCTGTTATTAAGTCAAATCCTGGAGCCTTCTTGGGATTGATATTGTTTTTGATTACGTTGGTAACCTCTTTAGGAGTAGTAGGCTTTATTATGTCTTGATCAGTATTGTTCAAATCAATTTCAATGCTTTCATCATCTTCGTTTTCGGCTTGATGATTATTTCCCATTTCGTTATTTTGGAATACATTTTCCAAGTATAAAGCGAAAAGATTTGCTTTTTGTTTTCCATCTCTTGCCCATGTTCCATTTTCTTTTCTAATCGGCGGAATCTGTTGCGTTGGTCTATTTATTCTTTTTGTACATTTCCACAATCCTGGAGCCTTTTTGGGATTGATATTGTTTTTGATTACGTTGGTAACCTCTTTAGGAGTAGTAGGCTTTATTATGTCTTGATCAGTATTGTTCAAATCAATTTCAGTGCTTTCATCATCTTCGTTTTCGGCTTGATGATTATTTCCCATTTCGTTATTTTGGAATAGATTTTCCAAGTATAAAGCGAAAAGATTTGCTTTTTGTTTTCCATCTCTTGCCCATGTTCCATTTTCTTTTCTAATCGGCGGAATCTGTTGCGTTGGTCTATTTATTCTTTTTGTACATTTCCACAACGAGTAGTCAGTGGTTTGGTCATCTGTCAGATCATTTAGGTATTGGTTTACTGATTCATTTTTAATTAAATCTATTTCCCTTCTTAACTGTTGGGTGAGGTTGTTTAATACATTTTTATTTTCTGCAGTTCTGATTTTTTGCCATGTCTTCCTGGCTTTTCTTTTTCTTTGCACCAGTTCTCGAATTTTTTGGGATAATTTTGTCCTTTGGTTTTTCTTACAATTTGTTTGGTATTATTCCAAGCTGCTTGTTGTATATTTATGGTTAGTGTCTCTGTTTCTTCATCAAGTTGTTCATTAGTTTTGATTGGTACATTAAGCTCAATTCTGTCACTTAACTCCTGTCTAAAGCTAGCCCAGTCCGTTCTCTTATTGGTTAATGTTGAGTTATTTTCTCTTAGTATTATATGCTCACTGATTGTGAGTAGTATTAGAGAGTGATCAGAACTGGGACCATCAACTTCTTCTATTTTCATAAAATTTGTTGCAACTTTTCTTGAAATGAAAAAGTCAATTAAGTCTGGTATTTTATTTTGATCAGTGGGCCAATATGTTGGTTTTCCAGTTGAGTGCCATTTGCCGTTTATCTTTTCTATTGCTGCATGTAGTTCTGTACCCTTTGTATTGGTTAACCTTGAACCCCATACAGTGTTTTTAGCATTAAAGTCTGCACCAATAATAAATTTTTCTACAAGCGTGTTAAGCAAGTGGACATAATTTTCTCTTTTTAGATTGTGTTTGGGTGGAAAATATGCAGCTGCTATTGTTACTTCATATTTTTTTGTTTTGACACTTATACTAGCTGCCTGGATGGCTTCTTCAGTCTCTATATTTTCTCTTTCGAAGTGAATTAGATTATTCTTAACGATTATTGCTGCTCCTCCACTAGCTGTGTTTTAGGGTGAAGAGCTTGATATATTTGATATCCTCTTAGTTTAATATATGTTTGTTTACTGAAGTGTGTCTCTGATATTAAACATATATCGATTTTTTGGTTATTTAAGGTAAACAGCATCTCCTGCTGATGTTGCAAGAGGCCGTTTGCGTTCCAATGTAATATTCTTAACTCTTCCGCCATTTTATCGTCTACTAGTTTCTATGCTATTTAATCTTTCTAGGATTTTTTTATTGAATTCTTCTTGATTGTTCATGCGTTCTATTATGTGTAGCATGTTTGATATCGAATTGAGATCATTCTCTACTGGTTGTTTTGGCTGGTTAGAGGCTATTTGAGCATATGTTTGGTTTTGGTTAACCTCTCTTGGATGGATTTGCGTAGGATTCTCCATGTCTGCTGCCTCGTTTTGTAGTTTGGTTGTAGGTATCTGTTTGTTCCGTAATTTTTGAAGAGATATAGCAGTTGTGCAACCTCCATAACTAGCTGGGTGGGCACCACCACAGTGTACGCATTTGGGTTCTTTATCTTGTGGCTTCTTACAATCTTTTGTTAAATGTTTCTCGATGCATTTTACGCATCTCGGTTCTCTTCTGCAATAATTTTGTGTATGTCCGTACTCTTGACACCGTTTACATTGTGGAATCAAATTCGGTTTTCTGAAAGCTTCTATCGTCACTTTCATGTTTAAAATTTCGGTAATTTTATACACTTTTTTTGTATTTTCCTCTTTACTGAAAGTAAGTGCAAAAAGTGGCAGTGGCGATTTGTCCTTTCCTCTTAGTAATTGGGTTACGTTTTCTATTTTATATCCCTTATTTTTTAGGTCTTCCGGTATGTTCTTAACTTGGCAAGTTTGATGCAGTTTTCTTGCAACCACTTTTAGAGGTCTATTTTGTTTATCTTCAAACGAATACCATTCGAGATTTGTGTCATTTAGAGTCTTGGTTAGGTTTCTGTAGCTATTTTCGTCTTTGACATTAATTTTTATATTTCCACCTGCAAGCATGCTAGTTTGATAAGATATTTGCTTACCTGATAAGTGGCTGACTAGGGTGTCGTATTTTTCCAATTTGTTTATAATGACTGGTGGTGGTTTAAGTGCCGTTTGTGTCTCGTCTGGTTTACTTCTCTGTTAATGGGAGTGGGGCTGTACTTCCTTTGGGGAGTTGCTTATCTTCCTTTTTTTTTGAATTTTGGACTCGAATCCATTCCGTTTCTTTACACAGTTCTTCGTCGTCTGTGCGATATTCTATATCTTCATTGTGCTGTTGTTTTTCTTCGCCTATCTTCTTTTGTAGGGTATCTATTTGGATTTTCATTTGTTGTATGACGATATGTAGATTTTCTCTTTCTTGTTTTTCCTGTAACCAGGCGTTGTATAACATCTGCTCATTTTGACTTCTGGCTTGATTCTCAGTAAAGAGCACTTGATTTTGTTGAAAAAGTAATGTTTCACTTGATGTTGTCGGTAGGGAAACCATATTGTCCTTTTCCATATTTCAGTACACCCATCTCACACTATGGCCCGAGATTGCCTGGACTACTCCAGGCCATATATTCCATGAAATATTTAACAGTGTAACTATTTATTTGTGCAGATAAAACTTTTGTATCTTATCACAGTCGAATTTTAATTTTGCAAATAAAAACTTTCTAACTTTAATAACAATCGGTTTTTAATTATCACCTTAATTACTGTAATTATGGCTTAATTCATTTGCTAACGATACTATGTGATGTTTACTTGTCGAAAGCCAAATGAATACTGTTGGTAATATCACTGTCACTGAAAATGTATGTAAAGTGAGCTAGTATAAAAAGTAATTCGTGAATAATTTTATGCATGAGCAAATATACAATGAAAGAACTATATTTATAAAAATAATATATGAAACAATACAGTCCGTACAATATAGATACCGTTACACGTCATCCGCGTCATAGCACATGACGTCACATGATACCAACACGAAATATTTAAGTGGAAGTTCTGTTCCTTTTTAGAATCGTTTAGCCAAGTACACTGGAATGGGGAACTTGCACAATTGTTTTTTATTACATAATGTTCAGTTTTATATAAAAATGAGATCTCCAAAATTTCGCTTTTCAAAAACTTTTAGAAGTACAAATTTAAAGTTTTCTGTATTTTAAAATAGTTTAAACGACCCGTGTTATATATAAACGAACCATGTTAAAATATGGTTCCGTTTGTGGTTATATTTAGGTATATTCTTCTTCTTCTTCTTCTTTAGTTTATTGTCCTCCACCTACTTGGGTATTTGGCCAGCTCGTCGTCGTGGAATACACATTTATCTTATGTCATTGTAATAATATATACCAGTTTGTTGAGATTGGAATTTGATACAGTTTTTGAAGGAAAGGAAAGAAAGTTTACTATGGAAAATAAAACCATTTTGTAAAAGTACAAGTTTTCTATCAGTAGTTCAAACTATATAATGTCTAATTTAAATTATATACAATATTGTTTACTTTGTTGGTGTAGAATGTAAACACATAACCCGATGACGTCACGACGCGTTTTGGGATGGCTGGTGTAATTTGAATTTTTAATCGTCTTTAGGGGCCAAACGAAAGACAAACAAAACTTTTTAATCTTTGATACATGTTTTAAATTATGTTCTGTGGTGATTTATAACATTTTTTTCGAATTTAAAATTTTATGCAAGTTCCCTCCCTATTGTAGCCACTCGACATATTTTATTATACACGTGTAAAAATTATATTGGAAGATTTCTATTAATGTAATTTTAAAGAAACACCCTAACTTGTTTCATTCAATTTGTATGGGTGAAATATAAAGCGTTTTTATAAAGCACACTTGTTCGGATTACACTCTTAATTGCGTTCGAATAAAGGTGACATTTTGGCATACATTGGTAACATTTATTTGACAGTTGGGTGATGACACTTTAGATTTGTTTTTATTCTTTACTACAGTCCGTCTAATTTACTTATCGTTGCACGTCATTATCTACGTTAGAGATCTAAGTTGCCATTGTTGCCCAATTACAAAAAATTCTTGATTTCATTTTAAATCAAATACATCAAAATAGAAATCTTTAAATATTATTTCTACGCGTATATAATAAAATATGTCTAGTGGCTGTAATGGCAGTGTACTCGACAAAGTGATTGTTGTAAACAAGAACACACCTACCGCCTAAATATTTCGTGTTGGCATCATGTGACGTCACGGGCTATGACGCGGATGACGTGCAACGGTAAGTAAATTAGATGGAGTATATAAGTATTTGTTTTATTATATTTATTGTTTTATTATTTACTTTAATGTATGATTATAACTTAATTCTTGTTTTCTATTTCTAATGGTTTTATTTAATTACTTTGAATATTGATTTGTTTTGTTGTATAATCCACTTCCGCAATAATTTTGTGATATATTTGATTTAAAATTAATTCAAGAATTTTTTGTAATTGGGCAACAATGTCAACTTAGATCTCTGACGTAGATAATGACGTGCAACGGTATCTATATTGTACGGACTGTATATTTCTGCGTATCGTAATATTATGATATAATATAATTGATGTGTAATTGATGTAATGATGTTAGTGTAATTGATGATATACATATTTTAGCGTGGATTAAAACTCAGGGAAGAACTTGCCCAGGCCTACACGGTAAACAAACATTACAAAATGCCCAGGCCAGACACAGTGCGACTGCTACCGACTACTCCACAGATCAGAGGTTTGCATACGTTTATCAGAAACAAAGATACGCCCAGAGATGAGTTTATATTTTACAGTAAAAGATTAATAAGACTAGTCATAGAATATACGTTGTCGTTGATGACATTCATAGATAAAACAGTAGAAACGCCACAAGGCGTGCTCTATCACGGTAAGTTAAGATAACCATTTTTACTCCGGTCAACTTACACATCCGAGGTTACAAAAATTACCATCAAGCTGAAAATTTGCAGGATTGTTCAAAATACCATCATAAATGAAGTATAAAAAGTCCTCATAAATCCGACTCGAGCTATGAAATTTACGCGGGATCAATGGTCACCAGATATAGTTTTTTGCGATTTTCAGCGAAACGGTAACTTTTATCATAAAATTAGTTCTAACAAAAAATGTAGATTAGATATTTATCTATAAAAAATGTCGTATTACTTTTTTTCCTAAGAGCCAACGTTTTTGAGATACAACGATTCAAAAAGTTGTAATCGTCATAATATCCGTACAGTTTCCACACCACCTTTGAGGTAGTGTAATTAGCGCGTTTTGTTAACGTGGTTTCCCCAGTAGGATTATCTCACGGATCTGTTATGATTCTGTTTAATCTGAAGCCATTGAATAATTGATATTGGCAAGTGTTAAAAATGATAAAAGTTATAAAAAGCGGTACCTATAAATTAAAAAAAAAAAGGAAATTTATCCAACTGGTTTATAATTTTCTAATACTTCTGCTTCCTCTTCTCCTTGTTCTTATTCTTCACCTTCTAGTTCTTCTTCTTCTTGTTCTTTTTCTTCTTATTCATCCTGGGTGCAAGTAAATTGCCCCAATAATGACACATTGCATGGCTCCTCGATAGAATCAAATGAGTCCTCAATTGTTGGTGATTCAACATTGGAGCACGACCGGTTTTAACAATTAGTGCATGCTTCCGAACAAAACAGTTTTAACTTTTTTGCAACCACATTTAGCGCTACACCCCTTTTTACAGTTGAAAAAAATTGTGTTCAGGAGATTTTCCGGCGCAGGTGGGAGTAAAGTTTGAATTGGTTCTAATAAACTGTCGACTAAGTATTTTGGATCTAGCTGATAACCAAGCCACACTTGAACTTGGTAATATACCCGAAAAAGATGTTGATGAGTAGCCGCTGAGGTTGGAGGAAGACAAGATAATTGCACTTGTTTTTTATTTCGAGTATTTTTAAAGAAACCTGCATATCGAAACTTATCTAAGCACGTAGTTTTTTTAGGCGCTCCATACATGGAGAGAAGAATGACAGTTGAATTAGTTTTTTTAAAAACTTCAACACATTCAAGTAAAATTAGGTTCAACACGTATTTTCACTCCGGATTAGTACTCAAGACTAATTAATACCTCGAGGGTGTCATCTACCTGAAGGATTTCGCCACCCAGGAAGATAACGGTGTAATTTGCATAAGAGTAAACAAACTAAATTTGTATAAAGTTTATTGTAGATGTTGAAATGTTTATTGGTACTTAGCAATAAACATTTTGCCTAGAAAGTTGGCTTTCATTATCATGTTAAAACCCTTCCAAGAAAAGAATAGGTAGGTTGATTAGATTAGCCGACGTACCGATAGAACGTGTTTATTCCGACAAAACCCATCTTTACAAATTGAATAAGACACATAAGTAAGAAGAATTATTATAAGTTAATACTTTGTCATATCAATTTACTATTTTTGTTGGGAATAAGCCGTAAAATTGAAATAATAATTCTTATTATTTTCGCGTTACATTCACTTTGTGAATGGAATGAAGATTTTTTTGTTGGTTTTTGTTGTAATATAATACAGCTTATACATTGCATCCCTCGGTAGACCGCAAGCTGTATAGTAGAAACATTATCATATTTATAATATCTTATATTATTATGTGTAATATAAGTTAAGTTGACCGATAGAATATTATAGACGGAGAGGCTGCGCTGAAAAATCTATTTGAATTTACTAAAGCTAGATTTTTCACAGTTGATTACTGTGAGTGTGTAGAGAAACATACTGCGGTCGGTCAAGCGAAACGTAGAACAGGGGTTAATGACAGGGTTTCAAAGTTGCTTTCCTACGAAGGTAATTATTTCCATTTACTAAGGCTGAAAATCAGTACACACATTCTAAATTAAATATAAATAAAAGTTATTATAGTCGGTCAGGCGATTAGTAAATGGAAATAATTACCTTCGTAGGAAAGCAACTTTGATACCCTCTCAGTAACCCCTGTTCTACGTTTCACTTGACCGACCGCAGTATGTTTCTCTATACACTCACAGTAATCAACTGTGAAAAATCTAGCTTTAGTAAATTCAAATAGATTTTTCAGCGCTGCCTCTTGGTCTATTATGTTAGAGATATTTTTTATAGATAATTATCTAATCTACATTTTTTGTTAGAACTAATTTTATGATAAAACTTACCGTTTCGCTGAAAATCGCTAAAAACCATATTTGGTGACCTTTGACCCCGCGTAAATTTTTTAGCTCGGGTCGGATTTATGAGGACTTTCTAAATTTCGTTTATGATGGTATTTTGAACAATCCTGCCAATTTTCAGCTTGATGGTAATTATTGTAACCTCACTCCTATTTTTGAGTCTAACTAGACCGGTCTCTTTGTTGTATTAGGGGAATCAATAGAGATTTTGACTACGGAAAAAATCAAACAAGATAAAACTTTTTGTAACTTGATTAAGAAATGTTTAATAAACAACATATTAAAAGGTCTACTCCAGAAGTGGGTGCTTCATTTTTTATTAAACAAATGAACTGCGAAATTAGTTGTTGTTTTTTTTTAAATAACTACGAAAATATAAATCTTAGAAAAAAACTGACTTGACCATTGAAAAATTCAGAAAATTTTACACGAGAAACCTTATATAAAGATTTTTCTAAAATTAATTTTTGAATTTTCAAATTACACTCTGGGCCAAAATTAACCACCCAACTTAAAAACGGGTAATTTTTTATGTCTCATGTTTTCTAAACCTGTTCTCCGATTATAGCTTTATTCTTAAGCAATATCGCCGTAATAAATCAAACTGTTTTTTTCCCAAAGTTCGCATCACCGTGTGGAATATTCTAGCATTTGTAAAATACTGAAATTAAAACCCAACTATAGCCTCATGTTTTCTTAACACTTTGTATTTTGATTCATTCGCTTATGTTTTAATAATAAAAAAGTTAGGTACTTTAACAACTAGCCATGTTTTTCATCAATACAGGGTGTTTTTAAATAAGTATGGCAAACTTTAAGGGGTAATTCTGCATGAAAAAATAATAACAGTTTGCTTTATAAACGTATGTCCGCAAATGCTTCGTTTCCGATATAAAGGATGTTAAAATTTTTCTTAAAAACTGACGATTTATTTATTGCTTTAAAACCGGTTGAGATATGCAAATGGAATTTGGTGAGTTTTAAGACGTATGTATTGCACATTTTTTGACATACAATTAAGAATTTAATATTCACCATTGGCGCGCGTGCACCATTTAATACCCGTATGCGCGCCAATGGTGAATATTAAATTCTTAGCTGTATGTCAAAAAATTTTCAATAACTACGTCTTAAAATCACCAAATTTCATTTGCATATCCCAACTGGTTTAAAAACAATAAGGGCCGGTTGTTCGAACGCTAATCAAAACTGATCATTATCAAATATTTAATTACAATTATATTTGATTAAGCGTACTTCTGACAGATGTCGCATTTTGAGGTTATGTTGACTGATTTATTTTATTATTTTGGTTTTAATTTAAAATAAAACATAATTAAACTCTTTCTGATGTTAATTTCTTGTTTTTACTTACAAATCAATAATAATAATAAGCTATATTTTAGAGCTGCGGCTATATTTTAATTACTGTTTTACCTACAATCAATAACTGATTAGTGTTTTACATGTATTTTTCATGTCGCGATTTGATTCCCATCAAGAAAATTGATTACAATAAATGATTGATTATAATCAACTTCTTGATTAGCGTTCGAACAACCGGCCCTAAATAAATTATCAGTTTGTAAAAAAATTTCAACGCCCTCTATATCGGAAACGAAACATTTGCGGACATACGTTTATAAATCAAATTGCCATTATTTTTTCATGTATAATCTAGTTCATTCATTCATAATGTTCATTCCATTAAAGTTTGTAATGCTTATTTAAAAAATCCTGTGTTGATGAAAAACATGGCTAGTTGTTAAAGTAGCTAATTTTTTATTATTCAACATAAGCGAATGAATCAAATAACAGAATGTTAGGGGGATTTTAATTTCAGTATATTTTACAATTGCTAGAATATTCCACAGGGTGATGCGAACCTTGGAAGAAAACACAGTTTGATTCGTACACTCGGTATGCAATGAAAATATACCCCTTTAGCAACAATGTTATTACAGCGATATTGCTAAAGAATAAGGCTATAAGATACTAAAAAAATCACATAAATTGGACAATAGGTTTAGGAACTATGAGACATCAAAAGTGACCCATTTTTAAGGCGGGCGGTTAATTTTGGCCCAGAGTGTATAATGCCATATTCGGATTCAGCATAATCAAAAACAAAATGGAAACAAATTTTATCAAAGTAAAATGATAAATTCAACGATATTTTTCTTCTTCTTCCTACTTTACTTTATATATAGGGTCATTGCCTGTTTTACTTCATTCGGTTTTTAGCCTCAATTGACATTGTCTGACCATCTTTTTCTCGGTCGTCACAATGACCTTCTTCCATTTGGCGATTTGTCTATTCGTACTATTCTATTTTCTGTCATTCTTTCTATGTGCTGATTCCATTCTATTTTTCTTCTTTTAGTCCACATGTTGAGTTCTTCTATACCACATCTCGCTCGTATTTCCTCACTTCTTACTCTGTCTCTTAGAGTTTGGTTTGTTATTTTTAGTAAGACTTTCATTTCTGCTGTTTCCAGCAGTCTTTGTGTTTTCGCCGTATCTGCTCTTGTTTCCTCTGTGTACGTCGTTATCGGTCTTATTGATTTATATGTCCTGGTTTTCGTTTCCATTGTGAGGTATTTGTTTCACCAGATTGTTTTGTTGAGATATCCTGCTGCTCTGTTTGCCATGTTCACTTGTTTTTGTACTTCTTCGTCCACTTTTCCGTAGCTGGACAGTTTTATTTCCAAGTTTTCCGTTTCCATCACTTGTTCTATTATTTTGTTATTTACGACCAGTTTACATGGTCTCGGTTCCGCTGATATTGCTATCGATTTAGTTTTCTCTGTTGAGATCAACGATATTTTTAAAATTATTTATACAAAAAAATTGATATTGTTTAAACAATTAATAAACAATTAGCGGCTAAATCGGTGAGTAGAATTTTTTACCTTACCATGTATATAGACTAACAAAAGCTTGTTTGAATTATTCCGAAACAGTGCATGTTTTCGTTCTCTATTGACTCTCCTACTCTGTAAATGCACAAAACACAACTAAAAAGGACTTTGTTTCTTCCAGGTAAAAAGATGGCCACTAGTAATATATGTGGCGTTTCAATTTTGAGAGCAGGTGAAACTATGGAACAAGCAGTATGTGATGTATGTAAAGATATCAGAATAGGAAAAATATTAATACAGACTAATCTACAAACTGGTGAACCTGAAGTAAGTTAAAATTACAATATTTGTAAGATAAAGTTCGTCACGATTTGTCCTTGTGATTTTTTTAATATTGATTTCCTCTTCTTAAGGTGCCATCTTCTTTCGAAGGTTGACGATCATCATCACTATTTGTATTCTGTTAACGGCTGCTCTAAAAAACTGGTTCATCATCATCATAAGTGGCTCGACAATCCGTTGTGGATCTTGGCCTGCTCGCAAAGAAGTCGCCACACCTGTCGATTCCTGGCAACTTCCCTCAATCTTCTGACGCCTAGAATCTTTAGGTCTTCTTCCACATCATCAATCCATCGTCTTCGTGGTCGTCCTTTACTTCTTGTGCCCTCTGGTTTTGAAAATGTCAATTTCTGAGTGTATTCGTGATCTGACGTCCAGCCCATCTAAGTCTAGCACGAATTTCACAATAGCTGGATCGGTGTATGACTGATACAGTTCAAAGTGGTATCTTCGACGCCATAGCCCATTTTCGTTTACGGTCCCAAAAATCTTTCTAAGAATTTTTCTCTCAAAAATACCAAGAAGTCTGTAGTCGTTTTGAGATAAAGTCCACGTTTCAGCCCCATACGATATATATCAAAACAGGTCTTACTAAGTTCCTGTATATATTGAGCTTTACAGTACTTTTTATATTTTTATTTTTTAAATATTTCTGGAGACCGTGAACAGTTCTGTGTGCTATTGCTATGTGTCTTGTTATTTCGTCGCTTGTCGTGTTTATTGAGTTCACTAGCGATCCAAGATATGTAAATTCCTTGACTTGCTCAAATGTATGGTTGTTCATTTGAATTTACTGTTAGATATTTCGCCATGAGAAAACCATAAGGTCGGCCGAAATAAAAACAGAACTGCTATCGGCTCAAGGTCCCAAGCTATTACTAGCATACGCAGATGATATTGATCTCGTTGGAGATTCCATCCTATCCATAAACGACATTTTCAATAAGGTGGACGGAGCAACAAGTGAAGTAGGGCTGAAGATTAGTGAAGAGAAGACGAAATATATGTGTATAAATAGAACGACACGAAGAGACAGGATAGGACAAAATGTGACAGTCAACACCTTCAATTTTTAAAGAGTACAATGTTTTAAGTATCTGGGGGCCGTAAGCACAGCTGACAACGATGTTACTGAAGATAATATAAAAGACAGACCCCAATAGACAAATCTCTGTCTAATCTCACTGGATAAGCTTATAAAATCAAAAAATCTTACAAGAAGTTCCAAGATCAAAATCTATAAATCCATCGTCAGACCTGTACTAACATATGGATGCGAAACGTGGACCATGACCAAAGCAAACGAAGAAAAGCTTTTCGAACGAAACATACTTTAAAGTATAGGATACTTCGACTCCTAAAGTATAGGATCAGAACCAATATCGAATTAAAAGAACTCTACAATGACACCGATATTGTCCAAGAAATTATATCACAGCTACTAAGAAGGGCAGGCCACGTGCACAGACTTCATAACGAGAGACTTGTAAAACTGGTATGGGAGGAGATTCCTACAGGCAAAAGACCAGTTGGACGTCCCAGAATGCGATAGAGAGATAACATCCAAGCAGATCTCCGGAAAATGAACATTCCATTTGACCCTAGCTAGGTTGATGGAAAACCAAACAAATTGGAAAAAAGTTATACAATTAGCCACGTTGTAGCCAGCCACGGTTGTAGCGTTACATGATAATGGTGTTAGATATTTCGGGAGTTTTTAGAAACTAACATATATTTGAGGCCATGAGAGCCAGAGTGGCCTAACTGATTTTAACATTACTTTACATAATTAAAGAAAATGATCAGAAGCTCTCAATGTCCGATTGTTTTAGTAATTGTATGTTGACCAATAATGATTCTAGGTCAACATAAAACTACTAAAACAATCGGACATTATTAGCTTCTAATCATTTTCTTTGATTATATAAAGTAATGGTAAAATCAGTTAGTCCACTCTGGCTCTCATGGCCATTTGGTTTTTTCTTCGTTTACCACCCACAAGTCCTAATTCACTTGCCACGTCCGCAAGCCTTGTAAAACACTGCACCATGTCTCTCATACTTCTGCCCACTATTACTATATCGTTCTAAAGTCTAAAGGCACGTTGAAAAAGCAGACAGTCAGAAGTTCTTCCATTGGATGTTTGCATCCTGATCTCCTGACCTTGCTGTTATTAATTATAGCTGATTAAATAATACTGATTTACACATTATTTAATATTGCTATTCGTTATTGTTTCAGTTGTATTATTTGAGATTACCCAAAGACATCAAGGACTACAAAGTAATACTGATGGACGCTACCGTAGCCACCGGTGCAGCCGCAATGATGGCCATCCGAGTTCTATTAGACCACGATGTTCTGGAAAGTAATATATTAATAGTATCTTTACTAATGGCCGAATCAGGAGTGCAATCGATAGCTTATGCCTTCCCGGAGGTTCAAATAGTCACTACAGCCATCGATCCCGAAATCAATGATAAATTTTATGTATTACCCGGCATCGGGAATTTCGGCGATCGATATTTTGGAACGGAACCGTCAGAAAACGAAATATAAGACTGGATGGACATCATCATCAGGACATTTTCAAATTAAGAATAAAGGTTTTTTATGTAATTGATTTTGTGTATATATGTTTCAAAATAAAAGGTATAACTTATTGTTATCTGCATATACTTTGTTTATTTATGAATACTGTAACGTTGTCGTTGTATTTGATGATCCAGGTAGAGTCCTTTTCATGAGCATTTTTCAGTGCGTCACAGTTTTTCGATTTCTTTCTAACGCATTAAGTGGCAAGTGACAGAAAAAAAGGCACGTCTGTGATTACAGACATTTATAACATTTATTCTAGTTATTCTAGTTGTCGATAGATGGCGCTATAATCGAAGAAAAAATTATTTACGAATTATATAATATATCTACGAATATAATCTGTACAATTTTTTTTCTCTGATTCTGGCTTTGGTTTAGAACTAGAACCTTTAGCCACGTAATTGTATAACTTATCACTAAGTCAGGGGAGTAATGTGTAGTGTATGTGTTGAGTAAGTGTCTTGTTACTTTGCAAAGTCGACGTCATTGTCTTTGCAAAGAGACGCTAATTGTTTCCGAACGTCTGCGGTCCCTCCGGTGAGTACCGATCCCACAAGGACAGAAACTATTTTTCATTTATTAATTTATAATAAACGAAAAATTTCTGCCCCTGGTAGGATTCGAACTCCCGACCTTTCGTTTCAAAGGTAGGCGCTCTTACCACTGCGCCACAGAGGGGGTATCTGTACAATTTATGACTATAAAAATCAAAGAAAATACCATTTTATAAATGCAATAAACACAATTGATTTGTTTTTAGAATAAATGGTATAAATGTATATTATCACGAACTTACCTTTTTTTCTATCATGTGACGCACTGAAAAATGCCCATGAAAAGGACCATACAACGATTACTTACAAACATAAATATTGCTTGCTACGCAATATGGCATAAATATCAAGATCGAAAAAGCCAAGTAAATATGGTCTTCAGTAAAAACATGACACAATGGGGAACTTGCATAAAAATTATATTCCAGAAATATTACTGATAAACGTTATATAATGCTGTTTAAAGAAGCCCAGTTTACAAAAAAAGAATGTGTGTGTACTTTGTAAGCACGTAAGAAATTATACTTCTATTATATGATTTAAACGAAATTAATATACTTTTTATTTATATTTTGTTTAAATATTAAACTAATTTATACTTACTACTTCTCAAACATTTTTATTAGAACAGTGCCAAAAATTAAAATAATAAAAGAATAAAACACACACAAACACATTAAACAAGCCACAAACGAACATTTTTTTAACTAAATACGTATTTTCTGAAAATACAATTATATAATAAATATACTTATAATCATAAAATGTATTAAAAAAAACAAAAAAGAAAGTTTCTATTGGGACTCGAACCAGCGCTGATAAGCGCGGTTGGTATTGGAATTCATTCGCCTTCAACGCTTAGCCACGGACATTATGTGTCATTATTTACGAAGATCGACTAACTAAACGGATTAAACTTGTGATATTTTGATATTTTGAAAATTGATCAAATTATTTTAATTTTGAATTGAAATGATTTAGAATTGAAAAAATACAACAAAACATAGAGTAAGAAATCAATATATTAGGTGAATATTGATAGAAATTTTGATGGTAATCAAATTATATAAATAAAAGTATTACATACTATGTATTTTGGCAGATCAAATAGGTAGGTTTATACCCATGATACATTAACAATTATTACGTACCTGTTGCTTTTAAAAACTATTTAAAAGTCACTACAATATTATAAACTTTTTTGTTTCTGTCCTCACAACAATAAAACTAATATATTACACATTTGTTTACCTTTACCTCCAAACCACATCTGTCCTACAGCTGCCATATCGGATAATTTTTGACATGTCATTTGAACATCCAATCAGAACAAAGTTATAATGCGCATGCGCCGGGCTGATAGGTTTTAACATATAAAAATTCACCCTCTATCGCCGGTAAAGAAGTATAACTTCAAAAACTCATATTTTATTATTATGAAATAAATATAAGCAATTAAAAACTGCAGAATTTAAATTAGTCTTTCAACGGGCGGAATCGGTTGTGACGTCAAACCGCTCGTTGGTTTTCCCTATAAACCGGTGAAAGCAATAAGTATGGCAACGCTGCCATGCTGTCAAGATTCCAAGATTGTCAATATGGCGAATGGCGGCTGGGAAGGGGAAGTAAACATAAATGTTTTATATCAGGCAGTATTAGCCATGACCCGGAATCTCATATGGAAAAATTGGGGAATTTCCCCCACCACTTCCACACCGCTCAGCTAAATAAAGAGAAACGACAGCCTTTCTCGCTCACGAAGACTTTAACCAATCATTTATGTTAAAACACCATACCTGAATGTCACAAATAAAATAATCAAACGAGGCTTAACTCGATTGTCAATTCTTCAAAAGTAATGACAGCTAGAGTTAGTGCAAGTACAAATAATTTTCTATTAGTTTACAGTTTTTATTGTATTATCTGTAACGATTTATTCTTAGTAATTTCAATTTCAGTTGGTTCCTTATCCTTCGTTTATAAAGTGTAGTGTGTAGTTTTGTTTTAGTTGCGAAAGAACTTTGGTGTTGTGTTAATAAAAAAAATAAACATGATTTATTATTGTTGTGTACAAATCATAAAAAAGTTAGAAAATGCATAGGTAAATGGTAAATAGTAATTAGTTTATAACTGTTTTATCTGAAACAACGAATAAATACACGTACATATATTTAGAAAAAAATTGTCTAACTTTTTTATATCCCTTTTCCTTACTAAATTTGACAGCAAAAATAACATATTTTGCAACTTGAGAATTCCGAATAATTTATGAGTATTACTTAGATATTATTTAAATAAAATACTTTAACAAGCTTAGTAAGTTTTGGTATTTTATTTTAATAATATAGGTGAGATTATTTCTTGTAAAATATAAAGATATTTTAATTAGTAACGAAATTGCCCGCAAGAGGCGCTAAACGGATAAAATTAATGCTTGTCCATTTGAATTTCCCGCCAAATGGTGATTAGTTAACACATCGCTCGCAAATGGCGTAAGGAACCAAATTTTTACAGTGAGTTGCCTATCTATCTGGTAATACTATATTATTTATCTATGGTATTAGCCAATGAACTGTCAATACGGATGGAATGGCCATGTCCCATTCAAATAGTGAAGCAAGATTGACACCAACATACAAGAGAGAGGTCCTAGAGAGAGACAGACAAGGTGGTGGAAACTTTGACAGGCCGTGTAATTTGAGTTGCCTATATAAATGGACCCGATTGAATCAGTATTTACTGTTCGTTGAATATTTTAACTTGGCTAAGGCCTAATGCTGATTGGCAGTACATATTTCAAAATTCAACCACTTTTCTGTATTTAGGGGATAAATAGAGTACACAGTGCCATACTTGGTGTTTAAATACTTTTCAGAATTGTTATTTGTATTTATCAAAACAAATACCTACTTTCCTAAAGTATTTGGGAGTTAAATAGTTTTAAAACTGTTTAAATGCTAAATTAGTGTTTTATATAAAGTGAAGAAGTCCTTGATTATGTTATTGTTACTTTTTTTTTCAATAATTTTACGTAGGTATATACATACAATTTATTCTATTGTAACTAAACTCCCACAATGCATAAACACTTTTAGGAAACGGTTCCAACAGGTCTGTTAAGGGTAATAGCATTGTAATATGTAGTAATAAATTTGCTGAATTAATATTAGTTTCACCTCTGTGTTCAATATTTTTAACTTTCGTGTGCCACTTCTTAAAAAAAGCTTTATAATAAAGAATTAAATTCGAAAAAAGCGTTGTTGCAATGTGTGTGGCCTAACTTAACTGTGGCATGTTAATTTAAAAACTGAATAACATTTTTTATAAAATTTTTGAATATATTTGCAGAACAATTTTAACAGCTGTTTTTAATATAGATTTCAATCCTCTACAAATAGTCTCTCATGTCTTTTGATGTAAAATATTTATTACTACAACCTTCAACTATTTACCGTCTACCACTATGAATTTGTTTGTTTACGAAAGGTGGCGATTATCTTCCCTCTTTCCCTGGCTATTGCTCTCATTCTGACCGCATTAAATCCCTTCATTTGTATTTAAATACGTCAGAACTCTCTTTTTCATTAAAAGAAGTACTGGTTTTAGTCTTTGCTTTTGGCATATTCTATTTTGTAGGTTTTAGAACTGCGCCATGATATATATGTCATTTTATTGTGTATCACTTAATGACAATGACAAAAAGACAGATTAAAACCAGTACTTCTTTAAATGAAGAAGAGAGTTCTGACGTATTTAAATACAAAAAAGTATTTAAATTTGGAAATACTGCCCCATCAGCCCAGTTAAAAAAATATGAGGTCCATTTCCCCGATTTAAGTTGATATAGGCAACTCAAATTACACGGCCTGTCAAAGTTTCCACCACCTTGTCTGTCTCTCTCTAGGACCTCTCTCTTGTATCGTGGCTGCATTAGTTGTCTTTGTGCCTATTCCATCCGTATTGACAGTTCATTTCATTGGTATTAGCACGTATTAGGTTCTTAATGTGTTTTAGTGGTTTTAGATTATTTTAGTTGCGTTTCTTTATAATTTTGTGTTGTACAAAGAATAATTTAACATTTTCTCTGGAAGTATTAATTTAAAAAGATAATATGCCCTATTGGTGTTGTTTTGAAGAGTGGAATGCAAAGTAATCCTAGTTCACTTTTACACTGCAACAATGGTTAAATGCAATAAAACGTAAAGGTTTTACTGGCGAAATGAAGATTGCTCCTGTCTGCTCTAATCATTGTATATCTGGTAAGTTACAACATTAACCATTTTTGAAGATGTTAATAACATTTTACCATTTAACCATCCACATTGGAGTATATAGAGCAAAGACAATTATGTTGGTGGGGACATCTACAACGAATGAAAGAAACTAGACCAGTTCGAAGAGTATGGGAAGCAAAAATATCAAAAAATAGGAAGAGAGGAAGACCCAGACAAACATGGGATAAAGCAATAGGAGCCATTCTGCAAAAGAAAAGATCAAACTGGACAGATGCCAAAGCGATAGCACAAGACAGAAAAGAGTGGAAAAAATTTGTATATAGATAACTGATACTTTTATAGAATTAATGAAATTAATTTTAGAAATGTAGAATTAGATGTAAAAGTGTAATTTGTAAGTACCTATGTAAAACTAGATATGTTAATTTGGTAGATTAATGTTGCAACCCTACACCATTGTATGGTAGAAGGGATATGATTATATATATATATATATATATATATATATATATATATATATATAATAGCATTTTAATCTTATAGGAAGACCAGCCAACTTAATGGATAATAACAATCCAGATTGGGTTCCTTCAATAAATATGGTGTATAAACACAATGAAATGAGTTCCCCAAAATCTAAAATGGAGCTGTGCCAAAGTAGAATTAAAAGGAAAAAGTTACCTACAAGAAAAATTGCCTTTTTTATTCCTATTGAAATGATTTATTCTAATGAAAGGCACTGGACTGTCTTATATTCTGCAAATACTAGGTAGGTAAATGATCTTACACATTTTTCATTAATGATTGTAGGTTACTGTTACTTCTGTAGATTTAGAAACAGTGGAAAATGAAGAAGCTACAGTCGGAAAAATGAAAGAATACCCATGAACGAACATATAAAACACGCTGTATTTTCCTGTCACCGTGTCACAAAGAAAATTGTCGAGTGCAAGTACATGTAACAATAATTATTACATGTAGGTACTTGCGCTGGCCAATTTTTTGTGTGACACAGTGACGAGAAAATACAGAGTGTTTTATGTGTTCGTTCATGGGTATTCTTTAATTTTTCTGACTGTAGTTTAGTAGAAGACAAGATTTTGCCAAATAGTAAAAACTGTCAAACAGATATTACAATGGAAAAATTAACTAATACATTTATGTCATTAACATTAACACATGAGTTAAAATATCAGCTAAAGAAACTAGCTTTATCTTGTGAAAGTATAGAAAATGATGATGTCAAAACTAAATATTAAACTGGTTTAGCCAATTACAATGTTTCTAAGATAGTTTTAATAGTTATTTATGATATGTGTTAAAAGTACAATTTTAAGGCATGCATGGGAAGCTTTGCTCATTCTGCAATTCACATGAGTGCCTTAAATATGTACTTTTAACACATATATTATACAATATTTTTTTACAAACGGTAAAACTGCAGTGCAAGAAATTCATTTTTCAAATGGCACAAATTGTACAATTAATATTAATGTTAATAAATGCTTTCAAATCTTTGCTTTCAAAATTTCTCATTTCACTTTTAACTGCAGTGCCTTAAAACTTTTAATGCACCCAGTGCTTTAAAGTGGCATTTTTAAGGCTACTATGGAGTGCTAAAATTGCATTTTTAACACGTTTCCAAACTTATCAACTTACAACAAAAATACTTTGTATATAATGTGCCTTAGGTTAAAAAATTTTGTGTTCTGGCCTGATAGAGACATTTTAAAGAAAACTAAGTATGCCAAATTCATTTAAAAATAATCTTTTCATGGAAACTTATAGTAAAGAATAAAAACAAATCTTAAGTGTCAATACCGCAGCTGTCAACTAGGATTGTAACTCAATGGGGGTGTGGTAGCTATCACATTATCACATCATAACTTATCCTAAAAATTTGTGGTTGGAAATTAGTGGTTTTTGCTGTTCTTTTTGGTTTGTTAGTTTTGATCTGGATCTTTTTTGTTTAAACTATTATAAGGATTATAAAATCTGTTTTCAATTTTCTTTATTCTTTGTTTTCTTGTACCTGTGCTAGGTAAAAGACAAGATAACTAGAAATAATATTGGTGAATGAATAACAATAAATCTATCTAGAGTATGAAACGAATTATTTATTGTTCTGAAGCCAGTTCTTTGTGGAATTTTTGTAATTAACTATTCTAATTGGGAAATAAGCCACAATTTAACTTTAAAAAATAATTTTATTAATGTTTCGACTTCCACATCAGATGTCGTTGACAAAATACAAAATATTCATTATTATTATTATTTTTGCATATATATAATAATATTTAAATGTAAATAATATTTCTTCTGATTGTTAATTGTAAAGGATACAAAAATTACCATTTATTTAATTTTTTTTTTAGAATCAGCTGAGAGAAGTGGTCTACAAAAAACCAGGCAAAAGGCAAAAGAAAGGTTTACAAAGCAAATGTGACACTTTTTTCAGAAATATTTGGGAATATCAGTAAATTACATTAAAAAATGTATGAAAAGATTTTGTGCAATAAAAATGTTTATATTTATCAAGGATGTATTATTTGGTATGGACACATATCGTCAGTGATGTGACAATACATCCTATCTGTTTTTTCATGAGTTTTGTAAGAAAGACTCAAAACTTGTTTTAAGGTCCCCTCCTGTTTTCATATGATATTTTTGACTTATTTTGTAGTAAATTAAACTATATATTTACTACAAAACAAGTCAAAACTTATACATATGAAAACAGAAGGTGACTTTAAAAATGTTTTTCGTCTCTCCTATAAAACTCATGAAAAAACAAATAGGAGGTATTGTCACATCAGCAAGGATATATTTCTGGTATATCGAGGGAATGTCTAAAAAATATACTTTGAAAGTTTAAAGAACATTCGTGGACATTCATGGAATGTTCCAATATGACATTCAGGGAATGTTGAAAATGCTGACACAAGATTGTCCTGGGATGTTCAGGGAACATGCTTTTGGGGATATTCCAGGAATTTTTTCAATGTGCTGTGTGTACCTTCTAGAAACATACATGGAATGTTTTGGTGTTAGCGCCGGACTCCACTTGCGATTTGTAGTTGTGAAGATTGAACACATTGTTTCAAATAAAAGTCAATCCATTTGCGACTAAATAATCATGGATTGACTTGTATTTTAAACAAAGTGTTCAAATGCGCGAATACAAATCGCAAGTGGAGTCCGGCGGTTAGGGTTACTTCCTCTTCGGCATTATTATGTATTATACTACAGAAATCAGGAACTTCCCTTCTAAATATATGTATGCCTCTTGGCCATCAAACAAATTCTTCCAACCATTATTTTAATGTTTGCCCTTTCCATGCTGTAGCAAACTTAACAAATTGTTGATTTCAAATTGTAACAGTTAAGTTTTGCAAAGTATGCTGCCCTCTTGTATCTTCTGTGTTATCTTCATCATACAATTACTTCATCTAAAAACTTTTTGTGATATATTCGTTTGGTTGTTAAAATTATTTCCTGATCCATGGGTTGAATAAGCGATGTTGTATTTTTTGGCAATATAATATATTTACACATTTATGTAATTCATTCAAAAAATGATAACACATTTGTATACAGCATGACCAGTTTCACTTTGTATTTGAGAATTGGATGTGAACTGGTGTTGACATTCGGTTTTTCTAAATTTTATTTTGGTAACGTCACGCCAAGTCAAATGCCTGCACGGTACCAAAATAAAATTCAAAAATAATTGAAAAACCGAAAGTCAACAACAGTGCACATCCAAATCTCAAATACAAAGTGAATCTGGTTATGTATATATATAAAGTATAATGTAGGTATGTACCTATGATCAATTTATGATTAATAAAACCACTTGCACTATGATATTAGTTTGATTTGTTTTTATTAAATTACTTTTACTGTGTTTGACCTTCCCCTAAATGTATCTAATCCCTAGATACATTTGGGAATCTGGTGTAATTGTGAAACAAAACAAAATAAATGTTACTTGCATATATTTTATTCAACATAATATATTGCATATAGTGAAATACTAATAAGATGAAATATCAGGTTCCTACCAACCATTTCCTTAAAAACATATTTTTCTAAAACCAAACAACTGAATGGGTCTGCTGAATAACGTTGTAAGCGCCATATTGCTTGTTTTTGAGAAGTCTAAGCTTTAAAATTGTGATAATGGTGAGTTTATACATTTTAAGGGTGACTAATGTAGTTTGGCAATAATGAAAAGTCACATTCTAATGTTCTGACAGTTCTCTTACGTCAAAAATTTTGACCTACGTAATATCGCTTTTGTAGTAAAAATACTATATAAACGGCATTCCAATTGAAAAAGAATAAAGTCACAAATACTTGGGAACTTTAATAAACGAAACTGGAGACCAAAACAATGAAATAAAAAGACATATCGAAATTGCCAGAGCCACCTTCATAAAGACGAGAAAATTCTTCTGCAACAGAGATAATAAGCATCCCTCTACGATTAAGAATGCTAAGAGGCTACGTATTTAACACGCTATTATACGGTGTAGAGGTCTGGACTCTCAAACATAACAACATAAAAAATATTCAAAGTTTCGAGATCTGGGGCTACCGTCGAATGCTGAAGATAAGTTGGGTTGAAAGAATCACAAGCTTTGAAGTAATACGAAGGATAGGAAAAGACCCAGAAATTTTATTAACGATAAAACGAAAAAACTCGAATATTTGAGTCACCTGATGAGAGGACATAAATACGCATTACTTCAAAATATAATGTGTGTGTGTGTGTTTAGATTTATGACCTTGGTTTGAACCAATTGGCCAGCTCATTTTTTTTTATTTTCATAGACACAATTTCCTAATTTTAACTGATATACATTATATATTAATAATTACAAATATATATTACATACATTACATTAAAAATACATAGTAATATTAAACACTAACACTAAATACTTATACTAAACCACTAATTGATATTAAAATATTTTTTTTTTTCAGCGCTAAGACCTAAACCCGATTCAACCTCGCGGAGGTTTAGGCCTTCTTTGTGATTTTTTTTTGCTTTTTTTTATTTTTTAATATATATTTTTTTTATTATTTTTTTTTCTTTTTTTATATATTTTTTTTTTGAATTTTTTTTATATATATTTTTTTAAATATCAATTTTCATATTTTTTAAGTAGTTATAAACAATTTTATACAAATTTATATTATACAAAATATAATGCAAGTAAAAATAGAAGACCAGGCCGTAGAAGAATGTCATGGTTACGGAATTTGAGAGAGTGGTTTGGCTACACCACTAAGAAACTCTTTAGGTCAGCTGTAAACAAGGTCAGGATAGTTTTGATGATTTCCAATCTCCGACAGGAGTGGCACAAGAAGAAGAAGTTCAAATATAATACTCAATAGTTTTGTCAATATCTTTATTAACTTAAAAATTACTATAGCTCCATAATATCCTCAAAATAATTGATACAGCCAAAATAACCAGACCGTACAGCCACTTGGTATCGTCAGCATTCTCCAACTCAACACCAGATACTTTTCCTTTCAGAAGAGGTTCTCTCAACCCAGGCATTACAACGTCATCAAGCGGTTGACCGGTCATTGAAAACTTGGTTGCTTGAACGATTTTAACTCTAACCACTTTGCCCATATACTCTTCTTTCATTGGTATCAGAACTTGTTCGTAGTATTTATTATGAGCAACGTAATGTTTCTTATCATGGGATACTTCAGTTGCTAGAACTTCTTGGATGTCTCCAACCTTATGGCCGTAGGGTTGGTAAGAATGAAATAGTTCAGTTAACCTGAAATTAAATCACTTTTTTAATATAATTTAAATAATAAATAATAACTATTCCCAAGAAAAAAATGACAGACAATTTTGGATTTCGAAAAATGAAATCGGTTTTTAAAAAATATTTTTATTTCTAAACTACAATTTTGAATATGACTGAACTCTACAAGACCAAGAATAATAATGAATCTAACAATACAATTAAAATAAAACTAGTAAAGAGAACTTGATGAAAACTGTAGAGTCAGCTGCAGGTGTTGGCTTGGATTGTGCCAGGTCTGGACTTTCGTACCATGTAACTAGACAGTGTAGCGATTATCGACTCAGTTTAATGAGTAACACGCTCAAAATGTTTATGAAAATATTGCATTCTCGCATATACAATCTTTGTGGAAGGATAACTGGTGACGAACAGTTTGTGACGAAAAATATTTACGCGCGCTTTATAGATTTCGAAAAAGCCTTTAACAGAGTACCATACACATTACTATTTCAATGTTTAGACTTAGTTGGTCTGGACAAGTACGGCATTAGATTGCTCAAAAATCTTTACTACAATCAGACCGCTTGTATCAAGTTTGACCAAGAAGCTTCAGCTAAAGTTTCTATTAAGCGGAATGTCAGCTAGGGATGTGTTATGTCACCGACATTGTTTAATGCCTACACCGAACCAATTTTTGATGAAGCGTTAAATAATCGTCGCGAAGGTGTTAAAATCGGTGGTGAAATCATTAATAACATCAGATACGCAGATGACACCGCCATAATGGCAGAGAGTCTGGAAGACCTTCAAACCCTGTTGAATGCTGTAAACAACGAATGCATTGCAAAGGGCTTAACAATCAACGCAAAGAAAACAAAATGGATAGTGGTCGGAAAAATTAATATCGAAGACTCGAAGACTAAAATTAGATAACAAAATCCTGGAAAGGGTGGAACACTTTAGATATCTGGGTAGCTGGATTGACTATACTATAGAGTTGAAAATGATGAGGAAATTTCGACCAGAATAGAATTTGAAGGAAAAAGCTTTATTAGCTGGCAGGTTCTGTATTGTGCAGTAGAAGTATTTCATTGACCACATGTCAAAGGGTAAGAACAGAACAAGTGGGTCGAGGTGGAGGTGTAGGTCGCGGTGGATGCTACTAGTTAAGTCGCGGTCGATGTTGACAGCACATAGCAAGGAGGTCACCTGCGCTGTCAGTCGAGCTAGAACCACTATCAAGTGAAGTAATTTAATGAAATTTGAATGACAAAAAGACTGCTTTTGCGATATTGTGTCAGTCAAGTGATGATAGTGATGAAATATCAGCTGTAAATAATCAGATCCTCCTTCATGTTTCAAAAATTTACTGAATTTAATTACTTTAGAAATTCATAAATACAAAACTGAATACGAAAAAGGGATTATATAAAAAGTATCAACTCAGATAGCGCAGGTAATGACAACTTGGCTTCGAACGGACCAATCACAGGGAAGCATCCTTGTAGGCCGCGCAGTAGACATCCATGTAAAACAAACTCATTTTATTTTCAAAAGCATCGATGTAAACCTCCTGGATGGCATCGCGCTAAACCTTCACCACGACTTACCTGCTCTGTTCTCTTCCATTCACTACAATGTGTTTGTTTTACATGGATATCGACCACGACCTCCACCTCCACCGCGACCCACTTGTTATGTTCTTACCCTTAGAGTATTGAAGTGCTACGTCTGGTCCGTTTTGTTCTATGGATGTGAAACTTGGACAACAAAAGTGAAAAATCTCAACAAATTAGAAGCGTTCGAGTTGTGTTACCGTCGCACGCTCAGAATCCCATGGACAGCACACATATCCAACGGACGTGGGCTGGAGACCGTGCACAAAGAGCGAGAATTGATCAACGTCATAAAAATGAGAAAAGTTCAATACTTCGGTCATATTAGAATTAGAGCCCTATAAAGAATTTCAGGAGTGCCAATCAGGATCTTCAGACGATTTATCAGCTTTCTTTGGATCATAATTTAAAGCTAAATCCTGTCAAATCGTGTGTTATGATTTTTGGTAATCAAATTAAAACGGAGTATCTTAAAAAAAATAAGTATTTCAATTAATAATTCCAAACTAAACTTTGTAGAGAAAAACAAAAACTTGGGCGTTATTTTAGATGAACAGCTTAGATTTAAAGAACATGCAAAAAAATTAGTTCAAAAATCATTTTGCTCTCTGAAAATATTATATAATAATAGACATATCCTAAACAAAAAAATTAAGAAAAAAATTATGTGAAGCTCTCGTCTTATCTAATTTTAATTACTGTGATTTTATTTATGGTTTTTGTTTAGACAGTGACAGTAGAAACCGTATACAGAAAGTCCAGAATGCGTGTGTCAGGCTTGTTTAAGGTTTGCGCAAATTTTATCATATATCACATTTATATAAGGATGTTAATTGGCTTAAAATGAATGACCGAAGGACTGTTCATTTTGCTACCTTTTTATTAAATATAAATAATCCTACTTCACCAACTACGCTTAAGGAACGCCTTATGTTTCGTAACGATATACATAGCCTTAACATCAGAAACAGGATTAACCTAACAATGCCTCAACATAGCACCGCTATATTTTAGAGATCTTTCTCATATAATGCTGTTAAAATTTTTAATTCTATTCCTAATCATTTCCTCCAATTAAATATAATAGTTATTTATGATATAACTGTTAAAAGTACACGTTTAAGGCACGCATGTGAAAGTTTGCAGATTGAGCGATAGCGAGTTCTACAATTCACATGAGTGCCTTAAAAATGTACTTTTTAACACGCATATCATACAATATTTTTTCTACAAACGTAATTACAGGACAATATCTACAAAAACTTTTACTTGAACTTGATTGACATTCCATTTTTATATTTTTTTGACATTACATCAAAATTGTCTATACAGTCAATACGAATTGCAGTGCCATAAATTTTTTTTAAAGCACTAGTGCCTTAAAGTAGCATTTTTAATGATCGTATGGAGTGCTAAACATTGCATTTTTAACACGGTTGTAGAAAAATACCTTTAAAGTAAAATATAAAAAATACCTGTTAAATATGTCATAATAAGTAAACAGTTCTTAAATCTTAAAAAATCAACTATAAAAAATTTATTCAATGTTATTAATAATTGTCAATCCGTAATTTTCTTTTAACAGTATAAATTAACATACATAAGCCTTTGTGTAACATATCTTTTAAGCGACAAAAAAAATAAAAATGTATTAGGGTTCTGGTTTGGTTCAGTTGAGTAGCCTTGAGCTAGACTTTCGCCTGACCAGGACATGATAGGGAACTTTTTTTTTGTTGTAACTGATTGTAATTTTTTCCCTTAAATAAAGTCCTTTATTATTATTATCATATATATCGGGTGTTCTACAGCATCCGCCGTTTCCCGCATCCTATTCGCCATGCTTTTCGGCCACGAATATCTTCCTCGTTGAGTTGTCTACTGTTCTTTGCTTTCTCTACATCTTGTATCCATGTTCTCTTCGGTCTGCCTCTTTTTTTTCTCTCGGGTGGTGCATACTGGATCATTTTCTTGGGCCATCTTGTTGGTCCCAGTCTCTGGACATGCCCGTACCATATTAATCTTAATTAATACCATATTAATCGTATTATTATTATTATCCAGATTTAGCCATACGGCTCACACTCCCTCTAAGGGGAAAAATGACTCATCCCAGATACCTACGGTATCAAAAGGATTGAGCTCTGGTGGGACTCTTTTTGTGTTATCGAGCCCTAGGTGACTTGGTATGCAGGTGTATCTCCCAAAAATTTTCGTACACATCTGGCCGTTGCGAGTAGTACAGCTTTCTGCATGGTCTTGTAAAGATGTTCATTATTATTATGTTTATTTATTCAGATGTTTATTTATTATTATTATTATTATTATTATTATTATCCCCAGATTTAGCCGTACGGCTCACACTCCCTCTAAGGGGAAAATTGACTCATCCCAGATACCTACAGTATCAAAAGGATTGAGCTCTGGTGGGACTCTTTCCGTGTTTTTGAGCCCTAGGTGACTTGGTATGCTGGAGTTTCTCCCAGAAATTTTCGTACGCATCTGGCCGTCGCAAGTAGTACAGCTTTCTGCATGGTCTTATAAATTTGTTCATTTAGACCCAGCTTTTTTATGCTTTCGAGGAGGTTCTTCGGAATGACTCCAGTAGTAGAGATAATAATTGGTATCGTCTGGGTACTTTGCATTCTCCATTGCCTTCGTATTTGAATTTCCAAATCTCTGTACTTGGCGATCTTTTCAGTAAATTTACTACGTAGATTATTGTTGTTAGGTATCGCCACATCAATTAGTGTTGTCTGTCTTGTTAATTTATTAACTAGTACGAGATCTGGTCTATTATGTGCCACTGTTTGGTCTGTGAGCACAGTGCGGTCGGAGTATAGCTTGTAGTTGCCATCCTCAAGCATACTCTCAGGGACGTATTGATAATACGGGAGATGCTCTGTTTGGAGAAGTCCCAGCTTGATAGCTATCTCTTGATGAAGGATTTTTCCCACTGCGTCATGCCTTTCCTTGTATTCAGTTGCAGCAAATGCCTGGCAGCCCCCTGTAAGATGTTGGATGGTTTCTTGGGCTTGACATCCATATCGGCATCTGTCGTTTTGGACCTGAGGGTCTTTGATGATATATTTCAGGTAATTTCTGGTTGGTATAACCTGATCCTGAATGGCCAGTAATGAACCCTCCGTTTCAGGGAACATCTTTCCTGATGTCAACCAATAGTTCGACGCTGTATTGTCGACATAGTCTTGGCTGACCTCATTGGGATGTCGCCCGTGCAGAGGTTTACCCATCCAGGTGCGCAGTTTTTCGTCTTTAGTGAGGTGGTTTATGCGCATTTCTGGTTCCCTCAGTTTGATCGGTGTTGTGTCATCTACTGCGCAAATAGCTTGATGTAGAGTAGATGTCTCAGCTTGCATCTGAAAATAAGTTCTTAAATTAGCAATTTGTTTATCTAATTGCTCACCTATATCCATAAGTCCTCTTCCTCCCAGATTCCGTGGTAATGTTGTTCTTTCTACTGCACTTTTAGGATGGTGTTTTTGTGCCTTTGTGAGGTGTGTTCGTACTTTTCGCTGAAGATTTTCTATATCTGTTTTTGTCCACTTAACAATACCAAATGAATAGCTAAGTGCGGAACAAGCGTAGGTGTTTAGTGCCCTAAACAAATTTTTACTGTTAAGCTGTGAACGAAGCAGCTGTTTTATCCTTCGTATAAACTCAGTAGTTATTTCAGTTTTCATTTGCTTATGGTCAATTTTCCGCGCCTGCTTTACTCCAAGATATTTGTATATATCGTTTTCACCCATGGCCTCGATGTTCTGGCCATTTTGCATATCGAATCCACCGGGCTGTACCTTTCCTCTGACTATATTCAAAACACGGCACTTGTCTAGGCCGAACTGCATATTAATATCATTAGAGAATGTTTCTACTGTTTTTAGCATCTGCTCTAGATTGTCTCGAGTAGAAGCCATTAATTTCAAATCATCCATATACAACAGATGATTAAGCTTCGCTAGTACAGTATTGTTGTTTTTAATGCTAAAACCTGAGTCAGTGGAGTTTAATAGCTGTGATAGAGGGTTCATAGCCAAACAGAACCACAATGGACTCAGCGAGTCTCCTTGAAACAGGCCCCGGTTGATTGCGATATTTTCCGTTTCGATATTGTTTTCACCAGGTATTTGGAGGTGAATTTTAATCTTCCAACTTGTCATTATATGCCTTAAAAAAGTCACTATGTTATCATCGACTTTGTATATTCTTAATATATCTATAAGCCATTCATGCGGCACTGAATCAAAGGCCTTTTTGTAGTCAATAAAGGCAGTAAAGAGGTTCCTTTTTTTGGTGAATGCCTGGTTAGAAATGACTGAGTCGATGATAAGTTGTTCTTTACAACCCATAGAACCCTTAGCGCATCCTTTCTGTTGAGGCTCTATGATATTGTT
Organism: Diabrotica virgifera virgifera; assembly: GCF_917563875.1. Lineage (NCBI taxonomy): Eukaryota > Metazoa > Arthropoda > Insecta > Coleoptera > Chrysomelidae > Diabrotica > Diabrotica virgifera. The sequence continues at coordinate 407,404 of NC_065444.1, read as the reverse complement.
TAGAGCACAGTGTTGGTAGATACGCCGGGTTATACAGGATGTGACCAATTTATACAAAGTTGGAAGACAAGTAATTGGGCGGTACTTGGCTGGATCTTGGGTGTTATTTTGATCCTTCGGTATTAAATAAGTGGTTCCCTGAGTTAGAAATGATGGTATTTCCTGCGGGTTAGAAATAACATGATTAATTAATGTTGATAAGCAATCATGAATGCTCCAAAACTTCTTAAGCCAGAAGTTCTGGACTCCGTCTGGTCCAGGAGATTTCCAGTTATGAAGCTCTTTGATGATATTTGAGACCTCTTCAGTAGTGAATGGTTCGTAGTTAGCTGTGACGTAGTGGTAACAGTTGTGCGTCGTATCTTCTATCCAGCCAGCATTGTTGTTAAGAGCAGCTGGTGTGGAAAGTTGATTTCCCCAAAACTCATGAATTTCTTCCTGGCTTGGGTAAGACTTGTCTACAGTTTCTACGGTGGAGTTCAGTTTTCGGTAGAACGCCTTCTCAGAGTTCTCAAAAAGTGCATTGTCACATTTTCGGTTGTTACTAACTTTATACCTTCTTAATCGTCCTGAATAGACGGCGAGTTTTTGTTTTAATGTATCCAGACACTGTTGGGCTGTGTTATTTTCTGGATCGTATCTCGAGTGTCTTGCAGTGCTCCGCATTATTTCTTCAGCTCTCTTAATGACTTTTCTACTTGTTACACCTCTTATATATTCTGTGACTTGACCAATATCCCTACGCAGTAATTCAATTTTTCCGAGAAGTCTTTTTTCCCAGGGTGCAATTCTGTTACCAGTCCTTCCGTTATTAGTACTCCGTCGTGTTCTGATCTTAAGGCCCATTACATTAGCAATTGCTGTTGCTGCACAGTAGATTAGCATATGCAGATATTCCAATGTGTGGACTTCTACGACATAATTGGGTAGGACTTCAGTGTTCACAATTTGTAACAGCGCACCTAGTTTCTTACAAGAGTTTATTCGTGGTAGCGGTGGTCTGCTAAGTGGATTTGTTCCATTAAACTCTTGTACGGCACGAGCCATTTCGTTTGCTAGACTATCGCGCAACTCGTTGTTTTCCTGCTGTGTATTGTCAGGTTGAGTTTCTGGTATGGGAATCTCAGGAATCTGCTCATCAAGGATTTCATTTAGGACTTGATATAAAACTAGCCCTTCGTTGTTAATCTCCCGTTCGACTTCGCTTTTGATCGTATTGCGTCTAGCCTCTGGGATAAGGTTGTTTCTTATGATTACCCGGTATTGATCTGATACTCTTTGCTCCGATACTTGAATATCTGGGTACTCCCTGCAAAATTCGGCATAAAGCTGTTGTCTGTAGCCGATCGTTTCTTGACCGAGGTTTGTCACCTTATAATAGAAGCGCAAAATGCTTTCGTTAATGGATACAGTCCATTTCATGCGCTGCCTCGGTCGTCCCGCTTGAGTGAGCGCCGGCTGATGTTCCAGCGCAGCACCTTCAGCGGGTGGAGCTCTTGCTGTTGTTTGGCTCGCTTGTGGTTGTTGTTGTTGTTGGGCTGTAGCTGATTGTATGACAAGGGCCCGCCTCCTCAACACCCTGCCACCGACGTCCCGCATGCTGTCACGTCCAGCGCCGGCTCCAGACGTGCCCTGGTGATCCCCAGGCAGCGATCCTAAACATAAATCAATATTCTCCATATTAATGGGTGTGCATTTTATACCTACTGCCAGGTGTCAGTTTTTGTTCCACGGCAAGTATCCCTGCTACTCTCTGGGTATTGGCGCTACGAATACCCAGAAAGCATCCCCCATTCGCAGGGGGCCGCGCCTGATAGAAGAACTGACAAAAAACTCCCACAGGTTATTATTATTATTATTATTATATTATTTAATGAGAGGACCTAAATATCGCTTACTCCGGTTGATCATTCGGGGCAAAATCGAAGGAAAACGCAGGGTTGGAAGAAAACAATTGTCCTGGCTGCGCAACATTAGACAGTGGACAGGTCGAACGGTCGAGGAATTAAATCGATTAGTGCAGTCACTGAAGATTATCACCTCCGATTTCGTTGAACCTCCATTGATTTTCATGAAAATTGGTGAGTAATGAGAGGATACCTCAAGGAACAAAGGTGACATGATGCCAACTTGCGCTTTTACCCTGGGGGTGGATGCCACCCCTTCTCGGGGGTGAAAATTATTTTATTAAAAATAATACCATAAGTCGATAGAGAGACAAATTATAAGCAAAATTTGTTATATAAGGTTATTAAAATAAATCAACACTTTTTGAGTTATTAAAGACCAAAGATTTTATTTTTTCGTAAAAAAATGCATGTTTTAAATCGGTTTTTCACGTATAAATCAAAAACTATAAGCTTTTACAAAAAAGTTGTTATTACTGAAATTGAAGATAATAAAAAATTGAATACATTCCTTACATAAAGAACTAAACTGATATTAGTTCAAAGTGAGTTATTGGCTATTGAATGTGTATTTTTTTCGACGGGTACTCAAATCTAAGTATTCAAACTTAAATAACGGGAAAACTATGCAATGTATAAAATAGTCCTGCAAAACATTTGTCAAAGTACTTCGGAATACCTATCAAATGAGCTTCAAAACATGGTAATAGCGTCAAAATTAACTAAGTTATAATGAAAATAAAAGAACCGTTTCGAATTTTTTTAGGAAAAAGTGAAAAATAAAACATACGCCATTTCCACAAAAATTAAAATTTATAGTAATCCTTACAAGAACTTCTTTATATTTGCATAAGTAATGTTTTCGATAATTTTGACCGGTTCAGAATTCATATTTTTGAAAAAAAAGGTATAATTTAAAAAAATTATAATTTTTAAAATTATTGTAATTCTCATATTCTTTTGATAATACTCCAAAAATACTCAATATACGTAAAAAATTATATATAAACAAATTTTAGTTTTTTCTGTGCCAAATATTTTACCTGTTTTACTATTTCTCTAGGGTAAAAAATAACCGAGATAGAAACGTTTAAATCTTAAATTTTGCTGTGGGAACCATGCAACCAGGGCCATTTAACCTTTTATTTAAAAAAAAGTAAGGGGTTTAAAAGATTAGGTTTAACGTACTTAAATGGCACTTGGAATTAACTTTGAAACAGTTTTTAGATGAACCTGATATCGTAAACGCGAACGGAGTTATTAAAAAAAAAGACAATACCATTTTTTGGAAAAATTTTTAAAAGATAAATTTTGAAAAAATTTTGGAGCATAAATTTTAACTCTATCAACATGTTCGGGGGCTCATTTGATATATTTAATTACTTTGACAAATGTTTAATAAATTTATGTTACAAAATGCATCAATGTCCCGTTATTTCAGCTTGTATACTTACGAGTATTTTACTCGCCGAAAAAAACATACATTCAATTACCTGTAACTCCATTTTGAGTTAAAACTAAAAGGTTATTCTAGTAAGAGGTTTATTTCACTTTCTATTACCTTCAATTTTGATAATAATAACTTTTTTGTAAAAACTTACACTTTTTGAGTTATTGATAAAAAATTGGTTAAAAACATGCATTTTTCTCAAGAAAAATTAAAATCTTTGATCTTTAATATCTTAAAAAGTTTTGATTTATTTTAATAACTTTATATAACAAATTTTGCTTGAAATTTGTCCCTCTATCGAATTATGGGGTTATTTTTAATAAAATAATTTTCATAATTTTCATAAAATAATTTTTAATAAAAAGTTGGCACCATGTCACCTTTGTTCCCTGTGATATTCTCTAACCACTCACCAATTTTCATGCAAATCTATGGAGGTTCAACGAAATCGGAAGTAAAAGCTCATATCCACCTTCAGTGACTCCACTAGATAGCCAACGCTTGAAAACAACCACGGCACACAAAGAAGAAGATAATTTAGTAACGAAGGCGTTCGATATCCTACACGGAGAAAAATTGTGGGAAATAGTGAAAGTTATGGGATACTGAACAAATTCTTAAGAATGATGGAAGTTGTTTTTTGAAAACACCACAGCAAAAGTATTATACGAGGGGAATTTAACAGAACCAATCGACGTTAACAGCGGTGTAAAGCAGGGTTGTATACTGTTTCCCACTCTGTTTATTATTGTCATGGACTGGCTTAAGAGAAAAACCAGCGACGGTAAAACTGGAATACACTGGAATACCTTTGAACAATTAAAAGATTTTGAATACGCAAATGATGTACGCCTATTTTCAGCAAAGAGACAGAGCATGCAGAAAAAAGTGAGAAATTAACCAAAGAAGGTAAAAAAAGTGGGTATGGAGATAAACATAATTAAAAAGGAATTAATGAAGATTATCACACCGAGAGAAATTGGTATACAAATAGAAAACAAGAGCTGAAATCAGTGGAAAGAGTTAATTATCTAGGAAAAATACTGAACGCGACAGGAGGAGCAGAGTAGGATATTCAAACACGAATTGGCAAAGCACAGACAGCATACTATTATAGAGACCGACCGATTAATCGGCTTCGGCCACCTTCGGCCCATATTTAAACCTTCGGCCAAAACGAAGCCGAAGGTTTCGCCGAAGGTAGAATAATAAAATGCTCTGACTATACTATACCGTATAAATACTCTAAACAATATGCTTCGGCGAACCTTTGATAATTTGGATAATATTTACACCCTATTTTATACCCTAATAAACTAAAACGTTTTACAAACTTTCAGGTAGTAGGTAGGATATAAATTTTAACAATAAGCCAAGATGTCTCAAAGATCTTCATTTGAATATTTCTCACGTAGTAAAATTCTGAGAAACTATAATAATTTTATTGTATTTGTTAAAACTCAAGATTACTGGTGTTTTGACTACCTAAATAGTAATGGCAAAACATCGACCATCGACTATCCCTACTATGAATGCAAATATTTAGTCACCTTCGGCTTCGGCTTCGACCGAAGGTATCCTACAGGCCGAACTTCGGCATCGGCTTCGGCCAAAAAAAGCACATTCGGTCGGTCTCTAATACTATATTATGTTAGATAATACATATATGGAAATCTAATGAGATAGAACTGGACACCAAAGTAAAAATCTTCAATAGTAATGTAAAGGCAGTACTATTATACGGATCACAATCTTGGAGAATAACAAAACACAACACTGGAAAGATTCAATCTTTCATCAATAAATGCTTACGAAAAATTCTAAGAACATTTTGGCTCAATCGGATCACAAACTCAAACTTATGGAATAAAACTAAACAATAACCGATACATAAAGAAATCTGAAAGAGAAGATTGAAATGCTTGGGTCATACTCTGCAGAAACAGGACACAGACATAACAAAACAAGCATCGGAATTCCAACATCCAGGAAAACTGAAACAGGGAAGACCGATAAATACATGGAAGAGAACAATTATTAAAGAAGCAGAAAACGTCGGTCTAACCTGGAAAGAAGTCAGAGAAAAAGCACAAGATCGGCAAAAATGGAGAGTGGCAGTAGATGTTCCAGTGGGAACGAAGAGGATAAGTAAGTAAGTATAATTTAGTAACTAAAGGATGATTTTCCATAATAATTTTCAGTATCTTTTCGATATTTTCGGGAATAACTACATCATTTGTCTTTCTAGAGTGCTCAGTATCATTGGTGTCGGTATAAATGCGTTTAAGTTCAGCAAACCATCATTGAATGCTTGTAATCTATGGAACAGAGTCCCGGTGGGGCCCAGACAAATACTCCCCGGACAAATAATCACCGGACAAAAAATCCCCACAAAAAATTCCGGACAAAATATCCCCACAAAAAATCCCGGACATAATATCCCCAAGAAATATTTGCTGCCGAATAATAGTTCTCTAAAAGTTTTCCCGAAATTTTACCTAAGTTTCGAATTCCAATTCCATGCTGAAAACTTCAAATTTTACATGACAAAATAATGTTTTTTCAAAAATCTTTCATAGCTGCTCGGGGAGAGGCCAGATGGAAGAAGGTCTGTAGGACGGCCTAGAAAAAGGTGAAAAGATGCAGTCAGAGAAGATTTGGAGAAAATGTGAGTGAGACAATGAGAAATAGTGGCACATGACCGACAAACATGGAAAGCAATAGTAAACGCGGTAAAGACTCTCGAAGAGTTATAACGACAATGATGATCACTAAATATTTTTGACGTTCAATTTACAAAAAAGAACAGGTTTTTTGCATTACAATCAAGATTATCGTTTTCAAGACCAGCAGCTATCATCACGAATAGATAGAGCAAAAGATTTAAGCGAATCATTACAACACGATTCCCACAGCCTTAGCTCATTCCCCATATCCTCCACGATTTTTGAAAAAACTCACTCTTTTGTCATGTAAAATTTGAAGTTTTCGACATGGAATTGGAATTCGAAATTTGGTAATCGAAATTGCAATTCATGCTTAATCTTAATTGTTATTTATTATTTTCGTACCGAAAAGCGGTTTCATGGCGATTGCTATGTATAACCCTCATGCACTGAGGCTGAAAAACATTTGCGTCGATTGCATTCACGGGAAAACTTTTAGTTAGAGAATTATTCGGCAGCAAATATTTCTTGGGGATATTATGTCCGGGATTTTTTATGGGGATATTTTGTTCAAAAAATTTTGTGGGGATTATTTGTCCGGGATTTTTTGTGGGGATTTTTTGTCCGTTGATTTTTTATCCAGGGATAATTTGTAGGGATTTTTTGTCCAAGATTATTTATCCGGGGATTATTAATTTGTCCTAGCTTCGTCCCGGTAACACTTTTTGAGCTACTGCTCATACGCCAGTCAACGGGAGCAAGAATAGGATATTACCTCCGAATTCTATCCTATTGCATGGATTTTAATGAAATTTTGGAAATAGCCTCTACTTATCTCCTAATTCAAAGTCTACCATATGCCGATGTGTGCTTTTATCTTGGGGGTGGTTCTCCTTGTTTGGTAAGATAACCACGGAATTCGCTACAGAACCTAATTCTAAGCAAAAACTGTTTCATAATTTCTTTTTGAAAACTCGATACTTTTTGAGTTATTCGTGGTTGAAAATTTACCATTTTCATTGAAACATAACACCTTTTCGAACGGTTTTTTTTTCAATACCTTAAAAAATATGCATCTAACTAAAAAAACTGTATAAAACATTTTTGTAGGTTATAAAAACAAAGACACACTTGCTTTCATAAATCTTCTAGTTATAATACAAAAAGATATGGTAGGTGAAAAATTTTGTTTTTTGCTACATGCTCAAATTGGTGTATTCAACTTGAAATAACAGAGAATACAATACTTTTTATAGTGCTTGAAATGACCTTTAAAATGAGCAATATTAAAGGTAAATTACATTCCAACTAAGCGAGATATCGTGCAAACAAAATTGATAACTAATGTATTTTAAGAAAAAATGAGAAATAATTTTAACCCCCATCCACCAGAATGAAAATGCATCATTTTTCGTCTACAATGCCTTTTATTGTAGTGTTATTTCTATGTTTAAAAAGTTGGACGAGTTTAAAGAAATGGTTTTTGAAAAAAATAAGATCAAATTATAGAGAGCATTTTTAAATTATCTTAAAAATCTTCCTTTTCCTTCATGTAACTTGAAAATGATAACAGATACAGTAATGAAAAATAAAAACGAAATTTTTATCTAAAAAAACTCTTTTTTTCGTATCTCTTATCATTTTCGAGTTACATGGAGAGAAAAAGGAAGTTTTTTAAGGAAATTTAAAAATGCGCTCTATAATTTGATCTTACTTTTTTCAAAAATCCTTGAGCTTTTCCCTACTTACTGTGAAAATATCAAGTAAATCGATGTAGTAGGATGAAATTCGGAGCCAAATACCCTCATTGACTGCCCTATCAGTTTGGACGGTATTTTTTCTCATCAAATAACTGATAAATTAACACACGAAATTACTGTGAATTCATTGTTTATAAAAAACACAAAAGTAGCGTCACTTCAAACACTGTAACTCGGTAAATAATAATCCTAATGACATAAATCTTTTAATAGTGTGCTGTTGAAGGTTAGGACTTAGAACTGGGAAGGGACTTATTGACTGAAGATGTATTATATTTACAATAAATGTACTCACCTTTTAGTTCTTTGTTTAACTTCTTGAGTTGGTATCCTTGGAAGCAGTGCTGCAGGTGTTCCAGGTCGGGGAAAGAATTGATTGATGAAAAGGCTGGGGAATTGATATTTTTGGCATAAGTCCAAGGTTTCTTCAAAGTCCTTTTCGGTTTCTGTAGGGAATCCACAAATTATATCCGTCGCTATCGTCATACCAGGTACTCTAAAATATAAATCAGGTAAATATATTAATTTATTTTATGTTTTTTAATTTTATATGTTTATATTGTTTGATGGAATAACGAATCGTCAGCAACTCCTCTATTCATCCAATCTTCTGAATCCTTCCAGTGCATTCTATAGACACTCTTCTTCATCTTCTTCTGGTTCCTATCCGTTTAGGATGTTGGAAATCATATTGGCAATCATAACCTTGCTCGCTGCGGCTCGAAACAGTTCCATTGAGGTTTTCTTAAACCATGTTCTCAAATTCCGCAGCCATGATATTATCCTTCTACCGGGTCCTCGCTTACCTTTGACTTTACCTTGCAATATGGACTGCAGCAGAGAGTAACGGTGCTGATTTCTCATAAAGTGTCCCAGATACTGCAGTTTTATGCGTTTGATGGTAAACACAATCTCCGATCCCTTCTTCATTCTTCCTAGAACTTCCTTGTTCACATCTCAAATGCTTAAAGTTTTTTAATAGTGGTGTCTGTAAGCGTCCATGCCTCCGCTCCGTACAATGATATAGAGAAAACATAACATCTCAAATGTCTCTTTTTGTATCTAGGGCATACTAGTGATATGTTGTGACTTTTGGAGATGGCGCTCATAAACACTCTGTTTCCTAATTATTAAATGATTATTACCTCTCCCTTAAGAAATCTACTACATGTTCAAAATCCTTTCTGCAGTATTCTCTCTTCATATCCCCTAAAACAGCATCACTAGCGGATTGTACTGGTACATGAAGAAAAGCATACACTCTAGAATCAGCCATTATTTTTGCTATTTCTTCTAAATGTTCGAGAATATAAGGAGGATTGGTCATACCCAACCGAAGCCGACATCCATCTGGTATCACTTCTACCAATTTCCATAAGAGTTCCGGTAGTGACGTACCTATATCTCTTCCATAGGTACCTAAAATTAGAAAAAGAAAGACGAAGTGGTTTGAATCTAAAATATTTATGGAAAATATTACCTGTATCTTCTGAGGTCAACCAGATCTCAACTACACCTTCTTCAAAAGCTTGTTTTGCTCTAGCAACGATTTCTTCGGGTGGGTAACTACCTAAATCTCCTCTGGCATGTTTAGTTTTGCAATAGGTACATTGGTTGAGGCATCCGGTATTTATAGCTATAATTTCTATGAGTGGATTCCTCCTAACTTTTGGTAAAAGCAAAGAAGCACCTCCCATCTTCTTGCCGTTTTCTTTTTTGGTACCAAGCAATTTTACTGTGTTGCCCTTAAAAAATCATTTCAAAGCAGCTTTAAGGCTATGGGTACATAATTCGCAAATATTTTACGTGTATCCCTACTTTTTCTGTCTTTACACGGCAAATTACGTGTAGTAAAATTCACACTGTATGGATATGTAAATATTACTATATAGAATGTCATTCTACTTGAAAATGTCATCATTAATTTAAAGAGATGTGTTTTGAATGTTCTTGGATAACTGTTATTTTTATAATCGCAAATTATTAATTCAGTTAATAAATGTGACTATTTCACTAGTAGGGGAGTGCATTCAGATTATCACTTCGGAAAAAATCAAACAAGATAAAACTTTTTGTAATTTCATTAAGAAATGTTTAATAAACAACATATCAAAAAGTTCTACTCGAGAAGTGGGTGCTTTATTTTTTATTAAACAAATGAACAGCGAAGTTGGATGTTTTTTTAAATAACTCCGAAAATATAATTTTTAGAAAAAAACTGACTTGCCCATTGAAAAATTCAGAAAATTTTACAAAAAAAAACCTTATATAAAGATTTTTCTAAAATTAAATCTCTAGCTTCTGTAATTTTTTATTTATAACGCTAAAGTCACCCTTCTCACACACATTGGCGCACTGTAAACTAGCGTTGTAAGAAGTGCACGGTTGAGTTTTTTTAATGTAATTCTTTAACTAATGGATCAAAAGAAATTTTACAAATTGGACATGAAATAAGATGAAATAAGCTATCTTATGGTTGTAATAAAAAGAAATAAAATTTATGGACATAAGTACGGTGTGGGCGGAAAGTGAGCCTTACATGAATTTTGTTTAAAAATGATTTAAACATGTGTAACTAATACAATTTTACTTATAAAACTCTCAAATTTGCACAACTTACCTCTCAATCATCTTACTAAACGATGTTTTGTTAAAAAAAAAACTCAAAAATTTAATTCAAATAATAGGATGTCTCAAAAAATGTAATTTTTGAAAACTTCGTAGTTTTACAGAATTCCCACCATTTTAAGACGGTATTACTCAAATTTGAATAAATGTAATACAATTTGTTTGCTATTTTTTTAAAGCTTGGGATGTAATCTTTAAAAAACACTGAATCATTTTAGTTTAAAAATGAAATAAATAATTTCTTTTTGAGAAAACTAAGAAAGATAACAAAAATGTAATACAAAAACCGAAAATTACCAGCTGAATAAATGTATATACAGAGTGATCAAAACTGTTTTCTGTAAAACTTGCCTAAAATACATTTAATAATAAGCTTCAACAATAATAAATGTTCAACAAAAAAAATTTTTTTTAGCTCTTATACAGTATGTCTGCGTAACTTGGAACCTATTGATAATTTTTTTAATATCAGCTTTACGAAAAAAAGTTATTCTTTATAAAATACTCTACACATCGTATATAACATAAGATACAATCATCAAATATCAAATTTTGTTAATTTTGTACGAAGTATGTCAAAAAATATGAATTTCACTCATGAGTAAAATACCTTTATATTTCACAATATCGAAAATTTTTATAAAGGAAAGTTGTTTGGATTTAAAAACTATGTCCCGATATGTAATTACATCCTTCTAATCGAAAATTTGTTTTTTTTTTTTAATATTCTTTCTAATACATTTTAATTTTTAATATTATTGTGAAAATTATTGGTTTATCTTTTTTTTAACCTTTTAACTGCCAACGTTCCCATTTTGGGAACACCTATTAAAACATTTTTTTAGGATTGTTTATGCAATTATTTTTGTAAATCGCACTACATAATGTTTTGTAAAGGTAAGGGGCTTGCTAGTTTATCAAAAAATTTTACTTAGATTTGGGTTCATTTTCTTAAAAAAAAAGTAAAAAGCACAAAAATTCAATTTTTTGATTCGTTTTACGGTTTTTGTCATCAAGTCGGCAAAAATTATTCTATTGCTATTATTTTTTCAAGTAAGGTAGCCAAATGACTACCTTAGTAAATAGTTTATACTGCGCTTGAATTCTTTCATTACTTTTTGAAAAAAATTGTCGGAATTAGCCATGTCCCAAAATGGGAACGTTGGCATCATTGAGTACCTAATATACCCTAATAAATTATAATGTCGTTTCTGTTAGTTCGTAAATTTTCAAGGGCAATAACGATTAGTGCAATCGCCTTTCAAGTGATAATAAGAATTTAGGAATAACAAACAGTCGATAGAGCTGTTCAAGAAGAACACATGTGTACGGGATGCTTTGGAAGATGTGGAAACCTCATTATCCTCTAACATTGATGTTGTAATACTTCCTCCCATTTCAGGAGACCGAGATATTGTTAGTGACGAGGACCAGATTTTGGAAGTGGTTGACATGCCAATAGAGGTTCCTGGAGAGGTAGAAATTCATGATGGTGATGCCGAATCAGATGACGAAGAAGAATGAGTTGGAAGTCAAGCATCACAAAAATGGAGGAAATCTGAAAAAGTGGCAATCCAGCAAGAAGCCCAAGATCCACCTAAAGTAGGAGCCGAGCATATGGGTAAAACGGAGTTTAAAATATTCTCTTTGTTTTTTAGTCCAGAATTTATTAGTTTTATACGTAATCAAAGCGAAACTTACGCTCGAAGGAATCAAAATTTTTCAAAATTTTACAGTTTCTGATGAAGATATTCGTCAGTTTATTGGCTTGCTCGTGATTAGCGGATATCATCATCTACTCGACGAAAATGACTACTGGTCAACGGCAGATGATATGCAGGCTCCAAATCTTGCAAAAACAATGAGCCGTGAAAAATTCAGAATAATAAAAAGATATCTTCACGTTTGTGATAACTCTAATTTAGCTCACTCAAAAGTAGCTAAAGTTTGACCACTTTTCAAAAAATTAATATTCAGCAGTTTGGAGTTTTTCATAAACATGTAAGCATTGATGAATCAATGGTTCCATATCATGGCCATCACTCAGCTAAAATTATGTTAGAAATTCTGCAAAATAAGAACAGCCATGTTGTATATTTCGATAATTTTTTTACCAGCTACTACCTTCTGAAATCTTTATCAGAAAACGGTATACGGGCTTGTGGTACAGTTCGAGAAAATAGGATCAACAAATGTCCTTTAGTTTCATCCTCAACCATCAAAAAACAAGATCGAGGGACCTATGATTACAAATCAGATAGCGATGTTATTTGTGTCAAATGGAATGACAATTATCCTGTAATAGTCGCAAGTAATCACTTTCTAGTAACCCTGTTCAAAATTCCACCAGAAGAGTGAAGTCTGAACATAAAAAGATGTAACTCAACCAAATTTGATAAGACAATATAACATTGGAATGGGTGGGGTTGACCTTTTTGAACGTTTAGCTGCTTCTTATCGTCCCCGACTTAGATCAAAAAAATGGTGGTGGAACTTGTTTGCTCATGGATTGAATTTGGCGGTTGTGGCAGCTTTTCGCTTTTTTCAACATGAGAATGCAAATATAACACACCTTGAGTTTCGCAGAAACTTTGCTCTAGCCCTTGTAAAAGCAGGTTCAGGTCAAAGAAAAAGAAAAGGCGGTCCATCTGCCCCTGTTCTAAGCGACATAAAATTTGACGGGATGAATCACATTCCCGAAGGCACTAACCAAGGGCGTTGTGTTGTGTACTATAAAAATACTAGACTTTTTTCAAACAGTTAAGTATTTTATTTTTAGAAAATACATAATACCTTACATGCCAACGTTCCCAAAATGGGAACAACATGATAAAGACAAAATACAGCAGCAATATCTTTTTTTACTTCAAAATCTATTAAAATATGTCAAAATCAATAGACCTTTTACATATTAGCTGTTTATTCCAAATATTTCGTATAGCCGCCATTAAAAGGTTAAGAATGAAATTCCATATGTTTGATTGGATTCTACTTGTTTTCATTTAAATATCCGCCATTTTGGATCCGCCATTTTGAAATTTAAATTTTTAATCTTTAATTCAGATTCAACAACCTGTTAAAAATAAAGACAATAAATGTTTTAGAAAAATGTTCTTTTTTATGTTCTTTTTAGAAAATCCGCATTTTTGATCCGCCATTTTATAGTTTATAATGTTAACATTTAAGTTAGGTTTATCAAAGCTCTCAAAAAGAAATATATGTAGAAATAAATACATTTTGTAAAGAAATTATGATTTTACAACTATTTTTTAAGTTATCCGCCATTTTGGATCTGCCATTTTATAATTTAAATTATCAAAATTTGATTCAGGTTCAGCAACCTCTCAAAAATATCCACATATATGTAAACAAACACGTTTAATAAAAAAATTTCGGATTTTACAACTACTTTTTAAGGATTTTTAGGAAAAAATCCGCCATTTTGAATCCGCCATTTTAAATTTGCAAATTGTAATGTCAGATTCGGGTTCAGCATAAGCATAATCAAAACTAAAATAAAAACATTTTTTATCAAAATAAAATGTTGAATTCACCCATATTCTTAACATTATTTATACAAAACAATTGTTATTGTTTAAACAATTAATAAACAATTAGCGGCGAAATTTGTGAGTAGAACTTTTTACTTTAACATATTTATAAACTAATAAAAGAAGTTTTAGAAAAATATAACCTTGTTTGATTTTTTCCGAAACATTGTATCTTTTCGTTCTAATTGCACTCCCCTATAGACTGTTTTTAACTGATAAAACGGCATAGCAACGCTTCATTTCCTACTGACAAAACTCCTTAACGACGTGAAATCTCAGCGACAAAATTATGACAGATAATAAATAAAGATAAATAAATGAATAAAGAAATAAAGATTATATTTCGTTGACATGGTGCATTAATTTTCTCGTGAAATAGTCTTGTCGAATATCATTCGAGAGAAAATTATTTCCGGCAAAATTTGTTCCCGGTTTCATTCAAGTTCGTTGCCTTTTGGTAATTTTCGCTTATGAAATTTTGACAAAATCACTCGACTGACGTCTCGTGATTTAAGTCAAAATTTAATTCGCGAAAATTGCCAGGCAACAAACTTTCATACCAGTCGAAAATATTGCCGACAAAATTTTCTCTTTTGTGATATTATATACGATAATTTTTTCACTAACTATGTATTCAGTGATTGTAATAATTTATATGTACAACAAAAACAATACTCAATCGAGAAAAGAGGAAAAGTGTTAAAGTGATAATTTAATAATATATTGTTACTATGGAACGCTTACAACTTTGAACATCTTTAACAACAAAATACTTGGATCACAGAATATATTATCCTGATGTATTCTCTGCTTAAATCTTCCACAAATAATACACAATAAATAACTTTTTATTAAGTTCACGTCTTAAATCAATTATTTATCAAATACACTATATATCAATAATATTTAATCAATAACTCAACATATTCCCGATGCAATGTCAAATATTTAAAATTGTCACTGATTGTCAGTGTCTGACTGACAATATATGCTGACAATATTATATTCGGCTGAGTGCGTTGTAAGACAAAGATAGATTTGGAAAATATTACCACGGCATTGTGTTCATTTTTTTCGAATCCTGAAAAAACCAATAAATATTTTTGAAAAATTTAAACGCAGAATGATATTACCGAGGGCCGAAAGTCCCTTAGAATAAATAAAAAGTTTATTTTGAATGATATATTTGAAATTAAAAATCACACTAAATTTTCTCTTAGATTTTCACCCCTGTAACTTATTAAAATAAACATTATAGAAGTTCTCAGGGACTTTCGGCCCTCGCTAATAACGTAATCTTTCATTCTGCGTTTAAATTTTTTAAAAATACTTATTAGTTTTCTCAGGATTCGAAAAAAATGAATCCCCATTTGAATAGCATTGCAGCCGAAAATACGTACCGATCCTCTTAATAATCTTAATGAGAGTTGTGTTGCATATACAGGGTGTAACAAAAATGCAGGTCATAAATTATATCACATATTCTGGGGCCAAAAATAGTTTGATTGAACCTAACTTACCTTAGTACAAATGTGCACATAAAAAAAGTTGAGCCCTTTGAAGTTACAAAATGAAAATCGATTTTTTCCAATATATCGAAAACTATTACATATTTTTTATTGAAAATGGACCTTTGGCATTCTTATTGCAGGAACATAGTAAATAAAAATTATAGTGAAATTTGTGCACCCCATAAAAATTTTATGGGGGTTTTGTTCCCTTAAATCCCCCCAAACTTTTGTGTACGTTCCAATTAAGTTATTATTGTGGTACCATTAGTTAAACAAAATGTTTTTAAAACTCTTTTGTCTTCTAGTATTTTTTCGATAAGCCAGTTTTTATCGAGATGCAGCTTCTTTTTTAATATGTTTACATAAAAATTTTATGGGGGTTTTGTCCCTTTAAACCACTCAAAAGTTTGTGTACGTTCCAATGAAACTAATATTGTGGTACCATTAAATAAACACAGTGTTTTTAAAACTTTCTGCCTCTTATTATTTTTTCGATAAGCGACTTTTTATCGAGAGGTGGCTTCTTTTTTAATGTGTTTCAAAATATACCTAATTTTTTTTCGGACCCCCCTTAACGAACTCCTTTGTATTAAGATATATATATATATATATATATATATATATATATATATATATATATATATATATATATATATATATCCAATATATTATGGTAGGAATACATTTACAGGGTACAAGGTTTCTCCCCATGTGATTTTCTGAAGCGCTCGAGTAACTGCAAAAATCTCCGCTTGGGCTCCCCTACCACAATAACAGGAAATATTAAGCAAGTTATGTAATAGTAGTGCTGGTAAAAAAAGATTTATGGAAGGGATAAAATTAGTTTTAGTAATAGAAAGAGAATAATTATTTAAAACATACATAGAAGTTGCTAAAAACTTAATATGTGAAAGAAAAGAACACAGTTGATAGGTGCAATACTCTACTTGTGATATATCTAAGTAGTTGGGAAAAATAATCATTTAAAAAATAATCAGCTTTGTTAATTCAACTACACTCACCTTAAGAGTTTCTTCAACTACTTCAACAACCCTATCAATTTGTTGTACACCTATTATGCTTAGACCTTGAATAAAGGATGATTTTGGAGCTCCTTGAGGTACACATCCAGCAAGTACCAAGTGTTTACCTTGTTTTTTAGCAGATTCTATCTCATTTCTGAAAGAAAAATAAAGTTGTTATCTTTACCATTATAAGTAATATTTCGATTAGAATTAAGGTTTGGTTTTAAAGCTCGTAGTTTTTCCTTTAATTTGAACTTTTATAAAGTTATTTTACTCAAATATTATTATTATTGCAGCTGAATTACAAGTGAAAAAATTACACTTTTATAAAAAAGAACTTTTTTATAGAAAACCTTTTTATTATTTATAGGAGAGAATATAAAATAATTTAGCGATATAAAATGCTTAAAATTCGAAAAATACACTATAATAAAAAAGTACTTTTTATAATATCACGGTTTTGTTATTGTATATTATATGACACAGCATGTTTGGAAGGAATAATTAACTTAGAAAATATGAATTTTTAGTAGGTGTATTTTGTTATTTATAATTATGATTCCAAAAATTACACTAGTATAAAATAGTACTTTTTATAATACCACGGTTGTTTAAAATAGTATATACAGTGCTAGTCAAAAGTCCGTACCCCCCCTCGTATGTTTTGAACGGTTATACCTATAATAGTGAAATTTGGAGGAAGGAAATAAACGGACGTAAGCTTCTTAACTAGTCATGACAGGTGACGTAATAGTGACAGATGACTTTACAGCGCCACTGTGACAGATAATTTTAAATGGGACCTTATGGCAAGTGATACCTCGTTTGAAAGGTATTGAAAATACCTGTTCAGTCATACTAATTTTGTTTGAGTTTAAGCTAATTTTAATGAATAAATGAAATAAATATAAAATTGTAGTTTCGCATTTAATTAATAAAAATTCAAAGTTCCGCCTACGATTATTTATCAAAAAGGTTGACGTTGACGCAAAAACTACTAGAGAATTAAAAAACGTCAAATTTTTGACAAAAAAACCATAGGCGGACATTTGAATTTTTATTAATTAAATGCGAAACTACAATATTATGTTTATTTAATTTATTCACCAAAATCAAAATCAACTTAAACCCAAAAAAATTAGTATTACTGAATCGGTATTTTGAATACCTTTCAAACGAGGTATCACTTGCCATAAGGTCCTATTTAAAATTATCGGTCACAGTGGCTCTGTAACGTCATCTATCACTATTATGTCACCTGTCATGACTAGTTAAGAAGTTTACGTTCGTTTATTTCCTCCCTCCAAATTTCACGTTTATAGGTATAACCGTTCAAAAGATAAGAGGGGGGGGGGTAGGGACTTTTGACTAGCACTGTATAATTTTAAGTATATAAACTTTTAATTATTTATTAAAACAATTAAAAAAAGATACGCAACAGCCGGGTTCCAACTCGGGACCTCTCGATCTGCAGTCTAATGCCACTGAGCCACCATCAAGTTTTATGTAGCAGATATCGATTTATTAACGTACTTTAAAATATCATTGCATTAGTCACATTTTTAAAATAGTTTGAAATTTAAAAAAATCGATTTATCCATACAGTGCGATTGGTTAGTGGGGTAAAGCTCTGTAGATTTGTTATAGTAATAGATAGTAATAAAAGTTAATAACAAAAATTGTAACTTTGATTATAGATTGATAATTAATCAGTAATCGTAAATTGTCAGTTTTAGACAATTCAGTCATGGCTTACTTAAAATTTGGAAAGATTTAGACTTGTATTTATTCATAATTTTGCTCTGAAAAATGAAAATATCTCGAAAACTAATAAATTTACACCTAGGCAATGTTAGGTATATAAAAATTAAAGTATGGTAATGGTACTTTTCGAAGATATAAAATACAGGGTGTTCTATTTAAAATTACTGAGAAAATAATTTACTTGCACTTTGACTCACCCTGTATTCAATATAAAGAAAATTAGCAATATCAATCATTTACGAAAATTTTGACAGTAAAATAATATGACTTCAATAAACCATTGCCCTTGTGCTTATTTTTATTTATACAGGGAGTTGAACTTGTTACGATTTTCATATAAAATTGGTTATAACTTTGTAAATACCCAGTATAACATACCAAACCTTTATATTTTTATAATGGAAAAGTTATGAAGAGTTCGAATATACAATAAAATACAGGGTGTACTATTTAAAAAAAAACATAAGTTTGGTCCGCCACTATGTTATCGACCACCCTGTAACATTCTAACTATTTTTTTAATGTGTAGCTCAAAGTTCGCTACAATTTTTGATATTAAGTTTTATCGCTATACATTACTATAACGGATCTACGGAGCTTTACCCCACTAATTAATCACCCTGTATAATAGCAGTTAAATATTGCATTGCTAGCTAGTTCTGAGCTTTTCTGAAAATTTCAGGTACCTAGGTAGCCTAGAACTATTTTTAAAATGGATTACAAAATTTGCGAAGTCCGTGACACCAACCAAGCCAAGTATATAAAAAGGTTTTAATAATATTCAATAGTTTGCACAAATAAAACATGAAATTAATATGACATAAAAGTAACGCCATCTATTAAAAGTAAACATCAACCGAGTAAACTAGTAGCGTCATCTTTTGTATAAATACTGCATCAATAATGCGTCAATACTGCATTATTTTATTAAGCTGATACAGTAGCGATCAACAGGTAGCCAAAACGCGTTCCAAGATTGCGGCTGTAATTTTGAATATTTTTTCGAGATATTTGGCACACGTATTTGTAATATAATAAAGAATGGCGGTACAGAGCCCAATTTGAAAAATATATTAATATGTGGAAATTACTCTGTAATTAAATAAAATATTAAAAAAACGAGCCTGTACCGCCATTAAGAAGAACAAAAAAATACACTTTCTTCAAATAATTGTTTTTATCAGATGCCTAGATTTTGTGTCATTTTGGAACTACTAATGAAGCGTTCTTTATTATATTAGAATACGTGTGCCAAATATCTCGAAAAAATATTCAAAATTACAGCCGTAATCTTGGAACGCGTTTTCGCTACCTGTTGATCGCTACTGTTTCCTCTTAACGCAGTCGGCTGCGGTTTCTGTCGTTGTAATATGGTCTTTCAACCAATTATGAGATATATCAGATTTTTATCAACATCCTAAGTGCTCTTAACTTTGTTGCAAACACACGCTAAACACAGTTACTCGAAATAATATATACTGTAGTTTAAACTCCGAGGTCCAGATTATAATTCCAAACATTACAATAGTATAAAAAAGTACTTTTTATAATACCACGGTTATTTATGGGATATATTATTGTAGATTTTTATTAACATCCTAAGTGCTCTTAACTTTATTACAAACACACGCTAAACACAATTACCTACTCGAAATAACATAGTGTAGTTGTTTACCTCCGAGTTCAAGATTATTTTCCAAAAATTACACTAGTATAAAAAAATACTTTTTATAATACCACGGTTGTTTACAATGGCATAATATAATAATTAACTTATAAAATATTAATTTTAAGTATATTAAGTTTTAATTATGTATGAAAAAAATGAAATATATATGAAAAAAATAAAAAAAAAAAGGTAAGCGAGAGGTAGGATTTGAACTCAGGACCAGTAGATCTCCGGCCTAACGTTCTAGCACTGAGCTATCGGCCCTCGACGTTTTGACTGACGTTAAAATGGAATTCAAATATCATAGTTAATATAAAATGTCATAAAAATTACATTTTTAAAACAGTTTGAAATTTAAAAAAGAATCCATTTATCCATACAATAGCAGTTAAATATTGCATTGTTAGTCAGCTCTTAGCTATCCTGAAAATTTCAAGTACCTAGTTAGTCTAGAACTATTGTTAAAATGGATTACAAAATTTGCGGAGTCCGTGACACCAACCAAGCCAAGTATATAAAAAGGTTTTAAAATTGCCTAAATCCTGTTATTTTGCAATGTTTTTGCACTAATTCCTGTTCTAAGTATTGGATCAAGATTTACAAAACATTATTTTGTAGGTTTTATTAAGGAACAAATTTGGTTTTTTAAAAATTATTTTTATTTTATTTGTTGGTGAAAATCTCCTTTTTACAATATAAAGATATATAGCCATTTTTAACACTAACCTACTAACAAATAAATATATCAATAACATATTACCTACATAAAATACTTAAAATATATAAAATACAAAAATTACATAAATTACATAAAAACCCCCTCAGTTGGTTCCTAACAAATAAATATATCACAATAACAAATTACATTAAATACTCCCTCAGTTGGTTCTTAAACCTGGTTTGACTAACTCCCAGCAGATCTGTAGTTTTATTAATTTCATTACCCAGTCTATGAAATCTAGGTATAGGACTATTATATCCGTAGTTGGTATAATGAAAACTAATTGAGAATAATGGTTTATCTCTAATATTTATAGTGTTTAATTTAAAGTTGATTAGCTCCAACAAATCCGGGCAAGTTATATTACCCTCCAAGATATTATGAAGAAATAAAAGATCATTAATAATTAAAGTTTTTTCAATAGATAACAATTTTAAATGATTATTCATTCTCTGATAAGAATAAAATTGAGGCATATGTAATCTCCACCGACAAGTTCTCAAAAACCTATTCTGGACTGCTTCCAAAGATAAAATATGTGATCGATAATGAGGTGACCACACTGGTGAAACATACAATAGGATGCTGCGTACTAAAGATAAATACAAAGTCCTGAATGTAGAAACAGAAAATTCTCTAGAGTTTCTAGTTATAAATCCTAAAGTTTTCAAAGCTCTACTAGTAATAGATCTTAAGTGTGAGACAAATGTCAAAGAACTGTCAAAAATTACTCCTAGATCCTTGATTTCACTAATTTTCTCTAAAGGAACAGAATTAATATTATAAACAAAATTTACAGGATTTGTTGACCTCGAGAAAGTTATTGTAAATCATTTGCGTGGATTTAAAGACATGGCATTATTCGTAGCCCAATTAATAAAGTAATTTAAATCATCTTGTAACTTGAAACAGTCAGATAATTCAGAAATTTCCATAAATAATTTCAGGTCATCAGCAAATAATAAAAACTTACAATATTTAAAACATGATGCTACATCGTTAATGAAAATATTAAATAGTAAGGGACCCAAATGTGATCCCTGTGGGACTCCAGAACTTGCGTTTATAGGAATCGAAGTAAAAAATTTTATTTTCACATACTGAATCCTGCATTGTAGGTAACTTTCCAACCAATTCACTAAATAGTGTGGAAATCCGATTTTAACGAGTTTTTGTAAGAGTAAATCGTGGTTCACTGTATCAAATGCCTTCGAAAAGTCAGTGTAAATCGAATCAACTTGGCACCTCTTTTCAAAGGCAGAAGTGATACAATGTTGATAAAGCATTAAGTTTGTGTTGGTAGACTTCCCACTCGTAAAACCATGCTGTTGTTCGATCAGAATATTTTTACAATACCATGACAAGGGTTTATATAACAACAGTTCAAATAATTTAGGTATTGCAGAAAGTAATACTACGGGACGATAATTAGCAATATCATTTTTCAGACCATTTTTTAATACAGGGGTAATAAAACTATCCCACCATTTAACAGGAAATTGTTGTAATTTTAACGAAGAATTAAATAAATAATTTAGTGGTTTGGAAAGACTACATTTACAATTTATCAAAAAATACGTAGGGATACCATCCGGACCACTAACCAGTTTACCTTTTAAAGAGCTAATTCCTTCATAAACTTCGCTTAGGGAAAATTGTATAAATGGAATGTCAGGCTGCCCAAAAATATCGTATTGCATATTTGACACATCTATATTATCATTTTTATAAACACTAGAGAAATGAGTAGCAAATAAATTACTAATGTCTGTACCACTTTCAGCAATTGTACCATTATAATGCATTTTATTGGGGATACCGTGATCTTGTTTCAATGAGTTAATGTGATTCCAAAAGTATTTTGTATTTTCACTAACCTTCAGATCAGTACTAGAAATATATTATCATAACATGTTCTTGTCAAAGTTTTACACTGAGCTCGAAGATTAGAAAAGTTTGAATAATCACCAGCTGAGTTAGTATTTTTAAACTTAGCATGAGCTGCCTTCTTACAAGATATCAACTTTTTAAGTTCAGATGAGAACCAACGAGGATATACAGATGGTTTGTATTTTCTAATAGGTACAAACAAAACGAATGCTATTTTTAGAATCTGATAAAAAATTTCAATGCTAATGTTAATATCATCATTAGCTAAAAAATACTCCCAATTAATTGGAGCAAAATAATCATTTAAAGCTATTGGGACTGTGCAAGTTGCGCAAAACGACACCTATTTCTACGCTCTGCACTTTTATTCGCACTTTTAATTGTATTGACCAGTATTGACCAATTACGTTAGTTCTGGTTGCTGGATAATTGTCAAGGCCATAGCCCAAAAAAATAATAAGAAGAAAAAATAAGATTCAGGTTATGTGATGAAAACGTAAACGATTGTATGTAGTAAATAAAATTAGTTATTAAAATGCAGTACTGCAAGCAAAATACAATTAATTAAATTTACCTTTATATAATAATTGCATATCATATCAATATTGTGGAGCAACATATAATTTTTCTCCTTCAATGACAGTAGATATGAAATGTAGGTCAATTTGACAATTTCAATTGACAATATGAATTATTTAAGAATGTTGCAATATTTTCTCCCCTATTCGCGCACGATCGTTTCACGTATCCCTTCCAAGTACTTGCACACCACGAATATAACCAGCATTCTTAAAATCATAATACAGAATATCGCAAGACAAAGGATTAATATCACTAACAATTAATTCACATGAAAGTGCAACATGGTGGTAATTGTTTGATAATAAAGTGTCCACCGCTGTGTCAACAGTAATTGATTCCAGAGCATCATCATTACAAAAACATAAGTCAAGTAATACTCCATGCTGATTTGCAACTATATTGGCCTGCCTTAAATTCAAATATGAAAAACTTTCACAAACTGTTAATGCAGGATATTCTGCGGGGCAAGAGACAGAAAGACCATCCTCAGTAGAATAATTCCAAGTTGCTTGTGGAAGATTATAGTCTCCAAAAAGATATAAGCTACTATTAGGGTTGTTTTCAACGATAAACTCTACTGCAGAGCAATGATCCACATAAATATCCTGATTTGATGATGGTGGAATGTAAACAGCTCCAATAATAACAGTTTCGTTATGGCTTGACAAAGAAACAAACTGATGTTCAACATTAATAAAGTGAGTGGTAAGATGCGTAGATTTAAACTTACTATTAACTAAAATTAAAACTCCACCACCTCTATTCTTTGAACTAGTATTTAAGTTTCTATCAGCTCTGAAAACACTATAATTGTTGAAACAAAGCTCATGATCAGTAAAATTATCTGTCAACCATGTCTCGACCAAAATAATAACATCATATACACAATGTGCAATAGCGTTACGTAGCTCAACTAGCTTTGTACGGATCCCACCAACATTCTGGTAATAAAATAATAAAGGAGAACGTTTCAGTTTTTTGGAGCTTTTTTCACAATTGTTGGCATACCACGGATATATTTAATAGAAATATCAATTTCACCATTATCTTCTCTTGCCTGAAGTTCAGACCGAACCATTTTTAGCTGGTCTTGCTGAAATTTAGTGTTATCGTAACTAATTTTAACTCCATCAGTAAGTTTATTTTTAGATTTCATTGCATCTTTTATTACATAAGAATTATTTGTAACAACTTTAATAGGCCTGGATCTACCATGATTTATTTTGCCAACTCGTATTACTTTAAGCACAACATTAGGATTTATACCTAGTTCATGAAGGATAGGTTCCAAACTGGCTTTATCACTATCAATCCTTTCTTGCAAATTGGTACTAGAAGACTCTTTAACATTATACGCCATTAAGTTGTTTGCCCTAGTAATACAGTCCTGAACTTCATAGGATACTGTGTCTGCGTTTATCGAACTAGCGCCTGAATTTTTTAAAACTTGAACTTCCTTTTGAAAATTGGTAATCTTATCCACCAAGGAAGAAACTTTGTTCTCAAGAGCAGCAAATTTATTAATTAATTGGGGAACTTTCTTGAATGCAGATTTACAATCATCACAAAAGAAGATCAATGAACGTTTTTGAACTACAATAGCCCGCTGTTCACTGGCACACAAACTAGAACATTTTTCATCCAAATGGAAATAAACACCACAGCTATCGCAACGGGCCGCTTTTTCATCATCAGCAATACTAAGACGGCATTTTTCACATTTCAGTGGCATTCTAACCTCAATTTATTTGCCGTTAAATAAAACTATAAAGAATGATATTTCCACTCGGAAAAATTATAACAGGATTACAAGTACACCATAAATTCAAGATCCAACAACTTTTTTGTTTCAATTTTAGTTTAAAAACACAAAAATACAAATATTAAGTATTACAGACAAAAATGACAAGCATGTGCACGATTTATAGGCTCTTCTAGGATATTAGATTATTAATCACTTCCTACACAAAAGTAAGTTTGAAATTTGAATTCAGCAGGTAAAAATACATAAGAATATACTCTGAATGTGAACTTTGATCATTACGTGACAGATTTGAGAAAGAATACTTTGCAGATCTAATAAATTATGGTCAAAGAAGAGGAGATTCTGTTAAGGTTGGTGATGTAGTCATGATTGGTTTCGACAAAATCAAACGAATAAACTGGCATATGGCCAAAATTATAAAAGTATATTCTGGGTAAGATGATATCCAAAGGGTCACAAAATGAAAGACAAAAAAATGGTGTATTGGTTCGCCTTTGTTCTATCGCTAGAGTGTAATCTGAACAAGTGTGCTTTATAAAAACACTTTATACTCCACTTATACAAATTAAATGAAACAAGTTAGGGTACCTATGTTTCTTTAACTTCCGCAACTAACATAGGTTTTCTGAACATTAAAGCTAACATCGGGTCTCAGAAACCGACAAAAAAAATGTTTCCATTGACACACTTTCAAGCGTAGGATTGTGTTTACTCCTTGAAGGAGTAAATTTAAACATAAATGATACCTATTTTTAAATTATTAAACTTCTTTAACATTAGTAAAGTACCAAAGAAAATAAAACAATCACACAACATCTGATTTGTCAAAAACGACCACAATATTTTCATTGATGTTTTCTTGTACCTAGGTTCACTTTTTACTCCTAGTAATTGGTTTACTAAATTATCAGCACTTGTTTGCACAGTCTTTCGTTAATCTAAATATGTTTTTCATCTGGTAGATCATGGGTCCCTGAGACAAGATAATTGCATAATTAGTTGACACTGAAGACTCAAACTTCAACACTAAAAACAGGCAGCTACTGATGGCGGCGAAGACTCATAACGAACGATTTGGATATAATCGTAAAAACTTTAAGTGTTAGTCACGCAAGGTTAAATTTACATTAATAGAAATATTCCAATATAATGTTTACATGTGTATAATAAAATATGTCTAGTGGCTCTAATTCCAGTGTACTCAGGTAAACCATTCTAAAGAGGAACAGACGTACCACTTAAATATTTCGTGTTAATATCATGTGACGTCACTATGACACGGATGACATGCAATGGTATCTATATTGTACGGACTGTATTATTAGTTTAAGTACCTGAAATGATCTTCTGCTGGACTCTTAACAGTACAACTATTCAATAAAATTAGATCAGCTTCACTCTTATTCTCTGTCAACTTATAACCATATGCAGCCAACTGTCCGGCCATATATTCCGAATCTGAGCTGTTATGTGCACATCCCCATGTACCTATATAAATATTTTGAGTTCCTGGTATGTTTTCACCCACAGGTATAAGAGGTAAAACTTCAATTTTATTCTGTAAGAAATTCTGTAATGTATTAAAAAGTATTACTCATAAAAGGTATCTTACCTTTCTTTTGGCTTGAACTTTTACATTTTTACGGCTACTGTACCTTTCTTTTGGTGTAATATCCTGTGCAGAAATTAAGTCTTCGATATCATTAATGATTTCATTGCAAGCTTGTGAGCTGTAATAACTGAAAAGTGACAAATAATAAATTTAATAAAATATAAAATGTTTTTTATTATTTTTACCTGTCGGTTGGAAGTTCCATGTCCAATTTTTATTTTACTCGGTAAAATACTGTTTTTTAATCAGAAATGCCTACTTGTAGATATCACTTTTATTTCATACTTTTTGCAAAATTCCATTTAAATCACTTTTAAATTTGCAATACTTCCACTTCCACTTCTTTTTTTTGGCTTGCATACAAGTGCATCTGCCAGCACATTTCTTTCGTGTTGCAGTTGTCTTGCTCTTAGCAATACTGCAGCACTCTAAAGACAAACAAGAAGATTCTACGCTTTTTTTTGACAATTACTTAATATGATAGGTTATGTTTCGGCTAACGGATTTTAGTATTTTATTTCCTGTTTCTTTATTCTTAAATATTAAAATCATTTCTTTAGACGTTCATAATATCTAACAAATTTATACGTATAGAAATATACCCTGTGATGAGAGATGTTAGTTTAGACAAATAGAACAACATAGGGATAAAACTCTTCTCGCTCCGGGGTAACGGCAGAGCTTTCACAACCCGAAATGTTACCTCGGTTAGACTAGAACCCAGGAAAGGATAGGATAAAGAAATATGGGACAATTGAGTTTGTATTTCACAAATTGACCTTGTTAATATTTAAATGAGTAACAATTAATTTTAGTTGATCAAAAGTTAGATTGCAAAGAATATCTTGTATATTAAAACTAACTGGGACCCCTAGTTTTTTTAGTTCATCTCTAAGATCAAACTGTGTACCTTTTCTTATGGGACATTGCAAAAGAATATGGTCTATATTCTCCTCTCTTCCACATTCACAGAATGGATGATCTTTTATTTTTAGTCGATATAGATGTGATCCTGTGCAACAGTGCCCTGTCCTCATCCTTATTATATTAGTCAGGTGTCTTCGGTCTATATAGGGAAATTTTTTAAACCAGGGTTTATCTGGAAATGAGGGTTGAATTCCAGAATACCATCTCCCTTTAGTCTGTGTCTGTGATTTCCAGCATATGTCATGTTCCCTCCTTATTTTACTTTTCAATATTGGCCAAACATCTGTGTAGTTTATTTTCATACTTTGTGGGACATTAAGTACTCTCCCAATATTTGCCAACTTATCAGCATATTCGTTTCCCTCTATTCCTGAGTGACCGGGGATCCAGCACAATTTATATTTTTTGTTATCTGAGTTTGCCTCTACTAATAGCTGTTTCGTTTCTAATGTGGTATGATCATTATTTGCATTTATGCCAACTTTTGTTAGTTTCTGTATAGCACTTCTGGAGTCAGTAAAGACAATACAATCAGTAATACCTCGATTCAGACATTCCTTTACCCCCTTGCCAATAGCCACTATTTCTGCTGTGCATATATTCAATGCTGATGGTAATCTAGATGAGTATGAATAGTTGATATTGGGAATGTATACACCGTAGCCTGTCTCTGCTTCCTTAGCATTCCCACTTTTTGATGCATCAGTATAGATAAATAGGTAGTTTTCACTTAATTTCTCTGTTGCTGCTTTGAATATCATATTTTGATGATGATCTGACTTGCTGATTTTTAATTGCACTGTGGGAAGTCGTGTGTATTGTATGTCCATGTTGAACGAGAAGCAGGGTATCACATTTGCTGTGTGAATTATACTTTTGTATGGTTCTAGTTGGTCAAGTGCCTCCACTAGGTATGGTCTCTCTCTTTGTTTCCAATATCCTATCTTATAAGTACACGCTTGTTTAATATCTTTGATTACCTTTAATATCGGATTATCTTGAATGCTGTACATTTTTGTCATAAATTTCGTTGCCAACCATTTTCTTCGAAATTCTAGTGCCATCTCTGCAGTTTCTGCCAGCAATGCTGTTGTAGGAGTTGACTTCATGCATCCGAGGATAACCCTTAGGGCTTGAAATTGTACTGTATCTAGCTTACGCAAGGTGTTTTTGTTTGATGGTTTTATGAATATGCTGCCGAAGTCCAAATGGGATCTCACCAGACCATAATATACCAGTAGTAAAGTGGCAGGGTCCCCACCCCACCAAACTTTCCCTATTGCCCTCATTACGTTAATACCTTTAATAGCCTTACTTCTTATGTTTTCTATGTGGGGGTTCCAGTTAAGGTTTTCTGTGAGGGTGACTCCTAAATATTTAATTTCTTTTTTACGAGGGATGATCTGCTGATCCATAACGATTTCTGGATATATGTAGCTATTACTAGTTTTTGCAAACCATACTACTTCACTCTTGTTTACTGAAATAGAGAAGCTGTGTTTCGCTAGCCATTCACTTATGTCTGCAAGAATTAAATTTGATCCTATTACTGCTTGGATTGGGTTTTGATGTTTGTTTAGCAGTACTAGATCATCTGCATATGACAATAAAATGCATTCCTCTGGTATTATTTCATAAATCGAATGTATATAGATGTTAAATAGTAACGGACTGAGTGGTGATCCTTGTGCTAAACCTTGTGTTGTAAAGGTCGGACCTATGAGATTTTCTTCCTCATTTTTGACATATATTTTCCTGTTATGAAGAAGCTTGAATGTAAGGTTAGTTAGTTCTATTGGGAGATTTAAATCTAACATTTTTTTATAAAGTATATAAATGTTTACATGATCATAGGCGGCTTTTATATCTAGGAAAATTCCCAACACACTTTTATTCTCTGAAAATGCTGCCTGAATATAAGATGTAAGAAAAGCAATATTAGTCTGAATTCCCATACCTTTTCTAAACCCTGATTGGAAGCTGTTGAATGTATGGTTATTTTCCAATATCCATTCCAGTCTGTTTTTAATAAAGTGTTCCATTATTTTGCCTACACATGATGAGAGGGCTATGGCTCTATAACTATCTACGAGTTGCGGATTTCTGGTAGGTTTGAGAAACGGGAGTATTATTTGTGTTTTCCAGCTCTCAGGAATCTCTTTTCCCTCTAGTGCCTTATTGTACATATGAAGTAAGCTTTTTAAGGCTGCCTCTGGTAAATATTTGATCATTGAATAAGTGATTGCATCAATGCCCGTTGCTGTGTCCTTTTTATTGTTTATACCTTGTTTCAGTTCACTCATGGAGAAAGGATTCTGGATCCTGTTGTTTGCCACTATCGTAAATTCTGGATCTATGTTGCATACTGATAGATTTGTTAAGATACTTTCACTGATTTGTGTGTTGGGTAGTTTTTTTTTATACCCCTGTTGTGAATTATAGAATTTTTTAACTGTACTCCATACGTAGCTCATATCAGAGTTTCTATTTAGCGTTGCACAGAACTTTCTAAAACTGTCTCTTTTTTTCTCCCTTAGAAACTTTTTTGTTGCTGCTATCATTTTTTTGGCGTGGACATAGTTTTCAACTGTGAATTGTGTCTTGAGCCTTAAAATTGCTTCTTTTCTGTCTCTTATTTTTTGTGAGCATTCCTGATCCCACCAGATGCATCCTATTCTTCTCTTTGTTCGATTTTTCATTGGAATAGTCATATTGGCTGCTCTCTCCATTGTTTGAATTAACTCTCTATATTCCAGCTGTTCTATATTTGCTGTTCGGTTTAATATGTCCTGGTACTCTTCCCAGTTGGCTCTTTTATAATTTTTCATTCCCCGATTGATGTTTTCCGGATTAATGTTTATGGAATTTTGTATAACTAGTTTTGTGGGGTAGTGGTCACTGAAGCCCAGGTCGTTTATTACTGTCCAATCACATTTGTGGGCTTGATTACTGGAGGTCATCGTCAGGTCTACTGCACTTCTCCTTTGTCCTGGTCTGGTGAGTCTTGTTGGAGTCCCATCGTTATGTATAAAAAAATTGTATTCATCAACAAATTCTTCTATATTGTTACCATTTGTGTCAGATATTTCACATCCCCAAGCAACATGATGGGCATTGAAATCTCCCAAAATGATGATCGGTCCTTGTAGCACCTTAATTAGGTTAGATAGTTTGTTTTTTGTTATTTTATTGGTGGGATGAGAGTATATATTTACTATATTATAATTTTGAATTTTAATTATTATTATTCTAAATTTGTTGGTTTCTAGGTTATTTCCACATTTTAAAATTTCGTACTTTAGATTTTTTTTAATTAGTGTTGCTATACTAGTACCTTCATTCATATCATTTCTGACTATATTATAGGTTTTAATGTTAAATTTATGTACCGGTTTTAGAAAGGTTTCATTGAGTAAAATGACATCTGGTTCCTCATCTCTGATTAGTGATATTAAATTACTAAAATTAGAGTTTACACTACGTATGTTCCATTGAATAATGTTAAGGTTTGTGTTATCCATTTTTATACTAATGTGTTAGTTACTTGCAGATGAGAACTGCATTTTTTGTTGATCTGATTATATAACTTGTTATTTTGATTACTTTTCTGGCCTATCCGAATCTTCCGAAGATTTGGACAACTCAAAGTATGTATTAATTAGATCCCTAATTTGACATTTATGTTCTATTGGTGTAATTAAAAATTTTTTATAATATTCTTCAACTCTGTTCAGATTATTTGACTCTATTGACTGTGTACCTGACCCAGCAGGATCTTCTTCTCTATCTATGTTTCTATATGGACTAGATTGAAAATTTTGAAATTGTGGCCTGTGTTCTGCCCTTTCCTGTCTTCCATTGGGGTATGATAATACTCTGTTATGTGCTGTTTTGTCAAAACTGACTCTCTTTGTTGGAGGAGAGGCGTTTGTCGTTGATGCATTTGCGTATGTTCTTTTTGACTTGACAATATTACTGCTATTGATATAAGATCTTCTTTGATTTATCTGTATATGATTGTCCGATTGTTGCCCCTTGTTTTGTGGACTGGGGAATTCTGTTTGCAAGAATCTAAATGTTTGTGCTGTATTGGATGTATTAGGTACATATGACTTAGGGTGCAAAAAATTGGCCTCATAATGTGTTATATTTTCGTATACCATGGTCTTTTTAATGTTGCATTGCCTTTCATACTCGGGACATTTTCTGCTGGTAGCCTGGTGTTCTGTCGATTTGCAGAAGTAACAAGATATTCTACATGTCTGTTGTGCATTTTCTTCGGTTTCATGTGGGTTGCCACAGTTGTGACATTTTTTTATGCTTTTACACTGCATTTTTGTGTGTCCAAAAGCCAGGCAATTGAAACATTGGGTGACTCGTGGTATGTAGGGAATTAGCGGAATTGATAAGTAACATAATTTTATATTTCTAGGGATTATTACCCCTTCAAATGTTATTAAGATGGTCCCCGTTGGAGAGTACTCGATTGTTCCGTCTTCATTGGCTTTTTTCGTGGTAAATCTTTTTACATCTAATATCTTAAAAGGGCTTTCGCCCATATTTTTGATGTTTTCTTCTGTAAATATTGGGTTTATATTCCTAGCTATTGCTTTACAAGTTACCGAGTTTCTTGGTATATATATTTTGTATTTGTCATTTAGTTTATTATTTTTAACAAAGTTATTTGCTGCTGATGCAGATTGAAATATTATTCCTAATTTGTTTTTACCTTTTTCTTTAACCTCTAAAACATCTTTAAGTTTTAATTGAAAAATATCTTTAGCAATTTTTAGATGATTATAGCGACCTACAGCATGCCCTTTTTCAATTCCTTCAATAATTACAATAAATGGCCCTATAGCAGAATTATTATAACTTAAATTAGTTAAAAAAGTCTCCGTTTTATTATTTGTATCTTTTTGTTCGGTTTTTTTATTCGTATCCATTAAGTTCATATCAACATCTTGACTATTAAAACCAGCAAAACCTTCAAGGTCAGGAGGGACTTTCCCCCCGGAATCCTCGGTCATTATTAATTACCTTAAATATTTTATACTCTTATCTAAGCGTGTTAAATACAAATGAAATTTAAGAATATAAATGTAATATACCAATAATATTAAAAAAGAAAAGGTTTATTAACAGAGGAAAGGTTAGTAGATCTCACCACAGGTTTCAAATTTGCCTCCTGATGCGAATCACATCCGTCACCTTTCACTGCCACCGAAAGAATCCCAAATTTGCAATACGACCTAAATGCTAAATGACAATTAAAAAAGGTTAGTTTCTTCTTCATATCTTCATATATGAAAATATTTCGCCAGAGCATTGAAATTGGGCAACGGTGAATAGAGGGCCTATAAAAAGTTTTATTTGTGTGTGTATGTTTATAGCTCGGTATGTTTACATAAAAATGCATTCATTTTTTTACATAAAAACGCAATGGTAGATGGTGCGTTAAAAACTGTCCAGAAATAGGGAAATGAGCTAAAATGAGCAATCCCGTGAAAAGGAGAGAATTAATTATAAATAGGTGGTAACAAAAGAAGACCAATGATCTTAATTGTTATGTGATAGTGGATTTTTGTAATTAAAGTCAAAAATCTCCACCATTTATTGTTATTTATCGGCCCTCTATTAATTTATAAATAGGCCCTCTATTTGAGAACTCGACTGCATTGCCAGGATGGTCTGGTTTAAATATACTCCACTATATATTATTTATCTATGTAAATATACCATGGTACATGGTACATAAATATACCATGGAAAATAACTAGAACACTATTTTCTATTAAACTAAATAGTATTTATTCAGCCACACTTACTTGAAACTGGTAAATTTTCAACGCCAAAAAATGCCACAAACATGGTGTTAAAGTTCTATCATCATTTCCCTATCATCCCTATGTAAAGGAAAAAAGTGAGGTTGGAATGTTTAATGATGCATGTGTTTTTATTACTTTTAAAATGTTTTTAAAAATTCGTTAATTACCTGTGAATATTAACTCTTTAAAATGGCTGACATCGAAAAGGCGTTATACGACTTCCTTTTAGTTACTAGACAAAAACCAAAAGCAGATGAAGAAAAACTACAAAATGGAACTGACTTGGAAGACTTGAATATCTATTTAGTTTCAGACGATAATTGGAAGATATTCTTTGATCGGTCGTTCGATGTAGAGCAGCTAAAAACCCACTTCAGCACTTTACAAGAGAACGATAGAATAGACTGTCTCAAATTCGGAATATCTTGTATCCTTAATTTTGTTCAGTGTAACTTCACTGGTCCTGACTTATCCAAAGAAATAAAGGATTATTTAAGTAAAGATACCTACGATACACTTAACTTTGCGAAACTGTTGTCGGTTAATAATGAAGATATTAATATCAATACCAGATACCCGGCATTGCTAGTGACTTCCAAGATCATTTTTGAACATTGTGCTGTTGACAATATGATTAATAATTGGTGGTATTGGCGATCTATTTTAGTTCATCAAGAAA
The DNA here is from genome assembly GCF_917563875.1 of Diabrotica virgifera virgifera. Taxonomy (NCBI): domain Eukaryota; kingdom Metazoa; phylum Arthropoda; class Insecta; order Coleoptera; family Chrysomelidae; genus Diabrotica; species Diabrotica virgifera. The sequence continues at coordinate 373,469 of NC_065444.1, read as the reverse complement.
TTTTAGAGGAACTAAGTCCTTCTTTGCTCTCTGATGCTGATAGATTGTACAAACATTTCCAGATCAATCCTGATTTAAGTAGTAAGTATTACTTTGTTTTAGTACAGTAGAGTCCCTCTAATTCAAAATGTTACAATAGATTTTCATAAAATAAATAGGCAGTTACTCTAACCCGTTGTCCTAGGTGAGCGACGGAGAACGACGCGATGCGTTGCGATGCGATGTGACCAGTAATTCACGTGACGTGTGGCTTATGTAGTGTTGCATCACGTCGCTTTCCATCGCTCAATCTACGACAAACATCACGATGTCAATTCATTCCTATTATTGGAAGTATATATAAGTATGGGGAAGTATACGGCAGTGTTACTAGAAAATTCATATTTTAAATACTTAGCTTTAAAAAAATACCACAAACGAAGAAGAACGACAACAAATATCATATATTTAAAGCCAAATAAATTTGGAGAGTTTCATCATTTATATTCGAAATTAAGAAATAATCCACATTGGTTTAAAGAGTATTGTGGCTTATTACCAAGCACCTTTGATTATATTATTGCAGCTGTTAAACCCAGTATTCAACTGTCAGTAAGTAATTTTCAAAAACCAATTTCTATTGAAGAGAGGCTGTTACTGACTTTAAGGTATGTTAATGATAAAACACTGGTACTATATAGTTATTATTAATTTTTATTTATTTAATAAACTATTGCGTAGCACAATTCAAATTGAAAAAAGCAATGGTGCTTGACGAAGTCTGGGATGATGATGATGATTAAGGTTGCGAAGTCTGGGATGATGATGATTGTTGTTGTGGCTCGAATTTTGCTAATTCATTGAAAAGAATTTCTTGTACGTTTGTCCGAAACAGAAGTTTATTTAGTGGTGGCAATTTTTTTAAATATGGTGATATAGATTTGAACCAATTCAGATCATTGTCATCCTGAACGTCCATGTCCTTCTTTAACAACTTAATTTTCTCTCTCTCAAGATTCATAAATACTTCTGAAATATCAGTGGGGTTTCTCTTCTTTTTTTCAACAGCAGCTTCAGATTGATTATGAAGGGTTTGTGGACGCGACGTACCAACTGACTGGTTAATCTGGGACATTCCAGGTGTTAAATTATCATTTTCAGTTGGTTCCATGGCATCTTGTTCTAGAGCAAATTGACCTTCAGTAGCATGAGCGACCGAATTGCTGTCATCTTCATGTTGTGTCTAAGTTTGATTTTCTGTAATAGTGTCTGTATTACCCGATACTACTGTGGAATCTGACAAAACGGACATAATTGTGTCAGCGTCAAGCATATCTGTTTCATCTAAAAATATCCTAGGAACGCTTGTGGCACTTGCACGTGGCTTTATAACTATTTATTTATTTATTTATTCACGGGCAAGCCCTATTCCGATATAAATTTTACAGTGTTCTAAATTATATAACATAATTATACAATTATATAACATTAATTAGTATATAACATTAATTATAATTCATAAAGTTTTTGGAAGTTAAGTACAAGTAAACATTACAAAAATGAGCTCTACAGAAAAATTTTGTTTTTTCTGCAAAAAAAAGGTAGTTCATGCTGTAATGTGCAGTATTTGTAAGGGAAATTATTTTCACGAGAGTTGTGCAGAAAAATCTGGAGCAATGAAAGGAAATACAATCAAATGTGGTCAATGTGCAAAAAGTGAGGTTAAGTCGGATGAAGTCGATTTTTCTTCAAACAAATCAAAGGAAATCTCAGAGTTTCAAAAGTTATTTCAGAAAATGGAAGAATCTATGGAATTCCTGAGCAGCAAATTTGATACTCTTACAGTGGAAAATCAAAATGCATTACGGGAATTGCGAGATATGAAAAGAGAAAATATCCAATTAAAAACCAAAGTTAGCCAGCTGGAAAAAAGAATCTGTGAACTAGAAATCAAAGAATTTTCCTGTAACCTAGAGATTCACGGAACTCAAATCAAAAATGAAGATCCCAAAGAAGTTCTAATGGAAATTGCTAATGATCTTTTATCATGTAATTTTAATAGTCAAGATGTGTCAGACTGCTGCAAACAAGAAACCAAAAATGGAGCAATAATTGTTGCAAAGATGAGATCACGTGATATAAAAACTAAGTTTATCAAAGCACGAAAAAATCGTAAAATGGAATCTAATATGCTGAGTTGCAACAAAAACAAAGAGAATACTTCAAAGATCTATATAAACGAGCAGCTCACCTTTACAAACAGAAACTTGTTTAACATTGCATATAAATTAAAAAAGGAAAGGAAATACAAATACTGTTGGACAAAAAATGGTAGGGTATATGTAAAAAAATCTGATGATTCTGAGCCAATTTACATTCACAATGAGGATATTATCAAAACTCTTTAATATTATTTGTGTGAACATTATAGTAAAATGGAAAATACGTTAGTAAAATGGATAATGATTGTAAATTGCAAATAAAATTTAAACTGGATAAAGTACAGTGTGATAATAGTACTGAGTTTAACATACTCTACCTGAATGCTCAGTCTTTGAGAAATAAGATATTGAACTTTGAAACGTTAGTTGTTAAGTTAAATATGCCAGATTTAATTGTAGTGGCCGAACATTGGCTGAGAGTGGGTGAAGAAACATATTTTAATGTGAATGGTTATAGTTCAGTTTTTGTTTGTAGGGATAAAGAAGGTGGTGGTGTAGGGTTATTTGTTAAAAGCTGTTACGAGTACTCAGAAGTCTACAGATATAATAAAAAGTGTTCAATGTTATTTTTACAGATCGATAGAAGTATTATAGTGGGTGGAGTATATCGACCTCAAGATTTCTACTGCAATGAACTTTTTGATGCACTGGATACAGCACTAAACATATTTGTGAATAAAAAAATTCCAGTTTGGATACTAGGTGACTTTAACATAGACCTTATTCAAGAGAGTATCCCACAAAAATTAGTTTGTCAAACAATTGTGTCCAACGGTTTTAGTATATTAAATAAAAGTAACCCTACCAGAATCACCAATCATTCGGCTACATGTATTGATTATGTGATGACAAACACTTTAAACTTTGATGCAACGTTATATATAGTAGATGAAGGTTTCGGTGATCATCAACTGCAGCTATTAAAGGTAAAAAACACATCATTTATAACCACTGACAAGTATTATACAGTAACAACTTTAAACAAACTGAAATTCAAAAATGAAATATACAGCTTGCAAAATCAGATTTGGAATGAACCTGATTCTTTATGTGATGAAATATTACGTGTTTATTTAAATAATCTTAATACAAAAACAATTAAAAATCGATTTCGACAAAAAAGTGCACCATGGTTTAATGTCACATTACATAACCTTGTTTTAAAAAGAGATTTTCATTATAGAAGGCATAGACAATTCCCTAATAGTAAGTTCTTACAAGATGTTTATAAGTCCGTGCAAAATGAACTACTGAAAGCAGTAGGCAAAGCAAAAAAAGACTATTTCACGAATAAATTATCCGATGCACAAGGCAATAGTAAAAAATTATGGGCAACTATCAATCACCTTATTCATAATGCCGAAAATACAAAAAAAACAATAACAATACATGAACTACACTATCAGAACTCGATATATAATAAATCTGAGGAGCTATCAAACCAATTAAACAAATATTTTTCACAAGTAGGAAAATCTCTGTCAAAAAACATAACACCTTCAACAAGCACTCCAATAAATGTATCACCAAAAGAATATATATTTGAATGGCAACAAGTCTTAGAAATTAATGTTCAAGAGGTTGTAAGAAAACTAAAAAAAGGCAAATCTCCTGGCTGGGATGGCTTTGGTGTTGATATTATCAGGGAGTTTGAAGAGGAGCTTCTACCGATTATAACTAAATTAGTTAACCTTTCTCTTGTCACTGGAACAATCCCAAGCTCTATGAAAATGGCAATAGTGATACCACTTTATAAGGGAGGAGACTCAAAACAGCCAGGAAGTTATCGGCCAATATCTCTCTTAACAGCTATGTCAAAGATATTAGAATCATGTGTAAATCTTCAAATCGTAAACTTCTTGAATACAACTGGTGCCTGGTTTAATCGACAATATGGTTTCAGACATAATTCCAGCACAGTGTCAGCAGCTACCGATTTGATTACAGATATATATAGTAACTTAGACAAAGGATTAAGCTGTGTATTTGTATCACTAGATTTACAAAAAGCTTTTGATACAGTTAACCATGAGTTACTTATCTCAGTGCTTGAACAATATGGTATAACTGGTATGTCCTTAGTATGGCTCAGGGATTATTTGACTGGCAGAATACAAAAAGTGCTCTGTAATAATGTACTTAGTACAGCAGAAGACATCACATGTGGAGTTCCTCAAGGGTCTATATTGGGACCAACATTGTTCCTTATTTATATAAACTCCATCTCCAATCTGCCTTTAAAATCAACGCTATTTTTATATGCTGATGATACGGGACTCTTGTATGCTGACAAAGATCCCAAAAAGCTAGAATATGTTGTAGAAAAAGATCTGACAGATATAGATGACTGGCTCAGATACCACAAGCTCTCACTCAATATGAATAAATGTAGTTACACAATAATTTCAAATATTGAAGAACACAGAGAGTTACAGTTAAATTTTGGAAAATTCAAATTCGTTAAAAAAAATGTTACCAAATACCTTGGCTTACACATAGATAATCGACTAACATGGGAACAGCATATATTGAACACGTGTCAAAAAATAGCTCCAGCAGTGGGTATGCTTGGAAGAATTGCTAAATTTATAAGTATCCCACAGCGTAAAATGATCTATCACTCTTTAATAAATTCACATTTGTCATATCTAACTATTGTTTGGGGTAATACAAATCAAAAACAGCTACATCCTCTCATGGTGTTACAGAACAAGGCTGTGAAATATATATTTCAACTGTCAAGACTTCATCCAACTGACGACCTGTACTATCAGAGAGGAATTCTAAACATTGAGTCGCTATACATTTTACAAGTTTGTATATTCATTCATCAAATTAAGCTTTCTCAAACACTTACAAATATTACTCTAAGACGTATAGAAGATGTGCATGACCATAATACCAGACAGGGAGGTAGTTTTCAAACCGTAAGAATGCGAACTACTGGTGCACAAAGAAGTATATACTCAAGTGGTCTGATTTTGTATAATAAGTTACCCACAAAGATCAAAGACTGCAGGCTAGAAAGATTTAAAACTGAATTAAAAGAGTTACTTCTTACTAACTACTACAACAGATAGCTTTAATTGAATATAATTCTATAACAATTTAATAATAAATAATAATTTAATCATTTACTTTAATACAATTTCTTTAAATGAATCTATATAGGAAAACTTAACCTTCAGTGTAAAGTAGTCTAAAAAGTTTTATGTTATGTAATCTGTTACCATTATATTTATGTTTATTATGTTACCACAAAACCAGCATAGCTACGGCTCTTGGTTTTTTAATGTATTTTTTTTTGTATATTGTTATTACGTATTTTAATAAATGGAATAAAAAAAAAATAAAAAAAAAAAAAAAAAAAAATGTTAACCAATTATATAACATAAACTATCGTAATATAACATATAACCAAGTGGTTTGAGAAAAAATAACTCTGTGAGTAATACAGTTACAAAAAAGAAAAAACAAGAATAGGATAACATTTGGTCAGTACAATTACAAACAAAAGATATCACCTAAATCAATTCGGAAATGTTGCAAGGTATAACGGTTTTAAGTTATCTAATACATACAGGTCATGTAACACTGATCACAATACAAAAGCTCTGGCCGAAAATATTAAAAAGTTAAAAAGTTAGGGAAGAAATTAGGTTTTTAAAGCGGGAAACTGATATATTAAAAATTTCGAGGTTATTTAATGAGTTAGCTAATCGAAGAGTTCTAGGAATAAATGTGTTGTAAGAATAATTGAATCTATGAAAAGAGACATAAAAGGTTTGCACCTGCCTAGTCGAACGACTGGGGACAAATAGAGATATTTTGGAGAGAAGTTCGGGGCAGTTACACAGCCCGTTGATAATTTTAAATAAAATAATTAAGTCTCTTTGTTTTCTGCGTACCTCAAGAGGAGGTAAGTTCAGTATGCGCTCTAATACAGAATAGTCATAGTATACATGCAACTTACTGGCAGTATATCTCAGAAAATTGTGTTGGACAGCCTCAATCTTCAGTTTATGAGTAAAGTAATAGGGGGACCAAATTGTGGAACAGTAATCGAAATGAGATCTAACCAGGGAGAAATAAAGAGATTTAATAGCTGAGATGTTTGTAAAGTCTCTAGTAGTTCTTTTTATAAAGCCAAGCATCTTCATAGACTTCTGTATTGTACTGTAAATGTGTGATTTATAGCTAAGGGCGGAGTCAAGGATCACACCTAGATCCCTAGTTTCAGAGGCAGAATGTAAGGTCAGATTATTTATACTATATTCGAAGATGATTGGATGATGAGTTCGGTGGAAACGAAGAATATGGCATTTGGATGCATTCAAACACATACCATTTTGCATACACCAGTTGGATAGGCGATCAATATCACCTTGTAGACTAAGTGAATCAGCCTCAGATGTGATTATTTTAAAACATTTTAAATCATCAGCGAATAACAAAGTTTCACTTACTTGGAAACAGGGTATTAGATCATTGATAAATATATTAAACAACAGAGGTCCCAAGTGTGATCCTTGTGGTACACCTGAGTTAACAGAGATGGTATGAGAATAGTGATGATTAACCCTGACAATTTGCGATCTTTGCGTAAGATAGCTCTTGAGCCACTTCAATATAAGGCCATCAACTCCGTATAAATAAAGTTTATGAATCAAGAGCTCATGATTAACTTTGTCGAAAGCTTTGGAAAAGTCAGTATACACAGAGTCAACTTGTAAACCCCTCTCAAGAGCATCTGTCAAAAAATCAACATATGTTATGAGACCCAATTCTGCTGATTTTTTGGATGTAAATCCAAATTGTTGGGCCCCTATAATTGGCGAGAAGTCATAACTTAAATAATCGGAAATAATGCTCTCAAAAACTTTAGGAATAGCACTAAGAATACAAATGGGACGATAGTTACCTATATCCGATTTTCGACCTGATTTATATATTGGAGTGACATAAGAGTTTTTCCAGTAGTCTGGAAATTCCCCTGTTGATAAAGACTTATTAAATATATAAAAAAGTGGGCGCGATAGAATGAAGCTGAATGTTTTAAGGAAAGTGGGGGGAATTCCATCAGGACCAGGACCTTTGTTGGTATTGAGTTCAGACAGTGTAATAATGAAAACCTTGAGAATTAAAGGTTTTAATAAACTAAAATTGTACATACATTATGATTGACAAACTGTGATATAATGATATGACAATGACATGACATTGACATGAGTGAATGACATAATGACAATAATAACAATAATAGTTATGCAGAAAGGAACACCACATTCATCCACGCTGTTAGTTTCTGACATAATCTTGTAAATGGGAAGGAGGCTTTCTTATTCGCTTTTGCAATATCAGTTCTGGGGGAACTGAAGTTGAAGTAGTTGGACCGTCACCAGGAGCAGAAAAGGGTTGTTGAAGTTGACTATCTATGGTATTAATTTCTTCTACACTGTTCAATGGTTCCATGTTTTGATTTATCATGGGGGACTGGTTTTCTACATGTTTTTCATTATCTTCAATAGTTGCCTCATCTACTGCCAAAAGGGAAGTATTTCCTCTCGGAGCTAAGTGTCGGACCGATACTGTGGTTTCATTTCCATTTGGTAATCTGACATGTGCATAGTCTGAATTTGCTTCTAGGAGTTGGACTTCTTCCACCAGAGGTTCATATTTCGAATTTCTAACATGTTTCTTGAGGAAAACAGTTCCAGGAGTACTAAGCCAAGTTGGAATAGATGTACCATTTGTTGATCTTCTGGGATGATTAAACATACGTTCGTGTGGAGTACAGTTAGTAGAGGTACACAGTAAAGATCTAATTGAATGTAAAGAATCAGGTAGTACATCTTGCCATTGGTTTATGTGAAGATTTCTAGATTTAATTGCTAGTTGAACTGTTTTCCAAATGATACCATTATATCTTTCACATTGTCCATTTCCTTGAGGGTTGTATGGAGTTGTATGACTGGAAGCAACACCATGACTTGTTAGGAATGATTTTACCTCAGCAGACAAGAATGAAGATCCTCTATCGCTGTGAATATATGCAGGAGTTCCGAAAGTAGTAAACAACTCAGTTAAACAACTGATGACTGTTGAAGATGATAAATTTGAGCATGGGAATGCAAATGGAAACCTTGAATATTCATCTACAATATTCAGCAGATATTTATTTTGATTGTTAGATGGTAAAGGTCCTTTAAAGTCTATATTCAGTCTGTCAAAAGGTGCTGTAGCCTTAATCAAAGTGCTTTTGTTTTTGTAAAATGTTGGTTTAATTTCAGCACAGATTGGACAAGAAGAGATAGTTCGTTTGACATCTTCTAAAGAATAAGGTAGATTTTTACATCGTATCCAGTGATAGAATCTGGTTATTCCAGGATGACACATTGTGTTATGTAAATTGAATAAATTTTTATCTGACATAGTGGGGTGAATAGCAGCAGATATTCTTGAAAGAGTATCCGCAACAATGTTTTGATTCCCAGGTCTGTAAATAATTTCAAATTTATAGCAGGACAGTTCTATACGCCAACGCATTATTTTCTCATTTTTAATTTTAGATGTTGATTTTAAGTCAAACATAAAAGCAACTGACCTTTGGTCTGTAATAATTTTAAAGTGTCGGCCCATAAGATAGTGTCTCCATTTTCTTATGGATTCCACAATTGCATAAGCTTCTTTTTCAACACTTGAATGATTATGTTCTGTTTTTGAAAGTGTTCTTGAATAAAATGCTACTGGTTTTCCTTGTTGTGTAAGTTGAGCTCCAATGGCAAATTCGGAGGCATCTGTTTCAACTGTAAATATTTCATTTTCATCAACAGAAGTGACTACTGCTTCTACAATGTCCTGTTTCAGCTTTTCAAAGGCATATATTTGAGTTTGATTTAAGGGAAATTCTTTGATATTGACAATAGGATGTATCTTTTCCGAAAATTTGTGTATGAATTTTGAATAGTGGGCGAACATTCCTTGAATTCTTCTTAATGAAGTGATATTTGTTGGTACTGGTAAATTGATAAGGGGTTGCAGTATTTCAGCATCTGGTTTTATAGTTTTCTTTTCAATAGTATATCCAAGTATATTAATTTGAGTCATGCAGAATTTCGATTTTTCATCGTTTAAAATTAATTTATATTTCCTTGCGATTTCCATAAAGTTTTGTAGATTCTTGTCATGTTGTTCTTTTGTTGTTCCACAAATAGTGACATCATCTAGGAATGCAAATGTATCTGTTAATCTTTCATTCTCTATTATGTTGTTAATCGTTCTTTGAAAACATGCTACTCCATTGGTGACACCAAATGGAATTCTTGTAAACTGATAGAGGTTGCCACATGCTTCAAATCCAGTATAGATTTTCTCATGTTCTAGTATGGGAATTTGATGATAAGCACTTCGTAAATCGATTGAACTAAAGTATTCATATTGAGAAATTTTATTTACTAAAATTTCGAGATTTGGTAAAGGGTAGGCATCTAGTTCAGTAAATTTATTAATAGTTAAAGAATAATCGACAACCATACGTTTTTTATGATTTGTATTACTAGTAACTAGTACTTGTGCTCTCCATGGAGAATTGCTTGCTTCAATAATATTTTCTTTCAATAATTTTTGAATTTCAGTGTCTATGAATTTGGAATCTTCAAAGGAATAGCGTCTTGATTTTACGGCGATAGGTTTGCAGTTTCCTGTTAAATGGGCAAACAGTGGGTATGGTTTTACAATTGCTGTTGTTAGATTACAGATTGAAATTGGAGGTTTCTTACCATCAAAATTGAACTGCACTCCAGAATGTTTATTAAGGATATCATGACCAATTATGACATCTGAGCATAGGTTTTCTAGAACATAAAGTTTAAAATTTTTATAGGTATGTTCAGATATTTTTAGGTTAACAATGCAAAAGCCGCAAACTGGAGAGTTTAAAGATGAGGAAGCCATTTGTACATTTAAATTTGTAGGGAATATTTGTAGTTGATTTTGAATGGCAATACTATTTGAAATGTAACTGTCTGTACTACCAGTATCTACTAGAGCTTCAACCTCAGAATTATTTACATGAATTTTTATTATAGCTTTTGATAAACAGGACGGAGAAGCAGCAGATAGCATTCCAACTAAAGCAGCAGATGTTTTGTTATGAACATGTGATTTTTGTTTTTGATTCTTACTTTTACAGACTTGCTCAAAATGTCCGAATTTACCACAAGAGCATTGGTGATTTTTAGCAGGACATCTATCTCTAGTATGGCGACTTTTTCCACAAAACCAGCATTTTGAAAAGGTAGCTGCGCTAGTCGAGTTGTTTTGATCAGTTTCGTGTGCAGTATTCTGAAGGGTGTTATCAGTAGTAATAGAATTTACAATAGAATTTGACATAATATATGAATCTGATTGTTGTTGGGCCATTTCTAAAGCTCTGGCTGAATTATATGCTTGATCTAATGTTAAAGTGGCGCTTTCAAGTAGTCTTTGCCTAATATTTGAAGCACTTAAACCTCGAATAAAAGAGTCCCTGATGTAATCGTCTTTATTTCTATCAGCAGACACTGCTTGAAAATTGCAATCCTTACTTAAGTGTTTTAAGATTAGTAAATATTGATCAATGGACTCACCCACTTGTTGCTTTCGTGTAGATAATGTGTGCCGGGCAAATATTTCACTCTTTTGTTTTATGTATAGTTTTTCTAAGGTAGCAGTTGCATCAGTGTAGGTGGTACATTCACCTATAGCTTCATATACTACAGGATTTACATAATTCACCAATAAATTCAGTTTATCTTTGTCTTCAGAAACATTAGCTGCTTCTAGAAAGTTTTGAAAGGTTCTCTTCCAGTGTGTCCAGAGTTGTGTTGCATTTGTTGAATTGGAATCGATGTCTAGTCGATCAGGCTTGAGTAGTTTATCCATTGTTGAATAAATTTTAGTTTATTAAATTGTAATAATGAAAACCTTGAGAATTAAAGGTTTTAATAAACTAAAATTGTACATACATTATGATTGACAAACTGTGATATAATGATATGACAATGACATGACATTGACATGAGTGAATGACATAATGACAATAATAACAATAATAGTTATGCAGAAAGGAACACCACAGACAGTTTTTCGTAGATTTTTGAAATTTCAATGTGATAATTAGACACATTAACCAAAGGTGAAATCTGGGTTACATGCGGATGTAAAACTACTTCTAAAAATTTCATCGCCTCAAAATATGGCCAATCACCCCTGTACTCCCCCCACCATTTTCAGCGTCAGCACCAGATCGTCTTTTAGGGATTTTTTTCAATTCTCTAGCAAAAGAATCACGTAGATCTTTCCACTTTTTTTGGGCATCTGCACCTGTAATAGAAAAAAATACTAATAGGGATTTATTTTAGGTACTTGGTAACTGGTACCCCATTTAGAATACTAGCATTTAGTTTTCGCATATCAAAAACAGCAGTAGCCAATATTGTAAAACAAGTTTGCGTTACTATACGGGAGACTTTAGTGCAAAAACAGATGCCAGTACCAACAGAGGACAAATTTCTGCATATAGCTAATGATTTTTGGCAGAAGTGGCAATTTCCAAACTGCATTGGTTGCATAGATGGGAAGCATATCCGCATTAAGAAACCGAAAAAAAAGCGGTTCCATGTATTACAATTACAAAGGATTTTTTTCCATTATTTTATTAGCCATTACAGACGCCAATTACAAATTTATTATGGTTGACATTGGTGCTTATGGTAAAGATGATGATGCCGGAGTATTTGATACAGGTTTGTTCCGTCGTGCGATTTAATGTGGAAAAATAAAAGTACCAGCAAAAGATTTTTTGCCAAGTTCCAATATTAAAGCTCCGTTCGTATTGCTTGGCGACTCTGCATTTCCGTTAAAAACTTATCTCTTAAAACCATTTCCAGACGCAAACACTGTTCCGGGAGATGATAAAGACCGTTTTAATTACAGATTGTCACGTGCCAGAATGGTTGTGGAGTGTTCCTTTGGATCTATAGCGTCAAAATTTGGAATACTTAGCAGACCTATAGCTACTGATGTCGATAATGCAATTCACATTGTAAAAGCTATAACTATAATTCATAACATTGCGCGTGACCTTGAAGCTCCCTCTAATCAAACTTCATACTCAACTACTTTTCAGAGACAACAATCTCTTCGAAGATCACGGCACTATAATGCCTCAACACGAGAAGCTTTGCAGACAAGAGATTTATTTTTAAATTTTTTTAAACACAACTAGATAAGTTAGTGGATTTCACCTTTATTACGAATATTAGTTAAACTTTCAATTATGTACTTACTAGTGCACCCAAGTCCATCAGCAACACGATTCCAAGCTCTTCTTGCCAATAAACGATTTCTGTAATCTTTATGTTTTTTATTCCACAATAGTTTTTGTTCTCGCACTGCATTAATAATTAGTTCTAGATACATGTTTTTATAAAACTAGAACACTACTATTTGCTTTATAAACTCACTTCTTCACTCACAATGTGTCGTGTCCAACGAACTGTCAATACTGACATACTGTCGTGTCTCGTCGCGAACAAAACAAGTTCGCATTTCGTTGCATCTTGTCGTAGACTGATTAACCCGAAAACGTAGGCCACACACATATACAACCATTTACTTGATATTTTCGCGTCACGTCGTGTCGCCTTGTCGCGTTTGTCGCTCACGTAGGACAACGGGTAAGAACCACTACTTTATATCGCTGGTATTCTTCGCGTCAAGATATAAGAAATTTGGACTGGCGCTGGTGGGATGTCCCTACCGATTTAGTATCATAATAACAAACAACATCCTCTGCCAGGTGCCACAGCTTCTGAAGTTGAAGCCCTGCAGGTTGTGACTGGTATGTGTGCATACCACAATTTGTTTCAGTCCAATACTATTGTGAATGCAACTGGTAATATTCTGGACTTGGTGTTGGTCGATGATGCTGATGTAACTGTGTCCAGAGCTAATGAAGCTCTTTTGAGGGAGGGTATGCATCACCCACCCCTGGAATTTGAGATAAAGATGACCAAAAGGCGCCCCAATGATGGTGGTTTGGTTAGTGACGGTTTTTATAGGGACTTCAAGTCGGCTGACTATGTGAAAATAACTGATTTTTTGTCACAGTTCTGTTGGGATAATTTATTTTTAGGAAAAACACTGAATCAAATTGTAAATATTTTCTATGATATAGTTTACTTAGCTATAGAATTATTCATCCCCCTAAAAAGGTATTCAAAACGTAGATTCCCTCCTTGGTTCTCTTTAGAGTTAAAGAACCGGATAGTTGAGAAAAAGAAAGCTCACAAAAAATATCTTTTATCTAAATCAGTTCTGGATTATCAGACTTTTTCACAGCTGAGGGCTAATTGTAAATTGTTAAAAGCTGAAAGCTACAGAAATCATATTTACTTAACAGAATTATCAATAAGAAATAATTTGAAGGGATTTTGGTCGTTTGTGAATTCACGGAGAGGAAAGCCCTCTATGCCCGCTGTGTTGAGGTATGGTGGTGTTGAATCCGGTCATGGACCAGATATTGTAAATCTTTTTGCAGAATATTTTTCTACAGTATATTCCACTCAAATATGTGTCATACCCAGTGACTCACCTACATTTGGTCTTACTAATCTGACTGGTTTCAACATAACTATATCTGATATTTATCTAAAATTATCAGAACTGGATGCGAATAAGGGTCCTGGTCCTGATGGATTGCCTCCTAGCTTTCTCAAGAACTGTTGTTTTATATTATCCAGACCTCTTTTTCACATCTTTAATCTATCCTTAAATACGGGTGAATTTCCAGAATGTTGGAAAAATAGTTTTTTAACACCCATTTATAAAGCGGGAGATAATTCATTGGTGAATAATTACAGGCCCATTAGTATAATTAGTGTAATACCAAAGATATTTGAATGTTTTGTATGTGACTATCTTAAAGCTTCACTTGAAAAACAACTAGTAGACCAACAATTTGGATTTCGGAATAACAGATCAACCGAATGTAACACACTAGTATTTGTGGACTTCCTGAGGAAGGCATTGGAGAGGGGTTGTAGGGTACATGCACTATACACCGATTTCTCCAAGGCCTTTGATCGGGTCAACCATAATATTTTAATATTTAAACTTAAACAAATGGGTGTTAATGGTCCACTTCTTGAGTGGCTGAGAACATACTTGATTGACCGAGTTCAGATGGTGCGTATCAGGGATTTTGTTTCCAGTGAGATTAAGGTTCATTCAGGAGTACCTCAGGGTTCACATTTGGGGCCCCTGTTATTTAACATATTCATCAATGATATACACCACTGCTTCCGACACAGTTCACCTCTGCTTTTTGCAGATGATCTAAAGTTCTATACAATTATCAACAATACAGAAGACTGTATTAATCTTCAACATGATCTTGATCGGTTGAGTGAGTGGTGTATGTTGAATGCCATGGCCCTGAATGAATCTAAGTGTCATGCTATTTCTTTTGGATGATCGAGAGACCCAATAGAATATAATTATAATATACAGAATATTCCTGTTGACTGGGTTACTGAAATTCGTGATTTGGGAATTAATTTAGACTGTAAACTTTTATTTGAATCACATTATACATCAAAAATTTCCAAATCTTTACAAATGCTTGGTTTTATAAAAAGATGCACTAGAGACTTTCAGAATATTGATGCAATTAAATTACTATATTGTTCTTTAGTTAGACCTCATCTAGAGTATTGTTCTTGTGTTTGGTCTCCATCTTACAATATTTACATAACAAAAATCGAGACAGTCCAACACAAGTTCTTAAGGTACATAGCATATAAACTGGGTATACCTTTTGAGTTAAATCAGTTAAATTATTATCAAATTGAAACCCAATTGGGTATTCTCTCATTGCGTGACCGACGAGTAATTAAGGATGCAAGGATGCTCTATGGCATAATTAATTCAACAGTTTTGTGTCCTCAGCTACTTGAGCAGGTTGGTCTCCATGTACCTCTCCGCAGAACTCGATTAAATCAAACATTCTATGTTCCTATCCATAGAACCAAGTATGCATATAACAACTTTTTATCTCGAGCACTAAGATGGGCAAACACTCAACCTGATCTAGATTTCTTTGCACCGAAGTCTGAATTCATCTCTGGCCTCAGACGTTTGTTTGTTTGAGTAGTTGTTGGATATTCATTATTGTGATATATGAATCTGATTTATGTGTTTAAGTTTGTGATATTTAAATTTTATTGTATTATTGTTTTATTATTACTATTTTACTGTAGTTTTATTATTATTGACACATGTATTATGTATATTGGACTTATAAACTTGTAATCTTATTGGGCAGTGTCCCGTTGAAAATAAATAAATAAATAAATAAATAAATAACAAAGCCTCCAGGAGCGGATTCGCTAAAATTAAGGGGAAAGGTACAAAATGCAAAATATTTGACGCCTGTCAAAATTTTCATTGTGTTTTAAATGTAATCATTTTTTTCGAATCCTGAGAAAACTAATATGTAAGTATTTTTGAAAAATTTAAACGCAGAATGAAAAATTACTTTATTACCGAGGGCCGAAAGTCCCTTGGAATGAATTAAAAGTTTCTTTTGAATGAGATATTTGAAATTAAAAATCACACTAAATTTTCTCTTAGTTTTTCACCCCTGTAACTAATTAAAATAAACATTATAGAAGTTTTCAGGGACTTTCGGCCCTTGGTAATAACGTAACGGCTTAAAGCCTAAAGTTCGTAACCATCCCCTTAACAAAAAAATTCAAGTCTTCAAGTAGATATAATATTTTAATGGGGTTGGAATAATAAATATAAATTTAAATATCATATCATTATATTTATTACGTATTTATATGTATGTAGTTATAGGTATATTATTATGTACAATGAATTAAGAGAAATGAACAAATTAAAGAAATTAAGGAAATTAATGATAATAACAATAAAAGATTAAAAGAGTGGTAGCAAAAATCAGAATTAAAAAAGATAACATAATAAAAAATAACAGAAAATAACATAGAAAAATAAAATTTGAAGTTTAGACGGAAAAAAATAAATACAAATTACAGCTCTATGTCACTATCGCTGTCATCTTCACCAGAATCGTTATCTAATGTTATAATTATTGGTTTAATATGTGAGGTTAATGTTCTGTAATGATCTTCCGTTTTTATAACATGTGAAACACAATTTTGCCACAGTGTTGGGGAAATCTTTTTTATTTCTTCTGCAACATGTGACACCGATTCGCTACTAAATTTGGGACAGCAGTTGTTTCGTCGTAAACTTTCCTTAAGTTGGCTCCAGATTCATTCAATGTTGTTGAAGACACAGTAGTAAGGAGGTAATCGCAATACATTATGACCATCACGTTTGGCTAATTCGTCTATAACAAATTGTTTCTCAAACACTTTTGTGTTAAGAACTTCCAACATTTCTTTTTTTGTATATGTTTCTTCAAAGTACAAATCATTGTCATACAAAAAATCAGATATCTGTTTTTTTGTCGAACCTACACCAGGGATTTTTCTAATTTGTTCGCTGTGATACGTTGCGTTATCCATTACAATTACACTTTTTGGAGGCAAATTTGGCAACACCTTCTTTTCAAACCATTCCTTAAACAAGCTACTCGTCATATTTTCATGGTAGTCCAGCTTTGAATCTTGTAATGTTTTTTGCCGATAGTAAAAAACTTTCCCCTCCAAGCCAGCCATTTTTGGATCTAATGTTCAGAATAATTATTCGCTCACCTCTATTAATTGGATAATTGGGTGCACATTTAATAGAATCGTCTGTCCAACCTTTTTGAGCAGTATCGTGGGTATCGAACCATGTTTCATCTAGATAAAATATCGGTCTTCCTTCATCTCTAAATTTAGATATAGCATCCAAGTATTCATTTCTTCATTTAATTAGACGAGGGGAATCCATTATTGATGATCGCTTATCAATTTTCTTGTATCGAAAACCAATGTAATTACAAAATCTTGATAAAGTTGAAGGCGAATACGTAATGGAATCGTCTTTTAACAAGTTGATCGTAGATCAAACTAAGCGTTGGAACTAGGTTCTTTGAATAGAAATTGTAAATTGCTCTTCTAATTACCTCAGCGTCTTTTTCATTTACTGCTTTATATGTAGAAAAGTCACTCCGCTTTTTACGAGGTTGAATTCTATTCGTAACAATTTTCCACACTGTTGTATATGGCTTCCTTGTCAGTCGAGATGTTGTCTTGATGAGGAATTTACCGTCTTCTGGATTTGGATTATCTTCTTTCACAGTTTGATAAACATTCCTAATAATTTCTTTGGCATCATCAGATAAATGTACACATGTTTTACACTTAGCACTAGCTTCACCGATTTCAGAAATTTTACTTGAATAGTCGCGATCTAACCTTCTATCTAAATGCAAGAAAATAACTGCCTGAATGTGCAAATGTCAAACTTAAATATGTTTGCCCCCCTTTCATAATGTTCCATAATGTATGTTTTTTGGACAAATAAATGATACTTAATTTTACCTAAATACCTATAAGCACGAGAATTATGTGTAAAGCTATAGAATAATAATTAGAGGTATATCTTATCTTTAACTAATGCTCTTTCTAATGATTCTTTAATTTTTTTATTTAAAGATAGAAAGCTGCATTATCGGAAGTCCATTTTGTTTAAAGTGAAAACGATATAAAACACATTATAATCTAACTCAATAAAATTCACGTAATGAGCGCATTGGACATAAAAATTGTTTGTGATCGTTTGTAATTGATTCCAATCAAGTTAATTTCAGATGAGTAAACGAATTCGTCTACAGCAAACAAAATTTTTAATACATTGTCTAGAAATTTTAATTTTAATAATTTATTTGCATTGGTAGGTAACGAGTCAGTTCTGTAAATAATATAAAGTACGGCCCTAGTAGCTGTTCCAAAACTATTGCCACCGGTCGCAAAGATAATTGAGGGATTAGTAACGTCAACTATTTATTATGATACTAAATCGGTAGGGACATCCCACCAGCGTCAGGTAAAATGTCTTATATCTTGATGCAAAGAATACCTATGATTAATGTGATTCCTAATACATTTCCACTGAAAATAATAGGTTGGCGATCTTTGATAAGTGTTGGCGATACAATTATTTTTTATATGTGTGTCTTACGGATAATAGGACAGTACCGCCGAAAAAGTACTTCAGACATTAGAATGAATGTTTATGCGGGAGCAGAATCTCAACTACCCATTTGTCTATACCCTGGCAGCGTTTGTCCAACCCCTTAAAGTGCAAAACAACCCCCTTGAAGACTTTAATTTATTTTTTTATTTCTCAACCCGGGCCAAATTCACGTCCGCTTAAAAACGCATTTAAACATTATTTCAGGTTCAGAATCCCAACTACCCGTTTGTCCACCCATTCGCAACGTTTGTCCAACCCCTTAAAGTGCGAAACCACCCTCCATGAGGGTCTTTTCGCACTTTAAGGGGTTGGACAAACGCTGTGAAGGGGTGAACAAACGTGTAGTTGGGATTAAGCCCCCGAATTAACGTCTAAATACCCATTTAAGAGAACGTGAAGTTAGCCCGAATTAAAAAATAAAAAAATAATTACAATTAACAGGGAGGTTGTTTCGCACTTTAAGGGGTTGGACAAACGCTGCGCAGAGGTGGACAAACGGGTAGTTGTGATTCTGCACCCGATTAATGTTAAAATACGCGTTTAAACGGACGTGAAGTTAGCCCGAATAAAGAAATAAAAAAATATTTACAATCTCCATGGGGGTCATTTCGCACTTTAAGGGGTTGGACAAACGCTGCGAAGGGGTGGACAAACGGGTAGTTGTGATTCTGCACCCGAATTAACGTTAAAATAGGTGTTTAAACGGACGTGAAGTTAGCCCGAATTAAGAAATTAAAAAATTACAATCTCCATGGGGGTCGTTTCGCACTTTAAGGGGTTGGACAAACGCTGTGAAGGGGTGGACAAACATGTAGTTGGCATTCTGCCCCTGAATTAACGTTTAAATACCCATTTAAGAGAACGTGAAGTTAGCCCAAGGGTGGGTAAAAAATGTCCACCTAATGCGTATTCCATTGTAACATATGTATTACTTGTTTAAAAAATTTTCAAAAATTATTTATTGTTAAAAATACAGCCTTTTATCGAATGTTAATTTGGTTTTACAGATATTTTTGAAAATAAAAGTAATATCTTGAGTTAAATATGGGTGGACATAAAAAGTACACCCTTGGTAAAACTTGTTACTAAAGGTTTCTCTATTATTTCTCGTTGGTAGGAACATAATCCATATAATTATCGACATAATTATCCTCCAATGAGGAGGCTGAAAGGAAGAATGTGGAGAAAATCGACAAATCTGAATTAATGGCTTTTACTGGTATATTAATTTTGATGTACATTGTAATTTTGTTGTAAGGTTTGTAAATTGTTTATATTAATATTTTAGAAGATGCTATGTTTATTAAGCATAAGATTCTTAAATTTAATCCATTTTCAACAACTCTCAATAAATATATTAGCTATTTTCGAGGTGGACATTTTTTACCCACCCTTGGGCGTACATGGAACCTAAAAAAGGTTGGGCGTTTAAGGGTTAAGGGGTTGGACAAATGCTGCGGAGGGGTGGACAAACGTGTAGTTGGGGTTCTGTCCTCGAATTAACGTTTAAATATGCATTTAAGCAAACGTGAAGTTAGCCGAATTGAAAATTAAAAAAAAATAATTGCAATCTCCAGGGAGGTCGTTTCGCACTTTAAGGGGTTGGACAAACGCGGCGAAAGAGTGGACAATCGGGTAGTTGGGATTCTGAACCTGAAATAACGTTTAAATGCGTTTTTAAGTGCATCTGAATTTGGCCCGGGTTGAGAATTAAAAAAAAAATAAATTAAAGTCTTCAAGGGGGTTGTTTTGCACTTTAAGGGGTTGGACAAACGCTGCGAGGGTGTAGACAAATGGATAGTTGAGATTCTGCTCCCGCATAAACATTCATTCTAACGTCTGAAGTACTTTTTCGGTGGTACTGTCCTATTATGTGTAAGCAGTATATTATATATATAAAAAAAAATTATTTTAAAAATATCAGAGGGTGGACAAAAAAATTATGTGGTGGACAAACGATGGACAAACAATATAGCTAGAGTTTTTTTAAATTCTCGAAAATTTGTGGATTTGTGAAGTTAGCCCGAAAAAAAATTTTTGTTTATAAAAAAAATTGGACGAAATAACATGGTGGACAAACGTGGACTATCGAATGACATCGATCACATTTTTTTCCCGACTTTTTCGGACTAACTTCACGGAGCTCTCTTGAGCCACTTCAATATAAGGCCATCAACTCCGTATAAATAAAGTTTATGAATCAAGAGCTCATGATTAACTTTGTCGAAAGCTTTGGAAAAGTCAGTATACACGGAGTCAACTTGTAAACCCCTCTCAAGAGCATCTGTCAAAAGATAGCATATGTTATGAGACCCAATTCTGCTGATTTTTTGGATGTAAATCCAAATTGTTGGGCCCCTATAATTGGCGAGCAGTCATAACCTAAATAATCGGAAATAATGCTCTCAAAAACTTTAGGAATAGCACTAAGAATAGAAATGGGATGATAGTTACCTATATCCGATTTTCGACCTGATTTATATATTGGAGTGACATAAGAGTTTTTCCAGTAGTCTGGAAATTCTCCTGTTAATAGAGACTTAAATATGTTTATAAAAAAGTGGGCGCGATAGAATGAAGCTGAATGTTTTAAAGAAAGTAGAGAGAATTCCATCAGGAGGATGGAATATCCCTAATATGGATTCATATTATGAGGTTGACAAAGTCTTAATTGAGAATATTCAAGTACGTTTTGCTCCATACGCTAGATTTAAATTGCAGATTCTCAATATAGTCCTGTCGCCAGGGGGGGTACAACGGCCTCCTTAATTCAGATGGACTTACCCAAGTTTTTTTTATATATTTTGACCCGCAGAATACGAATTTTTTGGGTAACAGTTGATCCGGATGTCGATAAGATTGTTATAGACAAAGAACTTGAGGAATTACATAACAGCGATTTCTCGCAAAACAAAACATCTTTTTGTATTTTTTGGGTCATTTTAAGCAAAAAATATTCCTACAAGTTTTTTCGTAGAATGCATAGTTTTCGAGATAACCGCGGTTAAACTTTCAAAAAATCGAAAAATTGTAAATTTTAAACCCGAATAACTTTTGATTAAAAAATAAAGTAGCAATTCTGCTTACCGCATTTGAAAGTTTAAGTCAAATTATATCGGTTTTGATTATTTGCATTGCTAAAAATTTATTATTTTATTGTTAAACAAAGCTGTAAACTGTAGTAAACACCTAGTATGTGAGTGATGTTTTCTATGATTTCTCATTTAAAATCGAACGAGTAGGTAGAGTAGCTACAAGTGCAAGCGAGGCAATTTCTACGTAGCATGCGGTAAAACGCATGTATTAGGCACGGGAAACCTATGTGTTTATAGATTAGTTTAACAATAAAAAAATTAATTTTTAGCAATGCAAATAATCAAAACCGATATAATTTGACTTAAACTTTCAAATGCGGTAAGCAGAATTGCTACTTTATTTTTTAATCAAAAGTTATTCGGGTTCAAAAATTGCAATTTTTCGATTTTTTGAAAGTTCAACCGCGATTATCTCGAAAACTATGCATTCTACGAAAAAACTTGTAGGAATATTTTTTGCTTAAAATGACTCAAAAAATACAAAAATATGTTTTGTTTTGCGAGAAATCACTGTTATGTAATTCCTCAAGTTCTTTGTCTATAACAATCTTATCGACATCCGGATCAACTGTTACCCAAAAAATTCGTATTCTACGGGTCAAAATATATAAAAAAAACTTGGGTAAGTCCATCTGAATTAAGGAGGCCGTTGTACCCCCCCTGGCGACAGGACTAATAATTTTAACGACAATGATGTTCTTCAGCATTTGAATTTGTCACTTCTTGTAAATAGACGAATAAAACTAGAAATGCTTTTTATCTATAAACTAATTAACAGCTTTGTTAACTGTCCTGAATTACTATCGGAAATCAGAATTAATACAACCAGTTACAACTTACGAAATCCTTCTTTATTCTATATTGAGTATCACCGTACTAATTATGGTAGAAATGATCCGATGACTAGAGCTCTTAGGCACTTTAACACATATACTGTTGATCCATTTTTTAGTTCAATTTATTCTTTTAGGCAATTGTTAAATTGTGTTGATCATGTTTAGTTTGTTTATGGTGTTACTTCTCATTTTTTTAACACGTTTTATATTGTTTTTTATTGTATAATATGTTAGAATTTAACTATGTCAACTATTTTATAATTCATTGTATTACTTTTTTCAACAATGGTGAAACCGTTAATAAATAAATAATAAATATCAAACAGCTCTGAGTAATAAACTATAACAAATTTTAATAGAGCTACCCAGAATAGACTAGGGTTGACATATAAAAGAGATCACTTATTATAAGGTACATTTTAATTGTTTTTTAAATAAACTAATTTTAGAGTCAAAAATATCCATTTGTCTTGGCAGGCTATTGGCACTCAGGACCAATCGTGTAGTCGGTTCATTCATACCATAATTGTGTGGTGAAATGGCACTGGAAAGATTTCAGACTGTCTGTTGCTCCTACAAGGAACTTTAAGATTAATAAGGGATAACAATTGAGGACAATCTACAATAGCATTAATAACTTTGTGTAGGAAACATAAATCTAACAATGTTCTCATTGACTCAAGTGTTGGTAAATTTAGACCCATGTATGACCCAGACCTAGACTATGTCTTACCCACTGATAGTCATATTCCTCTCTCTGGTATCAAAGCCAGGTAAAGTTTGAGGCCAAATGGCTCATTGTATCTAAAATCTGTCTGAAAGTATAAGATCTTGGTTCTCCCATCTAAACAATTTATTTGCTTATCACCATCATATTTTATAAACTTAATTATTTTGTTTCATTTCCAGTAGATTAATGGTAATATTCCTTTATTTATTTAAATTTTTGTTTTAGTCAACATAAAATCCTCATTGGACATAGAAGTAGCTCAACTCTACCTACTCTTTAGGCATATATCCAAAGCAAAAGAACACATCTTGTCAGCCATTGAACTGCTTGGCATTCATTACGATCTAATGGGTGCTTTAGGAAAAAGGACAAAGTTTCAAGAGAGAGAAATAGCACAACTATCCCTTAAAGTAACAGTTACTGAAAAAGATATTATAACAAGGGATCGTGGTATAGATGATATAGACGACAGTGATGTACCCATGGATGTTCCAATTAATGATGATGTCCGTCTTAATACCATAGAATTCACTGAAGATTTAGGAAATTTGGCTAAGTTGGGCAGTTTGGAGCAGAAACTATTTGTTACCATTATAAAAGATATGTTAATATCTAAACCTCCAGACGAATTGCAAGTCGAAGAGATTATGCCATTTATTGACGCAATTCTTAAGCAGAAAAATACATTTGCTGTTCGAGTAGTTACCTTATTGCTTAGATGTAAGTTAGAAAGTAAAACTAGAAGAACCATAGAAAGGGCATTAAGTCAGAGCGAAGAAATTATTAAGAGCCTGCTTAGAGAGAAACCAGTAGCATTAAAAAGAATCACAGATGTCTTTGGAACTGGCATGCCACCAGTGTGGAAGATTGAAACACAGTATGCCGATTTGTTGCTTAATATAGGCCTGGTTAAGAATGCCTTAGATATTTATTTAAAGATTAAACTTTGGGAAGAAGTTATTGTATGCTACACTATATTAAAATTAAGGCATAAGGCTGCTGAAGTTATTCTGGACCAATTGAAAGAGAAGCCTACTGTCAAGCTGTGGTGCTTATTAGGTAATATATTTTTTTATTGAACTCTATTAGCAAAAATTTTGGATGAATTTGAATTGAGTAGTATAAAACCATATTTTCCAATTCATCGCTCTAGTAATTTATATGTTATTTACCACGTTTCCTCAAAACAAACAAAGTATCTATTCTTCTTCCTGCCTTAAACCTGGACTGTTCTCTTATCTTTCTTTCTTTAACTTTCGCTTAACCAGATTTTCATTGTGTGTGACATTAATTTTATCCCTCTATAGTTCTTACAGTCCTGATGTCCTCTTATATTTTTACAGTGATACCAGCACCTTATGCCTTATGGTATCTCCCTCCATACACTGGGCATACTTTCTTCCTCATACATATCAACTTATTTGTCACAAAACATCAAACCATTCCTCTCCTAGAACCTTCCAAACCTCCAGTTATTTCCTCAGGTTCTACTGCTTTACCATTCTTCATCCTATTTAAAGCTTTGACAACTTAATCTCTCGTTATCCCTAGTATTGCCATTTAGCAACTTTTAGTTTTTATACCATCTTTGATTATTTCAATAGGTCGCCTGCAGTTTCTTAACTGTACTGTCGTCAATATGCCTAACTTCACTCCTAAATTTGATATGAGAATTATAAATAAAATATAAGTGAGTACAAAGACAACACACATTTTTTTTTGTAATTACACCTTCAATTTACCGTGTACTTCTCGTAAACTCTACAGTAGAGTCGTGTTGAGAAACTGCAGGGTGCCCCATTTTTGATTATTTCAACATAATATGTATAACTGTACGGTGCCGCCCAAAATCCCGACAGCCAAAATCCCGACGGTCAAAAGACCGACACGCCAGAATCCCGACATGCAACAATCCTCGCATAAGTAAAAATTCCGACTTTTGGTTAATACTTTTAATACAAAATACTTTTGTTTAGTAACAAAAAATAAAAAACAGATGGCCATAAACAAAAAACAAGAAATAAATGTGATTATATGTTAAAAAGAAACTTATCAAACCTGTCGGGATTCTGGCCTGTCGGGATTTTGGCCTGTCGGGATTCTGGCGTGTCGGGATTTTGGCCGTCGGGATTGTGGCTGTCGGGATTTTGGGGTAGACCCATAACTGTATAACCTTTTCTTCCCCTCGGGTGTTTCCAACTCTTCATACGAAGCTAGGACAAATAATCCCCGGACAAAAACTCCCCACAAATAATCAGCTGACAAAAAAGTCCCACAAAAAATCCAGCACAAAAAATCCGCACGAATAATCACCGGACTAAAAATTCTCATAAAAAATCCAGGACAAATAATCCCCAGAAATATTTGTTGCCCGAATAGTTCTCTAAAAGATTTCCCGTAAATGCAATCAACGCAAATGTTTTTCAGCCTCAGTATATACATGAGAGTTATACCAATCGTCATGAAACCTGTTTTCGACATGAAAATAATGATTAGCAATTAAAATTAAGCATTAATTTTAATTTGGATCAAATTGTGAGTTTTTTGGCTGTGGAAATCATATTGTAATTATTCGCTTAAATCTTTTGTTCACTCTGTTTTGAATCACTCTGTTCAAAACATTGCCTATTCGTGGAGATAACTGCTGGTCAAGCAAAACGATAATCTTGATTGTAATGCAAAAAAACCTGTTACTTTTTGTAAATTTAACGTCAAAAATATTTAGTCATCATCATCATCATCATCAATGGCGTTATAACTTTTCGAGAGCCTTTGCCGTGTTTACTATTGCCATCCATGTTTGTTGGTCCTGTGCCGCCACTAGTTCCCATTTTCTTCAGATTTTCTCTGACTGCATCTTTCCACCTTTTTCTAGGCCGTCCTACAGACCTTCTCCCATATGACATTTTGGGTTTGATTTTTGGATAAATTTTTAAAGTTTTTTTATGGATGCACACAGATCCTCAATTACGTTTGTTAAAAAACCGGATATCGAACATTTTTCCCAAAAGCACCAAAAAAGTCACAAAATAATCGAAAATCTTTGTATAATTTCTTCGCGATGCGTGGATCTGGCATTGGAATTGAAATTAGTGGAAATTTCAATTGTTTTGATACATAGGTGCAAAATCTTACTGATGTATGCCTTTTCTCATGAGCATCTTTCAGTGCGTCAACGTTTTTCTATTTCTTTCTAACGCATTAAATTGTATGTGACAGAAAAAAACGCACGTCGGTGATTACATTTCGTCGGTGACATTTTTATAACATTTATTCTAGTTGTCAATAGATGGCTCTATAATCGAAAATAAAATTATTTACGAATTATATAATATATCTACGTCTACGAATATAATCTGTACAATTTATAAGACTATACAAATCAAAGAAAATACCATTTTATAAATGCAATAAACGCAATTGATTTGTTTTTATGCCAAATTGCAAATAAAATGTGGCAACTGTCAGATTTAACTAAAATGTCATGTTAGAATAAATGTTATAAATGTATATTATCACGGACTTACTTTTTTTCTATTATTTGTGACGCACTGAAAAATGCTCATGAAAAGAAGTACTGCTCTCTGCACTGAGACTGAAAAACATTTGCGTCGATTGCATTCACCGAAAAACTTAGAGAACTATTCGGCAGCAAATATTTCTTGGGGATTTTTTGTGGGGATATTGTGCTCAAAAAAGGATTGTGGGGATTATTTGTCCGGAATTTTTTGTGGGGATTTTTTTGCCAGAATATTATTTGTCCGGAGAATTTTTTATGAAGATTTTTTGTCCAGCCACAGCGCTATTTGCTACCTTGTACAGTCGGAAAAATGAAAGAATACCCATGAACGATCACATCAATCACATATTTTGGATTTGCTGAATTTTTCTATAAATAACAAACGAGAGAGATAGATAATTCTACTAAGCAAAAACGTTATCCGAGACATACGCAATTACATATTTATAAGTGACAGAGTGAGACGGCGATACAATTGTTAAAAGTATCAAGTTATATTAATTTAGTAGAAAATTTAAACTCATACTTGACTATTTCTGTACTTCTAATGTCATTCTTAGAAAAACATTCAACATGAGTAGAAATAATGATTGTATAAACTACTATTCGAGTAATCGTGCTGGTCAACTATAATCTGATAGATTCGATTTCTGTCACTTTGACAGTGAAACTGGGTTAGGTTCGGTAGAGTTCACTGTATCTTTTTCTGACAAACCAAACTACAAACTAGACTAGCGGTCACAAGTCGTATGAGTTATACAACACATTAAAGACTTAAAATAATCTTTTAACCTATTTTATCATTTGCAGGAGACGCAACAGACGACATTACGTGTTACGTAAAAGCTTGGGAGTTGTCTAAACGCCGTAGTCATAGAGCTCAACGTCATTGGGGCCAGTTTCTCTTCGCCCGTAAACAGTACGAAGAATGCATTCCACATTTTGAAAAATCTGTTAGCATTAATCCACTACAATCCAACGTCTGGTTCCGACTGGGTTATGCAGCCCTTCAAACAGAAAATTGGCAAACAGCAGCAACAGCGTACAGACGTTATACACATCTCGAGCCAGAAGCCTTCGAAGCCTGGAATAATCTGGCACAGGCATATATAAAAATTGGAAACAAGAGGAACGCCCATCAAGCTATTCTAGAAGCTTTGAAGTGTAATTTTGATAACTGGAAGGTGTGGGAGAATCTTTTGGTTATTAGTTGCGACATTTCTAACTTCTCTGATGTAATCAGAGCCTATCATCGGCTCCTAGACCTTAAGGAAAAATATCTAAACGTCGAAGTACTAAATGTCTTAGTGTACCACGTGTGTCATGACATCAATGATTGTGAAGGTCTGTCCTCACAACGATATCTACAGAAAACCAGAGAACTGCTGGGTAGAGTTACTGCTCTTTATCCCAATGAAGGGTACGTCTGGGAACTTTATGCGAATTTAGCACCAGCGATTATGCTCAAAGCTCAGAGACTGCAGAGAGCTTATAGAGGATATACTCAAGGAGCTTGGGATAAAAACCCAACTACATGTCAGCAAATGCTCTACGTGTGTATTAAATTAGCAGACATTGTACTAGATAACGAAGTCGATCCGAAAGACACTCTCATCAATTCCATAAAATTAAATCTAAGTTCAGCCATTACGGCTATCAAAAAACAAGATTGGGAGGAAACTCGCGATTTAGTTGAACAAGTATCTGTCCATTTAGAAAAAATTATTGATAAAATTAAAGGTTATCATCAAGATAAATCTAGCAGTTAAGCATGTTTTCAATTGTATTTTGTTTATTAAATGTTTTAAAAGATCCAATAAAGTGTTTTATTTATTCTAGTACGATTGAAAAACTTACTTTAGAATAAAACATAAAGGTACGATTCCGACAACGACTGCAGACGGCAGATGCAGTTACTGCCGCGGCAGCATTTGCAGTCGTATTGATTCCGAAGTCAGCAGCAGCGACTTTAAATACGTGACGTTGTCAAACAGTTGACATTTTTCGTCAACTCTTTTTGTGCCGCAATGTATTATGTTTTCTATCTCTTGAGCTATTGGCGATTCGGATTAAGATCGCAGCGCCAATGTGGTATAAAATTGAACCAAGCTAAGAGCCATTGTAATTGTTTGCATAGTGTATGTTGCATTAGTTTTATGTGTTTTTGAGTTAGTTTTGTTCGTTTATCTGTGTTCTTTTTTAATATAATTATATTTTGTGTGACTATCGTTTATTCCCATTGATATATAGACAATTTTGTTAATTATAAGTTTTATTTTAGTGAACTTTATAAGAAAACAAGCTGAAAATGCGAGCATTATCATAACGAAAACTTTGTTTATATACGTATTTAAATTCATAATATGGAAAATTGCTATTACGAAAAGTTGTTTAGAATCAAAAATTATGTTTTAATGTGCAAACATATCATTCTAATTTAAATGTTGTGAACGACACTGCGCGTCATAGAAAACGGTCACCCCAAAAAATGGGTCATTTTTCATGTCTCGTATCTCGTAAACCTGTGGTCCGCTTTAAGTCATTTTTTCAATATCTTATAGCTTTATTCTTTAACAATATCGCTGTATATAGTAATAATGTTGTTGCTAAACAGGTAAATTTTCATTGTATACCTACCAGGTGTACCAATCAAACTGTTTTTTCCTTAAAGTTTGCAACACCCTGTGAAATATTCTAGTATTTATAAAACACTGAAATTAAAGCCGTACAATAGCCTCAGGTTTTCTTAACATTCTGTTTCATGATTCATTCGCTTATGTTGGATAGTACAAAAGCTATTAGGTACTTTAATAATTAGACATGGTCTTTATCAGTACAGGGTGTTTCTAAATGCGAGAACCAGTGCGACAAACTTTAAGGGGTAATTCTGCATTAAAAAATAATGACAGTTTGCTCTACAATCGTATGCCCGCAAATGCTTCGTTGCCGAGATACGGGATGTTGAATTTTTTCTTACAAACTGACGATTTATTTATTGCTTAAAAATTGGTTTAGATATCCAAATAAATTGGTGGGTTTCATGACATAGTTATTGCACATTTTTTGACATACAATTAAAAATTTTATATTCACCATTGGCGTGCATACGTGAATATAAAATTCTTAATTGCATGTCAAAAAATGCGCAATAACTATTTCTTAAAATCCACCAAATTTCATTTGCATATCTCAACCGGTTTTAATGCAATAAATAAATAATCGGTTTGTA
Organism: Diabrotica virgifera virgifera; assembly: GCF_917563875.1. Classification (NCBI taxonomy): domain Eukaryota; kingdom Metazoa; phylum Arthropoda; class Insecta; order Coleoptera; family Chrysomelidae; genus Diabrotica; species Diabrotica virgifera. The sequence goes on along the minus strand of NC_065444.1, from coordinate 343,643 downwards.
AGAAAAAATTCAACATCCTGTATCTCAGAGGCGAAGCACTTGCGGACATATGTTTATAAAGCAAATGGTCATTATTTTTTCATGCAGAATTACCCCTTAAAGTTTGTCGTACTTATTTAGAAACACCCTGTACTGATGAAGAACATGGCTTGTTGTTAAAGTACCTAACTTTTGTATTATCCAATATAAGCGAATGTATCAATAAACAGAATGTTAAGAGAACTTGAGGCTATAGTTGTATTTTAATTTCAGTATTTTATAAATGCTAGAATATGCCACAGGGTGTTGCAAACTTTGAGGAAAAAACACAGTTTGATTCGTTCACCCGGTATACAATCAAAATTTACGTGTTTAGCAACAATATTATTACAGCGATATTGTTAAAGAATAAAGCTATAAGATATTGAAAAAATTACTTAAATCGAACGACAGGTTTAGGAGACACTTGACATCAAACATGACCCATTTTTTGGGGTGCCCGTTTTCTATGACGCGCAGTGTATAAAGATACTTTACTCGATATTCATATTTTTATATACCTCGTATAAAATAAATAAAATTTGATTCGTGATAGTTGCATCATAAATCTTCAAGAAGAGCTTTTTATGAAGAATAACTTTTCTTCGTAAAATTAAAAATACAAGATTTATAAATGAAAATGATGTTGGTATCCATAATTTGAGAAAATTCGTCAAATATTATAATTTTTTATTCCAAACAACATTTTAAGAACAATTTTCAAATATTGTGAAATACATATACCTAATACATAAAGATACTTTTTACTGATGAACTGTATAGCAAAATAAATGACCGTTTTGGAGTGTAATTTCCAGGGGCAACTCCGAATTGCATGAAAGTTTGGATTTAGGTTCTACTTACCCTCCGCTTCAAAGTTGAATTTGTCCCGTTGGTTGCTTTTACTTGGGGGGTGACATTTACCCCTTCTCGGGGGGTGAAAAAGGCCTGTTCAAAATAAGGCCGGAAATGGGTAAATTGACTTATTTTAAGCACCTTTTGTTCCATAAAGTTTTTTAAGTAAGTCAATACTTTTCGAGTTATTCGCGATTTAAAATGTTGATTTTTCGACAAAAAAACTACGTTTTTAGACCGTTTTTCCCAAATAACTCAAAAAGTAAATATTTCATTGAAAAAAATATTTTTAGCAAAAGTGTAGCATATAAAAAAAAACGAAAAAAATGGTGTACCAGTAAAGTCTACCAATTGAGTAGAAGCAAAGTTGTAGCTCATGAAAAATACGTTCTTATTCGTCTAATTCCAGATCGAATAATTCAACGCGAAATCACCGAAGACAGAAGCGTTTTTCGGGAAAACCTTATTAACATTTTTAAAGTATCGAAAAAAACTTATTTGTTTTTTACAAAAGTTTACAGCATCAAAAATAAACGAGTTACACTGAAAAAAAAAGTTGGCGCCTTTTTTTTGGTAAAAAAAAAACGTGAAAACCTCCCTCTATTTAGCACCCTAAATAAAATTAATCGTTTAGCTTTACCATCTATTTTAACTGTATGTGTATTGTTTATATGATCTGTAAGTTTGATTGGTTTGAAGTGTTTATTTTTGGAAATATTTGGTTTTATAGTAAAAAAAGATTTTCTAAAAATTTTTGAAAAATTTTATTTTCTCAAAATAACTTAAAAAGTATTGGTGATAAGAAAAATCTTAAAGAGTAAAAAAATGTAGGTTTCGCTATTATAAATACGCTAGTTTCATTTTGTTTCTTAGTAAGACAAAAATTGGTTAAGGTATGAATGTTCAAAATTTGCATATCTATACACTCGTGATTAGTGACCCATTCAAGCTTTCTCAATTATAACCCCTTCAAAAATAAACACTTTAAACCGGTGAGACTGACAGATCATATAAAAAATAGATAGGTATGTAGATTGTTTGTAAAGCGGTAGCGAATAATTTCATTTGGGGAGCTAGACACGGCGAGATTTTCATGATTTTTTACAAAAAAAAAGAGTGCCAACTTTTTCAACAATTTCTAAAAATTAAAAAAATCATAATATCTCCAACTTAACTTCAACAGTAAAACTGTAGCACTTTTTGGGACTAGCTGGACCAGGTGTATCTACTAACGCCGAAAAACCGAAGAAAACAATTTCTTTTTTGAAAACTTTTGACATAAAATCAACAAAGGGGGTTGGATTTTTCCAAAATTAGCTAATTGGACATATTGGTGTCAATTCGAGTGCCAGAGTTAATATGTAGCACTTTTCTTACATAAAATTTTCCTCTCGTTCTTCTGCTGTTCGCAGAATTTCTCTGCGAGTTACGGTTCGTAAGAAAAAAGCTTCCGTTAAAGAGATAAATGTATCAATTTCTAAAAATTAAAAAAATCATAATATCTCCAACTTAACTTCAAGAGTTAAACTGTACCACTTTTTGGGGCTAGCTGAACCAGGTGTATCTACTAACGCCGAAAAGACGAAGAAAACTATTTCTTTTTTGAAAACTTTTGAGAAAATGAACAAAGGGGGGTACCTTTGGATTTTTTTCAAAATTGGTTAATTGGACATATTGGTGTCAATTCGAGTGCCAGTGTCAATGTGTAGCACTTTTCTTACATAAAATTTTCCTCTCGTTCTTCTGCTGTTCGCAGAATTTCTCTACGAGTTACGGTTCGTAAGAAAAAAGCTTCCGTTAAAGACATAAATGTTTTTAAAAAAACGATAGCTTTTTCAATTATAATAGTTCATAATTAAGTCCAAATTAATATTTGGGACTTTTTTTGTACAATATTAATTCTCGATGTGTCTGGCGTAAAAGCTAAACTTAGCTTTAGTAAGTGTAGTCTTTTTAAATAAACCAATTAAGAAAAAGAAGTAATTTATTCAACAACCAAGAGACGGAGAAAACGGTTTGGGAATTAATAATTTAATAATAATAAAATAATAAAAATTTCTAAAAATTAAAAAAATCATAATATCTCCAACTTAACTTCAAGAGTTAAACTGTACCACTTTTTGGGGCTAGCTGAACCAGGTGTATCTACTAACGCCGAAAAGACGAAGAAAACTATTTCTTTTTTGAAAACTTTTCAGAAAATGAACAAAGGGGGGTACCTTTGGATTTTTTTCAAAATTGGTTAATTGGACATATTGGTGTCAATTCGAGTGCCAGTGTCAATGTGTAGCACTTTTCTTACATAAAATTTTCCTCTCGTTCTTCTGCTGTTCGCAGAATTTCTCTACGAGTTACGGTTCGTAAGAAAAAAGCTTCCGTTAAAGACATAAATGTTTTTGAAAAAACGATAGCTTTTTCAATTATAATAGTTCATAATTAAGTCCAAATTAATATTTGGGACTTTTTTTGTACAATATTAATTCTCGATGTGTCTGGCGTAAAAGCTAAACTTAGCTTTAGTAAGTGTAGTCTTTTTAAATAAACCAATTAAGAAAAAGAAGTAATTTATTCAACAACCAAGAGACGGAGAAAACGGTTTGGGAATTAATAATTTAATAATAATAAAATAATAAAAATTTCTAAAAATTAAAAAAATCATAATATCTCCAACTTAACTTCAAGAGTTAAACTGTACCACTTTTTGGGGCTAGCTGAACCAGGTGTATCTACTAACGCCGAAAAGGCGAAGAAAACTATTTCTTTTTTGAAAGCTTTTGGCATAAAATCAACAAACGGGGTACCTTTGGATTTTTTTCAAAATTGGTTAATTGGACATATTGGTGTCAGTTCGAGTGCCAGAGTCAATGTGTAGCACTTTTCTTACATAAAATTTTCATCTCGTGCTTCCAAGCGCGGCTCCTCCTTAGGGTCAATTGGTCAATGACCCCCCTAAAATAATCTCATAAAAATACCAATTTTATTAAAAATATCTTTTATCTAAAACTTCACTCTGAAATATAAAATTCTCTCTCAGCAGTCTGCATTGGCAAAACAAATATAATAGATATAATAACGTCGCGCCTCGCGCTATACACAAGCCCGTGGCTGGGCCGTATTTTAAATTGTCTATATACAGTTCTTATGGCTTATGGACAAATGCATGTAAAATAGAAAAGAGACGGCAGATAGCAATTTCGTGGGCGAGAGTGGGAGTGACCTTTCCGTCGTATACCTCTAGTAGAGTCGACGGCCTCACGTTTAGTTAGTTACCGTCTGCTGACCGCACTTCACGGCAGGTCTATATCGATCGCGGCGTATTTGCGTAATTTATTTTGTTTTGTTGGATTTTTTTGTGATTGTAACAAAAACAAGATGAGTGTTGTTGACGAAATAATTGCCTTAAAATCTGCTGGAACACTAAATTATGAACGGCGGCTTGAGAAAAAAGAAAGTGGTCGACCAAAACCAAACATGAATTTAAAACAAACAACAAAGGATAGGGGTAAGGACATTCAAAGATATTTTAAAGAATCAATGTACAATTTGTGTGATTGGATTTGTGGCTGCAGTGTGAGAAATGCATTTTTTTGCTATCCGTGTTTACTGTTTTCGAATGACGCTGTATGGGCGAAAAATGGAGTAACTGACATTAAGCATTTAAAAGTGAAAATTACAAAACATGCCTCTTCAACTACTCATATAAATTCATCAATGAGTTACGCAAGTTTAGGACGTGTTAACATAAGACAGCAACTTGATAGTGTATATCGTAAATCTGTGCATGACTTTAATGAATTGGTATCTAAAAATAGGTATATTTTAAACAAACTAATCGACTGTGTAAAATTTTGTGGAGTTTTCGAAATTGCATTGCGCGGTCATGACGAAAGTGACAGCTCCAATAATCGTGGAATTTTTCTGGGCCTTATCGATTTTGTTTCTGAACTGGATTTAATGTTTAAAGAACACATTGAAAAAAGTACAGTATTTAAAGGAACATCGAAAACAATTCAGAACGATATTTTAGAATCAATGTTAGCCATTGTGCATACTCATATCATGAAGGAGATTGGCCAGACAAATTTTGTGGCCATTCAAGTAGATGAGACCACAGACAGCTCCAATAAAACGCAGATGATTATCATATTGCGATATGTATTAACTGGTATTGTACATGAAAGATTTTGGAAATTTGTTAACCCCCTAGGTACTACAGCACAACATTTAACTAATGTAATATTGGAAGAACTTCAATTATTAAAAATTAATGAAGCACCTGAAAAATTGATTGCCCAAAGTTACGATGGTGCATCAGTCATGAGCGGTAAACTGGGAGGAGTACAAACAAAAATTAAAGAAATATACCCAAATGCACACTTCATTCACTGCTATGCCCATCAATTTAATCTTATCCTCCAAAAAGCGGCGAGTCAACACAAACCGATAAAAATATTTTTTGCAAATTTACACGGATTTTCGTCCTTTTTCGGCCGATCTCCAAAACGTACGATGGTTCTGGATAGAGTGGTTAAAGTAAGGCTACCTAAAGCTGCGCCTACTCGATGGGCTTTCAATACAAAATGTGTTGAAATTGTATACACTTATAAAGATGATTTAAAATCTTGCTTAGAGGAAATTATTGATGAGGAGCAAGATGGTAACAATATAAATCAAGCAACTGGTTTAAAAAGACATTTGGAAGATGAGCATTTTTTATTTTGGTTAAATTTTTTCCATAAAATAATGCCCCATGTTGATATATTGTTTAAACAATTGCAAATGCGAGACATTGATGTTATATCTGTCAAAAATTGTATCCTGTCTTTTAACAACAATATCCAAATAATTAGAAATACTATTTTGGAATCAGAAGTACCAAGCACATCAACAGCAAAAAAAAGAAAAACTACTGCAGAGGATCCAAAGCGACGAACTGCACTTGAAATTTGTGATATTATTATATCTGAAATAAATCACAGGTTTAGTTTCAATGATCATCTCATGATTTCACAGTTATTCTACATAGAGAAATTTGAAGCATACACTACCAACTTTCCGCAAAATATTTTAAAAATGGTGACGGCTAATTATCCCACAGTGAATATTTCCAAACTAAAATCGGAACTTGAAGTCTTATATTGTCGTGAGGATTTTCGCAATAGTGCTGGTGCAGTAGCCATACTTCAGCTTTTTATTAACATGAATTTGTCTGAAACATTTTCTGAAGCAGTGAAGTTATTAAATATTTTGTGCACACTCCCTATGACAACCGTGGAAAGTGAGAGATGTTTTTCTACTTTAAAAAGAGTAAAAACATTCCTGCGTAATACGATGGGACAACCTAGACTTAGTGCCTTGTCTATGCTGAGCATCGAGAAAACGCTTGTCAAGAGCATTCCAAATTTCAATGAGAAGGTCATAGACTATTTTGCAGAACTAAAGGATAGAAGAATTGACTTAAAATATAAAAATATTTAAAGTAAGTTTCGTTTTAATAAATTTACAATTTATTATACTATAAATATTCCTATCTATATATCAGTCAATAACCTGTTCATACCATTTTTCCTATATTTTTTAAAAGATTTACTCTAAAAAAAGACAAATTTAATTTTCGGAAAACTAGGGTAAATAGTATTGAGTTTTATCTAAGTCTGTATTTTTTATCTAAAATATAAATGCTAAAAGATCTTTTAAATACTTTAAAAAATCAACAGTTTGAAGTTTTCAAACCAAAATGACCCCCCTGAAGATTGACCCACGAGCCGCCGCTGCGTGCTTCTGCTGTTCGCAGAATTTCTCTACGAGTTACGGTTCATAGGAAAAAAGCTTCCGTTAAAGACATAAATGTATCAATTTCTAAAAATTAAAAAAATCATAATATCTCCAACTTAACTTCAAGAGTTAAACTGTACCACTTTTTGGGGCTAGCTGAACCAGGTGTATCTACTAACGCCGAAAAGCCGAAGAAAATTATTTGTTTTTTGAAAGCTTTTGGCATAAAATCAACAAAGGGGGTACCTTGGATTTTTTTGAAAATTGGTTAAATGGACATATTGGTGTCAATTCGAGTGCCAGAGTCAATGTCTAGCACTTTTCTTACATAAAATTTTCCTCTCGTTCTTCTGCTGTTCGCAGAATTTCTCTACGAGTTACGGTTCGTAAGAAAAAAGCTTCCGTTAAAGACATAAATGTATCAATTTCTAAAAATTAAAAAAATCATAATATCTCCAACTTAACTTCAAGAGTTAAACTGTACCACTTTTTGGGACTAGCTGAACCAGGTGTATCTACTAACGCCGAAAAGACGAAGAAAACTATTTCTTTTTTGAAAACTTTTGAGAAAATGAACAAAGGGGGGTACCTTTGGATTTTTTTCAAAATTGGTTAATTGGACATATTGGTGTCAATTCGAGTGCCAGAGTCAATGTGTAGCACTTTTCTTACATAAAATTTTCCTCTCGTTCTTCTACTGTTCGCAGAATTTCTCTACGAGTTACGGTTCGTAAGAAAAAAGCTTCCGTTAAAGACATAAATGTATCAATTTCTAAAAATTAAAAAAATCATAATATCTCCAACTTAACTTCAAGAGTTAAACTGTACCACTTTTTGGGACTAGCTGAACCAGGTGTATCTACTAACGCCGAAAAGCCGAAGAAAACTATTTATTTTTTGAAAACTTTTGACATAAAATCAACAAAGGGGTACCCTTGGATTTTTTCAAAATTGGTTAATTGGACATATTGGTGTCAATTCGAGTGCCAGAGTCAATGTGTAGGACTTTTCTTACATAAAATTTTCCTCTCGTTCTTCTGCTGTTCGCAGAATTTCTCTACGAGTTACGGTTCGTAAGAAAAAAGCTTCCGTTAAAGACATAAATGTATCAATTTCTAAAAATTAAAAAAATCATAATATCTCCAACTTAACTTCAAGAGTTAAACTGTACCACTTTTTGGGGCTAGCTGAACAAGGTGTATCTACTAACGCCGAAAAGGCGAAGAAAACTATTTCTTTTTTGAAAACTTTTGAGAAAATGAACAAAGGGGGGTACCTTTGGATTTTTTTCAAAATTGGTTAATTGGACATATTGGTGTCAATTCGAGTGCCAGTGTCAATGTGTAGCACTTTTCTTACATAAAATTTTCCTCTCGTTCTTCTGCTGTTCGCAGAATTTCTCTACGAGTTACGGTTCGTAAGAAAAAAGCTTCCGTTAAAGACATAAATGTTTTTAAAAAAACGATAGCTTTTTCAATTATAATAGTTCATAATTAAGTCCAAATTAATATTTGGGACTTTTTTTGTACAATATTAATTCTCGATGTGTCTGGCGTAAAAGCTAAACTTAGCTTTAGTAAGTGTAGTCTTTTTAAATAAACCAATTAGGAAAAAGAAGTAATTTATTCAACAACCAAGAGACGGAGAAAACGGTTTGGGAATTAATAATTTAATAATAATAAAATAATAAAAAATTTCTAAAAATTAAAAAAATCATAATATCTCCAACTTAACTTCAAGAGTTAAACTGTACCACTTTTTGGGGCTAGCTGAACCAGGTGTATCTACTAACGCCGAAAAGACGAAGAAAACTATTTCTTTTTTGAAAACTTTTGAGAAAATGAACAAAGGGGGGTACCCTTGGATTTTTTTCAAAATTGGTTAATTGGACATATTGGTGTCAATTCGAGTGCCAGAGTCAATGTGTAGCACTTTTCTTACATAAAATTTTCCTCTCGTTCTTCTGCTGTTCGCAGAATTTCTCTACGAGTTACGGTTCGTAAGAAAAAAGCTTCCGTTAAAGACATAAATGTATCAATTTCTAAAAATTAAAAAAATCATAATATGCATATAACTTAACTTCAAGAGTTAAACTGTACCACTTTTTGGGACTAGCTGAACCAGGTGTATATACTAACGCCGAAAAGCCGAAGAAAACTATTTCTTTTTTGAAAATTTTGACATAAATCAACAAAGGGGTACCTTTGGATTTTTTTCAAAATTGGTTAATTGGACATATTGGTGTCAATTCGAGTGCCAGAGTGAATGTGTAGCACTTTTCTTACATAAAATTTTCCTCTCGTTCTTCTGCTGTTCGCAGAATTTCTCTACGAGTTACGGTTCGTAAGGAAAAAGCTTCCGTTAAAGACATAAATGTATCAATTTCTAAAAATTAAAAAAATCATAATATCTCCAACTTAACTTCAAGAGTTAAACTGTAACACTTTTGGTCATATTGGTGTCAATTCGGGTGCCAGAGTCAATGTGTAGCACTTTTCTTACATAAAGTTTTCCTCTCGTTATTCTGCTATTCGCAGAATTTCTCTACGAGTTACGGTTCGTAAGAAAAAAGCTTCCGTGGAAGACATAAATGTATCAATTTCTAAAAATTGAAAAAATCATAATATCTTCAACTTAACTTCAAGAGTTAAACTGTACCACTTTTTGGGACTAGCTGAACCAGGTGTATCTACTAACGCCGAAAAGCCGAAGAAAACTATTTCTTTTTTGAAAACTTTTGACATAAAATCAACAAAGGGGGTACCCTTGGATTTTTTTTAAAATTGGTTAATTGGACATATTGGTGTCAATTCGAGTGCCAGAGTCAATGTGTAGCACTTTTCTTACATAAAATTTTCCTCTCGTTCTTCTGCTGTTCGCAGAATTTCTCTACGAGTTACGGTTCGTAAGAAAAAAGCTTCCGTTAAAGACATAAATGTATCAATTTCTAAAAATTAAAAAAATCATAATATCTCCAACTTAATTTCAAGAGTTAAACTGTACCACTTTTTGGGACTAGCTGAACCAGGTGTAGCTACTAACGCCGAAAAGCCGAAGAAAACTATTTCATTTTTGAAAACTTTTGACAAAATGAACAAAGGGGGTACCCTTGGATTTTTTTCAAAATTGGTTAATTGGACATATTGGTGTCAATTCGGTTGCCAGAGTCAATGTGTAGCACTTTTCTTACATAAAATTATCCTCTCGTTATTCTGCTATTCGCAGAATTTCTCTACGAGTTACGGTTCGTAAGAAAAAAGCTTCCGTGGAAGACATAAATGTATCAATTTCTAAAAATTGAAAAAATCATAATATCTTCAACTTAACTTCAAGAGTTAAACTGTACCACTTTTTGGGACTAGCTGAACCAGGTGTATCTACTAACGCCGAAAAGCCGAAGAAAACTATTTCTTTTTTGAAAACTTTTGACATAAAATCAACAAAGGGGGTACCCTTGGAATTTTTTTTTAAAATTGGTTAATTGGACATATTGGTGTCAATTCGAGTGCCAGAGTCAATGTGTAGCACTTTTCTTACATAAAATTTTCCTCTCGTTCTTCTGCTGTTCGCAGAATTTCTCTACGAGTTACGGTTCGTAAGAAAAAAGCTTCCGTTAAAGACATAAATGTATCAATTCCTAAAAATTAAAAAAATCATAATATCTCCAACTTAACTTCAAAAGTTAAACTGTACCACTTTTTGGGACTAGCTGATCCAGGTGTATCTACTAACGCCGAAAAGCCGAAGAAAACTATTTCTTTTTTGATAACTTTTGACAAAATGAACAAAGGGGGTACCCTTGGATTTTTTTCAAAATTGGTTAATTGGACATATTGGTGTCAATTCGGTTGCCAGAGTCAATGTGTAGCACTTTTCTTACATAAAATTTTCCTCTCGTTATTCTGCTATTCGCAGAATTTCTCTACGAGTTACGGTTCGTAAGAAAAAAGCTTCCGTGGAAGACATAAATTTATCAATTTCTAAAAATTGAAAAAATCATAATATCTTCAACTTAACTTCAAGAGTTAAACTGTACCACTTTTTGGGACTAGCTGAACCAGGTGTATCTACTAACGCCGAAAAGCCGAAGAAAACTATTTCTTTTTTGAAAACTTTTGACATAAAATCAACAAAGGGGGTACCCTTAGATTTTTTTTTTAGATTGGTTAATTGGACATATTGGTGTCAATTCGAGTGCCAGAGTCAATGTGTAGCACTTTTCTTACATAAAATTTTCCTCTCGTTCTTCTGCTGTTCGCAGAATTTCTCTACGAGTTACGGTTCGTAAGAAAAAAGCTTCCGTTAAAGACATAAATGTATCAATTTCTAAAAATTAAAAAAATCATAATATCTCCAACTTAACTTCAAGAGTTAAACTGTACCACTTTTTGGGGCTATCTGAACCAGGTATATCTACTAACGCCGAAAAGCCGAAGAAAACTTTTTTGAAAACTTTTGACATAAAATCAACAAAGGGGAGATTGTACCAACAACTCCGACCAACAAGTTGGACCAACAAATCGGACGACAGATTGTACCAACAATTGGACCGACAAATCGGAAGATTGTACCAACAAGTTGGACAGATAACGAAAAAACGTCAGACTACGAAAACGTCTCATGTATGGGAACACTGCAACAGGGGAACTTTTAATTGTGGATTAAGTTAAAAATGTAGAACGTCAGACTACGACAACGTTCCATGTATACTGGAACAGGGGAAATTTTAATTGTGGAACAGGTTTAAAATGTAACAGGTTAAAAAAAATTTGAAATTTGGAAAAAATTTTGAAAAAATTTATAGAAAATTTTGAAAAAATTTATAAAAATTTTTTCATAATTTTATGTTTCATGTTTCATGTTTGATGTTGCATGTTGCATGTTGCATGTGGCATGTTGCATCAATTTCTAAAAATTAAAAAAATCATAATATCTCCAACTTAACTTCAAGAGTTAAACTGTACCACTTTTTGGGGCTAGCTGTACCAGGTGTATCTACTAACGCCGAAAAGCCGAAGAAAACTATTTCTTTTTTGAAAACTTTTGACATAAATCAACAAAGGGGGTACCTTTGGATTTTTTTCAAAATTGGTTAATTGGACATATTGGTGTCAATTCGAGTGCCAGAGTGAATGTGTAGCACTTTTCTTACATAAAATTTTCCTCTCGTTCTTCTGCTGTTCGCAGAATTTCTCTACGAGTTACGGTTCGTAAGGAAAAAACTTCCGTTAAAGACATAAATGTATCAATTTCTAAAAATTAAAAAAATCATAATATCTCCAACTTAACTTCAAGAGTTAAACTGTAACACTTTTGGTCATATTGGTGTCAATTCGGGTGCCAGAGTCAATGTGTAGCACTTTTCTTACATAAAATTTTCCTCTCGTTATTCTGCTATTCGCAGAATTTCTCTACGAGTTACGGTTCGTAAGAAAAAAGCTTCCGTGGAAGACATAAATGTATCAATTTCTAAAAATTGAAAAAATCATAATATCTTCAACTTAACTTCAAGAGTTAAACTGTACCACTTTTTGGGACTAGCTGAACCAGGTGTATCTACTAACGCCGAAAAGCCGAAGAAAACTATTTCTTTTTTGAAAACTTTTGACATAAAATCAACAAACGGGGTACCCTTGGATTTTTTTTAAAATTGGTTAATTGGACATATTGGTGTCAATTCGAGTGCCAGAGTCAATGTGTAGCACTTTTCTTACATAAAATTTTCCTCTCGTTCTTCTGCTGTTCGCAGAATTTCTCTACGAGTTACGGTTCGTAAGAAAAAAGCTTCCGTTAAAGACATAAATGTATCAATTTCTAAAAATTAAAAAAATCATAATATCTCCAACTTAATTTCAAGAGTTAAACTGTACCACTTTTTGGGACTAGCTGAACCAGGTGTAGCTACTAACGCCGAAAAGCCGAAGAAAACTATTTCATTTTTGAAAACTTTTGACAAAATGAACAAAGGGGGTACCCTTGGATTTTTTTCAAAATTGGTTAATTGGACATATTGGTGTCAATTCGGTTGCCAGAGTCAATGTGTAGCACTTTTCTTACATAAAATTATCCTCTCGTTATTCTGCTATTCGCAGAATTTCTCTACGAGTTACGGTTCGTAAGAAAAAAGCTTCCGTGGAAGACATAAATGTATCAATTTCTAAAAATTGAAAAAATCATAATATCTTCAACTTAACTTCAAGAGTTAAACTGTACCACTTTTTGGGACTAGCTGAACCAGGTGTATCTACTAACGCCGAAAAGCCGAAGAAAACTATTTCTTTTTTGAAAACTTTTGACATAAAATCAACAAAGGGGGACAAATCAACTTAACTTCAAGAGTTAACTGTACCACTTTTTGGGGCTAGCTGCACCAAGTGTATCTACTAACGCCGAAAAGCCGAAGAAAACTATTTCTTTTTTGAAAGCTTTTGGCATAAAATCAACAAAGGGGGTACCTTTGGATTTTTTTCAAAATTGGTTAATTGGACATATTGGTGTCAATTCGACTGCCAGAGTCAATGTGTAGCACTTTTCTTACATAAAATTTTCCTCTCGTTCTTCTGCTGTTCGCAGAATTTCTCTACGAGTTACGGTTCGTAAGAAAAAAGCTTCCGTTAAAGACATAAATGTATCAATTTCTAAAAATTAAAAAAATCATAATATGCATATAACTTAACTTCAAGAGTTAAACTGTACCACTTTTTGGGACTAGCTGAACCAGGTGTATATACTAACGCCGAAAAGCCGAAGAAAACTATTTCTTTTTTGAAAATTTTGACATAAATCAACAAAGGGGTACCTTTGGATTTTTTTCAAAATTGGTTAATTGGACATATTGGTGTCAATTCGAGTGCCAGAGTGAATGTGTAGCACTTTTCTTACATAAAATTTTCCTCTCGTTCTTCTGCTGTTCGCAGAATTTCTCTACGAGTTACGGTTCGTAAGGAAAAAGCTTCCGTTAAAGACATAAATGTATCAATTTCTAAAAATTAAAAAAATCATAATATCTCCAACTTAACTTCAAGAGTTAAACTGTAACACTTTTGGTCATATTGGTGTCAATTCGGGTGCCAGAGTCAATGTGTAGCACTTTTCTTACATAAAATTTTCCTCTCGTTATTCTGCTATTCGCAGAATTTCTCTACGAGTTACGGTTCGTAAGAAAAAAGCTTCCGTGGAAGACATAAATGTATCAATTTCTAAAAATTGAAAAAATCATAATATCTTCAACTTAACTTCAAGAGTTAAACTGTACCACTTTTTGGGACTAGCTGAACCAGGTGTATCTACTAACGCCGAAAAGCCGAAGAAAACTATTTCTTTTTTGAAAACTTTTGACATAAAATCAACAAAGGGGGACAAATCAACTTAACTTCAAGAGTTAACTGTACCACTTTTTGGGGCTAGCTGCACCAAGTGTATCTACTAACGCCGAAAAGCCGAAGAAAACTATTTCTTTTTTGAAAATTTTGACATAAATCAACAAAGGGGTACCTTTGGATTTTTTTCAAAATTGGTTAATTGGACATATTGGTGTCAATTCGAGTGCCAGAGTGAATGTGTAGCACTTTTCTTACATAAAATTTTCCTCTCGTTCTTCTGCTGTTCGCAGAATTTCTCTACGAGTTACGGTTCGTAAGGAAAAAGCTTCCGTTAAAGACATAAATGTATCAATTTCTAAAAATTAAAAAAATCATAATATCTCCAACTTAACTTCAAGAGTTAAACTGTAACACTTTTGGTCATATTGGTGTCAATTCGGGTGCCAGAGTCAATGTGTAGCACTTTTCTTACATAAAATTTTCCTCTCGTTATTCTGCTATTCGCAGAATTTCTCTACGAGTTACGGTTCGTAAGAAAAAAGCTTCCGTGGAAGACATAAATGTATCAATTTCTAAAAATTGAAAAAATCATAATATCTTCAACTTAACTTCAAGAGTTAAACTGTACCACTTTTTGGGACTAGCTGAACCAGGTGTATCTACTAACGCCGAAAAGCCGAAGAAAACTATTTCTTTTTTGAAAACTTTTGACATAAAATCAACAAAGGGGGTACCCTTGGATTTTTTTTAAAATTGGTTAATTGGACATATTGGTGTCAATTCGAGCGCCAGAGTCAATGTGTAGCACTTTTCTTACATAAAATTTTCCTCTCGTTCTTCTGCTGTCCGCAGAAGTTCTCTGCGAGTTACGGTTCGTAAGAAAAAAGCTTCCGTTAAAGAGATAAATGTATCAATTTCCAACAATTAAAAAAATCATAATATCTCCAACTTAACTTCAAGAGTTAAACTGTTGCACTTTTTGGGACTAGCTGGACCAGGTGTATCTAGTAACGCCGGAAAACCGAAGAAAACAATTTCTTCTTTGAAAACTTTTGTCATAAAATCAACAAAGGGGGTACCCTTGGATTTTTTTCAAAATTCGTTAATTGGACATATTGGTGTCAATTCGAGTGCCAGAGTCAATGTGTCGCACTTTTCTTACATAAAATGTTCCTCTCGTTCTTCTGCTGTCCGCAGAAGTTCTCTGCGAGTTACGGTTCGTAAGAAAAAAGCTTCCGTTAAAGAGATAAATGTATCAATTTCCAACAATTAAAAAAATCATAATATCTCCAACTTAACTTCAAGAGTTAAACTGTTGCACTTTTTGGGACTAGCTGGACCAGGTGTATCTACTAACGCCGGAAAACCGAAGAAAACAATTTCTTCTTTGAAAACTTTTGTCATAAAATCAACAAAGGGGGTACCCTTGGATTTTTTTCAAAATTCGTTAACTGGACATATTGGTGTCAATTCGAGTGCCAGTGTCAATGTGTAGCACTTTTCTTACATAAAATTTTCCTCTCGTTATTCTGCTGTTCGCAGAATTTCTCTACGAGTTACGATTCGTAAGAAAGAACCTTCCGTTAAAGAGATAAATGTATAAATTTCTAAAAATTAAAAAAAAACATAATATCTCCAACTTAACTTCAAGAGTTAAACTCTTGCACTTTTTGGGACTAGCTGGACCAGGTGTATCTAGTAACGCCGGAAAACCGAAGAAAACAATTTCTTCTTTGAAAACTTTTTGTGAAATCAACAAAGGGATTTTTTTCAAAATTCGTTAATTGGACATATTGGTGTCAATTCGAGTGCCAGAGTCAATGTGTAGCACTTTTCTTACATAAAATCTTCCTCTCGTTCTTCTGCTGTCCGCAGAATTTCTCTGCGAGTTACGGTTCGTAAGAAAAAAGCTTCCGTTAAAGAGATAAATGTATCAATTTCCAACAATTAAAAAAATCATAATATCTCCAACCTAACTTCAAGAGTTAAACTGTTGCACTTTTTGGGACTAGCTGGACCAGGTGTATCTACTAACGTCGGAAAACCGAAGAAAACAATTTCTTCTTTGAAAACTTTTGTCATAAAATCAACAAATTGGGTACCCTTGGATTTTTTCAAAATTCGTTAACTGGACATATTGGTGTCAATTCGAGTGCCAGAGTCAATGTGTAGCACTTTTCTTACATAAAATTTTCCTCTCGTTCTTCTGCTGTCCGCAGAAGTTCTCTGCGAGTTACGGTTCGTAAGAAAAAAGCTTCCGTTAAAGAGATAAATGTATCAATTTCCAACAATTAAAAAAATCATATCTCCATTTTAACTTCAAGAGTTAAACTGTTGCACTTTTTGGGACTAGCTGGAGCAGGTGTACCTACTAACGCCGGAAAACCGAAGAAACAATTTCGTCTTTGAAAACTTTTGTCATAAAATCAACAAAGGATTTTTTTCAAAATTCGTTAATTGGACATATTGGTGTCAATTCGAGCGCCAGAGTCAATGTGTAGCACTTTTCTTACATAAAATTTTCCTCTCGTTATTCTGCTGTTCGCAGAATTTCTCTACGAGTTACGATTCGTAAGAAAAAACCTTCCGGTAAAGAGATAAATGTATCAGTTTCTAAAAATTAAAAAAAAACATAACATCTCCAACTTAACTTCAAGAGTTAAACTGTTGCACTTTTTGGGACTAACTGGACCAGGTGTACCTACTAACGCCGGAAGACCGAAGAAAACAATTTCTTCTTTGAAAACTTTTGTCATAAAATCAACAAAGGAGGTACCCTTGGATTTTTTTCAAAATTCGTTAATTGAAAATATTGGTGTCAATTCGAGTGCCAGAGTCAATGTGTATCACTTTTCTTACATGAAATTTTCCTTTCGTTCTTCTGCTGTCCGCAGAAGTTCTCTGCGAGTTACGGTTCGTAAGAAAAAAGCTTCCTTTAAAGAGATAACTGTATCAATTTCCAACAATTAAAAAAATCATAATATCTCCAACTTAACTTCAAGAGTTAAACTGTTGCACTTTTTGGGACTAACTGGACCAGGTGTACCTACTAACGCCGGAAGACCGAAGAAAACAATTTCTTCTTTGAAAACTTTTGTCATAAAATCAACAAAGGGGGTACCCTTGGATTTTTTTCAAAATTCGTTAACTGGACATATTGGTGTCAATTCGAGTGCCAGAGTCAATGTGTAGCACTTTTCTTACATAAAATTTTCCTCTCGTTATCCTGCTGTTCGCAGAATTTCTCTACGAGTTACGATTCGTAAGAAAAAACCTTCCGTTAAAGAGATAAATGTATCAGTTTCTAAAAATTAAAAAAAACATAATATCTCCAACTTAACTTCAAGAGTTAAACTGTTGCACTTTTTGGGACTAGCTGGACCAGGTGTATCTAGTAACGCCGGAAAACCGAAGAAGACAATTTCTTCTTTGAAAAGTTTTGTCATAAAATCAACAAAGGGGGTATTTTTTTTATTATTCCCTTGGATTTTTTTCAAAATTCGTTAATTGGACATATTGGTGTCAATTCGAGTGCCAGAGTCAATGTGTAGCACTTTTCTTACATAAAATTTTCCTCTCGTTCTTCTGCTGTCCGCAGAAGTTCTCTGCCAGTTACGGTTCGTAAGAAAAAAGCTTCCGTTAAAGAGATAACTGTATCAATTTCCAAAAATTAAAACAATCATAATATCTCAAACTTAACTTCAAGAGTTAAACTGTTGCACTTTTTGGGACTTGCTGGACCAGGTGTACCTACTAACGCCGGAAAACCGGAGAAAACAATTTCTTCTTTGAAAACTTTTGTCATAAAATCAACAAAGTGGGTACCCTTGGATTTTTTTCAAAATTTGTTAATTGGACATATTGGTGTCAATTCGAGTGCCAGAGTCAATGGGTAGCACTTTTCTTACATAAAATTTTCCTCTCGTTATTCTGCTGTTCGCAGAATTTCTCTACGAGTTACGATTCGTAAGAAAAAAAATTCCGTTAAAGAGATAAATGTATCAGTTTCTAAAAATTAACAAAAAACATAATATCTCCAACTTAACTTCAAGAGTTAAACTGTTGCACTGTTTGGGACTAGCTGGACCAGGTGTATCTAGTAACGCCGGAAAACCGAAGAAAACAATTTCTTCTTTGAAAACTTTTGTCATAAAGTCAACAAAGGGGGTACCCTTGGATTTTTTTCAAAATTCGTTAATTGGACATATTGGTGTCAATTCGAGTGCCAGAGTCAATGTGTAGCACTTTTCTTACATAAAATTTTCCTCTCGTTCTTCTGCTGTCCGCAGAAGTTCTCTGCGAGTTACGGTTCGTAAGAAAAAAGCTTCCGTTAAAGAGATAAATGTATCAATTTCCAACAATTAAAAAAAT